>NC_080073.1:66473323-69388936 GCF_949987535.1 Balaenoptera acutorostrata | reverse complement strand
GGTAGGGCCGCGCATCAGCAACCTTCAGAGCTGGCACTCTTCTCTCTATTGTACAGATGAGGAAACAGACTCAGAGAGGTTGAGTCACTTCCCAGCCAGAGACCAACTTTTCTTCGAGCCATGTTGTTTCCTGACAGCAGCGGGTCACTGTGGAGTGAGGGACACCAGATGTGCAGGACATGCCCTTGCCTGATCTCCCTATGATCTCCCATCTGTAAGATGGGATAATGCCTACCCAATACTGATCTTGCAGAACAGCGTGAGAGTTGGGAGCTAATATTTGCAGAACGCTTAGCGCAGTGCCTGGGGTTCAGTGAGTAGGAGCCATGATTGCACAGAGGCAGGGCAGGAGGGGCTCCACTCCTGTTGTGAGACCTCTCTGCCCCCAAACATTCTGTCCATCATTTTTTGTTTGTTTGTTTTTTTGGCCACGCTGTGCGGCTTGCGAAATCTTAGTTCCTCAACCAGGGATTGAACCTGGGACCCTGGGAATGAGAGCGTGGAGCCCTAACCACTGGACCACCAGGGAATTCCCAGTCACCTTGCTGCATGAGTTCAAGTCTAATTGTTAGGACCATGTGTTAGCTCTGGCCTTGACCACAGAAGGACCCTGTTCAAATGAGTCTGCATCCCCTGGGAGGTATCATTAATTAATCCACTGGCACAGGTGAGATGATTGAATAAACTGGCTGTAAGTAGAGCCCTGAGAGAATGGGACATTGATGGCTTGATTTCACTTTATTTTTTCAGAGACAGAGAAGTGGTAAAAGGAGAATTTCTAGAACAATTTCTACAACATTGGGCAGATTGGGTTTCGGCCCAAGAGCAAGGGGCTGTGGGATCCAGGGCATCAGGGTCCACAGGAGTGTGTGTTGGTGACGGGGGTGAGAGGTAGGAAGCACCACACACCCTAGGAGCTGAGCTGAGGAACCTCTGGGGCCCAGCCAGCTCCAATGAGCCCTAATAAACTGTGCTGAAGGAGCCTCCTGCTTCCCGTTTGCCTGAAGCCAGGCCCCAGGCAGCCTCCGGGTCTCAGTAACAGCCTGAATCCCCTGAGATCCTTGGGCTGTGCTAACTCCTGCTCTCTCCCCCTCTTTCAGGAACCTTTTGGACAAAGACATGTTCTCCAAGTCTGACCCATGTAAGTCCTGCACTGACAGTAATAACAGTAACAACAACAGCAACGGCATTATGCTTTATTTTTGTCTTTTCCATGATAGTTTATTCCAAGATATTGAATATACTTCCCTGTGCTATACAGTAGGACCTTGTTGTTTAACTATTCTATATATAGTATTAATCCCAAACTTCTAATTTATCCCTCCCCCCTACCTTTCCCCTTTGGTAACCATAAGTTTGTTTTCTATATCTGTGAGTCTATTTCTGCTTTGTAAATAAATTCATTTGTATCACTTTTTAGATTCCACACATAAATGATATCATATGATAGTTTTCTTTCTCTGTCTGACTTACTTCACTTAGTATGATAATCTCTAGGTCCATCCATGTTGCTACAAATGGCATTATTTCATTCTTTTTGTGGCTGAGTAATATTCTACCATATATATGTACCACATCTTCTTTATCCATTCATCTGTCCATGGACACTTAGGTTGCTTCCATGTCTTGGCTATTGTAACTAGTGCTGCAGTGAACATTGGGGTGCATATATCTTTTCAAATTAGAGTTTTCTCCAGATATATGCCCAGGAGTGGGATTGCTGGATCATATGGTAGCTCTATTTTTAGTTTTTTAAGGAACCTCCATACTGTTTTCCATATTGGCTGCACCAATTTACATTCCCACTAACAGTGTAGGAGGATTCCCTTTCCTCCACACCCTCTCCAGCATTTCTTCTTTGTAGACTTTTTGATGATGGCCATTCTGAGTGGTGTGAGGTGATACCTCATTGTAGTTTTTCATTTGCATTTCTCTAATAATTAGCGATGTTGAGCATCTTTTCATGTGTCTATTGGCCATCTGTATGTCTTCTCTGGAGAAATGTCTATTTAGGTCTTCTGCCCATTTTTTGATTGGGTTGTTTGCTTTTTCTGTTATTGAGCTGTATGAGCTGTTTGTATATTTGGAAATTAAGCCCTGTTGGTCACATCATCTGCAAATATTTTCTCCCAGTCTGTACGTAGGCTGTCTTTTTGTTTTGTCTATTGTTTCCTTTGCTACAACGACATTATGACTACTACAGTAGCCAACACAGGAGCCTGTACTGAGTGCTCACTATGTACTAGGCATCGTTCCCAGTACATCAAGGCTGTCTAATGTTTCACCGATACTGTCTGGAGAAAGAGAACTTGGAGGTCTGACCCTTCCCAGCCCCCGTACTTGTGAAGCCTCAACACAACCAAGTGGGTAGGGAGGGCTCAGAAGATCTCAGTCCCAGGGAAACCAGTGCATTTAAGAGCCCCAAATGTCTGTGGCCTAGGGGGATGAGCACTGATTTTGGAGCCCAGGGTTCTAGCCCTAAGCAATGCCGCTCAAGTATATGACCTCAGACAACTCATTGGCCTCCTCTGACCCTCAGTTTCCCCATCAGGGAAGTGGGGCTGATGATAATAATAGGCCCCATGAGGCCACCTTAGGCTCTGAAGGGACAAGCGGGTTTCAGATGCTCTCTCCTGCCACACCTCTGCCACTCAGTCCTCCATCATGCACACCTGTCTACCTGCCTCACACTTTACACTTGCTCTAGCCTAGATGTGAGTGACCCCGACCCTCCTCCCAAAGGGTGCCCCTCCCAGACACACCTACGTTCTGGACCCCTCCTCCAAGCCGACCCCACCCCCACCCAGACCCAACACTGCTACCCAGGCTGTAGTGTCCTGAGGCGCCTGACCCTCCAGGGCCCTCCGCATCTGGGGCCAACACCTTCCTCTTGGCCTGGGGTGTTAACCCTTTTTTCTCTCCTCTCCTCACAGTATGCGTCATGTATACTCAAGGGATGGAGAACAAGCAGTGGCGGGAGGTAGGTACAGCCCCTCTCCCACCGTGGAAACATCAGCCTGTTCCTGATTGTCTGTCTGTCTGTTCATCTAACTCTGCAGTCATCCCACCTGATGTGTTTCCAACTTCAGCATCTAAACCCCCGTGAAGGATAGTAAGGCATGCAGAGTCTTGTCCTTGCTGATGCAAGAAGAGACTGAAGGTGGAGAGAAAGTTCCTGTCCTCAGGGAGCCCCAGTCTGAGGGGGGAGACAGGGAGTCCAGGCCCACCAAGATCATGTCCTGAGACATGGGTACACCATCTAGCACCATGTCTCAACCAGAGCAGACTTACCATGGTTTTTGACTAATGTGAGTGAGTGTGGCTTTAGTTAAGTGATTCCCCTGCTCAGAAACCTTTGGTGACTCCCCTCTTCTTTGAATCAAGTCTCAGCTGCTTAGTCTGACTTCCAAGCTCTGCCATAACTCAGGATGGCCCGCTTTTCCAGCCTTGTCTCAATTCCATTGTCCCCACCCGAGGCCTTTTGCCCCTTGTGATAAGGTGTTTAAGGAGAGGGCAGACTTGAAGGGCTCGCTCTTAAGAATCACAGACACTTTTAGTGGGTGGCTGCTAGATACCTTCAGTCTATTCCCCACCCAGAAGCCAGAGGAATCCTATTAAAACCCAAGTCAAATTCTGTCCCTCCTCTGTTCAGAACTGTCCGGTAGCTCCCATCTTGCAAAACTAAAGTCTCTGTGGTGGCCCAACAGGCCCTACAGGGTTTGACTTCCTTTACCTGACTGAGCCATTCCCTACTGCTCATCCCCTCCATCACTCCACTCCAGCCACACCTGCCTCTTCCTGCCTCAGGACCTTTGTACTTGCTGTTCCTTCTTCCTGGAATGCTCTTTCCCCAGACGTTCACGTGGCCCCTCCACAGTTCCCTCAGATCTTGACTCAGACATCACCCTATCAAGGCCTTCCCTTGGCTACCCCATCTAACATTTCAGCCTCTCCACCCTTTCCTGCTTAATTTTGCCTCCTTATCACTTTTCACCATAAGCCATAAATGATACTCTGGTTTACTTATTTATCTTGTTTGTCATGTGTCAGCTCCATGAGGGCACGGATTTTCATCTGTTTCATTAACTCTTACATTTTGAGCACCTGGAATGATGCCCAGTACACAGTAGGTGTTAATAAATGGCTGTTGAAGGAATGACTGGATTAGGAAAAGGAGCCAGGTGACAGAGGCTGGCAAGGATGTGGCAGCTGTTGTCTTGTTCCTGCCTCTGCTTCCTTCTTCCCTTAGACCTTCTGTGCCAGCTGGTTTTCAGGTGCAGAGAATAAAAGGGGGAACTGGTCAAGGGGGAGGGTCCTTGCAGCCCCTGGCTCCTGTCTGAACAAAGAAGGAGCAGACCTCCTCACTCTTGGAGAAGAGGATCTGGCCAAGCAAGGATGAGGTCAAAGTCTGGGAGGTGAAGAACATTTTCTTCCAGGGTTGAGGAGGTGGGGGTGAATTTACTGGACTCAGAGCTGAAGGGGGTTTCCTGTGGCCTTCGTAGCTGTGCTCACTCCTTCTGGTGATCAGAAGAGGCCCAAGGATGGGACGAGAGGGAATTTGACCTTGGCAGCCCTACCCATGCCCTTCTCTACCCAGACCTGGGAGGGAGGCCCAGGGGCTCCGGATAGAGACTCAGCTTGGTGTCTCCACTGAGAGAGGGAAGTACCAATGGCTAATGGAACAGAGGCAGCTCCAAAGAGCAGAAGGACACAGGTCCAGACCCCAGGGCCTGTGGAAAGGGAAGGAAGAGGAGTGGTGCATGAGATGACCAAAGCCAAGAGCCCACAGGGGCGGTGGTCCCAGGTGACTTGATGAGAATGAGAACGGCCAGTATAGCTTCAGTAATTCAGACTTCAGAAACGACCCTCCCCTTCCTCGTTGGTGGACTGATCGGAGCGTCGCCTGCCCTGCTCCCTGATCTGCCCTCCCTCAGGCTTGGCAGAAGCAAGCGGCCAAAGGGAATGAATTTTATCCATAAAATGTACGGGAAATATTTCCACAGGGACTGGGCTAAAGTTGACTTTTTCTCCCTCTCCAGTACTCTAAGCCAATTAAAGCGTAAACCAGATTGCTGGGGAAATGTTTAGCTTAAAGGAACTAATTACTTTTGAGACCTTTTGTCCGAGCTTCATAGAGAACAGTAGTGTCCTAACGTCTCGGTGATTCATTCAGGAAAGTCTGGAAGGGCCTCTTCAGAAGGGTGCTACTCCATGAACCCTTAATTACATCCTGTAATGAGACTTTGCTAATTTGGGTCAGGGCCCATGTTGCATCTTTTTTTTTTTTTTGGCTGCGCCTTGCGGCATGCAGGATCTAAGTTCCCCAACCAGAGATCGAACCCATGCCCACTGCAGTGGAAGTGCAGGGTCTTAACCACTGGACCGCCAGGGAAGTCCCCATGTTGCATCTTGTTATCACACACACTGCAGGGTGGAACAGAGGAATGGTGACAGGCCTTGGAATCAGATACACCTGTGCTTTCACTTCTGGCTCCAGCCCTTTCTGGAACAAGTTGCTTTTTTAAAAAATTAATTTATTTTTTTCCCATTAATTAATTAATTAATTTATTTTTGGCTGTGTTGGGTCTTCACTGCTGCGCGCGGGCTTTCTCTAGTTGCGGTGAGCGGGGGCTGCTCTTTGTTGCGGTGCGTGGGCTTCTCATTGTGGTGGCTTCTCTTGTTGTGGAGCATGGGCTCTAGGTGCGTGGGCTTCAGTAGTTGTGGCACACGGGCTCAGTAGTTGTGGCACGTGGGCTTAGTTGCTCCACATCATGTGAGATCTTACTGGACCAGGGCTCGAACCCGTGTCCCCTGCATTGGCAGGTGGATTCTTAACCACTGCGCCACCAGGGGAATCCCTTTTTTTTTTTTTAATCACAGTGTTTATTTATTTTTCTTTATTTCTTAAATTTTTGGCTGCATAGGGTCTTAGTTGTGGCACGCGGGATCTTCGTTGAGACATGCAGGATCTTTTGTTGCGGTGTGTGGGTTCCTTGCTGTGGCGCGTGGGCTCCAGAGCAAGTGGGCTCTGTAGTTTGCGGCACGTGGGCTCTCTCATTGAGGTGCGCGAGCTCAATAGTTGTGGTGTGCAGGCTTAGTTGCCCTGGGGCATGTGGGATCTTCCTTCCCAGACTAGGGCTCGAACCCGCGTCCTCTGCATTGGAAGGCGGATTCTTTACCACTGGACCACTGGGGAAGTCCCCTGGAACAAGTTGCTTTTAACCTCTGTGTTTCCACATATGTAATACGGGGATAACACCTACCTTGTGGTGAGGGCAAAACAAGATGATGGATATAACATACATGCTGTGTAGTCATTGTCTGGTAAATATCATTGTACAGCATCATCCAGAGTGTTCGGGCCTTACTGGTCCCTCCCCCATTTCAGTCAATATTTACAACAGTAAGCATTCTTGAGATGGGGGGTGGGGGAAGAGGGAGATAGGCCAAAAGAAAAGTGTTTCACCGAAAGCGCAAGATGGAACTAGGGAGTCTGCAGCCTAGAAGGGGAGATTCCCATGCATGAATAATGCTAACAGAGGATGTGATGAGAGGTATTGATGAGAATAGAATGGGAGTTCAGAGGAGAGAAAATTACAGCCAGAATGTCATTTGGATTTTTCAGTGGAATTTGAACCTCAACACCAGCCATCTGGCTAAGGGATGCATGATGTGGAGCAGAGGAGAATGTGGGTTGGAAAGAACTTCAGGGCTCAGCTGGTTCACCCTCCTCATCCTATAGAGGAGCAGGATTGGCCTCAGGTGTTGGAATCAGGGTGCTTGACCCCAGTGCAGTGGCAGCGTCCACTTGGAGGAACTGAGTCGATCTGGGTTTCAGTGAAGCCGGGGGGCATACACAAGGGCCCAGCATCAAAGATGGTGGTGAGGGCTTCCCTGGTGGCGCAGTGGTTAAGAATCCACCTGCCAATGCAGGGGACATGGGTTCGAGCCCTGGTCCGGGAAGATTCCCACGTGCCGTGGAGCAACTAAGCCCGTGTGCCACAACTACTGAGCTTGCGCTCTAGAGCCCGCAAGCCACAACTACTGAGCCCACGTGCCATAACTACTGAAGCCCGTGTGCCTAGAACCTGTGCTCCGCAACAAGAGAAGCCGCCGCAATGCGAAGCCTGCGCACCGCAGCGAAGAGTAGCCCCCGCTCGCCACAACTAGAGAAAGCCCGCACACAGCAACGAAGACCCAACGCAGCCTAAAATAATAAATAAATAAATTTGTAAAAAAAAAAGATGGTGGTGAAAGCAAAGGCATGGAGGTGGCTGGAGTAAGCAGGCCAGTCCAGGTCCTGCAGAGCTGGGAGATATAATAAAGGGCTAATTATAAAGGAGTGGGCGGGGTTCAGGGAAACCAACGTGGGCTGGTGAATCACAGGGGCTGGGGACAGTGGGACTACTCCAGGCCTGAGGAGGTAAGGGGCGGGGGTGGTTCCTGGAACCCTAAGGGAGCTTGTCTACAGGAGCAGGGGCCCTCAGTGGAGGGACATGGTCAGCCTGGGCAACCTCACTCTCTCCCCACCCTCTGCTCTCCTGCCTTCACCTCCCATTGGTGGAACCCCACTGGAAGACTTAGAGCGGAGGGCGGCTGTTGATCCAGTCCACACAGGTCGGCCTCCCGGGCACAGAGCAGGGTGGGGAAGGGCTGGAAGTAGATCCAGAGGGCAAATGGAGACCATCCAAAACAGAGGGTGAGCAGATGAGTGAGGCTGGCGTTCAGGGTGTGAGTCTGGTAAGATACAGGGAGGCAGCTGAAGGGAGCTCATGACTCTCAGACTGAGGACTGCTGGGGTCATAGGGTCAGAATGTCAGAGAGGAGACTGACCCCATTTACAAGGGACCATCAGCACCATGCCCAGCCTTCAGGGGTGACGGTGGCAGAGCTCTGTTGCATGGGCTACCCCTGGGACACAGGCTTCAAGCTATTTCTGTAGAAGGAAAGATACCCTCAAACATATCAAGGCCCTACTTCTTTGCCTGATTCTTTGTGTGACCTGCAGAGCAAAGTATCAGGAAGGGAGAGTTTAAAGAATAATCCAGATCCATCTCTATGGAACTGTCCCTGGGATGGAAGCCTGTTTTTCCCAGTAAACACGAACCCATTCCCATGGCTCCACCTGCTAGTTCATTGCAAAAAGTCTCTCTGTTAGTGGAATCTTGGCCAAGAGATACTCATTCCATGGCCGGAGGGAGTCAAGTGCAAGCACAGCAGTTTCTCCAGGTAGGGTCTCCCATGTTTGCATAAGGCCACAGAAGGATAAAAGCTGCTCTCACAGCCCCTGGCTGCCAGGTTTCAGCTGATTTTAACTGTTTGGGTCATTTTAATGCCTTCAGAGAAAGCTTCGTCTTCCCATCACCTAAATCTGTCACTGCACTTTGTGAAAATTGACTCAAGATGTAATTTTAGCCCAGGAAATCGACCACTATTTGCATCAAGGCTTACTAAGCCCTTCTGCATGTCCCAGGAAAGCCAGGATGGCCAGGTAGGAGGAGTCCCAGAAACTCTCTCACTAGGAAGAGGGAGCTGTGCTTGGTTCCCCATTTGAAAAGTGTAGGGGTGCAGCCAAAAAAAAAAAATAATAATAATAATGAATTTCACATTGGGAATTCCCTGGCAGTCCAGTGGTTAGGACTCCATGATTTCACTGCCGAGGGTGAGGGTTCAATCCGCGGTCGGGGAAATAAGATCCCGCAAGCCCCACAGCCAAAAAAAAGAAAAAAGAAAAAAAAAAAAGAAAAGTGTAGGGGTGATCCCTGCCCCTCCCTTGCCAGGTGGCTGTCCAGGCTGAGGGCCCTTCAGAAAGGAGGAGATGGGTATCATGGAATCTTAGGGTGTCCCACTGATCAACCCACACCACCTGCAGAGCATGTGGCCCCAGCCGCCACGCCCGCATGTCCCTGCCTGAGCGCTCAGTCTATTTTTGAGCAACCTCAGCCCGCTGAACATCTTCACACCAGCTGGGAATGACAGTTCATCTCTGAATATTCGGGATGATCTTCCTCGGAGCATCTTGACATGAGCCTCCACATAACTTTGACTCAACTTACTGTGTGCTGGGAGATGAATGCTGGGGACACAAAGGGTGGCCAGACACTGTCTACAGCCAGAGCTCACTTTCAATTCAGGGAGGTAACAAAGACAACAATAACTGCAATAGTAATGCTAATAGCAAACACATATCTAACAGTGATGTACCAGGCACTGTTCTAAAAAGCACTTACTGTAGTAACTCATTTAATCCTCACAACAACCCTGTGAAGGAGGTGGCAGCAGCATTATTATTGTTATTGTTATTATTATTATTGACCCCATTTAACAAAACAGGAAACTGAAGCACAGAGTGGTTAATGTGAAAGTAGTTTCTGGAACATGACGTCAGAACTATAATAGAGTTATATATAAAGGGCAAAATTCCACTCGTTCCTAATTCCACACTCCTTAGATGTG
This sequence comes from Balaenoptera acutorostrata, assembly GCF_949987535.1. NCBI lineage: Eukaryota > Metazoa > Chordata > Mammalia > Artiodactyla > Balaenopteridae > Balaenoptera > Balaenoptera acutorostrata. The sequence continues at coordinate 69,379,480 of NC_080073.1, read as the reverse complement.
CAAGTAAGTTGATTTTCTCTTCCACATATTCTTATTTTTTTTTAAAATTTATTTATTTAATTTATTTATTTTTGGCTGTGTTGGGTCTTCGTTGCTGTGCGTGGGCTTTCTCTAATTGCAGCAAGCGGGGGCTACTCTTCGTTGCAGTGCACGGGCTTCTCATTGCAGCAGCTTCTCTTGTTGTGGAGCACAGGCTCTAGGTGCGTGGGCTTCAGTAGTTGTGGCATGCGGGCTCAGTAATTGTGGCTCGAGGGCTCTAGAGCGCAGCCTCAGTAGTTGTGGCACACGGGCTTAGTTGCTCTGCGACATGTGGGATCTTCCCAGACCAGGGCCAGACCAGGGCTCGAACCCGTGTCCCCTGCATTGGCAGGCAGATTCTTAACCACTGTGCCACCAGGGAAGTCCCCCACATATTCTTTCAATGTTTGAGGGCAGCTCACATGGCCCTGTTAGTACACTTTGGGGCAGACCTAGAATGTGACCATTTCTATCAAGAGTTCCTCTTTATATAACTGTCTCTTGTCCCTTTGCCAATCTGGGCACACTCCCTGGAACACACTTCCATTTGTCAATGTTCTTCCCAAAGTGTGTGACCTGCACCATTCCCTTCTCCAGCTCAGAGCAGCATGGGCTGGCTCCCTCCTCACAGGGGCTTGGACTAGACAATCATGCATTCTGTGTGTTTGTTTCCAAGGGTTATATATCTATCGACATTACCTAGAATTCCACTGGCCTTTTTGGCAGGTGTCTTCGACTTACTTCATATTGAGTTTTGGGGCTCCTGTATCCTCCTCAAACAAGCTGCTATCCAAACAGAATTCCTCCAGCTCAGATTTGGCAATTGAGTTTTTGAATCTAGATGTGAAATTTTACATTTATCTCTGTTGCATGTCATTTGGCAGATTCAGTCTGTTGTTATGGTCTGTGAAGATCATGTTGAATTATGACTGTGCATTCAGCATCTTGGTTCTGCCTCCTTGTCCTGGGTCAGCTGCAGTCATTGTCCGCGCGAGTGATAGGGGTTGAATGGGGTGGAGTGCTGTGGTCCTCCACTAGAGACCTTTTCCCAGACTGACCTCAGTTATCTAGTTGACCTTTGGGGAGTGCTGTTCAGCCACCTAGGATCTACATAACTTTGTTATAACCCATCTCGTATTTCTGCATCTGGTCCCTAAGGACATCATGAATAACAGTCAAATACCTTGTCAGTTGACGCCCTGAACTTGATGCTCATCCCAGCTCTGAGATTTACCACGTGACCTGGGTGAGGTATTTATCTTCTCCAAGTCTCATCTTACTCATCTGTAAAATGGGGTTAGGAGAGCTTCTTGGAAGGACTAACTAAGATAATGCTTGTGAAATGCCTGGAAATATCAACTGCAGTGTGCCATTGCCCAGCTCAGGCACCCTCCTCAGCCTGGGGCTGTAGGACCTGATTCACTCCAAGGAGTGAGGGCTTCCAGGGGGAGAGGGGCTTGAAGGGAAGCATCCCAACCCTGTGTGTGAGGAGTCCCTCATCAGGAGGGGCTCTTTCAGGAAAGGCCGGACACAGGGATGTCATCCCTGTGTCGTGCCCAGAGCATTGTAGCATGGCGTACCAGCCACCAGGATGGTGGCCGTGGATGGTGCAGGAGCCCCGCTTCCAGCCTCTGTGGCGCCTTTGTCCCCTGCTGGTGTTTATCCTGGGTATCTCCTCTCAGTCTGCCCGCGAAACCCTGCCTCTCTGGTGGTGGCCTGTCTGCCTCCTGCCCCCTATAAGACCCCGACCATCCTCCCTGGCTCTGGCCCCAAAGGTCACCCCCAGGCTCATTCCCAAAGTCTCCTTTTTAGCTCCTCCTGAACAGAACAGGGCTTTTTCCTGTGGCTCTCCAAATCACAGCTCAGGAATTCACCCATTTCCCAAGGCTCTAAGACAAAACATCAACTTCTTAGCCTGGTGTTAGAGCCTCTCCCACTTGGACTACCCTAAACATGGCCATAAGACAGGAACTACCATGGATTCAGCACTTGCTGTGTGCTCTGCTGGCACATCCTTAATGCTGCAGCCAACTGTGAGGAGATGTGATTGGCCCAGATCCGAGGTAGGAACTGAGACAGGGAAAGCTGAAGCGGCTTGTGCAAGGTCATGCAGTTCATCAGTGTGGGGCTGGGACTCAATCTGTTATGAAGCCACCTAACCCTGGTTGGCCGTCCACAGCTGCCAGGCCTTTGGGACAGAGACCTGCAGCCTCCCACGGTCAGGAGTGGGTGCAGGCACATCTCTGCTTCTGCTCAACCTCAACGCCAGGGCCTACACAACCGTGAAAGCAGGTCTCAGGCTCATTTCTGCCGCACGCACCTGTGAGTTAGATTGAACCGTATGAATCTGCAAATTGAAAATGTTGGCAATTTCATATGGTCTAACAGTTAAGGTTAGACTCTAACCTAATATTAGTAAGTGGCCCCTAGTCACACACCTGTCCTTACAGGCTCAGAGAGGTCCCTGGGCCTGCCTCTTGCCTGAAAGTCTTCTGGAAGCCGGCCGAGGGATGACGTTCCAGGGTTGGTGAGGATCAGGCCACAGCAGCCTCCACCTGTGGGAGAACCCAGGGGTATCAGAAGCCCAGGCCCACTCCCAAGGCGTGAGGTCACTGGTCTCTGCAGATTCTCACTCCCTGCTTGTGCAAGTGCTTAAGTGCTTGTACAGCACTCCTAACCATCCAGATGTCTCTCTACACCTTCCTGTTGGTTGTGAAAAGTCATTGCTAACATCCCTCTGTTAATAGGGCTCTCCAGTACCCAGGAGATAAGGTATTAAAGGTGAGGCCTCCTAATTAGGGTCTTTCAAATGTAACTCCCACTCATAAGATGGATGAAACTCATTAAAAAATAATTTAAAATAATGTGTTACAGACAGTAGAACAAAATCCAAGCTATTTGACTCCAGGCTTTTCCCTCCCTACCTCAGGGCCTGTTACCCACTATCTTAGGGAAGAAGCTCTTCTTAGCTCTGTCCCTCTCCCTGCATCCAAACACTCATAGCCCCCAGTCTGGCGTACTGCCCACCCTCACTCTATTCCTCCAGAGGAAATTCTCCACCATGCCCTTTCCTTTATCCAGCTCTGATCCACCTTAAGCTCTCTCTGAGCTCCCCAGACACCTCTGTCCCAGCAGCCAAGATTGCTCCCTGATAACTCTGATTATTTAAGTTACTCAAAGAATCAACCAAGATGTATGGAAAATCTGTGTAACAACAGGCATCCTTTACTGAGTGCCTGCCATGTGTCCAGCATCTCATACTCTTCATCCCTAATCCTTATAACTACTTTGCAGGCAGGTACAGATTATGCCCAGACCATGGAGGAGGGGTGGGGTCCTGGGCAGTTTTAAGAGTCAGATAAACCTGGGTTTGTTTCAGGACCCTGGTACTTAGAGCTGTGTGGCCTAGACACTTATCCCCTCTGAGCCTCAGATTCCTCACATGTAATATGGACAACTAACAATACTTACCTTCTGGATTGTCTAAGGATTTGAGATAACATAGGATAAGTTGGAGGAGCCAAGTAGGCACTTGGTAAAAGATAGCTCTTGTTAATAGATCACTGATGGTGCCGGGCAATGTACCAGGCAGTTTATATACTTTATCCCAGGTAGCCCATTCTATAAATAGCAGTGTGGAGGCCAAGAGAAGGGAAGTAACTTAGGTAAGACACTGTGGTATCCTCCAGGGTGCAAAGCTGTAGCAGGGAGGTCCCTGCCCTCAGAGACCTTACAGGGAGCTGGGGAGAACAGACACATATATAGAAGGATTTATTTATTTATTTTTTAAAATTTGTTTTATTTATTTTTATTTTTTGGCTGTGTTGGGTCTTCGTTGCTGCACGCAGGCTTTCTCTAGTTGCGGCGAGTGGTGGCTTCTCTTGTTGTGGACCATGGGCTCTAGGCATGCGGGCTTCAGTAGTTGCAGCACGTGGGCTCGGTAGTTGTGGCTCATGGGCTCTAGAGCGCAGGCTCAGTAGTTGTGGCGCATGGGATTAGTTGCTCCGCGGCATGTGGGATCTTCCTGGACCAGGGCTCGAACCCGTGTTCCCTGCATTGGCAGGCGGATTCTTAACCACTGCGCCACAAGGGAAGCCCTATAGAAGGATTTAAAAGCCTCATTTATTCATCTTGTTGAGAGTGTTGGAACAGATCCTCTCTGAGACCCCAAGTTCCAGACCACAACTAGTCCAAGAGCCTCCCAAGTAGTTTAGACATGAATTCTCAGCACTTCACAGCAGGGAGAGATCAAGAGGGCTAAGGAGACTTCCAGGGGGAGACAGCACCATACTTGGGACTTGAAGGATGGTGGGAGGAGGAAAGGGCATTCCAGGAATGGGACCCGACATGAGCAAAACCTGGGGGTGGGAATGGCCTGCGTGTCCATGAGCTAGCTGGCTGTGACTCAGTCCAACTGCAGCCCAGGGTGTGCTGGAGGGAGGTTAGAGATCAGCTCCAGAGGGGAGGGTGGCGCCCCCCCCCTGGGAACCCTGTTGGGAGTATGTGGTCTTAGATTTTATCACAGTTTGCAGAATCAGGAGTCAAGGAACAGGCATTTATTGAGCACTTACTATATGCCATACACTGATCCAGGCATACAGTGGAGAACAAGACAGGCAGAGTCCCTGCTCCGGAGAGGCTTAGTGTAGTCAGCAAAGAAATTGGATAATTTCAGGTACTGTTTGATCAGTGCCGTGAAAAAGATAAGACAGTGTGATGAAATAGAGACTGACCTGGGAGAAGGGAGCTGCTTTAGTTAAAGGGGCGTCAGGGGAGGCCCTGCTGAGGGGCTGGTGATGCGAGTTGAGCCCCAAGTGGTGCCATGCATTAGTCTGGGGGTGGGGAGGTTCCAGGCAGAGGGAACAGCAAGCGCAGAAGCCCCAAGGTGGGAACAAGCTCTTTTTGTCAAAGGACCAAAAGAAAGACTGGTACAGTTTGAGTGGTGTGAATAATAAAGACAGTGGGCCGTATGGTCACAGAGTTTGCACGGGCAGATCCTGCAGGGCTTTGTAGGCCATGTAGGAGTTCAGACACTGCTCTAAGTGTGATGAGAAGCTATTTGAGGGTTTTGAGCAGGGGAGTGATGTAGCCTTGTTTATGTTTCAGAAAGATAACTCTGTCCCCTGTGTGCAGAGCAGATTGCAGGGGAAGGGGCAGACGCAGGAAGACAATTTGCAGTGTTTGTGGAGCTCCTGGGATGAGATGGGGTGGGCAAGGGCAGTGGGGATCCGCTTGGTCCAATGGCCAAGAGTTTAAATGTGAAATGAAATGACCTTCCGCCCACTAGGCTGTGAGCCCAATTGGGATCCCTGATGACCAGCACAGGACCTGGCCCCCGTCATAAAATGTAGACCTTTATCAAAAGATTTAAAGTAATGACTGGACTGTTACTGTTGCTAAAGCCCAAAGCAGGAGGCAAGCCTCGCTAGCAGGTGGATTCCCAGGCCAACATGGGGTTGGCTTTCCAGACTCTCCCCTTTTTGCAGAGAGGAGTCTGCCTCTGCAAAGAAAGGGCCCTCTTGAGCCTTGGGTCCCTTGGGCAGCCTTTAGTGGTTTTTGCTCTTGTCACACAGCTGAATTTCCAGGGCCTTGACTCCCTGTCATCAGGAGCAGGCAGTCTAGGACCAAGGTCTTACTTCAGGGACCAGGTGAGTCCACAGGTACCTGTTCCCAGTTTAAAGGTTAGGGCTTTAGAACCTGCTTACAATGTCCCTTCAAATCCTGACTTTTCCACTTCCCTTAACCTCTCTCAGTCCTAGTTTTTTTCATCAGCAAAATGGGACCCTGGGACCCTGATGCCTGCTCATTGGGCTGTGATGGGACGTAATGACAGAATCACCTCAGTGCCTTGTTGTGCTCAATACTTTAAATATTATTATTATGCAATGCAGTCAGACAAAGCTATGAGGCGGCTCTGTCCCGGTCCTGCTGATCCTCAATAGGAGGATGACTGACATTCCTACTACCCATGCAGTCTCCACATCAGCAGCACCGTGTGATCTGCCTTGGCCCTCACCACACCCCAGATGAGGAAGCAGTTGGATGGAGGGGTCCTCGCTTCGCCCAGCGACTGCTAGCAAGTGGCAGAGCTGGGGTGTGATGTGGTCTTCTGAGTCTGAGTCTGGGCTCCTCTCATCTGCCCAGGCCACTGACTTTCAAAATGGGCTTTTCTAGCTCCAGGGTTTGATGTGGTGCCTCAGGGGCCAACTGTGAATTTGTGTGTGGCTCCTGCCACCCCTTCCCCCATTCAGCCAGAGGTGTTTGTTAGTTCTGTGTGATACATTGGACAGGAGCCTAAGATTCCCTTTAAAGAAAGGAGTCTGCCTTTCTAGTAAACCCCGAGGATCTAGGCCAGGTCCCTTGGTAGCTGATACATCTATTTACTCTTTGGCGTTAGTGTCCAGGCACACTTCATAGCTGCAGCTGAACTGTTGAGAGCGTGGGCTCTGAAGTCAAGGTAACTGGGTCCAAATCCAGGCCACCACCTTCCCAGCTGGGGCGCTTAGGCAGATGCTTAGGCTCACAAGCCTGCTGTGAGGATTAAAGGAGTTAATTCATGTAAAGGGCCTGGCACATAGAGAATGCTCGATAATGGCTCTTCCTATAAGAAGCCCTTAAGTGAGAAACCACTGATGCTATCATTTCACTGATGGTGTATAAGGAAGAAACCACTGATGCTATCATTTCAGATGTCTTGATGCCATTTGATAGGAACCATAGACATTTTGGGGTGTGCTGGGGGACAGGTGCTATTGTGGCAGGCTTTCTCAGGCTCCCCCATTCCCCCAGAAGTGCTGCAGCCAGACCCAAGGCTCAGCTGCTCAGGCAGGACCAGAAGGACAAGCCAGTGGAGAGTGTTTTGCCAGCAGGTCGGCAGCCGGGCTTATTGGTAAAAGGGCCACTCGCCCAGGAGCTGGGACAATTTAACAGATTATCTGGAACAATGGCTAATTAGGAACTAAGCTTTTTGGCAGGAAGTCTTTTATTATAAAGCTTGATAAAATTTCACAGGCCACTGCTGGTGTCTGGGGCCAGAACTGGAACCTTCTCTGTCCAGGCCTGAGCACTGCGAAGGCCGTTGGAGCCTCAGGTCCCCCATCTCCACCTCTGCCCTTCCTCACCTAGAGGCCTTGACAAAACAGGAAATGGTCTGGGAGGCCACCAGGCCACAGAAGTCATGGTTTGCTCTGTGTGCCTTTAGGTAAGCCCCATGCTTTCTCTGGGCCTCGTTTTCCTTACTCTCCAAGGAAGAGATGACCACAGAATCCTGGACCCCTCCCGTGAGAGAACCTGAGAGAAATTTCCAGACCCAAGATGGTGGTGGACCTAGCATGGGACTTCTGTGCCCCTCCCCACAACCCATGCCCTCCTGCCTGATGCCCAGACCTCTGGCCATTCTCCCCAGCCCTGGACACCCACCCAGTCCCCTATTCCCAGAGCCAAGCAGATTCCCTTGTCCTATTTGTATTTGAGTCAGATAGATTTCTGGCCTCTAATTTTAATCCCGGTGAACATGATTCATGAGGGTTCAGGGGCTGGGCTCTGCAGCGAGACGTTAGAATCTGCCATTAAGGAGCCATCAGTAATATATGAAAATTACAGGGGAGCTCCCGCTGGGGAAGGGTGGGCAGCTTGGAGGTAGAGAGCTGTCCGTCAGCTCTGGCCTCCTTCTGTCCTGGCCAGCAGAGTCACTGGGGGCTTCGCAGCTGGGGGGGAGGTCTCTGAAGCTTCATCCAGCTGTAATTTGTAAAAAGGCAAGAGCTGCTTAAATCAGGGGCTGTTAAGATCGTTCAGGCTTGCAGAGCCACCCACTCACTACTGAGGCAAGGGATCGCGGTGAACACCGCGATCCTGTCACTCCTGGGAGCCCTGGCCCTCCCTCCCGGCCTCCTGGAGCTCTGTTTCTTCATCTGTAAAATGGGGATGATAATAAAATCATCTCCATGGGGGTCAGTAGGGGGTTAAATGAGATCATGAATGTGTGGAAGTGTTGTGAAGATGAGAAGTCACGATACAAAGCGGAAGGAGGAGGAGGATTTGATGGAAGGGAGAAACCTGGGAGAGGGGGGCATAGACAGGCTTCTGGGACAAGAGGTCACTGCTCAGAGCCAGAGCCCCGCCTGGCCTGGGCTCTTGTCACCGCCCATTTCCTAATCAGCTATGTGACCTCTGTCAGAGCACCCCATCCCTGCTTCCCTGCCTCTCTTTTCTCATTGGTTGAGAGGATCTGGTTCCTTCTGGCCCTAAAATCTTCAGTTCTGAGTCAACCTGTTAATCAATGAATGTTTACGGAAATCATAGGAAGGACCAGGACTGTGGGGTGTGTGTGTGTGTGTGTGTGTGTGTGTGTGTGTGTAGGGTTTAGAGGTGGGGTGGGAGTTGAGCAGAGGAATAGATCAGGGGCGCTCACCTGTGCCACCTGACCTGTAGAACCACCCAGCCCCACAGGAAGAATTAACCAGGTGGAAGGGACAGTCAGCACTGAAGAAGTTCAGAGGTTGGGCTGGGGTAAAGACTGATAGGACACAGTCCCAGCCTCATTCACAGTATTAACCTCTTATTGGTGAGTGACTCGATCAACTCCTAATTAATTAGGAGCCAGAATGCCTGAGTTTGAATCCTGTTCCTTCCACCCATTAGCTGTGTGACCTTGGGCAAGTCACTCAGTCTCTCTGAGCCTTATCTTAGTTTACTTTTCTGTAAAATGAAGATGATAATAGTACTGCCTCATAAGGTTATTATGAATATTAAATGAGTTAATATATGGAAAACACTTAGCACCTGGCACCTGGTAGGGCTTTGTGACAGTTGTTATCACTGTATTGAAGACCAACTGTGCAACAGATGCTCGGTGCAGGCTTTCATGCACATTTCCCTCTAGCTTTCCCCTGAAGAAGGAAGGATGTTCTGTTTTAGCGATGGGGAAATGCACCTTCCGAGGTGTTACCCAGGTGGCCTCACATAGATAATAAGTAACAGAACCCTGGCCAGTGGGGCTCCTGGGCCACTGGCCTGGCTACCTCTCTGCACCTCCCTGGCTCCAGCCCCCAGTGCCCACCCCACCAGCCATGGGCATCTGTGGGGAGTTGACCGACATGGTGGGAGACATCCCTGAACTGCTTTCTGTCACTGCCCCCAGCAAGTGGATTGTGAGGAAGAAGAAGAGGACCAGATTTTAGAAATCTGGAAGCAACAGAGAGAGCCTCTTCCCAGGCTGCCTTTGTTCTGCATCTCTAGTGTCTGAGCTGGGGATGAGTGGGCCAAGGGCACCCCTCCCCCCATTCTCACTAGCAGCCTCCTTGCCCAAGGGCTCCTCCTACCTTCCCTTTCCTGCAGTGGCCAGAGTGAATTTTCTTCTCTAGGCCTGGGTGGCTAAGCAAAATTTACACATTCTACTGCCTTTTTTCTAACTGAGGCCTGGGGCATTGCTAGGTGTTGAGGGGAGCCCACAGGGAGGGCAGAGCCTTGATCTTAATGGAGCAGCTGGTTTGTAAGAGCAAAGGGCCAGCCCTGAATTTTCCCCTCAGCCTCAACCTGTATGTGGAAGTTATGTGGAGAGAAACCACACAGAACTGGGACCTCCAGGGGACTTAAGCACAGAGGACCCCTTTAGATGGAGCATAGAAACCTTCTCAGGCATGGAAGGTGGGTAGGAAGTGTTAGCGGTTAGGGCCAGGAGCATCTCAGAGTTCAGAGACTTGGGAGATATATACTTCCTGGGTGGCTGGGCCAGGATTGGGGATTTATAAAGAACCAGAGTGTGGAATCACAAATTTACAGAGCATGTTTTATGTCCCAGGCTCTCTTCTAAGTATATTACATACACTAAATCAATTAAGCCTCCAACAACTCTATAAAGTGTGGATAAATGGTCATTTCCATTTTATGGGAGAGGAAATTAAGGCAGAGAGGTGAAGGTGTTGCAGGAAGGGGGACCCCTTCCAAGGCCCAAGGGTGGGCTCTTGTCTAACACTCGGAAATTAATTTTCTGAGGAGACACACACGCTGACAAAGCAAAAAACTTTATTCGGAAGGGGCGCCCGGGTGGAGAGCAGCAGGGTAAGGGAACCCAGGAGAACTGCTCTGCCACGTGGAGCACAGTCTCAGGTTTTATGGTAATGGGGTTAGTTTCCGGGTTGTCTCTGGCCAGTCATCTTGCTTGGCCCATATTTGGTCTGACTCAGGATCCTTCCTGGTGGTGCGTGCATCTCTCAGCCAAGATGGATTCCAGCGAAAGGATTCTGGGAGGTTAGTAGGACATATTATGGGCTGGCGTCTCCTCCTTCCTTTTGGCCCCTCCCAAATTCTTCCAGTTAGTTTTCAGCAGCAGCACCCTGTTCCTTATCAGGACCTCCTGTTGTGAGAAACTTATACAAGTGGTTATCATGGTGCCTGGCCAAGGTGGGCAGTTTCGGTCAACAGTTCCCTAACAAAGGGATTTAGCCAAGGTCACACAGCCAGTGAATAGCAGAGCCAGGATTTGAGACCAGGAAGCCTGGCCTCAGACTGCTCTATTTACTACTTCACTTTACTACCTTATGTGGGAACCCCTAAGATCTGCCTTCCAAAGCTAGAATTAGTGGTTCTTAAAGCTTTCTGAAGACATGCTTCCCTTTGAGAAATTGATGAAAACCATGGCTTCTCTCCCCAGAAAATGAGGACATGTACAGATATTTGCATTCAATTTCAGGGTGTCACAGCCCACTCAGAGCTGGTTCTAATCTAGCAGTTGCCCTTCCCTGCTGGGCTCTCTGGCATCTGTGTGGGTGGGGCTAGGATGGCTACTTTCTACAAAGCAGAGGCTGTGGTGAGAGTGCCCACCAAGGCCCACAGGTAGGATGGCTGGGCTGGGACCCTGCATCCCAGAGGGCTGTCACAGACCTTGGGTACCTAAGCTGCATGGGCAGGAGTCACACACTTTACTGGTGACATGAATGTTACCGTGTCTAAGAAGAATGGGGTAGGGGTGGGGACCGTTCTTCTTTGTGTTCAGGTGAGTTGGAAATGGTATGAGTGTGTGAATGTGTTTGTGAGAGAGAAAATATATCAGTCAGGGTCCCAGCAGGAAAGAGAATTCTACTCAGTTGTTTTCACTGAAGAGATTTAATGGATTTCTTTCAAAGGTACAGGTGAGGTTGAGGACACCCACAAGGGACAGTGCAGCACCCAGGGCCTGGCAACAACAGGGAGCTGTTTCCACCCAGGCTTGCAGGGGCAGTGGGAGGAGACAATGTTATTGTGTGTGAGTGAGAGGTGAGTGTGGTGGTGGGCGTGGGGAGAGCAGCCCCTCCCAGAACCATGGTGCTGAGACTGGGCCAGAGACGGAGGAAATAGCCCACATTCTCTCATCTCCCGTCTCCCATCTGCCATCTGCCATCTGCCAGTGCCTCCCACTGGCCAAACCCAACTGGAACCCACAGAGCAAAGGAACCAGGTGATGGAGTTTGACGGCAAACAATCTCCTGGAATGTAGAGCAGGACGGAGAAGGAGCTGGACAGGGTGGGGCGGCAGCAGGAGACTCTCCGGCATGGAGAACAAGCCTCCAAATCAGTCTAGGACTAACTGCCAGCCCAGTGCCCCCTGCAGGTCAGGAGGCCCATGTCTTGACATAGGCTTGCCCCTTCCCGGCCTTGTAGTTGGATGTGGGAAGGGAAGACCTTGCTGCCTGACCTGGGTTCTCAATCCCAGCCCTGCACTGGCCCTTGTCCCAGGGCAGTTTGGCAGGACAGCTGCCCACCTGCCCCCATAAATCTCGACTTCTATGTGTAGCACAGCCCCTGGGAGCCACTTAATTTAGTCCTCAAAGAAGTTTCAAGTCTGCCTCCCCTTTGAGGGTCTCGCTCAAACTGATGATATGTAATTAATGCTACTTAATTGATATTCTTGGGACTTAGTCATAGGGGTTTTAGGAACCCTTGCGAGCATCTTTTGTGACATGTCAGAAGCTTTTCCCACTGGGTTTTGTTGCCAGGGACAAGAAGTAAGCTTTTCAGACGGTGAATACCCTAATTTCCAGGCTTATTTCTCATTTGTACTTTCTCCTCTCTGGGAGGCTGTCCCAGCCCCTGGGGTCAAAGTCCCCTCACCTCCCCGACTGCTCAGCCCCTTCCCCAATTTCACACCACAGCCTCCCCAGTCCACACTTGCCACCTACCCAACAATTCTCTAGGGTTCTCTGTATCAGAATCACTTGGTAAAACAAAGCAGATTTTGGGCTTCCCTGCAGCTTTGTTAATCAGAGAATTCCTGTGCCTACCAGTGTTTGGTGGTCTGTGCCCCAGACTTGAGCAGTGTCAGGCCCCCTCCCATCCTTAGAGACCAAGTGTGGACAAAGGGCTTCAGAATGGAATGGAGGGAGGGACAGGCCCTTCCGGGGACCTGGAAGGGCGTTCAGGGCTGGCTTGGCGCAGGATTGCGAGTGGTGAGGGGTTAACCTACCTTCCCCTCCTCCCCAAGCCCCCCTTAGCAGAGTCAGATCTCGTGCCTTTGCGTGCTTCCCACTGCTAAAACCTCATCTCTCCCAGTCCCTTCTGGCTTGAAATCTCTAATTCTCTATGTAGAACGAAATACAACCAAATTATTATTATTATTTTTTTTTTAAACATCAGTTCAGCTGTGTTCTGACCGTCATTAATAGGGGTATAAATTGGGTCTGACACGGACCCAGTGGCTTCTTGGATTTTTAAAATCCAAGTTTTCACATTTTGTTTCCTTTGTTATTAGCCCAAGTAATGAAGGCTATAAAACATCTCTAGTAAGTCCCTGGGTTTAAGATTTCATTCGCATTAGTTTAGGATGTGCATATATGTTAATTACCCCTGGTCCTGGTAATTTATCACCGCCCAGCCAGGCTCACTTGTCCCCTTTCCTGCTCTAGGAGATATTGGGTGCCCTTGGAGTCCCCCTCCGTGTCCTGTTTCCAGGGGAACTCCATTTTCTTCTCCAGCAGAGATCAATCTCTAGGGAATTCCCCCCTACTGAGCTTCAAGTGCCATTTTAAAAGCAGCGCTGTCATCTTCCCTAATGGGTGTTTTCCTTGGAGTCTCTGCCGGGAGTGGAGGGAGATGGAAGGCTGCACAAAGGAATACTTGCCCCTTCTGGGCTGGGGTTTATATAAAATCCTGTCGGAGGGATTTTTTTATTGTGTTTGAGAGAGGAAGGCAGTGCATTGAGGAGGAGGTAGGTCCCTTTCTTAAGAGAGGATTCTCTCGAACCTGGGTGTTTTCCTGGAATAGTCTACATTCTAGAAAGCTATTAGGAGAAATTTTCTTTGCATCTGAAGACACGCAGTATTAAGAATTAGAAAGGGCAGGAGAGGAAAATGCAGGAACTCTTTTGCAACCAGAATTATAAGATCGTTATGGAATTTGTGGGGTGGGGCAGGAACCCAGTCTTATTCAACTCAATGTCCTTCCTATGGCCTTGCACACAGGGAGGCTTCTATAAATGCTTGTGAAGTAAACCTCATCTTTATTTGGCTTTCATAATGCTTGAGGACTCTTGGCAGTTAGATGAAGTAAAAATATAATGAGCCTTGGGGAGTATCTCTGCGCTTCCTAGATGAGATGCTGCCTGATTCGTGAATCATTTAATAAAGCCAATTAGATCTTCAAATTATATATATATATATATATATATAAATATAAAATGAGCTTTGGAGTTAGACATTCTTAGGTTTAGATCCCAGCTGTGCCTAGCTGTGTGAGCTTGGGCAAGTCACTTAACCTCTCTGGTTTTCAGTTTTCTCACTTGTAAAATGGGTAAATGGTCACAGGGTTTTTGTGAGAATTGAATGAGATAATTCAATGATCCACTTGATCTACTAAGCATTCAGTAAGGGGCTCAGTAAATGTTAGTTTTCTTCCTTCCTCCTACCGTGTTCCTACTGAGAATCTGTGGTTCTCAACTCCATCTGCATCTTAGAATCATGTAGGAAACTTTTAAAAAATACAGTTGTTCAGGCCCCACCCATTGAGATTCGGATTTAATTGGCCTGTGGTAGGGCTTGAGCATGGATGGGGTTTTTTTTTGTTTTTTGTTTTTTGCTGTGCTTCCCCTACCCGGGATTGAACCCTCACCCTCGTCAGTGAAAGCACGGAGTCCTAACCACTGGACCTCCAGGGAATTCCAAGCATGGGTATTTTTAAAAATCTCCTGTTAAAGGATACTTTTTTTAAAGGTAAAATCATGATTCCCATAGAAATAGAAAATGAACACACGGCAAAGATTTATTCAACTTATTAATCAATGAGGGACCCAGAAAGATGTTATAACTGGTTCAAATAATTCCAACAACACACACATATATGAAATCAGGAATGCTGAAATGAATTTACAAATAGCTGCAAAATTGGTCTGTATCCACAGGGTAATAATCAAATAATCAATTGCATTCCACTGAGGAAAATCCATTTGCATTTCTATGGATAAAACCATCTGCATTACTCTATGCTTTCTGTAATTTACCGAGTTGTGACGTAGCTCAGAGATGATGAACGATGCAGACCTCTATGAAATCAGATACCTGGACTAGTATGCAAAACAGGACGCCCAGTGATCTGCTTTTTTGTACATTTTAATAACGTTCACACTTCCCCAGCCAGGGGGGAGCACCCTGCCTTAGACCTTTGTATATAGTTCTGTTAACAGTGTTATCACACTGTATCGTAGTTATTTGTGTTTGAGCTGTCCCACCTATGATAGAGAAGTCCTTAAGTACAGGATTCGTGTTCTATTTATGTTTGTAACCCAGCACCCACCACACTGCCTGGCCTACTTTATAAGTGCTTAAAAACTGTTGAATTCATAATTGAATTGGGTAACTCTAAGAAGCAAGCAGAACAAGTATTATTCTCCATCTTCTGATGAGGAAACTGAGGCTTTGAAAGTCTCCGATCAAGTCACACAGTCAGCTTGTGATGAAGTTGGGACTCAAACCCTCTCATCGATTTCCTCATTCAACCTTACTTCATTCAACAATGAGTACCTACTGTATACCAGTCACTGGGAGCAGTGGACTTCTGCCGTCCTTGCCCTCAGGACCTTATATGTAGGGCAACATGGCGTAGAGAACGTGAGCCAGAATGCCTGGGTTGTGCCTTGAAGTCAGCAGCTATTAGCCATGTGACCCTGGACAAATTACTTGGCTTTTTGGTGCTTTCATTTTCTCATCCATAAAATAGGGAAGCCTACCAAAAAAGGATTAAATAAGGTAATACGGTGTGAAGTGTTTACTGCAGCTGCTGGTGCTATAATCATGTGGGACTGTGAGCCTGTGACTCTGTTAAACACTGTGTCAGGTCCTGAGCTGCAAAGATGAGGAAAACTTGGATCCTCCCCATTGCTTGAGAAGCTCAGTCTAGTGGAATGGAAAGAGTAGATCATTATCAGGTCTTGTGATGAGTGCAGCCATAGGGATGTGAGGAGGATTATGGGAGTGCAAGGGAAGGGGTGGGAGTTAGAGAGCTGGACTTTCGGGGAGCTGAGTCCTTAAGCATTAGCGATTGGCCTACCTGGGGTACCTGCCAGGAGGTGGCTATTGCAGTGATTGAGGTGAGAAAATGAAGAGTCCTGACCAAGGCCACGGAAGAGGAGGCAGGGAGAGGGGAGAGATTTAGCTGATGGAATTGACGGGAATGAGAGATTGATTCTCTGTGGGCCTGAGGGCAGGAAGGTGCCAAATCTAGTGCTCCCCAGATGACCCCACACTGCCTTGGGTGGGAGGTTCTCTTTGCAGGTTTCTAACTTACTTCAGGGGAGAAGGGGACACCTAGCTATGTCCCAGATAACTGGAGACATGCTAAGAATGATTGACAACCTATTTAAAATATTTTCATTTTGTCTGCCTATCTTGTTTAGTTTGGGGAATATCATGCCCTACCATCATGGAGTGTACAGTGCTTTTACACTTTATCTTTTAGACCCATATCCCTTTTTAAAAATAAAATCTCACCAAATATATCTAGTGGATTGAAGACGTAAAAGAGCTGCTTTGATGGAACTGGTAGCCCGGAGCGGTGCCCACACTGCCCCCCCCCCTCCATGACATGGGAAGGCTCCTGGGAGCTCCCAGCTCTGTGGACCACAGTCTAGCCCAGTGGTTCTCCAAGGGAGGTCCCTGCACCAGCAACATCAGTGTCACCTGCATTTTTAGAAGTACAGATTCTTAGCCCTCATCCTAAACCCACTGAATCAGAACCTACAATCTATGTTTTAACAAACCCTTTACATAATTCTCATGCCCAGAAATGGGGAGTGACTTGCTTTAAGTCATTCAGGGAGTTTAATGCGATTTAATTATTGAGTGTCCAGTGTGTGCCAAACTCTAGTGTATATGTTGCAGGGGTTACCAAGAAAGTTAAGTCTCTGAATTAGTTATGCATTGCTGAGTAACAGATTAGCCCACAGCTTAGCCACTTAAACAACAGGGTCATGGATCTGGGTGTAGCTCTGTGGAATCCTTTACATCAGGGTCTCTCACAAGGCTGTAGTCAAGGTGTTGGCCAGGGCCTCAGTCTTCTCAAGGTTCAGCTGGGGCAGGATCCACTTCTAAGTTCACTCAGTGGTCTTTGGTAAGATTTAGATTCTCAGGGGTGGGTTGGCTGATAGCCTTGGTTCTTTGCCACATGGGCCTCTCCATAGGGCAGCTCACATCATGGCATGTGGCTTCATCAAAGTGAGCAAGCGGGCTTCCCTGGTGGCGCAGTGGTTAAGAATCTGCCTGCCAATGCAGGGGACACAGGTTCGAGCCCTGTTCTGGGAAGATCCCACATGCCACGGAGCAACTAAGCCCCTGAGCCACAACAACGGAGCCTGCGTGTCTGGAGCCTGTGCTCCGCAACAGGAGAGGCTGCGATAGGGAGAGGCCCGTGCACCGCGATGAGGAGTGGCCCCCGCTTGCCGCAACTGGAGAAAGCCCTCGCATAGAAACCAAGACCCAACACAGCCAAAAATAAATAAATAAATAAATTAATTAATTAAAAAAAAAAGAAAAGTGAGCACGCAAGAGAGAGAGGGCGCCCAAGACGGAAGCCATAGTCGTTTATAACATAACCTTGGAAGTGGCTTGTGCTCTAGTCCAGTCTTCATTAGAAGTGAGTCACTAGCTCCAGCCCACATTCAAGGGGAGGGGATTACACAAGGGCAAGAGATGGGACCTTCAAAGATCCCACAGTCCCTGTCTCTGCCTTGCATTTACAATTGGGGCATCAAATCAATACACACCTAATGAGGAATCAGTCAGAGAAGGAAGGCGGTCATAGAGGTGGCACAAGTTCAGTGGTGGCTCAGAGAGAAGTAATTCTCTGGTTGGAGGAATCAGGAAGGTTTCCTGGAGGAGGCGGCATTAACAACGGGCCTTGCAGGAGTGGAGGATGTGCCATTGGCTGAGAAGGGGAGGCCTGGTGGAGGACACAGCCCAGGCAAAGGCAGTGAGGTGAGCAAGTGAAGGGCCTGCTCAGGTATCCAGGTATCAAAACCATCTCACTTGAGTGGAGCCTATATAGAGAAAGGGAGAATAAAGTGACACTGGAGATGGGAGCCATAGGTGGACAGCTTCCACTGTAGATGTGGGAGATCTCCCCTTGATGGGGGGGTGGGGGTGGGGGCAGGAGCTGGGAGAGGCGTGGCTTCCATCATTACGGGGTTCAGGACTGAGGGGCTCCGAGCCCCGTGCTTCCCTGTTCCACCAGCCTGGCCGTGCGATCCACGCCCCATCTCCTCTTGTAGTTCGGACGCACTGAAGTCATCGACAACACACTCAATCCCGACTTTGTGCGCAAATTCATCGTGGATTACTTCTTCGAGGAGAAGCAGAACCTCCGTTTTGACCTGTAAGTAGAAGATCGTGCTGAGGATGGAGCTGGGGAAGGAACCATGGCTGGGAGGTGGGGCTACAGGACCTGTAGTGGGGCGGGAGTTTCCTCACTAGGGAAGGTAGGGGGGAGCTGTGATAGTAGAGGAACCCAGGGTTGGCCTGGGATAAAAGTGACAATTAGCTGAATCCAGCCCCACCTTCATCAGGAGGTGGAAAGGAGGTGGGGAGGGGGAACAAATGCACCCCCCCCCATTTGTCTCAGTGTGGGAGGGTGCTGGGCAAGCTACCTGATTCGGGGGGGTGTTGAGGAAAGATCTTGGGGGCAGCCCAGCTCTAATTCTGGGGAGCCCTTTTCCCCCCAGCTTCCCATTGACCTCTCCCTCTGTCAAAGCTTGTTCTGGGAGAGGGTCCCCTCCAGTTTCCCCTCCTGCAGAGGTAACTTGGCTGATGGGGCTCAAAGCATCTGTGTGTTTATCACAAAGATGCAGAGTGCCCCTCTCCTGAGGTTAAGGATGATGGTGGGATTTTAGTCTGATGAGCAGGTGGAGGAGTGGTGTTTTGTTGTTTTTTCGGGGTCTAGGGTGATTAGAAAGGACTGTACCCTAGAGAATTGTGGACTGAGTGGGGAAGAAAAGAGGGGTTGGCACCTGAGAGAGCAAAGGAAAAAAATGCAGTGAAAGGAAATGACTTTGGAGGCAGCAGTAGGAGGACTTGAGGCCCAGAGCAGTCAATGCAGCCCATTGTAGGGAAGTCACCTGGTGACACTTTGGAGAGAGGAAGTGCTCAGGGAAGGGAACTGGCACAATGACGACTGCCCCTCAGCAGGAGTTGTCTGTACCTAGAATGACTGTTTGGCTACACAGATGGCCAGTGTGAGTAGAGGCGGGATGCAGGAGGGAAGGGCTGCAGGTGAGGCTGTGGGTGAGCCGGCCCCAGGTGAAGGGAGGTGCCCAGCTGCAGGATCAGCTGCCTGTGGCGGGCTGAGGTACAGGTATTCATGCCCCCCTCTTTCTTGAGTGCCCAGGTCTGAGGGCAGTGTGGGCAGGCCTGGGCAAAAGGGAACAATCAGGGAAGGTCAAAGGCAAGGTACTGAAGTCCAAGGGCAGCTGAGCCTTAGCTGGGAAGATGGGAGAACAGTCAGTGAAGAGCAGGGTGGCTCGGGTACCTGTGAACCAGCCAGGGTGGCAGAGCAAGTTTATTTATTTTTTCAATTTTTAACGAGGTATAACATATATAGTGAAGTGCCCAAATCTTAATAGCGCTACCGCAATGATGCATTTTGATATCCATTTACCACCCAGATCAAGAGACAGACTAGCACCTTAGAAGGCTCCCATTTGCATCTCCCTGCTATTACTCCCAGAAATATCCACTGTGTTGGTGCCTGGTTTTGGGGGAGCAGGGGTCCTGGCTCAGCTCAAGAAGCCAGGCAATTTGGGGCAGGATGCCCCAGCTGCCTTCACCATCTCTCTGTGTTCCCTGCAGATATGACGTTGACTCCAAGAGTCCTGATTTATCCAAACACGTGAGTTCTGCCAGTGCCTGCCCAGCAATTCTGAAAGTCTCTTAAATGCCAAACTCTGAGTTGGCCTTGGGCTTCACTGTGACACAGAGTGTGTCTGATGCTGCATCCTGTCATTTCAGAGCCCTCATACTTCCAGGGGTGGGGTGATGGGGGAGGTGGGATGGCTGTGAGCAGAGTGGGTGACAGTGGTCTTTTCTGTACTCTGGATGTGCAGGATTTTCTGGGCCAGGCCTTCTGCACCCTTGGAGAGATTGTGGGGTCCCCTGGGAGCCGCCTGGAGAAGTCCCTCACGTAAGTGTTCAGGGGAGTGGGACCTGTCTGGTTTGCTTCCTCAGTGATGGGCCAACTTCCTATTCATCCTTGCTGAGGGCTGGCTCAGGGGAGGGGCAAAGCAGTCAGCCAGTCATAACAGACAATCGAAAATAAGGAGACCTCGTGGGCCTTGCCCTTGCAGGGCTTTTAACCCAGTTATCTTGGAGGGACCCTGGCTCAGTTATTAGAACCCCATGTTCTTTAGCATGGCCCGAGATACTATCTACCCCACTCCCACACCCCACCCCATCATTTTACAGGGGAAGAAACTGAAGCCCAGAGAGGGAAATTGATTTGCCCAAGGCCACACAGCTAGGAAGTAGAAGAGCTGGGATTTGAACCCAGGGATCTACTCACAAAGAGTATTCCTCAGATTGTTCATAACTTGTTGAGGCCAGAGCTGGGCATGGTGAGGCCCTCCCTATCCTGCCCTGCCCCTGCATCATAGGGTTTTAAGTGCTTTTAGGGGAAGACTATTATTACACTGAGCAGGCTCTGGGATGTGGAGTCCCAAGGCTTCTCACAGTGGAGCCTAAGGGTGGCTTCAGGGACCAGCCAGGTTGGCCAGGTGATGGGGTGACCTCTCTTGTCCCTGTTTCAGGAAGCCCCAGGAGTAGGGCCCAGGCAAGAGAGGCCTGCACACTAGGACAAGTGTCCAGGTCATAGGGCAGGGTGGGCAGAAAAGCCCCCCACTTGCTTCTGCCAAGTTCACACTGGATGCTGTCCCCTCACCGTGATCAATAACTGCAGAATGTGTTATTGTGTGTGTGTGTGGGTGGTCTCTCTCCCAGGCCCTTGTCTCTGACCCCCAGTAACTATGTGGTAACTTCAGGGTCCCCAGAAAGGCCTCACTGTCCCCCCAAAGGTCTCATCCTCTGGGTTCACAGAAAATAGTGATAAATAGCTATCATTTATTGAGAACAGGGAGTAAACTTATGTTTGGGGGCTCTGAAGTTTATAGAGTTTGGGGTCCCAGGAGTGAGTTTGTGTCTGCCCCTCTCAGCTCCCCACTGCCTGGATCAAATGCACATGAGTTATTTGGGTCTGTGCTGTCCCCTGGCCCACCTTTGGTGGAGGGACACACCTTCAGGAGGGATCAAGGAAGACTTGGGGTAGGGGATGGCTAGTGGTAGGAGCCTTAAAGGGTAAGCGGGATCTAAAATGTCGAGATGCTGGGTGTTGGTGAAGGAGGGGGGATCTACTCTCCCCACTGAAGACACATGAAGTTTTCATGTGTCTAAGTCTAGTTGTCTCCCAGGCTAGACCTATGAATGGCTCCCTTTCACTGGGCATCTATTCTGAACCAGACAGTCTTTTGTCTCCATGGTCTCATGTGATTAGCTCAGCAATCTCCCCATTTCACAGCCCGAACACTGAGGCTCAAAGAGGTAGAGCAGAGGTTCTCAAACTGTAGCAGGCATCAGCATCACCTGGAGGGCTTGTTTAGTACAGACTACTGGGCTCCAACTCCAGGTCTGGGCAAGGGCCTGAGCATTTACATTTCTAACACATTTCTAGGGGCTGTGATGCTGCTTGCCTGGGGTCCACACTTTGAGAACCACTGGGGTTGGAGCTGCCCAGGGCTTCACAACAAGGTTTGGGAAGAAGACCTCTCCTTCCTCTGGCCTGTGGCTCTTGGTCCTGTTTTGATGTTTGACCCAGAACAGAAACCCGTCTCCAAGAATCTAGATGCCGAGTGCTCTGGCCTCTCAGGATGGGGGTACTCAGCTCATGACCTGCTCTCTCTCTCTCCACAGAATAGGAGCATTCAGCCTGAATTCCAGGACAGGCAAACCCATGCCAGCTGTATCCAACGGGTAGGCCACCAGACATCTCTGGCCCTGGAGTCCTCAGACATTCAGCCAGCTCTGCAGAGAGGGCCTCAGAGCCCTGGCCCAGTCCCTGCTCCTACCACTGTGCCTTCAGCCCTGGTCAGGGACACAGAGAGGGTCCTGGGTCCCTCCTAAAGTGGCACTTTGGGCCACTCCGCAGCTGGCCCTCCCCCCGTCCAGGCTAGAGCTCCCACATCCCCAACCCCAGTGGCTCATAGGACTTCAGGGAGCAGGGTGGGGCTTAGAGGTAGGGGCTGTTTCTGGGAATCAGCAGGGGCTGGGCACTCTTCCTTCCCTTCCTCTCCCCCGGCCAGTTTTCTTCCACCTCCCACCTCCTCTAACCCTTCCCCTCTCTTCTCTTCATCTCCTCCCCGTCTTCTCCATTGCTTCCACTGCTGGATGTCAGCCTGCTCACAGAGTGGCTTCTGCTAAATCCTTACTTTCCGCATTTGCTTACCAGCTGCGGTGGGCTGGCCTTGTTCCCTCAGCCCCCACCCTGAACATCTGCTTTTGGCTGGCGTCACGCAGATATGGCAACGAAGACCCTCCCACTCTTTCCCTTTCCTCTCCTGGTTGGAGAAAGGGTCCTCACCTGGCAGGGGTGGGGAAGCCAGGGTAGGGAACATCTGCTTGGGGGACCAGCCTGGAGGTGCCTCTGGAGATGAGCATTTTGGCTGAGTAAGCAAAGCTCCACTGGCCTTTGCAGAGGGCTCCTAGAAGTTGGGGTCCCAGCAGCTGGATTGGCCACCAGACTAGCGGGATGTGGGAAAGAGGCCTTCAGGGGACCCAGGGATGCTCACAACCCAGGAAGTATATGGATGCTGGTTTATAAGAAGAGTAGAGAAGCAACAATTGGAGAGGGAGCAGGAGTCAGAGAGAGAAACAGAAAGGGAGAGCAAGAAAGACCAGAGAGAGGGAGGGAGGGAGAGAGAGAGAGAGAGAGAGGCCGAGCAAGCGGGTGGGAGCAGATTGGGGCTGAGAGCGTGGAAGGAAAGATTGGAAATAGAAGAGGGGCTAAGAGGCAAAGAGAGGAGCAGTTGGAGAACCATTGGACAGAGGAGGCTGGTGTGAGGATTCTATCTCCCTGGTCAAACAAATCAATCTTTACTAGCAAGGAGGGCCAGATTGGGGGGCGGGGGAGGTAGGGAGGGGCTTTGGGTTACTCAGACCAGCTGCCCAAGTCTAGGGGGACAAGCTGGCAGGCACCGCCACCTGCCTATGGCAGGGGAACCTCGAGATGCAGCCCCTGCTCTGCTCACCTGATTTGGAGAGATTTGGGCTGTCTCATCAGCCCTCAGGGCCAGCTCCCATGCCTCCCCTGTTTGAGAACCTCTCCCTTTAAGAGCTGGCACGGGGGAGAGCTCCATCAGTGGTTCTCAAAATGTGATCCACAGTCAACATGCTGGTGGCCCTGAGGCTGGCCCAAGTGTGGGGCTGGATTTTATCAGCTTTGCACAATTGTAAAGGAAACCGGGCAGGGAGAGAAATGGTGCTCTTGAGGGCCTTCTCTGTGCCAGGCACTATGTGTGTGCATATTAGTTAGTAAAATGGATGCTACAATTACACCCATTTTATGGGCCAGGAAACTGAGACTCAAGAGAGGTGTAGTAGTGAGCCCAAAGTCACACAGCTACTGGACAACATGCCATTTTCTTCTCCCTTCCAGTGGCCCCTGGCTGCACTGGGACCCCCCTGGGTTAGTCCTGAACATCGGAGTGGGATGGGCTGGTGCCTGGGGGAGGGGTCCCTCCTGATCAAAGGAAGAGGTAGTGCAGATCCCCTGGGTAGAGCCCCACCCTGGGAATTGCCCTCCTAGAGGGGATTCTCTGGGTGGGCTGACTTCATGTCCTGGTTGCCTCCCTCACAGAGGACGCACATGGTTGGCCGGGATCTCTCCCCCAGAGAGACCCCAGCCAAGAAGTTTAAGGGGAGGGAGCCATGGGAGAGGGCCCGGCAAGCTGCCACCAAGAGTATACCAGTCCTCCTGCTTTACCCCCTCTTACTGCTCTCCCACCTACGATGAATCAGAGTGGCTCAGAGCTGGAATGTTCCGGGACTCTGGGGATCAGCTGGGCGCAGGGTGGGGTGGCTAGCCCACGAGGTCTTTTGCCCACAGAAGTGGTCTTTGGATGGAAAGTTTGAGGACCACTGGTCTGGAAGCCTCCGGGTGAGTCTGGATGCTTTTCCAATTCTAGGACTTTCACTGCAGACAGTACCCTTCTTGGCGGGCTCTTGGGGAGCAGGGGGCGGGGCAGCTCCAGGCCTGGGGGCCTGGCCCAGGAAGTAGTGCCCTAGGCCACAGGAGACTCTGTCTTCTTAGGGGCTTTGGGGCAGATCTGCTGGATGGTTGGGGGGGGGGGTGGGAGGAGGATGAAGAGGGCTGATTCAGGGAGAGTTCAGGCCTGTGTCTCTGTCTTTGTCTGACTTTCCAATCTTTCATCTTCTCCT
The DNA here is from genome assembly GCF_949987535.1 of Balaenoptera acutorostrata. NCBI lineage: Eukaryota > Metazoa > Chordata > Mammalia > Artiodactyla > Balaenopteridae > Balaenoptera > Balaenoptera acutorostrata. The sequence continues at coordinate 69,355,529 of NC_080073.1, read as the reverse complement.
CTCCCAGTGGTGTCCCAGGGAAGAAATGTGGCACCATCGTCCTGTCCGCTGAGGAGCTCAGCAACTGCAGGGTGAGTGGCAGAGGGACTCCGGGACAGGACCTGGTGGGGGTGGGGATGAAGCAGTGACAGAGAGCAAGCTGGCCTCTCTGTGACCCTGGGACCACAGGGTCGTTATGTGTCGTTGGAGGGACTGGGGGAAGACAGGGCTCCTCAGTCTGACCTGGCTGTCGTAGAAGTCCACAATATCGGAGCTAGAAGGTGTCTTCCCTTTTTACAGCTGAGCTGAGGCCCAGAGACAGGAAGAAACTCGCCCACAGTCAGCAGCAGAGCTGGGCTGGGAGCCCTGGTCCACTCCCCATCATGGCCACCGCTCACTTGTCCTTGAGCCAAGACTGCCTTGGCACTGACACTGGCAACAGAGGGGCCTTTTCAGTCTTGGAGCCTGGGCGCTTGGCATTTAGTCGTCATTTTTCACTTTTAGCTCTGGAGTAGGGTGACACCCCTGCATGGGGCTGAGGGAGTGAGAGCATGTGGTGTGTGTGTGTGTGTGTGTGTGTGTGTGTGTGTGTGTGTGTGTGTGTGTGTTGGGAAGCCAGAGTCTGCAATCCTAGGCAGCCCTTGGTTTTGCTTCTTCTGTGGCACCGTGGAAAAGAAGGAGATGGGGACAGCTGGCAGGTAGCCGAGCACCGAAGAAGGGGCTCAGGGGACCCAATAGCTAATAATGCTGATAAAATGCAGTAATGATGATAGTTTCTGTCTGTCAATGTCTGGGCATTTTACATGTTATCACTACTTCTGACAACAATCCTAAGAGGTAGGGTAACCATTGTCATTCCCATTTTATGGTTGAGGAAAGTGAGGTTCAGAGAGGCTAATCACCTGTTCAAGGACAATAAGTGGTAGAGCCAGGGTTCTAATCCAGGTCAGCCTGATTCTGAAACCCAGGCTTATTCCCCTAAACTACCCAGGCTTGCATGCCCCTTAGGTTAATTAGGAGCCACAGGTGAGAACATAGAAGGTCATAAGGAGAAACGGAGGAGACAGCGACAGTGTGAGCACAAGACCAATTCTGGGGTAACCTGGGAACTCAGCTTCCTATGGGGCTGGATCCAGCTCAGATTAGAGGGCCTGGGAGGGATGAGGAGAAACAGCATTTTCTGACCTTCCTGGGAAGGCAGTATAACTATTGTATCCATTAGCTATCAGTATTTACCATATTAGAAGTTAAAATTGAGGGATTTCCCTGGCAGTCCAGTGGTTAAGACTCCACGCTTCCACTGTAGGGGGCGCAGGTTCAATCCCTGGTTGGGGAACTAAGATCCCACATGCAGCAGCACGGTGCGGCCAAAAAAAAAAAAAAGAAATTTAAATTATGTATTAATTCATTTAAAAATAACAATAGTTTAACCCATTATAGGTTAACAGAAGTAACATCTTTTTTGAAAAATAACTATATTTTCCAAAATAAAAGTCATTTAGTGAGAAGGGTGCTTTACTTTATATTAAAAAAAATCGCTTTAACGTCTGGCTTAACAGAAGAGCTGGGTTCTCATATCAGCTTCTGCAGTCAATCTGTTATGATATCACTGTTGGATAACTTCTAGAAAACTCCATGTCTTATCAGCATTATTATGAAAATAGCTTTGGCCTCGTGGACTCCCTTGGGGGTTCCTGGTCCATACTTTGAGAACTACTGGTATGTATGGAGGTATAAATTGTTAGCCAATATTAATTGAGCGATTATTCTGAGACACACACTGTGCTAAGTGGTGTATAGTGTCAGTTTATTTATCTGATGTATGTATCCGTAGAATGATGTATTATAATATCTGATGTATTATGGTCCTCATTTTACAGAGAGGTTAAGGGACCTGCCCAAGATCACACAGCCACTGAGTAGAAGAGATGTGAACCCAGGCAGTCTGGTCCTAGAGCCAGGGTCTTTAATGACTAGGCTGTAGTGTCCCAAACTCTGCTTTCAGGGGCTTCCAGTTGGAGAATAAGACACAGAATTGTTAGGACAGGGCAGTATAACAATGACCAAATCATCTCAAACACAATTGCTCAATCTGGTTTCTCTACTTGTCTGTTTACCTCAGTGGGTCTGGAGGAACTTGACCGCAGGACTAAACCTCCCCCTCGTATACACCCAGCAGAGGGCGTGGCGTGCAGTAGGTGATCACAGGGCTTCTTTCGTGAATCTGTGATTGAATGAATAGGAAGCACAAACCAAATGTTTAGTAGCAGGTGATGATGAAAACTCCTATGCCTATATATGCTGGCGACCTCAACGCTGTCAGAGTCCCAACAAGGGAGAGAATGCAGCTGATGTGTAGACTAGAGCTTCTGTTCAAGCTTCCTGAGCCTCAGTTTCCCCACATGTATGCTGGGGCTGATAGGCTGGCTCTGAGGATTAAAGGAGATCGTGAAGGTGCCTGTGCCTAGCAGGGGCTGGGCTCCTAGTGGGTGTCTGGGAAAGGTTGAATCTGAATTCCCTGAAGCCTAGATTCAGTTTGCCCCCATGCTTATAACTCAGTCGGTGACTTCCTCCCTAGTTTGTAATTAAATAAAGTAATGTAAGTGAAAGTGCTTTGGAAATTCTAAAGCTGTAGACAAAGCTGGGTGCTGTTATTGGTCTAGTTTTCCGGGATTGGTAAACAGTCTGAGTTTAATACCCATTAGGCTCTGCCTCCTCCTCCTCCTTCCCCACTCCTCCCTTCCCCTCCTTCATCCAGGGATGACAGCAGTTTCTTTGATTTAAGCTGTTTCAGAGCAAGTGGGGTTTGGGGGGGGCTCCCTCCCTTCCTCTTGATATTGTCAGCTCCTTTTCTTTTGGGGCATCTTTGGCTGAGTTCTATCTTTCCCTAGAATACTTGCAAGGAAAAGAGACTAATTCCCAGCATCTGGCTGAATTAAAATAATTACATCTGAACGGCTTTGCTTCTGTCGTTCCAGCATTCAGTAGGAGGATCAAAGGAAGAGGGTGGAGTCTGAGAGATGGTTTTTCACCAGAGCAGGGCTTCCTGCTCAAATGAATATATTCTGTCAAAGCAGACAAACCCTCCCTTCATCCATGGGGATGGTGTGGGCGGGCAGGGACCAGCAAAGGATTAGAGTAGACTCCAGCGGGTCACCAGCGTGCTTTGATGGGTTATAGAAAAACCCTTCTCATCTGGAATTTAAATACCAAGAAAGTTCCAACAATCCGAATTTGATCCAAAATATTATTCAGTGATGCTTGATGTTGACAACGACAAGTTAATCTCCTGAAGGGGCTCTGAATGACCAAAGAATTCATTATGTTCATCAGTAAAACAATGATTTTTCTGTGTAATACTGAGCAATATTTGCATAGTCCTCAGAGTTGACCAAGACTCTCATGTTAACAGTCTATTTGATTGTCACCATGGGGCTCAGGCCTGGGTAGGTGTGAGTAACCCAGTGTACACGTGCAGAGAGGTTGAAGTGACCTGCCTAAGATAGCAGGATTCTAGCCCAAGCCTTGGTTCAGGGAGTCTTTCCCTCACCCAGGGAAGTCCCGAGTCTTCATGGTACATGGAACAGCTGTGGGCTTTGTGGTCTTTGTCAGGCCAGTAGCCTTTAGCAGGCATGGTGAGTGGCTGGGCTTCTGGAGAGAGGCAGGGGGGTGTTGCGGGTGCAGGAAGCAGATAGCTCCTTGCCTTCCCCTCCCCAGACCCTTAGCTACCCTTAGGGCTGCCAGCCACCCAGACCAGCCTTGCTCTGGAGCCAGGAGATCCTGGCCGGATGCACATTCTCACTGCCTCCCAGTCAGGTCCCTGCACACACTGGCCAAAGTGTGGCTCACCTCTCACAAGCCAAGGGAGTCAAAGCTTCACACTGCAGCTGCCCCTCCCCCACCCCTTTTAGGTATCACCAGCCTGCTCGTGTATTCATTCATTTCATTTCATCAGATATGCTTTGGCTCAGTTCATGCCCTCCCAGAGTTTCCAATTTAGTATGAGAGACAGAAATTGCCAACCAGCAATCAATCACAGTACAGCAGTGGTCCTCAACCCTGCCTCTTTTTTATAACAAATATTTTATAGCACTCTTTAGTATCCTGAAGGAAAAGTCATGGATATACTACACGCTATTCCAAAATACATACAGGTGAGGCAATGAGCCCTTGCAGCTACCTGGGGGAAGATGGATCCAGGCAAAGAGATTAGCTCTTGCAAAGGCCCAGGAACAGGAGACGAGTGATGAGTGACATCAGAGAGGCAAGGGTGTGGGTGAGTGTGGGGGCCAGGTTGTGTGGGACCTTGTGGCCGGAGAGCTTAGCTTTGAATCCTGTTAAAGTCAGAACTCTCATTGTTCTAAAGACAAACTTCAGAGAGAGCCCAGTGTCTCTATATGGGAGGCTCAGGAAGAGTCCTGGGAGGGAGGGAGAAAGATAAGAAGAAAGAGGTAAGGTGAAGTGGGGTGAAGTGGTGAAGGTTTTCTGAGTGTCAGAATATGCAGGTTGATGTTTGGGAAAAATGTGTGTGTGGCCAGCACGGGTGTAAGTGTCCTGCATGATAAATGATCAGGATTCAGACATCACCTTTTAAAAAAGTTAATTTGTAATGTTTTGGTCTTAGAAATTATCTTTCTGGTTAAAAAAAAAAACAGAATGAAAGAAAACAAAACAAAAACATTTTTCCTGATGCTAGAAAAATAACATGTTTCTAACAGACAGTTGGAAAATACAAAGAATAGAAGCATCAACAAGAGATAATCACTGTTGACATTTTGATGCATTTCCTCCAAGGTTTTTTTTCTGGGCGTACAAATATATAGTTTTTTCTTATAATTAGTAGAATATGGTAACCAGATTTATTTTCCCATGTCACTAGATATTCTTGGAAGACATTTTTAATAGCTGTATATCATTTTTCTGTTTATGGATGGGCCATAATTTATTAAAGCTATTCTCTTAAAGGAAACAGTATAATTAATACTGCAGTGAACATCCTCATAGCTGAATTGTTCCATTTTTCTTTGAACTTTAGTTGATGGATTTTGGTTAGTATCCCAGACACACAGGCTCAGTGAGCAGGAGGAAAAACAGTCAGTCTGGAGTATTCAGCCTCTGAATGACCAAATCAACAGTTACACAACTGATTGGATTGCTTGAGAAGTCAGTCATTAAGACAGCAGAGAGGGCTTCCCTGGTGGCGCAGTGGTTGAGAATCTGCCTGCCAATGCAGGGGACACGGGTTCGAGCCCTGGGCTGGGAAGATCCCACATGCCGCGGAGCAGCTGGGCCCGTGAGCCACAACTACTGAGCCTGAGCGTCTGGAGCCTCTGCTCCGCAACAAGAGAGGCCGCGATAGTGACAGGCCCGCGCACCGCGATGAAGAGTGGCCCCCACTCGCCGCAACTGGAGAAAGCCCTCACACAGAAACGAAGACCCAACACAGCCAAAAATAAACATAATAAATAAAAATTAAAAAAAAAAATTAAAAAAAAAAAAAGACAGCAGAGAAAAACCAGCTTGACCTCAAGGTGGTTATTCCCGTCAATGTGTAGCGACAGGCCTAGTCTCCTAGACCAACTTTAATACTCACCATCTGCATTAGAATAAACTCTAGCCTATGGGGTCTTTGCTTCTATCCCTGAATGCCTACACCCTAGGTCTCCTGCTTCTGCAGTCTTATCCAGGCGGGCTGGGACTCTGGGCCCCTCTGTGAATGCAGAAGCCCTTCTGAAGGTCACTGGTCACAGAATCACCCCCAGCTCTGAGTTGTGTTTCTCTCTACTGGAATGCTAAATTTCAGAGTTGTGGCTAATGATTCTTTTTATTTTTATTTTTTAATTTAATTTTTATTTTATATTGGGGTATAGTTGATTTACAATATTGTGTTAGTTTCAGGTGTACGACAAAGTGATTCAGTGATACATATACATATATCCATTCTTTTTCGGATCCTTTTCCCACATAGGTTTTTTCTTTTTAATCAATGTCTTCTTTTTTCAGACTAAAAAAGACAATGTACTAATTCCAGGAAATTTGGAAAATGCAGCAAATATTAAAGAGAAGACAGTAAATGTCACCATGGTTCCACCATCTATTTAAAAGTGCTTCTTAGGGTACAGCGTGTGAGCAGTAGGGCAAAGTGGTTAAGAACTTGGGCTCTGGATCCAGGCCAAATGCCATTGCTTATGAGCTATGTGACCCTGGGCAGGTTACCTGACCTCTGTGTGCCTCAGTTTCTTTATTTGTAAAATGGCTTTATTTAGATTTTTGATAGTTTATGTACCATGGATTTTTGCATTGATTTTGATTTTTAAAAATATCGCATTAGGGACTTCCCTGGCAGTCCAGTGTTTAAGACTTCGCCTTCCAATGCAGGGGGTGCGAGTTTGATCCCTGGTCGGGGAGCTAAGATCCCACATGGCTCGAGGCCAAAAAACCAAAACATAAAACAGAAGCAATATTGTAACAAATTCAATAAAGACTTTAAAAATGGTCCACATCAAAAAAATCTTTTTAAAAAAATATCACATTAAAATCTTTGATTATTGAGATTTTTGGAGTCCCTTAAATTTTGCACTTGCCTTATCCTTGCTCTGATCCTGGGGGCTGCCAGCAAGACCGAAGCCAGAGCAGCCTTCCGTTCTCCTCCCCCACCACCGGGTGTTGCTACCCTCTCCCAGCCTTCAGCCCACTTGCTGACCTCCTGGGTCAGGGAGGCCTAACATGCTGGAGTGGGCCAGGCCACCATCCCAGAGAGAAAGGCTGTTTGCTGTGGTCTCCCAAGCAGCCTGATTAACATGCGGAAAGATGCAAATTGAGGCAATCCTGCTGTTTTAGAAGAACTTAATATGTTTTTTTAAAAGATAGGGTGAAAAGGCAGAAATTGCAGAAAATTATATATTGCAGGAGCTGTTTTATCATCTCTGCAGTTGATTCCAGAGATGCTTCTGGTTTGGGAAAGGCATATCATGTGTTCAGAGAGCCCCACTCTCAGGCTGAGAATGTCAAACAGCAGGACCTCTGACCCTCAGCCAGAATTTGCTGCTCCCTGATCCTGCTGGCCCAGTGCATTTTATTGCCGCTTCCCTAGCCTCTTCCTGGGGTCACATGTATATCAAGGCTTGATTCATTCATTAACCCTTATTTAAGGGGAACAGTTGAAGCATAGTAAATAGGACTATTGACATAACCCAGAGGCACCTTCAAAAGCAAGTCCCCAAGCAGCTCCATGCTCCTTGTCTCACGGGCTCCCCATGGGCCACACACCCATTAGGGAGGAAGCTTGCCTTGGTTTTAGCCTAGAAAGCTCTCTGAAGTTCTGTCTTATGCCCATGGATTTGACAATGGCCCCATACAGTTTATCATAATGGGCTTTTGGCGAATGTTTCTGGGTCTGGGTGGTGTTAGGGAAGGCAGATCAGGTTGAAGAACAAAATAAGCCCCCAGCAATGCCTCACACATATTTGCCATGGGGGTGGTGTGGGGGAATGAGATGTGGCTCACTGGAGGATGTTTCCAGTTTGATGAATTTCAGAGTCAGTCTTTTTTTTTTTAACTAGCTTGCATAGAGGAGACTTTTCTAAAATGGATTTCACACTTCTCTGACTTCTCAAACTGAGGCTACAGAACATAATTAGACTTATCTTGATGATTCGGGGTCATCATTTGGAATCTCAGTTATTAATCTTTGGAGCCAGACTGTCTTGTTTCAATCCAAGCTTCTCCTCTTACTAAGCTTTGTAGCTTCAGGAAAGGGTATTAACTTCTCTGTGCCTCAGTCTCCTCAGCTTTAAAATGGGAATAATTATTGTAGTTATCGTAGATAAACACGAGTTGAACATTGGCAATTCCATGTGGGTCAGCCCAGGAGTAGATGGCACTCGGCGAGTGTTGGCTTCTATTCTTTTAGCTGTTCTATGCTGGGCACTGTGGACTGGTACTTAACATATATCATCTCCCTTGGTCTTCCCAACAGTCTCACAGGGGGCATTATTACTTCATTTTTCCAGAGGAGAATACCAAGACTTAGGTTAAATTGCTTGCCCCAGGCTGCTCAGCTAGTAGATGGCAGAGCTGGGGTTCCAACCAGGTGTCTGTGGCTCCTTTGTACTGTTCTCTCTGTCAGGTGCTGTGCTGGGACCGTGGCCCTCCCAGTGGAGCACTAAGTAGTCCTGGAAGTTAGGGTCTATTAAGTTCTTCATTAATATTTTTCTGATATTCCTACTCCCCTCCCTGATCTTGCAGGGCTCACAGGGGTTCTCCTAGGAAGGAAAAATAAGAGATTAGCCTCTGGATTTTGTGGCATCTGTTTTGGTTGTTTCAAATATATGTGTGTATTTCGTAGTCAACCAGTATAGGTGTCGTGTGCGGCTTGCCTGTGTTCATTCAGGAGAAGGTGTCACACAGGTGACCTCCAGACGTGGGAGAGGTCACTGTGATAACCACCAAGCTATGCCTGGGGAGGCTGGAGGGATCCTGGATTCCCAGACTGTCCCCTGAGCGCCAGCCTTCCCCAGATGCCACCCCTTTCCCAGTATGCTCCCTGTGGCATCAGCACCAAAACCTAAACCGCCCAGCTGAAAAGGACAGTGGTGATCATCCTGTACAGTGCATCACTTTATAGATGAAACAGGCTCAGAGGGCTTGAAGGACTGCTGGGACAAACTAGAACTCAGAGCTTTGCATTCCTTGCTGGGGCTCCTACTCAGCAAAGTCTGGTCTGTTTTCTGATGCCGCTGATGGTTCCATCCATGGGGAGGAGCCAGGGCCCACTTTATGGGCATGTGATCTGTTCAGTCACACAGGACCTGCTCTTGGTTTAATGCTCTGCTGTTACAGTCTTGAAATCTCTTAATACTCTTTGAACAAAGGACCTCACATTTTCCCTTTTTACTGGGTCCCACAAATTATATAGCCAGTGCCGGGAGAAGCCTACCAGGTCCTAGGCTTCCTCCTCTTTCTAGGCCTTGGGATGGAACTCCCCAGGATGGCATTTAAAGTGCTCCCTCCATCCAGAATGAGATGGGATTGGAACTTTCTCCCTGGGAAAGTTAGTGACTGCTGGGGATGGACTTAGAAGACTAGAGATCTTTCTGGGAGGGTGTGAGGGAAAGCCCTGAAGTCTAACTGCCTTTGTTACCACCACTGTGTGATCTTGGACGACCTCTAAAGGCCTCAGTTTCCTCATCTGTAAACTGGGGAGACTAGAGGAGTTACTTCATACTGTTATAATGAGGATTCAGTGAAATAATGTATGTAAACAGAAGGCTTAACACAGCACCTGGCATCGAGTAAGTGCTTGATAAGTCAGCCATTCTCTATTCCAGGTCTGAAGTCCTAGATTTCTCAGGAGGCTCTCAGATTCCTGGGGCTTCTAGGCCTTGGAATCCCCCAATCTGGCCTCCTTGTCCCTCTCAGGTGGGCGATGCTGAGGGACATGATAAAAGCCATCATTACCTGGGCGCCTCCGTGTGCTGGCCACTGTGCCCCAGCACTGCCCCTCAGGGCCTCCCTTCAGGAGACCCTCTCAGCCCAGGCTAACCTGAGTCCAGCCCTGACCCGAGTCAGAAGAAATCAGCAACTCTAAAGATACAGGGAAGCGGGCCACGTGAACTATAGTGTGCTCTGTGCTGGAAGAGGCATGACTTTGAAATCATGTTGAGTTCATACATGTTGAATTTCTGCTCCACCAGTTGCCAGCTGGTGATCTTGGGCAGGTTACCTAGCTTCTCCAACCCCCAGCATCCTCATTTGTAAAAAGCAACAAAGGGTTATTCTGAGGGCTAAATATGATAAGGCTGTAAAGCACTGAGTTCAGTGACAGGCCCACATAGATGGTATCTAATAAATGTTTGTTGAATGAATGAACGAGCAAGTGAATGGAGGGATGCTCTGTTTGCTGTTGTCAGATGTCCTTGAGGGAAGGCATATGAGGTGGTAGAGGTGGGAGTGGGGCAGGGACAGAGACAGAGACCACACACAGTGCGCGGGGGGAGGGGAGAAATATCCAAATCATCATAACTTGTGCACACACAGTACTTAGTGTGTGCAATATACTGTTCTCAGCGCTGTACTCAATTAACTCATTTCATCCTCACAAGCCTATGAGGTAGGCCTTGCCTGTACCCCCATTTTACAGATGAGGAAACTGAGCACAGAGAGGGTGAGTAACTTGCCCTAGGTCACACAGCTAGTAAGGGGATGGAACGGAAGCAGGCAGCCTGGCTCCAGAGACCACATTCTTAACCATTATATCATACCCACTGCCCCAACCTTTGACCATGTCCTTCAAGCTGTGAGAGGTTGCATCTTTATCCCTGCCACCATTTTGGTCCTCACTGGGCTGTAGGACACTGATCTCCAGAGACCCTCTTCGCCACTGAGAGGAAGCGGGCAGCGTGAGAGAGCTGGGTGGCCTGCTTCCTGACAGGCCTGGCCCTTGAGGGCAGGCCAGGCCCCAGGGACTATTGACAGAGCCTTGAGCTCTGGCCAGTTGGCAGCTGATTTGTCGGGATGCAGAGCTTTCAGGTTGAAGAGATCACACGGGGATGGGCAAAGAGGAGGACACAGGGGCATCTCTGCCCAGTGCCCTGTTGGCTGCAGCGAGCTGAGGAGCTAGGAGCCGTGTGAGAGGAGAGGTCAACCGATTCTCACTAGGCCTGGTACCTTCCTTATGCTCTTGGGTTGAGTGTTGGGTCTGGGTCAGACAAAGCCGTGAACTAGTCAGGGGAGTCAGGAACCCAGGGCTCTGTTTGATAAACTTGTAGGGGTTGCTCCCTGCTCTGAGCTTTAGGCTCCTCAGCTGTAAAATGGGGGGGGGGGGGGTCGTGGTCCAGCTATAGCTACCTCAGAGTTAGATGAGCCTCTTGTGAGTCAGTGCATGTGAAAGTGATACTTAAACTTGAATGTCCTCTAGGAACCATACAGTCATGTAAGGGAATGAGGCGATGTGGCCAGCGAGGGCTTGGGGTTAGGGCTTGGGGTTAGGTGACCAAGCTCAGAGTGGCTTGAGTTAGTCATTGCACCTCTCTCTGATCCACTCAGTACAATAGTGATGATACCTTGTGCATGAACCTTGACCGAGTGGGTGACGTGCCTGTGCTCTGCTCCAGACTTCGCACACTTGATCTCATTCAGCCCTCACCACAGCCCTTTGAAGTGTGTACTGCAATCAGCCCCATGTTACAGAGCGGGATACTGAGGCTCTGAGAGGTTACCTCCCTTGCCTGGTCACACAGCTACAAAGTGGTAGAGCCAGGATTCAAACTGGGGCAGCCAGCTCCAGAATCCATCTGCTTCACTGCCCGGCTGCTCTGCCAGACCTGCCGGGTGGGGTTGTTTGAAGATGAAATGAGACCCTCCGAAGTGTTAGCTCAGGGCCTGGCACGTGGTGCGGGGCAGTGTGAGCTGCTGTCCTTTCTAACTGGCTTGGGGCCCAGAATCCCCAGTCCCTGGGGCTGTGTTCCCATAGGGGCGGGGCCCCCCTCCAGCCTTCTGTGCCTCACACCCCTCTTCTCCCTCCTTCCCACCAGGATGTCGCCACAATGCAGTTCTGTGCCAACAAGCTGGACAAGAAGGATTTCTTTGGGAAGTCTGACCCCTTCTTGGTGTTCTACAGAAGCAACGAGGATGGAACGTGAGTTCTCTGGCAACGCTTCACCCCCACTTCTGGGGGCATGGGCTTGTGGGGGAGGGATGGACCGTGGTGACTTGCCGGGCGGGGTGGCTTGGGCCATCTCCTCCTGCTGCTGCCCTGAGGCCCCTGCTCTAGAGAGGGCAGGGGCTCTGGGTGGAAGTCAGGGGCTCCAAGGTGGTACCCTGGCCGCACAGATGGGGCTGGTGGGGGATTAGGGGCAGACTGCAAGCCCACAGTGCCATTCTGAGGGTCATTACTAAATGGCTGGCGCTGGGCATGTCAAAGATGGAGGGAGCGGGCAAAAACAGGGCTAGGGCAGGAATGAGGGGCCCCTCTGATAGTCCATTCCTTCTTCCACATGCATCAGTCCACATCTCTAAGCCTTGTCCTAGCTCACCCACAGCCTTCCTAACACCCCACTACACATATTCCCCCCACTACTTCCTATTCAGCATGGCAAATCTGGACCCCTTTCCCCCCTTGGCCCCAGGCTTCATTCAAAATCCCTCCCATCTTTGAAGCCCCCATTTCCTTCTCTCCTCTCCCTAATCTGGAAGCCACCCACAATATGAAGGAAAGACACACAACTCGTTGGGCAATGTAGGAGGTCAGTGATGTACACAGAGGGACAGATTCTAGGTTGAGGGTCTTGGGACCTAAGTCCTCTTCTCCAACCTGCTCTGTGACCCTAGACAAGTATGCCCCCTCTCTGGGCCTGTTTTCTCATCAGTAAAATGATCTGGTTAGATTAGGTGGTCTCCATGGTCTCTAAGCACCACAGCTCTGGAAGGCTGCGGCTGCTTAGCTGGGATTCTGCAGAATGAGGAAGCCATGGGGCCAGGGAGGTTAATTAGAGAAACGCTGCTGGAGAAGGGAACTAGGAAGAAGGTTTTGAAGGAGAGGGAAAAAATGGGTCCACGGGGTTTGGGGGTTGGGGGTGGGGGGAGGAGCAGGGAAGAATAACAGGCTAGAGAAACAGTGTGTGCAAAGCAAGTGTGCCCTGAACAGAGGGCAAGGAGGCCTCGCTAAGTCCTCTAGAATCTGAAACTCTGGGTGTGTGTGTGTGTGAGTGTGTGTGTGTGTGAGTGTGTGTGTGTGTGTGTGTGTGCGTGTGTGTGTGTGTTGGGGGGCAGGGCAGCAGCAGGGAGGAGGTATGTTTCAGTCGAAGGGAAAACTGGTTTTTAAATGAACGTACAAAACAAGGGAAATTAGGTACGATCATTTGCATAACAAAAGGATTCTTTGTCTCACCGTAGGACTCTTAGCAGGATTTCTTTAAATAATTCTTGTTGACTTTGACTTGACTTGAGGGAGGGAGGAAAAGGTCTGAGTGATGTTCTGGGCGCCCATGGAAATGTTCATGCAAGTCCCCTCCAGAAAGGAGGGCAGGGACCTCCCCAGGGCTTGTCTCAGCGGCGAGGGCTGACTGGCCAGCAGGAGGGAGGGATTTGGGTTGTGGAACAGGAGATGGACATGTTGCAGAGTGTTTGCCAATGATTATTCTAGCAGAGCGGTGTGTAGGTTGGGTGGGGAGGAGGCGGGGGAGAGGGAGAGACTCGTGACTGACGTGGTGAACAGGTGGGAGGTGCCACGCCAGGCGAGCTGTGGAAATGCAGGGGAGGAGGCAGGGAGGGGAGGACATGGGCAAAAGGGCAGGGCAAGACCTGGCTCTGCAGAACTTGGGTGGGGACCGCCATCACCGCCCCCTCCCTGGCAGACGAGCTGCAGGGAACCCAGACTGTTGAAAATGGCAAAAGAGCTGGTCAGATGGGGCAGGCGATGGGAGTTTATGTGGGGGCGAGTTTCACTTAAAGCATGGGCTGGATCTGTCTGGGGTGAGGGGACATCAAGGGCAGCCAGAGAAACCGATCCAGAGGGACCAAAGGGAGTGAAATGTCATGCCTGCCACGCCAGGAGGGAAAAGGGCAGGAAGCATCCACAGAGCACCCGTGCTCCTGGCACTGCACATACCTTGTCTTCTTCAGTCAGAATCACTGGCCTGGGAGCAAGAATGTGGTGATGGAGAGCAGGCTCGGCCAGTCGCTGCCAATCATTAACTCTGGAATTTTATGCAAGTGTCTAACCGAATGGAACTTTATGTGATGGTGGAGATGTATCTGTATCTCACTGTCCCTTATGGTCGCCATCAGCCACGTATAGCTGCTGAGCCCTTGAAAGGGGCTAGTGCGACAGAGGAACTGAATTTTTAATTTCATTTCATTTCAGTTAATTTAAATGAAAATAGCCATGTGAGGCTAGTGGCTACCATTCTGGACAGTGGGGCCCTACCCTCTGCGGTTCAGTTTCTTGGTGTGTGTGACGGGGAGAATCATAACACCTCCCTCCCAGGGAAGCCGTGAGGATTAAATGAGTTAATTCGGGTTATTAGAACAGGGTCTGGCAGCGTTAGTTACGGTTCTTTGGGAAGCTCAGTCACTTGCCCAGGGCTGCACAGCTGGAGGTACTGGTCTTGGGACCGGAGCCCACATCTGACTGACCCTGTTGGTTCACACCCTCACCCCACAGCCATGTCCCGAGTGTGTGTTGAAATGAATTGAGTTGAGCTGGGAGATGACTGCAGGGACCATTTCCACACTAGGGTCTCGTCCCCCACGGCAAGTACATCAGGGGATCGAGGGGCCTGTGAATTTAGTGATGGCAAAGGGGGGTGGGGGTGGGGAGTTTAAAGAAAGTGGTTTCAGGCAAGAGTCTGAAGCAGAAAACAGACCACACAGGGCTCAGGAAGAAAGACCTAGGGAGGAAATGAGGCTAATAGCTTAGAAGACTTGGTCAGGCAGTTTGGCTGGCAAGCGAGAGGAGCTAGAGAAGGCAGTGGTTCCAAAGAGGTGGGGAGACGGGGAGGGTCCACAGCAGGTCTGTGCGACTGTTCCAGGTGGGAGGTTAGGGCTTCTGCAGGGTGCGAACCTCCCTCCTTTCACCACCAGTTGCTGCGCCTGATTCTACCTCCTGCCCCCTCCCCCAGTCCAGGCTCCTCTTCCTGCCCGACCTACTGCCCCAGCCATGGGCAGCTGTGGCCCCTCCTTTCCCCGTCCCCATTCCTGTCCCCATCACCAGCTCTGGAGTGTGTGGGGAGGTCTCCCACATGTACCTCACACTCCAATGGGTGGGCGAGAAGGAGCACAGAAGAGAAACGCTGAGCCACGGTGACAGGAATGACATTTTGACTTGAAAATTGCCAGAGAAGAAATGGCACAGGCTGTATGGGTACGGGCGGGGCCCAGGCACCTTCCTGGGTGACCTTTCCAAGCCAAGAGGTAGCTGGGGTGGATGCTGGGAAATCTCATGGGGACAGCCCCTGCCCTGAGCTCCACTCTGGCTTCTGGCTGCCCCTCCACGTGGCAGGGCAGGCTTCCAGGGCGGGGCCAGTCAGGCACGGCATGGGGAGTGGGCAGGGGCGCTGGATTGGGGCCCAGCTGGGATTAAGCCAATTCTGCACTTTTAGTTTGCAAAGCAAGCTCATGGATTCAGACTACAAGAGCTGAAAGGGTCTTAGAGATCATCTAAGCCAGGGGCTTTAATTTCACTGGCTTGAAATGCCAGTGAGAGCTATGGAAACTCTCCTCTGAGAAATACATTTATTCATTAGTTCATTGTGAAAAAAATATTACATGAACACCTTACTAAGTGCCAGGTGCTATTCTGGGCACTAGAAATATACCAGTGAACAAGGAAGACAAACCCTTGCCCTTATGGAGCTTACAATATAGTGACAGACTGTGAAAGAAATAAGGAGAAAGATAGACCATGTCAAATGTCAAATGGTGACAGATGGGATGGAAAAAGCAGTATGGAAAGGGACTAGGAGATCTCAGAGTCAGGGGACCAGGGGGCTATAAATTTTAGATAATGGTTCTCAGGGCAGGTGCTCATGTCAAAGAGATGACAGTGGAGCAAAACCTGAAGGAAGTGAGGAGGTGAGCCGTTAACATGGAAATTTGGGAGAGAGTCCTTCAGGCAGGGGAACAGCAAGCACATGAAACTCAGGCACCCAGTTCCACTGATGATTTCAAGGGTTCACAGACCCCTAAAGCCCATCCCCAGATCCTTCCATGGATCTCAGATGAAAAAAGTCTAATAGTGGCCAACTCCCTGGGTTTAGAGGCGAGGAAATAGAGGCCGAGAGGGGGACAACCTTGCCCAAGGTCACACAGAGAACAGGGGCCAGAACCACATCTCCTGACACTCCTACCTGGTGCAGGAATCCTTTCTGTAGTGTTATCAAGAAATGGCTGTCTAGGAATAAAGATGCAGATGTAGAGAATGGACTTGAGGACACGGGGAGGGGGAAGGGTAAGCTGGGAAGAAGTGAGAGAGTGGCATGGACATATATATACCACCAAATGTAAAATAGATAGCTAGTGGGAAGCAGCCGCATGGCACAGGGAGATCAGCTCAGTGCTTTGTGACCACCTAGAGGGGTGGGATAGGGAGGGTGGGAGGGAGATGCAAAAGGGAGGAGATATGGGGATATATGTATACATATAGCTGATTCACTTTGTTATACAGCAGAAACTAACACAACATTGTAAAGCAATTATACTCCAATAAAGATGTTAAAAAAAATAAAATAAAATAAACTGAAGTTTATACAAAGATAAAACAAAAAAGAAATGGCTGTCTAGCTTCTGCCTGGATGCTGCTAGTGACAGGCAGCTCATCACCTCACGAAGCCATTGTTTCTACTGTCTGGCAACTGCAGAGATTAACAAGCCAGCCCCTCTGGTGATCTGAATTCTGCCTCCCTTGGAGTCAGGACTGACAGCCTTCCCTCTCTTCTTTGCCAGGTTCACCATCTGCCACAAGACTGAGGTCATGAAGAACACCCTAAACCCAGTCTGGCAAACTTTCTCCATTCCTGTGAGAGCCCTCTGCAACGGGGACTATGATCGGTGAGATGAGAAAATGTCCCCTGTCCCCAAGCACAGGTGCGGGGGGCACGGTCACGTTGATGAGGCCCATCCCATCAGTACGAGCGAGCAGAGCCTCCTGGAGCTGCGTGCTGCTGGCCCTGCACAGGGTGGAACTGGGGATCCCTCTGGCTCCCTGCCCTTCCCTCACCACACCCCGCCTTTTTTCCTCCCAGTCTGACGTTCCTATTGGTGGAAGCCCTCCCAGGTTGGGGGCATGGGAGGTACCAAGGATTTCAGAGAAGCCCTGGTGGGTGTTGGGCGCCCTGCCCGGAGCTCAGTAGCTGGTCTTTTCATTGTGCCCAGTGAGGGGCAGGTGGGGGCCAGACGGCGGCTCTAGATGCAGGTAGAGGTGACCTGGTCCCCGGCAGCCCCAACTCCTGGCTGAGGGACTCTGGGGAGTCAAGATCCCAGGATATGTGCTGCCAGATGAGTTGCCATAAATGGGGGTGAGGGATGCAGTGCAAACAGCTCATGGAATTTTTTGGTGCTACAAAGCCTACTCATAATACACGTCATCATTGTTTGAGGGTAGACTGTTGAGTATAGATACCAGATACCTAGTTTCCAATCCTGGCTCTGTGACGAGAAAAGCACTCTCAACCTGGGCAAACTTTGACCTGTCTGAGCCTCAGTTTCCTTATCTGTAAACTGGGTACTTAAACATCCACCTACCTTGTAGGGCTGCTTTGAAGCTCACAACCTACATGCTAAGGCTCTGGTATGCATAAAATACCGTTCAGCATTTCATCCACAAACGTTTATTGATGCCCTACCATGTGACAGGCACTGCACTAGATGCTGGGAAGTCAGGAGGAAACAAAACACACAGTCTTCACCCTTTACCCAACCTCTTGGAGTTTACATGCTAGTGGGGGAGGCAGACATTAATCCAATAATTGCACAAAGAAACATAATTACAAATTGTGGCAAGTGCAGGGGGGAGAGGGGACACGTAGGATGGGAGCTGTAACACGGTATTGGTCTGTGTTAAGTCACAAGAACCCAGCCTGGTTTCCTGGTGGTTGCTATAGCAGGGGGGCGAGCTGGCAGGGGCTTGTCGGGCAGGGCTGTCCAGGCCGCCCTGAGGAAGCTGGGCCTCTGCTGGCCACTCCGACAGGAGCCCTAGGGTGTCAGAACAGATGCCTCAGGGCATCCTGGCTGGGGCCTTGGCATGGGCTCCCTGGCACTCTGTTCACAGTGGCTATTGACAGGGTATGTGCGGTGGGGTGAGGGGACAGGAATGAGCGGACGGATGGCCTCCAGGCACCCCTGTCTCCCTCCCTATTAGGATGCTGACCCAGGAGATGAAGTGGCTTCTTTTCCTGCCTCTTGGCTGGGACAGAAAAGCCAGTCTGTTCCATAGGTGGTCATTGAGCACCTACGATGTGCTCAGCACTGCACCTCCAGCTGTGCGGCGTTCAAGGGAATGTAGCCGCATTTCCGTCTTCAGGGGGCTTACAGGGAGCTCAGATGTGCACACGTATATTTTAGATAGCTAAATAGTTGTGCAAAATGAGACTGGAAACAAAACTGGCACTTCAGCCAAACAAACCGCTGTTCCATGTCTGGCCAGGTCCTGGGGCTTCTGGAGTGGTGGGGAATGGGAGGGGTTGAAGCAATAGGGTCGAAAGGAGGCTCAGGGCAGGGTGGAAGGTTAGGGGGGCGGCGTCAGTTCCTGGGGACAAGGGATGTAGGAAAAATGGTTGGGATAGAGAGGAAGGGAGGGGAAATTCAAGGTTGGGGGATGGGAGAACATGGCAGCTCCAGTCTCATAGGGGTGGAAGGAATTGGGATTTCCGACCGCACTGCCTAGAGGTTTCGGGGGGTGTACAGCTGACCCCCCACAACCCGCATCCCAGGGAAGGCCTCCTAGGGCCTCAGAATCCAGCCTTGTCAGAGGCAGTAAGGAGGGCAGCCAAGCTCAGAGGCCTGGGCTCTCCATTCAGCCATGGGAGGAGGTGCGGGTGCGGGGGCGGGGGTGGGGGGGTGGGGGGAAGGTGCAGGCTTTGCGGAAAGCCCAGGTGGGCTCCCATCCCCCTCCCAGGCTGAGCCCTGGACTGGCTTCCCTCCAGGATGGCTGGGCAGCTTGGGCCCTCCTCCAAAGCCAGGGACAGATGAACTGTGATGTGACTGACAGTGGTGCTAATGGAGGTGTCAGGTGTGTCACACTGGCCTGGTGAGTGAGCAGGCCTGCCCCCTGCTGAGCCCTAGGGTCACCCACATACCCAACAGCCACTCAGGAGGTGCAGGCATTTGGGAGGCCCCCGTAGGGCAGGAGAGGGTGGGCCTTGTTCAGGAAAACAAGGCCGCTTTCCTCTACTTCTGAGGCACCTCTTGAAGCCTCACAGTACACATTGGGTTTAATCCAGCAGCCCTGTCTTCCAAGCCAGCCAGGCACCAGACACCGTGTTGGGTGCTGTGGACACAGTGAGCTCTCAGACCCAAGTCTTCTGAGGTTGCTCCTAGGCCAAGGTGGGAGACATGGGTCATAATAATAACAGCAAAGGCTCCTGTGGCACTTCTGAGGTAATTGATGTATGTGAACTAATTTAATCCTTCCAACAATTAGTACCTCTTCTGAAAAAGGTACAAATACTATCCACATCTCGTAGGTAAGGAAACTGAGGCCCAGAGAGGTTAAATAACTCACCCAGGGTTTTACTGCCAGTAGCGCCAGAATCTGGACCCAAGCAGGCTGGCTCTAGGATCTGTGTTCTCAAACTCCAGCACTCTGCTGATGAATGGTCAAGGCGTGGGGTGAGTGGGGTGGGGCACTTGGAGGACAGCTCTAGGAGAGTTTGCTCAGGGGCTTGAGCAGGTCTGCTTCGAGACAGGAGGTAGAAGGAAGACTCAAAAGGCCTTGACAGCTGCCTGGATATGGGAGTGAAAGAGACGTAGAGATTATTAGGGTTTGGAGTTTGGAGGCTGAGAGACGATGGTACCACTGGTGGAAATGGGAAGTGTGACAGGGAGCCAGAGTGTGTGGCTATGGGACAGGTACAGTGGTGTTCTTCCCAGGAGAGAGGAGAACAGAGGTCTGGGAGTCCCCGGGAGGGGGGCTGGCAGAGGTCAGGAGTAGGGGGATGTCAGAGAGATAAGAGGGGACCAGGGGGAGGGCAGCCATAGTCAGGGAGCTGAGAGAAGAGAGTTCAAACAGAAATATCAACTACTATTGTGAAAAAGAGGGCCAGGGGATGAGAACCAGGGATCTGCTGAGAAAGGGCAATTTTCTTGGAATGATGGGGGTGGAAATGAATTAATCTTATTAAGCTTTACTGAGTCTTTAGGACATGGGCCAAACTGTGTCCTAACTGGTTTAAATACAGTATCTTATTTTGTGAGTTTAAATTTCACAATAACCCTAGAAGGTGGGTACTAGTGACATGCCCATTTCACAGATGGGGAAACAGAGGACCACAGATTATGTCACTTGCCAGGGCAAGGAGAAGGTGCATGTTCCTTCTCCAGAAGTCACTTCTGGGCTGGCCCTCTAATTTGGGGTTCCCCTGGTTTGGGGTCCCCCTGCCTTTACTGTGTTTCCAGTCCACACAAGAACAAACCCAAGCGATCCAGCTGAGCAGAACCTGAGTCAGAGGAAGTGGACTCAGGGTCAGAATTAGTCTAGCCCTCCAGTGGGGTGAAGTGGGGTGAAGGGTGATGAAGGCACTTCTCTTTCCTTCCCTGAAGTCCCCCTGCTCTGTCCTTGAATATTCTGCAACTTGAGGATTTGTCCCTGTTAAACCAAATTCCTCTGGGTCGGGCTGCTATCACTCACTCACACCTTCACGGTGAATAAGTAGGTTTTAAAAGGGTGTTAAGGGTACTGGGTCTTCACCTGGAGAGGGGAGAGGGTTCCCAGGAGCTGGGGGGCTGTCACATCACCCAAACTTCGGCCCCCTGGATTGAACCAGTTGCTTCTCCTTTGAACCCCACCACACACTGAGCACCGGGAGGGGCTGGGCCCAATACCATGGCCTCAGTTAGGAGTGTCTTATCCCTGGTTCACACATGCACAAGCTGAACTCAGACACAGGAGCCACAGTCAGTGCAGTACAGCTGGGGGTGCACAGCACCTCTGCCATCAAGCCTCACTGCCTGGGCCTGTGAGGCTCGACGCTCTTCTTCCTCCCAGCAGCTTCTCAGAGTAATGGACTGACTCGGTTAGTCTAGGGCGAATCCCTCAAGGTCTGTCAGCCCTCGGGACTTGTAAGCATCAGGGAAACATACCTTTTCCTGCCTGGGAGAGGGAGAGGCTCATTAGGAGCAGACCTGCAGCTCGGCTCAGAGGAGGCTATGGACAGAGCTGCTTGGTGTGCTGGTGGCGGGGGGTGGGGAAGCCAGGCATCTTTGCCAGCGTCCCCCACCCTTGCTGGCCTGCTGAGGCTCACATACCCTGCTCTGTCACTCCTGCCCCACGCGTTCAGAGACCCACAGGACACTGGCTCCCTGCCAAGAGGCCTGGTGCTGCTACTGACCAGCTGTGTCTGGCTTCTGCCACTGCCTTCCCCTGCCTCTGGGCACCTCCTTCTTCCCAAGTTCTGGAGATTTCGGTCTCCGAGCTAATTTGACTCCCTGCAGCCATCCCTGGAGCCTTGGCTGTGATTGCTACTGGGGTGAGTTGGCACAGGAATCTCATACTCAGTGGTCTCAACCTCAGCTGCAAGTTCAAATCCCCTGAGGAGCTTTTAACAATTCCCCTGCACAGGCTGCACCCCCAGACCAATTGATTCTGAATCTCTGGGGTGAGGCATCAGCATCAGGATTGCTAAAGCTCCCCGGAGGATCCGATGTGTAACCAAGTTTGAAAACCAGTACTTTCATCTAGAGAGGTTAGCAGCTCTGGAAGCACATTAGAATCAGCCAGGGGACTTTTAAAAACTACCTGTGCCTGAGTCCTATCCAGACCAATTAAATCACGGCTTCTGGCAGTGAGAATTAAAAAAAATTCTCCCCAGTGATTTTTTTGGGTATCCAAGGCCGTGGCTATGACTGGGGTCCTCCTATAGCCTCTGAGCATGTGGCTGTGACTGATCTAGTCACCTGAGGGACTGGTGTTGGTGGTCCGAGGAGAGGCACTCTTTGCTGGGGTCCCTGAAGGTCCCCTGCAGAGCTGGGGGGCTCTGGGGAAGGACTGGGAGACTTCAGCATTGGGGGGCAGGGTCCTGACTCAGACCCGCACCAGCTGTGTGACCCTGGGCAAGTCACTGGGTGCCCTTAAGGCTCAGTTTCCCCATCTGAAAATGAGGGGCTGGAGGTCATCCCTCCAGAACATGCACAGCAGAACTACTTGGGAAGCCTTTCAACCTAGATTCCTGGGCCCTGTCCAGAGCTGCCAAGTACTGGACCTGGGGGTCTGTGTGTCTGAAAAGCTCCCTGGTGATCTGCCAGGTGGCCAGGCTAGGATGCCACCAAGGTCACTTTCAGCCTTGTCATTCCAGGAATTGGAAGTTGCAGAGCCCAGGTACCCAGGCTCAGGTGTCCCTGATTTAAGTAAATTCTATGTGAAAAACTATGCCAGGGCTTCCCTGGTGGTGCAGTGGTTGAGAATCCGCCTGCCAGTGCAGGGGACATGGGTTCGATCCCTGGTCTGGGAAGGTCCCGCATGCCGCGGAGCACCTAAGCCTGTGTGCCACAACTACTGAGCCTGTGCTCTAGAGCCCGCGAGCCACAACTACTGAGCCCACGTGCCACAACTACTGAAGCCCACGTGCCTAGAGCCTATGCTCTGCAACAGGAGAAGCCACGGCAATGAGAAGCCCGCGCACCTCAATGAAGAGTAAGCCCCGCTCACCGCAACCAGAGAAAAGCCCGCGCACAGCAATGAAGACCCAACTCAGCCAGAAACAGTAAATAAATAAAATAAAATAATAAAATAAATAAATTTATTTAAAAAAACAAAAAAAGACAAAAAACAAACAAACAAAAAAAACTATCCCAGGTGTGGCCCAAATGCTAAAGTGGAGAGGAGGCTTTTTTAAAATTTTTTTAAATTTGTGTCTGTGTTGTGTCTCCCTTGCGGTGCGCGGGCTTCTCATTGCAGTGGCTTCTCTTGTTGTAGAGCACGGGCTCTAGGCACGCAGGCTTCAGTAGTTGTGGCTTGCGGGCTCTAGAGCGCAGGCTCAGTAGTTGTGGCTCACGGGCTTAGTTGCTCCACGGCATGTGGGATCTTCCCAGACCAGGGATCGAACCCGTGTCCCCTGCATTGGCAGATGGATTTCCAGCCACTGCGCCACCAGGGAAGCCCAGAAGGCATTTTTATAGAGATCCAACGCATGCCAGGCAGTTTTACCAACTTGTCTCCACAGCTATTCTGTAGGGCCGTTATTATCCCTACTTTAAAATGATTTTGTGGCTCAGAGAGGTTAAGTGACATCTCCAGGTCCCAGTGCAAAGGGCCCAGCATCCAAGTCCACACCCCAGCCACTTTCCACTCTTTCCAGATCACCAGCTACCTTTAGAGGCCTAGATTTTATTTTCTTTCTATAATAATTCTCCTCAGAGAGATATAGTTTTTTGTTTTTCACAAAAATTTAAAGGATTTCTCTAAATGGTGGGCTTCTATGCCTGCCGCATTTTACATTTTGGTAACAAAAATCCAGTTGCTGCGCAACATACTGGGCATCCCTTCATTTCCTGAGCAGTTTCTACCCTGATGCAGGAGAATCCGCATCCCACCCCCATGCCCCATGGAGGCTCATCTGAAGGGAGACAGCGCCTCCTTCTGGGGATTCTGGAACTCCAAGGCCGACTCCCTGCAGACTTGAGGAGATGGGCCGCGGCCATGGGCCAAATGATGAGATATTCATAGAACACAGGCCTGGGCAGCCGCCTCTGTGTGCCCCATTTAGAACTGAAGGCTGGAGACCCAGCTCCCCCATGCCTCTTCCACCTCCCCAGACCCTGACCCTGCAGAGGGACCCTGGCATCTGCCCCATCCCTGGGCATCCCTGGAGGACTGCTGGTACCAAGGGTTAACCTGCAGCCCTCCACCTCCCTCCTGTGCCTCTGGTCTGCTAGCCTGTTGCCATAGAAACAGGCTAAAAATAAAATGGGCTCCCAAAGCCCAGCCCCAAGCTCAGAAGTCAAAACAAACTAATTAAAGCAGCCAGGCTAAAATGTGAAGATAATTACACCCTCACTCAGGAGCCAGTCTGGCATGGAAAAGCTCAGCAGGCCATCCTGAGTCAGGACCCCTGGGTCCATCCCTGACATGCGGGGTAGCTCCCCACCACTCAGACTCCTCGGACCCCAGGGTCCCACCAGGAGAGCCCACCCTGCTTAGGCCTTGGATCTAGGGAGCACCACCATCACACTCTAACGGCCCCACCCCTGATAAACTGCAGTATGGCTTCATGCTGGGATCTGTGCCCCATCTGGGGTGGCCAAGGAGAAGGTGGGGTGAACTGAAGTCTGAGGCTGCTTTTCTACATCTTCCCTGAAATTCAGGGAAGTCCCAATGCAGCTTTGGAGCTGCCTCTGTCCCTAAGACTTTTAAAGGCTTCAAGATAGTTCCTTTGTCTCCTGGGCTGCTGCCTCTTCACCGAGGGCCCTTGGAGCCTGGTGGGGGTTCCTCCATCCCCTTTTGGCCCAGGAGCGTGAGAAGGCCACGCAGGTGGCCCCATTCTCAGGCCACGCAGGTGCTGGGTCAAGTCCATCCCACCATGGGCCCTTTGCCTTACAGGACCATCAAGGTGGAGGTATATGACTGGGATCGAGATGGCAGGTAAGCTGGCAGAAGGACAGAAGGTGAGCAGGGATGGGGACAGCCCCTGGGAGGAAGGTGGGTCTAGCCCTCTCATGGAGAGAGCTGTGCCCAGGTCCCCACCCATGGCAGCTTGGGGGGTAAGGGACCTGGGTTTTCCTGTGGAGGGACCACTGCCTCGGTGGCTCGTCTGTGCCCAGCTCCACTGAGGCACCAGAGGGCCTGTGTCCTGCAGGACATGGTGCAAGGAGTGTAAGAGGCCTCTTGTCCTCAAATAGCTGCCTAGCGGCCAGCCAGTGTCTAAAATCTCCCCACGTTTGGAAGAATGTAGGCTTTTCTGAAATGTGCATGTTCTAAGGTACAGGCAGATATTAGTGACCTCCTGAGCATTCATGACCGCATTCTCTGTGTGAGGCTAAGCATCGTGTGGTGACTGAAGTGCAGAAGATGAGCTTGGCTCTCAGAGACTCCCTGAAATCTAGCAGGAGGCCCTTGACTCCTCAGAGGAGTTGTTTGTGGGGAGCAGGGCTGACGGAGTGGGATATGGGAAAGGTGAGCATATGAATGGACCCCGGAGCAGTAAGGCAGAGCCTGAGTAGGGCTGAGCCTAACCTTGGAGAGGCCAGGGGCTTCCTCTTCTGTGGATCTAAGTGCCCCCAAGGAGCCAGTTATCACAGGGAATTCATAGAAGAGGACCAGAACAGGCCTCTCACAACTTTAGTAGATCCCTCACCGGCTCCTGCTTGTCTGTTGAACCAAATCCAACCAAATCCAAGTATGTCATCCTTCCTCACTTTTGTGAGCCCTCCATCCTGTGGTGCTACCAGGGGTGTCATAGAGGGGCTTTAAGCCCTCTAATCTCCACTGGTGCCTATCAAGTCTGTGACATGGTTGGGGGATGCCGTGAAGGGCTGTGCAAGTACAGCTCTAAATTAGGCCGGGGCTCCTTCCAAGGAGCTCACCTGTCCAACACCTTCCTATAGAGAAACTCTAGTGCCAGCTCACTCTGTCCCGTCCTCTCTTTGCTTTAACCACATCACAGGCAAGTCAGCTTCAGGCTTCCACCCATGATTCACCTCATCATCTTACCCTGGAGTTCCCCATACCTTTCCTTTACCAGGGAAGCTGGGGACAGCTACCAGATGCCATTGGGTCCCACCATCAGGGAGCTCATAGTCTGAATGCTGAGAGCTGTAAATATGTAGACAAAAGACAGTGTGGATTCAAGATGGGGCAAGGCCCCAGGGGCACCTCCTGGGCATCACACTCCAGCAGGCATTCCCAGCCAGCACGTTAACCACTGCCCTCTATCAGGGAGAGGGGTGTCGAAAGGCAGCCAACCGCAGGGGAGATGGGAGTTCTGCTTTGTACAAGGTTTTGCTGCACTTACCATCAACACGCTTGTGGGGCAGAGATGCAGAAGGTGTAAACACTGCAGAAAACACCTCAAGCTGCCTGGACGGACCTAGAGCTAATTGTCTTTTCAAAATATGTTATTGGAAAAATGTCAAGTACACAGAAAAGTAGAGAGAAGAGTTTAATGAACACTTTAAGCCTATCACCTGAATCTAACAAGTGTTACATGTTGCCATAGTTGCCTTATCTATGTTTTGATGTAGTTTAAGTTACAGTTCATGGCATTTTTACCTCTAAATATCTCATTGGGAATGTCTAAAAAATAAGGGCATTTTTCTACATAACTACAAATGTCATTATTGCACCTGACACATTGAACAATAATTCTTGAATACCATCTAATATTCATTTCATGTTCAAATTTCCCCAGTTGTCCCCAAAATACATTCTATTGCTCATTCGTTCAAATAAGAATCCAAGTATTAGAAGTGGGTCCTATTCTC
Organism: Balaenoptera acutorostrata; assembly: GCF_949987535.1. Lineage (NCBI taxonomy): Eukaryota > Metazoa > Chordata > Mammalia > Artiodactyla > Balaenopteridae > Balaenoptera > Balaenoptera acutorostrata. The sequence goes on along the minus strand of NC_080073.1, from coordinate 69,329,420 downwards.
CAGGACCCTGCTCTTTGCTGGGTGGCTGTTGGGTTTCTTGCTCCATGGGTGACACTGGACTCTTCCCAGGGGCCCACCCTCTCTGCTGGTGTGTACCCCTGGAGCAGAGGCCCCGGGCAGAACTGAGAGCCAGGGGAAGGGACATGAGAGGCGGGGGGATGAGCAGAGGCAGCGCACAGCCTGGGCTTCGCGGTCTCAGCAGCAACTTTCCCTTGCAGCCATGACTTCATTGGGGAGTTCACCACCAGCTACCGGGAGCTGGCCCGCGGGCAGAGCCAATTCAACATCTATGAGGTGAGGCAGACACCTGAAGGCTGGGGTTTGCTCTGACTATATGTAGCTCCCAGTTGCTGAGGACTAACAGTGAGCCATGGCTGGGGTTTTTGCATGTTCTCCTGTGAGTTATTATTATCTCCTGTGGGTGTTATTGTCCCATTTCACACTTAAGGAGACTGAATCTCAGACAAGTGAGGGGACTTGACCAAAGCCCAGTAAGTGGCAGAATCAAGAGGCAAACAACCTAAGCTTATCTGACTCCAAATCATTGAGGTATAGTGTCCACCCCGAGAGAGCTCTTCCAACAAGGTGGGGGAATAGAAGTGCAGGTGGGGCAGAAGGTGGGGAATAGTATCGGAAGGTTACAGGCCCAAGACCTGAGGTCCTGAGTTCAAGTAGCCTTCTGCCTTTAATCAGAGCAGTCTCAGGGCCTGCAGAATATCTTCTCTTTTCTGGAAGGAAAGAGAGGAACAGGAATCAGGATACCTCCATCTAGACCAGAGAACCTTGGACAAGACACCCGATCTCTCTGGAGATAATATCGTCCGCCCTCCAAGGACACTTTCTACTGCTGAGCCTTTGCCTGTGTGTGTGCTCCCACTCAGGATACCCTCCCACCTTCCACATCTAGCTCAGGTCCTACTCCTCTGGTGGCCTATTTTCTCCCACTTATGAACTTCATGGACAGCATAGTTCATGCCAGACCTACTGAACTGCAGATACTTATAACCCTAATTTACAGCCCAGGGTTCATATCCTGACTCCACCATGTATTAGCCTTGCGACCCTGGCTGAGTTCTTGCCCCACTCTCTGCCATGCACACTGAGAATTAAATAAGTTACTAGAACAATGTCTGGCCACTAGTGAGCATTACGTCAGTGCTATCTCCTAGTTTCATCTGTTGAGCGCTTGGGTGCCAGGAGATTTACATTTCACAACCATCCTACAAACTGGCTCTATCCTTACATCACTCAGCTAGAGCTGGCTTTGACTCCCATCTCTGAACCCTAATCCCTTCATGCATCCACTCCCTCAACCTGTATCTCTGTTCCGAGTGGGCAGGTCTTGTGTTCCAACTAGACTGAAGCTCCCCAAGGGCAGACAAAGTGACAGCCCTTCCTGTTGCCCTGGTCACATTGGCCTGGGCCCTCCTGGGCACACAGTAGGTGCTTATTATACATTCACACTGAATTCAATTGAACAAGGCTATTTGTGAGAATGGAACGTGGATGGATTTCTTTGAAAGAGCTCTGATCCTCACAGTTAATTGCTTTGCTTTTTGTAAGGACAAAGGACGGAGCTGTCTCTGTCCCCTCACCCAGGCAGAGAGAAGCAGGCTCCATCTTTGGACTCTTTTAAGGAGATTTTTAGGGAAGTGAAGGGAAGGGGTCAGGTCTCTTGGAGTTTGATTCTAAGGATGCTTGACAGGCTCGGATGAGGCCACAATCTCTCAGGCTTCAGTGACTTGTTTTCTCAGTCATTGATCCCTGCCCCCTTGCAATCAATGAGAGAAACTGCAGCGCTGGTGAAAAGAAGTGCTGTCTTTACACATCGGAAACGCCATCAGGTAGAAAAGGAATTAAACTCTGGCAGCCCCGGGGCAGGCCTTGCACCATGGAGGGCATCCCTGGGAGGCCTGTTTGGGCTCAGGAAGGCCTTTCTAGAGTCAGAAGTGCCTGAAGAGAGAACAGGCTTCTGCCAGGAAAGACCCTCATCTCAGGCCCTGGCATCAGCCTGGGTGTCCAACGCATATGCCCAGCTGTCTTCTGGCCACTCCTTAGACTCAGCCTTCCCAAACTGAATGCACTGGCTAAAGTCCCTGCAGCCCTCCTCTCCCCCTGGCCAGCCAGCTCCTCCTCCCGTGTTGTCATCACAGCGGTCATGGCACCTGGGGAGGCATCCTTGACACCTCCTGCCCCTCATCCCACACCCAGTCCATGACTGAATCCTACTCCTCCTGCCACCTAAATATTCTGACATTTGTCTCCTTCATTCCCGTCTACCCCCACTGTCACCGTCTCCCCTGTGTAGGGGCTTTGTGACAGCCGCATAATGGCCTTTCCGCCTTCTCCCGTCCTCCACTCAGTAACCCAAATACTCCTCCAAAATTGTAATTGACCACATTGCTGCCCTGCTTAACACCCGACCGTGCATGTCACCCACTGCCTCTGCCTGGTTCGCACAGGGGAGGGGGGAGCCTCCACACCAGCTGAGATCCTAGAGGGCCCTTTACCTGCGAGGTGAGTCCAAGCTCCTTCACACGGGTGCCATGCCCCAGTGACCCGCAGTCTGTGTGCAACCGGGGGCGTGTGTAAGCAGCCATATACATCACAGCTCTAGGAGCCCCTAGGGTCTAGCCCTGTCCACTTCCCTTTACCCATCCCCACTTTCAGCCCCATCACGCCATCTGAGGCTCTCTGAACCTCCATGCTGGCTCGGTCTCTGTGGCTTCATTTGTGCTGGTGCCTCCCTTGGGGCTCTCTTTGCTCTTCTTCACCTGGTGGGGCCTGCTGGGCCTTGGAGACTCCCTTTGATGTTCTTCCCTCAGGAAGCCTCCCCCTGCACACCCACTCTACCCCAAGGTCTGAAGTGGGTGCCTCTCCTTGGTCCTCCTGCTCCACCCACCCACCCCACTCCCATACCTATTACCTGTTTATCATACTTCCTACCCCCTCAAAGACCACGATGTCCTCAGGAAGGGAGGCAATGTCTTACCACTGTATCCAGAGCCAGCACAGCTGCTGGTCCTGGGAGCCACTCAGTGCCCCCTTGCACAGGAGGGCAGACCCCACACCTGCCCTGGAGACCCTGGGGATCTGAGGAGAGGGAGAGGAGAAGGCTTGGAACTCCAGCTCAGGAGTTGGGAGGTTGCTAGGCTGGCCCCTAGGGGGTGCTGGTCCCCCATAAGGAGTTGGGGTGCAGCCGCTTAGGGCTGGAGAGGCTGGTACGGGGGGGGAAGGGCTGTGTGCCGGGTTATGCATGAAACCTCAGAACAAACAGGATGCTCTCTCAGTGCCCACTTCATAGGAAGATCTGAGAACAAAACAGTGCTTTAATATTAAAACAGTTGTAATTAGAGAGTGGAAATGTGGAATACAGGCAAATTTAAAGATAACAGAGAAGACTTCAAAGAAATGTGCTTGTGGCCAGAGTTTTTGGCGACGCCCAGGCCCCCAGGAGTCCATGTTCATTCTCCTCCACTGGGAGGGCTACTTTGGAGTAACAGTTTGAGGTCTGGTAAATTTTAAAAGTTCCACACCCTCATAGAACAGGTTGGGAAACTGAGACGCAGTGTAGTCTTGGGGCTGCAGTGTGCCCTCATCTCAACAGGCTGCCTAGCAAGCTGTCGTCCCATGAATATGTCAGTGAGCACCACGTCATCTGGGTGACTTTCATGCCTGTGCTGGCTCCAAGGTTGTTCTGGGCTTCTCTCCCCAGGCTCTCAGTTTCCACCTGCACAGCCTGCTAGCCTCCCACCTGCACTTCCCACCTGTGCCCGAAATCCAGTTCTTTCTTCCTTCTGTGTCTACCTAGTCACCCATGACTCCTCCCTCTCTCCTGCCTTCAGGGCCACGCACAGCCCTGACTGCTTGGAAACGCTCCTTCTTACCTGGTAACCGGTTTTTTTCTGCAGGTGGTAAACCCGAAAAAGAAAATGAAGAAAAAGAAATATGTGAATTCTGGCACAGTGAGTAGCCACCCCCTTTCTGCCATGGGTGTAGACAGCCTGAGCCCGAGCTAGGTCTGGTGGCAGGAGTCATGTGTGTCTGTGTGTGCTCCTGCGGGGTGTGGGAACCAGACCTGGAGGGTTAGGGGTGGGGAGGGATGGGGCCGATGGAGGTAGACGTGTAGGAGACGCATCAGGCCCTGTGATACAGAACGAGAAATCCCAGAGAGAAACTACCATGGGGACTTCCTGTGGAAGGAAGAGGAAAAGGAGTCGCATTTATTGGGCCCTTACTCTGGGAAATTCCCCATTTGGGTGCTTTTCACAGGTTGTTTCCTTAAGAGGCAGACATTATCATCACATCATGAAAGCGGAAACCAAGGCTGCAGGCAGGGAAGTGACTCAACCAAGGTCACAGAGCTAGAAGGTGGTAGACATGGCAGTGAGCACAACAATTAAATTCAGAGCTTGCAGCTGCTGTGGGCTGTACCCCTGCTTAACCATGACCATGCTGGGATTATACCAGCCCAGTGGCTTCTGGGGGCTGATCTTCAGGACATTCGTGCCTTTCTTCAACAAATATTTACTGTGTGCTACCATGTGCCAGGTGCCTTTACAGGCACGAGGGATACAGCTGGGAACAAGACAGACCCAAATCCCTGCCCTCCTGGTGCTTATCGTCTAGTGGGGGGGGAGACAGAACACGAATATACACACAAATACCTGTGTGTGTCAGGTGGTTGTGATTGCTGTGGGAAGAAGTAGGGTGAGGTAAGTGGATAGGGAATGCGAGAGATGAAACTAGTATTTTATTTATAGTAGTCAAGGAAAGCTTCTCTGAGAAGGTGACATTTGAGCAGAGATTTAAAGAAGGTGAAGGAGCAAGTATTGAGGATATTGAGGAAAAAGAATTCTAGCTGTAGGGATCAGCATGTGCAAAGACCCTGAGGTGGAGCCCACCAGTGCATTTATAGAACAAACCAATGTCTTTGCAGTGCAAATGTACCCAAGTCTGTACCCTTCGTGTCCCTCCCACTCTAGAGGGCCACAGCCCCATCACCGAATACAGCCAAATGTAGCCATTTGAGTCAGGCCAACTGCAACTCCAGACTAGAAGAGGTCACAGACAGGGAACTCCAGCGTTCCTCCAAGGAACCTTATTTTCTCCATCTGTAAAATGGGGCTAATACATCATCCCTCCCCTGCTTAATGCACAGGGTGGCTGTGGCAGACACATGAGAGATGCAGGACTGTAAACTGTAAAGTACTCTGCTCATTCAGAGGGGGCTGACCACTGCTTCTCTGATTGTAATTGTTTCACACGCAGGCTTGGAGTAATAGTTCCTTTGTCTGAAGCTGCAGTGTTTCTCAGTGGGGATGCTATCGGTATTTGGGGAAGAATAATTCTTTGTCTCACAGGACTTCCCCATACATGGTGGGATGCTTAGCACCCCTGGCCTCAGCCCATAGCTAGCAATAGAGCCCCAGTCATCATGAGACCCCAAAGCTCTCCCTCACATTCCCAAATGCCCCTAGGAGAGGCAACACGTTCCCCAGCTAAGAAATATTAGATGTACAGCTAAAAAAAAAGGTTGAAAACCACTGATCTCATCCAGCTTTCTTACTTTAGAAATAAAGAGACTGAGGCCCAGAGAGGAGGTGTGATTTGTCTCAGGTCACACAGTGAGTTAGGGACAGAGCAGGACTGGGCTGAGGTCTCCTGACTTTCCCTTGCTCCAGTATTTCCCAATCTTTACCATAAAAAAATCACTCAGGGTCCAGGATGCTTATTAAAATACAGATGCTCAGGCCAGTTCCCTGGGGTTCCATTTTAGGAAAGCCAGGCTGGAGCCCAGGAATCTGTATTTGGTGCTTCTCATACCTTACTTACTATGTGCAGAGTCTCTTGGGGATCTTGTTAAAATGCCAAGAATCTGCATTTCTACTCAGCATCAAGGTGATTCTGATGCTGCTGTTCGGGGACCATACTTTGAGTACCAAGTCCCTGGGTCAATCCATATGGCCAGGCAAGTTAGGCAATTACTTCATCCCAGGGCCTGGAGCAGGGTTCAACCCTGGCTGCAGGTTAGACTCATGTGAGGAGCTAAAAAAAAAAAAAAATCCAGGGCCAGAGCCCTGTCCCAGAAACCCTCATATTATTGGTTTGGGGTCCTCACTCCAGCTGCAAGATGTTTTAAAAGCTTCCCAGGGAGTCTAATGACCACAGTCAGAGTAGAGGCCACTGTCATAGTCCATTCCTAGAGAAAGGAGGCTTTGTCCATCCACGTGCCTAACACTGTAACCACAGCGAGTGGGGGTTTCCCAGGTCCAGCTCAGTACTCACAGACCCTCCCATTATTCGGGCTAATGGCTCGTCCCCTTTGTCAAGCAGAGGCACTACCTGGCCTCCCATTGAGTTGATAAAGATGACTGAATCTGTACCAGTAGGGGCCGTCCCAAATCCTAGAGTGGAGTTGTCTGACACAGGTAAAAGGTTCCCCGCCCCAATCTTCCCTCCTTTAATTGATTTTAGCTGCCAACCTTTTCACTTGTCTCCACCATCCTAAATCATTTTCATAACGAGCTGCCAGGTAGCTACCTGTCTTTGGAAAGCTGATGCCAGAGAGCTGCCAGGGGCATCGATCAAGAGACCTCTGCTTGGGAGAGGGGGCCCCAGGTGCTCAGTTACCTCCAGGGAAAGGACAGGCTGCTTAGCAGGAGGGTCTTGTGTCTGAGAGGGTAGAGATCAAGACGCTAGAGGGATGAGGTGGGACAAGTAAGATTTAAAACCATTGCAGACCAAAGAGACACATTTCAGGATTAACAGCGGAACATGGAAGCATGGAGCTTGTCAGCATTGGCAGATCGTAGTCCTATGTCAGGAAGACCCCCCTCTCCCTCCACACTCCACACCCGTGTCCACTTAGGGGAAACTCAGTTCCTTGGCTTGAGCCCCTGTACTCCAGTGACAGAGACAGGGCCCTTCCAAAGATGCAGTTTGGCATCAAGGTCAAGAGCACAGGGTCTGGTTCCAGACAGACCTGGGTTCCCATCTCAGTTGGCCATGTCCTGGTAGTGTCCTTGGACACACTGCATCACTTCTTTGAGCCTCAGTTTCCTTGGTTGTAGAATGGAGATAATAATAGTACCTCATAGAGTTGTTGTGGGCACTGTTTGCGATGAGGTAGGCAAATGCTGGCATGTGCTGGGTGCTCCATAACTGTCAGCAATGCTCTCCCTCTGCCTAGTGCTCCCCGCTGACCAAGCTTCTTTTTGTTTTCAAGGTCACACTGCTTTCTTTTGCTGTGGAGTCAGAGTGCACATTTCTTGACTACATCAAAGGAGGGTGAGAAGAGATGCAGCCTCGTATCTTCGGCCTCAGGGAGAGGGAAGGGGCCCCGCACATTGACATGAGCAGCTCTGGCCCCACCTGGCCTCTTCAAGGCCCTGGCCGAAGCCCGCGGTCATGGGCTCTGAGCAGACCCTCAGACAACTCACCCAGAGCCCTGCATGCCCCTGATCCTGAGTGGCTGCAGAGGGCACTACTGAGCCACGGAGGCCAGCCTGGGTCCCGTGAGGTCCCTGTGCGGAGATGGGACCTGCAGGTGGTAGGGACTCCATGACAAAAAGAAATGGGCTTAGGGAGGTGGAAAGAGCCCCGGTCTGGAAGGCAGGAGGCCCAGGCCCTAGGCCCCTCTTTGCCTTGAATTTGCTGGGTTACTTTGGGCACATCACTCTCCCTCCCTGGGCATCAGCCTCCTCTGCACAGAGAGTTGGAATTAAGTGAATTCTAAGGTTCCTTCCTGCTCTGAGCTTCTGATACCGAGGGTCTCTCTGGTGGGGGGCGGGCAGTGATTAACCTTCCCAGTGTCATTAGAGACCTACAAAGGGCAGGAGGAACTGGGAAATGAGCCAGGGGATGGTCAAACACAAGTTTAAGGAGCAGAAAGAACCAGAAGGGTCGGCATCCAGGCAGGCAGAGAAGCCTGGTGGCTCCAGCCAACAGCTCATGGAAAGAGAGCCTGACTCCAAGGTGAGGTCCTACCCAGCACGCTCCCTGCCAGGACAGGTGCCAGGGCCGGGTGTGGGTAGCCGAGCGCACAGGTGCAGGCAGGTGAGTGACTACACCTGTCTTGAAAGGAGACAGGCAGGGCGGTTGCCAAAGGCTCATCCCAGCCAAGCGGGCGCTTGGCCGCCTGGTTCTCTGGGGCAGAGGGAAAAGTCAGGCCCTGGGAAGCCACTCTTACTTTCTCATGACAAGGCTCCCTGCTGCCTTGAGCCTGCAGCGCCCAGGTTTCAAGCTCTCCTCCTACCCCCTGAGCACATGCCCTTCCTGCAGTCACCCACAGGCTTTCCTGCCCCTCCTCTGTGCCTTCTCCAGGCCCTGCCCTGGCTCCCTTCCCCCACCCAAACTGCTCTGCTCTCTATCCTATTAAGCAACCACCCCTTATCTTCCATGGTAATTTTCAAACAATCCTCATCCTGTTTATCCTTCTTATTTGCATAGTGCCCCCAATTTACAGAACACAATGGGCTGGGTGAAGATGATTATCTCCATTTTACATAACGTGTCCAAGGCCCCAGCACTTAAGTCGGTGGCAGGGTTCTTTCCGTCACCACATGCTGCATTTCTTCCATAGTAATGAACCCCCCTCACAGCTCCCAGGTGAGGTGTGATAGAGACGGATGAGTTGAAGGGCTGGGTGCTGTCTCATTGAGAAGGAGCTCACAGAGGCAAGCCCTGGCCCTCCTCCTCTGCTGTCTTCACACTCTGGAGAACCTGAGAGGTCGACGTGTGTGTCCAGGCAGGCAGCTGATGGAGGCCTCTGTCTAGGGATTCTCTCCTCCCTGGCCTCCCTCCCCCGGCCCCCTGGACCAGGAGGAAGGCTATGGGCACCTCTGCCCCCACGTCAGAGTCTGAGATGGAGCTGGTTGCTGAGCAGCCTGTGTTTTGCCGTTAGGCAGGAGGGGCGAGCCTGCAGGGAGTAACTTTTCCACAAAAGTAGCTGCTTTCCAGTCTCTTCCTTCTCTGAGCTGTTTCAGAACCCAGAGCAGGGTTTTTACTTAAGGAGTAAAAAAAAGGCCTGGGGCTTCCCTGGTGGCGCAGTGGCTGAGAATCTGCCTGCTAATGCAGGGGACACGGGTTCGAGCCCTGGTCTGGGAAGATTCCACATGCCGCGGAGCAACTGGGCCCGTGAGCCACAACTACTGAGCCTGCGTGTCTGGAGCCTGTGCTCCGCAACAAGAAAGGCCGCGATAGTGAAGAGGCCCGCGCACCGCGAGGAAGAGTGGCCCCCACTTGCCACAACTAGAGAAAGCCCTCGCACAGAAACGAAGACCCAACACAGCCAAAAATAAATATAAAAAATAAATAAATAAATAAATAAATAAAAGGTTACTATTAAAAAAAAAAAAAAAAAGCCTGACTCTCCCCTCACCCTTTATTTGGAAGAGCCAGGCCAACAATGTCCCTCGGCTGTAGTCCTGCAGGCCAGACCCACCTCTTGCCGCCTTGTGGCTCCTTCTCCCTCAGAGCTTGGAGTCTACTGAATGCTCTGCCCCCAGGCAGCAGACGAGGGGGAAAGAGTGTGGGGAGGACTGTCTCTGGCCAGCAGACCCTGGGTGGGGTCTCCTGCTAACCATGTCCTTCACCTTTCCTGGAGATCGAAGGGTCCCTGAGCAGCAGCTCAGCTGTGATGAAGTGGAAAGAGGGCTGTGGTTTCTGATAGGGACCATCTGCTAAATGCAGGTGAGGTGAGCCCTGCCTCATCTTTTTTTTTTTTTTTTTTTTTAAAAATAAATTTATTTATTTATTTTTGGCTGCATTGGGTCTCCATTGCTGCACGCGGGCTTTCTCTAGTTGTGGCGAGCGGGGCTACTCTTTGTTGCAGTGCGCAGGCTTCTCATTGTGGTGGCTTCCCTTTGCTGCAGAGCACAGCTCTAGGTGCGTGGGCTTCAGTAGTTGTGGCACGTGGGCTCAGTAGTTGTGGCTCACGGGCTCTAGAGCACAGGCTCAGTAGTTGTGGCACATGGGATTAGTTGCCACAGCAGTAAAAGTGCCCAGTCCTAATCACTGGACTGCCAGGGAATTCCTAATTATCTTTTCATCTAGTGATTCCCCCAAGCATCTGAAGGATTTACTAAAACAGATTCCTGCACCGCACCAAGGGATTCTGATTCAGTAGGTCCAGGGGGGCCTGAGACTCCTCACAGATTCCCAGGTGATCCTGATTCTGCTGGTCCGTGGGTGCTCTTCCAGGAGCGCTCCTACAGAATTTCCCACAGACCCACAGACTGGCTTTTACTGGCTGCATCCCCCATGGTATCATTTAACATATTCCTCTATCCCCTGTGTTTCCTGTAAACAACTGGTAGATAGTTCCAGAAGCTCAGTTAGATTCCAGTTCAATTTTTTGGCAAGACGACTTCATTTGTTCTTCCCTCAGGAGATGCACAATGCCTGTTTGTCTTTCTTTTTTGCCAAATAAGTTTTAACCCTGAATCTGACTCCAAATTTGCGCCAGGAACACAGGGAAACCCTACTTCACTGGCCTCAGGTGGACCCAGGGGCAGGGTTTGGAGAGGAAATAAGAAATCGCAGCCATGTGCCCAGCAGAACATAATCATCTTCAGAGAGCTGTCACACTGCCTAACTCTTGATGCTCACAATAGTCCTTTGGGGGAGGGTGTAGCTGATGATACTATCCTGGTTTTCCAGAACTGGAGATGAGTGAATTCACCAAGGCTACATACCTGACAAGCAGTGGGGCTGGGGTGGAAGCCAGGTTTCTCACTCCCTGTCCAGTACAGGCCTGCCTTTGTCCAGGTTACTCCCCTGCTGTTCTTCCTTTTCTAGGACCCAGATCAACTTCACGGTGGCCATCGATTTCACAGCCTCCAATGGTGAGTGGGGGCATGGGCAGAGGAGCTGGATGGGGGCTGGGGGCCTGGAAAGGGGAGGGCTTTTCAGGGCTGTGGTAGTTGGCCCTAGCTGGGAGCAGATCTCCCATACTCTCTGGCCTCATCCTCACGAAGAGGAGGAACTTAGGCCTAGAGAGCCAAAGATGCAACGAAGGTGGCGAAGGTACCCCCAGATTGGATCATGGTCACTAACAAATCCGGCCTCTGGGCCTACATATCCTGAGCCACAGCCTTGCCCTTGAGGATACCCACTCTCCCTAGGGGAATAGGACAGCTTCTCTGGGCCCATGGAGAGCCCTGGAGCAGAGGTATTTCCTCACAGGATCAGATTGCACAGCCCCTGTGCAGTCCACCCCACAAGCTGGAGGGGAGAGCCAGAGGCAAGACTGAGCCTTGTGGTCCTCAAGGAGGCAGGAACGCCCAGGAGCTCTGGTCCTCACCCTTGCTCGGGCTTCCTTCCTCCTCTGACCTTCTCCAGTGTCAGGCTGTGACCAAGTGGCCGGGAGCAATCAATGCCAAACTTTACACTGTTAGAGACATCACAACCTTCCTTGGATTCTGGACCCCCATTAGCAGTGCTCAATGCTCATTTTTGTGCCAGTCAGAAGATGCCCAGGTCTCGTACTCCACAGGTGTGTCAGAAACCCCCCTCATGGCTGAGGGCCCTCCCATCACAGAGTGGTGGGATGTCAGAGCTGGGAGGGGCCTTAGTATTCATAACAGTGAGGAGAGTTATAATAACGTCTGTTTAATCCTCACAACAGTTCTGTGAGGTGTGGACTGTTATTACCCCCATTCTACAGATGAGGAGACTGAGGCTGAGTGGTTAAGAAACTTATGCAGGATCACACAGCTAGTAGGAAGTAGAACGGATTAATACTTGGCAGTTTGTGCTGTACTGCCTCTTATTAATAAATGAGTAACTAAAATATGGACAATATTAGTGGTGACAAGGGCTGTGGAGAAAAACAAGTCAGGAAGAGGGATAGGGAGTATGGAGGAGGCTGTAACTTTCAATAGGCTGCTCGGGGAAGACCACAGCAGACCTCAAGAGGTGAAGGAGCAAGCCATGTGCACATCTGTGGAAAAGCGTCCCAGAGCAGAGGGAACAGCCTTTGCCGAGGCCCTGAGGTGGGAATGGTGAGAGGCCAGAGCTGAGTGAGTGACAGGATGGTAGGAGATGAGGAGAGAGGTAACCTCAGGCCAGATCAGGTGGGGTTTTGTGGGCCCTTGTAAGGACTTCAGATTTAATTCCTGGTGAAACGGGAGCACTGGGGCATTTTGAGCAGAGAAGAGGTATGATTAGCTGCCCGAGTTTTGACATAGACTCGCTCTGGCTGGTGTGCTGAGTATGGACACAAGGGTGGAAAGACAGAGATCGGGCTGCTGCAGTCCTATGAGCAAGAGGATGGTATCATGGAGGAGGGGAGAAGTAGGTGGGATTCTGGATGTATTCTGAGGGTTTAGCAGCCATGATTTGCTAAAGGATTGAATGTGCGGTAAGAGAGAAAGAAAGGGGTTCCCTTGGACACCCCCTTCTGCATTCTGAGCCTGGTGGCTTGGAGTGTCCAGGCCGGCAAATGTCCCCATGCCCTGTCTTGCAGGGAACCCCTCGCAGTCCACGTCCCTGCACTACATGAGCCCCTACCAGCTGAATGCCTACGCGCTCGCACTGACCGCCGTTGGGGAGATCATCCAGCACTACGACAGCGACAAGATGTTCCCCGCCCTTGGCTTCGGGGCCAAACTACCCCCTGACGGCAGGGTATCCCATGAGTTCCCGCTGGTAGGAGGTCCTGGGAGGAAGGGCTGAGGGCTGACCAGACTGGGGGTGTGGTGACAGGCCTGGGGTGGGGGGCATTCCCATCCTGCCCGCCCAGGGACTTGAGGTGCAGTCTTTGCAGAGGTAGGCTGCCTGCTGGATGTAGGGGAGCTTGTATCAGAGCTTCCAGAAACCCACCCCCCACCTCAGTCACGAGCACCTCCCCTCCATGTCTGAAGCCGTCCACAGTGGGCTCTGCCCTCCTTTTCCTAACAAGACCCAGGTGGAGGTGGAGCGGGGATGTGGCTGAACTATTCCCCAAGGCCCCAGAAATGAGGCTAAAAGGATGTGGGTTGGGTATGGACAACTGCGGGTAGTTCCAGGAGTTCCCTGGGTTGGTCTGAAATGGGGGCCCTGTGGAGATGGCTCCTCAGGCCACCTCCTTTCCCTCCCTCCCATGAGCTGGGGACACTCAGTCGGTTGCTGGATCACTCACAGCAAATGTCCCTCCCATGCCCGTAGGGTGCCAGGCACTGTGCTGGGCACAGGACACAGGAGGATGGAGCAGCCGCTGGCCCCTCCAGAGCAGCTCAGACTCTGCAGTCATTTTAGGGGGTGGTGGGTTTGCCCGAGGTTCCCTAAGCAGCCAGGGCTCTGGGGGTCGGGGGGGATGCTGTCTGAGCAGGTACAGGGAGTAGGACAAGGAGCAGGTCTGGACCCTGCTCACCTGGAGCATGTGCTGCCCTTCACGGTGGGCCCCGAGGGCTCCCTCCCCTGCCCCGAACCCCTGAAGCCCCACCAGAGAAGAGTCTAGGAGAGCCCAGGCCTGTCGGCCTCCCCAACCCTGGCTCTGCCTCCACAGACCACCCAGCTGCCCTCCTTCCCATCCCTCCTTCCTTCCTGGGCTCAGCCTCCTCGCCCTCTGTGCCCTCAGAATGGCAACCAGGAGAACCCCTCGTGCTGTGGCATCGATGGCATCCTGGAGGCCTACCACCACAGCCTGCGCACGGTGCAGCTCTACGGCCCCACCAACTTCGCCCCCGTGGTCACCCATGTGGCCAGGTGAGTGTGGCGGTCACTGGACCATCCCCACAGCTCGCAAGCTGCTTCCTTCTACCACTGTCCTCCCAGAAAGGTGGGAGGGAGTGTCCCTTCCCACTGGTTTGCTTTTCAGGGAGGCCTGACCCTAAAGAGACCCCCTCCCACCAAAGAGCTGTCCCCACCAGTGTTAAGGGTCCTTGTGTTGGGGGGACGACATGCCCAGAGTCCCACCAGACAGACCTCTGCCCCCACCCTGCCCCAGGAATGCGGCCGAGGTGCAGGACGGCTCCCAGTACTCGGTGCTGCTCATCATCACGGATGGGGTCATTTCAGACATGGCACAGACCAAGGAGGCTATCGTCAATGTGAGCAGGGATGGGGATGGAGCATGGGGAAACCTGGGGGTGCACCTCCCCCCCTCCTTTAGGGAAACCCTTGGGGCATGGCTCCTCCTCTCCCTGCCCTCTTTGGGACCACTCCTGGCTTCTTGCTGTAGAGCCTAGAGGGCCAGCAGTAGGGTTTGGGGGATGGAGGGGGTTCCGGCTGATGAAGGATCTGGCTGGCGAGCTCTCTACCTACCTCTTCATCACACTGGATGGTCCACTCCCTCCAGACTCCTATGGTGCCCTCATTAACCCATCTCTAGGGCTGCTGCCCCAAACCCCAGCCTGGCTTGGCCAGGTAGAAGAGGAGGGAGGTCCAAAGAGGGGGAGGCCCAGGAACATGGCTCCCTATATAGGGGCCCCAGCCACAGCTGGCCCTCCCTCTGGGCCCACATAAAAGCTGTCCCACATGACGGAGGTCCAGAGGCAGAAGAGGGGACAGAAGAGGGTGTCTTGCAGAAGCAAACCTATGACCCATTTCCCCCTCTGCCTCCTGCCCTCTCCACCCCCTCTTCCTCTCTGGTGTCCCTGTATCCTTGGCTATCCTCTCTCCCTCCTCCTCCCCCTTTTCTGTGTTTCTCTGTGTGTCTCCATCCTTCTCTCCTCCATTTCCTCCCTGTCCTCCTGCCTTTCTTCTTTTGACCCACCCCTTCCTGTCCTTACCTGTGATCTCCCATTTCTTTTAACTGGCCCCTCGGCTGGGTACCACCCCGCCCACCTCCCATGTTGTCTCCCAGGCTGCCAAACTCCCCATGTCCATCATCATCATCGGCGTGGGCCAGGCAGAGTTTGATGGTGAGTCCCCACCCACCTAGATGTTCCCCCAGAGGCTTCAGGCCCTTGGGAATGTCCCCTCCCAAAAGAGTGAGAGCTCACATCAGGGTGTGTGCAACTATCTGGATGAGCAGGCAGGGTGTGAGTGTGCGTTTGTTTGCACAGGGAGGGGTGTGTCAAGGTGTGTACCGCACACCCACACACCAAGGCTGTGGGGAGGAGGGCCCAAGTCACTCCTCCCTCCTCCACCCTGGGAGCCTGTGGAGGGTGGGGGAGTGGCACCATGGGCTGGAAGTCAGAGACTCACGTGGTTGGGCTCCTCCTGTCTCCTGGCCTCAGTTTTCTCATCTCTAACGTGGGGGTCTGGGCTGGCGGTCTCTGTCCTGCCAGGCCCAGGTGCCCACCAATTAGTCCCCCCACCCCATGCCTTTGCCCCTCCCTCCCCCCCATAGCCATGGTGGAGCTGGATGGTGATGACGTGCGGATCTCCTCCCGGGGAAAGCTGGCCGAGCGGGACATTGTCCAGGTGAAGCCCAGACCCTGCCCGCCCCACGGAAAATGCAAGAGCCCCTCTAGGCAGGCTGACCTAACTCCCCCTTCTTGGGGCTTCTCTGGAAAGGGGCCCTGGAAGGAGGCACTGGGAGCCCTAATGGCTTGGCCTCACAGAAGGAAACAGGAGTCAGTCTTAGGGCTGGACCCACCTCTACCATGGCTGAGACTCACCCCTAACATTGTGTTGCCCTGACTGGAATGCTCTGCCATGCCCTCCCTAAGCCCCAGGCCTCCAGGGTCTCCTGTAGAACACAGAGGCCTAATTACTTGCACCTTCTGTTATTTTCTTCTGGGCTGCCTTCCTAAGTGAGATGGCAAACCCCATGAAGGGTGGGGGAGGTGTCTTTAGTGTTGCTGCAGCCCTTTCCAAGAATGAGTGTTGCTTGGTTGATTGAATCAATATCAACGTCTCCATGTAGGATGGCAAATGTAACGAGCAGACAGGTCTTTGTCCTCAGGGAATCCCTGTCCAGTCAAGCCTCAGAATGCACCTCAGTAAGCACATCCCTCTGTGAATCTCTTGCACACTGAGTCCCTAGTGCTTAGGAGATTCAGAATAAAAAAACTGACATTCTCCATACCACCCCCTCCCCCATTAAAAAAATTTAGGGGGGAGGGGTCATTCCAGGTGTAGAGACGAAAGACAGGGAGCTAGAAACTGGAGCAAGGGCAGTCTGGGAGGTGGGACCTGTGTATGCAAAGGCCTGGAGGCAGGAGTGAGGCTGAGGCACTGGGAAGGGGGCCAGACATCTCCTGGGATGAAGCCAGAGGGGCCTGACTGTAGGTGTTGGCCCAGAAAGGGGAGAGCAGAAGCAGAGACAGAGAGCGCCCTGCAGGAGAGGTGGGAGGAGACCCGCAGGGCCCATTTTCCAGAAGCCAGGGGATTCCTTCAACATTTCCTGAGTGCCTGCTGAATGCCTGTGCTTGGTGCCAGGACTTCAGAGATGAAGGGATCTTGTTCAGCGGTGTATCGTATCCTGGCATGAATAAGTGTGCAGTAAGTTATTTGTTGAGTGAATGACAGAACAGGGACTCTGATACAGTCCCTCAGAGAATTCACCATGACGGGGAGGGCTTGAGTGAAGTGGGCAGAGGCTGGGGAGGAGTGGGACAGGATCCCAGACCTGGAGATTTGGGGGACTGGTGTCCAGAGGGAGACCTCGCCTGACCCTGCCTCCCGCACTGGACAGTTTGTGCCCTTCAGGGACTATGTGGACCGCACGGGCAACCACGTGCTCAGCATGGCGCGCCTGGCCCGCGATGTGCTGGCTGAGATTCCCGACCAGCTGGTGTCCTACATGAAGGCGCAGGGCATCCGCCCTCGCTCCCCGCCCGCGGCCCCAGCGTGCTCGCCTCCGCAGTCCCCCGCCCGCACGCCCCCTGCTTCCCCCCTGCACACGCACATCTGAGCCTGGTCTGCTCAGATGGCTGGGGCTTAGGCCAGTAGAAAGGGAGGCGGGGTACCCAGACCCAGCTACAGACCATCCTGCCCAGCCTTTGGAACACGTGTGCCTGGGAGGCCCACAGCGGGTAGGGCTTCTGGAGACTCCTTCCCATACTGCCCAAGCCCCTAGAGTTTGGGGGTACAGGTGGTGGAGGTGGGGATCTGCGCCCCTGCTCTTCTCTCCTTTCATTGACACCTGGTTCTGGACCAGCCAGGAAGATGTTAATCAGGACGACTGGGGTCCCGCTCAGCCCACCTGAACTATTACCTGGGTAATCCCATCTGCTCCTATATCACCCTGAAGCCTGGGCTAAGCCTCCCACCTCTAGGCCCCCTTCTCCCTCCCCTCCTCCTGTGGTGTCTACTCCTATACCTGGCCCCTGACCCCCACCTGGTATCTATCCTGTCCCATTTCCAGTGAACCCTGTGAGGCTGCTGGGTTTGCAGGAGTGCCTGAACATGTGACCCCTCCCTGGGACCCTTGCATGCAGTGGGAGTCCTACAGACCCATGAAGGGGATGCTGTGATAGTGGATGGAGGCCACATGGTGGGCAAGGAATGGAGGCTTTTCAGGCACAGAGTTGCTTCTGGTGCCTCTCAAGCCCAGTATGACGCTGGTTCTAGACACACAGATGCACAGGCCTCTCCCTGGTCTGGGCCCGTAGGTACCTCCGCAGTTGGCTCCTAGCTCCAGGAATCCCCTTTTCTCCCCAGAGACTGCCCAGTGTCCTTGGGGCACCATCCTCTGCTGCCCACCTGGAGGCCTGGGCAAGAAGCAGCCCAGCTCCAGCACTCCCACACTGCCCTTCTATCCTATGGGGATAGGGGATGGGAGTCCTGGGTTCAAGTCCTGCCTCCAGCCCTTGCTGGCTGTGGGAACCTGAGCAAGGCCTTTCTACCTTCTGGGTCTTAGTTTCCACATCTGTAAGGCAAGAGGGTTGACCAGATGGCCCTGGGTTTACCTTCAGGTCTGATACCCTGAGAGTCCACATTCATCCCACACCCAGCTTCCCCCATCCCACTCCTCACCAGTGCAACCCCTTAAGGCCGTCTTGGCTTTTAGGGTCACCCTGTTCCATCCCATCACCCCAAATCCACCCTAGTCCTTCAGCCTTGGGCTCTGGCATCTGAGCCTGAGCCCTTGCCCCTGCTGTGGGAAAGGTGAGAAAGATGATCTCACCCCTGGGCCCACCCAGCTGCCCAGCCTTTACCCACATGGTCATGCATGCCAGTCCCTCCTGCCGCATGGGGCTCCTCAGCCCACTGAACCTCCTGTTCCTGGGTGGAGACCAGGCCCCACCCCGTCTGTTGCCAGACACTGCTTCCCTTCCTGTCATGCATGATGGTGGTGTTTCTATGCTGTCTGGTCCTGTGCCTGTCTCTAAGACAGTCTCTGTGTGGAATTTGCCTTAAACTGAAGTAAATTTGGTTCTTTTACTAAAGTTCCTTGTTTTCCTTTCTCCTGTGAAAAATAGCACAGATGTTGCTGTGTGACAGAGTCCAGGTTCTCCTCTCTCTTTCTTCCATTCTTTTGTTCAAAAAAATGTACTGAGCAACTACTACGTGCCAGGGTCTATGCTAGGCGCTGAGGATGCAGCAATGAACAAAACATAGGCCCTGTCTCCACATGGAACTTACAACAGACACACAAATAGGACAGGGGAAACACAGTAAGCACATAATAGGTAAATAATATAATTTCTGGTGGTGATAAGAGTCACAAGAAAAATAAGAGAATAAGAGGACAGAGAATGACAGGGTGATATTTTAAATGAGGTTGGTCAGGGAAGGAGGGCCTTTCTGAGGAGATGACAGTTAGATGAGCCCTGAGGCAAAGAGAGGGAGGCATGCCGATATCTGAGGCAAGAGGGCTCCAAGGAGACGGAGCAGCAAGTGCAAAGGCCCTGAGGTGTGTTTGAAGAACATTAAGGAGGCCAGTGTGGTTGAAGCTGCATTAAGGAGGGGAGAATGCAGGAGATGGGGTTGAGGGTAAAGAATCTGGAATGTTCAGGGCCTTGTAGGCCACAGTAAGGCCTTCAGCATTACTCTGAGTGAATCAGGGAGCCACTGAGGAGGTGAGAGAGGTGAGTAACATGATCAGATTATTCCATGGGTGACTTTACTGCATTTGATCACTCATCTCTCAACAAGTATTTAGTGAGCGTTAGTGCCAGGCCCTGGAGACACTGCCTCACACACAGTTGCACCCTCATGGGCCTAACCCCTGCTCTGGAGCAATAAGCAAGGAAATCCTACCACCCTGGGGTATTGACGCCAAATCAGTGAATGGGACCAGGATCTGTGGCCACCAAAGCAGGGCTCTTGGGGCAGCCTAAATGCCTCACAGGTCATGTGCCCAGGATGACTTACTGCTCCTCTGTGTGATGGAACTGTCACTCCTCCCTTGCAGGATTGTTGTGTGGTCAGAGTGACGTGTAGATGTGCACGCATGAAGCGTGTGACATTCACAGGGCCTGCTGCACTAGGTGCACAGTAAACACCACTTTCCTCCTTGTCCCTCTTCACATATAAGTCCCTGTGGCTGTGAGGGACCAGGATCACAGGGAAAGGGGATTTCTCCCTCCTCTAGGTGAGTTTGCTCTCAGATTAGCCCTCCAGGCAGCCATTCCCAACCAGCACATCACAAGAAATTGGTACTAATTATACCAAAGTTTGGGACTTGCTTGCTTCTTAGACGATTTTATGGTAAATTAGAGCTGATTCACCGCGGTCCTTATAATTAGATGCCCCTCTGACTTGCGTTCCGATCCACTTTGAGTGGGTACCGGCTGGAGTCACAGCTCGAGAAGAAGAAAGTTCCCATAACCAGCGACCCGTTTTTCCCTCACCTTGGGCTCCCGTGGGAAAGCATCGGGAGGAGAAGGCCGCCTGGCAGGGCAGTCGAGGCTCAGAGCTGCTGCCACTGGTGCACCGAGAGTGTCTTTACTGTGCTCAACACGGTAGCTGGGTTCTTTCCCAAGGTGTGTTCCACGGAACACTGGTTCCCTGGCATGGGTTTTGGGAAACTGCCCACTCCGAGCCCCTCTCAGAGAGTCCCCATGGCCTTCAGGGTATTCGAGGCTTTGATTAGTCCTGTGGCAAAGAGACTATTTTGACTTGGTTCATCCCAATGTTTTCTAAGCTTTTTTTTTTTTTTTTTTTAAGAAATTCAAGTTCTTTTATTTATTTATTTATGACTGTGTTGAGTCTTCGTTTCTGTGCGAGGGCTTATCTCCAGTTGCGGCGAGTGGGGACCACTCTTCATCGCGGTGCGCGGGCCTCTCACTGTCGCGGCCTCTCTTGTTGCGGAGCACAGGCTCCAGACGCGCAGGCTCAGTAATTGTGGCTCACGGGCCCAGTCGCTCCGTGGCATGTGGGATCTTCCCAGACCGGGGCTCGAACCCGTGTCCCCTGCATTGGCAGGCAGACTCCCAACCACTGCGCCACCAGGGAAGCCCCTTTTCTAAGCTTTTTGCCCATGGGGTCGGAGTGTGTGTGTGTGTGTGTGTGTGTGTGTGTGTGTGTGTGTGTGTGTTTAGCTGTAACACTATCACCAAGCACAACATGTTGTCTTGGGAATTTCAGTAGAGACAATCCCCCTGGTTCCCAGGCCAACACAAAAGCCTGAGGCTTTTTCCCAGGAGGCCACAGGAGGTCATGGAGTTGGGGAACTTCTCAGAGGGGATGGGGTAGGAGAGGTGAAGACCTCCAGTTGGCTCTGGAGAGAAGGAAGGGGCCTCAAAAGAGGCCCCTGCCCCTGCCACATTAGGAAGAGAAACCACAGAGAAGAAAGGAGGGCGTTCAGAAATTCACAGGCCCAGACTCACAGCTCCATTTTGACTTTACTTCATGATATTCCTTTATTGGGCTGAGAGGTGTGTGTGTGACAGAGCTGGGGGAGGACAGGCAGAGAAGAGAGAGGCAACTGAAGGGTCCGCCTGGGCTATGAGCCCCTACCCAGGCAGCCCATTCAATCCCCAGGCCTTACCCCAGGATTGAGGACCCCAGGAATGATCAGCCCCCAGATCATTCCTCTACCCACTTCTCTGCCTTTAGAAGTCCCTTTACCACTCTCACTTCAAATGCCCCTGAATTAATAAAAATAAGATTATAATAATAATAGTAATGACCAACACTCATATGTACTAAGTACCAAGCATTCTTTTAAGCCCTTTGTATGTGTTAAGAAAGTTTATCTTCATAACAACACCATCAAGAAGGTACTATCATGATCCTATTTTCCAGATGAGAAAACTGAGGCATAGAGAGGTTAAGGGACTTGTTCAAGTCATACTACTAGAAAGTAATGGAGCCTATAGTTATCCATCTGAGCCCCAAGGTGGAATGGGAGCAGCGACCTAGTTGCCATTAAATTGCTGTGTCACCTTTGCTGGGCTACCTGCCCTCTCTGGATCTTAGTCTCCCAACTGGTAAAATGGAGAGGATGGGATCTAATGTCATAGGGGACTTCCCATCTCTCTTGAATCTCAGCTCTCCCATCAGCCTAACCTCTCAGACCCCCGCCAGACCCCATAGGCTTTCTGGGGCCCTGTCATGTCCAGGCTGGATGCTCTCTATCGCCACACCAGCCCCTCCCACATCCCTGGGATGCCTGGCTGCCATTGGCCTGCAGAAGAGGTCCCTGAGCCTTGCCAGGAAGGGGCGAGAGAGGTAGAAGCAGAGGATGGGACTGACAGCACAGTTGGAGTAGGCCAGGATGGTGCAGAAGCTGGATGCCACAAGAGCCACCGGCATGGCAGGCAGGTCACCCACAGCTGCCACATAGCCTAGCACAGAGCAGGGCCCCCACATCAGCATGAAGACCACCAGCGCTACAAGGATGAGCCCTGTGTTCTCCCGGTGCTCCCAGATGTTCTACCCCCTGGGGCTACGGGTATGTCTCCACAGGAGCCAGCCCAGGTGGCTGAAAGAGCAGCCCAGCCTCATCATGCAAGGCAGGAAGGCCAGGGCTCCCAGCAGGGTGAAGTAGCAGGAGGTCTGAGCAGGGTTCAGGAGCAAGAGGCAGGCCTGGGCCTCCTCCTCCACGACCACTCGCTGGAACAGCCAGTTGGGTAGCGATGCAGTGAGGCCCAGGACCCACAGAGCAGCAGGCGGGCACCCAGGCCAGACGGGAGGGCCACGTCAGGCCAGGCCACTGCCACATGGCACAGAAGAGCCATGGCCACCATGCCATAGAAGGTGCAGAACATGGTGGCGTTGTTGGCAGCCTGGCTGATGGTGCAGATGGTGGGGCCCAGCCACCAGTCCTGCCGCAGGAAGCTCAGAAGGACCACGGGCACCACGCAGACCAGGAAGAGCAGGTCAGACAGCGTGATGCTCGCCATGAGGTTGTTGGTCAAGGTGAGGAGTGGTGGGGGGCGCCCAGACCCCAGCCCACCACCAGCAGCATTGGCCCATTGGCCAGCAGCCCCACCAGCAGGACGAGGCCACAGACCCTGGCAAAGACGAGTCGGAGCCGTCGCTCAGGTGTAGCTGTGAGCCCGGTGGTGGATGTGGCGTTGGCCTCCATTCTCCTGCTCTGGACACACAAGGACAGTATAGAAACCTGCCCAAGGGCTGCCTCCTTCTTTCCCTGTTGAGCCCCCTCCTTTCACAGACCCCTGCACACAGTGGGTGCCCTTGGCGTGCACCAGCCCCTTTAGACCTCACAACAACCTGATGGGATGGGCTCCATCAATTCCCTGGGTTCAAATCCTGACTCTGCTCCTTGGGAGCTCCATGATCTCGGGAAAGTTACCTCACGTTTCTCTACCTCAGTTTCCTCAACTGTAAGGAAATGAGGAAATAAAGGAAATAAAACAGGTGTCAACAGTAACTGTCACTAAAGGATGAGATTCAGGTAATTTTCATTTTCTTCTTTTTAATTTCTGTATTTCTCAAATTTCTGCAGGGAGTACAAATTAAATCCGATAAACATTATTTATATATTTAGCATATATATTTATTATAGTATATATATTTAGTATATATATTTATTTATTGTGTATATATATATTTTTTTTAACAAAACCTTGCCCTGCCTGTGAAATGAGCAAGGTTTTTTTAAATATCTTTATTGAAGTATAATTGCTTTACAAAAATGAGCAAGTTTTAATTTGAAGTTCAAGTGGGAAAATGAATGTGCAAGTGCTTTGAGAAGGTATAAAGCCCCAATCAGTGGTTCCCAAGCATGTCTACACATTGGGATCAGTTGAGGAGTTTCAAAAATAGTAATACATGGGTCACACCCCCAAAGACCGGATTTGATTGGTTTGGGCTTTGGCAGTTTTGAAAGACCAGCCTGGGAACCACTGCCCTCTGTGGTCATGCTATGCGGGTTACCTGGCGGTGGGTGGGGGGGATGTGCTGCACCCCAGCTGTCAGATCTTCCTCCTCACCCCCACTCCATCCGACATGTTGAGGACATGGGGAGCCCCCAAATGAGAGAACTCAGGCTGGGAGATGGGGTCAAGGCATCCCAGAGTTGGCTCAGGGGCTGATGTCGCCATCCCCTTTTCTCCTACACCAGGGGGTGGAGGCTGGAAAGCCCCTCTGGTAGTTGGCTCAGAGCCAGGGCTGGGGGTCCCCTAGGTCCCTCCTGCAGAACCCTGCCTGGAGGACTTGCTTGGTCTCCGGGGCCCAACGGCAGCCACTTGCCTGAAAACAGCTGAGAAGAGACCGGAGGGGGGGGGTTCTCTATAAATTCTGCCGCCGACGCCCCAGATCTCAGACTCTGGTTCCAGGGGCTGCAGGGGAAGGACACTGTTCCTGAGCCACTCTCTAGGCATTTGTCATTGCTTTTTTATTTCTTCTACATGGCCCAGGCTTGCCTGCTAATAATATGAAATATGATTGGGAAAGGGAGAAGGGAAAAGAGAAGGCTCAAAGGACCTTGTCCCTGCTCTGTCTAAGCATCCATACCTTCCTATAAGAAGCTCTATAACTTCAGGGTTAAGCTTATGGGGCACTGGAGCCTGGAGTTAAAGCCTTGCTCAACCACTTGCTTAGCTATGTAACTGTGGGCAATCTACTCAATCTTCTATGCCTAACTTTCCTTATCTGTAAAATGGGGATAATAACAGGCCCCATCTCAAAGGGTTGATGTGAGGATTAAACGAGGTAATACAAGCTAAGTGCTCAGAACAGCGCCTGGCACATAGTAGGTGCTTGGTAAATGATGGTTATTGTTCTGATCCTGCCCACCCTCAGTTCCAAAAAGCTCTCTTCTCTGACACCCCTGGCCAGGCTCCATCTTATCCCCCTGCCCTCCCCTTGTCACTCCACACCCTGAGACCCATCAACCTAGTCCCACCCTCCATTTCTTAATCAGCCTCAAGCTAAGTTATGACCAGAGCCCCCTTGGCTGACATGCCCTTAGAACTCACCACTTGCCTGGAAGTTCACTCTGAAGTCTACCTTGAGTCCCTCCTGCTGCTCTCCTCACCTTCCTTGTGTTGCTCTGAGGTTCCCGGGCCCTGCTTGGTGACTTGGAGCCCTTTGACACCAGGAAAGTCTAGCGCCCCCTCTGTAGCTGTACTCTGCACAGAAGCTGGATCCAGCTAGAGAAAGCCAGGAGAGGCTTCTGGGCAGGTGTGCAGTCCCTTCTAGCACCCCACCTCCAAGGAACTTGAGCTAGCTGCCTGAGGTGGGATCAGAGCTGAGATGGGAGGGGCAGGCAGAGAGGCCATTTCTATACTGGATCCCCCAAAGAATAAGGGCTCTATCCACTCTACTGGCTCCCCCAGGAATCACACCCTGCTTACCTGCCTCATTAACTCACTGGCCCATAGGACAGAGATGTTGGTGCCTGCCAGATCCCCAGACCCCTGAGAGAGAGCCATTAGCAACAGTAGGACCTGCCCCCCACTCTCAGCCAGGGCCAGGCATCATTTACCCCAGCTCACCTCTCCCTGTCTCTCTGTCTGTCTCTGTCTTTCTCTGAGCCTACTACAGCCTAGAACCTGCTCAGAACAGGAGGAGGCTTGTGGACTGACAGGATCCAGGAAGGGAGAAGACATTGGCGCTAAGAAAGAATCAGTGAGCGGGACCAGTAAGAGAAATGGCTGTATCACAGGAATCATTCTGCATTTACTAGTCTAGAGATTGAATGGGATCCATTAAGGGCATCTGATCTAACCCTCTGGTGGCTTCTGATACCTGAATCTTCCCCACCTCACCTCTTTGCCAAGTGTTACCTGGCTTTGGCTTGTATGCCTTTAGTGACAGAGAGCTCAAAGTCTTTTAGAACTGAGCAGAGGGATAGGGGCCAAGAGTGGAGACTCTGATTAAACTGATTGGAGGTCTCTTTCCTCTATCTCATGCCCTCCTCTTTCTCCTTCATTCTCTCTCTCTGTACCTCTGCCTCCGGAACTGTATTTGCTTGTTTCTGTATGCAACTGAGGTTTCCTCTGATTCAGCTGAGGAAGTCACCAGTACCCAAATGATTACAAAGTACCAAACTCAGCACCCTGCCCACACTGGACCGCAGTACCTGGCGAGCATTATTTTGGTTAACGGTAAGATGAGACAGTCGACATTTACAGCAAACACAGATGGCAGGAGATAGTCCAACACCAAGAGGCTGTCTAAGACTCTCAAAGCAAGCTCCCTAAGGGCACTGAAATTCCCAGCCCCCGGCTGTAATGTGCAGCCACCTTTCAGGAGGCACATGTGGGGCAATTCTGGGAACTCTCACAAAAGCTCCAAAGAGGAACCCTTGAGTAATCGGAATCCAGTTTCCCCTGCTGCTCCCCAGGCTCCACAGGCCACACCCCAGCTGCGCCTCAAGTGTATCCAGAGATTGACACGTCAAGGCAGAGGGCTGCACCAGGGGCACCATGGCTTGGGGGCAGGAGTGGGATCCCCAAATGTGGCCCCTTAGAGGCACATTTTGGGGAAAGAGAATGGGGGTGGGGCTCGGGGAGACAGGGGGGTTGGAGCATATCCGGGGCCATCAGCCCATCGCTCTTCCCCAGGAATCGGATTCTGCTCGAAAGAACCCCATGCTTGCAAACAGATACAGTGAGTGTGACAAGGTTCACCGGCTTTGCCAGGCATGGAACGGTGGGGCTGCTTTAATAAACAGTGTACTTTGCGATTAACAGGCCATATCAATTTGTAATCAGCACCAAAGCAAGCTCTTTGAAAAGTTTCTCTCCCACCCCTCCACATTTGCTCTTATTTCTGACTACATAAGCAATACCCAGTCATTATAGAAGATCTGAAAATACAAATACATATAAGAAGGAAAACACCCTCACACATTTACCCTGTAATTTTACCACCCAGAGATGTTTTGCCAATATTGTGGTGTATTTTCCTTAAGTCACTTTTCTAGACTCTTCTTTCTTTAAAGAGTTTTAACCCCTCCCCCCCCCCCAACAGCCTTATTACTCAGAAAAGTCCTTTGGAGTACAAAGGGCAGCATTAGTGCAGCCACTCCCCTGGGATCCAAGTCCTGACCCGAGGAGGATTTTCCTGAACTTCCAAGCTGGCTACCTCTGTCATTGCTGTGTCCAGACAGGTGGGACAGGAGCCGAGGAACAGGAAACCCAGGGAGGTGGCCCGCCTACCCTGGCCAGGCCAGGTGCTCAGGAGCAGCAGCCAGCTCTCTTCGGTGGCCTCTCGGGGGCCACCTCCACCAGTGAGCCCTTCAGGCGGTCTTCTTGCATCTTGAGTGACCTGCGTGAAGACGCCTGGGCATCAGTCCTCTCTCTCACCTCCCAGGGGCAGCAGGGAGGGGCCCAGGGGTGCAGCTGGAGGGCTGCCCCCCCCCACCGAGCTTCCTCTCTCCCAGCTGCTCTGCCCCTGTCCTGCGTTCCACATGGCACCAGAAAAATGGGGCCACGGAGACCGGCTTCCTGTCTCTTTTCTGGCATTCTCTGTAGCCTACTGCGTGCCAGGCGCAAGGGACTCTGATTATGACAATGAAGCCATCATGTCCTTGCCTTGAGTAGTGAGAGAGACAGAGAGGGGAAGGGGCGATCAGGACCCAGGAATGGGGAGGCACACAGAGGGACTTCACACCAGGTCCTGGAGGGATTTAGGGAACAAGGAGGCAGAGATGGAGCTGAGACTGAGCGGTGGGCAAGGGTTCACCAGCAGAAAAGAGGGAGGGGTGTGTTCTAGGCAGAGGGCAAAAGCTCAGAGAGATAGCTTGCGTGTTCGGGAAGCAAAGCCCCTTCGTTCATTCATTTATTCACAATATATTTATTGTGCGCCTGGCGCTGTCCTAAATCACAGAGCCTAAGGACTAAATGGCCAGAAAGAAGCCTTGGAGGCAGCAAGCAGGGATTCAGGGCTCTGCCGGCCAGGAAGCCACATTCAGGAACTTGGGCTTTTATCCTAAAGCAAAGAGAAGCCACTGAGCAGTTTCCTGTCGGAGGGATCTGGCGTGATCAGGTTTGCAGTTTAGCAAGCTCACTCTAGCTGCTTTGTCAGAGAAGGGGCCCAGAGATCATCTGGTCTAATACTCCTCCCGCCTCACTTACTTCATTCATTTATTGAACACCTAGTATGTGCCAGGCCCCAGGAGGAGGGGCTGAACAAAACAGGCATGACCCTGCCCTCCAGGAGCTACAGCCTGGTAGGGAAGGCAGGCAGCAAAAAGAAAACAGACAAATGCATGTGCAGCTACAGTTTGTCAAGAGGGGCTTTTTTGTTTTTTTTCAAGAAGGGCTTTGAAGGACACAAACAGAGAAGGTAATCCAGAATAGCGGTGGGAGGGGGTGTGGTCAGGGAGGGTCCCTCTGAGCGGCTGAAGCTTATGGGGGGGGTGCGGGCGGGGAGATGGCACTGGAGCCAATACAGGCCACTGAGAGGCATTTGGATTTTACTCTAAATGCACTGCATTATTATTATTATTTTTTTTTTTGCCGTACCGCTTGGCTTGTGGGATTTTAGTTCCCCAACCAGGGATCAAACCCGGCCCCCCGGCCACTGCACCAAGGCTCAGAGAGGGGACAGGAGACTTCCCAGAGGTGACGCAGCTAACAGGCCTGGTAGAATTGGAGTGAGGAGACTCCGTGCAGTGTTCTCTCTCCTTCCCCAGACTTCTGAGCCCTGTGCTTTCACAGGTGCTTCCTCGGAATGGGCCTTCCCCTCCCACATGAGTCAGCTGAAGGCTGTCCAGAAGATTCTGGGTGGGGAGCAGCGGGGTGGCACTCACCGGGCCAGGTTCACCACAGGCTCCAGGATGTTGTGACCCAGGGCAGCGCTGCACTCTCCAAAGGAGACCCCCAGCTCCTGCAGCCAGACAGATAGGGGTTCAGGTGCCGTGGGGGAGACCACTGAGAGTCTAGGTGGCAGTGCCCACCACCAAAGACCTGATCATCAGACAGAGTCCCACCCAGTACACCCCCAGGCAACCCCAACAGGTGAGGCAGCCCATCTCCATCTCCTTGTGGCCCATAGTGCCCAGCCTTGGCCCTCTGCCCACTGTCTCTCCACCCTGGCTGGACAAGGTATCAAAGATGCCACCTAGAAAACTCCACAGCATTCAGAGTGACGGTGGGAAGCCTGTGTCCCAACTTGGAGAATTGTCCTTGGGGACATTTTTAAGTCATTAGTTATATGTATTTTTAATTTCAAAAATATTTAATTGGGGGAAATATTTGAAAATGTAGCATAAAAAAGTAGAAATACAAAATATAAAACACTCCTGTTAGTGTTTGAGTATATAGTTCCATTCTGTTTTATATAACCCTTTTATTGGGGGGTGAGTGTGGTGGGCTAAACGTCGTTATACTTTAGGTTAAACCATATGAAAGTGCTGTTTTGATAGACACCAAACAGTCAAATATCAGCAATCTCATATGATTCAACCTAACCTATACCCAGAGATGCAGCTGCTTTTCTGACTTCACATTATATTGTAAGCATTTCCTCCACACCCTTAAATATTTTTTAGAACAGGATTCTTAATGGCAAATGCTAGCCTCTCACATGAAGCTCCACAAATTAACCACCAACTGTTGCCAAAGGTTTGTTCTTATAAATAACACTGTAAAGAATATCCTCATACAAATGTTCAATTATACATAATACACGGGTATCCAGTACATCATTAAGAATTATTATTTCTGACTCTTTCCTTAGGATAAATTGCTAGAGGAGGAATTACTGTATCAAGGAGATGAGCTACTACTTTTAAGAGGAAAAAGTTCCCACCAACCAGGAGTCACAATGATGACCTCATGATCAGGAGAAATGAGAGAAGAAACAGGAAGGAAATACGATATGGAAATGCCAAGAGGGGTGGTGTCAGAGGTAGGGCAGGGAGCGAGTCTTTGTTCCACCTTTATTATTCTCCAGATTTTCTGGAATGTAGTTCAGTTCTATTCATAAATAAATAGTATCCACTGTCCCCTGTCTGGTAACAGGGATTTTGATGCAATCTTCCCAGGGAAGATTTTGGGTCTTAAGATAGAATAAATTAGAAGGAATGTTATGTTAATTAGAGACCAGAGATAAAATTAAGATTTGATTGGGAATTTTAAGTGAAGCTTAAAAAGATTTTGACTCTGAAGATATTTTTATGTAGGTCGGGACACTGTGGGGATTTGCTAATTCAACAGTGAGGTTCAATGTCACGCCCACTGTTACCCTCTGGTGTTTAGCTCTTAGGCCCGGGTGGGTGGGAGGCTGTCGGTCTTTGATTGCGCAAGGGCAGGAACGGATCCTTCTCTGTGGTCTCGGCCAGGGTGACCTATTCATTACCCTCAGGGAGGGGTCTGCCCAACCCAGGCTGGGGGAGGGGCTGATGCCCAGGTACTCACCTGGGCCAGTTGCTGCCCAGCCTCGGTGGACACTTGCCGATCCTCCTCACAGTCTGTCTTGTTTCCCAAGAGAAGGATGACCACGCTGTCAGACACTGCATCCTGTACACAGAACATGTTCCCTCAGCAACACATGTTGAGCACCTGCTGTGTGCCAGGCCCTGGGTAGATTTGGCCATGCTCTCCAGGAAGCTGACTGTGTGCCACTTCCCTCCACACATGCCCACATTTCCATATCACACCCACTCCACACTCTTCCCACCTCTGACACTTTCCCTTCCATCTGCAGTGAACCTACCCCCCTCTCTGCCTGCAAACATGTCACCCACTTTCCAAGGCCAACCTCAAAGTCACCTCCCCCAGGAAGCCTTCCTAGATTGCTCCTGCCCATGCCCCTCTTTTCTGCCTGTGTTGAACAGCCCAGCATTTGATTACGCAGGCTGCCTTGGCTCATCTCCTAATTGTTTCATGGATAATAATAATAATAGCTTCTGTTTACTGTATACCAGGTGCTGTGCTGAAAGCAGTTATATCAGTTAATCCTCACAACTGCTCTCTGAGAAAAGTTGGGAAATTGAAGTTCAGAGAGTTTAAGTCACTTGTCCAAGGTCACAGAGTTGGGATGGGATAGTTGGGATACAAACCCAGGTCTTATCAGAACCCAGAGCCCAGCTCCCCTCATGTATCACCTTATCCTGCTTCTCTTGCATCTCTTCAACTAGACTAGAAATTTCTAGAGAGAAGACAACATGTCTTTCTTCATACCCCTCTTCTGTGCTAGCACATACTGCAGAATTTCAGCATGTATACACACAGCAAGTAAGTACGTAGGGGAAAGAACTAGAGATGTGTGAACAGAGGAATGATCACCTAGAGTGGCACTAGACTTGCATTATCCCCAGGTGTTAAGAAGACATCACAGAGCTTCTGTAGATAGGGAAAAAATGGTCACAGGATAAAGGAAAGAGTTTGTTTTGGAGGCCGTACTATGTGGTTGTAGTTTCTTTGTACTACTATGTTCCCAGCCCATCCAGCCACATACCCTCAGTAGATTATGTCACCCATATGTCTGCTGTGTCGTTTGTAATCCTGGGAGAAAAGAGGGAGTGGGAAGGATAAAAGTTCCCTCTTGACTCCACACACTGGGGCCAACCCCAGCAGCCATCGGCTCACCTGGAGACAGTCCAGCCAGTAGCGCACATGGGCAAAGCTCTCCTGGGAGGTGACGTCGTACATGAGCACCACTCCATCAGCCTTGCGGAGCAGCTGCCGCGTCACGCTGTGGTACCTGCCCAGAGAGTCCGCATCAGGCCATGCCAGGCGGCCTGACCCCAAGCCCTGACCTCTCTAGGCCTCAGCCACTCCATCTGCTTCTAATTGCTTCCCAAAGAGAGCGTGCATGTATTTTCCTTCTTACAGTGTGCTTATTGTTGAATAGGTAACAGTCTTCATGGCTCAAATTTCAGAAGGTACCAAAGGGCACCCCGTGAAAAGTCTCTCCCAGCCAACCCCACCCTCATCCTGCAGCCACCCCCAGAGGCAGCCAGAGTTACCCATTTCTTAAATAGTTTCCCAGAGGTATTTTATATCTATACTGATACATAAATGTATATGTACACACACACACATATACCCATATACACACTGTTTAAACAAATACGGTGTAAAACACTGTACCTATTAATATTCAGTATTCTGTACTTTGTTTTATCCACATTATAAAATGTCTTGAAGATATTTCCCTATTGGTACATAAAGAGGGTCCTCCATCTTTTGTGTGGCTTCATAATATTCTATTGTGTGGAGAGACTCTAATATATTTAACTGGTCCATTACTGATGGTGTTTAGGTTGTTTCCAATGTTTCATAATATAAAGAGTGTTGCTATGAACAGTCTTGGTCCCTTTGATATTATAGGCATGTATGAGTTTATCAATAGAATGAATTTCTAGAAGTAGAACTTCTGGGTCACAGAAGATGTGCCTTTTCAGTTTTGATCACTACTGCTTAACCAGAAAGTGGAAAGCCAGCGTTTTCAGAAGGACAGGCGATTGGGTGGCTGTCCCCTGTTGGGACGGCCATTACAGGTGCCCCGCCATGCTGAGGGGAACTCTGGGTCTGCTGTCCTGTCTCCTGCACGGGGACTGGACTCATCTCTCCATCCCTGACCTCCTGAATCATCAGGGGTAGAAGCTGCATTTGCACTTGGTTGCCTCTTAGCCCATGTTGGACTCCTCAGGGTCAGGGCTGCCCTCCACTCCTCTGCAGTCCAGGCTCAGCCACTAATGCCGACAATGCCCGTTACCTCTCTTGGCCAGCTGTGTCCCAGAGCTGCAGCACAAAGCACTTGTTGTCCACCAGCAGGTTTGTGACCCGAAAATCCACTCCTAGGACACACAGAGGAGAGTCAAGCTTACTTTCAAGTTACCATCCCGGACTTGCAGCTGAGACCTGCCTGAATACATACCTGTCCCCAGTACCAGCCAGGGTGGAATGGGAACCTCCAGCTGCTGGGCTTCCCTTTTGCTCTCCAAATCCCATCCATACTTGAGGGCCCACATCCTCCAAGAAGCCTTCCCTGACCATGCAGCTCCCACTGCACTCCTGCCCTGAGGGTTGGCCAGCGTGAGGCACCTTGCATTGTTTTTACCTCTACCAAAAAAAATTTGTCTTCTCAACTGCACGGCAGTGTTTATTCCTCAGGCTACTCAGGAAAATCAGTTTTGTTAATTTATTTTTTATAATACTTCTTGTTTCATTCCTAATTATTGCATGCATCTTCCCCCTTTACCCAGACAGCAGCTTGGGAGGGTGGAAGGAATGTTGGCTTCAAGAATGACCAGTTGGGCCATGAGTTGTCCACCTTCTGCTGCTATACTGGCTGTGTGACCTCAGGCAAGTCACTTCACCTCTCTGAGCCTTCCTTCCTCATCTGCAAGGTGGCAATTTAAAAAGACCCACATCACTGGGTGGTTGGGAGGATTAAATGACTTATGTCCAAGGTTCAGCCTAATTTCTAGGGGGTGCTTAGGAGGTGGTAATTTTTTTTAATAAATTTATTTATTTTGTTTACTTTAATTTTGGCTGCGTTGGGTTTCTATTGCTGCACGTGGGCTTTTCTCCGGTTGCGGCAAGCGGGGGCTACTCTTCGTTGCGGTGCGCGGGCTTCTCACTGTGGTGGCCTCTCCCGCTGCGGACCACAGGCTCTAGGTACGTGGGCTTCAGTAGTTGTGGCACACGGGCTCAGCAGTTGTGGTTTGTGGGCTCCAGGGCGCAGGCTCAGTAGTTGTGGCGCATGGGCCCAGCTGGTCCACGGCATGTGGGATCTTCCTGGACCAGGGCTCGAACCCGCGTCCCCTGCACTGGCAGGCGGATTCCTAACCACTGTGCCACCAGGGAAGCCCAGGAGGTGGTAATTTTTATTATCACTATGAATTCTCATCTCCCTGAGCCCCAACTCCTCAAGCAGGGCCCAGACCAGCTCAGGAAAGGAGCATCTCCTCATGTTATCCCTGAGCTGGTAAGACCTTCCTCAAGGTCTAGGTCTCTCATGACAGCCCCCAGAAGCACCTGCTGCTGTCCCTGGTGGTGACTGAAGCCACAGACCACCCCCCACACCCATGTTCTCCACAGGTAGCTGGGAGAAGTGGCAGCTGGGAGTCCTGACCTCAGCAAGATGCTGAAGCAAAAGTCTGTCTGTAGCATCCACTTCTCTTTTTTTTTGGCCGCACCACGTGGCATACGGGATGCGGGATCTTAGTTCCCGACTAGGGATCGTACCCGTGTCCCCTGCAGTGGAAGCGCAGAGTCTTAACCACTGGACCGCCAGGGAAGTCCCTCCGTTTCTCTTTACTGCCCTCTTTCCTCAAGGTCTAAGGAAGCCCATGATCTGCAGGAACTTCTGAGGTTATCCAATCCCACCCCCCGAGATGATATCCAGCCTCTGCTTAAATACCCACTGTGTGATCTATTGAGCAACCCTAACCCTAACTAAACCCTTGCATTTAGTAACTTAACTCCCACTTTCCACCTCCCTGCCCATCATCCTCCTCAATCCACCCATGTAACCCCACACCCTCCCCCAAACATGTTACAACTTAACCACATAAACTGTTAGAAATATAATGTTTT
Source organism: Balaenoptera acutorostrata (assembly GCF_949987535.1). Lineage (NCBI taxonomy): Eukaryota > Metazoa > Chordata > Mammalia > Artiodactyla > Balaenopteridae > Balaenoptera > Balaenoptera acutorostrata. The sequence continues at coordinate 69,295,692 of NC_080073.1, read as the reverse complement.
CAGCTTCCCAAGTAATCTGCTATTTTACATGAACAACCCCAGGGAGAGGGCAAGGCTGAACCCATAAGAGGGTAAAACTTCTGGAGTGGGGGCGCGTGCTTTGAAGGCAGGTGGACCCGGGTTTGAACTTTGGGGCCCAGGTAGGGCAAGAAATTTAACTGGGTCTTCAATTCTCTGTTCTCCTCATCTGTAAAATGGGGGTAGATATGGAGAAGCCTCAAAAAAATGCACAATCAGCTATAATTTGATTGGCTCTGGCTCTGGTCCTCCACCAGCCCTGTTCTCAAATGGAGGCAGGTGAGAAAGGGGGGTGGGAATGGAGCAGGGTGATGCTGAGTGGGGAAATGTTTATGGCTGAGGAAGCAGGAATCGTCCCCAGTGATAGTTAAACCAGATGGATGACAGCCACCAAGGGCACCAAACCACAGCTAGCAGTGGGACAGATTTGGATCACGCACCTGGATCTCAGGTCCTCCCAGCTGGCTAGCAGTGCATGCAGAGTTGCCTTGTCTTTTTACAGTTATGCAATCTGTATTTTTCTCTACTGAATTTTGTGGAAACTTCTTACCACATAATAATGGGAGAGGCTCAATCACAGGGAGGGCTGATGTAAGGAATAAGGCATGTATGCCTGGTGCATTGTAGGTGGTCAGTAACCAGTAGCTTAGGTGATTAAGGATGGTGGCCTTGCAGACCCTGTGACCCTGTTCAACATCAGACCAGGCTTCCTATGGGTCCCCTTTTCCTGACAACACTGCATTTCTTTTTAAAAAGTATTTGTTTATTTATTTATTTATGGCTGTGTTGGGTCTTCGTTTCTGTGCGAGGGCTTTCTCTAGTTGTGGCAAGCGGGGGCCACTCTTCATCGCGGTGCGCGGGCCTCTCATTATCGCGGCCTCTCTTGTTGCGGAGCACAGGCTCCAGACGCACAGGCTCAGTAACTGTGGCTCACGGGCCCAGTTGCTCCACGGCATGTGGGATCTTCCGAGACCAGGGCTCGAACCCGTGTTCCCTGCATTGGTAGGCAGATTCTCAACCACTGCGCCACCAGGGAAGCCCAACACTGCATTTTTAACTATCTCCCCAGGTGAGGATCCTCAGGCAGAGAAAGTTTCAAGAACTTGTCCTGGGGGGCCTCTCTTACATAACGTTTGAGAACTTTATCCACTGGTCTAGCACTGATCCCCATCAGCACGCACCCTGATGGACACAAAGACATGAATCCTTCCAACTTTGCCCCTAAGCTGGCTGTTCCCACGAGCTCTTTTCTGTGGCTCTATGCAATGTTCAAGTGGCCACATAGCCCAATATTTTTAAAGAAAGGAGGCTTTGTGCTATGGTACATTTCATTTGCAAAAGCCACTGAATTAGACATTATCAGAAGTTTACTTATAATAATAACCATAAAAATAACTAATATTGAGCACTTAATACATGCCAGATATTATTCCGAGAACTTGATATGTATTAACTGAACTAATTCTCACAGCCCCTCTATGAGGTCAGCACTACTGTTGACCCCATTATGCTCAGAGGGGTTACATAATTTGCTCAAGTTCATACCACCAGTAAGAGGCAGAGCTGGATTTTGAACTCAGGCACCTGTGTTCCTAACTTACCCCACTCTACAAACACATTCTGCGTAAAATATTCAACTTGCCAAAGGCCACTTCCTGCCAGAGTCTGGCTGACTGGCCTAGGGTTGGTCCTGAGCAAATTCAAGCAGCAGGGACCCTGTGCCTGCGGTGGCCTGCCCAGGGGCCACATGGGTGGAGACCTGCTTGTTTTCACCATCAGCCAGTGCTGGCAGCTAAATTGCAGGGTGCTTTATTGATGTGGTACATTATTAGCTAATCAGATCAATGCAGAAAAAGCAAATTACCTGTAATTAGAGATGATTAGTAAAATAGCCAGATTATGCCCATATAAAATAATGTCTAATGCAGGGCCTGTGGTGAGGGCAGAACCTACAGCTTCCTCAGGGATGGCTTGCTCTGGGCCTGCTCCAGCTCTTCAGCCTGGTCCCCCGGGTCTCCCCTCCCTCCCCTGCCGCCCTCCCCAGGTGGCCCTTACCCACAGTAGCTGTCAGCCCAGTGGCGAAGGTGTTCTGGTGCAGCAGGTGCAGGAAGGATGTTTTGCCCACATTCGAGTCTCCCAGGAAGATGACGTGGAAGGCGTAATCAGGATTGGCCAAAGACTCACTGGCCGTGCGGTCCCGTGGGGATGGGGTCAGCCCAATGCCTCCGGAGTCCATTCCTGGATCTTCAGGCCTGTTTTCTGCCCTTGGCTCCCTGGATTGAGGGGGCCCTGGTTCTTTTTCTGCGTGAGCGGTTATAGGTTGGGGCCTGGGCTGGGCTTCCAGCTCAGCCCTGGTGGGGAGGGTTTGTGTGGGCTCCTGGGGCCCTGCTGCATCCCCAGGCTGAGCCCCTGTTGGGGGAGAGCCCCTTGAAGGTGATGGTTTTTCAGGAGCTGGGGCTTGTGCCTCAGCCTGAGCCTGTGCTGTGTCGGGTGGGAGAGGAGCAGGTGGGGAATCGTGCTGGGGGAGTTCCGAGTGCCCAGTTTTCAGGCCATGAGCCTCAGCGGACAGCTCTGACCTGAAATCCTGCCCTCCTTGGTCCCCTGCTTTCCTTTCGTCAGCCCTGGGCTCCTCTTCCAGACTCTGGTGGGGTATGGCAGGCAGCCCTTCAGGCCCAAGGACCTGGCTGTGAGCTTCCTGTAGTCCCCCAGGACGGCCCTCCTGTGCATCTGGGCTCAGCTTGCCCTGCTCCAATCCCTCTGTGGGAGCCTGACCCACAGGCTCCAGGCCCTGGGAGGGCTCATCCAGCCCTGCTGTGAGGGCTCCAGCTCCTGAGGACCCCAGCCCTGGCTCAGAGCCAGCGGCATGTGGGTCCTGAGGGAGGGCCTCTCTCTGCCTGGGTGGCTTGGCTGGGACAGGCCCAGGCCCAGGGCCCTCATCATCTGGGTATGAGACCTGGAACTGTTCACTGGGCCCAGCTGGGGCCTGGGGAGGGGGAGAGGTCACATGAGGAGGGGCCCCATCCTCCAAAGGAATGAGCACTTTGAGCGCAGCTACCACCAGGCCCCCAGACTCCCCGGCTGGAGCCCCTGGAAGCCCCCAGCGGAAGTGGACCCCAGGGCTAGGCCCTGACTCCTCCTTAGGTTCCAGGCTGGGGGGCTCTCCAGTCTGCTCTGGGCTGATGTTCTGCCCCTCTGGGTCCACTCCTTTCTCTTCCTTGGTCCCGGAAGGCACCCCAGGGGGGCTTCCTGGGGACCCATCTGGATCTGAAGGTGGCTCCTGACCAAAGAGAAAAGCACGCGGCTCCGACGTGGAGATCTGCCTGACCGCTCGGGGTGTCTGGGGGCCTGAGGAGGCTCTCGGAGCTGGGGGTGGGCTCCTGGAGAGCTGCAGGGCACTGTGGCGGGTGCCGCTGAAGCTGCTGCAGAGCTGGTCCCAGTCATCGCTGTCCCCAGTCAGTCCGGGTAGGGGAGCCTCCTCAGAGGAGACTGAGGCCTTCTCCTCACCTGCTCTGGGGACACTAGAAAGGGTGTGGGAAGCTAAGGTCAGGGGAGGGGCGGGTAGAGGTCACACCAACCCTGTCGGCATCCATCACCACTGGGTGCGCACTTCACCGCTAGCCCTTCCTCCCAGTCTTCCCTTTGGCAGCGCTTCTGTCCCGGCACACACTCCCTACCTTTCCCCACCTCCAATCCTGCTCATCCTTCCAGGCCTATATAGAGCCTCACCTCCTCCAGGAAGCCTTCCCTACCATTCTGGCCCATCCCACTCCTCTGACCTGTAACGAGTAGAGTGGGTGCTGTACCCGCCAAGGATCCAGCACTGCACTAGCCTGTGTGTGTGTGTGTGTGTGTGTGAGTGAATCCCAGTTGTGTGACTCATATGTCACGTGTGTCTGGGCACATGACTTTCCCCTGTCTGTCTCCTTGTCTGAGAAATGGGCATGATAATCCCAGCCTGGCAGGGTTGTTGAGAGGTTTAAGGAGGGAGTCTGTGTGCTCTGGGCACTGAGCAGAGCCTCGGAGAACTCAGAGCCACCCTCCCCTCTTCCAGGAAGCCCCTGGTCTCCAGCCCAGCCCAAGGGTGGCAGCTACTTGCCTCGGTTCCTCCTCCATCTGCCAGGACACATGGCCCTTGGTGGTGTTCAGGTGTCCCCTGGTCACCTGCAGCTGCCCCCGCACCTCTTCCAGCCTCCCAGCCAGGTCACGCTGGGCCTCCCGAAGCTGCTGGTTCTCCGAGCTGGCCTCCTGGTGTGTGCTGCTGAGGCGGTGGAGCTGGGCCTCCAGCTGCAGGAGGTGGAGGGTGAGGAGGAGGGAAGCCCAGGTGCCCTTCAGGGGAACAAAGAGCCTCCCAAGGCCACTGTGGGGCACAGACTCCAGGCTCCTGGAGACCCAGCTTAAAACATAGGATAGGGGCAGGTGGGGGCGGTTGTTACCCCCTCACTGGCCTAATTAGCTCCATTACCTCCCACCCGGGAGAGACACTGGAATTTGGGGGATGGGGAAGAGAGAGGGAACTGTTTAAGAAACACAAACTGCCAGCACCACAAGGGCCTGAAGCATACATGGGATCACACCCTCCTCTGCTCAACGTTCTGCAATGGCTGCTCATCTCTGAGCGCATCTGGTCTGCAAGGAGCTCCTGATCCAACAGCAGGTCACAAGACTGGGAGATGGAGAGCTTCTTGACCATGCCGAACAGAAGGCAAAGTCCTCACAATAGCCTCCAAGGTCCTCACAACAGTCTTCCCCTCAACCCCACCTCTGTTACATCTCTGACCTCCTCTCCCACTACCACCCCCCAACCTGCTCCCGCAGTCTGTTCCAGCCCACAGGTCTCTTTGCTGGTCCTTGGACATTCACAGCGCATCATACCCGCCTCAGGGCCTTTGCACTTGCTATTCCCTCTGCCTGGACTGCTCTTCCCCCAGATAACACATGGTCCACTCCTCACCTCCTTCAGGTCTTTCCTCCAAAGTCATCATCTTAGTGAGGCCTTCCTTGACTCCCCTATCAAAACCCTTCTGTCCCCCTGCCCTGCTTTACTTTATTCTCCTTAACACTTTCACTATCTAATATGTTATAGATTTTACTTGCTTATTTAGTTTATCATCTCTCTCTCTGACTAGACAATAACTCCACGGACAGGAGTTATTTGTGTCTATTATGTTCCTCAGAACCTAGAACAGTGCCTGGCACATAGTGGGTGCACCATAAATAGTTGTTGGGTGAAGGAATGAATAGCCTTGCGGGGAGAGGCTTCACATCCACAGGGGACAGGACAAAATGGTCCCATGTGGGAAGTCTAACCTCTTCCCTTAGCAGAAGGGGCCCGCCTCAGTTTCCAAGGAGCAGCTACTGCAGAGGCACCTGGGAAATCAACCCATGTCAGGAGGGTGAGACCAGGTAGCAGGACCAGCCAAGGCAACAGTGGGAAAGACTCTGGGAACCTGGTCCAGTGCTGAAGGAATGCAGGTTGTCCTGGTTACAACAGATGGTGATTTTACTAAGGTCAGTGGTCTGGAAGTTGAGGAGGGAAGAGACAATGGGGCAGGGTCTCAGACCCAAAGGCTTAGCACAATGCCAACTGGAAGTGACTATAGGTTACGAGACCTGAGGTGTTGGGGTAGCAGGTATTCTGACCAGGAAGCTAGGTCAGGTTCAGCGACAGTAACAACTGTGATATGTAAAGCACCTACTACCAGCCAGGCACCGTCTTAGGCCCTCAAATATAGTATCTCTAATAATCACAGCAGCCTTCTAAGGCAAAAGTTCTGATCTCCATTTCTCTGGTAAGGAAACCAGGGGTCAGAGAGGTTAAAAACCTGCCCAAGGTGACTCAGCTGACAATGCAGATGAAAGTTGAACACCATCCTATCACCAAGCTTCTCCAACGCTGAGATTTTGTGTTTGCCCATTGCTTTCCTGTTTCAAAATGCTTTCCCATTTATTACCTCATTTGACACAACTAGCTGGGGAGATGCAGTAGATGTGGCTATTCCCATTTTACAAATGGAGAAACTAAGGCCAAGACAAGCAAAATTATTTCCTCGGATTTGCATGGTTTTTAATTGGAACAGCAGGAATTTGAACTTGGACCTTCTGACTCATGTCCCAGTACTTCCACTGCACTACCCGGCCTCATCTCAGAAAAAGACCAGAGACATCGCTTTCCTAGGGGCCAGCTCTGATGCAGGAGCCCAGCGAGCCCAGGGAACCCTCAGGAGATGGGTGTCAGGGTCTGTGAATCCTCAGAAATTGGGCTCCCGGGGAAAGCCGTCACTCACCTCCTTCTGGCCCACAGTCAGGCGCTGCACCGCGTGTTCCTTGGCCTCCAGGACCTCCTGCATCTGGGAGCTGAGGGCCAGGCCCCGGGAGTCGCTCTGGGGAGCAGAAAGGTCTCAGCCCCTGTATTGCCGAATCTAAGACCCAGCTGGACTGGGCTGGCCCTCCCCACACTTCACCTCCACCCAGGCCTAGGGTGCAGGGTCCAGGATGTCTCAACAAGGAGGGGTCTCGGACAGCTGCCCTGGATCAGGCAATAGGAGACAGAAACCCAGAGAGCAGAAGGAGTGGCTCCGGGAGACACGCGAGACCTGGCAGAGGTGAGCAGGGGGCCCAGGCTCGGCACTCCCCACCCACCTCTCTGAGGAATACGAGCTCAGGGATATGAGAAGATCTACTCCCAGCAGCCTCCTGCTGCCCACACTGGCCAGTGGCCGGCCCGCTGCTTGGCCAGCAGGGGAGTTCAGGGCCGGGGGAGAGGTTGGCTGTCGCGGAGAGCCTACCTCAGCCTGCAGCTGCTGCTTCTCCTGCCGGATTTGCTGCTCCATCTCCTCATAGAGCTGCTGGACCGCGCGATGGTGGTCAGAGTCCCGCCTGGAAGGGGGTGGGGGGCGGGGCCAGGCAGCCCATCAGCACCCTGGGACCTTGCTGCTGGCAGAGGTGGTCTGGGCCTGGGTTTGCAGCCTATGCTGCTGTCCACCTCACTCTGCCAGCGGTCACTGACCCCTGTCGCCCTGAGAACAGTCACCCCAGTAACAGTTCCTGACATATATGCCCTTGATATAGATCATCGGATCCCATCATGCCGACTCCCATAACCATCATCAAGATGTTGGTTCCTGTGGCCCTTTCTCATAGTCCCCAAAGCCCCATCACTCTGTCCCCACTTCCGGCTGTTGCTGTCCTCCTACCCCCATAACTGAGACTCCCTGGCAAGGCTGTGCCCATGTCAACCCCAGGATCACCACATGCATTGTAATCTATGTGAGTGCTGCCCTGGAGTTAGGTGCCACAGTGGCCCTGCACCAAGACACACTGACCTTTCCCTCTTTGGCTGAAGGCCTAATTCTGTCCTCCCCAGTAGGTCCCCTTAGTCACCCCTTCTTCCAGTTCAGCTCTGCCCGTCCAGCTCCCAGGCCCTGCAGTGGACGCCTGGCCTCCATTCTTTGGAGCTGAGAGAATTCAATTAAGATTCAACTAAAATGTAAAGAGCACCCACTGTGTGCCAACACCGGGCAAGGCACCCGGGCCCCAACTCACTTCCTCAGGGTCAGCTCCAGAACCTCCTTGTCAGTCCGTGCTTCCTGCAGGCGACTGTTCATCTTGGCCAGAAAGCCCTGCAGGTTGCCTGTCAGCTGGGGATCCTCCTGCTGCAGCTTCCTCCATAGCTGCCAGATTTCCGCCTGCCTGGGAGGGGAGGATAGCCAGAGATTAGACACGAGGTGGGACCAGGAGGCAGGGGGAGCCCCACTCCTCGGTTTTAATGGCAACGCTCCAAGAGACTTGGGCACCTGGGCCACGAAAATCTATTTACACCCTACAAGGTGAAGCTCAAATGCCACCTCCCCCAGGAACCTTTCCCAGTTGTGCCCTTTCCCTTCGTGAAGCCCCACAACACTTTTTCTCTCTATGGTTTGGTGATTAATTGTGGGGTGAGGGAACTTGGGAGTCCGATGGCCCAGGGCTTCCATCTGTCTTCTCTCTTCTCCCACTCTAGCTGTGTGACCTTTAGCAAGTCCCATGCCCTCTCTGAACTTACTTGTAAAATGGCCACTGGAGAATGAGACACACCCAGTGAAAGCACCGGCTTGGGGTCTGGCACCCAGTTGGCACTCAATAAATGCTGCTTTCACATGGATTTAACTAGGTCATGAAGACAGATGCCTGAGGGCTGAGCCCAGGCCAAAGCTGCCAAGCAGGTAAATCACTCCCCACCACACCTGTCCCACCAGGCTGCACCCCAATCCCACCCTGCCTGCCCCACAACAGCTGCCCCACCCTCTGAGAGCTTGTCCTCACAGAGACCTGCGGGGCGGGAGAACCTGGGAGAACCTGGGCAGACAGGCGAGGGCGATTCCCTTGTTGGTTCTAACAGACCCAGTGGGACCTGGGGGGTGTGAGAGGGGCATTTCTAGGCAGGAGCCCCTTCTCTAAGCACGAGTGAACGCCAAAAGCCCAGAGCCTGAGGCAGTCTCCAAGCTCTCCTGTCTCCAGTCCTGCCCAACTCAAAGCATCACCATGCCTGAAAAGCATCCCCCATCATACCCCTGGGGGACCCTCTTTTTGGCACCCTCGGGGAGCTTTGTATTTTTAAGAATTGAGTCCCCTTAGGGAGCTGACCCTTCAACTCACTAATCCTTCTGAGGAGTGACCAGGTGGGGCAGGACAGGGAGGGAGAGGTTGAGTGGGATGGACTCCTAGTGGGTAGGCTTTCTCCACACGTGGCTTCATTTAATCCCACAGCAGCTCTTATGCTCACTCTGTGGCCGGGGAAACAGAGGTCGGAGGTTAGGCTACTTGCCCGCAGTCGTACAGCTTAACAAGTGGCTAAACCAGGATTTCTGCCCAGCTCTACCTGGTGGCTCCCACTCGACCTTGTGTCCAGGAGAGTCCTCACCCCCACTGACCAGCAGTGGCTCTCCCTGCACCCACAACCATGCTGGCCTTACTCGGGAAGTGAGTGGCTGGCTGCCGGTTGCTCCATGAAGGCAAAGAACGCCTCCTTCTCCTCAGTGTCGGCCTCCTCCTGCACTGGGAAGCTGGTGGCTACAGATCCTCGCTTGGAGGACTGTGGCCTCCTTCTGTGGAGCCTGTGGGTGCTCGGGCTGGAGCCAAAGATGTTCTCTGTGAGACAGAGGGGTGCAGAAGGGAGCAGAGTGAGGTTCAGCTCAATCCCTTGACCTCCCACCTTGCCTTGCTCCAGTCATTGGGGAAATCATTATATCTATGTCAGTCACATTTTACTGGGCCAGGGTCATACATTCCTCACATCAACCTTTGGAGTCTACTCAAGGTAGACACTGTGTCCCTTTTACAGATGAACATCTGAGGTCCAGAGAGGCCAAAAGACTTGCTGGAAGTCACACAGCAGCTCCACGGTGGCCAACACAGTCTTTTCACTCAGTCAAGGGATATTTATTGAGCATCTACTATGTGCTAGGGACAAAATTGGCCAAAATCCCTGCCCTGGTGGAGCTGACAGTCTATGAATGCTGAAAAGGACACTTTTTTTTTTTTTTTTTAAGTAGATTTGCCAAGTGAGCTAAAGGAATGAACAGGGTAATTTCCACTGAGAGACTAGACAGAGTCTGCGTTAGAGGAGGTGGTCAGGAGTGTCCTGAGGAAGTGACATTGGAACTGAGATGTGACTAACAAGAAGGAACAAGCGATATAGATTTCTAGGGAAGCATATTCCAGGCTGAGAGAACAGCACATGAGAAGGCCCTGAGGTAAGAGCCAGATTGGCATGCTGGAGGAGGCGAGTGGTATTGAGTGAGCCCAAGAGGTTGGAAGGGTCTGGATGGCGCTGGCCTGTAGGCCCTGGGAAGGGGGTTGAATTTTGTTCCATAGACCTTGGGAAGTCCCCAGTATAGTGGGCACAATGGACACAGATGTGAAGATGGCCTCGGGGCTACATGGACAAAATGTTCCCTCTGCCCCACTCCCGATTCCAGACCCTCATTTCCCCTCCCTACTCCCAGCTTTTCAATCACCAGAACTGGAGCAACCACCTCCTGGGGAGGCCCCAACCTATAAATGCAGATTCTTGGCCTCCCTTCCTGTTGTTCCCCAAACTCTTGAACACTCAGCAGACCTGAGAACTCCAGATGGCTTTGCAGACATTAAAAGCTGAACAGTGCTTTTCAGGGTCTCTGCAAGGACACCACTCCTTCCATTCCCTGGGCCAGAAGGTCTTCCCCCATCAAGCTCAGCAGGAATATTGTGCATCTCCGGCTTTGGTGTCTTTAGGTCCTTCTGGGAATGTCTTGAGAAGCCGGTGTTGGAGTAACCTTGGCCAGTGAGGGCTAAGGAAGGGCTTGGGAAGCCCCCACCCACTAAACATCACCCTCTGCTGCTCCCTGGGGCCTCGATTTCCTTTAACCAAAGCCAGAATGTGACCTTCTTCAGGCAGAAACAAGGCCTGCGGTCTCAAGAACAAGTGGTGCTTAACCTCTTGCTCAAGGGAAAACTTTTACTGGGGAGAAGACAAGGGAGGCATCAGAAAGCAAGCCTGGAGGCCTCTCTGGAGGAGGGGGATGCTCAGGGGAGCCACCAGCCAATAAACTGCTCTCTCTGGTGGAAAGGAAGTCAAGTCTCCTGGGCGAGAGTCTTCAGGCTCAGCTCTGCCTCGAACCAACTGCCTTCCCACTCAGGCTTAGTGTTCTCATCTCCACAGAAATCTGTATCATCATCCATGCTCAGAACATGGGCATGTTATGAAGGTCCTGTGATTGGTAGGGAGTCCTGGGGTCTTTCCTGTCTGCCCAGCCTTGCCTCATGCTGGGCACACTCCCCAGAGGCCCCCCCAGGACAGACATACTGAGCCCAGAGCTGAATTCTTCAAGGGAGAGGCGTCCCTTCCGCTCCACATCCACCCAGTCAAAGATCATCCCCGGCTCCTCCTTGCTGCCCAGGAAGCTGAACTTGGCCACCTGCAAGGAAGAGGTAAGTTGGGCGCTGTTCCCATTGGGGAGGGCTCTGGACCACCCTCAGAAAAGGAGAAGGTGTTTGTCTTCAGCCATCCCCACCTCCCCTCTCCCCAGTTTTGGAGTCCCACCGCCAACCTGACCTCAAGGCCGACCCTTGAGGCTCTTGGACCCTATCCAAGGCCACCCTCTCATCAGTGCCTTGAACTTTGTCCACACCTTTTCCCTTCCTCCATCCAACATCAAAACCTACCTGTTCTGAGTCTCATCCCTTTAGGACTCTAATAAAGGACAGTAGCCAATCCTCCCCAGAATGTGTTTATCAGTCTTCAAAAATTATCTAAAACTATTCAATGATGCAGTATAATAGACTATGTTCTGAATTAAAATATTAATATCTAGTTTAAAATTTGAATTAGAACTTGGAGGACTTCCCTGGTGGTACAGTGGTTAGGAATCCGCCTGCCAATGCAGGGGACACGGGTTTGAGCCCTGGTCCAGGAGGATCCCACACGCCGCGGAACAAGTAAGCCCGTGCGCCACAACTACTGAGCCTGCGCCCTAGAGCCCATGAGCCACAACTACTGAGCCCGCGTGCCACAACTACTGAAGCCGATGCGCCTAGAGCCCGTGCTCCACAACAAGAGAAGCCACCGCAATGAGAAGCCCGCGCACCGCAATGAAGAGTAGCCCCCACTTGCTGCAACTAGAGAAAGGCCGCACACAGCAACGAAGACCCAATACAGCCAAGAATAAAATAAATAAATAAATAAATTTATTTTTTTTAAAAAAAACTTGGAATTGCTTGTTCCTGTTAAATATAGAATGAATCCTAGATTATTTTTTTATTACATATGGGTTAGGATTAGGCTCAGATGTATTCAGCAAAAACAAACTAACAAACAATAACAGAAAAACTCAAATAGCTGAGGCTTAAATAATAAAGGCTGAGATAAGTAATCTGAAGTATTTGGGCCAGGGCTGCTGTGGCAGCTCCACTATGTCTGCAGGGCCTCAGACTTCAAGCTCGAGGCTTAACTGTCCCTCAGTGCCACCCTCCACATGAAGGTGAAAGAAGCCTCCGGAACTCAGAAATCTCTATTCCAGACAACAGGATGGAAGAAGCAAGAAATAAAGGTATCCTCCTTTCCTCATATGAAAATAATTCCATCCCACCTTTCCCAGATGCATATATTTTACATAGCTGCAATATTATGATGTATATAATGCTGTACCTTTTTCTTATCCATAATTTCTTCACATCCATAACTCTCATTGAAATTGCTCCTTCGTACTCTTGAATGGGTGTTCCAAAATTACTTAACTTTTCCCCTATTCTTGGACATTTTGTGGCTCTGTTTTCGCTTCTATAAATAAAATGCAATGAATACCGAAAAGAAAATTATCTAAAACTTGAAAATAAGTACAAAGAGTGGACAGCACATCCTTTCAGTATCCTACAGGGGGGTCAAGGCCACCCAAGCATCTTCTAGATTCTGTGAATGTACTTAATTCAACACATGGTACTGATTAGGGGTCCCAGACTAAATGAAGTCACATGTTAACTTGTAGATTTTGTCCAGGAGAGATGTAAATAACTTTTGTCTGACAGAACAGATAACCCCAAAGATTTACGGCCTGTTGTACATTAACCAGCTTTAAAAAAAATCTATCTCAGCAATCCGATTCTAACATTTCTTTGTTAAATTGTCCAGCTTTTAAAGTGTTCTTTCAACCATTCATAACATCTCTCATTAATAAATGAGTTAAATAAAACCTCTGGTATAGACTCATTTTATTTTTGTCTAAGGGTCATGATTTTACCTTTTTGGAAATTCTACTTTGACAGTTTTGGAGGTTCATGGAGATGCCCCAGTGGACTCAGCTGTCAGAACCCAGTAAACTGCATTGCTGGAAAAAGAGCCCCAGATGGACTCTGGGAACCCAGGAACTTTTTTTCTTGGCTCTTGAAGGGAATCCCAAGTGTGGCAGAACTTTAAGTTTGCTGACTGTTTCTCTAGTTTTTACGTTTTTGTTTTTACTGATTTTCTGCTTCTGGTTTTGGTGGTAACCATGATGGGGAATTCCGTTTTATGGACTGACCATTTGTAGATCTCCATGGGATACATGAAGGAGACCTAGTGTCTGTTGGTTGAGAGACAACAGAAAATCTGGTTTGCTAATCCTTTGTTGTTGGTGGTGGTGTGTTTGTTTTTCTAGGTGTGACCTCAAATCGGTTAAGAATTTTGTGCCCGCTGGGGAGGAGAACAGCTCTTTGAAATCTGAACTGGAGAGTTTTTGTTTCTGTGTTTACTTTTGACCTGTGGCTAGGGTTGGAGAAAAGAAGCCCTGTCTGTGTGTCTACATGTCTGTAATTCAGAACGGCCCTTAACTCTCATTTTGAGTGTGAATATTTTTCTGTATCTGGGTATTAATGACTTAGAGTACTACATCTCTCACAGGGGTTCTGTGTGGATTGGTTTGTAGAGACAAATAAATGTTTATATAAATCTAATGGCCCCCAAAGTCACAGAAAAAAAAAAAGAAACTGAACTTCTAATGCTTTAAATGTGCTGGACTTTAAAAAAAATCCCTCTTACAAGAAATTGCTAACTAAGAAAACTTTTAAGGATCCAGGTTCAGATAATTAAGGTGAATCTTTGACAAATTAAATTAAATTGGTTTAGGACTTCCCTGGTGGTGCAGTGGTTAAGAATCCACCTGCCAATGCAGGGGACACGGGTTCGAGCCCTGGTCCGGAAGATCCCACATGCCACAGAGCAACTAAGCCCGTGTGCCACAACAACTGAGCCCGTGTGCCACAACTACAGAAGCCCAGGTGCCTAGAGCCCGTGCTCCACAACAAGAGAAGCCACCGCAATGAGAAGCCCGTGCACTGCAACGAAGAGTAGACCCTGCTCACCACAACTAGAGAAAGCCTGTGCACAGCAACGAAGACCAACACAGCCAAAAATAAATAAATAAAATAAATTTATTTAAAAATTTAATTAATTACTTAAATTGGTTTAATAATTTTGGTTTACAAAAGACAAATAATAGCTATCTCTGTTTTCTCCATCTTATATTAAATATAATACAAGTATACATTCTATTTTTCATAAGATCTGGATTTGTTTTTCGTGAAGAAACTAGTCAATCTGAATTTCCTACACTTCTCATTTTGTTTTACTTATCAAATGAGCCGACATTATCTTTACACGATGTTTAAGATTATAAAAATGTGAATCTGGGGACTTCCCTGGTGGTGCAGTGGTTAAGAATCCCCTGCCAATGCAGGATTCGATCCCTGGTCCGGGAAGATCCCACATGCCCTGGAGCAACTAAGCCTGTGCATTACAACTACTGAGCCTGCGCTCTAGAGCCCGTGAGCCACAACTACTGAGCCCGCCTGCTGCAACTACTGAAGCTCGCGTGCCTAGAGCCCATGCTCCGCAGCAAGAGAAGCCACAGCAATAAGAAGCCCACGCACCGCAATGAAGAGTAGCCCCTGCTCACCGCAACTAGAGAAAGCCCGTGCACAGCAATGAAGACCCAATGCAGCCAAAAATCAATCAATCAATAAATTTTTTTTTTAAAAATGTGAATTTGTGTTCAACTCAGTTGATTCATTATTGTAACAAATTTTATATCAACAGTACTTATTTTTTTTAGTGTGTCACCTTACACACAATTTCCGAGAGCCTTAGGTAACTTGAAACTGAACTAATAATAATTAAGTTAATTGATAAATAATTTTTGGCTACCTGGAAAATTTCTAAGAAAAATTTAATACTGAAACATTGATAGCTAAGCATAATTTTAAATATATATCTTTTTACTTATTTTTACATGCTAAAGAGCAGCTGTTCTTTGGGTCATGTTAGTGAGCGAATTCATTTTTTCCACTTTAAATAGTTATGCAAGGGAAAGCAGGGATTCAAGTAGATATGTGTCTACCTATATTCATATCAGCTATGTTAACAATAGCTAAAAGATGGAAGCAACTCAAATGTCCATCAAGGGATGAATGGATAGGCGAAATGTGGTATATACAAACAATGGAATATTATTCAGCCTTAAAAAGGAAGGGAATTCTGACACATGCTACAACGTGGATGAACCTTGAGGACATTATGTTAAGTGAAACAAGCCAATCACAAAAAGACAAATACTATATGATTCCATTTATATGAGGGACCTAGAGTGGTCAAATTCAAAGTAGAGTCGGGGTTTCTAGGAGAGAGGGAGCTGGGAGAATGGGAGTTAGTATTCAATGGGTACAGAGTCTTCTTTAGGGAAGATGAAGAAAATCTAGAGTTGGATGGTGGTAATGGTGATGGTTGCACAGCATAATGTCACTGAACTCTGCACATAAAAATGGCTAAAATGGCAAATTTTAAGTTATGTATATTTTATCACAATTTTTTTCAAGTTGTGCAAGGGATATGTGTGATTGTAGAAAGTCATATTGTGTATTTGTGAGCTTTGCTAGTTTACTAAAATGCTGTCTAAGACAGTTCTCAATTATTTACCCATTAGTTTTTTCTGGGAAATAGAGTTTAATTACTTTGTTAAAAGTTACAATCACTCCGATGTTTGAGATGATACTAGGAACAAGAGTGACAGAGAAAAACAACTGTGTCTGCAAGGAAAATGGGATGTGCTTTTGCTTTCCAAGGGATAAGGGAAGTGGTTTTGTCTTAAAGTGCTTGGTTGTTCCAGAACATGAAAAAGCAAAATCTGAATGGATATAGAGAGTAGTAGAGGATTTGTTGAAAGGGAATCTTATTTGTCTTGATTTATAATACCTGAGTCTGAAAATAGACTATGAAGTATATGTTAACATTTTGCTAAATTTGGCTCAGTTTTGATGGGTTTAAAACTCAATCAATAGGGGGCTTCCCTGGTGGCACAGTGGTTGAGAATCCACCTGCCAATGCAGGGGACACAGGTTCGATCCCTGGTCCGGGAAGATCCCACATTCCGTGGAGCTACTGAGTCTGTGCTTTAGAGCCCTTGCGCCACAACTACTGAGCCCGTGTGCCGCAACTACTGAAGCCCGCGTGCCTAGAACTGAAAAGCCCGTGCACTGCAACGAAGAGTAGTCCCTGCTCACCACAACTAGAGAAAGCCCGTGCGCAGCAGCGAAGACCCAACACAGCCAAATAAATAAATAAATAAATAAATTTATTTATTTAAAAAAAAAATCAATCAATCTTGTGAAAGTTTTACTGCCACATGTTATATTAATGCAAAACTAGAATTTGGCTCCATCTCTATTAAAATGATAAATTGGTCTTAGAGCTCTAGGTAAGGGTTAAAAAGGGGTTACTATTAATCTTCTGTGTAAGTTGCCTGGAAAACTGATTCCATGTCTCAGCAGAATAATTTTCTCTGCTTTATTTTGGCTTTATCATGTTCTAATTTTCTTTAAAACAAAAAGCAGAGCCACTTCCCCTATAAAAGAGCTAAATATCCTTGCAATAGTGTTGCCTTCTATGTTTATTTCAAAATGTTTTATTTTATTGTCACTTTGATTAAGTAGGAAACCAAGTACTATTTCTCAGGATCCCATGATTCTATCTTAATCTAGTGCTCTATCTTCTCTGATAGCTCCTTTGGTTTTGCCTTCCCAACATCAGATCCTAAATTAAAAAAAAAAAATTAAATTAAAATGTCAGGATAAAAAAAAAATGTCAGGATATCTTTCTCTTTATTTATTAAATACCTCAACACTATTACAAGAGCATCGTGGGAAGAACTGTCAGATCAGAAAAGATATTCAGCCTTTCCTAGGCTAAGTTTACATAGGTAAAACACTCTTAATATAAATATTTCAGAAACTGCATGCTTTAGGGGAAGGCCCTAGAGATTTCTCAATGTCTTTACTATGCAAAATATGTTCTTATCTTCAGGGGAAACACTGATCAAACTCTTATGAAATAGTTATATACCGTATCCCAATAGAACATTTTACTCTCTTCCATTATGATATTATTAGTTACTGTAATAACTACAGGCTTTCAGTCTCATTACTAAACACATTTCTGCTTTCCTACCCTTGCCTGAAGGCTTGGTTACAAGCTGCAGGGCAATTTGTGTCTTCCACAAAGCACAGACTCAAAGTCTTGTGGAAAAGGACTGTACCAGGTTCTATGAACTATTGATGCTTTACTTGGGTACAGGATTCCAAGCTGGCATTACCCGACTTTCAGACTGAGCCAGTGGATCACAATTTCTAGGAATCTTTTCAGTCCAGAAGCAGCCAGCTCACCCAAGATCCAGTAGATCAAGAATTAATCACATGGAACTGAATGAATGGTTGAAGGAAATTGAGTTGTAGTTATTTGCTGGGAATATAGTTGATATTATTTTTTTATTGTTTTGTTTTTATGGATGTATGAGGAAATCTTCTCTCTGTCTTCTTGAGCTGTCTCTAACCTTCAGTTTAGGAAATTATGCTTTCATAAACTGAAATTTAACATTTAAAATGGTATCTGAATCTCACTGAACCCCTCCTGATTCAGAAACCAATACTTTTCCTGAATCTCTTTCCTTTCTCTGGCAATATAGTTATTTACACAGTTTCAGTAAGAATCTGTCCTCCTTTTTACTGGGATATAGTTGAATAGATCAGTTGTGTAACTGGATGTTGTATTAAAAGATGATTCTCATTTAATCAAGTGTGACAAGCCTACTGCAAGGAGCACTTGTGGAAGCAATGCCTGCAGAGCTCTCGCAGGAAACTGGCCTGGAAACAGGGATAAGGAATGTTACTTCTGGGCAGGAGAGGGACCTTAGAAAAATTGGGAACCTCAAGAAAAGAGGAAGTCCGTCACATTTATAGGTGCTGCAGGTGAAAGATGCTAGAGAGAGTCTTATGCTTGGTTTCCATATTAGTAGGGAGGCCAACTTGTTCCAGTTTGTCCAAGACTTTCCCAGTTTCAACACTGAAAGTCCCACATCCCAGGTACCCCTCCAGCCCAGGCAAACTGGGACAGATGGTCATTCTAGGTAGAAGAACGAATAACAGAGGTTTTAAAAGTCCAACCTAAGATTCCATATGAAAATTTCTGGAGAGAAGCTAAAATGGCTCAATACTTCAAAATTCTAGATTTGCAGAGCCCAGTCAAGGAGGTCCACATGCTTTATTTGCACCCTCGCTGCATCTAAGGAAATGATCGAGCCAAACCAAATGAGATCAGACTTTTTTATGTCAAAAATAAAAAGCTTTGGAGATTATTTATGATCACAGGAAATTATCTGAAACTTGGAAATAAGGCAAAAAGGTAGACAGCACATCCTTTCAATATTATATGGGGGTAAAGACTACTCAAGTGTTGTCTAGACGAGAGGAATGCACTTAGTTCATCTCATTGTTTACCTTTCATTAGAAGTCCCCTTCGACTTATCGAAGTTACTTGTTAACTTGTAGATTTTGTCCAGGAGAGGTGAAAATAATTTTTGTCTAGTAGTACAGATAACCTCAAAGATTTATGGCCTGTTGGACATTAGCCATTTTTAAAACTGAACTCAGCAAATTTATCCTAACACTCTTCTGTCAAATTGCCTATAAATATTCCAGCTTCTCAAATGCTCCTTGAACCTGTCATAACATCTTACTGGTTCCCTCACTGATTGATAATAATAATGAATTAGATAGATCTTTGATAAGTATTGATTTTATATTTACTCAAAAGTCTTTTTTTTTTAACCATTTTGAAAATTATATTTTAACATCAGCCATTTGTACTTTTCTGTGGCCCTGAGGGTGGAATATAGGAAGGGTCAGTTTTGATGGGGGAAGAACAAAGTCTGGAGTATAGAACAGTATCAGGAGGAGACAGCAGGTCCAGTGAGACTCCAGTAACCCACATAGGACCCTTTGTAGAAAATGAAGAGAAACCAAAAAAAAAAAAAAAAATCCAGCCAATCTTGGTCTAGGTCACAGCCTAAGATTACTTCTTGGCATGTACAACCTTGGCTGATCTTCTGTTTCACTGAAGTTTGCAGTCATTGACATTGTTTGATTTCCAGGGCCCTGACTGCTCCCCAAGATAAACTTCCCTGCTCAGTGGGCCTGAAATTATACCATTTGCAAGTTACTTCTTTGGCCTAAAACCTTTCCTTTGTTAATATGCAAATGTTTCTGGAAGAGGGTAACACAAAAGGCCTTATCAATCATTTACACATTAGTATAAACAAATTCCTAGCCTTTCCTAAGAGCAAATTTGAGATGAGAGAAAGGGAAAACAGCAGACAAGCTCTACTTTCCTGGGATGGGAGAGTCTCAGAAGGCTGTGGAAAAGGGATTCAGGGGGATGGGGCCTTGGACTCACCGCCAGGTCCTCTCGCGTGACAAAGCCCCTCTCCTTGGCACCACAGTCCTGGAAGAAGCCCTGCAGTTCTGCAGCTGACTCGGAGGACCAGGACTCTGGCTCGGGGGCCACAGAGGCATCCTGGCCATCAGCTGGCTCTCGCATCTGCCGCCGGCGGCTGGAGCCTAGCTTCCGGCCCTTTCGGGGCACTCTCTGTCCACTCTCCATGGTGCTTTGGCCTGGGGACAGAGAGGTGAGGGCACACTGGGCTGCTGAACACAGTCACTCCCTGCTCAAAACTCTCCCATGACTCCCCATCACCCCTGGAGAAAACCCACGGTGGCTGACGAAGCCCTGCCTGATCTGACTTGCGCTGGCCTCTCTGACTCATCACCCACCCCCAGCTGACGGCCTCCCACACATCCCGCTCAGGGCCTTTGCCCTTTCTGTTCCCTCGCCTGGAATGCTCTTCCCTGAGGTATCCACATGCCCTCATCTCCTTCAATTCTCCGTTCAACTGTCAAAAGTCTTCTCCAGGACTTCCCTGGTGGCGCAGTGGTTAAGAATCCACCTGCCAATGCAAGGGACACAGGTTTGATCCCTGGCCCTGGAAGATCCCACATGCCGTGGAGCAACTAAGCCCGTGCGCCACAACTGCTGAGCCTGCGATCTAGAGCCCACAAGCCACAACTACCGAGCCCACACACCACAACTACTGAAGCCTGCATGCTCTAGGGCCTGCATGCCGTAACTACTGAGCCCACGTGCTGCAACTAGTGAAGCCTGTGCATCTAGAGCCCATGCTCCACAACAAGAGAAGCCACCACAATGAGAAGCCCGCGTACTGCAACGAAGAGTAGCCCCAGCTTGTGGCAACTAGAGAAAGCCCACGGGCAGCAACGAAGGCCCAACACGGCCAAAAAAAAAAAAAAGTCTTCTCCAGACATCATAGGTTCTATTGCCTTACTTGGGGGTGGTTACACAGGATGGTCCAGGACCTCACTGTCTGAAAGACCAGAAAGAAGCAACTTGCTGCTCTACCAGCTTATCTCCTCACATCACAGCTTCCGGAAGGGGCTCTCTCCATCCTCCCTTCCTCCCTCTCTCAGCCTCACCTGGCCTCCAACCTCTTTTTCCTCCTCAACAACATTTCTCTACTCCTTCCACATATGTACCAGGGAATCCGTAGCTCCCCCACATGGCTTTTATGGCCTTTCAAGACGTGCGTATCCTTCACACCCTCACCTCTGCATCCCATCATGGTCCATGTCAACCTTTCTGAACCACTCGCCATTTCTGGAATGCCAGATTCCCTCCCACGCTTGCTCCCTTTGCCCCAAACCTCCCTGATTCTCTCACCCCCTTGCCTAGCTGATACTTCTTCCTCCTTCACCTTAGAGTCTAAACTCCTCCCTGAAGCTCCCCCATGCTTCAAGCAGGGTTCATGCCCCTTTATCTGTGACCCCATGGTGTTCTGGGCTCCCCCTATAGGAATATTACTCTGTGCCTCGGTCCACACTGCTCCCAGCTCCGTAGCACATAGTAGGTGCTCAAGTAAGGGTTGTCAAATTCATTAATTGGGGTACTTTCATCTGTCACTCAAGGTCAGTTAGTCAATTGATAAGGATTTTGATGGATAAGGATTTGTCCAGGTGAGGCCTCAAGGTAGGAGAGAAGGAGGCTGGAGTCTGGAAGGAGTAGAGTCTGGTCCTAGTGGGGGGTGGCGAGGGGGAGGTGAGAATAAGTCTGGAGCACGTAGAACTGTATAGGGTGGGAGGGGTTTGATGTGCACATAGGCAGCTTCCTGCAGGTGCTGAGACTTGAGCCAAGCTCTAAAGGAAGCGGGTAAGATTTAGAAGCAGCAGACAGCATGTGTGAAGGGACTGATGAAGCAGGAGCACTACACCCACCCTGGACTTTTCCTGTTGGGGTCAAAGGTCACAGACTGGCTGAATGGAGGGATGTGGGCTCTGCCTCAGGGGTAACGGGCTCATTGCAGGGGTCTGGAGCCACTGGTCTAGCCTCCCCTTGGGCAAGTTCCTTCACACAGGTTGCATAGAACCTGAATGAAGCAATTCCTCACCCTTGGGGAGGCCCCAAACTTTAAAGTGAAGTAGAGTCTCTGACTCCTCATCAGTTATTGCCTCTTTCTCTTCCCTTTCTGCTTTTTCTCTCTACCTGTTTCTCTCCATATCTCTTTCTGTCTCTCTCTTGGGGCCTTCAAAGTCTGCTTCAGATGCAGTTTTAAGATTATAGATGTAAAACTGCAGTGGTGTGCTGGGGCCACACATTAGAGGCTTGCAAGAGCCAATTGTGTACCTCTCTTCCCAACTCAGCCACCTGCAATCAGCCGCTGTGGGAGCATTTACACCATGGGAATCAGCATATGCTACAGATCAGGGTTTTTTTCCCCCAAAGAACAGTTACCAGAACATCTCCTCTGCCTAAACCCTTCCCAAGATCTAGCATGCATTTAAGCAACAACTGTTCACTGAGCACCGACTGAATGCCGGCACAGTGGAAAACGAGGCTGCTGTGATGTGTGAGGTTCCATTAGGCAAATTAGGAAAAGTGCCCCTTCTTCTGGGCAGATGCAGCCCAGTGCCAGGGCCCACGGGTTGGCAAGTGGACTGTGGGCTGGATTCCAGTCCCCACTCACCCCCTTGGCCAGGTACCCGTGCACAGGACACAACATACATACCCAAGTGGAGCCCCTGGCCCTGTAGTTATAGGGGTGGACTAACTCCTGGTCTCCCCTAGAGGCACTCACATAGCCTCATGCAGGAGAAGACACAAAATTAATTACAGCACAGTGTGGAAGGGGCAGTAAACCTGTGTGCCAAGTGCTGTGAGAGCACTGCAAAAGGAACAACTCGCCAGTGCCTATCAGGGAGGACTTCCTGGGGGAGGTGACATAATTTAGCAGTGAGTTCCAGGGCAGGAGAGATCAGATTTAACCCTGGATCCCCTCATGATGCCCAGCCTTGCTCTGGGCATGTGTTGGACACTCAGTTACTCACTGTTTCCTCCGCTGACATACACTGTCCTTCAGAATGTGGGTTGTTCTACTAGGTAACTGAGTAGACTCAAAAAAATATTAGTGTCGTAAAAGAAAAAATAAAGCAGGGGGACTGTTCTATATTCAAGAGAATAAAGATAAATGGCACCTGAATATAGCATGCAATCGTTAATTGGATTTCCCTTCAAAAAACAAAACAGTAGGGGGCTTCCCTGGTGGCGCAGTGGTTGGGAATCCGCCTGCCAATGCAGGGGACACGGGTTCGAGCCGTGGTCCGGGAAGATCCCACATGCCGCGGAGCAACTGAGCCCATGCGCCACAACTACTGAGCCCACGTGCCACAACTACTAAAGCCCGCGCGCCTAGAGCCCGTGCTCCGCAACAAGAGAAGCCACCGCAATGAGAAGCCTGCACACCGGAACGAAAGAGTAGCCCCCGCTCGCCGCAACTAGAGAAAGCCTGCGCACAGCAATGAAGATCCAATGCAGCCAAAAATAAATTAATTAATTAATTTAAAAAAAAAACACAGTAGGAATAAGGGACATTTTGGGGGCAACCAGGGAAATTTGAATATGGACTTTATATTAGATGATATTCACTGAGCAATGTGAAATTTCTTAGGTGTGGTACAAGTGTTGTGATCATGTAGAAGAATCTCTTTGTCTTTAAGGGATCCGTGCTGAAGTGTATAATGTCTGCATCTCACTTTCAAATGGCTCTGAGTAAATACATAAGCAAGTGAACAGGAAATAAGTGTGGGTGGGAGGGGGAGAGTAAATGGGGCAAATTGTTAGCCATCTGTCCAATAGCATTCATTGAACTATTTGCTCAACTCCTTTGTAGATTTGAAAGATTTCTTAATAAAAAGCAGGGGAGATAGGAATTCGCTGGCGGTCCAGTAGTTAGGACTTCATGCTCTCACTGCCGGGGCCCAGGTTCAATCCCTGGTCGGGGAACTGAAATCCCGCAAGCCATGGTTCGGCCAAAAAAACAAAAACAAAAACAAAACACCGGGGTGAGGGTGGGAGCCAAGAATGAGATTCCAGGGGTTAGAATAGAGAATTTCCTCCACAAATCTAACTGTCCTTCCGCTAGTATCTCCCACTCCCCCATCACCCTCCATGTTGCCTCTGGAAACAATGATGAGATACACACCCCTCCTTGGGGTGCATCTGTCCACACCCAGAGGTCAACATCTATCCTCACTCACCATCCCCCTAAGAGGGGAGCTCCCTCCCTCCATGACCCCATGACCCTCCAATGGGCTGGGCCTTGGGCCTTGTGTATTGTAATCAAAGAAACACTCACTGAGCGTCAGTACCAGAAGAGAGTCCAACCTACCCTCTTGACCCATAAATGTGGAAAAAGTGGCCAAGAGAGGCAGTGACTTCCAGTCCCAGTGCTTTAGAGTCAGACAGACTGCCTCCTGAGCCTTGCTGCTCACTGGCTGTGTGACCTTGGGCAAGTCACATAACATCCCTGTGCCTTAGTCTCCTCACTGGAACATGAGACTAATATTTACCACACGGGGTTGTTGTGAAGATGAGAGGAGACAATTGAAGTGGAAACACCACTTCCCATTCCCAGCAGAGCCCACCTCCCTTCTGGCTTTACTTACTTTCTTTTTTTTTTAAAATTAATTTACTTATTTATTTTTGATTGGGGATCTTAGTTCCCCGACCAAGGATTGAACCCATGCCCCCTACAGTGGAAACACAAATTCTTAACCACTGGACCACCAGGGAAGTCCCCTGGCCTTATTTTCTCTTAGCGCTTGTCACCTTCCCAGAATATTTTTATTCATTTATTTGGTAAAATTTGTGTCTCCTCTTACTGAAACAGAAGCCTCATGTGAGTAAGGAATTTACTCTTTTGTTCACTGCTCTATCCCAAATGCCTAGGACAGTGCCTCGGATACAGTCGGCGCTTAGCAAATATTTGTTGAATATATAATCCATGTAAAGCACTCACAGCTATGCCCCGAAAACAGCAACCACTAGGTAAAGTTAGCCATGACAATTGTGGTGACAACATGGATGAGGGTGAAATTCCATTTGAGTCTCATAAAAGTTGGGTGCTGTACAGATATGATTTATCCCCACTCAGCAGATGAGGAAACTGAGGGAGGTAGGCTCCGAAAGGCAGAGACCTGCCCAAGCCATGATGTCAGAAGCAAATCTGGCACCAGATCCACTCTCCTGGTTTGTCATGGGACAGACTTGCCCCAGGACCAGTTCTTGGAGAGACACCTCCTCGGCGGACAGGAGGCCCCTCTGTGGATCACAGACACCCGACAGAGCAGCCATGATGGGACAGGACTTTGGAACAGGGCAGAGTGGGTAGGCTTTGCTCGGGCTGTGAGACTTGGGAACTCAAGTTCCACGTGTACTTCTGTTGATGGAGATAACACACACATGAAGCAGCAAGATAAGATTCCCAGCGCGGAAGCTTCTAGAACTGAAGTGCTGGGGGAAGAGTCTACTGTGATGTGGGTACCACGTCACTGAGTCTGTCAGGCTCCCACAAGTGAAGGGAGTTTAGAATCCTGAAATAGATCCCCTGTGACCACATCGCAGGACATGGGATGCTCTTGACCTCGCTGTCCGGGAGTTCCTAGTCGAGCTGCACCCCATTTCCATCAGTCCCCTGGCACTTTGTAAGAAAGCAGCACTTCCTGGACACCTCACCAGTCCCCGCTATGCCGAAGGCCTCAGCGTCAGCCCTCTGAGTCCGTCAATCCTTCTCTCCCTGCAGGGTACTGGGTGGCCCCCTCCTTGCCTGTCAGGAGGCCTAGGGCAGAAAGGCAGCAGGTGACCTACCGCCAGTTCTGTCTCAACACACCTGTCCACCATCAGTCAGGGACAGTGGACTGCCCCCTCACGGCTTTGCAACGTGCGCCTAAAAACAGTCTATGCCCCCATCACGGCCAGGTATGGCCACTCAGAGACAATGGGGACGACCTTCAGTCAGTCCTCACGTGTGTACATGTGTGTGCACACATATATGTGCACACGCACACACACACACACACACACCTCCCTCACGGTCAACTCTCACAGTCAGACAGGACACCTCTCACGGCTGCTGGCGTCTATGAAGGTCCCTGCCCTCTCAGAATCACTCAGAACAACACCCTCAGAGTCAGCCAGCAGGGGCAGCCCTCTGTCAGAGGCCCCTCCTCTGCCATATTCCCCTTATTTTTTTTTTTTTTTTGGCCGAGTGCTGTGTCTTGTGGGATCTTAGTTCCCCAACCAGTGATCGAACCCAGACTCCCAGCAGCGGAAGCGCGGAGTCCTAATCACTGGACCGCCAGGGAAGTCCCCACATTCCCCTTATTGATCATCACTACCTCATACCTGTAACAGTGGGAAACCTCATCCTGGCCAGGAGCACACATACACACACGCACCCACAGCACTACTACCTCTCCCCACTTCCTCGCCCAAGAAATCATATAAAGTTTGAGGCCAGACTTGAGGGCAAATGAATCCTGCTCCCAGGCATCCCAGAAATCAGCTCCCCACTGTAGGATTCGGTTCAGCAAGCAGGCACCACAGGCTTTCCCTCAGGAAGTGGAGAGGCTTGTAAGAAGGATGCTGTGGGGGACAGAGACAGAATCACAGCATCTGCGATTGCCTTAGGGCCTCTCCCAGTTCCATCATTCTCTCTCCAAAGGGCCGAGGAACTGGGTCTGCGCTTCACTCCAACTACTTCAATAACTACAAGTAATAGCGATAGTCACAGAACCCAAATTGTCCATGTCAGTGGGTCTGAGAGACCTCCTAGTATATTTATCCTCTCCCTTCCCCCCACTAACCTGATAGAGAAACCGAGGCTCTGAGAAGCCAGGTGACTTGCCCAGGGTCACATGGCCATTTAAGGGTAGGTAATCTATCCAAGTCTCCTGCCCAAGTGCCTTCCGCTAGATGCAGAGAGCTCCAAATTCATGAAAAAAGGGCTTAGCCCTTTGCACCTCGTCCCAGGAGCTGGGTGGGGACCACAGCTCCCTCCCCCATCCTCACCCCGCCAAGGAAAAGAAGGATTGCAACTCCAGGGTAGCTCCCACCTCTCAGATGCTCCCAATCGTGCATGCAGCCCCGTGCCTCCTGGACCTGGTAATGAGGCAACCACTGCCCCCAGGAGCCCACGAGCTCTGGAACTGTTAACAGTCTTGCCTCTTGCTTAATCACTCTTTCCGTTCCCCGGGGAGCCAATCTCCTGTGTTAATCTATGGGACTTCCTGTTGAAGTGACCACTGGTTACACTTTCACCATCTTGCCTGGTACTCCCGAGGAGCCCTAGCCTTACAATCTTGGAACTGGAGAAAGCTGGAGCTGGTGGGGAGGCCACAGAAGCTCTTCAGGGTAAGGTCATCCAGTTCTCAGTGGCAAAGCCAGAACTTGGACCCGAGTCTCTGGTTGCCAGAATGATGCCTGCCTCACCTTATCCCAGCCAAAGTGTTGAAGGGTGCAGTTATGGCTAAAGCTGAGTGTATACGCCATGCCTTACCTTAGATCCTCACTCTCAGACCACGTCTTCAAAATCCAGCGGAGGCCCACACCCAAAGCATCTTCTAGGGAATGTCTAACCTAACACCAAAATATATTGTAGAACTACATCCATCAGAACTGCATGGTACTGGAGCATAAATATAAATGGATGAACTGATGGGACAAAATAAAGAATAGAAAGGGGGACTTCCCTGGTGGCGCAGTGGTTAAGAATCCGCCTGCCAATTCAGGGGACACGGGTTCAAGCCCTGGTCTGGGAAGATCTCACATGCCACAGAGCAACTAAGCCCATGCACCACACCTGCTGAGTCTGTGCTCTAGAGCCTGTGAGCACAACTACTGAGTCCACGTGCCACAACTACTGAAGCCCGCGAGCCTAGAGCCTGTGCTCCGCAACAAGAGAAGCCACCGCAATGAGAAGCCTGCGCACCACAACAAAGAGTAGCCGCCACTCACTGCAACTATGGAAAGCCCGCGAGCAGCAATGAAGACCCAATGCAGCCACAAATAAATAAGAATAGAAAGGAACAGACTCACTATATATGGGAATTTATTGTATGATAAAGGTGGCATTTCAAATCAGTGGAGAGGGACTTCCCTGGTGGTCCAGTGGGTGAGACTCCGTGCTCCCAATGCAGGGGGCCCGGGTTCAATCCCTGATTGGGGAACTAGATCCTGCATGCATGCAGTGACTAAGAGTTCACATACCACAACTAAAGATCCTGCATGCCACAACAAAGATCCTGTGCACTGCCGCTGAGACCCAGTGCAGCCAAAATAAATATAAACAAACAAACAAATAAATAAATATGTTAAAAAATAAACTTTAAAAAAAAAACAAATCAGTGGAGAAACAATGGTTTATTCAGTAAACTGTGGGAAGAATGGGCTAGGTATCTGCAGAAAACAAAGTTGGAGCTCTAACTCTAAAATAATTCCAGATCAAAAGTTTCAGCATTTAAAAAAATCATACAATTATATGTTGTTTGCAATTTGCTTCAAAATAGTCAAGGGATGGGGGAATGTGTGGGACATAGGTGAAATGAGACTGGCCCTGCCCTATTCTGACTGCTGTTGAAGTTGATGAGAGTAACTCTGGCTCCTTCTATTCTTCTCTCTACTTTTGTGTATGTTTGAACAAATGCCAAAAGAAATTATTGGATAATTTAAAAAATAATCTTGGAGCATTTAAGGCCTTTCCAGGCATATCAAAAAGCATAAGAAGCCGTAAAAGAAAAGACTGAGGCAATCCACCAGATAGAAATTTTTAAAGAAAAAAATAAAACAAATGAATGGTAAAAACAAAAAAAAAAAAATTACCATTGACAAAAAGGCAAACAAACTATGAAAAAATATGCACATAGCACAGAAAGTAAGCTAATTTCCTTTTTATATCATGAGTTCTTACAGATCACTGTAAAACCAGTAATGCATTAGAGAAATTGTTATCATATATGAATAGATAACTCATGGGAAAAAATATGGCTTTTAGACACATGAAAAAATGTTTACCTTCACTCATAATAAAATAAATAAAAAATAAAACTACGAAATAGCATTGTAAGTT
Organism: Balaenoptera acutorostrata; assembly: GCF_949987535.1. Lineage (NCBI taxonomy): Eukaryota > Metazoa > Chordata > Mammalia > Artiodactyla > Balaenopteridae > Balaenoptera > Balaenoptera acutorostrata. The sequence continues at coordinate 69,267,331 of NC_080073.1, read as the reverse complement.
ATCCAGTTGGTAAAACAAAACAAAACAAACAAACAAAAAAATAACATGCCATGTTGTAAAGGATGTAGAAAAACATTTTCACAGATCGTTTGTAAGAACATAAACTGGTACACCTTTCATGAAAAGTAATGTGATAATATCTGTCAACATTTAAAATGCAAAAAGCTTTTTACTCAGCAATTTCAGTTCTAGTCATTTGTCCTACGGGTGATGTACAAAATGACGATATAAAAGGATATTCATTACAACATTGTCTGTCGTAGCAGAGGATTGGAAACAACCTAAATTTCCACCAACAGGAAACTAGTTAAATAAGTTCTGATACATGCATATGATGGAAAATGAGAAAGATCCGGGTAGACTGATATGGAATGACCTTCAAAAGATATTGTGTTTTTTTTTAAATTGGGGTATAGTTGCTTTACAATGTTGTGTTAGTTTCTTCTATACAAAGAAGTGAAACATCTATATGTGTACATATATCCCCTCCCTCTTGGACCTCCCTCCCCACCCCCATCCTACCCATCTAGGTCACCACAGAGCACCGAGCTGAGCTCCCTGTGCTATACAGCAGGTTCCCACTAGCTATCTATTTTACACATGGTAGTGTATATATGTCAATCCCAATCTCCCAATTCATCTCACCCCCTTCCCCCTCCCCCCCATGACCACAAGTCCATTCTCTATGTCTGTGTCTCCATTCCTGCCCTGCAGTTAGGTTCATCTGTATCATTTTTCTAGATTCCACATATATGCCTTAATATACGATATTTGTTTTTCCCTTTCTGACTTACTTCACTCTGTATGACAGACTCTAGGTCCATCCACGTCTCTACAAATGACCCAATTTCATTCCTTTTTATGACGTTTTATTCCATGGTATATATGTACCACATCTTCTTTATCCATTCATCTGTCGATGGACATTTAGGTTGCTTCCATGACCTGGCTATTGTAAATAGTGCTGCAGTGAACATGGTGGTACATGTTTCTTTTTGAATTATGGTTTTCTCAGGGTATATGTCCAGTAGTGGGATTGCTGGGTCATATGGTAGTTCTATTTTTAGTTTTTTAAGGAACCTCCATACTGTTCTCCATAGTGGCTGTACCAATTTACATTCCCACCAACAGTGCAAGAGGGTTCCATTTTCTCTACACCCTCTAAAAGATATTGTTGAGTATAGTTTTGCATGAAGAAAAAAGTGTTTGTTTGTGGATGAAATTTATGCCATATAAATGCACATGCCGTCATATATGTTTGTAAATGCATGGGATATTTTTGACAGAATAGACAAGAAACTGGTAGCAGTGAGGGACAAGTATCGGAATGGACAAGGAGGGAGATTTATATTTCACTGTTTATTTTGTACCATCGTTAGACATTACCCATTCAAAAATGAATTTAATACAACTATAAAAAATAAAATAAAATAAATTTAAGAATAATTTGTACATTATTTTAAGAATAATTTTTGTACATTTGTACATTCTCTCCTTCAAGAGAGAATGATGAAGGAGATGTGGTAAAATGTTAACATTTAGGGACTGTTGGTGAAGGGTCTATGGAAATGATTTTACTATTTTTGCAACTTTTTTGTATGTCTGAAACGATTTCAAAATAAAAAGATTTCAAAATTAATAAATTGAATTCCTAAATAAATAGATATTCTCACAACCAACAATCCTTTTCACCCCCTTCTTACCACTGAGAAATTGATACTCAGAGTTTCCGTGGCTTTATTGAGCTAAATAAAACACTGATTTTTTTTATTCAACAAATTTTTATTGAGTGTCTAATATGAGCCAGCACTGAGGATACAAAAGTGAAAAAAATAGGAAAAAAAACATATGTAATATAATGTCTGGTAGCAATAAGTGTTATGAAGAAAAGTAAAGCAGAGTGAAGGGATAGAATGGTGGATGGTATATTTCAGATAGGGGAGTGGTGGTCAGAGGAAGCTTGTCTGAGGAGGTGATATTGGAATAGAGTATGTGAGGAAGAAGTTTTGGGAGAATTCCCTGGCCGTCTGGTGGTTAGGACTCCGCGCTTCCACTGCAGGGGGCCCGGGTTCTATATCTGGTCGGGAGAACTAAGATCCCGCAAGCTGCGTGGCCAAAAAGAAAAAAAAAAAGTTTTGGAAGAAGAATGTTCAGAGAGAGGAAACAGTGAGTGCAAAGGCCCTGAGGCAAGAGCTCTCTTTGTGTACATGAGGAGCAGTGAGGAGACCAGTATGGCTGGAGCAGGTAGTGGAGGGTAGAGTAAAATGAGGCCAGAGATGACAGACAGTGTGACCTGTAGGCCATGTAAGGACATGAATTTTTGTTATAAGTGAGATGGAAGCCATTTGGAGGATGACATGATCCTATGTAAGTTTGAAAATGATCCTTGTGGCTGCTTTCATTGTGGAGAATAAACTGTATTAGGCAAAGTCAGAAAGAAGCAGGAGACCAGGCAGAAAGAAGGGGAGGCTGTTACAATAATCCAGACAAGTGATGGCTCGGACCAGGAGGGCAGCCGTGAGGTGACGATGAGATGCGACTGGACTCTGGGTATATTCCGGAAGGAGGGCCAGCAGTGTTTGCTTCTGCATTTGGGCAATTGTGACAAATCCCGGACCTTTTTATCTACAGCGAGGGACTCTCCACTTCTCTGAGAATAGAGTGAGTTTGGATTTTTAAGACCAAGTCCCCAGCATCTCAAGAAATCCCCAGTTCACTTTCCCCTACCCCCCACCACCCCACCTCCCAACGATGGAAATAAAGGGGCACAGAGATGGCCGGGGGAGGCCACAGCCCTCTCTGATGGAACCGGAGTGTCACAGAGTTGAGCCTGTAGGTGGTGAGAGCTCAGGCTGGCCTCGCCCTCCACACCGGGCAGAGGAAAAACCTGCCCATGAGCCAGCTGACAGGAGGACATAGCCTGGTGCTAGGAAAAAAGTTAGATCCAGGCCTTTTTGGAAACAGTAGAACTAATTTTAAAATACAGTGTCACTGGACTGAGCTCAGAAACTAAATTTTACAAAAACCGAATGAATGAACAAGGATCAAAGATAGTGAGACCGTTTTGTGAATGGGAAAGTTTCACGCTCACTAATTTTCAATTCCCTAAAGATACTCGAATTCACTGCACAATTTAGTAAACCTTGAAGCAAGATACTCTCTGTTCTGGGGTGCAGTGGTGAGATCTGGGGCTCAAACTAGGAGACCTGGGTCCCCCTGCCTCCAGCTGCCGGCTCCAAACTATCTTTAGAGCCAGCTTAGGCGGGGTGGTGATCTCAGGGGAAAGCAAGGCCAGGGAACCAGTTTCGAAGTTGCATTTACATAGCATGCTTTACCTAAGACTGAGAAAACCTAAGTTACGTCAAAGACTGAGGAGGGACGCAGAAGGAGACAGGTGCCCTAAAGCCTCCTCTGAAGAGCTGTCATGGCAGCAGTGGCCCTGGGCGAGGCACTTCCCCTTTCTGGGTTATTGAGCAGGCAATATGACCTGGGTCATCGGCGTGAATATCCTGGTGCCCCACCACTTCGTAGGGGTGTGACCTCAGGCAAGTGACGTAAAGGTTTGTTGCCTCAATTTCTTATCTGTAAAACAGAAGCCATAATTGTGCCCACCTCGGTTGTGTATTGTAAGGATTCAGTGCTCTAAACCATATAATGCATTTGGAATGGTGTTAGGCAGATGATAATCAATGTCAGCTGTTGTTACTTTTGTGATTGTTAAAAAGAGACTGAGAGAACCTCCAACTTCTCCACCCTAGCAATTCGCAGGTGGCCTTGTTCACACGCCAGACTGGTTGTCGAGTGATGAGGGGCAGTGACGTGAGAGCTGGGATGGGGGTGGGGGGTAGGGTTGAGGATTGGGGCTGGGGTGGAGCTTGGGAGACGAATGCTCAGGTCAAGACGGAAATTCAAGCCGCAGTGAATCATTCAACAAATATTTATTGAGCACCTATGATGTGCTGGGAACTTTCTAGGTGCTGGGATACAGCAGTGAATACAAGAGGCAAAGACCAACCCTCATGGTGCTCGTGTTTCTGTAGGCTGGGTGGGAGGGGGTAAAGCTGCAGTGATTTTTGCCAGCTTGCTCACCTGGGCACTAGGCTGGCTGAAGCGTAGTTACAGCAGCCACTGCTGATGCCCCACCTGCATCCCCAGGCCCATGTCTTGGTTAATAGTTTTGGTTAATAGTTCCTGGCAGGGATATAGCTTCTCACCTCAAATGCTTGCATCCTTCTGGTTTTCTCTGGCATCACAGGAACTAGGTCCACCCAAGGAGCAACCTGAACTTGCCCCTGGAGGCTGCCCTCAGTCAGCCATGGCTGGCGTCAGTGGTTAAGTACCCCAGAGATACCCAGGTCAGTACCCCCAGGGACAATCCTAGGGCGCATTCCACACGGTCTCCTCAGACCTCCCAGGTGCACACAGCAGAACTTGCTCACCAACACCTCCATCGGCTTTCTCCTTTCCTTTCCCACACTCTCCGCTCTCCCGCTTGTGCTTCCAGGACCACCTCCCAAGTAAACCACCTACACACACGTCAGGTTGCAACTCAGGTTGCTTTTGAGGGAAAAAAGTCCAAGAAAGTTGGTAGCAGAAATGGCAGGTGGGCTTCTGAAAATGGATCCCTCACCAGTGAGATGACAATGGAGGCCCGATGTCAGCAGTGAGTGGGGCGGTGATAACCCCCAACCCCACATAGGCTGCAGCCTTATGGTGACAGAGACCCAGCTGTGGGAGGCGGACCGGGGAGAGGTACACAAAGATATGGGGCCATGGTAATTATGAGGATTGCAGGGTTGGCTGGCTTCTGTTGACTGCCCTAGAAGTCTTGAAGAAGGAGAATCACAGACTCAACTCAGGGCAGGCTGTGTGGGACAGGAGACCCCCATCAGAGCATTCTGAATGGCCCTCATCTCCTGTGGCCCAAGAGCAGTCTGTGCTGATAATCAGCCCCAGGATCCGGTATAAAGGTGGTGGAGCTACAAGAGAGACCGAATGCACAGCCACAGCTGGCAAAGAAAGAGTGGGGTGCTTAGTCCTGGAATGGAGATGTTTGTATGGATGAACCTTATACTCCCAGCTTCCCCTGAGCCCTCCAGGCCTGCAGAATGCCCCCTCCCTCTCTAGAGGACCACACTCTCCCGTCACATGAAGATTCACCCCACCTCCCCTCTCTGCCTCTAGACAAGAGTCAGCAAAACACCTTAAGGACAAGAGAGTAAATATTTTAGGTTTGTGGGCCAAGTGGTCTCTGTCGCAACTACTCATTTCTGCTTTTGTACTACTTAAAGTGCAAAAACAGCCATAGGCAACAAGCAAATGGGTGTGTCTATATTGAAGTAAAACTTTATCCAAAATGGTCAGCTGGTCCACAGAGTAGGGGTTTGCCAGCCACTTCTCTTAGACCAATAATTGGGTCAGGTCTCAGCATTGCCCAAGCAGGAAAGTACAGTCCCTGTTACTGGAGGAAGCAACTTAGCAAAAAGCTACAGGTCTGGCTGGTATGTATTGGTAGGAACAGGGAAACACATGGAGGAGATCTCAGGGGTATGGGACTGGGGCTGGGGGAGATGAGGAATACAAGGTGCCTAAAGAGAGTGTTTATTGAAGCCTCTCTCTTGATTCAAGATTAAACATCCTGGGGAATTCCCTGGCAGTCCAGTGGTTAGGGCTCTGTGCTCTCACTGCCGAGGGCCCAGGTTCAATTCCTGGTCGGGGAACTAAGGTCCCACAAGCCAGGCAGCGCGGCTCCCTCTCGGAGTCCAATGGGTCCAGTGAGTCTGTGGCTATTTCCTAACCCTGAATGCAAATCGGTGTGGATGTACTTAGCAGCTAACAGAACCCTCACATTGGTTCCCTAATCTGTGGAATAAGAGCCATTAGGGAAAGGACTGAGTAGAAGTCTCTTAAGTTATCCCACTGGTCAAGATAGTAAATCAGAAGCAATACCACATCCCTGGTGGAATTACAAAGGTTAGTCCTACCTTCAAAAACTTAAAGGACACAGAGTGTTTCCCAATCTACCCCCCCATCTTGCTCTTACAGAAACCAAATGTGACATGGTGATTGATGATTATCCATGAGGCAGCCCTAATTGCAGCCATTATATCAGATATGGTATCTTTACTAGAATAGTCTCCACGGCCTCTGACTGTACGAAGCTAATAATACGGCCAATGCATTCTTTCCAATCCATATCAGAAAAGCGGATCAAAAGTGTGTCATGAGGACTTCCCTGGTGGCGTAGTGGTTAAGAATCCGCCTGCTAACGCAGGGGACACAGGTTCGAGCCCTGGTCCGGGAAGATCCCACATGCCGCGGAGCAACTAAGCCCATGTGCCACAACTACTAAGCCTGCGCTCTAGAGCCCGCGAGCCACAACTACTGAAGCCTGCGCACCACAACTACTGAAGTCTGCACGCCTAGAGCCCGTGCTCTGCAACAAGAGAAGCCACCACGATGAGAAGCCCGTGCACCGCAACAAAGAGTAGCTCCCGCTCACCACAGCTAGAGAAAGCCCACACGCAGCAACGAAGACAAAGCCCAACACAGACAAAAAAAAAAAAAAAGTGGGTCATGACCATGTTCCCCACAAAAATTCAGAAACCTATCACATTAGTTAAGTATTTTTTTAAAATAAATTTATTTATCTGTTTGTTTTTATTTTTGGCTGTGTTGGGTCTTCGTTGCTGTGTGCGAGCTTTCTCTAGTTGCGGTGAGTGGGGGCTACTCTTTGTTGCCGTGCGTGGGCTTCTCATCGCAGTGGCTTCTCTTGTTGCAGAGTGCAGACTCTAGGCGCGCAGGCTTCAGTCGTTGTGGCACGTGGGCTCAGTAGTTGTGGCGTGCGGGCTCTTGAACGCAGGCTCAGTAGTTGTGGCACACAGGCTTAGTTGCTCCACGGCATATGGGATCTTCCCGGGCCAGGGCTCGAGCCTGTGTCCCTTGCATTGGCAGACAGATTCTTAACCACTGCGCCACCAGGGAAGTCCCGTTAGTTAAGTTTTAAATGGTCAAATGAGTTGGGGCATGCTGGGACATTCCCTCTATGGTAAAGGACAAGTTATTATACTGTGGACATCCTACCACTAAAAAGAGGCATAGCGCTGGTGGCCAATAAGGATTTTGGAGGCAGAATACTAAATACTGCTGCAGCCCATATACTGGATGACTTGTTTAAGTGGAGTCCAGAGCAAAAGAGGCTCTGCAATAGGTCCTTGATATGGGGCAAGCACTTGGGATGTATGACCCAGCATATCCCACGATACTAGAAATATCCATGGGTGATAAGTAAACAGTGTGAAGTCTCCAAAAGCCCCAAAGGCAGAGCCTCATCTCAGACCCCCAGGATTCTGGAGCAAAGCCACGCCCTGCACAGCAGAGAATTATTCAGCATTTGGAAAGTAGTTCTTGGCCAAATTGCACAATCCAGAGCAAATAGATCATTATTGTTTTAAGCTACTAAGTCTTAGGGTTGTTAACTATGAATAGGTAATCAGAAGATGCATGTAGGAATACTTTGTTCTTTTTAATGTCATATAGTATTCCACTATATACAGATACCACAATTTATGTATCTTTTCTTATGTTATGGACATTTAGGTTGTTTCTGGTTTGGCTCTGTTATGAATAATGCTGCTATGAACATGTCTTTTGGCAGAAATGTGTACTCATTTCTCTTGAGAACAAACCTAAGAATAGAATTCCTGGTCATGGGGCAGGCATGAGGGGAGGCATCTTTAGGAGATATTGCCAAAGAGTTTTCCAAAGTAGTTAAAATAGTTTATACTTCCATCAGAAGGTATAAGAGTTCCAGTTGCTCCATATCCTTGCCAACATTTGGCATTGTCAGTCTTTTTCATCTTAGTCATTCTGGTAGGTGTGTATCTTATTGTGGTTTTAATTTGCATTTCCCTGATGAGTAACAATATATTCTTTACTAAAAAAACCACACACACAAGAAACCAAAATATTGACAGTGGCAATCTGCAGAGGTGTGATGATTTATTATTTTGTTTTGTTATTGTTGTCTGCTTTTTGTTTTATAGTCTTGGTCTTTCTATTTGCTAAGCTTTCTGCATTTTTAAAATTTAAGTGCTTAATTTTTTTAATTATAAAAACAATCCAAAAAACCTCCACCTACTTGTTCTTATAAATAACAAGGTGTATTGACGACAACAGTAATATTACAAGTGAAGTCACCAGAAATATTTATTGAGCACCTATTGTATACCCAGCACTGTGGGAAGGGCTTTGAAGGACACAGGGCAGTACAGGACTTATTCCCTGCCCTTGAGAGGTTTACAGTCTAGGTGGAGACAGAAGAACCAGGACATATGGGAGCCAGGAGAAAACAGTCCAGGCCAGGATGTTACAGGAGCTGGAAGGTGTCTGGGGTCAGAGCCACCAAGTGGTTCACTGCCAGGAAAGACAACAACTCACAGCTCCCCGGGCTCATATCCACCCACTTAGTGTACCCTATCCATAGCCTCTACTCCCGCCATCATAAAACACCTAACTCCTTGTTCAGTTGCTATTCAAAGTGCAATGAAATGGGGGAGGGGTGGGGCAAATGGAAAACGTCCTTGGATGAGTTCCAGGGGCTGGCGTCACAATCTCCCTCCTGCTCCTCACCCACATACCCCTCACATAGAGAGGTCCCCATTCAAGGAGGCCTGTCTGACCATCCAGGACCACCATCCCAAGAGCTAAGAGGAGGGGGTGGTCACTGCTTGAGCTGCCTGAGGTAGAACTGGGGAACCCTACTTCTAGCATGCCCCTTCCCCTTCCAGTCCACTGAGTTGGGGGGACAGGCACCCCGGAGCTGCCACCCAGGGCTGAGAAGGTACAAAAGGGAAAGGACATGGAGGAAGGGAGAGGAGCAGAGAGGGACTGAGAGCCCAGCTGGGAAAGAGGGGCCTCTGGGGCTCCTAGAAAAGTGCAGGGGAAGGCGAAGCCAAACACTGAGGCCGGCTCCCCTGCGGGTGGAGGGGAGGTGGGGTGGTCTGCTACGGGACCCGACCTTCCCCACGCCTTCACGGGACCGAGGGGGTTATCAAGGGCCACGAGGGTATCAAATCCCCAGCCTTGTTCCAGGCTGTGCCCACTTCAAGGTCACCCTGCCCAACCTTAGAGGGGAGTGAGGGGACCTCAAAGTTTCGATGATGCCCCCCACTCTGTTGGGTCCCCTTCAAAGTGCTATCTGTTTACTTCTCAAATTACAAGGAATTCAGGTCTGAGAATGCGGGAAAGGGGCAGAATTTTGTAACACCCATCAGACGGTGAGGGGAGGGGCCAGGTACCTCCAGAGAGTACCAGCCAGCGGGTGAGGGTTCTGCCAGCCTCACCGTACCTCAGGGAGAGAGGAAATGGACAGCAAAGGATGAGGAGGGCTTAAATAATAGTTCACATAATAAAAATACCTAGCACTCTAATAAGCCTATTTTTCTGCTATCTAATTTGTTTTTAAATAATTCTAATGCCAGAGGCTGGGGGTATGGGGAGGGAGGGGGCAAGCAGGGTATATACATGAGGAGGAGTTTAAATTAAAACACAAATAATAATTAAGACACACAAACTGAAGGAATCAGGCAAAAGATGTAGAAGAGGCCTGCAGTGGCCCCCTTGTTTCCAGGAGGACCTAGCTTCCAGCGGCTGGGTTAGGGCTTCCTCTTGGAGCTGATCAGCCGGCGTTTAGAGTGATAGAAATCTGAGGAGAGAGAACAGAAGTCAGCCAGGCCAGGAGGAAGAGGGCACAGCAGAACCACCCATCCAACGCAAACTGCAGAGGGGCCAGAACCCCTCCCCAGGGCCAGAGGGACACACTGCCAAGTACAGGGAAGAACTCTGGCAACTTCTGGCCCATCTCCCAGAGGAGCATTTCCAGAGCATCCCACCACGCATCACAGATGTGATTAATAATAGGACCTACGCCCATGGGCCGGCTTTAAGCCAAGCTGCCCTATACAGTAGCCACTAATCCTATGTGGTTATTTAAATTAACTAACATTAAACAAAATGAAAAATTCAATTCCTCGTTCACACTAGCCAGATGTCAAGTACTTGGCGGCCATATGTGGCCAGCGGCCCTGGACATTTGCATCTTTACAGAGTTCTATCGGATAGCACTGTTCTGGGGATTCCATTAGATAATCCATGAAAAGTGTTCTGCACGATGCCTGGGCCGCATAAAGTTAGCTATTATTATTATCATCATTATCATTATTGTTAGTTCTGACCCAGCTGCAAATTAGCTGTGGGATTCTTGGCTGCATCTCTCCAAGCCTCAGTTTCCTCACCTATAAAATGAGGATAACACTGGTATGGTGCTCTGAGGATTAAATGAAATGCTCTCTAAAAGACCTTGGTTGATGGGGAATTCCCTGGCGGTCCAGTGGTTAGGACTCCATGCTTTCACTGCCAAGGGCCCAGGTCCAATCCCTGGTCAGTGAACTAAGATCCTGCAAGCCATGCATGGTGCAGCCAAAAAAAAAAAAAAAAAAAAAACAGTAATAATAATAAAATTTTAAAGTAAAAAATAAAAAAAATAAAAAGACTTTGGTCGAAGGCCTGGCATACTTAGTATTCAAATGTAAGCATCATTCATTCAGTTTTCCTCAAGCACCTGCTATGTGTCAGACACCATCCTAGGTGCTGAGGATTCAGCAATGAACAACAGAGATACAGATTCCTTTCTTGTGGAGATAATATCCTAGTTGCGGAGATGGACAATATCAAGATAAGGAAGTAGCTGTTGATAGTTTAAAAAGTGCCAAAAAGAGAAAAATAGGCAGGGAAGGGGGGTTGGAGGTGTGTATGTGTGATGGGGAAGGGGAGTTAAGTTTGAATAGGACAGCCAGGAAATTCTCATTAGCTTTCTCTCCACTGCAAATTCATTCTACCTCTCTGAACCTTGTTTCTTTGCCTACAGAAGGATGGCAAGAATGTCTTATGGTATAGGATTGCTATAAGGACTGAAAGAAATCTAGAAACTTAGCAAAGGGCCTGGCATATAATCAACGTTCCAAATAAATGTTAGCTGGTTGGTCTTGGCAGCAGGCTAGCTGTGTGACATCAGGCAGGTCACGTCCCCTCTCTGGGCCTGTTTCCCCCTCTGAGGTATGAGGAAGCTGGGCCAGATAGTTCAGCCCTTGCACCATGAATTCTGGGAGTCTTGATCCCTTGCAGTATCCTTCTCTGCACTTGTCCTCACCTGTCATGCTGGTCTGTCGCCGTTTTCGTCCCTGGGAGGTGCCCGGCCCTCCCGGGGACCCCTCAGGCCGCTCAGGGGAGCGAGACACGAGGGTGCAGGACAGCGACAGGTCCACGTGGTCCTCCTGAGATGTCCCCTGCAGCAGGGCAGATGAGGTGCTCGGCCACTTGCCCCCTCCCAGGTCGTCCCGGGTCCCCCGGGGCCCTGCAGGCAGGTAGAGCTTGGGCAGGCCAAGGCCCCTCATGCGCTCCCAGGCGAAGTCACCCTCCAGTGGTGTCTCGGTGACAAAGTCGAAGTTCCATCGCTCTCGGGCCTCCTGCACGCAGCTGGCCATCACGGCGTCGCAGTCCTGGCGCAGCTGCTCGCTGTCCACCGGGCCAAAGAGGCAGCAGCACGCCTTGCTGCTGCGCGGGATCTGACGGGCATCCCTGCATGGCTCTGACATGGTGCCTGCAGCTGGAACACAAGTAAGACCCTGGTCACCGGAGAAATCGGACCCTCCCTTACCCGGCCGTGCTTCACTCTGTAACCTCAGGCGAGGTCTTCTTACTAGAACGTGAGGTGAGAGGATCACTCTGGTCCCTTCCGGCTGATTTTCCCCCACTTCCCTCCCACAGGCTCTCCCAACCCCCCAGCAACACACACAGGGCTGGGGCAGAGCTCAGCCAGCCTGGCACCCCAAGGTCACTGGGGAAGTGGGCAGCTGAAGGGCAAGTTTATGTATGTCAACAAAGGCAGGTTTATTGCAATAGCAGGGATCAGGGTCCTGTTTACCACCAGGTATTATCAGGTAAAATCAATTTGTTTTCCCCCCTGAGGTGTCCCTCATGGGTGTGAATGCCCCAAGCATGTGTGAATGGCCAGAGTCCAGCAGTTTCCTAACCCCAGACCTGGCCAGGAGGTCAATTCCCAAATAAATGGACAGCTCCTCGAGCCTCCTGAAACCCTCCATCTAGATGCTCATGTGGAGTAATCCTGCTCAGCTACTTAAAACTACCCTGGACTTCGGGGTAAAAAACACCTGGGTTCTACTCCTAGCTCTGCCACTTACTATCTCAACTTTTAAAAAGTCACTTAATGTCTCTAGGCCTCAATTTCCTCATCTGTAAAATGGGACTGCATGCAAGTCTAAAGAGCAGGGCTGTAGAAGCACGCTCAAGCAGTTGATCAGTGGGTCCCTCCAGGCAAGGCAGATGGAACAGAGTGGGGAGGCTGTATCTTGGTGGTTAAAAGTGAGGGCTCTGGGGGCTTCCCTGGTGGCGCAGTGGTTGAGAGTCTGCCTGCTAATGCAGGAGACACGGGTTTGAGCTCTGGTCTGGGAAGATCCCACATGCCACGGAGCGGCTGGGCCCGTGGGCCACAGCTGCTGAGCCTGCGCGTCTGGAGCCTGTGCCCTGCAACGGGAGGGGCCGCGATAGTGAGAGGCCCGCGAACCACGATGAAGAGCGGTTCCCGCACCGCGATGAAGAGTGGCCCCCACTTGCCGCAACTACAGAAAGCCCTCGCACGAACCGAGGACCCAGCACAGCCAGAAATAAATAAATAAATTAATTAATTAATTAATTAATTAATTAATTAAATTTTAAAAAAAAAAGTGAGGGCTCTGGAACCAGGCCACCTGGGTTGGAATCCAGGCTCTGCTGGGTGAACCTGGACAAGTGGCTTAACTTCTCTGGGCTCTATTTTCCTCATCTATAAAATGGAGACAGCAATAGCGAATGTCTCAGAAGACATATGTGAGGATTAACTGAGTTAATGTAGATAACGTGCTTAGAGCAGTACCTAGTATATAGAAGCGCTTGGAAAATATTATTATTATTTCTCTCTGCCTTTAGTTCTCCCTGAGCTCCTCCCCATCACTCCACCTGGGCCACTGCCTCCTTCAGACAGCAGCTGACAGGTGCTGTGCGCTGAGGGCCTTTCCCAAGGATGTCATCATGCAGGCAGCCTGGGGGTGAGGAGGAGCTAGGCAGGGCAGGGCAGGGAGGTGACTTCTCCCAGGCTGAGCCACATCCTGCCAGGCACATCAGGTGACCTGAAGTCTAGACAACCTGGAAGCCCCTGCCCCATTTTGCCTGCATCCAAGGAACCCATTTTTCAGGCAAAGAAAATTAAAGGCACCGGTCTACCTGGTTCCTCTCCTCCCACTTCAGGAGAGGGAAAACTAAGGATGAGTTTGCCCATGAGGGAGTGCTGGCACCTACCTGCCCTGCTCTGGCCTGACTCCAGGATGAGCTCCTGCACGACCTTGACAGGGACTGGGTTTTCCGGGGACAAGTCCTGCTTTGCAGGCTCTGAGGGTGAAAGCTCTGCTGAGTGACCTTCTGGGACAGGAAGCCCTGAACCCACACCACACCTACCCCTCCCCACTCCACCTCTCACAGTGAGTGGAGCTCACAACACGACGTCTCAGCTGATAGGGGAGGGGAGGCACTAGGTGACCTCAGATCAAGTTGAAAGGGCAGGAGTTATGAGACTTGCCCCAAAACCACACAGTTAAAAGGATCAAGGGCCACTGCCACATAGAGAGGGGTTACATAGTGCAGTGGGCAAAGCCCACAAATAACTTTTGCTCACTCTCTTCAGGGCAAGGATTGAGATTTATTTATATATTTTATGTGCCAAGGCCTGTTCTAAGAAGTTTACAAATATTAATTTTCTGAAAAAGTGGGTACATTAGCTCTTTTACCGAAGAGGTAACCAAGGCTCAGAGAAGTTAAGTAACTTTCCCAATGTCACACAGCTCACAAGTGGCACAGCCAGGATTTGAACCCAGGCCTGAATGCCCTGGGTTCTGTGCTCTGGTGTTGAACCCTACTCCCTCTCTAATTTTGAGGTTTCTTAACCAGAGAGACCCATCAGAGACACTTGAGCTTTTTCAAAATGTAGACTGACAGGCCCCTCCTTCCCCAGACCAATTAAATTCAAGTGTTTGACAGTTCTCCAGATGGACATGCTTGGGGTGCCAGCCAAGAGGGGACACACAGAATGTCCTGCATAGACACTATGGATCTCAGTGCTTCATTGGTACATGGAGAAGCCCACCTAGGGCTTTATCAGGGAGCTGGATATTCCCTAGTTTCTAGGAGCTGAAGATGGGACCAGAATCCAGGCAGGGACCATCTCTACTTCTGCCACCCCTTCCCTTTCGGCTCTCATAGGCTCCCCACCAAAATCTGCTCTCATGCCCATTATTATAACTCCCACCTCAGAGAAAACAAACACAACCCCTTGTTTTACAAACAAGTAACTGAGAATAGCTCCCTTTGTTGGCCTTCGTGCCTTAGACTTCAACCATATTTTCATACCCAAATAAATGGTAAGCTCTCAATAAACACTGCTGAACCAATAGGGTACTCCTTTTAAGAGGCGGGGGAGCGACCTCAGATCAGCACTGGAATAGCGGCGGGAAGCAAAGGCGGGTGAAGCCTCCTTCCGCGGGAAGGCGTGTTTGCTATTAGCGCTGGGGCCAGAAGGGGGCGCTGGCCTACAGGAAATCACGCGCGGGGTGGGAGGTGCGTGGGCAGAGCCTGGGACAGCGGCAGGGAGTTGTGATGAGTCAGTTTCCTGCAAAGAGCTCCCAGCCCGCCAAAACTTCGCTTCCACTCCGGCTGCACGTCACCCCCGGGTGGGGAGGGGGAGCGGGAGGGGGATCGGGAGCCGCGAACACGTCACGCTGAGCCAGCTAGGCTTCCAAAACCCCCGTCACTGTTGGGAAACCGCGCGCTCTCGCGCCGCCTCTTGTGACACACACGCGCGCGCGCACACACACACACACCGCAAGCACAGGCGCGCCGAGATCTGGTCCCTCCACCTTATCTCCACGCCCAAAGCAGGGGATGAGTCAGATCCCTGGAAAATAAAAATAGACGGGAGCAACGAAAACAAAACCGCTCTTAAGTCCTCTCCGAAACGCAACGTGGAGGAAGGGAAGGAAGGAGGGAGCTGCCTGTGCGCCCTAAATTACCAAACCAGTTCCAAGATTCTTGTCCCCACGGGGAAGGCGCGTGTCCCCCGGGGGCCCCTGACAAGGCAGACAAGGCGGACGCACCGTGGTCCGCGCTGGGCGGCAGCGCCCGAAGGGCGACTCGCCCTCCTGCTCAGCCGTGTCGCCCTCGGAGAGGGAATTCTGGACTAGGTTGGGGGCGCCCGGAGCCCCCGAATGCAGGCGACGGAGGTCCGGAGCGGCGTCGCACCCCGAAGCCGCATCCCTCAAAGACACGACCCCTCACCCCCTTCCTCCCTTGGCGGGGACTGTGTGCCCCGCCGCCCCGCAGAGCAGGGCTCGGCCCCCGCCCCTGAATCCGTCCGTCCGACCCAAGAGCAGGCTGGGCCGGGGTTCTCCCGGCAGCGGTGGGAGAGAGGTAGGTCCAGTTTCTGCGCTTCCGTAACTGACTGGCTGGCGCAAGCCCACTCAGCGCCGGGCCGCGGCTCCGGGTCCTCGAGGGCGCGCCGCGGGGCGGGGACCGGACACCCGGTCCTGGACCTCCCGGTGTCCCGGCTTTCCTGGGAACACTCTGTGCCAGCCAAATAGGTCACTGTGCTGACGGGGGGACAGAGACCGTGGAGAGGCAGGGAAGGGGACTTCTGGGGGATCCGCCGTCTCCCAGCCCTGGCGGGGTTCTTACCTCACCCGGCCCCGTTCCCTGGGGTCTTCTTGTCACCGTGAGTCACCTCCTCGCTAGCCCTTAAGGGACGTGTCCCGACACGTTCCCAAAGGCCGGAGACACAGCCCGCGCTGACCTCAGCGCCCAGCCTATTGGCGGACACGGCAGCGTTGGGGACCCAGACCTCGGTTCTGGGCCGGGATGGCACCGATTGGATCCGAGAGCCTCCCGGGAGCGGATCCCAGATGAACCTGCTCGGCTCGGCTTTCCCCACTCCTCCCGGACCCCTCCGCGGACAGGGCTTCATCCCCACGCCGCGAGCGCACCAAGCCTGGGGCCCCGGGGTCACCCTCCGCCCGGTCCACGCCGTCCCTCGCCCCAGCTGAGCTTCAAGTGGAGGGAGCGTGGCGGGGATCTCTGGTATTAGTGCTCCCTCTCCCCTCCCGGAATCTCCGACACATCCCGGCCCCTGTCCCACGCGCACATATAGACTCCGGTGTGCGCAAAACCGAGCCCCAAGCACGGACCCACGCACGCCATTCACCTGTGAACACAGTACACACACGCCGCTGCGGACATACACCCACGGAGGTGCGCAGACACACACGCGGACACGCTCGGCTCAGCTCAGAGCCGCAGCCCGGGATTCGCTCTTGCCTGCCCTGGCTCCCTCACCTCCTCTGAGGGTCTCGCTGTCTCAGTGGATCCGCGCCCAGCTCCTGGTCGCCCAGCTACCGACTCGGGCAGCTGCTCACACCTAAGCTGGCGCCGCCTGCGCTCCCCTTATAAAAGGGCTGGAGGCGGGACCGGCCGCTCCGCCCACAGCGCGCCGGGGACCGGCCTCGGGGGGGACAACTGCCGCTCCCCTGCGCTCGCAACAGCGCTCTGGAAACCTCTGCGGCCAACCTCGCGTGCTGCAGGAGGGCGCTTCCCTCCTCCCCACTACCCGCGCCTGGGTTTGTACACATGACACATTTCCCCACGAACTGAGCCCCAAATCTGTTTTTTACAGGTGGGGAGTGAGTTGCCGCTCCCCCGGAGGGGTCGACATTGTTAGGACAGGATCGAGGAGCCCCCTCTCTGGCCCACCACCATCTGACTCTGGGCAAGGGTTTACCCAAAGCAACTGAATAGACCATGAGGAGTGTCATTAATAAATAAAAATCCTTAAATAATTTTTTTTAAAAAAACAAAAAACCTCACTTTGCAATTCCCAGAAAAGCCCCACTACACCACCTCTATTCCCATGGATCCCTCACTACACCACCTCTGCCCATTACCTGAGGCACCCAGAGACCCCAACGAAGCATTCTTGGAGACCAGAAAGGATTCAATTCCCTTTATTTCACAGATAAGGAAACCGAGGCCCACAGAACTAAAGGGATGAGAAGTTATTTGTCAAATGCTCCAGGGAAGAGAGAACTGGGCACACTGCTAAGAAAGGGCCAACCTGGTCTCCAGGGGAAATGGGACACTGAACTAACTTTCCCACCCTCTCCTCCTCACTCCCTACACCCACCTCCCTCTCACCTCAGCAGAAGAAAGCTCTGTGATTGCAGCAGATTTGATGGCTAGGAAGGGAAGAAAGATTTGGTGGGTGAGTTAGCTCCTGGGTAGTCCCCACACAGCCCACATACGCTGATGGGAAACCGAGGCTCAGAGTTCAGTGGCCTGACTCATAACACAGCAAATAAATGGCAATGGTTGGAACATAGGCCTTTTGCCTCTCATCCAGAGCTCTCTGCTTGTTGCCTTCTCTGTTTCAGTGGCTCTAGAATGAGGGAAATGCCCTGCACCCCTCATTTCGAGGCAGTATACTGAGGCAGTATACTGATGAAAGACAATTCTGGAAACGTCCACTGGTGCTTCTGACAGATACAAAAACAAGTGAGGTGCCCCGCTGCTCCACACCCCTAGCCCCACTTGCACCCCACCTTTGCTTCCTTCCTTCACCTAAAACATTTGCAGTTTCTCCTTTTAAAAAATTGCAGAGAACAGAGTGTTAATCTGAACAGAAATCTAAGAAATAGAATCCAGGCTTGGAACAGCTACAATTACTGACATCTAGGGCTGTTCAGTGTCTGGAAATCTCTGCCCAGACATGCCCAGTCTATTTCCTCTAATGCAGCTGACCTCAGGGAAGACAGGCCTCCTTCTCCTCTACTGCTGGGACAGGAGCCTGGGTAGGGGTGGGAGGGCACATTACCAGACCCCCTTGCCTACCTAATTTTGGAATCAGGCCAGGACTTCAGAAGGGGCTCAAAAAGGCCAAGACCCCAGGACCAGCCCCCTCCTCCCCCAGTTCCACCCTCCCCACCTCCAACACACCCATACCCACACCACCCAAAGGCTGGGTTGTCAAATGTCCAACAGAAGATGGGCATATCCTCCTACTGCCTCGAATCCCCTTGGCCTTCAGACATTTCAAATAGACTTGACATTGTCTGTCTGTTTACTTTGAGAAAAAAATTTAATGAAGGCTTGTATTGAATTATTTAAAGTTTTGTGGTCCTGAGCTTCACAATGAAATAATTCTTTTTGTTGTTTTTGTTGGGAAGTGAATTTTTTTTTTATAACTTCTAGCTCACCACCACCACCACAACAGAATTCAACAAATATTTATTAAGCACCTACTGAGTGTCTAGTGCTGTTCAGCACTTTAAAAAAAAAGTTTCCAACCATACACTTGAATGTGTAGCCAGGTATGCTCTTAAAGGAGGACTTCTGCCCTGAAGAAGCAAAGAAGCAAAGAAGCAGGTTGTTAGAAGCCACACGCAAGATCTAACTCCCAAAACACACACACACACACACACACACACACACACACACACACACACACACACACACACTAGATCCCAGGCCAGTCCCAAGGAATCTGCTGCAAATCACATATTCTGTTCAGAGGAACTCAGACCACGGTCTCCCTAGGGTCTCTGGGGGTCTCCTGTCCCCTACCACCCCCTCTTCTCTGACAGCAGGCAGCCCCAAGGACAAAACAGCCACCAGCTTCTTCTATGCCAGGGCTCAACATGTTAGGACATGTTCCTGAGGGCCTGAATGCTAGTCAGGACCACAGCCTGCTGCCCGGGCCTGCTCCCAAGGAAGCAGGCAGCTTAGGGATGTAGGGAGACTCAGCCTGAGAGAGCAGAGGATCCAGGTCAGCCCCCATCCAGGAGGGACGTGATGACGGAAAGGAAAGGTAGAAGCCCTAGCCTGAAGAAGAAGGATGTGAGGAAGGCTCAATGGTGGCCACAGGAGCTGCCCAGGAAGCAGGGGGAAGTGCTGGGAACAATGTCACTGTTTTCTCAGAAAAGGCCTGGGGAGTCCCTAACAGGGGCAGTCAGCTTTCAGTGGAATTCACCTCCACACAGGATCCCAAGAAGTGAGACCCCCAGAGAAGAGGCAGAACAGAGACATGATTATATTATTGAGCAGAAGTCCCACTTGCTTTTTTTAAAAGGAAGAATGAGATTGGGAGCTCCCCCAACTCCACCCCCCGACCTTCTGGGGGTTTTACCCAGCCAGTACAAAGATCAGGATTGACCATACAGTGAGGTAGAGGAATTTGTGACAGAATTTGTGCCAAATACTTCCAGCTTCCCTGAGCTAGCAATTTCACCTTGTCTAAGCCTAAAATTTCACCATTAGAAATTCATTTCTATAGTATTAAGTTCTGTTCTTCATTAAATAAGATCATATAGGCAAAATGCTTAGCATAGTGACTGGCACATAGAAATCAGTGGGTCAAATGAGTGCCTGAATCCTGCAGAGGGTTCTGGGTGGCACAGCACAGTGTGAATGTGTTGATCATATCATTTAGGTACTAGAGGGTGGTGAGGGAATGTTGTGAACACAGGCCACCTGAGGAGTGTAGGGCTCTCTGTGCCTTTGCACATATTGTTCCCTCTTCTTGGAATGAGTGTTCCTGACCAATATGCCCCACCTCCACTCCTTTCTCCACCCATTGAACTCCTACTGATCCTTCATGACCTGACATATATGACCCCTTGGGGCAAGGCTTTCTCCGGGCTTCTTCTGGCTCCCAGAGCCCCTGGTAAGCAATATACTCCACTGTGCCTTACTGGCTTGCCTGGTTCATGTGCCTACTGCATCCTCTGAGATGGGAACCTAGAGAGGATGAGCCCATATTTTATTCATCTTTGTACCTTCAAGGCCTAGCAGCCTCAGCCTAATCTCAGTGCATATTTATGGAAGAGCCATTTTTGGCCTGCACTCTGAGGTTAGGCTTCAGTGCCACTGCTTCTCAGCCCTCTCTTTTATTTATTCATTCATCTATTTACTCATTTATTCATTAAAAAATAATATAATTAACACTCACTGCTCAACCCAAGAATTAGAACATTACAAATCATTGACACCTTCCTATGATTTCCTCTCCTATGCTGACCCTTCCTCCCCTACCCCAAAATAAACACTATCTTGCAGGGTACACTATTTTATGTTGAACTTTCCTTTGTTTTCAATAGTTTTATCACATGTGACCAAGACAGTAATGCTCTTCCATTTTTCTACGTGCTCTCCTACATCTCCCAGCCCCTCCTGTAGTTTAGACTGGGTAACGTGACTGGTTCTAGCCAATGAAATGTGAACATAAGTGACATTTTCCTCCTTAGAGCTGAGGTCAAGTGAAATTCTCCAGCCTTTCTGTCCTCCCTGGCTGTGGCAAAAGTGAGGTCTCATGTCCCAGATGGTGCCACCTCACGACGGCAGATCCTCCCTCAGCCTAAGTTCCTGAGTGGCTGTGTGGAGCCAAGCACCCCACCGACTTGTGTAAGACACGTATGTGAGAAAGAAATAATCTTTTGTTATATGAAGTCAGTGACATGTGAAGCTTATTTATTCCTGCAGCATAGCCTACCTAAGATTTATCCATATGGCTATGGGCGATTGTGGTTTGTGCAAGTCTGTGGCACCCAATGAAGTACAGCTCTGGGTATTTGCACTCTTTGGACGTTGCCTCCCCTTGAATCTGTCTGGCTTACGACTCTTTTAGCCAATAGACTGGGTAATTCTGTGCCTGTTCTAGGCCTAAGCCTTCAGAAGGTCTAGCAACTTCTGCTTTTGCATTCTTGAGGAACTTGAGACACCACGTGAGCAGTTTGATTACTCTGAGACCACCATGCTGAGAGAAGTCATGTGGAGGCCACATGCAAGATAACTAAGACTACTCCCCCACACACAATAGCTCCAGGTGATCTCCTAGCTGACCGCCAGCATCAACATGCCAGCCACGTGAGTAGGACCATTTTAAAAGTTGACCTTTCACCCTCAGTTAATCCTCCCCCGTTGAAGCCACATGGAGTAGAGACAAGCCATCCCCAATGAGCCCCTGCCTAAATTGTAGAATTGTGAGCAAATAAATGATCGTGGTTGCCACTATGTTTTTTTTTTTAAGTCTTTATTGAATTTTGTTACAATATTGCTTCTGTTTTACGTTTTTTGGTTTTTTGGCCGCAAGACATGTGGGATCCCAGCTCCCCAACCAGGGATCGAACCCGCACCCCCTGCACTGGAAGGCGAAGTCTTAACCACTGGACCGCCAGGGAAGTCCCACCACTACGTTTTAACATGGCCTGTTACGCAGCAATACATAATTAAAACAGGGCTCAATCATTTTCACTGTTATTTAACATCCAGTGATTCCCTTCTCCTGTAAATGGGCACTTTGGTTATTTCCAGTTTTCTGTTATTATGCATAGGGCTGCTATAATTATTTTTTTAAAGATTTTTTGGATGTGGACCATTTTTTTTTAAACATCTTTATTGGAGTATAATTGCTTTACAATGGTGTGTTAGTTTCTGCTTTTGGACCATTTTTTTTTTAAGTATTTATTGAATTTGTTACTACACTGCTTCTGTTTTATGTTTTGGTTTTTTGGCCACAAGGCATGTGGGATCCCAGCTCCCCAACCAGGGATCGAACCCACACCCCCTGCATTGGAAGGCGAAGTCTTAACCACTGGACTGCCAGGGAAGTCCTAATTATTCTTATCCATGTCTTTGGGTCACACATGCAAGAGTTTCTCTTGGACATACACCTAGTAGTAGAATTGCCCCCACAATCTTCCTGTCAGAAGAAAAATGATTGGTGAAGCACCTGCAGTTGGTGTTTGGACCTGTCTGTGTCTTTCAGGATTACTGGGAAAAGTCTAAAGCACTGCACACATGTTTGGGATTATCATTGCTTGCATTTTTGTGGAAGAATAAAAAGGAATCCAAAGGAATGAAGCACTAATGGTGGAATTTCAGATATACTGGACACCTGTGGGTAGACATTTGGTTACTGGACACCTGTGGGTAGACATTTGGTGACAAGAGGAACTGCCCACAGACACTGAGTTCAGTCCTCTGAGCCAGCCTTCAAAGCGCCCAAGACATCCCTCTCCCAGGATCTTTAGCTCAGAACAGCCTTCTGAATGATTCCCAAAAAGTAGGAATGATGCATTCTTTCACTTTTTTCTTTCCTAACAAATTATTTTTAAGCCCCTCCCAAGAAAAAGCCCCATCAAAGTTCTGAGGGTCTTGGGTTTGGATCCTCTGATTGCATAGCAGTGTGGAGTCTTAGAAAGTCATTTCAGGATTTCAGATCCATTATCTGAGTCCTCACCATCCCCACCCCCCTCCCTCCCTCTCCATCCTGGATGGGTGCTTTAGACCCATGTTACAGATGGTGGAATGGAGGCCCCAAGAGGTGCTGGCTTTGGCTGAGATGACACAGGCAGAGAGTCAGGGCAGAGTCAGGGGGCAGCCCTCTCTGCTCCCCCTCCTATCAGCTGCTTGTCCTTATCTTTGCTCCCCTAGGATGGCACTGAGTGTCACACATAGTCAAGATGCCACCAGAGCCACTGTGGAATGCAACAGCTGCAAACCCAATCCCCAAATGCTGGTGGCCCGAAGTTCAGAGCTAAAGGGAGATTATGCCTCCCTCTCCTCACCCTCAGTGGTTCTTAACAACCCCGCACCTGCTGTGAGGAATGATTACCGATGTCTCCTTTTGGGTACATGCGAGCAGCTCGGTGCTGGACTTAGGAAGAAAAGTGGGAGTGTGTGTTAGGATGACTCTAGCCATTGTAATAAATAAACTCTCAAATTACAGTGACAACCCAATAGAAGTTTATTTCTGACTCACATATGAATACAATTGAGGTGTTCTGGTTGGCAGGTAGCTGATCTCCATGTGATAATTCAGGGACTCAGGCCCTTTCCATCCTGTGGCTCCACCATGCCCTAGGGCATCAGGATCTCTGCTTCCAGCTGGAGAAAGAGAAAGAACATCAAGAAGGTATATGCATTTCTTCACACCTGGTTCAGAAGTAACACGCATCATTTCCCACCCACATTCCATTGGTAAGAACTTGTCATGTGGTCCCACTTAGATCAAGGGTCTGTGTAGTCCCTGGAGGGGGGCACAGATGTCTGATGAGCTGCTAGCCGTCTCTGCCACAGCAGAAGAGCGAGGCAGATGAGAACCCCTTCCTCTTCCCCCTCTTCCCACAAGAGAGTTTTTTCCTGCCGAGTTTCCGGACCTGGCCACGAGAAGAACAGTGCATGACCTCTGAGCTGCATGACCTTGGACCTCAATATCTTCATCTATAAAACGGGTACTTTCATATCCATGATGCTACAACCTTTGCTGAGAGGTTGAAAAAAAAACGAGGTAGACATGATGCTCCCCAGTTCCCAGAGGAAGAAACCAGGACACAAAGAGACAGTGTGACTTGTCTAAAGTCACACAGCAGGACCCAATTTCCCCCTTCTTGTACATAGGTTTGTTTTGTTTTGACTAGTCAACATCAAAGTCTGCTGAGAAGTCACTGGACTGAAATGCAGGAAAATCCCCTACTCAGCAAATCCATCTGAAAACCTCCTGGGGGCCTAGGAGGATTACTAAGAAAAAGCTTTTTATTGTCTGAAATGCAGGTATAGAGACCCTGACAGGTTCTTGGTGGGCTGTGTGGGACCCAGCCTGGACCTGGTTGGGGGGAGGGAGCCTGCTGTGGTGAGACTTTGTGTGATCACTTTGCAGATGCCTGAACTCCATCCTTTAAACCATTTTCCCTCCAGCTCAGGAATTGTCAACACAGGGAATGGGAGAAAAGGGAACCCCCTTTTGAAAAATGTTCAGGTCCTACAAATACGCAGACTCTCTCTAGAAGAAGATACAAGAAACAATGACAGTGGTTGCCTCTGAGGAGGGAAGCAGGTCCCCTGTGTCACCTACCTCCATGGGCACCATTAGCACCATCTGAGTCTGTGTGGACAGCGCCCCCTGGAGTTGTGCTATGTACAACTCTGAGTGCAAGGTAGGCTTATTCCTCATAATATATATTAATAGTTAACTCCATTTAAAATAATAATTAACACAATTAAGAACCTATTCCAATTTCTGGCCCCATCTGGACCTACTGAATTAAAATTGTGTGAGAGTCAACCAGCTACACAAGTATACAGGTATTTTGAAAAATCTCCCCAATAACTGAAACCTCCGCACCCTCCAGCCTCACGGCTTTGGGAACCCTGATTTAGTCTGTCCATGCACAGGGCGCCCTTTCTTACCTCTAGAAGTTCTCAGCAGACCCTTCCATCTGGTTGAGAATGAGAGAACCAGGAATAGATTCTGTCACTAAATGGGAATGGGGGAAGGGAGAAGGGGCAGGTGGGGTGGGAGCTCCAGGCTTAGTGCGCAGGCCAGCTTTACCTTCTGGGCAGTTGGGTCGCCCACACCCCTGCAGCTCTGAACCACCCCTCCTAGTCCAACGCCCCCCACCTCCACCACCCCCCCACCCCACCCGCCCCAGTGTATCACATCAGCATCTTTGGCCGGCACAGCTCAGGCTCGGCCTTGCCCGGGCTTGCCTTTTGTTGCATCATCCTCTGGCCTTGCCCGGTGCAAGCCGCCCACTCACCGCTGGATAAAACCAGCTAATTATATCACGGGAGACCCAAGGCGGGAGCATGTGGGCATTTTCAGCTGACCCAGCCTGTTTCTACTTGCTTTGCATGATTGTTCTTGGTTTTTCAAAATAATAATAACAACTACCAACCAGGGAAAAACTGGCCCGGGGCTGTGGAGCATGCTGCTGAAGCAAGAGCAAGGGTCCACCTGCTGCTCCAGGAAAAACCTACCCAGCACTCAGCTCAGAAAATGAAAAACAAGTCTCTTGACTCCCGAATCAGGGCTCAACAGGCAAACAGCTCTGAGAACAGGATACACTGGAATAAGCAGAATCAGAAATGCAAATATTGCTTTGACAGCATCAATAACAGCAGCAAGGTAATTTATTTTTTCAAAATTTTTAAAAATTCTATTTGTAGTTTAGTCAAAAGTAGAGAGTTTTGTTTTCCCATAATTTCCTATATTTATTTTTGGAGGAGATAATACAGTCAAAAGATACAAAGTGATATGCAGTGAAAACTCCCTCCTTTCCCTGCCCTCCAGCCTTCCATTTCCTTCCCAGAGGCTGTGGCTGGCTGCTTGTGCCTCCTTCCAGAGACAGTCTATGAACAACCAGATCCACAGTCCTTCATCCAAAACATTTGGGGACAAATGGGTTTCAGAATGCAGAACTTCTCAAATTTTAGACAAGTAATGAGGTGCACGTACCATGTATTTTGCAACATCTTCCCTCCATCTAGGCTCTGTATAGGATGACCCTTGGTCTGAGTTTTAACATTTTAAGTTCCACATCCAAGGAACCTCTCAACTGCAGGCAAACAGGATGATGGGTCTCCCTAAGTCTGGAGTGTAAGGTATTTACACTAACGGGGGTGGGGGGTTAGCAGAGGAGGAGTCAGATCTTCATTCCTAATGCTTATTTGTGACTGCAAGTTTAAGTCCAAGCCTGCTCAGAAGTTGAGGGAGAGACAAGAAGACCTGATGAGGTCTCCCAGACCTCCTGCACCTGTCCAACCACTTAGATCATGCAAAGTCATTCACATTAAGAATGGTTTACCAAGCAAGAAAACAACTTACATTCAGACCTACTGTATTAGGGTTCTCCAGAGAAATAGAACCAATCTCTCTCTCTCTCTCTCTCTCTCTCTCTCTCTCTCCCTCTCTCTCTAATATACATATGTATATATGTAGAGAGACAGAGACAGAGACAGAGGGACAGAAATTTATTGTAGGGAATTGGCTCACGTGATCGTGCAGGCTAGCAAGTCCATAATCTGTAAGGCAGGCTGGCTGAATGGCAATTTCAGCAGGAACTGATGTTGCAGTCTTGAGTCTGAAGGCAGTCTAGAGGCAGAATCCTTCTTCCTGATGGTGGTAGGAGGGAGAAGATGGATCTCAGTCTTTTCTCTTAGGCCTTCAACTGATTGGATGAGGCTCAATCACATTATGCTAATCAAACCAAATTATGTTAATCAGCTTTACTCAGTGTCTATTGATGTAAATGTTAATCACATCTAAAAAATACCTTCACAGCAACATCTGGACTGGTGTTTGACCAAACAACTGGGCACCAAGTTGACACAAAACCTTCACACCTGTTTAACATCCCAACTCTTCAGCTGTGAGTGTTTGTCAGGGATGGGATATGGAAGTCCCTACCTTCCCAGAGCTAACAGTCACAGAGATAAAGCTGGGGTACACAAAACAATCACGAAGAGTATGAAGAAGTGTCTTGTGTGGGATACATTGAGAGGTTCTGAGTACAGCCTGGAAAAGTCCCCTCAAATATAGTCCAGAAGGCCAGAAAGATACTGGGAGTTCATACCCAACATTGAGACAAGCAGGCTTCCTCTCTTGTCAATTTCACTCATTTTTTAATACAAACAAAAATCTTTAATAAAGTGGGCCAGCAGAGCAGTATTAGTAAATCCTAAATGTAAGAACACAAGCTGTCAATAAAGAACACAGGTACGATAGGGCTCCTTTCTCCCTGACCTGTTACCATTCATCAATTTCAGCTTCTGGTTAAGTCTCCAGATTTAAAACATTTTCCCGACTAGACTTGTAATCATGTTCTTAAGCTGCCAACCACCCTGAGATTTCAGAGGCTTCTTGTTCCACATAGATTCAAAAGGCCTTCCAGCTTGTCCTGTCTGCCAAGGTCTTTGCTCCACCCCAGGACTAAGCCATTTTTCTGCTGGTTTTCCTTGAGAACAAAATAGAACCAGAGTATATTCATTCACTCACTCACTTGTTTGTTCATTCATCCATTCATTCATGATATTACCAGTCCAAATGGTGATGGGTAGAGGCTATGCCTGCAAAAGGAGATACAAAATACTATGCACCAATAACAAAGGAAAACAGGCTCACATAGGTAAAAATCCTACCAAGATAGGTCTCTGTGACCAGGCCCAGTTAAAGAAAGGGGTTAGATGTCAGCAGATGGGGACTTGGAAGTCTGAGTTAGGAACCCCCTTCCTAAAACCAGGGGAGGATCCAGGTGGCGCTTAAGTTTATGCGATGATAGAAGTCCTCTATAAGAAAAAGAAGACAATTATAAATATAGTATTGCCAGAACACTTCCCATGCAAATGAAAGTCCTGGAAGCCTGCCTTCATTAGCTCACCATAAATCCACGCTGTGTGTAGCTAAACAAGGATCAGGGAGGTGGTAGTGTATGTGCAAGGAGTGGCACCTGGGGCTACAGTTTTAAAACTTAAAGGACCAGAATAACCTGGGCTAGAGGACAACACAGGAGAGCCAAGAGAGAGTGGATGAAACCATCTTGCAGGGCCTGGATCAGCCTGCCTCATACGTGCTGGGGCCCCACCCCCACCCCACTGGCTGTACAGAGGGTGCTCTTGTTGATGGTGCTCTAATCCCTGCCTCCTCCAGTATTAATAATAATGGTAATAATAGTACTAGTAATAATTAGTATTAAGGAGGCTCACACTTACTGAGCGCTTCCTATGTGCCAGGTTCTGTTCTAAGTACTTTGTCCATAGTCACTTGGTGAGTTTTCATAACAGCTCTATGAATGAGATACCATTACTTTCATCCCCATTTTAAAGATTAGGAAACTGAAGTAGAGATAGAGATTAAATCATTTGCCCAAGCCAGACAGGGACAGAACAAGGATTTGAACCCAGACAGGCTGGCTCCAGAGGTAAATCTTTTAACCACTAATAACAACAACAGCTAACACTTAGGTCGTGATTACCCTGTGCCAGCTGCTCCTCTAAGTGGTCACATGTATCAGCTCAACTAATCCTTACAGGTGCTATTATTATCCCCATTTTATAGATGAGGCAACCAAAACACAGAAAGGTCAAGCCACTTGCCTAGGTCACACAGCTAGGAGGCTGCAAAAGAGGGACTTGAACCCAGGCAGCCTGGCTCCAGTGGCCACATTCTTGTGCACCGAACTGTACCCCTGTGCCATGACTGGATTTAAGGGTAATCTGAGAGCAATGGCCGTGGCTTACTTTTCTCTGCATCATGTGTGATGCCAGCACTGCAGAATTTAATAAGAACTCAATAAATAGTCAATGAACCTTTCTCTAAAATAACCCTTCCTGATAACGTACAAAAATCACATTTCAAGGTTATGGTAGAAAATCTGGAAAATACAGAAAGGCTCCAAGAAGAAATGCAAGTCATTCTCACTACAGCAGAGATAACTAGAGCTAACATTTTGGTGTCTTTCCAGCCAGTGTTACAAAATAGGGATCCCACTGTATGTCCTGTCTTGTAACCTCCTTTTTTCTCACTTATCAATACATCACAAACATTTTCCCACGTCTTTACATTTTCTTCTGCAACTTCCACAGAGGAATAATTTGTGAATGCTCAAGTGACCTGCTCAGGGTGCCACCAGCAATGAACCAGAATGTCGCCCACAAACAGCCCCCTCCCCAGGGGGCTCCTCATAAACAGCCCTCTGCCACCAATCTCTCCACCCCCATATATGCCCACCCTATACACTCGGCCCTCTTCTACTTCCTGTCATCTCTAGAAAGCTCATGGCATTCCCTTTGCCTTCCTTCTTAGACTCAGGGTCTCCTCCTCCACTCCTGCCAAGGGTGTGTCCCCATCCTTTTTAACATCCCGTACATCTATTATTCTGTTTTCCCCTCTCCAGGTCACTCTGCACACATCTCATACCCTCCCTCAGCCACAATCAAACTTTTGTCATCCTGTGCCCCATTCCCATAGGACTTGCTAGAGACAATCCAGTGCCATCAGCAAGCCGGCATTAGGCAATGTCTGTTGCAACGCACTGAGTGACAGAGGAGACAATGCCAGCTAAGGTGCTGAGGCTGTAGCGTGGAAGTCTCTCCCAGGGATACAGATGCATTTTGAGCAAGGGCTATCAAGGTACAATGCCTTTACCTAAAAGGGGTCTCTCCTGGTGTGATTTCAAGCTACCAGACAGGGCCTATGAGAGCTATTTTGATGCAAGGATCTCTTTTGATGTAGAGGCCTAATCCACCCTGAGGGTGGGGCAGCCTGGGCACCTTGCCCTAATGGGACGGAATGAAAGACTTTTGAAGGCAGTGGTTCAAGACAGGTGGCTTCTTGATTCTAGCCGCTGTGTCTCAGCCAGGATGGGGGGAGGGAGGACTGCGCAGACAGCCCACAGGAAGGGGGAAGCCTGGGTGGGGTGAACAGGGAGATGGGACTTCTTCCAAATTTGCTCTGCCTGACCTGTACTGTGTGACCTCAAGCAGGTGCCTGTGCTTTTCAGCATCATTGTCATAATAGCACCTACGTTACCTACCTCACAGGTTTTTGTAAGGATCTAATGAGATAAGGTCAGTAAAAGTGCTTTGCCAAGGGTAAAACCCCAAGGTTAGGTGTGGTTAGGACTCTCTGCCTCTTTCCTTTTTTCGGAAGGTGCTGATAGTAACTTTGTTTTTAGGGCATTTCCTCCCTAGCTGCACTCTTTCTATAGACAAAGGGTGGTGGTGGATGTGGATGGGAGCCACTCCTGAGAGTCTCCTTAGCTCTGGGCCACTCTGGCCCCCTATCTCTTTGCCCCCAGAGTAGCTTGCTTTTATCACTGGTATTAACTGAGGGTCCAGGCCTGATTCATTTGAACAGTGTGTGGGGTGACTACCATTCTGGATTCCCCCAAATGGAAGCGTTTCCTGGGACTTAGGACTTTCAGTGTTAAAATCAGACAAGTCCCAAGTACACAGAGATGGCTGGGCACCATAGGTGTACCTGGGGGTTCAGTGGGTCAGGTGTGGGTGTGATTTTTGTCTGGTGTGGCATATACACATGTCCAGCGCGCTGAGGTGTGAGTACATGTGATTATTCATATTTGTGCACAGCGGGTGTAGCATGGGTCTGTTGATACATTGGGGTTTTTTGTGTTGGGCATATGTTGCTGAGTGTGTAATGATGTGATATATGCATGTGTCTGTAAGATGCGCAGGGCTTCTACAGCATGCCATATTTAGTGTGGTATGGGTAATATAAGCATGTGTGCAGTGAATGCGTGTTCTTTCCAGCAGGGGTTTAAGAGTATATTTTGTGTCTGGTGTAGTGTGGAATGTATGCGTGTCACGTGGGGGGGGGCAGTACGTTGTGGTGTGTGTGTGTGAAGTCGACCTCCATGTGGGGGTGTGTACGACTCAAAATACATGGTGTTTGTAGTCTGCGCATGTGTTAAGTGGTACGCTGTGTGTTGTGTGTACTATGTTTTTGGTGTGTCATGGGATGCACGCATGTCTTTGGTAAGCAGAGCAAAGGGTGGGTGTATGTTGGGAGTTCTGCACTCGGTGTGGGGGGTGAGACGTGCCGTCTGTGTGCAGATGCACTGCGTTGTGTTCTGCATATGCTCCCAGCACCGTGCCGCGTGGGCTCTGCTCCGCTAGGGAGGTGTGCGTCCTGTGGGGGCCAAAAGCATAGGGTGTGGTCGTGTGCGGAGGTGTGGGCTAGTGTATGCGTGCCGGCTGTGCGGTGCCCACGTGTACATGCTGTTCCTGTGGGATGGGCTGTAGGAGGTGGCAGGAGGGCACAGGCACTGCGTGCTCCTCCGCGATGGGGCACGGACTAGGGCACCGCCGCCACAATGGGCCGGCGCCGGAGCTCTTGTCCCGTGACCCGCCTGCGGGCCATTCTGGGAAGCGGGGCCACGCCCACCGCGGAGGCTGCCGGGAAGCGGCTGAGGCAGCTGTGTGGGGAGTGGTGGCGTCTTTCTCCTGACTTGCTGCGCTCTGGAAGAGCCGCTCCGTGTTTAAATTGTCCTACTTAATGGCTCCTGTCCAGTGCCGTGCCCCGCACGTGTATTTTCTCGTTTAATCCTCACGGCCAGCCCCTGAGGGGCCTTCTTATCCCCGCCCCCCCGCCGCCCGCACAGGTGAGTTACCTCAGGATACGAGAGGTGAAGGAGCCCGCCCGGCTGGGGCCCCTAACTCCCCAGCTTGCTGCGAGTGAATTTATGAGGAGGGAAAAGGCCACGGGAAATGGAACTCCCCAAATAGCGTGACCGAGTTTCCCCCAAAACCTGTCGAAAAGTTCTTACCAAAAATCTCTCCTCAGACCTTTCTGAGTTTCTCGCCCTAGATGGAAAGGGAGGGAATCACGGTTTAGTGCTATGAAAACAAGGTTGAAAGAATGAAGATGTTAGATAAGCTTGTATGGTATAATACTTCCCAGAGGGTGTATAATCGAATAATGAAGAAGCTGGTTGTCCAAAATTATATTTAATGCCCGTCGTGGAGTGAAGGATTAACATCTCTTTTTAAACTCCACATGGTCATTCTTCAGATTTGCTTCTGGTGGCATCTAACTCCTCCTCCTCTCCCTCCTCCTCCTCCTTCCATCTTGCTTCATTCCTTCCTCTTTCTTTCTTCTGCCATATTTTCCTGTGTATTTGATCCCTTAGGCTGAATCATATGAAATTGCCTCCTATGTAGATAAAAACTAATGTTGGCAATTTCATATCTTCAACCTAATACACTTTGGAAAGCTCTTTTATATTTTGCAAAATTCAGGGGAATTGTTTATGTTTGATTGGAGTTGCAGATGTCCTGAGATTCTCACTGATTGGGGGAGCTTGGGCTTATGTATTATGGCTAGAGGGGTGGCATATGGTGTGCTGGAGCCGGCTTGTACTGGCTTTCCACGTGACTGTTAAATATTCCAGAATTTTTGCAAGTCAGTTGTTAAACCATTGGTAGCTTGAAATTGGCCACGGAGGGAGTATTTACACCATGAAAATTGGCTTCCCTCCTTGCCCTCCTGGGATCCAGTTTACCAGGACACTATTAGTTGTTTGATTTATCTTAGGCCAAGTGAAGTCACAGTGAAATCAGTTCAGAACCACATAGATCCCCAAACAGAAATTGAGACTGAGGGAAGAGTGGAATGGATGCTGGGGAGGCAACCAACAAGCTCAGTGGTTGTGGGAGAAAACACTGAAAACTGGGGGATGTGCTATCATGGTTCATAGTAATAGTTCACTTTAGTTAATATTAATCAAGCATTTATCAGTACTGTTTGAAGTACTTTATATGTGTTAACTCATTTAATCCCCACAACAACCTTATGAGGTAGATGTCATTGCTATCTCCATTTTACAAATGGAGGAACTGAGGCTTGGAGAGGCTGAATAAGTTGGCCGAGGTTATACGGATAGTAAGTGGTAGGGTTTGGCTTTGACCTCAGTTTGGCTTTAACTCAAGGACACATGCTCTTAACTACATTGCCTGTATTACATACGTTAGGTTATACTGCAGTAATAACCCCCTAATTTCAGTGTCTTACAATAATAAAAGTTTATTCTTGCTCACATTACATGTTAGCTATGCGTCAAACGTGGTTCTGCTTCACACGTCTTATTCTGGAACCCAGGCTGAAGGAGCAGCTCCTATCTTGGCCTTTCCCCCAGAGAAAAAAACAATTCTAGTACCATGTGATGATTCTTAAGATTCAAGTAATGTGTGACATACTTCTCATCACATTCCATTGGTCAAAGCACATCACGTGGCCAAGCTTGACTCAAGGAGGGCTGAGAAATAGATTCCCCCCCTCCCCAGGCACTGCAAGTCACATGGCAACCTGCTGGGTAGTGAATAACAGGGAACTGTTTTAGGTTATGTTCCCAGAAGCAGACCCTGAGTCAAGGATTTGTGGGTTAAGTGATCTATTAAGGAAGTGTTCTGGGAGAATCCGGAAAAGGAGTGGAGGAGCAGGACAGGAAAGGAGACAAAGCTAAGTAAGGGTATAATTTCAGGCCAAGTCCTGGGCTGAGCCTTATCCAGAGGGGGTTCTGGGTACAAATTATATACCTCAGAGTTTATCCCAACTCAAGGCAAGGGAGCTGGGCTTTCATATTTCCACAGCTGTCAGTCATCGGTTAAGGACTGCTCTAAGGATACTTTTGGCTTTCTGAATATGGGTGAAGCAGTTCCAGCAGTCCTGGACCAACCCTTCAAAAAGAATCACAGGGGGGCTTCCCTGGTGGCGCAGTGGTTGAGAATCTGCCTGCCAATGCAGGGGACACGGGTTCGAGCCCTGGTCTGGGAAGATCCCACATGCCGCGGAGCAACTAGGCCCGTGAGCCACAACTACTGAGCCTGTGCATCTGGAGCTTGTGCTCCGCAACAAGAGAGGCCGTGACAGTGAGAGGCCCATGCACCGCGATGAAGAGTGGCCCCAGCTTGCCGCGACTAGAGAAAGCCCTCGCACAGAAACGAAGACCCAACATAGCCAAAATAAATAAATAAATAAAAATTAAAAAAAAAAAAAAAAAAAGAATCACAGGTGCGTGGCTCTCGGAAACAAAATCACCCAGAAATCAGGAGAGGGAACAGAACCTGAAAAGAGATCTGAGAAAATTTGGACCGAGCACCAGTAGTGTACACTAAAGGAACAGTAATGCCATCTACCACACTGCCTCTTATTTTATACTGTTTTACTTCTGTATCAAAGGTATGACATTATTTCTCCTATAGTTAATGACATGTCTTTGATGTCAGGAAGAGGAACCACAGTTTGCTCCTCTTGGAACAACAGGTAATGGGGAGTCATTACAGGTTTTTCAATAACCCAGTGTAGTATTTGCTGAGCACATGTGTCTAACACTGAAATCTTTCCAGAGTGAAGAAAGACGTGTGCAATACTGCAGTGCAATTCTGGCAGTAACCCAGAGTTAGTGCAGCCTCCACAGGTTAAGGGCACAGTCCCCAGTAAGACTGCCCTACTCTACCTACACCAGCTGCAAGTTCAGGGGTCCCCAGGCCATGCTCACTTCTGACCAATCGGCTGCAAATTCAGAGTTCCCATGACCCCCTCAGGTTCCATAATTCGCTAGGATTATTTATAGAACTTAGGAAAGTGCTATACTTTATGATTATGGTTTTATTATAAAGGATACAACTCAGAGTCAGCCAAATAAAGAGACATATAGGATGAGGTCTGGGAGGATACCAAACATGGACCTTCCCTGCCCTTTCTCTGTGGAATCTGGATGTATCATCTTCCCAGGACACCAATACATTCACCAACCAGGAGGCTCACCCAAGCTTCCAGTGTCCAGAGTTTTTATTGGGATTTCATTATATATGCATGATTGACTGAACTCAATCTCCAGCCCACCTTCTCTTCCAGGAGGAAGTTGAGCTGATATCACATGGCTCAAATCCCCAACCCTCTAATCACATTATTGGTCTTCCTGTTGTGACCAGCCCCCATCCTGAGTCACTCATTAACATAAACTCAGGTGTGGTCTGAGGGCCCCACCATGGTTAACAAAGACACCCCTATCACTCAGGAAAATCAGGAAGGGTTCAGAGGCTCCCTCCCCAGAACCTAGGAAAAAGACCAAATTCTTTATTATGCAACATGTATCATCAGATTGAAGAATAATATTGAACTCTGAGCAGAATTTTTCTTTAATTCCACAGGTAGACATAACATGTAAGAGCAAATACAGTATACCGAAGACAAAGAAAAACAATCCTATACTAAATGCAACCAGGGAAGTAAAACAGATGACCTACAAAGGAGCTAAGAGTAACAGCAGACT
This sequence comes from Balaenoptera acutorostrata, assembly GCF_949987535.1. Taxonomy (NCBI): domain Eukaryota; kingdom Metazoa; phylum Chordata; class Mammalia; order Artiodactyla; family Balaenopteridae; genus Balaenoptera; species Balaenoptera acutorostrata. The sequence goes on along the minus strand of NC_080073.1, from coordinate 69,232,556 downwards.
TACCTTGCACAGCAATAGAGGCTAGGAGATAATGGAATATCTCCAAGAGAACTATAAGGTAGGTTGCTCTTTCTTATTGAAAAGTAAAACATAAAATAATTATAGGATACTATAGTGATATTTGTCATCACAAAAGAAAGTTAATTTGTTTTGAAGTTATCCATTTAAAAACCAAAACATTATTTTAATGATTTCTGATGTAAGTTGTTCCAAAGTATATCACCCCATCCCTCCCTTCTTAACAGATAGTTCGGGTTCAACAGTAGCGTGCTCTTAGATAGTGAGACTCCCAGGGGTTACTGAGGTCTACTAGGCTGTTTGCACCTGCGTTAAATGTTCCCACATGCTGTACTTTATACGTCTCTCTGCTCTTTATAATTCTGTCTCACTGCAGCAGCAATTTTACTGAAGCTCTTAATCTGTTAGTGATTTAATGTGCATTTGTCTGAACATAGGTCAGGGGCTTTCTCCATCCTCCTGATGTCTATAGCTCATTAGCTATATGTGGCAGATTATATTTTCTGAAAATGGGCACCACAATATATCCCATCCAACATGTTCTCCTTACAATGTAATGTTGACATCATGTATGCTTTCTTCTCTTGAATCTGAGTGTGTCCATAATGTTATGTGACTTCCAAGGTCATAAAAGATGATACAGCTTCCACCTCTGGGAATGCTTATTCTTGGAACCTAATCACTATGCCACAAGGAAGGGGAGAAACCACATGGAGAGGCCCTGGGTAGGTGTCTGACAGAGCCCCAGCTGAGGCCCCATTCAGCAGCCAACACTAATCTACCTTGTGGATGAGTGAGTGCATAAGTGAGTGAGCCTTCAGGTGAGTCCAGCTCAAGCCTTTGAGCCACCCCAGCTGAGGCCAGCTGGAGCAGAAACAAGCTTTCCAAGCCGTCCCTGCTGAGCCTGCCCAAATTATGGATTTAATGAGCAAGAGAGTGATGGTTGTTTTAAGCCTCTAAGTTTGGGTGGTATCATTCATAGCAATAGATAACTGAAAACTATGTGACTACTTTTTACTCACTGCTTAAAAGTTGTTCCATGTGACTTGTTGGTTGGAGCCCTCTTAACCCAAAGGTGTCCTTTGTCAATTGTAAGGAAGTTCAAACATTATAAATTATTTCAAGTTTTCTCCTGCTCTAGACAAAACTTCTTTGGTTTCAAGGAAAGGAAGAAACCCATTCAATTTACCTCAGGAAAGGGGGGTTTAATGAAAGGACACAGGATTATGGGAATCCAAGAACAGGAACTGCTACACAGCATGGCCTCATGGGAACTGCAGCTATTTTTGCATGTGTAAAATATATGTATACATAATATATATTATATATACAAATATATACTATATATACAAATATAGATATATAATATATATACAAATATATATATGTATTTACAGCTTTTCTACCACTCTCTGCACATATACTATATTCTTTTCTCACTACATAGTCTTAGTTATTCATCAATTCAGAAGTGGGTCGTCACATCTTTTCCCACTTCCTAGTCCCCTTTCTAATCTCAGTCTTTATAATTCAAGTGCTGCTACTGATTCAGTACCCAGTTTCCATTTCTTGAAAAAACATCTGATTAAAACAGCTCCTCTTTGTTAAATAAGACCCCACAAAGCACAAGCATATGGGCTAATTACACCTGAACTGACCTTGGTCAGGTGTCCATCCCAGGGCAGACAGGTGCAATTTTGAGGTAAGGAGTCCCCCAGAAAGAGTGTGGGTGTGCATCTAGTGATTGACCTCTCTAGAACACCTCCTCATTAAGGCTGTTAACTCCTGGACAGAAAATGAAAGCTGAGATGGGCACAAGCATGACCAGATACGAGTAGCACATAATCAGGAACTGGCAGCCCAGGGAAGCGTCAAGAATGAGGGAGAATGAACAAGAACCATGTCTGGCAGCAGATGGTGAGACCTACAGGCCTTGGTAACATTTGCAGGTGGCATTTCACCCTTGATGGCTCCAAGGTGTCCTACAGAGTCTCCAGAGTCCAGCAGACTCTGAGTTCAAATTCTAGGTCAACTGATCTAAAAGCTGTGAGACCTCAGGCAAATTACCCTCTCTGAGCTTTGATTTCTTCTTCTGTAAAATAAGGATAATATTGCAGGGTGAGGGTGGGAATTAAATACTTAACACAGGCCTCATCGCAGCCACTCACTAAACATGAACTCCCTTGCTTCCTCCACTTGGGAGTCAGAGCTCCCTTTCCAGGTTGTGAAATGTGCTGGGACAAAGATCCTGTGGCTAGAGGTCAAAAGGTTTCTCACCCCAGTTACTCACAGCCTCAAAGGAGTTCCCTGCCTCAGGGCTTTGCACCTTGCAAAGGTGAAACAAGCCTTTATGGGTCCAGATCTGCCCTGATGGGGCCACCAACTTAACCTTTTTCTAAAAATCACCAGATTCCTAAAAATCTGCAGAACAGAGAGACTGTAGATGGTTTGGAGACATACCAAGAAATGTGCATGTTAGAAATCAGTGAATAGAAATTTACAGTGTAACAGCATTGAAGCTCTTGGATGGGCCCCTCTCATTTTAAGAACCTAGTGAAATTATGAAACCATCAGGCAGATCTCAGTCCCGTGAAGACTCTCACTGTCCTCAGGCAGTTCAGCACTCTGTACAGCAGCAGTTACTAAATGTCGTGTGTTGCATGTCGAATGCCAGCACCGAGGCACAGAGGCTGAGGGGAGGAGCAGTGCATCAGGAGTTCCAGGCCTGGGGTCCATTCCCAGCCTTGCTGCTGACTAGCTCTGTGTCCTTGGGCAAGTCACTTTCCCTCTCGCATCCTGGATCTCCACACCTATAAAATAGGAAGGCTGGACCAGACAGTTTCCAAAAGGCCTCAAACTCAAGTAGGGAAGGAGTGTCTTAGTGATTAAAAGAACCCTTAAAATTACCCAAACATCAGTTCAAATCCTGTCTCTTCCAGTATTAGTGGTGTGACCCTGGGCAAGTTGTTTAACCCCTATACACCTCAGTTTCTTTATCTGTAAACTGGGTGTAGTTACAGTGTAAGGTTGCTCTGAAGACTGAAGAAGATAATACGTGAGTGCATGCAACACAACGCCTTGTACATAGTAAGTTTTTGATGAATGTTAGATATTGTTGTTAGTGAATGGGGATTTTAAAATATATTTTTGAAAGCTTAGCTCCATTAATCATATTGACCCCTGGGGCTCCCCAGGCCAGAATCAACAGGTTTCTGGAACATCAGAAGAGGAGCAGATACAAATTTGTACAACAAAGGCATTGCTCTCCTTCAATTAACAAGTTTCCCTTTGTTGTTGGTGGTGGGGGCCTCCTTGTAAGGCAATAATCTTGAAAGACAGGCTATGGGGAGAAAGAAATGATTTTATAAATGTTTTAAGCCCCCACTCCCTTAAGTCAGCTTGGAGGACTTGACCATTAAGGAGGTTACTGTAAGCCAGGCTAGAGAGAACTCAGTATATGGCACAGAGCAGTATTTCTCTATCTTCCCGGGAGAGAACTAAACTCAGATCCCTGGGTCACACCCCACATTACTTGATGAGACTGTCCAGGATGGGAGCCTCTGAAGGGACATTTTAAGCCAGTGCCCAGTTACTCTTGTCCGGGAAGTTTAGGAAATCCTGGCAGAGAGAGTATGCCCGCCCCTCAAGCCCTGGTGCATTGTGAGAAGGAGAAGGAGAGGGATGGGGGGGCAGTAGGTTGCGAGACTGAGAACTGACCCTTCCCTAAGGTACATAGGGGGAAGGAAGGGAGAAATGGTCCTTTTAATGAGGTGACTGAATATTTATCCGTTAGATGCAGTTGAAATGGAAGCAGACCAAGATGCCTAATTGGCAAGTTGTCCCCTCCCTTCTCAGTTCCCACTCCCTGAGGTGTGGACTCATGAGACAGATGAAATCAGTCTCAGGAAATGGGGGAAAAAAATAATAATAATGTCTTCTTTGTACATCTGAGTATCCTGTCATCAAAATGTCACACCATTGTTGTGATGAATTGGGAGATTGGGATTGATATATATACACTAACATGTATAAAATGGATAACTAATAAGAACCTGCTGTATAAAAAAGTAAATAAAATAAAATTCAAAAAAAGAGAAAAGAGACACAGGGTGAAAAGCCTTGGGAAAAAACAAAGAACAGCAAAAAAAAAAAAAGAAAGGGGGCCAAGAAGGAAGGTTCTGATGGCCCTTTGGCTACCAGCAAAGCAGTCCCTGCGGAACAGTCAGGTCTCCCAGTGGGGCCTGAGAATGGGATAGAACTTTCCAAAGAGGAAAATCCGCAGGAAGTGAGAAGAGTTCATTCAGAAGCATGGGAGGGGTATGGAGAAGTCCGGCAAGTTCAGTAAGTCAGATGCTCCCAAGGAGAAGGGCAAAAAAGTGCCCTGGGTGTGGGCACTGGGTGGCACTGCTAACAGGGAAGTCCTGGACTATTGCACTCCCACCACCAATGGAGCCCCTGAGGTGGCCCCGCCCGAGGACATCAGCTTGATTCGAGGGACTGGGTCTGGGAGGCAGCTTCAGGATCTGGACTGCAGCAGCTCAGATGACGAAGGGGCCGCTCAAAACTCCACCAAACCTAGTGCTACCAAGGGGACTCTGGGTGGCATGTTTGGGATGCTGATGGGCCTTGAGGGTTAGAAGAGCTTGAGTCGTGAAGACATGGAATCTGTGCTGGACAAGATGCATGACCATCTCATTGCTAAGAACATGGCAGCAGACATTGCAGTGCAACTCTGAATCTGTGGCCAACAAGCTGGAAGGCAAGGTGATGGGGACGTTCAGCACGGTGACTTCCACTGTAAAGCAAGCTCTCCAGGAGTCCCTGGTGCAGATTCTACAGCCACAGTGCCGTGTAGACATGCTCCAGGATATCATGGATGCCCAGCATCATCAGTGCCCTTATGTGGTCACTTTCTGTGGTGTCAGCGGCATGGGGAAGTCTACTAATCTTGCCAAGATTTCCTTCTGGCTGTTTAAAAAAAAAAAAAAAGTCACACCACTGTTATCAAGAATTCTTCATCCAGGAGTCTCTCCAGCTCTGAAACCTTATGGGTCTAGGGTCACTCAGGACCTAAGCCTGGTTAGGGCCCCTTTGGGTCCAGGAAGCTGCCCTTTGCCTTCAGGGCAAGAACCAGAAAACACTCTTCTAGGCTGGCTGGGAAATGGTTTGGGGGCAAGAGGCTGGAGATTAAATCTTCCCAAAGGAACCACACATAGCCACCAAATTAAAGGATAAGCCCACACAGATGGTTTTTTTTTTTTTAAGTAAAAAGAATGTGTTTTTTTTTGTTTGTTTGTTTGTTTTTATGGCTCTGTTGGGTCTTCGCTTCTGTGCGAGGGCTTTCTCTAGTTGTGGCAAGCGGGGACCACTCTTCATCGCGGTGCGCGGGCCTCTCACCATCGCGGCCTCTCTTGTTGCGGAGCACAGGCTCCAGACGCGCAGGCTCAGTAATTGTGGCTCACGGGCCCAGTCGCTCCGCGGCATGTGGGATCCTCCCAGACCAGGGCTCGAACCCGTGTCCCCTGCATTGGCAGGCAGACTCTCAACCACTGCGCCACCAGGGAAGCCCCACACAGATGGTTTTGAGAGCATGCTTCCCTGGCCTTGGCATTCTGGGTTTCTCCAATGGTCACACTTCTCCTGGGCCAAGGGTTCATGTCCCTGGGGCTCTGCCCACTTTCTGTAAGGGATTTCCTTTTTTTTCTTTTTTCCTTTTTCTAGTCATTTCTCACACTGCCCTAGTATAGATGAAGAACCCTGAAATTCTGAACATCTAATGCTTTTGATTATTAATTGTGGAAATAATAATCATAATAAACTCAGATTTGAATCATCATTTATACTGTTCTTAAGTTTTAAAAAATTGTGGTAAAATACATATAAAATTTATCATTTTAACCATTTAAAGTATGCACCTCATTGGCATTTAGTACACTCACAATGTTGTGCAACCATCGCCACTATCTAGTTCCTGAACATTTCCTCACCTCAAAAGGAAACCCTGTACCCGTTAGTCACTCTCCGTTTATCCCTACCCCCCAGCCACTGGCAACCACTAATCTGCTTTCTGTCTTTATGGATTTGCCTATTCTGGATATTTCATGTAAGTGGAATCATACAATATGTGGCCTCTGGCTTCTTTCAGTTAGCAAAATGTTTTCAAGGTTTATCCATGTTGTCATGTATCAGTACTTCTTTCCATTTTAAGATTAAATAGTATTCCATTGTATCGATGTACTACGTTTTGTTTATCCATTCTTCAGCTGAAATCCTTTATATTTTTAAAGTGCTTTTTATATACACTGTGTCTGTCACCTGATCCTCACAGAAACTGTGGGAGGTAGTCAGGGCAGGTATTACTCATAATTATTATGATTCTCCCCATTTTACAGATGAAGAGATGAGGCTCATAAAGGTAGGATTACTTGTCCAAGGTCCCATAGCTGGTAATAGCAGAACCAGAATCAGAAACCAGGTCTCTGAGTTTGAATGACCAAAACCTTTCTTGGGCAATTTGCCTTGTAATCACTAACAGTGTCCTTCCTCCAAGAAGATTATGAGTGGACACGTGCTCACTATGGCAAGGCAGGTGAGGACCAGTGAGGGTTCAACCCTTGGACAGGCCTAATTTGGTCCAGTGGCAAAGTCGGTCACTGCCTACAAGGCCTGATCTTGCCAGGCTTCTGCTCAGATCTCCTTAAGGACTCTCCTTCCATCTGTGCATGAAACATACTCACCTAGAAAGCTGTACTCTCCCAGCACCAAACCTAGCAGTCAGGGCTTCATAAATGTTTGCCAACTGAGACATTTTAAGGGCCTAAGGGTTCTCTGATGTTTTGCTCTTTCTCCCCAGTAACTACTGTGTCACCAGTAGCAATCTCCCACTATCCAGAGCAACCCCTTGGGCCTTATTACTTGGAATGAATAATAAGCAACTAGGAGCTCTAGCTCTTTAGTACAAATGAGCAAGACTTTGGGGAGTGGAATCCCACTCCGCAGCAGTGAGGGTGTTATTCCTGTAAAAATAACAACAAAACCAAATAAAGGAAGGTTTGAAAAACTGAACAAAGCAACAAAAATGACCCATAATCTTACTGTTATTTTGAAGAATTACCTTCCACTAGATTTCCTTCCTTTCTACCTTCCTTCAATCCACCACAAAAGTAATACAAAATATTGTAATATTTTAAACATTACCTAATATCTCGCACCCAGAGACAACCCTGTGAACATTTTGCATATTTTCTTCCAGTCTTTTTCAATACCTTTTTTCATAATTGAAGTTATACAGAATGTTCCATTCTGTTAGTACATATGTATTTTCTGTTACTAGTTTTCTCTAATAAAAGCAATATATGTTTATTACAGAAATTTATGGAAAAAATTACAAAAACAGAAGTAAATAAAAATTACCTAGAATGTTCCTTCCACAGATGGAAACTTTAACATGCATTTTTTTACATAGCTGTAATCCTACTGAATACAGTTTTTTTTTCTTTTTTCCCACCTACCTTATTAGCATTTCCCCATGTTGCCTCATAGTCTTTATCATTAACTTTATTTTTATTTTATTTATTTATTTGTTAATGTTTACTTTTTTTTTTTTTTTTTTTTTTTTTTTTTAGGATTTTCTTATTTATTTATTTATTTATTTATTTTTGGCTGTGTTGGGTCTTCGGTTCGTGCGAGGGCTTTCTCCAGTTGCGGCAAGCGGGGGCCACTCTTCATCGCGGTGCGGGGACCGCTCTTCATCGCGGTGCGCGGGCCTTTCTCTATCGCGGCCCCTCCCGTCACGGGGCACAGGCTCCAGACGCGCAGGCTCAGTAGTTGGGGCTCACGGGCCCAGTTGCTCCGCGGCATGTGGGATCTTCCCAGACCAGGGCTCGAACCCGTGTCCCCTGCATTAGCAGGCAGATTCTCAACCACTGCGCCACCAGGGAAGCCCGATGTTTACTTTTTATTTATTTTATTTTTGACTGCACCCCGTGGCATATGGGATCTTAGCTCCAGGGATCAAACCCGCACCCCCTGCATTGGAAGCGCAGAGTCTTAACTGCTGGACCGCCAGGGAAGTCCCTTATTTTTATTTTAATTTTTAATAGGTAACACATTTACATAGTACAATATTCAAAAAATTCGAAGGATACTATGGAAAGGTTTTTTCCCACCTGTTTCTCATTTGCCAGTTTTTCCTCCCACAATACCCACTGTTACCTGTTCCTTGTGGACCCTCCTCCTGAAGCACCCTTCTATGCATATCTAAACAAATACATTATACTTAATTATATTCTTTCCCTATCTTTTCATTTTTTACACAAAGAATAATGAACTATTCTCACCTTTTTAAACTCAACAATATATCCCAGAGGTCTTCCTATTTATATTCAAACAGAGCTTCCTCATTCTTTTTTTTTTAACATTTTCATTGGAGTATAAGTGCTCTACAATGGTGTATTAGCTTCTGCCCCATAACAAAGTGAATCACACGTATACATATATCCCCATATCTCTTCCCTCTTGCGCCTCCCTCCCTTTTTTTTTTTTTTTTTTTAACACCACACAGGATTCTGCTTTATGTAGTGTAACATAATGTATTAAACTAGGCCCCATGGGGGAGAGGCAAGGTAGGGGTATGGGTACAAACTACTATCTATAATATAAATAAGCTATTGTACAAGGATATATAGCAAAACACAGGGAATATAGCCAATATTTTATAATAACTATAAGTGGAATATAACCTTTAAAAATTGTGAGCCACTGTGTTGTACACTGGAAACTTATATAATATTATACATCAACTATACCTCAATTTAAAAAAAAAACAAAACAATTAGAGGACTTCCCTGGTGGCGCAGTGATTAAGAATCCGCCTGCCAGTGCAGGGGACATGGGTTTGAGCCCTGGTCTGGGAGGATCCCACGTGCCTCAGAACAGCTAAGCCCGTGCGCCACAGCTACTGAGCCTGTGCTCTAGAGCCCGTGCTCCACAACAAGAGAAGCCACCGCAGTGAGAAGGCCGTGCACCGCAACTAGAGAAAGCCCACAAGCAGCAACGAAGACCCAACGCAGCCATAAATAAATAAATAAATAAATTTATTTTAAAAAAAAATTAGACCCCATCGATGAATATTCAAGTTATTTCCAATCTGTTGCAAACAATACTACAGTGACTAACATTGTACGTATATCATTTCACATGTGTGAGCATCCATCTGTGGAATAAACTTCTAGAAGTGGAATTGCTGGGTCAGAAAGTGAATGCATTTATAATTTTGATAGATACGGCCAAATTGCATTCTGTAGGCTAGCAGCAGCAGCATATGATTTAACCCAGTGTCTAGCCTTAATTACTTTCTCCATCTTTTGTTATCCCTATGACAGAGTTAGAACCAGCCTCAGGCATAAACCAATTTCCATTTTTGGCCACTCGTATGTAATCTGTACTATATTGAAGGCCTCCTGGATAACAGACATGTACTGTGTGTTGAGAAGCAAATATGCATAAGACAAGGTGCTGTCCTTAGAAGCTGGTCTGGGGAGCTAGTGGGGGTTGGGAGGGGAGCAAGGAGGAAGGGATATGTAAGAAGAGCCCCCCAGGGCTCTGCCCACCAGGCCCTAAACTCCCAAGGAGGAGGAGCTGGGTCTGTTTTTGCTTTCCTTATCCCAGCACCCAGCAGAGCACAGGGTAGGTAGCCAGCATTCAGTATACACTGAGTAGATAAATGATTAAATAATTGAATGTCTGGTGTGGAGGAAAGGGGAAAAGGTTCTGGAGTGAGGCTATTGGTCAGGGCAGGCTTCACAGAGGAGAACAGCATTTGAGGGCCTCTTTTTTGAGGATTAATTTCACCAAAGTGAAACTCTAGTCCAGAGAGGCTGTTTGTTGGCTTCCTGACTCATAAAGAACAGTTGGGCAAGGTGGGGGGTGACACTTAGGAATGATCTGGGGGCAGATTTGAGTGGGTGAAGTTTGGGGGTCCCTCTGATAAGCCCTGGACAATGGGTATCTTCAAAATAAGGCAAAGGGGCTCACTTCGTGCCTAGTGCAGTCATGGCTCGTGGTCCCAAGAAGCACCTGAAGCGTGTAGCAGCTCCAAAGCATTGGATGCTGGATAAACTGACTGGTTGGTGTGTTTTCTCCTTGTCCATCTATTGGTCCCCACAAGCTGAGGGAATATCTCCCCCTAATCATTTTCCTAAGGAACAGACTTAAGTATGCCCTAACAGGAGATGAAGTAAAGAAGATCTGCATGCAGCGTTTCATTAAGATTGATGGCCAGGTGCACACTGATTATAACCTACCCTGCTGGTTTTATAGAAGTCATCAGCGTTGACAAGACTGGAGAGAACTTTCGTCTCATCTATGACACCAAGGGTCGCTTTGCTGTTCATCATATTACACCTGAGGAGGCCAAGTATAAGTTGTGCAAAGTGAGAAAGATCTTTGTGGGGACAAAAGGAATCCCTTATCTGGTGACCCATGATGTTCGCACCATCTGCTAGCCTGATCCCCTCATCAAGGTGAATGACACAATTCAAATTGATTTGGAGACTGGCAAGATTAATGATTCCATCAACTTTGACACTGGTAACCTGTGCATGGTGACTGGAGGTGCTAAAGTGGAAAGAATTGGTCACCAACCAGGAGGGACATTCCTCGTTCTTTTGATGTAGTTCATGTGAAAGATGCTAATGGCAACAGCTTTGCCACCCGGCTCTCCAACATTTTCATTATTGGCAAAGGCAACAAATTGTGGATCTCTCTTCCCCATGGAAAAGGTATCCTCCTTACCATTGCTGAGGAGAGAGACAAGAGACTGGCGGCCAACAGAGCAGTGGATAAAATGATCTCTAGGTGACATGATTGGAAAAGTCTTTGTACTTAATTAAAGATAATACCACATTAAAATAAAAATAATAAGGCAGAGGGTATCTGAGTTGAGACAAAGGAAGAAAAGGGAGAATGGCTAGTGAAGACTACCAAGGAGAAGTTAGGTGCAGAGTGCAGCTGTTGTGGGGGAATGGCCACTCCCCCAGCCCTGTCCCAGACTCTGGTACACCCTGGACAGTCCAGGTTCTGCACCCCTGCCCCATCAACCAGATTCCAAAAAACTGGTCTGATGGCTTGGAAACTCCGACTGCATCCCCAGGAACACAAGTGCCCAATTCTCTCTTTGGGGAGCAAACAAGCATGGTTTTAGCTCCTCTAGTTCATTTCCTAGAATTTTAGAAAGACAGAACAGTTAAAGATTTGACTCTTACAGAAAGTTAAATACCAGCCCATCCCCCACCAGCCCATTTGTTTTACAGATGAGGGAGCTGAGACCCAGAGAGGTGAGGTGGACTACCTGAGGCCACTCAGAAGCAGTGCTAGGTCTAGAAACAGAGCTTCAACTCTGTATCCAGTGCTCTCTGCTCTGAACCAGAGGATGGAGGTCAGGATGGTGACCTAGATGTGGCTCTGGGGCCAGAGAGGGGAGACAAATGCAGGAGCTGGAGGCAGGGTAAAAGCCAGGGTAGGGGTAGGGGTCAGCTACCTACACCTGTTCCAGTTGCTGGGTTATAAACCCTCTAGGAATTCCAGATATTCCACTCATGTCTAAGTTCCCTCCTTGGAAGCAGGTTTGCCAACATGGGTTTCAGAAAGGCCTCGGCCCAGATAAGATAGGTGTGTCATGGAGAGAAGCAATCTGGATAAGGGAAGGGGTGCTGGACCACCAGGTTCAGGGGACCATCTTGGGAAAAGCTGTCCCAACCCTGCACTCCCAGGGGCCCAGGATGGCTTCTAGCAGTGACTCAGGGCTTGCAGGCAATATTCCTGGGAACCCAGCCAGAGCAGAGGGGTGGTAACAGGCCCAGATCCTCTCTGATTCCTGGATAGAGGGTGAGAGGCTACTGCTTCTCCTGGACTCTTGGGACATTGACTGCTCTTGGGAAGCTGATTTGAGAATATACCAGAACTTGATTTTCTCTGCATAAAATCCTTAGGAGAGTCTCACTTTGGGATTTACCTTCTGAAATACCTTTCTGGATACCCTTTCAACCCTGGCCCACCCCCAACCAGGGATTCCTGAGGGGTGAGGGGCAAGTGCATTCCCTTCTCCTGCTGTGGAAGAGGAAGGAAACAATTTACCTACTAGAGTAGACAGAGCTGAATGAAATGATGAAATAAAAAAAAACCTACCTCTTACATCAGTGAGTGGGTATCTTCAGGTTCCTTGGCTCCTGGTAATCCTCACAGCATCCCTGTGAGAGGTTTTATAACTCCCCTTTTACAGATGGGGAAACTGAGGCCCAGTGAAGTTATGTTACTTTTTCTAGGACACAGAGAGGAAAGTACCCAAGGGCAGGGCTCCATGGCTACTGGCCTAGACAAGGTGACTCCTCCCATTCAGGTCCTTGCCCCTACACCACCCCAGGCCTCCCCTGAACAGCTCATTGGCTTTTCAGTGATAAACTCACTCAAAGAGAAACTGAACAATACTGGTAGGGGACGGTGTTTTTTCAGATTTGAGGGATTGTAACTCATAGTAAGAAATGCATTTAACACCACAATGCAGTAACCAGACATAATTCACAGCACTTAGAATAGTTGGTAATTATTTTTTGTTTATTTACAAATAGTAAAAACAAATGGAAGTTTCATAAAATAACGCTTCCCCTTTCTGCCTGAGATGCACTCTGGCATTTTCTGTTCTCTGCTGTTCTGTGTCATTATTTTTGAAAAGTGCTCATGTGACTCACTAAATTGACTCCATGACCTGCAGTTCGAAAAGCACCTTGATGGATGGCAGCTGGGTCCCCCCACCCTTGTCCGCAGGTGGGAAGCGGACAGTGAGGAAAGAGGTCCGACTTTGTACACTTTGTGCCTGGCATTGAACTGTGCCCTTTGGGGACACAGGAAAAGGTACACACGCCTGGATCTCACCCTTCAGTCATTTATAAGCAGAGGAACAAGACTTCCCACACATAAGACAAAGCTGACACAAATTAAAGGCAGAAAGAATTGGTGCCTCTTAAGGACTATATAAGAGCTGCTGTAACAAAATACCACAGACAGGGTGGCTTGAACAAATTTACTTCATCACACTTTTGGGGGCTGGAATTCTAAGATCAAGGTGACAGAAGGCTTGATTTCTCCTGAGACCTCTGTCCTTGGCTTGCAGATGGCTGTCTTCTTGCTGCCTCTTCACATGGTCCTCCCTCTGTACACACACACCCCTGGTGTCTATGTGTCCTAATCTCTTCCTATGAGGACACCAGATAGATTGGATTCTAAGGTACTGGGGGATAGGGCTTCAACATATGAATTTGGGGGGGAACAGTTGAGTCCATAACAAGAACCTATGTGCAGAGCACTAGCTCATGCATTTTTACCCCAGGCTGGGCCCTGTGAGCCTTATTCGTGTTTCGAACACAAGGAAGCTGGTGTTGGGAGAGTTTGGTAATGGCTTGTAGTCCTCCAGTTGACAAGTAGTGGCACAGCATTTGAGTTCATGTTCCACCCTCTCACATATTGTAGACTTTTCACATTTCATGGGAGAAGATGGAGCTGGGCTGAGTTTTAAAAGGCCATCCTGCAGGCAGATGGGAGATGAGTGAGGGCAGAGGAGAGGGAGGAGGCAGTGCTTGGGCAGGACCTCATAGCTTTGTCCAGGTGGATGGAAGAGGAGATAGCTTTACAGACAAGGACAGTGAGGACTGGAAGGTCCTCCTGAGAATTCAGTCCACCCTTCCCATTTCATTGGTGAGGAAACTGTGGCTGGGAAAGGAGAGAGTGATTCAGTGCTTCCACATTGTGTATATGTGTGTGAAAGTCTTGTCTCCTCCCTCTACTCAAGGCCAAACAACATTGTCAGCTTCTCTGTGCTCTGCGTAGGGCCCAGTATGCCCTTCAGAATAGAGATTCAGGTGTTTACTCTAGACATGAGACCCTGGGAAGGAAAGGGACAGTGGGTATGGGGGCGTCTCACTTTTATGCCTCTGACCCCAATGGTGGTGTGTAAAGGTGTACACTACACCTAAGGAAAAAGCAAGCAATTGATAATCACAAACACTTCTAGAGCATGAGGATGTGGATTATATATACACACACAAATACATACACCTGCTTCCCACAACATACACACTTTTTTCCCCTTTTTAAAGTGTTCATGAGAGACACCCTTCAACCAATTTGGAGTCAGCACCAGAGGGTCTTTTCTCTCTCCAGGCTCCTCTTTCCTCTTCTCCCTGCATCCACTAGAATTCTCCATGTTCTCTCATACATCTTCGAGTGAGGTTTTTGCTATAGACAAGCCTCTCTTTCTTTGACCACGTCTCAAAGTGTCTGTTATTTTTCTAAAATATTTGCCCACTGTTGGACTGGTAAATGTTGAACAACCAGCTCTCCAGGGGAAAAAGAGATAGATACATCAATAATTTCAAAAGAGTCAATAAAATTGTAGTATTGGGTTGGCCAGAAAGTTCATTCGGGTTTTTCCATAACACCTTATGAAAATAACTAGGAAGGGATGAATTTTGAATATATATTACTTTTGTTTTTAATATAGTTTATTTAATTATGTGTTTATATCATGCATTGTCAGCAGGGGTGAAAATTGGTTCTTGGCAGGGGATGAAAAACAGTCTTACTCTTCTTAGGTAAATATAAAGCACAAATATACATCCAGTGCATAAACAGACATACAATATATCTGTGATATTAAAATTTCACCGGGAGGGTGGTAGGATATTAGGGGGAAAATGTCTAAAAAGTTTCCTTAGGAGGCAATAATGAACAAAAGGTTGAGAGACACTGATTCATATAGTTTAATTTTTAATGATGGCTCTGTTTAACAGCCAGCTCACAAAATTCCTGAATATTTAGCAATTGGTTCTTGCAAGCCTGTATGAGCTGGTTCCAGTACACCCCCCAGACCTGGTGTGAGGCAGGTGGGAACAAAGTAGAGGAGGGAAAAAGAACGCCCCTCTGCCACCCAAGCAGTACAGCAGGCTGGTAGAAAAGATGGCATGCAAGGAGTATTAAGACAAAGAGTCTCTGGACCCCCATAAATCAATGGGGGTCTCTATCAGCCACTGAATCTCTACCCACGACCTTGGGTCTTGGCCCATGTCATCCCATCAGATGGTTCTCCTGTCTTCCAGTAGTCCCAGGGCCTAGGCAGCATGGCGGATGGGTGGTGGCCTCCTGTAGGGCCCCCCAACCCAACAGGATACAACAGGGATTTGTGCACACACCCTCACCCTTGCCCCTGAAGGGAGCTTCAGAGAATTCAAACTTTGTTTAGTGCCTCTGGTTGGGTGGTTCTGATAAAAGGCATACCTCAGGCAGGCGTGGGGAGGGGGGCGGAGGGTCAGGAAGGGAGGGGCTTGTTTTTCCATTGGGAATCAGAGGGGCCCATTCAGTGTTCCTCCTCATCAGATGTTCCTAGTGATGAGGATGACACAGCTCTCAGTGCTTGATTAGGTTGGGCCCCTGGAAACTTGGAAGGCTTTGGGTAGCTTTCAGAGCTGCCTAGGGTGGGGGTGGAGGGTTGGGGACCTCAGACATGCAGATCCCAACAGATTCCAGCATGGGGTCCCCGGTTGGGCCTTCAGCCTTGCTGTGTCAGTGGCAGAATGGGGGAGGAGAGTGCCCTCCTTGAAGCACTGACTGTGGTTGCTCTAATTGCTTCAAGGGAACCTGTCCAGAGACAGCCAAAGGCACTTTGTTTTCTGTAAACAAGGCAGAGAGGAGACACTGGGAAACCTGGGAAGAGGAAGTTCCCTTTCTTCCCTCTTGTCTGTTTCTCCCCCTTTCCTGACCCATTAGGAAGCTTGGGTCTTACCCACTCATCCCAGAGGCTCTCTGAATCCTCACAAAACCTCCACATAACTCCTTAGAATCTCATTCTCCAAAGGCCAAGCTGCCTCCCAAAAGGGTCAAGCCTAGAAGCCACCCCAAACAGCAACTTTCCTTTCCAGCTTTGCCTTTCCCTTTCCCTGCCCTGTAAAATAGGCTTAATCATTGCCTTCTCACTGGGTCAAGGAGTAGGAGTTTATTGGTATGAGTTGAGTGCTCCAAGACTCCCAGTCAAGGCTCTGGTGATCATCGCCCTTTTGTGCCTCCAGCTGCTCTGAGGCTTCTTTTTACAAAGGTCATTTATAGGGTGCACTCCTCCACTAATTCTCCAAAGACTCACTGGGGACTTGCCCCATTCCCTATCTGACAAGACTGTTCCTATCAGTCACTATACCAGCTTGCAGCTTTGGGGGTTTTTCAGTCCTCCCTTAGGAGGCCCCTGAGGCCAGCCCTATCACTTGGAGCTGAGGGAGGCTGGGATCTACACTAGCAGAGGATGGCCAGCCTGCAGTATGATCCAGGAAGAGTTAGCCATAGGGCTGCAAACAGGTGGGCTACATGCCTGAGAGGGCTGGCCAAGGTCAGCTGGCCAAAGATCAGGGGCAGAACTTCCAGTTCTCATGCTTACCACTTCCTACCAACTCCAGAGCCTTTGCACATACTATTCCCTCTGCCTGGAACTCTTTTGTTTTCTCCATTTGATTAACTCCCACTCATCTGCCCCAGCCCAACCATTACTTCCTCCGGGAATCAGCTTTCTCTCATTTTCCACGTTTATGACAAATCTCTGTGATTACAGTTTTCATAGCAAAGGGATCCTGTTTATTGGACCTAACTTTTTTGGGTGTTAAAATTTGATTAACCTCCGTGTCTCCATTTGAGGCTTCCCAAGAGTAGGTTAGACAAGTTAGACAATCAGTTGGACAGCAGTAGGTTAGAGAAGTTAGACAATCGGAAATCCAGCTGCCCCCAAATTCCCCTACCTAGCAATGCTTTTTCCCCCAGATGGCAGCAGTTCATTTCAGCTGATTCCAGTTTGCATTTTTTTCCCAATATTCACAGAACCAACCTAATGGTTTCCCCTCAGGGACACCAGCACCACCAGCTGGCACCCCGTCTCCAAAGGTCTGGATTTCAGCTGCAAGGCCAACCATCCTCCAAGCTTCTAAGTTTTAACAACTGCAGCCTTTTCCCTTTGTTTCTCCAGCCCTAGGGAAGCCCTACTGCTTCCTGTGGTTGTGACCCACTGATACTTTGATATTCTCTCTTTGTCTTTTCAATTCTTCAAGTACTTAATAATTCTTTATATTAGATTCTCTCTGTTGAAGTGACTGGTGTGGTTTCTGGCTCCTGGCTGGACCCTGACTGATACTTATCAGATCCTCGAACCTGAGGCCCAAAGTGATACAGGTAGAAGAGCCAGCACCCCACACCCCTTCTTTGCCTGAACTCTAATGGGAAACAGCTGCTTCAGCCCCTTTTCAGCAATCCTGTGGACTAGAGAGGGATGTGCTGCTTGCCGGGATATCTAATCAGCCCTGGAAAAACTGGGCCAACAGCTAAACCACACAAACAAAAGAGCTGCAGCTCCACACAGAACTGCCTGCTTGGGAAAATGCCAAGACAAACAGGGTGCTCTGGGCCCCACCAGGGCTGCAGGCTTCCTGGGCCCGCGTGGATGCATCTCAAGAAGGAGGGGCTAAGCCCCCAGAGTCTCTCATTCCTGGACGCCAAGTCTTCCTTCAGTCCTTCCAGGATTCTCTGCTATAGGCTGCCCTGTTCTTCTACTTTAGAACCTTCTGGTAAACTGTGGAGCATTCCAGGGCTTACCTCCCTGGTGCATGTCAAAGGCAGTGAAATACACATGAGGAGTTTCTAAAAATACTGATTCCTGAGCCCCCCCTCAGGGCTGGTCAGAGATTCTGGTCTGGCCCCGCATTGGTATTTATTAAAGCACTCAAGTGATTCCACGGTGCAGTCAGGATTAAAATCCACTGAGTTAAAAGAATGTATTAGGACAGCAATTCTCAAATTTGAGCATGCATCAGAATTACTTGGAGGGCATGTTAAACCATAGACTGCCAAGCCTCATCCCAGTTTTGCAATTCAGTAGTTCTGAGGCAGGACCTAAGAATGTGCATTTCTTCTAAGTTCCTGGCTGATGCTCCTGGTCTGGGGACCACATTTTGAAAACCCCTTACTTGTGAAGTCGGAAGGCCCAGGTTCAAATATCAGCTCTGCCAGATGCAGCTGACTATCCACCTAAGAGGGTTTTGTGAGGACTAAAAGACATAACTTGGACAAAGAGCCCCACACAGTATGTGCTTATGATAATTAGTAGGCAAGGCTACAGAAATCTGGTTTTTTTTTGGGTGGGGGGGTGCTGCGTCATGTGGCTTGCAGGTTCTTGCTTCCCCAAGCAGGGATTGAACCTGGGCCCACGGCAGTGGAAGTGCTAAGTCCTAAGCACTGAACCTTCAGAGAACTCCCGGCAAGGCTACAGAAATCTTGACTTATAATATAGCATGTGACATTGAACCATGATTTTAATCAGAGCCTCAACTTTCCCCATCTGTAAAATGGGGATAATGATACTCTGGCTCAGCCCACTTTACAAGTTGAAGAAGGATCAAAGGAGTTCCCTGATGTGAAAGTGTTTTGGATACTATAAAGCCTAGTAGGAGAGTTTTATTAGAAAGGGGTCAGGCAGGCACAGCCCCATCCTGGAGCCATTGGTAGGGTTCCCTGCTCACCAAGGACATCTGAAACAGCAGCTTCACACGCTGGTGAGAGAGGAATTCCAGTGAGTCTCTACATGCTTTCCTGCTACCCTCAGTTTATTCACACATCTAAGGGGAAGAGTTAGGGGGCTGTTTGCTGCCACCCCCCAGCTCAGCAGTATTTCTGCAAAGAAAAGGAATGTGGTGGAAGACAGCAAAGTTGTGCAAAGATTCCCTCCCCAGGCCTCACCACACAGTGGCCATCAGGTGCCCTTCCTTCTTGATCCTTTCTCTCCCTTTCCCATCTGCCCACCTAGGCACCTCCGCCCACCTGGCTCCATGGAGGGGAGATGGGCAAAAGCTGCACTCCCAGGAAAACTGTTCTGCTCAGGGTAGGAGCTTGTCCACTTGGTTCCATCTCTTCAACTCGCAGATACATACTGTATGTCTGCTAGTACAAGGCTAACAGGTTAGTTAATATTAATGCTTTCTGCATTTAAAAAAATACATATTTTGGAGGAATGGCCTCAAGGGGCTGAGTTGAAAAGAGCTAGGAGCCCTTGACAGTGAGGACATGAGAAGCAAGTCATCCCCCACACTGCTGGTAGGGAGGGGCAGTAGGCTTGACTTTACTCAGGGGCCGTTTGGCAGAACAGATCAAAAGCCTGAAAATGTGCATTATCTGACTTGGGGATTCAGGTCTAGGAATCCATCCCAAGGAGATATCACAAAATTAACAGCTTTTTTTGAGTCTTGGCTCTAATGGTGGGTGACCTTGAGCAAGTTATAGCTTCATCCCTAGAATGGGACTTAATAGAGGCAACCCACCAGACAGGGTTGAGGAAGAAATGAGACAATACCTCAAATGCAGTAAGTGCTCACTAATATTAGTACCTTGGTTGGGGGTCCCTCAGATGTGGACCCCCAGATAAGAATTTGGGAGGTGAGCCCAGGAAGCACATGGGGTCATGAGACAGGGAGGGAAGGAAGCCCATGCAGGGCACATTTATCAAGCTCTAAACAGAATGAGCTGTCTGCTTGGGAATATTCCTGAAGTAGAGTCAGGAAGGTGAGGGATACCTGGATGTCTCTATTCCTTTAAGTCTTGCTTTTAAAATGCTCAGGACTGTCTCCACAATTCTTGTACATGAGGGAAAAATAAAGCATTCTCTGGTTTAAGCCACTTATTTTGCTTTTCTGTTACACACAGCTGAGTTTAATCCTTATCTGAAGCTGGAGGCCAGTGGCTGTCCCATCAGGAAGTTTTCCAGGGGACCCACCGTGGAGGCCCCATAACACAAGCAAATGCTGTGATACTAACATCACATTAGGGAAATGATCTCACCAAGGGTCTCTACTCACCCTACCCACCCTCTTGGAGCCTAATTAGTGAAAAAAGTTCTCCTAGGTAGGAGTTCATCCCTTTTACCCAAATCCCTGGGGTGTCTGGCAACTCCTTCCTGCTCAGAGGTGCCATGGTGCCTCCCCAAACATGTGCTCCATGCACCCAACCCTTCCTACACTCTTCTTCACAACTTATCTGTTCCATGTGCCCTTCTCCTTGGTCTCTGCTGTTAGGCAACAGCTAGCACATCTGACAAGTGAATTGGTGTTACTGGGTTAATGTGTCACCGTCCCAAGTAGCAAATGTGCATCTTTGACAGGGGCCAGGAGGAGACAAGGCCGTATGCCCAGAGCTGAATGACATGAAGATCACCAGAAAAACAAGAGGCCACCCTGCTGCTGGTCTCACTTCCTGTGTTCCACTCCCGTTTCCTCCTTCATCCCATCCCCTCCCCTCCCTTGGCACAGCTGACCATGGCCGCAGCTCCTACCTCAGCCATTGCCAGGTCCCCACCCTCCACCACCATTTGGCCTGAGCTACCATACTGAAAGCGAAAGGAGGAGTAGGAACAGAAAGAAAAATAATAAAACCACGGAAAGAGAAGAAACAGCTGGCAGAATACTGGAAAAATTCCCAGGCGGGAATCCCCAGCTGTCAAGGTCTATGCCTGGCTGAGGATATTCTTAAAGGGCAATCTTGAAATTTGTTGTTAACATTGTTGCCAACTCACAGGAGTACCTGACCTCTGGACCCCACCCTGCCCCAGAGGGGATATATGCATGAAGTTGGAGTGGTGTATGGAGGGTCAGAGCAGAGCTAGGGAGGGCGGGGGAGGGGAGGGCTTAGGGACACACAGTGGGGGCATTGTGCCTGAGGATCCAGGCTCTTCTGGGAGTCCAGGGGACAGGACTTTCCCTGAGGCAGAACCCAGCAAGGAGAAGGCTTGGCAAAACCGTATAGCCAAGAGGGCGTGCGTGCAGGTGCAGGGAGGGGGACTCTAGGAGGCTGCCCTGGCAGCAGCCGAGTGGTGGCAGCCAAAATAAAGTTGGCTGCTCTTACCTAAACCGGAGTGAAATTTTATATCCATTCGGGAAACATGGCTGAAAACTGGAAAAGGTTGAAACAGGGATCTGGCTTGTGCTTCTGCAAGTCTGGAGCAGGCATGGCAGTGGTTGGCAGGCAGGGAGGCAAAAGCAGTGGTATCACCCGCACAAAAGCAGGGCTCCAGCCATGCACAGGGACCTGCAGGCTGGCCACCAAGAGGGGCTGACATTGGGATTTCTGATGAAGAAATGTGAAGGGACCGGCAGGGCAGGGGTGGAGATGAGGGGACGGGGATGGGAGAGAATGGGAGTGGGTCTGAGACTTAACCTGAACACTGGGTTTGAGGATTAGCTGATGGAGTTTGGAGAGAAGGACCAAGACTGGACATTGCGTACATCATCACATCTTCTGGCCAGCTCTGGGAGACCCTTAGAGCCCCTTTGTTTTGGGCTCAGGACTTGACCCACCAGAAAGGCCCCCTCACCCCTCATGATTTTCAGTTAATGATAATACAAAGAATAATCCAGAGTAAACTGGTAGTCAGTCCTCTTTGATGAGGACAGAATAATTTCTACCATGTTCATTAATTCCAGACAAACTATGACCTAAAGAATGTCCCAAACCTTATCTACTGATTCTTCCTTGTCTTCACTCCTTTCCCCCTATTCAGTGAGGCCAGAGGGGTTCACTGCCCCCTGAACCCCCAAGTCCTTCCAGCCACGTGCCTCTCCAGTTGACTCCACACATGCCCCCAGATCCCCACTCTCCCTGCCCACCATTCACACCATCCAGACCAGACCATGTTACCTGGCAACCTGACCTCTCACCCTTTCTCACTGAGGGTAGTGGAGTAGTGGAATTTCACAGTGAGAGCATGGGCTCTGGGTTTGAATTCTGCCTCCACCACTCAGTGCCAACACTTCCTCATCTGTGGACTAGAGATAATAACCATACCTACTTTATGTGGATGTTTTGAGGATTAAATGAGTAAATAAAGTACTTAAGACGGTGCTAGGTATGTAGTAAGCTCTCAATAAATGTGAGCTATTATTATTTATATTGTTGCTATTCACTACACTGTCCACAGAGGAGGGATTTTTGTTTTGTCACCAACTTCATCCAGGTGACTCGAACAGTGTCTAGCACATAGTAGACGCTTAATGAATGTGTGTTAATTTATTGTTGTAAATTCTCTGTTCTAACCTAACTCTTCCCTGTAACACACTTTATACATTCGTACCTCAATGTCTTTGCTCATGCCATTCCCGCTTCTTGAAGGGCCTTACCCCATCCAGTGTAATTCCTCCTACTACTTTGAATTTCCAGCTCCAGCTTCCCCTCCCCTCAGAGGCCTTCCCCGGACTCAGAACCTGCACAAAACAGGCACTCAGTAAAGCCTCAGTGGTTTGTGGCTGGTGTTTTTTAACGTTTTGGCTCCAAAACAGAGTTTCCTCGCTGACTTGGCACTTAATGTTCACCACCTCCTGGGGTGGCCCCTAAGAAGTGGAGCCCCCCAGCTACTATATATGTCCTTTATCTTGTGGCTTTGACATTCAGAGTGCTTCCCAAGTAAAGCCACCTGAATAACTAGACATAACTAGACACGTGGTCTCTAAACCAGTTTTTGGGCTTCCTAATTGGTGAGTTGAGAGACACGGCATCTGTTTGCCCAAGAAATACGAGCCAGGCAGCTCTACGTCAATAGGCCGCTTTCCGCCCTGCACGGGGCAACAGCTGCCTGTAACTTGGCTGTTTGTGCACTAAAAAAAGAAATTCCATGGTGACCAGTTGACTCAAGCGAGCTCCCAATGTGAGGCGGTAGTTTCAAAGTAATCCCTGGTGACACCAAATACTCTCCACCCAGTCCTTAATAAAAAGAAAAAACAAGGGCAAAACTTGAGCAGGAGTTTGCGTGAGTCAGTATTCTAAACCGCCTGGAGTGTGCGGTGTCAGAGCTGGAGTTGGATCTAGAAGGTTGTAGGCCTAACAGCCCCTTCCAGGCAAGCCTGTCCCCTGCAAACTCCCCCTTCCCTAGAGACAGGGCACTGCCACTTCCTGAAGGACCACAGCACCATCAGGAAGATCCTCTTCAGAAGGCCGAGGGTGGGCGGAGAACAGGAGATTGACCTTACTAGTGACATTTACGGACCAGGCTGTCCAGGGGCCTCCTTGAATAGCATAATTTCATGTTTTCTCCACAACCAACAGACACACACTCATCACACATTAGGCCTTCTTCTCATACATTACATACATAGCTCTCTTTTAATCCTCACAGACAGGAAGGCAGGCCCAATTATTTCTGCCATTTTACAGGTGGTGAAACTGAAGCCCAGGAAGATTAACTGCTCCACCTGCACCACTTGAAAATGGCCAGGCTGGTTGGAACCTGGGCCCAGAGTCCATTGTCTGAGTCTAGAGCTAAGTGAAGTTTAGTGTGTGCCCTTCCCATCCCAAGAGAGCGCCACCACCGCCTCTCCAATACCATTGCCCTGCTTTGTGCCTTCCAGTCATTACTATCTGTGTGAACTTTGTGCTCTGCCCTTATTGACCCAGAATTGCTTCCTGATAAAGAGGGCATCGCCAGTTTTATAGTTTCCTCCTAGCCTCTCTGGCAACACCTGAGCCTGCTGCTTCCCTCTTCCCCCACCCCCACACTCATAGTCACACACACTCAATGTACAGTCACCCTCACACACTGAGCATTACACTAGTCACACACACACCAGACATACACAATCATACACATTCACCTATAGGCACACATACAGACAGAGTCACCTCTGTGTTGGTTCATGGGTGAGGACTACTTTCTAGAAAATCATGCCTGCCTCTCCTTAATGCCCTTTCCCAGCCACTGGAGTTACAGGCTTCTGCCTCATTTTACGTTTAATAAATGAGCCACTCTCTCTCTCTAAGGACCATGGTCCCCCCTCTTCCTGTGCTCACAGGCAAACCTGGATATCCTCTGTATGGAGTTGAGAACCGGCTTTCTTCACCATGCTGCCACCTTGTGACCCGAGCCCAGAACTGTGGCCTCTGTGCCCAGGGGATACTCACTTCCCTGGGAGGTTCCAGTCGCCAGGTGGGCTGTTAGGGGAGGTCTACATCCAACTGTCCCGTCTACAGTGGGCAAGCTGAGTAAATGAAGATGCCCTCTTCCTTCACCTGATCTTCACAGGCACAGTCCGTTGGCATGGGAGATGGGTGGGTGTGCCACTTGGACCAGTGTGTGGTAGGCTTGAGCTCACAGACGTACGAGTAACTGGCTCTCCCCTTGACCTCACTCACTCCACTCAGGGACACTTCCAGGCCTCTGCCTTTGGTGAGGCAGCCCAGGATGTGTGCCCCCTTTTCCTCCTTGAGCCCAGAGCCAATGTGTTTCAGGCAAAGGGATTTCATCTCGTGTCTTATTTTACTCAGTTTTATTTTTGGCCCTCCAGTGCAGTGGGATGAGTCAATCCTACTCCCCAGATGATGGCTCACAGTCATCACTAGTCCTGGCTAGTCCCCTCTTGTTTTATGTATTCCCCTTTACCGTGTAGGTCACTCCTAATCCCCTGCTTGCGTAGGCAGCCATTCTAGTATATCCTTTTATTTGTGTGTATTCTAAGTGCAGGGTTTCGTAGGTATGTGTTACCACACAGCATTGCCTAGTGCCTTATTCTTTCATTACCATTTTCCTAACAGTGTTACTTAAAGTGTTTGGGAAAGGGTTAATGGATACAATGTGGCCGAGAGTGGAAGTGCCTTAAGTGTTCACTGAGACGCTCTGCATTAGTGATTATGGAAGTGACTGCACTTTTTCACTGAGTTGTGTTTCCTAGAACATAACCTCAGGATTGTGGACCATGGGTGCCCCGACTGGGCAAGGCTGCCCAGAGGCCTGGATCCTCACCTCAGCTCTGCCACAGACTTACCAAGACCTCCTGCAGGTTTTTCACCCTCTGACCCATGGATTCCTTATCTGCTAAACAGTCCTTAAACTAAGGCCCTTCTAAGGGCCCATCTACCTTGAATAGTCTTTGACACTCAGAAAGGTGTTGTCTAGGATTCACCAGCCCTAGAATTCATTTATTCATCTAATGGACTGTCTAGGTTCCAATTCCACCTTCCCCACTTGCTGCTATGTAATATTGGGCAAGTTAACTGTGCCTCTGTTTTTTAACCTGAAGATAGTAATAACACCTAGTCTCTGAGGGTTGCTGTGAAGACTAAATCAGTTAATACCGGTGAACAGTGCTGGGCACCTATGAAGTGTTCATTAAAGATTGTTGGGGTTTTTTTCCATTTAAATCCTATAATAGCCCCATGTTCCTATGACATGATGCCCTTGATGACAAGACCAAGGCCCAAGGAGCCAAGTAATGTGCACAGGCTTGTAATACAGTATTGCTGGAAGCCAACAGAAGCCAAATCCAGGTCTCCAGACTCTGAATGCTGTGCTCTTCCCACCAGAGACAGCCATAGGGCTTCGAGCCCCATTGTGCAACCTGGAAATGTTATGAAAACCTTCTCGATGCTGCTCTGAATGACGAAAGGTGACCCAGTGGCCATTGCACAGACAACTTCTGGCCCTGGCAGTGTTCATTTCTCATTGGCATCCTTCTCCTTTGCACCCACTGGCCTTCTCTGAGAAAGAACTTGCTTCCTCCAGGGGTTTCGTGGGTATCCATGCAGCCTCTGAATCAATGTGAATCCCAATGCCAGGCCTGCTAATAACATACACACACAGCTGAGATGTGCTGGAAGAGCTTGGGCCTAAGGAGTCAGGCCTTGGGTTCTAGTCCTGGCTGTGGCATTTCCTCACTCTGAGGTAAGTTATTTTCCTTCTCTAAGCTTCAGTTTCCACATCTGTGCAATGGGAATAGAAACTATTAACAGAGTTGTGTGAGGACTAAGTTTTCAGAGACTATTCCAATCTTAATCAAATATTAACACTTGCCTGACCGCTGTAGAACAAAAAGCCTGTTAAAAAGCCTGATGCCGCCTTGGATGAATTGTCAACCGCTGTATGCATTTAACATTTTTCCTTTCCCCTCCAGGAAATCGACTGTCTGGACCTGCCATCCTTACAGAAAACCTTATTCTTTTTCTGGTCTTGGCAAGTCCTAGTGAGTGCTGGAAAAGACCTTGCAGGCCATTTGGTCCCAGTGTATCAAACTTGTATCTGATCAAGGGGCGCCTCTGCCTGAAGCAGTGGATGAGGCTGAGTCAGAATTCAGCTGGAAGGACACTGTGGGCCATTTTCAGGGAACTAAGATCCCATGTGCCACAGGCAACTAAGCCTGCACGCCACAACTACTGAGCTTGCACACCTCAACTAGGGAGCCTACGTGCCGCAAATTACAGAGCCCACGTGCTCTGGAACCCGAGCGCCACAACTACAGAGCCCACGTGCCCTGGAACCTGCGCACCACAACTAAGAGAAAACCCACACGCCACCACTAGAGAGAAGCTCGCAGGCTGCAACGAAGATCCCTCATGCTGCAACTAAGACCCGATACAGCCAAAAATAAATAAAATAAATAAAATAAATCTTTAAAAAATATATTATTTATTTTTGGCTGCATCAGGTCTTCGTTGCTGCACGCGGGCTTTCTTAGGTTGCGTCGAGCAGGGGCTACTCTTTGTTGTGGTGCACAGGCTTCTCATTGCAGTAGCTTCTCTTGTTGCAGAGCACGGGCTCTAGGCACGCGGGCTTCAGTAGTTGTGGCACACGGGCTCTAGAGCAGAGGCTCAGTAGTTGTGGCCCATGGGCTTAGTTGCTCCACGGCATGTGGGATCTTCCCGGACCAGGGCTCAAACCCGTGTCCCCTGCATTGGCAGGCGGATTCTTAACCACTGCGCCACCAGGGAAGTCCCAAAAATAAATCTTAAAAATAAAGTGAGGGAAAAGCCCAGAAGGACAGTACTTATGTGCTTGCAGGACTAAGGACAGTGCCAACCCAGTATCCCTGGGAAAGCAAAACTGAGGCACCTAAAAACCCTACTTAGGTGAGTTGTTTAGTCACAGCCTGCCCAGTCCCAGGACTGGGCAGGCTGCAAAATAGGAATTTATCTTCAGTGGGGAATGGTTTTAAGTACCTGAAGTCATCATGAGGGAAATATGATATCGTGGGCACAGGCTCCCTGCACACATGGGGGTTTAGGGGCAGGTGTCTGAGACTCACCTGTGGACACCTCAATGCAGGGCACTTCTGAGGCCCCTCCTGGTCCTGAAACGATTGCTGGGCTTGGACTCACAGGCTGTGGGTTTCAAACCCGACTTAACCTTCCTACTGTCTGCGTGACCTTGGGAAAGGCACTTCCTCTTTCTGGATTCAGTTTCCTCATTTGCAAAGTGGGGCCATGATATCACCTCTCTAACACTCCCTAAACACAAATGAAGACACTTCCCACTCCAAGCACACAGAATAAAGAAAACAGGATAGAAAAACACTTACGAAAACCAGAAGCTATTGGGTCACTTTCTTCCTTTTTTGTTTATGTATTCTCTATTTTTTCTACCACGTCATGGATTACCTTTGAATTAAAAATGAGTAATTAAAGGGGATGGAGTAGAGCTCATGTGAAAAACGCTGAGCTTGGCAACTTTCGGGGCTTCCTCTGTGCCAGGCAGAGTTGTTGAAGCTTTACACGCGTTACCTCAGGTTTTGTCCCAACAAGCCTGGAAGGGAAGCAGTGTAGCTCCCACTTCTTAGCTGTGGGTACTGAGTTCCCAGAGAAGTCAAAGGCTTCACTATCACGAGAGGCCACGGTGACGTGCCAGGAGCGGGTATACAAATGCACAACAGTATGATCAAGGTCATCCCTTCAACTCTGGAAGAAAGCAGAACCTTCTCCCTCTCATGCAACGTGACCATAGAGCCTAGAAGAAGAGCCTTTCCCAGCAGAGCGATACTCTACGAACCTGCTTCTGGGGGACCTGTTCTGAGTCAAGGTCAGGTTAATTTATTATTAAATAACAGCCTGTGTCTAGCCAAAGGTTTCAGTGTCTGAACCTACTTTTAAAACATTTGTTTCTGTATAAAAACATTGCTTGCTCATGGTGTTCTCTTCAGTAGCAACAGAATGCATTCTGTAAACAAAAATGCTAATATACTGTGATTAAAAATATCTCCTAATAGTGACTTAATATGCTTTTCTGAAAAAAAGGAAAAAAAGAGCAAGTTAAATTTTTAAATGTCTTGCCATTTGTAAGCAAATTGCTTCTTTCAAAAGGCAAATGCTGATAAATGGTATTTTTGAAATCCTGGGGGTAGGTAGCCCACCTGTTCTCCCATGCTCCAGAGCCACCGTCTGTTGCCAATGTGTCTGCGCCCTGGTAACACAGCACCCCACCCCATGATGCCGCCCCACCCTGATACTGAAACTGAGGTTGATGGGGCAATGCTCTGAGCTGCCCAGGGGGATGGGACAGACAAGTCCCTTTGTGGCCTGGAATACCCTCCTTAAAAGAGCCAACACCATTCTCAAGCTCACAGGTGTCTGCCTGTTGCTTGAGTCCCAATCTGGCCACAGTGAGGGAAGTGACGAAAATGAGCAGAGGATCAGGAGACAGCCTTCGCGGCTGGCACAGGCACAAACCACTGCATGAATCAGACCTGCACTGACTCCTGGAGCCAGGTACTGTTTGCCCTCCGTCTGAGGCTTTATCTGCCAGGGAGATGGGCAAGCAGCCAAGGGCCCTCTCAGGTGAGGGGTTGTACAGCCAGGCTGTGGCATGCTGCCACACCAGATGTCAACTGGTCTCTCAGAAGGAGCACTGGGCTGGGACTCAGGAGGCTGAGTGCCCAGAGGTGGCCCTAGCTGGGCTCCATGAGTCTGAGCAACTCACTCCCCTGTCCCTTCACCTCAGGCTCTTTGTCAGCAGAGTAAAGGCATGGGCAGCATAAGGAATTCTCACAGGGTGCTACAGGAGTCTCACAGACATTTGTGTGTTTAAAATATGTACATGTGTATCTAATGATTTTTCAAAGTTTTTTTAAACATAAAACCTGTTCAACCATATGGCTATTAATATACTGAAGTGAATCTGTGTTTCTAGGTTGTTTTGGGGTAGACCTTCCTATCCTGTCACTTATGGGATTGCAAAATGAGGTGTTTTAAAATGTTACCTATTATATTCACTTCTCTGTACAACCAAAACAGGAAAAACTGGGTTCTGAGGTCAATCTAATACTGCATTAATCAAAACAACATTATTTTTCCTATCTTTATAAGTGAATATTATCTACTAGAACTTATACTTTTTATAACAATATCATTTAAATTGTTTTATATATTTTATAGTTATTATATATAAGATTTCATTCCAAAAAAAGATTTGGCTAGTTTGCAAGTTTAAAAATCACAAATCCCTGATGACCTCTAAGTTCCCCTCTAGCTCTGACTTTCTACCAATCTCCAATTCTAAACCCTGAATAAATTCATGGGGTCTTAAAGTTGTCACTCCATATAAAATCTTGAAGTTTCATGCCTTTGCTTTTATGCATGTGGCTTTTTTCTTTATATAACCAGCTTTCTATCCCAATCCCATTCTTCAACACTTAGCTCAAGTGCAACCTCTTCTATGCAAAACTCTTAACATGGCTCTTGGACCTAAGCCTTGGTTTCTTCATCTGCAAAATGAGAAACTGCCCTCAAATGGTGAGGTTTAAGTGAGCTGGTGGTATATATATATAAAACATTTAGCAAAATGCTGGCACGAGTTCAAGGAATGCTAATTATTATCACTATAGTCTTTATTACTATATTGTTACTATCATAGTGGAAAAAAAGACTTTGGAGTCATTGGAGATGCAATTCTACTAAACAGGTATGTGACCTCAGGCAAAGAATTTGGCTTAGTATTCTCAACAGGGCAGTACTGCCTCCTAGTGGGTACCTGGGGAACTGATTTTTTTTTTTTTTTTTTTTTTAATGGTGGTCACACTGGCCAGGGAGCTAACTGACTTTAGGGGAAGGGGACAGAGATACTCGATGTCTGGTACACAAAGAATTGCCCATGCCCACGGGTCTGAACCAACTACAGGTAGAAAATATTAAAAGCGCCTGCATAAAGCCATTAAAGAAAGAATGATTAGATGGAATAAAGACATTGTCTAGAAGTAATTGAGTACTTTACCCTGTGCATTTGAACTACATTTTTTTCTAATTGTTATTCCCCTTCTATCAAAGGATATATACTATTTAATACTTAAACAGTGTTTAAGTGCCAGGAACTGTTTTAAGCACATTTCATGTATTAATTCACTTAAACCTTCATAACAACCCCATGGGATAGGTACTTTTTAATTTACTCCCCTCCCCCTACCCCATGTTGTGAGGTTTGGTTTTTTTGTTTGTTGTTTTGTTTTTTTGGCCTTGCAGCATGCGGGATCTTAGTTCCCCCGACCAGGGATCCAACCGTGCATCCTGCAGTGGAAGTGTGGAGTCTGTTTTTTTTTTTTTTTTTTAACTTTTATTTGCATTTATTTTTTGCAGCATTTATTCCCGGGCCGTAAGTTTTTGTTTCTTCAATTTCTTCTGGGATATCTTTTTCTTCTGGGCAACCTCCTCTTCTGGTTTAGGAACAACCTGTTCTTTTTCAGTAAGGATCATCTCAATGTGGCAGGGAGAGCTCATGTATGGGTTGATCCGACCATGAGCTCTATAAGTCCTGTGCCGCATCTTGGGGGCTTTGTTCACCTGGATATGCTCAATGACCAGAGAATCTACATCTAAGCCCTTAAGTTCAGCATTACTCCCTGCATTTTTGAGCATGTGCAGTAAAAATTCAGCACTCTTTTTGGGCCACCGACCCTGCGTCCAGCCCCACTGTTTGGCCTGGGCACACCTACCCACTCCACCATTGTAACGACGGAATGGCACACATTGCTTCTTTAAGGTGACATCCTTCAGATGCTTGGTGGCTTTTCGGATATGGATACCCTTAATGGCCTGGGCTGTTTCACGAGTGTTCTTAAAGTGAACACGAAGATTTGAACCTCTCAACTTGCATGATTTTGTGGGGTTTTCTGGGTCAAGTGAATAGCGAACCATTTTTAGAGGTCACCTCAGGCCGCTGACCGGAAAAGAAGTGTGGAGTCTTAACCACTGGACCGCCAGGGAAGTCCCGTTGTGAGTTTATTTTTTGACATTATAGTTTTAAGGCCCAGCTGATTTGTGAGAATACTGCACTTTCTCATTTCTCCAATTCAGCAGTCTGTCTTGGCATGTTATCCCTACTTCAATTAAGCTTATTTCTCCCTCTCTCCTATCATATTCAAATAAGTCTGATCTATCATTACTTCCTGACTGTAGTTTTTATTCTGATGTCTATATGTGCCTTCACTCTTAATTTTCTTATAGGGCAAGTATGGAATAGCTTCATGTGGGTTCAAGCATCTGACTTCTTATGTCTTCTAGCAGTCATGCCTAACATACAGAAATACATCCTATTTTATAAACTGCTTTCCTTTTTTATATTATAGTTAAGGCTTCATCTTGCTTGTTTTTAAATAGTGTAGAAAATGGGTTTCACTTCAGAATAGTGAAGGATCATTTCAAAAATTTTTTTTTACAGAAAGGGGGCCCCAGTCTGATACGGTTGAGACCACTCTCCCTGTCTGAGCTTCTTGAGTAAATGAGAGAGAACCCCAACATCACAGAGTTGATAATGAGAAAAAGCACCATACGTGTGCTTAGCGCACAGTAATTCACTTTCAGCTCCCTTTTTGTCTCGTCTACATTTTCTCTCCCATAGCTTGCTCAAGGGATAACCCCAACACCAGCAACCAGCTTGATGAATGAAGGAACAAAGCATTTTCTGGTGAAAGCAATCTCATCCAGCGGCTAGGTGACACCAAGGCAAGCACCCAGGGAACGCTAGGAGTTTTCAATCCAGCTTCACAGCCTCTATACAGAACAGAACCAGAGCTGCCTTTCCCAGCAAGGTTAAGAGGCAAGAACAGGGATGTGCCTTGCTCCATATACGGGGAGGCCTGGGAGAACTGGGATAGGGAGGAGACAGATAGACCCACAGGACTATTGAGGGATCAGAAACAGATCTTAATCCTGACTGCTCTTTAGAATCACCTGGGGAACTTTTAAAGCATACAGATACCAAGCTCCCAGCTCAGACAAACTAAATCATAACCTCTGGGGGCTGGGCCCAGGTATTAGTTTTCAAAAGTTCCCCCATGTGATTCCAGCAAAGAGTGGAAAATACCAGACATACACAAAGAGTGATCAGTTTAATGCCCTCTGAGGTGTTTTTGTTATCCCCAACTTTACAAATAAGAAATTAAGATGTGACTTGTCCCAGACACACAGCCAGAAGATGGAAATTTGAATACAGGCTGCGCTAATGTGAAAACCCATTTTTAAAGAGCCATCTAGCAGTTTTAATCCTTCATCTTATCCTTCCCACCTGCCTATCCCTGTGACTTCAGAAACCCCTTTCTTGAAATCTGCCTAGACCCCTTTTACCACAAATGTCCCTCTTGACCTTGGACCCCTCAAACCCACGCCCCTTCAACTCAAACTGGACAGTAGACTCAAAAGTAGGTAAGGACCAGGGTCAGTGGAAACACTCTTCGTATGCAATGGGGAATGCAAGAATGCACTGGGGGCGCTCTTGCTTGCCCAGCACCAAAATGCGTCAGTTTTGCTTAAAAGCCATTCCTTGAGTGCTTACTGCATACCAGTGTTAGCCTGCCACATAACACCTAATGCTTACTGAGCAGTGTGTCACTCTGTATTGAGTGCCATGTATGCATCACATCACTGTGTTCTCAAGATATTATCAAGAGGTAATTATTTTCTATTAACCATTTTATGGATGAGAAAAATGGAAGTGTCAAAAATTATGCAGCTGGTCATTGAGCTATAAGTGAGGAAGCCAGGATTCAAACCCTGGCTACTGGCTTCAAAGCCTGACGGCCTTAACATTACACTGCTCCCTG
Source organism: Balaenoptera acutorostrata (assembly GCF_949987535.1). Lineage (NCBI taxonomy): Eukaryota > Metazoa > Chordata > Mammalia > Artiodactyla > Balaenopteridae > Balaenoptera > Balaenoptera acutorostrata. The sequence goes on along the minus strand of NC_080073.1, from coordinate 69,199,632 downwards.
AACTAGCACTTCATTAGCTGTTGGGGCAATCCTTGTTTCAGCTCTGCCATGGTGCCCCTGCGTGACTTCGGGCAAATCCACCTTCTCATCTCTAAACGTAGGACTGGGACTATGGACTCTAAGGCCACTTCCAGTTAAGTGGTCTTGCAACCTGGGTTACACCATTACAGCTCAATCACTCCTGGGCTGTGACCTTGGACAACTTGTCCAGCCTTCTCTATACTAGGATGAGTACATTCGCCTTATTACTGATACCCTTTTAAATTATTTACTTCCTGTCACCTGTCAAATCCAAAAAGTTGGCCCTGGTTCAGGACCCAATCTTGGATGATGCCCTTAAAAAACCCTTCTTTCCATTCACCTCTATGAGAATCCAAATCATTTGAGGAAAGGAATGGAGTGTTCTTCCAGGTCAATAGGCTGCAGCTGCTGGAGGCAATTCAATAGCTTTAATTACCAGGTCCACTGTCAAAATCTGATCACTTGAATGTACCTGCTTAACCAGTATTTTCTTCCTCCAGCAACTAAGAAATGTTGCATTAACAGACTCCTAACTTCAACCACCCAGTTTTTAAACCAGAGAAGGTGCGTTCATCTCTGCAACAGCCTTGTCTGGCCATGGAATTCTGCAGTGTTCTCCCTAAGACTCCATTAAAAAAAAAAAAAAAAGGAAAAAAAAAAGTGTGCACTTTTCTCTATAAAGTTGAAAAAATTAAAAGGCCCCAAATGTAAGTTTGATGTTTACTGGTCTTCATATAAAATGCAATACTCACCAATGTTGTTCCCACATTCCTGTAAGGGTGATGTCAAGACCAGGAGACCGGAGTTGCCATAGCAACTAGTCATAGCTTTGAAGCATGCCCATGACACAAGGTTAACAGCAGTTACATTTTAGTCATTAAATTAAGCATTAGTCATTAAATTAAGCCAGGTAGGCCTTTGCCAATATCTTGACTGCTTAACAGTTGTACTTGCCCAGATGATGACATGTATCATAAGTTTAAATAGTACATACACCTCAGATGTGCATGCTTCAGATGTGTAATAAGGAAAAAGCTGAGGTTAGCATTTTAGCTGTATAAATACTTGCTCATTACAGTATGCCTAACTTTCTAGAAAACAAATTTAACAAGTTACCTCTAGAAAGGAGGTAAGTCTTTTCCAGTGTCTGTACAATTTACTTTTACCATAAACATGACAGTCACTAAGTGGTGATAAAGTGGCATCTTACGGTTGGGTTGTAAAATAAAAATGCAGTGAGCAGAAAACAAGGGCTGTGGAGCCAAGTATGGCCTCAGTGCTGAATACACTACAGATCTTCCTCAACTTATGACGGGGTTACATCTTGATAAAAGTCAAATTGAAAATACAAGTCAAAACCACATTTAATACACCTAACCTACCCAACATCACAGCTTAATCTAGCCTACCCTAAACGTGTTCAGAACACTTACATTAGCCTACAGTTGGGCAAAATCATCTAACGTACTGAATCTCTCATGTAACTCACTGAATACAGAAAGCGAAAAACAAAATGGTTTTGAGTCCAGAATGCTTTTTAAGTGTATTGGTCGTTTACTCTCATGATCACATAGCTGACTGGGAGCCACCGCTTGGCTTGCTGCCCCTGCACCAAGAAGAGGATGCTGCCGAACATCACTAGCCAAAGAGATCAAAATTCAGTTTCTGCCTATTGCTTTTTCACCACCGTAGTCCAAAAAAATCACATGTCGAACCATCAGTAAGTCCAAGAGTGTCTGTACTTGTTTGGTAGGATGAAGAATGATGTATGAGGAGCTTCTTTCTGCCCTCTGTTTAGCAGGGATACTCACCTCTCAAGTGATTAAGCATTGCATAAAAAGGACAGTGTTTGGCAGAGCAGTACTCAAAAACAAAACTTCCTTTCCTGGAGGATATAGCTGGCCAGAGTAGGCATGGTGGGGCAGAGATGGGGCAAAAAAGAATTGTTTTTAAACTTCCTTTCCTGACTACTACATCTGTTCTCAGCTGAGCTTCCAGCACCGTAAAAGGCAGTTACTTTCTTAGCCCTCACAAACTATCAGTGTTCACCTACGCTATTTACAAAGTGGGCAACTTCTACTTCCAGCCTCACTTCTGGAAGCCAATTTCATTTCAAATGGACTGCTATACATTGCCAACTGAAGACCAACCAGGATTGCCAGTTCAGTGAATTTCCTGTCCCCATTAAACCCGACAGCTGGGACACATGAGCCAGCCTTTTCATTAGGGCAGTAACACTCCCAACTTCTTGGCCTTCCTGCCAGTACTAAAGCTGGACAAATTATCCCACACTGCTTATATGGCAATAGGGCTGAAGGAAAGTAAAAAAATCATTAAACTGGAATTGGTGTAAATTCATGGTTCTAGAATCCTTTCACTTTCACCTCCAAACCCTAGAGCAGTTGTGCACTCCTGCCCTCTTCTACTTTATGATTAAGGTACTCACACTTCTTCACCTCATTCTTCACATAGCCTTTATCTGCGAGCTCTGCCTTTAGTACACAGCCCCGCAGCTTACCATCTGACTCAATTCACTCGTTTTCCACTTCTAGGTAAGGGGCTTTTCAAAGCACTCTCAAGATTATTTGCCACCTCACTCAAGATCCAAGAGCCTTTCTCTTAGGGTATTTAAAAGCCCTACAACCAACACCTCTTAACTTATCCTAATCTAAAACAGGGGTGAATTTACATTTAGTTCAAGGTCTCAACATCCTAATATTGAACACAGGTCAAATATTACCTATGTTTTGAGATACTGAGCTGGTGTTATGCCCTATCACTGTACCCCATTCCCCATTAAATGCCAGTGTCATAGACTACCATGTGGGGAAGGTGTGACACAAAAAGGATTAAATGACAAATCAACATTCCAATGTGTATTTATTTGCAAAGCACTTACTGAAACTTAACATGGATGATTTTATCTAAACTAAAAATAAATTCTCATTATAAAAAATTCTGGTGGCAGAGAGCCAGCTGGATTGGGTTAAAAGTACTAGCTGCCTAAGTTTAAAAGGATTTAGAAATTGTTTCCTGAGGGAGTTATTCTCTCAAAAATAACTTTCAGCTCTCAAAACTTACAATGTTTTATATACTGATCATTTCCATTCCTCTTTCCAAATGTTCAATACAAACAGCAACCTCCACCCCCCTCCAAGGCAGCATTCATTAAGCAGTTTTTCAGCAACTTTCCCCCTTGACTCTGATTTGAGGTTTTGGGACTTAACAAAAAAATGACCTCTAAAGAATGCTAAGTTGTCCCCAAATGAAATCTGAATGAGTTATGTACTGAAGCAAAAATGCCAATTCACAAGTGAATAGGACTTCAAAAAGAGAGGGGGAAAGTCACCTATAGACTACTTTTCTGGAAGGTGTAATTTTGCTTTGGAAATAAAGTGAAATATTCTCCATCTCAGGACCTCTCCAAATGAGACTATCAAGGAAGCTAAGTATCAATGTTTCCAGAGATTTTCACTTCAAGACCAAGTACATACATGTACTAACAGCTAAGGCACTAAATGGCCAGATTCTAAGACTTTAGTAAAATAATCATATAATACAATGTTTTATGTATGTCAGAGAAGAACCAAGGAAAAACTAAGGATGAGAAAAGTAATGTTCTACACATGTATTTCACGTATTAGTCTGGGAAACATTTTGGCTGTTGTCACATCTTCCATCCAGGTAGTTAGAGGAAGAACTGGGATACAAAATGATGAGAATACCATATTATGAATTTCTGTAATTCCAATAAGCAAAAAGTTGTACAACAAAATTAAGCAGTTATACCAGGTTTATCAAAAGACAAGTTTTCAGTATCTCAAGTTTTCTATCTCTTCTAAAGTGTGCTGTATAAAGCTGAATTCGTTTGAAGTATCCAATGAATTTAAATAAAGTAGGATGAGGAGAACTTGTGTGGACATATAAAATTGAATGCAACACTATCAGAATGTTTTGATAAAAATATACTCCAACCCAGTTTTTCTTCAGCTACTTTAATTATAAAAATCTTCCATGTTCTCAAAAAAAAAGGAAAACCAGAAGGCAACAGTCTAGTACAAAAATATACAACTGGAAGACATTACCACCAACCAGGTCTGACAATTAAATCATGTTGGGGATTCTGAAAATAAAAGCACACTAATACAAAGTACTAAACCAGTGGTTCTTATATAACCAGGGATGGAAAAATGAGTCAGTAGGCCTGGAAAAGTCCATTCCTGATAAAGAAGCACTGTAAGAATATAAACCATAACTCTACAATAAAAAGCAACCAGGACTTTCCATCCAGACATGGGTGAGTCTTAAAAGGTGGTGATGCCATCTACTGATCACATGATCTTTTAAGGAACTGTAAAAAGCATAGAAACAGTAGATAAAAGGTATCTACATCTCATAAAATTAAAATTTCTCTGGCTAATTTGTCTTTACCTTTCTGCTTAAGACATGGAGGTCAGAAGTAACCCACAATGAACTGAGAACCACAGAATATTAACTATTCTTGAAAGCATAAAAACCAACTATAATCCTTAGATATGTTCCTTAAATTATCACCAAGTATTAATAGTGACCTCTAGTGAACACCTGTAATCATTACACAAGTCAAACTTTGTGACTGCTTTCAGTATAATATTCAACTGAGAATGCAAGACAAAGCTGGCCAACGGGACTTGTTAATTTCAGAAATTACAGTAGAGAACTTTTTAATAGCCAGAATGTAAGGTTTCAACGATTTCTGTCTTTCATATTTTTAAACAAGCCATAAAATTGTGCTAGGGTTTCTGGTTAAAGTGATTGCAAATTTGGACCTTAAGGATAAATCCCAGAGGTTAATTTTATATCAGGTCTGTATTAGCCACTTTATAGCTATAATCCACTATCCTTTTTACAGAAACCCTTCCAATTTAAGACTCTGCAAGTTGTATACTGCCAAAAATGCCCATGTAGATTTATAAGAGCAGTGTAATATTGATGTACCATATTACTTCCATGAATTCTTAGCTATCTTGCCTTGCTTGATCCTAACAAAGGTTTTAAGCTATGAAATGCCAGAAGACAAAAGGCCCAAAGCCCGAGCTCCCAGTAAATCAATAGGCAGTCTTAAAAGTATCTTCTGTAACAAGGCTCATACTTAACTCCACTGACACCAATTCTCCCCCTCTGACACCCAGGACTCTCCCTCCCTTGGTATGTGCATGAAGGGTAAAGAAGGACCACTGGAAATAATTTGTTTAGGATCTGTACCTTATAAAACATCCTTATAGATTAAGACAATGACTTATCTTTCATATTAAAGTCAGTACAGCATAATCCAAAACTATCTTTAAACAGCACATTTAAGAAAACTAAGCCAAAAGACTGTTGCATTATAATTTAATCTAATTGCACAAAAATTTGAAATTACAACTCCTCTAGATTTCTAAGAGGAAGGTTATGCATGCCTCCATATTCAATTCTGCACTGTTACATTTGAACCATATAGTGAATTTCACATCATGATGGATCAATTTAGAATTCCCATGCAACACCTCAAATTATATAAAATGGAAGCAAGTTTTAAAAGCTTTGTGGAACGTTTTCATGCTAAAATTTTTTTAAACCAGCAACTTTGGATTTTAATGTTATCAGGTGGCTATACTTTAAAATGTTGGTCACTGAATATCATGGACTTTGAACTGGCTTCTACTCCTAAAAATGTTATCATCACTTAGGTGGACAACCAAAAATTCCCTTCACTTCAAAAGCCTCAAATTGTGTTTCTTACAGAGTAAGATTTGTGTAACCAACTGCCTTCTATGGGACAAGAACTATGGTAATAGTGGGTTCAACTATTACACGATTATGTTAATATTTTATTTTCAAAAGCACTTTACAAGAAAATGTTAAGTATGGCTTCCAACAGGAATGTTATACCTGGACTTGATTGGTACCAAGCTCAGATTTTAGTTTTGCAAGGAAAAACAGGCTTTCAGGTTAAACAACAATTTGTAACCAAAACTTTAATCCCAAGGATTCTCACAAAACATATTACAAATGACAGCATGAAAAAAAAAATCTTGCACAGTAACTCAAAGTTCAGCTCTACAATGTACCCTTAAACTGGCAGGACATGGGTATCTTGAATAGTCTCAAATTTCCAAATAATATTACAAAGAGCTATGTATCCATATACAGCAATCACAGAAGGAACTTACGACCTAAAGCAAAGGTAAACTAACTTTCTTGAAACTTCTTAGATTCTAAACCCACTGGACAACCTCTTGTCCAGTGTGAAGACTAGTGGAATTTTTAAACCTCTAATCTAGTTTAAGGGTGCAGCTTTAATTTTTACCTGCTGGCTTGTGTTCACAGCAGCTTTTAAAGACTGCTTAACTACAGCTGCATACCATATCCCAGCTACAGAGTCTTTTTAATTTTTGCCAGTTTTGTTTCCGTAATATTAAACATCACACTTTAGCTGGGCAGGAATTAAGAGGTTTATTTTTATTATCAGTCTATGCAAGACTAAAAATTCAAAGCAAATTCAATTTTGCTTAAGGGAACATTGTAAAGTAACAATTCTTGATATTACATGCCTCATATGATCCATTTCAAACCATAGAGAATTACACCTTTATGTGTCACTGTTCCAAGAGACAAACAAATGTGAACAGCTAAAACATTTTAAAAATGCACCAAGCTTATGAAGTCTCAAACAAAACTTGAATTTTCTGTACATACTCCTGTCAAATGAAGTTATTTCCTGTACACCACTCCTCTTGCAAACTGGTCTTCTATTTCCTTTCATTTGACCTAGATCGGCTGATAAACAGAAAAACAGAAGTTACACCTGTAACTCGGTTACACTGACAAAACTTCATCAAAAGATTTTTATGGGAAAAAGTTGTAAAATTTTTATCCAAGTGGCTTAAAAGAAGACCTATTTCTGCTTTTAATACATTATGTATGCAAGGTCTTAAATGGCTCAGGTCATTAAAGATCTTACCTACGAGACCTAGAGAAAGATCGGGACGGCTTGTGATTTCTCTCCCGGGACAGTGATCTCTCTCTTCTCCTATCTCTAGAAAGGGACCTGAAGTCAGAGGGAAAAGAAAAACAGGGCCATTCAGGATTATACACAACAAATACTTCTAAGAGAAGTTTCTGAAAGCTAAAAGCTATGCCAGTTGATTCATTACTGAAGTCAAGGTCTATCACCATTAACCAAGTCATGGGGGAAACAGCTTAGGAATAGCACAAACACTCCCACTTCTGAGAATGTGGCCCCCCAAAAAGGTTATTCACCTGCTCCGGCTGCGGGAGAAGCTTCTCCGTCTTGGAGATCTAAAAGCAGAAAACAGGAAAATTAGGCCAATTGTCAATTAGCATTTATGGCGTGAGGCATTTCCCAACTTTTCAATCTCACTGTTGGGCCCAGTGAATGTGCCGAAGAACTGGCACCCATCGTCCAAAAAATAAAAAAAAAATTTTTTTTTAAAAAAAGAAAAGAAAAAAAAGGCACAGAAGGATTAAGGAACCAAAAGCTCAAGTGAAAAGCAGCTATTCCAACCATGGATTCACTTTAACAAAGAATGCTTCACAGCAGATCTGTCCAATGCAAAACTTCATGTCAAACTAACTTCACTACCCAAACACCACACCAAAATGTAGTCCCACAAGTAGTTCCAAAAACAGTACCATAAACCAGTATTTGGAACCCATGCAAACCTGCAAGTCCATGACAAGACTTAGGTACCAGGTGGATAGTGTAATTTTGTGAAAACGCGCTAGGTGTAAATATTGATGCCATTAAGTGCTACATTAGAACTGCATTTGTGATCATCACATTTAAGAGTGTGTTTAGGCTTATCAAAATTACCTTAGCTTGGCCCACTTCACCCCCATAATTTAAAAATTTTGAAAACTGTTAGTAAAACCATTTAAAGGTGATAGGATTCAACAAATTTTTGCTAGAAAGGAAAGCTAAATCTGTTAGAGTTATTAAAATTTTTAGTTTGGCATCTCACACATGCAAATAAGTTTCACTTGAAGGTCTAGTTACATTATGAGTTCCCTATCACCCTTAAAAGTTTTATTCAAGCAATATATATATGTACGTTACCATTCAATTATGCACAGCCAGCCTTTGATCCAGAAAAAAAGAATTACTTTAAGCCGCTTACTCCTTATTTTAACCAGCAGTAAACTGTATAAGCAGGAAAAACTTACTAGTTTTTGGGTTTCAACAAGCTAGAAATGGTGAGGTGAGGCTGCCGGACTGACGGCCAGGAAGAATTTGCTGAAAAGGTTTTGCCAGATGTTGCGTTGGATTTAGTTGGTTGGCGAAGGGGGTGTTGTGGATTTTTCCTGCTTTTTTGTTAGCCGAAGGCTGCTGCTGTAGTTGTTGTGAAGACATTTGGTAAATAAACAGCTGAGCTGATTGGCCAGGAATGTGTGGGCGGTCGAGGTGGCTGCTGCCGATTTGGTTAAGGTTGGAGAGAAGGCTGAGAGAAAACAGCATGCTCGGGAACCAAAGGGCGGTGCAACCTGACGACTGGCCATGCCTGGGTCATGTGAAACGACACCAGCCAAGCTGAATGGGGCGCGCTGGTCACATGACGCTGAAAGGGCTAGTTGACTGGCTAATGCAGACTCAGAGGGTGGTGAGAAGAGACATGATGGTGACTCTGTAACGGGGTTCATTTTTATTAATAGATGGACCAAAAAGCACAAAAAAAAAATGAAAAACAAGCCATCAGTACAACCATCTATTAGCTAACAAATACTCTTTATTATGATGGGCAACAGTGTGTTGTTTTGTTTTTCAAAACAGCAAAAGGGGCAAGATTTTGAACTCCTATCTCCTAGGACTTCACTCACCTGTAAGAGGCAAATTCAGTCCTACAGAAACTATTTTGGAGGTTTGAGGAGATGTGGAGTTAGCATCCAGACAATACTGCCTGGTCCAAGAATGATGCCATTTTCAATTATAAAAAAAACTGCATTCTCTCCTATTTGGGTTTGAAGAACAGATGACTGGGATTACTTTAGCCCCCTTTATTGGTCAGTGACTTAAGTTAGTTTCAGAATGATTTCTACTTTACCAGTTGTAACATTAAAACAGCTGCCTGCTTGATAAATATTACAATCGTGCTAACAGAAAACACATTTTTGTGAAGAGCTAGAGTTGAATGTAATGTTTGTCATTATGGAGTCAAGAAATGGAAAAAGGCCTAAATTGAAGTATAAGGGAAGACTTGGAAAGATGCAACTAGAAGATGAACTAGAAGATAGATCCAAGATAGAAGTTACTGACTACCAACATGAACAATGACCTAAAGACAAGCCAACACTCAGCACAACTCACATATCCCAAACTACACCCAGCAAATGTTTCATAAAAACCTGATTCTTCAAAATTTAAAACCCACCAACAAACTTTAAGAGAAATACCTGCTCCTATTAGCTACTCCATTACACCAATACCTCTAAACACGCTCTCTCTAAGTACCTGCGGCGAGGTGGAGGACTCCTCCTCCGATAATCATCTCGAGGGCGACGACCCCAAGAAGGAGGTGGGCCACGATTTCGACTTCTCTTTTCACCATTCGACAGTTCCACTCTTACTCGGCAGCCACATAGTGTTCTAGGAGGGGAAGAAACGTTAAATTTAAAGCAGCCCAACTGACTTTCGAGGATATTAAAGCAAGGGAAAAAAAAAACCCACTCCTATAATTAGCTTCTTTGCAAAAAATACATCTTAATGTCTGCAGAATCCTTAATACCAAAGGAAATTTTAGTTCCCTTATTTTTTCTAGTAAAGGAAACCAACTTCCTTACATTTTATTGCCGTTAGTCTGATCATTGGACTCAATGATAACAGGTGCAATTTAAGTGTGAAAACCCCTGGATTCATCCTCCCACAACTACTTCATCTGTACATCCTGTTTTGACTTCTTCCTTTGAGGCTGCAACAACTGTTTACCAACCTTACTATACACTATGTATCTGCTGGTCTCCCCTCCTCCCCAACCCCCCGCCAGGTAAATAGCAGTAAGAAAGACAGAAGCATTCTGGCCATTTTACATCTCCCTCTCCCCTCAATCATCACACACAATACTTGACACGTAAGAAACTGCAATTGAGAACAGGAGGGGAGGAAAAAAAAAAAAAAAGACAGTTATTTCCCACCTCTTCATTGGTCCACAACCATTATGTTTAGATAGTCCACCATATGTGGACAGTGACTGGCAAGAGGTGGGGCCCTGGAAAAATGTTTCTGTAACCTGCTTAGATAAATGACCTTTTATACAGCTTTACAGCCAACTCTCAGACCCTTTAATTTTTGGCTCTTAACGATTATTTTCCTTGTTTTCATGAAATCCAATGGTTTTCAAATGCCAGGAAGGAGAAGGGCAACACCTATTCACTGTTAAGACTCAGGTGTTGCTTATCAGCCAGCTAACAGAACATTGTAAATGCAAAGGAAAATAACTGTACGAGCCACAGTTCCTAAACAAAATTATTTCCAACATGTAAAAGATAACAGTACAATAAACCCACGTAACCATCATCCACCTACAATCAGTTTGTGGCCATAAGAGAAGTGTCTGATTCCACAATTATTTTAGAAACAATTCAAAGGTGACAACACAGTTGATGCTTTGTGGTGCATTTAGATTAAAATGTTTCAACCATATGCAGCTATCCACCCACCAAGAACTGACCGTTAAAATCATTTTCTTCCATGGCCAACTGAATAAAAAGAAACTTTTCCTAGGTATCTACACTAAAACTGTTCACTCCTTTGATTGCCAAAAAAGGTTTATGTAAATCTCCAGTAACATCAATTTCAGATAGCCAAGAAGCCATCTAAAAGCCACGTATCCTAAAGATTTTAAATATTAAAATACAATCAACGTTATTTATCATTAGTATAAATTAATCAATAAATTACCTCCCATCTAGCTCTCGGACAGCATCGGCTGCATCTCGGGGATCTTCAAATTCAACAAAAGCGAAGCCGGGAGGGTTTCTAGCAACCCACACACTTCGGAGTGGTCCATAATAGCCAAAAGCTCGTTCCAATTCAGTCTTGTTACCATTGTTTCCAAGATTACCTACATAAACTTTACAGTCCAACGGACAGGAATCACGATGCATTTCTGTAAAAAAACAAAAAAAACCCCAAAATATCATAATCCACACAGTGAAAAACAGATCCTTAAGAAAGAATTAAAAAATACTAACTAAAACCCCAAAACCTAAAAGCACTACCCTTGAAACAGTTACTGATAACTGCACAGAAGCCAGCACAAACTGCCTAAGGGGAAAAAAAAAAAAAAAAAAAGAAGCCTCCTTGAAAAGTGAGGGGAAACACCACACTGGAGGAGAATTTACCACAAAGTGGAAACTGAGTTAAGGACTTTACCTATTTCAAATTAATCTTAAAAAAAAAAAAAAAACCTAGAAAAGTAGGACAACCTACTCGAAAGCAAATACAACTCGCTGAAGACAACCACTAGAAAAGTGATACTAATGTGCCTTCACAGGCCAAAAGTTAACCAGCTTCATTCCTCAAGCAACAAGACAAACTTGTTATTAAAAGATGTACCTCATTCTATTCTCAGCACCCAAAAAGTGTTAACCCAAACGTCCAGCAACAGGTTAAGTGGATAAGCAAAATGTATTATCCATACAATGGAGTATTATCCAGGAATGAAGTACTCATAAGTGCTACAAACGTGGATGAAACTTGAAAGCATGCTAAGTTATAGATACCAGACACACAAGTGCACGTATTACGATTCCATGCATGTGTAATATCCAAAATGAGTAAATCCAGAAACAGATCAGTAGCTACCACGGGCTGGGGGAGGAAAAGGGGACAGGGCAAAAGGGAAGTGGCTGCTTATGTGTACGGGTCACCTTAGCGGGTATATAAAACGCGTTAGAACTAGAGGGGTGATAGCTGCATAACATTGTGAATGTACTAAATACCTCTGAATTGTGCCCTTTAAAATGAATCTTATGTTAATTCCATCTCAGGGGAAAAAAGTTATTTGTTATACAAGAATTTACGGCACTTAGGGGGCTTACGTTTGATAAATCTTAAATACTTAAGAAGTCGTCTCAGCAATGAATCTAATCAATTTGTAGGCCACTATCAATTGCATAAAAAAGCAGCCTGTCCAAGAACTCAGCTCAAGAGCTTTTACCACTTTCTTCTCTCTCTGGGTTTATCCAATTAAAAAAACTAGTCCAGACACATCCTATTTGTGTGACCCCACCCTGCAACCAGGAGAGTTCTGAGACCAAACCATTGCCGGGCAATGGGTTCTTTTCCTTTTTCCAAAAACTTTACCGTGACCAGTTACAGGCCTACGTATTAAAGAGCTACAAGAACAAAACAGCTCAAGGAAGAGCGGTTTAAAAAAAAAAAAAGTGATTGGGTTCAGACTATAAAAAGTTAAAAGAACATAAAAATGAATACAGAAATCATTTACTAGGGATGGATCGAAAGGCCCAATCTTGATTACTGACTTGAGAAAAAAAAAAATCACGAGAAGCTACCTAAGAAAACGCGGGGCCTAAAAAAAAAAAAAAAAAGGCGCCATAAATTGAAAAGCCGCGGCCCGGAGTACGACGGACTACCGAGTGCTCCTTCGCCTCAACTCTCGGGCAATCTCACTTTCCGGTTCACGCCCCCCCGTGAAGAGTTAAAAACACCTCCACTTTGAGACCTGGATATAGCCTCTAAGGGCCCGGGAGCCCCCGCCACCGCCCCGTGCTGAACGTCACAAAATGGCGGCAGCGTCTCTTTGTCTCAATCTGGCGCCGCCATTGGGCCTAGCCCCACTTCGGTCCCGTTAAGGCCCATTTCCCATCTCATTCCTTTAGTCGCTAGTCACTTACCGAGATCTCGGGTTAGAAGCGCGTAGACTCAAATCCACACACCCTCGGCTGGGTCTTCCCGGTCCCCTCGCGCCTGGCACCCACAGATACTCTCCCACACCCGTCGTCCACGAAATGGCGGACCAGCACCGTCTCCTCGCCCTTATTTATACGCCATGCTGGAGTCACATGACTGGACGGGCTCGCCCAATGAGGGGCGGAGGAGGCTGTGACGTAATGGCTACAAACTCAGCGAGAACAGCGGTTGCTGGGAGCGCGCTCTGATTGTACCGCCTTGTCTGTGGAGGCAGGCTGCGTTGGGCTCAGGTTGTCTCAGGCCCGGAGCTCCCTCGGGTGTAATTCCCCAGTTGCTGACCTTTGAGTTATTCTCAGTCCCCTGTCCCTCACATCCAAATAGGCTGGGGACACCTCCGCCGTCACTCCCAAACACTGATAGAGCGTTTTGCTCCTAATAAGTTTAAAGTATTAGATGAATTCACTGATTACTTCATCCTCGTGAGCGGTGAGGCTGGAACTGAGACCGTCACGTTCACAAACGTGCTTCGGAATTGCTCCCAAGGTCAAGGAGCTGTTTGTGAGCGATCTGTCACCAGATTGTGCCCACCGGGGTCCCACACTTAGGGAAAAGCCCAAACCTGGGAAGTCCGCCGAACTCTGGCTGGTTTCCCACCCCTCACCCAAACTGCAGGATTTGGCGGAGACGATGGCGCATCATCCTGGACTCTTGAAATGTTTAATAGAAACGCAAACGCAAATGAGACCGGTCAGGCCATGCGGAAACTGTCACCTTTAGCAAATAAAAGTACAAGGAAGTTCCTGAAGAAGATTGAATTTAAATTCAGCCCCCCCACCCCCGCACCGGGGGCAGGGGTGGGGTCCATGGGTCACTCACACCTTCCTGTGTTTCCCACTTCACCTAAAAAAAACCGAGCCACAAGATCAACTATTGGGAGAGAAATACCGCGATGGTGTCAGAAAAATCACCAAAATCTCCTTCGCCGGAACAGTGAGTTCAGCTAGGAAGTTTGCCTGGTGTTCCCTACCCTCTTTCAGTGGAGTCTGACTTATTGCTAAAACTTATTTAAATCTGCTCTCAAGAGAAACGATAACTTGTATTTTTCCACCATTAGCTGAAAGATATACCAATTATTTACTTGTTTTGTTTCTCCCAGATATTCTCTTATTGTGCCTGTAAAAGGTTTATCCATAGTGGGGGGAAAATACAAAGATTTAATGCCTCTGAGCCTTAGTTTTAACACCTGTAAAATGGGGATTTCATACTCCCAAGGAAAGAGGGAGAATGGGAACTGCAGTATGTTGAGCCAGGCCCTGAGCTGGCCTTACCTGGGGTGTTTCCCAGGTGAGGGATTCTAGCAAAACCTTTCTGTTTCTCTATTTTTCTTTCCTTCTGTAATTGTTTTTCTCTTCTGGCTCACTTATATTTGCTTTGATTTGCTCCCCTCCTGCTCTGTAAGTTTTTCTCCTCTTTTTATTTCCTTCTATCAAAGCGAACCCTTTTTGAAGTCAGACAGTCCTAGATTTGGACCACAGTACTGCTGCTACTTACTGCTAAAGTGTCTGGAGAAGAGTCCCTTACCCTTTCTCAAGATTACTTTCTTCTCTGTAAAATGGGATAATTACATCAATGCAGGGTTGTTATGTGCTGTCTACCCTCACAGGAACTTCAACTTTGGTCTACTGCGGTCACACCTGCATCCTCAGGGCCTGGAAACAAGCCTGACACAGCAGGTGATCAAAACATATTTGTTTAATTATTTAATTAATTAAAAAGAAATGATGTATGTAAATCAGCTGGCACAATATTTGCTCAAAAAAATGCTGTGTTCTTTTCACATTTCATTCTTTAGTATTCCAAAGTATCCCATTCTTTCCCACCATTTTTCCTGTTTTTGTTGTTGTTGTTGTTTGTGCATATGATGCTAGTCTAGCATGCATCTTTCAATGGAGCACTCTTTTTTTTGTTAACTTATTATATTTTATTTTTGGCTGTGTTGCGTCCTTGTTGCTGCGCGCGGGCTTTCTCTAGTTGCAGCGAGCAGGGGCTACTCTTTGTTGCGGTGCGCGGGCTTCTCATTGTGGTGGCTTCTCTTGTTGCAGAGCACGGGCTCTAGGCGCATGGGCTTCAGTAGTTGCAGCATGTGGGCTCAGTAGTTGTGGCATGTGGGCTCAGTAGTTGTGGCTCTTGGGCTCTAGGGTGCAGGCTCAGTAGTCGTGGTGCACGGGCTTAGTTGCTCCGCGGCATGTGGGATCTTCTCAGACCAGGGATCGAACCCTGCATTGGCAGGCAGTTTCTTAACCACTGCGCCACCAGGGCAGTCCTCAATGGAGCACTCTTAATCCCTCCAACTGTATTCTCAAATATGTTTTGACCCTCCTCTGGCCATCCACACACACTTTCTGTCTTCTAGTAACTGCAGCCAAGTGAATTATCCATTTAAATTTTGGAATATTTTAATGTTCCTTTAAATTTATTCAACCACCAACCAACCACTCTTGTCTAGACCCTAGAACCATAGGAAGCTTCAATGGGACATAGCAGAATTTCTTGGACAAAGAATGGGGATCATATGTGGTAGTAAACAAACATCTCTTGATTTTCTCTGAGGAACTACCATCCTCACAGTAGACCACGTTATTGATTTAGGTGTGGTTGGGTCCTACACCCCACATTTTTAGGGGTAGAGACATGAGCACCCCTAGTTAATTAAATCATCCTGGTTCTTAGTGGCCTGCCCCACCCCCATTAGTTCAGGAATGGATGACTAATCCAATCAGACCTTCAGCTAATGGGACTTGTAACTTTAGAAATTACAGTAATTTTAGAATTTTTAATAGCCACAATCTAAGTGTAGAATGTAAGATTTTAACAGTTTTCATTTTCCATATTTTTTACAAGCCATAAAATTGTGCTAGGGCTTCTGGTTAAAGTGATTGCAAATTTGAACTCTAAGGATAACTTCCTGGGGCTAACTTTTTATCATCAGGTTCTGTATTAGCTGCATTATAGCCATAATCTATTATCTTTTTTACAGAAACCCTTCCAATTTAAGGCTCTGCAAGTTGTACACTGCCAAAAATGCCCATATAAATTTATAAGAGCAGCAGAAATTATTGATGTACAGTATTAATTCCATGAACTGTTAGCTATCTTGCCAGCGCTGCTGCTAGGCCAGCCAGAGAGAGGTGTGTTCCTTCCCTCCGACTAGTGGGGTCCTGAACCTGCCAGCCATCCTCCTTCTAGTAGGGAGGAAGCAGCCTGCAGTGGACCCAACCTAAAGAGAGGGAGAGCTGAGAGATGGGGAATAAGGAGCTCTAAAGCTCTTGTTTAAGAAGGCCTGAACCCAATTCCACTTGTGAGATTCCAAGTTGTTTGAACATACATGTTCCCTACCTCTTCCCCTGATTTGCCTAAGCCACTTTGAGTTGGTTTTTTTTCCTGTCACTTGCGAACAGAAGGATTCCAAATACAGAAATTACTCTGACATCTCACTACCTCAAGTCAAGAACCATGGCTCTAAGTTATTGTCCATTTCTAAAATTCACCTGTTACCAACTTGTTAAGTGCTTTTTCTTTTTTTCTTTTTTTTTAAAAATTTATTTATTTTATTTAGTTATTTTTGGCTGCGTTGGGTCTTCGTTGCTGTGCGCAGGCTTTCCTAGTTGTGGTGAGCAGGGGCTACTCTTCATTGTGGTGCGTGGGCTTCTCATTGCAGTGGCTTCTTTTGTTATGGAGCACGGGCTCTAGGCGCGTGGGCTTCAGTAGTTGTGGCACATGGGCTCAGTAGTTGTGGCTCGTGGGCTCTAGAGCGCAGGCTCAGTAGTTGTGGTGCACGGGCTTAGTTGCTCCACGGCATGTGGGATCTTCCCAGACCAGGGATCGAACCTGTGTCCCCTGCAATGGCAGGCGGATTCTTAACCACCGCGCCACCGGGGAAGCCCCTAAGTGCTTCTTCTTAATTAAAAAACAAATTGAAGTATAGTTGATTTACAACGTGGTGTTACTTTCAGGTGTACAGTACAGTGATTTGGTTTTATATATATATACATATATATATATATATATATATATGTATGTAGGTATACATATATTCTTTTCCAGATTCTTTTTTGTTCCTTGTCTGCGTTGGTCTTAGTCGTGGCATGCGGGCTTCTCTTTTGTTGTGGCTTGCAGGTTTTCTCTCTCTAGTTGTGGCATGCAGGCTCCAGGGCGAGTGGGCTCTGTAATTGTGGTGCAGGGGCTCCAGAGAGCGTGGGCTCTGTCGTTTGCTGCACGTGGGCTCTGTAGTTTGCTGCACGTGGGCTCTCTAGTTGAGGCACGCGAGCTCAGTAGCTGTGTCACGCGGGCTTAGTTGCCCTGCAGCATGTGGGATCTTATTTCCTTGACCAGGGCTCAAACCCAAGTCCCCTTCATTGGAAAGTGGATACTTAACTACTGGACCACCAGGGAAGTCCCCCCAGATTCTTTTCCTTTATAGTTTATTAAAAAATATTGAGTATAAGGAATTCCCTGGTGGTCCAGTGGTTAGGACTCGGAGCTTTCACAGCCATGGCCTGGGTTCAATCCCTGGTCAGGGATCTCCCTGCAAGCTGTGTGGCGCAGCCAAAAAATAAAATAAAAATTTAAAAAATTCTGGGACCTCCCTGGCAATCCAGTGGTTAAGACTCCTCCCTTCCGGGGCTTCCCTGGTGGCGCAGTGGTTGAGAATCCGCCTGCCAATGCAGGGGACATGGGTTCGATCCCTGATCCAGGAAGATGCCACGTACCGCGGAGCAACTAAGCCCATGCACCACAACTACTGAGCCTGCACTCTAGAGCCTGTGAGCCACAACTACTGAGCCTGCGTGCCGCAACTACTGAAGCCCACGTGCCTAGAGCCCATGCTCTGCAACAAGAGAAGCCACCACAATGAGAAGACCGCGCATGGCAATGAAGAGTAGCCCCCCCTCACTGCAACTAGAGAAAGCCCACACACAGCAACGAAGACCCAATGCAGTCAAAAAATAAATAAATTAAATAAATTTAAAAAAACAAAACAAAACTCCTCCCTTCCACTGCAGGGGGTGTGGGTTCCATCCCAGGCTGGGAAACTAAGATCCCGCATGGTGTGCGGTGTGGCCAAAAAAAAAAAATCTAGGACTTCCCTGGTGGCGCAGTGGTTAAGAATCCGCCTGCCCATGCGGAGACACAGGTTCCAGCCCTGGTCCGGAAAGATCCCACGTGCTGCGGAGCAACTAAGCCCGTGTGCCACAACTACTGAGCCCACATGCCTCAACTACTGAAGCCCACACGCCGAGAGCCCGTGCTCTGCAACAAGAGAAGCCACTGCAATGAGAAGCCCACGCACCGCAGTGAAGAGTAGCCCCTGCTCGCCACAACTAGAGACAGCCCGCGCAGCAAGGAAGACCCAATGCAACTGAAAATAAATAAATAAATAAATAAATTTATTTTTAAAAAACTAAAAAAAAACCCCAAAATATTGAGTATAGTTCCCTGTGCTATACAGTAGGTTAAGTGCTTTTCAAAATTTTTAAAGTTTTTAAAATTTTTTAATTTTTTAATTTTTGGCCTTGCTGTGCAGCTTGTGGGATCCTAGTTCACCTGATCAGGGATGGAACCCCTGACCTCAGCAGTGAAAGTGCAAAGTCCTAACCACTGGACTGCCAAGGAATTCCCAGATTTGTATTTTTTTCTTTCTTCTTTTTTTTTTTGGACACACTGCGCAGCATGTAGCATGTGGGATCTTAGTTCCCCGATCGGGGATTAAACCCGGGCCCCCTGCATTGGAAGCATGGTGTCTTAACCACTGGACCGCCAGGGAAGTCCTGAGTGCTTTTTTTTTTAAGAAAAAAGAATTACTGATGACCAGGCATTGACATCTATGTATAAGAATTAAAACATTCAGTATTGTGATTGACTTCCAGTATCCATGAAGGAAAAGCTAATAAAAGTGTAGACCTATAGTTTCTTAACTACTTCAGTCAATGTCCTCGTAGGAAGCAGGTGATGTACTCAACAAAGGGTTAACTGAAGAGGTAATTATTTACAGAATTATGGGCAGGGTTAAGGAAACCCACAGAGGAGGGAGGAACTCCCAGAGGCAGCTCTTAGGCCGAGTGGGTCATGGAAGGGAGCAGGGTTACCAGAACCAGACAAATGCTGTAGCTGTGAAGAGAGGCCATAATGGCCTTAGGTAGAGGAACTGTGGCAGCCCAGTTCGGGCAGGGGTTGGGGGTGACCAGAGATGAAATAACTGGACTACTTTCTCTTCCTATAGTCCCATCTTTTGATGGTGCCTTCTATTGCCCAAAGCTATCTGGAAAACTGAGGGCAAGAGAGCTGGGTGATGCAAGCCCAAGTCAGCCTCCCAGGGCACAGAGGAAGGCAAAGACTGGGAATTGATCTAGGGTTGTACTGTCCAATACAACCACCACTAGGCTCATGTGGTTATTTGAGTCCAAATTGAGATGTATTGTAAATGTAAAATACATGTTGGATTTCAAACACTTGGTATTAAAAATGAATGTAAATATCTTATTAATTTTTATATTGATTACATGTTGAAATGATTATTTTTTATGTACTGGGTTAAATAAACTATATTATTACAGTTAAATTCATCTGTTTCTTTATACCTTTTTTTTTTTTTTTTTGGCTGCACCGCTTGGCTTGTGGGATTTTACTTCCCCAACCAGGGATTGAACCCAGGCCCTTGGCAGTGACAGCACAGAGTCCTAACCACTGGACTGCCAGGGAATTCCCTCTTTCTTTATACTTTTTGACTGTGGCTACTAGAGCACTTAAAATTACATGTCTGGCTCACATATCTGTTGGACAGTGTTGATCTACAGGGACAAATGGAAAATAACCTCACACAATTCCAACAAATAATCATTTAAAAACTCGTTTTAATTCTATATCCGGGACAACTATGTGAAAATAGTGTTTCTGCAAATCACATAGTTTAAAGTTTTTGTTTTTGTTTTTAATTAATTAATTTATTTTTTAAAATTTATTTTATTTTTGGCTGCTTTGGGTCTTCGTTGCTGCACGCGGGCTTTCTCTAGTTGCGGCGAGCAGGGGCTACTCTTCGTTGCAGTGCGCGGGCTTCTCATTGCAGTGGCTTCTCTTGTTGTGGAGCACAGGCTCTAGGCGCATAGGCTTCAGCAGTTGTAGCTTGCGGGCTCTAGAGCACAGGCTCAGTAGTTGTGGCTTACAGGCTTACTTGCTCTGCAGCATGTGGAATCTTCCCAGACCAGGGGTGGAACCTGTGTCCCCTGCATTGGCAAGTGGATTCTTAACCACTGTGCCACCAGGGAAGCCCTTAAAGTTTTTTTTTTTAAACCTAATTGCCTTGATCCTTTGAGGTACCACCTTTTATGTATTTTTATATTATTCCCTGAAACAGTTTTTTAGATCATATCACATATTTAACAATCATTCATTCAGTCAAGAAGTATTTGTTAGGTACCTTCTATTGTCCAAACACTGAGATGGATTTGTAGGAAAAAGTAGTAAGCCAAAACAGAGTCTCAGGCTACCATCGTGGGGCTAAGTTCCAACATAGAGGGGAATTAGAAAAAAGAATCTCACAAGTAGTTGTGAAATTACTTATGTAGAAAATGGTCTGAAAAGGGAAATGGTGTCTTAAGAACATATCATAGGAAAGATTGGCCTGATTAGGTAAACCAAAGAAGGCTTCCTGGAGGAAGTGATGATTTAGCAGAAGCCGGAGATATCTGGCAAAGTTTGTGAGAGCAGTGAGAGAATGTTCCTGGAAGAGGGTACAGAATATGTAAAGTTCCTGTAGTAAGTTAGAGGAATTAAAAAAAAAAATACGCCCGTGTGGTTGAAGCACAAAGTGAGGAATAATTTTGAAATTTCATTAATATATAAAATGTCCATGTTATACGTGTATTTATTCGTATATCAACAAGTATTTACAAAGTGCCTACTAAGTGCTTTCAGTGAAGCAAAGCTGAATCAATCACTTTCATTCAGTCAATAAACATTAATTGAGTACTTATATTTCTCTCTGGAAGGCTCAGAGAGCTGCTATAATGGTATGTTAGAAGTATGTGCACTCAGGAGATTTTCCCCCCCTCCTTCAAAAGTTAACGTTCATCATTTCTAAGAGGTGGGATATTGGGGGAATATCTAATGGTGGTTAGGAATCTTTAGGAGGTATACTTATGAGTAAGAGGTGTACTTATGCGTGATTTCTTTTCTTTTCTTTTTCTTTTTTTTTTTTTTTTTTTAGCTGTGCTGAGCAGTTTGCGGGATCTTAGTTCCCCAACCAGATATTGAACCAGTGCACCCTGCACTGGAAGCACAGAGTCCTAATCACTGGACCACCAGGGAATTCCCTCCCTGGACTTTTTATTTTCTGAGTAGTGTTCTTGTGTCTGGAAAGGAATAATGATTGATTCTAGTGTTTTGATTAATATTAAATTTATCGAAGTTTCAAATTCTGAAATCCAGTTCTTTCTGTAAAGTTAAGGTAAACTTCCAATCATTGTTATTTTATTTTCTAAGAATCTAATTTTTTAAATAATATCAGTAATTCCCACTGTCCTTAGATAAATCTTTAATAGAATCAGAAGTTAAGCAGAATTTCCCTAAACAATTAACTTTATTTACACACTTGACTGATTTCATTCTTTTAAATGTATCAACAACATGTGTACATTTAGTACATTTAATTCTCTGAAATATTTCAAAGGTGTATCATAGCAGACTTAAAATTGTAACAAGAAAGATATCCCCTATTCATGGATTAGAAGACTTAATATCGTTAAGATATGCAATAGTACACAAAGCAATCTACAGATTCAGTGCAATCCCTACCAAAATTCCAAGAGACTTTTTGCAGGATTGGAAAAGCCAAAATTAATATTGAGAAATAAGAAAAAATTTGGAGGACTCACACTTCCCAATTTCAAAACTTACTACAAAGTTATAGTAATCAATACATTGTGGTACTAGTATAAGGATAGACATATAGACGATTGGAATAGAATTGAGAGTCCAGAATAAACTCATACATCTATAGTCAATTGATTTTTGACAGGGCCACAGGCCAAGACTTTTCAATGGGGAAAGAATAGTCTCTTCAAAACAAATGGTGTTGTGACAACTGATATCCACATGAAAAAAAAAGTGAAGTTGAACCCCTACCTCATACCATATACAAAAATTAACTGCAAATGCATCAATCACCGAAGTATTAGCTCTAAAACCATAAAACTCTTACAGTGAAACATAGGGGCAAATCTTCATGACCTTGGATTTGACAATGGATTCCTAGATATGACACCAAAAGCACAAGCAACAAAAGAAAAAATAAAGTTGAACTTTATCAAAATTAAAAATGTTGGTGCAATAAAGAGCATTAAGAAAGTGCTCTTTAAGAAAATGAAAAGGCAACTGTTGTGTGAAAAAGAATTTGTCTGGTCTTTGTCCCAGGTTCCTGGCACTGAGCTTCTAAAACCCTTGGAATTTCCTGAGCAACCACATGATTAGAGGGTTGGGGCTTTGAGCCAGCCCAATCTCTGGAGAGAGGAGAGGAGATGGAGATTGAGTTCAATCATGGAGCCATTGATTTAATCAATCTAGCCTATGCAATGACACTCCCATTAAACACCCTGGACTGAAGCTCAGTGGAGCTTCCTGGTTGGTGAAAACATTGATACGCTGGAGGGGTGATGCACCCTGATTCTACAAGGAGAAGGCACAGAAGCACTGTGTCAGGGACCCTCTCAGACCTTGCCCAGTGCATTTGTCTATTTGGCTGTTCCTGATCTGCATCCTTTATGATAAAAATGGAACAGCAGGGCTTCCCTGGTGGTGCAGTGGTTGAGAATCCGCCTGCCAATGCAGGGGACACGGGTTCGAGCCCTGGTCTGGGAGGATCCCACATGCCGCGGAGCAACTAGGCCCGTGAGCCACAACTACTGAGCCTGCGCGTCTGGAGCCTGTGCTCCGCAACAAGAGAGGCCGCAATAGTGAGAGGCCCGCGCACCGCAATGAAGAGTGGCCCCCGCTTGCTGCAACTAGAGAAAGCCCTCGCACAGAAACGAAGACCCAACACAGCCATAAATAAATAATAAATAAATTAAAAAAAAAAAAAAAAAATGGAACAGCAAATATAGTGGTTTCTTGAGTTCTGTGAGTCATTCTGGTGAATATCAAACCTACGGGGATTGTGGGAACTCCTACATTTGTAGCTCTGTGTTCAAAAGTGCAGGTGGGGCTTCCCTGGTGGCGCAGTGGTTGAGAGTCTGCCTGCCAATGCAGGAAACATGGGTTTGAGCCCTGGTCCAGGAGGATTCCACATACCGCGGAGCAAGTAGGCCCTGTGCGCCACAACTACTGAGCCTGCGCTCTAGAGCACACGAGCCCCAACTACTGAGTCCGTGTGCTGCAACTACTGAAGCCCACACGCCTAGAGCCCATGCTCTGCAACAAAAGAAACTACCGCAATGAGAAGCCCGTGCACCGCAACAAAGAGTAGCCCCTGCTTGCCTCAACTAGAGAAAGCCTGCACGCAGCAACAAAGACCCAATGCAGCCAAAAATAAATAAATAAATTTATTTTTAAAAAAGTGGTCCACATCAAAAAAACTTTTTAAAAAAGTCAGAAAAAAAGGAAAATAAAAGGAGAGAATCCACAAGAGGAGAGCAAGATGAGAAAGAAAAAGAATAATTATGCTGTTGATGATATCAAAATAGTGTAGCATTTTACAGAACATTTACGGAATATTTACATTCAGTAACTTGGAAGAGACAGGCTGGCTCCCAGCTTCTTCCTAAACCTCTTCTCAGCCACAAGATCCCTTCCTGTCACAAGCCTGAAGCCAGCCTGACACATAAAAGATGATAAATGTTCATCAAAAATGAGTGTGAAGCTCTCATTCCCAGCCCTCCCCACACTTGCCCAGAGGCTCTGCTGCAATCTTTCCAGCCTTGATCTTAGAGCAAAGGGAGGTTGGAAGGTAGGGAACCCCAGAATTGCACCCCCTGCTCCTGGTCTCTTTTCAGCCTTCCCTAGCATGTCTTTTACTTTATTTTATTTTGTTTTTCATTTTTAAAAAATTATTTATTTATTTATTATTTGGTTGCATTGGGTCTTTTTCTTTTTTTTAATTTATTTTTACTTGTTTATTTTTGGCTGTGTTGGGTCTTCGTTTCTGTGCGAGGGCTTTCTCTAGTTGCGGCAAGCGGGGGCCACTCTTCATTGCAGTGCGTGGGCCTCTCACTGTTGCGGCCTCTCTTGTTGCAGAGCACAGGCTCCAGACGCGCAGGCTCAGTAGTTGTGGCTCACGGGCCCAGTTGCTCTGCAGCATGTGGGATCTTCCCAGACCAGGGCTCGAACCTGTGTCCCCTGCATTAGCAGGCAGATTCTCAACCACTGTGCCACCAGGGGAGCCCTGCATTGGGTCTTAGTTGCAGCATGGGGGCTCCTTAGTTGCAGCTCACTGGCTCCTTAGTTGCGGCATGTGAACTCTTAGTTGCGGCATACAAACTCTTAGTTGTGGCATGCAAACTCTTAGTTGTGGCATGCATATGGATCTAGTTCCCTGACCAGGGATCGAACCCGGGCCCCCTGCATTGGGAGCATGGAGTCTTAACCACTGTGCCACCAGGGAAGTCCCTTATTTTATTTTATTTTTATTATTTTTATTTTTATTGAAGTATAGTTGATGTACATTCCCTAGGATGTCTAGATTGCTGCTGATTGCTTGCCACATATTTCAGAATTTAAATTACAAATATACCCAGATACAGCTTTATTCTCCAGATAAAATTCTGTAGCTTGCTTCATGAGCTTTCATTGTTTGCTTTTGTTTTAAACTTTAAGGGGCAGGGCCAGCAAATGAGGTTATAATCTGTTCATTTATGAACTATAACCTGTTCATTTCAGGTTATAGTTTATGGCTGTATTCAGGTTATACTTCCTCTCATTCACCATGCTGTGTCCTGGGAAAGTTTAGTCCTCTTAAAGTGTGTTACAGAATCAAAAAGGTTGGGAAACACTGAATCAGCAAAGAGGAATTATGTGTGTAAGGAAACTGGGAAGGCTGATGGCCACTTAGTGGACTTTAAGAGGATTCACAACTATTCTTAACACTCTCTCCGCACAACCACCAGCAAATAACCCCCACAGAAACCCACGCAGGTTACAGAACAATGCAGGTATGATTTATTTTTCAAATATATAAGTATTACATGTGTGTGCATATGCCCTATACACACACACACACACACACACACACACATACAGACTCAGAGAAATAGTAGGAAAGCTTATATACCAGAATAATAGCATTTACCTCTAGGTGGTAAGATGAAGATTTCTCTTTTTTTGGCTATTTATTTCTCTGTATGGTCTAATTTTTTATAATTATATTTAATAAAAATTAATGAAAGTTCTTTTTACTGAAGAGCCAAAATAACTTGGGTTTAAAACTTTCATTTTAAATTGGTCCATAATTACTTTCCAATACTCATCAGTTGATTATCTAATTTCTCCTAGTCTGGGGATATGTCACATGACAACTGAAGTTTGTGAGTTAGCTGAGAGCGTGTAATTCTATTTCCCTCGCACCGCCTGCTCCCCCACCGAATACCTTTCTCCAGTGCAGCAGCAGCTCCCCCGACAGCACACACAATAATTTTCACCCTGTGGTTTTCTCTGGAATTTACCGGATTTATAAAATGTAATTGTAGCATTTAGATTTTTTTTTTTTTTGGCCGCACCGTGTGGCATGAGGGTTGTGCCCTGACCAGGGATCAAACCCGCACCCCCTGCAGTGGAAGCGTGAGTCTTAACCACTGGACCGCCAGGAAATTTCCCTATTGTACCATTTATTTATTTATTTATTTATTATAAATTTATTTTATTTATTTATTTATTTTTGCCTGCGTTGGGTCTTCATTGCTGCGCGCGGGCTTTCTCTGTTGCTGCGAACGGGGGCTACTCTTCCTCGCGGCAGGTGGACTTTATCACTGCAGTGGCTTCTCCTGTTGCGGAGCACAGGCTCTAGGCACGCAGGCTTCAGTAGTTGTGGCACACGGGCTCAGTAGCTGTGGCTCACAGGCTCTAGAGCGCAGGCTCAGTAGTTGTGGCGCACGGGCTTAGTTGCTCCGTGGCATGTGGGATCTTCCCAGCCCAGGGATCGAACCTGTGTCCCCTGCATTGGCAGGCGGATGCTTAACCACTGTGCCACCAGGGAAGCCCTATTGTAGCACTTAAAGTAAGTGGAAACTGGGGTACAGAGAGGTTAAGTAAGTTGCCCGAGGTCACACAGCTTGTAAGGGATGGAGATGGGATTCAAACTTCAAGTCTGGCTCTGAAGCCTGGTGATAACTTGAGTGGAAAACAGTAATGCTCAGAAATTTTAGCCATTTGGAAAGACTGCCTTTGATGTCTCTGGGTGTGTGTGTTTTTTTTCAGCTCCCCATGTTCCTCCGGGAACCCTAAGGAACAAAGTGTCACGTGAACAGTGGTCCTTCCTCACTGTGCCTGGCCCCCTGAGTCAGCTCAGTTCCTGAGGCTCCTTTTCTGATTTCAGCTCCACCCTCTTCCCCCCTTGGTGGCGCCTGAACTTCCATGCCTGCCTCAGTGTATTACCTTATTTGGTTCTCGGGCCCACAAAGAAGTCTGGAAAAGGATCCAGGCCAGAATAAAAGTATTGCTTGTGCAGCTAAGGGGTGAGAAATCTTTATTTTAGTGACCCTGGCTTGTGCTCTGAAAGTCACAAATACAGGGAAGCAAGTTTAGTCTCAAAAACAACTACAAAAAGCAACTGAAGAGGGCAGAGTGGAGGTGCCAATGTCACAATTTCTAATGTGTGATTATTATTATTATTATTTTTTGGCCACACTGCACAGCTTGTGGGATCTTAGTTCCCTGACCAGGGATTGAACTTGGGCCACAGCAGTGGAAGTGCCGAGTCCTAACCACTGAACCGCCAGGAAATTCCCCATTTAATGTGTGCTTAATTCTGTGATTAGAAAGAGATTTGTCTTTATTCAGCTCCTTCATGGCTGTCTTTCTTTCTTTCCTCTTTCCTGAGTTTCTAGAGTTTATACACCAATGCAAGGAAACTCAAGCCCAGAAAGTATAAAAAATTTTAGGTAGCTGGTACCATAGTTATCATAATTTAGCATATGCTTATATGTTGCATGAATAACATTTTAAACCCGGTTCAGAGAGTATCTCTCTCTCTCTCTCTCTCATCTAATTTTTGAAACTCTCTGAGGTAGATGTTCTTATTATATCCATTTTATGTTTTCTTTTTTTTTCTTGGCTGCACCGCATGGCTTGAGGGATCTTAGTTCCCTGACCAGGGAATGAATCCGGGCCAAGGCAGTGAAAGCATTGAGTCCTAACCACTGGACTGCCAGGGAATTATTATCTCCATTTTATAGGTGAAAAAACTGAGTCACAAGAATTTAAGTCACTTGCCCAAGGTCCCAGAGTTCAGAATTACCAAGCCAGGCTTGCCCCTGCAGTCAGGATACTAATCATAGGCCCGTTCTACTTCTGAGGCACCCCAGGGATCTGGAGGCCTTTATCTTACTTGACCTATTATATTTCAGCCTGTTAAGCCCTTACCCTTGCATTTCTGTCTCCTCCCAGTTTTGCAAGTTCCCAGCTCTCCGGTTCCTCCTTCTCAGTGCCCTTCAGAGTGCTTCTTTCTCCACTGCCTACTAATGCAGGGAGCCCTTAGAATTCCTTCCTGGTCTCTTCCTGGCTCCCTGTATGTGTCTGTCCATGAGGAACCTCCTCTACTTTCAGGACTTAAGTTATTTGCTTTATCTTTGGTGGGGTGATTATTCCTTCATGCCTGAACCATACATCCAATACACATGCTTCTTTCTTTTATCCCCAATGTACTTCAGACCTCCAATTCACTATCTTTCCATCCTGTGCCCCACATCTGACTCTCACTGCTTCCCGGCCACTGTTGATTGACCGTGAGTCACACAGCCTTCATTCCGGCCTGGCCTACTGCCTAGTCAGCTTGTCTTTCCTTTCCAGAAACAAGCTGTGTACCTCTGCATTCAGCCTCCTTTGCCTGGTATGCCCTAGTTTGGGTTTTTCAAACTTTTGATCCCAAGAGTAAGAAATACATGCAACCTCACAACCCAGTACCCATGAGTGCATGACCCCAAGGGTAGGCAGATCTAGGCTGTCTCAACAGTGGTTGACAACACCATGTTCATGTTCAAGTTAGAGTATAGGTGCCAGGTCACACCAGTGAGAATTCCAATCCATTTTGTGTCCACACCCAGGGCAGTTATTCAAAATATTTAACCATAGTTCAGCCTGGACCCTAGCTAATCAAAACAGTCATGGGAGGGTGATGAGAGAAGAGACTGGGTGCCAGGGCGGGAGGAAGACAGGCACTGGGGTATGGGTGGGGAGTTCTCAGAGCAGCAGCTATTTACGGAAGAACACAGATGTATTTGAACATTTTAGCAACTGCTACCTCTGTTCCAGAGCCTTCCAGCTGAACGTCAATCACTCCATCTACCCCTTAGCTTCTGTGTCCCTTACTGACTCCACCATCTAAACCCACTTTCAGATTCCTGGCTTTTCTGCCACTTGCTACTTTCTGCCTCATCCTTGCTCGGAAAAGAGCCCAGGAGGTCAGCCCTAATTAATTCTAATTTCTGAAAGAAAAGCAGCCTGCTCAGACAGAAGTCAGTGAAGGGTCTTTCCTGGCAAAGGAAAGTACTCCAGGCCTGTTGCGCCACAGTGTTCAACTTCCGCCTCACGCCAGCAGGTGCTGAGAAGGGCAGCACAACAGCCTGTGAGACACTCAGGGTAATGACCCTGCTGTCAGGGAAGGAGTTAATGGCGGGGAGATGAGCTGTTTCTCAGTAAGTCTGAGCACGTTACTAGGAAGCAGGCGCCCAGTACAGGCATACTGTGACGAGTCTTCAAAGTACCTTGGCAACCAAGACTTTTATTTTAGAAACAAACTCTTATCAGGATTTTTGATTGTTGGCTGAGATTGAGACCTTAAGCAATTTCCTTAAGCCCTTTTGAGTCTCATAGTCATATCTTTCATATTGCAAAATGGGAAAACAAGAATGACCTACTTGAATCAAAAAGGTATGTAAGGGGCTTCCCTGGTGGCGCAGTGGTTGAGAATGTGCCTGCTAATGCAGGAGACACGGGTTCGAGCCCTGGTCTGGGAGGATCCCACATGCCACGGAGCGGCTGGGCCCGTGAGCCACAGCTGCTGAGCCTGCGCGTCTGGAGCCTGTGCCCCGCAACGGGAGGGGCCGCGATAGTGAAAGGCCCGCGCACCGCGATGAAGAGCGGTCCCCGCACCGCGATGAAGAGTGGCCCCCACTTGCCGCAACTAAAGAAAGCCCTCGCACGAACCGAAGACCCAGCACAGCCAAAAATAAATAAATAAATAAATAAATAAATAAAATAAATTAAAAAAAAAAAAAAAAAAAAAAGGTATGTAAGGATTAAAATAACTCTTTGTTTTGAAAACTGGCAATTAAAGGGAAGGAATTAAACATTTAACCTCCTTTCTAATGGGCACTATATTTAGGGTAACTACGTAATCTCAGTTTATGAGAGAAAGGTCTATTTTACTGAAGAATGCCAGCTAATCAATGTAGAAATAATAAATCAGCATTTTGCAAACTCTAATGAATTTGATTCAAGCAAATATTGTCAACTGCTGTTAAAATCATTAGGTAATCCCCCCGTTAGAATGGTTAAAATTAAAAAGCCTGTCCAGGGCTTCCCTGGTGGCGCAGTGCTTGAGAGTCTACCTGCCAATGCAGGGGACACGGGTTCGAGCCCTGGTCTGGGAGGATCCCACATGCCGCGGAGTAACTGGGCCCGTGAGCCACAATTACTGAGCCTGCGCGTCTGGAGCCTGTGCTCCACAACAAGAGAGGCCGCGATAGTGAGAGGCCCGCGCACTGCGATGAAGAGTGGCCCCCGCTTGCCACAACTAGAGAAGGCCCTCGCACAGAAACGAAGACCCAACACAGCCATAAATAAATAAATTTAAAAAAAAAGATTACTAAGAGCTTATAACCAATTAACATTCACTAATGTTGCATGACTCAATAAATCTATATAAAAAAAAAAAAAAAAAAAGCCTGTCCACACTAAATGTTGGTGAGGATATGAAGTAGTTGGAACTCTCATACAATGCTGGTGGGAATGTAAAATGTACAACCACTTTGGAAAACAGTTTAGTGATTTCTTTAAAAGTTAAACAGGGACTTCCCTGGTGGCGCAGTGGTTAAGAATCGGCCTGCCAATGCAGGGGGACAAGGGTTCGAGCCCTGGTCCGGGAAGATCCCACATGCCGCAGAGCAACTAAGCCCGTGCACCACAACTACCGAGCCTGCAAGCCACAACTACTGAGCCCACGCACCGCAACTACTGAAGCCCGTGCTCTCGATAACCCATGCTCCGCAACAAGAGAAGCCACCGCAACGAGAGGCCTGCACACCACAATGAAGAGTGGCCCCTGCTTGCCGCACCTAGAGAAAGCCCGCACACAGCAAGGAAGACCCAACGCAGCCAAAAAATAAATTAATTAATTTAAAGAAAAAAATATTAAACATATACCCACCGTATGACTCAGCCATTTCGCTCCAGGATAGTTACGTAAGAGAAGTGAAAGCATATGTCCATACAAAGACTTATACATGAATGTTCACAGCAGCTTTCTTTGTAGTAGACCAAAAAGGCTCTTTGAAGAGATTAAGGGTGTGACTCACAGATCCCATCAGCCATCTCAACAAAAGAAAAAAATAGAGATGAAATTATCCAGGAAAGGTAAGAGGAAGAGCCTCGTGTCTACTGGAGTGAATTCCCATGACATGCACAGGAGGCCTACAAGACTCTTGAGAATTTTATACCAGCAGAAACATTGACAGCTTGAACTGAAAGTGACAAAAAGAAGATAAAATGAAAGAAGTTGTACCCCCAAAATTCTACAGACAGGAAGCAGGCTGATAAAACTACTTAGCTGTAAACATGTGTACCTTTCATGAAAAAGGAAGGATGGTTCAGAGGATGGAGCTTCAAATCCAGATGACAGAACTGAGAGGCATAGAGAATTATTCCCAGGCCTTGAAGCCTTGTCTACTTCTTTTTTTTTTTTAATTTATTTATTTAATTTATTTATTTATTTGGCTGTGTTGGGTCTTTGTTGCTGCGCACGGGCTTTCTCTAATTGCAGCGAGCAAGGGCTACTCTTCGTTGTGGTGTGCGGGCTTCTCATTGTGGTGGCTTCTCTTGTTGCAGAGCACAGGCTCTAGGTACGCGGGCTTCAGTAGTTGCAGCATGCGGGCTCAGTGGTTGTGGCTCGTGGGCTCTAGAGCACAGGCTCAGTAGTTGTGGCGCATGGGCTTAGTTGCTCCGCGGCATGTGAGATCTTCCCGGACCAGGGCTTGAACCCATGTCCCCTGCATTGGCAGGCGGATTCTCAACCACTGCGCCACCAGGGAAGCCTGCCTCGTATACTTCTAATTGCTTTGCCTGTATTCACTCAGGTTTTCAAAGCTTTTGGGTGGTGACTCACCATAAGAAATACATTTTACAAAGCAATGCAGCACACTCATACATACACAATGGAAACCAAAGATTTCAGAAAATAATTACCTACCCTGACTGTGTGTAATGCATTCTGATATCTTCTGTTAGATTGTATTCTGATTCTATTTCATTTTTTTTAAAAATGCAGTTAACCCATTAAGTTGATTTCCTGACCCACTGATGAGTCTTGACCTGCAGTTTGAAAAACCCTTTTAATTCGTTTAATGTATGTACAAACAGACACACACAAACTCCTATGAGGTAGAAACTGTTATTGTACCCATTTTTCAGAAGAGGAAATTCTGGTACAGAGAGGTTAAATAACTTGCCTAAGCACACACAGGTAGGGATAAAGTGGGAGAACCAGGGTTCTAACCCAGGGAGCCAGCTTCAAAGACAGTCTTTTGAACTACTCTCTTACAGGGCCTCTCTCATCCCACCTGCCACATGGTGGTAAGTGAGTATCTGCTGATAGATGTCTCTGATTCTCCAAAGGAGTGATTCAAGTGGTATTTGAACAGAGTGCTCTATTAAGATTATTGGAGTGTTCAAGGTTACAGCAGATTTAGGGAGCAGAAGTTATATTTTCTGACTCGTATTTTACAATGAACAATAGTTCTGTGTGAAGAGCATAGACTTCCAAGTCAGGTAATTCTGGGTTCACATACTGGCTCCACACCAGGGACAGATCCAGACTTTGTGGGAACTGAAGCTTTATGCAATTTTGGAAGCTCTTCCTAAGGAGAAGAATAGAGGAACTCATGTATTCAGAATTAAGTGCCGGGCCTTGAAAGGGGCCCATGTAAGAGAGGGCCCTGTGGCTTAAGCTTCCTTAGCTTTCTGCTTATTTGCCTCTGTCTGCCCTTTATTAGCCCTTTATTTCTTTTCTTTTTAAAAAAATTTTTAAAAATTTATTTATTTTTTGGCTGCATTGGGTCTTCGTTGCTGTGCATGGGCTTTCTCTAGTTGCGATAAGTGGGGGCTACTCTTCATTGTGGTGTGGTGGCTTCTCTTGTTGTGGAGCATGGGCTCTAGGCGTGCAGGCTTCAGTAGTTGTGGCACACAGGCTCAGTAGTTGTGGCTCCCGGGCTCTAGAGCACAGGCTCAGTAGTTGTGGCGCACGGGCTTAGTTGCTCTGTGGCACGTGGGATCTTCCCGGACCAGGGCTCTAACCTGTGTCCCCTGCACTGGCAGGCAGATTCTTAATCACTGTGCCACCAGGGAAGTCCCTAGTCCTTTCTTTCTGACACTCGGTTTTCTAATCTCTGAAATAGGTGTAGCAATTCCTATTTCTCATGGATGCCAGACGATCAGCTGAAAGAACCTAGCTGAAGAGCCTAGTACAATGTTCACTAATTAGGTACTCAATAAGTAATTGTTAATAGCAATAATAATAATAAAAAAATAGAATACTTCAATTATAAACCAGTTTTTAAGCAAGGTTTTGAAATAAAAACACGATACGGAGAAAAAGTATTTTGTCAGTTCATTTACACCTCAGCTCTGCAACTCAGCTCTCCCTGGAGTCCAATTATTTTGGTTTCTCCAAAGCTCTCTCTCCAAAGAGAAGTATAAGTGAGAATAAGAAAGCAGAGCATTCAAAAACAAAGGCAGATATAGAGAGAGTATCATGGGAGAAAGTCAGCTGCAGGGGCCCCCAAAGGCCAGATTTCCACTGTGTGGTTGTCAATAAGAAGAAAAAATATTTAACTGTTTAAGATCTTTCTCAATAAACCAAAAAGGGGCAGATTTCAAGGTGCATTTTGGCGTTGAGAGAGGAGGCAGCTGGACAAACTCCATCCTGGTAGAGTCAAGTTTTAGTCACCTGTATTCAGACATTTTATGCTTGTTGTTCTGCTGTGTCCTGAGGGATTATCAAAAAGCAAGAGGCCTCTGGAGTCGGCTTCCTGCCCCTTGGGGAACCAACAGTATTTGCAGAAACGCATGAGGTCACTTTGCCTTCCACTTACATCTTATATTCTCCTCTCAGAGTTTGAGATTCTAAAAGAAGGAGGTATGTTAATATAGAGTGACATGAAAATATAACAGGAGTCCTTCTCAAACGTGTGGCTTCTCTTGGTTATCTGTGGGTTTTTTGTTTCGGGTGACTGTGTTGTGTCATTTAGGTAAAAAATAATAAGTGGGGATGTGTGGGAAGAGAAGGGTCAAAAGATGGTAGGAAGTAATTAGATTAATTCGATAATTAAGGGGAGATACGTGGGTGATTATTAAGTTTCTTGCTAGCTACATTTAGGCATAAGCACATGTTTTATTTTTCTTAATATTTACAAATGACTCATACCCTTTGCAATTCAGCAATCACAAACTCTTCCCATTTTTCCCCAGAAATTCCTTTGTGTAAAGCTGAAGATGAAACAGCCCTTCTTTTTCTACTCACTGGCAAAACGATTTTTTTCCTTCTGCCATATCTATTTATCTACTAAGGGCATCAGGCACTTCTGGATTCATCTATTGCCTCCAAACCCCTATTTCCCTCTATTCTGATCCACAGTACTATGTCAGGAGGCTACTTTGGAATATTAACTGGTGGCTTTTGTCCACAGGATTTTCTTGTCTCCATGGCCTTTACCTCCATTCGGTGAACTAAATTTTTGTTGTCTCAACTCAGGGAAGGGTGGACCCAGCTGAAAGAGGAGTCTTTTTCTGGCTTTGGGAAGCAGAAAGGACTCATGTACAGAGACAACACTGAAGGTTTGCAAGGGTCTACTGGACCTCTAGATGAGATCAATGTTCCCAGACTAGAGGAGAGTGTGGCTGGGGAGCTTGTGCATTCCACACAAGGCCCGGTTCTGTGCCCCCATAACTGGACCAGGCCTTCTGGGGTGGAGTTAGGAACCAGGATGAGAGGAGTGCCCTGATAACTGTTTTTGTGTCTTCAGTGGTTGCTAGGCAAAATTTCATACAAAGAGGCTGTGTGGCCACTATCAGGCCACCCTCAGAGACTGCTGCTTTAATCATTCCTAATGATCACTTTGGACAAAGTCTGGAAAAACATAGGGAAAAAAATGTAAATATGTGAGGAGGATGAAGGGAAGCATTCAGATCCCTTTAAACTAGCATTCATGAGGACTGTGACCTCTCGGTACATTTCAGCTTGGCCAGCATAACAGGTGATATTCAGGAGCAGAAAGCCACTCTCCCCCGTGTCCTGTCACCACCAGAGTCCCTGGAAATTAGATATGACTCAGAGGAAAATCTGGGGGTGTAGAGTGAGCCTACACATCTAATTGTAATCTATGATAATTGCTAGTCAGGCAAAGCACAGGAAGCCATGTGGACTGGTCTGTGCAGAGAGGGAAGGGCACCCTGAGCTGAGACCCGAAGGGTGAGATAGAGATAACTAGGTGTTTGTGAAGGTAGAAAGAAAATACAGTCCCTGAGCTGGCAATTACCCAGTGAGCCAAACAGAACCACTTATGAAATAGTGTCGTGAGGAAAAGAGCAAGGAAAGGAGAAGAAGGGATTGCTCAATAGCAGCAGATGCTGCAGAAAAGTCAAAGCAACATGAGGACCGTTGGATTAAAGAATACGGAAGACATTGTGTTGACTTTGTCAAGAATAGTTTCAGCAGATTGTGGGAAGAAAAACAAATTGCAGGAGGCTGAGATGTGGGAGGTGTAGAAATAAAAGATGGTAGAAATAAACAGACAAATTTTCATGAAATTTGGCTGTGAAGGGAATGGTAAAGGGCAGTAGTAGGAGCTGGATAGGGAGTCAAAGGAAGAGGCTTTTAGGTTGGGGAACCTTTGAACATGTGTAAACATTGATAGGAAGCAGCAAGTAGAGAGCAGGTAAAGAAAAGAGGATGGAGAGGGGGGACTCTCATTAGCAAAAGACCCCTGGGGAACTAGGAAGTGACATGAGCCAAAAAGCTCAGGTAGGAAATTGGCCTAAATAAGAGGAGAAAAGGCTGGAGAAATCGTAGATTTGGTGGCAGAGGTGAGGGAGCTGTCTAATGGCCTCTGTGAAGCAGGAGGAGATAGGATCTGCTAATTGGGGTGGGTCAGTGGATGGGAAGGGTTAGTAAAATCAAAGAATTGAAAAAGATAGAAGAGATCTGAAATAGCTAGTAGAGTCGGTACAAATTCCAGACGTGCCAGCAAAACCTTACATCCCAGTACCTTTATTTCTGTTTTGAGCTCTCATTCCTCTAGGTGGCAGAGGCTTCATCTCAGTCAGTTCAGGAAGAGATGACAGGGAGGCAGTTGGATTCATGGGTCTGGAGCTCAGAGAGGGATATGGGCTGAAAACATCCATCTGGGGTTCATCAGAACACAGTGTTTGTCTCTGGAGTCCCAGGAGTCATTGACATGCCTCAGCGAGAAAGAAGAGGACAAACTGCCAAACTTGGGGGAAAGGCCCAGTAGAGGAAGAAGAATCAGCAAGGGAAACTCAGAAGGTAGGAAGAAAAGCAGGAGAATGTCATGTCACAGAACTAAGAGAAGTGAGTATTTGAAGTGAAATAAGAGGTCAACTAGGATTAGGATTATAAAATATTCATGGATGTCATGTCTTCTTTCTTTGAGTTGGGGCACAAAAAAAAAATAGAGGATATAATCATAATACCTACTATTTATTGAGTATATAGTGCCGGATTATGTCATTCAACCAACCAATCAATCATATATTAACTGAGTGAGTATGACTGTAGAGAAGTTTTCTTGTTATGAGGGCAGAGCTGGGGACTGCCCGGGCTAAGAGCTGCTAGTGGTCACCAGAGCCTCAGAGAATGAGGCACGTGTCAAAAGCTCGGTGCTTAAATAAAAATGCTACATTAGTTTGTTCAGCTTCAGTAATGAGGAGCAGGTGGAGAGAGAGAAAAAAAGGAGCTTATTGTAAAAATTAGCAGAGGGAAAAACTTATTCTAAAAATTAGGAAGATTAAGCTTTGAGGGGAGTTCCCTGGCAGTCCAGTGGTTAGGACTCTGCGCTTCCACTGCAGTGGGGCCTGGTTTCAATTCCTGGTCAGGGAACTAAGATCCTGCAAGCCAAGTGGCACAGACAAAAAAAAAAAAAAAAAAAAAAGAGAGAGAGAGAGATAAAGCTTTGAGGATCTTGAAGCAGTCTGAAATTCAACTTTAAGATTTAGGAGGTAAGGATGCTGTTCTTCACCATGTCTTCTCACAAGACTTTCAGGATCAA
This sequence comes from Balaenoptera acutorostrata, assembly GCF_949987535.1. NCBI lineage: Eukaryota > Metazoa > Chordata > Mammalia > Artiodactyla > Balaenopteridae > Balaenoptera > Balaenoptera acutorostrata. Next base: position 69,162,945 of record NC_080073.1, on the reverse strand, counting down.
GCAATTCCTGGCTAAGAAACAAAAGCAGAATCGTCCCATTCCCCAGTGGATTCGGATGAAAACTGGTAATAAAATCAGATATAGGGCTTCCCTGGTGGCGCAGTGGTTGAGAATCTGCCTGCCAATGCAGGGGACACGGGTTCGAGCCCTGGTCTGGGAAGATCCCACATGCCGCAGAGCAACTAGGCCCGTGAGCCACAATTACTGAGCCTGTGCATCTGGAGCCTGTGCTCCCCAACAAGAGAGGCCGCGATAGCGAGAGGCCCGCGCACCGCGATGAAGAGCGGCCCTCACTTGCCGCAACTGGAGAAAGCCCTCGCACAGAAACGAAGACCCAACACAGCCATAAATAAATAAATAGATAAAAAAAAAAAAAAAAAAAAAAAAAAAAATCAGATATAACTCCAAGAGGAGACGTTGGAGCAGAATCAAGCTGGCTCTACAAGGAATCGCACGTGAGATGGCACACATATGTATTCTGTATCAAGTCACTTGCTTCTTACTTACCATATCACTCTGAAAACATCACCATCTGGATAGCTGGATGTGTTTTATTGGGAAAATGATTTTTCTCTTTGTTTCTATGTTTCTGCACTAGTAGGTTGGCTCAGAAATAAATATGTGAGACCTTTGGTTGGGAAAAAAAAAAAAAGATTTAGGAGGTGAAAACTGTGAGCTTCTGTTTGGCACAAGTTCGTCCGTAGGCACTGATGCCTGCTCTGTTTGCACAGAAATGGAAGCACCCTGAGAGAATCTCGTTCCTATAACAGAGTGCAACTGAAAACAGGACTTTAGGGATTAAATCAGATTATCCATGGACAAATGGAGTTCACTGTTAAAAAAGAATGACCCCTTTCATCATCATCATTATTATTATTATTATATTATTATTACAGGATCTTAGTTCCTCCACCAGGGGTTGAACCCGGGCCCCGGCAATGAAAGTGCCAAGTCCTAACCACTGGACCGCCAGGAAATTCCCTAACGACCCCTTTTAGATTAATTTATTTTGGTATATCCATCACTGAAAATTATACAACCCTTAAAAAAATAATGAGGCAGTTCTACTTGTCCCGATGTGCAAGGATTTCCGAGATATCTTTTTCAGTGAAAAGTACAAAGTGCAAAGCCATGCGTTTAGAGTGCTATTCTCAGAAAAGGATCTATACGGATATGTCTGCATATACAAAGAATACGGAAGAAAACAAGAAACTGGTGACAAAGGTGGCCCATGGGGAGGAGAGCTCAGTGACCTGGGATCAAGGCAGAGAGTTCGCATTGTACACTCTTTCGAATGTTGTACCAAGTATTACTTATTTAATAAATAAATATATGTAAATACATAAAAGATGCCTTTGGTGAATCATTATGCAAGTTTCGTTTGTAATACAAACAGTCATTCCCTAATTTGCTTTGGAAATGTTGACATTTGTACTGGATTTTCTTAAAGCATGAAATACCAGAGTCTGCAAGCCACACCCTGAGCGCTCTAAATTTGAGGTCACCAACAAAACCAGCCATACAAGTGTGACTTTCCAAAAGGCCAAACATTGTCAAGTGTCAATGCTCAGAAGCATTCCCAGCGTCTGAAAATGTCAGAGAGAAGGGACCCTGGAGAGAGTTGGTACAATCCTCTTCTTTCTTTTTTTCTTTCTTTTTTTTTTTTTAAAGGATTATATACGATGACCAAGTGGGATTTTTTTTTTTTTGAATACATTTATTTATTTATTTTTGGCTGCGTTGGGTCTTTGTTGCTGTGCGCGGGCTTTCTCTAGTTGCAGTGTGTGGGCTTCTCATTGCGGTGGCTTTTCTTGTTGTAGATCACGGGCTCTAGGTGCGTGGGCTTCAGTAATTGTGGCACGTGGGCTCAGTAGTTGTGGCTCACGGGCTCTAGAGCGCAGGCTCAGTAGTTGTGGCGCACGGGCTTAGTTGCTCCGAGGCCTGTAGGATCTTCCCGGACCAGGGTTCCGACCCATGTCCCCTGCATTGGCAGGAGAATTCTTAACCACTGTGCCACCAGGGAAGCCCCAATCCTCTTTTTTCTAAATGAGGAGACTAAGGCTAAAGGGGAAGAGTTGTGCCTAACAAAGAGATAATGCCATTTTGTGTAAATAAGGGAGAAAAAAAAAGTCTCTCTATCCATATCTGCATGAAGATATGAAGAAAGGATACACAAAACACTAATACCAATGGCTAATATATGGAGAGGGAAGGTGAGAAATGGGAGGGTGGGAGACAGGGATAGGTATGAGATTTTTCACTTTGAACCTTTTATAATCCTTGAACTATTTTTTTGAACAATACAAACCTATTTAAAAGAGAGATGGACCATTGACATCTACATGACTTACAATTCAGTTTTCAAGGAAGACACTATGAGGCTATGGGCTCAGAAATAAATTAAGAATCTGGTGTTGAAACCACAGGTCAAATCCTGCTGCTTCAAATGCCCATGACAGTCAGAGTTATTTTGTCATATTGAGATTTGTTTGAGATAACATGGGCCATTAGCTGGCCTTAGATCTTGTTTTTGATTATAGACAGATTTGTCAAAATCATGCAGTAACAGCCCCTTGCTAGTTTGTGGATTCAGTCATATGAAGAGGCACCACAGAGCAGGACAAAGATCAATGGACAGGAAGACAGGTAAGCTGATTCTAACCGAACTTTGCAATTTAATTCACCTGCGACTCCGGGCAACTTAATTCCTCTCCTTAGGCCGGTTTTTTCACATCTGTAAAATGGAAGGATTAGATGAAGTGATCTCTAGGTTCTCTGATATGACTGGAGTCTGAAACAGTTGTTAGCAATTTAGAACTAAAGGGGAATTTATGAGATCATTTTTCAAGGCCAGGAAATGGCTATGGACTGTTGGGTCACCTTTTGCTCCTTTGACCTGAAGTTACAACAAGAACTAGCAAGTGATCTTCTTGGCCCTTGTCTCCTACGACCACACACACACACACACACACACACACACACACACACACGCACCCTGATGATGACTATTTAGATCTGTGTTCTTCAGAGCACTAGTTTAGGGAAATGTTAATTAGTGCTCCATGAAACATCTCGAATGAATTTGGGGTATCCTGTACAATAAACGTGCCCAATGGAGAATCACAATGGTATTAAAGGACCTAAGAAATCCTGCAATAAAGAAACTCAAATAGGGAATTCCCTGGCGGTCCACGTGTTAGGAATTGGCATTTTCACTGCCGTGGCTGGGTTCACTCCCTGGTTGGGGAACTGAGATCCTGCAAGCTGGTGGCGCAGCCAAAAAAAAAAAAAAGTGAAAAAAAGAAACACGTAATTTTACTTAACCTAGCATTTTCCAAACTTATGCATATGGAACACTTTAGTGTGTCCTATTACCTTTACTTAGAACAAGTGGGATTCGCATACCTCTATTTTTAGGGAATACATGAGATCAGCTATCATTTGGCAGTTAGGACAGTTCTGGGGCTTCTGCAAACATGGGAAGATTGAACACATTCCTAAGGGAGCCTGAGAGTCTTGTGATTCATGCAGCTCTCCACCCCACCAATTGAAAAAAAACCTTTCAACAGTGGGAGCCTCAGAAACTCCCTTGTTTTACGGGAAATTTCCTGTCTAAGCACAATGAGGTCAGATTTATTTTTGCTTTGGGAAATTTGTTTCTGTCACTCTTTTTGTTCAGAAATTATAGTTCTCTTTCTCTCCTTGCTGCAAAAGGTTTGTTTAATTCCTTCCCTCCTAATGTTTTCACTCCCAAACAGGCAGGTAGGAAAAGTTTATGCATTATTTGGGTGCTAGACCTGCCCCACTTCACATCCTGCATTTGTTTTTGAGATTTTCCACCCTCAATTCCCAAAGAAACATTGACTCATCATGACACACACACACACACACACACACACACACACACACACACACAGAGTCACTTGGAAAAAATTAATTTAAAATCTGTATTTCTTAAGACTTCTCAATTATTTTGGCCTCATCATTAAGCATTTAGTTTAAAGAAAGACTCTAAGCAGGCAAAATCATATGATCAAAACTATCATTGTACTATGTGTTGGCATGGCTGTAAGTCTGAAATCAAGAAACAATATGAAAAGCTACTTTTACATTTAGCGCTTTCTTTGAGTTTTCAGGTTTGTGGCCTAAGCATTAAGATAAAAATGACCAGTCAGGTGACTATTGCAGGGCCAGCTTATTATACTAATGCTTCCCTGAAGAATTGCAGCTGCAAATAAATTCTTTTTCTCCTGACCAGCCTTCGTTATTGGCAGTTACCCCATAGTATATGCTGTCCCCTCGTGCTCTCCTGGGTCGGTGAGAAAGACATGAGATGAGAAGGCAGCTGGATGGGGGTGGAGGAGGTACCCACTGACTCTCCCACCCACTCCGTCTACCTTAGCACCAGTTGATGGGTTGTCTTAATTTGCCTGGGAAGTATTAACTGTTGCTATGGTTGAAATTTAAAGAGAAGGCCATGAAATTAAGTGGGAAGGAAACACCAAAGAGAAAAAAAATAAACGTGATGGGAGAGAGATTACTTAGGATAATGGAGGGTGTGATGGTTAATTTTTTTTTTTTAATTTTTATTTATTATTTATTTATTATGTTTTATTTTTGGATGTGTTGGGTCTTCGTTTCTGTGCGAGGGCTTTCTCCAGTTGCGGCGAGTGGGGGCCACTCCTCATCGCGGTGCGCGGGCCTGTCACTATCGCGGCCTCTCTTGTTGCGGAGCAGAGGCTCCAGACGCTCAGGCTCAGTAGTTGTGGCTCACGGGCCCAGTTGCTCTGCGGCATGTGGGATCCTCCCAGACCAGGGCTCGAACCCGCGTCCCCTGCATTGGCAGGCAGATTCTCAACCACTGCGCCACCAGGGAAGCCCGTGATGGTTAATTTTATGCGTCAGTTTGGCTAGGCTATGATGCCCAGTTTGGTCAAACACTAGTCTAGATGTTGCCGTGAACATATATTTTAAATATTATTAACATTTATAATCACTTGACTGTTAAGCAGATTACCCTCCATAATGTGGGTGGGTCTCATTCAGTCAGTTGAAAGCCTTATGGGCAAAGGCTGAGGTTTCCAAAGGAAGAAGGAATTTTGCATCAAGATGACGACATAGAAATCCTGCCTGAGTTTCCAGCCTACTGGGCTACCCTGTGGATTTCAGACTTAAGACTACAACATCACCTCTTGCCTGAGTTTCCAGCCTGCCCTACAGATTTAGAATTTGCCAGCCCCCACAATCCTTAAAACAAACCTGTCTCTTTCTCTCTTTACCCTATTGCTTCTCTTTCTCTGGAGAAGCCTGATTAATACAGAGGGCTCTAGGAAGGATGACCCTAGAGAAAAAAATGGAGCTGTTTGACCATAATCTGATACAAGCTTTCCAGTTTGGCAGAGAGCTTGCAGATAAGTCAGTGATAGATACTTTAAAATAAAACTATGCAAGGGAAAAAATTGAAGCAATTGTTAACTCCAGAGAAAAAAAGTGGCAAAGAAGACAGTAATTATTCTGCCTCATTTGGTTCAGTTATAAACACTGAATTAAAAAAAAATTTTTTATCGAAGTATAGCTGATTAACAATGTGTTAGTTTCAGGTATACAGCAAAGTTTTACATATATATATAAGAAATACATATATATTCTTTTTCAGATTCTTTTCCATTATAGGTTATTACAAGATATTGAATATAGTTCCCTGTGCTACACAGTAGATCCTTGCTGTTTATCTATTTTATATATAGTAGTGTGTATCTGTTAATCCCAAGCTCCTAATTTATTCCTCCTCTTTCCTCTTTGGTAACCATAAATTTGTTTTCTATGTCTGTGAGTCTGTTTCTGTTTTGTAAATAAGTTCATTTGTATCATTTTTTAAGATTCCACGTATAAGTAAGTGATATCATATATTTGTCTTTCTCTGTCTGACTTACTTCACTTGGTATGATAATCTCTAGGTCCATCCATGTTGCTTCAAATGGCACTATTTCCTTTCTATGGCTGAGTAATATTCCATTGTATATATTTACCACATCTTCTTTATTTATTCATCTGACAATGGACACTTAGGTTGCTTTCATGTCTTGGCTATTGTAAGCAGTGCTGCTATCAACTGGGGTGCAGGCATCTTTTCGAATTATAGTTTTTGTCTTTTCCAGATATACGCCCAGGAGTAGCATTGCAGGATCATGTGGTAACTCTGTTTTTAGTTTTTTAAGGAAACTCCATACTGTTCTCCATAATGGCTGCACCAATTTACATTCCCACCAACAGTGTAGGAGGGTTCCCTTTTCTCCACATCCTCTCCAGCATTTATTATTTTGTAGACTTTTTGATGATGGCCATTCTGCCTGGTGTGAGGTGATACCTCATTGTAGTTTTGATTTGCATTCCTCTAATAATTAGCAACGTTGAGCATCTTTTCATGTGCCTGTTGGCCCTCTGTATATCTTCTTTGGAGAATAAATGCTGAATATCGGTTTAAGGAAAATGACGGTGGTGGAAGAAGTTATATGGAAGTTGTGGTGTAAGTAAGTCAAATCCTCATCTTCACTGAGGAAGTTAAAAAATATCTAAAATTGAAAATTTGAGAAAAAGCAATATTATTTAGAAACAAGGAGATAAATAGGAGAAGAAACAAATAAAAGCATTGAAAGCAGCTGCTTGCTGATTGACTCCAGTGGGAGTGGGTGGGCAAGGAACTGCTGTTTATCATTATAAATCTTGTAGATCATTTGGTCTTTTTCAAGTCCATATGTGTATTACTTTGATAAAAATAAAAACTAAATTAAAAGTTATGTGGGTCCAATATGGAAAATTTGGAAAGTACAGAAAAGTATAAGAAAGAAATAATAACCACTCATAATTCTTCCACTCAGAGAAGGTAGCTATGCACATTTTTTAAAATTGAAATATAGTTAATTTACAATGTTGTGCAACTATGCACATTTCTTTTTTTAATATTTATTTATTATTTATTTATTTTTGGCTGTGTCGGGTCTTAGTTGCGGCACTTGGGCTCTTTGTTGCAGTGCGCGGGCTCCAGAGCACGTGGGCTCTGTAGTTGTGCCAGGTGTGCTCTCTAGTTGTGGCACAAAGGCTCAGTAGTTGCGGCACATGGGCTTAGTTGCCCCGCGGCATGTGGGATCTTAGTTCCCCGACCAGGGATTGAACCCGTGTCCCCTGCATTGGAAGGCGGATTCTTAAACACTGGACCACCAGGGAAGTCCCAACTATGCACGTTTCTGAGGAAAAGGATTATTAAATGAATTTATTGGGATTAAGCTGTCAGAGCTTGAGGATTTTAAAATATCATAACAGATATAAATGGACAGATAATAAGAGTACAATACTGCATGTGAAATATTGTAGGTATAATTACATACAGTATAATCATATACAGTATGATCCCATATATGTTTATGTGTGTATTAGAAAGTAATCTGTACACCTGAAGCTGATATAAAGAAAAAGGAAAATTACTAACCTCTTGGCAGTTAATTTATTCTACCGAAATTTGTGAATCTCAATGTACTACTCAGCATACTCCCAAATAAACATTATTATCCAAGATGATACTTTCAGTCAGATGAGGCCATGTAGTTGCTAAATGGAGTTCACTAAAATAAACAAAACATAAAATAATGTTTTTTAAAAAAGTAAGAAAGTACTCTGAAGGGATACCCACCAAAATGTTACTTGGTAGTGACCAGGGCTGGGGCTGGGACTAGGGTGGGCAAGTGAGGTGTTAGGACTCACAGTGTAAGGAAACACACTTTCAGGATCATGCAAGCGCAGGGGCCGCACCTGAACTTGAGTGCCTCCTTGAATGCTGTGCCCTAGGTGCCTCACTTGCCTCAGTCTCTGCCCTGGTGGAGACGTAGAGCTGCTGGATTGTGGGCACTTTCCCCTTCATATTTTTCACTTAGATATACATTTAAATTGCTTGTAACTCCAAGGTACGTGGACCAGCAGCATTAGAATAACCTGGGAGCTTCTTTGAAATGCAGAATCTCAGCTCAGCCCCCGACCTTCTGAATCAGAATCTGCATTTTAGCTGAATCCCAGGGGATTTGTTTGCACGTTGAAGTTTGAGAAGCCCAGGGCTAGCAGGCACCAAGCACAGTTCCTTCCCTCAACTGGAGGGAATATTCAGAGGCAATTGCTGTCATGGCCCCCAGTGGGTTGGACACACACTGCCAGGGGGTAAGACGCCTGTTCTCTAGAGGACTGTGGTCTTTGCCAAGAGCCTGAGCTTCAGCTGGTGAAGCAATCACAGGTTAGCTTGATGGAGGAGAAGCAGGTGATTCCTTTGGGACAAAGAACAATTTAGAGCAAAGTTTAAAGAGAAAGGAAAGGCTAATGGGTCTGAAACTGGGGAAAGGAGCAAGACAAAAGAAGTGCTAATATTCAAACCAAGTCAAGTCCCATGGGAATGAAGAATAACTTAGTATCCTGTAAGGCTGTTCATTCCAAGAGTTTTTAGAGAAATCTGTTATAAAACGGAGAAGCTTGGATTAGGTGAATTATATTGTAATTATAAGAAGGCAGAGACTTCCCTGGTGGCTCAGTGGTTAAGAATCTGCCTGCCAACGCAGGGGACACAGGTTCGAACTCTGATCTGGGAAGATCCCACGTGCTGCAGAGCAACTAAGCCCGTGCGCCACAACTACTGAGCCCGCGTGCCTAGAGCCCATGCTCTGCAACAAGAGAGACCACTGCAAGGAAAAGCCTGTGCACTGCAACGAAGAGTGGCCCCTGCTCGCCGCAACTAGAGAAAGCCCGCGTGCAGCAACTAAGACCCAACGCAGCCCAAAATAAAAATAAATAAATTTATTTAAAAAAATTATAAGGGCTTCCCTGGTGGCGCAGTGGTTGAGAGTCTGCCTGCCAATGCAGGGGATACGGGTTCGAGCCCTGGTCTGGGAAGATCCCACATGCCGCGGAGCAACTAAGCCCGTGAGCCACAACTCCTGAGCCTGCGCGTCTGGAGCCTGTGCTCCACAACAAGAGAGGCCGCGATAGTGAGAGGCCCGCGCACTGCGATGAAGAGTGGCCCCCGCTTGCCACAACTGGAGAAAGCCCTCGCGCAGAAACGAAGACCCAACACAGCCAAAAATAAAATAAATAAATTAATTAATTAATTTAAAAAAATTATAAGAAGGCAGAGTTAATATAGAATAGGAAATACAAAGGGAATGACTCTATTTCAGTGTTCCCATTAACCAGAAGTCAATTAATAAGGGTCCTGCTATATGTCTGCTCTCCATTTAGATTAGTAAATTAGATTAAAAGAGAACAGCAAAGTATTATATACTGCCATGGCAAACATTATTGACTGTATCAGCCAATATACATTCTTAACCTCTTTTTTCCTTGCCTGCCTCCCTAACAGATCATAAAAAGCTGAGTATGCTCTCCCAGGAAGGGTGGCCATGTGATGCAATTCTGGCCAATGAGACCCCTGTCTCTAGACGTTATATGGAGCCAACACCACTCTCACCAGAATGGATTCAGAGTGATCTTTCCAGGGCCTGGAGTAGGGAGAGGTGAGCCAGATACTCACCTTGGTATAAGATTTATGAAGGTGGCAAAAAATCAGTAATCGAGGTAATATTTTAATGCAATATTAAAAAAATAAAAATTAACGCAAAAAAATCTATGATGAATGAAATATCAACATTTGTAATAAAGGCCAGGGTCGTCCCTGTTGGTCCAGTGGTTAAGACTCCTTGCTTCCACTACAGGGGGCACGGGTTCGATCCCTGGTCGGGGAACTAAATCCCAGATGCCACAAGGCCCAAAAATAAATAAATAAAATAAAATAAAATAGGGGCTGGGTCTGACAACACCAGAGTTTTAGAGTGAGGCAAATGAGGCTGAGTCCTGCAAGAGTAGGATCAGATCACCCTAATTTCCAACCCACAGGTGGGGGGGTCAGGGTGGAATAAGTGATTCATGGCACTTAGGTTTTTATGCCCACTCTCTAGCTGCAAGGGAGTCTAGGAAAGAGACTACCTGTAATTTTCAGTTTTGATAGTGAGAAGTGGGAAATACTTGAAAGGGATTCAGGAGCTAGGTCGTCAAAAAGAATGACAAATGTCCACTACACTTAATGGAGTCATGGTAAAATGTCACCATTTGGGTCCATGAAGGGCTAAATCAGCATATTTTGGCTAGACTATTTTGAGGAAACCTTTAGTATTTATTAGAGTTGGGATACAGATAAATTAATATAGGACTATAGAGAGTGGAGAACAAAATTCCTCTCCTGAAACTGGGAAGGCTCCAAGGAGAAGATAAGGTTTGAGCTGGGCTTTAGAGGAAGGAAAGGGGAAAGCAGAAAGAACAGTGAATTTTCAGTTAGAAAATGGGGTTCCCTGCTTCACTACTTGGCTTCCCAGCTGTGAGAATTCAGGCAAGTCACTTTGCTTCCCCAAGTGTTAGTTACTTCATCTGTTGTTAAAAAAACAAAAATTCCACCAAGTAAATCTGAAGATCTGTTGGCTTTGTTCAATCTTCATGAATCAGGCAGCATTCCAGCTAGTAAACAGAAAGGTGCTCTAAATGGGTTGTACAAAATGGAAGGTTTTTGTGGTCAGGAGGAGGGTGGGGCAAGGAAGCTATTAGCAAAAGAAAAGAAAGAATTGCTTTAGGCCAGATCACCATATTTTGGGGAAAGGGTGAGGTTTGATCATGTAGATTCCATCTTCTTCCTTTGTGGGAGTTGTGGGGGAGATGGAGAGGGTCCACATGACAGATTACCTCACTGGTGCTCACCAGAAAATTCCAGACTGGATGATTGAGATTACATTACTGAGGGAAGGTGGAAACTGCAATTAGATCAGGTATTAAATCTAAGTTTATTATCATGGGCTTTAGCACAAGTGATGCCATTTTGGGCCTGTGGTTTTCTCTTTAACACTAAAAACGTATCCTTTGTAACCAACAAGGACCTACTGTATAACACAGGGAACTTTGCTCAATATTCTATAATAACCAAAGTGAGAAAAGAATTTGAAAAAGAATATATATATGTATAACTGAATCACTTTGCTGTACACCTGAAACTAACACAACATTGTAAACCAGATATAGTCCAATATAAAATAAAAGTTAAAAAAATAAATAAGTTAGAAAAAAAAGTAAAAATAAAAGTAAAGGGCAAGGACTTCCCTGGTGGCGCACTGGTTAAGAATCTGCCTACCAGTGCAGGGGACATGGGTTCGAGCCCTGGTCTGGGAAGATCCCACATGCCGCAGAGCAACTAAGCCCGTGAACCACAACTACTGAGCCCGTGCGCCTAGAGCCTGTGCTCCACAGCAAGAGAAGCCACCTCAATGAGAAGTCTGTGCACCACAACAAAGAGTAGCCCCTGCTCTCTGCAACTAAAGAAAAGCCCGAGTGCAGCAACGAAGACCCAACGCAGCCAAAAATAAATAAATAAATAAATAAATAAATAAATAAATAAATAAATAAATCTTAAAAAAAAAGTAAAGGGCAAGACCTTGATCTTGAAACATTAAAAAAGAAAACAACAAAAAACTTATCCTTTGGGACCTGCCGAAGAGCTGTGAAGATTGAATGGCTGCTATCAAAAAGACAACAGGGGACTTCCCTGGTGGCGCAATGGTTAAGCATCCACCTGCCAATGCAGGGGACACAGGTTCGAGCCCTGGTCCGGGAAGATCCCATATGCCGCGGAGCAACTAAGCCCGTGCACCACAACTACTGAGCCTGCGCTCTAGAGCCCGTGAGCCACAACTACTGAAGCCCACACACTCTAGGGCCTGCATGCCACAACTGCTGAACTGGCTTGCTGCAACTACTGAAACCCCTGCGCCTATAGCCCATGCTCTGCAACAAGAGAAGCCACTGCAGTGAGAAGTGCACGCACCGCAACAAAGACTCAATGCAGCCAAAAAAAAAAAAAAAAAAAGACAACAGGATGTGGAGAGAAGGGAATCCTTATGCATTGGTGGGAATGTAAATTGGTGCAGCCACTATGGAAAACAGTATGGAGATTTCTCAAAAAATTAAAAAAATAGAACTAGCATTTGATGCAGCTTCCACTCATGGGTATTTATCCAAAGAAAACAAGAACACTAATTAGAAAAGATATATGCATTCCTATGTTCATTGCAGCATTATTTACAATAGCCAAGATATGGAAGCAACCTAAGTGCCCATCAATAGATGAATGGATAAAGAAGATGGTATGTGTGTGTGTGTGTATAATATTCATATACATATGAATATTACTCAGCCATGAAAGAGAATAAAATTTTGCCATTTGCAACAACATGGATGGACCTAGAGGGTATTATGCTAAGTGAAATAAGTCCGACAAAGACAAATACTGTATGATTTCACTTATATGTGGAATCTAAAATAAATATAAATGAACAAACATAAAACAGAAACAGAGTTATAGATAGAGAGAACAAATAGGTGGTTGCTAGAGGGGAGGTGGGTGGGGGAAAAAGGTGAGGGAGATTAAGAGGTACAAACTTCTAGTTGCAAAATAAATGAGTCATGGGTCTGAAATGTACAGTGTGGAGAATATAGTCAATAACTATGTAATATCTTTATATGGTGACACTTGTAATTAGACATATCATTTTGAAATGTACAGAAATATTGAAACAGTATGTTGTATAACAGGAACTAATATAATGTAGATCAATTATACTTCAAAAACAAATAAATGAACAAACTCATAGAAAAAAGGATCAGATTTGTGGTTACCAGAGGTGGGGAGGGGGAGTTGGATGAAGGTGGTCAAAAGGTACAAACTTCCAGTTATAACATAAGTACTAGGGATGTAATGCACACCATGATAAATATAATTAACACTGCTGTATGTTATATATGAAAGTTTTGTTTTTTTAATTTTGTATTTATATGAGATGATGGGTGTTTACTAAACTTATTGTGATAATCATTTCATGAGGTATGTAAGTCAAAGCATTATGTTGTACACAAATTTATACAGTGCTGTATGTCAATTATGCCTCGATAAAAATGGAAGAAGAAAAGAGTTGTGAGGATCACCTGAGATTAAGTGTTTGCACGTGGTTTGTAGACTGAAAAGCGCGATGCAAACATATGGCACTGTGCCTAAGTCTTTAAGGATGGGGAGGACTTTGACAAAAGGCACTGAGGGAGAAGGGCCTCTGGGCAAGGAGAATGAAAGGTGAAGTGGTTTTTTTCTTAAAATAAATTTATTTATTTATGGCTGCATTAGGTCTTCGTTGCACGCGGGCTTTCTTTAGTTGCGTCGAGCGGGGGCTACTCTTCCTTGTGGTGTGCGGGCGTCTCATTGTGGTGGCTTCTCTTGTTGCGGAGCACAGGCTCTAGGCACGCGGGCTTCAGTAGTTGCAGCACGTGGGCTCAGTAGTTGTGGCTCACGGGCTCTAGAGCACAGGCTCAGTAGTTGTGGCTCACGGGCTCTAGAGCACAGGCTCAGTAGTTGTGGCGCTCGGGCTTAGTTGCTCCGCGGCATGTGGGATCTTCCGAGACCAGGGCTCGAACCCGAGTCCCCTACATTGGCAAGCGGATTCTTAACCACTGAGCCACCAGGGAAGCCCCAGCGAAGTGGTTTTTGTGTGCTAAGACAAAAGGAAACTAGGCTTTGAAGTCTAGAAAGATTAAAGTACTCAAGGAAAGTCTATGTTTTTAAGACCATTAAGGAAACAAAGCCTGGGACTCCAAGCTTGAAGGATAAAACCAAGCCCTATGGTCTTACACAGTTACACAAGAGCGTGGGGGTACCCTAGTATCACAAAACACACTAATGAATGACTTGCACACACGCTTCTTTCTCTGCCTACACGGCCTCTATTGAAGGCAGGCAGGGACCATGTCTTACTCATCTTTGTTTCCAGGAGCCTGACACTTTCCGGTTAAGAGCACTGCACTCCACTCTCAAGGAACCAGTGAGTGCCCAAAGGCTTGGGACCTCTTTAACTCAAGGGGTGGGATGGACTAAGCGGCTAGGTAGCCTTGAAAAGCAGGTTCTTCTGTACACACTGGGATGCCCTCCCAGTATCCGATTCCAAACCCCATCCAAGGCAAGGCGTGTTAATCCTCACTTTAAGGAAGAGTAGGCGGGGCCAAGGCCTCCAGCGGACATATTTATGATGAAAATCAAGAGAAGGTGGGGGACCAAATTACACAGGTGACAAAACTTAAGGGAGCCACACATGAACGCAAGCAGGCACCCACACGCACACGCACAAATGAGTGCATGCCAAACTGGTTAAATCTGAGTCAGACTTGTAATCTAGTTAATTGCATTGGTCTAGTCAATTGTATCCCGCCAATGTTAATTTCCTTGTTTTGATAATGTAGATGTTATGTAAGATGTTGAGGGAAGCTGGGTGGGTGATGGGTAAAAGGGATCTCTTTGTACTAATTTTGCAACTTTTTGTGAGCTTATAATTATTTCAAAATAAAAAGTAAAAAAAAATAAAAAGACCCTCCCCCGAGCCCAGCTCCGCCCACTCCGAGAAGGCTCCACACCTCACACTTACGCGCTCAACCCAGCCTCTCCTGCTGGAAGAAGGCGAGGAGGGGTGGGGCCGCGCACGCGCAGACCTGAAATCCCCGCCGCTTCTTGGGGAAGTAACGCTTGCGCAGTCTGGGCCCCTGGCCGCCGCGGCAGCCGTCTCCGCCGTGAGGGACCGGGCTGCCTTGGCCCCTCCGCTTGCCGTCTTTTCCGGCAGTTGGGGCGCTTCCTGTTGTTCGCACCCGCAACCGCCCCTCGGCCCCTACCTCAGAGCCCCTCACGCGTCCCGCCCCCTCCTCTGGTCGGCTGGCTGCTGGTGCTGGGGTTTCGTTTCTCCGCACGTCGAGACTGCTGGCCCGGCCGGCGTTTGCGGCTGTCCGCCGCCCCCAGCCCTGCCTCTCCTGGGGCTCTGGTGAGTGTCTAGCTGCTGTTGTCTTCGGTCCATCCCTGGCTTTTCCCTTCTCTCCTCTTCCCCCGACTCTTTTTGAGGTTTTCCCCTTCCCGCCGGCGTCCTGTTTCCAGCCCTGCCCTTTCGGCCCCTCCTGACAGTCCCCCTCCTCCCGGCTTCCAGAGGCTCCTTGTCGGTCCTCTGCACGTTTTCCCAGTCCCAGGCTCCCCATCCCGTCCTCTCTGTCTTCGTGTGCAGTTGGGGCGGGGAGCCAGGCTTTCTTTCCGTGTTGCCTGCTTTGTCTGCTCCCTGCCACCGCTCAGTGTCCTCCGGGATGTCGGTCGTTACGAATGTTCACCTCCTTGTCTTTTTTCTAAGACCCTGAGAGGTGTTGTGTGAGGCAGAGATGTTGGTACCTTTGCGTCTGCCCCCTTCCTGATGGTCAGTCTTAGGGTACTGGCCTTCAGAGAAGTTGACTGAAAACCTCAGGGAAATTTAGTGAAGACTCTTAAGATGAGTGGAGAAGGAATGTCAGTAAGAACTTAGAGCAAAGTCTGTGCAGAAAGACTTAGGGAAAGCAAGCAGAACGGCAAGTAGAGAGACCAGATCTCCCAGTTGACTAAACGACACAAAGAGAAACGTGTTCTTTTTGAAGTGTACAGAGGAAGGCTGGAGTGAAGAAGCCCCGTGCTTCCTCTCCCTTTCAGCTCCCTTTGGCTCTGACTTAGAATTAGCCAGGCAGTGGATGTGGTTTCCCTAAGCACAAAATAACCACCGCCACAATAACAGGCTCCACTGTCCACCCAAGCGTTAGATGGCAGCTTCCTCATAAGACGAGGAGAACAGCTCTATCCAACTCTGTATGGAAAACCATTCCATGTCCTAACCCTACCCCAGTCATACATACATATTTTCAGCTCATGGTAATGGACATAAGAAACCAGTGTTTTCCTAGCAGATTTTTTATAAGGTACTTAACTATGCATAGCACTGTGCATGATATGGGGAAGGATATTAAAAGTAGTAAAAGGGTGCTTGCTGTCCAGTGGCTGACAGTTAGTTCAGTAGGAGAAATTAGATATGTAACTCTTAAGGAATAGTCTCAGCCCCAGTGTTGAATTGTCCAAATATTGGGTTGTCAGTCACAAAGAAATAAAGAATTTTGGTGAGAAAAGGGGGTATTTATGGAGTTAACAGGGTACCATTGTAAAGTCAATCAGTTAACCATGCGTAACTATCTAGATTGAATATAACAGTAGTTTTCATTTGATCTCCTTTTAACGTTTGCCCTGACTTACGAGGATCACATTCTTTCGTTAATTTTTTTTTAACTTTTAAGAATTTCTTACGTACCTCTTATTTCTTAATTCTGAGTTGGAGAATGAAACAAATAGGGCAAAGGCCTCCAGTGGCCTATAGGTCAGGGCAAGAAGGCTTGAATTGTCAAAAGCTTTAGGGAAAGCCCTGTAAAGTACTTGGTTGGCCCAGTAAACCTATAAATTGCTGTAGGGCACTAGTAATTGTAATTTTTGATGAAAGGTTATTAGAATTAGGCTAACCCTTTTATGAGCGGAGGAACAGGATGGGGAGGAGGTTTGAAGAATCATCAAAGGGAAGGACAGTGCAACCTTTGCCATTACATCAGAGACTGTATGAAGGTTGGAAACAATTCAGCTAGAACATTGTTGGCCTGCTATATGAGTTTCTTTGAGTGCACTTAATCTGTTGATCTTTTACAAAGGTAGGAAGTCATGGTAGTGACTTAAATGGGTCAAAACCTTTGTGCCCCAGTTTTTATATACCCGTCAATGTACATGTAATTTTGTTCTTTACCTTTGTTGACACCTGAAAATCATTAACTTGCTCAACTTACATTTACTAACTGCCTATTATATGGAAGGCGCTGTTTGTCTTAGACTTAAACACTCTCTAGTTGTATTTTTATGTGGAAATAATTTCATTTGTTAAAATGTGAATATATATAGAGAGAGAGAGAGAGAGAGAAAGAGAGACATTCTCCAGAAATTTTCATACAAGGGAGGAGTACTAAGGGCTCTCTTGCTTCAGACTTGTTTTTAAATCTGGTTTTAAAATTTCTTCACCAAACTTAAAGTACATGTGGTTTTCATTGTGGGTGGAGGGGGTACAGGCTGACAAGTAAGGAACCACACCCGAGCTTCATAAACCAAACAGAGGTTTTAAAAAAAATTCTACTGATAGCCTAAAAACATTTGCGTTTGCTTTGGTGTTAGCAGAAACTTTCCCATAAAAAATAACATTTTATAGTAAGGTAGAGGTGAGTTCAATATCTTGAATTTGTGATTACTGATCATTTTGGCGCATCATGAATCAAAATGTTTGACTTTGAAGTAGAGCCTTGATTTTGAATCTTTTTTCTCTGATGACAGTATTCTTTGTGATTTTCCCTGAGTATCTTTTTATAAAATTGCTTAATGTTAAGCCTGTTTTCTTAGTAATAATAAGTGTTTGCACATTCCTTAAAAGCCTAAGTTTAATCTACAAAACAATTTGAAAGTCCTTGAAAATGGCCCTTGGCCCCTCCTGATTTTTACTCAGCTTCATATTGGGATGAAAATATAGACTTAGAGGCAGGTCCTGTAGGAGGAAGGCATGATAAGGATAAAATATTGAGCATTATTGCCAATGCTGGAGCAAGTCAAGGTTGGTGAACAATTTGGCGAGGTGTGACAATGTAGGTTGGCAAAAAATATTTAAATGAGATTTAAATTTAGGCAGGAAAAAAGTTCTGTAAGCTATTTAAACCTTGTTGGTATCGGTTTTCAAATATGTAAAACTAGGAGGTTAGGGTCTCTTGTTTTTAAGATATCTTCCATCACTAAAATTATGATTCAGGTTTTTTCTTTTGTAATATTGTTTCCATCATAGGTCTTTGTTTTAACTTGTCAATTCAACTAGACAGTAAACGTCTATAAAATAACCATAAGCCATGTCACAGTACATATATACCTATAGATGAAGATTTTAGTCATAGATTTTTTTAAACTATAGAAATTGTAAATTTAAAAGTTCTTGTAACTTAATGGTAATAGTACACACTCATTGAAGAAAATATAGAAAATGTGGAAAACACAAACAAGAATAAAATGATCTACTGTATTCTCACTGCCTAGAGTTAGGCCACTAATAACATTTTGATATATATTTCTAATAATTCTGTTCATATACAGTAAACACATAAAATGGTATACATTCTGGTTTTTTTAAAAAATTAATTTATTTATTTATGGCTGTGTTGGGTCTTCGTTTCTGTGCGAGGGCTTTCTCTAGTTGCGGCAAGTGGGGACCACTCTTCATCGCGGTGCGCGGGCCTCTCACTATCGCGGCCTCTCTTGTTGCGGAGCACGAGCTCCAGACACGCAGGCTCAGTAATTGTGGCTCACGGGCCCAGTTGCTCCGCGGCATGTGGTATCTTCCCAGACCAGGGCTCGAACCCGTGTCCCCTGCATTGACAGGCAGATTCTCAACCACTGCGCCACCAGGGAAGCCCTACATTCTGTTTTTTAACCTATTCTTTTTCATTTAGACTGGAAGTATTTTCCCTGACATTAAACATTTGAGCATATTTTAATTGTCTGCATATTAATTTCATTGTAGGACTTTTCCATAATTTAATCAGTTCTGTTGGTTATTCAAGTTACTTCTAGTTTTTCTTTGTCATTACAATGCTGCATTGAATCCCCTTGTGTATGAATCCTTATGGGTCTTTGATTTCTTCAAGGTAGATTCCTGGATGGCAAAGAATTGTACTGTCTATGTTATATATTCTTAATATATGTATCTGGTATTGTAATCTTGTTCTCTTCTTTTTAAAAAATGCAACAGTATGCTTTAAAGATATATTCATGTTGCTTTTAGATACAGGTAGATTGGCTTCTGACTGTTGTATGGTATTTCTTTGTATGCATCCACAACATTTTATTTATGATTTGCTTACTGAATTGCCTCCAACTTCCCATAACACAGATGATGGCATAGTGAACGTCTTCTGTAATGCACATCCTTGTGCATGTTCCCTTAAGAGCCTGTGTGACAGTTTCTCTAGGCCTTATACCTAGGGATGATATTTCCGGGTCAAAAAACATTAATGTATACTTATTTTCACCAAGTATTCTGTTTGTTTTTTGTTGTATATTGTTTGTCCTCCAGAAAACTTGGGTCAATTTACATTCCTACCAAAAGGGTAAGAGAGTGCATAATTGGTGGATTCTAACTCCAAAACTAATACCTCTTTTTTGTGTTGTTTCTAGCAGCCATGGCAATGACAGGCTCAACACCTTGCTCGGCCATGAGTAATCACACAAAGGAAAGGGTGACAATGACCAAAGTGACACTGGAGAATTTTTATAGCAACCTTATCGCTCAACATGAAGAACGAGAAATGAGGTAAAGAATTTTGAGAAAATTGTGTCATGGTTTTGGCATCCATGTCTAGTATCGTAAATCACATTCATAATATGGTTGAAAGGAGACAAGAATAGCAGCAGCCGTGTTATAGCCTATTCCAGTACAGTGGAGTGACAGTGTCACTGATTTCCAAAGCCCTGCTATTAACCCACTTATTTCTACTACTAGTCAATAACATAAAATTTCATGGTAGTATAAAAAAATTAATTGGGCCAAAACCTTAGAGTTCATTGTTAAGGCAACGTGATGTAATGGAAAGAGCAAACCTTATGGAGCCAGATCTGGGTTTAGAATCCTGCCTTTACCATTTAGTAGCTGTATGAGGTTGGAACAAGTTCTTAGTCTTCCTGCGTATCAGCTGTCCCATCTGGAAAATGGGGATACTACTCCTTGCCTTGCAGGATTGCTGTGGGGATTAGATATAACATGTATGAGTGCTTCACACAGTAATCACATAGTTAATGGGGTTGCAGTGTTACCGAGTCCAATCTCATACTGCTCGCTGCACGACAGGCCAGTAAATCGAGGCGGGTTGTTGAGGCAAGAAATAGCGACTTTATTCAGAAAGCCAGCAAACCAAGAAGGTGGTTTGCCCCTAAAGAACCATCTTGCCTGAGGCTCCTTTTGTACTAAAAGGAAAGGGAGTAAAGTCAAACATTTCCTGGTTCCAATCAGCCTCCAGAGGCGTTGTGTTAATTTCTTCCTCCCTGCAGTCATTCACAGGTGGGCCTGGTCAGGATGTTTCCTGTGAACTAAACAAAGGTATTTTAGCTTAATGCTCATTACCTGGGTTCCCAGAGATGGGCAGTTATGTATAATTTAAGCTTATAGGCAACATCCCTTTAGTGATTAACTTGTAATAGAATACAAAAAGTTCTTCCCTATTACAGTAGCAACTATTGTTACTGATCTAGTGTGCACTATCCATGTAGTAACTCATAATTAAAATTTTTTTCCCAATATTTTATTATGAAAATATTCAAAAGTACAGAAAAGTTGAAAGAATTATACAGTGAATACCCATACAGACATCATATAGATTCTACTATTAGCATCTGTTGTTTTATCACATATCGATCTATCCATTCCTTTATCCATTCATTAATTCATCTTAACTTTTTGCTTGTACTTCAAAGTATGCTGCAGATGTCTATATGTTTTACTTCTGAATATTTCTGCTTGTATAACAAATGGAGTTTTCTATATATATTTTAAGAGAGTGGAAAATCTGCATACAGTGAAATGCACCACCTTAAGGGTACGTTTCGGAGTTTTGACAAATACATACACCTGTATAACTTAAACCCCTATCAAGACATAGAATATTACCATCATCCCAGAAAGTTCGTCCCTGGAGATTCTCCTTCAACCCCAGGCCACTTTGTGATTTTGTTTCTACCATAGATTAATATTGTCTATTCCATACAAATGGGACATGTATAATGGATTCTTTTGAATAAGGCATCTTGCACTCAGCCTAATGTTTTCAAGGTTCATCCATGTTGTTTTTGTGTGCACAGTTTGTTCCTTTATATTGCTGAGTACCATTCTCTTTTATGACTACCATAGTTTGTTTATATATTCTTTTGTTGATAAAAATCTGGGCATTTTAAAGTTTGGGGCTGTTTTGAATAAGTTTCTCTGAACACGTGTGTACAGATCTTTTTGTGAACGTTTGTTTTCAGTTCTTAGGTAAATATTTAGGAGTGGAATGGCTGGTTTCTAAACATACATAGGTATATGTTTAGTTTTATAAGAAACTGCTAGACCTTTTTCTAAAATATTACCAACAGTGTATGAGAGTTCCAGTTGCTTTATATATTTTTTTTTAACATTTGTGTTGTCAGTCTTTTAACTAGCTATTCTTGTGGACGCTTAGTGGCATTTCATTGTTTCATTTTATTTTTAAACTCTTCCTCTTTTTCTTTCTTTTAATTTATTTGTTTTTGGCTGTGTTGGGTCTTCATTGCTGGGCGCTGGCTTTCTCCAGTTGCGGCGAGCGGGGGCCACTCTTCGTTGCAGTGCATGGGCCTCTCAGTGCGGTGGGCTTCTCTTGTTGAGGCGCGCGGGCTCCAGAGCGCAGGCTCAGCAGCTGTGGTGCACGGGCTTAGTGGCTCCGCGGCATGTGAGACCTGGGTCCCCTGCATTGGCAGGCGGATTCTTAACCACTGCGTCACCAGGGCAGTCCCTCGTTGTTTTAATTTGCATTTCTCTGACAGTTAATGGTGTTGAACATTTTTCTTTATGTGCTTTTTTGGCCATTTGTGTATTTTCCTTTGTGAAGTGTTTGTTCAAATTGTTTGACCATTGAGTTTTAGGAGTTCCTTATATATCTTAGATACTGGTCCTTTGTCGTAGGTGTGTTTTGCTAAGTTTTTCCAGTCTGTGGCTTTCCTGTTCATCTAATTTGGCATTTTTTTCTTTTGTAGTTATTGCATTCTGTGACCTCTAAGAAACCTTTGCCTACCCCTAAGTCATGAAGATATTCTCTTATGTTTTCTTCTGGAAGTTTTATAGATTTAGTTTTTACATTTATATGATCCATCTTGAGTTAATAAGTGTGTATGGTATGAGGTGGGGTTTGAGATTTATTTATTTATTCTCCTTGTGGATATCCAGTTATTTAAGCACTATTTGTTGCAAAGATTTTCTTTTCCCCATTAGATTGCTTTGGCACTTTTGAAAATCAAGTACTGTGTAATTGTGTACCTGTGTCTGGGCTGTTTATTCTGTTTCGTTGATTTATTTGTCTGTCCCTATGCCAGTATCAGATTGTCTTATTACGGTAGCTTTGTGGTAAGTTTTGAAGTCAGAAACTGTAAGTCCTCAACTTTGTTGTTCTTGTTTTTTTTCAAGATTGCTTTGGATATTCTAGGTTCTTTGAATTTCCATATAAATTTTAGAATCAGCTTGTCAGTTTCTACAGAAAAGCCTGATGGAATTATGGTTGTAATTGTATTGAATCTGTAGATCAGTTTGAGGAAGAGTTGACATCTTTTTTTTTTTTTTTTAATTAATTAATTAATTAATTTATGGCTGTGTTGGGTCTTCGTTTCTGTGCGAGGGCTTTTCTTTGGTTGCGGCAAGTGGGGGCCACTCTTCATCGCGGTGCGTGGGCCTCTCACTATCGCGGCCTCCCTTGTTGCGGAGCACAGGCTCCAGACGCGCAGGCTCAGCAATTGTGGCTCACGGGCCCAGCTGCTCCGCGGCTTGTGGGATCTTCCCAGACCAGGGCTCGAACCCGTGTCCCCTGCATTGGCAGGCAGATTCTCAACGACTGCGCCACCAAGGAAGCCCCTAGAGTTGACATCTTAATATTCAATCTTCTGAGGCTTATCTCTCCATTTTGTTAGGTCTTTAATTTTTCTCAGCAGTATTTTGTAGTTTTAGGGTGGAGGTCTTTCATGTCTTTTGTCTATTCCTAGTATTTTTGGAGTTTTTTGATGCTATTGTAAGTGGATATTTAAAATTTCATGTTCCACTTGTTTGCGGCTAGCATATAGAACTATAACTGAATTTTGTATGTTGACCTTATATTCTGTGACTTGCTAATTTACTTATTCTAGTAGCTTTTTTGTAGATTCCTTAGGATTTTCTATGTAAACAAGCATGTCATAGCCAAATAGAGAGTTTTATGCCTTCCTTTCCAACCTGTACACCTTTTCTTTCTTTTTCTTGCCTTTTTACATTGGCTAGGATTTCAGGTACAATGTTGAATGTAAGTGGTGGGAGTAGACATCTTTTGTTCCTGATTTAAGGGGGAAAGCACTATTTCACTGTTAGTTGTGATGTTAATGTAGCTTTTTTCAAAGATGCTCTTCATAGGTTGGGAAGTTTCCTTATGTTCCTATGAGACTGAGAGTTTTTATCATGAGTGGATGTTGAATTTTGTCAAATGCTTTTTCTGCATCTTTGAAATGATCATACTGTTTTTTCTCCTTTATTCTCTCACTGTGGTGAATTACATGGACTGATTTTTGAATGTTAAACTAACTTTCCATTCCCAGGGTAAACCCTCTTGGTCATAATGCATTATTCTCTTTCTGTGTTGCTGGATTCAGTGTGCTAACGTTTGGATAAGGATTTTTTGCAACAGCTTTCTGCAGGAGGGTGTCGATCATAATTTAAATGGGATATATGACTTGACCTTAAATATGCAGCTGTGTATGTGGAATAGCAAGATACTTTATACCTGGTGGTGGCTAACTGTTGTTCACTGGGACAAACAAGAGCCTGTACAGTGCTCTTTGTTAGGATCATGGGGAATTCAAAAATAAATTTGCACACTCTATCTCTAGGCATGTGAAACCTGTTGGAGATGGTTATTTTCAAATACAACCACTCTCTTGAAATCAGAGCTTCTGGTATTGTAGTTACAAAGCAATACTTATGAGTTCTGATTAAGTTACTTGTCTTACTTGATAATAGTCAGTTGGTTTGTTTTTTTTTTTTAAATAATTAATTAATTTATTTTTGGCTGCGTTGGGTCTTTGTTGCTGCGCGCAGGCTTTCTCTAGTTGCGGCGAGCGGGGGCTACTCTTCGTTGTGGTGCGCGGGCTTCTTATTGCAGTGGCTTCTCGTTGCAGAGCACGGGCTCTAGGCGTGCGGGCTTCAGTAGTTGTGGCTCACAGGCTCAGTAGTTGTGGCTCATGGGCTCTAGAGCGCAGGCTCAGTAGCTGTGGCGCATGGGCTTCGTTGCTCTGCGGCATGTGGGATCTTCCCGTACCAGGGCTCGAACCCGCGTCCCCTGCATTGGCAGGCGGAGCCGAACCACTGTGCCACCAGGGAAGCCCGGTCAGTTGGTTTTTAATCCTACTGGCTCTGCCCTATGGTGCATCATTGATAGGTATCACATTCTCCAGGAACAAGATGATAAATGGTTTTATTTACTTTGTTAGTAAGTGTTATATTTCGATTTACACTAAGATTGCACCCCAAAAATGGGTTGAAATCAGTGCTTTTTTTGTTTTGGATTCTCAAGATGGAAAGACCTTCCAAAAGCTTTCATGGTTTTTCTTTTCTTGAAGACCAAATTAGTCAAAAGACAGTAAAAAGAGAATGTTAGACATTTAAGAGGATTAGAATGTTTTTGTAATTTTTGTTATCAAATCACCATTATTTTTCATTTAAAAAAAACAGTAGATACTTTGAGCTTTTCAGAAATAGTATTTCCTTGTTATTAATCTTTTTAGTGCCCTCTTTTTTTGTTGCTGTTTTGTTTTTTATTTTTAAAAATTTTTATTGGAGTATAGTTGATTTACAATGTTAGTTTCAGGTGTACAGCAGAGTGAGTTAGTTATACATATATATATCCATTCTTTTTCTGATTCTTTTCCCATATAAGTTATTACAGAATATTGAGTAGAGTTCCCTGTGCTATACAGTAGGTGCTTGTTAGTTATCTATTTTATATATAGTAGTGTGTATATGTTAATCCCAATCTCCTGATTTTTCACTGCCCCCCACGTATCCCCTTTGGTAACCATAAGTTTGATTTCAAGATCTGTGAGTCCATTTCTGTTTTTGTAAATAAGTTCATTTGTATCATTTTTTAAATTAGATGCCACATGTAAGTGATACCATATGATGTTTGTCTTTCTCTAACTGACTTCACTTAGCATGATAATCTCCAGGTCCATCCTTGTTGCTGCAAATGGCATTATTATTTTTTTTATGGCTGAGTAATATTCCATTGTATATTTATATACCACATCTTCTTTATCCATTGCTCTATCGACGGACATTTAGGTTGCTTTCATGTCTTGGCTATTGTAAATAGTGCTGCAGTGAACATTGGGGTGCATGTATGTTTTCGAATTATGGTTTTCTCCGGATATATGCCTAGGAGTGGGATTGCTGGATCATATGGTAGTTCTATATTTAGTTTTTTAAGGAACCTCCATACCATTCTCCATAATGGTTGTACCAATTTACATTCCCACCAGCGGTGTAGGAGGGTTCTCTTTTCTCCACAACCTCTCCAGCATTTATTGTTTGTAGATTTTTTTTTTAACATCTTTATTGGAGTATAATTGCTTTACAGTGGTGTGTTAGTTTCTGCTTTATAACAAAGTGCATCAGTTATACGTATACATATGTTCCCATATCTCTTCCCTCTTGCGTCTCCCTCCCTCCCACCCTCCCTATCCCACCCCTCTAGGTGGTCACAAAGCACCGAGCTGATCTCCCTGTGCTATGGCCATTCTGACCGTTGTGAGGTGGTATCTCATTGTATTTTTTGCATTTCTCTAGTGCCCTCTTTTTTGGACATGAGTTGATACTTGGTCTTGAGTTTGTTGATACAATTTGATAAGACTATTTTACTTCAGGTTTTATCACCCCTAGAAAATTAAAAAATTAAAAAAGAAAAACAGTATATAAACAACTTATATAATTCAACATCAAAAAATCAAACAACCCAGTTAAAAAATGGCCAGAAGAACTGAACAGACACCTGAAAGATGAAATGCAGATGGCCAACAGGCACATGAAAAGATGCTCAACATAGCTAATCATCAGAGAAATGCAAATCAAAACCACAATGAGATATCACCTCACACCTGTCAGAATGGCTATCATCAAAAAGAATACAAATAACAAATGTTGGTGAAGATGTGGAGCAAAGGGAACCCTCTCATACGCTGTCTGTGGGAATGTAAATTGATGCAGCCACTGTGGAAAACAGTATGGAGGTTTCTCAAAAAGCTAAAAATAGAACTACCATATGACCCAGCAATTCTACTCCTGGGTATATATCTGAAAAAAAACCCAAAATCACTAATTTGAGAAGATACATGCACCCCAGTGTTCATGGCAGCATTATTTACAATTGTCAAGATATGGAAGCAACCTAAATGTCCCTCAACAGATGAATGGATGAAGAAGATGTGGTTTATGTACATATATGCATACACACAGAATGGAATACTACTCAGGCATAAAAAAGTACGAAATTTTGCTATTTGCAGCAACATGGATGGACTTGGAAGGCATTATGCTAAATGAAATAAGTCAGAGAAAGAAAAATACTGTATGATATCATTTATATGTGGAATCTAAAAAATACCACAAACCAGTGAATATAACAAAAAAAGAGGACTTCCCTGGTGCAGTGGTTAAGAATCCACCTGCCAATGCAGGGGACCCAGGTTTGATCCTTGGTCCGAGAAGATCCCACTGCCACAGAGCACCCAAGCCTGTGCACCACAACTGCTGAGCCCACGTGCCACAACTACTGAAGCCCATGCGCCTGGAGCCCGTGCTCCGCAACAAGGAGAAGCCACCGCAATGAGAAGCCCACGCAACGCAACGAAGAGTAGCCCCCACTCGCCACAACTAGAGAAAGCACGCGCACAGCAACGAAGACCCAATGCAGCCAAAAATAAATAAAATTACAAAAAAAAAGATGCAGACTCACAGATATAGAGAACAAACTAGTGGTTACCAGTAAGGGGGGGCAGTATGGAGAGGGGAGTGGGAGGTATGAAGTATTGGGTGTAAGATAGGCTACAAGGATATATCGTACAACATGGGGAATATAGCCAATATTTTGTAATAACTGTAAATGGATTGTTAGCTTTCAAAATTGTATCAAAAATTAAAACTTAAAAAAAAAAGAAAGAGAAACAGTGATTGGCAGGTGCTACCACAGTAGTAAGTAAACTAAAATTATAACTGTCAGAAATGGATTTTCAAGTGTTTTGATGTTATGGGGGAAAATCACAGAACCTTGATAAATAAGCAGAGTTTTAATGATATGAGACAATTGATGGTAAAGAAACATTTTATTATGGGTATATGGCTAATATATGATGAGCAGTTTGAAATAATAGGTATTGGGCTAGTAAATTTGAGGGCTAATAAAAGAGATCATGTTGTAATACAAAATTTTATTTTGTTCATATATGCCTTGTCTTGTTGCCTTTAAAATCGCTAGTATTTCTCCCACTTATATGCAACTTTTGTGCTGTTCCATTTATAGTAGAGCACTGGGTTATATTTGAACAAAGGATTTACTGCAGGGGAAATGAGACCAAAGCCTAAAGGCAGAAGAAAAAAATCATTTGCGAATTGTTTTCTGTATAAATGTAGAATATGAGAACATTGGGCTATTTCATAGAAACAAGTTCTACATATTGGTTTCAACACAGTTAAATTCCCTGAGTCTAGTGCCCATTGTACAGTGTTGCAGAATGCTTATTAAAGCTACTTATAGATGATAAACTGAATCCCTTCAGTAGTGCAAGTTCATATTCTTTTTTTAATCTGTGTTTTGCCTTCGATAGTGGCCTCTGTGGTAAGCTTCTCCAGGAACAGCAATTCTCCTGTTCTCTTATGTGATCCTAGGTACACATAAGAGAGATAGGTGTTGATAATTGCCTAGTTGTTCATAGAAAATTAATGGTTTGGATAATATTTGAGCAGTTTGAAATCAAAACTGAGGCAGCTGGCATTTCTTTTTACAAAATATTCTGCGTTGTTTCTGTTCTTTATGAATACTATTTTGGTGGATTAATTAAAGCCATAAAAGCCTAATTTAATAGGCAATAATTGTATGCTTTCCCCCTTTCTCTCCCCCTAAATCAAATAAGAACTACCCTGCATTTTACCCTCTGAGAACCAGCATTTTCTGCTACTTCTCTTCCATATTCTTACCCAGGTTTTCCTAACTGTTTGCTTTTAGTCTGATCTGATAACTGAGTTGCAATGTGTGATTATTACTAGTGAGCAAGTGTCAGTTTTATTTGGGCCCCAGAAATGGTTAAGTCTAGACTTATCTAATGATATTCACTGACTAGATATCAGTCAAACCAAAGTAATTTGAGATTTTAAAAATTTTGTGTAATATTCATTTTTAGGGTATTTCTTGAGAATTTAATTTTGATCATGGAGATACCCACTGTTTATTTCTATACCATTTTTCCTGGTTATTTTAAGTGTGTCATCAGCAGAAATTAGAAATATTTTCTACTCAACTTGCTTGTAGAGTGGACTAGCCTTTTCCTCTCATCCCTGCTGCCTCTGAATCAAGCTGTGCTTGGAGGCGAGTCTAAATTAGGTGTAGTAAAGGGGCCTAATTAAAAGAAGTAGTCATGAATGTGTGTGTACATTGTGACATGTTCTGACCTTTATTCTTTCTTTTTTTTTTTTTAATTTAGCAACATACATCTTAAAAAGTTGCTGTGTACAAAGCATTATTCTTAGTGGAGAAGGAGGATTCAGATGTGGTCCCTGCCTTCAAATGAACTTACCATCTCGTGTGGGAAATGGTCTCACACGATAATAAATGGAGCTCACGGAAGCCTAGCTGGGTGGGGTTGGGTGTGGCCTCTGTGTGTGAAAGTGCCTCTCCCTCCCAGGGTTCTGGTTTGGAACACTGGAGTTGAGCTGAAGAGGCCTCATCAAAGGCTGGAGTGTTAGCTAGCTGGGCCCTGCGACCAGAGCATGTGGTGGAGGGGCCTGCCTTTCTTAATCATTGTGGGCATTTTTTTTTTTTTAAACTTTTTTTTTTTTTTTAAAGATTTATTTATTGATTGATTGATTGCTATGTTGGGTCTTCGTTTCTCTGCTAGGGCTTTCTCTAGTTGCGGCAAGCGGGGGCCACTCTTCATCGCGGTGCACAGGCCTCTCACTGTCGCGGCCTCTCTTGTTGCGGAGCACAGGCTCCAGACGCGCAGGCTCAGTAGTTGTGGCTCACGGGCCCAGTTGCTCCGCGGCATGTGGGATCTTCCCAGACCAGGGCGCGAACCCGTGTCCCCTGCATTAGCAGGCAGATTCTCAACCACTGCGCCACCAGGGAAGCCCTCATTGTGGGCATTTTTAAACACACATGTAGAAAGACTAATACAATGCGCCCCCATATAGTCATCACTCAGATTCAGTAATTATCAAGACTTTGCTAAATTTGTTTCATTTATTCCATTTTATTCTTTCTTGCTATTGTGTTTTAAAGCAAATTTCAAATATCTGTCATTTCAATCCTACGTACTTCAGTATGCACCTCCAAAAATATGGCCATTTTCTTGTCATCACAATGCCAACGTGAGTCTAACAAAGTTAATAATTCCTTGGTATTGTCTTACAGAGGATGTCACTTGTAAGCCCTTTTTGTAAGACGTCACTGTGTTTGCCATTTTTGTGTGTTCAAGATCTTTGTTGCTTGGTCCCAATAAATCATTACCATGGATAATTTTGCATGATAGAGGCTTTTTCTGGATACTTTCTCTAATGAAAGAATCTGAGGGGAATTCCCTGGCAGTCCAGTGGTTAGGACTCCGAGCTCTCACTGCCTGAGGCCCTGGGTTCAATCCCTGGTCAGGGGACTAAGATCTCACATCTCATAAGTCACGTGGCACGGCCTAAAAAAAAAAGAAGAAAAGAATCTGATCGTGTTCAAGGTGTTGATTCTGTTAACTTTACTCTCAGGCAGGTTATCTACTGAGACCAGTTTAATTACACTTGCAACAGAGCTGTAGAATACTGTCCAGTTTAGTTTTAAAATTTGGGCTGTCTCTGTGGCACACATTGTGTGATAGCACATTGGACTGCTGTCACAGTCTCGTGTGGTCATTCAAAGAATATATAGTCAGAAAGTATGACGGTGTTTGATACTCAAGGCACAAAAGGAGCTGACCATGGTTGAGTTCTTATAGTTCTTGCCATGCATTGACTCTTCTTATTCTTCCCTACTTCAGCTATTTAACTACGGAAATGGAATTAATTTTCACTCCTGAAATTGCCAATAGTACAGCCTTCTCCCTCCAATACATATGCACACATAGATGCATATCCCAAAATATTCTGGGAACTAGGAGAAGAAAAGTGGGCAGACTGGGAGCCATGCAGATGCTTTCTTCTTCCCGTCACGGTCAGAGTAGATCTTTTCACTTCCTGGGAGTTTGGACACAAATTCTTGTTTATCATCTCAGCCTGTGGATTTGTACTGTAATATGATTTCTAACAGTAATTAAATATAATTAAATAAAAATATTCATTTTAACTAAATACTATTATAGCAATAAATATTCATTGACTAAAATAAAACTCATTATCTTCCCATGTTCCTCTCTCTGTGTTTCCTGTCTTGGTTAGTGGCATCATTATCCTCCCACACAAGAAATTCTAAGACTGTTTCCTTGACTCCTTCTGCCAGTTGGTCATCTTTGCAATAGCTCTGTTCACTTCATTCCAGGTTTCCAGCCCTAGTTCCAGGTCTTTACTGTCCGTCTGACTCACCATAGCTTCCAGTTTGCCTCCATCTTTGTCAATTGCTTTCCCTGCCAGTCCATCAGCTCATTACTTCGGGCTGCCATTCTGAAATAGAAACCTCATCACACCACTCCGTTGTGCACAAACCTCTGATAGCTCTGAGGTCTACAGACTAAGAGCCAGCCTTCTCAGTGTGGCATTCCAAGTTGTGTGTGCTCAGCCGCGCTAGACCACAAGCTGTTGCTTCGTGTACCTTGTAATTCTGTTCTTCCCTGCTCTGCTCAGCTTGCCTGTTGTCTGGAATGCTGATAAGTGATAGAGGAGATTCCAGCCCATGTGCTTTCATTTATTATGCTGAATAAGTAAAAGTTGTGTGGAATTGGTTGTAAGGAAGTTTTACTTGTTTCTTTTAGTTTTATCAAATGAGTATGAGACTATAGATCAAAAACATTCTTGGATGCAGTTTCTAAAGTTTAGTACTCCAAGGATTTAGAGTCTTAAGTTTTTTGTTTTTTTGTTTTGGCCGTGCCATACAGCTTTGAGTCTTAACAGCAGTGCCAGTCACCTTTTTTGAACATTTCCCCCCCTTGAATCTCCAAATTCTGTGTTTACCTTTGTTGTTATTACTCTTTGCTTGGGGCAGGGAGGAGGAGGAAGATGTGAAAGTAAAGGAAGTAGATTTCAGTCAGGCACAAGGAGAGAAACACCCTGATAGAAGAGGTTATCAAACACCAGCTGTTTGTGGTTTGTTAAGGAGGAAATGTTACCAAAAAAAAAAAAGAGAACTTTTCATTTTGAAATAAGATTCTTTGTTTCATTAACATACAATTTTTGTCAAAATGTAGAACTGACAAAGGGTGAGAATCTTTTCATTTGTCTTAATAACTGTAATTTGTTGTTTTAATGAAGCATTTTGAGATTTACCTGCTTTTATCAGTAAAAAAAAATTGTTTGCATATAGATAATGGAAAGTTATCATTCAAATGTTATTTCATATGTCTTTATTTATTTTTAGACAAAAGAAGTTAGAAAAAGTGATGGAAGAAGAAGGCCTAAAAGATGAAGAGGTAATTAATATTGAAAAAATTTTCCTTGAAACCCAGCGTGGCAGATCATATCTTATCCAGCAAGTTGTTAGCCTTGGTGCACAGGGGAATGGTTTTGACGCAATAACAGGAAATTATGAGGGCTGGTGTACTTCTGGATTTAGGTACTCATGCAGAGGGAGAAGTTAATTATTAAGTACCAGGAGAGGATGACTTCTCTAGGCTCTGTTGTAATAAATTAATTAGCTTTAGAACTCTAAGAAAAGGAAGAGATGAAATAAAATTTAAAAAAGCAAATTATAGCATTTTTAATTCACTGAAAAGGCTCCACAGAAGTGGGGCAAATTTCTAAAATCTTTGTCAAGGCAAAATCTCTCTCAAATCAGCCCTTCCCTCCAATGCCCACAGATGTGGCAGAAAATATAGTTAACTCGAAACCATGTAAGGAACTGAAATGGCAGTGGAAATGCTTTCAAAAAGAGGAATGAATCATCGAACCCAGGAAAATGGTGAAAAATACCCAAGACTTGTAGGAACAGTAGAAAGTTAATGCATAAAATGAACCACAATGTGTAAAGAAAATCCAGAGGGAAATTTAAAAACCACACTTTTATATAAGGAAGGTTAAAGGAAAATGTTGGTTGTTTATCCTTCCTTCATTAGAAGCCTTAGAAAAGTCGATTGTTGACGTAGGTTAGTCAGAGCCCTCAGAGGAGGCACCGTCTGTTCAGTATGGCTTGGTTATTGTATCTGAAGGCCTGGGAAGGGAGGAGTGATCTTGTAAGGGTCATTCTGTGGTGCTTTCATGTGTGAACAGATGATGCTTAGTCTGGTGTGGCCCTGCTTTGCAGGTGGGTTAAACCACAAATACGACTTTGTTGCAGAGTTTCAGAGTTCCAACTCCTCCCCTTCCCACCTCTCTCCCTCTTTATTTAAACATTAGAAACGACTCAGGAGATCAGCACATGCTCGGAAGGAAACAGAGTTTCTTCGTTTGAAGAGAACAAGACTTGGATTGGAAGATTTTGAGTCCTTAAAAGTAATAGGCAGAGGAGCATTTGGTGAGGTAAAAAAACCACAGCGACTTGTCAAATACAGAAATACCACAGAACTTCAAAGCTTCTAACATACCATGAGCTCATGATTCTTGATATAACTGAAGTATGGAGTGCGTGGGTCAAGCATGCCAGCCCCACATCTTAAGTGTTCTGTCTGTCTGCTTTTTCTTCCCGTCTCCACTGTCCCAGGGATCTGGTTGTTCTCTGCTTTTCCAGAGATGATGTTGATGCTTTAAGTATTGATCTACAGGGAGAGTTGAAAGGTAGAAAGAAATCAATATTTATTATTTACTGAGTGCTTCTCTCCTATAATCATGACAGTAACTCATTTTATACACGATGAGATGAAGACTCCGAGGGGATATGTAATGTTCCAGCATCACATAACCATTGAGCAGTGGTACCAGAAGCAGGGCCTAGATCTTCCTGATCTTGAAGGTCTTGCTTTTCGCATTACACTGCCTCTCCAGGAGCAAGCTCACAGCATATCTCCACCCTTTATTTCTTCCGGCCAGATTGGTACAGCTCTAAAGAGATGGCCCTAGGTGACAGAATTTATCGAAATAAGTTATGTAAGTGGTGGTATAGAGTGAAAGCATTTGCAGCTTTGTCCCAGCTGGTCTTGCATGTGCATCCTGCTTGGTCACAAGAGTAGTCTGTTGGGGAGGGTTTGAATGAGCCCATGCAAGATCATCTCCATTCATGGAAAATGCCCAAAGTGGATGACCTACTGATGTATTAGTTTCATTATCATTGTATAAAAGGAGCAGCATAGTATTAAAAACCAGTACCTAGGGGAAATGTGAGTACATATCAAAGGCACAGGTGAAAGATTAAATTGATCCCTCATTGTTCAGAATCCCTGTTGGCCCCTTGAGAGAGGGAAAGGTACAGGACTACCTCTAAAAGAGCTCTCTGTTCAGTGAGGAGGGGACGTGGGACTCGAGGAGAACATAAAGAATGGTGCAGGGAGAAGAAAACATACGTATCTTGGGGGAAGAGGGGGAGGATGTGCAGGAAATTTCCAAGAAGTTTTGTTTGGGTTTGCAGACCATTTATTTTCTTTTCATCATAAATGATCTGTTCTCTCTCTAAAAAAAAATGGAAAATAGGAAGGAGAAAGGAGAACTGCAGAAAACCCTACTTCCCTGATTATGCTATTAATGCTATTATTTCCCTAATTATGCTATTATCCTATTAATGCTTCCAGGCATTTTTTTTTTTCTGTACCTGAGCTTTTGCTATTGTTTTAAACATTGTTGTAATCATTTCCTTAGGTTTTCTGAGCCGACTGCTTGACATGTGCCGTGGGTTTAATGAGTCCTTAAGTTCCAGAGTGAGGGTTTGTTTTTTTCTTTTTGGCCACGCCACGTGGCTTTCGGGATCTTAGTTCCCCGACCAGGGTTTGAACCTGGGCCCTTGGCAGTGAAAGCGCCGAGTCTTAACCACTGGATCGCCAGGGAATTCCCACAGTGAGGGTTTAAAATTAGATTGATTTGTTCAACTAGGGAGCCAGAGCTGTTCAGATGTGGAGATATTTGAGGATGTTTCCAGCACTGACTTCACTGTGTGTAATATGTCCATTTTGGAACATCTTCCGCTTTGTTATTGCTAGTTGCTTATATAAAAATTGCAATACTTTTCCAGTTTAAATATTACTTCCTATAACACATGAAAGCATTAGCTTGGCATTGTGAACTTTTGGCATTTCTTTATAACTTTTAGGTGCGGCTTGTTCAGAAGAAAGATACAGGGCATGTGTATGCAATGAAAATACTCCGTAAAGCAGATATGCTTGAAAAAGAACAGGTAAAAGCACAATTGTAGCAGTGATTTTAGTCAGCTTATGAATTTTTGTCTCCTAGAACTGTTCTTTTTGCTTAATTGAAGTGTATATTCCTATTTTAGTTTTCTTTAGCCCTGTCATGTATGAATATACATGTAATATTACTTTTCTTTCTCCCCAAAAGGAGTTACATATATTTTAAAAGTACAAATAATGCCTATACATTATGTGCAGACTTCTTAAAGTTGAAAACCTACTAGAGAAATATCTGATATTTGTGTCTCCCAGTTGATCACAAGCTGTCCTTGTCATCAGGAGCCTTTTTTTGAGGTCTTTCTTACTGTGGTAGCATGTTCCTTACTGAATGCGGAGAGATAGAAGTTGTATATACACCTTGGAACTGAGGCTTAGGAATTAGAATTTAGAATTTGCAATCTAGAATGTGTCTTACCATGCTTCATTCTGTACATGCAAACCAAAGTTGGGTCTTCTCAGTGGCTCATCACTACCTAAGACCAGTCTTCTTTTGGAATGCATTTGAAAAAATATAATGCAAACGGCAGAGCAATGCAGATTCTCCTTTAATGATTAAGAATACTTTCTAAAACCTCAAACCTACTTTGCAAATAGATTTATAAGATGCATTAAGTACTTCATGTAGAATAACTAAGATTTTAAATATTGGACAATATATTAAAAATGAGAATGCAGACTTTCTATAAATCTAGTTTAATTTAGCAGGTTGCTTAAGAACAGATTGTAATGGGTGACACCTGCAAATATCCTGTAGAATACCAGTTGCTACAGGAGGGCAGAGAGACCCCATGGAAAGGAGAGCTCTGGATACAGAGCCTAAGAGCCGGGATGGAGGCCAGCCCCACACCCAGTCCTTCCTGCTGCTCGAGAGGAGGTATAATCACCAAGGCTTCTCTGCCCTTCATTTAAGCGCCAGCTCAAAATTTGGGATTTTAATTTTCTCTTTAATTTTCCAATATTACCCAGAAGCTTTAGACTCCCAGGAATTTTGGTGGAGAGTATCAGATACCCTGGCAGTATATCTTCAGACAATATAGTTTATGCTAACACCAACCTTATTCATAATGCACACTAGCCCTATTAATTTATATCTAAAAATTAGTGTGTGATATGGGTGTAGGCACTGAAAGAGTTTCAGTTAATCTTGAAAAGCAAAATGTAAGGCTGTATTGATTAGTCAGTATATTTTGTATTTCACAAGTAAATTCTATTTTTACAAGATAAATTTCCTATAGTTTTAAGCAAGACTCAAAATCTTTCTTTATCAAATGATGAGCATTCAGAATAAAATCGTAAAGAGAAGTACACATCATGAGTTTGACTTATTAATCCTTCATAGCATGTGCCAGAGGTAACAGAAGTGGTAACAGGATGATCCAAACATATTGTGTAAAAACATTTGCTCAAGTACTGTACCTTCTTCAAAATCAGTTTCTAAAAATTTTCTACATGAAAATAAAGGAATGTCTGTTCAAATTAAGATTTTAAATGATGCATTAACTTAAATTAGTAGCTCACCTTGCTGATGGACTCAGCTCTTAAAGTTTGATCTCAGTGTGGTCCAATTAAAGTTTCTGGCCACAGACTCTACCTGGGTCAGCCGTCTTGAGGAAGCATGCAGCAGCTTTGTGGGGCAAATCCATCACTTCTGGGTGGGGCTGACAAAGTATAGATTCAGAGCCTAACTTTTTGTAGGTGTAGGTGGCTTATCCAGAGGAAAACTTTTTGCTTGCTATTACAAAACTGAGCAGGAATTACAGCTGCCCACTGAGAGTTCAGGTTGTTATTCTGTCCCACAAGATGGAAATTTCTGCTACCTGGAAAATAAATTTTAAAGGGTAAGAGACCAGCATGTAGCTAGTCTCTTCATGTTTCTCTTCCAGTGCAAAAGGAAAACCTCAGTTGTGATGCCAGTATAGTGTTAGGATGGAACCAAAGACTGACTTTCATCTCTGCTTTCCTAGTGCCCAGGGTAGCAGCTAGCATGTGATTCCCCCACCCCATTCAATATTTATGGAACTGGGGAAAGGGAACCTCTGGTGTGAGTTGCACCTCTGGCTCTTCCCTCCCCTACCCTAAAATCACCTGACTCCACCCCTATATCTTGAGGTTCTTAGCTGCTGTCTCAGCCCCAGGAGAGAAGGGCAAGGTGTGGTCACAGTACCTGTAGCTTTCCCTGTGACAAACTGAGAATGTTGCAGTCACTATCCTGCCCTCTAAGGCGAGTGACAAGTGGCAGTGGTAGTGTCTCTTCTTTTCCGTACATCCCTGCAGTAGGTAGAGGCCTTAACAGGAGACAAGGGAAGCAGAGGTGGGTGAATGCTGCCGTGTATGGTCTTCGTGTAGTAATTGACTGGGTCATAGCCAGGGCTGCATTTTAGCAAGTGGTATGAGCATTTCCTCAAAGCATTACTTGGCTTCTTCATGATTTTATAGCACTGTTCCTTATCACCCTTATCTTCTTCCATTTTTCCCACCCTCATACCATAAGTAGAGATGTAAAAATGTAAATTTTCTAAGACAGCGGTCCCCAACCTTTTTGGCACCAGGGACCGGTTTCATGGCAGACAGTGTTTCCACGGACTGGCGGGGGGAGGTGGGATGTTTCAGGTGGTAACGCAGGCCATGGGGAGTGGTGGGGAGCAGCAGATGAAGCTTTGCTTGCTCGCCTACTGCTGTGCAGCCCGGTTCCTAACAGGCTGCAGACT
The DNA here is from genome assembly GCF_949987535.1 of Balaenoptera acutorostrata. Classification (NCBI taxonomy): domain Eukaryota; kingdom Metazoa; phylum Chordata; class Mammalia; order Artiodactyla; family Balaenopteridae; genus Balaenoptera; species Balaenoptera acutorostrata. The sequence goes on along the minus strand of NC_080073.1, from coordinate 69,125,760 downwards.
GGTACTGGGGACCCCTGTTTTAAGACATTGAATTTATTTAAACATTTCCTAAAGAACAATTTTAGTAGAAACTGAAAACTCAAATGCTTTTAGGCCTGTGGGAGTTAGCAGGGAAGAATGAGGCAGGTTAGGTGTAAGACAGGAGAGAAGGCTGGGATCTGTGTCTTTGGTAAAGACATACCAGTAAAACAAACAAGCATACAGCACATTGTCTCAAAACAAAAACCATGGGCCGAGTTTGCCAATAGAAGTGCCGGTTTGTGAACTTGGTATATCTTTACCTCTGAACATATTCTAGGAGGTGCAGCCCTGGAACATATGTTAAGATCAAAACCTCTATTCAAGGATTGGACGGGGTCTTAATAAATTTAGACCTGATTCAACCCAGTTTTGCATCTTGTGACGCTTATGTAAGAGGAGAGGGGGTGGGACTCGATAATGTGCAGCAGTGTTTTGATTACTATTATATACTTAAAGTAGATAAACTAAACTTGATAATAATAAATTAATGAAGTAATTCTCCCAAACCTTTGGCAACTTGGTCTTCCTAGCTAGATATTTCAGTAAAAATAGAAAACGGCAAGGTCATAAATTTGAATTTACAACTTTTCTTAGGTGTTCTTATATTTAAGTTCAGTAAGAACTGATCGAGCACATCCTGTGTGCACAGCAGTGAACTGAATGCTGTGGCATCAGAGCATTCTGGTATTGTCAACCAGGGCATTGTCTTTGCAGATGTCATTGAAGACCTGAGGGAGGATGTGTTTAGAGAGTCTCATCTTGGGGACTTCTTTCTATCAAAAAGGATTATTAGAACAAAAAGATATGCAAAAGGATGGTAATTTTAACGAATCAAAGGTTCCATTTATAGCACTGTTAAAGTTTTCCTTTGCATTCAAGCCATTGATTTTGCCATTTTTTAAGCCTTTCATCACTCAAGTTTTCATCACCAAATACCTTCAAGTCAAATGTTGTCAATTTTGAGTTAGTAGGTTTGCCTGAGCATAAACTAGATCTTTTGTATCATCACAGTTTAATACTCAAAACAGTATTTAAATTGTTTAAACAAATATGCAGTCTAATAAAGCAGAGCAAGGCTTGTCATTAATCAAATGCGTGTACCTCCAGGTTGGCCACATTCGTGCGGAGCGTGACATTCTAGTGGAGGCAGACAGTTTGTGGGTTGTGAAAATGTTCTATAGTTTTCAGGATAAGCTAAACCTCTACCTAATCATGGAGTTCCTGCCTGGAGGTAATTACTTGACGATGAAAGGTCATTTTTCCTTTTTGTTTTATGGTTTCTCTATCACATCAATTAACCCTCCTTTCTACTTTTAATCGTGCTCACAAAGTTGCTTTCTGTATCTTTTTAGGTCTATAAGGAGGTCAGTAACCTGTCTGTGCTGGGGTGCCTTTCTACAGCTTTAGGGCCATAAAAGTAACCTTCTCCTTCATTCTCATGATTTCAGATGGATATTTCTTTCTTTTCTTTTTCTTTCTAAATATATAGGAATAAACTAGGGGCTTTGCCTACCCTCCTGTCAGTGGAATCATGTATAATTAGTTACCCCAGTGATAGAATTGAAGCTATTACATTCTTTGCTTCAACCTTTTTTCTATAACTTATAAGAAGTGAATTTCTCATTACCTATATTAGTAGCCACAATCAGTTTCTCATTTCTGAGATTTCAAGTTTTATGTAACTCGGCATGTGCATCTTCTGAGACAGCTCGAAAGTACACCCAGAACAGAGCATGCATCTGTTCTGGGGAACACAGTCTGTTTCCCAGGGAGCAGACAAACTGTGAGCACACTGGTAGGAAAGAAAGAAAACTTTTTATTTTTTGCTTCTATAGCAAAACTAATATAATTGTGGTGTAATATTTGATCTTGTGACAACCTTTAGTTTAGTTTTAGGGTCATCAATAATTTTTTATTAACAACTGATGAAGGCTAGCCAAGAATCTATCTGATAGAATGAGGAGAAACTTTTTAACATTTAGATGCCAGTCGTTAAATCGGAGTAAGAACCAGTTCAGTAACCAGCCAGCCCCTTGACATGTGTCTCCTCAAACCTTACCTGCACCATCTTCCATAGCCTCTCTTGTCTCCTGGACCCTGCCCTTTGCACCTGGTGGAGCTGGCCTGCAGAGCCATAGACCGCCTGGCCTGAGCGCTCTGATCATCTGAGCAAGCCCACACAGCTGGGCCACAGCGCTGAGGCCTCACAGATAACTTAGAGCCAGCCTGAGTCTCTGATGTGCGTCCAGATTGAATGCGTGGCTGCCAGGAGTGATAAGGCAATCATGTTTTTCAAGTTTTGGGGCAAAAAGGAGCATTTTAATAAATGGCTTAATTTTTGCCCAAGGGTAAAATATCCACTTTTCTCCAAGAATACAAAAATTCCCTCAGAGTTATAAATTAAATTTAAAAAGCAGCATGGCGCTCTATTAAAATCAGAGGTTTCTATCTCTTTTCCCTGTTTTCTAATATAAGTGTCTTCCTATGCGATCTAAACTGAATCTTTCCTGTTTCTTGTAGCTTTAAACTGCTTATTCATATTTCCTTTGCTTTTGTCTGACTGTTGAGTTAGGATCAGAATCTTTTTTTCACCATTTTATGTTGATGGTATTAAGCAGAAATAATTAAATTTTGACTTTGCAGAAAACTAAGGTTACCTTTTAACTGCTAAAATACTGATGTTGTGTTGTAAAAGTTGCATAAAGCATTTTGGTGTATATTTAACTACCTACAATAAAACACTGGAGAAAAAACCCAACTGATCTAGGGAGGTGTTCACCGTGTACTTTTGGGAGGCAGCTATTACACATCCTAGTCTGTAGCATTTTCAGTTCATATTTAGCTTTTGTTGACTAACACTTTGCTACCTAAATCCCACCTTTTTATTTATGTTCTAGTGTTTTGTGAATAAACATTGGAGAGCTTGTTCTCAGCCTCCCAGAATTTTTACGTTTCTGTTGTTTGGCATTTCAGCCTCTCTGATAATGGCAGTACAGCCTATGTGGAAATGCCATTTGGTTCTAGGTAGAGAGAAGTTTGCAGATATTTGTGCAAAGTGAAAAGTAAAGTAGCTTTTCCCCCAGTCCAAAAAATTATCTTAAGCAAATTTATTTATCTGTCTACTTATTTATTTATTTTAGTGTGAGAGAAATTTCCTTTCTCTCTCCAAAGTAAAAGGGAAATCACAGCTCAGTGGTCAGCATCGGTTAGCTTAGGTGAAAGTGTTTTGCAATCCCTGGCTGTGAATTTTACCTTTTAAGTGTTAGAAACGGCTTACCATTTCTGCTCATATTGGGCATTTCCGCCCGTAGTGGGTAATCTCTGGGACAGAGCAGAGGCCTGTTTAGCACCGCCTTACGTTGGCAGATGAGGGAGACATATTGAAAACTGGCATTTATTCATGTGTTGTTTTGTGTGTGTGTGTGTACTTTGTATCTTCTTGTTTCCAGGGGACATGATGACCCTGCTGATGAAGAAGGACACACTGACAGAAGAGGAGACGCAGTTTTATGCAGCAGAGACAGTATTAGCCATAGACTCCATCCACCAACTCGGATTCATCCACAGAGACATCAAGCCAGACAACCTTCTCCTGGACAGCAAGGTACTGTGGGGAGTAGCAGCCTGACCAGCGTGTCTTTACCTGTCTGAGCAGCCTCTGCTTTAACACCTGCGTGGCTTGCGGTAATCACAGGAGGAGGGCTGTGAGCTACCCGGTACATTTTTTTCTTTTTCTTACAGGTAAGTTTGCTGTTACTTACTTTCTCTGAAAGGCTTATGAATTCCATAATTTGACTGAACGTTCCTCGTAAAGATAAAGAACATTTTGGAAAATGATGAAGAATAAAATTGATTTAAGTTATTTTGTAATAAAGCCAAAGATAGTCATCTTCTCTTAGCATATAATTAACTACTAATGCATCACCTATCAAGAACCCTTTTGTTGGGTCAACCTCATCTGTTGAGGATCCCAGCCAAGAACCAGGAAGTAAGGCAACAGCAACAATAATCTGCCACAAAGTTCAGGTTCCAAATCCTGCGCCCTCTGCTTAAGACAGAGTCCTGCTCAGTCTCTGTAGTCATCTTTGTAGTCATCTTTAGACATGCAAATGAGGTTAGTTCCCTGATTCTTAAACTCACAGCAAATCAGAAGAGAATCCCTGTGCTGCTAAATTGTTGGATGCTCCTTGGCAAGTTCCTCCACTGTCTGGACCTCACTTATCTATAAAGTGAATATATTGATCCAGAGAAGCTCTGAAGTCCCTTCCAGCTCTAAAATTCTAGGTTGTTGTGTTCTGGTACATAGAATTGTTGTCTAGACTGAATTTTTCTTTTAAGTAGGAAAGTAAATTTAATTCTTAGGGTATTTTTCTTTCTTACTGTCTTTTGATAACAGTCTTTGAAAAATCTGAAGTTTTGGTCTACTTTCTTTGGAAACCTTAATCTTTCTGTTTCAAGAGGGTAGGAGGTCTGTCAGATAATTTCTTCTGGTTAATAGTTTTTTTCTTTATTTTAAGAATAATGTATATATGTAGTGGAAAATTTGAACAATACAGAGAGCTATAAAGAAAAATACCTATAATGTTATCATTCAAAGATAACCACTATTTTAGTAAAATAGCTTCAGTACCTTTTCTGTTTGTGTCAATTTATGTACAGTTAGCATCGTAAAAGTAAATAGCTTGGTATTCTGCTTTTAAAATGTTAATGTATATGAAATTATTTTTCTGTCCTTAAGTTCAGATATATATATATATATATTTTTTAAACTGTGCCTGATAGAAGGGTTTTCTTTTTTTTTTTTAATTAATTAATTTATTTTTGGCTCCCTTGGGTCTTCATTGCTGCACGCGAGCTTTCTCTAGTTGCAGTGAGTGGGGGCTACTCTTCATTGCGGTGCGCGGGCTTCTCATCGCGGTGGCTTCTCTTGTTGCGGAGCACGGGCTCTAGGTGCGCAGGCTTCAGTAGTTGCAGCGTGTGGGCTCAGTAGTTGTGGCTCTTGGGCTTAGTTGCTCCACCACATGTGGGATCTTCCTGGACCGAACGGATCGAACCCATTTCCCCTGCATTGGCAGGCGGATTCTTAACCACTGCGCCACCAGGGAAGTCCCAGATATATTTTTAATAAAGCAGTAGCCCTACTTCGTGTGGTCTTGGGTTCAGATGCCTTGGTTTCTGTACCCCAGGTGCCTTAGTTCTCGCTTAGTTGTAGGCCGTAGTCTGTGTTCAAGGTCAGCAAACATACTGAAGGCCAAGAGCTTGGGGACTCAGTCTACCTTAGGAGGATTTGGGAACCCTGTTTGGTGCATACATGCTCTCTACAATATGGTAGCCCAGACTTGTAGAGGAGAGCTCATATATGTGTTTAGCCATATAGATTATAGAAGTGAAAATGCAGACATTTTGAGTTCCTGCTGTATACTCAGAAGAGCTACAGAGTTCCCTGAAAATTTAGGTTTGAATAGCATTTGCTCCAGGCACTGCTTTTTTTTTTTTTAAATAAATTTATTTATTTTATTTATTTATTTTTGGCTGCGTTGGGTCTTCGTTGCTGTGCGCAGACTTTCTCTAGTTGTGGCAAGCGGGGGCTACTCTTTGTTGTGGTGCACGGGCTTCTCATTGTGGTGGCTTCTCTTATTGTGGAGCATGGGCTCTAGGGCACATGGGCTTCAGTAGATGTGGTGCATGGGCTCAGTAGTTGTGGCTCGCGGGCTCTAGAGCTCAGGCTCAGTAGCTGTGGCTCACGGGCTTAGTTGCTCTGTAGCATGTGGGATCTTCCCAGACCAGTGCTTGAACCCATGTCCCCGGCCTTGGCAGGCAGATTCTTAACCACTGCGCCACCAGGGAAGCCCCGGCACTGCTTTTTTTTTTTTTTTTTTTTTTTTTTTTGGCACTGCTTTTAAAGACACTTTTTCTTGGAGGTGTCCAGGTAAATCATGTAATTATGAGAACTATAAAACACTTCCTTGGCTTGCAGAACAGGTTATTTGCAAGTCTTAAAGGAAGATACTAGGTTAGCAGGCCCAAAGCTGTGTTTTGTCTTTGGTAGTTTACCAAGGACAGACAGACAGACAGGCAGACAGGCAGACACACACACTCACACGCGTGCGCGTGTGCACACACACACACACACACACACACACACACCACCCCCCCCCAATGGGATAAAAAAACCCTCCAAAAACCTGACCCTAAGCAAAGCTTCTGTAACCTTGTACGCTGGGAAGTTTGTATGTTACGGACTGAAGGAAGGTGGTATCATGGAAAGACCACAGATGAGTCATTGGAGCTCAGACCTTGGCCACATCACTTTTAATTGTGTGACCTTGAGCAGTATAGATCCCTGAGCATCAGGAGTCCCTCCCCTGTTTTTGGTTTTACCTCCTTATCTACTTAAAATTTTGGTTAGTGGACATTTGGTCCTGTCTAAAATGTTCATAAGACATTTGGTCCATGCAAAAAGTTCCTTGCAATTTGGTCCAATCCAAACTGTCCATGCCAAGTGGTTTTGGACAGAACCAAGTATCAAGGACCTTTTGGCATGGACCAAATGTCCTGCAAGGAAAATCTCACCACCCCAAGAACACCTTCCTCTTCCTTAGGGCTAGGCATGTGCCAGGTTCCAGGTTAGGAGCCTTACATGCATAATTCTCATCATTCTTGCCAGGAAGATATCATTATTCCCATTTTCCAGATGAGATCAGGGGGTTGGAGAGGTTAAATAATCCTGGTCTGGAGAGAGAGAGCATTGATTTCTGCCTTTGGTTCTGCCATTTCACCCCAAAGTCATTTAATGACTCTGGAGTCTGTGAAGTGTGGCTTAAGAATGAGACAGCACACTTAAAGCCATGGTGCCTGCCTCACAGGAGGTGTGAGTTTTCTTTGAAGACAATGATAAAGTCAGAGACTTATGATTGGAATACAGTGTGGCAATATTTGTCAATAACTGTGCAATAAAGTTTATTCCCTTTGTCTTTGGAATAGTTTACTCCTTGGCATTTATTCTGATGAAATAATTCAAGTGGAGAAAAAGCTATATGAACAAAGATTTATTTACTCATCATTTAACAGCCGTTTATTAAGACCATCTTCTGTACCATGTGTGATTAGGGTTGGGAACACAGGCCCTCTCTGGCACAGGGGTGCTTTGAGAGTGGATTAAGCATCCAGTATCGGGGATAGGTAGACAGCGATGTACTAAGTCATTTGCATATTATGTAGACATTAAAAATGATTTTGAAGAAACACAAAAGAATATTTGATTGAGTTAGTTTAAGAAGTAAAATTAGATGCTGTGGATACACCTGAAACTAATATAATATTGTATGCCAACTATATTTCAATATTTTAAAAAAGTGAAAAAAAAGTTAGATGCCACGGAGGGTTCAACTAGTTTTAAAGTTTATATTTGGACAAAAACAAAGGTAATGTGCAAAAATGAAAATACTTTTATTTGTATAATAGGATTTGGGGTGATCTTTAAAGAATTTGTTTGCTATTATATATTTCTCCCTGTAGTAAAAGAAAAAGCAGCACCCTTTGGCTGTGGAGCTGCAATGGATACTGCACAGAGCTGGAGAAGATAATGTTCTGTTTCACATCCATGAATGTTCATCCATTCATTACCTTGTTTCCTCCCCATAGGGCCACGTGAAACTTTCTGACTTTGGCCTTTGCACAGGACTGAAAAAAGCACATAGGACAGAATTTTATAGGAATCTGAACCACAGCCTCCCCAGTGATTTCAGTAAGTGTTAACAGTGATGTTAGCCTTTTTATCCCTTAACTGGGCCTGGAAGAGCTGTTCCCCTGGTAACCAAAATATGCAGGATGGATTAGGAGATTCTCACAGTTTGAGTCTTTAGAGAGTAAAAATACCTTCCCAGGTTTGCCTGTGATTTGTACTGTATGGTGAGGCAAGATGAAGGCTACCAAATGTGTTAAAGGCAGATGTCCAAAAGAGCATTCTTTGGAGCTCTACTGAGAAGGTTACAAGGGATGAATAAGGAGCAGGCAAGCAAAAGTAGTAGAGGAAAGAGTCCTGGGAACAACTCCAGATTAGATTTATCCTTGGTGCTTCTTCCTGTCATGGCAGAAAGAAGTTTACGAGTTACTTTCACTCTACCAAACCATTGAAACTCTATAGTAAAATTACAGTTCATCCTTGAGAAGCTTATATCCATAGTGTATTATATATTCAGAAGTCTCTGACTATGTAACAGTTACTACTGTTGGAAATTTGATAGTAATTTTGAGAAGTTGTGAATGTTTTAGGTCCACTTTGGGACCTTTGCTTCTGATGAGACTGCATTCCCTGTGATTCTGATTAAATTCCCTGTAATTTTGTTTAAGGCCTGTCCGTGTCCTCTCTGGCCACCTGATCCACATAGAAGTGTGGCTTACAACTCTTAATTGTGTGATTCTTTGAGTTAATGCTTTAGAGCCTCTGATTTGGGCTTATGAATTTGCTGGGAAATGTGTCATCCAGAGTTATTGATGTATGGGCAGAAAAGCAAGACTTGAGGGTCTCATGTGGCTTGAACCAGAGCCTAAAAAAGTAGTAAACTTTATTCCTGAACTTTGATTAGAACTTGTTTTCTCTGCTTTTAGCTTTTCAGAACATGAATTCCAAAAGGAAAGCAGAAACCTGGAAAAGAAACAGACGTCAGCTAGTAAGTAATATTTGTGGCTTCTTAAATGCTACAAACCAAGTATGAATCAGTTTAAAAGTATGCACATAAATTTGCATTTGATAAATGTTTGCAGCTTACCTATTCCTTGTTTTAAATTACCTTAATAGAGCACTGTCATTATGTTGGTAGTGCCAAAAGTAATCTTTTGAAGGAGGGCAGATAATATGAGGTTGTTTTGGTTGTGACATTTTCAGTGGATGACCTCATTCTGACCTTTTACATTGGTGACAACCCCTTTCCTTCCTGTTGTACCTTTTCCCTGTGTTTATGGTGGTAAAGGGGTTATATTTAAGATGGAGTTCTCGCAAAATGAAACTAAGTACAAATACCTACTCAGAGCTTTAAGGCTGTGGTTCTCAAACTTATAAAAGTTTGATTCACCGAGTCAAATCAGTTCATCTGCCCCACCCTTTCCTACTTTATGGTGGAAAAAGGAACTTGGTGATAAAAACTGGAGAGAAATTTAAGGGAAATGCTTACTTTACTAGTATTTGAGTATATACACATAAAATTATGCCCCACAAGCTTAAAAATAAGTAATGTTATTGCATTTACCTTGATATCAATAGCATGTTGGAATTTATTTAAATAGTACAAATTCACTAGTGAAATATTGCTGTCTAGGCAAATTTTATTCTGACTCATTGGTTCATAAAATGCAATGCACATATCCCAGTGTCTAGTTATTGGAGAATTATTGACCAGATATAATAGAAATGTGTATCACTACATACTTAGGCTTTGCTAGAAACCCAATAGCAAATTGAAAATAGTAAAGCTAAACTATAGCAGTTGGTCATTAGAAAGCAAGAATAGCAGGGATGGAAAACTATGATTAACTTGAAATGATGATCATGCATGTGTATTAGCTAGAAATAGTGGCACTTCTGCTTGTTGCTGTATACAGTTGTAACTTAACAGGTTTGCCAAATACAGTGTTTTGGCCAGACTTCTTAGTAAAATAGTGAATTAAAGTTCTCTATAGTATCTTTAATAACTCATTTAGTAGGTTGCTACTAAGTACCTGTTAGTCATATGTGAAAGTGGAAGCCTTAGGATTAAGAAAGAATCAAAAGAAAGGCTTGCATTTTTTGGATTCATTTAAGGCCCATCAGTGGGCCTCAAGACCATGCTTTGAATATTATGATTTTTATGTTAAACCTGGGCTTTTGGAAATGTAGAAAATGAAATTAATCTGTGATATCTTTTTCTAACATTAACTTGGGGATACTTAAGTTTGGTATAGCTAGTCACATCATAGCCTTCTTTCCATAGCTTGTTAAGGATTAGGGAATGTCAGGAGCAAATTTGGTCAGGTGCTTCTATTATGTCTCTCATAGAGCAGTAGATCTTAGCCTTGGCTGCATACCAGAATCACCTAGGGAACTTCAGAACTTACTGATGCTGGGTCCCACCCCAAGAGATTCTGATGCAGTTGGTTTGGGGTATATAGTCTCGGTATCTGATTTTTAAAAGGGCTCTGCGTGATTCTACTGTGCAGTGAAAGTTGAGACCCTCTATCTAAGAGATTATTTCTTAAACAGTAGCTTCTCCATTATTGGGAGACTGATAATTATCTATGTTTTGGAGGGTAACAAAAGGTAAGGAATCTTCTGTGATTAAAAAAAATTTTTTTTAAAGCAAACTTAAGATTTAACCTTTGGCCACTTTAATTTTGGGGGTAATTAAGCTTAAATACCTTAAATTATTCTTGTACTCTGAGAAGCTTTATGCCCTTTGACATATTCCAAAGGGTCATGTCAGACTTACTAGGAACCCCTTATAGGTCTATAAGGAAGGAAATTTCCCAAGTTCCATATTTGGAGTTAAGTGTTCTTTAATAGTTAATGTTTTTTAATCTGAATAAACTTAGGTTCTCATGCTGTGGTTAAGGTTCTTGCCTTTTTACTCTATCTATAGTAGAAGTGGTCATCCTCATATGACCTCCTTTGATAACTTGAAGAAAATAAAGCTAACTTTCAGTCTTCAAAAGGTCAGTTAGCCCTGTGCTTTTGACCTGTTGTAAGTGATCCCATTCAGCTAGTACCAAGTGGAAGGTTAATATTAGTTAATGCTTAATATAAATTTATTGCTCTAGGTTAAGCCTAACATATGTAATTGTTCACCCTGCCTGCTACTTTTCAGTCCATTGAGAATCACTGAAAAAAAGCAGAGGCTTTAGCTTCATCTTTGGCTGATTAAATCCTATTCTAATATTTGTAGTACCAGCATGGTCCTGGGTAACTCTTAGGCCCTAGTAACTGATTAGGCAATAGGTATGAGCTAACTTTAAGGTATTAAACCACAGAGGTAAAAGATGAGGTACATCTAGGCATCCAATCTTTGTCAATTCATTTTTTTTGAGTGTAGAATTTTCAGAAGTCATTAAGTAGGAAATTAAATTGCTTTATATCTCCTAAAATCTTAAATGAAATCATAAGTTGGAACATATCATATGTTTGAAATGACTATTAACAATGAACAAAAACTCTTTTAGAGCGCAGCTCTAGCTGACACTGTGAACACCCAGACAACAAAAGGAAAAAGAAGGGTATAGATTTGAGGTATTAAGAGCTTCAAGTTGGAGGACACCCCAGTGTGGAAAATAGACAAAGGTTTGGGAAGGGGGCAGTACCTGGATCACTTGTACTTACCATGTGCTAAAGTGAGAGTGGGCTCCCAAGGTGGGACTCTAGTTCCCAGGTGAGAACATTACCTTATATCACAGTTTTGAACCTGCTGTTGCCTACATTCTATAACTCCCAGGATTTTTTTTTTTTACACCTTAGTATCTTGAAGAAATTCTTTTTTTGTGGCAGTAGGTCTCTGGTTTTATAATAGAAATCTTTGGACAAATAAGATTTACTTAACATTCAGCTGTGCTGGAATATATTTAGTCTAAATTGAAGGGTTTCTGTAGTTTCTCAACTTTTATAATTAGAATTAAAATATTTCTGCTTCCTGGGGAAGGCCCAATCCATGTTTCAGACTCTAAAGCTTTAAAAAAACACACAGTTGGCATTTATGTTATTTAATATGTGTATTTAAAAGAAAACAGTGTACAATTTTCCATATGGAAAAAATGAGTTCCTGCCTTACCGTATACACAAAAATAGACTGTAGATGGAAAATAAAACTTAAAAAATTTTAGAAGAAAATACTGGGCAATATATTTATGACCTCAGAGAAAGGAAGGGTTTCTTAAATAACATACAAGAAGTACAAATTGTAAAGGAATACTTGGTGTATTTTACTACTTTAAAGAAAAAAAAACCTTCATATATTGAAAGATGTAAGCAAATGAAAAGACAAGCCACATGGTCCAGCTACTTTGGAATTATCTTATAGTTCACGTGCATACCCTACAACCCAGCAGTTCTACCCCTAGTCAGATGCCATGGAGAAACTCTTGTACCTCTGAACCAGGAGGCATGTATAAGAATGTTTATTGCATTTTCATAATAGCAAAAAACTGGAAATAACCCAGTGTCCATCGACAGGAAAATGGTTACATTCTGGAATGGAATATTGTTTAGCAGTGAAAATAATTGAACTACAGCTACATGTGACGTCATGGATCAATTTTAGAAACAAAATACTGAGAGGAAAAATCAGGTAGCAGAAGACTGCATGTAGAATATTTTTACAAAGCTCAAAAACAAAACTAAGATCTCAGTTTGAGAGACACATGTGGCAAACTTACTTTTTAAAAGCAGAGGAATGGAATTCCCTGTCGGTCCAGTGGTTAGGATTCCACACTTCCACTGCAGGGGGCATGGGTTCAATTCCCTGGTCGGGGAACTAAGATCCTGCATGCCGCGTGGTGTGGCCAAAAAATAAAAATAAAAAAATAAAAGCAGAGGAATGATAAACATAAAATTGAGCATGGGGGTTAGGAGAAGCAGGAGGATGGGCTGGTGGGTACACTGTTAGCTTGAATAATATCAGTGATACATATTTTGGTTCTTCATTTGGACTCATGGGTATTCATTTTATTATGCTTCATAATTTGGTAATTTTACATTTTTTGGTATGTAACAAATAAAAAAATCATAAGAAAAATGATAAGCCTCAGTCTGGGAGAAGATATTTTCAATATATAAAACTATAAAGGATTAATGTTCTGAATCAGGATTAATGCCTTGGATTCATAAAGAATTACTACGAGGGACTTCCCTGGTGGTCCAGTGGTTAGGACTCCACGCTTTCACTGCCAGGGCCAGAGTTCAATCCCTGGTCGGGGAACTAAGATCCCACAAGCCGTGAGGCCAAAAAGAAAAGCTAAAAAAAGAAAGAATTCCAAGGAATCAGTAAGAAAAAAGATGATGCAACTGAAAAAAAACTAATGGTCAAAGGATCTGAACAGTAATTCACAGAAAAAAGAACTGAATGGCTAATTAACATATGAATATGCACTCAACCTTACTAGAAATAAGGGAAATGCAAATTAAAACAGCAAGATCCTATTTCATGTTCATCAGATTGGTAAAAATTTAAGAGTCTGACAAAGACAAGTGTTGGTGAAAGTGGAGCACTAGGAGCTCATCCCACTGGGCATGTTTAAATAGATGTAACCACCTTGGAGGACAACTGGATGATGTCTGATTAAGTTGAAGATGCTCATGATGCAAGACCCAGCAATACTACCCAGTGCCCAGGACGTGCTACAAGAATGTTTATTCAGGTGTTACTTGTTATAGTGAAACATTGGAAGCAATGTAAGTGTTTATTTAGAGAAGAATGTATAAAAAACACTGTGACATTTGTATAATGGAATAGTGTACAGCAGTGAAATTAGTGAACTAGAGCTACATGAAAAAATCTCAAAATCATAATATGGAGGAAAAAAGCAAGTTTTAGCACTGTAGAATAATGCAGTACAGTATGAAACCCTTTATTAAAAGTTGAAATATACAAGAACTTATATGCCATTTATACAAATATCCATACAAGCATAGCAGAGGGGTAGTTATGATTTCAGGGTAGTTATGACTTCAGTGGGGAGAGAAGGATTCTGGCTTTAATCATTTCTGTAGTTTTGTTTCTTTTAAAAAGGAATGATCTGAGACAAATATCACAGATTATTAACCTCTTTAATATGGGTAATGTATACATGGATGTTGTATTGTCTGTGCTTTTTTTCCTGTATGTTTGCAGTATTTCATAATAAGTATTTTTAAAAGTCCACACAGCTGTAGCTTTTAACTTTAGAAGTTATATAATATGGAAAGCACTTAGATTAGAGCCTTCCATGTGGTAAGCCCTCAAATGCTGAGCACAGGAAGGCTTTTTGACTGTACTTCCTCTAGTATTGCAGTCCTGGTATATGAGAGTAGATTACTTGAATTTAGAAAATACTCTTCTAAGAACTATTTACATAAATGTTTCAGTTTGATAAGTAGACATTTATAAACCTTTGACCACTAGGTTATAACTTTAGCTTTTGATAATGAAGTTTCCCTTTATGATTTTCCAAATTAAAGAGGTGGAAAGAGGGATGGTTTTGAGCAAGATATTTAATTTCCAAACCGGGCTTTGCCAGTTAACTAGTTCTGAGGCCTTGGGCAAAGCCGTTTTGGGCATCAGAGTTTTATCTGCGAAGTTGGGCTAATAAGGTCCTCTTTGCTGAGTTTTGTCATAGGCTCATAAGCATAAAAGGAGTACAGGGCCTGGCACTTACTGGGTGCTCAGTTATGGTACTAGTTGCTACGACAGATACCTTTGACCTAGTGAATGGTCTCTCACCTCACTGACGAAGCTTTATTTTCGTTCTGGAAGTTCTCTGGCAAGCCAGGCTTGCCATTAAGCTGCTGGGCCATCCTGCTTATTTAGTTTGTGGGTAGCTCTAGGTGATACTTGTAGCCTTTGGTCTCTAGAACAGAACTCTGGGCACCCACCTTCCTGCTGGGCTTCCTGATGTGTGTACGTGTTTCAGGCCTTCTCCACAGTAGGCACTCCTGACTACATTGCTCCTGAGGTGTTCATGCAGACCGGGTACAACAAGCTCTGTGATTGGTGGTCGCTGGGGGTGATCATGTATGAAATGCTCATCGGTAAGTTGCGTGCTTTCAGAGGACTTTTTCTGTGCAGTCAGGAAAGAGTCCTATGTTGATAATAGACTGTTTCAGGTGGGGGTCATCTAAGTGAGCACTTTTCCCCCCTCATCTTTCAAAGTGAAGTTTCCTAGGTAGAAAACGCTGGGCCATCAAGTGTATCCCACTATATTCTGGCTCCCTGGCACCCTCTGGTGGCTTTGTTGATCATTTATCATGGTTTTCTTCGACTTTTCCATCCTCTCCATCTAGCAACTCTTTCATTCACTGGCATTTATTAAACACCCATTGTATACAGAGAGCCTTCACTGGGCCGTGTCTCGAGCACTCTTTACTTCTTAGTTGCTGTCCCCCCTTCTCTCTCAAAGCCTTCAGAGCATGGACCCCTCAGACCTCTCTCCCTGTTGCTTGGTATATCTGTGTATTTAGGGGACACATCTGTGGGGCTGGCCATATGCCTGAGCACTAGGAGAGCCCATCTGTCTGTGGTGGCCCTGAGTGAGTCTGTGTGAATGACTGGTGTGGCGTCGTCTGGCTGTGTTGTCTTTGGGAACACTGGACGCATGCCTGTGGAGGCGGATGTGGTCTGTGTAGAGGGCAGGTGGAGTATTACGGTGACTATCCTTCTCACCTGTAGTTCTCAAAGAGAGGCATGGTGGTCACTTTTCCCAAATAAGGATATTCCTAGAATGGAGTCGTTTCTTAATGATGTTGTTTCATCCTTTCGTTTTCCTCTTTGGGCACAGTGAGCCCCGCCTCTGCAACTCTGCTTCTGTCCTCTTTCCTTTTTCCAGCTCCAGCTAGTAGCTGGCTCCCTAGTGGTACCAGAAGCACAACTTCACTTTGGGTTTAGGAGTTTGGGGGAAAATGAACAATTGGTTTAGATGTTTTCTGGGGTGAGTGGAAATCCTGTCCATGTCATGTAGGGAAGGACATATAGGATCATTAAAGATATATTAGAATCAGATTAAGGGGAATAATCTCAGATTCAAAGTTCTGGGATGTAAAAGCTCCGAAGTTCCCTTTTTATTACAGGCTACCCACCTTTCTGTTCTGAGACCCCTCAAGAGACATATAAGAAGGTGATGAACTGGAAAGAAACTTTGACTTTTCCTCCAGAAGTTCCTATTTCTGAGAGAGCCAAGGATCTAATTTTGAGGTATCAGAGAACATTTCCCCTGTCCCCCAGCCAGGCTTTTTGACATGAGTGAATCTGTTTTTTTAAAATTTTCATCATTTCCTGGGTCGGTCCCCCCTTCCTCCCATTTCTCCTTTTCTTTTTCTGAAGAGACTACTTGAGGTATGCTGAAAGGCCTCTGTCTTTTCCAGATTCTGCTGTGAATGGGAACATAGAATTGGAGCCCCTGGAGTTGAGGAAATCAAAAGTAATTCTTTTTTTGAAGGTGTTGACTGGGAACATATCAGGTATATCCATATAAAAAGTTTCAGGATAATTTCAGAAAGTCTGTAGTTTGCTTAATACTAATTTAGAAGCACCACTACTGGCAAGCCAAGTATGTTCGGAAGAGAGCTTCTTAGAAATTCAGGGTCTTTTCCTGATTTCCATTCATGGCGAGGATTGGGAGTTGGGGCTTCCTGTCACCCGTGTGCCACGGGACACGTTGAAGCCAGCAGTCGTTTCCAAGGTGAAGTGAACTTTGGATTCCACGGTGAAAGGACTACCTAAGCATTGTGTTGCACTTGCTTTTACCAAGAACACACCAACTTCTCTAGTGTTAGGAGCCACCAGCAGGACTGTCCCTGCCCCTAGGGTGGAGGCTATCACTGGGAGACAGAGAAGGAAGAGAGGAGTGGAAGAAGGATGGAGTGGGGAAGGGCGCAGAGGGGGAGTGGAGGGGAAGCGTGAAACTGTTGGCGGACAGGGCTCGCAGAGAGCTGCCAGCGCTGCACAGACCTCCGTACTCAGCATTCATTGGTTGAGCAGAAGATGAAGTTGTCATCCATTTCATAATAGTGTCCTAATTCGCATGCTTGTGATTTCTACCTTTGCCGTTTAGCCACTCTACTCGTTGGCACTTCTGGTAGAAGAGGGGCAGAGCCCTACACGAGGGACCATTTAGAGGTTCGGTTTCCCTTTTCAGCAGACAGGGCAGGCTGTCAGGGAGACTGTGCTAACTTTGGATTTTAATTTCTCCTTATTTTTCTTGTCTTTCTTCCTAGCTATGAATAATTGTTACATTTTTTTCACCATAGTTTTGTTTGGTTGTAGTCAGCTGGTGTGGTTGGTCAGTGGTCATAAGCTTTTCAAAGGAAATTAATGCTGCCTGCCAGTGGACAGTCTTCCCTTGTCAGACCAGGGGTCTTTTTTGGAGAAAGACTTGATTACTTGTGATCCATATGATTACTAATCGTAGTAATTTTTGGCATGTATGTTCTTGGCAGAGAGAGGCCTGCTGCAATATCTATTGAAATCAAAAGCATTGATGATACCTCAAACTTCGATGAGTTTCCAGAATCCGATATTCTTAAGCCAACAGGTAATACTACCACCACCTCAGGCTGCCTTATAAGTGCATTATTTCCCCCAAATTTTGGGGTGATGTTTACAAATCAGGGTAGAGAACATGGAGAGGAACTTCAGGTCTTCAGGCTCTTTGTAAGTGTTTTTCCAGTGTTAATGCAGGGCAGCAGTGAGACCTTGTTGAATGGAAAGTAGTGAATACAAACGCCCATATTTAGCCTGCTCAGCTGGGTGGGTGAACCACAAAGATTTGTTTTCTTGTTATTTATTAAATTAAAGGTTAGGTAATCTGAAATGACAGAAATGAGAAAATAAAACTTTTAAAATATTGTGAAAAACATGAGGTTCAAAGAACATAGGCAGGCAAATGTAGAAAATTCGCAGAGTGAAAAATAACTTTTCCCAGATAGAAGCTGTGGTATGTTCTTCAGAATGTCATGTCTTCAGTACTGAGTAGTCCATCAGGGTAAGGCAGTGAATCAACTCTCACATCTGTTTCTTTCCCAGTGGCAACAAGTAATCACCCTGACACTGACTACAAGAACAAAGACTGGGTCTTCATCAATTACACATACAAGCGCTTTGAGGGTCTGACTGCGCGGGGGGCAATACCTTCCTACATGAAAGCAGCAAAATAGTTTCCTTGAAATGGGATCCTAAATCGAGCAGTTCTTTGTACAACATCATGGTTTTCTTCTCACATAACTGTTTTGAAAGAGCTTCCAAGAAGTTTATGGAACCTATCAACGTGTCATGGTAAACTCCTGAAATGTGATAGTAAGTGGATTCTCCTCCATAATGCATTTGATGACCTGTAGAACAAAGACAACCGTTTCTACTACATCAGCCATTAACGGCTGTCCTGCTTCTTTAGAAGCATCATGAGCCAATTTGATGTTTTAAAAAAACTTGAGTTTTCCTAAGTTCATCAGAATGAAGGGGGAAAAACAGCCATCATCCAACATTGAGATTGTAACATATACTTACTGAGTATCAGCCAATTCCTGTGATTTTGTGACATGCTTGCTACCAAGCCCACCAAGTATTTTTTTTTCTTTACAGCTAAAAGTTCCATAGTACTAAGGAAATAAAGCAATAAAGAAAGCTTCAGTAGCCAGCATTCTGGCTGAAGGAAATGATCCACTATTCTGAGTGGGTGATGGTGGTAGTTTCTTCCCAAACCTCAGCCTTGGGCAAGTAGCTTTTTATAGCCTCCATTCATGGTGCACTTTATTTATGGTACTAGGACAAAGACCCTCAGTCCATTTTGATTTATTTCCTTCCGCCCATCTGAAATACTCACGCTGCTTTTCTGAGTGTTGATGGGAAGATACCAGCTTGATCCTTTGTTGCTCTTAGAAGGCCCAAAAAGCCACTGGGCATTGCCAAGGAGTCCCGGATCACGTGGAAAATCCTCACTTTCTCTTCACGGCTGTGTTAGAAAATCCCTTTGGATGTTGCCGTGGACTAGCAATACCCACAAGTGCTGCCAAAAGGACCTCGGTTTATTCCTGGGAACACAGCAAGGAGGAGCGCCCAGGCAGAAGCAGGAGGCCTAGAACCCTCTTGGCTAAGGCGCTGCTCCTGCTCCGTGTCCAGAACCTCCCTGCAAGTGGTGAAGGAACGAGCCCAATACAAAGTGCAGAGCCAGCCTGCAAATCCGTGCAAAGTTCACGCCTCAATCTTTGGTGCAACTGTATTTGTATTCTCTTAGTATTTCTCCTCTCCCAACTTTAAGTAACCATTTTGCCTTGGAATCATGATTACAAATTTTTCCTTTGCAGATGCCTTCCTGGGGGATGGTCCTCTTCACCCTAAAGGGTCACCTGCAGGCTTGGGCTGACCAGGCCTCTCTGCTGTGGTGTTCTCAAGAGAGACCCTCTGAATTTTAGCACAAAGTGCCTTTTCTTTCACAGCTGCCACCGCCTTTAGAGGACTTTTGCTGCGTTAGAAAAATGTGGAGGCTCCATATTAATGCATTATTACTTTTAAAAATTTTGATAACTCTTAAAGCATCATTTGCACCCATGTGGTAACTTTGCCTGTTGCAGAGTGTCATAGCCAAGCCACAGCTGGGAGACTGCTTTCTGCCAGTCTTGAGGTTGTTAACATCAGCTATGAAAGGAAAGTATGT
Source organism: Balaenoptera acutorostrata (assembly GCF_949987535.1). Taxonomy (NCBI): domain Eukaryota; kingdom Metazoa; phylum Chordata; class Mammalia; order Artiodactyla; family Balaenopteridae; genus Balaenoptera; species Balaenoptera acutorostrata. Next base: position 69,106,377 of record NC_080073.1, on the reverse strand, counting down.
CCTAGCTTAGCCATTCAGAAAAGACAAATGGACTATCAAAGTTACAGTAGTAAGTGAAACTGCTTTGGGTTTTAATGTCTTAGAGGAAGAAAAAAGAATATTAGGGAAATATTAACTCTGGATGAAGGTAATGTGTTTCCCCTTATTCTTTCATTCATGGTTTGCTAGTGAGAAGGAAGTGAGATTCTTCTGTGGAACTTTGTAGCTTCTTTGGATTACCAAATAGTTGGGGTCTTGACCCCTCTGTGTTTTGCAAGAGTGTGTGGTAAGCATGGACAATGAGGTAATAGGAGGGTGGTAGGTAGTCTGTGTGTTGGGGAGTGGCAGGGGATAATTTGTTTTGGAGGGGAATACCCACATTTTAACTTTTAAATGTCTGAATAAACTGTGTGAAAACAATAGTGTAAGTCTGTGATGTGTTTTAAAGCAAATGTGGCTTGTAATTCAAGGAGCCAGAGTGCTGATGGCTTCCTCTAACCCTTTTGTCTGCAAACCGTTAAACACTGAAGACCACCTTTAGGCAAAATGCTTTACCATCTCGGGGAAGACGGGACCTGCTTTTTTGTTCCCTGAGAACAAGTCTTCTGAACTGGAGTTCATGTAAAAAGACTGTCTTCTGTTGGCCTCGCACCTGTGCTCTTTTCACCTGGCTCAGTGTTACTGGGCAGTGGACACTCTTGCAGTAAGTGCAGTTAGGCCAAGGGGAGACCTGCCGACGAAAGTTCTGTCAACCGGTGGACCCTTTATACAACTGTTTGTAGCTCAGCCCCATTTTTTCTCAGCCTGGGGTTGACCAGGAATCTCACAAGCTCCCAGGATGGACTTCTCAGCTCCCTGTGTCCACCAGAGCAGGGCTCTGTGTCTGGATGTAGATTTAAGGAGTCTTATGGGTCCCACTTCTTAGCTCCTTCTCTGGGTCAGGAAAAGGACCCTCAGGCAAAGAGGAAGGGGCAAAGACCAACCAGGGTGGGAGCTGCAGGCAGAGGTTAGTTAAATGCAGCCTAACAATGTATTGTCTTTCCAAGGCTGATGAGTTTCAAGAAACATGTCGGGAACCACTGGCTCAGTGTTGGTCCTATTCACAGATAATTCTGTGTCCTGTCTCTTAGGAGGAGTTAGAAAATAATAGAACTTGAACTGTACTGCATACTAAAATGAAACTGAAAATGCTGATGTCATTCAGACTCCTTCATTCAGGAATACATCAGAATTTTCTTCAGTACCTATTTAAGAATTTCAAAAGTAAGAGGGGAATTCCTTTGGGATTAATGGTCAGACTGTGAATAGCAGATCGCTAATTTTAACACTCATCTGTATAGTGTAGGAATCCTCTGCCATTGATTGCTACTACTATTTCTCTGAATCATCTCCTTGGAAAGCATATTTCCTGGATCACCTTCCCCTGTTACTCTCTCCTGGGCCTCTGTGTGTAACCCAAACGGTGTTTTTAATTGAATGCAAAAGGATTCAATGAATGGTATTTTCCTTTCCTAGTTAGTTAGCAACCATTTCCCTGGAATGATCTGTCAAAACCAACACTGACTTAAAAACAAACAAGCCTCCACGCTGCTCTTTAGGCATATTTTCAGAGGAGAAAAACATCTTGCCCACATAATACTTAAGCATTCATAAAATACAGAGCTCAATCCCAGGTACACTGGGGATGCAATAGGGAAGCCCACTGTGGTTCTGAACCACAGATCAGTTTGAGGAGAGAATTCCCAGCCACAAAGTTGGCTTAACAGAATTGCAGCATCAACTATAAAGTTATTAGTATGTTAGTGTTGCTGTAACAGTACTATTAAGCCAACCCTGAGTTGTTGGGAAGGTTGAGGAAGCTTCCCAGAGATGTTAGTAAGTAGCAGTGATTTGGCAGAGGGGAAGGTGAGCAGTGCAGGATTTGGGAGGCTGGTAGGTATGGTCCCGTGCTGTGACAGAGGTGTGGAGCTGTGAGTGAGTGTTGCTTCCTGAGAAACACTCCGCAGTCCCTTTCGTTACTTCATTTCCCTCTCACTTCAGTCTGGTTTCTTCCCCTTGTGTGAAACACGTTAGTATTAATTATCCCATGTGCAAAACGTGCTGGTACTAATTTTTATAATCATTCCTCTGTTCACTGGCGTCCTGCCACATCCACTGGCTTCTCTTCAGCCCTCATCTACCTGACCACCCTGCTGCACTCACACTGTTGAGTTAAAACAAAAAACTCTGCTCCCACCTCTCTGACTTCCTTCTTGGTAGTTCCTCTACCACTGCCCAAATGCTGGTGCTCCTCAGAGCAATGCCTTTGCCTTTTTTGCACTCATGTGGTCTCCCCCATACTGTGGCTTCAGCTTCCGTTTTTGTGGTGAGATCTTCAAAATGACCATCCTGCCTGGATCCCTCCCCAGAACTCTAGATCCCATGTAGCCAAGTGCCTATTAGAAATTGCCACCTGAAAGGCCTCTTACAGGTGCAAACTGTCCTTATGGAGCTCCTCTTGCCTTTTTTCTAGCTCATTCTACCTGCTGTCCAAGCCAGAAATTTCTTACATGATTCCCATCAGTAAACATATATAATTCTGGGGCATGATTGTCCATCCCACCAGTGTCTTCATCATTCCTTGCTGAGTCCATTATTGTGGTCTCTTAGCTGACCTCTTTGTCCCTGGTCCTTCCCCTTTCAAGTCTGTCGTCCTCTCTGCTGCCAAAGAAACTCTTTTAAATTTCTAGTCTGATCCTGTTATTCTCCTGCATAAAATCCTTCAGGCTCCTCTGACAGTTTACATACTGAGACCAAACACTTTTGTCTGCGGTACAAGGGCCCTTCCTTACTCTGGCCTATCTCTACATTACTGTCCTCCCCCCGCCCCCACCATCCTCTTCCCTGATGACAATAAGCAACTACTTCACCTTTGCATCTTTGCTTATGCAGTTGAGCTGGCCTGGAATACTTCCTTTTGGATTCATGAATCCAAAACAACTAGTATTTGTCTTTCACAGTTTGGTTCATGTGTCATGTATAGAACCCTCTTGTGAACTCTCCTCTAGTTTTCATAGTAAAAAACTGGCTACTCCATCCTTACGCGCTTCCTGAGTGACCTGGACTATTTATGGATCTGTCTTTGCGCAATTGTAAGAGCCCTCTGAAGGGAGGAACTGTGTCCTAGTCAGCATGTCCCTGTGACCAAGCAGCGCTTGGCACTGAACATACTCAATGGGCCATGCCTTCAGAGCATGTTCTTAACCTCTGTGCTGACAAAGGCAGGCCTGCCAGGGAGGCCCTGGCTTGCTTTAGCACCCCTTCAAGTTGTCACTGTCACCAGTAAGCTCTCAGGCCAAGTGTGCTGAGGGGAGCTCAGGAGGCACCTGACTAGAAGAGGGCCGAATAAGAGAGCAGAGGACGAGCAAGGTGCCCCACAGCAGTGTTTCCCAGGGACCTGCCTGGACCCTGCCCTACCTTCTTAGCTGCCTTTCATGCCTGCCGTGCTTCCTCACTTGCTTGAAACCAAAAGAAGTAGAACATAGAAGTTTGTGAGTCATCTTACCTTTCAAATTTACATTTGGTTTTGTGGGGTACTACTTGGTTGGATTTGAGGGTTCAAGGGGTCTTGAATGCAAGTTAACCGGAAACTCAAGAGAGCAGATCATTATGGCTCTGGAACCTGTGAATTATAAGAAATAGCAGGGTGGGAAAAGCACATACAGGCTCCCGGCCAGCCGCACCCCCGCCGGCTGCTGTAGGTAAGAGCCTCTCCTGGGCAGTCCGGGTGCTGCTACTCAGTCCCCTTTAACATCTTGAGTTCCAATATTATTTTCTGCTAAAAAACAACAACAACAACAACAACATGGACACAAATGATAACATTTTATTATAGAAAAAGCATCCCAAATGTAGGATTTCGTAAACACTGGTAGGTGAACAAGTGCAACTTTAAAAGTAAATACAAAGTAAAGAGGCAAAACCTACAAGCATTTTGCCTTTAAGAGAAAAGGTAATGTTCTCCTGCAGAGGTGACCCCACCCAGAGCACGGAGGTGGCCCCATCTCGCATAAAGGCATCAGGTTTGCTCTCTGAACTGTGCCCAGTCTAACAATTTCAAAATGACGGCAAGAAGTGGCATTGAATAAATCACTAACTGATTCTTAACTTTCTATTGACTATTACTCGATAAAGGCTCCCCATCACACTTTGACAATTTAAAGCCTGTGCTCTGATTGTTTTTACTTAACAGAAGGACCTGCTGGAACACTATCCATCCTTTCTGGGCTTATGCCACAGTATTTTCATAGACCTGTATACATTAGGTTCACACGGAATTTAGTTCAAAATAATACTGGCTATTGCATATCATGCAATAAATCCAGCTACTTTCTAGCTTCCTTACCTTTTTCTTACTGTCATTCTTTTAATACCTTTTCTCCACTTTGGAGAAACCAATAAGTAAGCTCATCAGACACATTTTAACACTGTCTCCTTGCCTGCTCCCAATTCCTTAATGGCAAATGTTTCCTAATCAACAATACATGATATGATGCAGACACAAACTCAGATCCTAAACCTCAAATTCAGGTTTATCTTGGCCTGCTAAGATAGATACCTCTGAATAAGACAGTCTGGGTAAAAACATTTTCTTATGAAAATGTTTCTGTATAACAGCCTGGCTTACTTATTTAGGCACTTAGGGAAAAAACACCAAACCTGAGTTTCACCTTTTTAATTAGAAATACCTGTTGCCCAGCTGGCCAGTAAATGACTCTGAAGGGAATGACTGCAACCCAGCTCTTGTTCCTGCGAGAACTGCGAGGTCCTGCCACCACGGGATGTCCTGGCCCTGGGAACAGAGCAGCTGTGGCTGAAAGGAGCCACCACATTACAGTGATGCTGCGCTCCAGGCTGGAAGGGCGTGGGGTACAGAAGAAATGTCCTCTCCACCAGAGGGAACCTGTGGGCCCAGTTTTTCCCTCCGTCACCACCATCTGGCAACACTGGCAGATTTACCTCCACAGATTTCCAGCTCACTCGAACCCTAAGGGTTGGGGCCGAAAGCACGTTAACCCAGTTTTGGGGGAGAAAAAGACCTAGTTTTGGAAAGCCGGAGGAAATTCATCATTTACGTAGAACAAAGTGTTAAGTACATGCCACACTTTCATACCTAGCTTTTTACCTAAGCAATGACTAATAAGTTTTAGAGTGTTAGCTGAGACATGTCTACCCTTAAATGTTATATTAAGCTATAAAACAGAAATTATACATACTTATTATAGTCTACACAAAAGTTAAATTTACTTTGTGATGGCATGGAAGTCAACCACAAAGTGTAAAGGAAGCACCATTAAACAATTATCCTGGCTGGTCGTGGGTATAAATGTAGTACCAGTAAGGTCAAAGCCAAACCTGACCTCAAACAGCCAATTCTTTTCACAGGAATAAAACTACCCCTGGCTACAAAATAACGTTAACCCTAAACATTAACCCTGGCCATCAGCCTTACAAATGGATGCCAACGATAATCAGAATAACTCTGTAGCTGGGGGATGGCTCGGCTTAACCCCTTACTACTAATTTTTCTGAATAAGGAACAGAGCATTGATGTCCCCTGTGACACTGGCCCTGGTCACATGCACAGAGAATACACGCCTTAAGAACACTCTTGTTCTTCAAGCCTGGAAAGAGTAGCTGTCAACACCCAATCTGACTTTACCTTTGGAGAATTCTGACTAGGGCGGTCATAAAATAGCATCAAGTAGCTTGCCCTACAGTATCCTGTGGAAACGGAATTTAAGAAAACCAGTCCTGTTCTCAGAGAACTTGAAGGAAACTGTGTGTCTCTTTGTACATGCTCAGGGTAGGTGACTGGAAGGCCAACCTCTACCATAAAATGGGAAAGATCTCAAGACACATCTGACTCTAGAATCTAAATTTAGCTCTACTGTTAACAGCCATGGAGACCTCAGGGTAGGTGGTACAGTACCGAGAGGAGTGATCTGGGTCGTCACACCACGTACTGTTAACCCAGAGCTGACAAATCAATCAAAATGACTAGGCCTAATTTCCCTTCAACTCATTCTTCCTTTGGAGATGACATTAATATGGTTTTCTTACCCAGTGTGAGCAGCTGATAGGCTATTTCAAAAATTAAAATATCCTGATACCTAAAAATATTCCATAGTATGAAAAGAATATACTACGAAAAACCCTGCACTAAGACAAAGTCTAGGCAGGTGACATTTTCCCACCCAGATTCACGCCCAGTCCTACCCACCGAGCTCTTATTAGTCTTTCTACTGAGAAACTGAGCACTTCTGAGAAATCACTGCCCTCATCTTGAAAGCCTTTTAAGCCATATCTAAGGTCTCCTAGCCACACCCACAGCAACATGCTGGTCAAGGGTGAAGACCTATGGCTTCACACCAGATTCCAAGCCAGGATAATCAAAGTGTGAATTTCACTCCAAATGAATAATCAATTTGTTTAGGGTCAAAAACCTTGAAGCTAAAAAGGTTTCATGAACATTGTTATACATTATCCTTCCTGTCAAAGAATCTGTGAGGTTTTGGATTGTTCATTGCAATAATGAAAAAAACAAACAAAAAAAAACCGAACTGAGGCTCCTAAGAATTTCCTTTTGGACATTTTGAATGAGAGCCTATTTCTTCCCAGATGCAACCTCGGCACAGAGGCCACCAGGATGGTATCTTCACTAACCTCTAATGGGCATCCAATTAGTGCCTGCTTGTAGAAGATAGAGATTGTCTCCTTCTAAGTTTGGTCCCTTTGCTGCTAAGTAATTTGCCTAGTATAAAACCAAATAAAACAAACAAAAGCCAAGAACAGAGTGTAAAGGATGAGAACTGCTTTGCTGAATATGAGGCAATAGGAGTCTTCACCTCCTTTCCTGCTTTTGCAGTTACACAAAGACTCGGTGAACAGCACCAGACCCAAAATTTTCAAGTTACCAGGGCTGCTGCAAAGCTGGTAGCTTAATTACCAGCAAGTGCTTTTTCATCTCCTGCCAGAGGCACAGACTTACTGAAAAGGACACACATTAATTATGGTCGAAAAGGAAAGGATGGGGGAGAAGCATGTCTCCTACTTAGTGTGAGACAAACCATGGGGAAGATTGGCTATGGGCATCCCAGACAGAGAAAAGGCCGGCAGAGGGGCCCACAGCTGCCCCTAATCCTGAAAGTCGTTAGAAGCCATCTGAGAAAGTGGGGCGTTTAGCCGGTCAAGTTCATCCACTTGGGGCGGGTGGTGCATTAATATCTCTTGGTCCTCCAAGACATCTTCTCCAGCAGCTACCAGATTAGTGAGGGATTTGCTTCGAACACACTGGAAATCCACATGGCGACTCTTTCCTTCTTCTTTTTCCCATGACATCTGGATAAAGGGGCGCTGCACGTAATTATAGATCACTTCAGACCGGCCACCAGGTCTCCTCTTAATTTTTTCTTTACAGGTAGGATAACCTGAAATGGGAAAAAAGCCATCATGACCCCAGCAAATTGCTCTGGTTTCCATACTTCCTTCTTCCTAACCACATGAATTTCCTCCCAAATCCCAAGACTATGTGAAAACTACAGGGAAGTGACCACGTTCCCCGAGGCCCAGCCACCTACATGCTTGCTTCTCTCCTGCTCAGGTTAGTAGGTCTTGTCCTTAGAAGGGAAGTAACAAAAATTGTATCCCTTCTAATGGAAGGGGGAGAAGCCTCTTACAGATTTCAGAAGTCTTTATTTTACTGGCTTCAATACTATAGAACAAAAATTCTACTGGGGCATGGTTACTCTAGTCCTCTAATGCTATTGCTTAGAGGGCAACCTGTATGAGAAGTAGTTAAGGAAATGCGAAATGTTTAAGCCTAAAGAAAAAACTGGGATGCTGCCTAAAATATCTGAAAGGCTGTCACAGGGATATGGGAGAAATCTTATTTAGAGTATGTATCTTCACAGGCTAGAACTAGAAGGACGACAGAAGAGGGAGGAGGTTATCTATTATATATGTGGAAGAATATTCTCATGGTGGGACAGTTTGATGGGCTACTGTGGGAAATGGAGTGATCCCTGTCACTCTGTCCCTGTGGTTTCCAAAGAGACAAAGGAGGACACAGTAGAAAGAGGTTTCATAGATGATCTCAAAAATCTCTTCCAACGTTAAGTTCCAACCTAAGTCGGACACAACGACGGGTTCTGTGAGCAATATTGAGACAGCTAGAGTAGCAAAACACAAGAGTCAAAGACCCATGGAGGGGAGACCAGAATGGCTTCAGCACTCTCCGGGAATCAGTCTCCAATACCCTTCCACGGAGACCACAGTTTGGGAGCCATTGCTCAAATCATTTAAAGCAGTTTGGTTAATATATCCAGACACTCCCCAAAGGTATGTAGTGGAATAAAATGTGTCTCCAAGTTATAGTTTTCAGAAGGACCCTTCCAGATCCCAGAAAGATCCTCACCAAGATTGTTGGCTAAACGGCTGGCCCTCCCACTTGGTGAGCCCACGAGCCCTGCTACATTTACCCCCCTGGTGCCTAGTCCTCACTGCTCTTTATCCTGAGGCAGTAAACTGGAACTTATTCCTACAGCTGCTTTAAAGCATTTTCAACTGGAAATAAAATGACAAGGAAATGTAAGGGCAAACTAAAACAAAAATAGGAATCTTCAAACTTGGGTAGGAATGTAGTTTCCATGTGTGTCTATTCTCTAGGCCCTCGGAAGCCAGGTTTTAAGGACAAAAGCTGTGGCCACAGATCCAACCTACTCCATGAGCCATGCAAGCTGAATATTGACTGGGATGTTCTTTACCTTCAATTCCAATGCGAATGTTTTTCAGGCCCCGTTCCTTTAACACTGTTTTAGCGACATCCCGATTCTCAATATATTTGAAAAATCTATAGAGCTTAGAGCTATAAAGAACTGGGGGAAAAAAAATCTGGGGTTAGTCACGGAGTGAATATCTCTGTAAGAGGAAGGAGATGAGCTAACAGATTCAGACTAATGACCTGAGCCCTGATGCCAAAATATCCATATGGATCACAGATTAAATGTTAAATAATAAATAAACCATATGAAAGAAACCATACAAGAAATTTTTATAGTCCCAGGGTAGGAAAGACCTTTCTGGATATGACATAAAACCTAGAAGTCATAAAAGAAAAACTGATACACTTGATTACATAAAAAAAATCTCTGCTTATCCAAAAACACTAAACAAAGCTAAGAAGACAACCAACTGGGAAAAATATTTGCAACTCATATTACAAAGGGCTAATTTCCTTGATATCTATAAAGAGAGTGGTCACAAATAGAGAGATTTTACAAATCATTAAGGAAAAGACTAACAATCCAATTTTGTAATGGGCAAAAGGCATGATTACAGTTAACAGAAAAGGAAATGAAAATGGCTCTTAAAAAGATGTTCAATCTCATTCATGAAATGAGAAATGCAAATTAAAAGTCAAGTGAGATGCTGTTTTTCACCTATTAGAGTGGCAAAGGTAAAAGTTCAGTGAAACTCTGTCTTGGTGAGCGTATGGGAAACAAACCCATCATATATTGTCTTGTGAGTATAAACTGGCTTAAACTTTATGAAAGAGAATTTGGCAAATTTTATCTAAATCATAAAAGCACAAAGCTTTTGACACAGAAATTTCATTTCTAGGAATATTATTCTATAGAGATATACATGTGTGAAAGACTTTGTTTAAAAAGATATTCACTGCAGCATTATTTATAATTTATAGCTTAAACGGTCATCAAAAGGGCTGGTTAAATCAATTATAGCACAATCATGCAATGGAATACTATTCAGCCATAAAAAAGACTGTGGAAGCTTTTAATATAAGACATGATATAGAACAGTCTCTACAATATGGTATCATTTGGGAAAAGAACATGTAATTGCTTATGTATGTGCACTGAATAAATCTGGAAGAATATAAAAGAAACTGAGGAGGAAAACTGGGTAGATGAGGCGGGGTGGGAATAAGACTTTTCAATGTATATCCTTTTGTATTTTCTGAATTTTGAATTACTACCAATTCAAAAGTATTTAAAGTGAAACAAATGGAGAGAAGAATGACACCACTGCTTAATGTGCTGCCGCAGTACTGACACGGTACCAGACACCAGCGGTAGGCATGGGAAGTATAACGATGTTCCCTGTGCTCCCCGCAGGAAAGACCCCCATCCAGGTGAGTGTGCTCATCACCAGCTCAACAGCGACAGTCACACTGGTTCTAGGATTGAGCTGCCACTCTGGGCAGCACATTTCTTGCTGGAAACAGGTACATCATGCAAGGGGCTCCTACTTTGGGAATACTCCTCCCCCATGGGTGGGGGGTGGTCTTCGTCCCAGTCCACAGAATCCTCATCCGTCAGCACGACGATGTGGCATTCTCGCTCCCCTTTCTTGGCACAGCCCACCATGATGGGCAGGATCAGCTCTTCGAGGTAGTGATCAAACTGCTTGTGAGCGCCGTCATTAGACAGTTCATGCAGTAAAGCACCTGGGAGACAAAAGGCAAGTGAACATCCTCTCTGCTCAAATGCAGGTATTACTGGAGTGAAAAGACTATGAGGTAACAGCTGTTACCATTGATAAGGTCCAGAGAAGTGGCCCATTTAAAGGCAGGGTATGTCTCCTACTCCAAGGCTATAATGTTAGATACTTTTCACATTCTACCAATCTCCTCCTGTTTAATAAACCCTGAGCATTCTGATCAACTGAGGTTTTCTTGACATGCAATGTCAGAACATAAACATTAATTCTACAAGAGACAGAACCATCATTTGGGGATGACTCTTTATAGTACCTATTCTGAAGATGCTCTGGACTGCAACTTCATAGAGTACCACAGAAGAGGAATGATCTCAAGTTGGCGACACCAAGGGACTTGCTCTAAGTGTGTACTAGACTCAGCAGAGACACCACACATCTAGAGAACTTCATGGAATATGCAGGGAAATGTACCATGAACTTCAAAGAATTTTAAAATCATTTCAGGAAGCCTAGGTAATGATAAGAGCATGGAGTTTATATTCAGACAATCAGTTCTAATCCCAGCTTTAATGTTTAGAGCTTTGAAAAAGCTAATTTCTCCATCTTCTCATTTGGTAAGTGAGATTATCACCTATCTTTCACGGGTTAATTGTGAAACTTATGCAAGTTCACATATATAAAGCACTTAAACACTAAGTTAATAATAATGATAAACAGTAAGAAGAACCCAGCCAATTTATGTTGTATGACTTTATTAGTGAACCTTCCCTCATATCTGAGGATCAGTATCCTTATTTGTTAAAGAGTTGAGACACCAAGGTCCCAAGAGGGGAAGCAATTAGCTTGGTGACTCACGGGGTCAAGCTAGACTCAGAACCCATTACATGTTCTCTTGTTTACTCCACTTCTCACAGAGCTTTGAAACAAGAGAGGGAATGGTTAGTACGTCTCTGCCTCTACAGATGATTTTCAACCCACACTTGAAACGCTTTCTGTTTAGTAATAAAAAATGTCAATTCCAAGCACACTCAAAGTTCAGCTGCTCAAACGCAGCTGGCAGCTTCTGTACTTACTCAGATCTTGACATCGGATAGTGTTGAAGTCAAAGTTAATGCAGAGATAATCGCACGTATCTCTAAGGTCTGGGATAGAGATGCCATCAGGACAATTGATGATACCAGTTTTGTAATAATCCTATAAATAAATTGGGAAGAAGAAATGTAGGCAAAGAACAACATGAAAAATTCCCTCTTCAACCCCCTACTCATTCCTGGTTCTTTTATTAAAGTGGTGGGTTACTAGAACTATCACCAAGTTGGTGATTCATTAGATAGCAAAGTGGCTCCTGGCCATCTTGACATGTTTAATCACAACTTGATACCTGACTGAGCTCACACAAGCAAGAAGGACTTAAGAATTATAGGAACAGAAAATAAAGTGGGAAAGGCAATAACTAGAAATGAGAAACCCTAAAGTCAGAACACAGTCTGATGGAACTCTCAAGGCTTCTGACCATGCACCCCCCCAGGGAAGATGATGTAACAAGAAGGCCACTACACACCAGCACCGTTCGAAATACAGTTGCACTGATTCCTTCGGCAATCTCATACTCGCCCTTCTCATTGGGCCGTGTGAAGTTGTACTCTCTTCCTGGTCCAAACATCCTGAAAGATACCCAGGCAACAATGTTACCCACTGCAGCAGGATTCTTCACAGATGAGACTTCTCCCTTCTTCACCTCATTCTGGAAGACTCCGTTCCACTCTTTCAGTGTAAGTTAAAAACAGAGCACTAGGACACAACCCCTATACGACACACTCAAGTCTTAGGAAACTCCCTTCAGATAGGAAAAGAAGGCAGCAATTGCTTTCAGTGTTTGAGTGCAAGGAAGAACAAAGCAGCAAGCCCTCACAGTTCACCGTAGTGAGCTTCTGTGACAGCAAAGAAAGTAGAACAGCACCTGCAGAGCTGGCCCTTGGAAAGTCTCTGGAGTGTGTGACAGTCGCCTCTCACGCCCTCCCCAGCGCCCAGGAACCTGCCCACGCACTGGCAGCTCAGGAAGACAGTGTCTCCTCCTCACCCATCAACATGTACCTATCCAGCACACCATCCTCGATATCTCTGAGTTTTCCTTTTCAATACCTAATCTGATAGATGAATCTGTATTAGTAGGTGCAGATATTACTGCTTTCCCTTTCCTGGTAGATTTTAATGGCGTAACTCCGGAAAAAATTCCCTTCTTCAATCCAAGGAGTAACTAATGATGGGAATTTCAGGTCAAGTAGAAAAGGAGGGTAGGTATTAGGATCATCAGCAATTTGACATATTTCAGAGAGGCAGGCCTGCTTCTGGGCATGAATTCAGAGCTCATGAGGGCACAGGGAGGAAGTCTTGCTTTTATATTCATCTTTTCCCATCCTTCCTCTCTCTCTCAGATCCCCTCCAGTAAAACTGGCCCCATGACTTCTACTACTCCTGCTGCATGTCTGTGTAGGAGCTGTGGAAGGAGAAGCCAGGACAGGGCAGGTGCTGGTATCTTCAGCTGGCCCACTGTGGACTCACTGCCTTTTCCTTCCTTAACCTGTTGGGAGGCCCTGCTGTCCAACTGTTCAAAACTGTTATCCTCCACCCTGAACTGGCTGTTTTCCAAGGTCTGAAAAAGACTCACATGCTTTCCAAATCACTACACCATACATAAGAAATCCATTTAGATAAAAGTAGTCTTCAAAGGATGCTGACATTTTTCTGGAATGTTTTGGTTGAAGTGTAGCCGAGACAGCTATGAATCAAAATAGTGAACAACATGCCATAAATATAATCCCCCCTCAGAGTCATTCATCCAGTAGTGGCATGGATCTGCATTAATCCATTCTCAGCTTCTTAGTTTGTCCCCCTTGTGACCAGTGGCCCACATTTGTAAGCTCACTGGCTAGGCTTATGAATACTTTACATAGCCACAGGACAGAACAAACCTAAGAAACTCAGAATTCATGACCTCGGCTGACTCAGCTGATGAACCATGTAGATAAAGGGGTCTATTACCCAGAAAATGCTTGCTTTTCTTTTCTTGAGCGCTACTTTTGGAGGCAACCTACTTCAGACAGACAGCCTACCCTGAGGAATGCCCTTTTGGAAGGGCCTGGGGGGAAATGGTGGCAATACCAAGACTGAGGACGTGAAGTCAAGTCTGATTAGGGCCAATTTAGAAAATGTTTTAATGTTCTATCTTAATCTTAATTCAGATGTTTAAGAAATATGTAGGTTTGGCTCTGGTTAAAAATGGTTCATCATGAATTTGTATGTATATGTTTAAGTACACACATATTTGAACAGCTAGAGTCCACTTAGCCTAAAATTCAGCAAGTTAGTGTGGTCCATTCTGATTTCTAATTCAGTTCAAATTAGTTCAAAGTCGGAGTGAGGTTAGATCCACTTTCAAGTACTAGATGAAATCCTCAAAAGCCAAATGCTTGTGTGTGTATACACTCAAATTATTTTACTCTTATCCCAATCTGCTCTTCATGTTAAGGTCTACAGTTGGCCAGAAAGAGATCTCCTAACTCCCAGCCCAGGCTCTGAAAGTACTTCCTGGACAGCGCTCCTCCTCAGTAGACTCCTTCCATCCCTAAGCTCTAACCCTAAAAAGCTGGAGGCAGGAGGTGGTGAGGGGAGGGTAAGACTATAATCTGAATGAAGCAACACAGAGGAAGGAACACGAAGAATAAAGAGAGCAATCGTCAAACAAAACAGCCAGATACAAAGATCCAGTTTCAGAAAACTTGAACAGTAGTGGAGGCATTAGAAATTGACACCATTTGGACCTTTTGCACTCCCTTTTGTAGGGGGGCTCATTTCACTATACTGGTTTTGTAAATGAAAGTACCCACCCCCCAAAATCACCAACACATATAAGGTTTTTATGTCCTCTGTCTCGCAAAAGTATGAAGGTAGAAAAATAAGCAATGAAATGTTTTTATTCTCAAATCTAATGCAAGGCAAACAGCAGGTATTTCTATTCACAGAGAACAGAGTGAATCTGGAAGGAAATTATTATCAGTTACCTTCCCAACATGGTATCTGGATGAGCAGTGAAAATTTGTGGATTGACAACAAAACGTGTGCCATCTACGAGAAGTGTCACTTTCTCTGGTGCCTGAGAATGAACGTTACTGCCAAAGCCCACAGTGCTGTTTCCAAATCGTTCTGGAGCGATGAAGGGTTCATGGTTCCGTTTATTCCCACTTTGGAAGCAAGAGCCTTTGATGTCTTCAGGAAGTGGCATCATGTGAGGGAACTGAAGATTTGCTGGCTGAGAGGCAGAGTCAAGTGGAAAGTCTAAAAGATCATACAAACAAACCAAAATAACTTGACAGCAAAAAGCCCTGGGGAAAAATAAACCTTGTCCTCTTTAAAAAAAAACAAGAACAAAAACCATTACACAAACAAAAAAACCCAAACTTTAAGTATCCTTACGCAAAAACTCTTGGCTAAAACACATAAAGAAAAAACACAAACTAGAGACTCATACTGGATCCCCCTGAACTTTTTCTTCTGTGTGTGTGTGTGTGTGTGTGTGTGTGTGTGTGTGTGTGTGTGTGTGTGCTGGGGAGGGGAGAATGAAGACAGTAATGCCTACACTTTAAAATAGAACAATTAAACAATTTTAAAGTAAACTACACACATGGTTAAAAATAATTAAACACTAGAGAAGCATTTCTGTGGAAAACAAGCAATCCTTTGCCGTACTGCTTAACCTTCCCTAGTCTTGTTTCACAGAGGCATCGCTTTTTTATTTCCGTTTTCATTTCTATCTCTAAATAACACTCATATTTCCTGTGTTTTATTTAAGGAACTTGATAACTCTGTTAGCCAAAACTATTTGTTTTCCACATTCTTAAAAAACATTTCTAAATGTTATTTTCCAGAAAGGATAGTGATAGTCTCTAATTGTCACTTTTCCTAGAAATTCACTGAAAAATGCATTTTCACTATGCATAGGAGAATCCTAACATTACCAACACCGTTTTTTGAACAGGCAGGTCTTGCTCTCAACAGAAAAGTTCCAGTGCGGATGGTCTTGGATTAGGATTCATTCATGGAATCTGAGTTTTTGTCCTAGTATCACCAAAGAGCCATTTTCTTTAAGTAATTTATTTGATTTTTCTAAACCTGATTCATCATCTGTAAAATGAAAATAATGTTCACTCCACCTACCTCACAGGACTGGTTTAACTATCAACTGAAATAAAGTATGTGAGAGTACTTAAAAATGTATTAATACCACATCATGTAAACAGGCTTAAAACTAAATATATGAAATCTGGATGTATACAGAAGAGAATCAGGGGAAAGTATTTTCAAAAGGATTACCAGAAGATTCTTTTTTTTTTTTTTAATTGATGTTTGCTGTTTTTATTATATAGCTGTACATTTTTTTTAGAAGATTCTTTTAAATAGGGAGTTCTCCTAATATATTAAAATAATGTTTTTTTATTTAATGAAAAATTTCAAATATACCAAAGCAGAGTTAATACAATATGTATACATCACCTAGATTTGGCTAGCTAACATTTTCCTACATTGGAAAGAAATAAAATGTTATAGATACAACTTAATGTCTCACTCCCGCCCTTCATGTATTTTAAGTTTGTACACAATAATTCATTGTTAGCTAGAGTACACTCAATTCTTTCCCCATTTGCTTCTAGAGAAAAGGAAACCAAAATCTAGACCAAAAACCTGTTTAGGGATCATATCCTAGAGCTTCTGATAAATTTTCAACTTACAAAGAGCTAAGTTTCCACACAATCCATGGGCAAGCCTGTAGCAAGAAACGCTTTAATCACCAAGACAGGCTTTCAACACTCAAAGTGCTATTCTTAAAAATGAAAGTAGGTACCTAACTTATTCAGTTCTTTAGAACATTTGATTTTCCCCCAGCTATGACGCAATTAAATTGGGTTGATTCCTGAAGGATGCCTCAGGTTCCACCCTGCTTAAATGGGTGAGTAGGAAAAGAGACTCATTGTATAAATTCTCCGTAATGGGGCACTCTAGGGTGGCAGTCACACTCTGCTTTTTTGTCCGTTGATATATATAAAACAACAGCGAACGCTGGCTGGAAAGACAGAGGTTTAAATCCCACCCAGTCCCCTACCTCCTGGCAGTGTGAACCTGAGCAAGTTATGCCTAAGCTTTTGAAGCCTCAGTTTCCTCATCTGTAACAGGAGGATTAATCTAAGCAGGGATCGGCAAACTTTCTGTGAAGGGCTAAAAAGTAAATATTTTGAGCTTTGTGGGTCACAGTCTCTGCCACTATAGCAGGAAAGCAGCCATATAGACAGTATGTAAACAAATGGGCATGATGGCTGTGTTTCAAATTTTTATTTACAAAAACAGGCAGTGGTTCAGATTTGACCATAGTTTGCCACCCTTGATCTAAAAAAAGTAAAGTTTCTAGCACAGTGAGTGCTCAATAAATGGTAATTGCTATTATTATTGTTGCTATTGTTTTTATTAAAAGTTAAAAAGAACCTGACAATTTACCAAGAGCCTTCACATCCATTAACTCAACAGTCTTCTAGCCGTGTGAGGTAAGAAGAATTATTAACAACCTTGTTTTCTAGATTAAGAAAGCAGGGCTCAGAAAGATTAAGGATCTCATCCATGGTTACAGCTGATAAGCAGCAGAGCTAGAATGTGAATCTGTCTTCTGACTCCAAACCTGAGACTATTTTTCTTATACCATTACCAAGTTAAATGTACTAAACTGATTAAATAAGTGGAGGTTTTTTGTGATAGCTTTATATAATTGTGGTATATAAGCAAAGCTAATTAACTGGATATTTTATTTATTAAGAACATTTATGCCTTCTGGGCAGAATAGGTGCTGAGGTGTCAGAAAGCCCTCCACATTAAGTCAAGATCTAATCATCGTACCATCATTCCTGGGACCTAGAGGATAAGTAAGATTTTGAAGACCAGAAGAAGCCAGGCTATTTGCTTCTTTTTCTTGGGCTGCAGCTGAGGCTTCATCCATCAGGCAGCTGGCCTCCTGCCGCAATAACCTGTCGCTCTCAGTGCCACGGTGAACATTCATCCTTGGACTGTGTATCCTGAACTGTCTGCTTGATCAGGGAGAAATCCTGGAAGACAGGAATGTACATGATTTAGAACCTTCTCCTAACTAGAGGACTGACAGACAGCTCTCATTCTTATTCTGAGAAGAAATGACATCTTAAAACATTTCTGTGATTTTATATTGAGAGGAATTGTGCTCTAAATTGTGATTTAAATTGTCTTTACCAAATCATTAAGAACGCTGATAAACTTGTTACTAGGGAATAATTTTAAGCTTTATTCATAAACAGACATCAAATCCACTGACTATGGCCACATTCATGTTCAATTCTGCATATTAAATGGTGGTAAAATAATTTGGTGGTGTTTATCCACAGAGACACATAGGGGGCAAAGAGTTCAATTTGTCAATTAAAGAAAACCAGCCCATATGGTTTTAAAAACTGAGACACATACATTCCTGCAACAATTAAGCACTAGGAAATGAGAATCACAACTATAATGCTCGTATGAGAGTTAGAAACCAGAAGTCACCCGCACTTAAAAAGAAAAAAAAAAATTTACTTATACTGCTCAAGTTCTCCTTTATAAGTTCTCTCTTTCACTTTCTCTCCCTTATGCTCCACCCTCAACCCCCACCTCAAAGTTATACCAAGATATCACTGGCTATAAGGCTAACTGTCCCCCAGCAGTGCACAACCACTGTGAACACCACCTCCTGAGTGACTGCCACGTGCGAGGCATTTGCTGATTAGGCAGAATGGGGGGGGGCCCTGAGCAGGAGGCCTCACACCTTTCTTCTAGGTAATGACACCCTGCCCAGCAGCCCTTCCATCCGTGGGGGCTGCCCAACTGCTGACAAAATTCCTGAAATTCACCCTACTTAAGCACTTTCACAGTTTATACAGTACTGAGTTCCACTTGGTGTTCTGGTGGAAGAATCATATCACTAGCAATTTTTATGCATAAGGACTGCATGATAACACTGTTTTAGGACGAAGTTATGTCACTAAGATCAGCAACATGTTTTAATACTCTGAACTTCCTGAGATGCAAGCATGCAGAGGTGCCAATAAACACTTGTAATGTGCATTAAATTTTGAATCACTTCATAACCTGTATTAATACATTTTTGAGCATAAAATTGATTGATCGTTTAGTCCCTGTTTCAACTTGCACGAAGTATAAAAGTGACCCCTTTGAAAAAAGGAGCCAACACATATGCCTGAAAACATAATTTTAAAGAAGAGATACTTTCACAGTTGATGAAATCTTGAATTTTCAGACAATAGCTCTTACAACATAAGGCAAATTGAGGAAATAAAGTGAATGTTCTGTTGGAAAACCTGATAATGTGGCTACAGCTTTTTCAGGATTACCCTTTCTTAAACAAAAACATATTTACATATTTACACAAAAAATTCAGCCCCTTAAAATTGATCCCCAGCAATTGGTAAAGTCAAATAGAACCACCACTGCCTTCAAGTTTGATTCAGAAGATTTCAAAGTCAAAGTCAAAATCAAGCCTGGAGAACAGGATAAAGAAGATCCATGAAACTGGAAAAAGCATTACTAACACTGGAAAGGCCAAAAGGGGGTCTGCTTCTTTAAGCTTAACTGGTTTTGAACTATGTTTCACTCCATCTACTTGAGCTGCTTCTCAACTCTTCACTAGCCGCTCAAGAACTAAGTTCGAACTTCTCTTTGTTGCTCTCCAAAAGATCTCGTGGACCAAAACAAAATAAATTTGAATAAGCTGATTTCTTAAGAATTTGCACAGACTAGATTATTTATTGTATAAGTTACTTCATTTATTCCTTATAATGTGTGAAAAAGTTTCACTGTAATAGACTATAATGAAAACATCTTCTTCCTAGTCTATAATACCAGGGCTCAAACTTCAGTTTAACTTATATACGATGAATTAGTAAATAGAAAGATATACTTGGAAATTAGCAGGGTAGATATCTCCAATGAGGAAAAAGAAAGTAACTTGCTGAGCACTTAACTAAATACAAATAAAATGCTTGTTAATTTTATTATAAATAATACATGAATATTTCCCTTCTAAAAAAATTCAAACCTGATAGATAAGGCAAGAAAGGACACTGATCCATCATACTCAATCCCAGTCACTTCTCCAAGTAACTATATCATGACCTGCTTGGTATGAAGCCTTTTAGACTTTAAAAAATGCTTTCATGCCATACAGGTATACTATAAAAGCATACAGTTTTTAAAAAACATACAAACTATATACATCATTCTCATTCTGCAATACGTTTTTCTAAATTAACCTTCTAAAAATCCACCCATATTGGAAGACATATCTATCTAGTTCATTCCTTTTTAACTGCTGTATAATATTCTATGATTCTACTCTTTGAATTTTTAAGTTGTTTCTAACTGAACTATTACAAACAATGTTTCAATGAATAGGATCAGAGTGTACCATGAAATTCCAGGAGAGGACTCAATTTGCAGTTTTCCCAAAAGAATTTGGCTTCAAAACTCCTTTTTTCAAGAAACCGTCTCAGGATTAATGCTTAATGGCACACACTTTAAGAAATTACCTAACCCATCATTTACCAAAGTCCCCTATAAACTAATGTTTCTACAATCCTAGAATGACAGAAGAAAACTCTCTTGATCTATGAAACCTAAGAAGTAAACTGACCGACACCAAATTCTTCAACATATACCAGAGCAGGATGGATGTTTTATTCAACTTTGAATGTATATTTTTATTGCCTACCATGGTTCATTTCTGTAACCATCCCCCAATTGAATCTTGGTCCTCAGAACAGATCTAAGGAAAAAAATAATACAGAAAAGAAAGAAAGAAATAAGCAAAGCACTTGAACAATATAGTTCTCTATTGCTACAAAACTATTCATGGCCAACACAGATCTAAAAGTCACAGCAATGTACAGCTACAGGAAACAAAGGATCATGACACACCCCTGGTACACCTAACAGTCACTGAAGAGACTGCTTCAGAAAAGAACTAGGAGTTAGAAATATATTAATAATGGAATTCAGACTGTATAGCTGTGAAGCAAAACAAGCTTAATATCCAGCAAGCCAGCTGAAGCATCACTTCCGCACAGTACGTGAAAGCATTTTTAAACTCTAAAGAGCTACACAAATATACATTTTATTATTCATTTCATAAGCCTCCCGTGAAGGCCCCTATTTTGTTAAGTCTTATTTTTGCTGACCTGGAACAGCAAAACCATTTAGCACCATAATCTCCCCACCTTGGAAGATTTGCATACAATCTTTGATAGTGGGATTTTCTCCACATATTCTTTGCACCTAAAAAAGGACATGCTGGTTTCTCCCTAGAACATAATCGTCTCAAGTATTAATCCAAAATTATCTAGATAATAAGTCTATGTATTTTCTTCTTTTCACTTGCAATTTCTTCTAATCAATTATTTATGAAGAAAACAAGATAATGGAAATGTAATCTGTAGTTAATTAAGTTCAGTATCTTGCAATTGAACTACTCAGATTTTGAAAATCTCGTTGGAACGAGGGTGGGGGCAAACTCAACTCGGATGTATCTCAAAAGCATAATGCTTTCAGACTGTTAATGACACAAGGGTATGATCTTCTAAAAGGTAGGATCCTTTTATACTTCAGGGCCATGTCTCCTTTCTGTGTAAAAGCCAGGAGGTAAAGATGAGGTAGGATGCCACAGAATTTGGTAAATGAACCAATCTACCCTTCGTCTATACTCCACACTTGAATTTAGAAAGTAATTATATCTTTGCCAAACCTTCATTCCAGACTGACAAATCCTAGTCCTTTCAGTCTGTTCTTATGTGAAAACCACTACATTTCTTTAACTACTTTGACTTTAGTCTAGTTCCACTGTGTTTTCTTAATTCAAAGTAATGAGAACTCTGCTAGTGTGTTCTATTAAAGGTGAACAGTTTTTCCAGTTTTGCTTCACATATGCTCTCTGGTGATGATTCCCAGCATCTCTGCGAATAGAAGGTTAAAAACGGGTGAAGGTGAGGGGAGAGACAATAGAGGTGATAGATACAATCTAAAATATCTAGGAGGGCTTCCCGGGTGGCGCAGTGGTTGAGAATCCGCCTGCCAATGCAGAGGACATGGGTTCGAGCCCTGGTCTGGGAAGATCCCACATGCCGCAGAGCGGCTAGGCCTGTGCGCCACAACTACTGAGCCTGCGCCTCTGGAGCCTGTGCTCCGCAATGGGAGAGGCCGCGACAGTGAGAGGCCCGCGCACCACGATGAAGAGTGGCCCCCGCTCGCCGGAACTGGAGAAAGCCCTCACACAGAAACGAAGATCCAACACAGCCAAAAATAAATAAATAAATAAATTTATAAAATATAGGCAGTTAAATGATTAACATTTAAAAAAAAATATCTAGGAGATCTCCTAGGACATTATTAATTGATAGCTAACAGACTGCCATCTTCAAAATGTACTCTGGGTACATTTATTTTTTAAACCAACTCCACTGAAGCTTTTCTATTCACTCCCTTTGCATGTGTACCCCTAATGTTCTAATCTCAGAAGAAATTCTGTTTTCTGACTGTTTAAGGCTTTCTGGTTTTCCTTTTTCTAGATTATTTCTAAAAATACTGAGTGAGACCACTCCAGTATTAAGCCCATATAAAATCTATTCATAATATTTCTAAATCTCATAGTTTTAAATAGTTCTAAATCTCATAGTTTTCCTACAGTATGTCCCCAAACCCATAATAATTTAGCAAAGAAAAGAGACCTCTGTCAGTAAGTTATTTCCACTGGGTTCTCCCTTCCCCCATACTTGCTGTCTTCCTCAAAGAACTCTGGCAGACTGGTGAGATGAATACTTCTTAGAGACCTCTTGCTACACTGCTCCCCAAATATGACTTCTAACTATGGCTCTATCTCTTATAACTGTGGCCCTGGGCAGGCTAAGTCTGTGTCTCAACTCCCTCACTTGTAAGAGAGGATAATAACCGTTAACCACCCAGGACTGATATAAGGATTAAATAAGGCAACACACTTAAAGTGCTTAGCACAATGCAGGGCACACAGCACTTGATAAAAGTGGATTATTGTTATTCCCAAACCACAGAATCTGCAAAGAACTTTTACAAATCTAATCTCATTTGAAACTAAAACAACCCTAGGAGAAAGACTGTAATTATCCTCATTTCACTGCTGAAAAACAAACTTACAACAAGAAGCTTTAGAAAGGTTAGCAGCTTCGCCTAAATCACAACTTTGGCTAAGAGGCAAGGATAGATTCCAAATCTAGGTCTTTTGTTTCCCATATTCTTTTCATCTAATCACGCTGCTTCCCCCAAACCATCCTGCCTTCATCCATTATTGATTTTAGAAGTTTTTCTTTCTATTGCTTGTCAGAAATTAAAGAGAAAACCAGTAGTTTCCAGGGTCATTGTTGCTGCAGTTCTTATCAAACAGGAGTTATAGTCATAAAGCAAGAATCCTGTGATAGAAGGGTTATATTTTTCCATGAATAAAAATAGCATTAGTGTTTTACTGCTTATATTGCAATATATGCTCAATGAAAAACATCAGTCAATATAGAAAGAAATAAAAACTTCAAAAATCAAAGCTGTGGTAAAATACATACAGATATATCTTTGGGCATCTACTCCATCTGCTCCATTTATTCCTTGGAATAAACTCCTAGAAATAAAATTGCTATGGAGAAAGGTAAATAACTTTTAGGTTTTGATATGTACTGCCAGACTGTCCTCTATAAATATACCAATTTATACTCCTTTGGGCAGCACGGAGCATCCATTCTCCAGAACTCTGGCCAACACTCAGTGTTTCAATCTTCCTCATCTTTGCTAATTTGGTAAGTGAAATATGATAGCTCATTTTAATGTGGTCATTTAAAAAGTCATTCATTTTTATCAACACTTGCAAAATTTCACCTTTGAGAGCCTTAAAAGATTTGGGTGGGTGGGGAAAAAAACCCATGCTGGGTAGATATTAGGTAATAGCAGTGATTTATTTGCATCAAGTTTGTCAGACTTGACTAGAATCATTGGATGTTTCCCATAACTTGCTCTTATCTCCCTGGAAGTCTAAGATGACAACAAGATATGATGACAAGACCACCCACTAGACTGAGGCAAAGCAGGTTCTGGCTTTGGCTTTGTTACTAAGCCACGTCACCAAGAAAAGGTCCTTTAAGCTTCAGTGTTTTCATCCATAAAAATGGGATGATATTGGCCACTACCAAGTTAGGCAATCCTTTCTCAATGAGGATGTATGGAAAAGCCCTCAGAAAGCATTAAGTGCTATACAAGGGCAAGAGACATATAGTTAGTATGGAATCTCCCTTATCTAACTGCTGAGTTAGCATTTATTTGGCGCTTTAAGCTCATCATACCCATCCTCCACTTTTGGATATACTTTTTATGTTCTATTGTATAGTTCTACTGATTTCAGCTACATTTCTCTTTTTGATTCAGTGAAATGACATACTGTACTGCTTTTAGAATTCTCTGAATTATTTTTTGCCTCAGGTGCCTAACTTTCCATTTGCTTTTGATCTTCTGTGTCTTTCCATTTTTCCCTCAGGAACACACCATATCTTCCCTTTCTGCCAAGCTGTCTTTTTTCTTTCTTTCTTTCTTTCTTTCTTTCTTTTTTTGGCCACGCCATGCAGCATGTGGCATCTTAGTTCCCCAGGATCAAACCTGCGCCCCCTGAAGTGGAAGCGCAGAGTCTTAACCACTGGACCACCAGGGAAGTCCTCAAGCTGTCTTTTCTTTAGCTCTTTTACTCCTGTAGAATTTTAAAAAAACAGACAAACAATAATCTTGCACTTGGGCAGTACTGTACATTTCATTGTTCCTGGAAGAAAATACTGAAAAGACAAAAATTACCCGTAACTCCTCTTCCAAACTTTCCTAAGTATACATATATTCCTTTTATTTTTACAATTTGAAATTCTGCTGTAAACATTACTATACGGTATTCTTAACATATCATGAACTTGGCTGTATGTCAATCATATTCTTAAATAATATTTTTCTTTTTTTCCCCCAATTTATTTATTTACTTTTGGCTGCATTGGGTCTTCGTCGCTGCCCACGGGCTTTTCTCTAGCTGTGGTAAGCAGGGGCTGCTCTTCATTGCGGTGCGCGGGCTTCTCATTGTGGTGGCTTCTCTTGTTGCGGAGCACGGGCTCTAGGAGTGCGGGCTTCAGTAGTTGTGGCACGCGGGCTGTAAAGCGCAGGCTAAGGAGTTGTGGTGCACGGGCTTACGTGCTCCGCGGCATGTGCGATCTCCCCAGACGAGGCATCGAAGCGGTGTCTCCTGCATTGGCAGGCGATTCTTAACCACTGTGCCACCAGGGAAGTCCCTCTTAAATCATTTTCAATGGTACACAAGATTTTATTATATGGTTGTACCAAATTTTACTCAACTGATTTCATATATCTTTTTTTAACATTTAACCTTTAACCCATATAGAATTCATTTTGGCATGCAGCACAGTATATAGATCTAACAAAATTCAAATGGTTCACCAACTAACTGCCTTAATATATTCTGAAGAGTCCATTTTTTCTGCACTGATTTGAGATGTCACCTTTATCAAATACTAACATATAATTTATGCTTGGTCTGGTTTTTAAACTCTGTTCCACTGATTAATCTTACTTCTGTGCAAATGTAATGTATAATTTTAATTTAACAATCTTGACATCATTTCTCTATGTCATTTATTGAGAACTTCTAAAATGGTATTTTTAAGTTGTCAACAGGTAAGTTTTTCCTTCTAATCTTTAAAATTATGTCTTAACTGCTCATTTACCTTTTTTTCTGCAATGATTAACACCAGTTTTACTAGTTTAGAATTACTGTGTTAAGTTTCATAGAACAGTAAATTTAATGGATATGGCAGTTGCACACAGACTCCCCATACCAGTTTATTACCCAGAATGTAGCTTTGTTTGTTCTAACTCTTACTATATGGAAGTAAAAATTTGCTTTACCTAAAAATATCACTGCTGTAATTCATTCCAATGAAATATTTTTTAAAAATGTGTGGATAATTAGATGTATTAATACTAGAGCATTTTTGCTGTTTATTATTAAGAGACAGTATTTAATCAAAATTTTAATTCAAAGTAAAAAAGTTTAGGGCTTCCCTGGTGGTGCAGTGGTTGAGAATCTGCCTGCCATTGCAGGGGACACGGGTTCGAGCCCTGGTCTGGGAAGATCCCACATGCCGTGGAGCAACTGGGCCCGTGAGCCACAACTACTGAGCCTGCGCGTCTGGAGCCTGTGTTCCGCAACAAGAGAGGCCGCAACAGTGAGAGGCCCGCGCACCGCGATGAAGAGTGGCCTCCGCTCGCTGCAACTAGAGAAAGCCCTCGCACAGAAACGAAGACCCAACACAGCCAAAAATAAACATAATAAATAAATAAATTTTAAAAAGTTTATTTCAGCTATTTTAACACACATAAATACATTATATACTTTAAAGATAGGTTAGAAGACTTTTTTCTGTGCAGGAAAATAACCTCTCATGATATTGCATTTCTTGAATACCAGTCAAGGTTCATACACATTCCTTTCTTATATACTCTGCCTGTGGACCTAAGCAATTGTATAATTAATCCCTGGTAAAGATCAATCCCCTTCCCCTAACCCCTTTCTCTTTTGCTTTTTTCTTTTCAAAGAACTAATGTTATAAAAGGTTTTCCCATTTTCCATGCCGTTCCCTCATGAAGTCTCAAACTAAGGGAAGCTACACTTAATCATAAGCTATCCTGCCTCTCACATTACCAGCAAGTGCTTTGGAGCCCACACGGCTTACTAGCTGTGTAAGTCTGGGCCCATGAAAAACTTCTCTGAGACCCAATTTTCTCATCTATAAATTAATAATAATAGTATCTACGTGAAAGAACTGTTTTAGGGATTACAAATACTTCAAAGAAAGCAATCTCTGGCATATGGTAAACAATAAAAAGAGTTAGCTGTTATTACTGTTTATATACTTAAAACTAGCTTCAAGCTTACAAAAATCATTCAAAGTCCTTATTTTTAAAATCTCTACTTGTTTCTTCTTTCTTGCATTAACACCTAGCCTCCACATTACCCATCACCTCAGTTCCAGTACCAACAACTCTCTGTATCTCTGGGTATCTGTATTTTTATAGAGAACAAGTACTAGAACCCTTATATATCCATTTGCAGAGGTAATAAAGCTTAATTATGATACCACTGTTAACTCTTAATTCCAAACATTTGCTGATAACAAACATGTTATTTCTGTAAACCAAACCTGTAGTTTTAGGACTAAAACCTGTACAGTTTTCTAATGGACCTTTTGTACTGACTAAGCACTTTTATCAGCCAGGTTTCTTTTTTTTAAATCTCTCAAAATTATAGAGAAGTTTCTGGTAGTCTCTTCAGATTATCAACAAATTAGTCAACATATACAGTCAGCATATATTTTCCAAACACCTACTGTGTGGAAGGCACATGGCACTTTGTGCCAGCACTGAGGGACACAAAGGATTGAGCAACATTTTCAAGGGTTAGAGCTAAGCTCCGACTGGTTAGGTGGGGATATATGAAAAAGATAAGCAAATTTACGTAATAAATACAGAATAAGTGATTCAAACCAGTGGTTCCAGATTCTCGGGCCTATCTTTACAGTGGGGTCTGGGAATTTATAATTTTTAAAAAAGTCAACTTCTCAGGTAGCTCTCATGTGGCATTCAGGTTTTAAGATAAACATAAAAGTTAGAGAAAATCACCTCTAGATAGTATGGTTGGGAAAAGGAAGTCTTCATATGAGACAAAATCTGAGCTGGGCTCTGAAGTAAAGATAAGATTTTCTCCTCAACTTTTTATTTTGAAACTTTTCAAATCTACAGGAAAATGGAAAAAATCATTACAATCAGTAAAATCTTATATATCCGCCAGACTGACCAATGATTATCTGCCTAATTTGTGTGTGAGCCTGTGCTCTCCCACCACACACATTTTTCTGAATCACTTTAAAGTTACAGACATCACAACACTTCACCCAGTTACTTTAGCAAGCACATTCTGAGAACATTCTCTTAAAAAACACAACAGTACTGTTTCCACATCTAAGAAAATGAGCAATTCCATAATACTAATATATAACCCATAATCAAATTTACTCAATTGGCCTCATATTTAATTTCAGAACCTTTTTTTTTGGATCCATAATTCAATCAAGGCTCATTCCTTACATTTGGTTGTTCTGAGTCTTTTAATCTTGCATATTCTATACCACTGCCCCCCCCCTGCAATTTGGGGGGGATTGTTTTGTTTTACATGAAATTGACTTTTTAAAAAAGCCTAGGTCCGAAAATGTTAACCCTCCTACACTGTTGGTAGGAATGTAAATTAGTGCAGCCACTATGGAAAACAGTATGGAGGTTCCATGCTAAAAATAGAGATACCATATGATCCACTCCTGGGCATATATTCAGAAAAGACAAAAACTCTAATTCAAAAAGATACATGCGGGGCTTCCCTGGTGGCGCAGTGGTTGAGAATCTGCCTGCTAATGCGGGAGACACGGGTTCGAGCCCTGGTCTGGGAAGATCCCACATGCCACGGAGCAGCTGGGCCCGTGAGCCACAGCTGCTGAGCCTGCGCGTCTGGAGCCTGTGCCCCGCAACGGGAGGGGCCGCGATAGTGAAAGGGCCGCGCACCGCGATGAAGAGCGGTCCCCGCACCGCGATGAAGAGTGGCCCCCACTTGCCGCAACTAGAGAAAGCCCTCGCACGAACCGAAGATCCAGCACAGCCAAAAATAAATAAATAAATAAATAAAATTAAAAAAAAAAAAAAAAAAAGATACATGCACCCAAATGTTTACAGCAGCACTATTTACAATAGCCAAGACATGGAAACAACCCAAGGGCCCATCAACAGATGACTGGTAGATATCTACACACACACACACAATGGAATATTATTCAGCCATAAAAAAGAATGAAATATTGCCATTTGCAGCAACATGGTTAGACTTAGAGAATATCATACTAAGTAAGCCAAAGACAAATATTATGATACCACTTATATGTGGAATTTGAAAAATAATACAAATGAACCTATATACAAAACAGAGACAGACTCACAGATACGGAAAACAAACTTATGGCTATCAAAGGGGAAAGGGGGGGAGGATAAATTAGGAGTATGGGATTAACAGATACAAACTACTATACATAAAATAGATAAGCAACAAGGATTCACTATACAACACAGAACTATATTCAGTATCTTATAATAACTGTAATGGAAAATAATCTGAAAAAACATAACTGAATCACTTGCTGTACACCTGAAACTAACACAATATTGTAAATCGACTATACTTCAATAAAAAATAAAATAAAATAAAAATAAAAAATTTTTTAAATTAAAAAGTCTAAGGCTTCCCTGGTGGCGCAGTGGTTGAGAATCTGCCTGCTAATGTAGGGGACACGGGTTCGAGCCCTGGTCTGGGAAGATCCCACGTGCCGCGGAGCAGCTGGGCCCGTGAGCCACAATTACTGAGCCTGCGCGTCTGGAGCCTGTGCTCCGCAACAAGAGAGGCCGCGATAGTGAGAGGCCCGCGCACCGCGATGAAGAGTGGCCCCCGCTTGCCACAACTAGAGAAAGCCCTCGCACAGAAATGAAGACCCAACACAGCCATAAATAGATAAATAAACAAATATTTAAAAAAAAAAAAAACTTAAAAAAAAAAAAAAGTCTAGGTCAGTTCTAACATCCGTCTGATTGTTTCCACGTGATTAGATACAAATTTAATTTTCTTAAACAAGAATATGTACATGTATAGATGAAAGCTAAGTCCTTCCAAATGTCATCACATCAGAGGCACATAATGCCAGGCTACCCCACTACAGGGGATAAGTTTGATCATGTGGTTAAAGTGGTGACCATAGGTCTATCCATTGTAAAGAGAGATCTAATACCCTATCTCCCAATAACTCTTCACCCAGTGGTTTTAGCATCTGTTGATGATTCTTGCCTGAATCAGTTATTACATTTGGGACTACAAAATGATAACTTTCTAATTTTATCATTCCTCCTACATTTACTGTCTAGCATTCTTCTGTTAAGTAAACTATTTCTTCACTCTCCCTTTATCTTCCTTTTAAGTATTATTATGAACTCAAAGATTTGTTTTAATCTAATATATTGTAACAATCCATTACCATCCTTTTTTTTCAAGTTGTCCAATTTTTGGTTCAAATTGTCCCAGGTGGGACTTCCCTGGTGGCACAGTGGTTAAGACTACTCGCTCCCAATGCAGGGGGCCCGGGTTCGACCCCTGGTCAGAGAACTAGATCCCACATGCATGCCGCAACTAACTCACATGACACAACTAAGGAGCCTGCGAGCCAAAACTAAGGAGCCCACATGCCACAACTAAGGAGCCTGCCTGCCACAACCAAATAGACCCAGCACAACCAAATTAAATAAATAAATAGTCCCAGTTATGGCTAATATGGTTCCCTTCAAGCCTTCATCTGTGTCATTTAACCCTAATTCTATTGGCTGATGAGGCTACTTCCTGTACAAGATTTTTCTTTTTTTAATGAAAGTTCATAGCAGCTTTATTCTTTTTTGTGTGTGTGTGTGTGAGAGGAATTTTATTTTATTTTATTCTATTCTATTCTATTTTATTTTGTACAAGATTTTTCTAAGCTCACCTTTTACCATCTCTGACCCAGACCTAGAATCAGCTATTCCTCCCTGGAGCCTTTGTTCCTTTTAGTGGACAAAAGCATTTATAAATCAGGATCTGAGCACTAGGTGTCTTCATAGCTATTGAGATATCATCATCTCCTGAAATGGTCTAGAAGCAAAGTTGGGGATTAAAAAAAAAAAAAAAAAAGAATTTATATTGATATTTTCAACTCAAATTCAACATTATAGTTTTTCTTTACTTACTTTATATTAGTACTATATCTTTTCTCTCACAATGAAAATCTTGGTTCATAAACTAGTTTTTAAATTATAATGTTAATATTACTAACAATAAACCTACTGAGTTTAAGTCTTTTGGGGGTCAATTCTTTTTGTCCTTAAAGTATATCCCACTAGGGATGTACAGTCAGTGTGCTATGTTCAAGTTATTTTATTTTTATTTTTTCTCTGTATGTCCTGTAATTTAGGTTCATTTTTAAACACTCAATTATAGCTTATTTTTCATTATTTTTAAATTTAATTTTTGAATATGTAAAACATTTACATTCTTCAAAAGTTAAACTGTTACAAAAAAGGAATGCTCAGAGAAGTGTCTCTCCCTTCCCCTTTCCCTCCAATATTTTCCTATCTATTCCCTACAGATAACTAGTTTTATTAATTTGTTTATCTTTCATGTTTCTATTTATAGAAATAAGCATAATGTGTGTATATACATATAAATTCTTAATTCTTCTTTTTCTTATACAAAAGATGGAATACCATATCCAGTCCTGTACTTTGCTATTTTTACTTAACAATATACCTCAAATTCACTCCATAGGAGTGATTAGAAGTCGTCCTCATTCTTTTTAATGGCTGTTTAATACTCCACTCTTAGATATTAATAGGTAGAACTTTGATAGAGAAAAAAGGAAAGAGCATTTTAGACAGGGTGAATGGTGTATAACAAGCAGGAAAGTAAGCGTGAACAGGCTTTATACTATATGAAGGAGTGCGGGCAGTGGGGAGAGCAACCAGGTTAGAGTGAAGGGTGGGAGAAATCAGAATCACCATACCATACGACTTCAGGGAAGCCCATGCACACCATCATTTAAGGAGCTGTACAACGCACAACTCAGATGGCTGTATACAACAGCCCTAGAAGATAAGGTTGAAAACCAAGCTGGAGCTAGCTTATGGAGGCCTTGAGTTATAAAGTAAAATACAGTTAGGACTTTGTCTTGTAGCCAAAGTTTTTACACAGAGAAGTGTCATGTTCAACATGTTGCTTTAAGATAAATACAATCACAGAGGGACTAGAAGAGTAAGAGGTTATTGGAATTGTCTAGGCATGAAAGGATCTCAGTGGGTTGACAGCAAGAAGGGTAGTACCTAAGACACAGTCCTGCCTACCTTCAAAGAGCTTACAATCCTAGTTGTTGAGAATGTGAAACACAAGAGTTACATAATACAGAAAAGTGATATTTTAGAATCAGAAGAGACCTTAGTGATTATTTTGTCCAGTGGTTCTCAAGTCTAGCTGATAATCAGAATCACCTAGCGGAACTTGTTAAAAACATTCTTGGGCCCTATTCCCCAGAGATTCTGATTTAGTAGGTCTAGGGTGGATCTGAGAATGTGAATTATTTTTTTCATATGGGATCTTATTTCCCCGACCAGGGATCGAACCCATGCCCCTGCAGTGGAAGTGCGGAGTCTTAACCACTGGACTGCGGGGGAAGTCCCAAGAATATGAATTTTTAACAAACTCCTCAGCTGATCCTGTGGACTAGCTATGTTTGGGAACAACTCATCTGGTATACCCTTTCATCTCATGAATGAGAGACTGAATCACAACAATATTCTTTTCGAAGGATATTCTAGGAGATTACAAACTTAGAGTAGGGAGGCCTTTTTAATCAAGACCAAAAACCCAAAAGCTAAAAAAGAAGAGAAAGACAAATCTGACTACAAAAATTTTTTTTAACTTTTGTATGGCAAGGAATCCTATAAAGAAAAAAAAAAAACTTGAAAAATTGTATTTGCAACAGACTTTTACAAAGAGTTATTATCACAATATTCAAGGGCTTATGAAAATGCATGAAACTAACCCAACAGAAAAATGCACAAAGGATGGGGAAAAAAGGGAAATACCCAAGAACTTGGTGAAACTACATTAATAGGCTAGGAAATAGAATTTAAGGCAAAAAAACTACACAAGTTGGGCAAGGCATAACATTTGAAGATATCTGCTGCCAGAACCACTTCTCTTCCTCATTTCTACCTTGGAAGAAAGCCGTAACAAGAGAAGAGATAAAGGAGAGAAGAGGGCGTTCCAATTCCACAGAAAGGCAGGAATGCCTCTGATTCCACATCCCTTCTCCTTCATTTTCCTCTATGAATTGCTGAGGCCAGGCTAGCAAGCTGGCAGATAAAACACAAGGACAGTAGTGACAAGATTATAACTGCTTGGATATATTTTCCTGTCTTCTCTACTTGACATCCCTAACTTACCGCCCTTAGTACCTTTTTGTCAATATAACTTATGCCCAAGAACAGCTTTTGAGCCAGAAGAGACTATATTACAGTTACTTGGATTTAAATTAAGACTTAAGACCTTACATTAATTTATAACTGTCTAAAGGCCTTTAAACAGTTTCCTTTACAACTTTATCAAATTACCTATTAAAAAAAAGACTTAAATAACGATAGCATTTTTATTCACTACTCAGTTTAAAATATAAAATAAGACAAATATAGTTTAATCCCCTAAAACCAGGATCCTAAATTTGACATTGCCATTTAAAACTATACTTATCATCTTAATATGTTCTCTTTTCTTGTTTTAGCACTTTAATTGTCTCCCAAGCAAATCTTTAAGTACTCAAAAAACCTTTAGTAAATCCTAAAAAAGTAAACTTTTGAATCTAGTATATCTCAAGAAGTTCTTAAATATTGCAACACCCTTTCAAAATGCAAAGTTTTCTTATATCCTTAAACGAATAATCAAATCTAAACCCAGTTACTCAAGAACACATTTTACACTGGAATCAAATTAATCAGTTGAGATTCTTCAATATGCCAAATCATCACAAACATTCCATCTTAAGTCCAGATGGACTTAAACTTCACTGAGAACATATATCATGTGCTACATATTATTCTAAGTACTTTATAAATATTATTTAACTTAATACTCAAAAAAAAAACTTTTATGAAGTAGGTACTATTATTACCCCCATTTACAGATGAGGAAACTGAGGAAGAAAGAGGTTAAGTTCCCACAGTCACATAACTAATAAATAGTAGAGCCAGGCTTCAAAACCCAGGCTTCTGGCTCCAGAGTCAAATGCATGTTACCCTTAAGCTGCGTTGCCTCTCCTTATAGGTCTGATTTACTTCATGAATTCTATGTAAGTTTCACAGGTTTGGAGATATGATTTCAAGCCCAAGATGTGGAGCCAGGACATATGACCTTTCTGTGCCAGTAACAGGCACACCTAGCACCTTTTCTGTTTAAATAGTTGCCTTGAGATGACCTCTAAATCAATTAACTCCAGATAGGGGTTGATTTTACAATCTGAGTTCCCCGAGTTCAAATTAAGACCTTACCTAATTCTGCTGTAACTTTCAACTTTATTTTATTACCTAAAAACAGGGTAGACCAAATTCTGTAATTTCCACACAGGTGCTTCTATCTTTTCATGGATTCAACTAGTTATGGTCATTCTAACGACACCTTTAAGCTAGGAACAATCCAAGGTACATAACAGACCAGGCAAAGCTCATGACTCCTAAGAAACAGCCAGTCAACATATGAGGTCCCTAATGTCCAGGGCACTCTTCTGCTTGCTATTATCTAAAACCCTCTATAGGAAGAGATACACAAGCTGTTAAAGACTACTTAATGGCAAACTTCCAGGAAATATCCAAAGATATACTATTAGCAATAATGTCTTTAAACAGTACAAGGGACTGCAATTAAAAAAATTTTAAACGTATTACTCAATACAGTAGGCCATTTTATAAGAAAGAGCTAAGTTTTGGTACAGTAAGAAAAGATCGGAAGGTCTTAGGGGACAGATCCATGGATCAGTACTGTAGCAATAGAACAAACATTGAAAATTCTGGAGACAATCCTAAATCACTGTGTCAGAAGATGGTTCAAGGACCAGTATCAATTAGCATCAAAAGTTTTCACCGACTCTTAGCAAAAATGAGGGCAAAGGAGATGATGTAACACATGGGGGCGGGCACACACACACACAATTATTATCCCAGTTCTAAGACACCTGACATTGACTAAGACATCAATATAATAACAGCGTTTCAGGAAAGCACTATTATATTAAATAAATACATGATTTTAAGATATAGCCTGATTTCAAAAATATTAAAATGTGAATTGAAAATTATGGTACATATTAGTGTAATGCTTTCTTGGTACCTAAATTAAATCTTTACTTCTTTTTTGATATTAAATGTCTTTTCTTTTACAACATAATTAATGGTGACAGAAAATGATAGTCAGATTTTTTTTTAATGTCCTAAAAGGCTGGCAACCTGATGATGGGCTCCCAATTTCCCCCCACAATTTTACCAATCATAAATCTCAAAAAAAATCTGGGTCCCAATCACCTTCCATCTAGGACTACAAAAACACTTTTATTAGTTCAGTCCAGTCTACCTAAAAATATCCCCCAATAAAGAATCTCTTGCTTAGCTCACCCTATTGGTGGCCAGCAATCCTCAAGGGAAAAAAAATTTTTTTCCCTTGCGCCAAGCTGAAGTCTGCCTTCTCCCCACACCCACCGTGACTTCCACGCATTGGCAAGTCCTATGCCCTGGAATAATGCATCCATCAGAATGGGATGGGTAAAACAGAAAACAAAAACCAAAAAAAACCCCCATCTGTTTGAAGGCATTAGACAACTAGTAAGATAGCCAAGACTGCAGAGAAGCTGTGATGGTCAGTTTTATACAGCAACTCGCGAGGCTACAGTCCTAGTTATTCAATCAAACACTAATCTACGTGTTACTGTGAAGGTATTTGGAAGATTATCCTAGATAATATGGGTGGGCCTGATCCAACCAATTGAAAGGCTTTAAGGGCAGAACTGAGGTTTCTCTGAGGAAGAAGAAATTTGACTGGAATGCAGCTTCAACTCCTGCCCAAGAGTCCCAGCCTGCTGTTCCTGATGGCCTAGTCCAGTCTCCACAATGTATACACCAACTCCCTTCAATAAGCAGCTTAATATATATGTGTGTATATTTATATACAAATAGATAGATGACATAGATTATTTTGATGATATATAAATACTACACAGAACCATACTACATAATTAAAACCATCCTTTAAAGAAAACTTCAGGACCAAGTGGCTTGACTAGCAAATTCTTCCACACCTTTAAGGAAGAAATTACATCAATCTTATACAAATGCTTCCAGAGAACAGAAAAAGAGGGCCTATATCCCAATTCATTTTCTGAGGCCAGCATAACACTGACCCAAAACTTGACAAGAACATTACCAAAAAGCATTACAGATGACTTTTTCTCATAAGCACAAAATCCTATACAAATTATTAAAAAATCAAACCCAGATACATCAAAAAGGATAATACATATGGCAAA
This sequence comes from Balaenoptera acutorostrata, assembly GCF_949987535.1. Lineage (NCBI taxonomy): Eukaryota > Metazoa > Chordata > Mammalia > Artiodactyla > Balaenopteridae > Balaenoptera > Balaenoptera acutorostrata. The sequence continues at coordinate 69,070,483 of NC_080073.1, read as the reverse complement.
GGTTGACTTAACATTCTAAAATCAATATAATTTACCACATTGAAAGGCTAAAAAAGTTTTAGAATAATAACTAAAATAGCATGAAACAGTATAGATAAACTAGACTTAAAAAGGGCAGGTTGAAACAATAAATATAGTCATAGAAAAAAATATTAAAAATATAAACAACTATTCTCCCTTAATTGTAGGCTTATCATATGTGATTTTTAAAAATTGTTTTATTGAGTATGCCAAAGTCTCTAAAATGAATGTGTTATTACTTTTAAAATGAGAAAGGAAAATGTATCTGTAAAAACATGGAACTCTTCAAGAAAATGTTGGAGTATTTTTAAAGCTTAGAACAGTTTAAAAGAAATTTTTTAAAGTTTCAGAAGAAAATGATATATTACTAAAGAGATTTGGTAATTTTAAAAAATTTTCCCATCTAGATTAAAGAAGAAATATTAGGAATATAAGACAAATTAGGAATTCAGGTTAAAAACATGAAATAGTTTCTCAAGCAGATTATTCAATAGGATGACAGAATAATCTTGGTAGCTTTAAATCCAACACAAGGGCTTAATGTGGAGGCATGGTGTGCTTCTTAGGGTACTCAACAGCAAGCATGGTTCTAAGGAACAGGGAGAAGGTAGGACAGGTGGGTAGGCACAGGATAAAGGATGATGCTCGAATCCCAAATCAGAGGGCGCTCAACAATAACGACAATGGAACATTCAGATTACCTGACATTTAATTCCCTAAACAGATTGTTATGAGATAAATTAAATTGTGTTTCCCTCAAAATTCATATGTTGAAGTCCATTACCCTAAATCCTCAGAATGTGACTGGAAATAGGGCCTTAAAGAGGTGATTAAGAGTAAATGAAGTCATTAGGGTGGGCCCTAATCCAATACAACTGGTGTCCTTTTAAGTAGAGGAGATGAGGACACACAGGCACAGAGGGAAGACTGACCATGTGAAGACACAGGGAGGAGAAGGCAGCCACCTACAAGCCAAGGAGAGAGGCCTCAGAAGAAACCAACCCCGCCAACACCTTGAACTTGGGCTTCCAGCCTCCAGAATTGTGGGAAAATAAATTTCTGTTGTTTAAGCCACACAGTTTGTGGTACTTTGTTAGGACAGTCCTAGCAAACTAATACACAGATACAACTGCAAAATTAAATTTTACCCTCTCCCACAAAAAAAGAGTAATTTAGGGCAAACACAATGTAGGCGTCTTACATGGTTTTAAGGTATGGACTGTGATCTTCATATAGAAGTGTAGATCATTAGTTGTTTTATTCTAAGGAAGTTGAACTTTCTTAACCAAATCATGTCACAGATCTTTCTACTACACCCCAGTGCTTTCCAAAATGTTAGTAAGCCCCGCCCCCATGTTATAGTAAGAACAGAGATAAAGTTTAATTTATATCTATACTTATCATAAAAGCCTTAATATTTCAATGCTGGAAAGGACATTGAATCTGAAATCTGAATCTAAAGAAAATATCTTAAATTAAAATATTAAAAAAAAAAAACAGTTAACAGCCAGCATCTCCTGAGAACTCACAATAGTCAGGTGCAAATCAAAGCATTTTACATGAATTAACCCAATCCTAATAACCCTCTGAGGTAGGTACTGTAACAACCTCTTTTTCGGAGACACAGAAACTGATGAATATCCAAGCTAGTAAATGAAGGCACTAAGACTTAAACCCAGGAAAAATTGGCTCCAAAGCCCACATTCTTAACCACTGCCTAATGAAGTATAATGAGGGCACTACTGAGCACAAATTGTAATGGCTTTGGAGTCAGTTTAAATTTGAATGCTGGCTCTGCCACTTACACGTTGTATGACTTTGGGCAAACTTAAGCTCTTTGTGTCTTAGATTCCTTGGCTATAAAATGGAGATAATTAAATGAGGCAATGGATGTAAAAACATTTAGCACAGTGTCTGGAACATAACAATGTCTACTAATTACTAAGTCCTTACTATTTCTAATTCTACTTTCATGAATATACAAGAACAATCCAACAATGTCTACTTTGGGATGGACTTCCCTGGTGGCGCAGTGGTTAAGAATCCACCTGCCGGGCTTCCCTGGTGGTGCAGTGGTTAAGAATCTGCCTGCAAATGCAGGGGACACGGGTTTGAACCCTGGCCCGGGAAGATCCCACATGCCGCGGAGCAACTAAGCCCGTGTGCCACAACTACTGAGCCTGCTGCGCTCTAGAGCCCATGAGCCACAACTACTGAGCCCGCGAGCCACAACTACTGAGCCCGCGCGCCTAGAGCCCGTGCTCCACAACAAGAGAAGCCACCGCAATGAGAAGCCCGCGCACCACAATGAAGAATAGCCCCCACTCACTGCAACTAGAGAAAGCCCGCGCATAGCAACAAAGACCCAACGCAGCCAAAAAAATAAATTAAATAAAATAAAAATTAAAAAAAAAAAAAAAAAAAAAAGAATCCACCTGCCAATGCAGGGGACATGGGTTCGAGCCCTGGTCTGGGAAGATCCCACATGCCGCGGAGCAACTAAGCCCATGCGCCACAACTACTGAGCCTGCGGTCTAGAGCCCGCATGCCACAACTACTGAAGCCCGCGCGCCTAGAGCCCGTGCTCCACAACAAAGAGAAGCCCACGCACTGAAACGAAGAGTAGGCCCTGCTCGCTGCAACTAGAGAAAGCCTGGGCGCAGCAACAAAGACCCAATGCCACCAAAAATAAATAAATAAATAAATTTATTCAAAAAAACAAAAAACAATGTCTACTTTGGGGACTCTAAGCAAAAATAGCAAAGGGTTCTCTTCTTTCATCCATACTTCTTTCCTTCCTATGATTCTAGAAATGCATATACTATTCCAATAATCTCATTTTTCATAAGAAGTATATTGAATCAGATTAGCAGTTAGATCAGTCTTATATTCTGTCTCCCACAGAGATACCTAATAACTTGGGTAAGGACAACAGTACAGTTATGCGACAACTTCAAAACATTCTGGACATTGCTCAAACATCTAACATTTAATAAAAATTCACCAATGTACTTACTTTAACCTTTACCGAATTAAAAAAAAAATACCGATTTCATAACATTTCTTGGGATTACAAGATAACCATTTGCTCTTATTTGTTCTATTACTACTTATTCCAAGCTTCAGAGTTCCTTATTTTAGTGTTCCCACTCTTCCTGATTTATGTGGTTAGAACATACTCTCCTTCAATCTCCATTTTTCCAAATACTGCTTCTGTACTCATGTGAAAGTCTCTCAGTTTTCTTTATCTACTTATAACTGAACTTCTCTAAACCTTTTCCCCTTTTTTAAATTATTTAATTATTTATTTATTTATGGCTGTGCTGGGTCTTCGTTTCTGTGCGAGGGCTTTCTCTAGTTGTGGCAAGCGGGGGCCACTCTTCATCGTGGTGCGCGGGCCTCTCACTGTCGCGGCCTCTCTTGTTGCGGAGCACAGGCTCCAGACGTGCATGCTCAGTAGTTGCGGCTCACGGGCCTAGTTGCTCCGCGGCATGTGGGATCCTCCTAGACCAGGGCTCGAACCCGTGTCCCCTGCATTGGCAGGAGGATTCTCAACCACTGCGCCACCAGGGAAGCCCAACCTTTTCCATTTTTGAAGCATTTTTCTTGAGATGATTTAGTGGAAAGAACACTGGGCTAGGAGCCAGGAGTCCTCACTCTGCTGTCTCATCTCTCAGATTCCTCATCTTAAAAGGCAGGAGGATTGCAATAGATAAATTTGTAATAGGTTCCCTTATAGCTCTAAGCCTCATATTTCCATGACTCTGGGTCTTCCAACTAGAAATCATTCAGTATGCCAACAATTTCCCTAAACTTTTTACTCCAGTTAGCCAAGGAGGAGTAGGCATGTTCAGATTCAGGGGCAGAGGAAGACACAATAATTGGAAAGCCCAGAAGGGAAGACATGGTATTTTGTGAATCAACAGAAAAGATTAGTAAGAAAAATGAGATGCCAAGAAGAAACCAAAGACAGAAAAAAAGTCAGAAACACACAGTCTAACTCTAATCTCATCCCTACACATCTATTTGAAGAAGAACTAAGAAACAAAAAGCTTTGGGAGCAGAGGTTATCCAGCCCTCATATCTACCTCAAGGGAGCAAGGCAACTCTGTGACATCTTTGCAATGTTGTTGCTAAAATGGTCTACTACAGTGCTGTGCACAAAACAGGCATTACTGGCGTATCTGATGACTGAATTAATGTTCAGATGACCTGAAAGCCCTCATAAATGCTACTGGTACTGCTACATATCAGGAAATCTGAGAGCTCAAGGCAATGGGAAATACAAGGCATTGGCTGTCCTGGTTCTAGGGGGAAGGAGACTAAATTAGTTGGGAGGGGGAAAGATTTGGCCTAATGGCATAACTTATGAGCTGATGCTACTGGAAGCAGCTCCCAGAAGGTAAAAGGACAGATTAACAGGCACGGACCATCTCTAAGGCAATATTATAATATGTATGAAAGTATTTCCTACCCTGGTGTCAGAGTCCAAGAAAGCACTATCTTTTCTAAAGTTTCCTTCCAAAGAGTCAGATCTTCTTGGCTTATGATTGGTTAGGGGGCAGGGGAGAGTAAATCAATAAAGGGATAAGGAAGTTGGGCAGTTCTAAAAATTCTCAGGCCAGCCTTATTTTGGTGTTTCTCAAAGTGTGGTCCCTGGATCACCAATAACAGACCAAGGGAGGGGGTGCTTGCTTAAAATGCACACTCGGAAACCCATCACTGATCTCTAGAATCAAATTTCTGGGAGAGGTACAAATCAAAACCACATGAGATATCACCTCACACCTGTCAGAACAGCTATCATCCAAAAGAACACAAATAAAACATGTTGGCAAGGATGTGGAGAAAAAGGCACCCTCGTACACTGTTGGTGGGAATGTAAATTGGTGCAGCCACTGTGGAAAACAGTATGGAGGTTTCTCAAAAAACTAAAACAGAACTACCATATGACCCAGCAATTCCACTCCTGGCTATATATCTGAAAAAAACAAAATCACTAATTGAAAAAGATACACGTACCCTCATGTTCACAGCAGCATTCTTTACAATTACCAAGATATGGAAGCAACCTAAGTGTCCATCAACAGATGAATAGATAAAGATGTAGAATACACACACACACAAACACACACACAATGGACTACTACTCAACCATAAAAAAAGAATGAAATTTTGCCATCTGCAGCAACATGGATGGACTTGGAGGGCATTATGCTAAGTGAAAAGTCAGAGAAAGACGAATACTGTATGATATCACTTACATGTGGAATCTAAAAAAATACAACACACCAGTGAATATAACAAAAAAGAAGCAGACTCACAGATACAGGGAAAAAACAAGTGGTTACCGGGTGGGGGTGGAATAACACAGGGCTGGGGGAGTGGGAGGTACAAACTATTGGGTGTAAGGCTCAAGGATGTACTGTACAACACGGGGAGTAGAGCCAATATTTGGTAATAACTGTAAATGGAAAGTAACCTTTAAAAATTGTATAAACAATTTTAAAAATTATAAAAAAAATTTCTGGGAGGGGTGTTGGTACTTTTAAGGAGCAAACTTATGTTTGAGAACTACTGTCCCAGAATTTGGGTCGGTGGGTGAGGAAGAGGAGTTAAGGGTGGAGTTCTTCAACCGGATTCTTCAAATTCAACTGCTATAACTACAACACTGTTTGGGGGACCATTAAAAAAAAGAACCTTAATTTCTCAGGTAACAGCTGCAGCTAGTTGTTTAACAGCTAACAGGGGCACAATTAAAGGGCCTGGAAAATGCATTTTCATAAACTGGTTAAACTGTTCCTCACAGTCTGTTTATCCTGTTAGTTTGTTCACTGGTTTCTCGTTTAAAAATAAATCGGATCAATCCAAGAATTTTCAGAAAGAATCACAAACTCCAAAATAGAAGAGTTTTTTTTTTTTTTTTTGATAGTGCAGAACTAGGCTTGTAAACCTGAAAACACTGAACGCTATAAAAAGTAAGGTTTTATTTAAAAGAAAATTACCAGTTCAGGCTCCCCCAGCTCTTTTGCACTCAGAGGCACTGATGAAAGCTAGTAATTTGTGGGTGGCAGAGAAGGAAGACTGAAGTAGGGGTGCAAAGAGCCAGAAGTCCGACCAACTACCTAATTTTTAATGAATTCAATTAACTGCCAGAAAAAACACGTCTGCAAATGTTTTATCAATAAACACTCCGAGGCTCTCATCATTTCTCTTCTGTTGGGATTAAAAACACCAAAGGCCTGCAGGAAAGTCAAGTTATACTTTAGCTGTCCCCACGACTGTGTTGACGATTTCCACCCAAGGCGACCCCCCTTCTTCCCCGAATTACCAAGCTTTACCCTCAGCACGGAAACTGGCGCCTGGAACCCATTAGCCAACGTTGTGCCTCGAGATGACTGTAGCCCCGCGGGCTTTCAAACTGGGGGTCCGACCCGGCGGGCTACCGCCCGAGCGGCGTCCTGAGGGGTCGGCGTCCTGAGGAGTCGGCCCCCTACCCCCGACACAAAGGCACCTTCCGGGGCCAGGCCCGCTGCCGCACTAGGCCCGCCGGGTCTTCGAGGCGAACGGTCTCGTGCCGCCACTTACCTGAAGCTCCCTGCCGCGCTCTCGCACTCGGGGTCCGAATCCGCCCGGGAGGCGCGCGCACACGGCGCCGCGAGCAGCCGCCGCTGGGACCGCCCGGTCCGCAGCGGCGCGCGCCCCCCAGCCCCAGCCCCAGCCCCGGCCCCGGCCCGCGCGGCCACGCGGCTGAGTCACCCGGCGCTTCACGTTAAGAGTCCCCCCTCGGCGCGCGGGGCACGCCGGGAAGGCCGGGCTCCGGCCAGCCCCCTGGGCCGCGCGGAGCAGGGTGTCCCTTTTCCTTCCCGACACGCCCCACCGTCCCACGGAGGACGCTCTCACCCCTGCACAGCCACGGTAGATCGATTTCTGAGCTGCGGATACCCTCTTTCAATTATTAGAAGTCTGAAACGGAAAAGTTAGTAGTTATCTGAATTGTGAAACAAGCTCGCGCAGCCCCGGGACAGCCAATGCTTTTAGAAAATTGTGGATCCCGGATCTTTACATACATTTGGGGGGAGGAGGTAGTGAAAATAATGGAGTTCCTTAAACACCTTTTGCTTGGAAATCCCTCTCCTGGATATACATTCTGACCTAGAGGAGGGGGGAAAACTCCACGTTTTTCTCAAACCTTGAGTTTATTTAAGGAAACTACGTAGTATAGCAAACAAAGCTGAATTACACATTTTTAATCAACCTGAAGCAAATTATTGGAAAATTGGTTGTTACTAGTAGAATATTTCAACACTCAAAAAATTATCTATGTATAGTCCATGACCTATAAAGCGTAAAAGGAAAGAAATAGCATCAGTCCTTTCTGTCATGATTTCTACTGGTTTTTGTACTTTTAAAAGTTATACTAGTTAAATAAAAAGTTTTACTAGTTAAATAAAAAGTTATACTGATTATGCAAACTATTCTGTTTTAAAATTGTTGAAAACCAATTAAGTTAATAATAGCACGATTTCTTAAATTTTGAGTCGACTTCTTTTTCATTACTTAAGAGTCTAAAAACTAATTTGGGGCTAATGATTATGATTAGGTTTGAAATGGAAGGAATATAAGAAAATATCTCATTCCAGTAGGTTGCAAATGGTTGCCAGATACTTGTATAGTAAAATTGCCTCATTAAGGGCAACAACTTTAAAAAACTGAAGCTATAAATTTGTTCATTGTAATTTTATCTTAGAGGTGTAGAGGGTCAGTCCCCATTTCTATTCTTTCACTTCACTTACAATGACTGTAAAACATCCAGTACTGTGTTTGAATCAGGATGGGCTAGGCGCTGCACTAGTCACCTGTAGGTCACTAGTAGGTCAGGTGACTCTACAGGGCAGCTCACATTCACGTTGTGACACAGCATTCCCAGCTGCTTCCATCCCTGGCTCTGCCAACCCAACACGAGGTTTCACATCAGGGATGCCATAAGAGCTAGACTGGAGAATCCTGCAAGGGCTTTTCTTTGCCTCCTCCGGATGTGGACCTTTCACTTCTGCTGACATTTCATTGGCCTGAACTAGTCACCCGGCCAAACCTGACTTGACTCTAAGAAGGCTAGGAGGTATAACTTCCTGTGTGCTGAGGGAAAATGAACAAGAAAAAGGATTTGATGAACACAGCATTGTCTCTGTCACAGTGTTCAATAGTAAAACTAAATATAAACCAATTTGAATGTGTTATAGGATCCAAACTTTACAACCAAAGTAATATAGGGAATTATTCAAACTAATGCCTTTATTTCCATTTCTATAAAGTACAACGTTACATCCTCTGAGTCAAAAGGAAGAAAAAACTTTTCTGATGTTCATCCAAGACAGTTCTTGAAACAAATTCTTCCTTTCTGGAAGGGTTTCTCTCTGCAGATTTCTAATATATAAAAATCTGTCCCGAACGTTGGAGAATTAGGCTAACTACTGTGTCTTTTAATCAGTCGTTAAGACTAAATGGTTCTATTTTTGTCTCTAATCATATAATGAAAAGCATATCAGTCCTGGTACTTTTTTTGGGTAGACATCAAGGAGATGGAGTATGAAAAATGTAGAGTCACAGAAAGCAGAGGTGTATGCTGATTTTATTTCTAATTTAATGCATCTCCAAAATCTGAATCTCTCAGATGTATCTGGAGCTGAAACCTTTCTTTATTATTATTTTTAAAAATATTTATTTATTTTGTCTGCACCGGGTCTTAGCTGTGGCATAGTGGGATCTTTTAGTTGTAGCATGCAAACTCTTAGTTGCAGCATGCATGTAGGATCTAATTCCCCAACCAGGGATCAAACTCGGGCCCCCTGCATTGGGAGTGTGGAGTCTTACCCACCAGACCACCAGGGAAGTCCCTGGAGCTGAAACCTCTCTAATGTCAAATTGGAAGGCCTGAAATTTTCAATTGTCATAATGGCCAATTCAGTTTATTTGATTAACTGAGTTATTTAAGTTCCTTAAATATAACATCTACTACCAGTAAATATTACAAAGCACTTTTCCCAATATTTCACGTGACTTAAATTTCTCAACAGCCCTGTGTGAAAGGAAAATCAAAATGAAGTTGGTATTGCTAAGAGAGCTCTCTAAAATGGAGCCAGGAGGCCATTAAGGAAGTGTGACTTATGCATGGCTGGTCTGGATGGAATCTGACCTTTTGACCTGATGAAGTAATCCAGAGCATCTGACAGAAACTCCTGACAGTCTGTCTACTTATTGGACCCTTACCTTAAAAAAACTCATGATTCCTTAAGGACAAATATTGTATCACTCGAGTCGGAGTCAATCACACTTCTCGCAAGGCAACTTTTAACAACCTCGTGGCTTTTTGTCTTTATAAGCCCCTGATTCTTTTTCTTCCCAGGAACACTCCTTTAGGGTTACCCAAATCTGTGTCTCCCCAACTGTAATTCTTAAGACCCCAAATAAACTTTTCTTATCTGCAGCCTCCTGCATTATTTTTTGGTTGACACCTGGGAGATAGATTTTACTACTCAGATTCACAAATGAGGAAAACAAGACATAAACAAATAAAGTAACTAAGGTCATTAAACTACTAAGTGGTGCTGGTGGGCTGAGAACTCAGACCATCTGACCCCAAAGTTCTTGCTCGGCAGCTCCACCTAACTGCTTCCAGGTGAACTGAGCACTTCCAGGTGGCACCTTAAATGTCATCAGCTGTTAACACAAACCAACTAATTTAAGGTTGACTTATCTTAGAATGAAAATATTTTAAAAGTAATAGCTATTATCAATTATCATATAAAAAACTAATTATCCTTTCTGCATACTACTTCATATGTAGTAAATATAAAAACAGCCCCAAAATCCCAAGATTTTTGAACTCTCTCAAAATAATTACATTTGCAAAAACAATTTTTTAAATGCTTTAGGTTGTATAATCTCTAGATCACTGCAGACATATCAAATGAGACTTTTTGAAAGAATAATCACTTTTGTTTGGAAGTCCAAAATTGTGCTCAAATATAGATGAAATATAAATACAGATGTAAATTATTTAATTTTTTACTTTTTAGAGGGGGGCCAGAACCCTGTATATTGACCCAAAGTAGATTCACAAGAATCTTTTTCACTTCACTTTCATCAGTTCACCTTTATTAACAATCTCTTCATGAAAGTCACAAAGCTTTATGACCAGCAGGAAACAGACTGGACCTTGAGAACCAGAGAAGCAAGAATTTTAAGTTTCTAGTGGCTGGAATTTTCTACTAAATCTTTATTAATGTACATCTGCTTTACATAAAACTTCACTATGCCTTTTAGTCTCATTTATAGGGATTGTTTCATCTGCAAATTCAACAAACATATAGCCACAGTCCAAAGGTGTAGGACCCCAAGAGAGTTACATAGATGATGATTGCAGGATCTCTCCTCTAAGGGAACTTAAAAAAGTTAAGTTTGGTTATTTGGGTAACCAAATAGGAGATAAGGGGAAGTGAATCTACATCAAAATATTCCACTATTAAGTAAAAAAGAAATGATAGAATATCCCACTTTTGCAAACCCCTGTGAATTAATAGATATAGGCATTATGCATCAACAGCTCCTAAGATCATAAAAAGAGAGAGAACTAGACATTATGTGCCTCCTGAGGGAAGACCACACCTAAAATGCTGCTACAGGGATCGAACCTAAATCGGGTCTAGACTTGAGATCCAGCTGCCAATTCGTAGGAAACAGAGAACAGAGGGACATGTTGAACTGCACCGTGATCATGCAATCTGCAAAGTCCTGACTGCGGGAGACTCTACAGGTCAAAAGGCCTCTTTTCTTCAGGAGAAAAATTGTAAAGTTGAAAAAAAAAAGACAAAAGATATCTCAAGTTTTTTAAAAGTGTATATATGTGTGTAGGGAGGAAACTTCTGTCTATGGGAGAACATTTGGGTGGTAAAACCATGTAAGAGAAAGGAAGTGAAATGTTTACTGTAAAGGTTAGGATAATGGTTACTTATTCGCTGCCGTTGTTGGTGGTGAAACAGTTGTGACTGGGAAGTGACTACAGAAGGGGCTTCCAGGGGTAGGTAGGGAAGTTGTTTCTGACCTGGTGGTAGTTACAAGGGTGTTTGCTTTAGAATAAGTGATTAAGGCAAACATTTTCTTTGTGTTGCCTTCTGTTTCTGTGGGGTTTTTTGTGCTAAAAAAGTTTTTTAAAGAAAAAGTTTGGAGCTAGAGGCCAGTCCTACCCAAGAGCTGAAATATATTTTCTTCACACTGAGCTATTTGCAAATGTATCCATTTGGTTTCCTGGGAAAATATCAATATTAAGGTTAAATTACTTTAAAAAGAAAAATAAATGCTTTAAAAACCTTTGGAAAGATATTCCACATTGTAATATAATTGGGGAATTTTATTTAGATATTGTCCTTTTTTAGAAGGTAATGGACATGTCGGTAGTAGAGTGTATTTTGAGTGTTAGAGAAAAGGGGTAAAATGGAATGATGAAAGGTAAGGATACTAAAACAATTTCTTGAAGCTTAATGGTTAAATTCCAATAACTGTCAGGAGAGTAATCTATTAACATTTCCCGTTGAGATTTTGTTGGGGGGCATGAACTCCCTCCCTTTCCCACCCACATGCCAAGACAATTCATCTCAGAATTCTATGACTTTTTTTTTTTTTAATTTTATTATTTATTTATTTTTGGCTGCGTTGGGTCTTCGTTGCTGCACACCGACTTTCTCTAGTTGGCGGAGAGCGGGGACTACTCTTGGTTGCAGTGCACGGGCTTCTCATTGCGGTGGCTTCTCTTGTCGTGGAGCACGGGCTCTAGGCCCGTGGGCTTCAGTAGTTGTGGCACACGGGCTCTAGAGCACAGCCTCAGTAGTTGTGGCTCACGGGCTTAGTTGCTCCACGGCATGTGGGATCTTCCCGGACCAGGGTTCGAACCCGTGTCCCCTGCATTGGCAGGCGGATTCTTAACCACTGTGCCACCAGGGAAGTCCCTCTATGACTTTTTCAAAGTACATAGAAGAGAATGCTCAACTTGAGATTCAAGAATCAAATAAACCTCTGTAAATAGAAGTCCTGTGGGGTTCAGAATGGGGAGTCAGAAAATGTACATGTTAGCCCGGGCTTCAGCAGAGGCTGTGTGTAAACTGATGATATGTCCATCTCTCATTACTCTTGTTATCAGTTTACAAACAGACTCTGACCTTCCAATCTGGTGCACCAGCTCTGACCACTCACAGTGCCCGTGTTTACGAACACACAAGTCTCATTCTTTTTTCTTTTAATTTATTTACTTGGCTGTGTCAGGTCTTAGCTGAGGCATGCGGGATCTTCGTTGTGGCATGCGGGATCTTTCGTTGTGGCATGTGGCCTCTTCGTTGCAGTGTGTGGGCTTCAGAGGGCTCAGTAGTTGAGGCCCGCGGGCTTAGTTGCCCCGCAGCATGTGGGATTTTAGTTCCCCTACCAGGGATCAAACCCACGTCCCCTTCATTGGAAGGTGGATTCTTAACCACTGGACCACCAGGGAAGTCCCCACAAGTCTCATTCTTGAACCCAATACTGAGAATGCTGGGAAGTTTTTTTTTTTTTTTTACCCTTACATGTGTTTTAAATAAACTTCATTTGAGGGGACTTTCCTGGTGGCACAGTGGTTAAGACTCTGCAATCCTAATGCAGGGGGCCTGGGTTAGATCCCTGGTCAGGGAACTAGATCCCACATGCATGCCGCAACTAAGAGTTTTTGCATTCCACAACAAAGGAGCCCACCTGCCACAACTAAAAGACCCAGCACAACCAAATAAATAAATATTAAAAAAAAAACCACCACTGCATTTGAAAAAACAAACAAAAAGACAAGCCCCAAAATATACATTCTTCAAACTAGGATTTGAACCAGTGACATTTAGGCTCACAAAACAGATTCCAGTCACCCACTGAGCCAACACATAAAACCTCCAGGTTCTTTTACTTTGCTCAAATCACACTTCCTCCTTTCACCAAACTTTCAATAACTGAAAACAAGACAAAATCTGTTTACCAAAGCATGTGGCCTGGCCCCTTAACTTTGCTCTCTGAGAAACTTTGTAATGAAAAACAAACAGATAAACAATAAGATAAATAATGGGAACTAGGCAAATTCAGAAAGGTTTCTTCTGCTTGTCAACAAGGAGCCCAAACAAACTGTTCTCCTTGCTTATTTGGAGTTGTGACGCCTACCTGGAAATAAGTCAATGTTTGTGAATGTACAAGGTACATGAAAAGGAAGTATAGAAACATGAAGTGGCATCAGATTCATAAGGCAGTATGACGTGGTGAAAAAACAAAAAACAAAACATTGGAAAAAGAGCCAGATGACCTCAGTTTGAGGCCATTCCACCAGTTACTGAGCAAGTCACCCATAAGCTTGGGTTTCCCAACCTGCAAGATAACTGACCTACCTCTGCCATGAGGATGTGGAAGGAAGAAAACATAATCAAAATGTATACGAAAGTATTTTATAACCTCAAAGCACTAGAAAATTTTAAGGCTCTATTAGTATTAATGTTATATACACACTCCATCCAAACCAACATTATCTTTACAAGGAACACTGAAAGACTTTTTTGTGAGATAAAATTGACCTCCTTAATGTCAATTGTAAATTGTTTGTATATCAAAATATACTAGTTTATACACTACCATGAGTAAAATAGATAGCTAGCAGGAACATGCTATAAAGCACAGGAAGCTCAGCTTGGTGCTCTGTGATGACCTAGATGGGTGGGATGGGGTGGGGGGTGGGAGGGAGGTCCAAGAGGGAGGAGGTATAGGTATACATATAGCTGATTCAATTCATTGTACAGCAGAAACTAACACAACATTGTAGAGCAATTATACTCCAATAAAATATATATATATATATATATATATATATATAGGTTTCCTTAACATTTATGATGCAGTTTGAATGAAAATAAAAATATTTTATAGTGACAAGATATTGTCAATATTTTCTCCTTTTATTCATAATAATTGACAACAATAGTTATTATTTTAAAGAGAATTTAACATCTTTTCTTAAGGGAACATTTGGTTCTCTATCAAATATGTCCTTTTCTTAGCGCTTTTTTTTTTAACGGTACAGTAAGTACCCTCATAGATTCTAATTCTTAAGAGGTTGCCAAACACACACATACACACACACACACACCCTCCTAGGCTGGATCTGGAAGGAATTATTAGGAATTACTGTGTCTTTCCTTAGCTGCTCTTTGATTTTTAATCACATGATAGTAATATATGAACAAGGTTGAAGAGAGCAATTTCAAGCTTTGAAATTCTAGGATTCCTTAGAAAATCCACCCTTTGGGCCTCATGTTTCCCTTTTAGAAATTCCATTCTTTAAGATTCAGTCATGAAATGCCAAATGTGAAAGGGGCCTTAGAAATCATCAGTGCCAAGTTTTTCACTTGATGAGAAGTAATCTAAGGTCTTAAGAGGATCAGTGACCAATGCATGATTGTGATTTATTTTCTTTCAAGTTTGCCCAAAATGCTCATTGTAAACTGATTCTACTTGGAGAGAAATATATATGGGAAGGTGGGTCAGGAAGTGGAATTTGGCCTAGGCTCCAAAAGTTCCGAAAGATGACCTCACTTACATGTGAAAATATTGTCTGTCCAAGTAAGGAGACTTTTGAAGATTTGAAGGTCACTGGAGGACATTTCTTCTTTTTTTTTTTTTTTTAAGGTTTATTTTGGGGGGCCGCTCTGCGTGGCTTGTGGGATTTTTGTTCCGAGACCCTCGGCAGTGAGAGTGCAGAGTCCTAACCACTGGACTGCCAGGGAAACCCCAAACATTTCCTTTTTTTGAAAAGGTATAAAATAAGGGTGGTTGGGGCTTCCCTGGTGGCGCAGTAGTTAAGAATCCGCCTGCCAATGCAGGGGACAGGGGTTCAAGCCCTGGTCCGGGAAGATCCCACGTGCCATGAAGCAACTAAGCCCGTGCGCCACAACTACTGAGCCTGCGCTCTAGAGCCCACGAGCCGCAACTACTGAAGCCCGCTGCCTAGAGCCTGTGCTCCGCAACAAGGGAAGCCACCGCAGTGAGAAACCCGCGCACTGCAATGAAGAGTAGCCCCCGCTCGCCGCAACTAGAGAAAGCCGGTGCACAGCAATGAAGACCCAATGCAGCCAAAAAAGGGAAAAAAAAGAATAAATAAAAAAATAAAAAATAAAAAAATAAGGGTGGTGGGCTTCCCTGGTGGCGCAGTGGTTGAGAACCTGCCTGCCAATGCAGGGCACACGGGTTCGAGCCCTGGTCTAGGAAGATCCCACAGGCCGCGGAGCAACCAGGCCCGTGAGCCACAACTACTGAGCCTGCGCGTCTGGAGCCTGTGCTCCGCAAGAAGAGAGGTCGCGATAGTGAGGGGCCCACGCACCGCGATGAAGAGTGGCCCCTGCTTGCCGCAACTAGAGAAAGCCCTCACACAGAAATGAAGACCCAACACAGCCAAAAATAATTAATTAATTAATTACAAAATAAATAAATAAATAAGGGTGGTGAAACTCTTCTACCCAGAACCACTGAACCACTGAAAAGTCAAAGGAGAGTCACACATAATTAAAAAGCAACTTAATTTAGTTTTTAATGTGTTATTAAAATAGCTCCTAAAAATTAAGTACACATACAGATATATTTTTACATTTTAAAATTATTTAAATGCTAAAAACAGGATAAATTTCTATAAATAATACACTTTCAATAAACATAATAAATAACTATTTATTATGTCTAACTAAGAAGGAGAAATCCCAATTAAGGAGAAGGGGAAAGGAGAGAAAAAAGAAAGGGGGAGGCAATATCAAATTAAAAAGAAAAAAGGGGGAAGGAAAAAGGAAAGGAGAGAAGTATAGGAGGAGAAAGTTAGAGTTAGGCAGAAGGAAAAGAGAGAATGACAAAGAGGTAGGGAAGGAGAAGGAGGAATCAGAAAGGGAGAGAGAAACTGGGAGTGGGAGAGGGAGGAAGCTAGTTTTAGAAGGGAGAGAAAGGCTAAGAACAAAGAGAATCGCAGCAGAAGCCAGGAGAGGTGAGTTAAGGGAGTTCCTTTTTTCATTCTACAAATATTTATTGCCCATCCACTGTGTGCAAGGCACTCTGATAAATTCATTTCTTGGGAGAAACAAATATGCATTACTCTGCAAAAAGAATTTGTGATTTCATTTCTTTAGGAACTTTTTTTTTCTTTCTGAGAATGAAACTAAATTATGCTCCTTAGAAAATTTGGAAAATAGGGAGTGGAATAAAGAAGCGCTAATTCTCTTTCTCTGGGAGAAAGGCAGGGTAAAAAAAGAATCTCTAATTCTAGCCTGTTGATGTTTTGCTGTCTTTTGTTCTGCGCTCTTTCTGATGCTCAGTCTGAAGGGCAGCAGTTACCCAGGGAAAACTCTTCCCTTGGAGATGGCAGAGGTGCAAAAGGGCAAGCAGAAACACATCAGGCTTCTTCGGGCCTAGGTTTAGAACTAGCACACTGTCACTCCTGCCCCAGTCTCATGAAGCCATGGCAGAGATGTGGATGCTGGGTAAGAAATGAGGCCAATAATCACATATATCTAATTTTATATCATATAAAAAGTATAACTCTCTAACAAATTTAAATTTATACTTTTACCTCTCCTTGGACAATGCAAGGACCTTAGAACACTTTTTTATAACCTTTTTTTTTTTTTTTAAACCAGGATCCAAAGTTCACATATTGCATTTGGTTGTTTTATTTCTTTAGCCTCTTTTAATCTAGGGTAGTGCTCCCCATCTGCCCACCATTTTATCTCCCTATAATACCAATTGTAAAACAGAGATCAGTTAGCTTGCAGAATGTTCTCATGATTCTTTCAGACCTGTAACAATTTCCAAGGCCATTCTACTTTGAGGATTTCTTTGCCTTTATCTTTCAGTATATAATTTTTTTTAATCTTTTTATTTATTTACTTATTTATTTTTATATTTATTTTTGGCTGTGTTGGGTCTTCGTTTCTGTGTGAGGGCTTTCTTTAGTTGCAGCAAGTGGGGGCCACTCTTCATCGCGGCGTGCGGGCCTCTTCACTATCGCGGCCTCTCTTGTTGTGGAGCACAGGCTCCAGACGCGCAGGCTCAGTAGCTGTGGCTCACGGGCCTAGTTGCTCCGTGGCATGTGGGATCTTCCCAGACCAGGGCTCGAACCCGTGTCCCCTGCATTAGCAGGCAGCTTATCAACCACTGCGCCACCAGGGAAGCCCCAGTATATAATTTTTTACTGAATTTTAATTATTACGGTATTTGTAATTTCCAGTTGCTCTT
Source organism: Balaenoptera acutorostrata (assembly GCF_949987535.1). NCBI lineage: Eukaryota > Metazoa > Chordata > Mammalia > Artiodactyla > Balaenopteridae > Balaenoptera > Balaenoptera acutorostrata. The sequence goes on along the minus strand of NC_080073.1, from coordinate 69,053,137 downwards.
TCTTGCTCTTAGATTATTTCTTCTTTTAGCATCCTGTTCTTGTTTCGTGGATATATTTTTCTGATACTATGCTTTCGTTGAAGTATTTTTATGCTCCTTGCATTGTCTCTATTTCCTGTGATTCCTTTCCCCCCTGATTTTCACATGTTGAAGGTTTTTAATTTTTTTATGTTGAAGTATATGATGATTTTTGTCCACTTATATTTTAAGAGTAAAGTCCTAAAAGCTGTTTGGGTGCCCCGAGTGTGTGTTTGAGTCTTGTCAATTGAAGGGATTCACTGTAGGCTTTTCCTATGGGTCCCCTAAATGTCAGGGCTCTTTTCTCTGGCATGGTTAATTTTTCCTGAGAAGCACACTTTATTTTCTGCTTGAGAGTAGAACTTGGCTGTGAAGTTCTGTATGTGAGCAAGAGAAGAGGCCTGGGTGTCTCATTTTCAGATTCAGACTTAATTCCTCTTTATTCAGTAAGACGTCTCACTCCCTCTCTGATCTATGCCGGTGTCCCCACATCTAGAACTCCTCAGGCTTACTTTCTCCAGAGGTGACATTTCTTGTTTCACATGAAGGTAAAAGTAGTAGCCTGATTATATCAGGTGGAGTCGGGACCTGGGGATCTGACCACTTCTTAAACAGATTTTCAAACAAATCTCTCTTTTCAGCACTACACTCCTTCCATCTCCGCTCCTCTAATTTCCTCCTGTGTCTTACCTGCTTCCAATTCCTGAGTCTTTCCAGGGTCCCTTCTGGTGACCTGCCTTGCTTCTCCTTGGTTTCATCTTCCCCACCACTTAGACGCGACCTTTCTTGGGTCTGCTAAGTCCTTTATCACCCTCCATCCATTTTCCATTTTCATGCACTGTAGTTCGGGGTGATTACCAGTTCAATAAAGATGAAATTTGTGTTTCTGGGGTTTTTTCCCTCCTTTTTATTTTTGAGGGAAGTGGTGTGGGGAAGATCTCAACTACCTTGAATTGAAAAGCCTTCACTGTTTTTATTTTTAGTTCTTCAAATGCCTTGAATTCTTTACTGCTGCTGGGCTTTTACATTTGGTGTCCCAGCTTTCTGAGACATTCTTTTTCCCTCCCTCATTTTCCCTCCTGGCCAATTCCAAGTCTTCTTTTAGGTCCCCGTTTAAACATCATTCATAGATAAATCCTTCCTGACCACCCAGACTAGGGTAGGTACACTCCCCATGGTAGATTCTCATAATACCTGCCATGACTCTAATTAGTGTATATGCCTATCTCCTCTGCTAGACTGTCACCTCCACAAGGGAAGGCACCATTTCTGTCTTGTTGACTGCTAGTTTCTAGGGTAATGCCTGGCACTCAGTAGGGGGTCCATATATGTTTTTCATTGTTGATAACATATATTGCTTGCTATAAAGATTTGTAGCTTAATTTATAAATTAATGTTAAATAAATTTAAAAAATAATTTAATAATTAATGTATTGCCGCCACCAATAAGTAGTTATTTAGAGTTCAACAATCCTAGTTATTATAATTGTCTAGTTATTGATATGAAAACACTATAATATGGACTCTTGTCCATCTCCCAAATTTATTTTATAATGAACACTTTTTAAATTATCATGTACTGGCAATAATATAATATGTGCTCAAATCAACATATTTTATAAGTTTTCTATTCCTTCTGTTTCAAATTACCATAGACTGAGTGGCCTAAAACAACACAAATTTATTATCTTATGGTTCTGGAGGTTGAAAGTCTAAAATGGGTTGGCAGGGCTGCATTCCTTCTGGAGGCTTTAGGAGAGAATCAGTGTCCATGCCTTTTTTAGCTTCTAGAGGCTGCCTGCATTCCTTGGCTCATAGACTTTCTACACTTGATCTTAGCCAAAAGGCTGAGAAGTGATGATAGACCCTTTCTCAAATCACTCTGACCTCTGCTTCCATCTCCTTCTCTGACTCTGACTCTCTTGCCTCCCTCTTATAAAGACCTATATGACTAGGCCAGGCCCAGATAACCCAGGATAATCTCTGCTTCTCAACAGCCTTAATTTAACCACATCTGCTAAGTCCATTTTGCCACGTAAAGGAAAATATTCGCAGGTTCTGGGAATTAGGAGGTGGACATCTTTGGGGGGACCATTATTCAGCCTACCACACATAGACAGCAAAATATGAATACATAGAGGAATTAGTTGCTGCAAGAAATGATAAAAACTTCACTCACATATATTTAAAACTTTATATTAGAACAACCTCCAAACAAAGTAGATAAAACAACTTTATTAAGTGAAAAATATCATAAATATATTTTGAAATAAGATACCTAACAACATAAACCAATGATTATTAAATAGACAACATATATCAGCTCAGCGATTGCTTAGGCTTCCATGTGCCTCCCATTATTATGCTTTCGAGAATCCTGGGATTTCCTAAAGTTTTCAGGTAGGCACAGCATTTTCTAAAGGCAGTTACACTAACAACTATATAAAAGAGCATAGTGTTTTTCTTAGATATATTTAAAAATAAATTTTAGATGAAAAATATAGTTGGCTCTCTGTATCCACTGGTTCTGCATCCTTGGATTCAACCAATTGTAGATGGAAAATATTCGGGAAAAAAAAATTCCAGAAAGTTTCAACAAGCAAAACTTTGAATTTGCTGTGGACTGTCAACTATTTACATAGCATTTACATTATATTTATAACTATTTACATGGCATTTACATTGTATTAGGTATTATAAGTAGTCTAGAGATGATTTAAAGTATATGGGAGGATGTGCATAGGTTATATGTAAATACTATGCCATGTTATATAAGGTACTTGAGCATCTGTGGATTTGATATCCAAGGGGGATCCTGGAATCAATCTTCCATGGATACTGAAAGACGGCTGTATAATTAGCATTGATTATTTTTCAATAAATATCTCATAACATCCTGTAGAATTGTTTGGGAATAATTGTATTAAAATAAAAACCTATTTGGGGAAAATAAAGTCCAACATTCTCGATTGTTTATTTTAAAAGACCATGGTTAGGGACTTCCCTGGTGGCACAGTGGCTGGGAGTCCACCTGCCAATTCAGGGGACACAGGTTTGAGCCCTGGTCTGGGAAGATCCCACATGCTGTGGAGCAACTAAGCCCGTGCGCCATAACTACTGAGCCTGCACTCTAGAGCCCGCGAGCCACAACTATTGAGCCCACGTGCCACAACTACTGAACCCCGTGCGCCTAGAGCCCGTGCTCTGCAACAAGCCACCGCAATGAAAAGCTTGAGTGCTGCAACGAAGACCCAGCGCAGCCAAAAATAAATAAATTTATTTTTTAAAATGTCAATTTCTAAAAAGAAAAAGAAGACCACAGTTAGGGACTTCCCTGGTGGCACATTGGTTAAGAATCCACCTGCCAATGCAGGGGACACTGGTTGGAGCCCTGGTCCAGGAAGATCCCACATGCTGCGGAGCAACTAAGCCCGTGCGCCACAACAACTGAGCCTGCACTCTACAGCCCTCGAGCCACAACTACTGAGCCTGCGTGCCACAACTACTGAAGCCTTCACACCGAGAGCCCGTGCTCTGCAACAAGAGAAGCCACCGCAATGAGAAGCCCGCGCACCGCAACAAAGACCCAACACAGCCAAAATTTAAAAATAAATAAATAAATTAATAAAAAAAAGACCATGGTTAGATATTTTATTCTCAGTTATCTAGCAATGTCATGTGAACACCCAGTACAAAATGACAGTTTCACAATGTGCTGATGGGTAAGGCTGTCAGCTAGCTCTTTCAGATAAGACTCTTGCCCCGAAACTACATCTTGATAGTCAACTTTGCCCATTTAGTAATTTAATAATTTTACCCAGGGCTGATCTGGCTCTGATGCATTTGCTGTAGAGGATATCCTTTTCCCATTGGAAAGTTTACTTGAGAAATCAAATTAAGGTTAGAAGATTGCCTGATGAGTATAATTAAAATGTCAGGCAGCCTAAGGCACTAAAAATGCCCAGGCACACACTACCCTTCATCCCACAACTCCCTCTCCCCTAATCTGGCCCAAATTACAATAATCAAAATTTGTAATAGCATTCTACACTGGAAAATGTGGTACATTTGAAAAATGATGAATCAGAATTTTACTTGATGATTTCCCCTACCTTGGTTTTTCTAGCTGAGATAGCTGCTTATTGTCTTTCTCTAAAAGCCATTTCTTTTCAATTCTTGCTTCTTCCTCTAAAGCTGCAATACCACTTTATTGCATTTACTGTCCAATACAATAGCCACTGGCCAAATGTAGCTACTGAGCACCGGAAATGTGGCTAGTCTGAATCGAGATGTGCTGCAAGTGTAAAATACATATCAGATTTTGAAGACTTACATTAATGAGGATATAAAATATTTCATTAATAATTATATTGACTACCTGTTGAAATGATAACATTGGGATTTATTTAGGGATACATTTGGTTAAATAAAATATATTATTAAAATTAATTTTACCTGTTCCTTTTCACTTTTTTAACGTAGCCACTAGAAAACTTAACGTTACATATGTGGTTCACAAAGTTTTATTGGATAGTACTGATCTGAGGCTCCTGAAGACCTCCCCTGCTACCTCTTTAGTTGTTTTTTATGGTCTGACCTCTCATCCATTCCTTCACTTTCTGGTAACTGCTTAGATTTACAAGGTAAAATTGCAAGTGAAACTCTGTGGCCAACCTTTAGAATAAGATAATCAAGTGCACTAATAGACAATGAAAATTTTCAATTCTTCAAATTATTGGATTGGTGCTACAATATTAGAAAAAAAAGGGGGGAGGAGTGAGCACAGGAGAATAGCCTTCATTAGTGTCTGTAGAGATGGACTGTGTGTTTATGGAGGATTAAATAGGGAATACAAGAATCATTCTGGGGAGGAAACTCACGCACGCACAGACACACCAAAATAGGACGAAGAATGTATTCCATCTCCAACCTTCCCCACCTGTCTAGGTTTTTTTTTTTTTAAATAAATTTATTTATTTATTGGCTGCATTGGGTCTTCATTGCTGCACCCAGGCTTTTCTCTAGTTGCGGTGAGCAGGGGCTGCTCTTCGTTGTGGTGCGCGGGCTTCTTATTGCGGTGGCTTCTCTTGTTGCAAAGCATAGGCTCTAGGCGCGCAGGCTTCAGTAGTTGTGGCATGCGGGCTCAGTAGTTGTGGCTCGCAGGCCCTAGGGGACACAAGCTTCAGTAGTTGTGGAGCATAGGCTAAGTAGTTGTGGCTTGCGGGCTGTAGAGAGCAGGCTCAGTAGCTGTGGTGCACGGGCCCAGTTGCTCCGCAGCATGTGGGATCTTTCTGGACCAGGGCTTGAACCCGTGTCCCCTGCATTGGCAGGCAGATTCTTAACCACTGCGCCACCAGGGAATTCCCTAGGTGTGTTTTTTTTTTTTTTTTTATCTATTTTTCTTTTGGCTTCTAATTTGTCTCTTTTCTTCTATGTGTACTAATTTAGACTGTTCCCTTGATGGAATGTAGCTATTAAAAAGATGATGAAAACTGCTGGGAGATGAGGATGCAGGGTGGTGTAGCAGATCTAAAGACCAAACAACATGGAAAGATGTTTACTTAAGTTGAAAAAGAACTTAGAGATCACCCTGTTCCATTTTCCACCCAAATCCAAAACCTTTTTATATACGGAACAAAGGCTGCCTGTGTTACAACATCAGTATTCATCTAACATACCAAATATATACTGAGAAATGGGGGAAATCCTCTGAAAATATATTTTTTCAACAGGGAAAAAACATGAAGAAGAAAAAACATGCCAGTGTTTGTGAACCTAAACAACTTCTGAATCTCTCTCCCAAAGTAACAAATTGTTGCAAATCACTGTGGTTGAAATACAGTTTTCAGAAGGCTTACATGACCCGACTTGTCAGCTCCCAGCCAGTTTCAGCCATGTCAAGGAACCCAGGTAAGATATTATTTGTATTAAACTAAGTTAAATATTCTACTTAGCTTGTATTTTTCTTGATATTGAGGATATAAAATTAAACATTAACTATAAGTAGTGAGTCATAAATCTATTCATCAAAGTTCTTACATAGAAAAATCTAAAACTGACTTTGCTTCATGGTATAAATCTCTTAGTTTCTATTAGCCCTGAATCACTGGTGTGACAACTAATTAAGATGATCCCAAATTGACTGAAATAGATCAAATTTATCTTTTAATAAAAATTTATGTTTAAACTTGACCTGAAAATGTCTGCATTGTTAAGGTAGGGAATATTCAGTTTAGGTTCCTTCTTGATTTTGTCAATATAGGAAGGAACATGAGGGAAAGATAAATGTGAAATTTTGTTTTTCAAAAAAGTGTGATTCCTAAATGTCCCAAAATGTCGGAAAATTAAAGTGTCATGTTTTGAAAAGCATTAAAGAGTGTTAGGGTTATATGTATGAGGTTTTAGACTTTTAAAAAAGACTTTAGATTAAAAATATGCTAGACACCTGAAAGGAATTACTAAAATTAATCTCAAACTATTCTCCGATTTAAAAGAATTACATGCCACTGAGAAAGTGGAAATTTCAAGCATCCTGATAGACGCTTGCCACCATATCAAATATGGTATCCATTTTCTAGAAAGAACTCAATCGACTAAAATTTCGAATTTTCATCTGGGCAGGTGTCAACAATGATTTATCAAAGCCTGAGCCTGTATCATCTATGAATACCCTCTAGAACGTATATTTTGCTTTTTAAAATTGAGATGTAATTCATACACCATAAAGTTCAAACTTTTAAAGCACACAATTCAGTGGGTTTTAGTATATTCATAAAGTTGTGCAGTATTCTAGAGCTTGTATTTTATTGTAAACCTTTTCCAATGTTTTCACACCCACTATACCACTTAAGCCTCACAGAACCCTCATGAAACTGAGGCGCACTGTGCGCGGTTGCCACATTTACCCCAAAAGCTTTCCTAATTACAGTTTCACCTCAAAAGCAGAAGCAGGGTGAAGAATTAATAATGCTACTACCTTCGAGTTAGGGAGTAACAGCCAACAACCTGATCTGTTCGTTTTCTCGCCTAGAGCTCTCGTTTTACTATGTATGTAAAATCTTAATTGCGCCTGGCATTTTCGACTGGTGCATCACCAGTGTGCATTCAACGACCGCCAGACAGGAACAAGGGAAGCCCCGATTAGAGGTGGTAGCAGACACAATCCACCTCCCCCCCGCCCAATTTCCTTCCCTGACAGACTCAGGAAGAAGCAGTGCTTTTCTCCCCTTATATTTTACGGTATCACTAAAGGAATGGGGGATGTGCAGACTGAGAGGTGCGGTGTGAGGGGGGACATAGAACTGTTATTCCGGCGTCGAGAACGCTAACGCTAAAGGGTCATCGGAGGTGCCAGGCGGTATATTCCCGGTGCCCCGCCTCCCTCCCTCTCACTCCACTCTGAGGCAGGGAACCAGCAATACGCACCATTTCCGGCACGGGAGACCACCTCCGCCGCGAGAGACCGCCTCCGGCCAACGCGCGCCGTCTGCGCTTCCCATTGGTCACAGCCGCCCACGTGACTTCTACCGCCAGCCCCGCCCCAAGCGCTTTTCCAGCAGGAGAGCTGGTCTGAGCAGCTCAGTGGGCGCGGAGCCCGCCCAGGTGTGAGAGGTCGCGCAGACGACCCTGCGAAGCTCTCCTGCTGGGAACCTGATTGGATGGATGGATGGATGGATGATGGATGAGACAGATGATAGAGACAGATTAGATAGATAGGATATTTAAGATAGATACTGCAAATACTGCCCAAAGTAAAACTCTTAATGAAGAAGCTGATCGAGAAGGTCCCTTTCTCCCCTTAGTGGCTTTTGTCCTTACTGAAGCCCAAATTTATCTCTGTTACTTTGGGGACATCTACACTACACGCATGAACATAACTCTTTGGAAAAAAAAACAACCCATAGTATTTGTATGGGGAATTAAAGACACTTCTTAGAAAAGTCGAGGTGGTGGGTAGGATTTTGGGAAGTCCAGAGCAACCATCCTGATACGCCATTTAAGATAAATTAGACATTCTTGGGAAAACAAAAATGATTAAAAGTGGAAAGAGGCCCTGCCCACCTATAAAAATGTAATAAGTATTGATAGGAAAGGGCAGAATTAAAAATATATACACACATAGGGGAATTCCCTGGTGGTCCAGTGGTTAGTGCTCTGTGCTGCCACTGCAAGGGGCCCGGGTTCAATCCCTGGTCGGAGAACTAAGATCCCACAAGCCGCATGGCATGGCCAAAAAATTAAAATAAAATAAAATAAATATATATAAACACACATATATGTATACATACACATATGTATAGCTAGTGTAAATGGGATATATTAACTGTAGAAGTCAGTAGAGGGTCCAGTTATTCAGCTTCTTTCTCCCTTTGAGAGTGCCTGGATGCTCATTTTGCCTTTTTTTTTTTTTTTTGGTGCTTCTAAGGCTCACCACCTCTCCCTTTCCTCCTCTAGATGGACACATTTACTTTTTTTATTCATCAAAAAAAAAAAAAAATACTAGGGCTTACTATATTCTAGGCACTGTGCTAGGTTCTGGGGTGACAATGGTGAACAAAAACAGTAACAGCCCTTTCCTTCCTGGAGCAGACAGTCTGGCAAAGGAGGCAGATAGCAGTCAATTACACACACCAACGTTAAATATAATGTGATAGGTGCTAAGAAGAGGGCCAGATGCTGTAATGGGGCTTTGACCTACTAGGGAGGTTAGAGAAGGCTTCCCTTGAGATGTAACCCAAGACTGAGACCTGAGGGGGTTAAGGAGGGTGCAAGTTGCAGGCAGAGGGAAGGGCTTGTTCGAGGGAAAGCTAGTAGCCTCTCCCCTTCCAATGACTGCCCATCTCACCTATTTCCACTAAACACACATTGATCTTGCCTTTTAGTTGTCAGAAGACATTTTTTTTCTTTCAATTCCAAGTTCTTAGGGAGTAATGGTAACCCATAATTATTGCTATAGACAATGTGTATCCAATAGGTAAGTATGCTAATATACACATCTAATATGCATAATCATCTCTGTCATTTTACGTAATGAAAACATGCAATGATCGTAACAAAACCTAGACTACGATGTATCTCAATAGAACTGAAAGTGCTATAGATATTCGAAGTGGTGAGAGATGACATTATTTTGGAAGACTCAAAAAAGGTAACTTAGAGAAAATAATTTTTGAGATATGCTTCACAGGTAAGATTTGGTCGAATGGAGATACAGTTTAGTTAGAGCATAAGGTTCAAGAAGAAGAGTGAGGAGGACAGACAGATAAGTTGAGATTATTCTAAGGGCATTGAAAACCAGTCCAAGGACTCTGTAGAAACTAAATGGAAATGTTTTAAGTTTTAAGGACTTTTCTAAGATACTTTTCCCCTCCAATGTTGACCTTGGAAAATTTAAAATCTACAAAAAAGTTGCACAGATAAGTCTACGGTTTACGCATATACTCTTCACATGGATTTACCATTTCTTTGGCCACATTTGCTTTCTGTCTCTCTCTCTCTCCACACACATACACACACAGAGGCACATACTCATGAATGCATACACAGATGTTTTTCTTTGCTAAACCATTTGAGATAAAGTTGCAGACATAACTAACTTGATCTCCAAGTAATTCTGCATACTGTCTCCTAAGAACAAAGATATTTTTCGGCATAATCTCAGTACAATGATGACAATTCTGGGATAGTTTTAAAATTAAAATGTGAATAAGTATTTATGTTAATAATAATAGTAATGCATTACTTATTTTAAATGGCTTGCAACAGTGGCTGACACATTGTAAGTGCTATGTAAGTGTTTTCTTAAAAAAAAAATACACTTTCAAGGTTGGGAAACTAAAGAATAAGAAAAGGCATATAGTGAAAAGTCTCTCCTGCATTCTTGTCCCCCATCTGCTCAATTCCTATCATAGGTAGCCACTGTTCTTAGATTCTTGGGTATCCTTCCAGAGGTTATTTTTGCGAATATGAACAATTGTGAATATAAATTTATATACCCCTCCCTTTTTAGACAAAGGTAGCACATTAAACACATTGTTTTTACTTGTTTTCTCACTTAACATTATGATCTGGAGATCTCTCTGCATTAATACTTACAGAGCTTCCTAATTCTTATTTATAGTGGCATAATATTCCATAGTGTGGATGCACCATCATTTATTTAAGTAGTTTCCTATTGATGTACATTTGGGTTGTTTCCAAACACTTAATATTGAAACCAGTGCTACAATAGATAACCTCAAGCACATTTGCATTTGTAAAATTTGATAAATAGATACATTGCCCCCCACAGAGGTTGTACCAATTTACACTTCCACCACCAACTGTGAGAGGGTCTCCAGGATTTTGATAAGGTTCTATACCAAGAGTTTAAAATATGTGAATGTGCATTATTATTGCTATTTTGCAACTTTAAATGAAAGGAGAGCTGTCTTCACGACAAAGGAAAAGGTAGGGCTGTCCTTAGATCAACTTACAGAGTAGCCAACATTTTCCCTCCAACCCTTTTCTGTCCCATTCTCTCCACCCCCTTATGCAACTTTATAATCATAATCAACAATATCTGTGTAGGGCACTGAGTTAGGTTCCAGTTATGAAATAGATACATGTGCTCAAGGGTTTTGCCACTTAGTTGGTCAGACATACACAAAATATGTTATTATGTTGAGTTCCAGAATGCAAAACACACCTCTTGCTTTGGGCACAATCTTTTGTTGCATCCTATCTCTAGGTCCTTCCTTCTCTGCCCCTTTGCCTACCCAATTGGGATACCCAAGGCTTGTTGGCATCCTTACGGCTCCTTCATTTCTCCCAACGTCCATTACTGAAACTTATCCAACTTGTATTCCATCTTTCTACTGCAGATACTAGATTTTGTATTCCCCAGGTGACAATTAATCAGGTAAAATAATAGTTGCAAATCATTATGCTTTTGATTGGCACAGGTAGGGCTGGCCCTAAACCCATTTTGAAGTAGATGATATTCATTTGGAGGGTGTCCCCACTCGGTTGCCCTTTCTTCTCTCTGGGCACCTTCCCTCTTGCGTGAACTCTCAGCCCTCACTGGTGCCCTCACCTTTTCTCAGTAATTGTCAAATTATCCTTGCTGGGGTGTCAGTTAATTGTTAGGGTGTCATTTCAAAATGGCTTGAGGTGAGATACTCTTGAAACAACAGTAGAAACTGAAATGACAGGAAATATGGTTGCAATTTTGATCAAAGGGCCATATATTTCACCTACTATTTAAGCCACCTACTTAGGAGCTTACCCTTGGCTGAAGTGAATTAATGCACTGAGACCCTGGCTCTCCCTGCCCCCATCTCATCCTTCCCACTCTATTCTGTGTACTGTCCTGGAGCTCTGGGGACCCTTGCCCTCAGAGCTCTTTACTTTTGAACCCAGCCAGGTTCATCACTTCATATAAAGGACTTGAGCATCCTCGGATTTTGGTATCTGCCAGGGTAGGGGAGAGTGTTCTGGAAACAATGCCCCTCGATACCAAGGCACAACTGTATTTTTAATTTTTATTAGCTGGAGTTTTAACATATACATTCTGTCTTCCAGCCAAAACCAACTCTTCCATGCTTTTTCCATCAGTTGATTCTAATATTTAAAAACCAACAATCTTGGTTTATGTTATTGTATCTATGTAAATATAGTCTAACACCAAGTCCAGTGGTAGTAGCTAAGACATATGACATAGGACTTATTGTATACCAGGCACTTCATGAACATTATTGTTTAATATTCAGAATAATCTTAAAGTCCCTTTTGACAAATGAGGAAACTGAGGCACAGAGAATCTAAGAACAGGAAATTAGAAAGTAACTGAGTCAAGACTTTCTCCTATGTGAGGATAGGATAAAATTTTCTTTTCTTTAGATCCAAGTTTAGGACTCTTGCCAGCTGGAAAGAGAATGCACATCAAGGTCATATATACATATTTTTTCTTTCTCTTTTTTTGGGGGGTGATGGTGGTCTTTAGCTCTGGTCAGTTTTCTTTTTATCCATTTCTGTTGGTGACTAATTTCAGCCACTTCAGGATTCCTCTCTTTCTCAGCAGATGGTTGAGTTCTCTGCTTCATGGACAAAACTGATGTCACTGGGGGTAAACACCTTAATCTCCTTAGCCCTTACTGCAGTCTTCCTTACATGAGCATCACATCTTCTCTCTTTCTATCCTATCTCAAAGGAAGGGAAGACCCCCCCCCCATTCAAAATTTATCCTTCCTCACGTTTTCATTCTCATTTCTCCTAAACCTCTGGGACTTCGCCACAACAATTTGCCCTACTCTACCTTCCATTTTCCATCACTCCTGCGCTAATTCCTCTCCTCAACCTACAAACCTGCTCAAGACTCCCAACTTAGAGAATTCCTTCAACACACCTCTTCCTCTTGCTACTGTCCATTCTCTCTCATTCCTTCATCAGGGCACCTCTTGGAAGAGTAGTCTACACTTACTGATGCCAAGTCTAGTCTGGTAGCTCGAATTCACGCTTCAGTTGTGCAAACTTCCTTTCATTCTCATTGCGTGACTAATTCCCTTTTGCTGTACTTCAATCCTGGGTGATACTGGTAATCCTTTTTTAAAGGAGCAGCGTGTCCTTGGTAAGAGACTTTGAGCCTTTCTGAGATTGACTAGTAGTCCTGCTAAATGTAAGCACATTTTTTGGAAATTATTTTTCAGATTAGGTACTGTTAACAATCGGACATTCAACTATAGTATGTTTAATTGATTCTGAGAGGGTGTGTCCTTTGAGATGGGGCAATTACTGTTGATTTTATACTTGAAAGATTAAAATGTTCAAAATGATTGACTCTTAAGCACTAGTTAATGGCTTAATGCTCTCCTAAAAGAAGCCACTTTCCTTTACTTGAAGAAGAGGTCACACTGAGTTTGAGACAAAGCCTTGAGTTCCATTGAGGTGGTATGTTTCTGAAAAAGGGAGGCATGTCTTTTCCAATCTGGAAGCAGATGGTCCAGCATGTGGAGAGGCCACGACTTCCAATACCCTCTTGTCCACTTGTTATTTTACAAAGGTAAAAGGTTGTGCAAAGAAGAACTACAATCCTGCAGCCTGTGGAACAAAAACCACATTCACAGAAAGATAAACAAGATGAAAAGGCAGAGGGCTATGTACCAGATGAAGCAACAAGATAAAACCCCAGAAAAACAACTAAATGAAGTGGAGATAGGCAACCTTCCAGAAGAAGAATTCAGAATAATGATACTGAAGATGATCCAGGACCTCGGAAAAAGGATGGAGGCAAAGATCGAAAAGATGCAAGAAATGTTTAACAAAGACCTAGAAGAATTAAAGAACAAACAGAGATGAACAATACAATAACTGAAATGAAAAATACACTGGAAGGAATCAATAGCAGAATAACTGAGGCAGAAGAACGGATAAGTGACCTGGAAGACAGAATGGTGGAATTAACTGCTGCAGAACAGAATAAAGAAAAAAGAGTGAAAAGAAATGAACACAGCCTAAGAGACCTCTGGAACAACATAAAACGCAAAAACATTCGCATTATAGGGGTCCCAGAAGGAGAAGAGAGAGAGAAAGTTCCTGAGAAAATATTTGAAGAGATTATAGTCAAAAACTTCCCTAACATGGGGAAGGAAATAGCCACCCAAGTCCAGGAAGCGCAGAGAGTTCCAGGCAGGATAAACCCAAGGAGAAACACGCCGAGACACATAGTAATCAAATTGGCAAAAATTAAAGACAAAGAAAAATTATTGAAAGCAACAAGGGAAAAATGACAAATAACATACAAGGGAACTTCCATAATGTTAACAGCTGATTTCTCAGCAGAAACTCTACAAGCCAGAAGGGAGTGGCATGACATATTTAAAGTGATGAAAGGGAAGAACCTACAACCAAGATTACTCTACCTGGCGAGGATCTCATTCAGAATCGATGGCTTTACAGACAAGCAAAAGCTAAGAGAATTCACCACCAAACCAGCTCTACAACAAATGCTAAAGGAACTTCTGTAAGTGGGAAACACAAGAGAAGAAAAGGGCCTACAAAAACAAACCCATAACAATTAAGAAAATGGTAATAGGAACATACATATCAATAATTACCTTAAACGTGAATGGATTAAATGCTCCAACCAAAAGACACAGGCTCGCTGAATGGATACAAAAACAAGACCCATATATGTGCTGTCTACAAGAGACCCACTTCAGACCTAGGGACACATACAGACTGAAAGTGAGGGGATGGAAAAAGATATTCCATGCAAATGGAAATCAAAAGAAAGCTGGAGTAGCAATACTCATATCAGATAAAATAGACTTTAAAATAAAGAATGTTACAAGAGACAAGGAAGGACACTACATAATGATCAAGGGGTCAATCCAAGAAGAAGATATAACAATTACAACTATATATGCACCCAACATAGGAGCACCTCAGTACATAAGGCAACTGCTAACAGCTATAAAAGAGGAAATCGACAGTAACACAATAATAGTGGGGGACTTTAACACCTCACTTACACCAATGGACAGATCATCCAGACAGAAAATTAATAAGGAAACACAAGCTTTAAATGACACAACAGACCAGATAGATTTAATTGATATTTATAGGACATTCCATCCAAAAACAGCTGATTACACTTTCTTCTCAAATGCACACGGAACATTCTCCAGGATAGATCACATCTTGGGTCACAAATCAAGCCTCAGTAAATTTAAGAAAATTGCAATCATATCAAGCATCTTTTCTGACCACAACGCTATGAGATTAGAAATCAATTACAGGGAAAAAAATGTTAAAAACACAAACACATGGAGGCTAAACAATATGTTACTAAATAACCAAGAGATCACTGAAGAAATCAAAGAGGAAATCAAAAAATACCTAGAGACAAATGACAATGAAAACACGACGATCCAAAACGTATGGGATGCAGCAAAAGCAGTTCCAAGAGGGAAGTTTACAGCAATACAAGCCTACCTCAAGAAACAAGAAAAAAAAAAAAAAAGGTTGTGCAAATACTCTTCATACTCTCTTAAGGCTCTGGGATTCAGGAGTGGTCACTACCAGCAATAAAGTCCATATGTACTGAAATGACTTTCCCTGAGAATAATCACCTCCCAGTAATGAAATAGGGGATTAAAGCTGTGATTGCTTAAAATTATGCCTAGTGACGACAAAAAAATTAATTGGTCGATCTAAGAAAGAAATGGAAAATTTTATTCAAGCCAAATTGAGGATTATAACCTGGGAACAGCCTCTCAGAAAGCTCTGAGAACTGTTCTGCCTGTTAAAGGTCAAAGCACAGTTATATAAGTTTTTGAGACAGGAGGCTGTACATTAAATGACATATTGTTGACAATTTACATAATCCAGATCTACAAGTAGTGGGTCATGGGTTATGGTGGCCCCTTATAAAAGTAACAAGGAAGGTTATCTCCTAGGGAGGTCTGGTTACCACAGATTTACAATACACACTAAAGGGGAAGGAGGAGGCTGAAACAGGCAAAGAAAAGTTTTATGTTTAAATTTTTCTTGTTTGACATAAAATATGAATTTTATTTCATCACTAGTGATGCAGGTAAAGTACTGTAAAGTTTAACACAGAGGAATACCCTTTTGGAAGAAACTATAAAACAATTCCTTCAGTTTAAACTAAGCCACATTTTAATTGGCTTCACTTTGGACCATAAACTTCCTGTATGACCTTTTATTGTTTTCTGGACTTTCTCATTGCCTCTCCGCCCCTCCTCACATGATTTGTAGTTATGATATCTTCAAGTTTCCCCAAATTTTCAACCATGCTATCTCTTCTACCAAATCTCCCTTTCCTCAGGGACTTCCCTTTTAGAGCCGTTCTCTTGCTCTAATCTCATCACTCTCTAAGTCTGGTACACTGTTGGATCCACCTTTTGCTAAATCTTCTTTTTCTTGGTTTAGTCATACTCTGTTTTACTGGAAAACTTTCTCAAGAGGCTTCCTAAGAAATTGTGCATGGGAGAACAACTTCTTGAGTCCTTGCATGTCTGCAAATGTCTTTCTTCACCTCTCACAAATTATTGAGAATTAGATAGTCAGAGACTTCTAGGTTGAAAGTAATTTTTTATAAAATCCTTGAGGGCATTAATTGTTCTACTATAGTCTAGTACCCATTATTGATGGGAAATCAGTCATCAAACTAATCCATGTTTCTCTTTGGAGAATTTTAGCATCTCCTTATGCTTGGTATTTTGAAATATCGATATGCTCCCAAGGTGAGGATTTTATTTCCTCGTTTGTTGTCCTGAGAACTTGGTGGGGTTTTCTTTTTTTTGGTGGGACTTTCTAATCTGAAGTTTGGTGTCCTTTAGCTCTGGGAAGTTGTCTTATGACAATTTCCCCCCTCTATTTCTCTCTTTCTGTGACTCTCATTTTTTTTTTTTAGACTTTTTTTTTTAAAGGAATTCCTTTATTTTTATTATTTATTTATTTATTTATTTTTGGCTGTGTTGGGTCTTCGTTTCTGTGCAAGGGCTTTCTCTAGTTGCGGCAAGCGGGGGCCACTCTTCATTGCAGTGCACAGGCCTCTCACTATCGCGGCCTCTCTTGTTGCGGAGCACAAGCTCCAGATGCGCAGGCTCAGTAGTTGTGGCTCACGGGCCCAGTTGCTCCTTGGCATGTGGGATCTTCCCAGACCAGGGCTCGAACCCGTGTCCCCTGCATTAGCAGGCAGATTCTCAACCACTGCGCCACCAGGGAAGCCCTCATTTTTTTTTTTAATATTTAGTTATTTGGCTGCGTCGGGTCTTAGTTGCGGCACACAGGATCTTCATTGCGGCATACGGGATCTTTAGTTGTGGCGTGCGGGCTCTTTTGTGGCATACGGGCTTCTCTCTAGTTGTGGTGCGCAGGCTCCAGAGCGCACGGGCTCAGTAGTTGTGGCGTGTGGGCTCTAGAGTGCACGGGCTCAGTAGTTGTGGCGCGTGGGCTTAGTTGCCCCGTGGCATGTGGGATCTTAGTTCACCGACCAGGGATCGAACCCGTGTCCCCTGCATTGGAAGGCGGATTCTTAACCACTGGACCACCAGGGAAGTCCCTCTGTGACTGATTAATCAGACACTGGTCTTTCCATATTGGTTCTCTATATCACCTATCTTTTCTCTCATATTTTAAAATTTCTGATTTTTTTCTGAGTGATGTCCTTGATTTTATTTTTTCAGACCATCAATTGTATTTTTAATTTTAGCAATCATATTATTAAATCTGAAAGATTTTGTTGTAGGTTTATTCTTTTTTCATAGCATTCTCTTTTGTTTCCTAAATGTAATGTTTTCTTAACTCTCTCTAAACATATACATTAGAATTTGCAAACATTCCCTTCTGTTCCTTGAATTATATCTGTTTTCTTCAGTTTTACTGTTTTGGTTGCTTATCTGGCATTTCTCTTTCATTCTGTGGTTCTTCTCAGTTGCCTGGTCATCTTTTGTTATTTTAAAGAAATACTGACTGGTTAGCTGGTGTGGGTTTTTTCTGCTGTTATGTGAGTGGGACTGTTTCTCCAGGTGGTAGCAGTAGCCACCATGTTCCAGGTGCTGTCCTGCACAGGTTAAATATATTAATTCATTTAATCATCTCAATAACACCTCTACAGGTAGTTACTGTGGTATCTCATTAAGTTTAATATTCCATCAATTGTAAAATGTACTATAATTTTGTTTCCTGCTAAGAAGGTAAACAATGCTGTTGGACTATGACATGCCATAGACTATAAAACACATTCTGTTTTGGAGGCATTATAAAATCTTAGAATTGATAAAATAATACATTATCATTCCCATTTTACAGTTGAAGAAACTGAGGCATAGAGAGATTAAATAACTTTCCTAGGTTACATAGTTTTATCTGTAGTGGATTTACATTTGAACCCAAATGATCTGGCTTCAGAATCTTACCACTGTGCCTAACTGCTTCTCCAGGGCTCCTCACTGAGTGGGGACTCAAATGGGGGCTCTGAGTTGGGGGAGCTTTAGGGTAATGAGTTAGGGAAGCTTTCTGGCCCCAGGTCCCTCAAATGCCAGAACAAGGAGACCTTTAACCCAAGGCACCAACATTCATAAAGAAGTTTTAGCTTTCTCCACAAGATTTGTTCTCCTCTTTAGAGAAGAGTGATCTGGATTTTTTACCAGAAATCTGATGGGTCTAGTGGGCTGGGGCTGTCAAGGGTACCAAGTGGTACAGTTGATCCTCATCAGAATTATAGTCAATGGCATGTCTCCCTTTCCCAGCTTCAGGGTCTTGGTGGAGTAAATGGGTTTCCTGTCGTGGGTTCTTGGCACTTTCTTTGTCTGGCTCACTTGTCCATATCTTGTCTTCTCTGCTTTCTGCCTTCTAGAAACATATACAGATCTCTCATCTGCTCTTGACCCTGCTTCCCATTCTCTTCACTGTTGTGGTTTTACTCTTTTTTATACTTTCATTTTGGTGGGGTCTTGGGAGAAGACTAGGACTAGGAGAAATGGAGAGGTCAGTGCTTGTGCTCAGTCTTGAACCAGAAGGCCCCAGACCTCTAGTTTTAGTGAACAAAATCAAGATTATAAAAGGATGACCATCATTTGAGAAAATAAAATATTCACATTATAGCTGGCAGTGGAAAAGCACTTATAAAACCTTAGAAGCACATTTGCTTAAAAGTTTTCCTAAATGCAACTGAAGGATTCTCAACATACAACAATATTTTTAAGAGTTCCAATACATTGAGGCTTATTATTTGCTTTATGAAGGAATTATTCTTTCAAAAAGATTAACCATGAGATTTTTCCAAATTCCCCACTAGGTCATTTAGACTACAATTTTATTTTCAGAACTTTTCAGCATAAAGTAAGATACTTTTTCCTTCTGGATATTAAAAATTCAATACTTGGAAAATAATAGAGCACTTGAAATGTGGCCAGTGCAATTGAGGAACTGAATTTTAAGTTTTATTTAATTTTAATTAATTTAAGTTTAAAAAACTGATACTTAATTGTTGGAGAAGTTTTAGGTATGTTTGGAACAACTTGAATATACAAATTTACTTTTTAACTGTAAACTTCATGAAATAAAAATACAAGGTTTTCCAATGAAATTAGTTGATATCTGGATTGAGATGTGCTCTAAGTATAAAATAAACACTGGATTTTGAAAACTTAAATATAATAAAAAGAGTGTAAAACATATCGTTAAAAATTTTATATTGATTTTGCGTTATAGTGATAATACTTTGGATATATTGTCCTAAGTAAAATATATTACTAAAATTATTTTTACCTGATTTTACCAGTAGAACATTTAAAATTCATATGTAGCTTGAATTATATTTCTACTGGACAGAGTTGATCTATTCCAGGGCAAGGCTTTCCTTTTCAATAGTCATTATGATGCTGGGATTTCATCCCTCTCCTTGTCTAAGACAGTTTTACGTGACTAGTGGTGAGTGATTTACAGAGTTAATGGAGTTTTCTCTTTGAATTCTTATGCAGATCACAACCCACCTTCTCAGCCCAAGGAGAATAGCATTGGCCAGAACCATCACCAGGAGGAAACAATCCACAAGTTGGCCAGGCAGCTGAGAAACATCGGGGACAGCATCGATCATAGAATGGTTCAAGAGGTGAGAATTCAGTTTCCCCAGTAAGGGCCTGTCAGGGAGGAAGAAAGAACAAACAGAACAATGGCTGTCAAGTGGCTGGGATGCCCAGGAATTAGCAGAACACATAGATTAATGATGACTGGATTGCCAAGCATTAGATCTGAAAACTGTGAACCTGGGTCAAAGCCAGTATTAGATCTCACACTTGCTACTCTGACTGTATGGTCCATGCACCAGCAGCGTCAGCATCATTTGGCAGCTGGTCAGCTGTGCAAAATCTCGGGCCCCAGCCCACAACTCTGGAATCAGAATTTACCGTTTTACACACACCCTAGGGGATTTGAGTGCACATTAAAGTGTGAGAAACTTTGCTCCATACCCTCAAACTAGGATGCATGTTAGATTCACCTGTGAAGTTTTAAGAATTACAGATGCTGGGCCCCACCTTGAGAGATTAGTCCAGGTGAATCTAACACTCCGTCAGGGAGGAGAACCTTTGCCTTAGATGGTGGTTATCCTCCTTGAACCAAACCAGGTTATGATCTAAGCCCAACTCCCCCTGATTTCTTTGTTTCTCCTGATTATTGTATGAGATATAAGGGAAACAGGAAAGAATAATGATTACTGTTTCAAATCTTAGGGGTGATGAAATCCACAGCCCACTTAGTTTTCCTCCAGAACAACCTGTAGTTGGCAGCAGCTAGAGAATGATCACGTGGGGCTCTGTGGTAGGGGGCTGGCTGCCCCTCAGAGCCCAACTTCCTCCCCTTAAACGCATCACAGGACAGGTGCCTGTGGTGATTTCTTGTTTATCACTGCTGCTGCCATCATGCTGACTTCAGGGAGTGTCAGGCCCTCTTCTATGCTCTGGTCCAAATGTGGCAGCACTCAGCCATGCCCTCAAATAAAACATTCCCTGAGACAAAACAAGAATGGAAGGTCCCAACAATAACGTTACTGAAAGTAAGAAGGAAACAAACACAAATAAAATACTGATAGATCAATTTCACTCAAACAAATATTTATTGAGTGCCTATTATGTGCCAGACTCAGTTCCAGGCACTGATAGACCAATTTCACTCAACAAACATTTATTGAGTTCCTACTATGTGCCAGACTCAGTTCCAGGCAGAGAGCAGGAATGGAAGATGAGCCTGCTGTCATAGGACTCATAATGTAGGAGAGACAAACAGTAAAGCAGATGACTAGACTCTAGGGGATACTGAGTGATGGAGAGTGACTTTGGATGGGTCATCAGGGAAGGCCTCTCTGGGGAGGCGATATTTGAGCAGAGACTGGAAGTGAGGGAGTGAGCCATGGGAATACCTGGGGGGAAAGTGTTCCAGACAGAGGAAACTGGGAGGGCAAAGCCCTTGGGATAGGAACAACAAGGAGGCCAGATTGGCTGGAGTTGGGGGTGCTGAAGTCCAGGAGTTGGCCTCCGTCCTAAAGGCGGGGGTAAGGTGTTTGGGTTTTGCGCCAAGTATAAAGGAAGCTTCTGGGGAGGGAGAGCAGGAGAGTGCCATGTGCTGATTTACGTTTAGAATGAAGCCTGGCTGCATGGTGCAGAGAGTAGGCTGTTGTGAACATTAAGAGAGATAATCTATGTAAATCACTTGGAATAGAGACTGACCCACAGAAAATGATCAATAGATGTTACTGAAGCCAAAAAATTAATTTGTTTTTGGCCTTTGCCCTTTCACTATTTGGAGTTGAACACTTCTTTGCTGTGTATCATTTATTACAGGGCACTCATGATACTCTCCACCTCCCTTCCATGCTCCAGCTTCCTCTATAGTTTTCACTGATGACTGTGCTTTATGAATTCTGGGCAAGTCCTTAGTTCAACTTTTCTGCTTCTTTATTAGCTAACACTCTGAATACTCCTGGTTCCTTCTAATTTTTTCTCTGAAGAGGAGAACAGAGTAGGACAAATCACAACCACCTATTTTCTAAGTTTACCTCAACCCAATCAGGAAGTCACTTCTCCATGTAACCACCTCTTCCATTCTTCCATTTTTCTTTTCTTTCTCTCCCTTACCTTTTTTTTTTTTTTTTTTTGGTAATGATTTTTTCCCCTTACCTTTTAAGTTGTAATTTACTTATGTTTTAAATTTACCTCTGCAGCTTAATAAATTGACACTTTTCTTTTTTAAAAAAATAATAACTTTATTGAGAAATAAAATTCACATAACATACAATTCACCCATTTCAACAATATAATAAATGGTTTGTAGTATATTCATAGAGTTGTACAGCCAGTCATCACAATCAATTTTAGAACATTTTCATCACTCCAGAAATACACCTCAAATCCAATAGTAGTCCCTTCTCATTTCCTCCCATTTTCCCCCCTAGCCCCACCAATCTATGTTCTGTCTCTCTGGATTTGCCTATTCTGGAATTTCACATAAGAGGACTAATATAATATGTTGTCTTTACGTTTGGCTTCTTTCACTTAACACAATATTTTTTTCAAGGTTCATCCATGTTGTAGCATGAATCAGTACTTCATCTCTTTTTATTGCTGAATAATATTCTTTTGTATGTATATATCACATTTTGTTTATCCATTCATCACTTGATGAACGTTTGGGTTGTTTCCACTTTTTGACTATTATAAATAATGATGCTATGAACATTTGTGTAGAAGTTTTTGTGGAGGCATGTGTTTTCAATTCTTTTGAGTACCTAGGAGAGGAATTGCTGAGTCATATGACAATTTTATATTTAACTTTTTGAGGAACTTCCAGACCATTTTCCAAAGCGGCTGTACTATTTACATTGTGGCCCACCAGCAGGGTACAAGGGTTCCTGTTTCTCCACATTCTTGTCAAAATGTATTGTTAACTGTCTTTTTGATTATAGTCAGCCTAGTGGGTGTGAAGTAGAATCTCATTGTGGGTTTGATTTGCACTTCCCTGATGGTTAATGTTGTGCATCTTTTCATGTGCTTATTGGTCATCTGTGTAACTCTTTGGAGAAATGTCTATTCAGATCCTTGGCCCATTTTTAAATTGGGTTGTCGGAGTTCTTTATATATTCTAGATGTACGTTCCTTATCAGATATATTATTTGCAAATATTTTCTCCCATTCTGAAGTTCGTCTTTCACCTCCTTTTATGTCTTTCACCTTCTTGATGTTCATGGAAGTGCAAAAGTTTTAAACTTTGATGAATTTCAATTTATCTATTTTTCTTTTGTTCCTAGTGCTTTTGGGGTCATATCTAAGAAACCATTGCCTAATCCAAAGTCATGAAGATTTATACCTATGTTTTCTTTCAAGAGATTGACTTTTAGCTCTTAAATTTAGGTCTTTGACCCATTTAGAGTTAATTTTTTGTATATGGTATGAATTAAAAGTTCACCTTCATTCTTTTGCATATGGGTATTCAGTTGTCACAGCACCATCTGTTGAAAAGACTACTTTTTTCCTACTGAATTGCCTTGGCACCCTTGTTGAAAATCAACTAACTGTAAATTTTGGGGTTTATTTCTGGACTCTCAATTCTATTCCATTGATCTATATGTCTATCTGTATGCCTGCCCTAGCTTTTCTTGCAACATTTTACAAAGCTAGCTTTGACCTAGACTTTTAAAGTAATCTTGTCTTGTACTGCAAAATTGCATTTTAGAACACTTTAAATAGACCACAGAATATTTTAAAAATAATTCTAAAAATTCCTCCTAAGTTTGCCTCTAAAATGCTAAAGAGTAAAATGCATGGTTTACTCTGCTACTTTAAGGCTTACCTCAAGCAACTATAACAGAATTTCAAATCTAGCATGGTATATTTCTTTCATATAGTCATTTATTCACCTTTTGTACTTTGTTTAATCGAGTGGTCACATTGATTCTCCAGATGTCTTCCTGCTTTTGATGTATTTAAAGAAACTTTTATTCTTGTTCTTGGAACTCCCCAGCAAGGAGCTCACCAAGGTGTATTTTTGTCTACCAAATCGATTGTCCTTGAGCTATCACATAGCTTGACTTCTTATTCTTTTCACTTAAGCAAGTGTTCTGTGTTTTCAAATAGGCCTTGATTCTCAAAATAACTTCTTCTATTTTGCCATCTAGTTTTGAGGGGTTCTGGTTCAAGGACCTGGTCTTTTTTTTTTTTTTTTTAATATGCAGCATGTAAATTTCCTAAAGTGTGTTTAAAAATAGTGTTGGGACTTCCCTGGTGGTGCAGTGGTTAAGACTCCGTGCTCCCAATGCAGGGGGCCCGGGTTCGATCCCTGGTCAGGGAACTAGATCCCACACGCATGCTGCAACTAAGAGTTCGCATGCCACAACTAAGGAGCCTGCGTGCCGCAACTAAGGACCCCACGAGCCACAACTAAGGAGCCCATGTGCCGCAACTAAAGAGCCCGCGAGCCGCAACTAAGACCTGGTGCAGGGCTTCCCTGGTGGCACAGTGGTTGAGAATCTGCCTGCCAATGCAGGGGACACAGGTTCGAGCCCTGGTCTGGGAAGATCCCACATGCCACGGAGCAACTGGGCCCGTGAGCCACAACTACTGAGCCTGCGCGTCTGGAGCCCGTGCTCCGCAACAAGAGAGGCTGCGATAGTGAGAGGCCTGCGCACCGCGATGAAGAGTGGCCCCCGCTCACCGCAACTAGGGAAAGCCCTCGCACAGAAACGAAGACCCAACACAGCCAAAAATAAATAAATAAATAATAAATTTATTAAAAAAAAAAAAGACCTGGTGCAACCAAATAAATAATATAAAAAAAGTCTTCCTGTTGCTTTTACGATCTTAAATGTGTCTTTGAAATTTTTCTCCACAGGACTCGCTCCTGGGTTCTAGAAACTTCCCCCTCCCTGTCCCTACAGGCCTAGGAGTGGCAACAACTCTGCTGTTGCCAGACTACCCTTATGCCTCCTCCCCCCACTTTTGTAGAGAGTGTCTTTATCTGACCTTCCCTGAATTATTCCTAATTTGAGTATGCCATCTGTTTTCTCTGGGACCCTGACAGTAATGTATAAGGAATTTCTTAGTTTGTTAGAAAGACAAGAGGGAAACGAACATTTATTAAACATTTTCTTCCACGTACTCTGAGATACTCTTATGTGTTTTATTTAATTTTCCAAATAACTCTATGAATTAATGGAATAGGTATTTCAGGAGAGGCATCTGAGGTTCAGAGAGATTAGATATCCTATCCAAGGTTACTCAGCAACTAAGTGGCAAAACTGGAATTTAAATATACGAGCATCTGACTCAGTGCTCTATACATTTTCTTGTCTGCCTTGCTGGAAGGAAATTCATTCAATTCTTGTAACTGATATCAACTATAAAAGGGAGAAAAAAAGTTCTTTCATGATTTCCAGTTACTGATAGGACAAAGTCTAAATTCCTTAGCCTGCTGCTAATGGTTTATCATGCATTCATTCATTCAGTCAACTAATATTTATTGAGCACCTACTATGTGTCAGGCTCCATTTAAGTGCTGGAGATATGGCAGTGATCAAGAGAAAACTTCCCTGATCTCGTGGAGACAAACAATAAACAAACAAAGAATATAGTTTATCAGATAGTCATGAGGAGTGTTGGGGGATTTGCAATTTTAAGGGAAGGCCTCACTGAAGGTGCCTTCTGAGCAAAACCTTGACAGAGGTAGGGGAGGATCCGTGGACCTGGGGGGAGAGCAGTGGAGGCAGGTGAATAGCAAAGACTGAGGCAGGGGCATGTCTGGCAAATTTGAAGAATAGCAAGGAGGCCAGGGTGGCTGAAGCTGAGTAATGCAGAAAGCCGTAAAGATACGGTCAGAGAGGTGGGTGGCAGGGCCTTGAGGTCACTGTAAGGGCTCTTTTGAGTGCAGCCAAACCACTGGAGAGCACTGAGCAGAGGGGCCGCATCTCAACAGTCCCCGAGGCTGCTGGGTTGAGAACAGACTGCAGGAGGAGGGCAGGGCCAGGGAGAGCCCTTTCTGTCTGGCCCCCAGCCTTCTTCTCCTGATACTCCCATAAAAACAGTGGCATTTACTTACAGCTCCAGAAACCTGCTGTGGTCTTCGTCACTTCCAACTGTGCTCATATTCACCCCTCTTCACCATCTAAGTCTGTTCTTCCAACCCCAAAGCAGACTCCCTTACTTCTTTGAAAGGACTAAGAAAGTGCTCTGGGAAGCCAGAGAAAGAGGTTAATCAACCCTGAAAAGAGTGCCCCAATTTGCTGATGGTGAAGATGGGAAAACATCCAGAGGAAAACTTCCCAAGGTGTTGTGGAGGGTATGGACATTATGGAACAGACTAAGATATTCTTCCACTCATACACTTCATGAAGCAGCCCGAGAAGCTTGTCTGTGGCATTGATTGAATTAATATCAATACCGAATTTCTAACTTTGGATTATTTTATCACTTTAAAAAAAATTTTAACCTCTTTCTTGCTCTCTCTCTTTTTAAACAGGATTTTCAACAAGAAGGCAGAGCTATCCTGGCTCATTTTGCCTTAGTTTTCTTTGGAGGAGTTCACATGTTGTTGCGCTTTCTCTGGAATAACCATGTGTGATGTAAAAGGAACATAAATGTCAGGTTCTGCTTTCCTGCTACCCTCTGAGAAAATATGCATCCCACCGGGGCAGATGGGAAGAAGACCCGTCTCTACCTCCTCTGTTTTCACCCATCGTTGCTTTGTGCCTGGTTGTTGGAGAACTGCGGACTCACTGGCCATTTGTCTGTTCACTGGTCAACCAGCAATGAGATGTCTATGACTGCCTCATGGTAGAGCCCAAGGAACTTAGGAACCCAGGAGGCCTTGCTGCTTAGGAAACACCAGTGCTGTGGATAGTCCCAGTGCTCCTTGTAAGGAAACCTCGAACATTTCCTCTTATGAGGGAAATTGAACCTCATCCCCAAACCAGAGGTCACAGGAATGGGTGCTTTCTCCTGGGCCCCCCTCCCTGGGTACCAGGTCCTCCAGCAGCCTGTTGACCCCACTCTCGTTGCCCACGTCCAGACCTGCAGTGCCCCGTCCTCTTTTTACCTTTCTGTCTACCTCATATTCCTCCCTCCACCCTTTGAGAAGTATGGCAAGTGTTAAGAAAATTTGTTGTTATAAATTTTAAGTTCTGTATATGCATTTTGAGTTCTTTGTAGGAAAAGTGTTGTTTAAAAACTTAATAATTTAAAACATGAAATAAATATGGTTGTTTTATTGAGCATGAAACACCTGTGCATATTTCTTTTGTGAAGGAGGGATTCCACTTGTTCCTGCTCATAGGGGTTCATAATTTTGTAGTTTGATCATATATAGCATCGCCTTCATCCTTCCAAAGGGAAACACCCTCATTTTTTAGGTCTGTCTCAGGCAATGCCTATCATCACCTAGGTTTTGGCTTCCTGGCAGGGAACAGATCCTAAAACGTCTTTCTTATTTATTTTTTTTAAGTCTTTTGAGTAGGTATTTATTTATTCATATGGTTAAAAAAATCAAAACCGTATAAAAAGGTTTACAATGAAAACCCTTGCTCTTATTTTCTATACTGAATCCCAATTATGTTTATAAATTTGTTACATATCCTTCCAGAGTTTCTTTGTACAAATACCAGTAAATATATATATACACACAAAAGGTAGCATGTAATATACCCTGTTCTGTACCTTGAGTATTTTGCTTAGCATGGTGGTCAGGCACTATTCTACTTGTCTTACAAATGTTAACTCATTTACTCTTCATAAGAACATTATGAGACAGGTATTATCAATATTATTAGCTCTATTTTACTGTTAAGGAAACTGAGGCAGAAGTTAGTAGAGAGAGGCAGTACAGAAGGTAACTAAGTTGCTCAAGGGCACACAGCCAGTAAGCGACATAGCTGGGTTACCAAGCCAGGCAGGCTGTTCTCAGAGCCTGGGTTCTTAACCACGTGCTGTACTACCTCTTGGAGAGCTTGCCACGGTCCATAGAGAGCTCTGTCAGACAGGATGCACAGAATTCTGTTAAGTGGATGTAGCATCATTTATTTCATCAGCCCCTTCTTAACGGATGCCTGGGTTGTTTCTAATCATTCAGTATTATAAGCAATGCTGAAATAAATAACTATGTACCTTTTGGATATGTACAAATACATATTTCTATTGCTCATTTTTCTAGTGGGTTTCTGGTCTTGTTCTTACCGGTTTCTAGGAGCTCATGATTTATCAATGCTAAGCCAACAGCATCTACACCTTCAGATTTTTGGCAGGTTATTAAGGCTTCTTACCTCCTTTTCTTCCACGTGTATGGGTTTGCTTTAGTGCTTACAACCTTTCTGGGCTTCCCCTCAAGGCAGAGGGAGCTAAGGCAGGTACACACGGGTGATGGGCGGGTGGGTATTACACTTGGAGCAGCCAGAGGCCTGGGAAAAGGTGGCAGCTGGGATCCACTGAGTACTTGGGTCTAGGTCAGAAGAGCATTATAGCCTCACTGATGCTGGCATTCGGGCGTGGGGTGGTGGGGCCTCCACCTGGACAAAGGGCAGGCCGTGGCCAGGTCGGAGCTGGGAATGTCACTCACCCGTAAGGGGAGAGGCACCTGGTCCAGGCGGACAGCAAGAGAGGCCCCCTCCTATCCATCTGCGGAGATGAAAAGGAAGTTGGTGCCATGAAGTTGGTCTGTCGCTGTCACGAGCCCAGGACCAGGGGTTCCCTCAGCTCTCTAGATCCCCCAGGATCCCACCTCTGTCCCCCTGGGAGCCAGTGCCAGGATGCCCGAGGGGCTGTCCGTCTGCAAAAGGATGCGAGCAGGACCGATGCCTTCCAGTGGGCGAGCCCACGGCGCCCTGGTCTCCGGTCCCGCAGGGGCCAGCCCCTGTGCTCCCCCGAGCCGGCCAGTATGGGAGTGGAAGCTGGATCCCGCTCTTTCGTTTTCATTTCCTGGAAGGACAGCAACTACCACAGCACCCTGCACACCTGCTCGCCCGGGGAACCTGAGCGCACAGCACCCGGCGCTATTTGAGATTCCATCCCATGAGACCTTCCAGTTTTGGGGGCCAAGTTAAGGGTTTGGGGAAGGAGGGCCTGAGAGCGCTGGCCTAGGGTCCAGCAGCTGCGGCCACCGGTGCACTCACGATGGACAGCCGGGTGGCTCCCTCACCCCCACCTGTAATGCAGGTAAGAGCCTGGCAGCTGAACCACGCAGTGTGCACACAGAGCCACCTGCCCTCTGCCTCTTCTCCACCACCTCATTTTCCATACCCATTTTATCAGACCTTCTGCCTGGCTGGAATCTCACTTTCCAGCACGCTCCCAAACCTCACCCATCCCTCACCGCCTCTCACTCTCCTCCACCTCACTCACCTCCAGCCTCTCACTCTCTCCCTTCGAAACCCCTGTGTCATATACTGCTCCTCCTCCCTCCTTCTCACCTCTACACCAATCAGATGTAGTTCCTGCACAAGCCAGACCCTCACAGCTGGCAGATGCAACTACGCAGGGGCTCCTCTCCTTAGCAGTCCCTCTCCATTTGACGTATTTCCCTAGGAGCCTCAGAAGCCCCCAGGGCTGGGCCCCCTTCCCACCTCCAAGGCCCTTCTCCACTTCTCTCTCTCCAAGATCCATATCCACATCCTTTTTTTTTTTTTTTTTTTTAAATCAGACGTTTTCCTTGCCTTCGTGCGGAACCTTGAGCTCTATCTCTCTGCAGCTCCCTGGCTGGCATTTCCCAGGCAGTCACAGCCTGGAATTCCCCATTCCTCACACTTGGAAGAGGGCAGAGGAGCAGACAAGGAGCTCCCTGCAAGTCCCAGGTGAGTCTAGGCCTTGAACCCCTTCTCTAGCTTGGCAAGCCCCCTCTGCCAGGTGGCAACCTCTGAGGCAGGGTTACCTGGGTACAGCATGAAGTGGGGCGGGGCGGGGGAGCAGACAAGAAATGCAGTGAGAAGTATCCCCAAAGGTGTCGAATCCTCTTCTGCGGTGGCCACGGCTTCTTGAGTTTACTCTGCTGGCTCCAGATTACAGTCTTTCACTGCACATTTTCCTCCTCAGACACCAAGAGATGAACATAATGCTCTTGGAGATCCCAGAGTGAGAAAATGACTCTTGCTGGGATTGTTTTTTGTTTTTTTTTTTAAATTAATTAATTAATTTTTGGAGGCATTGGATCTTCATTGCTGCACGCCGGCTTTCTTTAGTTGCGGTGAACGGGGGCTACTCTTTGTTGTGGTGCATGGGCTTCTCACTGCAGTGGCTTCTCTTGTTGCGGAGCACGGGCTCTAGGTGCGTGGGCTTCAATAGTTGTGGCTCGCAGGCTCTAGAGCACTGGCTCAGTAGTTGTGGTGCATGGGCTTAGTTGCTCCACGGCATGTGGGATCTTCCCGGGCCAGGGCTCGAACCCGTATCCCCTGCATTGGCAGGAGGCTTCTTAACCACTGCGCCACCAGGGAAGTCCCTGGTTTCACTCTTACTTTTCATGATGTGGCAGCCTGTGGTGGGGCATGAGCCCCAAGGAGCCCCCTGTTTCTACAAAATTCTGTCACTTTTTCATCCCCTCATTCTGATGGCTGAGCCAAATCACCTCTAGGGGCCAAGATGACTGTAACACTGTAAAGATAAAGACTTCTCTTGGTGGGACCTTGGGATTCAGAAGTTCATCCTTTCTTTCTCTCTTTTGAAAATAGCATTTGCTTTTTTATATGTTTCTGGTTGAAGGTCTTTTTATCCTGGTCTCTCAGGTTCCCTGTGTCTTCACCAAGGTTCCTGGGCTCTCAGATTTCCAGCTTACAAGTCAAGTATTGTCAGGGGAGCCTTCTGGTAGGATTAGGCAGAGGCATGAAAAGCTTGAATTGGAAAGATGAAATTTACTGAGTGTCCACTGGGTACAACAGGGGTCCCCAACCCCCGGGCCATGGACCAGTAGCGGTCCATGGACCATTAGGAACCAGGCTGCACAGCAGGAGGTGATCAGCGGTCGAGTGAGGGAAGCTTCATCTGTATTTACAGCCACTCCCCATCGCTCACATTACCGCCTGAGCTCCTCCTCCTGTCAGATCAGCGGCGGCATTAGATTCTCAGAGGACCGTGAACCCTACTGTGAACTGTGCATGCAAGGGATCTAGGTTGCATGCTCCTTATGAGAATCTAATGCCTGATGATCTGAGGTGGAGCTGAGGCAGTGATGCTAGCGCTGGGGATTGGCTGCAAATACAGATTATCATTAGCAGAGAGGTTTGAATGCACAGAGACCATAATAAATCAATTGCTTGCAGACTCATATCAAAACCCTATCAGTGAGTGGCAAGTGAAAACAAGCTCAGGGCTCCCACTGATTCTACATTATGGTGAGTTGTATAACTATTTCATTATATATTACAATGTATTAATAATAGAAATAAAGTGCACAATAAATGTAATGTGCTTGAATCATCCCAAAACCATCCTCCCCCGCCCCCGCTGGTCCGTGGAAAAATTGTCTTCCATGAAACGTGTCCCTGGTGCCAAGAAGATTGGGGACCGCTGGTGTACAAGATGTTGATGACACCAAGCTGAAGACATATGTGGTTCCTACCTGTAAGGTAGACACAGAGATGGACACTCCTCCCCTTTGAAAAAAATTCTTAATATATTTAAGGATGACTGAGCCTTCACCAAGATGCTTGTCTTTGACTGCCCTGGTTTTCCCTCTCTCTAGGGGGGAGTTGATTCTCCTGTGAATCCCGAGGCAGCCACACCACCCCCAGACACCTAGGCCCAAGCCAGATGGGAAGCTCGAGTGAATCTGCTGGGTGAGGGGGGAAATCTACAAGCTGCTGGGAAGACTGCGTGAGAGAGGGGAGGAGAAAGGCTGATGTTTTTACAGAATGTAAATGTGATGCATAAACTTCTTATCCAAGGACTTGCCTTCCCCCATTTGCTATTTCTTTCTTTTTTTAAAAAATCTTTATTTATTTGGTTGTGCCGGGTCTTAGTTGTGGCAGGTGGGCTCCTCAGTTGCAGCTTGCCAGCTCCTTAGTTGCGGCACGTGGGCTCCTTAGTTGTGGCACGTGGGCTCCTTAGTTGTGGCATGCGAACTCTTAGTTGCGGCATGCATGTGGGATCTAGTTCCCTGACCAGGGATCGAACCCCGGGCCCCCTGCATTGGGAGCTCGGAGTCTTAACCACCGCGCCACCAGGGAAGTCCCCATTTGCTATTTCTTTGCGGTTTCTTTTTGGCTGCGCCAGGCAGCTTGTGGGATCTTAGTTCGACCAGGGATTGAACCCGGGGCCATGGCAGTGAAAGTGCAGAATCCTAAACACTGGACCGCCAGGGAAGTCTCTTTGCTGGGTTTTCTTCAACCTTTCCTTGGTGAGGAAGTCAGAGGAGGTCAATGTGAATTCTCCTGCGGGGAATACAGCTGACATGGCCAAGCTTGAGGACAGGCAGTCTCCTGGTTGGTAAGATGAGGATTGGAACTGGATGAGCTATTAGGCTGGATGTCCAGCCTAAGGACAAAGAGTTGAGGACGTTGCCAGTGAGGAAGTCAGATGGGGCTAACCAGTGAACAGTTGTATGTACGTAGAACCCTCTTTCAAATAATTTTATTTATTTATTTTTAAATAAATTTATTCTTTTTTTAAAAAATGTATTTATTTATTTTTGGCTGAGTTGGGTCTTTGTTGCTGCGTGCGGACTTTCCCTAGTTGCGGTGAGCGGGGCCTACTCTTCCTTGCAGTGCGTGGGCTTCTCATTGCGGTGGCTTCTCTTGTTGCGGAGCACGGGCTCTAGGAGCATGGACTTCAGTAGTTGTGGCTTGCGGGCTCTAGAGCGCAGGCTCAATAGTTGTGGTGCACGGGCTTAGTTGCTCTGTGGCATGTGGCATCTTCCCGGGCCAGGGCACGAACTCGTGTCCCCTGCATTGGCAGGCGGATTCCTAACCACTGCGCCACCAGGGAAGCCCCCAAATAATTATATTTAATTTTTGTTGTTACAAAAGTAGCACATGCTTATTGTCAAAAATAGGGAAATGACAGAGAAGCATAAGAATACATAGAACAATCAAATACACTCAAAGATAACCACAGGAAACATACTGGCTATATCCTTTCATTTCATTTTCCTAAGTAATGCTCTTGCCCAAGGAAACTCATAACTATGGAGCAGGCTGTAGATTAATGTATTTATGTGGTAGAGCTGAGAGGTGGAAAAGCTAAATGACAAGCTCAAGATCACACAGGTTTCCATGCTAAGGTCAAACCTTGGTTCTGCAGATAATCTTCTAAGAGATTTTCACATGCACTTGCTAAGCTGTGGAAATCATAGGACAGGCAGCTAGCTGACCACCAGTGGGGTCTTTAATCTGGGTGGGGGTCTAGGGGCAGGCACGTCTGACCTGGGTTGTGAAGCATCCAATTCACTTTCTGCTTGGTTGCCCCAGGGGCTGGAACACTGCTTTATATTTTCACACCCTTCAGATTTCCTGGACACAACCTGCTTTTTGAGCCGCTGACAGGACTGAGCAGAATGTGGTGTATGACTTCACAGGCCTTGGGATGACACTGTTGCCCCCAAATGACCGGCATTCTTTTAATGGGGAACAGAGCCAATCTTTTCAGGGTTAGAGGGAAGTGGGGACTCACAGACATGAGAGAACCAAGGATGGAACTGGATGAGCTATTGCGACATCTTTGTGTCTTGAAATTGGCTTTTGAAGCTCCTAGTTGTGACTAAACCACAGGAAAATACATACAGAGCCACCTCTGACTTTCAGATGTCACAGGCAGGGGAAAGGCACCTCTCGGCAACTCCCTGGTGGTGTACAAAAGGGGAAAGGGCCCTTGGGGAGCTCCAGCAGATTTTTTTGTGTCCCTGCTCAAGTTCACATCCTTCACAGATAACAGAGTCCCCAGGTACTTATCTTAATAGATACCATTCTGGCAGGCGTGGCTTCCCTGTATCTTAGAACAGGGCATCTCAAATTTTCACGTGCACATGAATGCCCTGGGAGCTCTGTGGAAATGCAGATTCTGATTCAGTAGGTCTGGGTGGGGCCTGAGATTCTGCATCTCTAATAAACTCCTGGGTGATGCTGTGGCTGCTGGAAATACATCTAAGGATCTCACCTTAGGCAGCTGTCCCAACGGCGATTTTCAGTCTCTCTGTGGAGGTGAAATCAATTTGGTGGGTCAAGATATGTATTTTTTTAAAATGAGGGGGGGGGCTTCCCTGGTGGCGCAGTGGTTGAGAGTCTGCCTGCCAATGCAGGGGACGCGGGTTCGAGTCCTGGTCTGGGAAGATCCCACATGCCGCGGAGCAACTGGGCCCGTGAGCCACAATTAGTGAGCCTGTACGTCTGGAGCCTGTGCTCCGCAACAAGAGAGGCCGCGATAGTGAGAGGCCCGCGCACCGCGATGAAGAGTGGCCCCCGCTTGCCACAACTAGAGAAAGCCCTTGTACAGAAATGAAGACCCAACACAGCTTAAAATAAATAAATAAATAAATAATAAAAATAAAGGAATTCCTTAATAAATAAATAAATAAATAAATAAATAAATAAAAAATAAGGGAGGGACATCCCTGGTGGTCCAGTGGTTAAGAATCCACCTCCCAATGCAGGGGACGTGGGTTCGATCCCTGGTCAGGGAAGTAAGATCCCACATGCTGCAGGGCAACTAAGCCTGCGCACTCTAGAGCCTGAGCTCCACAACTAGAGAGCCCCGCGCACCGCAACTCCTGAGCCCACATGCTCTGGAGCCCGTGCACCACAACTAGAGAGCCTGCATGCCGTAACTACTGAGCCCGTGGGCCCTCTAGAGCCCACACACGCCAGAACTAGAGAGAAGCCTGCGCGCCGCAATGAAGAGCCTGTGCGCCGCAACGAAAAATCCTTCATGCTGCAATGAAGATCCCGCATGCCATAGCTAAGACCTGATGTAGCCAAATAAATAAATATTTTTAAAAATACCATTAAAAAATAATAATAAAAAATGAGGGTTCAGTGATTAGGAATCCATACTCTCACTGCCGAGGGCCTGGTTTCAATCCCTGGTGGGTGAACTAAGATCCCGCAAGCTGTGTGGCACAGCCAAAAAAAAAAAAGAAAGAAAAGAAAAGAAATAGAATATATCAGAGTACATCATAAAGAGTAAAGGTAGCAGTGATTTCATGAATACTTTGTTTTGGCTCTTTATGTATACATGGCTGTGTGGGTCATGACATAAAATGTCATTTTTACTGCGGGTTGAAGTCAGAATGGTTTGAAAATCACTGTCCTACATCATGGCATGTTAGAAACAGTAAGTTAGATGGATGCAGGCGAGGTGAGAGAGGCGGGGTGGAGTGGGGAGGAATGGGGACTAGAAGTGAATGTTCTGGATGCTGTGAGTATTGACAGTGATGTCATCACCTGAAAATGAAAGGAACGTATCAAGCAACAAACAGAAGGAAGATTCCCCAAACTAACCATTTGAGGACAAAGAGCTTCCTCTTCCCTAAACTCAGGGGCTGGGCTAGACCGTGTGCATTTTTGTGCAAATGGAAATGACCTCTCCTTTGGGAAGAAGCCAAGCCAAGCCTCCCCACTGTCCCCGGCCTCCCCACAGATGGTGCTGTGTGTGCTGGCCCTGCTGGTGACGACCATAAAACTGAGTGTGAAGACCAAGAAAAGCAGTATTAGCCAAGACAACCAGGGTAAGCAATGAGGTGACAGATTGGAGGGGACTCTGAATAGACAGTGACATGCAAGAAACTGAGGACAATGGTAGTGTTAAAACAGTCATCATGGCAGAGAAACAAGCTAGTCCCTGTTTCCAGGTAGGCTCCCCAAAGAGGATGCTGATAATCATAACAAAGGCCGTTTGTTGAGTTTTTACCCTTGACCAGGTATCGTGCTGGGCATATTGTATATGCTGTCTAATTAAATTCCTCCATAGGTCTGGGATGTAGGCTCTTTTATTATCCCCACCTTACAGATGTGAAAACTGGCCTGTGAGGTGAATTATCTTGTCCATAGTCACCCACCAGTAAAACGGTGGAGCTGGGATTTGAACCTATGTCCCGCAGACCCTACAGCTGTCACTCAATCAGAGCAAGAGCCTCCAGCATCAGATGATGACAGCTCCCATTTTTAGGGGGCCAGCCGAGCACTTTACATTGTTATCTGCATTCCTCCTGGGGACCCTGATAGGTAGGTACAAGCCAGCTGTTAGTTCTGATTTGGTTGCTAAAGATTAGTCCAGCATTTTTTGCTCCTGGAGGTCACTCGACCTAGTAAACTGCAGAGATGTGGTGAAGAGTAGTGAGAAGTAGTTTTGATTGGGTGAGGGGCAGCTTGAGGGAGTCTTGAAACCAAGACAGAGGGGTTGTGACTTGATGGAGTTGATAGTTAGAAGTTATGTTAGTTTCTTGAGCAAGAGAGTAAAGGGATGCTGTGGGAAGAGAGACCTGGTCAGGGCCATCTGGGGTCCACAGAGGGGGTTGGTCAGAATGCCTAGAGGCCTTTACAGCCCCACACTGATTTGGTCATCTCACTCATTTGGACAATTTATATTTACTGAGCATCTATTACACTATGTGGCAGGCATTGCTCTAGGTGCTGGAGAAACAGCAGTGACCGAGACTGGCAAAGTGTGTGCCTTGTGGAGCTAGCTGCCCTCCTAGTGGTGGATGCAGTGAGTACAGAAGGAAGCGCGAAGCCCAGCAATGAGCCATTTGGGGGGAGGGGAGGAAGCGGGAGCCCCCAGAGCCAGCCCTGCTTTGGAAGCCAGGGGGACGGAGTGCTGACTCTTCAGGGAGACACTCGAGCCCCCGCACTGGGTCCTGGGCAAGCAGCCGGGACCTCTGTTTATATCTGTCCAGAAGCTGGGAGCCAGACAAGCTGAAAATCCCCAGTGAGCAGGCCTCCAGGGCAGGGAGAGTAAGATGATATCTGCCTGGAGTCTTGAGAGACAAAGATGGTTGATGTGAAGGAACTGAAAATACAGTGGATTGTTGCCAAGAGAAGAAGCCATGGGCTGTTCTGCTGGTCCCAGAGGTTTGGTTAGATTGGTAAGGGGAGACCTGGTTAGGCTCATCCGTCACTAGGTCAGGGAGACTTCTTGGGGGAGTCTTAGATAACACTTGCCAGCATTGGTTGAGCTCCTTGGTGTGCTGAACAGTGCCAAGCATTTTACATGCATTCCCCTCAACCAACAACAAGAGCTCCATCTGTCTCAGAAAGCACACACCGCATGCCAGACGCAGGTCTTTAAACTGACTAACTCGTAGGCTCCTCATGATGGTCCTGTGTGGCTGGTACTATTTTTGTCATTGTCCTCCTTTTGGAGATGAGGAAATTGAGACACACTCATTTAGGTCTCAGTGTTTACAGCTGGCCTGGCACCATCACTGGTAGTTTTTGTTGTTGTTGTTTTTACTTTTACTTTTTTTTTTTTGACGTGTAATTTACATACAGTCAAGTAGGCAGATTTTAAGTGTACAGCTCCACTGATTTTTATGTATGTATACACCCATGTAGCCATGACGTAGGTCAAGATTTAGACCATTTCCAACACCCCAGAAAGTTCCCTTGTGCTTCTTTCCAGTCAATTCTGCTTGCAAGGGCCACCACTATTCTGATTTTTTTTTTCCTTTGGCCACACCATGTGGCTTAATGGGATCTTAGTTCCCTGACCAGGGATTGAACTCGTGCCCCCACTGCAGTGGAAGCACAGAGTCGTAACCACTGGACCGCCAGGGAAGTACCAGCACTGTCTATTCTTGATGGTATTTCTATATCTGCCTTCTTTCTCCAATGCAGCATCTTTGAGCTTCATTCATGTGTCATGAGTCGAAGTCATTTGTACATTCTGGTTCATTGCCAGGCAGCATTCCATTGCATGAAAATATCACGATTTGACTGTCCATTCTCTGGCTGACGGATAGTTGGGATGTTTCCAGTTCTTTTCTATTGTGAACAGAGTCACTGTGGACATTCACATGTATGTCTTTCAGTGGACGCACTCACCACATCTCTTAGGTCTTTACTTGGGGGTGGAAATGCTGGGTTGTACAGTATGTGGCCTGGGTGCCTAACCTCTG
This sequence comes from Balaenoptera acutorostrata, assembly GCF_949987535.1. NCBI lineage: Eukaryota > Metazoa > Chordata > Mammalia > Artiodactyla > Balaenopteridae > Balaenoptera > Balaenoptera acutorostrata. The sequence continues at coordinate 69,015,544 of NC_080073.1, read as the reverse complement.
CAGCACACTGCGCCCCAAACAGCCCAGCGGGGGAGAGTTATTATCCCATTTCCCAGAGTGGGAAATTGAGGCTGAGAGAGAATGAGTGGCTAAAATGAGGTGACTTGGCTGGTAAGGGGCTGAGCTGGAACCCAGACCCCCAGCTTGGGGATTTGTCCCTGAGCTAGGTGGCTGATCCAGTGAACAGCAATTTGGTGTGAGGGGCTTCGACCCACTGCTGGGTTTGATGGAGACTTTGGTGGCTGACCCGGTGCTTGGAACCTGGCCCATCCTGGGGTTCAAGTCCTATGGGAAAAGGCTTTTCACCTTAATATTCTTTGAAGATGCAAGGAACAAAAAAAGTCTCTCTTTTTAAAAAAAATTTTATTGAAGTATAGTTGATTTACAATGTTGTGTTTAATTTCTGCTGTACAGCAAAGTGACTCAGTTGTACATGTATATATTCTTTTTCATATTTTTTTAAACTTTTAATTTTATATTGAAGTATAGTTGATTACCAATGTTGTATTAGTTTCAGGTGTACAGCAAAGTGATTCAGTTATACATATACATGTATCTATTCTTTTTCATATTCTTTTCCATTATGGTTTATCACAGGATATTGAATGTAGTTCTCTGTACTCTACAGTAGGACAGTGTTGTTTATCCATCCTATATATACTAGTTTATATCCGCTAATCCCAAACTCCCACTCCATCCCTCCCCCACCTCCCACCCTTGCAAACACAAATCTGTTCTCTATGTCTGTGACTCTGTTTCGTAGATATGTTCATTTGTGTCATATTTTAGACTCCACATATAAGTGATGTCATATGGTATTCGTCTTTCTCTTTCTGACTTACTTCTTCACTTAGTATGATAATCTCTAGGCAAATTTCATTCTTTTTAATGGCTGGGTAATATTCCATTGTGTGTGGTATGTGTGTGTGTGTGTGTGGTGTGTGTGTGTGCGTGTATCACATCTTCTTTATGCACTCATCTGTCAATGGACATTTAGATTGCTTCCAGGGCTTCCCTGGTGGCGTAGTGGTTGAGAATCTGCATGCCAATGCAGGGGACATGGGTTCGAGCCCTGGTCTGGGAAGATCCCACATGCCGCGGAGCAACTAGGCCCGTGAGCCACAACTACTGAGCCTGCGCGTCTGGAGCCTGTGCTCTGCAACAAGAGAGGCCGCAACAGTGAAAGGCCCGCGCACCGCGATGAGGAGTGGCCCCCGCTCGCCACAACTAGAGGAAGCCCATGCACAGAAACAAAGACCCAACACAGCCAAAAATAAATAAATAAATTAATTAATTAATTTTTAAAAAATCAAAATAGACTGCTTCCATATCTTGGCTATTGTAAATAATGCTTACTTCACTTAGTATGATAATCTCTGGGTCCACCCATGTTGCTGCAAATGGTATTATTTCATTCTTTTTTATGGCTGAGTAATATTCCTTAGTAGATATGTACCACATCTTCTTTATCCATTCATCTGTCAATGGACATTTAGGTTGCTTCCATGTCTTTGCTATTGTAACTAGTGCTGCTATGAACATTGGGGTGCGTATATCTTTTCGAATTATAGTTTTGTCTGGGTATATGCCCAGGAGTGGGATTGCTGAATCATATGGCAACTCTATTTTTAGTTTTTTGAGGAATCTCTATACTGTTTTCCATAGTGGCTGCACCAATTTACATTCCCACCAACAGTGTACGAGGGTTTCCTTTTCTCCACATGCTCTCCAGCATTTATTATTTGCAGACTAAAAAAGTCCCTTTTATTTATCATTGGACTGGAGGAGCTGACTGCAAGGGGATGAAAGGTGAGGGTGGGAGTGAGCACGAAGAAATGAAAGGAAAACCAAATTACACTCCGGAAAGATGACAGGCTTCAAAGTTTCAGGTGCTACTGTGGGCTGTGTGTGACCTCAGGGTCCTTCAGAGACAGCTTGGGAAGTCCCCTGCCCATCTCTCTGGACCTGGGAGCAGGACCTCATCTGTGTTTGATCATGTCTTCAAAATTCAAGGTTTTTCCCTCTCAGTGTAGTTTTTGTGTTTTCATGGAGGCAGAACAGCCAGAGGGGTGTGGAATCCATCGTCATCCTCTGGCCAAACACAGGAAAACAGACCCCTCTGACTCAGGAATCGTAGTTTTGAATTTTCAGGCTGATAGTCTCAAATACCATGGATTAGGGAACCATGTACAAAATGCAATTGGCAGTTGGTCCCCAGAGTCCCTGGAAGTCCTGGCTGGCTGTGCAGGCCTGCCTCTGACACCTGCATGACACCATCAAGCACTCTCCGAGTTTTACACCATACAGCTTTGTGTATCACCAGACTGATCTCCCTTGGAGGCTCTAAATTCCTATTTCCATCCTCTGTGCATCCTTTTCCTTGCATTAGTGCCAGGTGTAGGTATTATCATTAAAATTACATCTCATTCTTCTCTGTGCCTGTCCCTGACTATTGAGGCATCCTGCCACATGTTTATTAGTGGATTTGCTCTACTGCAGAGCTTCTCAACTGAGCGGTTTTTCTCTCCTTCCCCAGGGACATGTGGCAATGTCTGCAGACATTTTTGGTCGTCACAACTCGTGAGTGCGGGAGGGGTGCTGCTGGCGTCTAGTGGGTAGACGCCAGGGACGCTGCTAAACATCTTACAAAGCGCCCACAGCAAGGGACTGTCAGATCCAAAGTGTCTATAGTGCTGAGGCTGAGAAATTCTGCTGCACTGTGAATTGCTGGTAAGGTTTTTCTGTCTTAAAAAAAATCAATTTAGAGATGCTCTTGACCTATCACAGGCATTTTATCTATCATCTGCATCACAAGTGCCTCCCCGAAATCCATCCTTTTTTAGTTTTCTTTATGGTATCTTTTGACACATATGCAAAAATTAATGTAGTCAAATGTGTGCTTCACTTTTATTACAGTCTCTGCATTTCCTGTCATGGTTGAGTCTCTGCTACCCTTGTTCAGTGCATACGGTTTCTTACTTCCACTTCTATTAGGGTTTCTATTGTTCAATTCATTAGGTCTTAATCCATCTGGAATTGATTTCTGTGACTGGTGGGAGGTGAGGGCCCAAATACAGATTTTTCCAGATACAGAGCCAGTTGTGGTTTTATCATATCTTAAATTAGCTATCCTTTCCCACTGAAATAATGTCACATACACACACATGGGGTCCCTTCTCTTTTCCAGCGATACTTGTCAATCTTCGGTTAATATCGTCAGATCTTGATTATGCAGCTTTGTAGTATCACAAAGGCCAATTGTCACTTCTATTCCTTTTTTTCCCCTTTAATAATTTTTGGGTCAATTCAGACATTTTTTTTATTATTCTTTCCTAGGTCCCCAAGTAAATAATGGAAGCCTCTCCTTCCTCCCACGCTGGGTTACGTTGCTCTGCTTTCTGTGTTTGTAACACAGTGCACTTTCCCTCTGTGTCGCTGATCAGGATGGTCATTAGATAGTCATTGGTTACTGGGGTCCCTCCCTCCTGCCAGCTTCACTCTGTGCCGTGTCCCCAGCAGTGGCACGGTGCCTGGCACATGGCTGGTGCTCAATAGACAGTGGTGGAATGAATGAGGGAGTGATAATGCATGTCTTTTTTTTTTTTAACATGAAAACTAGTTTTCTCTCTTGTGTTGTTTTGGGACCTGGCAGTCAGAGGTTGGCTTAGTCCTTGTCACTGTCAAGGTGTGGCCTCGGACAGTTGCTTCGCTCCTCTGCTTCAGTTTTCTTACCTGTCAGGCTGGACCTGATGAGCCCTGAGCTCCTTCCACTCTTACACAGCTGGGGGCCTGTGAGGGATAAAGAGCTCTGGGGAGGAGAAGCACCACACAAACTAAAATGCCAGGTTGACTCATCACAGCAGGCACAGTGCCAGGGCCCCTGATACTTTTAGGGGCCCATGAAAATGGTCCAGTTTCTTTTTTTTTTTTTTTTTTTTTTTAAGGATTTTCTTATTTATTTATTTATTTATTTATTTATTTATTTATTTTTGGCTGTGTTGGGTCTTCGGTTCGTGCGAGGGCTTTCTCCAGTTGCGGCAAGCGGGGGCCACTCTTCATCGCGGTGCGGGGACCGCTCTTCATCGCGGTGCGCGGGCCCCTCTCTATCGCGGCCCCTCCCGTCGCGGGGCACAGGCTCCAGACGCGCAGGCTCAGCAATTGTGGCTCACGGGCCCAGCCGCTCCGCGGCATGTGGGATCTTCCCAGACCAGGGCTCGAACCCGTGTCCCCTGCATTAGCAGGCAGATTCTCAACCACTGCGCCACCAGGGAAGCCCGTCCAGTTTCTTTTAAAATCAGAAGAAAACAAAGTCACACCCTTTAAGTCACATGATTTGGCTTTAAATCAATCAGACACCTTTAAGTCACGTGACCCAGCTTTAGGTCAGGTCCCCCCAGCAGGGGTGTGGGGACAGGAGGAAGAGGCTCAGATGGAAAGGGAAGAAGGAAGTTTGGGGAGAACTCTTTTTTTTTTTTTTAATTTTATTTATTTATTTATTTATTTATGGCTGTGTTGGATCTTTGTTTCTGTGCGAGGGCTTTCTCTAGTTGCGGCAAGTGGGGGCCACTCTTCATCTCGGTGCGCGGGCCTCTCACTATCGCGGCCTCTCTCGTTGCGGAGCACAGGCTCCAGACGCGCAGGCTCAGCAATTGTGGCTCACGGGCCCAGTCGCTCCGCGGCATGTGGGATCTTCCCAGACCAGGGCTCGAACCCGCGTCCCCTGCATTGGCAGGCGGATTCTCAACCACTGCGCCACCAGGGAAGCCCCAGGGGGGAGAACTCTTGAGAGAAAGGGCACAGGGATGAGCACAGCCCACCCACCCAAATGCCGCTTTTACATGCTCCATGTTCACAACCACCAGCCCCGTTTTCCAGATGCCAACATCCACACAGGCCTGCAGCTTGAAAACTGCAAGCCTAAGAGTCAAGCCAGGTATTTCTGGGTCCAGAGTTCTGCCTCTGGAGAAACAAAGGGCAGTCAGACTGCAGACAGCGTTTCAGGCTGTCCAACCACTGGCCGACCCGACCAGGCTGGAAGTGCCCCCATCGGATGCTGAAGGCAGACCTCTCTTCCCTCTGTGAGGTGAGGCAATTTGGGCCGGAGAGTCAGAAGCTCCCGGTAACCAACCCCTCCTCTCTGGGCACGTCCTTGGGGTTCCGCCAACCCCATCTCCAACCCTATTGCCCAGCCTGGAGGTCCAGTCGGGGAGCTGCGGGTGGCTCTGCCGGTGCTCTGGCGCCCTCTTGTGGCCATCCTCTCTAATGCCAACTCTCAGCCCTTTCTCCTACCTCCCTCCCCAGCCCTGGGGGCTGCACTCGCCTTGGGCACCTGCAGCCTGATTTCATAACTCCTCTCCCTCTAAGTGCAATGAAGTGCCCTACAGAGGGGGTATTTTTCTCTCAAAGTCTCCCAGGGCAATCACCCCTCCCTAGACTACCCCACTACTTTAAATCAGTCAGCCCTGCCCTTTAAGTCAGGTGAGCTGGCTTTAAATCAATCAGTGACTATGGAGAACAATATGGAGGTTCCTCAAAAAACTAAAAATAGAGTTGCCATACGATCCAGCAATCCCACTCCTGGGCATATATCCAGAGAAAACTCTAATTCGAAAAGACACATGTACTCCAATGTTCACAGCAGCACTAGTAACAATAGCCAAGACATGGAAGCAACCTAAATGTCCATCGACAGATGAGTGGATAAAGAAGATGTGGTACATATCTACTAAGGAATATTACTCAGCCATAAAAAAAGAATGAAATAATGCCATTTGCAGCAACATGGGTGGACCTAGAGATTATCATACTAAGAGAAGTCAGAAAGAGAAAGACAAATACCATATGATTTCACTTATATGTGGAATCTAAAATATGACAAAATGAACTTATCTACATAAAAAGAAACGGACTCAGAGACATAGAGAACAAACTTACGGTTACCAAAGGGGAAAGGTGGGGAGGGATAAATTAGGAGTTTGGAATTAGCAGGTACAAACTACTATATATAAAATAGATAAACACACAAGGTCCTACAGTAGAAATAAAATAAGGAGAAAGCCCCCCCCCCACCAGCATGCGTGTGCACACACTCATACTCACACACACACTCACATTAACACCAGCCCAGGGAGACAGCCCAGGCACTGACTCTGAGGTCACAATGAACAGGATCCAAAAAGCAATTACACTACACAGGCATTGTGCTAATACAATTATTGAAATTGCTAGTTGAAAACAGTTAATGGAATAATTAAGACAGACTGACCTAAAAGCTGATTTAAAATTAACCTGGCACGTGAATACTGTCTAAATAATTACTCTCTCCTATGATCTAGTCTCTCATTAAAGTTAAATTTCTTTGGGAGAAATTCTACATTTTGCACCATAGTTGGAAAGAAGAAGCCACACTCACTCACCTGCTGATGAAAGTGGAGGGTTATCAGCGGAGCTAAAGGGGAAATGAGCGTCCCGGCTTCCCAGGTGCTGAGAGATCCGTCTCTGCAACAAACCACCCTCCTTCCCACTTTTCCCTCAAGAAATGATGAAAAGCTATTAAAATTGCATCAGCTGAGGACCCCAAATCACTAGGTGCCTGAGTGGGAGGGAGGTGCCTGTGGGGCTGGGGTCTCGCAGAGGCATCACAAACTCAGAGGAAACTCAGTAAGCTGTCATCCAACTAATTTCTCCACAGGTGAGAAAAACTAGGTCAAGGAGGGAAGAGGCTTGTTAAAGGCCAAACACCAAGCCAGTGGCAGGGGTGGGAACAGAAACGATTTTCAGCTGAAAGCTCCCCCCACCCCCGCAAACACCTCTCTTTTCTTTATTTATTTACTTTTGAATTTTTGAATTTTATTTATTTTTTTATACAGCAGGTTCTTACTAGTTATCTATTTTATGCATATTAGTGTCTATATGTCAATCCCAATCTCCAAATTAATCCCACCATCACCCCCCCACCCCCCGCCGCTTTCCCCCCTTGGTGTCCACACGTTCATTCTCTACATCTGTCTCTATTTCTGCCCTGCAAACAGGTTCATCTGTACCATTTTTCTAGATTCCACATATATGCGTTAATATAAGATATTTTTCTCTTTCTGACTTACTTCACTGTGTATGACAGTCTCTAGATCCATCCACATCTCTACAAATGACCCAATTTCATTCCTTTTTATGGCTGAGTAATATTCCATTGTATATATGTACCACATCTTCTTTATCCATTTGTCTCTCAATGGGCATTTAGGTCGCTTCCATGACCTGGCTATTGTAAATAGTGCTGCAATGAACACTGGGGTGCATATGTCTTTTTTTTTTTTTTAATTTTTATTCATTATTTATTTATTATGTTTATTTTTGGCTGTGTTGGGTCTTCGTTTCTGTGTGAGGGCTTTCTCCAGTTGCGGCGAGTGGGGGCCACTCTTCATCGCGGTGCGTGGGCCTCTCACTATCGCGGCCTCTCTTGTTGCGGAGCAGAGGCTCCAGACGCTCACGCTCAGTAGTTGTGGCTCACGGGCCCAGTTGCTCCGCGGCACGTGGGATCTTCCCAGACCAGGGCTCGAACCCGTGTCCCCTGCATTGGCAGGCAGATTCTCAACCACTGCGCCACCAGGGAAGCCCCCATGTGTCTTTTTGAATTATGGTTTTCTCTGGGTATATGCCCAGTAGTGGGATTGCTGGGTCATATGGTAATTCTATTTTCAGTTTTTTAAGGACCCTCCATACTGTTCTCCATAGTGGCTGTATCAATTTACATTCCCACCAACAGTGCAAGAGGGTTCCCTTTTCTCCACTCCCTCTCCAGCATTTGCTGTTTGTAGATTTTCTGATGATGCCCATTCTAACTGGTGTGAGGTGACACCTCATTGTAGTTTTGATTTGCATTTCTCTAATAATTAGTGATGTTGAGCAGCTTTTCATGTGCTTCTTGGCCATCTGTATGTCTTCTTTGGAGAAATGTCTATTTAGGTCTTCTGCCCATTTTTTGATTGGGTTGTTTGTTTTTTTAATATTGAGCTGTATGAGCTGTTTATATATTTTGGAGATTAATCCTTTGTCCATTGATTCGTTTGCAAATATTTCCTCCCATTCTGAGGGTCGTCTTTTCTTCTTGCTTGTAGTTTCCTTTGCTTTGCAAAAGCTTTTAAGTTTCATTAGGTCCCATGTGTTTATTTTTGGTTTTATTTCCATTACTCTAGGAGGTGGATCAAAAAAGATCTTGCTGTGATTTATGTCAGAGTTCTTCCTATGTTTTCCTCTAAGAGTTTTATAGTGTCTGGTCTTACATTTAGGTCTCTAATCTATTTTGAGTTTATTTTTGTGTATGGTGTTAGGGAGTGTTCTAATTTCATTCTTTTACATGTAGCTGTCCAGTTTTCCCAGCAACTTATTGAAGAGACTGTCTTTTCTCCACTGTATATCCTTGCCTCCTTTGTCATAGATTAGTTGACCATAGGTGCGTGGGTTTATCTCTGGACTTTCTATCTTGTTCCATTGATCTATATTTCTGTTTTTGTGCCAGTACCATATTGTCTTGATTACTGTAGTTTTATAGTATAGCCTGAAGTCAGGGAGTCTGATTCCTCCAGCTCTGTTTTTTTCCCTCAAGACTGCTTTGGCTATTCGGGGTCTTTTGTGTCTCCATACAAATTTTAAGATTTTTTGTTCTAGTTCTGTAAAAAATGCCACTGGTGGGCTTTCCTGGTGGCGCAGTGGTTAAGAATCTGCTGGCCAATGCAGGGGACATGGGTTTGAGCCCTGCTCTGGGAAGATCCCACATGGTGCGGAGCAACTAAGCCTGTGCACCACAACTACTGAGCCTGTGCTCTAGAGCCCACGAGCCACAACTACTGAGCCCATGCGCCACATCTACTGAAGCCCATGTGCTCTAGAGCCTGTGCTCAGCAACAAGAGAAGCCCACACACTGCAATGAAGAGTAGCCCCTGCTCACTGCAACTAGAGAAAGCCTGCGTGCAGCAACGAAGACCCAACACAGCCAAAAATAATAAAAATAAATTTATAAAAAAATACTATACTAATATCAATAAAAATAATGTTAAAAAAATGCCACTGGTAATTTGATAGGGATTGCATTGAATCTGTAGATTGCTTTGGGTAGTATAGTCATTTTCACAATATTGATTCTTCCAATCCAAGAACATGTTATATCTCTCCATCTGTTTTTGTCATCTTTGATTTCTTTCATCAGTGTCTTATAGTTTTCTGAGTACAGGTCTTGTACCTCCCTAGGTAGGTTTATTTCTAGGTATTTTATTCTTTTTGCTGCAATGGTGAATGGGATTGTTTCCTTAATTTCTCTTTCTGATCTTTCATTGTTAGTACATGGGAATGCAAGAGATTTCTGTGCATTAATTTTGTATCCTGCAACTTTACCAAATTCATTGATTAGCTCTAGAAGTTTTCTGTTGGCATCTTTAGGATTCTCTATGTATAGTATCATGTCATCCGCAAACAGTGACAGTTTTACTTCTTCTTTTCCAATTTGTATTCCTTTTATTTCTTTTTCTTCTCTGATTGCCATGGCTAGGACTTCCAAAACCATGTTGAATAACAGTGGCGAAAGTGGACATCCTTGTCTTGTTCCTGATCTTAGAGGAAATGCTTTCAGTTTTTCACCATTGAGAATGATATTTGCTGTGGGTTTGTCACATATGGTCTTTATTATGTTGAGGTAGGTTCCCTCTATGCCCACTTTCTGGTGAGTTTTTATCATAAATGGGTGTTGAATTTTGTCAGAAGATTTTTCTGCATCTACTGAGATGATCATATGGTTTTTCTTCTTCAATTTGTTGATATGGAGTATCACATTGATTGATTTGCATATATTGAAGAATCCTTGCACCCCTGGGATAAATCCCACTTGATCATGGTGTATGATCCTTTTAATGTGTTGCTGGATTCTATTTGCTAGTATTTTGTTGAGTATTTTTGCATCTATATTCATCAGTGATATTGGTCTGTAATTTTCTTTTTTTGTAGTATCTTTGTCTGGTTTTGGTATCAGGGTGATGGTGGCCTCATAGAATGAGTTTGGGAGTGTTCCTTCCTCTGCAGTTTTTTGGAAGAGTTTGAGAAGGATGGGTGTTAGCTCTTCTCTAAATGTTTGATAGAATTCACCTGTGAAGCCATCTGGTCCTGGACTTTTGTTTGTTGGAAGATTGTTAATCACAGTTTCAATTTCATTACTTGTGATTGGTCTGTTCATATTTTCTATTTCTTCCTGGTTCAGTCTTGGAAGGTTATACCTTTCTTAGAATTTGTCCATTTCTACCAGGTTGTCCATTTTATTGTCATAGAGTTGCTTCTAGTAGTCTCTTATGATGCTTTGTATTTCTGCGGTGACTGTTGTAACCTCTCCTTTTTCATTTCTAATTTTATTGATTTGAGTCCTCTCCCTCTTTTTCTTGATGAGTCTGGCTAAAGGTTTATCAATTTTGTTTATCTTCTCAAAGAACCAGCTTTCAGTTTCATTGATCTTTGCTATTGTTTTCTTTGTTTCTATTTCATTTATTTCTGCTCTGATCTTTATGATGTCTTTCCTTCTGCTAACTTTGGGTTTTGTTTGTTCTTCTTTCTCTAGTTCCTTTAGGTGTAAGGTTAGATTGTTTATTTGAGATTTTTCTTGTTTCTTGAGGTAGGCTTGTATTGCTATAAATTTCCCTCTTAGAACTGCTTTTGCTGCATCCCACAGGTTTTGGATCGTTGTGTTTTCATTGTCATTTGTCTCTAGGTATTTATTGATTTCCTCTTTGATTTCTTCAGTGATCTCTTGGTTATTTAGTAACATATAGTTTAGCCTCCATGTGTTTGTGTTTTTAACATTTTTTTCCCTGTAATTGATTTCTAATCTCATAGCGTTGTGGTCAGAAAAGATGCTTGATATGATTTCAATCTTCTTAAATTTACTGAGGCTTGATTTGTAACCCAAGATGTGATCTATCCTGGAGAATGTTCCGTGCGCACTTGAGAAGAAAGTGTAATCTGCTATTTTTGGATGGAATGTCCTATAAATCAATTAAATCAATTAAATGTATCTCGTCTATTGTGTCATTTAAAGCTTGTGTTTCCTTATTAATTTTCTGTCTGGATGATCTGTCCATTGGTGTAAGTGAGGTGTTAAAGTCCCCCACTATTATTGTGTTACTGTTGATTTCCTCTTTTATAGCTGTTAGCAGTTGCCTTATGTACTGAGGTGCTCCTATGTTGGGTGCATATATAGTTATAATTGTTATATCTTCTTCTTGGATTGATCCCTTGATCATTATGTAGTGTCCTTCCTTGTCTCTTGTAACATTCTTTATTTTAAAGTCTATTTTATCTGATATGAGTATTGCTACTCCAGCTTTCTTCTGATTTCCATTTGCATGGAATATCTTTTTCCATCCCCTCACTTTCAGTCTGTATGTGTCCCTAGGTCTGAAGTGGGTCTCTTGTAGACAGCATATACATGGGTCTTGTTTTTGTATCCATTCAGCAAGCCTGTGTCTTTTGGTTGGAGCATTTAATCCATTCACATTTAAGGTAATTATTGATATGTGTGTTCCTATTACCATTTTCTTAATTGTTATGGGTTTGTTTTTGTAGGTCCTTTTCTTCTCTTGTGTTTCCCACTTACAGAAGTTCCTTTAGCATTTGTTGTAGAGCTGGTTTGGCGGTGCTGAATTCTCTTAGCTTTTGCTTGTCTGTAAAGCTTTTGATTTCTCTGTCGAATCTGAATGAGATCCTTGCTGGGTAGAGTAATCTTGGTTGTAGGTTTTTCCCTTTCATCACTTTAAATATATCATGCCACTCCCTTCTGGCTTGCAGAGTTTCTGCTGAGAAATCAGCTATTAACGTTATGGGAGTTCCCTTGTATGTTATTTGTCGATTTTCCCTTGTTGCTTTCAATAATTTTTCTTTGTTTTTAATTTTTGTCAATTTGATTACTATGTGTCTCGGCATGTTTCTCCTTGGGTTTATCCTGCCTGGGACTCTCTGCGCTTCCTGGACTTGGGTGGCTATATCCTTTCCCATGTTAGGGAATTTTTCGACTATAATCTCTTCAAATATTTTCTTGGGTTCTTTCTCTCTCTCTTCTCCTTCTGGGACTCCTATAATGTGAATGTTGGTGCGTTTAATGTTGTCCCAGAGGTCTCTTAGGCTGTCTTTCATTTCTTTTCATTCGTTTTTCTTTCTGTTCTGTGGCAGTGAATTCCACCATTCTGTCTTCCAGGTCACTTATCCGTTCTTCTGCCTCAGTTATTCTGCTATTGATTCCTTCTAGTGTATTCTTCATTTCAGTTATTGTATTGTTCATCTCTGTTTGTTTGTTCTTTAATTCTTCTAGGTGTTTGTTCTTTAATTCTTCTAGAACTTTGTTAAACATTTCTTGCATCTTCTCGATCTTTGCCTCCATTCTTTTTCCAAGGTCCTGGATCATCTTCACTATTGTTATTCTGAATTCTTTTTCTGTAAGGTTGCCTAGCTCCACTTCATTTAGTTATTTTTCTGGGGTTTTATCTTGTTCCTTCATCTGGTACAAAGTCCTCTGCCTTTTCATTTTGTCTATCTTTCTGTGAATGTGGTTTTCCTTCCCCAGGCTGCAGAACTGTAGTTCTTCTTGTTTCTGCTGTCTGCCCTCTGGTGGATGAGGCGATCTCCTTCTCCTTTCAACTCACGGTTTCCTGCCTTATCCCAGACCAGAAGAGCTCTTGGCCTGGTGTGTGGCTCCACAGAGGTGCTGTTGGGCTGGACCAGGGTCCTGAGGCCATGCCACAGGGTGGTCCCAGGCTGTTGGGCAGTTTTCTCTTGTCCGCATCTCTAGCCAGCTGCCTGCCATTGGCCAATCCAGGATTCTGTGATGGCACTGGGCCCGTGTGCAGGATGCACTTGAGGAGGCCCACCTGTGGGAGGAGGGTCGTGGCCACCCCGCCCTCTGAGGGGCCGAGGCCCCTGGCAGGAAGCTCTCAGCCAGTGTCTGAACAAAGGACGTTGTGTCCTCATTCTTTGCAAACCCTCAGAGTTACCTCAATAACATTTTTTTAAATGGACTTCCCACTTGGCATATTTATGTGATAAAGAATTTCCCCCATTAAAATTCAGGAACAACATGTTATTAGAAAGCAAATGATCTATTAGTTGGAGGACTTTAAAATTCTAACCAGAAAACACTTACTCTTCACCCTCTTGGTCATCTTTATTTATCCCTCTGATTTCTCCAGAACCTTTCCTTCAAGGAGAAATCTCTGGGCTCTGCAGGGACTGTGAGTGGTGACAGTCAGGTAATTCTGAGACTGAAAAGCTCGAGGAAAAGAGACGAGGTCTGTAAACATCTGGATAGTTGGGGTAAAGGAGGTTTCTCCATGGAGAGGTGTAAACACAAGTATAAAGGCCTGGGTGTGGGGCTGGCATGAAAAGTGGTCTGACGGCATGTGGATCAGAGGCCCTGACTAGGGAGATGCCCTGAGTGGGGCTTCTGCCCAAGGTGGAGGGCAGTGGCTACGGTCTGGGCTGGGGAGGAGGGGAATGTGTGGGTCACCAGCTGTTGTTCTGACTGATCCTGGGAAGGAGCGTGTCATTTCCTGGCTGATGAGCCGGGGGAGGGATTGGGTCTGTGTGGCTTGGTCAGGAAAGGGGGGATCCTTAGTCTCAGCAGAGCCTTTGCGGAGAAGGGTGTTTGAGGGAAGCAGTTTCCCAGACACAGAGGGTAAGGGGATTATTTCTGGACCTTCAGGTCACCTTCAACATTGTCGAAAGGCAATGGGAGGGAGGGGACACTCAGACCCTGGGCTGTGACAGGAGGGAGGGAATACGTATGCACCTCAAGGGTCAGAGAGGCAGGCTTGGCGCCCCCTGCTGGCCAGCTGGGAAGTGCAGGCCGCAACCTCTCAGTTCCGTGAAGCCCATGCTCCCAGCTGGCAAGCCTGCAGAAACCACTAAATTTGGAAATTCAAACTGAAATGGAGCCACATATCCCATGACTTCTCCAAAAACAGTTATAGAATAGTTAAATGGAAACCATATGCAATCAAAAGACTGTAGACACAAACTTTACAACTTACACCAACATTCACTCAAAATTGTCCATAGACAAATTTAAAATGCAAAACTATAAAAATTGTAGATGAAAGCATAGAAGGACATCTACATCACCTTGGGCTTGGCGAATTTTAACATAAAACCTCAAAAGCCTACCCACAAAAGAAAATTTTGAACATGGACTTTAAAAATTTAAAATTTTAGGGCTTCCCTGGTGGCGCAGTGGTTGAGAATCTGCCTGCTAATGCAGGGGACACGGGTTCGAGCCCTGGTCTGGGAAGATCCCACATGCCACGGAGCAGCTGGGCCCGTGAGCCACAATTGCTGAGCCTGCGCGTCTGGAGCCTGTGCCCCGCAACGGGAGGGGCCGCGATGGAGAAAGGCCCGCGCACCGCGATGAAGAGCGGTCCCCGCACCGCGATGAAGAGTGGCCCCCGCTTGCCGCAACTGGAGAAAGCCCTCGCACGAACCGAAGACCCAATACAGACAAAAATAAATAAATTAATTAATTAAAAAGAAAATCCTTAAAAAAAAAAAAAAAAGAAGCTGATGTTTAAAAAAAAAAAAAAAAAAAAAAAAAAAAAATTTAAAATTTTAAACTCTCAGAAAACCAAAAGACAAGCCACAAATTGGGAAAAAAAATATTTGCAAAACGCATATCTGATAAAGAATTTGTACAACTATAAAGCAAACACCTTCATTACAGATGGGTAAAGATCTGAAACCTGACCAAAGAAGATATACAGATAATAAATAAGTGGACAAAAATATGATCAATGTCATATATCATTAGGGAATTACAAATTAAAACAACAAGACAGGGACTTCCCTGGTGGCGCAGTGGTTAAGAACCCACCTGCCAATGCAGGGGACATGGGTTTGAGCCCTGGTCCGGGAAGATCCCACACGCTGCGGAGCAACTAAGCCGGTGAGCCACAACTACTGAGCCTGCGCTCTAGAGCCCGCGAGCCACAACTACTGAGCCCGCGTGCCACAACTACTGAAGCCCATGTGCCTAGAGCCCGTGCTCTTCAACAAGAGAAGCTACTGCAATGAGAAGCCCACGCACCGCAACGAAGAGTAGTCCCTGCTCGCCGCAACTAGAGAGAAAGCCCGCGCAGCAACAAAGACCCAACACAGCCAAAAATAAAAAAATAAATAAATTAAAAATAAATAAATAAATAAATAAATAAAACAAGACAGCACCACACACCTATTAGAGCTGCTAACCTCCTCCCAAAATGACAATACCGATTACTGGAGGATGGGGAACAACAGCAACTCTTCCTCATTGCTGATGGAACACATAGTCGGCCTCTTGAGATACAGGCTGGCAGTATTTTCCAAAGCCAAACAGGTCTCACACCTTGAGATCCATCAATCATGCCTCCAGTATTCACACAACTGCTTTGGAAAACTGTATCCAAACAAAAACAAGGATGCTATTATGCACAGAACCTCTACTCATAATGTCTAAACCTTACAGGAATTAGGATGTCTTCAGTAGATGATGCATAAGCAAACTGGGGTACATCCATGTGAAAGGGAGCAGAATATGACACCCTGAAATGTGGAATTTCAAGAGAACCTAAAGAGCTAAAACAATTTTTAGAAAGAAAATCAACACAGCACACAGCAACATTAAATAAAACACTGTGATACTGGCATGAAGATATACATACAGATGAATGCAACTGAATGGAGATCCTAGAAATAAACCCATTCATCTACGATGAACGGATTTCAGACTACAGTCAACAGCATTAAAATGGGGGGAAATGGTGTCTTCAACAAATGGTGCTAGGTGACTGGCTAACCACATGCAGAGGAATGAAATTGGACCCTTACCTCATACCACATACACAAAGCATCTCAAAATACATAAAAGGCTTAAATGTAAAAAGTAAAATTTTACTCAGCCCCTTGAATCCACGGGTTCCACATCAATGGATTCAACCAATGCCAGATCAAAAACTATTAGAAAAAAATGCCAAAAATTTCAAAAGGAAAAACTCGAATTTACCACATTCCAGCAACTATTTACATAACATTCACATTGTTTTTACAACATTTATATAGCATTTATATTGCATTAGTTCTTATACACAATCTAGGAATGATTTGAAGTATACAGGAAGATGTACCTAGGTTATTTGCAAATACTATATCATTTTATATAAGAGATTTGAGCGTCCATGGATTTTGGTATCTGTGGGGTGTCCTGGAACCAATCCCTCATGGATACTGAGGGACGACTGTGTAAAATCTCTAATAAAACATAGGGATAAACCTTCACAACCAGCCACCAAAAGAAAAAAATTAGATTTCCTTAAATTAAAAACCTTTGTGCATCAAAAAAATGCAATTTAGAAAGTGAAATGACAGCCCACAGAATGGAAGAAAATAATTTCACGTTATATTTATATCTGATGAGTCTTTATCCAGTGTGTATCAAGAACTTTTACAACTCATCAACAAAGACAAATAACCCAATTTTAAATGTGGACAAAGGACTTAAATAGACCCTTCCCCAAACAAGACATGCAGATGGTCAACAAGCAGCTGAAAAGATATGATGGAAATGCAACTTAAAACCACAATGCAATAATAATGCCTTCACACATGCTAAAATGGGTATAATCAAGAAAATTAAAAATAACAAATGTTGGCAACAATGCAGAGACACTGGAACTTTTAAACCTTATTGTGGAAATGGAAAATGGTGCAACCTCTGTTTACTCTATGAATATACAATTATCTATGGTTCAACAACTCCACCCCTAGATATAGAACCCAAAGAATTGAAAACAGGTGTACACATCTATTGACAGCAGTACTGTTCACGATAGCCAAAAGGTAGAAACAATGCTAATGTCCACCAATGGGTAAATGGATAAGTAACATGGAGGTTGATCCATATTATTCTGCCTTAAAAGGAATCAAGTGAAATGATGTAGCCTCTGTTGAAAACAGTATGGCAGTTCCTCAAAAACTTCAACATAGGCTTAACATATGATCCATCAATTCCACATCAGGGTATACCCAAAAGATTGAAAGCAGGGACTGGAACAGATACGGGTACACTCATCTTCATAGCAATATTAATCACAATAGCAAAAGGTGGAAGCGACCCAAGTGTCAATGGATGAATGGATAAACTAAATGTGGTATACACAAAAAGCATTGAAAATTCAGCCTTAAAAACTAAGGAAATTCTGACACGTGCTACAACATATATTAACCTTGATCCATTATGATAAGTGAAATAGCCCTGTCACAAAAGAACAAAAATGATATGATTCCACTTATATTAGGTATCCAGAGAAGTCAAATTCAAAGGCAGAAAGTAGAATGCAGTTGCTGAGGGGAATTAGTGTTTAATGGCTACAGAGTTTCACTGGTGAAAATGGAAAAGATCTGAACATGGATGGTGAGGATATTTGTACAACAATATGAGTGTGGTTAGTGCCACAGAACTGTGTACTTAAAATGGTTTAAATGGTAAATGTTATGTACATTTAATCACAATAAAAAATGAATGAAGTACTGATACATATTACAATACAGAAAAGGTCACCCAGATCTTACTCATTCTGTGCACTTTCAATCCATCAAGGTTGTGATAATGAGGGAAAGTACCACTCATGGTTTTAGAAGAACAAAACAGGATCAGAATGAAAAGAGACATTTCCCTAGAGTTGGGGCAGCTGGTGAAAGTTGAAGTGGGCCTGTGGATTGGATCATAATGTGGAAACCATAATATTTTCCTCACGTGGAGGTTTCATGCTGGTTCCCTGGAAGAGTGTCCCTATTTTGGGACATTGAAGTGTTTTGTGTACAGTGGCAAATGTGAGTACTTTGTACTGCTATTTTAAATTTTCTATACGTTTGAAATTACTGGTAAATAAATTACTTTTCAAAACAATCATGTCAATAAAAGGACAGAAATGTAGAGAAGACAACAACCTTTGCTGTAGAGGCCAAGCCCTACCCAGATCCTGCTCACCCAAAATGATGATGCAATTCACCCATGTAGGACTTCACATGTTTTTAAGGGACACTGTGGGAAGATTATATTAGTAGCCACTATGTCTTGGGTGTTGTGGATGACCTGGATGTGGTAGAAACAGTGGGATTTCTAATTCCAGTTTTCTGTATTAAATCACCAACAAACTGTTAGAACCAATAAATGAATTCAGTAAAGCTGCAGGATACAAAATCAATACACAAAAATCAGTTGTGTTTTTCTACACTAATAATGAACCATCAGAGAGAGAAATCAGGAAAACAATCCCATTTACAATAACATCAAAAGAATCAACTACCTAGGAATAAATTTAACCCAAGACATGAAAGAGCTGCAGAATGAAAACCTTAAGACATTCAATGAAGAAACTGAAGGCGCAAATAAATGGAAAGATATCCTGTGCTCATGAATGGAAAGAATTAGTAGTGCTAAAATGTCCATTCTACCCAAAACAGTGTGCACATTCAATGCAATTCCTATCAAAATTCCAATGGGATTTTTCACAGAGGCTGAACAAACAATCCTGACATTTGTGTGGAACCACAAAGGACCCCGAACAGCCAAGGGGATCCTGAGAAAGGAGAACAGCAGCTGGAGGAAACTCACTCACTGACTTGAAACCATATTACAAAGCTACAGTAACCAAACAGTGTAGAAATGGCACAAAAAGAAGCACATGGGCCAGAGGAATACAACAGAGAGCCCAGGAAAAAACCACACATATGAGGTCAGTTAATTTATGACAAAGCTGCCAGGGATATACATCAGGGAAAGGACTGTCCCCTCAATAAATTGTGTGCATTATAGACAGAAGGAGAGAATTACTGTGTTGGTGTCTTGGGGACATTTGGAGGGGTTTCTGACAGTGGGGATGCAATCTGTCCATCTTTTCCCTCCTTGGCAGAAATCTCCATGACATGAGCCTCTCTAAGAATCCTCCCTGAATTGGGGCCTGAAGAAATCAGAGCTGAGATTCCAATTGTCTTCACAGACAATATCGCAAGTATAAGTACTACTTCAACAAGATAATTTAAAATGCTATTATTGGGAATTCCCTGGCGGTCCAGTAGTTAGGACTCCACGCTTTCACTGCTGAGGGCACGGGTTCAATCCCTGGTCGGAGAACTAAGATCCCACAAGCTGCGTGGCATGGCCACACACACACACACACACACACAAAATGTTATTATTGTCCTTTATTCCAAATGTGTAAGAGGGGAAGTGTCAGCAGGAGCCTAGTGTTTAGAGCTGTCTGATTTGATTGGACCTGTTCATTCATCCCCAACTGGCTTCAAACCCATTTGAGTTACTGGCGATGACCAAGCTGAATCCAGAGACTCGCCAGCAGGAAGGACACTGATGGAAACTTTCCTATTACCTGTCCTGTTGGCTTCTTTGCACCTTCTGGTCACTAGGTTGTGTCACTCCGTATGGTGCTGGGGTATCAAGTTTTTAATATGATTATCACCAATTATGAGACTAGAAAGAACAGAAATCAGGCTATCCCATGAAATCTCTCTGAAACTGGAGGACAGAGTCACTTTCTTTACTTTCCTGGTTTAACAGGTCAGTTAGTTGCTGCTCATTACTAACTAGCCCTCTTTTACCATCATGCCAGGCAGTCAACTGAGATTTACTCATATTTATATTTACGCTAGTTCTCCCTCAAAGAGCCTTCTGGATGAAACGTGTGCACAACATCACGTCAGTCTGGAAATACTGGAAAGGCAGAATAAATCCAGTTTGATTTGACTTATGTAAATCATTTCTTACAGGGAATTCTCTTGGTGGGAAAGGTCAATGTTTTCCACCAAGTAAAAATAAATATAATACTGATCTGATCTCATCTGATCTCAAAATCGTGTTTTCTATATGCACACATACAAACACACACACACATGCACATGGGCAGACACACACCCTCTGCTAAAGTTACCAATAGCTTTTAAGGTCAGTGAAATCCATGATTACGAGCTTACGCTGTGGAATGAGCTGGATCTGGGTTTAAATCCTGCTTCTGGCTGTGCGACAGGGCACTTTACCTCCCTGCATGGTTTTCCTCTGCTGGTAAACAACACCCATGACAGAAGGGTTAATGTGAGGATCAGACAGAACAGTGCCCACTAAACTGGTGCTTCTCCAATTCCAAAGTGCACACGAATCATCTGGGAATCATGTTACATTGGAGATGCTGATTCCGATTCTCAAGTGGGGCTTGATGTTCTAAGTTCCTAGGTGACCTTACACTGCTGGTCCATGCACCAAACTTTGCATAGCAAAGCACATACTGAAACCTTACAAAAGGGAAACCAAAATCACTATCCAGTGGTCCTGCCAGCCAAGTAAGAGAAGAAAGCTAAGAAAGGATTTTTTTGGTGCCCAGTGTAAGCTTGGTATAAACTCAGTTTCTCTAGGTGTGGAGACGATGACACGTTTGGGGCCAGGCTTTATTCTGTCCCCTCATGAGCCTCAGCAATGACTTAATTTCCATTCTTCTGCCCAGGGTCAGTCAGGGGCCATGGGAACCCACAGAGATGGGGAGTCTCATACCTGTCATTGTCCTGGCAAATCTCCCCCACGGCCAGCAAGGCCTTCAGGTACTCGCTGGGCTGCTAGGGGTAGATGCAGTGCAGGGAACAGCTGTTCCTGGGGTCCCCATTTCAGGCAGTGGACTCTATAGCTACCTGGAAGAAAAGACAGGCGAATGGGTGGATTTAAAGTGAACGCATCTGTACAAAACAAAGGAAGCAAGACTATACAATGGTGGAAAGACAGCCTTTTCAACAAACGGTGCTGGGGAAACTGGTCAGCTACACGTAAAAAAATGAAATTAGATCACTCTTTAACACCATACACAAAAATACGCTCAAAATGGATTAAAGACCTAAATGTGAGACTGGACACTATAAAAGTCCTAGAGAAAAACATAGACAGAACACTCTCTGACATAAATCACAGGAATATCTTTTTCGGTCCATCTCCGAGAATAATGGAAATAAAAACAAAAATAAACAAATGGGACCTAATTAAACTCAAAAGCTTTTGCACAGCAAAGGAAACCATAAACAAAATGAAAAAACACACAGATTGGGAGAAAATATTTGTAAATGATGTGACCAATAAGGGATTAGTCTCCAAAATTTACAAACAGCCCATGAGGCTTAATAACATCAAAACAAACAACCCAATCAAAAAATGGGCAGAAAACCTAAATAGACATTTCTCCAAAGAAGATATATAGATGGCCAAGAGGCACATGAAAAGATGTTCAATATCGCTAGTTATTAGAGAAATGCAAATCAAAACTACAATGAGATATCACCTCACACCAGTCAAAATGGCTATCATCAAAAATTCCACAAACAATAAATGCTGGAGAGGGTGTGGAGAAAAGGGAACCCTCTTGCACTGTTGGTGGGAATGTAAATTGACATAGCCACTGTGGAGAACAGTATGGAGGTTCCTTAAAAAACTAAAAATAGAATTACCATCTGACCCTGCAATCCCTCTCCTGGGCATATATCCAGAGAAAAACATGGTCCAAAAGGATACATACACCCCAATGTTCACTGCAGCACTGTTTACAATAGCCAAGACATGGAAGCAAATGTCCATGCAACAGAGGAATGGTTAAAGGAAGATGTAGTACATGCATATAATGGAATATTACTCAGCCATTAAAAAGAATGAAATAATGCCATTTGCAGCAACATGGACGGACCTAGAGATTGCCATATTGAGTGAAGTAAGTCAGACAGAGAAAGAGAACTATCACATGATATCCCTTATATGCGGAATCTAAAAAGAAATGATACAAAGGAACTCATTTACAAAACAAAAACAGACTCAGACTTAGAGAATGAATTTATGGTTACCGGGGGGAAGGGTGGGGGGAAGGGATAGTCAGGGAGTTTGGGATCGACATGTTCACACTGCTATATTTAAGATGGATAACCAACAAGGACCTAACATATAGCACACGGAACTCTGCTCAATGTTATGTGGCAACCTGGATGGGAGGGGAGTTTGGGGGAGAATGGACACATGTATATGTATGGCTGAGTCGCTTTGCTGTGCATCTGAAATTATCACAACAGTGTTAATTGGCTATACCCCAATATAAAATAAAAAGTTAAAAAAATAAAACAAAATAAAGTGAACGCATCTTGTAGGAATTGCAATCAGCCCTGAGAGAGACACGGCCTGAGGGGGTTGGGGGAAAGCAGCACGTTATACACACTGCTGATAAGTGATAAGTAGGGTTAAAGAAGAAATTCATTAGCTTTAAAAACTAGTTACTAGGGAATTCCCTGGTGGCCCAGTGGTTAGGACTAGGTACTTTCACCGCCGAGGGCCTCGGTTCAATCCCTCGTCGGAGAACTAAGATCCTGCAAGCCACAGGATCTTCTTTTTTTTTTTAAATTAATTAGTTAATTAATTAAATTTATTTTTGGCTGCATTGGGTCTTCATTCCTGCGCGCAGGCTTTCTCTAGTTTCGGTGAGCAGGGGCTACTCTTCGTTGCAGTGCATGGGCTTCTCATTGCTGTGGCTTCTCTTGTTGTGGAGCACGGGCTCTAGGTGCATGGGCTTCAGTAGTTGTGGCACACGGGCTCAGGAGCTGTGGCTCGCGGGCTCTAGAGAGCAGGCTCAGTAGTTGTGGTGCACAGGCTTAGTTGCTCCGCGGCATGTGGGATCTTCCCAGGCCAGGGCTCGAACCCGTGTCCCCTGCCTTGGCAGGTGGATTCTTAACCACTGTGCCAGCAGGGAAGACCGGAAGGTCAGTTCTAATGCACTATAGGATGGTCTTTAAAAATGTGACATTTTATTGGAAGTGCATTTTATGTTTTTGTTTTTTGGCCGAGCCATGCAGCATGTGGGATCTTAGTTTCCCAACTAGGGATGGAACCCGTGCCCCCTGTAGTGGAAGCACAGAGTCTTAATCACTGGACTGCCAGGGAAGTCCCTGGAAGTGCATTTAAAATTTTCTGTCTTGATATTTGGAGACTCCAGTGGACTAGCTACTGTTGCCAAGGCAGTATGACTTTGGGCTATTGCAGGGATCCAAAGGGGTTTTTGTTGGTTTTTTAAAAAAATATTAACATGAGAAACATGGAAAAAGTAAATATAGAAGCCAAATTCAGCCTCTTTTCTCTTCAAAATGCATAAAATACAGATCCTCTGGTTATACCTCTGATTAAAAAATACAAAGACTCATGGAGTGACTTCCCCAACTGGCAGAGAGACTTTCTCCCAGTCGGTGGAGCTGGTACCATCAGAGTCCTCTTCTCTTTCTTTGTTCTGGATTGAGGCCCCTTTGAAAATGCGGGACATTGATTCTACACAATATTAACTCCTCACCTCCCAACATGTTTACCTCCAAATGGAAAAATCCTTTATGTGAATAAAGGTGGCCTTCGAGGTCCAGAGTGTTCTCTTTGAGGGAACTCGTGAAGAGAAGACAGAGAAACGCATGGTGCAAACCACACAAATACATTCAGTTGGGTTCCAAAAGATTCAAATGCAGATGAGAATAAAGATCCCACCACCAACCCATTTTTTTTCCTCTGTGATTATTCCTTCTAGTCAGTATAATGTGAAAGTGTTTGGTCACAAAGGTGGACTCAAATCATCTGATGATGGGAAGAATCAAAGTCTCTATTTCCTAGAATACTACATAAAACTTCTGTAGAAACAGATAACATCTTTGCTTCCTACTAACTGGAATGTGGTATTTTAAAATCAGAAGTCCAACTGCAGATCAAGAAACCCTGTAGTACAAGGCACTTTTTAATCAAAACCTCCAAAACCAGGGTCTCCTTAAGACAAACCAAGGGTTCAAACAAAATGCTACGCTGCTACCAGAGACCTGGAGATAAACAGGAAGTCTTTGAAGTACAATGAAAATACAACTCACAAACCTCAGAGTAACGAATTTTAAAGAACTATTTGGAAGCTCTAGGAAAGTGCTTGTCTCATGCTGGGAAGCTCGCTGGACCCCATCGGCTCCTGCTCCCAATAAATGATGCTGGGAGTGTGTCTGGAAGAATAAACATGAGACTGAGCATTCATAGGAACGGTATAGGTTTGATGTCCATGTGCATCTTCACACGGGAACACGTGAGCAGATCTTTGGTTCTATTCTAGGCAAGCTCCTCTCATCCGACCATTCAGAACTGCCCAGCCACTCCTACCATGGACAGATACTTCCTTTCACTCAATGCTCAGGGTAAATCACCTGGTTTGGATGCGGTTTGAGTTTGATCCTGTGACACCATCAGAATTTCCCACCAGAGATAAATGAGGAGATTCTGGCCTTTATTAGTGTGCTATGAACACAGGTGTCCTGGTTGTACTTGCCAACCCTCCTATTTTTATTCACCTCCCTACCTGTGAGTGCCTTTGACCTACTCTGAGCTCAGACCCCTGATCTATTAGAGTAACTCTGTCAGTCTTTCTTTAAAAATGAACAGCTGGGGCTTCCGGGGTGGCGCAGTGGTTAAGTATCCGTCTGCCAATGCAGGGGACACGAGTTTGAGCCCTGGTCCCGGAAGATCCCACATGCCGCGGAGCAACTAAGCCCGTGTGCCACAACTACTGAGCCTGCGCTCTAGAGCTCGCGAGCCACAACTACTGAAGCCCGTGCACCTAGAGCCCGTGCTCTGCAACGAAAGGCCACTGCAATGAGAGGCCCGTGCACCGCAACGAAGAGTAGCCCCCGCTCCCCGCAACTAGAGAAAACCCGTGCACAGCAACGAAGATCCAATGCAGCCAAAAATAAAAATAAAATAAAATAAATAAAGTTAAAAAAAAAAAAGAACAGGCAATAAAGTGAATTTAACCCAGAAGCAGCAGCTCAGCAAGGGAAATGAAAACATCAGAAGCCGACCTTTTCGGCCGAGGCCAGAGCTTCAGGGGTCCCTCCAGTCCCCTCCCCCGCCCCCTCCTCCCTGGTACTTTATCTAATAGAGGAAGGAGCACGGAGGGACTTGGCTGAATCAAGGGACCTGCGAGACTATGGATGAGTTTTAAGCCCGAGACGCAATTAAATATTATTGGAACCTACTGTAAGGGGGGCGGGGAGGGGAGGTTAGGAGGCTGAGAGGCTGAGTCCCAACGCAGGGGGTCCAGCCCCGGGACCCAGAACAGACAAACCCCGCCCCCCGCTCGATTCCCAGCAGTCAGGAGGAGGAGCGCTGCGACTCCAGCCCGGACTCTGCGCCTCCCCCTCCCCGAGTCCCCTCAGGACGCGCAAGTCGGCCCCTTGCTCACCCCAGCCGGCCGGAGCAAGCCGGGCGGAGGGCAGGGGCGAGATGAGGGACCGAAGTTCCCCTGGACGAAGATGCTGCGCGCAGCTCTTCCTAAAGAGCAGGGGCGGCGCGAAGCGAACCCCAGTGCCTCAAAAGTTGGTCTCGCCGGGAGGCCCGGGGACGCGGCGCCGGGGCCGGGCCAACTTACCTGGCGCGCGGCCCAGGGGACGGACAGGGCTTAGCCGGCGGGGTCAGTCCCGCCCGCGGCGGCAGTTTGGCCATGGGCGCGGCCGGGCCTCGTGCCGCCCTCCCCTCGGGCTCTGGGCACTCTGCCACGGTGGAGCGAAGAGACGCCGAGCCGGGAGTTCAAGCTCCGCGAGACCCAGGCTCCATTCTGGACGGCAGGGGCGGGGCCGCTTGGCCCTCAGTCACGTGCCCGGCCCTATTTCAGGCGCCCTAGCTTTAGGGCAGGTGCCCAGCCTTCAAATCACGTAAACCGGCTCCTCGTCTCTGAAAGGGCTCCACGTCACTGTTTGCCCCTCCAGCCTGCAACTTCAAAAGTTGTAACTTCCCCGTTGACCCCAGCGCCTAACATAGCTTTTGGCAGAAAGGCTGAGATCAGGGTGGGAGGGAGGGAGATGCAAGAGGGAAGAGAAATGGGAACATATTGTGTGTGTATAGCTGATTCACTTTGTTGTAGAGCAGAGGCTAACACACCATTGTGGGGCAATTGTACTTCAATAAAGATGTTTAAAAAAAAAAAAAAAGGCTGAGATCAGTGATTGTTCAACAGTCGGATAAGTGAGACCCTTCTCTTGGGGGAGGGGTGTGGGGACAGGAGGAAGAGGCTCAGATGGACAGGGAAGAAGGAAGTTGGGGAAGAACTCAAGAGAAAGGGCAGGAATGACCACAGCCCGCCCACCCAAATACTGCCACTTTTACACGCTCCACTGTTCTCGACCACCAGCCCCGTTTTCCAGATGCCAACACCCACGCAGGCCTGTGGCTTGCAAACTGCAAGCCCAAGAGTCAAGCCAGGTAGTTCTGCCTGTGGAGAAACAAAGGGCAGTCAGACTGCAGAGAGCCTGTGAGGCTGTCTGGCCACTGTGGGCCACCCGACCAGGCTGGAAGTGCCTCGTCAGATGCTGAAGGCTGAACTCTGTTTCCTCTGTGAGGTGAGGTGATTTGAGCCAGAGAGTCACAGGCACCCCGTAGCCAAGCCCTCCTCTCTGGGCACCTCCTTGGGGTTCCGTCAACCCCATCCAACCCGTGCTCTCGAGCAAAGAGGACGAGCTGCGCTGGCTGCACTTGGCTGAGCAGGAGTATTCTCTGCAGCACGCCAGGGAGCAGGACTTTGAGATGAACGGCCAAGCCCTTTGCATCCTCACCAAGGACGACTGCCCACTCCGCTCCCTGGGTTCAGGTCAGGGTCACTCACTGGCTTCTCTGATGCAAACCCGGGGGAGCGGGGGTGGGGGAGCTGTCCTGCTCCCTCCCTCTCCCCTCCCCATTTCCATCCTACGGCCTCTGCCTAGCATCTCCATCAGCACGAATCTTGTGACGGGACATGCCAGCTGTCACCTGGTCAGCAGCCTGCCCTCCCGCCCCACCTGCAGCTGACGTTCTGTATGAGTTGCTCCAGTACATCAAGACCCAGCGGCAAGCTGTAGCACGTGGGCCCTTTTTCGGAAGGGCTTTCAGGCAGAGGGTGCCCACTCAGCCCTTCCCCTGCTGCCTGGAAGGTGAGGAGGCTCTGAGACCTCCCCCAGATTGGCCTCATCAGAGAGCAGAGCTTCTTCCAGGCAAAATGATGAAAGAGGCAGCAGTGTGGGCCAAGCTCCCCATCTCCCCCTGCCCTGCCTCCCCAACTCTCACCCCTGCCCTCTGGGACTGTCCTCTAGCCAAGGGGCCTTGCCTCTCATCTCCCCCTTTCTCTGCTCTCCTCTCCAGCAGAGGGTTATGTGGCATCCCTCTCTTCTCCTCCTGATCTCTCCATGGAAATTGCTCTCCTCAGGGTCTCCAGGGACCTGCACACAGGGCTGTTCATGTCACTCCCAGTCCTTACTCACTGCTGCAACCTCCCAATTGCTCGGGCCAAAACGCTGGATGTCATTTTTGATTACTTTCTTTCTCTCTCATCCTCATCCCAGCTGTCAACAACTCCCGCTGGCTCTACCTTCAAGATCTACCCAGAATCCAACCACTTCACACACCTGTAGTGCTGCCCAGGGTCCAGCCCCTGTCTCCTCTGGAGAACCTCCTCACTGGTCTCCTTGCTTCTGCCCTTGATCTCCTATGATCTATTCTCAACAGAGCAGCCAGAGATTCATAAGTCAGGTCACGTCACTTCTCTGCTCAAAATCTTCCAGTGGCTCTCATCTCACTCGTCAAAGCCCCAGTCCATACAACGACCTCCCTGCCCTCAGCTGTCCTCTCCCACTCCTCTCCCTCTTGCTCATGCTTCTCCAGCCACACCAGCCTCCCTGCTCATTGAACAAGCCAGAGACACCCCTGCCTCAGGGCCTTTGCACTTACTGTTCCCTCTGCCTTGCAATCTCTTCTCTACATGCCCACATAGCTCACTCGTCTACCTCCTCAGGTGTCTGTTCAAACGTTATCATGTCTGTGAGGCCTTTCCCAGAATTCCCTATTTGCCTTGTACAGTAGTGCTTTATCCCTTCCCCCCATATTGTATACTACTTCTATGTCCTTTTTTATTTTAATCATCTGTCTTCCTCCCCCTCCCTACCCCACTAGAATGTAAGCTCCATGAGGGCAGAAGCTCTTTTCAGTTTAGTGATGTGTCCCCAACATTCTTAGAACAATGCCTGTCTCATTGAAGGTTCTCCATCAATAGTTATTGGGTGGATGAAGAGGGCACCTGGGTTCTGGACCTGGCTCTGTCACCTCTTGGCATTGTGAACAATTTTACAGATGAGGGAGCAGGTTTGAGAAACTAAGTTACTTGTCTGGGAGCTAGGGTTAGCAACTGGGCTGTCTGGCCCTCACCCACACCCTCCAGTGCTTCCCTGACCTTCTAACCAGGGGCTGGGTGTGGGGAGAGCACTAGGAGTGCAGCCCCACGGGCTCCCGGGCATGTCACTGAGGGGGTCTGGGTGGGAGGAGGCTCTGGGCCCAAAGAATCGATGGTGCTCCTCTGCTTGCAGAGGGGATCGGGGCCTCCTGCAGCAGCCACCAGCCCTGGGGCTTGCTAGCTCCATGTGGATGCCCCTGGCCTGGCCAGCTGGCCCCCCTCAGCAGGCAGGAGTCCCTCAGTTTATCTCACTGTGTGGAGCTCAGCTGCAGGGCTGAGGGAGTCTCCTCCTTCCCCACGATGCCACAGGCCCCCACTGATGGCAGGATCACTGGTGAGTAGGAGGCTGTTCTCCCCTGGCACACAGGAGGGAGGTGTGCTGAGGCTGAGTCCCAGAGAGGGGTGGGTAACAAGGAGGAGGGTTATTTTGATCTGGGGAATAAGAGGGTCTGTGCTGGGCAGTGGTGTGTGGAGTGACTGTCCTGTGTGCTGGTCACAGTCTGGTCACAGCAGGCAGAAAGTGCTGCCCGGGATCGCCAAGCCCACCCTATGTCCAGGCCAGGGACGATTTACCAGTCATAGTTCAGACAGTCAGATTGGCCTAGAGTATGCCCCCTCCCCCTTTAAAACTTTATTTATTTTTATAATTAATTTTAAAAAATTAATTTATTTTTGGCTGCTTTGGGTCTTTGTTGCTGCTTGCAGGCTTTCTCTAGTTGTGGCGAGCGGGAGCTACTCTTTGTTGCGGTGCATGGGCTTCTCATTGCGGTGGCTTCTCTTGTTGTGGAGCACGGGCTCTAGGCATGTGGGCTTCAGTAGTTGTGGCTTGCAGGCTTTAGAGCGTGGGCTCAGTAGTTGTGGCTCACGGGCTTAGTTGCTCTGCGGCATGTGGGATCTTCCCGGACCAGGGATTGAACCCGTGTCCCCTGCATTGGCAGGTGGATTCTTATCCACTGCACCACCAGGGAAGCCCAAAAACTTTATTTATTTTTAAATAGTTGAGTGTTTACTGTGTGCCAGGCATGGTTCTCAGGCTTTTATTTAACCCCACAACAGCCCTCTGAGGTTGGTGTTATTATTAGCCCCATTTTACAGAGAAGGAAAATGAGGCACAGAGAGGTTAAGTGACCTTCCTATGGTCACACAGCAGTAAGTGGCAGAATTGAAGTGTGAATCCAGGCAGTCTGGCTCTAGGGCCTGAGCTCTAATCAGGTGATATACTTCTCCACATTCATTGTTAAAGGACTGACTAACAGACAGGTAAACAGATGGACTGACAGATAAGCTGACTGCCTTCCCAAAGTGTGTTTTCTAGTCATGGTGGGGCCACTACATTTATCCTAAGACACCCCAGAGGGGACAGAAGCTTAGCTCCTGGGTTGAAAGTGACTGGGAGTCACTGAAACACAATTATTTAATTTTAATATAATGCTTAACATTCTTTGAGCACTTACTCTGTACCAGGCACTGTGCTAAGGGTCTTTTGGTCGATTATGTTACTTAATCCTCACATCACCCAACACAAGGAAACTATGGCTCAGAAGAAGTCCGGTAACCTGCCCCCCACGCCTGAGCCAGGTGGCCCAGGTGGGACTTAAGAGCTTGCGCCCAGGCTCCCCCTGCCACTTGCCCTTCATGATAGCACATTCGATTTTCCAGAACCTCCTGCTAGGGTGCTGGCTGGATAGGATGGATGTTACAATCCTGATTTAATAGAGATCCAGGAGGTTGAGTGACTGGGCCAGGGGCAGAGAGGGACCTGGAGACAGGGTTCCAGCCGCCAGCCACTGGCCAGTGCCCCTGCCACCTGCCCCCGGGCGAAGGGCGTTGGCTTTGGTGTCTGAAGAGCTGGGTTAGGCTCCCCATTTTGCCTGCTCCTTAGGAGCCTGGTGACTGGGATATGTCCATACCTCTCTGAGCCCATTTCCTCATCCCTTCCTGGGGGTAAAGGTCTCCACCTGTTAGAGTCAGGATGATTGAATGAGACGAGTAATGAGGCCCACGTGTGGCTGCTTCTGTTAGTACCATCGTCTTCACCATCCCGCTGCACGCCTGGGCCCCAGCTTCGAGAGCCCCAGAGCACCTTTCTCATGCTTGTCCTCACAGCTCCATGAAGGCACCCCGTCTGCACCCTCTGTGCTCAACTGCAGACTGCCAGCTGCTGTGGGATTACAAGTATCAGCTGCTCTCTGACACGAGGTACGAGCCCTACATCAAGTGGGAAGACAATAATGCCAAGATCTTCTGAGTTGTGGATCCAAATGGGCTTGCCAGATTCTGGGGAAACCACAAGGTGAACCTCAGCCAGTGGGCAGGATGGTCTCAACACACATGACAGGGCAGGGGTCACAGTGGACCCCTCAGCACTAGGGGACAGGCCTCAACTGATGGGAGCTTCACCAGCAGCCCCAAAAGTGTTGGGATCATTTTTTTTTTGAATTTTATTTATTTAGTTTTTATACAGCAGGTTCTTATTAGTTATCTATTTTATACATACTAGTGTATATATGTCAGTCCCAATCTCCCAATTCATCCCCCCACTCCCCACCCTCCATTTCCCCCTTGGTGTCCATACGTTTGTTCTCTACATCTATGTCTCAGAAGCCTTGCAAACTGGTTCATCTGTACCATTTTTCTAGGGTCCACATATATGCGTTAATATACGATATTTGTTTTTCCCTTTCTGACTTACTTCACTTTGTATGACAGTCTCTAGGTTCATCCACGTCTCTATAAATGACCCAATTTCGTTCCTTTTTATGGCTGAGTAATATTCCATTGTATATATGTACCACATCTTCTTTATCCATTCGTCTGTCGATGGGCATTTAGGTTGCTTCCATGACCTGGCTATTGTAAATAGTGCTGCAATGAACATTGGGGTGCATGTGTCTTTTTGAATTATGGTTTTCTCTGGGTATATGCCCAGTAGTGGGATTGCTGGGTCATATGGTAATTTTATTTTTAGTTTTTTAAGGAACCTCCATATATTCTCCATAGTGGCTGTTGTTGGGATCATTTTATTTTGGGAGATTCCAAGGGACAGGCAGTTACTTCTTGAGGATGGGGACTATCCCTGGAACTCAGGAATCTTGCCTTCTAATTGCTTAATTCCACCTTTGCTTAGCATTTGAGGCTTTCAAAGCACGCTTACATGAATTGTGCATCATTTGCTGTTAAGCCAGATGAGGAAGCTGGTACCCTGGAGGAAGCTGGGACAGAAACCCAGGTCTCAGGCCCCGCAGGATCATCAGCTGTCAGGGCTGGAAAGGCCTGGGGATGACCGAGGCCAGCATTCCTAACGTGAGGAGTGCCCATACCTAAATGGGTGTCTGCCAGGGGATTTTAGGTGGTTTACTCCAAATTCTAATAATTAAGTATTTATTTTAGTAAGCATTAGGATTACAAAATTTAACTACTTTGTCAATCTCATGATTGACAGTGGTGATATAAAACCAGTGTGCTAGTCTATAAATAAATTCATTTAGGTTAAAAAGAGTCTTTAAAGAAAACTATTAACAATAATGATCAGGCTTCCCTGGTGGCGCCGTGGTTGAGAATCCGCCTGCCAATGCAGGGGACACGGGTTCGAGCCCTGGTCCGGGAAGATCCCACCTGCTGTGGAGCAACTAAGCCCATGTACCACAACTACTGAGCCTGTGCTCTACAGCCCGCAAGCCACAACTACTGAGTCCGCATGCTGCAACTACTGAAGCCCTCGTGCCTAGAGCCCGTGCTCTGCAACAAGAGAAGCCACCACAATGAGAAGCCCCACGCACCACAGCGAAGAGTAGCCCCCGGTCGCCGCCATTAGAGAAAGCCCATGCGCAGCAACAAAGACCCAACACGGTCAAAAATAAATAAATAAGTTAAATAAATTAAAACAAACAAAAAGCCAATAACGATCATCTGTAATATACAGCATCTCCTAAAATGGCAAGCACTGCTCAGAGGGCTTTGCCTGTACTAACTCATTTAATCCTCACAACAACCTCATGGGGTGGATATTATCAGATGGGGAAACTGAGGCACAGAGAGGCGTATCAGCTTGTCACAGTGTTTGCAGCCAGTAGGTGGCAGAGCAGAGACCTGAATCCAGACCATGTAGCTCTGGGCCCCACCCTGTTTTGTGGCCTCTGGGTAGTGCTGGTGGCTGGAAGGATGCAAATGACTAAAGTTTGGGTGTGCTTATCTGGAGGGAGGGAAACTGAGGCCCCAAGAGCAGCAATTCCATTTAGTGAGCACAGACCACATGTTAAGCTAAGTGCTCTCATGGATTAGCTAATTTAATGCTCACA
Source organism: Balaenoptera acutorostrata (assembly GCF_949987535.1). Classification (NCBI taxonomy): domain Eukaryota; kingdom Metazoa; phylum Chordata; class Mammalia; order Artiodactyla; family Balaenopteridae; genus Balaenoptera; species Balaenoptera acutorostrata. Next base: position 68,982,902 of record NC_080073.1, on the reverse strand, counting down.
ACAAATCTGTGAGATCGATGTTTTTTTTTTTTTAAATTTAATTAATTTATTTATTTATCTATGGTTCATTTATGGCTGTGTTGGGTCTTCGTTTCTGCGTGAGGGCTTTCTCTAGTTGCGGCAGGTGGGGGCCACTCTTCATCGCGGCGTGTGGGCCTCTCACTATCGCGGCCTCTCTTGTTGCGGAGCACAGGCTCCAGACGCACAGGCTCAGTAATTGTGGCTCACGGGCCCAGTTGCTCCGCGGCATGTGGGATCTTCCCAGACCAGGGCTCGAACCCCTGTCCCCTGCATTGGCAGGCAGATTCTCAACCACTGCGCCACCAGGGAAGCCCCCGAGATCGATGTTTTTATCTTCATTTTATAGCTGGGGCAACAGGTACAGAGAGGTAAAGAAACTTATCCAAGGTCACACAGCTGCCAAATGGTGGAGCTGGGGCTTAAATTGACACCAAAGCCCAGCCTCTTTGTCCCTACTCTGCACAGTCCACCCCCCCAGAGAGAGGAAAAACTGACTTGGTCAAAGTCACTCAGCTAGGTGGCAAGGCCCTCATGCTACCCCACCATGCTGTCTCTCCTACTAACTATATATTTATTTGTTACTACTTGTGACATTTGCCATTTAAAAGCAACATGCAATTCACTCCTGCCCCATGGGTCTCAGTCAAGTAGGTGACAGAACCATCCCATTGTTTCTCCCCCTGGCCTTCCCCTGCCTTTCTCCTTCCCAACGCATGAGAACTTTCATATTCCCTAACAGACCCCTGGGCTGAGGGGCTTAAGAAACCGTCCAGTCCAACCTGCTCCCTCCCAGGCCCGGAAAGAGCAGAGTGGGGAGTGGGGGGTGTTGTGGGGCTGCTTTTCCTTCCAGAAGCGGGTGAACGTGACCTATGAGAAGATGTCACATGCCTTGTGCCCCTACCATAATCTGAACATCATTAAGAAGGAACCCGGGCAGAAACTCCTGTTCAGGTGAGTGGCCTAGGGGCCAAGATGCCAGGGGGAGTGGAGCTGGGGTGGGATGGCCTGGAAGCCCTCTGCAGCTGGGGCAGGGGCTGATTTGCAGCTGGGGCCTGAATTCCAGATTTCTGAAGACACCCAGGAAGATCAATCAGGACAAGGGCAGCAGCAGGGAGCTTCTGGAGAGCCAGGAGCAGGACAGGGTGGACTTCAAGGAGGAGATGCTGGAAGTCTCTCTGTGAAGGACATGTGTACTCCAGACACCGGGCACCAACAGGGCAGAGACTGAGTCTCCCACGAAGGCAGCTAGCTGTTCGGGGCCTCCTCCCTCCTCCCAGGGCAGCAGGGAACCCCAGCTGGGTTTTGCACTCTCGGATCAGAGCTGGTGTCTCAGACCTCAAAGCTGCCTGGGGACCTGGAACAGCTGAGCACCGGCAGGCCTCACCTCCAGGACACTGTGGGGCATTCTTTGGGTAGGGCAGCCCTGGTTGCTAAGTGGGAGCACAGGGAGTGAACTTTCTCCCTACCCTGCCCCTTAGTACCTGCCCAGCTCAGGAGAGGAAGCCAGTCGCTGAGAGAACATCCAGCCCAATTCCTTCAATTTATGGAAGAAGGAAGCAGAAGTCCCTCACTGAGCCTCAGTTTTCCTCATCTGCAAAATGGGCATGCTCATGAAAACCACCCTCAGGGGGCTGGTGCATGAAATGGAAAAAAGAATTACTGCTTTGTCGACCTTAGTAATGATAACAAAGATGATGCCTGACAGTTAAGTGCTTACCATGTGCCAGGCCTTGTGCCAAGGGTTCTACCTGTATTTTATCTCATTCAATTCACATACCAACCACCGGAGGTTTAAAGATGGGGAAATGGAGGCAGAGGCTTGCAGAGCTGGGATGCTTCCCTCGAACACAGTGCTGTGACCTGTTTTCTTTTAGTGCCTCTGAATGTAATGGGCACTTCTCAAGCAGAGGCCATAGCCCTACCTCTCTGCCCTCAGCATCTTCATAAACAGTTTATTTCACCTGGCCCAACTCCCTTGTCCTCAGTTTTCAGTCCTTGGTGACTCTGATCATGACCCAGTAAAGATCGCCCACCCCGCCCACATCCTGGCTTCCTATGCTCCTATACCCGTATCTGCCAATGGACCTTGGGCAAGTTATTCTATGTCTTTGGAGCCTCATGTTTCTCATCTGCAAAATGGGGATGCTATTCCTAACCCGACCTCACAGGATCCCCAGAAAACTAGAATAAGACAGTAGTTGTGAAGTACGACGTGACTGCCGTATAAGGAGTTAAGAAAACTCGGCAAACCCAAAGCTGCTCTAAAGCATGAAAATGCCTCTGCTATTGGTTCAGCTTCTCCTCGCTGTTCCCCAGCCCCCCAGGTACCTCCCGATGGGGTCAGAGCCTCTGCCCTTGCAACCCTGGGGAAGCTGGGGGAGAAAGGAAAGGGAGTGTTTTCAGTTCATTGAAAACAGAACTTCCTGGATTCGAATCTTCTTTTCTGGAAGGAGGAAACCACCTCTGCCTCTTGCCTCCAGCAGGTCAGGAAAACACCCCCACCACCCACCCCCATCTGGCTGGGCCTGATCTGGCCTTGGGTCACTGTTGCCAAGAAGCTGATTTGGGACTCAAAGCTGTGACTGCTCATAAGCAGGGAAAATCCTGGCTTAGTCCCATCTTGGGCCCTGGACAATTCCACACTAGAAGGGGCCAGGCAGGGGCCTCGGCCAAAAGGTTTAGCAGGAAAATCCTAGGCCCCTTTAGTCTTCCTGAGACTGTTCCATCTCCTTGACTTTGCTCCAGGATGAACCCATGCCCCATAGCTTTTCTCATCATCCCCGGCCCAGAACTACATAAGGGGACTGGGAGAGACCATCGAAATCAACTCGTCCAGCCTCTCCTCTTACAGACAAGGCAGCTGAGGCCAGAGAGGGGGAGTGACATGCCCAAGGACATACAGCCCAGCTCAGCGTGCTGCCTCCTCACGGTGCCTCATTTCTAACTGTCTCGCATCTCATGGGTCCAAGACGTAGATGTTTAAATGAGAGGATGGAGTCATAAGTCACTTCTTCCAGTTATGATGTTGGCATCTGCCTGCTGTTGTATTAATGGTTGTCAACAGCTACATATCCCAAAGACTATGTCTTCACGCCGGGGTGGTGCAGGGAGTGTTAAATCTCACCCAACGCTGGGACGGTTGGGGCCAGGAGTGAGCAGTGGGCTTGAGCAGAGTCCACCACCCCAGACCCCAGATCCCTGGACTCTCCACTCAGCTCTGGGCTGAGCTGCACCCCGTTTCTCCAGGAACATTAGGCCCTGGTCTGGGATGGATGCCTGGGTGCCAGGAATAAAGGGATTCATTCAGCCCTTCCTTCCATGAACATTAATTGAACACCTCCTGTGTACCTGGCACGAGAGGAAGCTCTGGGTTTATATCCATTTTTTACACAATTAAATTCCTGAAAAGTGGTGGGTCACCGAAAACAACATATATCAAGATGCACTTCCTCACAAATCATCTTAACAAGCAGGAAATAGAGTCCCATGGTTTGAAAAAGTAGCCAGCCACGTCCTTTTTTGCCAGATTACATTAATGTCAATAGTAAATAAAGAGTTTATGAAAAAAAAGTGAGTATATTGAGAAGTTCATGATACAAGTCACTGTCTCCATCCAGTCAAGCCATTTACAGCACTAACCCAGGAGCATGGGCTCCATCATGTCCACCTTCTCCTTATGTGGATTCTTTTTTTTTTTTTTAAGATTTTTTTTGATGTGGACCATTTTTAAAGTCTTTATTGAATTTGTTACAATACTGCTTCTGTTTTATGTTTTGGATTTTAGGCCACGAGGCACGTGGGATCTTAGCTCCCCAACCAGGGATCAAATCCACACCCCCTGCATTGGAAGGCAAAGTCTTAACCAAAGGGACCACCAGGGAGGTCCCTCCTTATGTGGATTCTTGCCAACAAAGTCTTTTTCTCTTGAAAGGAAGCTCCAGATCTAGCACTTCCCCCCAGCTTTACTGAGACATGATTGACGTATAATGTTGTGTGAGTTTAAGGTGTACAACGTCCAGCACTTTCTCCCATCCTAGTGGCCCTGCCATGTCTCAGGCTCTTACTGCAGGAGACCTGGGCTGATGCTAGTGACCCAACATCTTTCTCATGCAGGATCCTAGTTGTGACAGCATTTCTTGGCTTCTTCCTCTGATTCCTCCCTATGGTGTTAATCTACATTTTCTAGTCAAGTGTTCTCTTAGTTTTATAGAGACACACAGAAAACACACACACTTACAGAGCAAGGTCCTGATGTCTCCAAGCCATCCAGGGTCTGGTCGTGAATGTGAAGGTGGTCCAGGCTCAGGAGGAGCCCTGTGCAATGCTGGTGTCAGGTCCCCTCGGTCCCCTCCTCCACACTGGCTTGACCACTCAGTTTGATGACCTCTGAACTAAGCCACTCTTGGGACAGCCCCAAGATTTGGGTGGGGAGTTTTAAAGTGGGTTGTCCTGAAATCAGAATGTGCATGTTTAAAAAATATTTTTATTTTAAAAAATTTTATTTATTTATTTAGGCTGCACCACTCAGCATGCGGGATCTTAGTTCCCTGACCAGGGATCGAACCTCTGCCCTCTGCAGTGGAAGCTTGAAGTCCTAATCACCTGACCGCTGGGGAAGTCCTCAAAATATTTTAATCGTGATCTTAATTTTTTAAATTCCCTAATCCTTGTAAATTAACTGCTCCTGTGGGGAGGGCTGGGGGTGGTATACAAAGGAGAGCTGGGCCCTGCCCTTGGGAAGTTCACACATCAGTGGGGGAAGCAGAAGTAGCTGATGAGCGACTTTGTTGCAGTCCCCAGGGGGAGGTCACTGAGAGGTGAATGTGGAGAACTAGAGGCTCTGGTGAATTCTGCTTGGGGGGTGGGGGCAGGGAGAGTGTCCTAAGGAGATCAGGCAGGCTTCTGCTCTGTTTTTCTCCTTCCCTTTTGGAGGGGTGAAGTCTGGAGGTGCAGTGTCGGGGAGGGCCTTCTGATCATGAGGGGTCAGGGAAAATGCGGGGTGCAGGGCAAATGGGAGCAGGGCAGACTGCAGAGGCCCATCCCTGCCAGAGGGCAGAGGGGGTCCCTGAAGTTCATGCTGGGGTCAGCCTGGCTCACTCAGACAGGGAAGCAGACCAGGATTGGGGCTGAGACCCTGAGAGGGTGAGGAGAGAGCCTTTAGGAAGAGGGAGGGGGCCGTCCTGTGTCTGACCCATGAGGAATGCAGGGGGAAACTCCCAACAGCACCACCTGCGCATAACCTATTTCATGCAGCAGCTGATGCTATGAGGATATAAAACGTTGCTTGAAACCCGTCCACAGGGAGACTTCAATTGTTCACCCAACAGACTGACTGGGAAGCGCGGTCCCAGGCCCTGTGCTGGCCCTGTGCACCACGTCACAGGAGCCCGACTGGCCTCTGACACCCAGATCTAGGCTTGGGATGGACAGTTGATTAAAACTGTGCTCTTTTCTCAGGAATGAAGTGAAACTGGAAGGAGAAATGGTGAGAGGAGCAGCTGGCCCGGGATGGGGGCATGTTCCCCGCAGGGGCAGCTGAGCCCTGTGGTTCACTGCCCAGAGCAGAGTCTGAGGTGGGAGCTGGGGCCCATTTCAGGGTTTTAGGAGGGATGAGCCGAATCCAACACTCACCTCAGATGGAGCTGCACTGGCCCACTGACGCTCAGATGTTTTCACGTCTGTTCACATTAAATGAACTCCGTGTGGTAAGGCTAATGCATGAAGCTCATCATGGCTTCTACCGGCAGTTACAGAGGCCTTTGATGATAATAAATGATACAGTAAGATAATAAACAAATAATAGTGTAACAAACATAATGAAAATATGCACTTTGGCAGACAAAATCTTTCAGCATCTGATACCCATGTAGCAAAAACATGGAGGTTTTTTTGTTTGGTTTTTTTACTTCTAGGCAAAGACAATTCAGGGTCACTCCCAAATACAAAGATGAGTGGAATGAACAAATGAGCCTCCTCCTGCACCCTTCCCCCGCCCTCAGGTGGCTTCCCAGTTTGTCATCCCAGGAATCCGGAATAAAGTGTGGGAAGGACGTGTTCCCTCCAAATCCAGGGATATGCCTCAGCAACTCCTGAGTCCTGTTAATAAGTCCTCCCTGTACTAGTGACCTCTCTGATGCCTGCTGGTGCCTGGCCCGGTGCAGGGCGCCCCCCTGAGTTCTCACAAACCCTGTGGTCCTCATGAAACCTTTAGAAACTCTATTCTGGTTTCACTGCTTAGGATTCTAGGGACACTCAGGCTGCAGGCTTCTCTCCGTGGAAGGGCCTGCAGTTTAAAACCATGTTCACCAGGTGGCGCAAAGCCTCTTGTGTTGGTGTTCGGGCCACTTTCTGCCGAATGTCTGTTCTGTGACAGAGCATGCCTGCCCTCTCCTACTAAGATGTGAGTACAACTCTCCAGCTCAGGCATGCTCTGTAAGGAGACATCCAGCCCCTGCTTGAATACAGGGATGGGGAGCTCACCATCTCCCTGGGCAGAGTTAGTAGCAGGAGTGAGGGTGGAATTGAAGGTACCAAAAAGCTACCTGTTCAGTGATGTCACCCACCCTCTCCCAACCAGCAGGGCAATGGTTTCTGAAATTCCTAGATTCCCAGTCTCTTTGTTGGGAATAACTTACCTGCTTTTCTTATCACCTTTTCCCTGAGTAGTTTACCAACTTTCTGAGCGGAGGCCAGGGGTGTGTCAAAAATCTATCTACCCTCACCCCACACACTCAGCCACTGATTAGGAATCAAAAGGACTGAGGCTCCCTCAGTTTCCTGGTGGCTTTAGTGCAGTCAGCCTCCTGGGCCTAAGTTTCTACAGCTGTTAAATGAGTAACAGCATCTTCTGCCCTGCTTACCACATTTTCTTGAGAAACTTCAAATGAAACAAATGTATTCATTTACTTCACAAATATTTATTAAGCACCTATGATACACTAGGCACTGTTCTAGAAAGTGGGGAATACAGTGGTAACCAAGACAGATGAGTAAGTGATAAACACAGCATATGATGTCAGGTGGTGATAAGCACCATGAAGGAAAATAAGACAGAGTTAAGTGAAGGGGCCAGTTTTAAATTGAGCTGCCAGAGATGTGAAACGCTTGTGAAAGTAGAAGCAAGTCATCGTCACGTACATCAACTTTCCCCCTGTAGTCTGCTATTTATTTATTTTTGGCTGTGTTGGGTCTTCATTGCTGTGCATGGGCTTTCTCTAGTTGTGGCGAGCGGGGGCTACTCTTCGTTGTGGTGAACGGGCTTCTCGTTGCGGTGGCTTCTCTTGTTGCAGAACATGGGCTCTAGGTGCGCATGCTAAGTAGTTGTGGCGCACGGGCTTAGTTGCTCTGCGGCATGTGATATCCTCCCGGACCAGGGCTCAAACCCATGTCCCCTGCATTGGCAGGCGGATTCTTAACCACTGCACCACTAGGGAAGTCCCTGCCTGACCCCTTTTATTTGGCCTATGGTTCCCACCATAAAAGTCACGCCTGATATAGACAATGTTGTTAGTTTCTGTTATGTGCAACCAAACTCAATCCTAATGGGTATGCATAATGCAGACAGGAAGGCCGGGAGGAGAAGACCAACATGGCCCAGAGCTATCCCTCTCTATCCCCCTCCTTTGCCCGTGGGGGAGCCACAAGATAAGACCAATGAGATCATAAAGTCTCCTGAACAGACCTCATCGCTCCAAGTTAGTCTAAACATCCCAACTCAAGGAAGCCCCGTGTATTGTTCACAGTGCTCTGGCTGGAAAGCCCCAGGGTTCTAAATATGGCCCTTGAAATCCCAGTAATTCTGATCAGGAAGGGATTTCCCCTCAGTCAGATGATTGCCCACTCCAGCCAGTGACACACTTAGGTTCTCAACCTGTGGCTTGGGGTGAGGGTGGGGGGGTGCATATCAGGTTCTCAGGGAGCAGATGGTCACAGTATGCAAATCTCCAAGAGATTCTGAAGCACCTGAAAGGCACTTTTCTTCCCACCAGCCCTCCCAAGCATCAGGATCTGGCCCAGTTTTAGGGATGGGGAAACTGAAGATCGAAGATGTCGAGGGGAGCTTGAGGGTCTGGGATCTGGCTTTCACTCAGAGACCCCCTCCAAGCTTTGGAATAGACCACGCCAACTCTACCCCTCCACAAACACTAAAGTGATTTGCAATTTTTAAAAAGTTTTGTTTCCCTGGCTGAACAGTGAATAAATCACCAACTTGGGTACTGATCGGCATCAAAAAGAGAAAAGGGACTTTGACAAGGCAGGAGATCTGAACTAGAGCTGACAGCGGAAGGTCCTCAAAGAAATAACAGAAAAAACTTGGTGGCTCAACCACATCTTATTTTGAGCAAGATGAAGTTCTTTTCTGATACTACAAATTAATTCATCTGACTCTATAGTGAGGAAGACATGCCCAGATCAAAATCCAGCCCCCCTTCAAAGGGAGCCAGTCCTGATGATTCTGCATCTACTGTATTAATTAAGGTATCTACTGTATCAGCTATAGCTGTAGCATACAAATGGAAATCTCAGCAGCTTATTAGCATGATAGACATTTTGTTTTGTTTTGTTTTGTTTTTCTTCCACTTTTATTGAGATATAATTGACATACAGCACTGTATAAGTTTAAGGGGTACAGCATAATGATTTGACTTACATACACCATGAAATGATTAGCACAATAAGTTTAGTAAACATCCATAATCTCATATAGATACAAAATTAAATAGAGAAAAACTTTTTTCTTCCTTGTGATGAGACTCAGGATTTACTCTCAACAAGTTTCACATGTAACATACAGCAGTGTTAATTATATTTATCATGTACATTACATCCCTAATACTTATTTATCTTTTACCTGGAAGTTGGTACCTTTTTACTACCTTCCCCCACCCGACACACACTCCACCTCTGGTAACCACAAATCTGATCTCTTTTTCTATGGCTTTGTTTGTTTGTTTTTGAAGTATAATTGACCTACAACACTATGTTAGCTCCTAATACACAACATAGTGATTTGATATTTCTATACCTTTCAAAATGATCAAGATAAGTCTAGTTACCTTCCCATCACCATACAAAGATATTATGTAATTATTGACTATATTCCCCACACTGTACATTTCATACCCATGACTCATTTATTTTGTAACTTAAAGTTTGTACCTCTTAATCTCACTCACCTATTTCTCTCCTCCTCCCATCCCCTTCCCCTCTGGCAACCACCTGTTTGTTCTCTGTATCTATGACTCTGTTTCTGCTTAGTTATATTTGTTCATTTGTTTTGATTTTTAGATTCCACATATAAGTGAAATCATACAGTGTTTGTCTTTTTCTGTCTGACTTAATTCACTTAGCATAATACCCTCTAGGTCCATCCATGCTGTCACAAATGGCAAGATTTCATTCTTTTTTATGGCTGAGTAATATTCTGGGGTGTGTGTGTGTGTGTGTATCACATCTTCTTTATCCATTCATCTATTGATGGGCACTTAGGCTGCATCCATATCTTGGCTACTGTAAACAATGAATATCTTTTTCCATCCCCTTTCGGTCTGTGTGTCTTTAGATCTGAAGTGAGTCTGTTATAGGCAGCATATATATGGGTCTTGTTTTGTTTCCATTCACCCACTCTATGTCTTTTGATTGGAACATTTAGTCCATTTACATAAAGTAATTATTGATAGGCACCTACTTATTGCCATTTTAAAAATTGCATTTGGGTTGTTTTTGTAGTTCTTTTTTGTTCCTTTCTTCTTCTTTTGCTCTCTTCCCTTGTGATTTGATGACTATCTTTAGTGTTATGTTTGGATTCCTTTCTCTTTTTTTGTGTGTGTATCTATTATAGATTTTTGGTTTGTGGTTACCATGAAGTTTATATATAACTATACAACACACACACACACACATACACACACACACACACACACACAAAACCCTGCATAATCCGTGGCCTGCCATGTATCTTCTAACTTCCTCTTATAGATTGAATTGTATTCCCCCAAATTCCTGTGTTGAAGCCCTAACCTACAATACTTCAGAATATGACTATGTTTGGAGATAGGGTCTCTAAAGAGGTAATTAAATTAAAACAAGGCCATTACAGTGGGCCCTAATTCAATCAGACTGGTGTCTTATAAAAAGTGGAGATAGGAACTCAGAGGGATTCCAGGGATATGTATGCACACAAAGTAAAAACCATTTAAGGAAACAGAAGGTAGCTGTCTGCAAGCCAAGGAGAGAGGCCTCAGAAAAAATAAACCCTGCTGGCACCTGCATCTTGGACTTCCAAACTCCAGAACCGTGATAAAGTAAATATCTGTTGTTTAAGCCACCCAGTCTGTGGTACTCTGTTCTGGCAGCCCTAGCAAACTAGTACCCGTTCTTCCTTTTGAGGATTCTCTGTGTTATGGTTCAGTACTTTGATAAATTAACCTGTGATGATGTTTTAATAGAGGTGATGGAGTCCCTCAAATTTCCCTCAGTAACATATCTAAGCTTGAAACATGAATCTTCAATGCCTAACCCCTAAAAGAGATTGGCAGTGAGTTAATACAGGTATCAGCTCAGCACCCCTCTTGCCATCCTCCTGCTAATAATTGATTTTGCCTATGGAAGCAGCTCCTCTCCTACTCCATCACAGTCTCCTGGTCCTGGCAGTTGAGGAGGGCCCTGTAACCTAGGCAGGGCCACTGAGAGAAGCTCATTCCCCTGACCACAGTGATTGGTCCAGAGATGGCACATGACCCAGGACAGGCCAATCAGAGATCTTCCCTGGGATTTTTCTAATTGGAGCTGGCAAGGAAGTTATCCCCAAGCTGGTGGTGGCCATGTCCTCTGCCATGAGGGGACGCCAGGGAAGAAGGAAGGTGATGTGGGGTCCCAACAGGGGTTGGTCTTTCACGTCCAATTGGTGGGATTTCTGAGCTGTCCGAATCCCTGTGGATCTCCCTTCAATTCTCTGACAAACTCAATAGCTTTTTAATAAATCTCTCATTTAAAATGGTTTGAGCTGGGGTTCTGTCTTAGGCAAATAAGAAGAATCTGACTATATTTTGAGGAGAAGGTATAATTTTCAGTCAAACAATTGCTTGGAACCTTTCAAGTTCACTCCCAAGCCTGATACTTTTCTTTTTCTTAGGAGGTAAGTTCCCCATCATTAGAGGTTTTCAAGCAGAAAAGGGATGTCCTTTGGGATGACACAGAGGGAATTATTGCATTGGAGCTCAAGAGATTTAACTGGGTGGCAAGAATATTCTCAGTAATAATCACTGATCCCATTGTGTACAGTGTCCTCCTGCTAGGGATTAGAGGCCTAGTATTTGAATATGGTCCTAGTATTCTCTCAAACCCATGGACCAAGAGTTTATGATCATCAATGTAATATACCATATTAGTAAAATGAAAAACAAAACCCACATGATCATCTCAATAGACAAAAGAAGCAGTTGACAAAGTCCAAATGCTTTTATGATAAAAATACTCAAGGAACTAATACTATAAGAAAACACCTTCAACCTGATAAAGACCATTTATGAAAACCCCACTGCTACCATCATAGATGCTTTCCCCCAATATCAGGAGGTTCTAGCCAGGGGAATTAGGCAAGAAAATAAAAGGCATCCAGATTGAAAAGGAAGAAGTAAAACTACATCTGTTCACAGATGACATGATATTGTATATAAAAATCTTAAGGGAAAAAAATTTATTAGAACTATTAAATGAGTTCAGCAAGGTTGCAGGATACAAGATCAATCTACAAAAGTTAACTGTATTTTTATAAACTAAAAATGAACATCTGAAAATGAAATTTAAAAACAATTCTATTTACAGTAGTATCAAGAAGAATAAAATATTTAGGAATAAACTTAAACAAAGTGCTAGAGATATACTCTGAAAACTACAAAGCATTGTTGAAAGAAATTAAGGAAGACCAAAATAAATGGGCAGGAACTTCCCTGGTGTCCAATAGTTAAGACTCTGCACTCCAAATGCAAGGGGCCAGGGTTGTATCCCTGGTCGGGGAACTAGATCCTTCATGCATGCTGCAACTAAGAAGTCTGCATACTGCAACTAAGAAGTCCGCATGCCACAACTAAAAAAGATCCTACATGCCGCAACTAAGATCTCTTGCAGCCAAAATAAATAAATAAATAAAATGAATTTTTAAAAATGGGCAAACATCCCATGTTCATGGATGGGAAGATTTAATATTGTTAAGATGGCAGAACTCCTCAAATTGACCTATAGATCCAGTACAATCCCTATCAAAATTCCAACCTTTTTTTTTTAGAGAATTGGAGACGCTGATACTAATAGTCATATGGAATTGCAAGTGACCCCCCCCAATAGCCAAAACTATCTTGAAAAGAAAAACAAAGTTGGAGGACCCACATTTCCTGATTTCAAAACCTACTGCAAAGCTACAGTAATCAAAACAGTGTGGTACTGGCATACTGATAGACATGTAGATCAATGAAATAGAATTGAGAGTCCTGAAATAAACCCATACATCTATGGCAACTGATTTTCAATACGGGTGCCACAAGTATTCAGTGGGGAAAGAACAGTCTCTTCAACAAATGGTGTTGAGAGAACTGGATACCCACATGCAAAAGAATGAAGTTGTACCCTTACTTCACACCATATACAAAAATTAACTCAGAATGTATCAAAGACATAAATATAAGAGCTAAAACCATAATACTCAGAAGAAAATTACGAGTAAATCTTCATTACCTTGGATTAAGTAAGAGTTTCTTAAATATGACAGTAAAAGCACAAGCAACAAAAGAAAAAAACTGACAAATTAGACTCCACTAAAATTTAAAACTTTTGTGCTTCAAAGGATACCACCAAGAAACTAAAAAGACAACACAAAAATTGGAGAAAACATGAATCTGACAAGGGACTTGTATCCAGGATAAAGGAAGAATTCTTACAACCTAATAAAAAAAAGACAAATAACCCAATTAAAAATTGGGTAAAAGACTTAAATAGATGTTTCTCCAAAAAAGATATAAAAATGTCCAGTAAGCACATGAAAAGATGCTCAACATCATTAATCATAAGGAAAATGTAATCAAACCACAATGAGATACTACTTCACATGTACTAGGATGGCTGTAATAAAAAAGACGGACAATAACAAGTGTTGGAGAGGATGTGGAGAAGTTGGAACCCTCATATAAGGCAGATATGCAGCTGCTATGAAAAAACAGTTTAGCATTTTCTCAAAAAGCTAAGGTAGATTTACCATATGGTCCAGGAATCTCATTCCTAAGCATATAACCAAGAGAATTGAAAATTTATGAATATATATATATATATACACACACAAATGTTCATAGCAGCATTATTCATAAAGCCCCTCCCCCCAAAAAAAACCCCAACCCAAAGAAACAAACAACTGAAGAATGGATAAACAAACATGGCATATCCACGCAATGGAATATTATTTGGCTATAAAAGGAATAAAGTTCTGATACATGCTATAACATGGATGACCTTGAAAACATTATGCTAAGTGAAAGAAGGCAAATACAAAAGGCTACCTATTGTATGATTCCATTTATGTGAAATGTCCAGAAGAGGCAAATTCATAGAAATAGACAGTAGATTGGTGCCTGCCAGGGGCAGGAGGGAGGAGGAAACGGCAAGTGACAGCTAATGGGTATGGGATTTCTTTTCAGAGTGATGAAAACATTCTGGAATTAGACAGTGGCAACTGACACACAACTGTATGAATATACTAAAAACCGCTGAATTGTACACTTTAAAATGGTGAACTTTATGGCATCTGAATTAGAGCTCAATAAAGGTGTTACTAAAGAGAAAAAGAGTTTATGAGCAAATAGAGCCTCTGTGTAGAGTGTCAGTTTCCTCTAAGAGAGCAGCAGGTCAGGGGCACTTTCCTAAGGATACAGGAGTGGGACACAGCATAAAAATTAAAACCCAGACTTTGAATCCTGATTGTTGTGAGTTTGAATCCTGCTTCCACCTCTTCTGAACTGTGAAATGTTAGGAAATTGACTGTGAGCCTCTCATCTGTAAAATGAAAATAATCTCTACTTTGTAGAGTTCTTATAAGGATTAACTGCATGGTAGCTTAGAGTATTCAATAAATGATAGTTATTTTTATTATTATTTTCTCTTGGACACAGAGGAAGGAGGTCTCTGGAAGGAAACTCTGGCCTTGGATGAAAAATGGGAAGAAGAGGCCCAGTTTCAATAAGTAGTTTCAATAAGTAGACAAACAGACTTCAGGTTAGCTTGGGCTAAAGGCATATGAAGGGCCCTCTCCAGTCAGTGTGGGTCCAGGGAGGATGATTGAAGAGAGAAAGAGTACAGATACTCAGCCTCCCACTACTGCTGCCAGATCTATGGGTTAGAACTAGGAGACAAATTGGATAAGTTATTATTATCACATTCTGCTGCCACAACTTTTCTCCCTTATTATTGGGAAGTGGCTGGGAGCTGCTCTGCATTCTCAAATTAGATGTGAGCACCAAAATCAGCCCAGGTTCCCCTTGGCTGAGCTGGTCATTCTGCATTCAAATAAACAGCAGCAGCTGATGATTAGGACCAGCATTTCAGAGGGGCTGAATGTTTTCTTCTCATCAATATTTGATTCTTGTGGAATAACAGATGGTTTTTATTTCATTCTTTGCACGCTTTATGTACTTTTCAAATTTCCTACAGGGACGAGGTATCTGATTAAAGTGCTATTAGGAAAATCATAATAAGTGTGATTCATGCCCACATGGCCATTTGTCTAGACTTTTCTTTCTCGTATCTCGCATGGCTCCTTCAAGATAAGTATTTGTGAGCTGTATCAGTCAGGGTTCAGTTGGAGGAAAACAGAAACTATGTCATCTAATTTTAGCAGAAAATGAATCAGAGGTTTACAAAGTCATTGGAAGGGCTGGAGAAGTGGGTTCCGGGTAGGACCTCCAGCAATGTTCCAGAACACCACCACCAGACAGCAACATGCTGGAATCCTGCTGCTAAAAAGTACACAGCTTCTCTTAATCTTGCTTGTTCCAGCAGCAGCTAAATCCACAGAAAGATCTGGGAAATGTACTTGTCAGTTTTCCAGCCTATGAGGTAGAGGAAGAGACCCTTGGAGGAGGTTGGGATGAATGTGAATGGGGTCAATCAATCAGGACAATCAAGATTTTAATATTTCATAAAATTTAAATAAATTTAACATTTAATATATTAAAGTACACTTAACTTTGCTCAATACTTACTTGAGGTAAACAACTGATGGTCCTTTTTTTGTGTATCTGTGTAAAATTTGTATCTGCAGTGTGAAATGACTTTTTCCCATCTGTGAAGTCTATAAATTTACCCCTGAAGCCCTATCTGTGACACAAGCCCTTGAAATGTGGAGAAGTGGTTTTCCTTTGAGAAGTGCTCATATCTGACTCTTGAGTGCTTTGCATTTGGCTGACACTGAAGTGAATAATTGCTTTCTCTACAGGAAGTGAGAAACTCCTGTGCGTTATGGGAAGCAAGAGCTTCCTTATATTCTCTTGAGAATAATGAGCACTTCCTGGAGGAAACAATATAACTTGATAAGTTGAATATTTCTTTTCAATTAAAGAACCAGCTGCTCAAGAATAAACTCCGAGTCCAAGAAGCATCTGAGAAGATGCTTAGCTTCACTAATAATCGAATAATTCAAACAACAGTGAGTGACTCATGGATTGACAGCAATGAACAGGCTCAGTGGTGTTGTAAGTGGGAAGAAGCAGCCACACTCACAAACCACAGCTGGAGGTGTGAAGAGGTGCAAAGTTTTGGAAGGGAATTCGGTAGAGTCTACCAAAGATTTAAACGTGTCTCCCTTTTAACTCAGCCATTCTATTTCTAAGAATATACCTTTCAGAAATGTTCTCACATAATACAAAAATATATTTAAAGAGAGATTCTCCGAAGCACTGGGTTACAATCACAAAAGCTTGGGAAAGATCCAAATGGCTAGCGATGGGGTTTGGATAAATAAATACGATGAAATACTATGCAGCTAATGTAAAGAAAAGCAGATCTGTAAGTAGTGACGTGGAATGGACATGTGGAACCCAGGTGCAGGGCTGGGGGTCGCTTGGTCATTTGCCAAATGTTGATGCTATCCTTGTCTACGAATGTTTGGAATTGGTAAAACCGTGATTCAGAGAACATGGCACAGCGAGGCTTAGGTTTTGTTATATAAGATAATTTATATAAGCTGTATCAAGGAATTAAACTAAAAGTATGGGATATTCTCTAGTCTTCATGTCTTCCATTAAGTCATGAGAATTTTACTTACCTCTCAGTGCCTCAAGTGAAAATGGAAAAGTTGAACTTGGATGTCCTAATTGTCAACCACCTTGGGTTTAAAAGAGGGAGGGGTGTTACCTTGGAGAGGGAGGTAGTGACCTAGCTGTGGACAAGCTGATTCAGGCCCACCCCCTTGTCCCCTCCCCTCCCCACTGCTTGCCTAAGTTGAGTTGGGAGTGGGGGCTGGGAGTTCCACTCCAACTTTTGAAAATTTCAAGGAGAAAAGTTATCTGCAGAAGGCTGAGGAGCCAGTGTGTGTAAAATGCAATTTTCTTCATGTCACCTTGCGTGGGAAATACAGGGACATTGCTGAACACCCCTCCTGGGTATTGACTGTTTCTTGGAGTTCTGAACCCTTTCACACACTGAGTTAAAAAAAGAAACTATCTGGGGCTTGGAAGGGAGAAGGGGGTCTTCCCTGCTCTTTGGCCAAAAACTCCCTTAAGACAATGTTTATTGTGGAACTACCACCACAAGAACATCTAGGGGGAAAAAAAAGCAAGCTGTGGAACAGTATATATTGAATGCGCCCATCTGTGAAGAAGATGATGATAATAATAAATAAGACGATGCTATTTTCTATTAAAAGTATCCCAGAGGAGCATATTCAAAACAGCGACTCTCTCCCACATGTCAGGGTGTTTTGGGGTCCCTGGTGTTTTAAGTCTCATACACAGATATGCATTATTATAGCAGTGCAACAGCTCTGCTCTCAGCAAAGTTAGCCCAACAGGCTTGCCTGCCTGTCAATAAGGTTCTTGCTTTGATAAGATAAGACTTTCAAAGTCTGTCCTGGATAGCTCATTTTCTGGTTCCCTGGTGGAAGTAGAGTGATTTTACTTATCAACTGAGACCACAGTCACCTGCTAATGCGAAGGTCCACGTATTCCTTGAAACACAGTTCCTTCTGGGTTGGATCCTAGTGCCTGAAATCCCACCATCTGATAAGGTTCCCCAGGGAATTTCAGAAGTGTCAGAAGAGACTGGCCCTCAAGTCTCACCTTGTGGGCAACCTCTGCAGGTGGAAACCTGGTCCTACCCCATACTTAAGTGGAAGGTCAGCGCTAACTAAGAATGAAAGTCACTAAGGGCCGAAAAAAGCTGTGAGTAACGCTCTAGGGATCAAATTTGGCTTTAGTTTCCTCAATACTCGTTTCACATTTTTTATTTCAAGATGAATTATTTTCTCTTTTATTTCATTTTATTTGCTTATTTTTTAGAGCCCATAAAGGGAACACTTTGAAAGTAACAGGATGGCACTGTCATCTGTCTGTCACACACCCCTTCTGCTGGACAGACAATTAAAGTGAGTGCCCCTAAGTGCTTCCTCCAGCAGGAAGAGGACTGTCCCAGTGGGTTCCTGACTCAAAGGAGATGGGCAGCTGAATCGTGAACCTGGATCAGAGTTAGCTGGGTAGGGGTGCTGGCACCTGGAGACCCTGGAGACTGCTGAATGGCCGTCTGTGAAAGAGTGCATATTAGTTCCCTGTAGCTACCGTAACAAGTTGCCACAAATTTGGGGGCTTAAAATAACAAATTTATTCTCTCACAGGAGACCAGAGGTCCAAAATCAAGGTTTCAACAGGGTTGGTTCCCTCTGGAGGCTCTGAGAGAAAATCCATTCCATGCCTTTCTCCTAGATTCTAATGGTAATCCTTGGCATCCGTTGGTTTGTAGATGCTTCACGCCAATCTCTGCCTCCATCTTTACGTGGCCATCTTCCCTCTGTGTATCTAAAATAGCCTTCTGCTTTTCTCTTGTAAGAACACCTGTCATTGGATTTAGGGCCCACTCTAAATCCAGGATCTCTCATCTTGAGGTCCTTAACTTAATTACATCCACAAACACTTTTTCCCATAAGGTCACATTCACAGATTCCAGGGGTTAGGACTTGGACATATCCTTTTGGGGGTCATTGCTCAACCCACTAAAGAGGGGGATCCACTGGGACTGAGGACAGTTGCTGCTCTCATTTCCCTTCAAGCTACCGCAATTATTCCTGGCATGTTGCAAATCTCTCTTTGCCTAATAATTTGCATAACCTCCTATCTGTAAAAGAGGTCCCAGCTCCTGGGGACTAAACTGCATCATTTCAATCTAGACCTGGCAGGAAGATGGGTGTAATGAAGCCCATTTGCAAAGGAAACTGGGATGCTGAATGGAAGGAGAAATAGACAGGCATCTGGGGTCAGGCGGCCAGCTCCTGAGGAACAGGGCCTTCTTGAAACTCCTCTCTTCCCCTCTGCTTATTGTCACTCCCAGGCCTTGTCCTCCCCACGAACCCTCCCAAATGGGAAGATTTGATTTGGGTTTGTTCAGTAGCCAGAAAGCCAGAGCCACTGCTTGGCATTCTCTTTGGGAGGGAGGTCATGACAGACAGGGCCCAGCTCACAGCCAGAGTTTCTCCAGGGTGACATGTTTGAGACCCCATGTGGACAGGAAGGAAGCTTCCTGTGAGACATAGCAAACTGGAAGCTGTCACTGGGGGAGATACTCCAGGAATCCTCCCTTCAAACCCGCTTTGCTAAAGGGGCAAGCCATTTCTATAATTTGCCCAGTGGGGACCAGCCAGGGAGAAATACTATACTGTTAACTAATTTTCAGTAACAGGGGACTTCCCTGGTGGTGCAGTGGTTAGGAATCCGCCTGCCAATGCAGGGGACACTTGTTTGATCCCTGGCCCTGGAAGATCCCATGTGTCGCGGAGCACCTAAGCCCATGCACCACAACTACTGAGCCTGCGCTCTAGAACCTGTGAGCCACAACTACTGAGCCCGCGTGCCGCAACTACTGAAGCCTGCGCACCTAGAGCCCGTGCTCTGCAACAAGAGAAGCCACAGCAATGAGAAACCCACACACTGCAACAAAGAGTAGCCCCCGCTCGCCGCAACTAGAGAAAGCCCATGCACAGTGACGAAGACCCAGCGTAGCCAAAAATAAATTAATTAATTTTAAAAATGTCAATAACAGGATACGTAAATAATACACATTTACTATAGAAAAGTGGCAAAGAATAAAAAAAAAAATCTATAATTCCAAAGGAAAGTTATCTAAAATATCTAGGTGGTTGTATTTCCATTTAAAAAAAACACACGTGTAGGGAGTTCCCTGATGGTCCAGTGGTTAGGACTTGGTGCTTTCACTGCCATGGCCCTGGGTTCAATCCCTGGTCAGGGAATTAAGATCCTACAAGTCAAAAAAAAAAAAAAGAAATTAAGAGGCCCCCTGTCATGGGGCTTAAAAAACAAACAAAAACTAAAAAACACATGTGTATGTTTTAACATCATTTGGATTACTCTGCATATGCAGTTTTTTGTTGTTTTTTTAAAAATATTCCCTCTTCCTCACAGCTGCAGCAAAGCAGAGGTTCTTTTTTTGTTTTTAATTAATTAATTAACTTATTTATTTTTGGCTGTGTTGGGTCTTCGTTTCTGTGCGAGGGCTTTCTCTAGTTGTGGCAAGCGGGGGCCACTCTTCATCGCGGTGCGCGGGCCTCTCACTATCGCGGCCTCTCTTGCTGCGGAGCACAGGCTCCAGATGCGCAGGCTCAGTAGTTGTGGCTCACGGGCCTAGTTGCTCCGTGGCATGTGGGATCTTCCCAGACCAGGGCTTGAACCCGTGTCCCCTGCATTAGCAGGCAGATTCTCAACCACTGCGCCACCAGGAAAGCCCCATATGCAGTTTTATATCCCGATTTTTCTACTTAATGTTGTGTCATAACATATATAAATGAAAGTAAACTGTGTTTACGAGGTGGAGTTAAACACTGACAATGAAGTTAAATATTTATTATGTGCTTATTGATTACTTTTAAATTTGTGTTTATTTTTGCATCCTTTATAAAATAAGGAGAGTATTGCCTGTATTATTCATTGCAAATAATTTTTTCTAGTTTGGTTATTTGTCTTTTAACCTTTTATGGTGTTTTTTTTTTTTTTTTTTTTTTTTCTTTTGCTGTGTTGGGTCTTCGTTTCTGTGCGAGGGCTTTCTCTAGTTGTGGCAAGCGGGGGCCACTCTTCATCGCGGTGCGCGGGCCTCTCACTATCGCGGCCTCTCTTGTTGCGGAGCACAGGCTCCAGACGCGCAGGCTCAGTAATTGTGGCTCACGGGCCTAGTTGCTCCGCGGCATGTGGGATCTTCCCAGACCAGGGCTCGAACCCGTGTCCCCTGCATTGGCAGGCAGACTCCCAACCACTGCGCCACCAGGGAAGCCCTTTTATGGTGTTTTTGATGGGCAAAAGTTTATAACTTTGACTTGTAAAGTCTACCATTCTTTTCTTATGTGATTCCTCTCATTAATGTTGGTTTTTGTTTTTATTTCAACATTCCTTTATTGAACCATGTATGCTAGTGAAATATAAAGAAACCATAAGAGTTTACAGGAAGATTACCAAGACTGATGTCATTAATTCAATATGAGGCTTCATATACTGAAAACAATTCATCTTCATTATAGAGCATAGAACCTTAAATTTTTGAAAAGCTAAATAAAGCAGTCTGCCTAACTTCAAATCTGTTCCATGAACACGTCTTGCATAATCATCTGACATACTTTTAGGTGCTATACTAACAGCAAATAATTTAACAACAACTTTAACAAAACAATTTTGTTTAACTCAAAAAAAAAGTATAAAATTCTGGTCAGTCGTATTTTTTTTTAGTGATGTGGCAAAGGCTATAAATTATTGAGTTCCCTGCCCCCTGAGGATCTGGAGTATCCCTATATACAACCAAATAATGTAAGTATAAAATGTTATTGTTAAACTATTAATTGCATAAGGAAAAAACATAGACTTCACTATAGCAAAGATGACTACTAGCTTTGGTTACTATTAGATTCAACCATCATTCATTCACCAAATTTTCTGAGTACCCACTACAAGCCTGGCACTATTCTAGGCACTGGGGATACAATGAACAAAAACAATAATAGTTTTTAATCATCATGGGACTTGCATTCTGCTGTGGGAAATAGACAAAAACAAACACACAAAAAATAAGAATTATAAGTGTGGTAAATGCTATTAAGGAGACAAACAAGGCTTTGTTACAGATTAGTCTTTGAAAGCTGAACTGTGGAATCCTAAAACCTAAAAATAAATTCATGAAGAGTTACATCAAGATGACATAGATTCTGGGACTTCCCTGGTGATGCAGTGGTTAAGAATCCGCCTGCCAATGCAGGGGACATGGGTTCGAGCCCTGGTCTGGGAAGATCCCACATGCCGCAGAGCAACCAAGCCCATGTGCCACAACTACTGAGCCTGCGTGCCACAATTACTGAAGCCTCTGTGCCTAGAGCCCATGCTCCGCAACAAGAGAAGCCACCGCAATGAGAAGCCCAAGCACCACAAAGAAGAGTAGCCCCCGCTCACCGCAATTAGAGAAAGTCGGCGTGCAGCAACAAAGACCCAACACAGCCAAAAATTAAAAAAAAAAAGATGACATAGATTCTACAGAGCTTTGCTAATGTATAAGAAAACTACAGACACTGCCAGTGAAAACAGAGATCAATCTTTCATTGTCAAAGCTATTGGATGGCATTACTTAGCAATACAGTAGCCTCAGAAGATAATTAACCTCACAGTTCCACAGAGTTAAAAAGCATGTAAACATGATACTAAAAAATAAAAAAATTTAAGAGGCGCTTAAGGAGACAGGACAACCAAATGTAATGTGGTATCCTGAATGGAATGCTGAAGCAGAAAAAAACAAAAACTACGGAAGTCTGAATAAACTACAGATTTTAGTTAATAATGTATCAATATTGGTTCATTAATTATAACAAATGTACCATACTAATGAAGATGTTAATAACGGGAAACTGGGTGGGGCTATCTGCATAATCTTAATTTTTCTGTAAATCTTAAACTGTTCTAAAACAACAAGTATACTTTTAAAACTATATATAAGATGGCTTCAGGAATTACAGTGGAAGGGAGGGGAGTTAGTAAAGACGTAAAGAAATGAGAAGCCATAAAACTCTGCAATGTGAATTAAAATATAACTCAAGAAATTCAAAGAAAACCTGCAGATACTTAAGTTATGATCTCTATTCATATTAAAATCTTCCTAGGACAGAGATCAATGGGTTTTTCATGCAAACTAAGTAACTCTGCATCACAACATAAGCAGGCAATAACATCCCTGGAGTGCACAATAAGCACTTTAGATCCTATTTAACAATAATGACCAATAGGCTACATTTTATGTATGGCACTGTCCTGAAATTGTCATAAAATGCCTGGACAAGGATCAACCTCATAGGTCTTACTAAGTTGCTTACTTCAAGAAACAAGTTTAGGACTTCCCTGGTGGTGCAGTGGTTGAGAAGCTGCCTGCCAATGCAGGGGACACAGGTTCGAGCCCTGGTCTGGGAAGATCCCACATGCCGCGGAGCAACTAGGCCCGTGAGCCACGGTTACTGAGCCTGCGCATCTGGAGCCTGTGCCCCTCAACAAGAGAGGCCACGATAGTGAGAGGCCCGCGCACCGCGATGAAGAGTGGCCCCCACTTGCCGCAACTAGAGAAAGCCCTCGCACAGAAACGAAGACCCAACACAGCCAAAAAATAAATAAATAAATAAATTTATTTATTTAAAAAGAAACAAAAAACAAGTTTATACTTACCTCAAGATAAATAAGCAAAGAGGAGACTTGGTAAGGAGGACAGGGAGAAAGGATTATGTATGAAAGGAGAAAAATGATTTCCAGGTCTAACTGAAAGCAATTTTGCCACTATTATTAACCTACTTTAATGCCATACAAATTAGTATAAATAGTTCAAGGTAGTAATAAAAGCTCTGAATTTATATCAGTTATCTTCTTTCCAGTCAAAAGAAATAAATGTTTTCTATAGCCTAAGCTAAAACACCTAGCAGGTAACTCAATGTCTGATGACTTCGGAGGAACTAATCTCTCAATGTCTGTTTTAAAGATAGTCAGGAAAAGTGTGAGAAAAACAACGGAGGATGATAATCTCTAAATTGTAGAGTGTGAAGTTTGCATAACACAGCATAAAACTGGAATTACCACAAGAAGTAATTTTAGAGACAGCCATCGCAAAATTAGAACCTTATATCTAATACAAAGTACAGCCACAGCAGAAGCCTGATCAGGTAAATGAGATAACAATTTCACTCATCAGATACTATGGAATATTAACCATAGAAGAATCATTTAGCCAAGATGGTATTATATACTTAAATCTAATTGAGATAACTAGATGATGAAGTCTATTCCTTCTCTATTACTCCCCAACCCCAAAGGAAACGCTACAAAACAAAGATGTTTGTTACTCTAAAGCCTTCTCTCACAGGAATCTAAAATATATAATTGGAAAATATTCAAGAAGAAATGCAATAATTAGCATTTCCCCAGCAACTCCTGTTTGCCCCACCGTGAGGAGAATCACACACTGCTTCCTGCTGAAACGAGAAAAAGGAGAGGTGAGGTGTGAAAACTTCTAAGTAAATCGATCAATGACGTTGCATCTGGCAGAGATTGGAAAAGCATCAACATTGCCAAAAGAACTGTCAGTGATGGAAGTCAAGAGAAGAAAACGAGGTTTTCCAATAAACCACAGCCCAACCCAAGGGACAAAAATCGCCCCTGCCCCGCCACTCCCTCACTCCCCAACCACTCCATCCTCAAGCCGCCTCCGATCCAAATAGACATCCTCTATAACCCACACCAATTCCCCATCCAGGTGAAAACAATCCAAGAATCTTCTAGAACCTCCACTTCCCACTCTCCATAAGATCTGCACTTCTGGGGGCCAGGCCTCGGGAAAACAGCGGCCAGATCCCACCCTCCTTTCAAGGTGGAAGAGGCCGGGTCCCTCGAGTGGGGCTTCCCGGGTGGGCCTCACGGAGCTGACCTACTGGGACGAGAGCAGGGAACAGGTTGGGGCTCAAGAAGGCAGCTGGGGTTGGTGAGACCACGCGACGGCGGGAAGAAAGGGTTGCACTGGAGTCTGGGGCTGGGCGGGGTGAGGACCGGGGAGGCAGGTGGACGGGAGAGGGCCGGGCTGCGGGAAAGGAGCCGGCGGAGTAGGGGACGGGAGGTCAAAACCTGACCCTCGACAGCCGCGAAGAGGAACCGGTGGCCAAGAGGGGTCGACGATCGCGGGCAAGGGCTGGGGGTGGTGGGGTGGAGCTGGGCGCGGACTGAAGGGCCGCACTGGGGGCGGTGCTGGGGAGCCGCGCACTCACTGCTCTGCGCCCCCAAGAACGGGGACCGGAATTTCCTCAGCGGAGTCCGCAGGTCTCCGCCCGCGGACGTGAGGAAGCCGGCGGAGCTACCGCCGCCTCAGCCCAGGGGCCTCTCGCGCCGACGCCGCTCCCACCCGCTGACAAGAGATTCTCGAGGAAGGGCGAGCGCCGAGCTCCTGCGGTTCCTGCAGGGCCCGGCGGCGAGCGAGGCTGACGGCAGGGATCCTCTACACAGAGCAGCAGCCCTCGGAATCGTCTAGCGCCGAGCGAGGCCCGCGGCTGGGAAGCGAAGGAGGGCGGTGTCGGAAGCAGCCAGGGGTGTGCTTGGGCATCCGGAGGCTCGAACCGCTCCCTTCTCAGCGGCCGGAGACTCGGGTGAGGGCGGCGGGGCCCGAGCGCGGACGCATCCGGACCCTCTTGCCGCGCGCAGCCTCAGCGCTGCCGCCGCCACAGCCCAGCCAGCTGAGTGCCGGGCGCGGGGCGAGCCTCTTATTATTGCTTTTATTCTTACAAAGCCCTTCATCCAAATTTAGTTATCTACCTTTATTTTAAAAAGTTTTTTTTTAAGTGACGTTATTGTTATATGTAATGGTTTAATGCGTCTGGAAAGTACAGTGTTTTATACTACAGCATAAAGTGTATATCTAAACTGATCCTCCTCTGATTTCCAGCCACTTTCTCCAATATCCATTTGCTGCGTAATAAATCCCCTCTTCTTTTTGGTTTGTGAGCTTTCTTTCTCAATAAATTCGTATGGTATTTTGAGTGGCTTCAGAGCTTTTTTTTTTTTTCCTGATTGATTTGCCCATTAATTCTTGTGGATGCAGCCTTGTTTTACTTTTTTGTTTATAATACATTTACTATCCAGCAGAGAAAATGTCCCTTCCTCATTTTTCTTTTCCAAAATTTTTATAGTAAACTCATCTGTTAATTCTCCAGTGAAATATATAGCCAGGGAAATTTTGTCAATTTCTATTTATTTTTAAAATAAATTTATTTATTTTTATTTTTGGCTGCGATGGGTCTTCGTAGCTGCGTGGGGGCTTTCTCTAGTTGGTGGGGGAGGAGGTGTGTGTGTGCGCAGGCTTCTCACTGTGGTGGCTTCTGTTGTTGCAGAGCACAGGCTCTAGGCGAGTGGCCTTCAGTAGTTGTGGCACACGGGCTCAGTAGATGTGGCTCGCAGGCTCAGTAGTTGTGGCTCGCGGGCTCTACAGTGCAGGCTCAGTAGTTATGGCACATGGCCTTAGTTGCTCCACCGCATGTGGGATCTTCCCAGACCAGGGCTCGGACCCGTGTCCCTTGCATTAGCAGGCAGATTCTCAACCACTGCACCACCAGGGAAGCCCCGCATGTGGAATCTTCCTGTACCAGGGATCGAGCCCGTGTGCCCTGCATTGGCAGGCAGATTCTTAACCACTGTGCCACTAGGGAAGTCCTCAATTTCTAAATTCTAACTGTGTCAAATTCTTTTGACTTTTAATTGGAAATGTGATGAACTATGAATTAACAGAGAGTTGACATTTTTTTTCATCAGCTTTCCATTCAAGAATATGGCTGTTTCTGTATTTTCTCACATCTTTCATATCATTTATGGATCTCATTCATTTCTTCTTAGGGATAATTAGAATATTTTAAAATTGCTTATTGTGGCTGGAATATTTTCTGCCATCATACCTTCTAAATGGTTATATAGAAATACAGTAGATAGTAAATAGAAAATACAGTAAATAACAGTAAATAGAAAGATTTGACTTTTTTGTGTATTCATTTTGCACAGAGGCTCTTTTGTGTTATTCTTAAAGTTTTCAGTAGGTTCCAATTTTCTGGCTGTATAATTATATTTTTACAAGTGATAACAATATTGCCTTTTTTTAAAAATTAAACACCATATATATATATATATTTTTAATTAATTTATTTATTTATTTTTGGCTTTGTTGGGTCTTCATTTCTGTGCATGGGCTTTCTCTAGTTGTGGCAAGTGGGGGCCACTCTTCATCGCGGTGTGCAGGCCTCTCACTATCGCGGCCTCGGGAGCACAGGCTCCAGACACGCAGGCTCAGTAACCGTGGCTCACAGGCCTAGTTGCTCCGCGGCATGTGGGATTTTCCCAGACCAGGGCTCGAACCCGTGTCCCCTGCATTGGCAGGCAGATTCTCAACCACTGCGCCACCAGGGAAGCCCGATATTGCCTTTCTATATCTGTATAATCCATATCTATATCTATAAAGGATTTCAATCTAACATGAATGAAAATATGAAATGGAGAATCTCACATGTGTGCCCTCAGAAGAACAGTACTTAAGAACAGCGAGACTGATTTCCATTAAACGTCTGATTTACAGAAGACTGAGGCTTATCTCCTTACCAAAGAACATTTGCCAAGAATCTCTCCCCATCCTTAAGCCAATGAACTTACTGCTTGGACTCTGGCTGGACTTCCCCACTCTTTGAACTCCTTGCCCATAAATAGAGTCCTTCTCAAACCCTCAGTTGACTCAGTTGACTGTAGCTTGCTACAACAGGCATTTCCCAAATTGCAATTCTTCTGCTACTCCCAAATAAACTCAAGTTTCTGGTAATTTGAGATTGCCTCGGTTTACCTCCTTATTTAGGTTGACATTCAATGGTGTCAGAAGTGAGATCCAAAGGAGATGACCCCTGGAGGGACAGTGACTCTCAGAACTGAGCGAGGTACCTGCACTGAGCCCCTTAAGCTCAATGCACCTTAGAGTCACCTTCTTCTTCTGGCTTGGTGAGTCTCCTCTTGGCTTTCAACCTCCCTCCTTTTAGTCAAGCTCTCCAACTTTATTCAGGATTTGGATAAGGACAGATGGTCCTTCTGGTGAGTGCTCTTTTGGTTTCTAAATTAGAATACACTTGGTTTAGATTTAAACTAGTGGATTTTCCTGAGAGCAAACCAAAAACTAAAATTGGTGAACACAGATTGAGCACCTAAATGCTGCCAGAGTGCTCGCCACCTGTATATGAGAGACAACCATCCTCCAAGCACAAGAGTGTAAGGATAAAATGGTCAGAGGTGAGCAAGTTTTCCAGTTTTCCTCTTACCACTCACAAGAAAATTCTGTGCAACAAAGGACACCTGGTCATAGGTTGGGCAAATAGGGCAAAGGCCATCTGCCAGAAAAAAGAGGTATCCCATGAAAGGCACACTGTGAAACAAAACACAAGTTCCAACCCTAAGCATATCCCTTCGGCTCTCTAGGACTTTTTTTCTTCACTCTCGGGAAAACTCTGAAAATGGGATCCCAGTCATTTAAATGCTTTAAGGGTGGCCCCCTCTTTAGGGACCCCAGCCAGTTTTATGTTTAAAAAATTATGGTTTCTCCACATGTGCATGGACCAATCTTACTGAAGACAACCTAGAATTACAATGGCCATTATGAGGAATGTTCCAATTAGACAAGATCATTCATTTAAGAGGTGCACTTGAAGACAAGGGTTCCCAGATCAAACAAACAGAATGGGATAGCTATTTTAATTGGCATGCAGAAACCCCCAAGAAGCTTCAAAATTCCAAAAATTTGAAGACTTCGTTGAAAGATTCATTGCAAAAGGCTAATGAAAAATTAAAGATATAAAAGGTACATATAACAGAAGACTATGAGACTGATGTAGTGCCTACTGCTCCCCTCTATCCTCCTTTACTTGGTACTCATTCTATTGATACTAATCCTCTGTCTGAATTGCCTTTCTACTCTGAAGAGACTACATGACTGCAAACACAAATTCACCAAGTTAGTTATCCTCATATCTACCCTCAAAAGAATGGCCCCCATATTGGTCTGTCCCAGAGTTGACAGGACTCTGAGGGATAGTCTGGTAAACTGCTACTGTTCCCGGTGAATTTGAGGTTCTTTCTTCGTCGCGAGAGAATTCAGACAAGTGATACATAAAAAGTGGATGTTTTTAAGAGAGTAACACACTCCACAGACAGAGTGTGGGCCATCTCAGAAGGTGAGAGAGAGCCTCAAAATATGGCATGGTTACTTTTTATGGGCTGGTAATTTCATAGGCTAATGAGTGGGAGGATTATTCCAATTATTTGGGGGAAGGGGTGGGGATTTCCCGGAATTGGGCCACCACCCACTTTTGGCCTTTTATGGTTAGCCTCAGAACTGTCATGGCGCTGGTGGGTGTGCCATTTAGCATGCTAATATATTATAATGAGCGTATAATGAGGCTCAAGGTCTACTGGAAGTCGAATCTTCCGCCATCTTGGACCTAGTTGGTTCTCACTAGTTTTTGTCATGTACTATAGCTATGTCATTATTTTAAAGGTTGTGCCCTGCCCCCTTCCCTCCTGTTTCACTACCAGTTATTCCCTTAAATAGCCAAGGGGAAACTAAATTTAGAAGTAATGGAAAACCTTGCCAAATTTTGGTAAATACCTGAGCTACACTGTATTTTAAACCCCACTCACTTTGGAGCCTGCAGATTGGATCCTAGAAAAACTGGCAGAAGCCAAGTGAAGGGTGAGAATTCTTACCAGAGTCAGCTCTCCTGAATCTCTGTCTATAGTACCCAGTCGAGGGAAAAAAATAAAATTTCATATTGTCCCTGCCTTTCCAAACCCAGATCCATTGGTTACTGGTCCTTTCTCTCCTGTGATAGCTTTTACCTTCTTGTTTGTCCCATTTTGTGTCCTTAGAACTTGGCTTGGCAATCATCAGGTTGGGGATCCCAAACTATGGTCAGACAGAAGTGTCAGTTGCACCCCATTTATGACTAGATGTGGCTAGACAGCAGTGTGGATTCCACTGCATTTGCAGTTAGGGTCTATGGCCAGCCCTCAGGGCAATTGTCTAAGTCTTTCTTTCATTTGGTTATCTTTGGGAATGGCTCTGGATCCTGGGAAGGCAATCCCTTTTGCACTCTCTTTGGGACACCTGTATGTGTTTATCCCATGTGTGTCTTTCTCTTCCTAAGGAACCCTGTTTATTGTTGAATGTGTATCTTTTTGCATGTGTTCTTACAAACCTGGCATTGTTGTTTTGCCTGTTTGTATTTTTAATTTACATAATGTTATTTGGTACGTCTCATTCTGTTTCTTACTTTTTTTCAGTAAACACTACATCTCTAGGATACTTCCGCATTGCTGTGTGTTCATCCAATCAGTTGCCTCTAATATGTAAATAATTCTCCAGGGTGTACATCTACTACATTTTATCTGTCCTTCTCCCAGGATCTTTCAACTACCTGCTAACACAAATAGTGCTGCCGTGGACACCCTTATTCAGGTGCCCTTAAGTAGCTGTGTGAGAATGGCTAGGAGTGGAATTGCTAGTCCCTGGGGAATATGGACTCCAGTTTTCACTAATACTGCCTGACTGTTGTCCAGAATGCCTGCACCAGTCCACATGCTCTCCCACCCCCAGCAGAGCATGGAATTCCTGTATCCCTACAGCCTCACTACCATCCAACACATCATAGTAATACATGAAACCCAGTTGAAGAAACCTAGCATTGCAGGAAAACTACCCTCACTTCCAATCCCTGAAGCAACTGGTCTCAATTTTTGTTTTCAGTTTTTCCAGTGGTTACTTTCATTTATCTAAATAATATTTTGGATATTTTAAAAGATAAATAATTGATTTTTATCACAAAAAAAGAAATACCCTTCCATGCCTAGTTTTAAAAATTCCCATTAGGATTGCATATAGAAATTGTCAAGCAGTTGTTTAAACCTATTGACATGGTTCCTTGATAGTAACAATTTCTTAATCTTAAATCATCTTGGATTTCTTAAATACAGTCTAAGTATGGGATGGTGAAGTCATTTAGTGTACTTTCAAGTTTAATTTACTGCTTGATATTAAGAAATACTGTTATATTTATTGTTCTAAGTGATCCTGCTGCATCCCGGGTATGATTTGGAAAACCCAAAGCATGTGACCCTCAGTATTAATCAGGGTCAGTAAACTATGTTTCGTCACCTGTTTTTGTATGGCCTGAGAGTCTTTGAGAACGGTTGTTACATTTTTCAGATGGTTGAAAAAAACTTTTTTAAGAATAGAATTTCATTGGGTCATTTGTAGAGACATGGATGGACCTAGAGACTGTCATACAGAGTGAAGTAAGTCAGAAAGAGAAAAACAAATATCATATATTAACGCATATATGTGAAATCTAGAAAAATGGTACAGATGAACCAGTTTGCAAGGCAGAAATAGAGACGCAGATGTAGAGAACAAACGTATGGACACCAAGCTGGGAAAGCGGGGGTGGTGGTGGTGGGATGAATTGGGAGATTGGGATTGACATGTATACACTAATATGCATAAAATAGATAACTAATAAGAACCTGCTACATAAAAATAAATAACTAAATAAAATAAAATTAAAAAAAAATATTTCATGACGTGAAACTAATATGAAATTCAAATTCAATGCCCATAAATAAAATTTTATTGGAACACAGCTAGGCTTATTTGTTTTCATGTTACCTATGGCTACTTTCTTGCTCCAGCCACAGAGTTGCATAGTGGCAACAGAGATAATATGGCCCACAAAGCTGAAATTATTTACCATCTGTCCCTTTACATAAGACTTTTGCCAGCCCCTGGTATAAATGATTCAATCAACAAAAGTTTATGGCGAACCTACTAGTGAAGGACGTGCTGTTCTGGTCCCCATGGGTGTTTACTGTCCTGCTAGAGAGTCACAACCCAGGGTGACAAGTGCTAGGATGGGACAGCAAGGGGAGGTCCACGGGGATAGAGCAGAGGCCTCTGAGCCAGACTGGGGAGTTCAGGGAAAGCTTCTCACAGGCATTTCTGTCCAAGCAGAGACCTACAGAGTGAGAAGGAGCTGGCCATGTGAAGATGGATAAGGGGAGATGGCAGGAAGAATGTTCTGGGTAAGAGAACAGCAAGTCCAATGGCCAGAGGGATCAGACCATGTTGCTGGAGGAACAGGGAGATGTTTGCATTATCATTTGCATGATAGGCTTATTTGTAGTTAAACCAAGTTTAGTTTGCATATGAATAAATAACTGCCTATATAGGGCTCTTAGTGATATAAGCAAGGAAGGAAGAAAGTCTTATCACTGATTGATTGATTCACTCATCCACTCACTCATTCATTCATTCATTCATTCTTTCTTTCAATAAGAATTGATTGAGCACCTTTTTAGTGCTGAGCACTGGGTTAAGTCCTGAGGATGCAGAGGAAAACCTGAGGAGGGCTCCGCCCTAAAGGCGCTCACAGTTTATTGAGGACAGCAGACAAAAAAATAATTTCTGCAGGTGCGAGGACTGCCCATACTGCCGTATCATGGAGGGCCCACCGCATTTCCAACCCCCTTCTCTCTGGCCACCTAGTCGATTTCCCAGCCTCCTGTTTAGCTAGGGGTGGGCATATAACCGGTTTTGGCCAATAAAACGTAAGAGAGATCTGCTGAGAAGTGTCTGGGAAAACTCTTCAGATTAAAGGTGAAGCCACAAAGGATACCACCACTTTGCCCCTCTTGCCTGCCTTTGAATAGAATTGTGATGATGGCACAGTGGGTTCTGTGGCAGCCACCTTGTGATCATGAGGTGAGGAGCACCAGCATAAAGCTGGTCCCTGTTGGCTTCCTCGAGCTGCTGCACCAAACCTGGAATTACACCTACCTTCAGGGACTCCTGGTTGAATTAGATAATTGCATGTTATTATTGTGTAAGCCAGAAGTTCTCAGCTGGAGGTGATGACATCCAGGGGACCTTTGTCAATGTCTGGAGACATTTTTGGTTTTCACTATGGCAAGGGGGTTACTTCTGGCATCTAGTGAGTGAAGGCCAGGGATGGTGCTAAACATTCCACAATGCATAGGACGGTCCACACAACAAATAATTATCCAAAATGTCAATAGAGCCACGATGAGAAACCCTAGTGTAAGCCATTATTGACCAAGTGCTTTCTTTTTTGATACAGGGAGTGGGAGAGCCTGGCCAGAGCCACGGGAGGGGGAGATAGCAGGAGGGGCAATGTCTACCTTAGGACACAGGAAAGAGGAGTGCAGGGAATTATTCCAGCTGGTTTCACTCACACTGTTAGGCTTGGAGCAAGTTCCATGAGAGAGTTGTGGACCCCAGTCCCTCAGGTGAGACCCCACTGTGGGCTCCTCTAGACCTAACCCTGCCTGTACCCAACTGCCTACTCTGTGCCCCAGGCTAAGTGCTCATGTGGATCGCCTCCTCGAAATTTCCCAGTGACTCTGAATGGTCAGTATCATTTATTCCTGATGAAATAAAATTTCATATTCTAAGGCAAGTCAAGGAAAATTTAAACATAAATAATTTTCTCTGTCCTTTGGCCGCCTCTCTCCCCTCTGCTGTGCATTGTGTGTCTGCATTATGCATCAACCAAACCTCCCCACTGGCAGAAATACCTGCTCAACCATAAGGAGCGACTTTCTCCTAACACCAACAAGACAACTCCTTAAACTATAACATTCCTTCTTAATCTTGTAAGGGGCCACCATGACCCATGACCCACTACTCACTTTGTGTCACCTGTCAATAATACGTCACTTAATGTACAGCCCTCTGTCTCAAAACCTTATATAACTGTGCTTTGACCTCTAATGGGCAGAACAGTCCCCAGGGCTTTCTGAGTGGCTGTTCCTGGGTTATAATCCTCAATTTGGCTCAAATAAAAATTTCCATTTCTTCCTTGACTGGTTAATTTTTTCGTTGACATTCCCATTGTACAGCTGTGAAAACTGAGGTGCAGAACAATGGGGTCCCATGGTTAATGACATGTTTTGGAGATTGACTAACAGGTTTTTTTTTTTTTTTTTTTTTTTACCATTTTTTTTAAAATTTTTATTTATTCATTTATTTATTTATTCATTCATTTATGGCTGTGTTGGGTCTTCGTTTCTGTGCGAGGGCTTTCTCTAGTTGTGGCAAGTGGGGGCCACTCTTCATCACGGTGCGCGGGCCTCTCACTGTAGCGGCCTCTCTTGTTGCGGAGCACAGGCTCCAGACGCGCAGGCTCAGTAATTGTGGCTCACGGGCGTAGTCGCTCCGCAGCATGTGGGATCTTCCCAGACCAGGGCTCGAACCCGTGTCCCCTGCATTAGCAGGCAGACTCTCAACCACTGCGCCACCAGGGAAGCCCTAACAGGTTTTTTTAATCGGCCATTTAGCAGTGTCCCTTAAGCACCTTAGTTTATCATTTTGTTTTGTTTTGTTTGTTTCCCAAGTCAAAAGAGCTTTTATTCATTTTTAAAATATCACAAATGAGTCTGGCCTCTTGCAGTTTCTGTAGCTGGATCACTCAGATCTTATTCTTCAGCCTGCTGAACTGTTTCTTTTTCAGAAACATAGATACCATCCAAAAATTTTCTGATATCCTTGTTTTCAACTGTTGTGGCTTGCTGAATCAAAGCAGCCAAGTTTGACACAAGTTCAGTGCTGTTTCCTTCAAGAATCAACTCATCTTTCTGGGCTTGAGATACTGAACAGGCAACGCCTGGCCTCATCCAAACCCTGCGGATATATTTTTCACCCAAAAAATTTCGGATTTCAACAAGAGAAGCATTCTCCTGAATAACAACGTTGATGGGGAAGTAAGCATGCACAGACCTCATCTTGCAACGGAAGCCCAGTGTAACACCCTTGATCATGCTCTGTACATGGCTACAGACAGTGCAAACAGTCACCAGTTCCTTTCTAATCCCCCACCATTTGTCAACCCGGAGCCTCTTTTTCTTTCCAAGGAGACTGAGTTCTACACTGATGTGATTGAAGTTCCTCTGCAGGGTACCTCTGGGGCCCTTCACAATAACTGTGCATCCCTTCAGAGTAATGTTGACATTTTCTGGAATGTCGACAGTCTGATTGCTGAGAATGGTCTTCATTCTCACAGTAGATACAGCAAAAAGCTATTTTATCATTTTGATCATCACTTTCCAGATCTGTAAAACAACACTATCTACTTTATAAACACTATTATGGGGTAAAAATAAATAATGCATGTAAAGGGCCTGACATATGATAAACATTTCACAAATGGCTGTTGTTGTTCCTACTATTTCTTAGTATGCCCACTGGGGCTAAGGAGCTGGGGCTGCAGCGCAAATGTCAAAGCCAGGCCATCGTCACGGTCACCTGAGTCACCCACTTGCAGTGGGGACCCAGAAACAACTGAGGGAGGGGAGATTCTGGGAGACACTGGGGAGACAAAAAGTCATTGAGATAGGGGAGTGTGAATGGAGACTGAGATTCATTGAGTACTTTAGGCACAAGACCTAAATACAGTTATTTTGCACAGGAACCAAAAGACTTTTTTTTGGCCACGCCACACGGCTTATGGGATCTTAGTTCCCTGACCAGGGATTGAACCCTGGGGCCCTTGGCAGTGAAAGCACTGAGTCCTAACCACTGGACTGCCGGGGAATACCCCCAAAAGACTATTCTGAGACTACCTTCTGGCCGGGGGACTTTGGTCCTTGATCCTTACCTGGCTTGGGAAAGAGTGAGGTCACGATCTTTCAGGTATGTCTCACCGAGGAGAAGGAAGAAGACATCCCTCCAGGAAACTTGGAGGGTTGGAGTCCAAACACAGATGGGGGGTGGACCTTGCATTGGTTGATTCCCGGTAGAGGGTGTGGCCCTGGGAAGGAAGGTGTGTTCACACTCTTGCTCTTTGCTCCTGGGAGTCACCAAAGGCACGTGTGCTCCATTTCCATAACGCAAATTCTCTTGCCATGTTGCAGGCAGATTTCTGGGAATTGAGGCTCCAAACATAGACAGGTGTGAGTGTCTCTTGTGAAAATTCTTCTTCTCTTAAATATGTCACTTAGAACTACTCTACCGATGGCTCCTGAGACTGGAGCCCTCTCTTCTACCCACTCCTCTGCATTTTCACTCAAGAGCAAGTTTATCTTCTGTGTCCCCGTGTTGCACACCCAGGCCACACAAGAGGGTAAATAGTCTTTCTAAACAAACAAATATACAGACTCTCAGGAGGAAATAATATCCATTTTGTGACTATACCACCATTTATTTATTTGCTCACCTTATTGTTCTGGGGCATTTGAGTAGTTTCAAGTTTTTGAGTTTTCGGCTATTACAAATAGTGCTGATGTAAGCAGTCTTATAAATGTTGTTTTGGGGGAGCACATGCCTGCATTTCTGTTATGCACGTATCTAAGAGTAGAGGTGCTGGGTCAGCTTTACTAGATGTTACTACTCAGTTTTCCAAAGTAGCTGTACCATGGTCCACTCCCACCACCAGCAGTACATGAGAGATCAGGTGGCCCCACATCCTCTCTGACATTTGGTATCACCGGTCTGAGAATTTACAGCTACAGCTGCACACAGGAGCATGGCTGCATCTCACAAACATGAAAGAGAGTGAAAAAGGCCAGACATAAAAGTAAACATGCCACCTAATTCCCACTTACATAAAGCCCCCAAACAGGCAAAAATAATCTAAGGCGTTAGAAGTCAGGATAGTGGGACCTATAAGAAGCAGGAGGGGGGCTTCTAGGGTGCTGGTGATGTTCTGCTTCTTAATCTGGGTGCTGGTTACACTTCACTCCCTTTGTGAAAATTCATCAAGCCATGTAGTCAGGATTCATTCACTTTTCTGTTTGTTATACTTAAATAAAAATTTCAAAAAAATATTCTCTCAATCTCCCTCTCTCCCTTCCTCTGTCATCTTTCCTCATGGTACTTGGCTGGGAACTGTCCCCATCAGAGTCCCCTTCATGGCCCTGCAACCTATACAGTTGCACAGGTTCTGCACTCAGAAGGACCTGTGATTGGTTTCATGCTCTGCCATCTTTGTCTTTAAATTCTTAATACTTTTGGAACAAGGGGCCTTTTGCTTGCTTGCTGAGCCTCGCACATCACGTAGGCACCCTGGCCATGGGCAGCTGCCAGTGTCTCTGCACAGATCCCCACCTAAGGCTTGGTCTCTGATGGGCACTGAGGACAGGGCCAGGTTGCCGCTCTGCCTGATCAGGGAAGGTGCCAAATGCCCATTCTGGCCCCAGGATGGTTCTCCCTCCTGCGAGAACCTGGGATTGTATTTACCTGCGGATGGAATTACTGGGTCATAAGTTAGGTTCATGCATAATGCCCCTCATGGTTCTCTGCCCCGTGCTTCCATCTGCCTTAAGAAAAAGACTGTAAAATATACATAACATAAAATTGACCATCTTAACCATTTTCAAGTCTGTAGCCCAGTGGCATTAAGTACATTCACATTGTTGTACAACCATCTCCACCATCTGCCTCTTGAACTTTTTCATCTTCTCAAACTGATACTTTGTACCCATGAAACAATAACTCCCCTTCCCTTCCACCTGCTTTTACGATTTTTTTCCTGTTTGTCTCTCTTCCCAGTTACACTGTGAACTCCGTGAGGGCCCAGTGGGGCTTACTCCCCTACAAATAAGGAGGAGTATATATGATGTACACAGGGCCTGGAGGACATGGGGAAGAAAATAGTTTTGTTAAATAAATTAAAAATATGGGATATAATTTAACCCTTGTTTGAAATCTGGGCTGATTCTTGGGCTAATAAATTCTCTAAATTCAGTGCTGAGCCAGTACCCAGCACAAAGCTGGATCCAAAACCTCTTTGCTGACAGAATGAATAAGGCATTAACTCTGCTACCAATAATAAAATATTGACTCTTTATTAAGCACTTACTAGGGGCTCAATATACAGAAAGGACTTAGTATTTGACACTCAGTATATTTTCTTCTTTTCTTTACGAGCATTATCACATTTGACCCTACGGTCACCTTCTAAGGTGGCCACTCAGTTTTCGAGTGAGAAACAAATTCAGAGACATTGTGTCCCCTGCCAGAGGTCACGCAGCTGGCAGATGGCTCCAGTCTGGGCGACTCCAAAGCTCAGTGCTTTCAGTGTTTACTTTACCATGCCTCCCTGGCTCAATTAACCAAAGCAGAATTTCTGACATTTTTTTTTACTTTTGTTTGAATAAAAGTAGTTTTTCTTTTCTGATTACAAAACATGGATAAATTCTGTTTTAAAAAAAATTCAGGGGCTTCCCTGGTGGCGCAGTGGTTAAGAATCTGCCTGCCAATGCAGGGGACACAGGTTTGAGCCCTGGTCAGGGAAGATACCACATGCCGCAGAGCAACGAAGTCCGTGCACCACAACTACTGAGCCTGCGCTCTAGAGCCCGCGAGCCACAACTACTGAGCCTGTGTGCCACAACTACTGAAGCCCGCCTGCCTAGAGCCCATGCTTCATAACAAGTGAAGCCACCGCAATGAGAAGCCTGCACACTGCAACGAAGAGTAGCCCCAGCTCGCCGCAACTAGAGAAAGCCTGCGCACAGCAACAAAGACCCAACGCAGACAAAAATAAATAAATAAATAAAATTAAAAAAAAAAAATTCAGGCACTACATAAAGTGAAAATGTGAACTTTTAAGACTTCTTAGAATGTTCTGTGAAGACTCGTGGTGACCCTACCAGGGATAGCAGAATTTGGAAAATATGCTCATCAACTCTTCCTTCTGGGTTTTATCTCCAGGTCAAGGAATATATATTACATACAATGACCTTTCTCTCTAGATCATTCCCTCTTCAGAGTTCTTTGGAGAGAACCGAGGAAGGTATGCAGGTGCTAAAACTACCTCCTCCTCCTCCTTTCCCCTGACTCGTGTTTCCCATAAGAGTTTTTCTTTCTGTTTCATGGACTGGCCTTCCTCCAGCCAGGCCTAAGTTTGTTTTCTGAGCATTGGTTTCTTTTCGGGTGTAATAAGGAAGTTGTCAAGCAAAATTGTTTTTTTTAGGGTAGCTGAGGTAAGCGTCCTATCTGTGGAGGAACGGAGAGCAGCCCTGGGATAGGGTGACGGGGCTGTAGCAGGTGGCCCCTGGATTGGCTGCCCATGAGCTCATCTCCTGGGACATGTGATATATATGGCTCTGACCAAAGCATCTTCTGCGACAGTCTGGAAACTGGCAGCATATTCTCCCTGGGAGAGCTGGGACTACTACCCCTCATTGGATACAACTTCCAGCAGACAGAGAGTGGTGCCTACACGTTGCTGGGAGTACCCAATGCAGAGCCGCCCGGTTGGGAGGTCTGGACCAAAAGTACCCTGGGACAGGAGCGACTTTCATGGTCTGAGGTTGGTTGAACGATAGTCTCCCCTTTGAAGGCTGGAGTAGTAGGTATGTATCTTGGGGTCCTGAAAGGAGGGTAGACCCTGAATCTAGTCCCAGTGCTGCTTCTAGCTTGCTAGGCTTCAGTCTCTTCATCTCTAGAAAGATAGAAAATTCAATGATGTGATCTCAACCAGGTGTCAAGCAAAGAGCTCTGAACTAACTTGGACACAGAAGCGCTGAACTCAAGTCCTAGCTTAGCAATCCTGAGCAGGGAACTTCACTTCTCTGGGCCTCAGTTTCCTCATCTGTAGAACAGGGACAGCATTACATACCTCTCCTGCTCATTTCCCTAATGGAGGTTGTAGAGGTCAAGTTATAGGCTTTATGTGAAGGTACATAGTAAAGGGAAACTTCACATAAACGGGGGCGTTGTTATTTCCTATGGCTGGATGAAGATTTTATCATTTTAAGTTTCTTGGAAGCTAGCCCAAGGACAGGGAGATCTTATGAAAAGAGTTCTGGTGGCCTGCTGCTCTGACAGGGATTTGAGGGGGGATTATAACATTGCATGGTCTGTGGTCTTGCATAGAGGACAAGACGGGGGGAGAGCACAGACTCTAGTGCTGGATGGAGGGGAGCTGCGGTCGTTTTTGGAGCTCTCCAGCTTTGTGTGTGATGACCCCACTGTCCCCGCAAGTCTGCCCCACTGCTGTATCATGGGGCCTGAAGTTCCACCATTAGGGAGTTCAATCTTTTGGGTTTCGAAAGATCCTCAAAAGATGCAAATCCCCAACATTTTGGAAAACAGGTACCAGGTGATGTGTGTTTGATGGTGACAATCGGATTGGGCAGATGGTACAAGTCCAGCCCTTTACACTGAGCTGTGGGTCGGCTCAGGCAGAGCTGACCCCCACAGGGGCACCACGTGGCTGCTCAGATATCTCTGTGATCTGAAGCTTTGTGCAAAATCCCACTGGGCCCTGCTGTGGTCAGCCCGTGGCTGGAGCCCTCCGTCCCAGCCTGGCCTCACATTTTGAAGTGGGCAAGGACCAGCTGGGGAGTTCCCAGAAACGGGTGCCCAGGCAGGGGATGGGTGCAGAAGCAATGTGATTTGAGGAACCACTGAGAGACCCAGGTCATCGGGTGATGGGCTGGAACAGAGAGGACTCAGGGGGTGAGGTGACCTCTCCTCAGGGCGCGAGGGCCTGCTGCCAGCCGAGTCAGCTCAGTCTAAGGAGGACTGTCCTTAATTCCTGCTGGCTGACAGTGGAATGATTTGCCTTGAAGGGTGGTACGTTCCCATTGCAGGAAGTGTTCCAACAGGGGATGCGAGTCTGCAAAGCAGTCCTACCCTACAGGAGGTGGGCTGGATACTTCTTAGGTCCCTTCCAACTCTAGGAACCTGCTAGGGACCCCACAGAGGAGAAGGAACCCCTGACTTGTTCCCATCTAACAGCTGGGAGCTGGGCGTGGGAGCAGGATGGGTCCGGTGTTGAGGGAAGAGTTGACCACCTTGTCCCCCACTCGCGTCCTGCCAGTGGAGGTTGGAGGTGTCCTCCCAGGAGCGTGTGGCCTGTGGATGGGAGGCACATCATCTCGGGAGCCCAGATGGAAGGCTTTGAGCTTGAACAGGCACTCACCCTTGGGGTTCTAAGTGTCCATGGGCTCACCTGTGTCGATGAAAAGTACACATGAGCTCAGGGTCAGCCCTTGACCCTCCAGCCCATTGACTGGCTTCCAGCCAAGAGTCTGTGAGCCCCGCCCTGTGTTTACAATCTTTGCCTCTGGGACACAGATTTCAATACCTGGGCACACGTGAACATCTGACTCCACGTGGACAGGTCACGGCAGGCACGTGTGTGGACGTGGGTTATCTCTGTCAGTGTGAAATAGCAGATTTGCTCACCTCTAAGTGTGTGTGTGTGTGTGTGTGTGTGTGTGTGTGTGCTTATGGGAGGTCTCTCAGTGTGGGAGAAAGAATTTAGAATCCAGAGGAGAGGATTCAAGCCCCAACTTTCTCCCCTTCCAGGCTGTGGGACCCTGGTCAAGTCTCTTAATCGGCAGAGCCTTAATCCCCCACTGCCAGCCTGGCCCGTTGCCAGGGCTGTGGCCAAGTTGAACTGAGATCATGAAGATGAGGGAGGTGCTGGGTGCCATGTGGCTGGTGAGCTGGTTGTGTTTGCACATGTCTGTGTATTGTATGTTTTTTCCACAAACACTGAGAGCCTCCTAGGCAGTGTAGACACATCAGAAACCAGGCAGGCTTGGGCCCTTTCTGTGGAACGTGGATCTAGACAGGAAGGGCATTCAGCAAATAAATACTCAGATAATTATTTCCTTTACACTTGGAGTAAGGGGAATTCCAGGGTGTTATGAGTCCTTGTAAGTTTACGGTATACATGAGCTTGTTGCTGGGTCACATGAGTGTCTTAGCCCGTTTGGGCTGCGATCACAAACTATCATAGACTGGGTGGCTTATAAACAACAGAAATTTATTTCTGACAGTTCTGGAGCCTGGAAGTCCAAGACTCAGGCACTGACAGATTCGGTGTCTGGTGAGAGCTTCCTGGTTCAAAGACCAGGTCTCTCCGTGTCCTCACGTGGTAGAAGTGGCAAGAGAGCACTTTGGGGCCTCTTTTATAAGGGCACTAATCCCTTTCATGAGGGCTCTGCTCAAATGACTTGATTATCCCAAAGGCCCCACCTCCTACTACCATCACACTGGGGATTAGGTTTCAACATATGAATTTGAGAGGGACACAAACATTCAGTCTACAGCAATGAGTGTCTGTGGGTGTAACTCTGGGTCCACACGAACTCTCCCTTGGAGTAACCAGCTGTTTATTGAGTATCTATTGTGTGAAGCCCAGCGGGGGAAGAAGGGGAGCGGCTAAATTCCTCTAGGATATAGTGCCAGAGCAGTTACAAAGTAACATGACAGGTGCATGAATTAGAGAATGGTGTACAGATGAGGTCAGGGTATAATTTAGTAAATAAACCCAAAATAGCAGCATGCTTGGGAAAAATTTGCAAACTCTCCGCTCCACAGTAACTTAAGGTCAGCTCTGTGAACTTTCTCTGTTGTTTTGCTGTTGTTGCTTTTAAACACGTCACCGGTATACGTCATGTCTTATCAGAAGTCCTGTGATCTGCAGATCACTTGGGTATTTCTGAGCAGACTCGGACTTTGCCCTGAAATCCACTTCCTGCCAAGGCAATCAGCAAGTTTACAAGAGCAGCTGGGTTTCCATGCAGCTATGGTCTGCTGCTGTCTCAGGGTTGCTGTCTGGAAGCATGGACCAGACAGGGTGGGATTTCCTGACAGGCAGGCAGAACTTGGGTGAAGTCCCAGGCAAAGCAGGGGCACAAAACAAGAAAACAGAGGAAGGGAAAAGAAAGACTTGCTTTGATGAATTCTGGATTGGCAGAGTTTTACAATCAGGAAGTCTGGAAAGATTTAATTCCAGCACACATAGAATTTGTGTGCATGTATATGTATGGCATGTGTGTGTGTGGGGGTAATATTAAAACACAATCTTCTTGGGCTTAGAGACTTTAAAAGTCTGAGGACACATCTGCCCCACAGAAGATCTTCCAGGGTGTCTCCCTGGGGGAGGGTAGGTTTACCCTCCTAGGTCAGCCACACTCTCTCAATCCTGTGCTTAGTGTTGGAAGACAGAATCTTTGGAACATTATAGAGGAGGAGCGGCCAGGGGGTAGGAGGAGAGAGGGTCTGAGCTCTGTCACAGCTTCCCAGAGAGGAAAGAGTTGCAGGAAGAAGTAAGAGGACGAGGTATCAAACACTGCAGCACCTTGAGGGAGGATGAAGAATGGGAAGAGTTCACTGGATTAGGGTAGGAGACCTTGGGAGATCCTGAAGTTTCTCTTCACTGGGGAAACACTCTTGGATGGCCAAGGTCACACATCA
Organism: Balaenoptera acutorostrata; assembly: GCF_949987535.1. Taxonomy (NCBI): domain Eukaryota; kingdom Metazoa; phylum Chordata; class Mammalia; order Artiodactyla; family Balaenopteridae; genus Balaenoptera; species Balaenoptera acutorostrata. The sequence goes on along the minus strand of NC_080073.1, from coordinate 68,940,320 downwards.
CCCATCCCGCCTCTCCCTGCCTCTGGGCTGGGAGTTGCTCCTCCTTCACCTTCCCCTGGGCTCAGGGCACTGTTGTTCCAGGGAGGGGGTGGCCAAAACAAGGCAGTTTTCTTGAAAAAACATCACAAAAGAAAACCATTGCCAGGTGGAATTGTACTGATGCTCTGATTAGAAGTAGCAACGTGTCCTTTGAATGCAGTAGGAGGATGCTGCAACCATCAGCAATGGTGAAAACCGTTTCCATAGCAATGACAGTTTTTTAAGAAATTACTGCACCTCTTTTCTCATTAGCTGGGGAAGGATGCTGTGCCCTCATTGCAGTGGGCCCCTCGAGCCAAGTTAGCACAGGAAGAAAAGGGGCTGGTTTGGTGGTTCTCTTACTGAACAGCTTCTCTGCCAACCTCATCCAATTTGCCCTGATCACAGGAACATATGGAGTAAGCAAAGAGAACCCTGACACCATTCAGTGAATATTTCTTTCTTTTTCTTTTCTTCCTTTCTTTCTTTTTCTTTCTTTCTTTTCTTTTCTTTTTTCTTTTCTTTTCAGCTGTGGGGCTTGCGGGATCTTACTTCCTCACCAGGGATCAAACCTGTGCCCTTGGCTGTGAAATGTGGAGCCCTAACCACTGGACCACCAGGGAATTCCCTTAGTGAATATTTCTGGATCAGCTTACTTGGATCTTAAAATCAAATAGACCTTCGACCTAAACTTATCTTCTCTTAAGACCACGTGCTACTAAAGAGAGAGAGTAGGGACTTCCCTGGCGGTCCAGTGGTTAAGACTTCACCCTTCCACTGCAGGGGGCGTGAGTTCGATCCCCGGTCGGGGAACTAAGATCCTGCATGCCTCACAGAGCACGGCCAAAAAAAATAATAATAATAAAATAAAAAATAATAAAGAGAGAGAGTAGCTATCAGGGAAATAGAGCATTACTGTCATCACCACCTACTATTACCTCCACTCCCACCCATGTGAAGAACTGAACATTCTCTTTGAGGGCACAACCTGCACCTTGTTCCCTAGCACAGAGCAAACTTCCTGGTACATAGTGGGTGCCTATTAAAGGTTTGTTGAAAGAACTTAATGAGAAGAAAGCAAAATATTTTCTTCTGTGATTTCTTTTCTTAACCCACTTAATGCCACATTTTGGAAGCACAACCATAAGGCAGCCTCTGAGGCTTTCAAGAACATTAGTCAATTTCCAGATAAATTAGAGATGTGTGTTGCTAAAAGTTTTCATGTAACTCAAATGTTCCTTTAAGGAACATTAAGCAACAAATAAAGCCTTCCAACTTGCCTGCTTCTTCGTTTTCTCATTTCCTCCAAGACTGTCCATGTGTGGACACTCAGCAGTGCCGGTGGTACCCACTGGCCTCTAGCCATCCTCCCTACCCTTCCTCCCGAGACCCATGTTAGAAGGAAGAAAGGCATCCTTGACTGTTACTGTCACCTTCAAATCTCTCTGTTATGTCCCTGTGCCTTTTCTTCCCTCTATTTATGTATCTTCCTCACATTCACATGGATCCCTGCACATCTGAAATCATAATTATAGGTTCTTATTTTTGCCTCTAAGCTGGACATAGTAATAGAGTACATTTTAAAGTAATGTATCAGTTGGTAAACACAGAAGATACGATATGAATACATAATACATAAATACTTAACACACTAAATAATAGTAAATGCGTGATGAGGCTATAATTACAGATTAGAGTAGGCAATCCATAAATCTAAACTCCATAGGAATCTCTGGGAGCTCAGGATTGAGATTCAAAACCATATTTTATTTTTCTTTTAACTTCCACCAAAGGGCAAAGGGTTTCTGAACAACTCTGGAAAAATTGGAAAGCCCCAGGTGTTTCAGATTAAAGGCACACAAATCAAGTGAGCTGCCCACGCCCCAGCCTACTTAAAAAGCTGCCCAGAAGAAGGTGGTTCTTTTGTCTTTTCCATGGGCAGCTGCTTCATTCTGGATGGAAAACGGAAGGGCCCTGGCTGCTTTAAGATGGAACTGGTGCAAATTCATTTATTGTATGTTAACTACACATTCTTAGGTATTGTTCAGTTTACTAAATGTTTGTTATACATTTATTCCTTTGTTTAATAAGTACATCGTTCTAGGTACTCAGGATACAAGACCTAGCAAAACAGACAAAGGGGAGAGAGAGAGGCTCAGACAATAAACCGCTAAACACGGAAAGATATGATATTGCCTAACATCGGGGGTGAGGTAAAGGGGCAGATGGTGTGCTAATGGGGGTGCAATGGGAGGGCCCCTATGGGAAGGTGACATTTGAGCAGAGCCCTGAAGGAAGTGAGGGAACAAACTGTAAGGTGGTCTAGACAGAGGGAACAGCCAGGGTGAAGACCCAAGGTGGAGCAGGCCTGAGGGACAGCAAGCAGGACTGCATGAGGGGAGTGGAGTGAGTAAGTGAGTGAGAGGGGATGGGAGAGGTGATGGGGCCGGGTCAGTGGGGCCTTGCTGGCCATTGTAAGGACTTAGACTTTGAGCCATTGGAGACAGGAGAGTGACAGCCTCTAAGTTAATTTGTAAAATCTACCATGGCTGCTGAGGAGAGAAGTTCCTGTAAGGAGGACAAGGGTAGAGCAGGGAGATCAGTTAGGAGGTGACTGCAGTAGTCCAGGTGAGCAGAGGTGGGGCCTAGACTGGATGGTGGTGGAGGAGGAGGGGAGACGTGGTTCGGGGCCGGGTGTGCTTTTTTAAAAAATTTATTTAATTAACTTATCTATTTTTGGCTGCGTTGGGTCTTTGTTGCTGCTCATGAGCTTTCTCTAGTTGTGGTTCACGGGGGCTGCTCTTTGTTGTGGGGCGCGGGCTTCTCATTGCAGTGGCTTCTCTTGTTGCAGAGCACGGGCTCTAGGTGCGTGGGCTTCAGTAGTTGTGGCTCGTGGGCTCTAGAGCTCAGGCTCAGTAGCTGTGGCGCACGGGCTTCGTTGCTCCGCGGCATGTGGGATCTTCCCGGACCAGGGCTCGAACCTGTGTCCCCTGCATTGGCAGGCAAATTCTTAACCACTGTGCCACCAGGGAAGCCCTGGGTGTGCTTTGAAAGTGGAGCCAACAGTCTCTGCTGGTGGATCAGACGTGGGGAGCAAGAGAGAGAAAGGAGTTAGGGATGACTTCAAATGTTGGACCTGAGCAATTGGAAGAACAGAATTGCCGTTTACTGAGCTGTCTTGTGAAATACTCTTAACAGCCTGTGTGATAGACAGGTAGGTCTCAGGCACATTTCAGATGAAGACACTGGGCCAGAAAAGCTGCAGGAGCTGCCCGCAGTCCCAAGGGGCAGGACATGGCCTCTGGCTCCAGCTGTATTCATTTCCTACTGTTGCTGTCACAAAATACCACAAACTCTGTGGCTTTGGAATAACATGAATCAATTACCTTACGGTTCTGGAGGTCAGAAGTCCAAACTCAGGGAATTCCCCGGCGATCCAGTAGTTAGGACTCAGCACTTCCACTGCAGGGGGCCGGGGTTCCATCCCCGGTCAGGGTACTAAGATCCTGCAAGCTGTGCGGTGCAGCCAAAAAAAAAAGTCCAAAATCAGTCTCAATGGACTAGAATCAAGGTGTTGGCAGGGCTGTGTTCCTCCTGGAGGCTCTGGGGGACTAGCTGTGAGACCTGGGGCATGACCCCCTGTGGATCAGTTTCCTCCTCTGGGAAATGGGACAAGGGTAGCCCTTCCTCCCAGGGATGCTGAGGAATTTAAATGAGACAACAGCTCCGAGAGCTGATAGCACTCACATTAAGGGTAGGTTGGATGGGCACTTGGGTCAGCACTGCTAGCCCACCCGGCAGACTCTGAAGCCTCTTCTAAGGGAGTTGTCTGTTTTGCTTGCAGTGCAATGGAGCCGCCGCGGGGCCCAAGGAAGCCTCTGTCAGGGAGGAGAGCCAGGTCTCTGGACAGGCTGCAGAACCCCCAGAAGGATTCAGAGTCGTGTGACCGCCGGTGCATTTCACGGCCCACCAGCCCCTCCAGGAGGATGCCGCGCCGGGCGGCCAGCGATGGGGCCAGATGTCCCAAGAGCCCAGCTCAGTCTGCGGAGGCTCAGGGCACCACGACTGCAGCCCGCAGCCCGGAGGAGACCAGGGAGTTTCTCCCCAGTGAGCAGAGGCCTCCGCACGACACCAAGAAGGACAAGGCCCAGTGTCGGGCCCAGCAGGGGTGGCTGAGGACCATGATGAACTTCTTATTTGGGATGGGCCCCGAGGAGCCCAAGGAAAAGACCAACAAGAGGGCCAAGGGGAAGGAGGGCCTCCCTGAGCCCGCAGAAACCCCCGAGACACCGGGCGAGCCAGCTCCCAGGAAGAAAGCCCACAGCAAGAAGGCCAGCCGCAAGAAACACGGTCATAAGAAACATGGTGCTGAGGAAACCAAGGGGACCCGAGATCAGGAGGCCAAAGGGCAGGAGACCAAGATGGCTGGTGCCTCATGCTGCAAGGAGGCTGATCTGGGCCCAGCAGCTGGGGGTGAGCAGACCATGCCTGTTTCTATGGTAACCCCACAGCCACCATCCCCCACCCCAAGGGCTAGGGTGCTCTGAGCTGGCTGCTCAAACCTCTCAACAGAGGGGAACTTGGAAGGTAGGGCCACTATCAGGAACATCACCACTTTTTTTTTTTTTTTAATAAGATTTTTAAAATATTTATTTTATTAACTATCATTTATTTTTGGCTGCATTGGGTCTCTGTTGCTGCACGCGAGCTTTCTCTAGTTGTGGCGAGCGGGGGCTACTCTTCATTGGGGTGCGAGGGCTTCTCATTGTGGTGGCTTCTCTTGTTGCAGAGCACGGGCTCTAGGCGCGCGGGCTTCAATAGTTGTGGCATGTGGGCTCAGTAGTTGTGGCTCGTGGGCTCTAGAGCGCAGGCTCAGTAGTTGTGGCGCACAGGTTTAGTTGTTCTGCGGCATGTGGGATCTTCCTGGACCAGGGCACGAACCCGTGTCCCCCTGCATTGGCAGACGGATTCTTAACCACCACGCCACCAGGGAAGCCCAGCACCACTTCTCTGAGGCAGAGCAGCACCGTGGCTGAGAACTTGAGGTCAAACCCCAGTTCCACCACTCGCTGGCTGTGTGACCTGGGGCTGGCGACTTTCCTCTCTGAGCCTCCATTTTTTTTCCCCTTGATACAATGGAGATTATAACAGTTGCCATCTCGGGGGGTGGCCATGGCCCAGAGCTGACACATGGGAAGTGCTTCATAAGTGGCAAATGTTATTGTTAAGTACTCTGGTTTGAGGAGCATGGACCAGGGAGAAATAGGAAGACAGAGGGGAATCAAGGAGGGAAGCCCTACCCTCCAACACTAGTCTACATGTGAGGACTGGCTGTGGGTGACAGGGAAATAGAAAGAGCTGGCTGCTGGGGTGCAGGTTCTAGATTTGGCTCCATCAGGAATAAACTTGCTGTGTGACCTTGAGCAAGTTGCTGTCCCTCTCTGGAACCTTTGATTCTCGTTTGTAAAATGAAGGAGCTGTTCCCCAAGGTGCCTTCCTTTTCTGACGCTTAGTGTCCTGGAGTTGAATGTTCCACAGGCTGCTGGAGGAAGATGAAGCTTTGCCCTATAGGACTCAAAACTCACCATGTTTTTAATGGGGAGAAAGGATGCAAGGAAGATCCAAGATATTTCTGAGGTGGGGGGAAGGATGTCTGGGCAGAGGCAGCCTCTTTTCAAATGGAAACCTTGGTGGGTTTCTGATTTTTTTTTTGGTTAAGCCTAGAGCTGCTCCAGCAGTCCCTGTCCTGCTGTGAATTCTGTGCTGTTTTATTGTGTCGATTAACAAAGTCAGAAGAATGTCACTGACACCCACACACTGCCCCACTCACTTGGTTTCACCTTTATTACAGGACGGAAAGTTTCTGACCTCCACCAGTTCTTGCTCCTTGAAGGTGGAGGTGCTGGAGTCCGGAAGGTTTCTTCCCAAGCCACAGGTCACCAGTGCGAAGAGGAGCTCGGAAAGCTTGACAGTGAGTCAGAATCTTCTCAGTGCCCTCTTTGCCTGCAGCTGGGGCAGCTGTTAGCAAACGAGATGGAATGCTCCCGATGCCTGCTTAGACCTTGGATGCTTAGACCTCTCAAAATGTGTGTGCTGATCTCGCCCCTTCTGGTGCTTCTGGTCACATTTACGCTAGAGTTTCACAGAAGGGAGTCTCAGGAATTAGACTGGCTGCTGGCAAATACTCCTGCCTTGTGTGTTGAGCATGGAACTTTTTTCGTTTTTAGTTATTTTAAATTTATAGAAGGAATATATACATATATATACATATATACACACACATATATATACATATATATTTAAATATAGAGAAGAATGGAAAGAGTAGTTCTATGCACACTCATATACTCACAATTGTTAACAGTTGGCCATATTTGCTTCGTGTGTGTATAATTTTGTTGCTGAACCATTTTAAGTAAAATGATGCTTCAACCTTAAATCTTAAGCACATATCTGCAAGAAATAAGAACAGTCTCATATGCAACCATAGTCTTATTATTGCCCCTAATAAAAGAAATAATGCTGTATTAATCTAATTCCCTACAAAGAATGGGCATATTTTATTTTATTTTATATTTTATTTTTATTTATTTTTTAAATGAATTAATTTATTTACTTATTTTTGGCTGTGTTGGGTCTTCGTTGCTGTGCATGAGCTTCCTCTAGTTGCGGCGAGCGGGGGCTACTCTTTGTTGCGGTTTGCGGGCTTCTCATTGCGGTGGCTTCTCTTGTTGCAGAGCACGGGCTCTAGGCGCACGGGCTTCAGTAGTTGTGGCACGTGGGCTCAGTACTTGTGGCTCACAGGTTCTAGAACACAGGCTCAGTAGTTGTGGCGCACGGGATTAGTTGCTCCACAGCATGTGGGATCTTCCCGGACCAGGGCTCAAACCTGTGTCCCCTGCATTGGCAGGCAGATTCTTAACCACTGTGCCACCAGTGAAGTCCCAAGAATGGGCATATTTTAAACGATATGAAATGGAGAAGCTATGCATCTGTCAAAAAATAGAGAAAAGGCATTTAATTGGTTATTTTGCAGGATAATTGTTTTCTCACATGAGAGGGAGTTGGTTGGTAGACTGAGTCAAAGTACAAAAGCCTAACAGGATTTAGAAATGAGAGAGAAGAGAGGGGTGAGAAAACCTGCAGATAGCCTGGGAAGAGGGAATCTTGTTTGCACCTTCTTTTGTGTAAACTGATCAGCTGGCAACTAAGCAGAGGCTCCTTTGGGCACATTGTCTTTGGGTAGGTCGACTGGAATATCAAAGAAAACCATTTATGTTGTTTGGGCTTCTCTGTAAAGCCTTGGCAGTGTAGTTGGGGCACCAATGGGGCAGGCTACCTGTGTCATGCCTGCTGGAGTGCCTCTGTCCAGCTTAGTTAGGCCTGGTCTCCATCATTTCCCCTGCTGGAATTTTGTAGGTTGGATCAACATTAGCCTTGCAAAGTATTTCCAAGCACAGTCTCTCATTTGATGGCCTGACAGCCTTCTGAGGGAACCAGGACGGGGATTGTGATCCACATTTCACAGAGGAAGAGATGAAGGCCCAGAGAGATTAAGAGACTTACCCAAGGTCACACAGCTTGTCAAACCCCAAGTAGATATGTACAGATCTGCAATGTTCAAAGGAAATCATGGGGCACAAGTTGAATGCTTGAAGGACTGACTTGAAACTTCCTGCATAAAATTTCATGCTTTGGCCTAGTACCCTTCGCCTGTGGATCTTCCAACCCTCTCTCAGAAGGACCAGCCCCTGGAATGTGATGCTTCTCCCACACCCCACCTTCCGTGCTAGAGGAGTTGTTTTAAGAGGACCGTGAAGGCCCAAGTTGGTCTCAGAACTCCAAGACAGTCATTAGAAAGAATTCTCTGTGCATCTAGAAAGATTAACTGGGTGCATTTGTTTTCTTCCAGAGGATACCATCATCCAGAAGATAGTGGAATTTCTCCAAAAAGTGGGAGACCAGTGGGAAGAAGAGGTGAGGATCAAACTGCCTGCACAGATGCCGGGGGGGCTGCTTCCTTCTCCTCCTCCTCCTTGCTCAAGCCCCACCTGTCTTTCTGGGCCCCCGTGCTCCCCTGCTCCAGGCTCTGTCACCTCCCTTGCCTGGGGCCACCCTGAAGCCCTTGTTTGCTCCTCAGTTGCTTCTTGAGGAGTTTTCCCTCTCCTCAAGGTCAGGGGCCTGACTCAGTTTCTCTCATCTCCCCCACAGCAGCGTCAAGCCCCTCAGCCAGAGGTAGCTCCTCAAAACCCAGCACCAGTCTTCAGGAAGAAATCCCAAGAGAGAAAGTCTAGCCTCAAGAAAGCCTTTTCTCATAAAAAACACAGTTCTGAGGAGCCCAAGAGAGCACGGGCTGCAGATGTTTCCAGCCCAGAGTCCCGGCCGCCCAGGAGGCCCAGCTTTCTGCCCCTGTGTGTTGGTGGCCATCGGCCCTCCAGCTCCAGCAGCCTAGGTGAGCAGGCTCACAGTTACCACAGCAACGCTGCAGCTGCCTACTGTGCTGGAACCTTCCCCAAGGCTTGAATTGGCCATTTTCAGAGCTGCCATCCCAGTTCTGACTTTTCCTCTGCCCGGAGCAGTGTGGGGAGGGCAAAAGGGATACCTCCACACACAAAGCCTCACTGTCTAGGCAACCCAGCTAAGCCCCTGGTGGAAATTGTGTTCAGGGATTTCTCCCAACTATCCTCACCTCTCCGCAGCCTCAGCTTCCACACCTTGGCAGGGGGTAGCATGTGCAGGAAGGAACTGGAGCCTGGGAGGCAGGAGACCTGTGTTCTGGGCTCCATCTCTGTGCCTCAGTCTCCTTGTCTGTAAAATGAGACACTTCCCTGCTGTGTATCTATATGCAATCAGTCCTCATTTTATGAATTACATCTTATTATCCTCATTTCACAGACGAGGGAACTGAGGCTTCGGGAGGTAAAACAATGTGTTTGTGGTCACATGGTCCATCAGTGATGGAGCCAGAGCTACAGGGAGAAAGGGTCAGCCTGGGTGTCAGGGAGGAACAGCCCAGCAGGCCATCTTGGCCAGGAGAATGTATACTTTAAAAAGGAGAAGGCAATGTTTAACACCAAAGAGTGGATCCCCCGTAGTGGGATTTCAGGCCACAAGGGGAGATATTTTCATATAGGGGGGGATCCTGGCTGTGATGAGTTTAATTCGTGCCAGGGCATTAGGCATTTACTCTCCAATTCATGGATCAAGTCATGATGGTGGAGGGATGAGGTCTCCAGGGGAGGGAGGAGAGGGGAGCAAAGCCCAGGAAAGGCAGCTGTATGGAAGTGCAAAGGGATGAGTGAGCTTGGTCTTCAGTACGTCAGAGCCACGGCCCTGCCCAGCAGCTCCCGCCACCCCAGCAAGGCCTTTGCATGCACTAGCCACGGAGTGCACTTTGGAGTCTCTGCTGACTTCTGTGCATTAGTTAACACCCTCAGACTGATGAAGCTCACCCACCATTTCCTCTTGCTTCTCAGGTGTGGAAGAACCTGAAGTCCAAGAGGCTCTGTCTACAGACGGTGGGGATCCAAGTCCCTTTGAGCTTTCCAACCCAGCAGGAAGCCGGGGACCCGAAGAGGACCTGCACCTGGACAGAGCCTCGGAATTCAGTTAGTACCCCCTCTCCTTTTCTCAGAGGCCCGTTGGAAGATGTCTGGTCTGACCCCTCTACTTGCAGAAGAGAAACTGAACCAGAGAGAGGCAGTGACCTGTCCTTACCTGCCTCTGAGTGAAGCAGGCTGGGGAGGCAGCTCGGGGTCCAGAGCACAGGCCCTGAGCCAGGCTGCTGTTACCCTGTCTGAGCCTCAGCTGTAAAACCACAACAGTGATAACATCCTCCTTGGTGAGGCCAACATAAGGCGATACAAGGAAAGCATCGGCCCATGGCAAGGGCTCGACAGATGGTACGATCTTTGGGCCTGGATTCAAATTTGGGCTCTGACCTCTCCAGCTGTGTGATCTTGGACAAGCTACTTCATCTCTGGTCTCAGTTTCCTCATCTGTAAAATGGGGATAATAATAGTACCTACTCTCTAGAGTTGTTGGAGGCTCTAAATGAATTAATGATGATAATGCATTTAGAGCAGTACCCATGAGCAGCTAATAAATGTCAGCTGCCATTTATTGTGACTATTAGTGTTGTTGTCATGTAGCCCAGCTTGAGAACATAGCCTCAGGAGAAGTAAAGAGGATAGGAAAGGGGGTAGGGGCCTTAGGAGAGAAGCTGAACCCATGGTAGCTGCCATCACTATTATTATTATTTTATCATTGGCAGAGCCGAGCCTAAGATCATATAATCACTGTCAGTTCGTGTGTCTGAAGATCTGCTTCCCCTACCTCCCCCATTCTGCCTTGTTTGCTTTTCACAGAAAATGTGCCTTGAAGGGGAATTGAGAAGGCCCCCTGTTCTACCTAGAAGAGGAGGAAAGAGCGGGGTGAGGGGACTTGTGGGGACCAGGCCTTTCCTTATGGTCTTGAGACACCTTCTCCTGGAGGCAGGGACCTCGGCTGTTTCCTGCACCTAACAAGGCACATCTAGGCCCTTCCTCAGTGGTGAATGAATAAGTGAATATGTTCCCGTGAAGCCAGCTCTGCCCGCAGGTTACCTCTGAGGAATCTGTTGTCCCCATGGGTTGGGCCTGAGACAACCTTAAAGGCAAGCTCATTAGCACCCCACCCTGGAGACCTGTGAGAATCATCCAGGGAGCCATTGGGCCTTAGGAAATGAAGACTGACCATAGAAAAGCTTTTCTCAACACTCAAGTGTGAGCAACCGCTTTGTTCTTTTTTAGAATTTATCCAGAAGATCATTGACCTACTCCAAGATGCAGAGGAGCAGGGGGGAGACAAGGTGAGGAAGACATTCCCCATGTAGACCCTGACCCTCACTATGGACACCCCTACCCCTACCTGGCACAATAACTTCCCTGCCCCTCCCCCAATTCTATATCTTGCCAGAGCCTGGCTCCAGTCTCTCCTTCCCAGAGCCTCCTCTGACCGCTGCAGGCTGTACTTGTTTCCCCAGCTCTGAGCACCAATCACCCTTCTCCCCCGGCCACACCCTCTGGTCCATAGTGGGTATCTGTTTGTTTCAGGCGATGGCCTCTTTCCCCCCTCTCACTTGTAACCTCCTCAAAGTAAGGGACCCTGACTCAGTTTCTCTTATCTCCCCCGCAGCAACTTCAAGTCCAGGAGCCAGAAGTGGCTGTAGGAAACCTGGCCCCAACCTGCAGGAAGAAATCACAAGAGAAAAAGTCCAGTTTCAGAAAAGCCTTTTCTCATAAGAAACATGGCTTCAAGGAGCCCAAGAGAGGGGGTGCTGCAGGTGCTGCCAGCCCAGACGCCCGGCCGCCAAAGAGGCCCAGCTTTCTGCCCCTGTGTGTTGGTGGCCATCGGCCCTCTATCTCCAGCAACCCTGGTGAGCAGGCCTGGGGTTGCCATGGTAACAGAGGCTGCCTCTGGCCCCTAGGCTTCTCTAGGGCAGGGTTGGCCAGCTGCTTGGTGTCCTGTGCAGTCTTGACTTTCACTCTCTGCTCTGAGCAGAGTGGGGAAGTGTGGGAGGGCTGTGGAGGGGAGAAAGGGGCTGGCTGCTGCCAGGACCCACCTCTATGACACACACCTTCCCTCCCCCCAACCATAAACACCTAAAAACAAATGTGGTATGAGAGCAGTGCATCTGTTCCTCAGATACATGCATCAGAATCACCTGGAAAGCTCATCGAAAAATAGACACCCAGGTTAGATGAAGTAGGATATGGCCTGGGCCTCTGTTTTTTCACTACACCGAACTATGAGGACCACTGGTGTACAACAATTCTCCTGACATTTACGGAGTGCCCGCTGCCTGCCACGTTCACACATATTATCTCATTTAACACCCCCACGCACAACCCTGTGAAGTCAGTCCTGTTACTCCCATTTGACAGATGGAGAAAGTGAGGTTCAGACAGGCTAAGTGACTCGGCAAAGGCTCGCAGAGTTAAAGGGGAAGTGGGCTCACTTGGTGGGACCTGTTGGTAGGCCTGCTTGTTTTCCTCCCAGACTATGAGGAGGCAAAGGGGGTGGTTGGAAGAAAGAATGAGATTTCTGGAGGCGCAAAAAGCACTGTGAACTCCTCTGAGGCAGGTCCAGTGGGGCTGGGGGTTCCCAAGGAGCCTGGGAAACCAGGATCCTTCTCGAGCCAGAGCCTTTGGACAGCTTCTTGTCAGAACCTGGGTTCAGCGATGTGCTGGTGGATTTGAGACAGGTGCAAACACACTCACACCAACTCCTCTTTGCCCTCAGATCCGGAGGATCTCGAGTTCCAGGAGTCCTCACCTGCAGAAGGGGGGCCAGTTGGATCCTCAGAAGCACCCTCCCAGGCCAGAAGCCACAATCCAGAAGCAGGACCTCAGCCGGATGGAGCAAATGAATCTAGTTAGTGCCACCCTGCTCTCTCCTGGGACAGCTGCCCCGGGGCTTCCCTTTTGCATGGATTTCACAGCCTGAATCCTAGTAGCGAACTGGGAAGGCAGCTGACAAGTACCCCAGGAGACTCTAGAAGGGCAGAGAGGAGACAGGGCTGGCCTTTGAACAGGCGCTGGTGGGGCAGAGTTGCAGGTGGACAACCTTCTTCAGGTAGAGAATACCTGTCCGTTCTGTGGGATGTAATTTCACCCCCACCACATGCCATTGCTTTGCCTGAAGGTTTCACATAAAATTCCTATCTTGCTCTGGGTCTCATAACCAGTGGTGCACTGGCAAACAAACTCTGGGTAAGGTGGGGGGAATGGGGGAAGCCCTGATTTGTAGCATTTGCAGATTTCTGTGGTATAAAATTCCCACCACGGCCAATTTCAAGCTGCTGACAGTTTATAACAACAGGTCCACAAATGTCCTGAGTATTTACAATCAACTCTTGGTGCAAGCAGCCACCTGCACGTTGCTGTTTATAGCCCAGGCTGATGGTACATTCCTGTTGCATCAGTAGCCAGGGTATTTGCCCTCCCTGCATTCTGATTAGTTGCTCCTGGTCCCAACTCCCATTCCTGACTACTCTGTAGCCTGGATAAGGTCTCAGTTTCCCCACCTGTCAGAATGGAGCTGAATGTGGTGACAGGTGAGGCTCAAGCAGGCCAAATTGCCTTCTATTTCTATACAGCTAACCAAACAAAGCTCGCATGCTCCAGCCCTAGTTTAGGGGAAGATTTTTCTTTGCCCTTCATATCTAATCTGTGTACTGTGTTTTAGAGACAAAATACTTCTGCGATCGATGGATGGGTTATTACAGAACATGTCAATAATCCCTCAATCCTTCTTTATTTTCCTTAGAGGAGCTGATCATCCAGAAGCTGGTGGCCCTTCTCCAAGAAGCAGATGGCCAGTTGGGGGAGCAGGTGAGGACTGCTCAGTCTCCACAAGGACTGAACTCAAGTTCAGTCCCCATCTTTGCATCTGGGTGACCGTGGTAGGCCCCTTAACCTCTATGAGCCTCTGTTTTCTCTTTTGCAAAATGGGGGATAAATACCTACTTGCCAAGGTTAGTGCATATATAGAAAATGCCAGACACATAGCAGATGAGATCAATGTTAACTTAAAAATAATATAAACCTATGTGGCTCCGCCTGCCAGCCAGGACCTCCCCCAGTCCAAACCCTCCTTGAAGTTCAGCTCATGAGCCACCTCCCAGGAAGCATCCTTCCCTGAGTCCCTCTGATCTCGTCCTCTGCTGTCTGCCTTTCACTCTGTTTTGGCACGCACTTCAGTAATTATAAGGTCTCCAATTCTTTCAGACTTTTGTTAGAGTTCCTTCCCTTGCTAGGTAGAGTGTAACATAAGGTTCCCTGCCTTTGAAAACCTCACAGACTACTTGGAGAGACAAACGCAGATCACATATGAAGAGGAGTTAGGTGTGAGCACAAGTCAGAGATGAGTAATCAGTGTAGCTGACCTTGTTAGTGCCTCTCCTTACCACCACAGAGCAGCTGGCCCAGCTCCCAACTGCCAGTACCTGCATCCCTTTGCCTGAGGACTGGCCCCCAGAGCCATTTACCACCTGTAGGTTAGGCCAGAATGAGCAGGTGCAACCTCCCCAGGAGCAGCCCTCAACCACTGGCTGATGCGAGCTGGTGTACACATACCCCAGCTCCCTTATCCCTTGGAGGGAAAACTCTGGGGTGCGTGTTCTTCGAGGGTTCCCAAAGTGCCCCAAGGGGATCAGGCTCAGCTGCCAGCCTGAGTGGGGTGCCTTCCCATTCTTGCCCCAGGTCTCCATTCCCCCATCTGTGTTTGCCAGGATCACTTACCACATAAGTGAGCTGCATCCGAGTCCTGGTCTCTGGGTCTGCCTCTGTGGGGAACTCAACCTAAGACATTTAGGTATTAAGAGGAGGAGGCTTAGGGTGGGAACTAAAATTCATCCAACATCCACTTTGCACAAAACATTAAACTATCTCACTTAATCTCCTCCCCCCAACGACAGTGTTGGGAGGCACATATTATTACCCCCCCTTTTACGCATGAGAGGTCACACAGCTAGTAAATGCTATTTAAGCATCTGTTATCTGAATCCAAAGACCTGCATTTTTTTTTTTTCCCCCACTTTGTTCTGCTGCTTGGAGCTGTACCTTGCAGAACAGATTCTGAGAGGCTGGGGATGGTGGATGAATTTAACAGGGGATGCTTGTCCCAGGGACAATGAGGCACCCAGCCTGGCTGCATGGAGTTGGGGGAGGGAGATGCTGGGGGGAGGGGGCTCCCTGCTGGCAACACTGATGGCCTGCCTTCATTTCTGCTTCCAGATCAGGCAAAACCCCAGCTTTAAGAAGTTTTTTTACAAGCTCTCAGACTCTTCCCTCAGAAAGCTGGTAGCCACCCTGAGCACCCAGGAGGCCAACTCCACCGAACCCAAGAGAACCTCCCCGTTTGTCTTTGGCTTGGCTAACAAATGTGCTGGCAGCAATTACCAAGCCGTCCACAGCCTCACGGGCCTACACTACAGGCGACCCAGTTTTAGCCAGTTCCGATACAGGGAGGACCAGCAGGTGAGAAAGGGCAATATGGCATGAGGGGCGACAGACTCACAATCACAAGGGTCTGCTTACTGTCCTCTCCCTTCCCCTGCTTACTTCAGGACTTCTGGGGTCCAGCTCAAATGCCACCACCTTGCCAAGGCCTTCTGAGACAATTCTACACCACAGCAGCCTCTTTCTTTTCCAACCCCCGCCCCCTTCACCTGCTAATTAGCTAATTAGCATCTTCTTTATTTGACTCTGGTCTCCAACTGGATGTGCATTTTCATACTTCTTGATATCAGTATGGGATATTGGACCAGCTACTATCTTAGCTCGCCCTCTTATTATTTCATGGGTTGTGCTGCTTGGCTTTCCAATTGAGACTGTCATAAAATTTAGAGAACAAAGTAAAGTAAGATTACATATCAAATAAGGTAGGTGAGAAGGATCCCTGGGGCTGTTTGGTTCTGGAAGGCTTCCTGGAGGCCATTCTTCACTGACCTTGCCTTGATTGATTAATTAAGAATAGCCTCTTTTTGAATTATGGTTTTCTCAGGGTATATGCCCAGTAGTGCAGGACAGGTATAAAGACGCAGATGTAGAGAATGGACTTGAGGACACGGGGAGGGGGGAGGGTAAGTTGGGACAAGTGAGAGAGTGTCATGGACATATCTACACTACCAAATGTAAAATAGATAGCTAGTGGGAAGCAGCTGCATAGCACAGGGAGCTCGGTGCTTTGTGACCACCTAGAAGGGTGGGATAGGGAGGGTGGGAGGGAGACGCAAGAGGGAGGGGATATGGGGATATATGTATACATATAGCTGATTCACTTTGCTATACAGCAGAAATGAACACAACATTGTAAAGCAATTATACTCCAATAAAGATGTTAAAAAAAAAAAAAAAGAAGAGCCTCTCCCCTGCCATCACTCAGCCTTTTTTTTTTTTTTTTTTGGCATAGGGGGATCTTAGTTCCCCGACCAGGGATCGAACCTATGCCCCCTGCAGTGGAAGCTTGGAGTCCTAACCACTGGACCGCCAGGGAATTCCCCATCACTCACTCTTTTGACTGGTTTCATGCTTTTCCTAATAATCCCCCCTTCCCTGAGGCTGTAGGATGGTCCCTGTAGAGATAAAACTTAACACTGATTTCTTTTTTTAATCTGAATTTTCTGTTGGACTCTGATAGAGATCTCCCCACTCTTTTCAAATTCTCTTAAGATGACCTGCTTACAAACATTTGACCAGATCTATAGTGCAGAAACTACTGAGTGAAGTTGTGATTTTAAAGGAATGAAATGTCCTATTGGTGTTGGACACATGGGACCAGAACTTCTATATCCAAATTGTCCCCTGGGAAACCAGACCTTTATTGCAATGATGTCACCATCACTATAAGCCTTTGTCTTCTCCTCCTGGAATTACCTTTAGAAGCCATGTGATAAGGCTCTCAAGAAAGCTGGTCTTATTTCATGATACTTGTACCTCATCATTCGAATGGTTTTCCTAGTGGAAACTCCACGTGACCTTAGACCTCTCTTTTCTCAGACTCACTGTCTTCTCATGGAGAATAGGGATAATTTGTCCTCTAAGGTGGGTTAGGTAATAGCTGATGGAGTGATCTGAGTTCTTTGTGAAAGATATTATAGAAACATCAATTCTGACATCCTCAGTAGCCCTAACTCCATCTTCTGGTTTTACTAGCCATTCATTCATTTATTTATTCAACCAATAGACATTCAGAGCTTCCTATGAGCCTAACTGTGCAAGATGCTATGAGAGCCTGTGGAAGGTTCTGCTAGTGGAAAAGGATAGAATGTTTACTGATGACAAAATTAAATATCAATTAAATGCCAAATTAGCACTAACTGAGGTCAATAAAGCAAGTTGGTTCTGGGAGACTTCCAGGAAGTAGCAGGCATTGATTTTGACCTTTGAGGATGGAGAGGCTATAGATGGGGAGGAAGGACCAGGAGGACACTGCAGGCAGGAGGTACTGTGTGAGCAAAGACCCAGAGGTGGGAGCTAGTGGGTTAATGAGAAGTCAGTTGTTATCAGGGTGGGACCCATACATAATTGGGCTATGGCTAAGACCTGTATTCTTTTTCTCCTCCCAGAACGACACAAATCCTCAGAGCCAGAGTCCAGACTGAAAGCTGTGCTTTGCACTCAAGTTCCCTGAATTATCCAAACATCGGCGGCTTTAGCCAGGAAACCCTGAAGATGTCCCAATCCAGTGCTTCACAGACATGACTGAAGACAAGAGTGGGCAGCCATTCTGCATCCTTGCACCGTTGTGAGCTTGTCTCAGTGGAGAATGCAGAAATGTTCTTCCGCAAAGCTGGAGGCAGAAGCCATGGGGGGAAATAAC
Organism: Balaenoptera acutorostrata; assembly: GCF_949987535.1. Taxonomy (NCBI): domain Eukaryota; kingdom Metazoa; phylum Chordata; class Mammalia; order Artiodactyla; family Balaenopteridae; genus Balaenoptera; species Balaenoptera acutorostrata. The sequence goes on along the minus strand of NC_080073.1, from coordinate 68,922,938 downwards.
ACTGGACTGGGAGTTAGGAGACCAGGACTCCACCTGCTCCCCTGCCCCAAACTTGCTGCAAGACCCTGTCCATGTCCCATGTCCCCTCTCCTCTCCAGACCTTGGACTCTGGGCTGGATTAGTGACCCATCAGATCTCTTCTGGCTCTATTATGCTGAAGTCTCTCTAAAGAGAATTAGTAAGTGCTTTCACTCTGTGGCTAAATATACCCACCCCACAGAGCTGGAGGCACTCTTTAAGTACTGACCAAATGAATGAATGGGGAGATCTCCTGAGATCTAGGCAATTTTGCCAGGCATTCTCTGGGAGGCCTTGGTCCTCAACTGGAATTGTGCAACCCGTGGTTCTATCTCTAAACTGGGAGCTAGGGAGGAAATGGGGGAGCTACCTCAACAGGCATTGGTCCAGAGCACTGGACCGGGAATCAAGGCCTTTGCATTCTGGGGCCAATCCTAGTGTGTAGTGCCAACTTATGTGCCCTTATTTTTTTTATCATGTGTTTTCTTGATCCATCAGGGCTGAAAATATGCCGACATCATGTAGAAGGCCTGTTGATACTTTTTTCAGATGTTGGTTTTAAATGTCTTAGTTTTAAAAATAAATTTTTGTTTAATCTCTCACCAGAACGTCCACATGCATGTAACAGATGTGCATCTATGTTTAACACATAATTTATTCAGTTGGCTGCACTGTAGGTGTCATTCACATATGCTTGTTTGGAAGACCAGGAAGTGTTCTGGCCTCAGGGACACCTCCTGATTTCAAAGCACAGTGACTGGTACATCAAAAAACAACCCATTAGTGTCGTTGTTGTTGTTATTGTTGTTGTTTTTAAGGCATAAAAAGGAGAAAGGAACTATTAGGGTTGCCAAATTTAGCAAAGAAAAATATGGGTGGCCCAGTTAAATTTGAATTTCAGATTTACAACAAATAATTGCAGTGCTGGGGGCACACTTACACTAGGTAATTATTCGCTGTTTATGTAAAATTCAAATTTAACAGGGTATCCTGTATTTTTTCTGGCAACCCTGGAACTAATGCAAGAACAATTCTCTAATTACCTCAGAGCATCTGGGGCCTAAATACAGGCTTTGAGTTAAAACAATAGTTAACATTATATTCAATCCTCCCTTGCACACCGGGGAATAAGTGTTCCTGAGTTGTACAAGATTGAAATCCTCCCTCCCCTGGCTCACATGTCTCAGAGCCTCTGGGCACATAGTCACCTGCAAACAGCAAGACCTTCCTGGGGAAAAGGACTGCAGCCAGCAGGGCTGTTCCACGTAACTCACGGGTGCTTCCCTTGACTGGTCTGGGCCGCAGAATGGGAGAAGGCAGAGGGTACAAGAACACCTGAGATTTGATTCTTCTCAGGCTTCTCAAAGGTACACTTAGGTTCCTCCAGGTAGAACCATCTGAAGGGGGCTTGTGTGGACTCTTGTTCCCTGACATGGTCCTGTTAAATGTAGCTTCCACCCAGGCCTCTATGCCATAGCCTCCCACCCACCATGGGTTAAATTTGCATGTGTCCTTCTCAAGGGCCACAGTTCAGGGCTGTCTTCCACCCAGTCCCCCGGGGTTTGCATTCTAGGATTTGTTAAGCAAATGCATCTGAGGCCTGTGGGCAGCCCAGGCTTCCTTACTGGGTCCGGCTGGAGCTAGAGGTTATCCACACTCTGGGAAGCAGTGAGTTTTTTGTTTTTTGTTTTTTGTTTTCTTTTCTGGACAGGCTGGAAAAATTGAGGTTAAAGGTGTCTTTCTTGTGGACCATTTTCACTTGGGTGTGAAGAGCCAACATAGTCTGCCCTCATTTGGGCTGGGAAAGGGGAGGGAAGGGGACATAAAGCTTCCCGTTTCCTCTACAACCATGGGAGGACTCCATGAAGGCCAGGGCTGCCCACTCCACCCAGCTGCACCACATAATCCCTCGGGAGCTTGTAAAGGCTGCATGCCAGGTGAGCCCCACCTGGGGACTTCCATGAGTGGCTGAGGTGGAGCCCACTGGTTCCAAGTCAAACCTTTTGTGTGCTGTGTGAACAAAAAACAAGCAACAGAAGAAGATGTGGTCTCTTGACACCACAGGAAACAGGGAAGAGTGTCCATGGCTCAGCTCTGCCTGACCCCCAACAGTTCTGCCCTGTGGATGAGATGCTGGGGGGCTAGCATCTTGAAGAAGTGAACTCAGGCTAGGTTGGGAGGAAGGCCCGGAGCCCGGCCAGCTGGGAGGAAGCTGTGCTGCTCACTCTTCAGTGCCCGTCTGCGCTGACGTCCATCTGTCTGTCCAGAGCAGAGTAGGGGAAGGACTGCAGGGAAGCTAGGAGGATGTTTAGACAAGAAAGCTCTTGCCTGGGGGAAGCAGGACCCTCTACACCAACAGGCTTGGTAGTGGGTAGCACGCAGGTCCCCGAAAGGCCTGGGGTGAGAGGAGGGCATCTGAGAGCAGCGGGCAGAAGCCTTGGCCTTGCGGCCGTCAGGTTCTCTCCCGTTCCAGCTCAAGTTTTCTCTCTCGGCTCACAGTTTCCTAGAAAAAGGACACAAATTCATCATTTTTAAGTCCCGAATCAAGGACTTCCCTCCCCTTATTTCCACTGAGAACACTCCTCACAGATTTATATGCCTTGGGCATCCTGAGCAAGTAGCCAGGCTAATACGTGGAAATTGGAAAACTCAATTTATACCAAAAGCCAGTTTGAGGGTTCACTTTATTATACAAGGGTCTTTTGCAAAAGGAGGATTCCATCTGCAGAGCAGGAGTTGATAAAAGAGTGTTTGAAATATTATTCGACTTGCAAAAGTCTGGTTGGTATTTGGTTTTGCAGGAAGAGGGAAGAAGTGGAGTGCCCTCCAGAGTGCGGAGGACAGTTGTGCAGACTGCACACTGCCCAAGGATACGCTGCCAATACAAAAGGGTAGGCACTTCACAGACACACTTATATGTCATTCATACAGCTTTCTTGCAGTTGGCAGTCAATTGTTCAAACGAAATCAGTGTATTATGACAACATTCAAGCAGCTGGCAGTCAAGTTCTCAAGGAAGGGGTGCTGTTTTCTTAGTGTACAAGGCATTATATGGGCTAGTGTTGGCCCTGACCATGACAGGTAGAAGCAGGTGGGGGCAGAAAGGAAGCTGGGGCAACAGGGCTCAGAGGTCACCACAGTATCCTGGGACAGAACAGGCAGCGTCTGGTCTCCAGGGACACCCTGGGGCGTTCCACACCTCAGGGCAGCTGTATTCCTTGATCCGGCTGGGATGAGGTCTGTAGGTGACCCAGACTGTCTCAGAAGTGGAGAGCAGAGAGAAGTCGAGCGGGCAGGGAGCAGACCTGGATGCGAGAAGTTGAGGTTAAGCACATGTGAGGCGAAATGAGACAAAAGGGGGAATTGGAAGTCCTGATTTCCAAGCCCTCCTCCACCTGCTGTGTGACCCTGGGCAAGTCACTTGCCCTCTCTGGGAAATTGCAGGAAGACACCTGCAGAGCTCATCTTGGAGAAATGTTGGGATGTGGACTTGCATATTCTTGGATAATTTTCAAATCTGACTGTGTCATTCTGTTGTTTAAATCCTATGATGACTCCCCAGTAACACAGGAAGTTCAACCTTGTTAACATGGCACACAAGCCAGCCTGACCTACCCCCTGCCATGTTTCCAAGTGCACCTCCAGGCCTCTCCTGCCCAAATGGAGGAACTAGACTAGACTCTGTGACTTCTGATTCTCACTCCAGTGCTCCTTCTACCCCAGGAGGCTGTACCACTTGGTCAACAACAAGATTCTGGTGACAGACAATCTGGATTCAGATCCTGGCTCTGCCATCTACCAACTGTGTGACTTTGGGCATGTTACTTAACCTCTCTGTGCCACAGTGCTTGGAACATAATAACTACTCTATAAGTTTTAGCCATTATTAAATTCACCTTTGAATAAGGGGAGATTCCATAGTAACTCAAAGGAGGGGCTCTTTAATGGTGGAAATCTGGGGAGTCTGACAGACTTGGCAGCAATTAGAAGGATGTGGGTAGCAATCAGCAAGGTGGACCTCCTCCTTTTCCATTTGCAGCCTGTAGGCAGTCTCTCAACTTCTCAATCTGTCTCTCTACTTTGAGGTCAGTTACACAACCTGAGTCCGATGACCACTGAGAAGAGATAAGACTAGCAGAGGAAAGCTAGGCTGATATATATATATCTAGCCATGCTCCAGGAGAAGGGCATATCTGGCATTACTGCTGGTCCTGGAATAAAAGGGACAGGGAGCAGACTTGACCGCAACCTGTAGCCTAAGCAGAGCTATCCCAGCCAACTCATAGCCCTATGAAAGAGAAAAAAAATAAATGTTTGTTTTGTAATCCACTGAGATCTTGGGGGAAGAGGGTCATTTGTTATACAGCATTATCATAGCAGCAATAACTGACTAATACAACCCACACCAGAGTATGGATTTGAACTTCTAATTTAAAACACACACACACACACACACACACACACACACACTCACACACACACACACACACATGCATGCACGCACGCACATTAACGTATGGAAGATTTACCCTGAGCTTTTATTCTAGACTCTCTCCTCTGCCGGGAGAGATATCAGCTGGGGACCAGGAATTTACACAGGACTAGCCCGTGGATGTGACAATGTCTCTTGTGATTGTAGTTTGGGAACAGATCTTTCCTCTTCCTGGACCACTCCTACCTCTCTATGCCTAATATTTTTAAGCTTTTTTTCCCTGCCCACTAACCTTGTATTTGAACTCAAAGCATGGAATTGCTTAAAATCAATTGGTAAATTGCCCCCAAGCAGTTTCATAACCTGTTCTATAAAGGAGCACCGCACACAGGATGTGTGACCCACTGACAACAGTGTTTTCCACAGCTTATGAATGTTGTTTTGTTTGTTTTTTTTATCACAGCCTGCTTCTTTATAAAGCAACTTAATTCCTAGAAGTTTATCAACCAAGGTAGCTCTGGCTGAACTGCACAGTTCCCACTGCTCTGATGTATGGGAAGAGGCCTGGCTCTGGAATCAAAGACCCGAGTCTGGAACTGGCTTCCAGAGGGCACTCCTAGCTGCAGGGAAGCTTCTCCACACCCATGGCAGACCTGCCTACATCCTCATGACCAAACCTGACCCTGAGCTTCTAGAGACAGACTCAAAGGTCAGGGAAGTTTTGGGGATGGAGACCAAGGAACAGAGTGAGACTAATCCCAGGCAGCAGTGATCCTACAAACCCCAGAAACCACCAACTGCCCTCTGGGTCCTACACCCTTGCTGCCCATCCTTTAATCCAGAAAGTGACATGTAGGTCTGCTCTACTTCCTGCAGCAGCTCTTAATCTCCTCCCCACCATACTGCTTCCTACCACCCACCAAGTACCTACTTGCTCAGATTTTGCAGTGGGCCTATAGCTGCCAGGGTGAGCCTCTGACCCTCATCTACCTGATACATCCCTGTGCCTACCCAGGGACTCCCACCCAGGACTGGATGTCTCATAGAAAGAGCTAGGAATTTTTCCAACCAATTAAGGCTTGAAGCAAATTAAATAGCAGGGTCTGTTCCATTCAGAGAATATTTCAATAATCCTGTGAAATAACTGTAGATGATACCTGGCTTGATTTGGGTTTGAGGCTGGCATTTTGAATTTGTGAGTGTGTATGTATATATGCATGTGCCTTTAAAAACAATTTTATGGTTCAGTAAACAAATTAAGACTTGGTTTACACGGGGCTCACAGTTTGGCAGATTAGTTGGTTTTACTCTTGTCTTTGGTCTAAAGTTCAACTTTGGGGTAAATTCTTGAAAGTTTGGGATCAAGCTGAATTCATCTTTGATATCCCCAGAACCCAGAAGAGTGCTTGGCATTTAGTAGGTGCTCAGTAAAGGTCGACTGATTAAATCAACAACAGTCTAATAGAGTCAAAAGCTATATAAGAAGCAGGCCTACATTGGTCAGGACCGTTAGCTGTAGGTCGGCAGCAGTTAGGAACGCTACCTGATGAGTCACATGAGCACCCACCTGTTTGTTTGTTTGTTTGTTTAATATTTATTTATTTATTTATTTGGCAGCATGCAGGATCTTTGTTGAGGCATGCGGGATCTTTCGTTGCTGTGTGTGGGCTTCTCTCAAGTTGTGGCGCGGGCTCTAGAGCACGCAGGCTCAGTAGTTGCAGCGCACGGGCTTAGTTGCCCCACGGCATGTGGGATCTTAGTTCCCTGACCAGGGATCGAACCCGTCTCCTCTGCATTGGAAGGCGAGTTCTTAACCACTGGACCACCAGGGAAGCCCCCCTGTTTGGTTTTTAAGCACAGTTCTTTTCTTTTTTTTTCTAGGACAAGGAATAACAACTTTATTCCGGAAGCTAGCAGACAGAGAAGATGGTAGACTAGTGTCCCAAAGAATCATCTTCTTTAAGTGCAGTTCTATTCAGAAGCTGAGAGGCGGCTAGTTAACCTCTGGGAGTTATATAACCATAATATCTACTAATTATTGAGTGCTATGACACATCTTGCACTCTGTGAAGCAGTTTACACAGTTGACCTTGTTAAACCCTCACAACAACCTTATGAGCTGGCATTAGCCCTATTTTACAGATCAGGAGATAGAGGCTCAGAAAGACCAAGAGTCCTAAGCGCACTCACCGGGTGAGACTGTGGCAGAGCAGGGATTTTATGTTGGGTGTGTCCAACTCCAAAGCCCAGCTCCCCATCCCCATCCTTATTCACTCCCTCACTACCCCTGTAACCTTCCTGCAGACCATTCCCAAACCTGCTCCTCCCTGTGGAATTAGAAACATGAGTCATGCTCACTGCATTTTGCTGCCTGGTGTTTTAGATTGTGGATGTCTTGGGAAGACTTTTCTGGTGTCACTTGTCTTTTGTTTGTTCTTCTTGAATACCTTGCTCACCCAATTGGAGTCTTCAGCAGTTCTCTCCCTGGGAAAATAGATGAAATAATGGTTGGTTCATGACAGAGCCTTGCTCCAGCTCAGAAGGTAGACAGAAACACCAATGCCATGGTTCTCAACCCTGGCTGAACATTAGAGTTCCCTGGTGAACTTTTATTTTGTAATCAATGAATGTTTATCTAAGTAACATCATGCCAACTAGTCAAATGAAACTCAGCTAAACTTTTATACAGTTATATGTCAATGCAATAAAGTTTGTCATGTGAACAAAACACATAATTTATGCCCAAGCACAAAATTATTTATGCAAACTCTTTCCAAAAGTTTTATAATTAAAACTATACTTAATGTGAGAAGCAGGTATGTTTTAATATACTTGATATGATATCGAGTGGGAATATCAAAAATAAAAGTGCCTCAGGCTCTGTTCTCTGCAACTGTGGCCATAGAAAAACTCAGCCACTGCCAGAGCTACCCAAGGCAGGAAGGGATGAGGTTGGGGGGCAGAAATACCCTTGATTCACCCTCTGATCTCCTGCTGTTGCATTCCACTGGCTAACCCCACTGGCATTCAGTCAGCAAAGGGGTCTGGGTATTGCGGTTCCCAGAGAGGAAGAAACAAACAAAGAAAACAAACAAACAAAAAACAGCTTCCCAGGCCCTCTCCCAATCACTGCAAAGACAATAATGGAGTACATGTTAAACAACCCAGCAACCCAGACAGTTGGTGCACATTATGAGAAAAGATTTTCTGGGGACAATCTACAACATAGGAATATTACCCCTTTTTTTTATGCTGATAGAAAATAATTTGGATTAAGGGAAGTTTTTGGTAGAGTCTCTCAACTTATACTGTGCAGGATCCACCAAAGGCTAGGATGTAGCATGCCTGCCAGCTCTTTTGAACTGAGACATCAACAGAGAGTCAGATACGAGGAGGGGTACACACTCTCCCACTGCATTTAGAGAAGGAACATTCCCCAGTGTGCACAGCAGGGACGGGGGGAATGACACTGTCAGCGTGAATAGGCTCATGTCCCACACGTTGCCTTCACTGGGGAAGAGAGAAGTGGGAGTGGTGGTCTGCGAACGGTAAGGGGATGGACCGAAATCACATCCAGAAAAGGAACCCAGTGCTCCTTGGGCAGCTAAAGAGATGGAAAATATCACTTAGCTGGGCCCTCTCCCCTGACCAAAGGAAAGAACATGTTCCCAATTGAGGAGACACTTACATTGCATAAGGCTTGCTCATGGTTTCCTTCACATTAGCCAGAGGCACGGTGCTTTTGGAATTTGAAGAAGCAAAGGGAGCTACAGCCAAAAATGAAAATATAGGAGACATGAGTGAGATGGGGTTGGGGAAGAGTACTTAGTCATTTTTGAAATAACAATAGGAAGTAAGTGAAATGTTCAGAAACAGTAAAGAACTTTTACTCTCAAATTCTCGTATTTGGGACCAGAATCATGTTGTTGGATTTGACTGAGATCCAGGGCAGTGGCATCTGCAGAAGGTCTGAAGCTAACCCTTGATATAATATTATCAGCAATTCCCTCATAAAAAGCAGCCAGTTGTGTTAGGGAAAGTTTTCAAGAAAATCCCCCACAGGGGTCTAAACCTTCTAGCATCTGCTTTATGTAATGCTTTTGTCTTTTCCCCTTTTTTTTTTTTTTTTTTGGCTTGCGGGATCTTAGTTCCCCAACCAGGGATTGAACCTGGGCCCACGGCAGTGAAAGCCTGCCTGCTAACCACCGGACCACCAGGGAATTCCCTTAAGTAAGCTCTTTGCATGTTTCCGATGAGTAGGGGGATATATAACACATGAATATTAATATGTAATTATGTAATACATGTACATAAAAATAACATAGAATAAATTAATAAATTCCTCTCTCTGAACTTCTTTCATTTGGGGACCTGCTGGATATCCCTCACTCTCCCAAATCTATTTGTGGCTCCTTTGTTTATGGATTTTCCTGGGACTTTTTGCAGCACCTCCCGCCCCCAACAACAACATGGCCACTGCCAAACGACTGCTAACATGAACCCCTGGGGCTCCACTCTGCCCAATTCCTACAGGTGGCCTAGGATGTCACTGCTGAGACCAGCTGGAGGCTCCAGCAGGATTCCTCAGCCTCAGCACTACTGACGCTAAGGGCCAGGCAATTCGTTGTTATAGGGGTTGAGCATTGCAGGATGTTTAACAGCATCCCTGGCCTCTCCCAACTAGACGTTACCCACTTGGTGACAACCAAAAATGTCTCCAGATGTCGCCAAATGTCTCCTGGGGGGTAATATGGCCCGCAGTCGAGAATCACTGGGCTATCCATACCCTCTGTCCACCCCCAGTATGAGTGAGGAACGCCAGCTCTGTGCCCAGAAGTTCTCAGGCCCCTGAAGATGGCTGCCTTTAAGCACAGGTGCGGTAACATAAAATAAATGCATTTCATGTAACAGGGAAGAAGAGAGCAGGTGAAAGACTTTGAACAATTTTCTGACTCTCAATGTTCTGATATTTTTGTCTCATTGTTAAAAGAATCGAAGTGAACTTATTCAAAAAAAAGAAAGAAAGAAAGAAAAGAAAAACAAAAAAAAGACAAAGTGAACTTATTCCAGAGAAAGGGGGGTCACCCCTGACTTGGGGCAGATCCACAAAGAAGGAAACCTTGCTAATCTGTGCTACTGTTTATCGTAATAACTATGGAAGCTTGGCTGGTGGACCATGAGGACCTTACCACCTGGCTTCGGTCCATCATTTGGGCCCCTCTCCCTTGGTCCCCACCCAGACCACCCACAGTGGCCAAACAGGTATCCTTTTCATCCTGAATGTACCTTGCACTTTCCTTCTCTGCACCTGAGCCTCTGGAATAAACAAAATCTGAAATGTTCTTTCTACTCTGTCGGATCCCACAAACCACAATTGTCAAAATCTTGCCCATTTCAAATCATCTGTCACCTCCAAGAAGCCTTCCTTATCTCCCCAGAGAGATGTGATCTTATTCTCTATGAATACCCTCAACACTGTTTTTGTTAGTTATATAGTACTTAAGAATTCCTTTTGCATTTTTGAGGTTGGTATCCATGCCATTCCCTCTGTTGGAGGGGAGATTTCCTGAGAGTGAGGAATTAAGAGCTGTTCATCTTTGCAGCCCCCAGAGAGGTGCTTCACCTGTAGTAAAGAACCAGTTTTTAAAAATACTATTTACAGTCCATAATGGACTAGCACTTTTGTGAAATACAATATAAATGAATTAGTAGGAAAATGACCAAGCTCTTGGATGTCATGGCTCTACTGTATTGCTATAAACATTTCTAAATGCTTGCTCTCACTTTCTGTACTCATTTCATTGTGAACTAGTAACAAATAATTCAGGGACTGGCGCTGGTCCACAGACCCCTTTTTGAGTAGCATTGCCCTAGCACAGCAGCTTTCACAATAAAAAATCTACTAGAACAGCCGCTCTCAAATGTGGAGGGCTTGTAAAAAATGCAGACAGCTGGGTCCCACTCCTAGAATTTGTGATTTAGTAGGTATGTGGTAGGGCCTGAGAATTTTCATTTCTAACAAGTTCTCGGGTGGTGCTATTGCTGCTAGTTGGGGAGCACACTTTGAGAATCACTGGACTAAAGAAGAAAAAACCCAAATGTCAAGTACACTGCCCTCTCGTGGTGGTCTGTCCTCATAGCAAGTAGAGCCGATAAAGTTATGGGCTAACTTCACCAAGGCACCCCCCTAAAGCAACGGTTACCAGCAACCATATCATTACACACTTGCCAACGGGCTCCAGACATGAGGAAGTTGTGAGAAGCCAGAAGGGTCCATACCTTGGGGCTGTTCTGGGCCCAGTTCCTCCACAGGTGGCTGTGCAGGTGCTGCTGAAGAGGAACATTGGGGCAATGTTGGCGATGTCCCCACAGCGGAAGGCCCCAGGGACGTCCTGGATGACATAGATGACTGGGGGGGTGGGGATCTGGATGGTGATCCAGTCAGTTGTTCCTGCTGTGATGGTGATACAGGTGACAGCCCCGGTGTTGAGCTGGGGAGGAAGTGCACAGCTGGGCGTGATACAGGTGGCAAGTCAGTTGGAGACTGTGATGGTGATGAGGCCAGTGGCGATGCAGGTGGTGAAACAGGTGACTCCATAGGCCACTCACATGTGGATTCAGGTGTCTGCACAGGTGGGGACAGAGGTGGACCACGGCCACCTTTTCTTTCCCTTTTGGGAGCCCATTGTGTGTGAAGTTGTCTGGATTCTTCTGGACTGGCCCGCTCTGTTTGGAGGCTTGGTTGACAGTTTTCAGGGCACTCATTGCCAAGGGCACGTTCTAACTGGCAGTACACTTCTACCCAGGGGAAAATCACTCTCTTGGAAGGAGAATTAAGGTAAGCAGCATCTAGGAAAAACAACAGCATGGGGTCACAGGTGGCATTACTAACCCCTGGCATCAGCATAGTATTTGCAAAAAATGGTTTCCCAAATTATTCTCATAAACAAGATTAGTGCTTTTCATTGTTTTTGTTCTGTTTTTGCTGCGCTGCACAACTTGCAGGATCTCAGTTCCCCGATCAGGGATTGAACCCCAGCAGCAAAAGCCTAGAATTCTAACCACTAGGCCACCAGGGAACTCCTGGATTAGTGCTTTTCAATGGTCTTTCTTTACTTACTTGAATTTATATTGAATATTTGATTGTGTATTGATCCACTTATTCAATGGATACTTACTGAGCATCTAATATGTGCCAGGCATTATACCAGGCACTGAGGAGTTGAAGGAGACAAAAATAGGCCTCTTGGAGCTTATAGTCTAGCCTGGGGGCAGGCACTAACCACCCCAATAACCTCAAGTTTTAACAAAGACAAGTGCTAGGAAGTGAAGAATGTGGTACTAGGAGAGACGGGAGCAGGGAGGGCTTCCCAGAGGGAGTGACATTTGAGCTGAGACGTGACAGGGGAGAGGTCCAGGGGGTGGTCAGGGTGGGATGAGGAGGAGCATTTCAGGCAGAGCAAACAGCACACACAAAGGTCACAGGTTCGAGGGAGCAGGAGGAAGCCAAGGCCCTGCAAGGTCAGTGTAGGTGGAACAGGGGTGGGAATACTTGTGATGGGAGATGGGGCTGAGGAGGCCACAGGGGCCAGACCATGCACGGGCTTAGAGGCGGCATCAAAGACCCTTGGTTTTCATAGAGACCATGAAGACTTATGAGCAGAGAAGTGAAGACCTGTCTCTGGTTTTGACAAGATCACTCTGGCTGCTGTGCAGAGACTCACTGAGAAAAGCAAGAGGGGACCCAGGGCACCCTGTCAGGGTTCTGAGAGAGGTGTGTGGGGCTTCCCCTTGGAAGGAGATAGAGGATTCTGCTTAGGAGGTAAAATAAATGAGAACTGACGATGGATTGATTGGGGGGTGAGGGGAAGGACGTGGCTTACACCAGCAGTCCCCAACCTTTTTGGCACCAGGGACCAGTTTTGAGGAAGACAATTTTTCCACAGACGGGGAGGGGGGGCTTACATAATTGGATGAATGTCAGTGCCATTGGCTCAGAATAAAACCATGGAGGGGTGGGTCTGGGGAGAAGTGGGGAGAGTGGAGTTTGTTTTGGAGACATGTTGAGTTTAGGGGGCCTTTGAGATGTCCAAGGAGAGATGACAAGTGGGTAGCTGGATATATGTGTTTGGATCTCAGAGAAGAGATGAGGGTTAGAGATATATATTTGGGAGCCCCACCTATGGATGGTAACTGAAGCCATAACGGTGGCAGTGGAGGAGTTGGTCTAGGGAGGAAAAGCAGAGTGAGAAGAGGAAGGAGCCAGGATTGATCAGGAGAGGTGGAGAGGGGAACCCAGGGAAAGTTTTCTAAAACAGACAAGCCTGGGGTAGATTTAAACGTTGCTGGTAAGGATCCAGTTGAGAGATGGAGGTTGGAGAGAGAGAGAATAATGGAAAACTAGAGAATCCTGAGATTGGAATGGTGTCTGAGCCCGGGTGGTTGGGTGAGTTTTAGACAGGAAGAGGGATGCTTCCTTTCATATGCTAAGAAGGAGGGGGTCAGGGAAAGGTGAGTCTGTATATTTGGTGGTACAAAGTTGAGAGAACTCCCCTCTCATGGTTTTGGTTTTTCCTGTGAAGTAGGAAGTCAGGTGGGGTAGGAGGCTGGAAATCAGGAGCAGAAGGTTTGAGGTGGTAATTGCAGAGGATGAGAGAATAGGTTGACAAGAAAAACATAGTGCGATTGTTTTCTGTGTGGAAATTCACAAACCATTTCTAAAATTCATATAAAATGACAAAAGACCTAGAATAACCAAATCAACTTTGAAAATATGACAAAGGAGAAAGGCTTTTTGTGATCTTGGGTGAGGCAAAGATTTCTTAGATAAAGACACCAAAAGCATGATCCACAAAGGAAAAAATTTAATATGGACCCTATCGAAATGATAAACTTCTCCTTTTCAGAAGACACTGTTAAGGAGTTGGAAAGAGAAATCACAGACTGGGAGAAAATATTTGCAAATCATATTTCTGATAAAGGGCATTTATCTAGAATACATAAAAGCTCTTGACAAGAAAACAAACAATTCCATTTTTTAAATGGGCAAAAGATGGGAATTTCCTGGCAGTCCAGTGGTTAGCACTCTACGCTTTCATTGCTGAGGGCCCAGGTTCTATCCCTGGTTGGGGAACTAAGATCCCACAAGCTCCCACAAGCTGTGTGCGGTGAGGCCAAAAAAATAAAAATAAAAAATAAAAATAAATGGGCAAAAGAGTCAATTGAAAGAGCTCCCAATGGCCAAAGGTGGAACAATTTGAGTAACAAAATAAATAAAGTAGGACTGAGTAATAACCCACAGTATAAAATAAGTATCAACGAGTCCATACTAATATAAACAAATGATTGAATAGGTAAACAAATGATTGAATAGGAGGAGAAAGAGACAAATCTCTCATGATGAAGAATTCCCAGTAATTTCTGTAGATACTCAGCCCTTAAGGAAGTGGAGAATAACTCCCTACTTCTTAGTGACTTCCTTCCAAAGAGCACAGTATGGAAAGGAAGAGTAGATTTACAGTGGAAAAACCTGACAAACACCACCTCACAGCATGTACCCTTGATACAACGTGATGAGAATGGCACTTTGCCTCTGTGGTCTTTCCCCCACAAACCCACAACCCCAGTCTAATGATGAGAAAAACACCAAGCAAATCCCAACTGAGGGACATTCTACAAAATATCTGGCCAGTAGGTCATTAAAAACAAAGAGAGTCTGAGCAACTGTGACAGACAAGAGAAGCCTAAGGAGACAGCACAACTAAATGTGATGAGGGATCCTGAATGGGATCCTGGGCCAGAAAAAGGACATTAGGTAAAAACTAAGGCAATCTGAATAAAGTATGGACTTTAGTTCGTAACGATTTATCAACATTGGTTCACTAATTGTAAACAATATACCATACTATGCACCAAGTGTGTACTATGCTATAACATCTAACAAGTGTGAGACCTAAAACAATAGGGAAACCTAGATGTGGAGTATATGAAAACTCTCTGTATTATTTTCACATTTTTTCTGTAAATCTAAAATGATTCTAAAAAATAAAGCCTATTAAAGGTCTAGGGGAAAATGGGCAAAAGAGTTGAACAGACACTTCACCAAAGAATATGTATGAACAACTAATAAGCCAAGGAAAAGATGCTCAGCATCATTAGTCATTAGGGAAATGCAAATTAAAACCACAATAAGATACTTCCACATACCTATTAGAATGGCTAAAATTAAAAAGACTGACTATACCAAGTGTTGGTGAGAATGTGGGGAAACTGGAATTCTCATTCACTGTTGGGAATGTAAAATGGTACAACCACTCTAGAAAACAATTTGGTAACTTCTTAAAAAGTTAGACATACATTCTGGGTATGTTTCTCAGTCCATACACATCCAAAAGTATTGAAAATAGGATCTCGAAGTGATATCTGCACACCCATGTTCATTGCAGTATTATTCACAATAGCCAAGAGGTGGAAGCAACCCAAATGTCCACTGATGAATGAATAGATTAAGAAAATCTGCTCTATATGCACGATGGAATATTATTTAGCCTTAAGGAAGGAAATCCTGTCACATGCTACAACACGTGTGAATCTTGAGGACGTTATATGTGAAATAAACCAGTCACAAATAGACAAATACTGTTATGATTCCACTTACATGAGGTACCTAAAGTATTCAAACTCATAGAAATAGAATGGTGGTTGCCAGGGTCTAGGGGGTGGGGGAAAAGGAGAGTTGGTTAATGGGTGTAGAGTTTCATTTTTGCAAGATGGAAAAGTTCAGGAGATTGGTTGCACACCAGTGTATGTTTAACACTACTGAATTGTACACTTAAAATGGCTAAGACGGTAAATTTTATGTTATGTGTGTTTTACTACAATTATATACATTACATTTTATATTAAAATATTATATGTTATACATATATTTGTAGACATATATATATTACATATTAAACATGCATCCACCATATGATCGGGTCATTCCATTGCTGGGTATTTACCCAAGAGAAATGAAAGCATTTGTCCATACAGAAATTCATGCATGAATGTACATAGCAGCTTTATTCGTAACAGCCCCAAATTGGATACAATTTAAATGCCCATTAACAGGTGAATGGATAAATGAACTGTGGTATATTCATACAGTGGATTGGAATGCAAAAAGGAATGAACAATTTATACCATGCAATGACATGGGTGAATCTCAGAATAATTATGCTGAGTGAAAGAATGCAGACAAAAAAGAATTCATACTATAAGAGTTCATCTATCAAAAACTCTAAAAATGCAAATTAATCTATAATGACAGAAAGACATCAGGGTTTGCTTGGGGAAGGTGGGAGGGATCCCAAAGGGGCATGAGGAAACTTCAGGCATGATGGATTGTTCCCTATCCTGATTGTGGTGCTGGTTTCACAGGTGTGTGTGTCTGTGTCTGTGTGTCTGTGTCTGTGTCAAAACTTACCCAATTGTGATTGGGAGGAAGGGAGGGAGGAAGGTCAGTCTGGCCAGTCATGGCTGGATATGGGATGGATATTTCAGACATGGCATCCTCTGAGCTCCAACCTCACTCAACGCCCATGTACCTGTGTCTGTGTGGGGAATATGGATTTTCAAGGATGCCAGCAAGCCGTGTCCTTCCCTTTGGTAGAAGGCTGCTGTCGGGGAGGCCAAGGGTGGAGAGGGAGGGTCACCTGCTGACAGGAATAATTAGGTAGATGTGAACCCTTAGGAGGGAGGAGAAAGAGGATGCCAGGCTGTGAGCGGAGGAGTTGAGGGTGACACCTTGCAGGTGTGGCTTCCTACCTGAGCTGACCCCCTTTCAGAAAGCAGGCAGGAGGCTGGAGCAGACTTCCGTTTTCTGTTCCCAGATGGTAGGTGGGGATTTCTCAGGCTATGTCAGTATTTCCTGCTTGCATCTGGTGCCGGGAGAAAACTCCAGGCCCACCAAACCCAAGAGGATTTAGGTGCTGGAGCTGAAACTTGCACTGAGAAAGCCACACACACATTTGCACATTGGAAGAGGAAGCAAAAACAGCTGGCAGCCAGCACGACTTTTTTTCTCCCTTATGAGTTGTGTCTGTTCCTACTTGGAGTGATTCCAGGGCCATTGGGGAAAACCTGCCATCCTCCATATACTGCCCCAATTCAGGAGTGGTTGCCTGCAATGCTACTATTAGAGTTTCATCCTCGGGTTTAAGACTGCCGTTCATACCTGTGAAAATGTCCACAGCAGCTAAGGGTGGAAGGGGGGAGGGTGAGAGGATAAGGGGCTACTGAGAAATGGGGGAGACTAGAGATGCTTAACAACCCACTTTGTAAGTCTTCCCAGGGCTTGCCCTGAGAGGAAGAGAAAGGAAAAGTTCCAGGGGAGAGACAGGTACGGAGGCAGCCAGGTAGCCAGGCTGCAATCTGAGGTGTAGCGGGATTTCCTGGGGCAGGGAATTGGTGTCTGCGCTGAGATCCAAGAAACAAATCAGGGGATCCCCAAACCTCAAGCCCTCAATATACACCATCACTGAGGAAAGAATGGAGGGGCTCCCCACCTGGGGCAGAAAGGACCACAGGCCCTAGCCAGACCCTCCTATTCCCTAAGCTCTGTAGGTGAGACCTCAGCTCCACCACCACCACACCCCTCAGGTCGTCCTCCTGTTGGACACCGGGGGCTCGGCTTCACAGCTGTCACCTGTGAAAATGTGGAAGATGGGGCAGTTGTCAGGGGACAGTCAGGGTTAGGAGGAGTCTATATGCAGAGAGGTGAGAGGAGGGGCCTGTCCCTGAGGTCAGAGGGGGCAGTGGACTGGATTGACTGTGGCTAGGAATAAAACTCAGAGGTAGGTTCCACCGTCAGCCACCTTGTACAGATGAGAAAACAGGCCCCAGGAGATGAATTACTTGCTCAAGGTCACATAGCTGGTGTGTCAAAAACCAGGATCTAAACCCTTTTTACAGATTTGGAACTAAGACTCAGAGAGGGAGAGTGATTTCCTGGAGCTCACACAGCTTGGGGGATGGGGACTCTGGCCCAGGGCTACTTACCTCCAGAGCCCACATTCTCTCCATCCTGTGCTCCTGCTCCCTACCCCCCTAGTCCGGAGAATGGACCCAGGAGAAAGTAAAGAGTTAGGACAGGGGAGCTTAGGAAAGCAGGAAGCAATTTTTTGGCTGCACCACGTGGCATGCAGGATCTTATTTCCTCAACCAGGAATTGAACCTGCACCCCCTGCGGTGGAAGCACGGAGTCTTAGTCGCTGGACTGCCAGGGAAGTCCCAGCAGGAAGCAATTTTGAAGAAAAAAAGTGTGCATATCCTACGAGAAAAACCTCATTCAACCCCTTAATCTCACTCCTTAAATATATTTTTTAAACTACATACACAAAAAGTTCACCACAGCATTGTTTATAATAGTGAACATTTGGAAACTCAAAGAATGATCAAAGTATTCTGTACAACTGTGATGGAATATTATACAGGTGCCCAAAAAACAGTTACAAAGACCATACGGCAACATGGAAAAAAATTTATGATATAACATTAGGTAAACACCCTTTGATCCAGAAATCCCTTTTTTCTGGAAATATGCTCTATGGAATTAATTCTAAATATAGAAAAGCATTTTTTCTTTCCTTTTCACAAAGATGTTTGCATGGCCTTCATGGAGTTAGAGTGTTTAGTGCATGCCATTGGAGTCTTCCTTCCACTCAGATAATGCACAGAGGATACACAGGGGTGGGACCATGCTTTCCAAACCAACCTAGGGCAAGGGCTCTTCTCTCTCATTTGTTGATCAATATGTCACTCAAGGGCTTCCCTGGTGGCACAATGGTTGAGAATCTGCCTGCCAATGCAGGGGACACAGGCTTGAGCCCTGGTCTGGGAAGATCCCACATGCCGCGGAGCAACTAAGCCTGTGAGCCACAACTACTGAGCCTGCGTGTCTGGAGCCTGTGCCCCACAACAAGAGAAGCCGCGACAGTGAAAGGCCCACGCACCACGATGAAGAGTGGCCCCTGCTTGCCACAACTGGAGAAAGCCCTCGCACAGAAACGAAGACCCAACACAGCCAAAATTTTAAAAAATTAATTAATTAATTAAAAAAAAATGTCACTCAAAAGTCTCACACAAACATAAACTAGTCACATCTAGTTCTACATTAACAATACTGTTTCATTGGAAAGATAATAAAATGCAAGAAAATGTAATGATATGAGAATGGAATGCTCCAGGGAGATATGAGCTATGTATTTCCTAAGCATAGTTTTTAAATTCAGAAATACATTTGTACAAAAGCCCTAGACACTCTCCCATCAGTTAACCTAAAGCCCCTTTTCCACAGTGGTCCTAATTTCTGGCCACAGTAACATCTGGACAATGAAGGCTGTCAGGTCCCTGTGCCCATTTCCAGCTCTCCTGGGTGAAGAACACCTCCAGTTCCCAAACTGGGGGGAAATGCTCCTCTACCCAGCCCTTCTACTTCCTGTCTTTGTCCCACCTTCCTCCTCTTCCTCGGGGCGCCACACGGTACTTACTCAGCCGCCTCAAGTACGAAACGGCATCTTCATACCCTCGGTAGTAGTAATTGTGCAGGATCTGCAAGGTGGGGCACCAGGAAAATAACTAAGACTGTAGCAACAGAGAGACCCATAGTCCCCTCTCCCAAAGCAGCTGCTTTCATTGCTCTTAAGCTTTATATGATGAGCTTTTCAAAATGTGCCCATCCTTCACTACCTGCTAAGAACAGCTGATCATCAGCTTTCCCTGGGCCGGAGAGGGTGCGATGTTTATAGTAGAACCAGAGAAGGTGCATTTGGACAGTATAAGGAGCAGCATTTGGAGACTAGGTTCAAATCCCAGTGCTGCCACTTATTGGCTGGGTGGCTGTGTGAATGCAACCTCTCACAGCCTCAGTTTCTTCACTTGTAAAATGGGAATAATAACAGTATCTATCACAGAGGATGCTGGAGGATTACACCAGATATTGCCCACAATGCCTTTTCTATAAAGGGCCAAACAGTAAATATTTGGGGCTTTGTAGGCCACATATAGTCTCTGTCACTTCTTCTTGTTTTTTTTTAATTTTTTAAACGATGCTTTAAAAATAGAAAGTCCATTCTTAGCTCACAGGCTGTACAAAAACAAGTCATATGCTGGATTTGGCCCCTGGGCCATAGTTTGCTGAACCCACATTGCATGTCAAAATGGGAGAGTTCAGCCAACATTGCTATCAGTGGTTCTGAGATCATCTCATTTTACAGGGGAGAAAATTGAGGCTGGGAGCACTTAGGGCCCTTGTTCAAGGTCACATACCCAGTTGGCAGCAAGGCCAGGTTACAGCTTTAGGAGGAAGTTTAAGGGATCATTTGAGATGGACTGAGTGAGCGTCATTGGCTCCCCCATCCCACTCCAGCCCCCATCACCCTTTCCGGCTCTCCTTGCCCACCCCCCAGGTCCCTCCTGTCTCTTGCCACCAGGTCTGGGGGGAACAGGGCATGGGTCATCCTGGCGATGTTCTCCAGGGAGAACTGGAAAGAGCAGTTGAACATGCGGAAGTCACAGAAGATGGCAGGGCAGTCCCGCGGGCAGATGTCCTGCTGACCACTGAAGGTGGAGATGGTGATGGAGTCCGTCCAGAAGGAGCAGGGCTGCATGCCCGAGAAGCCCCCGTCGATGTACCGCTGCAGGGCGGAGGGGGGAGGCAGAGTGAGAAATGCTCATCTGGGGTCATAGGTCCTCTCCCCCACTCAGGGAGAGCAAAGAAATGGGTCCCTTGGGGGAAGGTTTGACACCAAGGTCCGGGGGCATCCATACTCTGGATGAAGCAGGAGTGAATGCTTCCCTGTCACGTTACCCCTCGTGGAGTCCCTCAGTGTCTGAGGGCAGGGCCGGGGAAAGGAGCTCATCCACAGGGCCTTTTGAGAAGGTGCACAAGTGGTGGGTCTGAGCAGGTTGTGAAATATCCCTCCTCCAGACTGCCCTGGGTCCAAGCTGCCTCCCTCTGTTGAGGTCAGACACCCTCAACACCCTCCAGAGCACCCCTGACCACCCTGTGTCTACCCTCAAGTCCCTTCCCCTCTTGGGGCTTCTGTTCCCTCAGATGTGAACAAAGGATCACAGACACTGAGGCTCTAACTCTCTGGGTGCCTGCTAATTAAATGAATGACATGCAATACGGGGGTCCATCTACTAGCTGATTCCTAATCTCTGGATCTCATTTTCTCTATACGTAAAATGAGGAGGGGGCATGGGTTAAATCTTCCTACTCAGAGTGTCGTCCGTGGGCCAGCAGCACTGGCATCAGCTGAAGTTGATTAGAGGTACAGAGTCTCAGACCTGCTGGATTTTCCTGCTGGGGAAATCTGGCAAACCTGTGGAGCCTTGACTTGCTGGGTTCAGTAATGTGTTGGTGGGTCCAGAGAGAAGCCCAACTTAGGGGGAGAAGGTCTTCTTAAAGCCCCAGAAATCTATCTACGCTGGGAATTCTGAGTAGGAAACCACAAGGACCTTTTCAATTCTTGGTCTTGCCACTGAATTCTGAGACCAATCCTCCCAAATGTGGGTCACAGGGGCCCTGAGGCACCCCTGGATCCCAGCTCACCCCCCCCCCCCACACTGAGGTACTTACCACGCCACGGTAAGTTGGAGGAATGAGGCCGCAGTACACAGGGACAAAGCAGCTGCAGTACAGCGCCTGTGGGGGAGAGAACAGGGTTGAGATGCCCAAGGCCTGGGGGCTGGGTGGGGAGGGATCACCTGTGGGCATCTGGGCCACCATCAGCCTGGTCCTCCTTAAACCCAAGGTGGAGTCACTGCCCTGGGAAGTGGAGCCCCAAGTTCAGCTCCTGGCTGGATCCTTGGTAACCTACTTGGTCAGGCTGGGCCGGATGTCCCAGTTTTAAAGGGAGAGAGTGGCCTCAATGATCTCCAGGGTTCCTTCTAGCACCAAATTTCCATGAATCCGAAGGGATTCAAAAACCATTAATGTGTCTGGCCTGGGCCTGGAATCAAAGGAGGGTGAGATGCCTACCCTTGGGAATGCTCAGAGGGGGAGCAAGCAAGTAGGTGACAGTACATGGGGTGACAGGTGCTGTGATGGAGGTGAGCATGGGCGTCGTGGTCCCAAAGAAGAAGCACCCAACCCAGGGGTTGCAAGGCAGGCAGGTGATGAAGGAAAGTTCCCTGGCAGGAGTGACTGGAGTCTCACCAAGCAGGTGAAGTGGGGTGGGAAGGAGGGAAGGGCATCCGGCACGAGGCAGGAGGCATGGCAGGTGCAGACACAGAGGCCTGCTTTGTGTGATTTGCTCTGGTTGGCATGGGTAAGAGTGGGAGGTGGTGGGAGAGGGCTGGGGAGAGAAAAGTCTTGAAGAGCTGGGTGCTAATAAACCCAGGGGACATGAGGTAGCTGGAGGAGATATCCATGTCCCTGCCTATTCATCCCCAACCCCCAGGGTCAAGGCCATGCCAGTGTGGGGATGTGAGGATGGGTGGCGAGGGTCTTGTATTCAGAGGAGGGGAGGGGAGTGGAAATATGGGTGGAGGGTCATGCAGCTCAACTCTTGTCCTGAAAGAAAACTGGACATATCCACAGCACTCTCCAGCAATAATAGGTCATAACTAAAATGTATATTAATGAGCTTAGAACAGTGCACTGTCAGAATCCCCTTTCCTAAGTGTTAACCCATTTAGTGATAACACAATCCTTTTTATCAAGGACCAGTGGAAGAGAGGGGGCAGAGGGAAGCTGTTCCCACAAACTGGGAGTAATTTAGTGGGGAAACACTGAAGTCCAGGCCCTAGAGGAGCCATGGGACCTCTGTTGGTAATACAAACAGGCCTCTGAGAAGCTGCAGGATTAGAGCAGAGGGCAAGACAGAGGCAAAAGGAGGCAGACTCTGAGTGCTGAAGTGTAGGATGGTGAGCAAGTCTGATTAGTTTTTGGCGTCTCTGGGTCCATCTTGTCTAACAGCCTGCCTGACACAGAGAGATAGATGCCAGGAGGGTGAAGGGAGGGAAAAACTAGGGAGGCAGAAAGTAGAAGGAAGGACGTGAGGCAGACAAGTGGACCATCCCAGAGGCCCATCACAAGAAGCAGGGCCAGCCTCTCCTTTCCTGCCCCAAATCCCTGGGCTCCGCCCCCACTCCCTGGCCCCGCCCTTATCCCTGGTCCCGCCCCACTCCCTGGCCCCACCCTTATTCCCAGGTCCCGCCCCCTTGCCTCGATGAGCTCTTCCTTGGATGTATATTCTGAAACCACAACACTCTCTCCATCCGTGAACCGGGTGAGGCTCACGTGGAGCTTCCCCGTGGCGACCTTGTAGGAGTCCTCAGGCAGGACCCGGTACAGAAACTGCCTCATCATCTGCACCAGCTTACAGGACGGGGACAAGGGCCCCAAGAAGGATTTCTTCACCTCGGCCACACCCACATTGAGGACTCGGAGGTACTCATCTGTGGAGGAAGCAGAGAGGAGCGGGAGCTCAGCGGCCCCCGTGGCAAAAAGAGGTCAAGGGCGATTTCGCCATCTCATCCTGCATCCAACAAATGGGGAGACCTATAATTCTGATGCAGGGAAGGTCTTAGGCATCAACCTGTCATTCTGCACACAAGGGAAGCAAGGCATGGAGGAACGAAGTCACTGGCTCCAGAGAGCCCACAGCTAGTCAGGCGTCCTGACTCCTTCCTATTGAGGCAAAGGACCACTTTTCTACCCCAGATAGCTTTCCCTATTACCATGCCTGAAGTCCACAACCAGACTGCATTCTTTCGAGTCTTAGAGGCTTTTGGCCCCATATGAGATTCCCATTAAATACGGCTGAAAGCCTTCAACAAGTGACACCCTGGGACGCTTGCTTAGCGCTGGCGAAGTCTGTGGGGCTGCTGACCTTGAGGCAGGGGAATTACAGGGAGGGGTGAACTTGGTCTTGAAGCCATTGCATCATCTTCCTTTTATGGCCCCCGGTACAGGCCTGAGAGGGAGAAGGCCCTAAATTACAGACCCAAAGCTGTGCTGCAGGGGTTCCCAGGAGGGTGAGATAAACCTTCTGTCTCCTTCTGAGAGGAGCACAGCCTGGGCACATAAGGGCCTACACGTGCCAGATGGGGCTTGGAGGGCAGCTGTGTTGTCCAAGGGCTGGCAGAGGAAGGTGTAATCCACCTGCCCCCCACAATCCCCAGAATTCTACCAGGGAAGTTAGAGTTGTAAGCTTAATAAGAAGTGCTATCACAGCAATACTGTGAGGTAGGTGTTTCTGTCCCCATTTACTGATCAGGAAACTGAGGTTCGGGGAGCTAATATAAGTTGCCCAAGGTCAACCATCTAGTAAGTGTACAAAGTGGGATTTTAACCTAGAGTGTGTGACCCCGGAACCATACTCCTTCTGCTACAGTAAGCTAAAAGCTTTCAGAGCTGGGCGTGTACCTGCCTCTGGCCAATTGCTGCTAATTTCTACCTTGTGCAAACCCACTGGGAAAATCAGGAGTAGAAATAGCTCTGAAAAGAACTGCTAATTTTTTAAACAAATATTTAATTGTAAAACATCATATACAGAAGAACTTTCTTACAATTAGTGTCATGCAGCAAGAGCTACCTGGGAAGTTGTGCAGTCATGAACTCTTTGCCACTGGAGGTAACCAAGCAGAGGCAGGACAAGTACCTCAGTCAAAGAACTTATCAAAGGGATTCCTGCATGCGTGGTAAGGGCTAAGATTCCTTCCAACCCTGAGATTCTGGGATTCTCATGGGCACCTGACAATAAATCTGAGAAGCCATCACAGTGCACGTTACTTTCCTGTTTACAAATAGAGCATCTGAAGCACAGAATGTTTAAGTGATTTGCCCAAGGTCACACACAGCAATCTGGGGACAAACCAAAGCTAGGGATGCTCTACTCCTCTTGCATTTTACCATTCACAGATTATTCCTCATTAATCCGGGGAGCGGGTAAGATAAGGAACTTTCGTATCATTTTATAGGTGTAGAAGCTGAGGCAGAGAAAAGCTAAGTGTCCTACCCGAGGTCAGACAGCCAGGCAGTATTTGTTCTGACTCCAGACTCCACCTTCTTTCCCTGAGTGTTGGACTGATCCCAGAGGCTGAGCGAGCCTGGGTTGCCATGGTGATGGCTTTTTCTCTCCAACATTCAGAATCACAGCTGCCTCTGTGTAGTAGGGGCTGACCTGCTCAACACAGCGCCTTAGCCATCACTCCCTTACAGGGGAGGGTGCTCCTGGCTAGCTGGGAAGGCCCCGCAGTTTTAGCAAGGTTAGCTTTACCAAGTACCAACTTGTACAGACTGTTTTGCCTCAAGGGAGGGCGGCAGCCAACCCACCAGTCGGTTATGAAACAACTGAGCATTTTGATACCAAGGTGTTGGGTCATTGAGTGGCCCGCAAGACCAGTCAGGATGGGGAGTGGAAACAGGGTGGGGACTCGCTGTTTTGGAAATTCTTTTTTTTTTTTTTTTTTTTTAATGAGTGATTGTTTCTTCTTCTTTTTTTTTTTTTTAATTTTATAGCTACTTTATTTATTTATTTATTTATTTTTGGCTGTGTTGGGTCTTCGGTTTGTGCGAGGGCTTTCTCTGGTTACGGCAAGTGGGGGCCACTCTTCATCGCGGTGCGCGGGCCTTTCACTATCGCGGCCCCTCCCGTTGCGGGGCACAGGCTCCAGATGCGCAGGCTCAGTAGCTGTGGCTCACGGGCCCAGCTGCTCCGTGGCGTGTGGGATCTTCCCAGACCAGGGCTCGAACCCGTGTCCCCTGCATTAGCAGGCAGATTCTCAACCACTGCGCCACCAGGGAAGCCCTGGAAATTCTTAATGAGCAGCTTGAAGTGGCCTCACAAGGGTTGGTGGCCTTTCCCACAATGCCTCAGAGCCAGGAGCACCTGATTCAGCTTGCCCGTACACTCCTGGACTCCCAGCAGGAGGCGCTTGCTGGGACCACTGGAAGGAAATTTGTTCTCATTGCACAAGAAATACATGTTCATTGTGGGAAAAAAATTTTTTTTTAATGCAGATAAGCAAAAAGAAAAAAATTTTAATGTCTTAGAATCCATCCACCCAGAGATTAACATTTGGTTTATGTCTTCCTAGACTATATATTTTATATTTATTCTTACTTATAAGAATACTTATATGGAGTCATACTGTATACACTATTTTGTAACTTGCTTTTTTCACCTAATAAATCATGTCTTTCCACATCAATAAGTAACCATTTATAACCCAATTTACAAGCAGTATGGACACCTATTGTAAGGTTATACCATTATTTATTGAGCAGGTCCCCAACAGGGGTTGGCTATTTAGTTTCCTTGCTTTTCTAAACAACGCTGCAATGAATAATCTCTTGCTAAATTCTTTGCCTGTGTCCTTAATTATTTTCTGTAGGATAAATTCCTGGAGGTGGGAATGTTAGGTCAAAGGCATGCATATTTAGTCTTATAATACTTATTTAAATCATTGCTTTTGTATATTATCCACTTACAGTCAACTCTCAGCTATATAGGGGTGGTAGCGGGTGACAAGGACAAAGCAGTGGCCAAGATAACACAGACATCTCCTATATACTTACATCTGAAAAATGGTGCTATCTGGAAATTAGCAAGGTAGCCAGGGAGGAAGGGGGTGGGAGATTGCCTGATTTCTCCCACCCAGGTGCCCAGTTTAGTATTCTTTCCTGCTGCTCACCGGGGCTGTGTACCAAAGGATGCCTTTATCTCTGTCTCTCCTTGCTTCTCCTCAGGTGTCTTTCTGTG
The DNA here is from genome assembly GCF_949987535.1 of Balaenoptera acutorostrata. Classification (NCBI taxonomy): domain Eukaryota; kingdom Metazoa; phylum Chordata; class Mammalia; order Artiodactyla; family Balaenopteridae; genus Balaenoptera; species Balaenoptera acutorostrata. Next base: position 68,896,733 of record NC_080073.1, on the reverse strand, counting down.
CATCTCTGTCTTCAGAGTCTCTATCTCTTTCTCTCTCTCTCTCTTCCCCTCTCTCTCTGTCTCTTTCTCAGAGAAAAACAACTAACCTTCTGGTTAAACAAGTCTCTGTTGATAGAAAGTCAGGTGTTAAGCATAGCAATTGCTGGGGGTCTACGAGGAAGGATAAATTTAGCTTGTTTCTTTGCACATCTCTGTTCTTTCCAGCACCTTCTCCCATTTAAAGGCCTCCTTCCAAGCTGCAGGCTGCTGGTCTCTGAGACACAGTGTCCCACAGTGGCCAGAGCAAGTTGGGATTTAAAAGCAGCACCGTGGGAACTCAAGGCGGGCTGCTTCCACCCCCAGCCCACACTTACCACATCCACTTCTGCTCCCTCCCACCTCCTTTCACACCTTTCTATAACCTAATTGCGGGTCTGTCTCCCAAACCCAGGAGATTCTCTGAGGGCAGGTGTTTGTGGTCCTCCTCTCTCCATGGCCTATCACTGCACTTTGCCCATGGAAGACCCTTCAGAAACTTTGCTCTAAGCTGGGAACTCCTCAAGGGGAGGGATGGGCCCCACTCACCTACACCCACTAAACCTCCCACAACACTTGGTGGGTGCTCGGTGTTTGTTCAGTACATGAACATAGGAAAATAAAAACCCAACAAAGCAAGCGATGGAGATGCTTACAGGGAAGAGTTACTTGACTTAATTACACAATAAAAACTTGAAGGCAAGATCATCACAGATAGATGGATAGATAACAGAGTTAACTATATTGATAAATGTGGCCAGTTCACCAGGTTTTACGAGCCTATTGTGCCAAGAACTTCAGCAGGAAATTAAATAAGATCCTGGGACTGGGAGGTTTTGAAGGGCATGTGGAAGCCACTCCAGTGTCAGCCACTCAGAGACTCTTTTCTGTGACCAGACCCATTTCTTGGAAAAAGCTCAGGCTTTGGAGCCAGGGAGATTTGGTTCAAATCCCAGCTTTGCCACATACTATCTGGGTTACCACCGGCAAGTCAAATAACTTCTTCCAGCCTCAATTTTGCCACCTATAAAATGGGAATAATAATAATACTTACCTTACTGGGTTGTTATGAGGAAGATAGTTTTTTAAGAGCCGGCACATAGTAAGTGCTCAATACTGGTTATGCCAGTAATTCTCCATATGACCAGGGATAGGGCTTCTTGATGTTTCTGGCTTTCAGCTTTCTCATCTGAACAGGGGACAATGATCTCTGCCCCACATCTTTATCAAGGTGCACTGAGGCTCACTTGTGGGTTCAAGAGAACAAAGTAAAAGCACTGTGGAGATGAGAGGATGTACCCCGGTTTCAGGGAGTGGTAAGGGTGTGGGTGAGGTGTAATGTAGTTTAGGCATGGTTGGCAGCAGCACTCCTTACCCTGTCAACTTGGGGGACCCTACAGATTTAGTAGGGGAAAAGGGGGGCTTAGTAAAATTGACGAGGAAGGAAGGAAATAGATATGTGTTTATCTCACTTGTATGCTTCAGTGCGTAATGTTTCCCCCTTCATGAGGGCAAGGATGGTCTCCATCTCATTCATCCCTTTGTCCCTAGCACTTGATATAGTGCATGGAACATGGCAGGTACTTAATAAACATAGATGCATGCATGAATAATGAATAAATGAATGAAATCAGAAATCAAGGGAGGACACTGCAGCCCAGAGAGAGAAGAAGCTATTCAAGGTGACCCAGAGTGTAAAAACAGGGCTTCTCTTTCCGTCCCTCATGTAGCCTCTTGCTAAGTGTTAAATCCTAGAAAGATGGGCACTTGGCAGCTGACAATTTAAACTGCTGGGGATCTCGTTCACAGGGTGCCCGAATTAAATTGGCTGTGCAGGATGAATCTGCAGTGGAGGATGGGACTAGAGGCCCCAGTCTGCCTCGGACTGGTAGCCTAGCAACAACTTCCAGTTCAGCCAATCACCGTGAGGCCCCTCTCACTGCGGCCCTGCTCCCCCACCTGCAAGAGCGGTGGGTACCAGGGAATCAGGGGGCTCAGCAGCCTCTGTGGAGGCGTTGGCGAGCAGAGTCGCGTTCCCAGGAAAGCCATGCAATTCTCCGAGTCCCTGTGTGGAGACCCTGGGAGTCAACTGCTTTTACCTGATCCCTACTTGTAGGCTGAATTATAGGCTGTATTTCTCTGTGGGTATATCCTGACTGCCCGACTCCACTATGATAATTATTATTAGTATTATCTTAACAACAGTCATTTACCCAAGCAGGTTTTCACACTTGTAATCTCAGTTTATCCTCACAGAGACAGCGAGCCCCTGCGCGGGAGGGGGGTGGGGAACTGGTTGATTCACCATTTTATTTCTAAATCCTACACTGCAAGGGCACTGATTGAAAAAAAAATTGGCTTGAAGCTGCAGTGTCACCACTGCACCACTGGAAGTTCCATAGGGACCCTCCGGGGCGGCGATTTTTCAGCCAAGGAGCCTCCATTCAAAAGAAATCTCAAATGAAAACCTAATGTATATTACAAAACAACTAAAAACAGGGCTGTTCTGGGTTGAAGGCAAGTGGGGTCTCAGGCCCAATTGCCCCAGCCAACCCTAGGAAAGAAGGCCCTGAAAGCGCAGCCCTGAAACTCCTAAGGATCTAGGAGCCTAGGTCAAAAATACTAAACCAGACTAATTCTCTCATTTTATAGGTAAAAACCCAGCTCAGGATAAAGGTTGAGCTCAATAAATATGGCTGAATGGGTGGCTGGATGGCTGGCTAGCTGGCTAAATGGAGAAATGAATAAAGGCTGGATATACCCTAGGTCATGCTGTCTATGTTAGCAGAAACTGGAACTAGAATATATGACGAAACTCACATTTTCCTTCTCTGTTCTGAATGCATTATTGGCTTTAGCCAAAAGCAAAACAACTCTGACTTCGTAAGCACTTAGTAAAACAAAAAACAATAAACAAAAACAATACTTCTTATGGATAATAACAATATTCCACAGAGACCTTTTTCTAACCATAAGAGTTTACCAAAAAATTGGTGTAAAAAGTTCAAATCATCTTACATCAGGTTGCCACGGAAACAGCAGTGCCTGCCACTGGTTCCTCACCTGGATTCCTGTCAAGGTGCCCTCGGAGCTTTTTCTCAGGGCCTGGGGCCTCACTCAGCCCCCGTGTGCCTCTCCCCCAGAATCTAGACACAATCTCCACAACTTTCCACTGAAGGATCTACTGATTACCTTGAGATGAAACAGGCAGAGAGAATGTATCTAGAAAGTTCTCTGGAACCTCACAAAGTTCTCAGGGCCATTGCCCCTGCTCTTCTCTCTCTGTTTTCTTTGGTGGACCCAGAAGTCCATTCGGGATTCTGCTCCAAGGTAGAAACCAATACTGCGCCCCTCCAGGCTGTAGCCTATCCTACCCTACAGACTCTCCCTGAACTACTGAGGGGACACTGGGATAATGCAAATGTTGTGAACTAGTCACTCTACAGTCTTAGTGTATATGTGTGTGTGTGTTTGTGTGTATGTGGTCAGGGGACCTCCAGGTGAGCCTCTGCTATAAAGAGAAAAGACCATCTCAGAGCATCTCCTCATTTGAGATTTGCCCAAATTAGGGAACCACGACAGAGGAATGCCCATGCCTCCCTCTTTCAGAACCACTGATAGTTGAAGTTCATTTCTGCTGACTGGCAGTATTCACTGCCCCAGCTGTCCAAGACTTCAGTGGGTGGGGTCTGTTACCTACCTACCTACCTACGTAGACCTCCGTCTACGTTACCTGAGTCTTGAAGTTCTCATGGAACCACAGGTTTCGATCCCACCAGCTGTTTACTGCTCTTACTACCACTCTTTGGTACCTCCTTGGTGCCAGGTGCTGTGCCAGGTCCTGAGGCCTCATAGTTTCATGGAATCTTCATGACACCCCTTTGAGGTAGGCACTGTGGCGATCTCCTCTTTACAGATGAGGAAACAGAAGCTCAGCCAGTAGATTGGCTACGGTCACACACTGGAAAACAGCAGAGCTAGGCCTCCAACTCCTGAGGGCCCCAAAGACAGTGTTCTTTCCACCACAGCTCACTGCCTCCACCAGGGACACGCCCTTCAACTCCAGAGCCTCCAGTTCCCACGGTGAGGTAGGGGGAGCGGGGTGGCTCTACAAAGGCTCTTGGGATCTGCCTTTCTAGGATTTAGTTTAGGCACATCTCCTAAGGGCTCAGATGTCCCTGGGAGACAGGAAGACTCTCTTTAGAGCAACAGAACTCAAATCACATCTTCAAACATACGCTCCTCTGTCCGCACACCCAGAGACCCTTCTCAAGCCAGGCCAATCTCTTCTCTCATCGGTAAACACAAAGTGCACAATCCTGCTTTTCTTCCTGCTACACAACTTCTATTTACTTATTTATTTTTTCCTATCTATGCAGACTTCACCATAAAGCCCAGCTTAAGATCTGGGCTTTCTCCTTAAAGCCTTCCCTGATCACCCTCGCTGTTAGCTCTCTCTTTCCCCGTACCGTCTGCACCATTTATCTCAGGCTGCCTTCAGTGGTCTGTCCTGTCTCTCTGGCTAGCGCATTCCTTGAGGACAGGACCTGTATCAAGAACACCCTTCTCCTGGGACTTTCCTGGCAGTCCAGTGGTTAAGACTCCTTGTTGCCACTGCAGGGGGAACGGGTTTGATCCCTGGTCGGGGAACTAAGATGCCTCGAGGGGTGGCCAAACCTAGCTCTGTGTTGAACACTTAGTAGGTATTCAAGAATAAATTAAAGAACTATTTAATGTTCCATATTTCTGTTTTGCTCCTGTTATACCCCCAGCACTTAATTCAGTACCTGGCACACTGTAGGGACTTAATAAATGTTTGCTGAATAAATTAATAATGAATGGTAAAGAACGAATGAACTGAAGGAGGAGATCAAAGAGTATCTTCTCTATTGGACTGCTGGGACTCTTCCCAACTGGTGGTCAGGAAGGTGGAATTCTTCAGTGACTCAGCCGGACTTGGGGCTTGACCGAGCAGTTTGCTCTGTCAAGCCTGGTCCTAACTCTTGCCCTCCATTAATGGACACGAGACCCTGAGCTGGGGCTGAAGAGGAGCTTTTTCTTTACATGTTCATCTCAGGAGGACAGAGGTGAGTTACCTCAGGATTGATGAGTCAACTCCTAATTCAAATGAGAGTCAAACCAACCTGGAGATTTGTTTATCATTTGTCTGCTTCTTTTCCCTGTAGAATTAGAAATGGAATTAGAATTTGATCCCAAAGAGAAGCAAAGAAAACATCGCTATTTTAATACTCTCTAAGTGAGCTGGACTAAAAATGGATCCACCAAATGTAGTGTGGGATGCTGGATTGGATCCTGGGACAGAAAAAGGACATCAGTAGAAAAATTGGTGAAACCTATAGTTAATACTAATGTACCAATATTAATGTCTGAGGGTTGGCAAATGTACTGTGGTTATATAAGATGGTAACATTAGGGGAAACTGGGTGAAGGATGTATGGAGCTATCTGTATTATCTCAGCAACTTTTCTGTTAATCCATCATTATTCCAGAATAACAAGTTAATTATTATTAAAGTAAGAAAAAGAAAGAAAGAAAGAAAGAAAAAACAGGGAATTCCCTGCCAGTCCAGTGGTTAGGACTCGGTGCTTCCACTGCACAGGGCACAGGTTCGATCCCTGGTCGGGGAACTAGGATCCCACATGCCGTGTGGCCAAAAAAAAAAAAAGTGAAAAAAACCCATAGATCGACCAAGGCTGTCAGACACTCGGCAGGGGCTCAGTTAACACCTGCTGATTTAAGAGGAATGAATCAACATAGGTCACCTGCATGACTGGCTTTCCAAATAGTTAGATGTTTCTAATGTGTAACCAACACATTCAGAGTATCACTCGATTTTCCATTCAGTTGTCTTCTACTTGAGTCCAAGGAATCGTTTGGGTAAAATAAATTTTTATCCATTTGGTTTGAGAGGTTAAACATGTAAAACACAAGTTACTTTCAGTGAACTGACAGATACTGATTCCATCACAGTAGTAGGAGGTACAGCCACGACCACCCAGCAATGTCATTTCTGTACATTTTACAAAAACTTTTTTTTTTTTTGCATACATCATGTCATTTGATCTCACTTTCTTAACCAATGTGCAAATGATTGCTTGGCCCATGGAGTCTGGTACGAAAGCTGGGGTGTTGCTTGCAAAGCAATTCTGAAATCATGATTAGAGAGGATATAGAAATGTAGAAATGAAGAAAGATTCCAGTCTTGGCTCATTGTGTTAGCTAATCTCTCTGAACGCCTGTTTCCCACTTTGTAAAATAGGTATAAATATAGTATCTAATTGATAGGATTGTGAGAAGATAAAAGTAAATGGTTCATGCAAAGCTTTGGGCAAAGTACCTGGCACATTCCAAGTGCCTGATAAATAGTATTATTAGTGTGACACTAAGATGTGAATCAGAGCAGAGTTCATTCTACAGAAAACGCTGTCATCTCAGGCAGATAAAGAACTCCGGGAATGATTTTTGATGAGGACATTTTGATTCTGAAAGTGCACCTAGCAGCCTGGGCTGAACTTCAGGTTATGTCTGGGCAACACACACACACACACACACACACACACACACACACACACACACACGCCTGCAACAGGAAAAACTGGTGGTTCTACTCATGTCTTAAAGAACTTTGGAGAGACTTCTAGCTCCAGTAATAAGAGTGCTAAGCTAAAAAGGAACCTCTCCAGCTTTAGGAACAATATCATCATCATCATCATCATCATCAACAACAACAACAACCAGAACAAAGAGCATGATATAAAATAAAATCATGAAACATGGTTGACTTCACAAGAAAGAGCAGAAATGAAGAAGGAACTGAAAGCCAGTGCCATGAGAGAGAAAGCTGATGCTGTGATTATTAGACCAGAAACTGGCAGCCACAGGGCCTGTCATTCTCGGCTGTGTGAGGGGCAGTTGAACTGAGACACTGCTTAAAGCCGGGACCCTCCAACAGCTGCTGGGCCAATGAAACGTGCCAATGGCTTGTCTCTGAGCAGGGCTCTGGGTGAAACAACACAAAGTCTCCCATAAAAACGCAAAGCCCCAAGCCTGTATCACCTGTGGTTTAGAGCTTGAACTGACACAACCTGCAGGGTGATTACCATGAAAATTGGTCCTGAGTTGCTGATAACCCTGGGTGCCTGGCCAGGGCCAAAGCAAACCAGCTCAGACAGTCCTTCCACCGCCCAAGCCACACAGAATTCCCATAGAAAAACCAAGTCCTTGTGCAGATGAGCTCACAATTAAAGTATTAAAAAATATTAACCAGACCAGGTTGGAGTCCAGTAGTCTGTTTTAATAAGTTTAATGACTTCTCTAGGATGTTCTTCAGTTAAGTTTGAAAACTGCTGCATTACCTATGCTTTTCTATTTCAAGATCATTTTCTTTTCACTTGTTGATCCATTTATTCAACATTCATTCATCAAAGACATTTTGTGATGAATATTTGCTAGGCACTTTGCCAGGTACATCCATGACTTCTTTTGTCCCTCACCGTAACGTCCAAGGGATGTGTCCCCACTCCCAAGTTACAGATGGGAAAACTGAGGGGGAGGCAGGTCACCGGTGGGCAGAGGACCCACAGTGATTAGTGGCAGAGCTGGAACACCAGCCCAGTCCCCCTCGTTCCTGGGATATGAGCTCTCCATCAATCCTGGGGTGTCTTGTCCCTCAACTGAGGAGTGACAAAGACAGGCACACGGGTGACTGAGGAAAGAAGTCACCAAAGTCAAGCTTCTCACAGAGGCAGTGTCGTCCTCCCAGCATCCGCCCCTGAGGCCCCAGTGGGTCCACTACCCAGAACACACCTGAGCCACCTGCCAATGACAATAACTTCAGCCACACTTGGTTCCGGGGCCTCAGGAGGGGTGGCAGGAGCTGCCCAAGGCAGCACTGGACCAGGCATGGGAGGCAGACCAAAACACCTGTAGTATCCCCTGCCTCCACGGGAGGAGTTTTGCCGGGTCCTGCTGTGCCCACATTTGTGGGGTGGGGACCCCCACTAGTCCTCTGGCCCGCTCAGCTCCTTTGCAAGGTCCTTTTGGAACTCACTTCCTGTCCGGAAAGACAGCTTGTCTTCCTTCTGAGAATGCAAGCACATCTGTGTGCAGGGCTGTTGCACCTGCTGATCTCAGCCTGGAACACTCCCCTTTCAGAGTGCATGGCTCTCCCACCCTTCCTTCCGCCTCAGAGTGGGCCTCCCCACCCAGCCCACCTGAAACTTTACCCTTTGATCATTCATCACACCCTTCGCCTGCTTTATTTTCTTCTTTGAGCATGCATGCTGATATTTTTCTGGATGTTTAGTTATTTATGGCTTGATTTCACAAAGAGCATGTCAGCTTCATGAGGGCAGAGTGTTTTGTTCGGTGCTAGATCCCTAGGACCTAGAATGAGTGACTGGACAAATGGTCTATTTTATCATTGTAAATTCAGCCGGAATCCGGTCCTCAACTTCTCTGTCTTCACACTAAGTAGATTAGACTCAAACAGTGGCTTTCAAACTTAAAAAGAAAAAAAAAAGCATTGGAGATCAGGAGAGGCACAGAAAAAAAAATCATTGGAACACTTTCTTTAAGAGAAATTTTATAAAGAGTGGACAATAGCAGGGTTGTACTCATTGAAGCTGGGGTAAGGGCCCAGGGCTTCAATGTGTGCCCTCTCCCTGCTCCCCTGCTCCACCCTTCCTAACCCCACCTTGGCCCCCACAGAACCCTGGGGTTCCTCAGAACACAGTTTGGAAACCACTGGCCTAAGTGAGGTCCACTTCCAACCAGTCACTTCCTCTTCCAAAGTCTAAATACAGTCATCCATAAAGTGGAGGAGTTGGACTCGCTGACCTTCCTTCTATGACATTCTAGTATTATACGTCATATCAAGTAAACCACAAAGTAAAAACTGCAAAGACACATTCAGTGTCACACTTCCCAACGGCCAGCAATTGTCAGGAGTCTATCAGGCAGTTCTTGTTGGACCAGCAGTTTGTGGGAGCCATGGAACCCGTAAGATGTCAGATTGCTCAACCAATCTAGTTGATGGGATGAGACACAGCGTCTGAAACAATTAAGACAGGATACTGTCAAGTGCTAGAGTAGGTGGACAGATTCTATAGGTAAACTCGAGGTCATGGAAAGAGATCCAGTGGGGTAAAATGGGAGGATATGTCGGGAAGAGGTGTTATCTCTGGAGAGAAAAACAGAAGCTCATTCTAGGTAGGGGACACAGCGGGTGCCGTGAGGCACTGCCCAGGACCCCTAGCAAGACTGGAGCACTCACATGCCAGCCGCCAGGAAGGCAGTCTGCTGATGGTTCAGAGCTGAGCCCCTTCCCAGCCAACACACTGGACTTGACCTGTGGGTGGTTATGGAGTCAAGGTCTGGGTCCCAGGCAAGGACAGAGTTTTTCCATCATCATCATATATCCAATTACAGCGATTGTGACAACGACTGCTAATTGTCCCCAGTATCTATTCTCCCCTTCTTCCTTAGCAGTTGAACCTCCAATTTTTAGCTGGACACATGGCCTCCCACAATAAAGTCTACATTTCCCAGCCTCCCTTGCAGTCAGGTGTGGTCATGTAACTAAGTTCTGATCCATAGGATGTGAAATGACATGATGTGTGTCACCTTCAAGGTCTGCCCTTAGAGGGAAGAAGTGTGCTCCCCTTTTCCTTCCCCAACTAGCTGGGATGCAGACATGGTGGGGAGCCCTCTTGGACTGTGAGCAACACGACGGAAGGAACCTGGGTCCTAATTCTGTGGAGCCACCACACCAGGCTTCGAGGGCTGGAGCGCAAAGGCCACGTGAGCGAGCAATGCTCTCGGGTCTTGTTGAGTCACCGCTATCCCAACCAGTGCAACTGCAGTATCAATCTGAGTTTGCAAAGCTTGTTCCCAGGGACCACTGCCGACCCCACTGCTGATCCCAGAGCCAGCCGTGGGGAGGGCTCAGCAGGCATTATTCCCACCCACTGCTCAGTAGCTGAGCTGAGGATCAGGATGGCCTGTTCAAGGCCACTCACTGCTGAATGGATTCCTGGGGCAAGAGGAAAGGGAAGGTGGACAGAATTTGGACGTCGGGGTCAGACCAACTTTGGTTTGAAGACCACCTCCCTGTTTACTAAACCCTACTCTGAAAGACCACGTGAAAATAATGTGTATGGCAAGCTAGGCTCACAATCTGACTGTAGACACTTTTGTTCTCAGAATCCAGAGAGCCTGCTTCCTAGGCAAGTGCTCTTTCCCAGGGGGATTCTGGTCTCTGAGTCAAGTGCTCTCCGAGAGCAAGCTGTGGGAGCACCGAGGACTTAGTGCCTGACGGGAATGACGAGAGACTCTCAGAGGAGGTGACATCTGCGGTGGGCCTTGGAGGATGGGAAGATGCAACACAGGGGGAGAAGAAAGGGGATGGCATCCCAGGGAGAGGGAACAGCGTGAGCAAAGGCACAGAGATATGACACACCCTGAGACTATCGTGGACGTGAAGAGCTCTCAATCCCAGCCCTAATCATCAGGCCCACCCTTTTAATACTTTATTTAGCAGTTTGGGTGTTTGGTGGGTTGGCTTTTTTGAGCAGGCAGCGTAAGAGGTATTGGAAAAGAGTTAATTTTAGAGGCCAAAACAAAGTCACCTGATGAGCTCAGCTAAAAGTCAGCTCAGTCTCCTGTCCTACCCACACCCAGCAGGGGAACAGCCACTGAGGCTGGTACTTCCCAGAACCATTCTGTGCCGTGAGACCAACCAGCCTAACTCCCCTGGGCTTCTCCTCAGGCTCACAGTGCTTACCTGCAGAGATACATGTTGCGAAATGTTCCCGCAAGAAAACAAAGCCTAGTGAGGTTACATGCAACTTCTATGCAGATTTTAAATTATTTCAAAATAATATAAAAAAACAAAACAAAGCAGGGTTAAGAGTATACAGATGAAACCCAGTTGGTAAGTATTGATAATAGTTGAAGTTAGATGATGGGTTCTTGAGGATTCATTATATTATTCTCTCCAAGATGTTTGAAATTTTTCTGTTTTCAAAAGTTATTTAAGGACTTCCCTGGTGGTCCAGTGGTTAGGACTCTGTGCTTCCACTGTAGGGGGCATGGATTCAATCCCTGGTTGGGGAACTAATATCTCGCAGGCTGTGTGGTATGGCCAAAAAAAAAAAGTTATCTAAAGTTTTTTAAATGTACATGAATGTTCATAATGACATTATTTATAATAGCCCAAAGTAAAAACAACCCAAATGTACATTCCCTGATGAATGGATTTTAAAAATGTATTATATCCACACAAGGGAATATTATTCGACAATATAAAGGAGTGAAGTACTGACCCATGCTACAACGGATGAGTTTAGAAAACATTATGTTAGGTGAAAGAAGCCAGACACAAAAGGACAAATATTGTATGATTCCATGTATATTAAATGTCCAGAATAGGCAAATCTATAGAGACAGAAAGTAGATTAATGGCTGTCAGACACTTGAATGGCGGTATTGAATGTTAACAGCTAAGGGGTATGGGGTTTCTTCGGGGGGATAATTAAAATGTTGTATAACTGATTGTGATGTTGGGTGCACAACTTTGTGAATATACTAAAAGCCATAGAAAAAGAAAAACAGCCAGTAGAATCTCTGAGCCATGGGTCTCCACAGGCTTCTCAGAAAAGCAGACTGGATGTGGGCTTGGGCTAAGGACAAGGGATGGACCAGCCCCTGAACCAAGGTCCGTGTTCCTCATTTGTGACCCAGCCAGAGGAATTCACAGAATCTAGTCCAGTCTAAAGCCACTGTAGGAAAACTGTTTCTCCCTATCCTGGAAAAATACATATCCCACTAATAATCAGATATGGAATTTTCACTAGTCCAGGACTGTGGTGGGCATTTTACAGGTTTCCATAAGCAATGCCTGACCCGTTTCCACTGCCTGGTCATACAGTCCTGGCGTCTCAGGGAGGTAGTACATCTTAGCTTTGCAAAGTGCACTGGGGCTTAACTGTGGCTGCACATCAGGATCACCTGGGAGTTGAATAAACACTGGTGCCGGGTTCCATCCCCAGAGATCCTGATTTAATTAGTTTGGGGGAGAAGCTTGGGCAGTGGACATTTTAAAAGCTCCCAGGTGATTCAGATGTGCAAGATTGAGAACCATTGACTAAGTGAAGAATTCTTTAATGACTAGAAGAAAATATCAAAATTGTAGCATAGAGTATGGTAAAGTTTCTATCATGAAACTTCTCTTTTAGCTTTATGTTCACCCTGGGTCTCAATACAAAAAATACTTCTCACTGTAGGTTTCAGTCTGGGAGGCTGGAGACCTCAGGTTGACAGGTCCTGTCAGTCACCGAGCTAAATGAAGGAGACTCACCAGTAGCAATCAGGTGCTTCCCAGCCTCTCCGTGGGCCTCTCGGAGGGCAGGTGCTTCCCTGCTTCCAAAATAGCCCTTTCCCACCTTGGACAACCCTGGCCGAGTCAAAAGCTGCCTTTCTGAAACTTTTGCATCAACCCCTGACACCAGGGGACCTGCACTCTTCACCACTCCCTGGAGACATCACATTTCCCCACCACGTGACTTTGTCCTGTCATTATGCAGCGTCCTGGCTAGAAGCTAAGGCTCCTGTCCAAACTGTCTCTACCTGTCAAATTTCTACTCACCTTTCAAGCACTAGCTCAAATGTCACTTCCATGAGGCCTTCCACGATGGGAGCTGTCTGCTCCCTCCCCCTGCACTCCTCTGCCTTTTAATTTTCTAACATTCAGTTGGAACTTTTTGTATTGTAACGACTTGGTTACTACCTTGGGGTTTGAGTAGACTGTAAGCTCTTTGAGGGCATGGGTGGAGTTTCATCTTGTATTATATCTCTGCATCCTCTGCAGGACCCAGTATATGCTCAAAAAACACTCGTTGAATAATTGGCTTGCCATGAAGTTTTTATAGGAGGGGAAGGTGCCAAGTAGTAGCTTAAGTGGGGATGGGGTTTTAAGTCCATCGAATGCCCATTCTCTGATAAGACAAAATTATTTTTCAAAGTTATGCAAATGCAGTTTTGATGCAAGTTCCTAGCGCCAAATTGGAAATCATGAATCTCCGCGCTGGTTGTCAGGGAGACCAACTCTCCTCAGCTGAATAAATGAGTGAACAAACATTCATTCTCTAATGCATCTTTAATGAAAACCAGGCACTGGGTTAAGTGTTTTATAAACATTTTCACATGCCCCCAAATTGGCCCTATCACAGAACTAGGCACACATGGCCAGAAGATGGACCCACTGCTGCCTAAGCTTCCACAGAACAAAACACAATCTGAGGACAGAAAAGCCCAGACTGGGAACAAGAAGAGGGGGCATGGCCTGGAGGAGAGAGGCCTGGGGGCCACATGTTGAAGAATTTTTTTTTAATTTATTAATTTTATTAATTTATTTTTGTCTGTGTTGGGTCTTCGTTGCTGCGCTCGGGCTTTCTCTAGTTGCGGTGAGCAAGGGCTACTCTTCGTTGCGGTGCGTGGGCTTATCATTGCGGTGGCTTCTCTTACTGTGGAGCATGGGCTCTAGGCGCGCAGGCTTCAGTAGCTGTGGCATGAAGGCTCAGTAGTTGTGGCGCATGGGCTTAGTTGCCCCACGGCATGTGGGATCTTCCCGGGCCAGGGCTCGAACCCGTGCCCCCTGCATTGGCAGGCGGATTCTTAACCACGGCACCACGAGGGAAGCCCAAGAATTTTTTTTTTTTAAAGAGACAAACCTCTAGTTATATGCAGATAGTATGATTCTTTACACATAAAGTATGAGATAATCTACCAAGAAACTTTTAGAACTATTAAGAATGTTCATGAGTTTGCTCAAAACAATATCATTTAGCAAAAACCACCAACATCCCTTTATATCAACAATAGTCAATTAGATTAGAAAACGCCATAGAAAAAAAGATCCCGGGACTTCCCTGGTGGTGCAATGGTTAAGAAACCTCCTGCCAATGCAGGGGACAAGGGTTCGATCCCTGGTCTGGGAAGATCCCACATGCCGTGGAGCAACTAAGGCCATGCGCCACAACTACTGAGCCCACGTGCCACAACTACTGAAGCCCGCACACCTAGAGCCCATGCTCCACAACAAGAGGAGCCACCGCAATGAAGAGAAGCCCCCGCTCGCTGCTACTAGAGAAAGCCCGCACACAGCAACGAAGACCCAACGCAGCCAAAAAAAAAAAAAAAATCCCATTCCCCATAGCAACAAAAACTAATAAATCTAAGAAAAGACACACAAAATCTTTATTGAAGGGCAAAAAAAAATAAAAGGCCAGAAGAAATAGAGAGATAGATAGACTATATTATAAACGGGAAGATATAATCTTAATCAAAATTCTAATAGAGCTTTTCACATGGGGGAAAAAGAGGGTTAAGAATAATAGAGTCAATATTTGAAGAAGAAACTGAAAAAGGAGAAGACGACTGCCATATATGATGTACCCCTTATTACAAGCCTATAGTGATGAAAACAGTGTGATTTGGTTCAGAAATAGACAAATTCACCAAAAGAAGAGAAGAGAGACTCCAGAGACAGACTCTTGGGACTCCAGGAACTTGAATAAGCCAGAGGCAACCTTTCAAACAAGTGTGGAAAGGGCTGCCTATAAATAGTGTGGGGTAATTGGTTATCACAATCAAAAACTTCTATTTCTACCTCAAACTAGCCACAAAATAAATTTCAGATGGATGAACTTAAATATGAAAGAGCAAAACTTTAAAACTTTTGAAAGAAAATATAGAAGTCATTGCAATAAAGAAAGATATTAAAAAACACAAATTATCAGCGGAAAAGATTTATTGATACATCTGACTGCATCAAAATTGAAATTTTCTGAATAACAACAGACATGGTCAAATAAAAAGGCAAGTCATGGAATGGGATAAGATATCTGCAATGTCCATAACTGACAAATGATTCATGTACAGACTATATAAAGAACATCTACAAGTTGAAGAGAAAAGGATAATGGTAGAAAAAACAGGAAAAGGTCATGAGCAGGTAAGTTACAGAAGAGGAAATACAAGTGGTCGATAAATACATAGAGATGCTTAACATCACTAGTTATCAGGAGGTTCAGATTAAATAAGCAAAATAAAATGAGATATAATTTCACATTGATCAGATTGACTTAAAACCCTGCAGTCTTGGGAGTTCCCCGGTGGCCTAGTGGTTAGGATTCTGGGCTTTCACTGCCATGGCCTGGGCTCAATCCCTTGTTGGGGTACTGAGATCCTGTAAGCTGCGCAGCACAGCTAAAAAAACAAAAACAAAAAAACTCTGCAGTCTGATAGTACCAAGGGTTGATGACATTGTGGGGAAATTAGAACTCATATATGCTGCTAGTGGTTAAATTGTTACAACCACTTTGGAGAGTAATTTAGCCAAGTCTGGTTAATTTCATGTGACGTGTACCCTAGGGAAACATTCCATGTGGGCCTGGGAGACACAAACAAGGATGCTCATTGTAGTGTTGTTTATAACAACAAAAACTTGGCCGTGTCCATCAACAGAATGACTAAATGAACCGTGATACAGTCTTAATGGAATAAACACTGAAAGAGGTAAAAGAGGTAAAGAGGACTGAAGAAAGTCAGGAGACTGAGTCCTGGTTCTTGTTCTGTTTCTAACTGATGACAGGATGTTATACAAGTCACGTGTCCCTCTTCATTGAATGCTCTCCCCAGATATTCTTGTGGCTCACTCCCTCCCCTCCTTCAGGTCTGTGTGCAAATTCCACCTGCTCAGAGAAGCTTCCCTGACCCTGGTAGCCATACAACTAGCATCCACGCCCCCTGACACTGCTTTGTCAAGAAGCAGAGTGGCTTAAAGGCCAGGCTAGGTTCAAACACCAGGTTTACCAAGTACTGTTTGTATCACCTTAGGCAAGTTATTTAAGCTTTCTGTGACTCAGTTTCCTCCTCTGTAAATGGAGATAATAATAGTTTTCACCTCAGAGGGTTGTTGTGAGGACTGAATGAATTAATACACCAAAGAGTTAGAACGGTGCCTGATACAGAGAAAGTGCTGGTTAATAGTAAATTGCATGGCAGTTAAAAGGAATGAAGTACACTGACGTGACGTGGATCAATCTCATAAACATGCTGCTGAGTGAAAAGAGCAAGCCCCACACACATGTCACCCTTCCCTCCCAATTGCACGCATGCGGTCCAGCACACAGACCAGCCCTTGGTTAAACGGCCATCAGGTGTCCTTCTCATGGGTCTGAGTTCCTCTCCCCTGCTGTCCACATCGGTCACAGCCTGGCCAAGTCAGTTTTTGGCAGTATTTATTGAATCGATTGACTTGAATTAATTCTGAAAGTCCTCGAATGCCTGAGGATGAAGACGATGGTGTATTCTAAGAAGTTGAACTAAAGACATGAGGAGGGTGGCAGCGATGGAGCAGGTGAGCGACACAGGTACCCGGAAAGAGAGAGACTCCCAGAGGCAGGGTGTCTCCAAGGGTAGGATTCTGTGACTCCAGGACCAGAGAGTGGGGTCCATGGTGTGACTGAAACATCAACTGCTACATTCACAGATGTCTTGGCAAAAAAAAAAAAAAAGACCTAGAAGGATCCAAGCAGAGCCCTTCCACTGGCTACAAGAGGGAAAGTGGGACTGGGGACAAGGGGGAGGTGAGTAGAGGCTTTTTTAAAAAACTCTAGATACTTTTGCATTGTTTGAGAATTCTGTACAGTAAGAAAGAATTTACTCTGAATTATTAGCAAAAAAAATATCTTGCACAAAAGAGGTACTCAGGAAATGGGCATTACAATTATTCTTTAAAACAAAGACTTCCCACCCAGCGCAGATCCCCAGGCAGGAAGGGGCCCTGCTCGCACCCTTCTTCACTCACTGCAGCTGGCCCTTCAGCAAGTCTCGCTGGCTCTACCTTCAAAGTGTATCCTAAATCCAGCCGCTTCTCACCACCCTCACTGCCCAGGCACCTGCCCTGCCCATCCCTCGTCTCAACTTACAACCTTCACCTACTGCTCTCCTTGTTTCTCCCTTGCCCCCTCCATCTCACTCCCCCCAGCGGCCGGGGTTCCTTAACAACCCAAACCAGGCAGTTGACATGTACCAAGTGCTTGCCATGTGCCAGGCACTGCGATAAGCAGGTCACTCATTGCTCCATTAACCCTTTAACAACCCCGGGAATGAGATACTAGTAGAATCTCAGCTGGAGAGATGCAGAAGCTGAGGCACAGAGCATCCAGTAATTTGTGCCAGGTCCACATCATGAAGTGCCAGCACTGGGATCCAATCCCTGTGGATCGCGTGCTCTTAGCTGCCTCCCCACTTTGCCTCCCTCCCAGCAGCCTGTGCTCCCCACTCTCCCGGAGTGAAATCAGAGCTCATACTCCGGCTACAAGGCCCCACGTGATCTAGCCCCTGCCTGCCCCTCCAGCCTTATCCACCACCTCTCTCCTCCTCATCCACCACTCCCCAACCCCACAGGCTCTCCAGCTGGTCCTCTGCCTAGAACAGTCTTTCCTTACTGATCTTCTAATGGCTTGTTCTCTCGTTTCACTCAGGTCTCTGCTTGAATGTCACCTCCTCCCAAATGGCCTCCCTGACACCCTTTCTAAAATAGTCCTCACTTCATTCTCTGACCCTTTTCTGCTGTAATTTTATTCATAGATCTTACCACTTCCTGATATGACGTTATGAGACTACTTTTTGGTTGGTTATTATGTGTCTCCTCTCTCTAGAATTTCTGTTCCATGAGGGCAGGGATTTTGTCCCCAGGACCTGGAACAGAGGCTGGCACAAAATGATAGTGCAGCCAATGAATAAATGCTCACCCCCTCCCCAAGCCAAGGCAGCCCAGGGCTGCTCTGGGACCAGGTCTGGGCCTGCTGTGTGGGGCTGCTCGGAATGTGCCCATCCCTTCCACGGGATGGTGCTTCTGCCTCTGGGTGTGTGGTCCCATCCTTCCCTCTGGGCCCTCTGGACTAGTGGGGCAGGAGGCAAAGTGAGATCTCCCATATTCCTTCCCAGTTTCCCTCCTCCGCCGGCCCCTCTGGCCATCCCTCCAGCCCCAGGGCTTGCACCTCCGGCCACCTGGAAGCTGGTCTGACGAATCCATCCCCACCAAGATGATGAATGTGCCAATTTGTCCTTCGCAAGGATATTTGCATTTTAAACGAGGCCACACAGGAGAAGCTCTTCACCCCAATGTATGACTGTGTCATGGTGTAACTTCCAAGCCCAGGATGTTTGAGAGAGATACCGCTTTTCCCTCTCCCAGACCTTGGGGGAAAGGGCATGGCAGGTAAGGGTGTTGAGGGAGAGGGAGAAAGGGTTCCAAGCTCACCCAGTGGGTCAGAGACTGGGACCCAGCAGACCCCAACCTCAAGTGCTGTCCCACTCGACCCACCTCTTCCTTTCCTGCCACCCAGAAGGCCTGGCTTTGTTCCCCAAAGCATCCCCAAGCCATCCTCAGGCTCTGCTTTGTGGAATCCCTCCAGAGGCTCCCCAGGGAACCTAGAACAAAGGCCTTACCCATTTCAATCCCACAGATGGCCAAGGCTGCAATCACCGCACCTGCCGACGTCCCAGCAAAGCGATGGGCCGTTTCCAGCATCCGGGGGGCCAGGTCCCGAAAGGCATCCACCGCCCCAGCCTGGTAGAAGGAGAGGAATCCACTGCCCGAGAAGGAGATGGAATGAGGGGTATCTGGGTCCCCCTTGAACACCTGTTCTTCCATCTCTCCAGCCTGGGGCCTCCCGGGGTGGGGAGAAAACCCTCAGCGCTGGCCTGCCCAAGCGCAGGCTGCCCTCCTGTCGGAACTCACTGCCAAGCCTCCCTGCCAGCCCGGAGCCTGGAATGTGGCCGTCTCTCCCCAGGCGGCTGGGACACCCATGGGTGGCTCAGGCAGCAGCTGCCTGGGCCTGTTGAGCTACGTCAGTAGGCAGCCCCAAAGCCTGGTAAAGGGCCCAGGCCCAGGACGAGGTGCAGGAAGCCCTGATGGGTGAGCAGCGCCCTGGCACTGCGCGCGCGCTGCTCAGCCTTCAGCCCCGAAGGGTTCACTCATCTGGTTGCAAAACCTCCAACGATGGTTATGGGATGGCGCCTCCCTCCCCAACACACTGCAGTAAAGGAACTGACCTCCCGCCAGGAGGACGGTATCCCCTTCCCGCAGGGGCAGGGCTGCCAAGTTGGCTCTGGTTTTAGAGGGAAACACGGCTCACAGCACCCATGCCTCCACAGCGATGCCCTTCCCTGGGATCCTTCTCCAGGCTTTGTGTGATGTGTTACACAATTATTTTTATTTGCTCTTCTTACATAAGTGCCCCTTTGCTTATTCACTTTTTTATTCGCGTTAGGACTGGCCACCAGCAAAGTTGGAAAGGAAAAGAGTTTTGGCTTCAGGGGTACCACCCACCACCGCCTCTCCATCTCCCACCTTCTTTTCTCCTTGGCCCTTTACTGACACACTAACTCTTAGTCAGTGCCCTCTCTCCAAGCCCTGAATCTTTATGCTGTATCCTAAATGTCCCAGAAGAAATCAATCTGGAATCTCAATCATTCTGTTTGGGCTTCATACTGTGCACTGTTCTCACTTTGAAATGAGAAGTCTGAGATGCCAGTATTTAACCTCAAGGATGAACAGCTTGGGACGCCAGGTATGGGGGCATCTGGGTCAGGGCAGAGAGATGATTTGGAGCCCAAAGGGAGGTGGCGGGGGGACCAGGGTTAGCTCCAGGGAGCACTGGTCATGCCTCTCTGGAGCTGTGCAACGTGGCCCTGGCAAGGAAGGCCTCCCTTACAACTGGCAGATTTCACTGCCTTGAGGAGGTCGCAAAGCAGCAAAGTGGCAAATCACGTCTCCCCCTTCAACATCCCCCCAGGCCACCTAGAGGCAGGATCAGAATTGGAATCGACACACAGAGTCCCCTGCCCAATCCCCAGTCCAGCTCCATACTCCGTTAGGATGCGATAGCCATACTGAACCCGCCCTGGGGAGCTCCCACCAACTCTGTCCGCCTTACTGATCCGTATTGGAATTTCACACTGGGGGCAGCGCCCGGTGATCGGTCAGGAGGGGGTTTTCTATCTCAGGTAGGTAGTTCCAAGTACATTACCTCTGTTTGAGAAGGGAACTCCTAACTAAATATGTCTGCAACAGAGAAAACGCGTGCTCGCCCGTGTCTCTGCGCTTGCGTGTACGTGTGCGCATGTGCACACGGGGCAGGCTCACGTATGTTAAACAGAGATCTGAGGCAACCGACTAGCTGGGGTGAAGGGTGGGGTGGGGCTGGGTGGAGTCCAATCAGCTTTTGCAACACTGAGACCCTGCCTCCTTCGTGGGAAATCCGGTTGGCCTGTCCAGCTCTGTGCTGGGGGTCCTGGGAGATGGGAGGGAGTGGAAGCCCCATCCCCTAACTCAGACACCTACACTTCTTGGGAACAAGATAGACAAATGAGAAATAGCCAGAGACCCATACAAGGCAGTCTATAATTAAGTACCAAATTGTGCAGGGCTGAGATTCCTGCCAGAAAAGTTAAGAGATGAGGGTGAGTGGCGTGGGCTGGAACCATCAGAGAAGCTATGTGGTAGAGCTCTGGGTTGGGGTGTTTGAAGAAGCTGGAAGGAGGAGGGAGGCTATTGTGGCAAGAGCAGCATGAGGTCCTTACAGAGAGGGAAGGGGTGTGATGGCAGGCAGTTACACAGGATGAAGGGCCTTGGAACAGACAGACGTGGGTTGAAGCCCATCTCTGCTATTTATAGGCAGTGTGACGTGTGGTAACCGCTCCAGGCCTCAGTTTTCCTCATCTGTAAAAGGGACAATAATGCCTATGCTGTACAGGAACTGTAAAATTTAAAATATAGCTGTAAAATGCCAGGCACGTGGTGTGTCTCATTATCAAAGGTCAGAAAGGGCCAAGGCTTCTGGAACAGATGGACCTGGGAGAAAAGGTGGAGTAGAAAGATCAGGGTCAGCAGATGCATTTGCACTTGCAACATGCAGGAGGAGCTAGGAGAGTTCTCAGGCAGGAGAGTCTTGGAAGGGCAATGAGACAGGCTGGAGGATAAGGAAGGAGGATAGTGCTGCATCCTCCTATGGATGTTGGTGGCCAAGCCGAGGTGGCGGCTCACAAAAGATAAGTTAATGAAGCCATTGCCTCGGAGACTCTCAGGACCTGGGGACTGGTTGGATGGGCAGGATGAGTCATGGCTGATGCCTCATTTTCAGCCTGGGTGCTGGGAGGGGTGGGGCTGCCTTTGGCAGTCTTGGGAAAAATGGGACAGAGCTGGGGAAACTGGATAGAGTATGAGTTTACTTTAGGACATGTCTGAGATGACAGGAGGACACTGGAGCTTTGGAGGAGAGGCAGGGAAGGCTCCAGAGACAGGGCAGAGACCCCTGCCATTGAGTAGCAGAGAAGGGTGAGCAGTTGGAGGTGGGCACAGGGTCATGTTGAAGGAAGACAACCTTGGACAGTTATGCTCCTTCCCGGTCATCTTGCTATTCCCAGTGAAATAGGAGGCAAGGCCACTTGTTCTACATGGACTGCAGGGCCTCGAGAAGGCTGGGGGCCCACCACCCTTTCAAAGACAGCACTGTGTCCTGACTCGGTCCCTGGCACCTTGCTCTTCAGGCCTGGCTGTTGGATTAGGCCATGGTCCTCACTGAGGAAGGATAGTCTTCAGTTCCATGGGGACAGGAGACCACAGCAGGTACAGCAGAGCCTCTATGCAAACAAGCAAACTAGAAATTCACGATTGCACTTAGGAAGGCCCCATTGGAACTGTTAACATGTTCCCACGCGCTGACCCTGGCAGAGTATTCTATACATCTGACGAGGGCTGGGGGAGGGCCGCAGGACTCGCCCATCCAGTTCCTTGGTGTTAAGCGATTGAGAAGGTTCATCTCATTTCCTATTGTTCCTGACATTATGCTCAAAGCCCTAAGAACTCCAAGTGGATGCCATCAAGAAAGGATCACATTCTGACATTTCTGCTTTTGATTTTTAAAGTCGGCTCATAATCCTCTCAGGTGTTTTACACTAAGTTAATGCTGCTCTTATGACTCATCAGCCTCTGAGGAAATCACATGCAAGAAACTGAGACTGCTTATCACACACAATTCCAACGAGACAACCCAAAAGGAACTTATAGAAGAACCTAGAGTTTCCCTAAATATAAAATATGTGAAACCACCCAGGACACATCTCTTGGGGAAAAAGATGGCATTGAGATTCTGGGTTAGCATTTCATTGATGGTGCACCCCCCTTTACTTAAATCTTGTAAAATGTTTATTGAGTGAAGAACGTGGTTGTTTCTGGATGTGAAAGAATATGAAGGTCACAGCATCGCCCATGAGTAATCTTGCCAATAGTGTTTAACCTGAATCTAAGGGAGGCCTAACTTCTGGTTACTGTGAATACAGAGTATGAAGGAACAAGTTAAATGATGCCAGGTGAAAACAAAGACAGGACTTTCCTGGCGGTCCAGTGGTTAAGACTCTGCACTCCCAAAGCAGGGGGTGCAGTTTCGATCCCTGGTCAGGAAACCAGGATCCTGCATGCTGTGCCACGTGGCCAAAAAAAAAAAAAAAGAAAAGGAAACAAAGACAAAGTGAAACTGGGAGAAGGGCTGGTAGATAACTTGTTGCTACACAGCAGGCATTCCTGGCCCACTGTTCCTTGCCCACTTCCCTACAGAGCAGCCGAAAGGTTAGATACTTGATTTCCAAGCCTCCCTTGCAGCTAGAGTCCATCATAAGACCCAGTTTTGGCCAATGAGAAGTAAGGGGGAATCTGCTGGGTGGCTCCCAACAAAGGTTTTCCTCCTTGATAAAAGGAGAAAGGTACATAAGGAGAGCCCCTTTCACCCCATCCCCCTTTCTTCCTGCCTGAGATGCTGTCCTGTGAGAACAAGGAGGATGGAGCTACGGCAGCCATCGTGTACCCATCAGGGGAAACAGGCAGCCACACTGAGTGTATTAGTTATCTATGGCCGTGTCACAAATTACCTCAAGATTCAGTTCCTTCAAATAACAAACGTTTATGATCTTACACCGTTTCCAAGTGTTAGGAACCCAGAAATGGATTAGTTCCAGGCTCGGGGTCTCTCATTGGGTTGTAGTCAAGCTGATAGCTAGGGTTGCAATCATCTCAAGGGTCACTGGGGTGGAACAATCCACTTCCAAACACACTTTCATGGTTGCTGGTAAGCATCAGTTCTTAGCTGGCTATTGATAGAAAGCTTCAGTGCCTCGCCACATGGTCCTCTCCACTGGGCTGCTCACAAGATGACAGCTTGCTTTTCCCAGAGTGAGATGTGCAAGGGAGTGAGAGAGAATAAGAGGGATAGAGAGTGTGAACCCCCAATGGAAGCCGTAGTCTTTTTATAACACTGTGAGAAGTGATAACCGTCCCTTCTGCCGTATTCACACCCCTCCTACATTTTGCCAGGGTTGGTCTATGTGACCAGAAAGTGGGGATTCTTAAGGGACAATTTGGAGGCTGGCTACTTCACTGAGGATAGCAGAAGAGAGAGAAAGAAAGAGTCTGGGTCCTTGAGGAGATTGTTGAGTGACTGTACCAACCCCCAAACCATTTGTACCCTTCCTGTTATATCAGATAATTGAATGCCTTTACTTTTGAAGCCAATGTGCATTTGATATTTGCTGCTGAAAACCTCAGGACTAATGCAAGGACTATTCAGTATTTCTAGTAAAATGTAGAAATATCATCTTGAGAAGAACAAATAAAAACTAGTTCTTTGTTTTTAGGAAAAATAAAAGAAATACTTTAAGGTATAGTTTATTATAGCTGAAATCTGATTCATAAAAATTCTGAAAAATTCAATCTGAAAATTTCAGAAGAATTTTATTATACCTTTTAGAAATTGTTTACCAACTATTACCTTTGTTAGAATAGAATATTTTTCTCTTCCTTATTCCTCCTGAAAAACAAGTGAGGTTCTGCTAATTAATTGAACAGCCCTCTAATATAGCACTTGACTTTTGAGGTCTGTGACTTAATTTTTGAATACTTGATCAACATATATGTATATCCTCTGTGGGGTACAAGTGTTTACACCTTTTCTAAAAAGTCAGTAATTAAAAAAAAAAAAGACAAGGCGAGAGGAGAAAATTTGACACTCTTGAGATAGGGACAGAGCTTGCTAGCACCCTGTCGTGTCCTTTTACATGACCTTGAGACCATTCATGCAGCCTAAATCACATCTTATTCTCATTATGAAACAGCTTAATCATACAGTAAAGTGCTGAAAATAGAATAGCAAACAACCATGTACCTACCTGACAGATTGAACTAATCTTAACATTTCATCATATCTTGGACAAATACTTGCTTGGTTTTAAAGAAATGAAACATCATAGGTAGAGGTGAAACCTCCTTTGAACTCTTTCCTAATTTTACCCCCACTATCCCTCCCATGGGAAAACCATGTCCCAGATTGGAGAGAGTCTTTCCCTTCCATGTTTTTATATTTTTATTACATGAATATGTTTTATAAACAATATATAGTATTGGGGTTTTTTTGTTTTTATTTAGTTATTTATTTTTGGCTGTGTTGGGTCTTCGTTTCTGTGCGAGGGCTTTCTCTAGTTGTGGCAAGCGGGGGCCACTCTTCATCGCAGTGCACGGGCCTCTCACTATCGTGGCCTCTCGTTGCGGAGCACAGGCTCCAGTCGCGCAGGCTCAGTAGTTGTGGCTCACGGGCCTAGTTGCTCCACGGCATGTGGGATCTTCCCAGACCAGGGCTTGAACCCGTGTCCCCTGCATTGGCAGGCAGATTCTCAACCACTGCGCCACCAGGGAAGCCCTAGTATTGGTTTATAAATATTTTAAATTTCACATAAGCAAGCACATTGACTTATTCTGCAATTTGCTGTTTTCATTCAGCGTTGGGAATACATGGCTCTGGTCTTTTCCATGTTACTGCTTTGGTAACCTATTATGAGACCATGGGGCAACATATTCATTATTCTCTTACTGATGGACATTCAGGTTGTTTCCATTGTTTTACTATAACCAACAATGCTACAGTGAGAACCCTTTTATACATCACCCTTTATATCATATGGGAAATTCTCAAGGTCACAATGTGGGTATAGCAGTTGTAGCCATGGGATTTTAATTTATGGAGGTAACTGAGTGGTGACATGGAGAAGCTAATGCCAATGAAAGAAAATTTTTATTATTTACACCCTGATTCAAGGGGGCTTGCCATGCCATGCAGGGCTATATGGGGAAGCACCAGGTTTGGTCAGGAGGCAGACGGGATGAGGGGAAAGCATGGCCCAGAAACTTGTTTGTGTTTTCTGCAAGAAAGGCAAGGCAGGGCAGAGAAACAGCTTAGGATTGGCTGATTTAAATAGTGTCAGCAGGCTCTGGACTATAGAGGTGGTCTCAAGTTGTCTGGAACCTAGCCCTGGGTGATTAGGGCAGAGGAATATTGCTTCCTGAGGTATAACAGCCAGATAAAGGAGGTGGTTCAGAGTAAGGGCTCTGGACTGGTTACTTTGCTGTGAAAGGTGTGCTTTGAGCCCTTTGCTATCACAAAGAATTGGTTAACCCTGAGAGGGGTGGTCTCTCCCCAGTCAGGGAGGCCAAATGCCAGACCATCAAGAATACACACAATAGGAAAATAGGGCACTTCTTCCATTTGACCAGTTGTTGCCAAATTGCTCTCTGGAGTGACTGTGCCATTTTACACTCCCAGACAATAAGAGGTCTAATTGCTTCCCTTCTCTTGGTATTACCAGATTTTTTAAATGTCGCCAATCGGAAGGGTATGGACACTATCTTATTGTTGTTTCACTGATATTTTCCTGATTATTTACGAGGCTAGGCGTCATTTCATATGTTCATTGTCCTTCCTCTTCTCTGAGTTGCTTATTCTTAGCCTTTCCCCTTTGGAGTGTGGACAGCGTTTGCCTTCTGTTATTAATGTGTAGACATTGATACTAATAATAGTTCCATTGAATGCGTTGCAAATATCCTCTCCCAGTTTGTGGCTTGTCTTTTAACTTTTTTATGATGTCTCTATGGTACAGAAGTTTAAAATTTTAATGTAGTAAAATATATCATTCTTTTCCTTTATGGTTTACATGCTTGTGTCTTTAAGTCATAAAGATGCCTTCTCATATAAAAGAGAGTCTTGGTTATTTTAAGTGATTTAACCATCAAGCCTAAGCTATTTGTTCAGTCTCTATTGAAAAACTGCAGTCTGGTGGGCTGTTTGGCACCATGTTTTAAAATAAATGCTTGTAGGAATTTATCCTGCAGAAATACCCACAGGAGTCCCCCCAGAACCCCAATATATGCACAGGGTTGTTAAATACAGCACCAATTGTAATAGCAAAAATCTAGAAGCAACCTAAGTATCTCTCAGTGGAAAGCTAGTTAAATTAATTCTGGTATATATTCATTTACCATATAATGTAATTCTCTGCAGCCATAGAAAAGAATAAGGGAGATCTGGATGTGTTCACATGGGAAGTTCTCCAAGATATATTGGTAAATGGGAAAAATAAAAATTAAAAAAAAAAACCCCAAGGATCCAAAGAATAAATATGCTACCATTTATGTCAAAAACGGAAAAAAAATTCCCTATGTGTATGCACGTAAAATTTCAGAAACAAAACTACTCACGGTGGCTGCTTCTGAGGAGGAGGACCAGGGTTTGAGGGTGCGAGGGAAATCCATTTTTCATTGCCAGTTTTTTCTGTTCTCCTTGTTACTTCCATTACAGTAAACAAAGAAGAATTGCTGTAGGTGGTCCCCATTGCTGTAAGTTGCTATTTGTTTTGGCATTTGAAATACTCTGAGGTGAAGAGGAGAAGAAATTGAATTATTAGAAACGGGACAGGAGACTGGGCATCACTGGGACAGTTTGATTACATGTGTTCTGCAGCTGGGTTTGAAGGCATAAGCGGCAGTGCTTGCAGCAACGTGCTGGTTGATGAGATCCAGGCTTGCCTTTGTCTGGGGGAGCGGGGAGTTGTCTGGGAACCAAGGGGAAGTGGTTGAGAGAAGCAGGAAATGAGAGGGAAGAGGGATGGAAGGTTGGGGCAGGTCTGAGACAGTTGGATTCGCCTAGGTCCCTGCAGCCCCAAGGCCAGCTGTCTGAGTCTTGCAGTCTGGGGCACCGTAGGCTCTGAGTCCCCTTGCACTGTCCGGCTGCAGGGTAGGAAGAGTCTCTGCACCCCCTCCCCCAGTGGAGGAGGAGAGCTCCCACCTCAAAGGGACTGGTAGGCAATTCTCTGGAGAGGAAGAAAAGCCAGGCTCAACCTAGGAAAATGCTCATCCAATAAATGGGAATTAAAGGCACCCTGAGTTTATCCTTGTTGAGATTTAAGAAGGGAGAGGGATTGGGCCGGCATTCACAGAACAAAGACAAATTGTACCCCAGGGTTGAGTCCAGTGACCTTCCTCAGGACAGTACAGTGTAGGTGGTCAGGGACCTGGGCTGTCTGGGTTTAAATCATAGCTATGTTGATTCCAAGTTACTTAACATCTCAGTGCCTTAGTTTTCGTATGTATGGGAAAAGAATACTCATCTCCTAGAGGGTTGTCCTAGTATATGGTAAGTGCTTACAAAGTATTAACCATTGTAATTCTTTATTTACCACCTCTGTAAATTCACATAACTGGCGTCCTGGGCAGTGACATAGTCAGCACTGGGGGTTGGATCTGTATCTGAGGTGGATGCACGTTAACCAAGCTCACAAGCCTGATGAATAAGCTGTAACCAACTCATTCATTCACACCGGCCAGTGCTTGTTGGCGGATCTGTCACCACCTTGATCTCTCTTTTCCCCATGTGGGATCCCCGACTATACTCAGAGGCCCCTTGGGGGACTGGGAACCCTTCTGTGCTCTTATTCATTTCCCTGGCTACTCCCGCTGCGTGACTGTCAGCCCCGTGGGGGAGGGCACTTTGGTACACTGGAGGATGGCAACTCATGGTTGTCAAAAAAATACTTGCTGAATGACTAAATGGTCATCACGTGTTCCGTGTCATAACCAAACACTGGAAACAACCTAAATGCCCAACAACAGGGAGTTGTTATTAAATTGTGGCCCAGTCACCCCACAAAACCAAACAGTCATTGAGAAGGATAATTAGAGCAATTGTATAGAAAAATAGAGAAATGCTTGTGATGTAATCTTAGCAAAACAAAAGAAATCAAAATGGTCTTGGCATGATGTGGATCAATCTTGATATTTTGTTAAGTGAAAAAGCAAGATCCTGGAAAAAGAGTATGAGATGATGCCATCCATGTAAAAAAGGGGGCAAAAAATTGAAGACTTCACTTGCAGCTCTAAGCACAAAATACCTCTGACCAGCAAACAAGTGACTGAAAACACCTGGGCCTCTAGGGAGGGGACAGAGAAGTGGACATTTGGGAACAAGTCACTGACAACTTTTCTACCCTCTAAATGTTGAACCAGGTGAGCGTGTTTCTGATTCAAAAAATCAAATAATTTAAAACACTTCCTGGTACATAGCAAAGTAAAATAGATTAATATCTTTTTTCCTACTATATTCCTCAACTCTAAGGCACAATTCTAACCCACATTTTAAAGTTTCCGTTATCAGAATATATCTCAATCAATGGGCATTCTTAATAGGTTCTTGTGGTGGGTTTTTTTCCCCCTAAAAAGCTTTTACTAAATCAATGCTGAGGCTTAAATTTGATGGTATTTTAGAACCAAGGAAATATAGTACAGAAAGACGTGTCATCTAGAAAGGAACTATAACAATAAAAACCATTGTGTGGTGGGATTGTGGGGATTTTCCTTTCTCAAAATGGTGCTTACTGGTAATTTTACATCATCTTTTCAATAGTTTTTTAAAAACATATTTTAAACTGTTTTCAGGAGATAATAAATGTTTTTATAGGGAAGCATCCCCTAGCACCGGGGTATAGAGCGCCTGTCAAGCAGTAAACCCATGAAAATTACCACTTCCTCAGCTTAGTTTAAATAATTATCAGAGCAAAACTCTGGGCCCTAACTTAAGCTATGGTTACAAGGAGAGACCCATTGTCCTTGGATATTTCCTGAGATACTCACCTTCCAGGAACAGTTTGTCAAACCCAAGACAACACTTACTTGGCCACCATGGGTGTCTATATCAGCAATCGGTTCAGACCTTGAGCTTTGATCATATAACATGTGGGATACACTAACAACGGTCCAAACTGATGACTTGAAGTCTGTCAGGAACTGACTATTAGTAAATTTCATGTTTGCAAATTGCTGCAAACCCTTGTTACTCAAAGTGTGTGTGAACAAGCAGCAGCAGAATCTCATGTCCCAGGCTTACTGAACCTAAGATCCACATTTTAACAAGACTCCCAAGTGATTCATATGCACATTAGAGTTTGAGAGGAACTACTGTAAACTGTAAATTGCAATATAGATATTAGCTGCATTATTATTAATGAAAACAAAAAACGAATAATAATTTCTTAATCTGTTTTCAGAGACCTTCACATTATCACCTCATTTGGTTTTTATAGCAATACTATGAGTTAGAGGGTTTTTTTAAAAATTTATTTATTATTTTATTTTTGGCTACATTGGGTCTTTGTTGCTGCGCGGAGCTTTCTCTAGTTGCAGCGAGCAGGGGCTACTCTTCATTGCGGTGCGGGTGCTTCTCATTGCGGTGGCTTCTCTTGTTGCCGAGCACGGGTTCTAGGAGTGCCAGCTTCAGTAGTTGTGGCTCGCGGGCTCTAGAGCGCAGGCTCAGTAGTTGTGGTGCATGGGCTTAGTTGCTCCGCGGAATGTGGGATCTTCCCGGACCAGGGCTCGAACCTGTGTCTCCTTTCTTGGCAGGAGGATTCTTAACCACTGGGCAACCAGGGAAGCCCCAGAGTTTTAGAGTTTTTAAACCCCAGTTTACAGAAGAGGAAATGAGATTCAGAGAAGTAAAGGGAAACTTATTATATTGAGTTTTGATTTGGCCTGTAGTTAGGAAAAAGGTTGCCAATTCATTGTTCAGGTACTCTCGTGATTTTTCAATGATGCAGACATTTGATGTCTAGCCAAACTGGGAGGTAAACAATAAATGCTGGAGAGGGTGTGGAGAAAAGGAAACCCTCCCACACTGTTGGTGGAAATGTAAACTGGTACAGCTACTATGGAGAACAGTATGGAGAGTCCTTAAAAAACTAAAAGTAGAGCTACCATATGATCCAGCAATCCCACTCTTGGACATATATCCAGAGAAAACCATAATTCCAAAAGATACATATACCCCAATGTTCATTGAAGCACTATTTACAATAGCCAGGACATGGAAGCAACCTAAATGTCCATCAACAGAAGAATGGATAAAGAAGATGTGGTACATAGATACAATGGAATATTACTCGGCCATAAAAAAGGATGAAATAATGCCATTTGCAGCAACATGGATGGACCTAGAGATTGTCATACTGAGTGAAGTCAGACAGAGAAAGACATATATGATATCGCTTATATGTGGAGTCTAAAAAAAAAGGCTACAAATGGGAGGTAGGCCCCTGCCATCCCTTTGAGCATCCTTTTCCAGTCTCTGCTAGGATTGTGCTTCTCTCTCAATGCCCAGGACCGTCCTCTCCCTCAGGAGGAGACAGATGACAGTCCAGTTCATGTGGCTAGCCCCTCTTGTCTGCTTATCTGGGGCTCAAAGTGGTCTCAGCCTCTGTGTGTGGGGGGCAAGGGGGTAAGGGGGTCTGAGCCCAAGGCTGAGAGTTAAGTAGACTTGACAGCCAGTATAACAACAGGTTGCTCGTCTGGGAAGCCAGATAGGTCCTTACATCAGCCCTGCAAGGACTTTTTAATTCTAACTCCAATTAGAATGGCCCATTCTAATCAGAGGACCAAGACCAGGATGAGATTAAGCTGTGCTTGAAAATAATTCAGGATTAGTGAGAAAAGAATAGAAACATTTATTTCTCAAGAAACTTAATTATTATTTAAACCTAAGAGTTTACTTTTTAAAAGCAAATCATCACGTCGAATTATTTACTTGGCTATTTAATGGTTACTTTGTTTAGCTCTTTGATGAAGGGTTGGAGTTCTGTTTCAAGAAAAGATGAGGAAGCATATTGCTTTCTAGCTCAGTTAACTATATCTCCAACTTAAGCCATGTATTCAGACCATATGAGCTCAGAACAGGAGCAGCCCACCCTGACTATTAGGAACCTAAGATGAAAAAGAGAGTCCTGAGGGCTAAGCTCACAAGGTGAAAATAGCCATAATACATACTAAGTTCTTCCTGAGTCAGGTGGATCCAGTTTTGCACTTTTCATATTAAACAAAAATCTCATGTGCAATGATAGAAGCATTTTGGAAGGCAATTTGGCTATTTATCAAGAATTATAGCAGCTGTGTCTTGGGTAAGGCTCACTGCTTTCAATATTTCTTTGAATGAGTTATTCCATTCCTGAAATTTTATCCTCAGGAAATAATTTAAGGCATAGAAAAAACTCTAGCCAAAAGAGCTCACCACAGCACTATTTTAATTTTTTTTTTCTATTTTTTGGCCATGCTGTGTGGCGGCATGCAGGATCTTAGTTCCCTGACCAGGGATCGAACCTGCGCCCCCTGCAATGGAAGCACAGCATCTTAACCACTGGACCACCAGGGAAGTCCCACCAGAGCATTATTTTAGATATTCAAGCATTGAAAACCCATAGCATCTGAGAGCAAGGAAATAGGTAAATGACCTACAGCATATCTACCTAATGATTTATTAAGTAGCCATATTTTAAATGATGCTTACATTTAAAGTACATTTGGTATTGAACTGGATTGTCCCTCTATTGCCTTTCATCTAATATGTGAAAATGGTTGAAACAAAGTTAAAAATGAAAGTTGTAAGACAAAGACTATTTGTAAAGTACTAGCTATAAAATTTGGCCTAAGATATATTAGGAAGGGTCTGCCCAGACTATCATCATCTTCTTTATCCATCCAAACCCGAAGTCCAGCCATTCTTCAAGTCCTGTGCTGCCTCCTCATCCCTCCCTCCTCACAGCTCCTACAGTACACATTGGCCCGTGATAGGCTACCTCGTGCAGTTGGTGTTTTCATTCAGTATGTATCTCTCTCACTGGGATCCTTGACATCAGTGACTGGGTTTTAAACCTCTTTTATTCCGCACAGCACACAGCTCAACCCCTGCACCCAATCACTCATGAGTCCTATTGATTTTACTTCCAAGCTTTCCTCAGCTCTATCTTTTCCTCTCTATCCTTTCAACTAAGCCTCATCTCTCACATGGGTTACTGCCACATTGTAGCAATCAATGCTGTATCAGTTATGGTGCTTTAGGCTGCAAGTAACAGAAAAGTCCATGTGGAGTAGCTTACACAATGAGGAAAGTCTGTTCTCCCTTTTTTTTTTTTTTAACTTTTATTTATTTATTTATTTATTTATTTATTTATTTATTTATTTTTGGCTGTGTTGGGTCTTCATTTTCTATGTGAGGGCTTCCTCTAGTTGCAGCAAGCGGGGGCACTCTTCATCGTGGTGCACGGGCCTCTCACTGTCGCGGCCTCTCTTGTGGCGGAGCACAAGCTCCAGACGCGCAGGCTCAGTAGCTGTGGCTCACGGGCCTAGTTGCTCCGCGGCATGTGGGATCTTCCCAGACCAGGGCTTGAACCCGTGTCCCCTGCATTGGCAGGCAGACTTTCAACCACTGCGCCACCAGGGAAGCCCCTGTTCTTTCTATTTGAGAGAAAAGCCCTTTCCAGAAAGCCCCCCAGAAGACTCTCCCTCGGGGTCCACTAGCCAGCACTGGGTCACACATTCATGCCTTAGCTGCAGGGGAGGCTGGGAAAGCCATCATTTATCAGTTTCAATCTCAATAGTGGGATGCAGGCTCTACCAGCAGGAATGAGAAGAGCGTGAAGAGGCAGTTTCTATTAGGGTAGGGAACCAATAGTGTCAGCCCCAAACTTCCTGCCTTGGGTGTCCCCACCCCTTTAATCCATTCCCAACACTGCCACTATTAATTCACTCATTCATTTAATTAATGATTCATTCATTGTATTAGTCAGGTTTGGCTAGTTTATGTTCCAGCAACAAACAGCAAGGGGGAAGAGAGAGCATAGAGATTGGCACCAGCTTTTACCTGCTTCCGCCTGAAATGCACCTATGTTTCACCCATCATCCCCCAACCCCCCTCCCCACAACCATTAGTCTGTTCTCTGTATCTATGAATCTGTTTCTGTTTCATTATGTTTGTTTGTTTTGTTTTTAGAGTCCACATATAAGTGAAATCATATGGTATTTGTCTTTCTCTGTTTGACTTACTTCATTTAGCATAATACCCTCTAGGTCCATATATGTTATCACAAATGGCAAGATTTCATTCTTTTTTATCCATTCATCTATTGATGGACACTTAGGTTGCTTCCATATCTTGGCTGTTGTAAATTATGCTGCAGTGAACACAGGGGTGCATGTATCTTTCTAAATTAGTGGTTTTGTTTTCTTTGGATAAACACTCAGAAGTAGAATTGCTGGTTCATATGGTAGTTATATTTTTAATTTTTTGAGGAATCTCCATATTCTTTTCCTTAGTGGTTGTATTAATTTACATTCCCACCAACAGTGCATGAGGGTTCCCTTTTCGATTCTGCTTACATTTCATTGGCTAAAGCAAGTCCTGTGGCCATACTTAGCTTCAAAAGGGCACAGAAGTGAGATCATCCTTCACGCAGGGTAAGCCGCATGAACAGTTACCAAATCCAACAAATATTTATTTAGTGTTGGCTATATGCAAAGAGACGTGCTAGAGATGTATTGGTAAGAAAAACAAAGTATCTGTTCTGAAAGCTTTTACAGTCTAGAAGCAATAGTCTACCCCTTCCTTTATGTGCTCAGGCTAATATTTAGAGACTTCAGTTGTACCACCACTTACATTTTCATTGCATTAAAAAAAAAAAAAAAGCTTGGCTGTCTTCCTGAATAGGCTGTAAAACCTCAAAGATGTCTTATCCTTTCTTGTAAACCTCATACCTAGAATTGTGCCTAGTACTAGTAGAAACTTAATGTTTGTTGAATGATGTATGAGATAGGATGGGCTCAGCTACGGAACAGGAAGCCCAGATGACAGTGGCTTAAACAAACAGGGTTTGTATTTTAACATTTAGTGAGAAGTCTAACAGCCAGCAGCTGCTGGGGCTGATTTCTCTGTTCAACAGTGTCATCCAGGACCCAGACTCTTTCCAGCCTTACACTTTGATACACTTGGCTTGTTGGCTTTTCCTCCCTGTGATTGTGCTTCATGATCACAAGACTGCTGCCACTGCTCCACATAATATATTTTTAAGGCAGGAAAAAAACAGAAGGGGCAGCAGCAGGGGGCTGTCCACTGGTAACTGTCCCTTATAGCAGGGAACAGAAACTTTCCTAGAAGACACCCGGTAGTTTATGTCTCATGGCCAAAACATGGATCATACGGCCACCCCAAGCTTCGAGCAAGGCTGGGAAAGAGAATATCGGGATTTCCAGTCTCTGTGGTTGGCGACGGCCAAGAAGGGGCTGGGAATGGTTTGGGTAGCCAACCGAAAGTTTCACCACAAATGAAGAATATGTGCTCAATAAGTACTTATTGGTGGAAGTTTAGATTTTTATGATCTGGTTCTTTATTGATTTTTAATAACATATAAAGAACCCTCATCACTGCTGTGTCTAACCAGTGTTGAGTGCATCCTCTGTTCATGCTGGGAACTATGGAATTTCCTCATTCAGTCTTTGCAACCCCGTGACAGAGGTATTATCAATCTGTTTTACATAGGAAGAAACTGAATCCCAGAGTAGTTAAGCAGCTTGTTCAACATGCTCACTTACCAACCGGTAAATGATGACACAGGGGTTTGAATTCCAGTGTCTGAGTCCAGAGCCCATGATCCTATCCTAGAACTTGAGGTCTAGAGGTGAACAGAGAGCTCATCAGACACAAGCCCTTTATTTCATAGCGCTGAAGCCCAGGATGGGAGGTAACCTGCTCAAGGTCACACAGCAAGCCCAAGTCAGAGCCAGGCCCAGGACCCAGGAGTCCTGACCCCCAGGCCACGGTTCTATCACTCTGGGCTGCCTCTATTTAGAAACCTCAAGTTAGTTCACTGATCTTTAAAAAGACAAAAATACCAAATGGGATCCTGTGGACAATTCAGTTTTTTAAAAAAATGTATTTGACCTAAGTTTTGGCAAACTAGAGCAAGTTGTTTCCTTTTTTGGAGTCAAAACTTAGCAATTAGTTGGTTCAAACTCCTCTACCCATCTCAGTGGAAAGTCTAGTCTGTACAAAATTTTTCAGTTCTCAAGTGATAAAGAGGAAGGAAAGAATGCAATGGTCAGAGCCTCAGCTGGGGCTTACCAAGATTACTTTAAATTCCAAGCTCATGACCCAGAAATGCCTTATTTGTGGTGTTTAAACATGTCCTATGTAACACTGCCTTGGGAAGCCTCTTGATAGAGTAAAATGTGTACGTTTTGAATCCCACTTCTACCACCAACTAGCTGCGGGAACACATGACCTAGGCCCACTGTGAGAATTGAGTGGAGCTAACGTACAGACAGCATCTGGCACAAAATGGGACAAACCAAGTGTCATTTCCCCTTCCCCTGTCCTCTGGCACTTCCCCTTCAGACTTGGGGCTGAAACACCTCTTGCACACAATTTAACAAGGAGTGCCTGCCTTCGAACACTGCTTCCTGTTTCAGAGGGTCAGAGTCCCTTTTGTCGACAGGACTCAAACCTTTCAGGGGAAAAAATTTGCTTAAATTGAAAAGTCATTTTTGTGTTGCATTTACGACCCTAGAGCATCAAGGTTATAAGCATAGGCTCCTGAATCACACAGAGGCTCCGCCACTTCCTGTGTGCGTAGTTGTGTAACCTCCTTGTGTCTCCGTTTCCTTCTCCATACAATGGGGGTAATAACAGTACCAACCTCAGGCGGCTGCCGTCGGGATTAGATGAGGGAATGTGTGTCACTCTGTAAGCATGTCATACAGGTTTGCTGGAGCCTTGTTGGATCCTTCAATCTAAGATAGACTGGGACCTAGGACCCTCTACCAGAGCGACACAG
Organism: Balaenoptera acutorostrata; assembly: GCF_949987535.1. Classification (NCBI taxonomy): domain Eukaryota; kingdom Metazoa; phylum Chordata; class Mammalia; order Artiodactyla; family Balaenopteridae; genus Balaenoptera; species Balaenoptera acutorostrata. The sequence continues at coordinate 68,860,604 of NC_080073.1, read as the reverse complement.
TACAAAGAAACTATAAGGGACTAAAAATAACTATATACATGCACAGTTGGGGCAATTATGAAGAATAAGACATAAAAAGGCCATAAACCTACTTCTATTTCTGAGGTACTAGGAGAAAAACAGGGTGAGTCCTGTGCATGACTCCTGCACACAGCACCACCGAGGGGGTGGGCAGACCACCTAAGCTACCCCTCTGGCCTGACCCACCAATCTGCCCCTACCATCACCCCCTTTAAGGAACCAGCCCACCCTTCTAGGAGAGCGAGCAAGGGAACCCATTATTTGTTTTTGTTCTTGTTTTTTTTAAATTATTAGCACCTTTTAAATTATTATTTATTTATTTATTTATTTTGGCTGTGTTGGGTCTTCGTTTCTGTGCGAGGGCTTTCTCCAGCTGTGGCAAGCGGGGGCCCCTCTTCATCGCGGTGCACGGGCCTCTCACCATCGCGGCCTCTCCCGTTGCGGAGCACAGGCTCCAGACACGCAGGCTCAGTAGTTGTGGCTCACGGGCCCAGCTGCTCCGTGGCATGTGGGATCTTCCCAGACCAGGGCTCGAACCTGCGTCCCCTGCACCAGCAGGTGGATTCTCAACCACTGCGCCACCAGGGAAGCCCCCATTATTTGTTTTTGCTCCCAATAAAGCCTTGCCTGAATTCCTCGTCTGGCCTCTTATCAATTTCTATGGATTAAAGAGTCCAAGGACCTGAACTGGTAACAAATCTCTTCCATAGCATTTTTCATGAGTGTTCAGTGTGGGTTAGACAAAACATTTTCTCTCCTTCTTTTAAGGATAAGGACAATTGGGCAAATGACAGCACAGCAGGGCAGCACAGCAGGCAGTAGGAGAGAACTCAGGACTGCAGGCAGGATACGGGTTCGAGTCCTGGCTCTGCCACCAGTGCCCATGTGTCCCTTCTGTTCTCTGGGCTTCAATTCTCTGCTAATCACGGCTATTCAAATGTCTTCTTGGAAGCCTTAAGTGACCAAGACTAGCAGGAAACAACAATTTGGTAAAGGTTTAGAATTCTGTAATTTGGGCTTGAGAATGAAGAACTCTTTCAAGATCTTTTCCCAGAACAAGAAGAGTCAGTTAGGAAGGAATAGCAGCATTTTCCTTGGGCGAACTTGAGGAGTCCCCTGCTTGTCCTCCTCATCCTGCTCCCCCTCCTCTGTTCCTCCTTGGACACAATGTGACTGCCATCCTCTACTTTGCCCCCACATACCACCATAAACGAGTTCTCAGATCCTTCTCCACACTCTGAAAGAAATGCATTCAACAAACATGCACATTTACCTTGTCAGCCCCATGAGGGCAGGGACCGTGCCTCAGTCCACTGCTCTGTGTATGGACTGAGACACAGAGCAGTGGACTGAGGCACGGTCCCTGCCCTCATGGGGCTGACATACTACAGGGGCAGACAGAGGCAAGCAAAGTAAACAAGTAAAATATACAGTGGAGCAGGTGGAGCTGGCCAAGAGCTGGATTTAACTGGGCTGGAGTTTTGCCAAGTGAGTACAATCTAGAAAGCTTGAGGTACGGGAGGGGAGGCTGTAGATAAGAGAAGAGTTGCAATCACTAACGATGGAGTTGAGGCAGGGAAAGGAGGGGAGAAGGGATTTGAAGGGGACAGTGAAAGGTAGTGAGATCAGTGGACTATGGGGCCCATGGGAGTAAAGGCTTGAAGAGAAGAGCTAGAAAGAGCTTTGAACATGGGATATTCAGAGGGCCTAGGGCTTGAGTGTGGGGCTGAGTAGTGAGCCAGGGAAGATAAGATCATTGGGGGAGAGGAGGCCATGGAACAGGGAGGACAAATCATCAGTGGATCGGGCAAATGGATGGTGAAAGCACTGAGCGTGATGGCAGGATGAGTGGGACAGAGGACAGTGAGGTGGGAGTGAAACTGTGTGCGACACTTTAGGACCTCTAGGGTGTACGAGCCACCCCTCCCATGTTCCCCATCTCTTGAGGTAAAAGGCTTTGCTTCAGGCCCCTCCTCCGTCTCAAAAGTCTGGCTCAAGAGATAATGATTAGGAAATTCGAACACCCAGAAACAAAGAATAGCTGTTGGGCTAGGAAACTTAACAATTTAGACTATAAATCAGGCACATAGCAGAGTCACTGAATTCCCAGTTCCCTGAAAGATATAGATAACGAGGTCTGACACACATTCCTAAACTGTTTTTACACAAACCAGACCTCTCCCGCTTGCAACCAGGAAAACTGCTGACCACAAGCACATAGACCCCCAGGCCAGTTGGGACCAGAAGGTTGATGATGTTGACTCCTGAAACCTCACCCTGTTACTTCACTACCAACCAGCCAGAAGAATGCAACCCACACCCCTAATATTGCCTTTAAAAACCCTTCCCTGAAAGCCACTGGGGAGTTTGGGTCTTTTGAGCATGAGCTACCCGCTCTCCTTGCTCGGTGCCTTCAATAAACGCTGTACTTTTCTTCACCACAACCTGGGGTCAGTAGATTGGCTTTGCTGTGTGTCAGGCAAGCGGATCCAAATCCAGTTTCTGTAACAGGAGATAAGACCTTCAGATAATTCGTAAATAGTGACAGTGGTGAGAGGAGGAGTTTGTAAAGTCATATTTAATAGTGTGACTTAATGTTACATTTGAGTAAAACCTCTTTTGTTTTATTGTAAGAACTGTAGAGAAGGAGAGAGCTGTTCATGGCATGAAAAGCAGGACTGAGCATTAAAAAGTTGACAAAGACCTGGAAGTATTTCGTTTCATCAAGGATCAAAGCTGTCAGCCTAAGGGATATAGCTCTACTTGTGCAATCATAGCAGCCCTAAACTGGTGGGAAGGTATTTAGTTTTTTATGGGTGAAGGACCTTCCTTTTCTGTTTGTTTGTTATTTTATTTTATTTTTTAAAATGAGCACTTTATTTATTTTTATTATTTTTATTTTCTGGGGGGGCCATGCTGCACAGCTTGTGGGATCTTAGTTTCCCAACCAGGGATCGAACCCATGCCCTCGGCAGTGAAAGCGTGGAGTCCTAACCACTGGACCACCAGGGAATCCCCCCAAGGACCTTCCTGTCATCCCTAAAATACCAAGCAGAGAGCCACCATTTCAACAGAGGCTTGAAATAATATTATAATGATAATTCATTAGTGTCATATATTAAAAGCCATTGACTGAGAGCCAGTGGTATAGAAAAGTTAAGACAGTGGACTCTGCGTGGGTTTAAATCCCGGCTCTGCTACTTACCACTCATTTAACCTCATCTGTATGAGGGGGATAATAATGTCTCAGCTTCTGAAAAGTAAATGAGCTGAGAGGTTGCCTGGAGTGTGTGAGGACTTAAAAAATGTTGGTTAGATATTCTGATCTTTCTAATCTTTGTTGGCAAATAAACAAGAAAATAAGGCTTTGAAGCCCCTGGCCGTTAGTTCTTTGTATGGAAAAACAGCCAGAGAGTAAGGCTGAGACAAGGGTCCTACCTCAGCTAATTGCATTTCAACAGCCCCTGGGAGGCAGTGTGGCGCAGGGGTAGTGAATCTGTGCTGGGAGTCAGAAGCCCTGGGTTTCCGTTCCTCCTCAGCCTGAGGCCAAGGCCAAGTATGGCCAAGGGCAAGACAGGGTGTCTCTGAGCCTCAGTTTACCCACCTGTAAAGTGGGGACGATCATTCCGCCAGGCCCACACACAAGGTCGTTTTGAGGACCAAATGAGGAAATGTTCCATGAAGGTAAACGGTAACTCAGTTCACCTGTGTTGAGTGCCCACCTACTGCATGCTGGGCACAGGAGAATAAAATTAGGCCTGCTCCCTCCCCAAAGAAGTACCCAGAAGACAGGACATGTACCCAGACAGCCAGAGTCTATGGGAGAAAGTGCTAAAGGAGTCTGATTATGGAAGGAAGAAGTATCTTTATGGTTGAGTCTATGAGCAGATTCAGGGAGGATGTACTGAATGGTGCCCAGTACACTCAGCAGCTCTCCTTCTAGAGCCTCATCCAGCAGATGTACCTGCTCATGCCAGATGACCTGAGGTCAAGGCTGTTCACTGTAGCATGCTTTATAGCTGCATAAGTTCAGAGCCCCCTAAAACACCCACCAAAGAGAGAATATGTGGGCTCTATAGCAGAATAAGGAAAAGCTCTTTGTGAACCGACATGCCAATTTGGGCTTCCTTCCCCTTCCTCCGGATGCTCTCAGACCCTGAACTTGCGTCTACCATAGTCATTATCATGGGCTCCTTGAATTAGAAGTGTCCTTGATAACAAGGAAAGCTATGACCTGCAAGTGTGTGAACATAGGCCCCACTCGGCCCCAAGCCCCAGAGAAGGGTTACTGACCTCTTTCTATGAAGAAATCAGGGGCTTCCCTGGTGGCGCAGTGGTTGAGAATCTGCCTGCCAATGCAGGGGACACGGGTTCGAGCCCTGGTCTGGGAAGATCTCACATGCCGCGGAGCTACTAGGCCCGTGAGCCGCAACTACTGAGCCTGCGCGTCTGGAGCCTGTGCTCCGCAAAAAGAGAGGCCGCAACAGTGAAAGGCCCACGCACCGCGGTGAAGAGTGGCCCCCGCTTGCCGCAACTAGAGAAAGCCCTCGCACAGAAACGAAGACCCAACACAGCCATAAATAAATAAATAAATAAATAAAAAAGAAATGAAGCCCAGGTTTGCCAGGGCAGCACAGTCGATAGGTGCTGGGCTGGGATTTGTCCTATGACTGACTTCCTGGTTGTTTTATGTATCTGTTGCCCCGCCCCCTTTGAGACTATTCATTCTGTAAGGGCTGCGGTCAGTTTTCTTATCTTCTCCTTCAGGGCCAGGCAAAGTCCACCCCCCTTAGAAAATACTAATTCTTGAGATGGGGATGGTCATAAGAAGGAGAAGCCAGGGTAGGACCGTCCCTAAGGAATCTGTATGTCAGGGGATGGGGGTGGAGTGTAGGGGTGAACAAGTTGGTCCTGGGTTGGTTCAGAGGGAAGGGGGGAAGATGAGCATCACCATCTGAGAGAAAAGGTGTGGTGGTGAAACAAGACAGGACAGATACAGTTCCCATCTTGGGAACTTGGGGAATTAAGGGAATTTGCTGGAAGCAGACAGGTGGAGGGCCAGAGGGGAGCAAAAACCATCTTCCATTTTCATCTAAACGTCTCAGAAGATTCCTGTGTAAGAAACCTACATATAGACTCCCTCAGGTACAGACACACTTTACCATCTCTATACAAAGCTATTCATTGCAGAATTGACTGTAAAACAATGGAGCCAACTCAATGTCTATCAATAAGGAACTGGTTAAATAGTCAGATTTTCATATGATGGAACACTCTCCAGTCCAAGAAAGGAGGAGGAAGTCCTTACCGCTCTGATACAGGACAATTGCCAAAATATATTTTAAGTAAAAAAATTCGAAGTGCATAATCAGGGAAATAAAAAATTTAAACCACAATGAGTTATGATCCCACATGTATCAGCCTGTAAAATTTTAAAAACTGATAATTCCAAGCATCGGCGAGGGAGTGAAGCAAAGGGAACTCTCAAACAGCTGGCAAGTATGTGAACTGACACAACCACTCTGGGAAACAGTTTGCCCTTATCAACTAAGTTGACAATAATGTGTGTTCCCTAGGCCCCTGCAAATGCCCCACGGAAATCCTTACCCCAACCAACCCCCCCAAACATACATACACACCAGGAGAAACAATTAAGAACATTCACACCAGCACTGATCCTAGCAGCAAAAAATTGGAAGCAACCCAAATGTCCTTAAATAGTGTAATGAAAAATTAATTGTGGTATCTTCATACGATGGAATTCCATACCAGAGTGAAAATGATTGGCATCACTCAACTGAACCTCAAGACCCTTAATCTAATCGTGGGTGCGATACAAGCAAGCTGTAGAAGACTGCATGCAGTACACTTCCTTCTATTCAAAATCCAAAAAGGTGAGACACTACCCCATACTTATTATATGGTGACATGAACATATGGCAGGACTGTAAAGGAAAAAAGGGCATGATAAGCATAACATTTAGGACAGTATTTAGGGGAAGAAAGGTGAGGCTGGGAAGGGCCACAAAGAGGATTTTAAAGGCCCTAGGAGAGGTGGTAGTTACCAGGTGGCTTATTGTATTATGGTTTTTTTAAAATAGATATATATTGTATAACTACTATTTTTATACCTAATCAATATTTAATAAAAACAATTTAAAAAATGAGGGCTAGACCAATGTGAACGGTGTGTTACCATTTGTATAAAAAAAGGGACACACACACCCATAGACACACATGTGCTCACGTGCACACATACGCTGATATTAAACTACCTCTGGGAAGTTACATATGCAACTGGAAAAATCGGTTGCCTCTGGGGAGGGGAACTAGGAGGCTGGGGACAAGGAGGGAGACTTTCCTGAATATTTAAATTTTCTGAATCACTTAAATCAATTGGACTTAAAAATAAATAATAATAAAATTTGAAGAGAGACTGAGAGAGGGAGACACAGAGGGGAGGGAGAAAGGGAAGGGAGGGTGTGAGGAAGGGAGGAGGGAGGGACAGGGGCAGGAGGAGGAGGAATGGCGGGGCTCTGGCCGCCAAAACCTTCCAAAACCTTGGGAGTGTGTCCAAAATCATAAGTGGACCCAGAAGCCCCACTGGACAGCCCAGGGAAGCCTGTGTCCTCATCCCACAGCTTGGCCTAGACCCCAACACGTTCTTGCACCTAAGGACAGGGCTGGCTTCACACGATTGCCCACATCAATTCGGGCTCTGCAATCTTTTGTTTCCAGAGCTTTGTTCCTAAACAAGACTCCCTCTCTGGGTCTCTTCCCCTGACCCTACGGTCTTATCTCAGACCTTCGCCCACCTGTGATCTGAACAATTCCTCTGAAGTCGATTTAGTGAGCCGTCATCCTTGATGGCTCTGAAATGTACGTCTGTGTCACCAAGGTCAGCCAAAAGCAAATAGGCCCTTTTCATCCCCTCTTTAATCCTCCCCTCAAGGACCCAGTGTCCTTTGCTCTACTGCCTCATCAAGACCTGCTCGCACATTCTTTATCACGCTGGGATACCAGTAATTCAAAGGAAACCAGGGCCACAGGCATGTCCCCAAGGATCATGGCCTTGAGAGGTAAAGGCATGAAGTGCTAATGGAATTTCAGATACCAGCCAGTGGGCAAGGAAGGATTTGGACACAATGTGCAGGGGGTGCCTTCTGCCCTGCTTGTACCCAGGATGCCTGAGGAGTGACGTATTGGCAGTGTGGGTCTGTATGAGAGAGGGAGCCCCTGAAGCTGGGCTCAGTCCCCCAGAGTCCAATGGCCAGGGATGAGGAGGAGGGGGCCAGGGAGGATTGTGTTACTCTGAACTAAGAAGTTCCTTATTCCCCAAAGAGCCAAGCAGGATCTGGGTGGCACCATAGTACAGAGGTAGGTGCTAAGAGAAGGCTGAGCCACACAGGACAGGATCAGTTCTCCCACCTCACCCATCCCCTCAGTGGGGGGTTCCCTAGTTGAAAACACCTTGGCAGTTCATAACTCTCCCTTGGGAGCAAGGTAATGTTGTACAGGAAGAAAGAAGCCTTGCTGTATGATGGCTCTTAGCGGAAGTCGTTCAACAAGCAGGTCTAGAGCAAACGTCATGGGCTGACGATACTAAGTGTTGGCGAGGCTATGGAACACCTGGACTGCCATACATGGCTACAAGAGTGTAAATCATCCAACCAATGGAAAACTGTTTGGTAGAACTACTAAAGCTAAACACACACCCAACCCGTGACCTAGCAATTCCACTCTCGGGGATTTTCTGAAGAGAAATGAGCATTGTGTCCACCAAATGGCATGTACAAGAATGTTCATAGCAGTGTTACTATGACAGCTCAACACGGAAACAACCTAATGTTCACCAGCAGGAGAATAAACACACTATGGTATATTTGTACAATAGAATACTACTCAAAACAAGCAACAGCTACGTGCATAACAGGAATGGAGCCCAGAGACATGATATTGAATGAGAGAAGCCAGACACAAAAGTACACACACTGTCTGATTCCATTCATATGAAGTTCAAGAACAGGCAACACGGATCTATGGTCATAGAATCCTGGATAGTAGTTACCCTTGGGGGATGGGGGGAGTAGATATTGACTAGGAGGGAACATGAGGAACTTTCTGGGGCACTGGAAATGTTCTGTATTTTGATCTGGGTGGTGGTTTCACGGATGGTTACAAATGTAAAAATTCACAGAGATTCAAGTTTGTGTATCTTAATTACTGTATGTAGTTATATCAAAAACAACAAAAATTGTTTCTTGGTCTAAAGCTCTGTTGCTCTGGCCCCCTGACCGGCCTACTCAGCAGCTTGTTTTGCATTCAAAAGAGTGTTGTGTCCACCTTGGAATGATCTTTCATGCCAGGTGCTGGTGCTGTACCAGAGGGCAGAGAGCGGGAACTTCTCAAGCTGAAGAAGAAAGTATATGGCCTTTTGGGGGCCACCTCGCTCACAGGTGTTTGAACATGGGGTGGAACTTGGTCCAAGATTTATTTCCATGGAGGTGTACCCCCAATAGCAAAAGTTCTTAGGATGGAGAACTATAGCTCTCATTCAATTTCAACTGTTAGAGTCTACCAATACCTTAGCAAAATGACGGGAACAAGCAAACAACAGTAACAGGCAATGGTTGGCACAGGCCAGTTCATGATACTCAGCAAGTGAGGAAAAGTTAAACTTGGGCAGAAGAGCTGTTGGGCCTTGTGTTCCAGTCATGCTGAGAACTTCTGCAGTGACTGCCGACAGCTATCAGCTGATTTCCCAGCAACCCAGTACAAGAAACTAAAATACATGCATGCTCTACCTAGAAAAAACGAGACAGTAGGGAATTACATTAAAATGGTGGAAATGGTTATTTCTAAGTGGTTAAAATAGTCTTACTTTCTCCTTTGCACTTAAAATTTTTTTCCCCCCAAATTAGATAGCAAATAACAAATTTTATATTCTTTTGTGACCAGCTCAGATAAAATCCTTTGGCGGTCTTCTGGACTGTGAAGCTGGGGTGGGTGGGGAGGCCCTCCTCTGGACCCCTATGCATCCTGCACTCTTGCCCACCAGGAACCATCAACGTTGCATTCCCCCAACTATCTTTACGGCCCCTAAAGGGGCCAATACAAAGCAGAAAGGAAGAGGAAGGAACTCAGACACTGCTTCAGAAGTGAGGGAAGTTAGACTGAAACCCTCCACTTCCAACCAGCCTTACAGGTGCCAAGCAAAGGACACACAGTGTTCTCTGAAATAACAACACAACAACCCTTCTGAAGTTTGGGGACAATTAGCTTTTTCTACTCCATGTAGCCTGTGAGTCCTGGCCCTCTTAAGAATATTAAAATTGTAGAGAATACTAACATATATGTAATTATATTGCAATATATATGATATAGCATGCAATATATAATATAAATAAATACAAATACATCTTTATCTTTTCTTTCCACCCTTTAAGGGAAAGGACAAGCAGAAGGGAACCCGCAAGTGCCAAGGTCAAGTCAGAGTTCCCCTCCAGCTCTGGCCCAGACACACACCTCCCTGGCCCCTCTTCTCCACCACACAGTCAGGCAGAAACTTCTTCCCCATCTTTTTTTTTTTTTTTTTTTTTTTTATAGCTTTTTTTTTTTTTTTTTTAATTTTTATCTATTTATTTATTTATTTATGGCTGTGTTGGGTCTTCGTTTCTGTGCGAGGGCTTTCTCCAGTTGCGGCAAGCGGGGGCCACTCTTCATCGCGGTGCGCGGGCCTCTCACTGTCGCGGCCTCTCTTGTTGCGGAGCACAGGCTCCAGACGCGCAGGCTCAGTAATTGTGGCTCACGGGCTTAGTTGCTCCGCGGCATGTGGGATCTTCCCAGACCAGGGCTCGAACCCGTGTCCCCTGCATTGGCAGGCAGATTCTCAACCACTGCGCCACCAGGGAAGCCCTTTTCCCCATCTTTTGAAGAAACTATTTTCCTCCTTCAAAGTCCTCCTTCCTTTGTTCCTGAAAGGCCAGACTGGCTGCAGTTGGCAGGACCAGATGTTCACACTCCTTGCCCTACAGATACCGTGGAGAGCCTGCAGAGCCAGGGGCAGACAAGGCCCCCATACTCAATCTCCCTTCAGCACCTGTCCCAGGGCCTAGCAGTCCTACCATTCACCCCCTCTTCTCTCAAAGCTCACAGCCTGGCCAGGTCAGAAGAGTCTATCTGAAAAGCAAATTCACACTCAAGTGTTAATGGCAACTATTACATTAATGAAAGTGGCCAAGCTGACAAGGGTTTTGGCAAATGCTTTTAATGATATTTTTTAACTTGTTAGGAAAGTGAGATTTTCTGTTCCTAGTCAGAGTGCCCCCACATGCTCCAGTATCACATTTCAGACTTGAGGCCATGAATTTTAATCACAGCAGTGATAAAATTAATTAAGGAAACGTCTACTCACTTCAAGGGCTCTGAATATGTGGATATGGAGAGAGTAGAAAGTGCTGGGTTCTGGATTCTGATCCAGCACTGCCTCTTCCTGCTCTGTGATACTGAGCACACCTGACCTGCCTCTCTGTGTGAAATGAGTTGGGGGGGGGGGCGGTGGGTTGGTGGCTAGATGATCCTTAGGGCTTGACATTGTGTCAGGCCCTCCCTGGGGACCAGATACCTCTGAAGGCGCTGTCTCCATCCTCTGTCCCCCAGCCTCATCCTCTAAACATAAGGGGCTTTCCTCAGCTCTGCCCTTCCCCCTCTCTCCCCTTGGCCATTCTCCTAACTACACTGATGGGCTTCAGTAGCTCCACATTTCTGTCATCTGCTCCTGCCTTCCTCTGGAACTCCAGGTCCAGTTCCATCTGCTTGCTGGGGGTTTTTCTCAGATGTCCTGTAGGCAACATAAACTCATCAAAAACTAAACTCTTCCTCCGTCCTCACCCGCAAACTCACTGCTGGTCCCTCCAGCCACACAGTGACCCTGCCATAACACTCTTTTTTGACTCTGATGTCTAATTAGTTGCCAAGCTGCAATCAAGTTTCTTCCCTATTCAAATCCTTCAGTAGATGCTTGCCACCTACCATGAACTAATGCCTCACCCTGGCTTTGGGGTCCTCTATTAAATCAGTCTGAGAGAGGCTCAGAGAGGTCCAGTACCATGCTTGAGGTCACACAGCAAGTGAGTGACAAGGCTGTTAACCCGAACACACTGCCTCACTCCCTAAATTGTTTCCAGTCAAAGGGGATGGCAGTTGGTCACTGGAGTTGCAATACACACCATACCTCCTAGAGACTGCCCTTTGTTTAAGCTGCTTCATCTATTTACAATGACTTCTTTTTATCCTCCTCTACTAAAATCCTACTCATCTGGTCATTTTTCCTTTATTTGCAAAATGTTCTATAGGGTGAGCTTGTAATTTCGCTCTAAATTGCTTTTGTAATTCAAAATATAAATTCATATATAGGTATTTTTAACCCCACTTGAATTAATTGCTCCATTCTTCTGGAAGCTTTTTCAGAGTTGTCTGCAATGTGTCTTATAAATCCAGTTGTTAGCTTCCTGGGATTAGGACTGTGTAGCTTTGCACTCTAACACATAATATAAGGACTATCAGTACATTAGAGATACTTTGTTAATGTTATACCAGATTGACAGCCTTTACAATTCAGTGACTTCAATGATAAGAATTTCAAAGGCCCTGTGGAGGAGGTGATCAGGAGACTCCTGTGCCCTCCAGCCACACACTAAGATACATAACTCCCAGCCAAGCACAGGAGCCAGGCAGAACCAGAGAGAATGGGTCAGGGAAAAGCTATCCTAGGCCCAACAACCGGTTTGTCCCAGGGAATACTCCTGCTTCTGCTCAAGATATCCCTTTCCAGAAATGTTGGAGCCAGAGCCACAGAGAGGGGAGGGAGGTACAGAACAGGCCAGCATAGCCTTGAAATGCTATGGAGCCCACAAGAAAGCCTTGGCCAGATCCTCATCCCACAATTCTGCCATTTCTTGGCTGGCTGACCTCGGCCAAGTTTTTTAATCTTGCTGGTCTGTTTCCACATCTGCAAAATGAAGACCAGGTAAGCTCAAGGCTCGCTTCCAGCTCTAAAAGGAGTCAGGCTCATGTTCTGACTCTCTGTGTGTCCGGCTCCCTCCCTCTCTATAGAATGGGGTCGGCAATAATGTCAAAGGAGGTGGGAGCAGCCTAGACTCTCCAATTCTGCAAGCGTGGTGAACAGGTGCCCGAGATGTACAAAGGGCCACTTCTCCCACTGAACAAGGAGCAGATGCTCCTAAAGGAATGCGGCTACAGAGCAGCCAAGGCACGGGAAGTAGGCTGGATCTTCCACAACTCCCAAAAGGCAGCGCTGTTGGGGAGGAAAATGTCAGAAACCATTCTTGCACCCCTCCCAGGGGTCCAAGAGACAGACAGGCAGGCAGGCAGACAGAGAGACAGAGCCCTGTCCAGCTGGGAGTCTGCAACAGCTAGACAACCCCATTCTTAATAGGCCCTGGTGTCTTGAAGAGGGGGAGGGCTGCAGAGATTAGGAGGAGAAGGGCAGGCCCCACTGACGACATCAAACACACACAGCAACCGCTGCCCATTAGAACATTTATTTCTCAGAGAGAAAATAAGTTTAAGACAGTCATATTACAGTAGGTAAAATTAACTTTTGTATTCTTTACAAGCATAGATTTTTCTCTGTTTATTACCTCTCTTATACCATCTGTTATAAACAATTCTAGAAAGCAAATAAAGTCACTTTCTACAATAAATAGAGCATCGTGTGCTTCACAGCAGACGCGACTGAGACACATAGGCCCCATGCCACAGCAGGATCTGAGCCGTTTCCCGTTCTAAAAGAGCAGTTTTAAAAATGAGACTCAGAGAGAGACTGAAAGATTCAAAGAGACTGAAAAAAAAAAAGGGAGAAAGAGACTAAGAAAGAGAAAGTGTTGGGGGGAAGAAAGAGACAGACACAGAAAGAGAGAGAGAGAGAGAAAGCCCCGAGATCTTACAACACAGGTTGAGACGAAGGTCACATAGTCCACAGCCGACCGACTACCTGGGGAGGGGGGACGCATTGGCTCCTTTAAATAAACCACACTGTGTGCATTTAAAATACTCAGCCACACAATGGAGGACTCCAGTAATGGAAACTATAGGCCTGAATAATTTAGAACAGTATTTTACAATTATATACACTATGTCCTTCCCTAGCCATAGGCTGTATTGTAGTTTTATTATTGTACAAAATCCAAAACCCCATCCTTTATGTTATAGAGAGTTTTGTTGGTTCCCTTTTAAACTCTGGCTCATGTCCCAAACGTATAAGAAGTCGTGGCGGTTGGTTGGTTGTATTTTTAAAAAGTGTGTAAAAATGGCAGTGATCTCCCCAGTGACTTTGTTTTGTCCAAAACTCCCCTATGAAAAATTTAAAACAATTAAAAAGAACGTCAGGTTAAAAATCAACATGGCAATCAGTGGCCTGCAACCTGGCCCTGCAACTTTGGTGCTTAAGAGGTGAAAAGAAACATCCAGAGAACAGACATCGAAGCCTCTGAAAGTTGTGTTGGTTTGTCAGTCAGCATTCCCGTTTCACAGTTTTTTTTCCCTTCTGTTTTTGAGAAGGTAAAGGTGGAGAGGGGGTTGAAGGAGAAGAGGGAAGGGGACAGAGGGTTTGATAAAAGACTGTGTTCCCTGGAGTTCGGAGCAGCAGAGGCTGGGCAGGGCAGAGCGCAGCGCAGGACACGAAGATGCTGGACTGCAGGCCCCACGCCATCCCTGCTGGTAGAGAGAGAGGCTAGAGGCTGCAGGTGCAGAAAAGGAAAAGCCCACGAGGAGAGGCTAGGAGGAGTGAAAGGGCAGACCCAGCCAAAGGGCACAGCTTCACCCAACAACCCTCGGAATCCACGTGGACAGATGGACACTGGCACAAGCAGCCTGGTCTGCTGACAGGAGCCCATCCAGCCTGAGCCCACCTCTCTGCAAGACAGAAGAGGGCCGGAGGGGCCCTGCCTCAATCTAAGCAGGCAAGCTCTCACAGGCTAGCCTCAGCTGCTTGTCTGTAGCACATGTAAGGGGGTGGGGAGGTGTGCTTGGGTGAAGGGGTCACCCAAGTGGTAGGCTAGCAGCTGGCCTCAAAGGGAATGAGCCATAAAAAGAAAAACATCAGTTTGGTGATGGTTTCTGTCAGTTTGGCACAAGAGGAAGTCGGGAAAGGAACAAGGGAATAAGAGAGACTGGGCAGAGGTGCAGAAGATGGGACAGGGAAGAGGTATGAGGATGGGTGATGGAGAGAGAGGGTGAGCTCCGTGAGATTCCCCGTGGGACCCTAGTGTATCCACAGCACCTCTGGGGTCAGTGTCAGAGCCTCGCTCACCCTGAGGTGTAGTTAGTTGGGAATGGGTTGGAGGGGGCCAGGCACACCCTTGAGAAAGCCCAAGACCTCTTGCTTTCTGGGGCCAGGTCTATCTCCTCGGCTGGGCCCAAGCCTCACAGCTGTTTCTATTTCTAACTGGTTCTTCGGTGGACCAGCCCCTGAGGGAGCTCAGGTGGGAGTTTTTGGCACACAGCAGGCCCACCAGGGGAACCATGCAGTCAGTCAAAACTGGGGCCTTGTCCTTGGGGAGGATACAGCCCAGTCCCCGGCCTGCCATGGAAGGGGCAAGCTGCCAGCCATACGTCTGGCTGGGGCAGGAAGAGGCTTCTCTGTGCCCCACAGGACGGAGGCAGGGCAGGCAGATGCAGGCCAGGCCCTGCCCTTACAGGTAGCTGGAGGTGACAAAGGAGTGGGGTCCCCGCACTCGGCTCAGGTGGATCATCGCACGGTCGTAGGCCACCTGCACTGACTTGCGGATGCTGGTCTTGCGGCCTTCCAGCATCTTGAGCTTGTCCACAGTGTCTTCCACACCCAGGGGCAGGACTTTGTCCCTCGGAAGCCACTGCCTAAAATACAAGCACAGTAAGAAGCCTGGACCATGGTGGGTCCCAAAGGAGGCTCTTCTGGACCCACTTGCCCAGGACCAGCAAAGCCAGGGGGAGGGGACAGGGCAGAGGGAGGCAGACTGGGACGCCACAGGCGGGAAGCCACCAAGGGACTTATTTTGCAGCCAGGCCCCTACCTGGGCCGAGGACACTCACTCAGCTTAGACAGTTGCAAGAGGGAAGCCCGTGTGCCCCCAGGGAGACTAGCTGAGTCATCTGGATGGCTCTGAGCCTCACCCTGCCTTGCAGAGTCAGGGAGCTACAGCTAGGAAGTGGAGCTGATGCCAGGAATCGATGAAATGATCTCTGGTGGGGCCTGCACCTGGTGTTTTTTAAAAGATCCCTGGGTGAATATAACATGTGGCTAAGAGCCCAGCCTTTGGAGCCAGATCTTGGTTTGTATCCCAGTTCTGGCTATGGATTCTTGGCTTTCTGAGCCTCAGCTTCCTCATCTGCAAAACGGATTGGGAGGGGATTAATGAAGATTTAAATGAGGACCAAATGAAATCATGCATGTAAAGCAATTTGCATAAGGAAATGGAGTAAATGCTCAATAAATGATAGCTATTAGCTAGTCCTACCTCTTCACTCTACAGAAGCAGAGGTGAAAGAATCCTCCTGCTGGTGTTTGCAAGCCATGAGCAGACAAGCCCCTTGCGGTGGATCCTGCACTGCCCAGAACTCTCCGCCCAGGACTGAGACATGCTTTCCTGCAGCCGCTGGGAGTGTTGGCAGATTACAGGCTCTCAAGTGAGTCCCGCTCCAGGAATCACCCCCCACCAACATCACGCCCCTCCCCAGGGGCAGCCAGCATTCAATGACTGGTTGACATGGGGGTACAAAGGCACAGCCCTAATCCCTGACATCTCTAATGAGCCACCCAGCTCCAGAGCTCCAAACAGGATGAGCTGAGGCCTCTGCAGCAAGTGCACTGCAGTTCAACTTTTTCCTCTGCCCAGTGCTGCACCCCCTCACCCCCACAGCTCTTCCCAATAAGACTCCTAATACAAATCTCCATCTCAGAGTGTTTCGCAAGAAATCTGATCTGCAATACCCCTCAGTTACTATTAACAACATTAATCAGTGTTATTAGTAACACCAGGTTACTGTTAACATGGCAAATGCAGACCAGCTGCTGGCAGGTAACCCTTCACCTTCACCTGGGTGGACGCAGGGTGGTCGAGCCCACAGCCCCTCTGTGTACCTCTCCGGCACGTCAGCATTAGAACAGCCACCTGGTTGGGCCCCTCAGCCTGCATCCTGGTGCACCCTCCCAGCAGCAGCACCCACTCACCAGGTGCGTTTGTTGTCAAAGAAGAGGACAAGGAAGAGCTTCTCTCCAGCCTCGGCCTGTTTCTGCTCTCCCAGCTTCAGCACATCCAGTGGGGGGACGGGGATGGGGACGCCATTGTGCAGAAGGCCCTCCCGGGGCATCTTGGGATCGATGATCTGGAAGCAGGAAAGGAGACAGCGTTCAGCTGGGGGTGGATGGGATGAACAGTGCACCCTGCTGTAGGACTAACCACTGAACCACCGTACACCAAAGCTATGCAGAGGATTGGCTCTGCCCACAACGCAGTGATGGAGAGGCTGACCTCTTCCAATGACCCTCAGTACCCCAAACAGAAATTTTGACTCTGTTTCCCCATATATTGTCCTAATCCTTTGGCCCTTTCCAATCAGACCTTTCGACAAGGGAGCTTGCTCCATCAACTGTCAGGCCCCAGAGCTGAAAGAGAAGTACTGGGAAGCCAGGGTGGGGGGTTTTCAGAAGTGAGTGGAGCATCTCTGACATCCAGGCCAGACAGACAAACGCCTTCCTCCCAATGTCCCTTAGGGGAGAGGAATGGAGGCCATTTTTTCCCCTGCCAATTTCCCTTTAGAACCTATGCAATTCATTTCAAAATCTCAGGGGCTTCCTAGACACCATGGCTGTGAAGAAGGTCCTGCATCGGACAGAGGGCCCAACCCTTTGGTTCTACCTAAACAGATTTCCTGGTTACCCACCACCTTCCTGTCTGACTATAATCCTTCCTGGTGCATAGACCAGATACAATTTTAGCACCTCCACGGTAAAATCAGAGAGAAGGCAAAAGACTGAGTGTGGAGGGTTGCTGAAGAGGGGAGAATGATGTGGTCGGAAACAAGGGCCACTGGAAGAATTAGTCCTTGAGGCTGCAGGCTCCACAAGGGCAAGGGCTCAGCAAAATGCCTGGTGGCATCAACACAACAATAATTCTCCAGCTCTGTGGAGCACTGACAAAGTTACCAAAGCTCCTAATTATTCACGCATCATCTTATTTCATCCTCTTGCTGATGCTGAGAAGTCTGCTGACAAGTATTAGATGACAGAGGAGAACGCCAAGTACAGAAGGATGTAGCTGGCTGGGACTAAAACCAGGCGCCTGGACCAGGCTTGGGCCTCTGCTGCCCACTGCCTCCTACACAGCCCCTGCTTCCAGAGCAGCTGGCTGATAATCTCTGTGCACCAAGGCCAGGGAGACTTGGAAACTTACGGAGGAAGCAGCTTTCTCCAGAGATGGAGAAATCTTAATTCCTATACCCTGTCCCAGGGGGCCTCTTATAATAATAAATTGCTCTATTTACTTTTGTGTGTCTGCCAGCTTCCCCACATCCTTCTCAAGATAAGCAGCTAAAAGCAGGTCCTCTAGTTAAGAGTTTACTCTAAGGAAGAACCACCACTACCCTGCCCCCAGCTGTGTGATTTGGTAAAAACTCTAACTCCCAGCCTGTCTGTCCCTCCTGGGACTGAAGCTAAGGGTCCTAATGAGAACCACCAGACAAGCCCTCCTGAACTTCCTCGATTATCAACAGTGGGGATAGTGCCTGGCTTGGAAAGTGGGGCAGACTGTGAAAAGTGTCCCCCCAAGGGCAGAAGCAAGATGGGCAAGTCTGCCTCCTAAGGGGAGCTTGCCTCCCTTTTTAAAGAAGACAGAGGCAAATGTATCCCCAAATAATAAATAATGGTCCATTCACTCAAATGTCATGCAGATGTAAAACAACATGGAAATAAAGTCTGCGATAACATTTAACACATTACATAATAAATGTGTACACACACTATTGTTACAGCTATAATATATAAACGATAAATAGAAGCAACAATACAAAATGCTTATAGATGATGTCATAATGCTGGGATTTGTGTTGATTTCCTCTCTTTTTCCAAAGCTTCTGTAATGTAGATACATAATTTTTACAGAAAAACAAAAAACATTTTTTTAAAGAACAAGAGCCTCAGAAATTTAAAAACCGTATAGTCACTATATGCGCAAGTACATATTTAAGTATGCAGAGGAAAACGACTGGGAGAGCATAAACCAAAATAAAAACACAGGTTGTATTCAGGTGGTGGGTTTTTTCAGGTGGTGGCTGAATTTCTTTATCACGAAAGAAAATGTATGATTAAGAAGATAATTAAAAAGGAAAAAAAGAGGGGCTTCCTTGGTGGCGCAGTGGTTAAGAATCCGCCTGCCAATGCAGCGGGACATGGGTTCGATCCCTGGTCCAGGAAGATCCCACATGCTGCGGAGCAACTAAGCCTGTGTGCCACAACTACTGAGCCTGCGCTCTAGAGCCTGCAAGCCACAACTACTGAGCCCGCAAGCCACAACTACTGAGCCCACGTGCCACAACTACTGAAGCCCACGCGGCTAGATCCCATGCTCCGCAACAAGAGAAGCCATGACAATGAGAAGCTCGCACACCCCAACGAAGAGTAGACCCCGCTCACCGAAACTAGAGAAAGCCCGCGCACAGCAATGAAGACCCAACACAGCCAAAAAATAAATAAATAAATTTATTAAAAAAAAAGAAAAAAAAAAAGGGAAAAAAAGAGACTAGTTTTAGACTGGCTTTCTTTGTATTGTGAGATTAAAAAAACAGAACTAAACCTGCACAGTCTTAATCAATTCTTCAACAACTAAGCTGGGGGTCTCACTGACAGCTGGGCATGGAGCCTGTGAAGGCAGCCCCAGGTCCAACCTCCTCAGCGCTGGATCACAACGTGGATCTCCCACCTGCCACTGCTAAGCAGGGGGTAAGGCAGGTAGCATGGGTTCCAATATGACTCCAGCAAGTCGTATAACCTCTTGGAGCTACAGTTTGGTCACCTGTGCAAAAAGGATCAGAGTTCCTGCACTCTTCACCTTAAGAGGCTGCTGTCTATGAAAAGAGCCATAGACACAAATGAGCTGGGAGAGGCTCAGAGCTCTGTGTGCACGCATAGGCTGGCAGGGCGGTTCTCAACAGCCACTATAGATCATCTGGGGAGTTTAAAAAAAAATTCATAAAACAAAGAAACAAAAATATTCACGCCTTGGTCTGGCTTTAGAGAGTCTAATACAGTTGTTCTGAGATGGGGCCCCAGTATCTACATTGTTTAAAAAATTCCCCCAGATGATTCTGACATGCCCCAAAGGTTAGAATCAGTATTTTCAGGGCCAGATGGATATTACCTCCCTAATATAGAAACAGCCCTAAGACATAACAATCAAGGTGGTAAAAATTAGAATTTTTAGCTACTGCTACTACGGAAAAAATGGAAATTTTAGCTACTGTTGGTGGGAGTATAAACCGGAACTAATGTTCTAAGGGGCAACTTGGCGATTTGCATCAGAATTTTGCATAGATGCCCCAAGAAGGCATTCCTAAGACTTCTTCACTGTGAAGAAATAACCATGGATGTGCACAAATGTTAAGCTACAATGATGCTTACTGCTGGCTGTTTATCATAGTGAAAAATTCAAAGTGATCTAAATGACCAACTAGGGAATGGTTAAAATAAGGTACACGCATACGACTGAAGATGATGCAGTAATGAAAGTGTTGCTGATGAAGAATGTTTAATGGCATAAGACATGCATGCTCATGGTGTGCTGTTAAGTGAAGGGGAGGTTAAACAGAGTACGGTCTCATATTTATGCACATTTATGCATTAAACAGAAAAAAAAGGGCTGAGGATATACATCAAGAGGTAATCTCTGAATAGATGGGACTGTGGGTGATTTTGAACTCAGTGGCTCAGAACACAGGCTTTGACATCACACACTTTGAGCCTTGGGCTCAAATTCCAACCCTGCCACTTAATAGCTAGATGACCATGGTAGCAAATAGATCTTTAGTTTTTTCCCCTACAAAATGAGAATAACCATACCTTCCTCAGCATTTCAAGAACTTAGCATGACAGACATTAAGTAAAACACCTAAGCATTATTAACAGCTTTTACAATTTTCTACAATGAGCACATATTACTTTTTGCATAATAATTTTTTTTATTTAGCAAATAAATATATGCTATTAAATTGCTAAGAGCCCTAGCTTCTGTCTGCATACTTTAACCTATTTTAAGTGCCCTAAGCTGGGAGTCTAGCTGGTGTGACCCACCCAGGCTGGGATAAAACCTCCCTCCCTTCTGCAGCTAAAGGCACCCTGACTCCCAATCACACTCTGCTGGCTTGATCCAATCAGATAAGCCCCCAAGGCAAGGCAGGGACCAGACCACCCAGGGAAGGGAGGAGGATCAGGTAGACTCACCAAGGCAGGGTAGGAGGGATAACCTCGGCACTTGGCCCACACCAGCTCCAGGGGCTCCAGGTCTCCACGGTCTTCAAAGGGCATCAGGAGGCTTCTGCCTGGGGGTGGGGGAGGGGAGGAGACAGTGCCCAAGGGGGCATGGAATGGTGCCCAGGAGGCCTGCCCGGGGCCTCCATTTGACTGGGGCAGCCCAGGAATGAGTGAGCAACATCCCCTCCACCCTTCCTCTTCCCTACCCTCTCCTTAGTTCTTAAGACTAGATCAGGAGACAGCAAACTTGTTCTTTAAAAGGCCAAATAGTAAGTATTTTAGGTTTTGCAGTCTCCATTGCAACTACTCAACTCTACTATTGTAGCATGAAAGCAGCCATAGACAATTGGTAAATGAACAAGCACTGCTGTATCCCCATAAAACTTTATTTCTGGACACTGAAATCTGAATTTTGTGTGATTTTCACGTGTTACAAAATATCATTCTTCTTTTGATTTTCAATCATTTGAAGATGTAAAAACCATTCTTGCCTCGTGGGCCCTACAAAAAGGCAACAGGTTACAGTTTGCTGACCTCTGAACTAGAACCCTAGGTTGATGTTCCTTGGAAAAATGTAACTGCTTCATCACCAGGACACCAGGAAGAAGGACTATAACCCATCTTGGCAAAGCCACTATCTGCTCTCTGGGCCTCCCTGACTGGTGGGCCTCATGATGGAGGCTTCATGGAGAAAGATGCCTGGGATGGACATCCCAGTAAAACTACTTGCTAAATGAGTTCTTTAGCAAGGCCATACCTGGCTATCCAGGACACCTGGCTGCACAGCACTCAGCAGAGCCAAGCAGGTCTGCAGATTCTTTTCTTGCCTGTTTTGTCAGAACCTTACACAGGGTGTCCTGCCTGGGGCAGGCACCACATCTCTTCGGCTTACTTTGTTCTGCACCTAATGCATTAGCACATATGGATGGGTACTTCACAAATGTCTCTGAGCACACAGAGGAACCTCCCTTCCCCTCCCCAGTCTATAAGCTGGCAACAGGGAGGTGACCACACTCAACTAAGGAAAAGATCCAAATTCCACAGAGTAGAAATTATGTTCCTAAGGAAACATTACCATCTACATATATAATTTTTTATAAAGTGTATTCCTGATAATGAGGTCTTGTTTTCTGTCTATTAAATCAATAGCAATAACAACAAAAAGACAAAATCCAATACTGAAGAGGCAGGCTGCGGGGAAACTGGTGCAATCATATACTGCTGAGGAAACCGCAGACCAGTCTAATCCTTTCAGAATATAATTTGGCGGTAAGTCTCAAGAGCCGTTAAAAAAAAAAGTATGAACAATCTACTCCAGTAAATTCCTTCCCTGGGAATTTGTTCTTAGAAAAATAACTTTTAAAATGAATAAGAGGCTTTTGAACAAAAATATGGGTTCACTACATTATGTATAATGTTAAAAGTTGGAAATAACCAAATTCTAACAATGAAACAAGTAAATTATAATGCATTGATTGGAAGATAACATTGAAAAAAGCAGAATATGAAAGAGCATGTGTTTTGGATTAGCATTTTGTTAAAAACGTGCCTGAAATAAATAGAAGGCAACAAAGAGAAATGAAGACAATTGTGTTAAGGTGATGCAACAGTGGAAGGTCAGTTTCCTTTTTAAATTTCCTTTGGCATCATTTTAATAATTACGTGGTTTTAAAAATAAGAATAAAATGTCACCACCAGAAGCACAAAGTACGTGCCAATCCGCTCCCAGTTTTGCACTAGATGCTGTACAAATTAACCTAGATATAAGCTCTGCCTTCTGGGCACTGACAGTCAGACAGTAATGAAACATGCATGCAGGCATGCATTCATCAACACACATATGAAAAAGAAACTGATGCTAAGGGAAAATAAAGCAGTTGGGAAAAGGAAAGAGGGGAAGAGAAGCCCTGAAGGCTGAGTGTTAGATGGAAGCTTCAAAGACAGGGCATCCAGAGTGCACACCCCCCATAGGAGGGCTGGACAGAGGTGTGCTCAGAGAACAGCCAGCCCTGCACCTGCTCCACCTGAGCACCACCCAGGCCTCTCCTTTGGCTCTGCCCTGTCCTTTATTCCTTCAGTCCGAGGAGATAAGATCCATGTGTTTTACTGTTTGGACCTGCTGGAGTAGAATGTCTCCATTCTACTCCAGCAGGGAGTAGAAGCATTGGATCACATGAAATTACAGGGTTATGTGTGAAATTCAGTGACACAGGATATCATATTACTCCTGTGAGGGCAGACTGGAAATATCTATCAAAATTACAAATGCATACTTCCTTTAATACAGCAATAGAGTATATCTATAGATATACTCCCCAGGGATACAAAATGATCTTTGTACAAGGTTGCTCACTGCAACATTGACTATGACAATTAAACGAAAACAATCTAAATGTCCATCTGCAGAGGCCCAGCTAAGTAAATGATAGCACACCTATGTAATGGGGCATTAGACAGCCAATAAAAAGCACAAAAGAATCTCCAAGATATACTATTAACTGAAAAAAGGCATGGTTTAGAGGAATGTGCATGTTAGGCTTCTCTGCTCACTCTTTTAAATATACACACAAGTTTTTGGTTTGTGTACGTATGGATTACATCTGGAAAGACACAAAAGAAACCACTAACAGTGGCTATTCTAGGGAGGGGAGAACTGGCTTTTCATTATGCACCCTTTTGTACGTTTCTGATTTTTGTCACCATGGTATGTGTTACTTATTCAAAATAAGATGAATTAAAAAAAAGAAAAAGGAGTATGAATGACCTGGGAGGCAGGGCCATTTCCCTGACCAGTGCCCCCAGGTTCGGAGGAGCTCAGGGTCTGGCTGCAGCCCGCAGAACTGGTTCTCTGGAAGGCCTGGTCCCCCAAGATGCACCTGTACAGCACTCCTCACCTGAGCCGTTGTAGTCAGAGTCTCCGTTCACACCTTCCAGGAAGGGCACTCGAGACAGGGCTGGCTTCCCTCGGCTGCGTTTGGGGGGTGTCAGACCACTGCATATAGAGCAGGGAGGGAGAGAGGAGCAAAATGAACAATTTCAATGAGTAACAACACATCCACTCCTGCTCTCCCATCTCTGCTAGGAGCAGAGCTGCAAAAACCCTTCAAGGAGAATGGTTTCTCACCTTCCCCTAAAAACTCATACTAACCCATGATATACTTCTGACCAGAATGTTCCCACGAAGCTTAAGGAAACATTTCATCCATGTGGAAGGACTGAACTTGGAAAGAGAGGCCTGCTCCCCTGCCCAGGGACACTGGATTTCATCCAGAGGGAAGGTCACCCCAGGCACTTGTCAATCCTTCCAGAGTCTAAGCAGCCTGGCTATGAGGAGGGCCTGTCTCACATCTGCCCAGAATTCTTAACTCTCTGGTTCACACTGCTTCTCTAGAAACCAATTTATTTTTGAGGTACAAAAATCTGCCTCTTTCCCAAATTTTCTATAGTGGACATGCCTTACTTCCTTAATTAGAAAAGACTTTTTAAGTTGGAAAAACAATCCACTTCTCACTTCTACTTTATGTGTGTGACGTTTTTCTTAGACAGAGATGGATTTTTTTTAACTACCAAGCAGACCAGTTTTTTTAAAATATGGCTACTGCAAAGAGATAAAAAATATATAGTAGACAAAGACTAGAAGGTAATAGGCAAAAATGAGAACAGTAATACAAGAATAATGGTATAACTGGAACCCACCCAGGCATCAGTATTTTTAAATTGCTCCCAATGCAATTATAATGTACAATCACAGTTAGAAGCCTCTGGGCAAGAATGATGTGGCTATGGGTTTTTCCCATTCAAACTTTAAAAAATATTACTGCTATATAATTATTTCAACAAAAAAAGTGCTTAAAAGACAAGTCAACAACCTGCAGTAGAGCGAAAATGCTTAAGAAACCCCTAATGGGACACGAAGAGGCCAGGGTGAAGACTGGTTGGAGGGTAGGGTACTCCTGCTTTACTGAATCATAACTGACTTTATCATGGTCTTATACAGAAAACCTGGCACAATGAGAACCTGATGAATCATAATCCTTCAGTTACTAGTAGGTTGGGAGCTTTCTTCCTGCTAGTCAAAATTAGGACCTGTTGGGGAAAAAAACAACACCCAGTTCACATTCAGGATTCAGTTCCCATGCACCCTACAAAAATCTGCCACTGGACTTAAAGAATCTGAGTCCTTATAAAAATGTAAGGTACTGGTAGTTCTATTAGGAAAGCCTCTCCAAGTTCACATCATGGATCTGGGGAGACATCTCCAAATACAACAGAGGAGGGCACAACCAAGCAGTTAAGAGAGAAACGCTGGAGCCAGACTACCTGGGTTCAGAACCTCACTCTTCTACTCATTCATTCTGTGACCTTGAGCAAGTTAACCTCTCTGAGGCTTGTGTTCCCCATGTGTTGCTGTGAGGATTTAATGGATTAATACACAGAAAGCACTCAGTACAGAACACACCAAGTATTCAATAAATAGCAGTTATATAGTAAATATTATTAATATAAACGGCAGTAAATTTTAATGTCTCACTTTAATATTATAAACTACCGACGTTATACTATCAGATGATGAGCTCTGAGAAGGTTGAGCTCAATGAGATAGGATGTAACACCAAAACTAGGTCCATATGTTCCCGTTTCATAGAAAAACCGCACAAGTGACTCGATCATGGCCTGCATTTCAGCCCTCTCTCTAAGTTACCCAGGTCTAAGCAGACAGCCCAATCTATAATTATTTTGCTTACCGGCTTAACATTTATCTCTCCCTTCTAGATGATAAGCTCCTTGAGAACAGACACCTTATCAGGGCTTAGAACAGTACCTGGCTCACGGTAAGTGCTCAATTAATAATTGAATGAGTGACCCATAGAAGCGGGTGCAGCTACAAACTGCTCAGAAGATCATTAGAAAAGATAAACCCAGGGACAGGATGGGAAGGGGATGGGATTAGTGACCAGAAATTCTTTCAAGGTTCTTTATTCTGCGATTATATGATTCTGGTCTAATTAATAAGATCTTCCTTTATGTACTTACCCCCACAATGTAGGAAAAAAGAAAACAAAGACAAAGAAAAAAAACCCTGTAGTTGAAGTCCTGAATCTCCTGTTTTAAACTGCGAAATTCTACTGAGAACAACCGAGTTAAAGAGGAAACACCTTCCAAGGGCATTGTTCCCACACTGAGCAGGGCCCCAGAGAAACTGGTGGCTTTGGCACGTTCTGCAGAAAGGCAAGCAGTCTGAACGGGTGGGCTAACCAGAGCCTGGCCTGGCTTGCTCCTTGCGGCTCACAGCTGGGAAGAGCACCCTTTGTGGAGGGAGGGGCCGAACACACCTTCTACCTTTAGTCAAGGACTAAGAGGGGACAGTTTGATAACCCCACCCCTACCCCACCCCAATGAACTGGGTTTCCAGGCACCCTATCTTTGAAGGGAGTCAGGAACTCCAACCCGGGACCGGGCTAGAAGCATCCTGTAAGACTTTGAAATCTCTGCCTCTTCTCTATGCCTGGTAACTGTGTTTTCCCATTCACTCCTATATCTCTAGAGCTGCAACACGGAGGGAGACAGCTAGGACATTTCTGAGGCTTGGTGGGGAAGAAAATCTGTAAGGAGCCACTGAAAGCTGGGCCCTGCTACAGCGGGGGAGCAGTCCAGGCCCAAGGGGGCATCTGGGGGCCTCCAAGAGCCCAGCACCAGTGTAGAGTGAGAACCCAATAGAACCTACACCCAGCCAGCCTTTGAAGCACTTCAAACACAGACACATAGTATTTTGGTGCTGCCCTGGGACCTCTCCTCCCTTGCTCTGAACCCAGAATCCATCCAATAGCCATGTGGAGGGACCATGAGGTCAGCCTTCAGGACAAGTCATTCTTCTTCTGTGGCACCGAAAGTCTCCCATTTCCAAGAGTCCCCTACTCCCTGGTGTCTTGCAGAGCATACAACACAGAGCAGAGATTCAATAAACTCTTAGATGTGGAAGAAACTTGAAGGTTCTCGTCTCGGAAATCCTCCCTTCAGGTGAAAGAATGAGAAAAGAAACCCATCCCTTCCCAGCTCAAGGATGGTAGAAGAGCTGGGGCCTTTTTCAGACTAAAAGGCAATTCCAAATTTCCTATCTGCCCATTTCTTTTTCCTACACCACACTTCTAAAGAGGCCACTGCTATGATGCCCCAAAAGGCAAAGGGCAAAACCATGTCTATAACTGGGTTATCTAAATGGGCCGGGGGGTGGGTGGGGATTGGCTCAAATGTTAACTTCACTGGGCAATACAGAGGGTGTCCCCACCCTCTGGAGCCAAATTCAGCTCTAAAAACCCTGTAAAGCATCAGCACCATTCCTCCCCCTAGTCAGATCAGGCCTGACAGTCAAGGGTCACAACGTTTCCTAGGAGCTACCAGAGTCACAGATGAGAGGCTTCCGGAAGTAACAGGGGTGCGGGAAGAAAAAAAACTGAGATAAGCAGGAGGAGGTTCAATCGGCAGCTGAAAGGAAAATAAATGGAGAGGTGGCAGAGCTGCAAACAAAGCTTTGGGACAAGTGTTCTTACCTGCAAGCTTCAAATGCCAGTCCACCACTGAGACCCAAACTACATTCTGAGTCAGACCCGCTTTCAGTGTGTTTTCCAAAGCCGTTGGTCACACCTGCCAAGGACACACAAAGTGAGCCTTAGTGTAGAAACCCCCTCTCCCCTGACACATGCTGCAGTGTGAGGCAGCCACCTTGGGAGGGCTCAGCAAGGAGGGGTGGAGAGGATGGCTGGTCCCTCCTCTTGGGAAATGGGTCTTGGGTGGTGGAGAGAACCTGATAAAGGTTTGGGGGAAATGTTGGTTAGGGCAGTGAGCAGACACTGCATTTACCTTCCCATCCTTCTGGGTTTAGTTGAAGGAAAATAGCCCATAGCTCATTCCAGTTACTGTCATTTGACTACGATGGGAAATACCAAGATTTCCTCACTCCGGCTGGTTCACAAGTCCCTGGATCTGCTTCTAATTTCAAGCCTCAATTATCAGGGAGTCTCCTCTGCCTCTTGGGAAGCCCACCCACCTTGCCTCTTCAGATAAACACTCACACACCCTATCCATCACACAGCTGGCAATAGCTAGCTTCATTCTTTTGGGATGGTGTCAGGGGAGGTTGGAGCCGGATAAGGACTGTGTCAACCACACCCTGAGATATCTAGCAGAGCTAGTCAAAGTTGAGGATGGGGGGAACTTTTCAGCAGATCTAAGGCAGACCAGACCTTCCTGGGATGATGGGGAGTCAGATTCCCTGGGTTCTAGACTGGGCTCTGAAATATGGGTCCGTTTTCCTCTTTAAGCCTTGGCTTCTACTTTCGTGAAGTGAAGGTAATACCTTCTTACTTATGGAGGATGCTATTAAGTATGAATGAGGGAAGGTCTGTTTACAGCAGGGAGCCCTTCAGAGGCAAATGAAGACTGTCTGGTCATCCCAGGGACAAGACTCTCACCTGCCGTGAAAGCTTCAACTCTCCTCTCTACCTATCCAATTCCCAACCACCATCCAGAATCCCACAAGTCTGATAGCTGAGCCAACAGCTCTAAGTCACATATACCTTAGCCAGAAAACTGTGAAGCAAGTCACACCTGTAAGAGCAGGTGTCTGAGCCAACACATCTGGACCCTAACCTGGCTCTGCCTCTAACATTATGACCTCAATTTAAATCACCAAAGCCTACTGTGCCTCATCTATAAAGGATCAACACCTGCTTTTAAGAAACTCCACTAAGGTTGTGCAAAAATATTCCTGGGTACCAGGTAGGTGGGATGGTGGAGGAGAAACAGATTCTAGCCCCCAAGCAGTGGGCCCTCTCAGGTTGGATGAGCCTGATGTCTAGACCTATTTCCCAACAGCAGGATTTTTCATTTTTAGTGCTCAGTGCTGTTTGGCTGTGCCTGATATAACTGAGAGGATGACAACAATAACTGCTACCAACTACTGCTATATACCAAGTGCTTTATATAGGCTACTTCCAATCCTTAGAGCCCCGCAAGGAAGGTGTCACTAGCCCCATAGTAGAAATAAGGAATAGGCTCACAGAGGTTAATTGATATGCCCCAGGATACACAGGTAGTAAGAAGATGGGATTTGAACTCAAGTCTGCCTAACTCCAGGCCTCAAGCTCTTGACTCTATATAAACACCCTACCGCCCTACTACAGGGAAGCTTGGACCAGACGGGAAAGGAAGGTACTGCTGGAAACAAAGTATTAGGTAGGAAGACAGAAAAGCAGAGAAAAGCATGTGCTGACCACACAGTCCAAAGCCACCACATAACAGGACATGAGGAGCAAAAGCCAAGAGCAGGCCCCTCCCTGCCAAGTGAGCTGGCCTTCCATATCCCACCAAGACTAAACAACTCTGTCTGGTGATGGAGGCCCTGCATGTCCAGGTCCACCTTGCCCACAGCATTGGCTCCTGATGCTCCTCTTCACTTTGGAGAGGGAAGCCCCTCTCCAAACTGTCCCTCACAGGGACTCTGTCCTTGTTTCTACACACCTGGGCCCGAGCCCTCTGTTCCTTTCTAGTCTGTCCTCATCCCCAGGGCCAGCTTAGGTACTGTCTACTCATGAAGCCTTCCCAACTCCCCCAGTTCCTATTCCCTGAACACCTCTAGCAGTGCTGTCACCTGACACATAACCACAGACTGTCCAGCACTGGGATATCTCTGCACCTCAGGACACCATCTAGTCTCCCCACTGGACGGTAAACTCTCAGAGCTGGACCTGAGTCTGACTTACTGCTCCCCAGTGACCAGCTTGTGTTGGACACGCAGTAAGGACTCTTTAGTGACAAGCCCCTATTACTACCTCTGAGACCCCATCACCGACGGTCCCTTGGCCCACTCTGCTGCAGCCACATAGGTTCCCTCACTGTTCCTCAGACATGCAAGCATGTTTCCACCCCCATGGCCCGTGCACTTGCTAGTCCATCTTTTTGGAACGTCTTCTCCCCAGATACCCAAAGAGCTCACACCTTCAGCTCCTTCAGCTCTTTACTCAGAAAGCCTCCCCTGGCCACCCTTTCTAATACCACCTCAGCATCCCCTCTCCCCCCCTTCCCTGCTGGACTTTTCTCCACAGCTTCTAATATGAGATACAATTTACTTATTTGCTTTTAGTCTACCTCCCCTACAAGATAGGAGACTTGTCTGTTTTATTGATTGATTTTTCCCCCTACACTTTAGTGCCTACAATAATGCCTGATATAATTATCTGATGAATAAATGAACTAAAATGAAGGTAGGAACCATTTTATCATATATAGCTTTATATGCTGCTCCGGGCCAGAGAGAGCCCCAGACACAAGCTGGCCCTCTCAAAACACTTGCTCAAAGCCCATTTCCCCAGGCCACTACTCGTGCACCAGGCCCAACTGTGAGCTACGGAGTCCTCAGTGCTACTACTGGCATCCACAGGGGCCATTAGGGAGGCAGCTGACTGGGGAAGGTGCTGGCTGGCAAGGCAAAGCAGGAAAGCAGATGAGAAGTAGCGAGAGAAGTCACAGGCGAGGTCACCTGTCTCTTCCTCCTGCTGGGGGGACCTCTCCCCTTCGCTCTCACTACAGCTCCTGCTCCTCGGCCGCTTCCGGGAGTGCTGTTCATCCTCGATGCTGGTGGGAGACGCAGGAGAGCCCACTGCGCCATGGTCCTCGCCGTTCTCCAGGGCCCTGTCTGGGCTCCTCTGTAGCTTAACCCCATTCTTGGCCTTCTTGAAGAGGACTGATGTGCGACGGCCCACGCCACTGAGTGGGGCGCCAGCGGGGGATGTATCGGGGGTCATGAGGGACACTCTATTGATGCCATTGTCACTGAGCAGGCGTTTCAAGGGCTCGCTCCCTAGCTGCAGAGGTGATTTTTCCAAAAGCTCATCTTCTTCCACTTTTCTTGGCTTTGGGAATCGGCTTGGAGGTTTGCTATCATTGATGGGTTTCAGAGTTGGGGGATCCGGAGGGGATTCTTGCTCAGACAAGGAAGGCGCAGGCCCAGTAGGCTCCAGGGTTGGTGGGGGAGGCATTTTGGAGTCATCTGTTAGAGAAAAAGAGAACCTGCTTGAACATTTTAGAAAAAGTCTGCCCCTACAAGCCAGATAATGACACTGATAACTAAGAACCAAGAGCATAGGGTATTAGAAGGTTTGAGATGCGTCTCAGGTCTAAGGTGAAGAGAAGGTAGGACTAAGTTGTGTCTAAACTAGTAATTCTAAACCCTGGCTATGTATTAGTCACTTAGGTAGTTTCTTAAAAATTCCAATGCTGAGGTCCCACCCCAGACAAAATGAAACCAAATAGTTAATGATGGATTTTTTTTTTTAAAGCTTACCAGGTGAGTCTGATGAAGTCAGGGTTATAAACCACTGCCCTACACCCAAGAAAGCCCAAAGCCCCCTGCTTAATCAATAATTAGGTAAGTCTCAGCCTCACAGATTAGGGGTCTACAACTCTCTTTAGACCCAGGTGTTTTCCCATCTGTCAATGTATTTTGTTTCATATCACAAGTGAAGCAAGAAGGACAAGCAGAAAGAAGCAGCTTACAGATATGAAAAAACGAGAGCAAGGAAGTTAAATCAGTGGCTCCCGAACATGTCTATTCAACCTCCACCTTAAAAAATGAGACTTTCAAAACAGAGCTCAGATTTCCCTAATCTGAATTTCTGGGAGATGAAGCCTAGAAATTTTTTGAAACCTCTAGAAGCTGTTGCAGCCAGTCCAAAGGGCATGACTCTGCACTGCCTTAGCCCAGGAGTGGGGATGGATACGAGTGGCATGCTGACTGCCACAAGGGAAGCTGGGAAGGGTCACAATGGACACGAAGCCCTCTAATGCTAAAACTGACCTCTCAGCCACATCCTTGCTCTCCTCCAACCTAAAATAAAATGGGCCATTCCCTGCAATTTGGCCCCTTTTCCTCTGGAGATAATTCCCAACCTTCTTGATTGTGTGGATGACAGGCCCTCCTGAGCTACAGGCTCAGATCCAAGGGCTGGTAAGAGGGAGACAATTCTGTCCCCAAAGAAGCGGAGAGGATGGAAAGCAACTCACGTAAGGCACCTGGATCTCTGAGAATCACTTCCCCCAGCTGTCTTTTGCAGTTCTGGGCTTTTCTGCTTGGGATGGGCCTGTAGACTTGGCCAGCTGGGGTCAAAGCCATGAGCCCAGACCATCCTTAGGGTCTTTCTTTCTTTTCTATTCCCCCACACCACAACCTAACCTGCTCTAAGAGCCTTTCTACATGATGGTATAAGTTGAGCTAATATTTAACTGGTATGTGCAACATGGCCATACCATGTGCAAAATACTGAAATACTTCTTTACAAGTTAGTAAACAGCTACTGGGCCCCAGCGTCTGAAACTCCCTGAACCCACTCACAATCCAACAACTAAATATTTGCATCAGAGGCCCTCAGGAGCCCCCTCCAATATAACAGCCAACATCTACTCTGACGGATGAATTTTGGTCTCTACGTATTGTTAAATATTTTGAGTATCACCCCTGGGTATGCACGAAAGTGTGACCCCTCCCAGGGCTTTTGCTTGCCCACGAGGGTCACACCTAGAGTTGGGGAAGGATGTTCCCACTAAGGGATTTCAGCTTAACCCTCCCTTACCCTGGCCCGCAGCCCCTGGCCTGCCCGTGACTGTCTCTCACCTCTGTCCCCATCGTCTTCTGGCTCCTCCTGCGGGGCCTGCTCCAGCACAGCCACATCCCCCCGGGGCCCTGCTGGCAGCTCCCCATTGGACACAGTCTTGTTTAGCGATGCCAGCTGCGGTGGTGGCGGCTGTGCCAGCTTCTGCCGGAGGGCATTGATCTCCCGGCGTAGCAGGCGGACACGGCGGGTCCGGGCCCCACTGGACCGCATGGCACTCACCAGGTCCAGTTTTTCCAGCAGCTCCTTCAGCTGCACCTCTGGAGACAAGTGGGCCCGGTTCTCTGGGATGAGGATGTTGTCCACTGCCAGGGAGAAGAGAGGACAGAAGAAGGGGCTGAAGGACCTGACCAGCCCAGGGCAAAGGGAAGGGCAGGGGCCAATTCCTTCGGATGCAAAATATTCTCCTGGAGTGCCTGGGCCAGTGGCTTCCAGCAGCGTCACTGTGGGGCCTTGGCCCTGGCAACACCGCTCCCAGGAGGGCAGCCACAGGGACAAGGTCAGAATCTGGGAAACACCTGCAGGAAGCAGTTCACAGTCACGATTATGGGCTCCATGGAGCAGGCACGAGGCAGCTTGGCAATCCCTTGGCCTGAGTGACTGTTTGGCTGCTGCCATCGAGAAGCAGAGAGCAGGGGCAGGCAGAGTAGGGAATTACAGAGGCAATTCCATTTTTCTGATGCTCTACCTGCACTCTTCTGAATGAGCCAGACATACACCAGCACTGCACTCCTGCTGCCCATGCTCCAACGCCACACAGAGGGAGTCCAGGAAAGAAAGACCCTTGGTGAATCTTTAGCTTTTCAGACAGACAGCTAGTACCTGATTCCCCTTATCCTACTATTCAAGAAGTGCTCAGGGAATTAACTTTAACCCTTGGAAGTATCCCAGCCACAAGCACATGTACCCCAGCCTGTGCCTATCCCCAGCTTTGCTCCTGGAGTCTACCCTATAGCCCCAAGGCCCATCCTGATCCCTGGCTCTCTGGGCTCTATCCCTGTGCCTCCTCCTGGCCCCTCTCCTCCCTGCCCGTCCAGGCTTCTCACCGTCTTCCCAAGAGAAGCGGTAAAAGTCCTCCAATTTGGGTGACTCGGGCAGGTGGGTGCCCCTCTCGGGGTCATAGCCGATGTTCTCTGCCTGCCGCCGGGCGTGCCGCAGGATGGCCCCTCCCAGGTCCCGCAGGCGGACAGCTGCTCGGTGGAAAATTGTGTCTTTAGCATTATACTTCATGCAGTTGGTAACTATAAGGTTAAAGTCCTCCTCAAACTCCTCCAAGGTGCGGTACAGGTGGGACTCCAGCTTCCGCCTCATAGTAGAAAAATCCATTGGCTTGGATATGAATTCCAGGTAATCTGGAACCTAAACATATAAAACCTGTACAATTACAACAACCATTTACTAGCCAAACAGGCGCACCCTTCAGCGGCACTCTTGCCTCCCCATTTTCTGGCTCGGCCATGCCGGGCTCACTCACAGCCCCAGGGCCCTGGCCCACCCTGGCCTGCTGAGCCCTCACCGTGGGCAAGTCTACTAGCCTTGCTAGACACCCCCAGGTTTTGTACACCCTGTGGCCCAACCCCTTCCTAGCCTGCTCAGACCCTATTTCCATTTCAGGCGGGGCTCACTGCTCAGGAAGTAGGGGGGGAACTTGCCTCACTCAGGTTGACGGGCTCGGCAAAGATGTGTGCGGGATCCTTCTCCTGCAGCAAGTCCAGTGTTGTCCTCAGCAGAACGTTGAATGGCATAAGCTCCAGCTCCATGGCGGCCTGCTGGACCTTGACCTGTCGGGGAGATAGGGAGAAATCAGGACACCCCCCAAAGAGGCACCGAACTTTTGCTTGATAACTTGACTTTCACCAGTTGTGTACAACAAATTTTCACAAGATATTAAGCTGACCACTATTTGAGGAGTTATCTCTGAACTTTTAGCCTAGAAATAATGACACCAACAGCTACCACTTTGTGAACATTTCCTATGCATTCAGCGCTATACCAAAACTTATAGTAATAATAGTTAATACCTTTATAGTCCTTACTAAGTGCCAAGTAATGTTCAAAATAGGCACAAATGAGGTATTTTACAAAGAGGAAACTGAGGCACGGAAGGACTAAGTAAGTGACTGGCCCAAGGTCACACAGCTAATAAGGGACAGATTGGGATTCACAGTGTGTGCTTTTGACTACTATGCCACACTGCCTTTCTACTTATATTACCTCAGTTAATCATCACAATAACCTCGAAGGAGAAACTGTTATTATCTCCATTTTACAAATATGGAATCTGAGGTTTGAAAAGAGTATGATGAGTTACTAACCCAAGGTCACCTGGCTAGAAAAGAACAGAGACGGGACTTATACCTAGGTCTGACTTAGTCCAAGGGGCACACTGATGATATAAAATGTCCCTTGGGCCAGAATTCCCACCTAATTGGCCCTTGACCACCTAGGTCGGCCTAGGGTGACCAGGGCCTCGAGGCTCACCCCCTTAGGCGGCAAGTAGCCTGATATATTTGCAGCAGTGTGCTATACAAATGTTATTTTCCACGTGTGCCCTAATGTAAAAAGGTTGGGAAGCCGTGTATTAGACTATAAGTTCCTGCCTCTTGGCTACATCAAAACAGGCCCGCCTGCATCCCCTGCCTGCTTCGTTTTCCCTTACATTTCTCTGGACCACAAATGGGAAGAGAAGCTCAGCTGTGGGACCAGGCCTGGGACAGCACAGACAGTTTGAATCCATAGACAAGGTCCTGAGATGTCCTCCATGCCCACCTGTGCTAAGTATGGCAAGAGCTGCCCAGTCTCAGCGGTGGAAACTTGGGCTACAGGACCGTGAGAGAAGGGCTTGTGCTGGGGCTGAACGGTGAAGCAGAGTTTGGAGAAAGAGAGAAAGAACATCTTTAACCCAGGCCTCTGAAGCATGCGAGTAACAGCTGCTATTCCTGGACCAGACAGAACAGTTTTGGCATTCAATTAATAGTTTTTGCTCACTGTCATGTGCAGAGTGCTGCCGTAGACACTTCAGGGAGGCAAAGAGTATCAATAATGATGATGATGATAGCAGCTGACAATTCTATAGCCTTATTACGTGCCAGGCACTGTTCTAAGCTCTTTATATACACTAAGTCATCTAATCCTCACAACCTTACGAGATGGGTTCTATTATTACCCCCATTTTATAGTCAAGGAAACTCGAGGTATAAGGAGATTAAGCAACTTAATGTCATACAAGTAGTAAGTGGCAGAGCCAGGATATAAACGCAGGCTGTCTGAATAAAGACACAGACGTAGAGAATGGAATTGAGGACAGGGGAGGGGGAAGGGTAAGCTGGGACAAAGTGAGAGAGTGGCATGGACTTATATACACTACCAAATGTAAAATAGATAGCTAGTGGGAAGCAGCCGCATAGCACGGGGAGATCAGCTCGGTGCTTTGTGACCACCTAGAAGGGTGGGACAGGGAGGGTGGGAGGGCGAAGCAAGAGGGAGGGGATATGGGGATATATGTATACATATAGCTGATTCACTTTGTTATACAGCAGAAACTAACACAACATTGTAAAGCAATTATACTCCAATAAAGATGTTAAAAAGAAAACCAACACGCAAGCTGCCTGATGCCACAGCTCATATTCCTAATTCCTATGCTACACTACCTACCTCAACATTCCCCATGCTCAGAGGCTTAGAATCTCCTTGAACAGAGGTTGGAAAATTTAAATGATTCAAGACTATAAGTGTTTAAAGGACAAGTGAGAAACCCCAGAAGCTCCCAGGTCAAAGGTGATACCCATAAGAATGGCTTGAGAAGCTCTCCAAAACATAAGGCCAGGCTCCCCTCCCCCCCCCCCCCCCCCCCAGATATCCTGAATGAGAAACTCCAGGGATGGGCCCCTGGATAGGCATAGGATATTAAGCTTACGCCTGAGGCCACCAGGAGCTAAAGTCCCTAAGTTCGAAGCCATCAGCAGCACCACACCCAACGCAGAGTAGGCAGGCCTTGGAGCCCATAGTGCTGGGCAGGAAGGTAAGAAAGCTGACACCAGGCAGGGGCTCCTGGGTCTCCTGAAGCCACACTGACAGTAGGAGAAAAAGATCTTGAACAAGAGCCCTGGGGGCTCCTCCTCACCTGCTCCCGCTTGAGCTTTTCTCTTTTCCGAATCAGCTCAATTAGCAGCCGTGCCCGCTCCAAGTCATGCCGGAGCTTCTGCCAGTATTTCAGCTCTTCCTTCACTGCGTTTGTCTTCTCGTCCTGCTCCCGCTGCAGGAGGGAAGGGAAAGGATAGAGGAGCTGTGGGCCTCCTTCCTGCCCAAAGTCCTCTCCCTGCTCAAGCCTCCTGGGGCCTCAGCAGCTAAGAGCCCCATCCCCTTCCTGGACCCATGGTCCCGGAGAGCCCTTCCACCCCCTCTACAACCCTTCCTCCTGGGCTTCCCCAGCCTTGTAACAATGTTTCCTCACTATAGCACAATAACCATTGCTGGGGTGAGAGCTGGGACTGCTTCTCCCTACCTCCAGGGACACCAAAGAGCAGCTGTACATCCTCAGGTCTGGAAAGAATTTCAGAAGGAAACTAATAGACACCTCAGGGTGGAAAGAATTTCACCCTAGAGCTTCGACTTGGCTAGAAAACAAAGCGAAGTTTTTACTACGAGCTTGTGCTTACTGACTTGAACATACTTTAAAACACCACCACCACCACCACAAACGTGATTCTTGCCCTAAAAGAGGTTACAGTGTAGTTGAGGGAAGAAAGAGGCCCAGGGTTTGATACGCAAGGGCACAGCAGCATAAAGACAACAAAAACTGATTGGATAAACTGAACATAAAATGCTAAGAGGACATAAAATAGAGAAGACCTCAGTGGATTGGGGTTAGGTCAGGGATTCCTGGGACAAGCAATCTTACTAGGGTTTCACATGTAATGATGCATGTGGATAAAGAAAGCAGTAAGAAAGGCCTCTTTTGGAACCGAAAGGACCACAAAGCAGAAGTATGAAGGCAGAATTAGTGATTCTTTGCTTGTTGAGAAAAATGGGCTGGCCAGAGCAGAGAAACTGGAGAACCGCAAAAGCCAAGGAAGACCCAGGATCCAGCTGGCAAGAAGCTTCAAATGCCAGGCAAAAAAGCCTGGACGTGGCCTGCCTGGAGAGGGGGAATATATTCCGGAAAAGGAAATGACAGGATGGAAAATGGTTAAGTGTGTAAGACAGTACCAGTTGTAAAGCAAAGAAAGAATTAGAGGCTGGAGACCACCTGGAAAGCTACTGCTGAAATTAAGGGGGCATGGGTGAGCGCGGTAGTTGTGGAATGGAGATAAAGGGCCATATACTGATAAATCCCCCAAAACAGATCAGGAGATGATTAACTGCAGCTCCTTATGGAGGAAAGAGCCAAAAGTAACTCCAAGGTGGGCAACGTCTGAGGTCAGGAGGAAGAAAGTTCCATGACAGTAATGGGGAAATACATTTACGGAGATGAAGGAAGATAATGAATTCAGTTTCCAATATCTGAGTTCAGGAAACAGCATCTACACGGACATCTATAGTTCCTCTGCCCCAGAGGGACTGAGGGCAGAAAAAAGGGAGGGGACAAGACAAGAAACCTGGAGCTACTGCTACACAGTTATTGACAACTACGAGAGTGGACAAGCTCTCCAAGCCAACAGGGAGGCAACAGAGCCCCTGGGAGTGTTACCATTAAGGGGTAAGAATTAGGATCAGCACAGGGTACAGTCAGTGGGGTAGAGGGGGTGGGAAATGGTGTCACAGAGAAGCTCTAAGACAAAGTGATCGTGGTGTCAAATGTAGTCCAACAGTCTATAAGGTGAGAATCTGAGGAAAGACTTGCTGGGCTGGAAGGGGGTCACTGATGTTCTAGAAGAAGCTACAGGGGAGCAAGCAGACCATTTCAAGGAGAGATTGGATATACACTTCCCCTTCAGGACTTCAGTTACAAAAGGCAAAAGTAAAATCAGACAGAACAGAGGGCACCAGAGTCATGGGAAGGCTTGCCTCGTCTCTGGAGTAATGGTGTGGGAATATTTAAAGGCAGAAGTAATGGAACAAGTGAAGAGGCAGAGAGAACTAAATATGTTTTTTAAAAGTCTCTCAGGAGGCCTCCACCATCTCGGAAAACACTAAACATGCAGCAACTCCAGTTGCTAATGCCTAAAAGATCACCCCAACTGGGCAGGCTGTGCGCTACAACCTAGATGGTTAGTGTATTTTTTATGGAACATTTTTAGGCAGATGGCAGTATAGTGTCTTAAGGAAAGTATGCCTTTTCCTAACTTATACAACATGGTCACCTGACTCTCACTCAGCCCACTTCTTCCTTTCTGCCATATCTAAAGGGTTTTCCCCACGAAGAGGGAAAGCTGGGCTTGCTTTCCACTCTCCCCTAGAATTTGCTCCAAGCCAAGCCTCTCTCATCTAGAAGGGCTGCTATCTGGTCTGAAGAGCTCTACAGTCCTGGAGGTCACTCCTGGAATGGACCACCTAGAGAGGTGATGGCTACAGGCAAAGGCCCCACAGAGGGCTCAGGGAGGTTGCCCCAACCATCTTTCCTTCGTCACTCTCCACCTCCCTCCACTGCCCTCAAATAACTACTTCACCTACCTGCTCAGCATTCCTTTGGGACTGCAGGTGGGAGTGCAGGCGCCGGATGAGGGGGACACCGTTCCGTGCCTGCCGCTTCAACAGCCAGTAGTTGTGAAGCCGCTGCATGAACTGGTTTTTCCTCTGAAAGGAGAGACCACTACAGATCTTGTTCAACCTTGAGTAGAGGAGGCACAGGGAAGTGAAAGACAGGGTCAGTGGGCAGCCCAGATTACAGCCTCCTATTCAGACCCCCTGGTTCATTTCTGAACCTTATAGAGGAAGACAGAATAAAGTAGCCAAATGCCTCACCTCAGAGAAAGGCTTGAAAAGGACAGCAAAGTTAAGCAGCTCAGATTCAGCATGGGATATTTCACTTGATTTTCCACCTCCTGCCTTGCAGTCCTGATCCTCCAAAAGAACCCTCCCCCAGGAACCCTGACTCTATAGTCCTGGACTCCCGAGACACAGGTCTGCGCCCCAACACCCCCACTCTTCTCTTGATAAAGGCAGCAAAAGAGAACAGGAACTTGCATAAGCTGTGGGCAAAGCGGTCACTATTTCCTGCCCCCTGTAGTTAAGGGTCCCACCAGACCAGGGAGTAGTCCACAGCCAAGCTGGAAGGAAAATTAGTAGGAATACAGCAGGCTACTGCCTTCTGAACCCAAATACAACCCTTTGGAGTTGTCTGACCTCTGGTTTTTCATTAAAAATCTCAGTAACCTAAAAATGTCTAATTTTGAACCAAATGAAAAAAAAAATGGATCTAAAGATGTAAGAGGATGGAGAATCTGAAAATTTAGCTGGCTAGACAAAGGAAGATAAGTACTGTACGGTAACATTTATATGTGGAATCTAAAAAATACAACGGGGGAATTCCCTGGTGGTCCAGTGGTTAACACTCGGTGCTTTCACTGCGAGGGCCCAGGTTCAACCCCTGGTCAGGGAACTAAGATCCCACAAGCCGTGTGGCGTGGCCAAAAAAAATAAATAAATAAAAAATACAACAAGCTAGTGAATATAACATAAAAGAAGCAGACTCATAGATACAGAGAACAAACGAGTGGTTACCAGTGTGTGGCAGGGGGGCAGGGGGCAATACAGGGCTGGGGGAGTGGGAGGTACAAACTATTGGGTGTAAGATAGGCTCAAGGATGTATTGTACAATACAGGGAATATAGCCAGTATTTTGTAATAACTGCAAATAGAAAGTAAGCTTTAAAAATTGTATGAAAATTTAAAAGAATTTTTTTAAGTTTAGCTGGCTAAACCGTGCCAAAAGAGAAGTCTGGAGGTCAGCGTTCAAGCCAATAACACGTGGAGGGGGGAGGAGTGGGAAGGGAATTAATGAGCTCCCACAGTCTCTACCATAATGCCCAAACTTCAACATGGGTCACATTATTCCCATGTTACAAAAGATGGAAAGGCAGCTTAGGAACTGAGGCTGAATACATTGTCAAAGTCACTAATGCAGCTAATAAGATGGTGAAGCTGGGCAGGATTTGAACTCATGATCTCTCTGCTACACCATCTGTGTTCCGAAATTGGTTAAGCAAGGCCTCAGTGCTCCTGTGGCGTTTCCTCTGCTTCTTCTCTTCCTCTTACTCCACTGAAAGGAAGACAATTATGGCTAAACAAGAAGGTAGAATCTAAGAAGGATGTTCATGTTGGGCTAGACATTGCTCACCCAGGCCTTGCGCCTTTCCATGGTCAGACATTCCTGCCCCAAAGCCAAGCTTACAAAATTAAGGCCTAGGCCTTTCCCCAAAGGACAGATCCCCCACCAACACCCATGCCAAGCACACCTGCCCAGATGCAGGCAGCCCCCTCCCTCTACAACCTCTTGGCCATGGAGGGTCCCAACGGCATTTGTGCAGGTGGGGAAAAGAATAATAATAAAATAGCAGTAGCAGCAGAAGCCACCATTTATTGAGCGCTTACTATTTGCCAGGCACTGTGCTTTACTTGTATTATCTCATCTATTTCTCCCAACAACCCTATGAGGTAGGTTCACTTACAAATAAATAAACTAAGGCTGAAAGAAGTTAAGTGACTTGCCAAAGATCACACAGGTAGTTAGTGACAGAAGCAAGATTCAAACACAGGTCTGTCTGGTTCTTAGCCAGCATGCTGTGCTGGCCCCTGAAAGAGACCACCTACAAGAGCAGACCTGACAACCAAAAAGTCTAGCCCCAGGGCATAACCACCCTACAGATGGAGACTAAGGATGGACCCACTCACCAAAGGGAGGAGGGGAGCCTAGAACAGCTCTGTGACTAGAAGGCCCATTTCCAGTTGACTGAATCTAACTCCAGCCATGGCTCACAAGAGCCTCTCCCTCTGGATCTTGTCAGCTCTTGTGTCTTCCTTCCAGACCAACAAGTCTGGTTGCCTATTTCCCTCATACAACTCACTCCACACTGCCCTCCAGTACTCCTTTCTCCCTATCCCTTATACCAAGAGAGACAGACAGCAGGAACAGAACCTAGAGGCATCATAAGCCCCAGCTTGTCCAGGGTCTGTCGCTTTACCCCTGGTTCCTTCCAGCCCTTAGAACAGGACTTGGCATATAGTAAGTGCTCAATAAACATCTCATTGAATGAATAATGGAGTGAACAACTTTACCTCCCGTGGCCGCAGTTTCTTCATCTGGGGGTGTGGGAGAAGGTGCAAGGACTATGTTAGATGAATAATCTCCAAGATTCCTTCCTGCTCTAACACTGTAGTCTTTTTAGTGAACATCACCAATGAGATGGGCCTCCACTGGAAAATCTTCCCTGTCTCCTGCTTGTCTGCCAAGCTCCCATCCCTCCAACAGCGCCAGCTACCACTCTGATGGTTTAAAACAGGCACAATGGTTTCTCTACAGACTCGGTGGGGGCCAAGGTGGTTTAGTTACACAGCAGAGCTGAGTGATCTTCTTTCCTTTAAATCTAAAAGCTTCTCAGGAGACATAGCATATCTTCCCCACACGACCACCCCCTTACACAAAGTCCCCATCATTCCCAGGACAGAGCTTTCTGGACAGCAGGTACCTATACTGACCCCTTGAAACAGTGGTTCTCAATTGGAAGCAGTTCTATCCCCATAAGGTTACTAGAAACATATGTAGGGAGCACTGAGGTTGTCACAAAGACCAGGCAATGAGGGAGGGGATGCAAATGGCACTTACAGACAAAGACCAGGGATGCTAAACATCGAGAAATGTACGGGACAGCCCTAATAATGAATTACCTCCTGTCCAAAATGCCACTTGTGCCCTGTTGAAAAATATTACCTTAGACATCCTGTCACCTGGGTTTCTAAGCAACTTAAGTGTCTGTCTCACCTTGAATCAAAGGAAATACATTGCTTTGAAGGGCACAATCAAAACCACAAACCAGGCCAGGCGAGCCCAGGGTCTAAAGGAGAAGTCTAAATTTGAGAGCACAGAAGAGAACAGGTATTCACCAACCTTGGGGAAAGAAGCCTGGCTCAGGGCCAACACCAGCCCGAGAAGAAATCATGAGTCCCTAGGGAGCCCTCCTAGGCAGGCTCACCTGTAAGAGGGTATCTGTGGGACAGTGACCATGGGGACAGTGGAGGGTGTGTCTCGGCCCACTTCCTCTGGCTCCTTCTTGATCCTTTGCTTCAAAGTCATCTTGTTCTTCTTGGACACTCCCTTGAGGGGGCCACCTACCCCACCTTGGCCTTCATCTTCCTCCTCCTCTTCTACCTCTTCCTTCTCTTCTTCCTCCCCACAGCCCTCCTTCAGCCCTTCTTCGTCCCCAGCCTCACTGAGACTTCCTGGGGAGTCGCCCTTCCTCCTAGCAGTGGCAGCACCTGGCGGCGAGTGGGCCTCACAGTAGGCGGTCTTGCGCACCGTGAAGATGGTGCCGTTGAGGCTGGTCTCACGCATAGGCTCAATTTTCATGAAGAGCCCAGCCCGCTGTGCACACGTCACATGGAAGGCCGTGTAGCAGTTCACCTTATGGCACTGAATGGCTGCACCCAGCCCCTTCTGCTTGCAGATATAGCAGGTTAGTTTCCAGCGGGCAGGTGGGATGTTGTCGATGCCCTCAATAGGCTCCAGGAACACAGTGTTAGCAAAGCAGACTTCAGGGATCCAGATGGCACACACCACATGGGCCCAGTGCCCATCGCTGGTCTGTTTGAAGGCGCCACCCTTGTTGGGGCAGAGGACGCAATCCACAGGCCGAGAGGGAGACTGTAGGCAGCAGCGGCACAGCCACTGGCCCTCGGGGATGTAAGGGACGCCATAGCACTCCTGGTGTACAGCCAGGTTGCAGATGTCACAGAAGAGAATGACGTTGCTGTTGTGGCATTCGTCATCCAGGCATACGCAGCAGAAAGCATCTTCGTCAATGAGTGACTGTTGGGCCCCACTGCTTCGACTCTCCAAGTATGACTCCTTCTCAAGCCGGTCCACCAGCAGCTCAAAGGTATCTGCCGACACCAAACTGTGCCCATCTACTCGCCGCTTCTCATTTACCATGTCCAGCCAGGCAAGGTCTTCCTCATCCATGTCATACTCTACTTCTGCATCCAGGTCTTCAGGCGGCTTCTCAATGTAGCGGTAGTAGGCAGCAGGCAGAGGGGGTGCTTCTGGCTGACTGCCTGAGTCCACCATGCGGAAGCTGGGTTGCGGGAGGTGGAAGGAAGTGCCGGATGCATGCTTGGAGCAGGACTCCTTCTTTTTGCCCTTGGATGAGGGTTTTTTGGACTTGACAGGGAACTGAGGCTGCTCACTGTTTTCCTTGTTACTATTGCATTCAGTGATATCCTGGGCAGTCAACTCATCCTCTGTGATGATCTTGAGCGGGTCATAGATGCTAATACGATGCAGACGTCCATCAATGTCCACCTCGACGATCCGCTGGGCCTGGGCATATGTCAGGGTCTCCCGGGTGGGTGAGCACTTCAGACTATAGGGGGATGGGGAGCGCCGGCCCTCGGCATTCTGCCGTGACTTCCGGCGAGGCTTCCTCATGGCACCTGGGAACCAACGAGACAGGCCTAAGGAGAGGAGGCCAGGAGACTGTGAGCCAGACGTTCAGGCATACATGCATTCATTCACCCTTCCATCTGATCAACTGGCCACTGAGCAAACTGGCTATTCTCTCTGTCTGAACATCCTGCCCCTCAGGTACCCACATGGCTTGCTCTTTCACCTCCTCCAAGTCTTTCCATAAACAGTGTTTCTCAGTGAGATCTATGACCATTCTATCCAAAATTGCAAATCCCTTTCCCCCACCAGCAATCTTTCAACCTGCTTTATATTTCACTATAACACTCACCACTTTTTACTGTGCTATGTAATTTATATATTTATCATGTATATTTGTTTCCTTCCACTAGAATGTAAGGTCCATGAGGGGAGGGATTTTTGCCTGTCTTGTTCACTGCTGTATCTCCAGCACCTGGAATGGTGCCTGACTCTTAAGTAAGCATTCTATAAGTGTTAGCTGAATGAAATGAGAAATCAAACACTCATGATCCCTGCCCTCAAGGAGAGCTGTCTGATTGAAGGGACATAAAAGTAAACATAACAGATCACTACAGATCAATGCAACATGGGGAGAGAGCTAAAGTTCTAATGAGGTACATAAGGCTGTGGGACAGCTAACTATGGAAAAGGGGGTGGTG
The DNA here is from genome assembly GCF_949987535.1 of Balaenoptera acutorostrata. NCBI lineage: Eukaryota > Metazoa > Chordata > Mammalia > Artiodactyla > Balaenopteridae > Balaenoptera > Balaenoptera acutorostrata. The sequence continues at coordinate 68,816,156 of NC_080073.1, read as the reverse complement.
GTTAAGGCTTAGGAAAGGAGTAAACAACAACAGCATCCACTTACAAGCTCTTCACATGACCTGTGGCCCCATGGCGGATCAAAAATCCACAGGTCTAGAGCCCTCTCCCAACCCATCTTACCATGATCCATGATCAGAAACCCTATCCCCGACCATGCCCAGGGGTGAAGGGGTAAGGCACCTGAAATGTCTATCGCATGTGATCTAAGGACTTCAAACTACAATGTGCAGGGTATTCTCTGCAAAAGGCAGCATTCAGGATGCACTGGCTAGTACATCTCTAAGTAGAAACCCTGGAAGCTCTGGGAGTGGCCCCAAGTGGCCTATGTGGGACCCTCACTGGACCTAAGGCCAAGGTAACTGGGGCAATGTCTGGGGTAAACTCTCAATGCATCTGTTACCTCAAAAGCCCCTCTCTCCCAAAATACATCCAGTCCACCCTTGTGCAACAAAGAGAAAGCTCTAAATTTTTCCCATTGTTCTCTGGGATGGAGGAAATTATGACAAGCTCACAAGGAGCTGTGGTCACAGTTACTGAGGCCATCAATACTAAGAAAGATCTTTGGGGCTTCCCTGGTGGTGCAGTGGTTGAGAATCCGCCTGCCAACGCAGGGGACACGGGTTCGAGCCCTGGTCTGGGAAGATCCTACATGCCGCGGAGCAACTGGGCCCGTGAGCCACAATTACTGAGCCTGCGCGTCTGGAGCCTGTGCTCTGCAACAAGAGAGGTCACGATAGTGAGAGGCCCTCGCACCGCGATGAAGAGTGGTCCCCGCTTGCCACAACTAGAGAAAGCCCTCGCACAGAAACGAAGACCCAACACAGCCAAAAATAAATAAATAAATTAATTAATTAAAAAAAAAGATGACTACTATCTTTAAAAAAAAAAAAAAAAAGAAAGACCTTTGGGGATATGGTGCCCTGAGGTGTGGGCAGAGACTTGGAAGGGTATGAACAGGGAGACGATTTCAAGGAGAAAAACAGAATTTGTCACCTTGCTTGCAGGATCTACCATCTTTATAAAGTGGAAATGGTGATGATAATGTAGCACACTTTTACAAACTACAAAGCCCTTTTACTTTTAATATTTTTCACAACTACCTTGTAAGGGAGAATAGATATCCTCATCTCCATTTTACAGATGAAGACACAGAAGCTCAGAAAGGTGTCACTCCCCCTAAAGCTGGTTAAGTGACAGAGGTACAGTTCAAACCCAAATCTTCTGATCTGCTCAAGCCATCTCACTAGGAGATAAGAACACCACAGAGATGCCATGGTCTGGTACAAAAAGAGGCTCTGAGGCAATCCAGGTTCTAATCTTGGCCCTGTGTGACCCGGAGAAAGTCACTGAAACGTTCTGTGCCCGCACACTCCATCAGTAAAATGAAATTAATAAAATTTATTTCTTAAGGGTTGCTATTTGTTAATAAGATATTCTTAACATCCTTATTTTAAAAGCCTTCCAATCCCAAAGTCTGACTGAAAGAAACAAACAGAAAACAACTTGGCTGAGGCACAGTGCCAGGCAGGCACAAACCCTATTTGGAACCAAAGGAAAGAGAATCACTAGCAGAAATTCTGTCCAGGTTCCAGAGACCCTTGGCCACTACATGCCTGACAAATGCCAACTCCCTGGGGGCAGCCCGGGCCAACAGACCTGCTTTATTATCCCCACCCTGTCAAGGGCATGCAGACCCTTGCAGAGGTGTGAAAATCTACCTCAAGAGTAACTTGAAATGGTTCAGAAAGGGGATGTAGCTCCTCCTTTGTCAAAGCTACGATATATTCCTCCTCCCTACCCGCTACCTCCTAGGCAACTCGAGTATCTCTCAACCAAGCAGCAAGTATCTACAGAGGCCTCTGCTGTCCTACCCAAGCCTCTAGACACTGGGGGGCCAACTCCAGAGGGGGAAGGGCTGCTGCTGAGGAAAACGAAATGAGTTTTGCCCTCAAGGAGCTTACAGTCTAGTTTTTTGGCGGGAGTTTCTCATCCCACACAGCCCTTCCCACATACACAGCTCCAAATACCTCCAACACCCTCAGAGGTCTACTCGGCATCCCCTGAGCCCCCACTCGCCCACCCCACCCAGGTCCGCGAAGAATAAGGAGTTTCTGCAATTAGACTGTTCCCCCTGCACCCCACACGAGATACTCATGAGACAAGGACCACAGCCAAGGCTCCCGCCCCTTTAAAGAGGCACCTCTTCCAGAAGAATCCTGACCCTTCGGAGAGGAAAGGGGGAAATAACATCTCCTCACCAGAGGGGAGGGAGCGAGCGTGCCTGAGACAGACGCGGAGTCCGACCCTCAGACAGAGAAAGCTAGCGCCTGCGAACAAGCGGGGCACAGAGGCAAGCGTCCATTGGCCGCCTCACCTGCCCGTCTGGAGGAACCGGGGGGCCAAGGGACGCTCAGGGGGTGGAACTCTCCTCTGGCCTGACCAATTGGAGAGCGTGGCGGGGGCGGGGCTCGGCGGCTCGGCTTCCAGGGCCAGGGGGGGAAACAAGATGGCGGCTGCGGGAGGGGGTCCTCGCTTTTCAGCTCCCCCCCTCACCCGCCTTCTCCTTCTCCGCTGCCACCCTGGCTCCAGGAAAGAGCTTTCGCGCCGCCCCCACCCCGGTCGGGAAGCCCCTCGCTTCCCTCCCCCATCCCGCGTAGTCCCTGGTCCCCGTAGACCCCGCTGCCCCCGCCCCCGCTCCGTCCGGCCCCGCTGCCACCCCCATTACCTCAGCCGCCGGCCCGGCCCCACCGTTCGGGGCCCCTGGGCGCGGGCGGGCCGGCCGCCTAGCAGGTCGGCGCGGCCCGGGGAGCGGAGCGCGGCCTCCTCCCGCGCTGGCCTCCGTGGCCACCGCCGTGCCCCCTCCCGGCCCGCGCTGGGGCCCCGGCCCGGCCGCCGCCGCTCCCGGGGGAGGAGGGGGAATGGAACCGCCGCCGCCGCCGCCGCTGCCGCCACGGAGCCCGGCCGAGGGGAGGGAGGGATCAGCCCCCAGGCAGGATCCGCCCCTCCGGCCTCCCCCCCTCCCCCCGCCACCTCCACCCCTTGCCTCGCTCCCTCTCTGGCTCCGCGGGCTCTCCCGCTGAACAGGAGCGGGAGCGCGAAAGAGAGGGGAAACAAGAAAAAAATCCCCCCGCCCGTGCCCGGCGCGGCGGCGGCCGGGGCGACGCGGAGAGGAGCGCGGAGCCGCTGCCGCCACAGGGCACCGTCCCCTGCTCGGCCTCACGGTGGCGGTGCGGACGCGGCAGGGGCGCGGAGCAAAGGCGGGATCTGCGCCCGCCGCGGCCCTGGCTCACGCCGACCTGGCTCGCCACGGGGAGAGTCCGACTAGAGAGCTGGGGGGTGTTCGGGTCCAGATGGGAAAGCCGGGGTCCCTAACTCCTTAGAGTGGTTAGTCATCCCCTCCCCCAGCCCTGCGGGGGAGGTGGCTAAGGTTTGGAGCAGCAACCCCCCTCCCTGAGCTAGAGGGTCCCTCCAAAGGCTAAGTCAAGAGCAGTCATTGAAGACAAAACCAGTCTGCAGTTTCTTGGGGTGCAGGTGCCTGCACTACTCCCAGAAAGTCGCCCCCCTCCCTCCGTGCTCCAGTCCGGAGGACAAAGGTCTATCGATGTCCATACCCTTCCCCAGTGAGGACAGCCGGGGAAGACCTGCCTCTGTTGTGTACAGGTGAGCCTCTTATTCCCCACGAGACGTCTTTCTTAAGAAACAGACTTGACTTTTCGTTGTGTGCCATCCTCTCCCTTCTGTGTTTAAAAAGAGTAAACAAAAGAGTAAACATAAAAGTTTGACGGTCTACTTAAGGGCGTCTGGTAACTCGCTTGTCACTATAGACATGGGAAACACTGTCTCCTTAAACCTGATTTGGCTAGGAGTCCGTTAATTTAATGCAAAAGCCGCTTTATAATAGATGTTTGACAAATGGCAACTTGAGACTTTCAGATATAACCAGCCTGGCTTTTGCTTTGGTAAATAAATTTAAGAAGAGAAAAGTGCTCCTTTGCCACCCCTCTTGCCTATAAATTGGAAAGCTTACCTCATATGACTGAAGTCTTAAGCACCAGTATTTAACGATGTTTATAAAGGATGTATGGATAGACTGCCTTTAAATGTGAACATGAATGACATGTTTTGAAAGCGTTTCCTCTGCCCGCGCTGGTGGTGTAGCTTGGTAAGACTCACAATTTCTTGCTTGGTTCTGATCATCAGTGACACAGATTGTAGAGTCAGAGGATGAAGGATAAAGACTTAGGATCCAAGTCTTCCAAATGTTTAAACTTAACGAACTGCTACTTTTGAAGTATAGATGTTCATTATCCTAAGGAATTTAAACATATTGTGTTTTGGATTTGAAAGTTTGATAAAAGTAAGGAAGCTAATTTGTATAACAAAGATGTTTTCCTGATTACATGGTAGGACCTTCTGGCAAAATGATAGCAAAAATACTTCATTAACCAATTTTTTTTTTTAAAGAAAAAGGGACTGGCTTGTGAAGCTAAGCAAGGACAAGGCATTGTTTTGAAAGCTGTGAAGGTGAAATAGTATAAATTAACGTCAAAAGACTAGGGAGAATAATCATTTGGAGGGAAGGTGTAGAAGAAAAGATGATTAATTGTGGAAGGGAAAGCCCCAGAGGCAAGAGAATATTACAGTTACTTTTAGTTAAAGAAATAAAAAAGGCTAATAGAAACAAAAACACTGAATTTCATTGCTTGTTCTTTTAAAATGTGAAATATAACCATTTCTACATATAACTAGTAACTTTTATTTCTTGATGGATGTTCTCAGAATTTATTTAGTACAATTCCCATTTGTGTGATCGGGAGCTTTTTCCACTAAAGTTAATGAATAAATACTTTTGAGGAAATGTATTGGTTTCCATTTGTAACAGTAAGTAAAATAATTATTTAAATGCTGTTGAAAATGTATTGTTAACATGATACATATGATTTCCAGGTTTTTCTATTCAAAGCTTTCATAGAAGACCTTATTCAGCCTAAATGTTTTTCTTCCATTTTCAACTTCCACTTTCTTAATGGTAACTTTACAGTTGTCCTCGCTTCTATTTTTGACATTTGGAATTGGTTTCTGTTAGTATAACTGCACACATAGCCAGTTCACTATGATGTAATCTTAAATGTAACATGGGACAATTATGTCATTAAAAGCAAATTTGAGGGCTTCCCTGGTGGTGCAGTGGTTAAGAATCTGCCTACCAATGCAGGGGACACAGGTTCAAGCCCTGGTCCGGGAAGATCCCACATGCCGCAGAGCAACTAAGCTCGTGCACCACAACTACTGAGGCTGCGCGCTAGAGCCCGCGAGCCACAACTGCTGAGCCCGTGTGCCACAACTACTGAAGCCTGTGCGCCTAGAGCCTGTGCTCTGCCACAAGAGAAGCCACCGCAATGAGAAGCTCGTGCACCGCAACAGAGTAGCCCCAGCTCGCCGCAACTAGAGAAGGCCCATGCGCAGCAATGAAGACCCAACGCAGCCATAAATAAATAAATTTATTAAAAAAAAAAAAAACAAATTTGGAACATGTATCAAAAATCCCAGAGGCACTAAATTTAATTCACTTTAATCTTTAGCTATTTTAAAGAGTTTAAATTCACCAGCCCTTGGCCTTTCCATTAAACCATACAGCGGGCTTCCCTGGTGGCACAGTGGTTGAGAATCTGCCTGCCAATGCAGGGGACACGGGTTCGAGCCCTGGTCTGGGAGGATCCCACGTGCTGCGGAGCAGCTGGGCCCATGAGCCACAATTACTGAGCCTGTGTGTCTGGAGCCTGTGCTCCGCAACAAGAGAGGCCACGATAGTGAGAGGCCCTCGCGCCGCGATGAAGAGTGGCCCCCGCTTGCCACAACTAGAGAAAGCCCTCGCACAGAAACGAAGACCCAACACAGCCATAAATAAATAAATAAATACTTAAAAAAAAAAACACCATACAGCAATTCAGTTCAACAGAAAGAGGCACAGACCTTTGATTCCCAATAGTAGTTTTTAAAATCCTCCATTTCTAAGTAGACACTAACTTAATTTGGAGTAGGAGACTATTTTACCACTTAAACCCAAAAAAGGAAACATGAGTACAAAAAGTTTCCCCTTCAATTTTTTTTTCAGCATCTCGGGATATCTTTGTCAACAATTTACTATTATCATTAGTTTACCAAGGCAAGAAACCTCTGAAGGGTCAGATGCAGTACCCACTGGATTAATAAAATATGTGTAATGAAAAGAAAATAGACTTTGAGTAATTTTTGAATTATTTTTAATAGAATATTCCTTCCTTAGACTTTGGCTAAAAGAATTCTAAACCATACGTAGGAAGAATATGGGAGTTTGAAATCATTGTGATATTTTTATGCTGTAATGAAAATGCTGTAAGAATATAGTTTGCTTAGAAATAGGAAAAAATTTATGCTAACAACAGGCTTTAAATTGAATACCACACCCTCTAAATTTAATTGCATTCATTTATTCCTGTAACAGACATTTATCGAACATCTGTGTGTCCAACACTGTTCAAGTTGCTTTGGAAAATAATGACAAAATCTCAACGTAGGGCACAGTGATCATATGTAAATGTAGAATATATTTTTCTTTGCCTTGAGTAGTGTACGATCAAGAAGCAAGCTAGAAATAACTAGAAAATACATGTAGGAGAAATTAGATAAGGCAGTGAACAGTGTAGAGCCACCGCTATTCAAATGGAGGATAGGAGACTTCTTTTAGCCTGGTTCTAAATAGTGATGGATGTGAATTGGCAAAAAGAGTGTGGAATGACATTATTAGGTTGGTGACAAGGCAGCCCAGGCAAAGGGACAACATGCAGGGAATAATAAGGAAATTACCCTAGCTGGTCTGTATGGGAAGTTGTTAAGAAAGAAAACTTTGAATTGGATATGGCAAGGGTATAGGGATAATAAAAATAATACCCAACACTTATGTGCAAGGTACTGTGCTCAGTGCTTTACGTACTGTATTTATAAAAATCTTTGTTGCACTTAGAAAACAAACTAGTTTAATTAATAAAGGAAATCTATTGATTCTCATAACCAGAAGGTCCAGCCGTGTATCTGGTTTTAGGTAAGGTCAAGTCAAGAGATTCAGATTATGTCATCAGGACATAGTTTCTTGCAGTCTCTCAGCCAACCCAAACTAATAGCTGTGGCCAGAAAGACATGACACTCTAATGAGGTGTGGTCATTGTTCACTACCAGAACCAGAGGACACAGGCAGGAGATGATTCTCCAAAGATATAGTGGGCACTTGTACAAAGTAGGTCCAGTATGCATGCTATATCTCATTTATCAATTTGTAGCTCTGTGAAATTATTATTATGGTCCCCATTACGCATAGGATAAACTAGAGCAGGAACAGTATTAGGTAAACCAGGAAGAATTTATAGTATTTGTTGTGAAAATAAAAGGGCATTAACCAGAATGGTGGAAGAGACTGTAGAGAAAAAGGAAAGGAAGGGTCAAATCAGAAATCAGAAGACAAATCAACAGTTTTATGAATGATTGGACATAGGAACAAAGGAGAAAATCAAAGATGAATCTAAGCTCAAACTTAGGAGGTTTTGACGATGCTAGTATGGTCATTGCAAATTAAGAGGTGGCAAAGGGTTACTCAGGAGCTCCTTTTGGGTCTGAGGGCCTGAGGATTGAGGAAATGATAAGTCAGCCCAAGTTCTCTGGAGCCCCTTTTAGTCACACTAAAATACATATTCATTCAATAATTATCTGTGAGCTGCAAGTAAGGTGGTATTTTATGCCTGTGAAGACCACAAAGGTGAAAAGGCTATGCTGTCACACTTGAAGTCACTTAAAATCTAATCACAGGAAAAAAGCAAGTATATTAGTAACCGGAACATGCAATGGCATATAAGCACCTCAAGAGAGATGCAAGCAGAGTGGCATGAGAGTTAGAGATGAGAGAGAAGAGGGGAAGGCTCCATGAAGAAGGTACCAATTGAGCTCCACCTTAAAGCTTGGGTTGAGTGTTAACTAGGAGGATGGTGGAGTGTGGTCCAGGCTGAGCACCATGAGCAGAGAAAGGTGGGACACCATAATATTGATTCCGGGGACAGTGGGTTATCCCGTTTGACCAAAAATGGGAGATGTAAGAGAAAAGACTGGAAAGATAAAGTCCGAGCATGGAGGCTGTTGTATAGGGAACTGGATGTGAAGGGGCGGTAGTTCCTCATGATTTTTAGAACAAGGAAATGGCTTGAATAATTCATGCTTGAAGATCAGTCAGGCAAGAGGGTATGGTACAGTATGGTTTAAATTATCCACCTAGTATGGCTTACATTATCCTTTTTGGACTTGAATTCTGGCTAGAACATTTTACCATATTCTTAGTGAAACGTTAAACCACAAACCTAAAAGTAAACGGTATGTGGCAAGTGTAAATTGTTCAACCTGATTTAATGTCCTTTCATTTCAACCTTTAATTAGCATTTCTGTTAAGTCCTAAACTTTTAATCATGTGTGAAGTCAGGACACCATAAAATATGTTATTTCCATATTTTAACAAAAGAACTGACCCTGCAAGTAGCCACCTACTTGGTATAATTTTACTAAAGAGAGAAAATGAACAAAAATAATAGCACCTAAAAAAATAATAATAATAATAGCACCTACCAAACCAGAACCTGCGTTTTAACAAAATCCCCCTAGGTGATTCATATGTGTGATGGTTAATTTTATGTGTGAAGTTGACTGGGCTAAGGGATAGCTGGTAAAACATTATTACTGAGTGTGAAGGTGTTTCTGGAAGAGATTAGCATTTTAATCGGTAGACTGAGTAAAGAAGATCACCCCTAATAGTGCGGATGGGCATTATCCAATCTGTTGAGGGCCTGACTAGGACAAAAAGGTAGAGGAAGGTTGAATTTGCTCTCTGGTTGAGCTGGGACATTATCTTCTCCTGCCCTTGAACATAGGTGGTCCTGGCTTCTACGCCTTTGGGCTTGGCTAAGTTATACCAGCAGCCATCCTGGTTCTCCAGCTTGCAGATGACAGATCATGGGACTTTTTGGCCTCCGTAATTGCTTGAGCCAATTCCTATAATATCTATTTATTCTGTTTCTGTGCAGAACCCTGACTAATACAATGTGCATATTAAAGTTGAGAAGCAGTGGATTAGAGGATATTAGACAATTCCAGGATTAAAGTGTTTTAAGGTCCTTGCATTGTCTGGGAAAAGGGTAAAGCTCAAGGATTAATATTTGCCTTTGATTAGTCAAGAATACCTGTTGTAATGTATGATTCCATTTATTTGAAATTCTTGAAAATGCAAACTAATCTATAGTAACAGAAAGCAGATTGGTGGCTGCCTGGAGGTAGAGGAGAGTACCGACTATAAAGGGGCATGCGAGAACTTTTGGGAGTGATGGAAACATTCTATAAGTTGATTGTGGTGGTAGAGAAACATTTGTCAGAAGTTATCGAAATACTGGGATAGCCGTCATGTATTTTACATAAATTGTACCACAATTAAGTTGATGAAAAAAAGAATACCTGTTGTAATTTTTAGACTAATCATTAAAAGAATGAAAAAAAGAGGATATAATTCACAAACTAGTAGAGAGGAAAAAAGAAATAATAAATATTCAACCAATCAAAAGAAAAAGGAACACAAATAAGCAGTAAGAACAAAAATAAGCAATAAGATGATGGCAGATATAAACTCAATCTACAGTCTAAATGGTAGAATGAACAGTCTACAATGAGAGGGACATTTTTGGGAAAGTTTAACGATAGATGGTTAAAATGTGTGGATTGAGCACATGCATTTATCCCCCAAACTTCACTTAATATGTTAATAAAGGATTAAAAAAAAACGCAAGATAATAAAATCCACAAGAACAGAGAATGGGGGGAAGAAACAACAGCAATTGAGAACTGTCAATAAAATTTTGGAGAATGGAAGTAGATGGGTGAACAAATCAGAGAAAGTTAAAAGTCTGCAAGAAGAGCCGGTAAAAATCAGCTGATTCACATTAGACCACTAGAAAGGCTTAGAAGTAGGAGACTGCAGGTACTTCTAAAGAAAGGTGTGTGCTGGGGGGTAGGGGGTGGTGGTGAGGGGGTGGCAGTGGCTTGGAGAGTAGGCCTGAAAGGAGGATTGGCTGAAAAACCTGTTAAAAGGGTGGTTAGATGCCATCAGATCTCCCCACTACTCCTTGGAGATTTGCCATCCCAAGAAATTGAATTAAAGAGATCTGGACTTGGAGATTCTGGGCAGGCACCAATGAAGGCAGGGACAAAGTGCCATTATGAAAATGGCAGTTAGAATGAAACTCTACATACTGAATGATGAGACACTCCATCCCCACCTCATTTCCCTTCTCAGTGCTGATAAAGAGGAAGGGAGAAGCTGGTACAAATTGATGGGATCTGGTGGTCCAGAAGGGGGCTGAGAAAAAAATCCCATGAAAATATTTTTAGCCAGCTTATCCTTTCAAGCGGGGAATTGAAAAAAATGTTTGCTTGATATCAAAATCCTCAGTGGCCCAGCCTCTTCCCCCACCTCACATTTTAGAACACCAGGAGCCAAATATATTAGAATCTTGCAATTCAGATTGTTGTCCAAGAACCAGTAGTACTGGCATGCCCTGGGAGGGGGTTAGAAATGCTGACTCTCAGGCCCCACTCCAGACCTGCCAAACCAAAATCTGCATTTTAACAAGATTCCCCCAGGTGATTTATTTATTTTTTTAAATAATTAACTCTTTTTTTAAATAGATTTTATTTATTTATTTTTGGCTGTGTTGGGTCCTTGTTGCTGCACGCTGGCTTTCTCTAGTTGTGGCGAGCGGGGGCTACTCTTCGTTGTGGTGCACGGTCTTCTCATTGCGATGGCTTCTCTTGTTGTGGAGCACAGGCTCTAGAGCTGCAGCCTCAGTAGTTGTGGCGCATGGGCTTAGTTGCTCCGTGGCATGTGGAATCTTCCCGGACCAGGGATCGAACCCGTGTCCCTGCATTGGCAGGCGAATTCTTAACCAGTGCACCACCAGTGCATGTTATGCATGTTAAAGTTTGAGAAGCAGTGGATTAAAGGATATTAGAGAATTCCAGGATTCCTCTCTGAAACTAAAGTCCTATTTACAAATATTTATGGAGGAACATCCCCAGTAAAAAAAAAAAATTCCAGTTTGCCACCTCTTGCCTTATATTGAAGCCTACCAGATACCAAAATACCCCCTCCCTTTGCCCCAACACACACAATTTTAAACAACTTTTTATTACCTCACTCAAAATTGAGTAGACAGTCAAGAACCAACAGATATATGAGGAAAATCTCACGAACGTCATAGCCCAAAACAAAGGAACAGAGGGGAAACAGTTAATGTAGAGAACCACAGAAGTTTTAACAAACAAAAATCTCAGCCTCAAAGAGTAGCATCCATGAAATGGGAACATGATAATATTAGAAAAGAAGGGAGGGAGGAAAGGAGGGAGAATGAAAAGACGCAGTCAGAAAATAAAAAAACTTGAAAATTAAAAATAAGAAAATATGAAAGATTTTAAAAAGACACAATGGAAGATTTGGAAGGTGAAGTTGAAGTCTCCCAGAGAATAGAAGGAAAATAGGAAAGTACAGAGAAGAGAAAAGAGAATTTGAGGATGAATTCAGGACACTCAACATCCCATCTATGGTAATTCTAGAAAGAGAAATGATAAATTTTACCAGAAATGAAGGTCTTGAGTTTCCAGAATGAAAGACTCCCCCAGTGCCCTGGTACAATGTATGCAAAAAGATCTAAACTAAGAACACTAGTGATAGAAAAAGGGAGGATCCTAAAAGCTTCCAGAGAGAAAAAAGCAGGTCACATAGAAAAGATTACGAATCAGAATGATACCAAGTTAGAAGACATCAGAATAATCCCATCAAATGCTGAGAGAACGTTGTTTTCAATATTCAAGTCTATGCCTTGCCGAAGTATCAAGTGTGGGAATAGTATAAAGACATTTTCCGACTTGCAAGGTCTCATTTATCTATTCTTTCTCAGGAAGCAACTGGATGACGTTTTCCACCAAATGATGGAGAAAAAAATCAAGAAAAATAGAAGTCACGGGGTCCATGAAATGGGATCCAATACAAGAAAGAAGCAAAAGGCATCCCCAGTTATGATGAAGGGAAATCCCAGGAAGAGTTGTGTGGCAGGCTTAGGGTGCAACCATTGGAGTTGGAGGACTCCAGAAACAACTGGAATGTATAATTTACCATATACATTTGACCATATGAGAGGTTTTCAGTACTGATAGAGAGTTTAGAGATGTATTTAATGATATGTATATAGATAGTTAAAAATTTAAAACAGGCTATTATTAATTCCAGGAAAGACAACTCATGTGAAAAAGAAATATAATTTCTATGTATTTCCCAATATAATTTCTATGAGCCTATGTGACTCATTTGCAAACATTTATATAATCATAATAATGAAAAACAGAATAAAGATTTAACTAAAAATTATGATAAAACTTCTTTGAGAATATGAGGTGAGTGGTAGGAGATATAAGAAAGTTAAATCCTCATTGTCTATAGTTGAAAGGTAATAGATAATGTATAAAGTTGAAAAATCAAGAAATAACAGTAAATGCGAGTTATTTAGAAATGAAAGATAAATACTGGAAGAAACTACAAAAGAGTTTGAAAGCGTTGCTTATGGATTAGGAGAGCAGGAATTGGGGTGAAGCAGGGATCTCTGGTTTTATTTTTAAGCCTCAGAATTATTTGACTTTTTATTTTTTTATTTCTTTTTAAAAAATATTTATTTATTTATTTTATTTATTTATTTTTGGCTGCGTTGGGTCTTCATTGCTGTGCACGGGCTTTCTGTAGTAGCGGCGAGTGGGGGCTACTCTTCATTGTGGTGCGTGGGCTTCTCATTGCAGTGGCTTCTCTTGTTGCAGAGCATGGGCTCTAGGCGTGCGGGCTTCAGTAGTTGTGGCACGCGGGCTTAGTAGTTGTGGCTCTCGGGCTCTAGAGTGCAGGCTCAGTAGTTGTGGCACGTGGGCTTAGTTGCTCTGCGGCATGTGGGATCTTCCCGGACCAGGGCTCGAACCCGTGTCCCCTGCATTGGCAGGCGGATTCTTAACAACTGCACCACCAGGGAAGCCCTGACTTTTTAAAACTATGTAATTTCGTAAAAGTTGATATGAAATATACTTAAAATTAAATGATATAATTTCAAAAGTAAGTGAATGGATTAAAAAGTGGCTGTAGGGCTTCCCTGGTGGCGCAGTGGTTGAGAATCTGCCTGCCAATGCAGGGGACGTGGGTTCGAGCCCTGGCCTGGGAAGATCCCACATGCCGCGGAGCAACTAGGCCCGTGAGCCACAATTACTGAGCCTGCGCGTCTGGAGCCTGTGCTCCGCAACAAGAGAGGCCGCGATAATGAGAGGCCCACGCACAGCGATGAAGAGTGGCCCCCACTTGCCGCAACTAGAGAAAGCCCTCGCACAGAAGCAAAGACCCAACACAGCCATAAATAAATAAATAAATAATTTAAAAAAAAAAGTGGCTGTAATAAATTAGCTTTCCAATTCAGTATGGCAGAAAGAGCATGCATCATACAGAAGAGAGTTAACATAGCAGGCCTGACTGCTGTCCTTTGAAATGCCTGCTTACATGGGTGGCATCTGGGAACTTCCTGGATTTCAGGAAGGTTCTCACCACCCTCACTGATAAGAGTGGTTCACTGTGCCTAAACTATTTGTGCAAACAATATGGTTTACGCTAGCAGCTGCTTTCCTTCTGGAGTACATGCCACCAGGCAGAGGGTGCCTTTGTAACCAGCCCCCAGTAAAAACTCTGGACAGTCTCTAATGAGCTTCCTTGGTAAACAGCATTTGACATGTGTTGTTACAACTCATTGTTGAGGGAATTAAGTGCATCCTGTGTGAGAGAGGACTCTTGGAAGCTTGGTCCTGGTTTCCTCCAGACTACACCCCATGTGCCTTTTCTCTTCGCTGATTTTACTGATTTTGCTCTGTATCCTTTCTCTATAATAAATTGTAGCCATACATACAGCTGCATGCTGAATCCTGATTCTTCCTATTGAATCACTGAATCTGGGGGTGGTCTTGAGGACCCCAGACACACATTTTACTTCAAATACCCATTAAAATAATAGTGTAATTACAGGATGCGTGTTTGCAAGCAATAAAACCCAATTCTAGCTGTCTCAGGAAAAAACAGAATTTATTGGAAGGGTTGAGTGGGGCTGACAATTGAAAGGAGACTGGAGGAGCAAGCTAGAAATCAAATATAATCTAGCTAGGACATTGCCACCAGTGCCTATACTGTAAACAGTATCTTAATATTTCTTCTTTTACTTACTAGTATTGGAAATACAGTTTATTGTTGCCTGTTCATCTTATATTTAGCCACCTTGCTAAACTTCTTATTATTTCTAATAATTTGGTTGGTTCTTAAGGGTTTTCTCTATAGATAATTATATTATTTGTAAATAATAGTTTTGATCTTCCCTTTTCAAACATTCCTCCCTCCCTCCCTCCCTTCCTTCCTTCTTTCTTTCCTTCCTTCCTTCCCCCCCACCCCCACCCCCTCTCTCTCTCCTCCTTACTGACCTTCAGCACAATGTTAGATAGAGGCAATAGATGTCCCTGATTTGTTACTCAGTTTTAAGGAAATGCTTCTGACATTTCCCTGCTAAGAATGATGTTTGCTTTCGGTGTTATGTGAGATACCCTTTAACAGATTCAGAAAGATCATTTCTATTCTCACTTTGCTAAAAGTTGTTTTATCATGATGAGTGTTGAATTTTATCAAATGCTCTTTCTGCATCTATTAAGGTAATTGGTTTTCTCCTTTACTGTTAATGTGAAGAATTGGTTCTCTAATATTAAACCATTCTTGTATCTCTGAAATTAGCCTGACTTTGTCATGATTTATTACCTCTTTTATACATCACTGCTTTGGTTTGCTCATACTTTAATATATTTGCATCTAGGTTCACAAGTAAGATTACTGTAATTTGATAGCTTTGGGAATTAAGTTTTATTAATCTCATAGAGTGAATTGGAAATATTTCCTCTTTTTCAGTTTTCTGGAGGAGTTTGTATATGATTGAAATGAACTGTTTCTTGGAAAGTTGGAATATTTTTCTAGGGTTTGTTCATCTGAGTTTTACAAAATGTTTTCTTTTGAATCTCTGCTACATCTATAGTTATGTTCCCCTTTGCATTACTAATATTTTTTGTTCTCTTCTTTTCTCTCCCCTTTACCCCCACCCCCTATCAATTTTATTAATTTTTTTTCCCCCAGATAGCTAGCTTTTGGCTTTGTTGATCATGCTTAGTCTATTTTTTTGATTGTTGCTCTAACCATTTTAATCTGCTTCCTTCCACTTTATTCTGTTATTTTTCTAAAAGTTTGGGTGCCTAGTTTTTTTAATTTTCAGACTTCCTTCATTTCTAATATAAGCATTCAAGACTATAAGTTTACCTCGAATTACCACTTTTGTTTGTTTGTATGTTTCTCAAGTCTTGATACATAGTATTTTTATTATTGCTCAATTATAAATATCTTTACACTTCTCATGATTTTATCTCGGATCCAAGTGTTGTTTTGAAGTGTGTGTGTGTTAAATTTTTAATTTTGAGATAATTATAGATTCGCAAGCAATTATAAGAAATAATACCGAAGGATTCCATGTACACTTTATCCAGTTTCCTCCAATAGTAACATCTTGCAAAGCTATAGAAAATATCACAACCAGAATATTGACATTGATGAGAATTCAGCTGTTAATCTTACTGAGGATCCCTTATATGTGATGAATCATATCTGTCTTGATGCTTTCAAGATTCTCTTTGTCGTTGGCTTTTGACAGTTTGATTCTGATATGTCTAGATATGGATCTCTTTATCTTAGAGTGTATTGAGCTTCTTGAGTGTGTAGATTCATGATTTTCACCCAGTTTGGCACATTGTGGGCCAAATTTTTTTTTTGTTCCTTTCTCTCCTCTCCTTCTGGGACCTCCATTATGCACATGTTGGTACACTTCATGGTGTTTCACAGGTATCTGAAGCTCTGGCTCTGTTCATTTTTCTTTATTCTTTTTTTTCTATCTATTCCTCAGACTGGAGAATCTCAACTGACCTGTCTTCAAGTTTTGTGATTCTTCTTTCTGCCAGCTGGAATCTACAGTCATGCTCCTCTAGTAAAAAATTTCGTTTCAGTTATTGTACTGAAGTTTTTTTTTTTTTTTTGGCCTCGGTGCGCAGCATGCGGGATCCCAGTTCCTCGACCAGGGATCGAACCCAGGCCACAGCAGTGAGGGCGCCAATTCCTAACTATTGGATTGCCAGGAATTCCCCTGAAGTTCTCTTTTTATATTGGTATTTATATTGGTTCTTTTTTATAATTCTGTCTCTTTACTGTTAGTTTCTATTTGGTGAGACATTCTCATACTTTCCTTTAGTTCTTTGGACATGATTTCCTTTAGTTCTTTAAGCGTATTTATAATAGATGATTTAAATTCTTTGTCTGGTGAAGTCTGTCCATCTGAGCTTTCTGAGAGACAGTTTCTATTAATTACTTCTTCCCCCCCACCTCGTGTATGTCCTGTTTTCCCTTTTCTTTGCATGTGTCATGTTTTTTGAAAACTAGACATTTTAAATAATATGTGGCAACTGCATATCACATTCCCCTCTCTTCCCAGGGTTTATTGGGGTTGCTCTTTGTTGTTGCTGCTGCTGCTTCTGTTTTTTTAGTGACTTTCCTGAACTAATTCTCTAAAGTCTGTATTCTTTGTCATGCGTGGCACTGATAGTCTCTGCTTCGTTAATTTAGTGATCAGGTAATGAATGGACAGCTATCTCCTTACATGCCTTGAATTAATGTCTCCTGGCCTTTGCCAGGTGTGCGTGTGTGTTTGTGTGTGTGTGTGTGTGTGCACATGCGTGTGGTGTTAGGGTATATCTTCAAGACTCCAGCACACTGTGGACAACTCTGCTTTAGTCTTTACTTCCTCCTTGTGCAGAGCCTAAAGGTCTCCCAGCAGTGAGTGAGATTAGGGTCTTCTCAGACCTTTCCTGGGCGTGCACACGGCCCAGCACATACATGTGGCCTTCTAGATATCCAAGAATATGTTGGAACTTTTCAAAGACTCCTATAGATACCTTATTCCAAAGTTTTTCCTTTTAAGCTTTTTGTCAGCTTCTTCCTTGCCCCACACAATTGTTATCGCCTAAGTCACCTGTGATGTTAAACAATTGCCCCTGGTTATTTTCAATAAATGCTCCAGGGAAAAGGGTATTCACAGTGAATGAGCTCTGAGTCAGTTCAAATAAACACAAACCCTAAGAGTGGTGGTTTACAGGGAACTGCCAGACAGGTCAAATAATGACAGTTATTTGGGGATGGAGCCTTTGAAAAGCTCCAAGCCTACTTTGGCCTCTCCAGTGACTGCTAGGCTGCTAGTCTTCATGGCTACGATGTCTGCAGGGCTGTTGGTTTCCAAGGCCACCATGGAAGGAGAGAGAAGATGTGAATAGGGCAAATTAAAATGCTACAAAGTTCTTTGTGTACTGAGATTCAGCCATTTTTTGTTATACTCTTCAGACTGTTCTGAGCCTTTGGTTAATTTTCAGAGTTCAGAAAATGTTGATTTTGACAACTTTGCCAGTGCTTTTATTGCTTTTATAAGGAGCAGTTTTCTAAGGTCCTTGCTCTGACATTTTGGAAGGGTCTCCTATCATTTTGACATTGATACAGTCAAAATAAAAACAGTTCCAGGGCTTCCCTGGTGGCGCAGTGGTTGAGAGTCTGCCTGCCAATGCAGGGGACACGGGTTTGGGCCCTGGTCTGGGAGGATCCCACATGCCGCGGAGCAACTGGGCCCGTGAGCCACAATTACTGAGCCTGCGCGTCTGGAGCCTGTGCTCCGCAACAAGAGAGGCCGCGATAGTGAGAGGCCCGCGCACCGCGATGAAGAGTGGCCCCCGCTTGCCACAACTGGAGAAAGCCCTTGCACAGAAACGAAGACCCAACACAGCCATAAATAAATAAAAATTTAAAAAAAAAAAAAAAAACAGTTCCAACACCACAAGGATCTCTTATGTTGTCCTTTTTTTTTTTTTTTAAATTAATTTATTAATTTTTTGGCTGTGTTGGGTCTTCGTTGCTGTGCGAGGGCTTTCTCCAGTTGCGGCGAGCGGGGGCCACTCTTCATCGCAGTGCGCGGGCCTCTCACTGTCGCGGCCTCTCCCGTTGCGGAGCACAGGCTCCAGACGCGCAGGCTCAGTAGTTGTGGCTCACGGGCTTAGCTGCTCCGCGGCATGTGGGATCTTCCCAGACCAGGGCACGAACCCGTGTCCCCTGCATTGGCAGGCAGACTCCCAACCACTGCGCCACCAGGGAAGCCCTGTTGTCCTTTTATAGCCACATCTGTTTCCTTCCTGTAGCCCTCTTAAGTCCTGGCAACCACTAATCTATTCTCTATTTTATAATTTTGATATCTCTAGAATGTTATATAATTGGAATCATATAGTATATAACCTTTTAGATTGGTTTTTTTCACTAAACATAATTCTTTGGAGATTCATCCAGATTGTTGCCTTTATCAATAATTTGTTCCATATTATTGCTAAGTAATAATCCATGATATGAGTGTACCACAGTTTGTTTAACCATTTACCCATTAAAGGACGTCTGAGCTGTTTCCAGTTTGAGGCTTTTATGGATAAAACTGCTCTGAACATTCACGTACACGTTATTATGTGAACATAGGTCTCTCTCTGAGTTAGAAGCCCAGAAGTGCAGTTGCTGAGTCATATGGTAATTGCATGTTCAGTGTTTTTATTTTTATTTTTAAATTAGTTTATTTATTTTTGGCTGTGTTGGGTCTCTGTTGCTGCACGCGGGCTTCCTCTAGTTGCGGCGAGTGGGGGCTACTCTTCATTGTGGAGTGCGGGCTTCTCATTGCCGTGGTTTCTCTTGTTGCAGACCACGGGCTCTAGGCGTGCAGGCTTCAGTAGTTGTGGCACGCGGGCTCAGTAGTTGTGGCTTGCGGGCTCTAGAGTGCAGGCTCAGTAGTTGTGGCATACGGGCTTACTTGCACCGCGGCATGTGGGATCTTCCCGGACCAGGGCTTGAACCTGTGTCCCCTGAATTAGCAGGCAGATTCTTAACCACTGTGCCACCAGGGAAGTCCTTTCAGTGTTTTTAATAAACTACCAATCTAGAAGACATAAAAAATGGAAAAATATTCCATGATCATGGATTGGAAGAATTAATGTTGTTAAAATGTGTACACTGCCCAAAGCAATCTACAGGTTCAGTGCAATCGCTATCAAAATTCCAATGGCATTTTTCACAGAAGTAGAACAAATGATCCTAAAATCTGTATGGAACCACATAAGAACCCCAAATAACCAAAGCAATCTTGAGAAAGAAGAACAAACTGGAGTAATTATGCTTCCTGTTTTCAAACTATATTAATCAGAAGCTGATTTCAAAGCTATAGTAATCAAAAAAGTACAGTATTGGCATAAAAACAGACACATAGATCAATGGAACAGAATAGAGAGCCCAGAAATAAACAATGCATATATGACTAATTAACTTATGACAGAGAGCCAAGAATATACAATGAGGAAAGGACAGTCTCTTCAGTAAATGTCCAGTTGGGAAAACTGGACATCCACCTGCAAAAGAACAAAACTGGACCACTATCTTATACCATACACAAAAATTAACTCAAAATGGATTAAAGACTTGAAACTCTAAAACTCCTGGAAGAAAACATAGGCAGTAAGCTCCTTGACATCAATCTTGGCAATGATTTTTTGGATTTGACACCAAAAGCAAAAGCAAAGGTAAATGAATACATCAAAGTAAAAAGCTTCTGCACAACAAAGGAAACCATCAAGAAAATGAAAAGGCAAACTACTGAATGGGAGAAGATATTTGCGAAGCATAGATCTGACAAGGGGTTAATATCCAAAATATATAAACAACTCATACAACTCAATAGCAAAAGACAAAACAATCCAGTTTTTAAATGGGCAAAGGATCTGAATGGATATTTTTCCAAAGAAGACATACAAGAAGCCAAGAGGTACATGAAAAGGTGCTCAACATCACTATCATTAGGGAACTACAAATCAAAAGCACAATGAAATATCACTTCACACCTGTTAGAATGGTTATTATCAAAAAGACAAAATTAACAAGTATTGGTGAGGATATGGAGAAAAGGGAACCCTGCTGCACTGTTCATGGGAATGTAAATTGGTACAGCCATTATTGAAAACAGTATGGATGTTCTTCGAAAAATTAAAACTAGAACTACCAAATGATCCAGTAGTTCCACCTCTGGGTATTTATCCGAAGGAAATGAAATCACTAACTTGAAAAGACATTTGCATCCTTATGTTCATTGCAGAATTATTTGCAGTAGCCAAGACATGGAAACAACCTAAGTGTCCATTGACTGGTGAATGGATAAAGAAGATGTACTGTATAAGTCAACTGTATATATATGAATATTATTCAGCCATAATATGGGGGTGGGATTAATAGAGCACTCAGGGCAGTGAAATTATTCTGTATGATACTGTAATTGTGGATACATGACATTGCGCATTTATCAAAGCTATAACAACTATATAACACACAGAGGGAACCCTAATGTAAACTATGAACTTTAGTTAATGAGTATATCAGTATTGATTCATAGATTGTAACCAATGTACCACAAGATGTTAATAATAGTTGTGTGCCTATGTATTATAACCAAGAAGGATTTACCATTGGAATCTAAGGATAGTTTAACATTAGAAAATCTATTAATAGATTCATTATATAAAGAGATTTAAAAGGGAAAACATGATAATTGTTATAGAAAAGGCATTCAGTACAATTTGTCATGCAACTTTTTTTAAAACACTAGCAAATTAGAAAAAAGTCAACTTCCTTAACCTTAAATGTATCCTTAAATGTGTCCACCAAAACCCAGTAAACATTCATACTTAATCACAACATTAAGTATTTTAGAAGCACTTCCTTTGAAACAAGGCAAGGTTGCCCACTATCTTATTGTTGTACAGACTAGGTATGACCTCTGCCCTTCCCCAGTGCTCATTATTAGACAGAGGAGCCAAAATAAAAAGACATCCCAAGGAGCACTACCTTCAGAAGTAGAGGTATTCAAACAGATGAACCAAAAGTTTAGAACAAGCATAATAGACATTAAAATAGCTAAGGGAAGATGTTAGTGATATGAAACACAAAATAATGAAATAGATATATTGGGTATGTTCTGTCAGTATGCATGCATTTTGAAGCTCTGTTATAAGGCACATACATGTTTATGATTGTTATGTCTCTCTGATGAAAACTGACCTTTTCATTTTATAAATGTCCCTCTTTGTCTCCAATAACTTTGTCCTGAAATCTTTTTTGTCTGCTATACTGTAGCCACTCAAGCTGTCTTATTCTTAGTGTTTTCATAGTCTATGATTTTTCATCCTTTTACCTTCAATCTACCTGTGTCTTTATATTTAAAGAACTTCTCATGTAGACAGCATGTTGTTGGGTCTTACTTTTTTATCCTTTCTGACAATCTCTGCTTTTCATTTGAAGTGTTTAAGTCATTTACATTAATGGAACCATAAATATGGTAGGATTTAGGTCTACTATTTGTTACTTCTGTTTGTTCCATCTGCTTTTTTCTTGCCTTTGTTTGGGTTAATTGAATGTTTTACTCATTTTGTTTTAATTCTTGTTTTGCATTATTTTTCAGTGGTTGCTCTAGGGATTGCAACATGCATCCTAAACTTATCGTAGTCTACTTGGATTTTAATTTTTTCTTTTAAATTTTTTGGCCATACCATGCGGCATGTGGGATCTTAGTTCCCCAACCAGTGATTGAACCTGTGCCCCCTGCAGTGTAAGCATGGGGTCTTAACCACCGGACTGCCAGGGAAGTCCTCTACTTGGATTTTATATTGTCTTACATCACATGAAATGTAAGAATCTTGCAACAGTAAAGTTCCATTTCCCCCAACTTATCTTTTGTGCTATTGTCTTCATATTTATTAAATATATATATATTATAAACTCTACATTGTAGTGGTATATTCTTCACTTTAAATATTCGTCTCTTTTAAAGAAACTATGAGAAGAATATACAGTTGACCTTTGAACAACGCAGGGGTTAGGGGCACAGACCCTCTGTGCCGTCAAAAATCTGCGTATAACTTATAGTCAGCCCTCCATATGCACAGTTGCTTAGTATCCACGGCTCTGCCTCCACGGCCTCAGCCCGCCACGGATCATGTATTACTGTATTAAGCCTATCTAGTCAATTTTTCATGTATGGTTTTTAATTCTAGAATTGCCACTTTTTTTTTTTAATAGTTTCTGGTTCTCTGATGAATTTGCCCGCTTGCTTATTCATTATGAGTAAATTTTTTTAAGGTTCTTGAACATATTTATTATAGCCACTTTGAAATCTTCACCCACTAATTAAAAATCTGAGTTATTTCAGAATTGCTTTTTATTGACTGCCTTTCTTTTGGCTATGGTTCACATTTCTGTGCTTATTTGCAAGTTCAGCATTTTAAAAAAATCTTTTAATACAGGGCATTGTAGCAGATACATTGTAGAAAATCTAGATTCTGTTATCTTCCTCTAGAGACTATTTATTTTTATTAGGCAGTTAACTTGGCAGGCATAAAATTCCAAATTCTGTGTCCCTTGAGATAGGCAGCAGCTAAAATTTCTGCTCAGTTCATTTATTTTCCAGTTGTCTTTTTCTCATTGTTTTCTGCTGGGCTCCTTGGAGTATCCCCTGCACATGCACAGGTCAGGAGTCAGCCAAGGATTTGGTCAAATTTTATATGCATTTTTAAGAAGGCTCTGTGCCTTCTTCCTTTCTTGGATTTCCTTTCTAAACTTGATTCTCTGACTTGTCAAACTAGCAACTTTACGCTTGAATTCTGGCCATTCTATGCTACGTTTTCTGGGTAGTGCCTTCAGGCAAAAATCCTTATAATCACAAGTCTTATCCACTGCACCTCCCTTCTATCAATGGTTGACTCCCTTCCAGTTTCTTCCTGCTTTTATTCTCTCCAGTCCCTTCAAATCATTGTATTCTTTTATTTTATCCAGAGTCCATTATTATTATAATACAATACAGGCTACTCCATCACTACTAGAAGCAGAACCTCCAACTTTTGTTTCAAAACACTCAAGTGAAGATGTTGACTTGTCTGAAATTTAAAGGAAAGATCCAAGGTAGATATATACATTTGGTAGTCATTGACATATAGATGGTACTTAAAGCCATGAAAATAGATGAGACCATTAAGAGGTGAGCATAAAAAATAAAAAAAAAGAGGTGAGCATAAATAGAAAAAGGAAACAAGAATAGAGTTTTTAAAATTAATTTAATCCTCATGAAATTAAAAGTAATAACAGATGCTATTTATTGAATCCTATGCAGAAGACTTTCTTTTTTTTTTAACTTTTAAATTTTTAATTTATTTATTTTTGGCTGCGTTGGGTCTTCGTTGCTGCGCACAGGCTTTCTCTGGTTGAGGTGAGCTGGGGCTACTCTTCGTTGTGGTGTGCGGGCTTCTCACTGTGGTGGCTTCTCTTGTTGTGGAGCACAGGCTCTAGGCACACGGGCTTCAGTAGTTGTGGTGCACGGTCTTAGTTGCTCCGCGGCATGTGGGATCTTCCCGGACCAGGGATCGAACCCGTGTCCCCTGCATTGGCAGGTGGATTCTTAACCACTGCGCCACCAGGAAAGTCCCCTGTGCAGAAGAGTTTCTATGCATTCTATGCATTTCTCATTGAATTCATCCAACAGTATCACCAGACAAGAAATTAAGGCTCAAGCGGAAGTGGTTTGCCCGTGGTCACATAGGAGGTGGATGAGAAGAAGAAGGAGTGAAGGAGACTATTGAGAAGGGGCAAACTGTACAGTAGCAGGAAAACCTTGGGTGAATATTTTAAACTCTCAAGAGTCCCAGTTTCCACATCTGTAAAGTGGGAATAGCAATTACTTTGTCATTAGTGTGAGGATTAGAAACAATATATGTAAAGTACCCAAAACAGTGCACCTAGGAAACATGCAACTAGAGGATAGCTATAATGCCTATAAATGTTTTATTTGTTGTATTTAGCTTTATTATTTCATGCAAATAGAATGAAGTTTCCCCCAAATTCCTTACCAGGAGTAGGCGGACATAGGGATGGAAAAGATGGAGAGGATCAATAAGGAAAAAGACAGACAAGAGAGGGAAGGGCCTTCAGGGTGGTTATCCAAAGTGGATTCTGGATTGATCAGCATCCAAGTGGGAGAAGTGGAAACTGTTTCCCACTACCCCTAGGACCCCGTGTGTCTGCAGGATTGATGAGTGGACTCTCCGTCTGGCTGTGGGCAGTACCTCCAGGTCCTTTCAGGGATATGGGCTCAATCTACACAAAAGGAAGAAAACCTACAGATCAAGTCAAAAGGTAAAGCTTTTATTATTTTTATTTTATTCTGTTATGTATTAGATTATAACCCAAAGTATAAAATAAATATCCATGAGTCCATTCTGGTATAAATTGCTGAATAAATCTCCCATACAGGAAAACTCCAAATAATTTTTGTAGATATTCCCTTCTCAAGGAATGGCAGTGAAAAAGGGGAATGAAAAGGGGGAAGAAGTAACTTTATAGTGGAGAAATCTGGCTAACACAACTTTACCTAGGTAATCAAGGTTAACACTGACAGTGATAAATCATTTTGATACTATATACTCTTTTTTTTTTTGGCTGCGTTGGGTCTTCGAGTCTTCATTGCTGCGCGCAGGCTTTCTCTAGTTGTGGCAAGGGGGGGCTACTCTTCATTGTGGTGCGCGGGCTTCTCATTGCGGTGGCTTCCCTTGTTGCAGAGCATGGGCTCTAGGCACGCAGGTTTCAGTAGTTGCAGCACGCAGGCCCTAGAACATGTGGGCTTCAGTAGTTGTGGCTCACGGGCTCTAGAGGGCAAACTCAGTAGTTGTGGTGCACGGGCTTAGTTGCTCCGCGGCATGTGGGATATTCCCAGACCAGGGCTCAAACTCTTGTCCCCTGCATTGGCAGGTGGATTCTTAACCACTGTGCCACCAGGGAAGTCCCTGATGCTATATACTCTTGATACAATGTGATCAGAATGGCATTTTACCCATGTGGTCTTAGTCCACAAAACACATTATCCCAGTCTTATCATGAGAAAACATCAGACAAACCCTAATTGAGAGACATTTTACAAAATACCTGACCAGTAACTCTTCAAAATTGTTAAAGTTACTGAAAATAAGGGAAGTCTTAGAAACTGTCACAGCCAAGAGGAGCCTAAGAAGACATGTGGCATCCTGGATGGGATCCTGGAACAGCAAAGAATAGGTAAAAATTAAGGAAATATGAAAGTATGGATTTTAGTTAATAATATATCAATATTGATTTATTAGTTGTGACAAAGGTAGCATACTAATGTTAGATATTAATAATAGGGCTGGGTGTGGAGTACATGGAAATTCTCTGTTTTATCTTTGCAGCTTTTCTATAAATCTAAAACTATTCTAAAACTAAAAGTTTATTTTATATATTTAAACAAATAAATTTTAAGGTACAGCTTGACACTAGACACAGAGAAGGTTTTTTGGAATCATTTTATTCCTAATTCTTAAGGAGGTGGCTGAAGTCATGGTTTCACTGTAAAAAAGGATAGGAAACAGGGACTTCCCTGGTGGTCCAGTGGTTAAGAATCCACCTTCCAATGCAGGGGACGTGGGTTCCATCCCTGGTTGGGGAACTAAGATCCCACTTGCTGAGGGGCAACTAAGCCCGTGTGCCGCAGCTACTGAGCCCACGTGCCGCAGCTACTGAGCCCATGTGCCACAACTAGAGAGCCCATGCACTGCAACTACTGAGCCCGTGCGCCTCAACTACTGAGTCCACACACCGCACCTACTTAGCTCATGCGCCACAACTAGAGAGACCACACGCTGCAACTAGAGAGCCTGTGTGCTCTGGAGCCCAAGTGCCACAACTAGAGAGAAGCCCATGCACTGCATTGAAGAGGCTGTGTGCTGCAACGAAAGATCCCGCGTGCCACAATGAAGATCCCACGTGCTGCAACTAAGACCCTGACACAGCCAAATAAATTAAAAAAAAAAAAAAAAAAAAGGATAAGAAACAGGAGAGACAGGTGTGGATAAAGGCAAGCAGACTCCTGGACAGGTAGAGAAGGGTGCCATTGGAACAATGGAAAGGTCTCAGAGAGAGGCAAAGAGACCCATATATCATCTCACCTATTTGTGAAAACTCATACCTAGGCTGAACATATTAGAAGAAGTAGTTGAGCATTGGCTTAAAGGAGTGAAAAGAAGGTAGGTAGGTAAGAAGGAAGAAAGGGAGGGAGGGAGGGGGGAAGGAAGAAAGGGAAGGAGAGAGGGAAGAAAAGGAAGGGAGGAAGAAGGGATAGGAGGGAGAGTAGGAGGGAGGGAGGAAGAGAAAGAGGAAGAGAAACAGAATTTCCATTTTAAAAAATTCATCTTAAAACAACTTTCTGGAATGTTAGCAGTATTTCACAATGCAGTCATCTCATTTTGGCAGCTTGATTGATTTCCTGATTTCCAGGAAAACTGAGCTGTCATCTGGTTCCTACTTGGCTGTTTACCGACATGAATATGCAGTTCTCACAAAATGTGAAATGGCTGCTGAAGAAGTGAAATTTAATTCTTTCTGACGTATTGCTCCAAGCCCTCCACTGTCTCAAAGATAAAGAAACCCAGTGGAGAAACTTTCCTACTCTCCCCATAAAAAAGAGGGTGAAGGTTCATTTCTTTGGGAGTTTTTCACATGAACTAAAGGTTCTGAGCCAGTCTGTTGGGTGGGAGCAGATGGGAGTAAGCACAGTGCACCTCCATGCTTTTATGTGATACCTACATGACTCAGCCGAAAGCTTGAGAGCAGCGGCCATGGGCCATGGCATGTATTTCCCAGTACTTCCAAGAGGATTGCCATCATCAGTGTGTTTTTGAGCACCTCCTGGTAAAAGAACTAACATTTACTGTGCACTCTGTATGCACTTACCCCTCACCAGTCCTGTGAGGTAGACCCTTCTATTACTCCATTTTAGAGAAAGAAAATGAAGCTCAGAGGAGTAAATACCCTGCCCTCAAACACATGGTGTGATGGTTAGTTTTATGTGTCAGTTTGGGTAGGCTGTGTGCCACATGTATCCTTAAACACTAGTCTAGATGATGCTGGAAAGAAATTTTGTAGATGTGATTAACATTTACAATCAGTTGATTTTAAAGCAGATCACCCTCTATAATGTACGTGGACCTCATCCAATTAGTTGAAGGCCTTAAGAGCAAAAACTGAGGTTTCTTAGAAAAGAAGGAATCTGCCTCAAGATTGTAATATGTATGGAAATTCTGCCTGAATTTTCAGCTTACTAGCCTGCCCTACAGATTTCAGACTTGCCAACCACTCCCCACTCAGTCACTGAGCCAGTTCCTTAAATCCATCCCACTTCTCTCTCAACCCCAGGTCTTTTCAGATGGAAAGCTCACATTCTCAACTCCACACTCTGCTGCCTCCCAGACCCTGCATGAGAAGCTGCAGATACCAGGGTCATAATATAAGCTGTATTATACGTGACTGGGGCCAGGTCTCTTGAGGACCTATGAGGGAAGATTTAACATGAAGGAGACCAGGTGAATGGAGAAAACTGCTGTTGAGAAGGAGGAAATGACAATGTCCGGAAGATGGGGTAATCAGGGAGGGAAGAGGATGTGGTAGAGAAAATAAAAATAATAGTTAATGCTTGGTGAGCACTTCCCATGTGCCAGGTACTGTTCTGAGTGCTTCCCTTATGTTAATTTCTTTAGTATTATTATCCTTATAGATGAGGAAACTGAGGCCCAAGGTCACATGGCTGATAAGTGGTAGAGCAGCAGGCAGTGTGCCTCCAGAGCTCAACACTTAACCACCTTAGTAAACCACACAGGGAAAGAAGAGGGTAAGACAGAGGTGCCACTCTTCTGACAGAGGATAAAAAGGAGAAGCTAGACTAAGCTAGAGTTTCTAAAGCCAAGGCTGTATCCTGCTTGGCTGGAGGAAATCCACCCACAGTCTTTATTGGGGTTCCTTCTTGGAATTTACAAAAGTTCTGGGATCTTATGGACCCCACAATACAAGGAAAGTCCCTCTGATCATCAGTCTGTACTTAAAAACACTGAGCTGCTGCATCAACTAAGAATGGTGGGCTATCCATAGGAGAAACCCTGAATAATTTCAGCCAAGACCAGGAGAATTTGCTTAGGGTCCAGCCTCCCTGAGCGTACCCAGCAGCCTCCTCCTGAGTTTTGCCAGGGTGTTGACAGGGAACTGGACATAGTCCCAAAAGAATGTGGGCACTAATGGGCCTCTACCTCCTTCCAGTCAGGAGAAACTGCCTAGCTAAGCCACACCACTTCTCAAATGCACTTCCCTTCCTCACTCCCTCACCTTTTCCCTCCCGGAGTTCTACCAAAATATTCTCAAGGGTGAGACCTTTAAGGAAACAGAGAGAAACAAGTGTGCTTTGGGGAGTTTCTTCCCTTGGCCAGTTAACACAAACCTGTCTCAAAGCTCTGCTACTTTTGTGTCCGTGATGCTTGGGGGGAACAGGGACAGTAATGCAGGGAGAGAAGAGCACGCATTGACCTCAATATGTGATTGTGCCACCGTTGCAGTGGAAAGAACAGTGCAGTGGTAAATAGGAGACCTGGGCCCCAGTCTCTACTCTGGGCCCAAGTGTCTTCATCAGTAAAATTGTTTAGAAGGAACGCTGTGGGGTGGGGATGGGAGGATTCCACCTAGTTGAAAACTAGATATAGAGGCCTCAGCAAATTCCCTAGCAAAATGCGCCAGTCAGACCCATTCCTACCTGGACAGTAAGGTTGGGAAACACGGGAATGGCAGTTAATATATGTTGTAGGCATCCAGGTGCAGATCTGGGCATTTCCAACCTGGCTCCATGATCATGCAAGGCGGGGGGTCAGGGCACAGATGGTGGTACAATACGGGGGTTGGTTAAGAAGTAGCAGAGGATTCCTAAAGTCACATTTTAGTATCCGGGACAAGGGTTTTTAACCGGGGTCCACAAACCATAGACTGTACACTGGAATTCAGAGGTCCATGAATTGGATTGGAAAATATTACAACTTTTAAAGGCAGCAAACTATAGTTGCATTAGCAGGGCCAGTAGAAAGCAGTGCTTTTCATTTCCCTTTACAGTTGCTGCAGATATCTTGAAACATCGTTTAAACTCATTTCTACTTCAAGTTTGCAGTAGTTTGTTGGGCTCACCCCCTCGATCTTGTTATTTAATGTGTTAATAAAGAAACCCATGTACACACAACATCACACACTTAAATATTTTCACAACTGTATTTCAACATAACTAGCTTCCTTTGTGATCCTGTGTATTTTATTTTATGCATAGGAAAATATTTTGAGAAGGGATCCACGGCACAAAAAAGGTCAGGAGCCCCCAGACGGGGCGGGGTGGGGGGGCCTTGTTGACACTCTGGCCCAGAGTGAGCACGGCTGCCCCGCTGAGCACAGGCTCCCACAGGAGGAACGAGGTCAGAATCCCACCAGGCACTGCTCC
Organism: Balaenoptera acutorostrata; assembly: GCF_949987535.1. Classification (NCBI taxonomy): domain Eukaryota; kingdom Metazoa; phylum Chordata; class Mammalia; order Artiodactyla; family Balaenopteridae; genus Balaenoptera; species Balaenoptera acutorostrata. The sequence continues at coordinate 68,786,471 of NC_080073.1, read as the reverse complement.
TGCTCCAGGAAATCTTGGGGTAGGGGTGTGAGGCATGACAGCGACATCTTCTTTAGCTTGGTAGAGTAGCCTTGGGCCTCTGCTGCCCATTGTGAATAAGGGGAAAATCACCAGCCTCTTACCTTAAATCACAGGGGGTTTAGGGAGAATGAGGACAGAAAATGTGGGGAAAAGAGGAAGAGATTCCTCCCTCCCCAGCTGTGATTGTATCTCGGCTCAGGGACATGACTGTCCCACACCCTCCTGGAGAACAGAAGCTATTTCAATGTGCCAGGTGAAAGTTGAGCCAAGCCCTCTTTCAAGCAAGGCTCCACCCTCGCAGGCACTGGGACATCTGTGCACACCGGGCTCTCCTTGCAAGGGCAGAGATGGAGGAACTTTCCACGTGCTGCCCCTCACTGGGAGCAGTGCCACCCCCATTTCATGCCAGGCTAGCCCTGCCCCAAGTGACACAAATTGCCAGGCCCCAGCGATAGGCCCAGGCTGCCTCAGGAGAGGAGCTGTGCCTTTGTGCAAAGACACCCTTCATTTCACAAAGGAGGGAATCGAGGGCACAGTTGCTGTTACTGACCTCTCTCCAGTTCCTGAGTCTGGCTTCCTTATCTCTGTCAAGACCTTTTGAGCTGCCCCACTGGCCACAGGGCAAAGCTCAACCCTGTCCACCAAGGGCCAGGGGCACAAGACCTGCAGGCCAACTGTGAGAGTAACTGAGCCCAGAACCCCAAGCTCAGCCCCTTCCCCCCACCCAGCCTGAGAATGGACTCATTTCCTGTCACTCTGGCCAGGTACCCACAGGGTAAGGCAGAACCCACGAACCCCTTCACACTGCTCAGCACCTTCACCTCCCTCTGGAGAAACTTCCCAAGTTTGAGATAATTGTAGAGAAGGGGCTGAGGTGACACACAGAAGTTTAACTCTGGGTGGGGGATGGACTGGAGGACACTGAGGGATGATGGGGAGAGGCCTGGGAGTCTGAGAGCCTGAGATTTTCAGGGGAAAAACTTTAAGGTACAGGCCAAGCCACCCACTTCTGCTTCCTGCTGGGTTCTGTGCTGCCCTGGATACCATGCTGGTCTGATCTGGGCAGAGAAACGACCAACAGGTCCCTGGGACATCATTCATTCATAGATGTATGTTCCCATCAGGGGCTCACAGTGGGCAACGGGGAGGGGAAGCAGAACCATACACACTGTAAATGCTGTTCATAGAGGGCCAGGGGCAGAGGGAGGAAGCTGCCCATTCTCTGATGGAGGGTGATGGAGAATGACTTCCTGGAGGGAGGCCTGAGGCAAAGTCTTGAGGGAATAAGAAGGAGAAAGAGGGAGGGCCTTCTCTGCAGAGGCTTTGAAAGAAGCCCAAGCTCCAGGCCTGCTTGGGGAGAAGCAGTTTTGGGACCTGCATACTGGGCTGCACTAGGCAAAGAGGCTTCTGTGTGTGCTGGCCGTCAGGAGAAAGGGGGTCCTGCAGTTAAGCACATTTGGCAAGTTCTGGATTAAACAATGATGTTGAACAGTTCTCCTCACTGTAGGACTTGTCAGAACCTTTAACCTGTTACTGAGCCTCATGGGGTACCCCAGGGCTGGTGTTCCTTGGCAGGCCATGCTGACATAAGGAAAACGGGAGGCAGTAGGAGCAGATGAGGTTAGAGAATGCAGGGGACTTTGACTACCAGGCCAAGAAGGCTAGACTTTCCTTGGGGCTATTGAGGAGTCTCAGAAGGCAAATTCACTGAAGGATTTAGACTAAAGGGACCAGTGGCAGTTTAGTCACCAGCAAGGTCAGAGCCCCTCCCTCGATCCACTCCTCCCTCCTGGATAGGAGGGCCACTCCTTGGGAGAGAAAACAGGATCCTTGGACACAGGCAGCAGTGAAGAAGCTCAGAGACAGGCTAGAAGGGCGAGGAGGCTGGCAACCCTTGATTCCAAGCTTGGGTTGACAGCCTTTGGCACAGTGTTCGAGGCTGCTGTGGTTCAAATCCTGACTTTACCACTTTCTCACCATGGGTATCTCTCTGGAGCCTCAAGCTTTTTCTTCTTCTTTTTTAAAATAGACATTATTTTTTAGGTTTAGGTTTACAGAAAAATTGTGCCAAAAGTACAGAAGGTTCCATATACTCTGTCCCTCCCACCCCCATGGTTTCCCCTAATATTAAATATTAACATCTTACATTAATGTGGTACATTTATTACAATTGATGAACCAATACTGGTACATTATTATTAAAGAAAGTCCATAGTTTACTTGAGGGTTCACTCACTGTGTTGTACAGTTCCACTAGTTGTGACAAATGCATAATGTCGTGTATCCACCATGACATCATTCAAAATAGTTTCACTGCCCTAAAAATGCCCTGACTGAGCCTTAGTTTTAACATCTCTAAAATGAGAGTGTGAAAGTCATCTAAAGCCCCTCAGTCTCCCATTGTAGTTTTCTAATTTAGGCCTTTTGACAAATTAAGTGGTACTGAAATCAACTAAATGTTTCTCTAAATGTGGTCAGATATCCATCAGAATCACTGGGCTTGGGTTGAGGTGAAGGGGTCCTCATTCAAACGTTCTAGGGTTTCAACCCCAGACCTGCTAAATCAAAACCCCAGGGGCTGGGCCCAGGAATCTGCATATTAACCAGGCCCTGGTGCCTAGGGAAGTTTGAGACCTGAACAGTTTTCAAAACTGAACAGAAGGATCCAATCCATTGTCAGGTTAAAGCTCAGGAGAGATGTACAATTCCCAAAAGGGGGAAGGAGTAGAACCGTTTTCCTGGAAAAAGCCCATTTCTGCCTTTTGCACCTCCCAGTCAACAAGCCTGCTGTTTCATATCTTGATTGCTGATCACTCACCCAAAATAACCTGCATGCAATGTCTCACCAGCTGCAGCTCTCTCTGCAACTCCTTTAATTTAGCAGCCAAACACGTTTGGCTCCGCAACAAAGGGGCTCTGGGATGGGGCCCCTCCCTCATGGCCATCTGTAGTGGGTTGAAAAATGTGCCCCCAAAATTCATGTCCACCCAGAACCTCAGAATGTGACTTTATTTGAAAATGAGATATTTGCAGATGTAATTACTAAGGATTAAGATGAGATCACACTGGATTAGGGTGGGTCCTAAATTCAGTGACTGATGTTCTTATAAGATCAGCCAAAGACAGAAATACACAGAGCAGAGAAGGCCATGTGAAGACAGAGGCAGAGATAGGGGTGATGCAGCTATAAGCCAAAGAACACCAAAGATTTCAGGAGCTACCAGAAGCTAAAAAGAGGCCAGGAGGGATTCTTCCCTAGAACCTGCAAAAGGGAACATGGACCTGCCAACACCTTGATTTCAGACTACCAGCCTCCAGAACTGTGAGAATAAATTTCTATCATTTTAAGCCACACAGTTTGTGATAATTCGTTACCGCAGCCCTAGCAAACTAATACACCATCACTGCCGTAGACTCCTGCCCCAGTTCAGCCCCACTACAGCCATGCAGGTAAGGACCTCACACACAGGCGATTCTCCAGATTGGTGCTTTAATATGGCCAGTTATGATCATAGCTATTTTCTCCCAACCAACACCTCTGAATTCTGCATCTACTAGGCCTGTTTCCTACACAAGGACAAGGGTCCTCTGTCCTCTACTTGGAAGGCTATAATCCAAGACGGGCTAAAACTTCAATAAATAAATATTGGTCCCAGGGGCAGTGCCTGGCAGGTGGTACCATGTGGCCATTCCTGGGCTCAGCCGAGGGTTGGGCTAGACGGGTCACTGCAGCTTCATGCCACTCCGGCGCCGAGAGTCCTTCCGGGCAATGGGGCTGAAGTTCACAATCTCCTTGTAAATGTGCTCTGAGAAAGACAGGGTGGTTCAAGGGGTAGGGGGTGCTGAGGGCAAGAGAGAGCCCCCCTCTCCCAACAGACATAGTGTGGAGCAGGAAGTCAGCTCAGCGCAGGGAGAAGGAAGTGCACACAGGAGACAATATTTGCTCAGAGAGAAAGAGGTGATAGTCTCCAGGAGGGTGTTGGGACCGGCTGAGGGCAGGCAGGAAAACGAAGCAGGCAGAGGAGAGGGATGCTGCAGGCAGAGAGAGGAAGCAGCCCAAGGCCCTGAGCCCTTACGCTTCCATTCATCCACTGTGAGTTTCTCATGTTCTAAGAAATCATCAAATGGCTGCTGGGCCTCTGTTTCCTCCTCAGGGTCCCGGCAGGATTCAAAGAAGGGGTGGGTGAGGGCCTGAGAGGGGGTCAGGCGCTTGTCCACGTCCAGCTCCAGCATCTTCTCCAGCAGGTCTGCAGCTGTGGTTACAGAGTGTGAGTCTCACACGCCATGGAGAGCCCGCCCGCTGAGACAGACTGCAGGCCCCAAGACTCACCCTGGGGGCTGGCACACGGGAAGAGCTGAGAGAAATCCTTCTTGGGGCTTTGTGGCAGGGACTGGATGTAGGATTTGGCCTGGAAGACAGAAAAGCACTGAATAATCCCCCGTTGTCAGCCCCTCAGGGCTTAGGCCATGGGGTATAGAGCAGGGACCCCAGAAAAGCCCCTGAGCAGGGCTGAAGGCTCAGGTCAGAATCCAAAGTGAGATGAAGGCAAGAGCCCTTGCCAGGGCAGAGGGGAGGCGCAGCCTGCAGCCCACCTGGCCCTGGTCAGCCAAGCGCGCAGCCCTGGCCAGCCTGGGCCCATCTGCCACTCACCGCTTTGTCATTCAACTTCTGCACAAACTCAGCGTCCGGCACTCCCGTCACTTTCAGGATCTGGGTCAGCTGGTCCAGGTCTTGGCAGCAGGTTAAGGTTCGGCCTCACTCCCTGTGGGTGGGTCTGAAGCTGCCCTTCCTTCTGCCCCTCCATCAGGCCCACCCAGCACTGTGGACCATCCAGGTTCCAGACACTCACCTCCTCTTGCTTTTAGGAGGGGAGGTTCATCCTTCCGGACTCAGGTCTCTGGAAGGCTTCCTACCTGCCAGGCTGGGTAAAGGGTCCCTCCCCACAAATGCTCCTACATGTGCCACCTTCCTGGCCTCATCCCACTCAGTCACCTCCATCCATTTCTTTGTCTACTCCCCCCCCACACCCTCGCACTCTGAGTTTGGCAGGGAGACCCACATCTTCTCCTTAATCCCTGCGCAGCACACACAGGCGCCCAGTTCAGGCGTGTGGTGCCAAAACGTCAAGTATTTTCTGCATGGTGTTGGAATGACAGGTGACTAGTTTTCGTCACTTTGCTTCCCTGTACATTAAAGTTGTTCCACAGGGAGCATGTATCACTTTCACATTAAGAAAAAAACGGATTTAAGTAATAAACTGTTGAAGGAATGAATCCCTGGATGCAGTTTGGCTTTTCCAGCAAAGGATACAGTCTTTCCCCTTGAACAGAGTTTTCCCCGTCAGCATCTCTGCCATGATACAGCCCACAGACCAGATGTCCACTGCAGAGGGAGGGGCAGGAAGTGTCACCTGGACCAGCTGACCAAGACCCGGCAGTCACCAAGAGTCAACCCAGAGTCACCAAGACAGCCTTGAGGAAGCTGTCAGAGAAGACCCCCAGCCCTATCCCCCTCCCCCGGGCAGCTGACCACTGACCAGTTTGGTTGTAGCGCATCCAGCTGAGGATCACCTCAGGGGCCCGGTACCAGCGGGTCACCACATAGCCAGTCATCTCTGCATCTGCATGCCGTGCCAACCCAAAATCCAAAATCTATGACTCGGGGCACATAGGAAAAAGGAGCTCGCTGAAGAGAGGAGGCTCCCCGAGCAGCTTCTGGGGGCTCCTGTGGGAGAGGGGCCCACCCCAACCCCAGGCTGACCCTGCCTGGGCCCACTCACCTTCAGCTCACAGTCCTCATTCACAGCGAGGTTGCCTGGCTTCAGGTCCTAGACGAGAGAAGAGATGGAGCACTGGGCAGAGGCAGAGATGGGAGCTGTCCCCACTCGGCTGCCAGCCAGCGTGCGACCTTGGCCAGGCCCCTGCCCCTCTCTCTGGGTTCTGGTCTCCTGTGCAGAATGAGGGTTGGACTAGGTGTCCTCTAGGGCCCATCCAGCTCTAAAATGCTCCTGCCTCTTGGAGCCTGAAACACTCAGCTCAGGGCTTGCTTTGTTGGCAAAATTTTCCCAGAAAGTTCCCCAGAACACAGCAATTCTTCTGAGCAGGTCTTCCTGGGCCAAGCCTAGGTGTGAAAAATCTACTTTCCCTGCTTCCTCCACCTCCTGGAACCCCCTAACCCTAACCCTAGCCCCCAGGGGTGGGCGGGGCCTCTGAGGATGTAGCAGAGAAAGCACTCACCCTGTGGATGACCCCAGCTGAGTGGATGTACTGTGTTGGGGAGAGAGGAAGAAGGGTGAATCCGGTGCCCGGCTTTGCACCGGGTGTTTCAGGCTGGCTCAGAGATCTCCTCTGCCTTGTCATGGTGTGCTCTCCCAGCCTTCAAGGCCTAGCCTCCCCCAAACCCCAGGTCTCAACACCAAGCCCCCCTCCCCTGCCATCTTGCAGGCTCCCACCCACCTTAAGACCTTTGAGCATCTGATACACCAGGTACTGGATCTTGTCCTCACCAAACTCCATCCCCATGATCTTCTGCAGGTCCGTCTGCATGAAGGGCATCACCAGGTAGCTGCAAGTCATGAGGACTTCTTGAACAGTCCCGAGCCCCACCCAGCTCCAGGTCCGAGCTCAGAGGAGGGCAAGGGGCTGGGCAGAACAGAGGCCTTAGGGATGACCTTCATGTGTAAAAAGAACGAGCCCCACCACAGCCAGCCAGACCCCCATGCAGTGGGCCTCCTGACTCCTGGCTCCCAGCCTGGCCCTGGTGGCTGCCCTGTTGGCAGAGCTCAGGGTAAGTATTTCAGCTGGAGCTGTGCTCAGGGAAAGCAAATGCAGCACTGCTCCCTCTCTTCAAAGGTGCCCTCTGCTTGCCCTCCTCCACACCCCACAGAAAGCCACTGCTGTGAGTTAGAAACATTTGCCAGTATTTCCTTCTGCTTCTGTACAAATATTTCCTCCCCCAGAGGGTCATGCCCCGCCAACATGGCTCCTCAAACATACAAAAATGTCCTCCTTCCAAGAAGGAAACAATAAAACAGTTTCCAGGAGGGTGAAAAGGAAGAAGGAGGTAGCTGAGCCAACACACCCTCTTAATGGGATTGCAAAACAGGTTGAAGTCAGCAAAATGTAACTGTTACTCAAGGCAGTAATGGCAAAGTCCAGAACAAAAAAGGATAAAGATTTAGGAAGGAATTAAAAAAAAAAAAAAAAAAAGGATGTGGAAGCCATCTCCGTGAGCCTGTGACTTTTGAAGTCTCTCCCCACCTGACCGCACCCCCGCTTCCCTCCTCCACCACCCCCCAGCACGGGGACCCTGCTCCATGCACAGTCCCTTCCCCCCCTTTGTGTTTCACCTCTGCGTGGACACTGTTTCTTCTCAGCTGACAAACTTGCTGAAGTCTCACTGTGATACAACCACCTTCCCTAGCTTAACCTTGTTTCTTCAAGTAACTACCCCTTCTCTCTCTTTCCCTCCCGATCAAACTTCTAGAACAAGCGGGCCTCACCTCTTGACCCCACTGCCTTAACGTCCAGTCCTCTGATAACTTGGCATCTGCTCCCGCCCCACCAGCCCAACACATAACACCCATGGCTCCCTTTCTTTATATTGAACCTTTTGCAAAGCCTGACACTCCCTCAAAATTCTCTGCTGCTTCTACCTCTAGTCAGGCTCTGTCTGTTCATCCTCTTATACCTTTTCTTTAGTGTTGATACCTTTTATTTTTTGGCTGCTCCGGGTCTTAGTCTCGGCACACAGGATCTTCATTACGGCGCGCGGGATCTTAGTTACGGCATGCGGGCTTAGTTGCAGCATGCAGGCTCTTAGTTGTGGCATGCATGCAGGATCTAGTTCCCCGACCAGGGATCGAACCCAGGCCCCCTGCATTGGAAGTGCAGAGTCTTAGCCACTGGACCACCAGGGAAGTCCCTTTAGTGTTGATACCTTAATGAACAGTATCGAATCATGTTCTACACTAGCCTGTCCGTGGGCTTTGGCTATCATCCGCCGGTGATTATTCTGGCCCAAATCCACATCCCTGGCCCAAATCCACATCCCTAGCCCAGACCTTCCTAAACTCCAGGTTTATTTGCAACTGCTGATTAAACACTGGAATGTTCATAGGCTCTTCAAAAATGAAGTGTCCAAAATGGAGCTCATTATCTTTCTCCCAAGATCTGTTTTTCCTCCACCTTGTATTCTGAGCAGGAACCTGGCATCCCCTGACCTATGCCGCCTCTCCCAGCCACTGCATCCCAAGGGGTACAACATTCTGACAGTCCTGCCTCTCGATGGGTGTCAAGTCTGCTCTCAGGACCCCATCGCCTCTACTTTATTTGGATCAAGGTCGGGGTCTCAAACACTACCCTCCAGGTTTCCTACCTCCCAGAGCTGTTCCCTGCTCCTTTCTTGCTGCCGCCAGAGGGTATCCCCAAAATCTGATCTGACCACATCACAGCATCTCCCTGCTCAAAACCTCCATAGACCTGAGGATGCCTGTAGGATCAGTTCTGGTCTCAGCCTAACCAAACCAGCCACTGGCCTCCACTAGCCACACTGCACTTGTCAATACTGCCCAAACGGCCCAGCCTCTTTCAGGCATCATGGCCTTTGCCCATGCAGTTCCTTCTACCTGGGCTGCCTTCAGCCCCTTCTACCTCAGGCAAATGTCAACTTATCCTTCAGGACTGGGTTCAAAGTTTTCTCCTCTGTGAAGCCCGCTGAGGCAGCTTGCAGTTTCTGGCTCTCTATCCAGACCTAGAGTACTGACCACCACTGTCAGTATTCACTACTGTCAGCCCACGAGGTCCACTTTAAATTTCCAATGCTTGGGCTTCCCTGGTGGCGCAGTGGTTAAGAATCTGCCTGCCAATGCAGGGGACACGGGTTCAAGCCCTGGTTCGGGAAGATCCCACATGCCGCAGAGCAACTAAGCCCGTGCGCCACAACTACTGAGCCTGCACTCTAGAGCCCGCGAGCCACAACTACTGAGCCCACGTGCCACAACTATTGAAGCCCGCGCACCTAGAGCCCATGCTCCACAACAAGAGAAGCCACCACAATGAGAAGCCCGCGCACCGCAACGAAGAGTAGCCGCTGTTCACGGCAACAAAGACCCAATGCAGCCAAAACTAAATAAATAAATTTATTTAAAAACAAAGAATTCCCAATGCTAAGCCCAGCAGCTGGCATTATAGGGGAAAAAAACCCATTCAAAATCACTGTATTAAATTGAAAACGAAAGCATCCTAACAAAGAGACCTGCAGCTGCATTTGAAATAGGACTGAAAAAAAAAATCCACCTTCCCAAAGCTTCCTACATTTTAGACCAGGTACTGCGCTAGCAAAGCCGTGCATTTAGCAACTAAATTTTCTCTTCTTGTGTGACTCTGACAAACATCCCATCAGCCAGAGGTGGCCAAGGCTTCCTGATCCTCGCTTCATGCTAGGAAGAACCCCAAGGTCCAGATCCACATCTGCGTCCCCAGGAAATGGTGAGGTAGGTTGATGCAAACCCTGGGGGACTGGCAATGATGTCTCTGTGGTGGTAAAGCTGGGTAAAGCAACGCAGATGAGCAGACAGCTGTATGTCAGGCAAGGTCCATATAAAGCCCCTCCCACTTCTTCCTGCCTGCCTTTCTCTCCACCCTTGGCTGAAAAAATCTCTCCACAGCCCAGAGGCACAGGGACTCCTGGGGCAGGAAGCCCCCCTACCCAGAAGAAAGAATCTGGACCCTCCCCTTACTTGCTCCCCAGTGTCAAGTAAGGCCTGCACATGTCCTGGAACCCAGCGCAGCCCGACTCACAAATCATGAAAGTTGCGCAGAGAAGAGGCTGGGGTGAAGACATCCAGGAGTCCAATGACCTGGGGAGAAGGTTGCCAGTGAGGACTGGGCAGCAGCTGCAGCCCTCTGCTCCCCTCCTCTGGGGCCCCAGGCCTGCACAGGACCACCTGCCCTTTCCTAAAACACCATCTCCAGCAGGAGGCAGGTTCCCAGCCTTCTGGGAAGCAGTAAAAGGAGCAGAGGTGGAAGAGAAATTCCTTTAATTGGGAGGGAGTTTGCAGAGCACAGTGATGGAGAGTCAGGCTGGGGAGAAGGGGAGGTGGACACTCCTGTGCTCACTGACCCCAAGTCTGGTGTTCAGGACAAGCAGCACAAACCCACTCTCAACTCAAGCAGGGAACCACAAGTGGTGAAAGGAATCAAGGAGGGAACAGAGAAGGGGTCTTCCAGCCAGCAGGCTCCCTGCCCTTGACCTTGGGTCTCTCACCACATCCAACCTTACTTGCCAGAGGGCTGGTTCAGAGCTGGGGGCAAGATTACCCTGGCTGGAGGCCATGGGGAGGGGTTTGCTGGAAAGGAATGGGGCTTAAAATGTGAACAATATTTTGAAATCATTATGTTAAATGCTTACCTTCCAATCTAGGTATCCTGCAGAAAAGCCTGGGCTCCAGGCCCGCACTGGGTCATTAGTCTTCCTGGCTGTTTCAATCAGACAGGGTAGTCTAGAGGTCAGGCACTGGGGCCTGGAGCCAGGTTGGCTAGGGTCAAATTCCAGCTCTGCCACTGACTAACCATTTAACCTGTGAGTCTTTCTGTGCCTTAGTTTCCCCATCTGTATATGGGGGTAATAGTACTTATGTGATATTGTGAGGATTAAACAAGTTAGTTTATGCAAAGTTCTTAGAACTATGCCTGGAACGTAATAAGTGCTCGTAAGTATCTATTATTCTTGTTGTTATTATGTGGAAACAACACTAACCAGGATTCTGGGCACCACCTCTTAGATCTAGAACAACTACGAAGTTCCTCTGTGCCTATTTCCTCATAACAGTGAGACAGTAAGTTTGCACCTCACCGAGTTTGTTCTGCTCCACTGCCAAAAATTCCCTTTGCACCCTTCCTGGGAAGTAGGCAGGGTGGGTCCTGGCACCTGAATTTAATAATTAGGTGAGGAACAAGGATCAAAGGAGCAGGGAGGAGATTCCCCTTCTGCTGGCCCTGTTACGAGTTCCCTGCACCCTCTTGGGCCATCTCCCGTGTGCGCCACACACACACACAAACACACACACACGGAGGGGCCTGGTCAGGACGCTCTGTGGGGCTGCCCTCCACTCCCTGCCTCCCAGAAGCAGCCCCCAGGCCCAGCCTACGTTCTCATGCTGCATGTGTTTCAGCAGCAGCAGCTCGCGATAGGCCCGCTTGGCAAAGATCTCAGACTGGAAGGGCCGGCTCAGTTTCTTGATGGCCACCTTCTCCCATGACCGCTTGTCGATGGCTGAGCTGTAGGGTCAAAGGCAGGTCAGCAGGCAGTGGCTCCCCATCACAACCCTGGGACTCCAGATCCTGGGTGGTAACTTCCAGGCCATCTAGGAAAACATGGCCATCCTCACCCCAATCCCTCTTGGCCAGCAGTCTAAGCTGGGAGGAACTGATGCCCACCACCTGGAATGTGAGTGAGCAGCTGACAGCACAGTGGAGCTGGGAGAAGGGGGAGAGAGCAGGCAGAATCTGAGAGAGGTGCACTGCCCCTGGGTCAGACACAAGTTAATGCCAACAGGATCCGGAGCAACTTGGCAAGTCACTTCTTGTTTGGGCCTCAGTGTACCCATTTGTAACAATGCGGATTCGCCCGGATGAACTCTGGGGTCCTCTGTAAGGTTCAAGTCCTGGAGAAACAGATCCAGTCCTAATTCAACCCACAGAAACTCCCAGCAAGCCAGTAAGAAAAGTGAGATGGCGCCTGGAGTGGCCCTAGGCCAGGCTCCAGAGTCTGAGGCTCCTGCTCCTACTCTACTTCACTGCCCAGCTTGCCGCCTCTTCCCAGCTCGCTGCCTCCTCCTAGCTCCAGGCCTCTGCCCCGGAAAGGCACCGCGAAGTTCTTCCAAGCCCGCAGGGCTCTGGGCCTTGGGGTCCTCCATCAAGGTGGTGGGCGCACAGCCTCGAGTGCCAGCAGGAGAGGCGACACCGGAGGCGGGTCCGGGCATTGGCTGGGCCCCGGCTCTTCCGGAGGCTCCACCCGCGTCCCGGTGCCTGGGCGCCCACCGTAGGTCCACCCCGATGCCCCAGGCACCACCCCCCCGCCCCCCCCCCGCACCGGCGCACATGCCCGGGGGTCTCACCACACGGCGCCGTAGGCCCCGCTGCCTACGTGCGTCAGGGACACGTAGATCTTGGGCAGCTCCCAGGCGGTCTTGTTGACGTCCTGCTTGTAGAAGCCCTTTTTCCAGGTGAGGTTCATCCCGGGCACTCAATCTCGGCGGCCCCAGCGCGATAGCTACGTTCGCGGCCCGCCAGGCTCCCAGCACCCGGCCCCCGCCCACGGTCCCCGCGGTGCCCGCCCCGCGCCGCCCGCTCCTCCCCACCCCGTGCGAGGGCGGGGGCCCCGGCCGGCCGGCCCCGCGTCCCACCTGCCGGCTCGCCCAGGTGCGCCCCGCAGCCACGCCCAGGCCTGCCCGACGGCAAGCTGGGGAGCCCGATTTCCGCCAGCCCCGGGAGTTTGGCGCCCGGACCACAGACCAGCTAGAAGCGGCAGGTGAGCCGCCCTGCAGGGAAGGGGTGCTTCCCGTCGTGTGCTGGGGTGGGGCTGGGGGCCCGATAGACCCGAGGGGCTCCCACGGATGGCGGAGGGCGGGAAGATAGAGCCTCCCAGATTCCTCCAGCGCGGGACTCTGTAGGAAGATCTCCCCGGAGATTCTGAAGACAATTTTGGGAAAAAACAAAGCAAAACAAAACCGCACATCTTTTGATTATGGAAAGTTTCAAACATATACAAAAGTAGACAGACTAGCTCAGTGCTTCTCACATTTGAATGTGCACACGAATCCCCTGGGAATTATATTTTATTAAATACAGATTCTGATTCAGTAGATCTGGGGTGGAGCCAAGATTCTGCATTTCTAACTAGCTCCTAGGCTCCGAAGATCTCTGGACCACACTTTGATAGGGAGGTTCTAATGACCCTGCATGGCCCCAATCCCACAGCTTCAACAACTACATCAACTCCTAGTCAATTCTGTTTCCTCTACATACTTCCTCCCCCATCATTTTGAAGCAAAACCAAGCATCATATCATTTCATCCATAAATATTTTTTGTATCTCTAAAAGATAAGGATTATTTTAAAAACACAACTACAGTATCATTTTTACACCTAAAATTAATAACAGTAATCCTGTAATAACAACTATCCAGTCTAGGTTCAAATTTCCAGTTTTGAATGTAGTTTTTGCTGGTTTCCTAATGCCTCATGAGGGCAATGACAAGCCAAGGCCTTCTGCCACCTGTGTCTGGTGGCTTGTGCATCCTGGAGAAGATTCTGTGCTCAAATTAAATTACCGAGAACGCCCAGGAACAGGGTCAGGGGCGGAGAATGGCTACAAGGGGTCCAGATGCCTGGCCTGGGAAGGGGATTGTGGAAGGGATGGGGACCACTTGCTTCACTTTGTCAACAGTAGAGAAGAAGGAAAGGAACTTGCTCGTGGCCTGCAGAAAGGTGGGGGTCCTCCCTAGAGAGTCTTCTGAACCCAAACCCTATGCCACAGCCCCTCCCATGCAGTCCTGCAGTGTCGGGCACAGCCCAGACCATTGGGGGTTTGGGGGAGGGAGATGCAGGGATCCCACAGAAATGCCCAACAGGCATTGCAGACAGGGAATCTGTCTTACGCATATCTGGCACACAGTAGGATGTGTAAACTATATGGAGAATGAATGGAAGAGTCAGTCCATTAAAAGTGAAAAAAATATTTATTTAATGAACCCTTGTGTTTGCCACGTACCAGTCATTATTCTAAGTGTTTTACACACACACCTCCCTTAATCCCGGGAAGAGGCCTATGAATCAGTTGTAGTATTATCCTCATTTTAGAGATGAGGAACCTGAGGTACAGAAAGGTTAAGTAACTCGCCCAAGGTCACACAGCTGGTAAGGGACAGAGCTGAGTTGAAGAAGCTAAGACCATCTGGTTCAAGGCTGTGCATTGTCTCTGGGTTGAGAGGCATTGCTTCTTAAAGGAGATGGCCTGTGTTTCAAATCATCTGCCTCACCCATCGTAAGGACATGTCTACTGATCAAACCATGTCTCCCTCATACATCCTGCCCTAGAAATCTGACGTACTCCCCACCCTCTCCCCTGCCCCACCCCCTACTCCAGCCCTGAGACACTATAGGAGGAAAAGGTGAGGGGCTATGAGCCTGGGAGGGCTGCAGGAGTTTTGGGTCTTGGGGGTCGGTGGCGCCAGTGGAAGGCACTGTGATTCTGAAGTTGGGGCAGGATCCTGGAAGGCAGAGTCTAGGGCTGGACACAGGCAAGAGAGAGTTGTCCGGGAGACTCAGGTTTCCTTCTGGATTGAGGATCCAGTTCTCCAGGGTAGGGATGGGCCTTGAGCCTCTGTGCTGTGTGTCTCGAAAACCAAGTGTGGCAGAGGTGAGCCCAGAAAGGTAAGGAATACCAGGGAAGTGCTCATTGCCCAGGTGGGTGCAATCCTGCAAGGGCACGAGCTGGCCACTCAGGTTGTGGCTCTGAATGGCTCGTAAGCAATGGTCAGGTAGTGACTCAGGCCTCAGACTCTGCTGACGCTGACCCCCACCTCGGGCCTCCGCTGGGCCTGTGTTTACTCAGCAGCCAGGCAGCCTTGGAGAGATGGCCTTGGGCGATCCTGTCTGGGAAGTCACGGATGGGAGAGGAAGAGGAGGGGCCACTGAGGACCTCCTGGGTGTCCCCTCCCACAGTCCCGGGGCTCTCTTCTCTTTGAGCTCCGAGGCCCCTCTGCTCTCCTCCTCCCAGACACTGGCCCAGTGTGGTCGGTGTTTGCCCTGTCAATGTCGAGGCAGGGGGTGAGGAAACCAACTTTGGAATGGAGACCTGCATTTCCATCCTGCCTCTGCACTACCAGCTATGTGACCCTGGGCAAAGTTCCTTCCCCTCTCTGAGTTTCAGTGTCCTCCTTGTAAAATGAAAATGATATTAAAACATGATAAGTATATTTAAAGGGTCCTGGGAATGCTTCATTCCAAGTGCAGTAAAACAACAACCCAATGAAGTAGGGACTGTCAATGCCTCCAGCCAAAGATCCCCAGAAACACACCTGTGGGTGAACAAGCTGGGTTTGTCACTCACTGCACTGAGGGGAGAACAAGCACGTGGGAACCGGGGGCGGGGGTGTGTGTGTCTCAGTAAGAGGGTGTTGGAAAGGACTTACTGGAAGGTTTGGGCTTGCGTTAGGCAATTTGGTAGAGGGTATAAGGAAGCTGGACTTTGTTCCAGATGAGGTGCCATCAGGAAGTGGAGGTGATTCTATGATTAGGTGTCTTAAGAAATCTTATCTGGGGCTTCCCTGGTGGCGCAGTGGTTGAGAATCTGCCTGCTAATGCAGGAGACACGGGTTCGAGCCCTGGTCTGGGAGGATCCCACATGCCACGGAGCAGCTGGGCCCGTGAGCCACAGCTGCTGAACCTGCGCGTCTGGAGCCTGTGCCCCGCAACGGGAGGGGCCGCGATAGTGAAAGGCCCGCGCACCGCGATGAAGAGCGGTCCCCGCACCGCGATGAAGAGTGGCCCCCGCTTGCCGCAACTAGAGAAAGCCCTCGCACGAACCGAAGACCCAGCACAGCCAAAAATAAATAAATAAATAAATAATAAATAAAATTTAAAAAAAAAAAAAGAAATCTTATCTGGAAGGACGGCCAACTAGGATGAGGAGAGAGCCATAACTGGTAAAGCAGCAGCCTTCACTCAGGGTAGCTAGATGGGAGTGTTTGGTCATGTTTGTGGTTTGGACAATACTCGTGTTTTCTCTGTGTTCAGACATGATTACAGAGTGTCTTGCTTTTGTCTTGATCCGCTGTGGTCACAGATGGCCTTGTCTGCACGCAACAGGAGCACATCAAGATGAGCTGTGCTAGGCCAGCTCCGAGCAATGCCAGGGCCTGGCTCATGGGACTGGGCAGCTCCCAGGTGTCAGGATACCATTATTTCCCTAGTACAGATGGAGAAACTGAGGCCCAGAGGCGTTAAGTTATTTGCCCAAAGTCACACATGACCAAGAAGGTGGTGGACGTGGTCTTCAAACCTGGTGTCCTGCTCCAGAGTCTATACGCTTAACCACCAGCCAGGCTGCCTGGCGCCCAGCAAGTGCCTGAGAAGTGCCTGTTCTTGTAGTGCTGTCTTCCTAGCGAGCCTGTGAGCCTCTGGAGGGCAGGGACATGGTTTTGGGGTTGCGGACTGACTTCTTAGAAACTGAGACAAAAGCCCCACATGATTATGAGGTTGGGTGCCCATCCTGGCCTCCCAGACTGCATCTTGACTCAGAAATATGGCAGCTCCTCCAACACTACAGTCCTCGCGGTCCCAAACAGCAGGGCCAGCTACTCAAATTCTCACCATGATTGGCCATGAAGCCTCTACAAAAAGAGAAATTATGACCTGCCTGAGGCCTCGCAAGCATGAAACAGCAAGAGAGCCTGAGAGCTCTGGCCCCAAATCTGAGAGGGTCCCATGCTCCTTAGGGGCTTTTGAAACTCCACAAAACAATCAAAATTGCAAGGAGGTAGGGAGATGCAGAGGGAAGGCCCCCTGCATGTGGGGGCTGCTCTGTGGCTTGTTAAGTTAGTCAGTGAGCCTCAGACAAATTAGTTAGCCTCGCTAAACCTTAGTTTCCTCATCTATATAATGGGAGTAAGTAACAATACCCACCTCATGGGGCCGTCATGAGGACTAAAAGAGACAACAGAAGTGTCTAATTCAGTGCCTGGCACATAGTAGGTGCTCGCCAGATGCTCCTTCCCCAGTGCTGTCCAGCTTTGCCTCCCTGGCCCAGGTACCCGGCTGCTCTGCCCTTTTGCTGTTCAGTCCCAGCTGCAGAAGCACCTCCCTAGTTAGCTCCAACTCACGTCCAACTCCTTTATCAAGTTTTTTTGCCAAATACCCAGCCCAAGGATTCATACACCCATTCATTCAACATTTACTGTGTGCCAGGGACTGATCTAGATGCTGAGGATGTAGCAGAAATGCAACAGATAGGACTTCCCTGGCAGTCCAGTGGTTAGGGCTCTGCGCTTCCATTGAAGGGGGCCCAGGTTCGATCCCTGGGCGGGGAACTAAGATTCCACGTGCCACACAGCGTGGCCAAAAAAAAAAAAAAAAAGAAATGCAACAGATAATAATCCCTACCGGGTGGACCTGACATTCTGGTGGGGGAGGCAGATGAAAGACCAGTGAACAAATATACAGTATTGGGTTGAACCATATGACATTGCTGATATTTGACAATTTTATATGGCTCAGTCAAATGTAATACCAGGTAACAGTTAAGTGCTGTGAAGAAAATACTGCCAAGTAAGGAAATAAAGAAGGACTGTGAGTACCGTTTTTAGATGTGGGAGGAGTGGGAGAGGCAGAGAAGGTCTGTATGAGGAGGTGACATTGGAGCAGCACCTGAATGAGCAAGGGAGTGAGCCCGGCAGATCTCTGGGGGAGGAGCAGGTGCCTGCCTTCCAAACGTTTCCACTCTGTTCCCACATCAGACCTGCCCTCCAGCCTCATTCCTCCTGTGCCACACCCTCTCCCCACTCCAAAAGTCTCTGGTAAGTCCTCCAGCTCAGCACACCTGGAGGCAGTTTACTGGCCGCTGGCATACTGGGCCATCTTCCCGCAGTACCTCTTCCCCTTCTAGGGAACTCAGGGCCAGAACAGAACATCCATCCCAAGAACGGAACATCAGACATGCCCTGCTCACAGGCGCCCCTCCACTGCAGAGCTGTTCTCTCAGCCTCCCCACCCCTTGCCTTGACCCGGTCCTCTCTCCCTGCCTCAGCACTAGCACCCCCTGGTGGAGGATGGGGGTAGGGACAGCTCTGCTAGAGGGGCAGCTCCCCGCACAGCCTTCTTGGGACCCAGAAAGCACACCTCCCCTCTTCACACCCTACACCACGCTGTCCTTCACGCCCCCTCTCCTCCACCCAAGAGCCACCTCCCTTCACCCAGCCTACTGGACGGACCCTCCTGTCCTTGACCCAGTCCTGTGAAGACGTGGCCTGGGGTCCGTCTGGTGGAATATTCCAGCAATGTCGAGGCCTCCGCTCCCTCTGATCTCTGCATTGTCCTTTGTAGCATTCACCACACTTTTAATTAATCTGCATTGTCCTCTGTGAGGTGTCCGTCTCCACAAATGGAAAAATGGCTCCATGAGGGCAAGGACAGTGTCTTGGTCACTGCTGAGCCCCCAGCACCATGCTGGCCCACAGTAGGTGCTCAGTAAAGACTTAGTGAAGGAATGAACCAAAGATTTTTGTGTCTCTTGCGGGTACAAGAGGCAGTGAGGGGATGTGGTTTGAGGACCCAAACGGTGGACCTGAGGGAGCAACAGTAGGGGAAGGTGCTTGGCATCCGTCTACTGTGAGGCGTCTGGGGTGTGGCCTCTGTCAGTTGGGCACCTTCTGTCCTGGAAATTTGGCTTTCACTGTTCTCTCCTTGTTTCCTGAGGCAAGGCCCATGCATGTTATGCTGTGTGTGCAAGGCTGGACCTCCGTGTGGTGGTAAAAAGCTCTGATTAAAAACCAGGGTGCACAACCCGAACTTGGGGACCTCTTTTCTCCCCAAGAATTTGCACCAAACTTGATTCCAAAGCAGGCCTCTCCCTGTCTACGGCCCTCACTGCTCCCACTGAGGTTCTAGATAAGACAGACCCTCCACCCTTTGGAATTGCCCTTCCTTCCTGGTCTTTAAAGTTGGGCTCTAAACTCACCTCTTCAAAGAGGTGTTCCCGAGTGAACCGCAGACCTGCTCACCCCAGGACCCCTATACATACCCTGCCAACCCGATGACCCCAGCTGCTCCCCACCACGCACCCCCAGGCTTTGTGACATCCACGTTCTTGGGTGGGCTCGTACTCTTCTGAGCCAGTGGAGAGTAGCCGAGGACTGGGAAGCAGAGCTGGGTTTGAATCTCATGCCAACACATAGAGCTGTGTGACCTTGAGCAGGTGAGTGCATGTCTCTGAGCTTCCTCATCAGTACAACGGGAGAGCGACACCCACCTGGCAGGAGGATTTAATGAGACTGTGGATTGCAAGGTTGCAGGCCTTGTGCGTAGTGCTCCCTTCCGTCCTTCAGGACTGCCATATGTCACCTCCTCTGAGAGTCCTCCCTGACCCATCACAAGCCATGCCCCACCTGCCTTTCCCAGCCTCAGTTTCCTTCAAGCCTTTATTTATTTTATATATACCCTGCTATGTGTCAGGCCTACGAGTGTAGGCGTTTTGTCTATTTTGTTTGTTGCTGAATCCCAAGTTCCTAGAGCTATGCCTGGCATACATTGACTGACTGAATGGCAGGTACGTAGTAGGGGCTTTATAAACAGGAGCTGCTGTTATTACCATACATCTCTGTCTTATTTGTTTGCAACTGATAGGTTGGCCGAACTCACCTTCATGCCTGGGGGGCAGTCCTGGCTTGAATGACCTTACGAACAAACTTCGGTAATAGGGTCGCTGTGCTGCCTGGGCTCCTGTGTGACCTGCCCCAGGAAGAGGAGGCTGTGTACCCAGAGGACACCTCAACAGCCTGCTCTTCCAGGGCAGAGGCCACTGGGTCTGCCTGCTCCAGCCTTTCTATGTAAACATCCAACGCTGGGACACATGGATCATCCCCACAACACTTGTCAGGGTCAAAGAAGTCCAGACAAGACTAGTAAGGATGATTCCAACTCTGCCTCTAACTTGCTATGTGACCTTAAGTAAGTCACACTGCCTCTCTGAATACTTAGTTTTCTATTTTATGTATCTAACAAATATTGACAGAGCACTAATTACTTGCCAAAAATCGTTCAAAGAGCTTATGTACATGTAACTCATTTCTCTCAAGAACCCTATGAAATGGGTTAATAATACCCTTCATTTTACATATGACAAACATGAGGCACAGAGAGGTGAAGTGACTTGCTCAAGGTCACACAGCTAGTAAATAAATAGCAGAGCCAGGATTCAAGCCCAGGAGTCTCGCTGCAGTCAGTGCTGGTAACCACTATGCTCAGCTGCACTGGATGGTGCCTGTGAAGGGCCAGCCTTTACCTGTTTGGAATCTGAATTTATTCTCCTGATGGTGCCTCCGTTATTTGGCAGACACTCATTTTCCTAAAGGCTCCATTTGGCTTCCCTAAACAAGAATCTCCCGGGAGTTCCCTGGCAGTCCAGTGGTTAGGACTCCACGCTTCCACTGCAGGGGGCACAGGTTCGATCCCTGGTCGGGGAACTAAGATCCCACCTGCTGTGCAGTGTGGCCAAAAAAAAAAATCTCCTTTCCTGCCGTTCTTCAGATCTAATAACTGAATCCCCGTGACTTCCAGCAGGAAACAGCCAGTGGTATGTGGGACAACCAGCGCTGGGGGATGCCTAGTGTTTGTCGATCTCTGTGGTATAAGTACCCCCACCATGGCCAAGTTCACGCTACCAACCTGACATCAGTGAACACAGAATTGAGAAGAGGTACATAAAATCAGCCCCCAAGAACCACCACGAGCAGCTCCAGTGCACCCCTGTCAGCCCAAGCAAAGGTGTGGCAACAGGGATGATTAAGGGACTCCTCAGGTACAAACCACCAGCTGGTCCTCCTGGCCCTGCCTCACAGGCCCTGTCAGGCCTCCCCTCCCTCACACTTCCCTGAGGCCGCCCTTCCTAACATGCAGGGGGCTGGGGCTCCAGCTCTGGTCACCTGGAGAGGGTGCACCAGTTGGGCAGCTTGAGAGCCAGGCTGAGCAGGTGGGACAGGTGAACCAGCTGTGACTGATCTTCCTGGTTAGAGCAGCATTGCCTCCTCGTCACTCCCCACCCTGTTAGCTCCCAACTGCCTCCGGGATAAAGTTTAAACTTCTTAGCCTGTTGGACAAGGATTGCCCCCATCTGGGCCCTGCCTTGCTAATCAGATCCTCCACGGCATCTATGCACAAACGACCTCTATTCTAACCATCTCACAAACATGCCTTACTCACCTCTGTCACCACACCTTTGCTTGAGCTGTTGCCCGCCTGGAATGCCATTTCTCTGCTTTGCCAAAGATGGGGCGGACCCTCATGCCTCAAGACCTGGCTCAGTAGCACTTCCTGGGGCTGGCTTTGCCAGGCTGCTCCTGCCCACGGGCGCTCTCCCTCCTCTGACTCCTGTAGGATCACGGCTCAGCAGGCCTAGACTTGAACTGTCAGTTAACTTTCAAACAAAACTAAACTGTAAGTTTCTTGAGGGCATGAGTGTCTTAGTTTTCTCTGTCCTCTGTACATACTCAGCAATGTGTTGTAAAGCCTTAATCCATTCCACCAAATTTTGCTGAGCACCTAGCAAGACATGGAGGAGACGTGGATGGATGTCATGTACCCTGTCCTCAGGAAGCTCATACCCTAGTGAGGGAGGCGGAGCAAACAAGGAAATGACAACACACTGTCACCTGCAGGTAGGAGCGTAAATTGGTACCAGCTGTTAGAACTGGTTGGCAATTTGCTATCAAAATGGTGAAAATGTGCACCTCATTTCTCCTGATAATTCCATTATGGACGGATTTAGTCTACATAAAGCAGGCAAGGGGGCACACACTATCACTGTATTGTTTATCTTCTATATCAATAAATAGACGTTTCCAGCATCGTGAGAAAAGAATAAAGAGAAGAAAATGCCTGGATGGATTG
This sequence comes from Balaenoptera acutorostrata, assembly GCF_949987535.1. Taxonomy (NCBI): domain Eukaryota; kingdom Metazoa; phylum Chordata; class Mammalia; order Artiodactyla; family Balaenopteridae; genus Balaenoptera; species Balaenoptera acutorostrata. The sequence continues at coordinate 68,764,784 of NC_080073.1, read as the reverse complement.
TTCCAGATTTGGAAAGTTGGTGCATATTATTCCCATATGTGCTTTTTACTTGTGCTATATATGCATGTATCTATAAAAATATCAAGCTAGATAATTCTGCAATTTCCTTTTTCACTCAAGATTGTTGGCGAGATCCACCCATGTTGATTTAATCTAGCTTAGACTTCTCAGCCTTGGCACCAGTGACATTTACATTTGGGACCCAATAATTCTTTGTGTGGCGGGGGTGAGGGGCTGTCCTGTGCATCAGAGCAGCATCCCTGGCCTCTGCCCACTAGATGCCAGTAGCTCACCCTCCACTCCCCAGCTGTGACAAACAGAAATGTCTCCAGACATTGCCAGTTGTCCCTGGGACACAGACGAAATCTGGGGTGGGGTCGGGTAGCAAGGGAGGGCAGAAGGCAAAGTCATGCTAGTTCATTTGTTCTCACTGCTGTGTACTATTTCGTCACAAGAATGCACTACAATTTATTTTTCTATTCTGTTTTTTGGCCGTGCCGTGGGGCTTGCAGGATCTTGGTTCCCCAACCAGAAATCGAACCCATGCCCCCTGCAGTGGAAGCACAGAGTCCAAACCACTGGACCACTAGGGAATTCCCTTTCCTATTCTCCTATTGATGGACTTTGAAGTTTGTGCCAGGCTTTTTTTTTTTTTTTTCTCTGCTATTACAGATAATGCTGAGTGAAAAGTCCCCATACTCATTTCCTTGAGCCCATATGGGAAAGTTTTTCTAGAATAATTACCTAGAAGTAGAACACAGGGTCATAGGGATGTGTAGCTTCCACTTTTACTAAGTCCTGCCAAACTGCTTCCAGTGTATGAAAGTTTTACAATTTTTATGTAGTCAAAATCACTAGCCTTTCCCTTGTGGCTTCTGGGCTTTGTGACATGCTTCAAACGCCTTTCTCCATTTAAATCTTTGATTTGCCTGGAAGTGATTATAGCTAAAGGGAGGAAAGGAGGTGTCCAGTTGTTTCAATACCATTTATTGACGCAGATGACTGAATTATATGCATCTGTGTTTATAAAAGTTATATATTTTTACAGATTTAGGAAATTTTTTAGGAGTTACACCAACCTGCCAACAGCTATTATTTCCGGGTAGTGGGGTAATAGATGTTACCTAGCTACATTCAAAAATTTTCAGCAATAAACATGTTTTACATGTGTCGTGAAAGAATAATAATATGTAGTTAGAAAAAGTACAATGGTAGGTGCTTTGACACTAGTCAGCTTGGTGCAAGTTACAGAAACACGTGGAGTGGCTACCTGACTCCCATGGAGGCTGGGGAGAGGCTGGGTGGGGTGTGGAGCAGGGTGGGACTTGTCAGGGGAGAGAACAGCTTCCAGATGGGGATACTCCCTACCACAAGCACTTTGTCAGCAGCTATTATCACATAGGCAATGCCTCTGTCACCAGGCAGAGCTGTGGGTTCGAGTTGGGTCACGCCTGAGCAATGGTGGGGCTGAAACGGGCCTTCATGCACTGGCACAGACGATGACGTTACACCTCATGACCGGCAACAGACGGCTGTGTTGGCTGCCCTGCAAGCGGAGCCAGCTGATGAGGTCAAGGTAACACCCAGGAGGACACACAGGCCCAGGACTCCGCAAGAAAATCCCACTCCCTGTCTGCTGAGTGCCATGGAGGCGAAATCAAAGGTGCATCTGGCCCAGAAATGGCCACCAGCAAAAGATGCCCAGAGGTTCTGTTCTATGGTGCCAGGGAAATGGTACAGTCATTGTTTACTACTCTTCCCCCATTGGAACGTCAGCTCCAGGAGGGCAGGAGTCTAACCTTTATTTTTTTCCCCATGTTCTCAGTGCCTGACACATCAAAGTTACCCAATAGCTCTTTGTGGAATGGCTGAATGAGGGTGCAAGTTACCCTAATGACTTCCAATTCCCCTTCTTTTTCCCTGATATTTCCACTTTAAAGTGGCAGATGGATGGGGAAACAAATTATCTAGATCATGGCCCTTAGCCATCTTCAATAATCTTTTGATTCTTGTTCCAATTCATTAAATTGCTGTGCATCTAACTTGAATTACACGGCAAGATGGAGCCAAGAGAATCAGAAACTAATTCTAACACTTGTCTCTTCTTAAACTGGGAACTTGCACACGGCAAGGTTTCTTAGGGCAGATAATCTTTACATATTTGGTTTCTTTCTTTAGATGGTCTTTGCTATTGCAGACTGTCGATTGTAAAAACAGGAAACAGGACAAGATGATTTGCAAGTGATTAAAAGATGATAGTTATTCACTGACTCAGTCAATAAAGATGAGATGCCTACTGTGTCAGGTACCATGCTAGGTGATGGGGACACTGTAGCGCACAAGAGAGTTTGTGCCCTCAAGGACATACAGCCCTGAGCTAACATTTATTGAGCACTTACTGTATGCCAAGGGCTTTACATATCTTGACTCATTTAATCCTCACAATGAGGATTGTCAACCTGTGAGGTAAATTCACAGAGAAAAATAATTTGCCCAAGATTATACCACTAGGAGATAGAGAGGCTGGGATTTGAACTCAGGCAGACTGGTTCCAGAGTCTGTGTCCTTAAGCTTCATGTTTTTTTCTCTTGAGCAAGTGATACAGACACCAGGCAATGACAAAGCAATGTGACAAGTGCCACCACTGATTAATGCAGATGAGTACCAAAAATAAAAGCACACAGAAGGGCTTCCCTGGTGGCGCAGTGGATGAGAATCTGCCTGCCAATGCAGGGGACACGGGTTCGAGCCCTGGTCTGGGAAGATCCCACATGCCGCGGAGCAACTAGGCCCGTGAGCCACAACTACTGAGCCTGCGCGTCTGGAGCCTGTGCTCCACAACAAGAGAGGCCGCGATAGTGAGAGGCCCGTGCACAGCGATGAAGAGTGGCCCCCGCTTGCCACAACTAGAGAAAGCCCTCGCACAGAAATGAAGACTCAACGCAACCAAAAATAAATAATAAATAAATAAATAAGTATATATATTTAAAAAAAAAAAAAAAAAAAGCACACAGAAGCCACACCTAATCCAAGCTTGGGGATGCTCAGGGAAGATTTAGAGGGAGTGATAGGGAAAGTTGGCCCAGAGGAGTGAGGCAGGAGAAGGCAGGGGGTCCTAGGCAGAGGGAATATCACGCACAAAGACCAGGAGACAGAGAAAGCAGTGTGCATTTAGAGCAGTGCCACAGAGAGGGAGAGGAAGTGACGTGAAGCTATGGAGAGAGGAGCTGAAGAGAGGCTGAGGGAGGGAAGAAGGTAGCTGCTGTAGCCCTTCCTGGCCTGCTTCTCTCCGGAGGGTGGAGGTGCGTTTCTATACCAGATGATAAGGAAGCAGGGGAGGGGGGCTGGGACCTGGGCGAGGCCCAGTGTGTGCTGCACAAGATAAGGCACCAAGTGCCTATCCTACCCATTCTAGTCTCCTTAGTCTCTAATTGATTATATTGTAAGCAATATGACAAATGACACAAATATAATGCAGATTAATTGCAATTATTGCAAATCTTACAAAAGAGCGGATTTGATGAACTTGACAAATAATGCTAGAAAACTGCTCAAATCTCAAGCAAAGCCACTGAAAAATGTGGATCTGGCAGACTCAGAGGATGACAATAAAGGGAGAGGTGATAAGGTGATCACCAAGGTGATCACTTATAAAAAAAGAACAATGTAAATATCAAGAGATTGAGGTCCATAGGAAAACAGGAAGATCTCAGTTTTTATTTATTTATTTTTGCCACCGAGTGGCATGTGGTATCTTAGCTCCCCGACCAGTGATGGAACCTGTGCCCCCTACAGTGGGAGCTCAGACTTTTAACCACTGGACCGCCAGGGAAGTCCCGGATCTCAAGTATTTTTGAAAACATTCCCTCTCTGATCATGCTGTAAAAATCAGATGGAAAGAATATTGTAGGATACTAAACATGGTTTCACTTGAAAAACAAACATTTGATTCTTTGTTATAAGAATATTTTTAAAATTACAAGCTTTTATAATTTCATTCGGTTTTCATAATGAAAGTCCCCATCAGACTTCCTCTCTCCCCGAATCCCCACCATATACAATGAAATTCTGGTCCCCGTTTTAAGTGGATTCACTTTTAGGTGAGCTTTTTCTGGTGTCAACCCCCTCCCTGAGCTAAACAGGCCCTTTGCTCTCAGCAGCCGGGGAGGAAGGTTGTGTCACAGTGCTGATTCTGGTATGGGAAGGCAAAATATTTCCTACCATTGTCTGATCCTTACAGGGGCTGATGTATCACATGTCACAACTGGGTCTCTTTTCTCTTACCCCCTTAAGAAGTCACTGAGGACAGAATGAAGACAAGAGCCTGTGCTTGGTTTGCCTTCTATCCCTGCCATCATTCCCAGCTGCCAGCCAGGGACCAGACAGCACAGGACAAAACCCCCAGCTGCACACTCTCAACATCCTCACAGGCTGGGCCTCACAACCCACCCTGGGACCCCTGTCAGTCAGCATTCCGGGGCCACTGAGGAAGGAAGCACACCAACACAGGCCCTGAGAACAGCTGTGAGACCTCGTGACGCTTTAATCTTGTGATGCAATCCAGTAGTTTTGAAGAATATTGTTGTCAAGGGCCATATGACAAGTCATCAAATACATTTACTCAAAAGTCTATAAACAATGTACACATACAACCTTCTCCCTACAATTTTAAAATAAAAACATAACTTTCTACAGATAGTCTTGGAAAGTCAAAGCTGAAAAGAACTCAAGCATATTTAAACAAACTTCATGTTTCAGATGAGGAATCTGAAATCCTAGGCCAGGGGTCGGCAAACTTTTTCTGTAAAGGGTCAGAGAGTAAATAGTTTAGACTTTGTAGGCCATATGGTCTCTGTCGTAACTATTCAACTCTGTTGTAGCACAAAAGCAGTCACAGACAATACATAAACAACGTGTGGTTGTGTTCTGATACAACTTTTATTTATGGGCACTGAAATTTGAGTTTTACATTATTTTTCACATGCTACAAAAATACTGTTCTTCTTTTGACTTCAAGCATTTAAAAAGGTAAAAACCACTTTTAGTGGGCTACACAAACAGGTGGTAGACTGGATTTGGTCCCTGGGCCATAGTGTGCTGACCCCTGTCCTAGGACACTCTGACACCCAAGTGTAGCCCGTAGTGTTATACCTTGTTTATTTGCTCTTTGCTTTGGCCATCCACATCAAAGACTCTGACCTGCTTAACCATAAAATGTACAAGCACGGAGCTCTATAAATGTTTTCTACATTTTAGGAGTAATATTAAGATCTGTCAGAAACATATGCCAGGCCACAGTTGAAAAACAATTGATATAATGCTATATTGTGTATTAAATAAAAACGAGAAAAATATAATAAATTTGAGAAACTCACTAAATTTGAAAAATAGGCTTTATTTTAACCAGTGGTATTGTATGACATCCTATATGGCATAACTGAATACAGCCAAGTTCATGAGTACAAATAAAATAGAATTTTCCCTCATTCTCTCTTTCGTTTTCTGTTCAGAGAAATCAGGAGATGGGAGCATTATGCTCAGAAACCAAGGAGCTCTTCCGCACGCAGGCTCCAGCTGAGTCCAGGCTCCTGGCGCATTCAGCCTCTTAACACGTATACGGTCTCATGTGCAAAGACCTTTATGAAAAAAATATTCAGAGCAGTATTTCTGTAGGAAATCACACTAGCATTTACAACAAAACATGGCTGATAAAATTCATCCTGCTGTGGATCACGAGGATTTGAACTGCATATAAAGGAGATGAGGCCTCTGCGTTCATTTTCCTTTAAAGAGGGGGCGAATTCCGGGTGACTCCCGGGTGAGGTGTGATCACCATCAGCTGCCTCCTTCCTTCTCGCTCCAGTTCACTTGGGGGTCCTACCCTGTCCCTCTGGAGTGCAGGTATCACTGCACTGTGACAGAGAAATGGAAACACCTTGGCCCCAATACAAGATTCTGTCACACAGCCAACACTGGAAGTGGCTCTACGCTTTCTTCTTTCACAAAAGGTTTAAATATATGGGCCCTTATGTAGCACAAGATGCCTGAAATTCAGAAAATTATGAAAACAACTCTTCTCCACCCCTGAGGATATTTCATCTTTATAAAGTTGAAAATACAAAATATTAAAATAATTTGCCCTTTCTCCCCATCAAAAGGAATCATATTCTCAATGGATTCCTGCAATATAGAAAATTCTGAAACAAAATTTATTTCTCCACAAACCAAGACCAAGAAGTCAATGTTAAGCTGCCAAGAAGACCCTTTTCCAAAGAAGGGTGGAAAAGACACCTCATTACTTTTCTTTTTAAAAAATAACCATATTTAGACAAAGATAGCAAAAGGAGTTTCTGGCCTCATGAGGTTTTATTTTTCACTTTGATTTTCAGCATTTCTTAGCATTGGTTATTGGGAGTGAAGAGAATGACTTGTTCTCCAAAGTCTGAGATATTCCTGGGACAAGCCCTGATCTTTCCTGGTTGACGGCTCCCCAAAAATAGTCTGTTGAAAACCAGATGGCAAGAATGGAAATGCTATACATCCATCTGTTCCATTTCTTCATAGTTTTCACATCAAAAGCACCTGGAGTATCACTTGTGTTCAACACAAAATAGCACTGGGGGCTGAAGAGAGGATGACATCACTTGCCCATAGCATCAGCTGAGGTGACGTGGATTCTGAACTACCCACAAGGTCTTCACTGGCAAACCTGCCTGGCACCAGGGCCTCCCGAAGAGAACAGGACGAGCAACCGTGCATGCTCAAACAGCAAGACGTGCAAAACACATCATCACTCTGCTAGGAATAAAGAGCACGCAGGAAGTACACTGAGAGCAAGAACCAGCTTCTGACTACTGGGGCCAGTACTTAAGAAACCTCTGCACTGAAGGTGGTGGGTATGCAGAGAAATGGCAAAGACACCCGGGTGGGGGTGTGGGCGTGAGGGAGGAAGAGAGAGAAGCACATATATGCACGCTCACACGTGGTGCCTCTGAAGGCTCCCTGGCCACTTCGGGTTCACAAGTGGCGGTCCAACAACGTGACTACTTGCCTGGCTCAGAACTTCATCCGCTGCACTCTCCTAACCAACTACACTTTCTTCTCTCCTTTTAAGGCACAGACATATTTATAGTTTCAGGTACAGCTGTTGAGTTCTGAGAATCACACTAAGCAAGTTAATCACAGACTAGTGCACAGAAGCCAGTTGGTCCTTTTTGGCTGATGCATCACTGAGGGACAGCTCCAGGTGTGAAGCAGCCAGAAGGTGTGAGCCTTCTCTCTATGCCACTGTGGGATGCGGTCAAGTCTAACCTCCACCGTCAAGGTGGGGCCACAGGAGAGGTCAAAATGCCAAAAGCATGACTGGGGTCTGGGATGTTTAATATTTTTCACTTTGCATTTAACAAACCCTACAAGATGGCAGCTCTTGCCCGCCTAGCTGACTCTCACGAACAAGAGCAAGCAGAGGCTGCCACAGAGCATCTGTCACTCCACGTAAAGTCACTGTGATAGTTTGCTCATCATCTCTTACCCTCCACAAAGTCAGACACACACAACACACACACACACCCCTTCCACCATGGAGGAAATCTTTGCAACAAGAGGCACTTGAATGATATTTGGAGAGTTCCCATGAAAAGGCCTTCCCCTCACAGTGAAGTGGGATCAACGGAACAGAAACCAGATACTCAAGACTCCATCTCTTCTTGGTCAAGGGGTGGTGGCACAAAGCTGATGACTTCATCGTAGGTCAGGCCTAGAAATTGGGAAGGAAAAGTACGATGTGAGAGTTTAGACTTTTCACTTTGCTGGCAAGCACCCTAACTTCTAAGCTCAAGATCCTTCCTCCCTGTTCAGGCCGCTGGTTCGATGGGCTACTTCAAATAATTGCCTCATTGCTTGTGTGTAATATCCTAATGGAACGTGTGATTACACAGAAGTTCAAGGATACATATAAAAGAACCATTTTTCTTGTTTCTTTCATCATCTAGTGCCTCCTCTTTAAAGCTCTGGAGAAGATGCTCAAGAGTAGCAAAGCAATCCCACACGCTACAGCAACAGATAATCCTGGCTTTTGGGATTTAACTCGAGTTCTGAATTTGTGTTTTATGGAGAGAATATGAGATTGGGCATGGGAGACCTGGGTTCCATTTCTGGCTGCATCCCTAACTATGTCTAAGGTAAGAGATATGATATAAACTCTCTTCGCCCCAATTCTATCCATTGTAAAAATTCCCTATTCCCTACTTAGCTCAGAGAGATGGTATAAATGCAGAAATTCTGAGAACCTCAAAGCTCTATGCAGACGTGAGGGGCTGTGCACAAAATCAGACCAGACAGAAGCATCTCAAAGGTCCAGAGTGTCGTCATCTACAACAGACAGTTTCCATCAGAGGAACATACGCATTCTGCATTAGAGACCCTCATTACAAGTTTTAACGAGTTGGATACAACCAGAAAAAATTCCACCACCCCCCCACACAGCTTTTGGTTAGTGGTTCACCTAGGAAAGATTTTTAAATCTAAGTTCTCAAGCTAGATGTTCATCCTGCTATGACTTACTTTTCCATTCATCTATAAGGAGGTCCCTGCTTTCGAAAGACTGATCGTAAGGATCAGCCACTGGTTCATCATCAGGATCATGGTACTGGGCAAAGTAGGCATGTGCAAGGGCTTGGGCTGCTGTAATTCTCTTATCTGAGTCCAATACAAGCATCTTCTCCAGCAAGTCGACAGCTATCAGTACCACAGATTGGAAGGAAAAAAGAAGAGTTTTTAACACGTTACCAAAAATCTATGCCTTATTAAGCAAACACACAGTTTTGACCCTTCATACCCAAACAAAGAATTCTCCAAAGTATCTGATCTAGGATATATTACTCCTTTCCTCCTTTAAACATATACGTGTGTGTGCATGCTTGCATGCGTTTATGGATGGGTGGGTGGATTTTGTATTTGTTAAGAATATATCACTGGGACTTCCCTGGTGGCGCAGTGGTTAAGAATCCACCTGCCACTGCAGGGGACATGGGTTCGAGCCCTGGTCCAGGAAGATCCCACATGCCACGGAGCAACTAAGCCCGTGCGCCAAGACTACTGAGCCTGCACTCTAGAGCCCACGAGCCACAACTACTGAAGCCTGCGCGCCTAGAACCCGTCCTCCGCAACGAGAGAAGCCACCGCAATGAGAAGCCCGTGCGCTGCAACTAGAGAAAGCCTGTGCGCGGCAATGAAGACCCAGTGCAGCCAAAAATAAATAAATAAATAAACTAAAAACCAAAAACCAAAAAAAACTAGAGAAGAATACATTACTAAAGAAGAATTTTAAAAAGTAACAGATTGTGTTTGAACAAGCTTTTGTGGAATGTCAGTGTCCTACTGCTACCACTACGGTCAAAATGTCAGAATGAAAGCCCATAACTAAAGTAATCTACAAGAGGTAAGTAGGGCCGGTTTCTTACTGTTTTGTCCTTTCTGTTTATTACTAACATAAGGCAAGTGAATATTCATCTGATGGATCTAATGAACAAATTGAGGATTTTTTATGGGTGTGTGGATGAGACATGGTATTTGGATAAAATCATTATGAGCAGTTTCAGTATACAAAATAATAGGACAGTGAATAGTCATATGCCCACCACCAACAATTAACCTTCTGTATTTCTTTATCTATATATACATATATTTTTCACCGAACCATTTTAAAATAAAATTACAGACATGAAACTTTACCTCTAAATATTTCAGCATACAGATAGCTTCCTATACAATCATAAAACTGTTATTACATATGACAAATATATAATTCCCAAATATCATCTAAAATCCAGTACATGTTAAAATTTCTTCAGTTACCCTAAAGTTGTTTTTTATACCTAGTTTGTTCAAACCAGGATCCAATTAAGGGCCATGCATTGCATTAGATTGAGTTTCCTTAGTCTCGAAATAATCCCACTTCTAACCCCTATTTTTTCCTAACTTTGACCTGAAAATACCCACCCCCAGTTGTCTTGTGCTATCATGTACCTACACCCTTGTTTTCCTCTATTCCTTGTATTTCCTGAACCCTGTTAGATCTGAAAATTTGGTAAGAATTGGGTTATAAATATTTTTGGAAAGAATATTTCATAGGTGATGCTATGTACTTGATGGTACATTAAAGCCATTTGTCCCATTAATAATGAAGCTAAATTTGATCACTGGGTTAAGATGTTTCTTTTTTGCCCCAAGAAAGTACCCTGTGGGACACACCAGGTAAATATCAGTTTCTTTCACTTACAGCTTTCAGCATCCATTGAGTTTTCCTTCCCAGCAACTATTTCATTCGGGGGTCACAAAACAGTGGGTTTTTTTGTTTTCTTTTTTTTTTTTTTATAATTCTTACAAATGAGGATGTTCTGAGTTTCAGAACGGTGGCACTTGGGAGGACAAATAATGACATCTCGACAGTTATCACTTTGGTATAACAAAGGCATTTGAGGCTTTGCAAATTATTGATGTCTCCTTAAATGTGGAAGGGGGCAGGGATGGGTAGTGAAGGGGAGGACTGTTTCCTGAAGAGATCCATGCTGCATACACTGGAGGATGTAAAAGACCCCTGTCCTGCAGCCTCAATTCCAGAGTAATCCAAAGGAGAAATGTGGGTTTCAGAGGAATACAGGAACAAAGTGAATATTTATGTGTCAAGTTCATAAGTTTACACTTTAAAGCATTGGGAAAATTGCCTAGATATATGTTCTTCTTCTCTACTTAGAAAAAATAACCTTATCAGGTGTTGTTTGGGTCATATGATGAGTCTTTGCCACCCCCAGGGTAAAAAGAACCATGTCCTTATAACCAATACTTTGATAAAAAATAAGATCAAGGTTAAGAAAAAGATTCCTCTAAGATCTTGACAGATACAAATACACACACTCCATCAAAGGGCAATTTAAGTTTTACTTCATGTTTTGAGGATAATGGTGAAACATGAAGTCAGTAATGGACAAAATAGAGCTGTCAATATTTACACTGTTAGTATATTCCTTCTTGGTTAATATGCTGGGCACAAGTTCCTGGTCAGTAACACCATGTTCTGCCTGCAAGAAGAGACTCTTTATATGAGATCACTGGGCAGTGGACAGATAGGTCTGTTTAAATTTTGAGAACTGCCGTGCTGAGCAGCAGATGGCTCAAGCCTCCTTCAACTCACTAGCAGCCTGCAGTACTAAGTGGTATCCAGTTCTTTTGAATGCTTAAATGTCGTGATTCCAGAGAAGGGGGACACCTATCAGGATAGATGTGACCCGAATAAGCTGCTGGGACACACACATATTCCCCTTTCCTCGGAAAAATGAATTAACAAATCTCTTTGAGTCAGCCATCAGGAAGTCAAACAGTGAGCACTGCCATGTCTAAAACGTGAGCTGATATGATGAAAAAACTCATAACAGAATGACAGACAGGGAAGCGACCAGCACACAGCATAATTTCCCAACATCCTACAGTACTTAACAACTCAAAGAGAGCGTCTCACAGACCCTTGAACTAGATAACACAGTATAAACAAATCATACAAAGCCAATCAGAGCATACCAGGGCAGATGCAAACCCAAGCCAACCCCAGCAGAGTTCTGTATACCCCTGATGAGTTTGTGGATTTATTCTTAGATGTGAGAGTGATCCAGCTGAGATCTGACATACTCTCCATCTCCAAGGCCGACAGGGACTCATCTATAGCTGCCTAACACTTCAAAGAGTGTGAGCATCTCTGCTATTGTAAGAATTATCACAGTAACACTAAACTGCTCTCAAACAATCACCGTGGATGAAGTACTTAAAAAAGTAAAGCCACTTAGCCTTCACTCCAACTTCTAAAGAGGCTGTCGTGGGTGTCAGCTCTCAGAAGGATAAAACTGAACCTGAAGCCCGGCTGCTGGGACCCTTAAGCAGAGGGATGACCAAAACTGAGATTTAAAAACATACTACTAAGTGACTTCCCTGGTGGCGCAGTGGTTAAGAAGAATCTGCCTGTCAATGCAGGGGACACGGGTTCGAGCCCTGGCCCGGGAAGATCCCACATGCCACGGAGCAACTAAGCCCACAACTACTGAGCCTGTGCTCTAGAGCCCACGAGCTGCAACTACTGAGCCCGTGTGCCACAACTACTGAAGCCTGTGCGCTTAGAGCCCGTGCTCTGCAACAAGAGAAGCCACCACAATGAGAAGCCCATGCACTGCAACAAAGAGTAGCCCCCGCTCGCCGCAACTAGAGAAAGCACGCACGCAGCAACGAAGACCCAACACAGCCAAAAATAAATAAATAAATAAAATTTAACAACAACAGCAAAACATACTACTAAGATACAATCTTCAGAAAAGTAAGAAGGTTGATTGTACTATTGTCACAGCATTGCTCCCCTCCTGTCATAGGGAGGTCCTGGTCTGATTTTTCTGTGTCTGTCATTAAATAGCACTGTCCCCTGTCTTCTCCTAGAGTCAGGGAATTAGAGACTCAGGCAATAACACTTTTGGGGACCAAAAAAAGTACACATCAGCCCCTGGTTTTAAGGAACAAAGCAACTCTTTTTTTTAGCCAAGGCAGTACACATCCTGCAGCTGCCACTGTTACTTCCCTTTGCCAAAGATCCTGGAAGTGATGGTGGCAGGAAGGAACATGGAGCCATTACTTAAAGTCTGGGGTGGCAAATTAGCTTTGCAAAGAGAGAATGGTTAAGTCTCTAAGGGCAAAAGGAGAAGAGGGGGAGGGAAAAGTACATGAGGACGACGGGACCTGTAGGTAGAGAAGGGCACACTGCAGGGAGCGCCTGGGTGGGTCTACTAACCACCATCTGTGCTTCGGCTGTTTTCTCCCTCAGTGAGGGACACTGCAAAACAACAGCAGTGGGCTTCCCTGGTGGCGCAGTGGTTAAGAATCCGCCTGCCAATGCAGGGGACATGGGTTCGAGCCCTGGTCCGGGAAGATCCCACATGCCGCGGAGCAACTAAGCCCGTGCGCCACAACTACTGAGCCCACGCGCCACAACTACTGAGGCTGCATGCAGCAACTACTGAAGCCCGCGGGCCTAGAGCTCATGCTCCACAACAAGAGAGGCCACCGCAATGAGAAGCCTGCAATCTGCAACGAAGAGCAGCCCCCGCTCGCTGCAACTAGAGAAAGCCCGCGCGCAGCAACAAAGACCCAACGCAGCCAAAATAAATACAATAAATACACAAATAAATTAAAAAAAAAAAAAACCCCAACAGCAGTGGTGAACGACTCACAGGCTTTTCTCTGCTCCTCTTTCTTCCTGTATCCCTCAATCTGTTCTCCCAGCATTCCCATTACTTTCTCTCCTTTCTTCACTGTCCCAGCCTATTTCCCCCATCAAATTCTGTGATCATATAAATATATAAGCATGTCATGAGACTGAAAAAAAAAAAAACCTGACAATACAAACACGGATAATAAATGGCATTATTTACCTCCTTCCAAGATTTAATTAATGGTACGATATTTAGTCAAAAGGAAAAACTCTTCTTCAAATCCCTAACTTATGTCATAACCAATATTGAATATATTGATACTGAATCCATTAGATGAGGATATGGTCAACTTACCCAAGGGATTGGCACCGATAAATACATTTGCAAAGTTCATCTTTGGCATCTGGGTCAAAGACTGAATGTAGTTTCTTGCCTGTAAAACAGAGGGTTTTCAAAATGGCTTTGTTCAGTATTGTTGCTGCTCTCAAAGAGTCTGGGTCGTGTCAAAGAATGAGTGTTAACTGACAGGGTCTGCTAGCTTCAATGTTTATGAATGTCACTGACATTCTTTAAATACTTCTCTCTTACTGCCATCCTAACCTCCTTATTTACGATCAGCACCTTTATTTACTCCTGCTATCTCTCACAGTTAAATTTCAAGTGAACAAAAATGCGAACCAATTAAGTTCCCTTTCATTAGCATTCTGGTCACAGGATCAGAAGGTTAAAAAGATATCTAAGAAGTAGACCTTTCTGAGACAGCCTTCCTAAAAAAGCTGCAGTTGGCATAGGGATTGGTATTCCCAAAGAAAGTCTAGGATCAACTGTCTTTTGATGGTGCTGATCTCAGCAGGTACTCTTAGTATATGAAAAGGATATCAGTATTCAGCCTTGCTAACAAAATATTCATGGTGACAAGAAAGTAAACGTAAGCATTATATATATTATTCTAAGAGGTTCAAACACATTTTAAAAATACTAAACCAATTTAACAAGAGTAATAAAGAATCGTGGATAAGTTACACAGCCTAGGCAGAAATCCTTCCCCTACCACCTGTAAGATACATCTTCTTGGGCAAGTCTTAACTAGCATATCAATTACCTCATCTGTAAAATATTTGTATTACTATTAGATATTAGTATTTGGCTTGCCTATACCATATGGTTATTGTGATACTCAAGCAAGATAAAACTCATGAGAGCTTCCAACTAAAATTTTGACACACAAAAAATTTATATACCAATATAGGTTTTATAAGTTTGATTCTTGGGGTGCGACAGGCCTGAGTTTGAATCTTGACTTTACCACTTTGGGTAAATTACTTATTCTCTTTAAGTCTTGAGTTCTTCATCTATAAAATAGGGTTAATAACAGTGCCTACCTCACAGGGCTGGAGCGAGGACTAGCGATAACAAAGCAGTACCTCCTTAGCGTGGTACTTGGTTCAGAGGGAGAGCTCAAATAAACATTAGCTGCTATCACTGTCGCCTGTAGAAAGGAAAGCCTGACAATTTCTGGACTTCATTCTAAGGAACTTAAGGTGCTAAATACTTTCAAGGACTGACAGCTCTAATCAAGGCAAAACCAAACACTGGTCTTGAGAATAATCATATAAACACAAATGTAACTCATAAATGCGTGCTTCAGATATTAGGTATTAAAGTAAGTTTATGACCTTCCCTGTTTCAAAGAATAAATCCCACTATCAGTCCATCTGAGTAGCTGAGGTAAAACTTCTTTAAAGGTATGCATGTATAGTTATGTATGTACGTATATACACACACATACAAGGTTAGAAATAGTTCTAGCTGCTAGGGCAACGTCACCTTTTTAAAATTTATATATATATATAAATTATATCTATAATATTAACACATATAATACAATATTATATTAGTTTCAGGTATATAACAGTGATACAAATTTTTATAGATTATATTCCATTTAGAGTTATTTATAAAATATTGGCTATATTTCCTGTGCTGTATAACCTATCCTTGTAGCTTATTTATTTTATACATAGTAGTCTGTACCTCTTAATAACTTCACATTCTTAGTCATTGTATGCAGAGCAAGCAGGAGAGGCCCACTTTGAAAAGCAGCTGAGAATCTTTCTGATTTGAAAAGAAAGCTCTAGGAATTGAATTATCGACATGCCTGTTATCCCTTCCTACTTGAGCATGTAGATAAAAGAATGAATGGAAAACAGAGTTAAGAGACCTGTCTCATGCAGAGAACAATCTTCCCTATAATAAGATAAATAAAAAGACTACCTGAATAAAGCTGTGTTGCCAACCTGATTCCCAAAAAGATTAAGGGCACCTTAGAAAGAAGTGCCCCAATCATCTCTGATGATAAAACCAGAGTTAGATTAAGTAGTTAAGCATTGGTAAAAAAGGCACCTAACCCTATCTAAGTGTTCATAATTTATTTATATTATTTGCATATTTTCTTTTAAATATAGTACTTACTAGCATTAGACATTTTATAGGTTTGTTTGTTTTTTCTTTTTAAATGAAGACTCTTCTTTCGGTCATTAAAAAAATGGATGAATAGGAAAGGATGTTAATGGCCTTCAGTTAATACACCTCCAGCTGAAAATCATTAGATGGTAGCATACCCTGACTGTAGGCATAGAATCCTAGGAAAACACCAACTTCCTCTTGAGCACTAAATTCATAAAACTCAAATATAAAAGTAACATCATTTTCTAAGTACAAGCCTGTAAATTATATTCTCAGTTCACAGGATTGGGTGACGTTTTATCCCAAATGTCAACATTCTGTAATAGCACATAGGCAGTCTTTGCCTTAGTAGCCCTCAAGGCACATGCAAGCATTCAGTGACACTGAAAACTGTGTTGGTTATACAGTGGCAATAAAATGAGAATGTGGCCCTCTGAATTAGATATCCTTGCACAGTCTATTTGTTCTCACCTCATGGCTTGGCATCCTGTTAATGAGATAAGCAGGGGGAGTCCCCGTCAGACGCATAATCTGCTGAAGCTGGTTAATATCTTAGATGCCTAGTCAAGGGCATTGTTAAGCATACAGTGCGAAAAATAACTTTCAACTCAAGTTTTAAAAAAAGGCCAAAAAGCCACCCCCAAACAAACAAATAGCCTACTTCCACCCATCCCACCCACCCCAGGCCAGAGCCCAAGGCTGCATATGAAATCATGCTTCTGTGAATGGCATGAGAGTTAGTAGGCATGTAGCCAGTGACTGGCCATGTGGAGAAGAAAAACTTTCTTTTGGTTTTAGCATCATCTTTAACATTAAATATTTAGGC
Source organism: Balaenoptera acutorostrata (assembly GCF_949987535.1). Classification (NCBI taxonomy): domain Eukaryota; kingdom Metazoa; phylum Chordata; class Mammalia; order Artiodactyla; family Balaenopteridae; genus Balaenoptera; species Balaenoptera acutorostrata. Next base: position 68,748,248 of record NC_080073.1, on the reverse strand, counting down.
TCCCTGGAAAGAGACTGCCCCTTGGATCCAGGATGCCAGCCAGAGAACTGTTTTCAAGTACTGATGGCCAAAACGTGTTCGCTTGTGGGGTAAATGGAGAGGATTCAGAAAATTTTGACTCAACTTTGGATATAATAAAATGTCCAACATATCCATTTAAGGTAGAGGTTAAATTTTTGTGGCACAGGTTTAGGTGATTCTCTAAAATACCACCCCTTCTAAGGTAAGACCAAGGTGGTATGTGGGTTGATAAGCAGTACCAAGTTTCAAAGACAGTAGTTAGTGATACATTTAAAATACATGCCACAAACACACAATGGTAAGTGACAGGGAGATGGGGGGAAAGTTAGAAGCTAATGGCAGAGACAAAACAGAAGTCACAAGCTGCTGACAGTATTACAGCATGCCACAATGATTTCTCCCACAAGTCTCTTTAACAGGTGAACAGACTGACTTTTGCTTAACAAACATCCTGGAGGAAGTTGGCAAAACACTCTGCAAGTATCTGACAAAGGCAGAACTATGAGGCCTTCCAAATGTATGCGCACGTAGGTAAGTTGTACTCTAAACTTCTCTCATTTAGCTGTCCCATCAATTTTAACACAAACACTACAAAAATTGTTAGTTTATCATGTGTTGCTTATTAAAGTAGAGTGATGGGATTTTTAAAATCCTCAACACAATAAAAGCCTTTTCATATTCCCTTTGCTGTTATCTATTAATTCTCTCCTTCTGTTGTAGCATCATTTTCAGTAAGTACCCGAATCAAGTAATTTCACTTATTTGTGGCTTCCCTCAATGATTTTTCCACTTTAGCTCATCCTCTGAACTCAGATTCCCTAGTGGTCAGATTACTACAAACACATGTTCAAGGCTGGCTATTAGGAAAGAGCTGGGGCCATGAGCTCCAACCTGCCGTTCATGCTCCCTGGCCCAAAGACAGAAGCCAGCAAATTCAAAAGGTGGTATGAAGTTCTTTTAACATCCTCAATAAAGTTTAGATTTACCTCTAAATAAATTACATAACAAACTACTTTGCATGCCAAGAGAAAGAACAAAAGGGGGTCAATAAGTAAACCAGCAATAGGAATACCAGCTGGGTTTTAAATGTTAAAATCTTGTCACCTTTCTCTTCTTTCTTGTGAACAATAACTTGGCCTGCACATTTTCTGTTTTGTTTTTGTTTTTGTCTCCTTTAGTCAAATAGGTTATTATATCCCCTTTTTGTCGGGAAGTTAGGAAGAAAATATTTCCAGAGAAAAATGTGAGAGTGAGTCAGTGAAAGGGCTTTTGCTTTCTTAATATGATTTTTTTTTTGTCCTTTCACTGATTACTATAGGTATTGGGTCACCAACAAAAAAAATTCTCTCTCCTTACATCCATCGTGACCCATTTATCCCCGTTCTCATGGCACATGCTAACTTGTTCTCAGTCAGCCCATCTATTACTGCACTCTCTTACTCAGAATGTCCTATTATTTATTGACTGAATTCCATCAATCAGTAAATAATGGCATCACTTCTTCACTACTTTTCAGGAGTAACGAAAATAGCTATTGGCTTTCTCTGTTCACTACATTCCTCCACTAATGAATTTTTCTTTTCACTTTGAAAAGCTTTAAACCATTTTACTCACCTGGCTTTGTTATTTATGTATCATGTGTTCCACAAATCATGTGCTTCTAAGATAAACTAGTACTTGAGCAGTATCACTAACATCAAATTAATCTTGTCTACCCTTTTCAATGTTTAAATTACTTTTATGCACTAGCCATAACTATGCAGGAGAAAAAAAACACCATTTTCTTATTTCTATACTCAATATAATATTACTTAAGTTCTGTATTCCGATACTCAATTTTATTATGCCCAACTCTATACTAGAGCTGCTGAAATGTACGACGTGCCCTATATCACATAAGATAAAGACACTTCATTATTAGGTCAGGCACTGAGTGTTGTTTCTTTCTTTAAAAAAAAAAAAGATGGATTAATGACAGGTAAACATGATCATTTTACCCACACTTTTTCTTTTAGAAATTCTTGTGACTAACAGCACACACCTATAGGGCAGATGGCTGAGGGTGGGCTAGAAGACTGAGGAAGAGCTGCTAGTGGCCACCCCCAGAGAGGGAATGCATTTGCTATCTCAGTCTCATAAGCACTATTCATTAATAAACCAAGTTCCTCCCCAATCCCACTCCCTTGCCCCATGTCCTCTCTATTAGCCAATCTTTCTAAGCAAAGGCATTTAAGACAAAAAAGCATCATCCCATATCTTCTTTGATTCACTCCAACCCAGCTTTCTGCATTTCATAGAGCAAAAGAAAACACTCCTTCAGGCTGACACTGTGGTTGATAACTCTGACAATGACTTTCAAAACAGTGTGCAATCGTGAGATTAAAGTTTAGAACACATTATCAGAACATCTGGGATGTATGCTCAGCTCTGCCAAGTGACTCAGTGCATGACTTGGGCAAGTCACAGTCTTTCTGTGCTTTTGCTTCCTCATCTTAAATGAAACAAATTAAAAGCCTGCCTCTGGCTACCCAGCAGTCTTTCCAATTGGGCAAAGGGACCCCTTCAGTCAGAAACGCTGGGAGGAGAATACAGAAAGGCACAACTGGAACTTGGCTCCACAGCTCTTTTTCCCATTTATCCAAGTGCCTGGCAGCAGACAGAAGGGAAAGGGGAGAAAGACTGGGCTTTCATGATTTCCCTCACGCCTTTGGCCCAAGAAAATGACCAACAGCAGGAAATGAGAGCCAAAGTAAGCCAGAGTCACAGTCCCATGGCTTCTCTCTAAATGCCTGCTTAGAAGCAGGAAGGCATTAGCTCCAAAGCTTTTTCTCAGGTTACTCAAACTTATAATTACAAAGGCAGGCTGTGGGAGAAGGATTTACAACCCTACTCCTGTGGGTCTGAGGTGTGAGGAGTGGGGCTGTTACCTCTGATGGTCTGGAGACTGGGTAGAGAGGGACCCCTGTGGGGAATAGACACCTTACACAAGATGTGCGAGTTGTCTATTCTAAAATAATAAAAAGAAACTAACTTCTGGAAAAGGGCAAGAGAGTGCAGACAATGCACATTTCATTCTTTTAGTGATAAAGCTAGACTAATACATGGTGAGGCTCATGCTCTGAAGATAAACACTAACCAAAAAGTGAAAGGAGCCCTTGAGCGTATGTGAAACTCTGAGAAAGATGAAGTCAGGGCTGGAGAATGGAGACAACAAATTTTCCATTAATCTCTTGGAATGGATTAGAATCTCAAATCTCATTTACTGGCATACTACTGCCCAATACAAGCTCCTATGCTCTACTATTACATACCCAGATAGAGAGAAAACAAAACACGCTCATGCATGTGAGCAGGCAGGTACACACACACACACACACACACACACACACATACACACACCCTTCATCTCGGAAGTCGGCACACAAAGGGCATATGTGCTTACAAACATACCCGGGTCAAAGTACAGACTGACAGAAGGGAAGTGGCAGAGGCTCCCAACAGGGCAGATTATTACAATCAAAGCATCAACTCACAGACTCTGAGGAGATTTTCTTCAAAAGCTCAGCCCCTGGGGTTCCAACGAGTCTTAAAATGAGCTTCAACTGATCAATATCTAATGGTGGACTATAAAGGAAAATGTTGGGACAAAATAAAAATGAAAAACAAACAACAAACAAAACGAAACAAACAAAACACCCCAATAACAAAAATTAAAAACCCCAAACCAAGCCAGAATGGTGAGTTCATCTAGGTCACGCCTTCTGTGGGGCGGCCACTTCAAGTAGGGCAGGCTCCTCCTGTACAGAGACTCAAAATGCGACCACACACATATCCAACTTATATTCATTTTGTGCTTCTGTCAACATCCCCTATCAGTAAAGTGAAGCGACTATAGCTGGGTACTTAGATGCCAAAGACAGCATGTGAAAGCACAAAAGCATCACTCAGTCCATATGCTCAGCTCACACCTACCTCCTTACCTTCCACCAAAGCACCGGCAGCCAGTCAAGCGAAGAGCACTGGTCAGCAGAAGGCCACAGAGAAGAAAGAAGCAGAGAGCATAGGAGCTAGGGATGTACAAGCCTACCTGTGAATATTCCCCTAAGGCTTGATCTAAGGAGTCTGTAATACGACAGGGGACTGGGAAGCTGCCGGGGCCTAACCACCTGAGATGTCCTCCAGAAAACCTCTCTGTCCACACTGACTATGCTAAGCAGAGAACTGTGAGCGATAGGCAGCCAGCAGAGGGCCCCACCACCTCACTGCATCTGCACAGCCTTCTGGAGCACCATAACAACATAGAACATATGAGGCTTCAACTTTATAAATGTATTAACAAACCTCACGCATCCCCAGAGCTCTAAATAATAGGCTACAATGCCCAGATCTTTATTGTGGCAGCCAACTCTTCTGTGCATATTCACTATGTATGTACGTGTACTGACCAGAAGACAGAAACTTCCCATATGTTCTTACTGCTTTTAGCCTTGCCTAAAAAGCTTTTTAAAAGGAGAGAAAAAAAATATTATAAAATAGCTTTCAATATTCTCTATGAAAATTTGAATAGCTTATCCATGTCTATATTGACATTCAGAGGGAAAAGGAGGAGAGGATGACTATCTTCTGATTCCTGTCAAAAAAAAACCTGGCAGATTTCTTGCATGATTAGATCCTTCTCAACTTCAGGTGTCAGCTTGAACTTCACCTCAGAGAGGCTTCCCCCAACGCTCTATGGAAGAAGCACTGCCCTCCCTGTTATTCTCCATCTCAGCACAGTGCTTGATAACGTCACAGTGCTTGTCACAATCTATAATTGCTTCCTTTGCTTATCGTCTGTCACCTCTACTGATCTATGAGGAGAGGGGCTGCTCTGCCTGTTCACCACTTATCCCCAGTGCTTAGCCTAACATCTGCTACGTGGTGGGCACTCAAAATATTTAAGAAGGTACAGCAGGATGGAGAGGAGAGAAAATGCAAGAAACTATTTCTGTTTATGATTATACATATGAAGGCAGTACAGTGTAACTTAAAAATAATGGCCTCTGCAAGCCATAGTTGCCTGAGTTACAGGAATTGGTTACGCAATAATATCCTGCCCTATTCTCTTTTTTTCTCCAGATATGAAATTGGCTTAAACACAACAAAATTCTAGACAGGAGTCAGCAAACCCCAATCTGCTGCCTGTTTTGAAAATAAAGTTGTATTGGAACACAGCCATGCTCATTGTTTATGTATTGTCTATGGCTGCTTTCAACTTACACAGCAGAATTGAGTGGTTACAACAGAAACCGTATGGTTCCCAAAGCCTAAAATATTTACTATGTGGCCCTTTAAGAAAAGGTTTGCAGAACCTCATTGTAGACTCAAACAATTTATGTTCTATACAAAATAAATTAAAAGCAAGTCCACTCACAGAAGTTACTTCTGAATTAAGAATAGTAGAGAATAACACTATAAATCAACTATACTCCAATATAAAATAAAAATTAAAAAATTTAAAAAAGAGTAGTAGAAAATTTTGCCTCTGCAAATGGCAAAAATCAATGTGTTCTGGAGGCTAAAATTTCAATACTGATTTCTTAATTCAAAGTGTTGTCAAGAAAACAATTTTAAAGCATACATTAATGGGGACGGAGCAGGCAGTGGGGACAGATACCATCTTGCTCTAAAATAATCAAATTAACTGTATTACAACAGAATTTAGTATAGGATCCTCTTTGCTCATTTGAAATGATTCAGTTTACGAAAATTTAGTTCCCTCACATTCTTAAGGAACAAATTTAACGGGGTAGCTATCGCACAAGATAAAGTATATCACATATGAGAAAAAAAACTGGACTACTTAAATTCTCAAACAGGTAGTTTTACAAAAAATGCATCAAAACTAATCTCTAGAAATAATACTAGTGAGATTGGCACTCTTATATAAAAGACTTCTGACTACTGAAAATGAGAATCAAGTTTTATACTCCCTCTGAGGAAGACTCTGGGCAGTTTCTCAAGTGTCCCTCAAATTCACGGCCTTCCCTGATTTGGCATCAAGACTCTTTTCTGACTCTCCCTCAAACTATTATTCCTTAATGCACTCAATGCTTCAACTCACACCAAATATTCCAGGCACTTTTAAGCTTCCAACTTCTTATTTCTCCAAGTCATAAACAGGAATACCCTCCATCCTCCCCTCCTACAAAACCTTTTCTTTCCCTATTTACTCTTCAAAGTCCTGCTCAAACAAGAACTCTGCCATGAAGTCTTCCTGGATATCCTGGGTTTGAATTAATTTCTGCTTCTTCTCAGTAACTTATTTATACCTCTATTATAGTATTCTTATCACTCCGCCTTGTTTTATAAGCAGAGAGCAGATATTTGTTCAAGTGACTCCTATAACTCACTTTCTGCTGAGTATGATCATTCTGGTTTGGAGGACAGGTACCATCTTACCTCCAGCACTTTCCACTGAGTAGCTCAATAAATATTAACTTGAAAAGACTTCCTGTAATATGCTTTCCAACTCAGCTCCACCCCTCTGTCTTGCCCTGAGAAATCTAGAATGACCATACTCTAATGGAAAGTCTATATACAAAAAAGAAGTCAAGAAAAGTTGCTTCATTTCATATGCAAACGCCCCATCTGAAGTGTTTACACCATAAAGAGTATACAAATACAGTGCGATGAGTGTGTAAGGGGTATGGACAAAGAGCTGGTACAGCATGACAGCCAATACTTAGGAGATTAGTAAACACACAAAGCAAAATAAAAATCTACTTAGTAGCTAAAAGCACTTGCATGAAGGAAGTCAAAGCATGCAAACCTCATAGGAAATCACCATAGGTTCTCCAAGAGCTGGCAAATCCATTGATATACAGGTCAGTCTTCCAATAATACCAGCTACTGTAAGGCCACTACAATTTGTCCAGGCAGTTAAGGCCAGAAGGAGCTTCAAGTAGCTATATAAGCAGAGCAAAGCAAAATTTACCACATTATGACAATTATTTCCACAGCAAGCCATCCTTCTTAACAGGTTTAACCCATTTTTCCCTAGATAGCAGATATTTTTACTGTTAGTCAAAAATGTGTTTTAATTGTAATAATCACAATGTCAAAATTTAAATCATAAATCTCCTGATTTTTCCTAAAACAACTTAGGCTTAAGGTTACTCTTTAGACTAGGTCCTCTGTAGCAAAAGTAAAAGGTGGCCAGAATGAAAAGGCAAGGAAAAAAACTTAAGGGTAATGGGGTATTTAGAGGGAAAGTAAAAGAGGGATATTCGATTCACTTCTAAGTGTTCTAGGCAACTCCTAGGAAACCTCTGCAGGCTGGAGAGTTGAAGATGAATAAGAGGACCATTTGCAGAACCTACATGCGACTACTGCTGCTTATGAGCTGCAGTTTTCAAACAAACAAAAAAAATCCATATGAGGCAAAGCTGGAACAAAGACCTGTGGAAATTCCCTGGTGACAGACAGGTGGACTAGAATGGGACTTAGCTTACTTCCTTCTCTTCTTGGTCATCAAAATAGGCATTTTCACTGTCATACAAGGAAAAATTTTTAAGGTACTTTAGATTTGTGGACAAGCCTGAGAGTTCTAGCCTTTTCAAATGGGGAAATATATTCTCAAGTTAGAGAAGAAAAGGCAAATAACCTACTAAAATATTTTTCTTCTTCAACATTTATTAGGACACTTGCTTTTAGTGTCTGAAGTACAACTGTTTTTTTAAAATGAGAGACTGTTTGAAACCAATGTCTGAAAGAAAGGGGTAGATGTGACAGGAAGGGGTATACCAGAAGTTTTAACTCTACTGGCAATGTTTTATCTCATAATCTGGGTCATATAAACATAGGTGTTCATTTATTATTCCTTGTCTTTTTGTATGTCTGAAGTAGTTCATAAAATGTTTGAAAAAAATCAAAAGAAGAAATAAATTAAGCAGAATTAAGGAGCCAGTAAACACTAATAAAATTCATATAAAGTAGGGCAGCAAGCTGACGGCAGGAGCCTCATTATCTTCTAGTTAATGTCGAAGTTAATGATAATGTCTAGTTAATGTCTAGTTACCATTTCTATTAAAATGAAAGAAGGAAAGAAAAGTTTCACATGAACGAAATTCATTTGATTACCTAGAAAAGGAAAACAATAGTAAGCCAAGGCTGAGATGTCTGGAAGAAAACAGTATTTGACGTGCAACAGGGCTAGGAAACTCATTGTCTCTCTTCCTTAGGCTGCAGACTGTCAAGCATTAGTAGTAATATTTTCTAATTGGCTTACTCTTTTCAGAACCAATGGTTTTTGAAATAAGTTAGCACCATACCTGAAGACACATTCTGTGTCCCCACTGTCTTCTAATATACAGTTCTCTCAGGTGTGTCCACTTGATATATATATACCCAGTCAACTAGACTTATGAGGAAGGGCTCCATTCTTTAAAAAAAAAAAAAAAAAGTACTATTTTTGAGCTAGTTGGAAGGGTTTTGCAAAGTCACAAATGAGAATAATTTCTAACCTAAAAACATAATTAGCTTTAAGACAAAAATTAGTATATCTTATATCTTTAGGGGAACTCCAGGGATTATTAACAACTAGTAACAAAAGATTCTCTCAAGAAGGCTAATTGCAAAAAAAAATGAGAGAAAGGTATAATAAGAAGATGATTTGTCAAGATCTAAAACTGCATAGTCCAATACAATACCAATAATCACATGTGATTAAATTTAAATGTAATCTAAAGAAAATTTAATAAAATTTAAAATTCAGATAAATACACTCATAAAACTATGAGTTTTATGAAACTATAAAACTATTCAGAAGAGAACTCCTTGCCATGATAAAGAGTATTTATGAAAAATGCAGAGCTAAATTATACTCAAGGCTGAAAGATAAGAACAAGAGAAAGCTGCCCACTTTCACCACTGCTAATCAACATTATACTGGAAGTTCTAGTCAGAGCAATTAGAAACGAGAAAAAAATAAAAGCATCTAAATTGGAAAGAAGTAAAACTATCTCTGTTTGCAGATGACATGATCCTACATATAGAAAATACCAAAGAATCCACAAGAAAGCTACTAGAGCTCTCAGCTTTCAGCTGTGCAAAGTTGTAGGCTACAAGATCAATGAACAAAAATCAGTTGTGTTTCTACACACCAACAATGAACAAACCAAAAAGGAAATTGAGAAAGTAATTCTATTTAAAATAGCATCTTAAAGATGCTAGGAAAATACCTAAGAATAAGTTTAACCAAGAAGGTGAAAAACTTGTCCACTGAAAATTATAAAACATTGCTGTAAGAAATGAAAGGAGACCTAAATAAGTGGAATGACATCTCATATTCATGAATAGGAAGACTTAATATTGTTAAGATGTCAATATTACCCAAAGTGATCTAAAAATACAACATAATCGCGAGCAAAACTTCAACAGCCTTCTTTGCAGAAATGGAAAAGCCAATCCTCAATTTCATATGGAATTATAAGGGAGCCCAAAGAGAAAAAAAAAAAATCTTGAAAATGAGAGCAAAGTTGAAGGACTTAACACTTCTTGATTTCAAAACTTACTATAAAGCTAGAGTAATCAAAACAGTGTGGTACTGCTATAAGGATAGACATATAGACCAATGGAATGGAACTGATCTTTGACAGAAGTGCCAAACCCATTCAGTGGGAGAGGATAGCCTCTTCAATAAATGGTACTAGGACAACTGAATTTCCACATGCAAAAGTATAAAGTTGTACCTCAACCTCACATCATATACAAAAATTAACTCAAAATGGATCAAAGACCTAAGTATAAGAGATACACCCATAAAACTCTTAGTAGAAAATACAGTAAATCTTCATAATCTTGAATTTGGTAATACATTCTTAGAAATGACACTAAAAGCATGAACAACGAAAGAAAAAGAATAGATAAATTGGAACTTCATCAAAATTAAAACTTTTGTAAATCAAGGGACATTATCAAAAAAGTGAATAGACAGCCCACAGATGGGAGAAAATATCTGCAAATCATATATCTGGTGAAGGCTCAATATCCAAAATATATAAAGAACTCCTAAAACTCAACAACAAAAAGACAACCCAATTAAAAGATGGGTAAAGGTCTCAAACAGATATTTCTACAAAGAAGACATACAAACGGCCAGTAAACACAGGGGGATACTCAACATTATTAGTCATTAACGAAATGCAAATCAAAACCACAAAAAGATACCACTTCATACCCACTAGGATGGCTATAATTTAAAAAAGAAGAACGATGGGAGGAAGGGAGGAAGGAAGGACGGAAGGGAGGAAGGAAGGACGGTAGGGAGGGAGGGAAGGAGAAAGGAAGGAAGAAATGTTGGTGAAGATGTGGAGAAATTGCTCATACATCACTGGTGGGCATGTAAAATGGTGAAACTGCTTGGGAAACAATGACTGCTCCTCAAAAAGTTAAATACAGAATTACCATATGACTCAACAATTCCACTCCTAGATATATATCCAACAGAAGTGAAAGCAAGGACTCAAAGAGATACTTGTATGTCAGTGTTCACTGAAGCACTATTCACAATAGCCAAAAAGGTGGAAACAACCCAAGTGTCTATGAACAGATGAATGGATAAATAAAATATGGTATAGCTATACAATGGACTAGTATTCAGCCATAAAAAGGAATGAAGTTATGATCCATGCTACAACATGGATGAGCCTTGAAAACATGCTAAGTGAAATAATTCAGACAAAAAAGGACAAATATTGTGTGGTTCCACTTAATATTAAATATTTAGAATAAGCAAATTTATAGAGACAGAAAGTAGAAGAGAGTAACCAAAGGCTGTGGGAGGGAAGAATGGGGAGTTTTTGTTTAATGGGTACAATTTCTGTTGGGGTGATGAAAATGTTTTGGACGTAGTGGTGGTGGGTGCACAATTTTATGAATATAATTAGTGCCACTGGACTGTATACTTTAAAAGTGTTAAAATGGTAAATTTCATGTTATGTTTATTTTACCACAATAAAAAAAAAGTTAAAATGGCAAATTTTATGTTTATATACTTAACCACAAAAATATTTTTAATTCAGTTTCTAAGTTTCATTGGCCACATTTTAAGTGCTCAATATCCACATGTGGCTGGTAGCTACCAACAACCATATTGGACAGTACATACATAAACCATCTGTAAGCCTACAGAAAGTTCTATTAGATAGTTCTTATCTAGAAGCTAAAACCATCAGTTCCAAATGCAAGATAAATAATAATTGAGGAAAATAGGGAGAAAACTGTGCACTCAAATAAAGAGCATAGTCTAGAGGTTGCCTCAGCATTCAGCTGCATTTTAAAATCATAAATAAGCAGTAGCTGAATGCCTTTCTGGGCAACAGAAGAGTCTGTGGGGCCAGCACATTCTGCAAAGGTTTTAAGAAAATAAGTTTCAGAAATTAGGAGAACAGGCAACAAATAGAATATTGGAAAGAAACTAAGACCTGAGTCAGATCATAGGTTTGTATCTATCTTTTCTGGGTTCTTAGTTTCCTTATCTATAAAAACAGAGGATTCAACTAGATGTTTTCTAACATCTTTCTAGGTCCCCACGCGGATAATTCTAGATTCTTAATTTTTCTGATCTCATTGGTACCTTAAAAAAAAATGAGGAAAAACTGCTAAGTAACTTTTTCAGGGTCAGCCTGAAAGATTAAAACTAAAATCCAACCGGGGTGAACTCTAGTTGTACTCAATACTGGCTGCACACTAGAATCAACTGGGAATTTGAAAAAGTAATAGAAAACACTTTCCTCTCCCTTTGCCAGGCAACCAAAGCTATATCCACACAGATGGCAACTAACAAGAAGGGAGTTATGTATATTACAAATACAATCCTCTGAATTTGAATGTTCCGATCCAGGAGAACATCTGTCTGAAAAGGAGCCAAGTAGAAAAGAAACAGTGTATTACTAAAATAAGAATTTTGAAATGAATTCTCATACATTAAAAAGAGAATCTCCTAGTAAAAAGTTTAAATGCTAGGTTTTCTACCTAAAGTTCATAGAGGGAAAAGAAGTATGCATAAAAGGGAAGACTTCTGGGGCTTCCCTGGTGGTGCAGTGGTTAAGAATCCGCCTACCAGTGCAGGGGACATGGATTCGAGCCCTGGTCCAGGAAGATCCCACATGCTGCGGAGCAACTAAGCCTGTACGCCACAACTACTGAGCCTGCGCTCGAGCCCGCGAGCCACAACTACTGAAGCCCACACGCCTAGAACCCGTGCTCCACAACGAGAAGCCACTGCAATGAGAAGCCCTCTCACTGCAACGAAGAGTAGCTCCCCCGCTCACCGCAACTAGAGAAAGCCCGCGCGCAGCAACAAAGACCCAATGCAGCCAAAAATAAATAAATAAAATTTATTAAAAAAAAAAAATAGGGGCTTCCCTGGTGGCGCAGTGGTTGAGAGTCCGCCTGCCAATGCAGGGGACACGGGTTCGAGCCCTGGTCTGGGAGGATCCCACGTGCCGCAGAGCAACTGGGCCCGTGAGCCACAACTGCTGAGCCTGCACGTCTGGAGCCTGTGCTCCGCAACAAGAGAGGCCGCAACAGTGAGAGGCCCGCGCACCGCGATGAAGAGTGGCCCCCACTTGCCGCAACTGGAGAAAGCCCTCGCACAGAAACGAGGACCCAACACAGCCATAAATAAATAAATAAATAAATAATTAAAAAAAAAAATAGAGAAGACTTCTTAGAGGCTGAAAGTTAGCATTTTAAAAGGGTCAAGCCATCAGTAGGCAGCTGTCCTATGAGATAGGACCATAGGACACACACAACTGCTTTGAAACCTTTCTACCAGTAGCCTGCCAAAGGGATCCGTCCTTTACTACCTGTTACAGAATTTAAATAAAACAAAAAACTAGCCTTTAAATGATTCACAAGTAGACAATAAAGTGGGAAGATGAAGGGAGAAACTGCTTCCCAAAGATCACTGATGAAGATGATTGCTAACATCTGCTGGCAGGCTCTGTTCTAAGTACGTTCCAGATTTCATCTCACTGAATTCTCACAACCACCTTATGAGGTATGTACTATTATCAGTATTTTATAGTTAAGGAAACCAAAAGACAGAGGTTAGACAACTTGCTCAAAGTCACAGAGCTGGGAGTAAATAAGAGCTAAGTAAGATCTCAACCCTGTAAGTCTGATTACAGAGCATGTGCTCTTAACCAGTATGCTCTACTCTCTGTCTCTCTCTACCACCTTGTGTGTCTATCTATGTAGGTATGAGTGTCCACGACTGACTGTAGGTGGAGATACAGATACAAAGAAGAGGAAGAAGAGGGGGAACAGAGGACAGCATCAGAGCAGTGTGCTTGGGAGGACTAAAGAATGGGACTCTAAGGTATGTACCTGAGGAAAAGGAAAATTACAAATTTTCCCTAATTCTCTTAGCTTGGACTATAATGCATATATCAAATTTCTAAGAAACAAGTATAAGGTAAATGAAGCAAAGGACAAAGGAGAAACACTAGGTATTAAAATTAGAATCTGGGGATGAGGAGGAATAAGGTGAGCTATATAAGGAGACTATATTCTGTATCAATCCAGTAATACTCAGAGGGAAATAAATGGCTGAGGGAAGAGGTTTTTCAGTTCATTAGGAAAGTACACTCTAGCAGAAGATAGAATATGTGGATCGATAACATGAACATCACAGTCACCATAGGAGTATTATCCAACTGTAAGCCAGTGAACTGACAATCTGGTTTACAAACTCAATGAGTTTGCTTAGGTGAGGTGCTAAAACAGCTTTTAGGTCTCTAACCATGATAGAACACAGGCAACTGCAGCATCTCTAAAAGCCCAACCAAACCCACAGAGGGCTAGTCAAATGAGTTTTACAAAAATCTTCAAACCTAATTCTAGACAAATATTTCAGAATTCTTTCTTGCCTAAACATCTTCCCCAAGTGGAACGGATGGGAGTTACAACAAATCACATTTTGATGATATTATTACTAAACTGTGAAATGGGCATGCAGCAGACAAGAAAGGGGCTAAAATAAAGGGGCCATGATAAACCATAAACTAGACAATAACTCTGGAAGTAAATTAAGGTTTGGCTACAATCTGGGATAAAAATAAAGTCACGCTGAGGGGAAAAAAGGCACACGACAGGGTGACCTTATCTCCTTGCATTTATTATTTGTTGTTAGACAACAAACAAAACGAGTCAGCAGGTGTATCATTACAAGGACCAAATACAGCCTTTTTAATATGTAAATCAAACATAAAAGCAAGATACCCCCGATTTATAAATGGTTATCTTGTGTTCATTGAGCGCTGGTGCAACGAAGACTAAACCAGTCATTGAGATCTAGAACTTCTCACCAACACACTCAGGTTGCAGAAGGGCTGTGGGAAGATTAATAAGGAACTTGCTGCAAAAAAGATGACATATGAAAGATTTAAAGGGCTTTCCAGATTATGAGGAATTTTTGCAACTCTCAAAATAAACTGAAGCCTCTTTCTTGGCAAGGCAAGATACTCAGCAAGAGGGCAGATCTCACAATGCATATCTGGACTATAAAAGCAAGTAACTGAAAGCCCTTCCTAGAGATAGGTAAAAGTAATATACTACCATGGACACCAAAATACAGACAAGAAACAAGAACCCAAAACTTTTTAAAGGATACGGTCTGTACCAGGAAACAATGTTCTTCCAGTCAACAGCTCGGCCATTATGCATCCCACTGACCAAATATCAACTGGCAAAATTAAAGAGAAATAAAAGTAATACAGTGTCACTATTATCATACTTGGCTACAAATGGAACTATAGTTAAGGGGTGAAATACTCAAATTAATATTTAAGACATCCGAGGTTCAACAATCATACTCATTTTTATACAAATAAATAAGCTAAGACCTTCACCACATTAAAGGGCTTCATGGGTGGGCTAAGTCAAAACATAGTTATGGCAAGAGAAATAAGCTGTTCACAAAGGGGCAAAGGTTCCTTACTGGTAGAAGTGATGGATTCTCCCAAGTAATATTGAGAGGTTAATATTATGAACCCAATGTCTTCAGGCAGAAGTACTCAGAGAATATGCTGAAAATATAAATAAGTAAAAAGCCAAGTGCTAAATCACAAAGTTTGAAAAACCCCACTTTCTCTATCTGAGCAACTGAAATATTTTCTATTCGTGGACTTAAAATGATCACTGAGGGAAGAAAAAAAATGTTTCTTCCTACTCCTGCCATCTCCACTTCTGAGAACCCCAAATACACACAACATAGTATTAATAAGGCCCTAAATACAAGCGCAAGTAGTACCTGTCTGGTTGTAATGCATCCAGTTCAGCATGATCTCAGGAGCCCTGTACCACCGAGTGGCTACATAGCCTGTCATTTCATCATCTGTGTGTCGAGCCAGTCCGAAATCCAAGATCTAAGGGAGAGAAGAGAAATCAGGCACTGGAACAAACTCCTAAGGCTTGTAAAGCAGGAGGGAAAAAACTCCAGTGCCTTATAAAAAGCGAGAACAATATAGCACTTTCACAAACATATTTCCTGGTCCATGCTTAGAATGCATGGGGAACACAGCAAGAACTTAAAAAAAATGAAATTACAAAAAAGCAAACCAAAAATGCCACTGCTAGGCATTTATCCAAGAGCAATGAAAATATATGTGCCACACAAAGGCTTGCACATGAATATTCATAGCAGCTTTACACAGCCCTGAAATGGAATTGAAGCACATGTCTATCAATAGGTGGATGGATAAGTAAATTGTGGTATAATCATAAAATAGATCTACTCAGCAACAAAAAGGAATGAACTACTGATACACACAATACAGATGGATCTAATAATATTATACTAAGCAAAAGTCAGACACACATAGAAAAATACTGTATGATTCCACTTGTATGAAATTCCAGAAAAGATAAATCTACTCTATAGTGTCAGAAAGCAGATCAGTCGTTGTCTGAAGCCAGGGTTAGGGGTAGAGGTGTGGGGACTCGCTAGGAAGGGGGCACAAGGGAACTTTCTGGAGTGATGGACATGTTCTTTACTATAACTGTGTTGGTGGTTACACAGCTATATAAGTTTGTCAAATGTACACTTAAAGTGATGCATTTTATTGTAAATTACGTTTCCAAAAAATTGAGTAAAAAAAGAAATGAAACAAAAAATTCCAGAGTTGCTTGCTCTTTATAGATTATCTCTTATTTGAATTATTTTGAATAAGTGTGTTTCTGCCATTTTTTCTCTTAGAAACCCATAAAATCTAATAATTACTCTTCAAGAGGACTGCTTACTTGATATTCATACTATAATTCTCCTTTACTATAACTAATATATTAAATTTCAATTTAACTTTATTTTAGAATGAAAACAAGACACCTGATGCTACCTTCAATATCACTTAAACTAAAGCTTACTAAATCTCTGGTTTAAATTTCAAAGTCTAATGATATTCCTAAGGACAATAAGAATTTTCAGATAAAAAGTCATGGCTTTGGGGCTTCCCTGGTGGCGCACAATAAGAATTTTCAGATAAAAAGTCATGGCTTTGGGGCTTCCCTGGTGGCGCAGTGGTTGAGAATCTGCCTGCCAACGCAGGGGACACAGGTTCGAGCCCTGGTCTGGGAAGATCCCACATGCCGAGGAGCAACTGGGCCCATGAGCCACAACTACTGAGCCTGTGCGTCTGGAGCCTGTGCTCCGCAACAAGAGAGGCCACGATAGTGAGAGGCCTGCGCACCGCGATGAAGAGTGGCCCCCGCTTGCCACAACTAGAGAAAGCCCTCGCACGGAAACGAAGACCCAACACAGCCATAAATTAAAAAAAAAAAAAAAAAAAAAAAAAAGTCATGGCTTTATAAACACATTCCCTATATAAATTTGCCTGGTTAGTTAAACATATAGTTACAAGGTGAAACAATTACCACTGTCACTTCATCCTACCTTCAGCTCACAGTCTTCATTCACAGCTAGATTACTAGGTTTTAGGTCCTAGGAAGCAAGTAAGAGAGAACAGGATCAACCTTATGACACATGGTAAATTCTCTCCCTCAAGGTAATGATGAAGAGCTGAACATAAAAGACTTCATCTAGGGCTTCCCTGGTGGCACAGTGGTTAAGAATCCGCCTGCCAATACAGGGGACATGGGTTCGAGCCCTGGTCTGGGAAGATCCCACATGCCGCAGAGCAACTAAGCCCGTGCGCCACAACTGCTGAGCCTGAGCTCTAGAGCCGGCGAGCCACAACTACTGAGCCTGTGTGCCACAACTACTGAAGCCCGCGCGCCTAGAGCCTGTGCTCCGCAATGAGAAGCCTGTGCACCACAATAAAGATAAGCCCCTGCTCACCACAACTAGAGAAAGCCCGCGTGCAGCAATGAAGACCCAACGCAGCCAAAAATAAACAAGTAAATTAAAAAAAAAAAGACTTCATCTAGCTATAAACAATCTCCATTCTATAGCCACTATCTAGTCCTCATTAGCCTTAAATAGGTAAAAACTATACATCTTCTTTCTTTAGTTAAACCTAGAGCAAAGTTGCAATCAGTCAATATTTCACCGGCTAAAATAAGCTTAGATTAGGATCTGGCCAGTCTCCCCACCCACCAGCACCCCAATAATTTAATCAAAAGACAATACCTACCCTGTGAATTATGTCGGCTGAATGTATATACTGTGAAAAAGCAAAAAATCAGTTAAAGTTATGTCCAGCCTCCTTCTGTCATATTACATGACATATTTGAAGTACATTTTTATGAGTCAATAAGAAATGCTAGTATTAACAGCAGGATTAGAAATCAGAACAAGTAATTATCAGTAGTCTGTACATTTATCATAACTATGATTTCCATACCATCAACTCTGTTCATAGAGCTGAAGTATGAGTGAAATAGAGCTTTCAACCTGTTTCCTGGTGGGTGCTCTGTAGCACAATAAGGACTCAAAGATGCTAAATACTAAAGGTGGTTTAATTTAAAAACTGCCCCTGCCACAAATAAATTAGCCTTCTTGAGGATGTTTTCAAAGTTTCAACATGACACTGACCAGATATTAGATTACACCAAGAAATTATTATTATTGTTTAGATGTAATAATGAAGAGTCTTTAACTCTCAGACATGCCTACAGAAGTATTGATGGGTGGAGTGATATGATGCCTAGACTTGCCTTAAAATAATCCAGGGTTTGGGGGAATACAAAAGAAACAAGATTAACCATATGTTGGTAATTGTGGTCGCTGAGTAAACACAGGGGTTCATTACACTATGATTGTACTTGTGATTTCTGTATTTGAAATTTTCCATAAGAAAAGTTTTGTTTGTTTTCCCTTAAGCCCTAAATAGAAGGGAGAGAGGGAGAGAGAGAATTCATTCCTCAAAATTATTACTAATACTGTCTGTACCTTGAGACCTCGGAGAATCTGGTAGATAAGGAACTGAACATGGTCATCCGTAAGCTTCTGACATTTCACAATGTTGTTCAGATCTGCCCCCATGAGATGGGTCACCAGGTACCTAGAAATTAATGGACAGTTACACAATAATCCAGAACCCTAAGAAAGCTCTGATCTTCATAAGACTGTTAGAAGTCCACTCAGTAAGTACCGCAGTGACAGCTAAAAGCTTAGTAGCTACTCACGCGCGGCTTGTTTTCAACATCACTATTCTAACTTTACTACCTGTCGTCTATTTTTCTAAAAATTTTTATACTAGTTCCTACTTGACATCTTTTCCTAGATTCTCTAAAGAAAAGAAAAAAAACAAAAATGGAGATTAGAATGATGTATGTGTTAGTATCACTTTTCTTAAAAATGATATTATTGCATGAGAAATATATAGTATAACTAAATGCATGGCCATATTTTTAAATTCGCCATTACATTTTTCACCTCATTATATATCCTCCAAGTTGTAGGGTCTAAAATAGGAGTATCTTCAAATGAACTTATTTACAAAACAGAAGCAGACTCACAGACACAGAAAACAAATTTATGATTACCATAGTGGGGGAAGGATAAATTAGGAGTTTTGGATTAGTGATTCAGAAATATATGCATATAAATAAACAGAATACTGCTGTACAGTATTCTGCCG
Source organism: Balaenoptera acutorostrata (assembly GCF_949987535.1). Lineage (NCBI taxonomy): Eukaryota > Metazoa > Chordata > Mammalia > Artiodactyla > Balaenopteridae > Balaenoptera > Balaenoptera acutorostrata. Next base: position 68,729,142 of record NC_080073.1, on the reverse strand, counting down.
TACACCAGAAACTAACACAACATTGTAAATCAACTATACCTTAATAAAAAAATAAAATAGGAGTATCTTTAAATTTTCAAATTATACCTCTCCTTTTTCAGGAATAACTGGTAAAAGGATATTGTTCACTGACAATATTCCTGCATTTACTTTAAAGGAAGGAGGAACACAATTTATCTGCAAGCAAGATGAGGCATTCTAGAACTTCTCCCCACAGGTGTGGTGCTGGATATGTATCCTGTCCTTACATCGTAAGATTAGGGAATGATTACATTCAAGTCCAACAGGTTCACCACAGATATTCTAGACGCAATGCCTTACTCACTCATTACTGTATCACACTGCTATGGGAACATAAAAACCACAATCAGTACTAAAGAAGTGGAGTTTTTAAAAATTCAGTTAGGTTTTATCTACTATGAGAATCATTACCCATTCCTGAGGCTGAATAATAATGTATATCAGTTGAGCTATAAAAAAATGCTGATTTCATTTCAATTTTTATTTTTGATAAATTTGGAAGAAACCAGGTCAGTAAATTTAAATATACTATTAACGTCTTACATGACTATATATGTGTATAACCTCTCTTTACACACACACACACACACACACACACCACCACATTTATTACTTTCTTTCCTCAAAGAAGAATTAAAATTTTTTTTTCCTGTTTCCTAATTTCCCTGTTGGGCTGCTATGGTCAGTTCCCAATTTGATGAAGAGCAATAGGACTTAGCATAGATGTAACCTTAAGTTAGATTTTTTTAGCACTTCATATTTTTAAAACTTGCATGTTTATATTGTCTTGAGGAAAGAGTGTACTCTAAGTGTCACTTAAAGACTATATTGGATTTTTGGAAATGTCTTCATAAAGGTTGCTCTGATTTAAGAGATGCTCCAAGCGCAACGTAACATAATCAAAGGCATGCTTATTCTGTGCCAAGCACTATTTATTATGCCCGTGTCTCATACACTCTTCCCAACAACGCTGTAAGGTAAGTTCCATTAGTAGTCCCATTTCGCTGAGGCGGAAACACAAGACAGAACAAGTATATATAACCTGCTCAAGGTTAAAAGAGTGGTAATGTCAGGGGCTGAATCCAAAACTGTTTGATCTCAGAGACTATGATCTTAAATCACAGCCCATACTGCCTCCAAATTCTTCCAGTTGACAAAGAATTTAAGTCGAGAGAATGGTTTCTTTTAAGTTTTATAAATGTTGCAATATTCCATCCTAATCACAGTCCCTGTATTTTATTAACCCCAAATTGATACAAAATCCGACAAATACGAAAATGTTGTGAATAACTGGTTAATATTGTGAAATCAGAACTTCCCCCAGAAAATCTGGGATAATGGTTGCCATATCCATAATACCAATTATGACAATTTGCAAGGCTCAGGTTGAGAAAGAGGGAATCCAATTTCTGTTTTATAAGACTGTTTTGCAAATAATTACATTTTATGACATTGAATAGTAAGAGGATTATTCTTTCAACTTTCAAAAATATTTTTAAGGAGAAAAGGTAAAAAAAGGAAACACTGTTCTGCATGATTTTACCTAGAAATCTACCTTAATTTGTCTTGAAATAAAACCTAAAAATCTTAACTCTCTAATGTCTGTGCTAGTTCACAAAGGTGTTAAGCAGTATTACCAAAGCAAACATAGTAATTTCAAGTCTAAGTATTGTGTTTAAATGTTTACCAGTAACTTAAGAAACCCTATACAGCCAGAAGGCCACTAACTGCAAAGCCTGAGAGAGCGAGCATGCTTTTAGTTAGAATATTCCACCACTGGGCTTCCCTGGTGGCGTAGTGGTTAAGAATCCGCCTGCCAATGCAGGGCACATGGGTTTGAGCCCTGGTCTGGGAAGATCCCACATGCCGTGGAGCAACTAAGTCCGTGCGCCACAACTACTGAGCCTGCGCTCTAGAGCCCGCGAGCCACAACTACTGAACCCACGTGCCACAACTACTGAAGCCCGTGCGCCTAGAGCCCATGCTCTGCAACAAGAGAAGGCACTACAACGAGAAGCCCGCGCACTGCAATGAAGAGGAGCCCCCACTCGCCACAACTAGAGAAAGTCTGCACACAGCAATGAAGACCCAACGCAGCCAAAAAAAATAAAATTAATTTATTAAAAAAAAAAAAAGGAATATTCTACCACTGTGTAATCCCTTTAAGTCCCCTCCCCATCAGAGACCACATCCATTTTATCACTAAAATTTCCAGACACAGGGAGAGACTGTCAAGACATTATATAAGTACATAAGGTTAATCAGTCTATATAGTGATAACTATCAAACACTGCTGCTAGGCTCCAATCAAATCAGCTGAACCACATTATTCATGGCAGATATGTCTGGCAGGAACTAACCTAATCACTATATGTTGTTTCCACGAAGCCCAAAAGACCAATCCATGAAAACCAATTGTCAAATTCCAACTCATCAAATATAGAAAGGTTTTCGAAATAAATTTTGCAACAGTGGACAAAAGCAAGTGTTGTGCAAAGTTCCTGAATGCTTATGGAAGACATATCAATTTCTAAAAGTAGTGAACAAGGAAGTGGGAGGAAAATGTCGAAAGGCACATTTTAAATAAGCCAGTCCCAAAAGGAGCATTAATAGATGCCACATAGGGGCTTCCCTCGTGGCGCAGTTGTTAAGAATCTGCCTGCCAATGCAGGGTACACGGGTTCGAGCCCTGATCCGGGAAGATCCCACATGCCGTGGAGCAACTAAGCCTGCATGCCACAACTACTGAGGCTGAGCTCTAGAGCCCGTGAGCCACAACTACTGAAGCCCATGCGCCTAAAGCCCGTGCTCTGCAAAAAGAGAAGCCACTGAAATGAGAAGCCTGCACACCACAATGATGAGTGGCCCCCGCTCACTGCAACTAGGGAAATCTGCGCAGCAATGAGGACCCAATGCAGCCAAAAATAAGTAAATTAAATAAATTAAAAAAAAACAGATGCCACATAATTTCTATAGTATTAGTCTCTACAAAGCAATTACATTTAATTGCTTAATTAATTACATTTTAGTAAAGACATGCCTATTACTGTCAGTGTTCAGAACACCTCAAATAATTAAATCTGACCAACAGTTGGAAAGCTACCTAGTTCCCCCATCTTTAAAAAGGAATTAAATAAGTAGGACTTTATTAGGTAGAGGGCTGAAAATATGATTTCACAGCCTGAGGATACAAATCTTGTTTTCCACTTTCCTTGTGAGGATGGTTTCCTTTAAACTTAAACTATAAAGAGCATAAACCATCATTTCTCAAAGTAAAATGTACTGTACCAGAAAAAGGCAGAAGTCTACAATAAGTGGTTTTCAGTACTCAAGACAGCACCCCATTTAGAGCTTCATTTATTAAGCGCTTCTTGGATAACACCCAATTGTCAAGACTCCTACTCTACTGCCTTTTCTTTTTTTGAAGCATAATACAATCAGAAAGAACCTATGTAGAAAAAAATCTCTTCTATATCTATAGTTTGGCATCTCTACTACCGTCAGCCCTATTTGATAAAATAATAATCAAAAAGGGCAAAAGACATTTCCATATTAAAACAAAGTATTTAAAATAATCACAGGGATTGACAATTCGTAACCACATGCTTCTGAAATACACCCAATGATCCTTGGGACTCACTACAGCCTATTCTGAAAACAGCAGAGTGATTCTGTAAAAATGAAAAAAGACCATGTCACTCCTCTCAAAAGGCATCCCATTTCACTTAAAGAAAAAAATCCCTTCAGCAGCAGATAAAGCTGTACATAATCCAGTATCCTGTCCCCAATTATCTCTCTCATTTCTTCATCTACTTCTCTCCCCTGCTCTCACTTAGCTCCACACTGGCCTCCTTACTCCAGCCACACAGGCCCCCTTGCTGCAATTCCAATACAGCATGCAGTCTTCTACCTCAGGACTTTTGCACTGGCTGTTCCTTCTGCCTGGAACGCTCTTCCTCCAGATATCCACAAGTCTACTTCTTCTACTTCTTCAAATTTTTGCTCAAAATTCACCTTTTCAATGAGGCCTATCCTTACCACCCCATTTAAAATTGCATCTCTCCCCCAACCCTCACACTTCCCTGCTCTATCTTTTCTTCTTGTCCATAGCATTACTGCCTGCTAACATGCTATCTAATTTCCTCTTTTATATGCTCATTGTTTATTGCTATCTATCTGTACAATGTTCAAGGAGGACAGGCTTCTTTTTTGTTCTCTGTAGTATCTAAAGTACCTAAAAACATTGTGTAGCAGATATCAGGCACTCGATTACCACTGAATTTAATTGAATGACCCAGGACAACTCATATAGTATTACTAGTAAGACCAGGCAAGGGCATATCTTATTGGAATACTCATGCCAAAGATCTTATCTGGTAAGCAGACCAGACTGTTCCAATGTAAGGGGTAAAAGCACCATTCAGCAGCCAGGTAGGCAGCTTAGCCAGCTTATTTCACAACAAACTATTCTCCTCATTTGAAGTAAAGATTACTGAAAGGTGCCCTCTACATTACCTGCATCAAATAAACCAGATTCAATATTCTACCATATGGTCTATATTCCAAGATAAAAACAAAAAAGTTAGTCAAAAGAGAATGCACTGGGCATGCTATCAGACAACTAGATTGCCAACCAGTCATAAACAAGAAAGCACAAGGTTATTCATTCATTCAGTCACTCCATCAACAAATATTTATTGTTGAGCACTGGGAGTACAACAGTGGAAAAGAAAGATACAGAATTTAGATGAGAGGAAGGCATATACTCATAATACTTTGAACACATAATAGAGCATAATTAGAGTTATAAAAGTGAACATCAAGGTGCTGGAGAACACACAGGGGAGGACACCAATCCAGACTTAGTAAGCAGTTAATTACGGGAAAATTTCTTGAGAGACTCAAACTCAAAACTACACCTTGAAGCTTCTTTACCTTTTTACAACAGCTAATCTGAGAAAAAGGGGGCATCTTACTGATCACGTCAGACAAAAACTGAATGGTATTTTCTTAAAGGATGTGTAATTTGTTTAGATTTCAAATGTGAGTCAGTGACGACACCTACATGCTTTACCAACTCTCTATCCTCGTTTTAGCAGACCTCTCTTATACGGAAATAAATTGCAAATATAACTGTTAATACAGTTAACTCATTCATCTTTCTCCCAGACTGCTTCTCTTTCTGTATTACCTACTTTGAGCACTCAACCTATTTTCAAGGAAGAAGAGTATTTCTGTAAGTCCAAACAACTGGGCTGGGAATTTCTTTCAGTGACAGAGGAAAGCACTATTTCCAAGCAGATAATGCCTCTTAGCTAAATTAGGAAAACAACTCTGCTCTGCCACCAAAAAAAAAAAAAAAAAAACAACACAGAATTTACCAAAACACAATTTTTATCCAAGTACAAAAGAAAAATCAACGGTTATCTACTCCTTTAACAGTCTCCATTCCACACAAATCTCCTTTTGTGTATACTTTATACATTTCCTTCATTTCTTTGACTATCTGGAATATATTTCGACCTCTACACCCAATCCTTATTTATCTGTTTCTTCAGATAGTTATTACCTTCTTTAAAGGCTTTCCTCCACTAAGCTTCTCTCATATTCTGAGATCACTTAATACCCTGTATGTTGCTTTGACACTGCAAATTTGACTTGGTCCTTTAAGTTGTTTTAGGTAAGCATTTATGCTTCATCTCATTAATGAGATCACATGCAACTGAAGGCCTTTAGTTTTGACATCTTACATACAACCTATCACTGCATTTACCCAATAAGAAGGGTTAGCAAACTTTCAAATAATAGAGCTCTGGATCAAGAAAAATGTGACTAGAAATAGACTTAGAGCCAAAAAGACCTAAGATGTGTACAATTTTATATGTGGTATTATACAATTCAGTTAATCATTCTCAACTTCAGAGAATTTCTAACTACTAAACACTCAACAAGGGGACTTCCCTGGTGGCGCAATGGTTAAGAATCTGCCTGCCAATGCAGGGGACATGGGTTCGATCCCTGGTCTGGGAAGATCCCACATGCCGTGGAGCAACTAAGCCCATGTGCCACAACTACTGAGCCTGCGCTCTAGAGTCTGAGAGCCACAACTATTGAGCCTGCGTGCCACAACTACAGAAGCCCGCGAGCCTAGAGCCCATGCTCTGCAACAAGAGAAGCCACCACAATGAGAAGCCCACACACCGCAATGAAGAGCAGCTCCCACTCTCCGCAACTAGAGAAAGCCCACACGCAGCAACGAAGACCCAACACAGCCAAATAAAGAAGACTCAACAAGGAAGAAAGTAAACTCCCTGCTCTAATAGAGCTTACAAGCTACAGGGAGAAGACAGACAACAATAAATATATGATGATAAAATTTGCTAAGAAGAAAGTAGAGTAAGGAGTAGACCCTGACAGTGGGGGTAGTATTTCAGCTATGGTGGAGAGGGAAAAAAAAGCTTCTGATGAAATGACCTTTCGGTAGGGTCTTGAAGGAAATGAAGGAACCAGTCATGTGGATATGTGGGGGAGAGCGTTCCAGGCCAACATTAGAAACTAGTGCAAAGGTTCTACTGGGAATGTGGATGTCTGTATTCAAGGAAGAATAAAGAGGCCAGAGTGGCTAGAATGGAGAGAGTGAGTGGGCAAAGTATTAGATGAGGTCAAAGAGTGAACAGGAATAAAAATCATGTAGGATCTTCCAGAACCTATCACACTGTATTCTGTTTGGTCATTTAAATTGTTCTTCTCTCCAATTAAAGAGTCTCAATCTATCATCAGGGATCATGTTTATCTAATTTGTTGTATTCCCCAGAGACTAGTACTATGCTTAACATAGGATGGGTATTTAAATATTTATGAATGAAATCAGGTTAAAATATAAACCTAGAAACTTCCTTTACCTATTTGGTACATTCAGCAGCTTTTACACTGACCAAAAAGGCTACACTTAGTGGTTGAACAATCATTTTTAGTTAGTGGAAGGCTAAATAAGCTAGGTGATTATCTGCCCACTGGCTTTCACTAAAAGAATGGCTGCTGACTGACCCTGTTGTAGGTCTTCTGCTAAATCACGGTAGAATCTAAAACCCCACTTCCACATCCCTCTTCAAGAACCAAGCAGAGATAAGGAACTTGGGTATAAGAAACCTGGGATGGGAAGTTATAAAATAAGGGGGAAAATGGCAATTCAGTTTTCCTGAAATTTGAGGAAGTTGTTTGCACTGAGTCCAAAAACTCTTCATTGTCTACTAAGCTTGATCAGAGAACCACTATAGTTAAGAAAAGGCAATGTTGTAGTAGCATGAAGTTGCAGCTTACTCTAGGGTTAGGTTCTAATACTGGCTATTTCAAGATTTTGGATTTCTATTGGTAACTAAATATTCGCAGCATGCATACGGCACATATGCCACCTTCTGCCAAATATTACCATCAAGAAGCAAACAGACAGCCTACCCGGCTCTTTGGTGAGGCTGGTGGCGGACTCTGGGAGGGCTCACGCCAAGGAGTGCTTCCCACGACTCCTGCTGCCGGTGACCTTGTCCCCCCCGGTGAGCCGCGGCCACCCCATCCCTCTGCAGGAGACCCTCCAACACTAGCAGGAGTATGGATTACATCAAAGCAGTCAGCGATGGAGCTACCTAGTGGGTACATGCTTCACTAAGCTCTACATCTTGGTGTGTGTGTGAGGACCTGACTGTATCGTTAAGGATCCACTTTCCCGGGACTTCCCTGGTGGCACAGTGGTTAAGAATCCGCCTGCTGGTGCAGGGGACACGGGTTTGATCCCTGGTCCAGGAGGAGCCCACATGCCACATGCAGAGCAACTGGGCCCATGCACCACAACTACTGAGCCTGCGTTCTAGAGCCCACGAGCCACGACTACTGAGCCCTCATGCCACAACTACTGAAGCCCGCACGCCTAGAGCTCAAGCTCTGAAACAAGAGAAGCCACCACAATGAGAAGCGCGCGCACCACAATGAAGAGTAGCCCCCACTCGCCACAACTAGAGAAAGCCCTCGCGCAGCAATGAAGACCCAACGCAGACAAAAATTCAAAAAAATTTTTTAAAAAACGAAGCAAACAGAAATGTCCAAATGATATCCAATCATTAAAAAGATCTAGATATATCTTATAAAATTTTGCCAACTGTACCACATCATATTGCAGTCAAGAACAACTTGGTATTCTCATATTTTAACTCCACATTTTCCAAACACCAGCTCTGTTAGATTCAGTAACTGCACATTGTTTCTAATGATCAAAACTCACTACCTATCTATTATTCCTTTCTCAAAAGTATAGTCTTACTAATGAATTATGTAGGATGCCTATTAACTAAGAAATTTTAAATTCAGTAAAAACTTGAATTGTATGATAAATGCAAAGTGCTAACTGAAACATAAAGGCACAAATACACATAACACATGATTAAAAGCCAACTATAACTATGAAAAGCAATTAGAGATTTTGTTAAGTAGCACAGAAAATTCATGTTCAAAATTACTGTTTGGGGCTTCCCTGGTGGTGCAGTGGTTAAGAATCCGCCTGCCAATGCAGGGGACACAGGTTCGATCCCTGGTCTGGGAAGATCCCACATGCCGCGGAGCAACTAAGCCTGTGAGCCACAACTGCTGAGCCTGTGCTCTAGAGCCTGCGTGCCACAACTACTGAGCCCATGTGCCACAACTACTGAAGCCCACGCACTTAGAGCCCGTGCTCCGCAACAAGAGAAGCCACCACAATGAGAAGCCTGCGCAGTGCAACGAAGAGTAGCCCCTGTTCGCCGCAACTAGAGAAAGCCCACGCACAGCAACAAAGACCCAATGCAGACAAAAATTTAAAAAAATAAATTAAAACAAACAAGCAAACAACCCCCCCAAAAAAGAATAAACATTTTAAACAAAAACAAAAAACAAAAAACAAAATTACTGTTTGCTCTAAACCTGGCAGCCTGTAGAACCACTCTAGTCTTCAGCTTGTTCGATTTGGCCAGAACAGTGGGTCTTTGTCTGTTTATTTTGTTTTAATGTAAATTTGAATGCTTTTAGGAAGTGCAGGTATTCTGTTGTATAGCACTGAGCCTAGTTTATGTTATTTGTCTGGCCCTAAAGGTATTTAAATTTGCACACCCTGTAATTGTAGGTGAAGATGTTTGATCTCTTATGCAAATTCTGAAATGACTTTGAAAAACAATGAAATAACCATAGTCCTGGACAAGCACTAATTTTTTCTCAGTGATACATACATCATAAAAAAGTAAACAATGAAACATTTTTCCAAAAGGTATCCTTAGGTTCATCATTCTATTTTCAGAGATTCTCTGGGATTGAAAACACTTCAGAAGTGAACCACCCCAATTTTCATCATTTTACACGGAAGTTAACTGGGACCCAGAGAGGAAAAGTGACTTGTCCAAGGTCTTACAGTCAACTGATAACTTGGTCACAAAAGTGTTGTTTTTTTTAATTTACTTATTTTATTTATTTATTATTTTTTGGCTGCGTTGGGTCTTCGTTGCTGCACGCGGGCTTTCTCTAGTTGCGGCGAGCTGGGGCTACTCTTCATTGCGGTACACGGCTTCTCATTGCAGTGGCGTCTCTTGTTGCAGAGCACAGGCTCTAGGCGCGCAGGCTTCAGTAGTTGTGGCTCGTGGGCTCTAGAGCGTAGGCTCAGTAGTTGTGGCACATGGGCTTCGTTGCTCTGCGACATGTGGGATCTTCCCGGACCAGGGCTCGAACCCATGTCCCCTGCATTGGCAGGCAGATTCTTAACCACTGTGCCACAAGGGAAGCCCCTACAAAAGTGTTTTGAATTTATTTCCCCTAACAAGACTTTTATTTCATCAAGGGAAAGACTAGTGTTTCTGATTATCCTGAGCCTTGCTCTAACACTCTGCTCAGCAAGTATTCAACAAGTAGTACTGAGATTTGCTCCCAAACGGTGAACTAAGTTCTTATTTATAAACAATCATAACCCGAATTACACAATGTTGTATGTCAGTTATATCTCAGTAAAGCTGGAAATAAATAAGCAAACAGAACCCAGCTACAGTTACATAGAAAGAATAGATTCCTGCTCAGTAGCTATGGTATTTGTTGAATGAATGAAGAAATAAATGCAATTTCAGTTCAGTGGGTATGCTTGTAGTCAGTGAGCCTTCAAAGGATAAAGGAGCCAATAGGCACCACAATGGATAAAACTTAACCTCTCAGACACTAGCCTTAAATAAGGTCTTTGACATAGGAAAAACAGGCTCATAATCCAGTTCCATATGCCTGATTAAGGCAAAATACAGCATTAGCCCAGGTCAGCAAATTATCAATTCCTTTCTTAGGAAAAAAAAAAAAAAATCAATCATTGTCACACCTAAAATTTTGGACTATAGCTCAATCCTGATTCAAATGTTTTCCAAAGTAATTCACAAACATATTACTTCAGCATTTTTTCCACATTTAGACAGAATATCAAAACCCATCATTCCTAGGGCAGTGAAAATACACCGTATGATATTATAATGCTATGTCATTATATATTTGTCTAAATCCATAAACTTTTCAACACTAAGAGTGAATCCTATGGTAAACTATGGACTTTGGGTAATTATGATGTGTCAATATAGGTTCATTCTTGGTGAAAAATATACCATTCTGGTGAGGGATATTGATAATGGGGGAAGCTACGCATGTACAGGGGCAGGAGGGTAAGCAGGAAACCTCTGTACCTTCCCCTCAATTTTGTTGTAAACCTATATCTGCTCTTAAAAAAAAAAATCCTCAAAAAAGTAAAAATTAATGAATTAATGTTAAAGAAAAAAACATCATGGCAATATTCTCTTTTCCAAGCATAGCCTACAGCAGGGCTCAACAACTTGCAACACACATGCTTCTGCCTGGGGCATCCAGTAAGGAGGCTTTAGAAGCCTCCACATTCTAGAGACACGCAGGGCTCAGGGAGCACAGCTGTTCTTAGTTACTGCCTTTTTTTCCCCCTTTGCTTGAAGGAAGTTCAAAGTTTTTTCTTAAACTTTTATTAGCAGGATCAAGGTTAATGTGGGTGGGAGTTCTTGCACTTAGACTAGATTCTCCTTCTTTCATCTTCGACTCACAGTCATATCATGTTCCAACTAAGTTCAAGTGGTGGGAGATTTTTTTGCTACCTTCCTCCTTCTCTTTCCATTTAATATTCTACATTTCTTTTTCATTTTTTTTCCCCTTTCATTAGACAGAACACAGAAGCTCAAACATCTCCTCCACTCCCTCCCACTTGTTCTTTGGGAAATGAGCAAATGGTGCTTGCACTTGGCCTAGGATAAGGGTAGGAGAAACTGAGCCCAGGATAAGGGTGGGGTTAAGTTCAGCACTGGGGACAGTGGAGAGTAGAGGTTAAGGAAGAGCAGCCAAGATCTGCAATTTTACTTGGACTTTCACAATAGTCATCCTTTCCACTTAGGAACGCCAAAATTTCACCAGGACAAAACGTATAACCCTAAATTTAAGGTGTTCCTTCTCTCTTATGGTATAGTGTACCTGTGAATTGGGGAAGGGAGGTATGTTAATTCAGATATTGGGAAAGCTACAGTAGAGCACTCACACATGTACAACACCTGCACAACATCCAAAACACTTGCTGGAATCTATCTTGTACTCATACAGGTGCAACCTGGGCATGTGAGGGCATTACTGCCCCATGGGGCAACACTTGCCAATGGAGTCAGAAGCCAGTGGGTAAATGCTCCCCATCTGAGGTGCATTCTATACAACTTCTAGAAAACTGAAGACCCTGGCAGTTTTCAGCCCAGTTGCACACAATGGTGACTAACTTAATAACATACCCTCGTAGCAACTTTCTCTTCCTCTCTGTTTCATTTTCCCTAGCCCTCGACTACTGGTTCCTGAGAATCTCAGGCCCTCTTTCTAGGGGGGGTTCCCCAGGCTAAAACAATAGAGATGGTCACAAAACTGGGAGAATCAGCTTTCTAAACACATGAGGCCCACCATTTGTCCCAGTACAGAAATCCAATACTTTAAAGGTCAGCATGCATTTCCCACACACAAGCAGGATAAAAGAAATGGAAGAATCTATATGGAACCAGGGCTCCACTACATTTCTTGATATAAACGTGTCCCTCTGAAAGCTGGGACAGACAATTTGAGAATAAAAATCATGGTCAAAACTCCCTATACTCTTCTCTATGGAACTCTTGCCAGGACCCACCACTATGTCTCCAAATAGGGCACAATGTGCCTGAGATGATGAAAATACTAATTTACACCCCCCAAAATATACATCTTCTGTATCCATTCCCCATTCCACAGAAGAGTTGGATGACAGAAATAAAGAATCTAAGCCTGATAGTGCTAAGTGGTTCAGGAGTAGAAATGGGCTGCTAATCTTTAACCTCTAGTGGAGGAAGGCAAACACAAAAGATTTACTCACACATCATTGAATTCCTCCAGAGACCTTGCAGGTGTGAAAACATCCAACAGACCAATCACCTACAAGAAAACATAAAAATCAAACAGTAAATAAATACTGAACTTATCCATCAGGTCTTAGTCATTTTAATAGGAACTAATTCCAAATCCTGCTCTCAGTTCAATACATTACATTATCGTATACTTAATAACTCCAACTTATTTTTTACCCAAATTATGCTTTTGTTTTTTACTTGTTAAACATCACTTTTCATAATAACCCATTTTACTACTAAAATCTTCATGTCTTTAGAATCTGGTCACATATAGCCATTAGCTTATCAGGAAGCAAAAAGATTTAGGACTCTTGACTTACACATGCACTGATAGTCTAATGGTTAACGAACAGAAAAAAGTCATACTTCTACAGCTGTTGTTATAGTATCATTTTTCTTTTTAAAATATATTATTCAATAAAAATTACTATATAGTCTTCAAAACTGACATTTTTAAAGCCCCAATATATCTTCTCAGTATATTCTTGGTATTATTCTTATAATATTCTTAATATTAAGATTATTAATCACTATCAGGTATTTAGATCAGACTATAAAAATGAAAATAAAAGCTATCTTTATACAAGGATAAAGCAAAGAGCTACTTAATACTCAGTAATCCATGGTCTTTGAGCAGTTTTTCTGGTCATGGATTTACACTGATTAATTTAACATCCCCCCCCCTTCCCCAGTTCCTCCTAAAACCCAGACCACTCATTTCCACAAAGCTAGGCACTAAGAAGGCAAACAAGACATATAATTCATGTGTAATATGCCCAGCAAGATTTAAGGGTATCTGGAAATGAAACGAAGAAAAGCTAAATGGGCTTCATGAAAACTGACCCATGACTGTGGACTCAGTAAAATATACCAACACTCAAAATATTATCATGAAAAAGAGCACTTTTAATTAGAATGTTACACCACTCATCCAAATATCAACTTTTGGGCTTCTTTGGTGGCACAGTGGTTAAGAATCCGCCTGCCAACACAGGGGACATGAGTTCGAGCCCTGGTCCGGGAAGATCCCACATGCCGCGGAGCAACTAATCCCGTGCGCCACAACTACTGAGCTTGTGCTCTAGAGCCCGCGAGCCACAACTACTGAGCACGTGTGCCACAACTACTGAAGCCCACACGCCTAGAGCCCGTGCTCCGCAACAAAGAGTAGCCCCCACTTGCCGGGACTAGAGAAAGCCCGCGTGCAGCAACAAAGACCCAACTCAGCCATAAATAAATAAATAAATTTATAAGACAAAAAAAATAAAACCCCAAAAAAACCCACACAAATATCAACTTTTAAAAGCAATTTCAATTATATAGCCTGAACCCAAAAGGGAAACAAACTAAAAAAAGGCCTTGGAATTCAAGAAGAATAGCTTTTCAAGTCTTTGCATCTTATTCCAAAGGAAAAGTACAGTTATCCATCTTCTCCTTATCCAGACAACCGTACACAAGAAAACGAAAATTACCTCTAATTGTACTACTGGTTATAACTATCATTAACATTTTGAGATACTTTCTCTGATTTTTCTGATGTACATAAATTAAATCGGGGTTATACTATGCATACAGTTTTATATCCTGCCTTGTCACTTAACAAATAATGACTATTCTCACGTCCTCAAATGTTTTTCAATAATATGTTCTATCATTTGTACATACCATAATAAAGCCAATTTCCTATCTTTGGACATTTAAGGAACACTGCAAGTATATGTGCATATGCGTGCATGTGTGCATATATACATCTTGTATTTTCTTCCAGAGAATAAATTTCAAGAAATAGAATTACAAGATCAAAGGATATCAATATGCTTAAGGATCTTAATACTGTCAAACTGTCCACCATAAAGACGAGGCCAACTTACATCCCACCAATAGTGTATCTATGACCTTATAATAGCTCTGAATAGTGCTTTAAAGTAAGTCAAATCATTTTCTTTTTCCTTTCCCATCTAAATCATAATTGTTCTCCTTGAGTTTGATACAGTCCTGGCTTAAGACCTCTGGTCTTTTTAAAAATTAATTAATTAATTAATTAATTTTTGGCTGCATTGGGTCCTCATTGCTGCGCAGACTTTCTCTAGTTGCAGTGAGCGGGGGCTACTCTTTGTTGCGGTGCACAGTCTTCTCATTGCAGTGGCTTCTCTTGTTGCAGAGCATGGGCTCTAGGCACACGGGCTTCAGTAGTTGTGGCACGCGAGCTCTAGGGTGCAGGCTCAATAGTTGTGGTGCACGGGCTTAGTTGCTCCGTGGCATGTGGGATCTTCCCGGACCAGGGCTCGAACCGGTGTCCCCTGCATTGGCAGGCAGATTCTTAACCACTGCACCACCAGGGAAATCCCAACCTCTGGTCTGTTGATTACTACCTCCTACACCCTCTTGTACTTCTGATAGCTAGCTGAGATCTAGAAGCCAATTTTATTCACCTGCTCCAATATTTTCTAATCACTGATTCTTGTTATCTGAGATACCCCATCTTCTCAACAAGAAAACTTTAAAACAATTTACATTGTTTTACATTATTATTTGAATTGTGGCTGTGAAAATATCCTCAGATCAAAATAAAATTAAACTACTAGAGATCCAATTTACACAGGATTATTCATGCAAGGGTTATCTCAAACACACTAAAGTGAAACAAGTCCAAGCATTTTAAATAAAAACTCCCATTTCAATATGAAAACACAATAGGTATTTTAGAATCAAACAGCTGTAAATTTGAACTCCCAATCAATCTGTGACTTCTTAGACCCATGAGCTTCTTTCTTTTACATTCCAATAACCCCAAAACATGGGATGTTGCCTGGCACACAGCAGTTCAATTAATATTTGTTACATAAATAAAAGTATCTTCTCTGAGCCTCATTTTCCTCAGATGAAAGACACGTGCATATCATTGCTTATTTTCATAGTATTTTGGGCAAGATTATGTAGACAATGTATCTGAAGGTGCCTAGCGCAAAGGACTGACCTGCTGTGGATTACCAAAATAAATCGTGACCAGAAACTTCAGAGTTTTATAATGAATTGTAAAACACAAATCACAGAAACAAACTATTTGAAGCAGCTACTTCCAGTAACAAAACATGACATATAAAGCTAAATTCAATTATTCAAATGATCAAAAAGTATGGCTGCAAGAAGCACAGTGACTAATTTGGAAAAAAATAATAGAACAAAGCATATTAGCAAATACTCTATCAAATTTTAATTTCCTTAACAGGGACACATTTTATGACATTAAAGCCACTCATGTTACATCAAAGTATTTTTAATTTTTTGTGGGCTTTTACAAATATCCCTTCTCTATTAATCCTATTTATGGAGTATTAATCATAAGGAAAATACTGTAAAACAAAAGTTTCCCAGCATTAAAATAGATTTGGGGAACATTCCATAATCGATTCATTTCTCATTTCTTAAGTGGAAATTTATTTTTAATTTGTCATATTTTAGCCTATTTCCTTACTCCTTCTGCCATTATATGATTTCAGACGCTTTAGAAAGTAACCCAGTAATTAAATATTTAGAAAAGACGGTTATAGTACAAATAATCAGCAAATATCTCTGATGACTGTCCTACAATGACAAACAGAAGTAATACATCTTTATTAAATTGGTGCATACTCACAAAACACTTTAAGTCAGTAACCAGTCAAAGACAATATTTAATGTACTTAACACAAGCACACCAAAACAACCACTTGTTCTATCATGGTAAGATTAAATCTAAGGCTCCCAAATAAAATTTATGAAAGGAGTCCCTTAATCATTAAAAGCTTTTTTTAATGTATAGCTCTCCAGGCCCTTAACTGTACAGTACCTACTCAGACAGCAAAAGGATGGAGCTAGTCAGCTGCTTCCTTTTAATCTTTCCTTAGACCAGGTGTCAATGAGATCAAGGTCAAAAAATTCCGTCAGGAATGGGCCAGGTAAATTTGTTCAGAGAGTAACATCCCCTAGCTCCTATAACCCATATGAAAATTACATATCTGTCATTCATTATCACTAGTAAAAGAAATAAAACGAACTACGGATTGTAAGTCAGAGACATTTTTGTGTAAAAGATCACATGTGCATTCTGGCAACTAAAAATTCTATTTGCTACCAATCCTTACTTAAGATTTTCACGAGTTTTAAGTTGCTGCTGCTGCTGTCTTTGGAGTCCTGGCAGCTAGCTAAAAATTGGACAGTGGCCCAAAACAGTCATTAAAGAAAAGAAAGAAAGAAAGAAAAAGAGGAAGAGAAGATAATGGAGAGGAATTCCTCTTAAAATCCTCAATTAAACTTACTTGGAAGTCTTGGTTCTTCACCTGGTAAAAATACTTTTACACTGTACATACCTAACAAGCGTTTGTAGAATAGACTGAAATTCCGGAATTTTTCTACATTTAGTCAAAGTCTTTTGGCCCTTTCCCAGTCCCTCTTCAAACATTTGCCAACAGAATGGAGAACTATGAACATTCAGCCATCTGCCTCCTTTTGTTCAAACAACAAATCACCATCTAAATACAGGTGACCCTCTATATTGATACAGTGAAAACCTAAACATTTTAATATAAAAAAGACTGCTATTAAGTAAACTGCTTATAAAACAATTTAGATAAATTAAAATCTTGTTTTCCTAATACGCTCAGTCCTCTTTAAAGTCGTATAGCCTTTCCTAAATTAAAACAATTGTATCCCATCACTGTGGCCTCTTCATGTCTACAAATACAGAATGGCTCAAATGCAACCAGCTCAATATCATGTAAGACATATTTCAAAGTATCTCATTACGGAAAATTAAAATATAGCATACTAAATAAGGTTGTTGCAATGATCACTAGAAAAGCCAAGGCATGGATTCAGATAACCCAAAATAATTTTTGCCCTAAACATTGGCTTAAATTGACTATGAAATAAAGCAGAACAATAAATTACAGTGCTGGTAATCTTCTACAGTAGATGTTCTTAAATTAGCATAGACAACATCAGTGGGATCCTGGGGCCTCCTGGAGGTGCTTTGGGGTTCCATAAATGTTTGGCTTGCATTCCATTTTCAAAGTATTCTTAAAAAGCTATGACAGTGTCTTTGTCACATTTATTAACATGTAATGACTCAACTGTGTTAAAAGCCAAATGTAAACCCATCAGTTAAGTTGCCAGACCACCTTGATTTTATGCAGACTTTGGAATAAAGATTCTCCTGCCAGCTTTCTCCACATATCTCAACTTCTTATAAACATGTCACTGATTAGGAAGGCTGCAGCTCTGCACTGAACTTTTTAAAAACTCAAGTTTGCACATGGATGCTCATATAAAAATTATACCTAGGAATGGAGATAATCTGTGGAAAACAGGATGTTCTCAATAGCATGCAATTAAAACATGAAAATAAATAAGCTGCAGCTGTGATAACAACAGCTTAAATTCCAAATTTAAGTCACAATGCTCTCAATTTAGAAGAAATTTGTACTCCGTGAAACAAATGTATTTTAATACATTTTTTTCTTACTATGAAGAAAAAGAGTTCAATTACTGAAACAGAAAAATATCTGAATAGACAAGTAATCAGTTGAAAAATTGAATTTTTTTTCTACACAGTCACAGTAACCACCAATAGGGTCAAAGAGTTCTAAAATCTCTATGGCCATTGTTTCCATAATGCTACAAATTCTACAGTTCCTTTCATACAGCAATCACATAAACCCTTTCTAACTTGATTTTGAAATTCAGGAAAATAAGTGTCCTCAGTCAATTGTTTTTTCACTTTCAGTTAATATTCCAACTGCATCCATTTATTTATGCTATTAGGATTTTTAAGCACTCCTTTGCAGGACAGCATTGTTCTCAAATGTCCAAACTTATAGACAAGAAAACGTTATGTTTAACTTAAACAATGTCTTTGTCACATTTATTAAAATCCCTGAATCTAGAAAAGCTGTCTTTTAAAAATTAAAAGGAAAAAATTATAATATTAAATTATCCAGAAAATAATACCCATCTCTGATAGGACATTCAGTGAACTAAGGCACTCTTCCTCAAACTTCTCCACTGAAAAAACCCATAACAACACAAAATACCATGGATTCCCATATTCTGATAATATAGTCTTAAGTAAACCAAGTAGAGAATACGAAACTTCTTTGTAATATTTTCTGTTAAAAATCCTTGTGAGTTGTGTTTTATCTCACAATATTCATTTTTATTAAAAAATTTTTATATGCTTTCCCTCTAAAAATCTTTAAGTTAAAACTGGAACTCCAGGAAGATGCACCAATTTCATCCCAAGGCTTTGAGCATCTACCTGACATAATGCAGTGGTCACTAACACCCCAGTACAAGAAGGACGGTCCAAAGTTTGATGTACTCTAATGCATTTCCATTCGCAGTAATTAAAACACAATTTTTTCCAGTCTATTAAAGAGCAGAGTTTATCCTGCCTTGAATTATTAACTTACATTTTCATGTTTCATATGTTTAAGTAACCGCAGTTCTCTGTAGGTCCTTTTGGCATGAATAATGGACTGAAATGGTCTGGATAACTTCTTCACTGCAACACGTAACCCAGTTTTTGTGTCAAAAGCAGCACTGAGGAAAAAAAACATAAAAAGCTCATCATCAAACGTTCTCTAAATATATTAAAATCAGTATTTATAAGGCTATTTCATTTCCAAATTAAATGGGTCTCTAACAAATTTTAAAAGTATAAAGATAAAAATTAAAATGACATATAATCCCACTATCCAAAGTAATCTATTAATTATTTTTGGTGTTTCCTTCTTGTCTTTTTTTCTATGCATCTAAATCAAGGATCAGCAAACTTTTTCCGTGAAGGGCTGGATAGTAAGTATTTAGACTTTGTGAGGCTTAGGGTCTCTGTCTCAACTACTCAACTCTGTGCTTGGAACTGGAAAGCAGCAGATAATAAATTTTTAAATGGATGTAGCTATGTCCCAATAACACAAAACAAGCAGCCACCTGATCTAGATGAGCCAACAGATTGGTACACAAAGAGCTGGATTCTGTCTTCTTGGCCTAGGCCTCAGTGTCACCTTGCCACCAAATGCTGCCTGATCAGAGGCCTTGGAAACCACCATGTTTTCAGGACGGTGAGTTGGCAAAAAAATTTCTTAAGCACCTACAAAGTAGTTGTCACTTTCTAGAAGCTGAGATACAGTCGGGAATAAGTCAACATATCCCTGACCTCAGGGGATGGGGGGAGAGGGGAAGAGCAGAATAATAAAATAAATTTCAAACAGTGATGAATGCTATGAATAAATAAAATAGAATAATGGGATAAAGAGCAACAGAAAGCTGGTGGAGTTATGCTACATTAGCTAGGATGTCTGAGGAAGTACATTTGAGCTGAGGGAAGTGAATGATAAGAAAGTAGCAACCATGTAAAGATATAGCGGTAAAGAGCCTCAAGCAGAAGAAAAAATTATTATTAACATTTAGTGAGTCTTTATTATCATTCCCCAGTTGACAGATAAGGAAACTGAAGCACAGAGAGTATAAATAACTTGCCCACGGTCACAAAGCTAGAGAGTGACAGTGCAGGAAGTCTGGATCCAGAGCTCACACTACTATTTTCCTGTGCTGCCTCTCAGGAAAGCAAGTGCAAACAAAGGAAAAATAAAACAGAGGTAGAAAAAATATGGTGTGCTGGAGCGACAAAAGAAACATGGCCTGTGTAGGTGGAGCACGAGGAGCAAGGGGAGCATGGAAAAGAATGAGGTCAGAGATACAGGCAGAGGCCAGATCATACAGGACATCTACAGCAAGATATGATGTGTATTTTAATTATTTTTAGAGACTGTTTGGGCTAATTCTATCATGTCTCATCCTCCTGTTTACCTCCAGTCTCTAATGGGTACATCCAAGACTTTCGGATCATCTATTCTCACCAAACTCTCTTTCCCATATGACTCTGGCACCAGAAGTTCCCCTCCCTTCACTCCCAAATCCTTACCCTATGTCCTTGCTCTTCAACTCCCAATTTGTTAATAAACTCCTGTAAATCTTCACTTCTGAACCTTTCCTCCATCTCCTTGCTTTAATTGAAACCAGGCTGTACCGTACCTTGAAGACACTACTTCTCTTATAGCTGTGTTATTAGAGTGGATTCTCACTCTCATATCCCACGTACCTCACAGCTAGCAGGTGGGGTACACGTCCTCCTTGCCAACTGTTTCCACTTCCAGACCATAACTTTCCCTTTGATTTACACAAGCTCCTGCTCAAGACCATCTCTCCCTCTCTGTTGCTGTTATCCACTGACCTGGAATTTTCCATCTTAAAGTCCTGTCTTAAAGTCTCTCGCCCCTCCCAACTTCTGTCATCATTCCTGGCAACTTCAGCATCCAGGTGGAGGGCACGTCCAATTTCCTGGCCTCCTGTGTGACCCATCCTCTTCAGCTCTCCACCTCAGAGTCTGCCTGCCTACCCGCAGGCTGAGTATTCTCCCCTCTCCTCTGCTGGGAAGCCTGTTGGAGCCTCTTGGAGCAAGGAATGCCCTCGGGTTTCTAGCTGACATGCCAGCAACTGAGTGTGCAAGTTCAATTCAGTGGAGAAGAAAGAAGACGCCCGCTTGAGCCACCTGTCCAAGTCATTCTCCGCGCTAGCTTTCCAGTAATAAAGTACGTATTTTTATCTCTATTTGACTCTTGTATCTATTAAGCAAAAGGCAAACTAGGATTAATCAGTACCCTGCAGACCCCAATAATCACAATTTATTACTGTATGTTTATTTACCACCCAGCAGAGTGGTTAAATAAGGACTGGGGCTTTGGTATTAGACTCTGGATTTTAATTCCAGTTCCGCCAGTTAGTAGTTATATAACCTTGAGGAGGTTAATTAAATTCTCTCGGCCTCATATATAAAATGAGGATAATGTTTATATCTAATCTGTCCGATATTTGTTAGGATTAAATGTGATAACTTTTGCAGTAGGTTTAGCAAAGGGCCTGGCCATGGTAAAGCTCAAATATTAGACATAATAATGTCTGCGTTTTCCACTCATCATAAGCACCTTGAGGGCAGGAAATGTCTTCTGTTTTATTCAGTATTGTATTCCATAGGACTTAGCTTAATGCCTGGCACGTGGTCCATTCTCAGTAATTGCTTTACAAAAGTATAAAATGAAATATGAAAGAAAAACTTCAACTTTATCATTTGGCCCTCAATTCTTATAAATTCAATAGCATCCAACAAAAAACTGATATGAATGTTAAAAACTTACATGTGTGTTGAGTGTTTATTATTGTTAGGCATTGGTTTTAATCTTTACATGAATGAACATCCTTATCACAACTTTATAAAAAGACATTATTATTATTCCCATTTTACAGATGAGAGAACTGAGGCACCGAGAGGTTAACTAATATGCCCACACAGACAGAAAATGGCAGAGCTGGGATTCAAATCCAAGTGGTGTGTTTCAAGCATGAACTCTTTAACCATAACAGAAAAGCAAGTTCAACCTAGCCAGCAGTTCAGTCCATTTTAAATATATTCTAATCGTATGAACTCTGTTTCTTTTCTAAAATGCGCCCCACTATAATTAATTGCATTTCATAAGGAAAAAGTTTTTCCTGTGATCTTACATTGAACTCAGGATAATATTAATGAAAAGTATTTCGTAAGAAATAACTTTCACTCAATATACATTACTTTATCAAGGGGGAGTTTTAAATCTCCAAAGTTATACTATGACTAAAACACTAAAGGAGTCAATGATGTAATATCCCACAAATACCAAAATATCACTTCCTAAGCATTTACTGAAAAATCTCCTTCATGAGATTCTTTGTGGATACAAAAGAAACATTAAACATAGTACCTGATATCAAAGAACTTAACCATCTAACTGGGATGATGAAACATACATGAAAGCAAATAATGCCCAATAATACAGTGCAACTATTACACTTTTTAAAAAGTTGGGTTCAAAAATATGTAAGTTGGGTTTAAAAATATAAAAATATATAAGTTGGGTTCAAAATACATAAATGTTCATTGCAGCCAGTTCACAAGAACAAAACTAGAAACTACCTTAATATCCAATACAGCAGAGTTTAAACTATGGTACATTCTCATGTACCGTATACTGCAGCCATTAACAAGACTCTCCACATACTAACATGTACTTGTTATACTGCTGATGGGAAAGAGAACAAGTTTCAGAAGTAAAGAATTATCCCCATCTGTGGGGGAAAAAAATGTACACTCATTCAGATATATACACATAAGCAGAGAATAAATGTCTAATATACTCAGGACTTTTAACACTTTTGCTTTTTAATATATATTTTCTATCCCCTGACTTTTTAAAAAAATGAGCTTATATCTTTTAACAAGGTTATTAGTAAAGTTAGAAGCATAAGTCGTCTGTGCTTCTGTTACCCTAAAACAAACAAAAAGAGGCATGCTTTCTAACTTTCATAAAACCACTATTGACAGGTATATTTCCTTCAAATGATCCTCACATAGCTATACTCAAAGTATATAAATAAATTTGTACCCACCTTACCTAAGCCATAAGCATTTTCTATTTTACTAAACAATCATTCACAACAATTTCAAAAATATCTGAACCACAAACTACTCATTCTCTTATTGATAGGCCTTATAAGCTATTCCATTCATTCACAGACACAAATAATACAAACACTACTACAATGGACATCTTCATTCACATTGCTTCTTCCATAATTGCATGATTTCCTTAGAAGAGACTAATAATTTCTACTTCAAAGGACACATACTCCCACATTTTAAAATATACTTTACTTACAGAAGAGAGCAAACAGGAATTGTTCAGAGAAACTGCTCTCTGCTTGTTAGTTAGTAATCCATCTCTGCTTGTTAGTTAGTAATCCTTATGGCAAAAGTGGCTGAAGCAAAGAATATATGATCCATCCCCTCCCCCACCTGTTTAAGTATTTAACTTGCTCTGACCTAACCTGTTCTATCACTAATCAAAGCAATATTTGGAGAAAGAGGAAACCACATATTTCATCCTAAATTGAACATATTGTAATTACCCAAAGCAGAAATTCCTAATAATTTTTTAAAGATCATCTGATAAAACCAATTGAACAGTCAGAGGAGAAGAAATTCAAGTTATTGAATACCTGATCATACCACATATTATTTGGGAAACATTTCATTCAATCCTCATAACTTTGTGAGATAGTTATATTTACTTTCCAAAATAAGAAACTAATGGTCAGAAACATTAACAACTCACTGAATGGCATATAACTCATATGCAGGGGGATTCAGACTCAGATCTGTCTAATTTCAGTGCTCTTTTTCCAGGATGCCAAGCAGCCTGAGATAAGGACAACCCCAGCTACTGGCTTTGCCTTTATTATTACACTTACTAGTATTACAGTTGGGAAGATTCCTCTTAATCACATTTTAAAAACTGTAACTACAAATAAAACTGTGTTTTCATGAGCAACATCATAAAATGGAATTACCTTTATGAAGATCAGGTTCTCCAAACTATTGAATAAAATCCAGGACACATTGCTCAGTAAGTTTTTCCCCCAATTGTAAACTCATAAAGTTCTAAAATTAATTCATACTTTATAAAAAACATTGCTATGGTAAAAAAAAAATTAAAGGGAGAAATATAAAATTCATTAAAAACAGATATTATAATATTAGACTGTCATCATCACATATCTACTGTTGACTGTGAATCCAGTACCTAGGACAAAATAATATTCATCAAATAAAATTAAATGTTTTGTTATACATTCATACCTGCCTCCCCTCTCCCTGAAAAAAAAGTGGCTTACTAGATTCTTAACATCCTAATTTTGTTTAATTCTAAATTTACTTACATATACCCTGCTTTATTTCACAATGGATTTAAAGTAGCCTAGAACTATATACATACAACTTGACATAAAAATAAATGATTAGGGGAAAAATAAACAAGATAAATAAGAAATTATGTATGGGTGAGGTTAGTGCAAATGTTTACTGTGAGGTCCTTTCTAAATACCTGTTAGAGGTGGGCCCCAAATTTGGCTGTGAGCCCACTAAAGCCATCACAAAGAGAATACAACCAGTTAAGACATGAATCATAGGAACCATATAATAAAAACAAACCAGGTACTCAGAGAACTGAAGAGAGGCATAATTACTCCTGTAATAAAACCTGAGAAGGTTCCTCCTGTGTATGTTTATGAAAGAGACACTGTATAATTTGGTAAAAATGTCCTAATCAACATCCTTATACAATTATAATGGTGGGTTTCAGATGGTTCTTTACTTAGAGCATCCATCAGTGGAGACTGTTTCATAAGGCCAAAATACAGTTCATTAGCAAAGGCAGGGAGGAGAGGACTAAACAGCACGGCACGCTGCTCTCTGACAGACTTAATCCAAGAGGAAATCTTAAGTGTTTCTAGAAAAATAGATAATAAGCTCCATATTCCTCAGACAATCCTCAAAGATGATTTCCATCAACTGAGCTTTTGATAGATATAGAGACACAGGGACGTTATGTTTATGCTCCATGACTGGAACCTGGCTTGGAGAGTGTTTGTGTTGCAAGGTAAAGGCAGATCAACATGCTGAGTGAGCAAAGGAAGAGAGACAACCTCTTAAGAAAGGTGAGATGTTGCCTAACCAGGACAGCTGCCCACGTCCACAGAGCATGAGAGTATAAATGACTGCACCAGGACTTTCCTCAAAAAACAATTTGGGTTTTCCCCAACAAAATGAAGAATGAGCAATCACCTGGCAAGTATCTGAGTAATTTATGGGGATCATACATGATTTTACAATTTCTTTTAATGGTCATAGACAACTTCTCTAATCCCTGAATGATGTTAAGGAAAAATGAACTGTCAATAATGGTTAAGAAGACAACATAATTTTACTTATTTTTGGAAATTAATGGAAACACTTATTTTTTAAAAACTTTTTTAATTTAAATTTTTGGCTGCATTGGGTCTTTGCTGCTGCGTGTGGGCTTTCTCTAAATGCAGTGCACGGGCTTCTCATTGCAGTGGCTTCTCTTGTTGGAGAGCACGGGCTCTAGGCACGTGGGCTTCAGTAGTTGTGGCACACAGGCTCAGTAGTTGTGGTGCACAGGCTTAGTTGTTCTGCGGCATATGGGAGCTTCCCAGAGTAGGGCTTGAACCCATGCCCCCTGCATTGGCAGGTGGATTCTTAACCACTGCGCCACCAGGGAAGTCCCAATGGAAATATTTAAATATATTAAAATCCGTAGTTACACTGAATTAACAAATTGTCATTAATACATTGAATTTATTAAAATATCTACATGGAGATAAATAATTTGCAAAGAGATGACATCTCTTCCCCATATAATTTGAGGCTTTTTTTCCAATTGAATTCAGGTTAATTGATAACAGTTTTCAATGTGCCTTCTAAATAAGTAATTCAGATGACTAACTTTGAACTTTCTCTTTACCTATAACAACTTGACAAAAATATCAGCAAATACCATACTGGAAATATTTTTCAGCACATCTCTCTCTACTACAGAAACCTACTTTTTCTTTCTTCTAAATTCAGACAAATGTGCAAGTATCACTGTACTTTTGATGCTTATGCTCTGCCCCTCCATTTTAGAAACAATGTCATGAAAATAAAGGCAACTTTATGCAAAAACAAGAACTCAAGTTTTAATTTGAGAACTTCAAAAAATATTCTTTAGAGTAGCAAGGGACTTAAAGTTGACTGACTTTAAAAACTCTTACCATTTGAAACATTGCTAGCTCTCTTTTAATACCTTTACTAACTCAAATATCTTGTTTTAATGTCTACCTTACACTTTCATTTTTAAAATAAATCACAAAATGATCTACTTGCACTATATATAGTATTTTTAAATGGAATTCAATTTCTTACAATAACACTTTCATATTGATAGGAAGAAAATCAGATGTTATTAATACAGCTGTTACAAGTACGTGCAATATGACCAATCCCCAGCTTTTCAGTTTCTAAAAATTCTTCTCAGAGGTTAAAAAAAACACAAATGACACACGAAAAACCTTATCAATAGAGAAGCAGCCTGGAATGGAAAAAAGACTCATTTAATTGATCACTTACCTTGCCTTGCAGAAACTTACAGTTCAAGAACTTTTAGGCAAATTCAGTATTTTCATGAAAATCTCATTCAGACAGAAAAATGTATCTGTGATAGGATTTATTAGGGACATTAGCCATGGGGCTGGCACTCAGGGAATGGCAACATATATGCTAATACTTGCCATTCCTAACTAATCTGATCCAATTCCTGCTGCAAAAGCTTCTTAACTACTGGAACAAAAACGCTTTTCACAACTGCGTCCATTTTTACTAGGCTGATGAAAACTAACATTCAAACAATGTAGAAATTCACTTAGGCATACAATCTAAAAATCCCAAACCATTTGCGATTAAAATGCACTTAATCTTCATTTGCTGAACGCTCCGTTTGAAGTAAGAATAATTTTGTAAGATATTTCTTCACTGAAGCTTTAAAAGCTACAGTGGTGTCAGTTAACATATATCTTTGATTGCAAATGTGAAGTATGTATCTGCATCAAGAGCAACAGTTATCCCATATTGAATGCAAAAATATTACACATGGATTATTTCATTTCTTTTAAAGGGGATTACTTTCCAAAGCCTCATTAGAATGTTGCCACCACGGGTTTATATCTTCTCTACTTTTATCTGTTTGAAAATTTCAATAACAAATGTTTTGGAAGTTAACATTAAATAATTTTTAACTCCTTTCAAGCAAATCTGAAATACTGAACAGACTAATCATATATTACATTGTAACTATTTAGTATTACCATCAATCAACTTTGCCTTGCTGCTACAATTAAAAGTCTTGTACAGTAATAGTGTTCATAGGCTTCATAACCAGAAAAGTACCCTACAAATACATGCTATGATCATGACTAGAGATGTACATAAACAGGCATTGATTGACATGACTTCACAACTTTTGGGTTTTGCTATTTCTGTGACTCTCCATCTTATATGACATATCTATCTATATCTATATCTATACATACACACACATATATATACACATGCACATATATATATATTTTATAGTAACACTTAAGAGTATTAATTATCTATCACTAGATAATAAATTACCCTCAAATTTGGTGGCTTAAACAAGACTTAGTATCTCAGTTTCTGTGGGTCAGGAATTCAGAAGCAGCCTAGCTGGGTGCTTCTGGCTCATGGTCTTTCCTGAAGTTGCAGTCAAGATGTTGGTCAAGCTAGAGTCATCTGAAGGCTTGACTGAGGCTGGAGGATCCACTTCTAAGATGGTTCACTCACTCGGTGTTGGCAGGCCTCAGTTCTTTGAAATGTGTACCTCTCCATAGGGCTGCTTCAGTGTCTTCTCAATGTAGCAGCCCTATGGTTCTCAACACAGGGCAATTTTACTCCTCAGAAGACATCTGACAATGTCTAAGACAACCGGGAGGGTGTGGTGGCGATGGAGGGAGGGGTGCTAGTGGAATCTGGTGGGTAAAGGCCAAGGTTACTGCTAAATATCCTTCAAAACGAAGAATTCTCTGGCCCCAAATGCCAATAGTACTGAGGTTGAGAAACTGCCCTAGAGCAGATGAACTCAGAGAAAGACCAAAGCAGGAGTCACAATGTCTTTTATGACCTACCAGCAGAAGTCACACTCCATCATTCCTGCTACAGTCTATACTTTAGAGAAGTGAGTCACTAAATACAGTCTTCACTCAAGGGGAGGAGAATTAAAGCACCACCTCTTTAAGGGAGGAGTATCAAATAATTTTCACATCATTATTTTTAGCAACTTGATTTTTAAAAATCAAAACACTGGAAAATATCTTGCTTACTTTTGGTAATACTACATAAGTACTTTTTTTATTGCTCTAGAAAAAAAACCTCTGAAATTCCACTTAACAAAGCTACTTTTACATCCTAGTGAATGGTCTCTGTTTGCAGTATTTCGATGATCTGATCTCAAAAAATTCTGTTAAGCATAAACATAGGCAGTCTGACATAGAAAAAAGTAAACCAGTAGTCAAAAGATTTCAGTTCTAGCTTTGGTTCTGGAACTTCCTAGCAAGTGATCTTGGCCAAACCTTCTATGAGCCTGTTTCCAAATCAATAAAATGGGGGTGTCACTTGCTCTGCTTATCTTACAATGCTGTTTTGAGGCTCACATAAGATAATTATGTATAAGTACTTTATGAACTATAAAAGACAAGTAGCAAATGTTCCAAGTGGAAATGAATGTGCTATTATATAATAGTTTCATGATCAGCTTCCAGCATGGGGTTTATCACATAGTAAATTCTCAACACGTATTTTTAGATCTCTTACTCTCAAATTTGAGGTTGAGTATATTTCTGAAATAACAGTAAGATAGGGCAGGTTATTAAAATATAACCAAGGACCCAAATCCTTGATCATTTGTTGTCATGTTACGGAAAACTAAAATATCGTTTCCTTTCAAGTTAAAATGCACATTTATTCAGCAGTTAATGGATAGGATCTAAGAACTACTACAATCAGAAACATAATGTAGCCAATTCTTTAGACACTAAACTGAAAAAAAAGGTATTCCTGTATATATTTGTTTCCCAATTTAGACAATTTAGACTTTGTTTCCCAATTTAGATGAAGGAGAGCAGAAGCTATAGTTTATTTATCTGTTTATCTTCAGGAACATAATGCAAGATTAGTAAATACATACCAAAGCAGATAGTTCCTGACCTCAAGGAATTGAGAAACCTAGCTGGGGAGTCAGATTAAACAGATACGTACATAAATTACTAGAGACTTTTACAAAGCAATATATTTGCTTCCTCCAATCCATTCTGTAACACTCCAATCAAACCAATTTTAAAATACTTTCCCTCCCTACTTTACAACTCAAGAAACTGTAACTAGCTCTCTATTGCCTAGAAAAATGCAGTTGCCTTAACCCTACTCCAGACCTAATTCTTAATTTCTAGGGGTAGGACCCAAGCACCTGTATGTTTAAGAGCTCCACAAGTGATTCTGAAACACAACCAGAATGGAAACCACAACAGGGTTCACCCTATCTGAGATGCTACCCTTGTCAGGGCAGTCCATCTCATATCTAATTCTCTTAGTTACATTTTCTCCTGTTACCTAAAAAGTTCCCTTTCTAGAAATGCTCCAAATACTACCCATCCTTCAAAACAACCTTCAGGGCTTCCCTGGTGGCACAGTGGTTAAGAATCCGCCTGACAATGCAGCGGACACACGTTCAAGCCCTGGTCTGGGAAGATCCCACATGCCGTGGAGCAACTAAGCCCATGTGCCACAACTACTGAGCCTGCGCTCTAGAGCCTGTGAGCCACAACTACTGAAGCCTGCGCGCCTAGAGCCCGTGCTCTGCAACAAGAGAAGCCACTGCAATGAGAAGCCCGTGCACCACAACGAAGAGTAGCCCCCGCTCGCCACAACTAGAGAAAGCTCAAGCGCAGCAAGGAAGACTCAACACAGCCAATAAATAAATAAATAAATTTATTAAAACAAAAAAAACAAAAAAACCCCCCAATCTTCAAATCCTTCCTTCATGAAACATGCCAACTACTATAGCCCACAGGGCCCTCACATCTCTGTATACATCAATACCTTTATATATACATATAGTTCACTAATATTTTATGTCTGTTCCTTTTAGACACTGGTGGGCATTTAACACTGTCAGATGGATGACCAACAGATTTCTTTCACTACAGCAAATCTAAAACATAAATATAAAAATACACACACATTTCAAACTTTCAAAATTATGTTGCTTTAATACCTAGTTATAGAAATCTTCAGGCAATTGGCTTATTCCCTGATTATAATTTTCATGACCACTGTCATTCATCAGTGCTAATGATCAGCTTCCTTCAAATATCAGTTCCACATATCTAAGGCTGAACCATACAAGTTTATAACATGAATCTAATCCTAGGGTAGTTAGTGCTGCATCTCTGAGAGTGTCCTCAAGAAGTATGTAGAAAAATAATCAAGGGAAAGCATGAAACATTACCTTTCAATAGACTTGAAATCCAGAGTTAGACATTCTTGATATTACGTTTGGAAGTATAAATTTAAATGTACAGTATATGAACAAGACACTGTTGAGACTGTATCAGACAATGAATTCAAAGGGAATATGCACAGAAAGTATAGTGTTTCTTTTTGCAGGTGGAAGGTTCAAGTTATCCTATCTAGTTTTTACTCAGGGCCAATCAATCCAAATATATAGGGTTATATAAGCAGTTCTCAACCAAAGGTGATTTTGCCCCCAGAGGACATGTGGCAATGTCTAGAGACATTTTTGGTTGTCACAACTGGAGGCTGCAACTGGCATCTAGTGGGTAGGGTACAGGGTTGCTGCTACATATCCTACAACGCACAAGATAGTCCCCACAACAAAAAGAATTATCAACCCAAGATGTCAACAGGAGGAGTAACCCTAGTGTTACACTATATTTGGGAATGTAAGCACAGCTTGATAGATGCTCATAATACTTACTGCATGTTCTCTTAATTTGCTATTTTTTCCCTTTTGCTCCCTGTAGCATCAGTATCATTTGATTTATTGAGACTGCTAATTTCAAAGCAGATCATTCAAAGCATAAGGCATTTAGGCCACTAACCTAGGTATCAGAAAATGAACCAAGCCAAACCTATAATGTCAGATGAGGAAATTATTAAAAGCATATCAGTGTAAGATACCAACATCAAAATTTCACTTCAATTTAATACTAAAATCATTAAGGAGTCATGTTTTATTATACCAAGTGAGAAAGATAACTAAGATTTTTACAAGCATGTGGTAGCCTGGAGAAGAAAACATAAATAGAAACTAGTATTCAAAAGTCTAAGTTCAGGAAGGTTCAAGCTACCTAAAGCCCTAGATGCAGGATTTGATGGAAGGCGGAAAAAAGAAATAGCTACTGGGGATTAAGAATAAAGCATTTATTTCTGGGAATAAAGTTATATCTACTACAGGGATAAGGAAATACAAGAATGAAGAGTTCAGAAAATACTTGTGTAAACCAGACACCTCAAGTTCAGTGTCACAGGACGGACTAAAGGCATGATTATTAGGGGCACATAATTTGCAGGTGAGAAGACGGTCACAGCAGAGACACTATCCCATGAGGAATTATAGGGCTGCGTTAATGATCTACAGGACACTTACTCTCATTGTCCCTTTCCTCCCCTAAACCACAGCCTCCCTGAGCCCTTGGCAGATCAAAAGAAGAAGTTCTGACCTCTTGTGGGCACATGCTGATGTCATCGCTTTCTAGTTCTGAATCAGATGGAAAGGTCTCTCTGACACAGATTTCAAGGAATTGAAACACACATCCTTGCAAAAAGTTGCCCTAGATGTAAAAAGTGACTAGTATGTCACGCATTAGAAATATAAAGGTAGATTTGAGATGGCAACTGAAGCTGAAAGAATGCAGAAAAGAAAAGCTACTGAGGACTTCCAAAGCAATCTCTGAGAAAGCAACATAAATGTGTCCCTTCCAGACTGATATTTTCAAAAGCAGGAACCCTTCCCGCTTTTTTGTTTTTTCAGTCTTTATAAACAGAATACCTACTACAGTGCCTAGCACTGGCCATACTGAATTAATGAATTTAAGAAAACAGAGAAGAAATTGGTTTTTTTTTTTTTTGCATAATGATGTTTGATGCCTACACTCTGGACGGTAAGCTTGGTAAAGCAACCAATGCATACTTGCGGGTAGACTGAGAGTAAGACACACACACTCACATACCTTCCATCGTGTCACAGGTGTAGTGACAATGCCA
Source organism: Balaenoptera acutorostrata (assembly GCF_949987535.1). Taxonomy (NCBI): domain Eukaryota; kingdom Metazoa; phylum Chordata; class Mammalia; order Artiodactyla; family Balaenopteridae; genus Balaenoptera; species Balaenoptera acutorostrata. Next base: position 68,696,820 of record NC_080073.1, on the reverse strand, counting down.
CCAAGGCCTAAGAGGAGAAAGGTTTTGAGGAAAACAAGGAAATCTGTAACATCATTCAAAGTAACAGAAGCCAAAATGTTCAGGGTATAAAGTTACTCAGACAGCAGGCCTAGACAAAATAAACATTTGTTCTATTACCTTTTTGTTATGTTGTCATGGGAATCTGTGTTTAGGAACACTTATTTTCTGCAACTAGATGATAGAGCAGTGAAAGGGGGATGGCTTTCATAAAAGAGAGAAACCTGTATCTATAAAGGCAGAAAAGTAAATAAATCCTATGGGTTTTTATAGGGTGACATGTGTAGAATCTGTCAATCTATAAGATTTATTCAAGTTAACAGAGAAGTCATTGGGAGCACCTAGCCAAAACATTATTAACAGGTAACAATAATCCAACCTCTACTAAAAGTACTGTGATGGAGGCAAGGCAGAGGAATGTAAAGCAGATACAGGGCCAAATAAAACAGAAAATAAATGAGATCTTAAAAGTTGAAAGAAGGTAAAAATGACTTTTTAAAAATAACCCAATAGTAAGAAAAAAACCTAGAAGCCCAAAGAAGTTAGAAAACACTCAACCTGCCAGCAGGCTAATCTTCTTTTGTCAGAAGTCTAGAGCTAATCTCTTTGCTCCCTTCCTTTTGGCAACAGAAACCTGAAAAGTGAAGTTAAGCTCCACATGTTATTTAAAGAGCTGGACTGGAATACCCTGAATTTCTAGGGCCCACCAAAAGTACTGGCTCTGGTACACTGAGCCTTCTGGAATAAGAGTTGTTGAATACGGATCAGGGCTGTGCACCAATTCATCTGACTCCCCCACTCTACCCTAAACTACAGTTAGCGCCTCTAAACGGGTGAGGAACAGAAATGAAAAAACAGGGACCCCAGAGAAGAGTGATCTGTTAAAACATACGTTAGATCATGTCTCCCCTCTGGTTATAACCCTCCATGGTCTCCCGTGTCAGAGTAAAAGGCACAATTCTTACAAAGGCAAATAAGACCCTTTACGATCCCAGCACCTCTGTAGCTCCTCCACCCACTTCCCCTACTACTATTTGGCCCCTGGTTCATTCAGTTCGAGCCATACTGGTCTTCCAGCTATGCTAGAGAATGAGGCCTTTGCCTCAGGGCATGTGCTGATACCTCAACACAGAATTCTTCTTCCCTCCCCATTCAGGCCCAACCAGTGTTCTACATCACTTCCTTCAGGTCATTGCTCAATTGTTACTTTATCACTGAGGCCTACCCTGCTTAAAAGTGCACAGCCATCCCAGTATTCCCTCTCTTTTCCTTACTTTATTCCCCCATAGTACTTATCACCTGACATGTTATAAATTTTAATTTTTTGTTTATTGTCTACTTTTATTCCCCTGCCCTTAGAATATAGTTTCTTATGGGCAGAAATTTTCGTCTGTTTTGCTCATACTCTAGCACCTAAAGAGTGACCCACGCATAGCAGGTGCTCAAAGTATCGGTATAACACAAAGTCCTGGCCTCAAGGAGATTAGCATGAACCCATCCTCTTCTCCCTATAAGACTCCAAAGTTAGATCCTGTGCCCTATAAGACTCCAAAGTTAGATATATCCATTTGTCCAAGGTCAAAACTTAGGGATCATTCTACACCCCTCTCTCTTCTGTACTTTCTCCCCCACGTTCAGCCTAGGAGCCAAGCCCAGGATCCCTTTGTCAAAAGTGCAGAATTTACAGGCCACCATCTACTTCCTCCTTAGAATAAATTATTAAAAGGCTAAAATGCTGGGAAACTGGTTAATTTTATAAATCCTTAACAGACATGTACTTAACTTACAGAAGGACTATGCAAAGACAACTACTTCTAATACCAAAACCTTCATTTATTTAAAAAAAATTTTTTTCAAGTTTAAAGAGGTTTTGTTTTTATTTGTCCTGAAGAAACTCGTGCATCACTTCCAAGTACATGGCAACCATGAAACGATATTCCTAGGTTCCAGAGTCAGCGGAAGCCACTTTATAATGAGGTTTTTTTGAGCTCTATACTAATTATATCTCTTGGATAGAAACAAATCAATACCAAATTTCACAGTAAAGAGCAAAAGTCCAGTGTATTTTTAAAGGCCTAGAAAGGCAGTTATTTCTATTTATATCCTAAACTATACTTATATAACAGAAGCACATACAGAGAATCTCAACTTTCCAAAATGTGCACAGAAGAATTTCAAGCCAAGGGGATTCATAAATTCAGGAATTAACTAGTTGCACTGATGATCCTTTGGGAAAAAATTTAATCTGGGCAATGAGTCCATTTTTGGTCTATCAATTCTGAGGAAGAGATGTGACTTTAATAAGTCATTACCTCAGATGAGCTAGGCTGACATTGGTGGGATTGGTTAGTCATAGTTCTACTATTTCAAGTGACCCAGCAACCCCTTTCTTCACAAAAGGAGGGAGGGGAGAGGCATACAGAACAAGAGAAGGTACCACCACACAATCTTACCAGTCTACAAGTACAGGAAGGGAGAATTCTAAAGTGTTGAAACCCCAGAACCAAATCCAAAGTAGCACTGACAAGTATGCCATTCCTTTAATGAGTCCAGTTCCTCATCTATACAACTGGGTTAATAATACCAGCCTTCACAGAGCCAGTGAAAACTGAATGATAATGCTTTGAAATGCAAATACATTATAAAGTGTAAAATCCCATAAAAATGTCAGTTAATACTAAAGTGAGAGGGATCTAGCACAGTGACTTCTTCCACCTTTGAATCCTAAGCCCCAGGGTCTCAGCACCATCTGCACTATTGCCCATGAAAGGCAAAGTCAATGCAGATCACCTCTGAGGCTGATTTAGAGGGAAATCAAAAGCATAGTCCTCAGTATCAAGAAATTAAACTGGCAGAACTGAAAAGCCAGAGGTTCAGGATATCCTTATTTTAAAATGGGAACCAGTGGAAAGGTTTCAGTGGAAAATGGAATTCGATAAAGGATGACTTTATAGCCAACTTGACTGAACTCTTTCTTAAAAGTCTTTATCAATAATACAAAGATTTGCCACTGTGTTTAACTATTTATTGGTTGGCACTGGTAACATGCAGCCAATCACTTTGCTTTTGGGTACAAAGGAAAGCAAATGGGAAGCAAGATCAGCATAGGCCTATTATCACCACTAGGAAAATAAACAGCACACCCCTCTCACTCATTAGGAGTCAAGAAAGTCACCTTTGCATACTCATTAATGACGTGCTTTTATTTATTCATGCCCTGGCTCATGCTAAAAAAAGGAAAAGATTTAAAATGGTGAAGGGCCATTAATACTAAAAAAATTTAGCTTCACTTTTTTTTCTAATAAATTTTTTTTTTTACTATTTATTTTTGGCTGCGTTGGGTCTTCGTTGCTGCACACAGGCTTTCTCTAGTTGCAGTGAGTGGAGGCTACTCTTTGTCGCAGTGCACAGGCTTCTCATTGCGGTGGCTTCTCTTGTTGTGGAACATGGGCTCTAGGCACGTGGGTTTCAGTAGTTGTAGCACACGGGCTCCGTAGTTGTGGCTTGCGGGCTCTAGAGCGCAGGCTCAGTAGTTGTGGTGCACGGGCTTAGTTGCTCCGTGGCATGTGGGATCTTCCCGGACCAGAGCTCGAACCCATGTCCCCTGCATTGGCAGGCGGATTCTTAACCACTGCGCCACCAGGGAAGTCCTTCACTTATTTTTATTACAGTTATTTTTACACAATCTTGTTCCACAAAGCATTTAGGAAGTTGAATTTGATTTCTTAGTAAATTTTGCCATCCTTTTACCAAAAGTTTTGTTATACACTTTATATACTGATGATAAACATAAAATGCACAGCACAATGCCTGGAACATAGAACACAATCCATAAAATGTAGTTATTATTTGCATCAGGCTATAAACCCTATCAGGGAATAGACTGTCTTATTCTGTCTTGCTTAACACTCTAGCTCAAGAAACCTAGCCTGCTATCTGGTCCATAGTTGGTACTCAATAAATATTGTTTAATAAATGATTGAATATGATTTAAGAATAATTCTCAACTCTCACCTATTTTATGGTACCAGTGCCCCACCTCCTGTAATCAGAGGCAAGTGTCCGGAAAACCCATACACCAGAGGAAAGGCATTTAAGTTCCTGTTTACATTTCCTTAAACTCACCACAAAGCTCCTCCCCCTCCTTCTGTCCCCAAACCACAAAATCAATGCTGTGCAACAATGTATTCTTTAAAAATTTTGCTTCATTTCCCCTCACAGACAACAAAGTTCCTTAAAATTGCAAGACTTAGTTTAGTTCCCTTTACCCCTTAAAAAGGAAAAGCATATTTGTAAAACCCTATCAATTCCCAAATTTCTAGTCTGATTCCTTGATCTTTAATTCACGGTTGGTTATCACTCAGGTTACTACATACTTGCTTTACTATATACTTAGTACAAATTAAAATACTGAAAATTGGCTTAATATTTAAAAAAAATTTTTTTTTAAGTTCCACATCAAAGTGTATCACACTTCAGAGCAATCAAATTAGGAAACTGACACAGATTATTTCAGTGACATTGCATTCCTTGAAATACTTTCAGCGATTCTTTTTTGGAACAGACTTCGGATCTAGTTCTACAAGTCACACAGGAAATTCTGTGTCATTACTTTATGGTTACAACTCTTATCTGACCTCAAACAGTATCATCAACCTGGCTGCCTAATCTTTTTCACCAGACTTCAGTCCAATTTTCTAAATTATTTCAGATTCAATTTGATTTTGTTATTTCCTAAAATTAAATCTGCTCTCAAAAAAAATGAAGATAGTGAAAAATAACACAGGCTCCAAAGTGGATTCTAAGAGAAGTTAAAAAAAAAAGTTTTCTGCCACACCCGAAAGTTGCTAATTGAAAGAACAACTTCAAATAACTACTCTGAATGAGATAACGCTTGTACATCTAAATTCTGATACTTTCAATCCAAAATCAGTTACATTCGTTTATGGCCAACTGTCACATAATATCGGTTATTTTTCTCCACCAATAAGCTATAGGTTACATCTTAAATACCCTTAGCAGAACTGCCTCCATGGAAAGACACACAAGAAACTTAACAGTGGTTGTCTCTGAGGAAAGGAATAGCACAATTGGAGAACAAGAAAGGAAAGGCAACTTTTCACTATATTTTTATACCTTCTGAATTCTATATAATGGGAGTGTATCACCTACTTTTAAAAACCTGTTTAACAAAATTACTTCCAAGTGTCAGATATTGATGGTTTCTAAAAACCAGAAAAGTATAGTACTAAAAAAACATGGAGTTCATTTTAATGGCACTTCGCTGTAAATCTGGATCTCCAGAGCTAGGGCAGAGCTATTCCCACCAACGGTAGGGAAACCCTGCAAGGAATTATGTTCAAGTTCACTAAACTCCCCATAGTTGAGCTGTTCTGCTGTATCACTCCTTAAGGTTTAAACGTTATTGGAAACAAAAACTTGGTACCACAAAAATTAATGTCAATTCAAGAATGAAAAATGGAGGTAAACTAGTGAGCTATTAAAGGAGCAATGATCCAAACACATCTTCGAAAATTAGCAAATCAACAGCACACTATAAAAATGGAAAAAAGAAGTCAAGCATAGTGCCATCAGCAACATAACTCAAACAGCCTGAACCAGAAAATGCAATATGATCTGTTGCTGGACACAATTGCACAATCTCAATTACCCAGAAGATTCTATAAACCGGAAATTCATGCTGGGGCTTTAAGAAACACAGGAATTATATTTAAAGATTAACAAGTCCAAAAGCCTGGAATTTGTGGCAAAACAAAAAAAAAATTGTGTAGACCTCTCTTCAAATGATGCATGCACAGGAATTACATGAATTAGCTTCAGATCAGGAGCTCTCAAATTTCAGTACATCTAAAATACAGTGTTTAAAGCCTTGAAAGTCAGAAAAGTTAGTGAAATATTTCAGGTCTGAACATTTTACAGCATCATTTAATTGAAAACACATTCACAGCGTGAATTAAAGCTGAAAAGTGTCTCTTCCTTCCTTTGCTATATATTCCATATCCATATCGTGTACCTCAGGCTCTAAATGTAGGTAAGTTCCCTGCAAACTCTCAGAGGGACTTTAAAAACACAGTATTTCACAAGAATTATCGCAATTAAAAAATATTTACAATACCTCCCGACATTGTTAATAACTTTTTGATCTTGAGGGCGTGCATCGGATCTGAATCTCACTTGCTCCAAAGGAGAAAACTGTTTTGTCAAACAATACTTAAACGAGCAGTGGTATGTGACTAATCAGTGAGGCCGCCAGTTTCTCAAGCTGCAGTGTGTTTGCAGGCACTACCACCCACCCCCCACTCTGCGAAAAGGAAATACGCTTTCAACTGAATCGGAAACACACCACTCAAGCTGGCACAGGACTCACCGAGATAAAGTCGGTATTTTAAGCTCTATGGATAGCTACTAATTCAAGTGCGAATTCAAAAAGAACGCTTCTCAAAATGGGATTTCGACAGAGGTTTGCAAAAAAGCCCGCACTGAACGCCCTTCGTCCTCAGTTTTGTTCAGATGACGGCAGTCTCCCGGTCGAGCTTTGCCCTTCTGTTTCTCCAGGCAGCTCCCCGGGCTTGTCTGCTCCGAGGGCAGGCTCCGGCGCCCAAGGTGGGCACATCTCGGGAGAGAGTCCTTCTGCTCGATGCCAGCAGGGAGACCCCCAAAGAGGGCCCTCCTGTTCCTGTCCCCGAAGCAGCAACCCCCCAAGAAGGGAACGCGCAGGGTGCGAGCCAGGGCCGGGCTCCAACACCATCACCCACCGCCCACCGTGGACCTGCGTGCTACACACAGCTGACCACCTACGTGGGTGTGCAGGATGAGGGGTGCAAGGGGTACAGGGAGGGCAGGACAGGGGTCGAAGGGGCAGGGATGCCCTCCCCCAAGGAAAATTCCTACCGCTTGGTGCATTGCTGAGCCGTGGGGGCAGGCCTGGCTCTGGGGCATACAGGGCCACCCAGCCCACCGAGGCCCCGAGCCCGGTGACACTCACCACACGGAGCCATAGGCGCCGGAGCCCACCGGGGACAGGTTTTGGTAACGCTCGGGCACCTCCCAGATTGTCTTGTTCAGCTCCTGCCGGTAGAACGTGGGCCTCTCCTGAGACATCTTCCAGCGGTGGCCGCGAGGCGAGGAGGTGGCCCTGCGGGGCCCCGCCTGCGCCCGCACCCGCTTCCCCGACCTCGTCGCCCGGCCGGACGGGCGGGGACCCTGCGCTGGCCGCCCGCGCAGGTGTGAACGCCGCGACCCAGACGACTCCCGCGCGCGCGGCCCCTGTCAGCCGCAGCGGCTGGACGCGCCTCCGCGACGGGGGTGAGCCCCGCTAAGGGCAGGGGCACGCTCAGGGGCTCAAGGCTGCGCCCGCCACGTTCTCGCTGCACCCTCTCCAGACCAGGCCAATTCCCGGCTGCGCCGCGGGGCTACGGCTCCAGCTGCAGCGCCCGCGGAGGTTCCAGTGGTCGCCGTTCCACAGCCAGCGAACAGGAGCCTCCCGCCGTACTCTCGCGAGAACAGCTCCCGGGCCTCTCTGCGAGCCGAGATTTTACCCAATATGGAACCTGCCCAAGGGAGGGGGTTGATGAGAGGAGAGGATGGGAGAAACAATTCTCGCGAGAAGAGAGCAACAGCTGGCCACCAGAGGCAGGAACTCCCAGGGACTGCTCTTCTTAAGGGCGCCAAGGCGGACTCGAGAAGGAGGGGATAAGCAGACAACACATGCCGCGTGCGCCCCACCGTGGTCGGCGGGGCAAACGCCTGGCTCCCTGGTGGAAAGCGACATTGACAAACAAGGTGTCGGGAAAAGAGCCAAAAGACCTTTGAACTGCGGGTAGTCACCAGCAGCCGAGCACCTGCTCAGCAGAACCCCCAATTTCCAAGAAATACTTGCATAATAAAGAGAAAGGTTCCGGCCAGAAAGCCGTTTCAGTCCCATCTGCTCAAGGACATACACAGCTTACTCTTCGGAATTCTGACGAAATCTGTCCCAAAGGTAAATATTAGCCCTGCATTAAGGTTGAGGTTTTCCACCCAAACTCTTCTAGTAGTTCTCAAACTTTTATGTGTAGAAGAATCACCTTGAGAGTTTAAAAATGCATATTCCCAGGATCCACAGTGAGTTTAGTTGGAGAGGTCCGTGATGGGCACCAAGAACGTGCATTTTTACAATATGCCCCAGGTAATTCAGATTCAGGAAAGTCCCTGGTATCTCCCTTTGAGAAGCATTTTTAAACCATTACCCTGAAGGTTTGAAACTGATTCCTACCTTGAAGAGCTTCCAGTGAAGAGGATTTTAAGAATTTCAATCATGCCTCTCAGAGTAAGAACAGTTCAGAGAGTGGTCTTCCGGCAGTGTCATATTGGGCAAGTCAATTGACATTTCTCAGACCTTAGTTCCAGTTTATGCAAAGGAGAATTCCTGCCCCACATTCCCACCTGAAAGCTGAAAAAGATAATAAATGTGAATGGGCAAGGTATTCTAACCCCATACCTTGCCAGTCACTGTTAACCTATTCCTATGCTAAAGCTTGTTACAATAGGCAGAATTGGCCCTATCTTTTTTTTTAATTAATAGCTACTTTATATATTTATTTATTTTTTAAATTTTTGGCTGTGTTGGGTCTTCGTTTCATGCGAGGGCTTTCTCTAGTTGTGGCAAGCGGGGGCCACTCTTCATCGTGGTGCGCCGGCCTTTCACTATCGCGGCCCCTCCCGTTGCGGGGCACAGGCTCCAGACGCACAGGCTCAGCAGCTGTGGCCCACGGGTCCAGTTGCTCCGCGGCACGTGGGATCTTCCCAGACCAGGGCTCGAACCCGTGTCCCATGCATTAGCAGGCAGATTCTCAACCACTGCGCCACCAGGGAAGCCCTGGAACCTATCTTATTCTTACTCATTTCTTTTAGAAATAACTAGGTTCAAGCCAGGACACTTCTCATCACTATCCATGATTATTCTCTTTTGTGTATGCATCCCTTGGAGTGCTCAGACTTTGCCTGTCTTGTTCCAGCATCTAGCACAGCGCCTAGAACATGAAAGGTACTCCATAAATATTTGTTGAACAAATTATGAACAATGACCATGATCTCAATTTAGGAGGCGGTGCAGGATTCTCAGTTCTCCTCAAAGAAAAACAAAATAAAACCCAAAACCAGGGTCATGGGTGATTTGTGGAAAGCTTTCTTTGGATTCAATGTGACTTAGCCTGGAATGTGACTCTTGCCTACGAAGACATGTTGCTTAAAAAATGTTCCAAGGGACTTCCCTGGTGGCACAGGCAGGTTAATCCGCCTGCCAATGCAGGGGAGACGGGTTCAAGCCCTAGTCCGGGAAAATCCCACAGGCCGCGGAGCAACTAAGCCCGTAGGCCACAACTACTGAAGCCCGTGCTCCTAGAGCCGTGCTCCGCAACAAGAGAAGCCACTGCAATGAGAAGCCGCACACCTAAAGCCCGTGCTCCGCATCGAAGAGTAGCCACCACTCGCCGCAACTAGAGAAAGGCCGCGCACAGCAACAAAGACCCAACACACCCAAAAATAAAAATAAAGAAATAACTTAATAAAAAATAAAAAATAGAAATGTTCCAAGTCAACCTGCAGGGTAGGGAGCTTTCTAAGAAGTATCAGAGGTTGAAGGAGGAAGTGAGAGCAAAAATGCAACTGTAAAGATATGAGGGGTGGGAGTGGGGAATCAAGGTGATGAGTGCATGGATACAAGGGAGGAAACCTGGAAGTAGGAATTCTAAGAAATTCATATATTTATCCAACAAATTGGAATGAAGTGAGAGTGACCAAAAGGGTAAAGGTGAGCAATACATTCACTCATTCAACAAATATGTATTGAATGCATCCTAGGTACCCGGCACTTCTGATGGAAAAGTGATTAAAAACCAGACAGTTGCTGCCTATGTGGAGCTTACAATGAACAGCAGGGCAATCATTCAATTATTCAACACAAATTTATTGCACACTTACTAGGTCTACCACATTGCTTTAGGCACCAATGATACAGCAGTTAATGAAAGAGATAAAAATCCCTGCCCTTCTGGGGATGAGAAAAATTACAAAAAGGGATAGGTAAAGTGAACAATATATTAGACACTGATACAGTAATCAAGCAAGTGTAAAACTGCCACTGAGCCAAGCAGGAATACAAGGCACAGTGAGAGGCAGTGACTGGGATTGAGCCTCACAAGGTTAAGGGGGTTAGGGGCGGGGAGCAGAGCAGGAGACCTGGGCAGGAGAGTGTCCTTCAGTGGGAGAAGCCAAGCTTGTGGGGCTGAGAATTAAGGTTGGAGGCCTCGGTGACCCTCTAGTCTCCAGTTTCCTCCCGCGTCTTCTGTTCCCACAGGGTCGTCGGGAGACTCGAGTGAATTACTGTACGTGAAGTGCGGGGCGCGAGGCCTGGCATCAAGGAGGCCCTCAATCAAGAGTCGTCGAGAGCGGAGGGCTGGGTGACACAGGTAACCGCGGCGCAGCTGGGCCTCTCCCCACTCCCCATGCCGGCTACCCAGGCTCCACTTCCTCGCCCCGCTCTTGTCCCCCGCCCGCCAGAACGCCCGCGGGCTCGGACGCAACGGCTCGGGAACCGCCGGCGTCGGCGTCCGCGTCCACAGCGCCGCACGCCCGGCCGGAGCTGCTTCCGGCTCCAGTGCCCGCCCTCCCGCCGCAGCCCGGGAACCAGGTGAGCCGAGGAAGCAGGGGAGCCGCTGCCGGAGCTGCCCGGAGCCGCGGGCTGCAGGAGGTGACGGCGGGGCCCGGGCTCGGGCGTCGGGTGCGAAGGACCAGCCCCTCGTTACACTCGGAAGTCCCTGGGCGGGGCCCGCGGCGGTAACCGCAGGGCTAGGCACGTCGCGGCCGCTCAGTCAGTGTTTGGGGAATGAATGAATGACGGCCTTCCCTGGGAGCTTCTCTCTCTTAGGTGTCATCTCTACTTTTGAAAGGCCGCGTGCAACAGCAGTGAGGAGAGATGGTGTGTGCGTTTGGCAAGCTGAATCCTTCTACACTCGTGGGTCTGAGTTGTCGGAAGCCCCAGAACTGGTCTACTCCATGAGCCTCACCTGACTCCCCCTTCCATCTCCTCCTGAGGCCTGACTGCCCAGACGCTCTTCCTCCTTTCAGACCTCACTGCTTTTGTTCATTTTGTTCCTTCTGACTGAGCCCCCGCTTCCACCTCTCTTGGCCCCTTTCTTTTCCTGTTAAGTTCTGTTTATGTATGTGTCCCTCTGCGAAGCCTTCTCCAACATCCCAACCCCAATGATGAGTTTCTCTCCAGCACAGCCCTTTGGTAATACTCTCACCAGGGCGCATTAAAGGTAGTTGTCGGTGTGTCCCCACCATCCCCAGCCACTAGACCGAGTGACTGAAAGATACTGAAAGCAATGCTCTTTGCTTGTGCCTTTTCTTTTTCCACATACATTCCCCCTTAAAAGCATAACATAAAAGCATAACGGGCGAAGGGCTGTTGTTTCTGATGGAATTACAAATATTTTTTTTGAAATTCTGGTCGTGAATTTTACCTTCCCATGATTGTAGAGAACATATGAAAGATTACCATATGAGAGGATAGTCTTGAAACTAAACTAAGGTTCAGGATTTCACATCTGTTGAGTTAATAGAAAACTGGGCTGTATTTAAATATTTTATTCTTGGCTTTTAAAGTACTTTCAACACATTATGTAAAAGAATCAATGGATGGCTGGATGGGTAGGGGTAGTATGGGGGATGAAAGAGCTAGGTCAAAAGTACCCATGTTGGGCTTCCCTGGTGGCGCAGTGGTTGAGAATCTGCCTGCCAATGCAGGGGACACAGGTTCGAGCCCTGGTCTGGGAAGATCCCACATGCCACGGAGCAACTGGGCCCGTGAGCCACAATTACTGAGCCTGCGCGTCTGGAGCCTGTGCTCCACAACAAGAGAGGCCGCGATGGTGAGAGGCCCGCGCACCGCGATGAAGAGTGGTCCCCACTTGCCACAACTAGAGAAAGCCCTCGCACAGAAACGAAGACTCAACACAGTCATAAATAAATAAATAAAAGAACGTGAATTTCTTTAAAAAAAAAAAAAAAAAAAAAAGTACCCATGTTAACAGTATGCCCAAATCTAGCACTGAATGACTGAATAAAGATAATTAGCTATATTTACAGTGGTCTTCATGTTTCATTGTGTATCAGAATCATCTGGAGGGCTTCTTAAAGCAGACTGCTGGCACATCCTCAGAATTTCTGATTAATTTTGTCTTGCTAGGTTGAGCCTGAGAATTTGCATTTCCAACAAGTTCCCAGATGATGCTGATGTTGTTTGTGGGACCAAGTGTGGGCTACAGAGATTAATTTCTATTAGTTAGTAGTGAATCCAGATGCCCCAAATATGTCACATTTGTAGAATATGAAAATAAAACCTTAAGTTGTTCAGACCATGGCCCACCCACCTAAATATTTTGTCTGATGGCAGGAAGCATCAGGGAATTATAGGAGTCAGTAACCGAGATTCCCTCTTGTGTTGTGTCTCAGCTGAAGGGTCATTATCCCATCAGTGTAGTTTGGATTACTTTCTTCTGAAATGCATCATCTTTTCCATGTTAAAGTACATTTGCCACTTGTCAGTAACAGCTTCTGATCATCATACCTTATAGGGAAGGGTCCTGCTAGTGCATAAAAACAAGCCAGTAGGGCTTCTGTGAAGTCAAGAAAGACATAATGGAACTGAAGAAATTTCAGAGATGACTACTAAAACCAAAACAAAACAATAAGGAAATTATGTGTTTTCCCTTGCTGCCTTTAGCCAGTCATATGATAAGTCCTTTAAAGACAGCTTTCTACCTGCCCCTCCTAGCCATCCTGACTGTGGTCCCATGAGTTGTGACTTGATTGCTTTTCCCTCAGGCTACCATGGTAGTAATGGGCTCCCACTGGTCTTTTTGCCTCAGTCTCTCCTATCTCCAGCGCTGTCCAATAGAACTTTCTGTGATGATGGAAATGTTTTATACCTGCCCTGTCCAGTACAGTAGCCCCTGCCACACGTGGCTGTTGAGCACTTGAAATGTAGCTAGTGTGACTAAGGAACTGAATTTTTCATTTTATTTATTTATAATATTTAGGCCGTGCCACGCGGCATGCGGGATCTTAGTTCCCCTACCAGGTATCAAACCCGTGCCCCTTCCGTGAAGCGTGGAGTCTTTTTTTTTTTTTTTTTTTTAAAGAGTAGCTTTTTTTTTTTTTTTTAATTTTATAGCTACTTTATTTATTTATTTATTTATTTTTGGCTGTGTTGGGTCTTCGGTTCGTGCGAGGGCTTTCTCTAGTTGCGGCAAGTGGGGGCCACTCTTCATCGCGGTGTGGGGACCGCTCTTCATCGCGGTGCGCGGGCCTTTCACTATTGCGGCCCCTCCCGTTGCGGGGCACAGGCTCCAGACGCGCAGGCTCAGTAGTTGTGGCTCACGGGCCCAGCTGCTCCGTGGCATGTGGGATCTTCCCAGACCAGGGCTCGAACCCGTGTCCCCTGCATTAGCAGGCAGATTCTCAACCACTGCGCCACCAGGGAAGCCCCAAGCGTGGAGTCTTAACCACTGGACCGTCAGGGAGGTCCCTCATTTTATTTTAATTTAATTTAATTTAAATAGCCACAGGTAGCCAGTGGCTACCGTACTGGGCAGCACAGCTCTAGACTATACCACTGACATGATTCATCTTCCCAAAGCACATCTCTGTGCATATTACTACTCCTTCTCGAACATTTTAAATAGCTAAAAAGTCCAGGTTCAGCCCAACATTCAAGACCCTCTGGAAGTAGGCCTCAACCTACTTTTTTTGGGTTTGACACTGACTTTACTCAGACCTATTGAATTACTTGCCTTATATTATCTCTGTAATTTTATCCTGTTCTCTTTCTGAAATACCTTATTCTCCTCCCTGCCCCCAGCTTAGCCAGAGCAGAGTTCAAACCATATCTCCCCCAGGAGGCCTTCCTCATCCTTCTAGGTTGGGGTTATTAATCCCACTCTATAGGAGATCACGTGGCATTAGATGTGACATCTATTTTAGAATCAGAAAGACCAGGTTCAGATTCTGGCTCTGCTGTTTAATAGTTGTATGATTCTGAGGAACCCACTAAACTCACAAGTGAAATGAGCATAATCATTATCAGGAAAATAACACCTGTCTCTTGAGATGATGTGTGTGAAGAAGCTGGCATATGGCAGGCCAGCAATCAACGTTAATGCCTGTCTTTCCCACCTCTAAAGTCTTATAGCACCATATTTTGGTATTTTTATCCTACTAAATTGTAGAGTCTTTGTCTTTTTTTTGTTTTTGGCTGTGGTTCCCTGACCAGGGATTGAACCTGTGCCCCCTGCATTGGAAGCACAGAGTCTTAACCACTGGACTGCCAGGGAAGTCCCAAGTCTTTGTCCTTTTGTATCCTCAGAGCACCTAGCATTCAGCAAGTGTTTGTGGAACACTGAATTAATCGACCACAGGTGAAATAGCATTCGTCAGTCAGAAATAAATGAAGGCCAAGAATGCATATGGTAGAAATTCATAAGATTGTGAAAATAAAAGCAGACAAACTCACCAAATCCTAGTCTAGTAGATGGTGGCCACCTCTTGAAATATAAATGATGTAGACTGAAGACAGTAAAATGAAATCCTTCTTTCCATAAGTGAACTGATGAGATATAATACCTCCTAAGGGTGCGACAACAGAAAACATAAATGCTTTAGCTTTGAAAGAGAGAGAAATTCTTGGGGTATAAACTATAATTTGTGATGGGAGGAGATAAGGATATTTTGTCTTTAACACCAAGGCTCTGGGGACAGAGGTCACACACTGGTGGTTCACAGACTGAATCTAGCCTGCAGAGATGTTTTGTTAATGTGTACTGTGTTTTTTAAAATATGTAAGGTAATTGACAACATTTAAAAGTCAGAAGATTTCACATAAAAATCTGGAATTATGACTTCTCTGGGAAAAGATCAGATCCGGCCATGCTGGACCCCACATGACCCATGGCAACAATTGCTGCAGTTGAGTAGCTGCAGCTACCTTTCCCAGGCCCACTGTTTCCACTATGCTTGATGTTCATATGTTGCCTGCTTCATGCCTGCTTCGTGCTGCTTTCAGAAACAAAATGCTGGATTCTAGACCCTGCATCTAACCCAGGATGGCAATTTTTATAATCTCAATATAATAAGCAAGTTAATTAGGCTCTTTTTAGTTGCCAGGAATGGATATATTCTAGTCATGGAAGTTTATTGTAAGATTACATAGCAAAAGTAAGGAAGACTGAATCACTATTCCTATGGGTGGAGGAAAGAAAGGGAAAAATATTACTTATGTTTTAGTGTACAGTTCTGCTTTTTTTTGTGTGTAAGACACGAAGTACTAATTCTCTTAATACACTGTAAAATACCTCTTCCATCCTCTTCTGTATTCCCCAACCACACTCTCACTTTATTGAATTTGTGATCATTAGTTCATAAGTGTTATACAGCTCACCCCTGCTACCCAATGCTTTGAGAGTAAACATACATTATATAACTATGGCCAAGTTACCTAACTTTTCCAAAACCTCAGTTTTTTCACCTATAAGATGAGGATAAATAGTAGTATTAGGATTGTTGTTGGAATTAAAAGAAATAACTCATGAAAAAAATCTAGTGCAATGCTTGGTATATAATAGGTGCTCTACAAATCTTGGTGATGATAATGTTGCTGCTGCTGAAGATACAGGATAATTCTGATGGAAAACAAATGTTGCTGATACATTAAACTTGTTTGCAGCCTCACCTATAAAAGAACTACTTGTGTAATCTACATAATTTGAGTGTTTACCTACATATTTTATAACTATGCAAAATATATATTTGTATACTTTTTTACACATTTGTGTGGAAGAATATTAGAGTTCATGCCTTTTTTATTATTCAAAAACACAGATGATCAAGAACAGTTATACTTTCTCCCAGAGATGCCTCTATATCCATCCTCATTAACTCTTTCTTCTCATTCTCTTTAAACAGCAGGATGATACTACAGATTTTTAAAGCTTAAAGTGACCCTTAGAGATCATATTGTCAAACCATGTCATTTTATGGACAAGGAAACTGAAATTCAGTTTCTGAGAAACTTGCCCCCAGTCATACAGCTAGTTAGAAAAACAGCCAGGGCTAGAACTCCAGAATCCTGATATCCTGTGCAGTGCTTTTTCTGCTACATCATGATGCCACTAACTGGATACTTGACCATAATTCAAGAAATATTTGTTGAGGGCCTGCTAAGCGTCAGGCATTATCCTGGGCTCTGGGGATACAGCCATGAACAAAGTCCTGCCTCTTGGATTTACATTTTAGTGTGGGAAACAGACAATGAACAAATAGACAAATATTGAATCAGGTACTGGTTAGTTCTATGAAGAAAAGAAAAGGGTAAAGGGATAATGATTTTCAATCATTTCATTTCACTGAAATCAATTTTCAGTGAAAATTGGTGATTATACTTTTACCTCTTAATCTTTTCCCCTGCAACATAGCAACATAATTGAATATAAAGAAAACTAGGCTTTCTAGCTGGACACTTGGGTTCTAGTCCTGACTCTTAATTATTCAAAAACCAAGGCTGTTTAAACTTCTGGGCTTTGGTTTCTCCATTTTGAAAATGAAAATAATATATACCTTGCTTTCTTTATAGGGTTGTTTTAAGTATAAAATTATACAATAAATGGAATTTTTATTTCCATAAAAATGTGCCAAGGATCTAGATTTTTTAAAAACTGTCTTTTGTTTAACTTCTTTCCACTTATCCAGGAATGATGCAATCAGAGAGGAGCTTCCAGAGTTTGGGCTCTAGATATAGGCAAAACTCTTTCATGTATGATGTGAAGCGAGATGTGTACAATGAGGAGACCTTTCAACAGGAACACAGAAGGAAGACTGCTTTCTCTGGGAACTTGGACATCGACATCAGCACCGTCAGTCACCATGTCCAGTGCCGGTGCGTGTGTGTGATCATTCAGCTGCCACCAAGCTGGCAGCCCTAAAACTCTACTTGACACCTTTGGTGCCTACTTCTGTTTTCCTCCTCTGAACTCCTGTCATCAGAACCCTTAGCTTATTGCATAATTCCCCTACAGTTTTTTTGTGGTTTGTTTGTCTTGTAGCACCTTCTTTTTTTGTTTTTAATTTTTAAATTTTTAGTGTATTTTTGGCTGTGTTGGGTCTTCGTTGCTGCACACTGGCTTTCTCGTTGCTGCGCGGGCTCCTCATCGTGGTGGCTTCAGAGCACGGGCTCTAGGCGTGCGGGCTTCGGTAGTTGTGGCGCGTGGGCTCAGCAGTTGTGGCGCGCGGGCTCAATAATTGTGACACACGGGCTTAGTTGCTCCGCAGCATGTGGGGTCTTCCCAGACTAGGGATCGAACCCGTGTCCCCTCCACTGGC
Source organism: Balaenoptera acutorostrata (assembly GCF_949987535.1). Lineage (NCBI taxonomy): Eukaryota > Metazoa > Chordata > Mammalia > Artiodactyla > Balaenopteridae > Balaenoptera > Balaenoptera acutorostrata. The sequence continues at coordinate 68,679,366 of NC_080073.1, read as the reverse complement.
AGGCAGATTCTTAACCACTGCGCCACCAGGGAAGTCCTTTGTAGCACCTTGTTGATTATAAACTTCATGGACATAAAGACCTTGGCTGTCCCCCACAACATCTAGGGATGATATTTAATAAATACATTGTTTGATTAACCACCATTGCCACTCTCCTAACAACAACAACAAAAGCAACCGTGGTGAACTAATTAATGATAGCAGAATGACTATGTAAACCCTATAGTTCAGGGGCTCGTAACCTGTTTTTATGCTGTGAACCTTTTAGCAGTCTATCAGAGCTAATGAACATCCTTTCAGAATAATTTTTTGTTTTACTTTTTTTTATTGTGGTAAAATATATATAATATGAAATGTGTTGTTTTAACCATTTTAAAGTGTACAAATTAGCAGCATTAACGACATTCACGTTGTTGTGCAACCATCACCACTATCTATTTCCAAAACTTTTTCATCACCCCAAACAGAAACTCTGTACCCATTAGGCAATAACTCCCCATTTCCCCCTCCTCCTGCCCCTGGTAACCTCTCTTCTACTTTCTGTCTCTATGGATTGTGTATTCTAAATATTTCATTTAAATGGAATCAGACAATATTTGTCTTTCATGTCTGGTTTATTTCACTTAGCACAATGGTGTAGCGTGAATCAGTACTTCATTTCATTTTATGGCTGATGATATTCCATTGTATGTATGTACCACATTTTGTTTATCCATTCGTCTGTTAATGGACACTTAGGTTGTTTCCAATTTTTGGCTATCGTGAATAATGCTACCATGAATATTGGCATAGGGGTATCTGTTCAAGTCCCTGCTTACAATTCTTTTAGGTATACACCTAAGAGTGGACTTGTTGGATCATATGTTTAACTTTTTGAGGATTTTTTTTCATAGCAGCTGCAGCATTGTGCATTCGCATCAGCAAGTGTTCCAATCTCTCCATATCCTCTCCAACATTTGTTATTTTCCATTTTTTTAAATTATAGCCATACTAGTAGGTGTAAAATGGTATCACATTGTGTGTTGCTTTTTTTTTTTTGCATTTCCCTAATAACTAAATATGATGAGCATCTTTTCATGTGCTTATTGGTCACTTATGTATCTTTTTTGGAGAAATGTCTATTTACTTCCTTTGCCCTTTTAAAAATTAGGTTGTTTATCTTTTTGTTGTTGAATTATAGGAGTTCTTTATATATTCTGGATATTAAACCCTTATCAGATATATGATTTGCAAATATTTTCTCCCGTTCTGTAGATTGTCTGTTGACAGTGTCCTTTGTACACAGTTTTCATTTTAATGAAATCCTATTTATCTGTTTTTTTCTTTTGTTGCTTGTGATTTATGTGTCATATTTAAGAAACTATTGTGAAATCCAACATAATGAAGATTTTCCCCTGTTTTCTTCTAAGAGTTTTATAGTTTTAGCTCTTAAATTTAGATCCTTGATCCATTCTGAGTTAATTTTGTATACGGTATAAAGTAAGAGTCTGACTTAATTTTTTTCCATGTAGCTATCCCATTTTCCCAGCACTCTATGTTGAAGAGTCTATTCTTTCTCCATTGAATGGTCTTGGCCAGAATATTTTTAAATGCATAAAATACATAGTATTATAAAGGAAACCAGTTATATTGAAATATAGTTATCAAAATATGAAAATATCCAAAAATTATATTTAATGATTATGGGTCTAATAACTACCATACTTTCTAAGTAATGATGAATATAAATGCTATTTTAAGATATCTGCAGCAATTTTAATGTAATATGAAAATATTTGTGATTCTATTGGTGAAGAAGTCAAGCTCTGCTGATACTACTGTGGTTTGTTGTCAATGTTCATAACTGAAGGAAATGCTACATTTCAGTTAGGAGGTTAGTGAAAATAAAGATATAATTTTTCCTAAAGTCACATACCCCCGTGAGTTCTATCTAGAGACACCTTGGTCATCCATGGACCTCAGGTTAAAAACCCTTTGTGACCTACATCATGATATTAACCCTAACTACTCAAACCGTCCTCACTCACACTCCAGATTTATTAGTCCCTCTTGTCCCTTGATTTATCACTCACAATTGGCATGAGTTAGGTTACAAGTGAAGAAGGCCTCCACGCAACCCTATTGCAGATCTTCCTCCCTCTGAGCCTTCTCCTTTGCCCATATCCTGCCTTTTGCAAGTTGTGGTCTTGGATGTCCCTCCCCTGTCCTATATCACAACTCTCATTTTTTCTGCTCCAGGATGGGTCAGAGGTCATATATCAAAGACAGCATTGGGGGGCCACATTGGTTTTGTCTCTACAAAAGGATAATCTTTTCCTGACTTATACCTCATCATAAACAGGTACTACCAAAGAAATTTCAGCCTTATTCCCCTCCAGCTGCCCTATCCTTAGACCCTTAAATCTGACCCACACTGCCTCCCATGGGTTTTTATAGCAGTGCTTATTCCCTACTTCTAAAACAAACAGTTATATCCACTTCTGAATTTTAACCTGAAAGGTAGCACAGCACTGGTTAAGAGCAAGACTCAGAAGCCAGATTGACTGGTTGTGAATCCCAGTTCTGCTGCATCCCAACTGTGTGACCTTAGGTAAGCTATCCATGCCTACTGTGCTTCAGTATCCTCATCTATAAAATGGGGGTGATAAAAGCACCTACCTTACAAGGCAATTGTGAGGATTTAAAGAATATTTGTAAAACACCTAGCAAATAGTAAAAAAAAAAAAAAAACAATAATAATAATAATAATCTTTTAATTTCATCTCTTCCTTTCTGCAGAAAACCTCCTATCTTCCTTCATTTTCTCCCTTTTAGTTACCCAACTGCAATACTCCCTCTCTTTAAAAAAAATCTCCCCTGTGCTTTCACATCAACTCTTACATTCCTCACTTTTAAGATGCCTTAACTAGGATCCAGATTCATGTCGAAGTGCTTATAACTCTTCCACCACCAGCTTCAGTTTCTGTTCCTCTAACTCCTTCCTTGATCCCTGTCAGTCTTAGGTCCTCGTTATTCCATGTCCAGTTTATTTTATTGCCATGCCAAAGAGCTTTGATGACTCTCCCTAGGGTGGCTGGTCTTCCAGGGTGGCACATGGAGAGGAAGGGACACTGGACCAGATGCAGAAACAAATTGTCCCAATGCCATGCTGTATTCTCCCCCATAGAGGGCCATAATTGGAGACAGTACACTCTCCACACCCAGGGATTCTCATAAAAATAGCAATGTGGTGTTCTTTCTAAACCTATGGTCTTGCTTCTGGCTCCTGAGCAGAATTCAACAGCTGTCAATAGGAACTGTGATGGAATAGACTGGATAGAACACTGAACTAAAAATCACGAGATCTGGTTTCTAGCCCCAGTTCTGCCCACACTTGTTACTGTGACCTTGACAAAGACATTTACACTTCTTTGGCCTTAATTATCTTAGGGACTGTAATGCTCATAGTTGTTAGAGTCAAGCATATTGAAATTACTTCTTTTCTGAGCACACATTTTAGCCTTGCATACACTGAAGTTATATTTGTTGCTACAGTCAAATCCCAATTATTCAGCTACAGCTCAAACATGAAAAATCTCCATACTCTTTGTTTTCAGCCCATAATGAGATGTAAATAGCAAAAAGCAATTTAAAACCATATTAGCTTTACTAATGGATTAATTGATTAACAGATTGATTGATTGGTTTACAATGATTCTGCTGTTTTAGATGATCTAAAGGTTAAAGTAGGTTTTCTCAATCTCAGTACTGTTGACATTTTGGACCATGAAATCATTTCTTGTGGAGGACTGTCCTGTGCATTGTAGGATGTTTGGTGGCATCCCTGGCCTCTACCCACTAGATGCGAGTCGTGATAATCAAAAATGTCTCCAGACATTACCAGATGTCTCTTAGGAAACAAAATTGCTTCTGGTCGTTATCCACTGGGTTAAAAGATAATAAGGTCTTATTTTATTGCCTTTTCTTTCCATGGCTAATGCCATAAGCACAAGACTCCATATTCTATATTTTCTATAAATTTCTGCATATCACAGGTCAAAGCCATGTAGAGTTAATGCTTGGTAAAAATTTTAGTATACGGGAATGATGTGAATGTGTTAATTCCCTGCCACCCACCAATAGCACATCTCAAAAAACTGTCCTTACCAAGAGAAAGCCATAACAGTCCATTTTTCTACTGGAAAATTTTGGTAGGTTGAATTCTTTTCAAACATTCTGTAAAGCCACAGGCCTGATTCGTATGCTGGACTTACAAGGCTTAGTTCTTGTCATATATATGGCACTGGTTCTCAGTTGAAGGTGATACTGTCCCCCAGGGAACATTTAGCAGTGTCTGGAGACATTTTTCATTGTCACGACTAGGGGAGGGGATGCTACTGGCATCTAATGGGTAGAGATCGGAGACGCTGCTAAACATCCTGCAATGCACAGGACAGCCTCACATCAAAGACTTACCCAGTCCAATATGTCCAAATATCAGTAGTGTTAAAAGAAACTCTGTTGTATGGGAAGAAGAAGGTACTCACTATGCCTTTTCTTGGCCATGTGGGCTTTTTCTTTGGAGAACCTAATCAAGTCTCTGTTCTTTCTCACAGCTGCTCATGGCACAAGTTCCGAAGATGCATGCTTACAATCTTTCCCTTCCTAAAGTGGATGTGTTTTTATCGATTCAAGGATTGGCTTCTTGGAGACTTACTTGCTGGGATAAGTGTTGGCCTTGTGCAAGTTCCCCAAGGTAAGAAAGATACGAAGGTTTTTCACCCACAGACAATACATCAGACCTGGTCACTTGTCCAGAGTAAACAAATTACTTGTGCTAGATGACTAGAAAAAAAATGTGAATTCCATTCACATCATTACCATTTGTTTCCTTACCTGCCAAATTTCTAACTCTTCTAGGGTAGTTCCAAAAGTCTCAGTTTAGTTTAGACCCCTGATAATTTCTAGAGTATTTGTAATGCCTGCTCATGGTCATTTTTTGCTTAACTAGTCATTTTATACTCCAATAGACCTCACTTGGCATTGGTTTTACTTAAAAAGGTGAAGGGTAGGAAACACAGCATGCTAGCTTCCCTTCAGCAAGTCACACACACAGCAGTCCAGGGGCTACTCTTTGGTCTTACAAGTAGCAATTCAGATATAACGCAACAAGATCACACAGATAGGTACGGGAGCTATCTGGGCTTTAGAAGCCTCATTTCCCAAATAGGAACCAACTTCTCTTGTAATTCCCATAACTGATGCCTCCATGGGTCCCACAGCGACATGTCCAGTTACAAGAGTCATTGTGCTCTGAGAAGCTCAAAGCTAAGGCTTCCCACAAGATATTAATCTTTTTTTTTTTAAATTTTTATTTATTTATTTATGGCTGTGTTGGGTCTTCGTTTCTGTACGAGGGCTTTCTCTAGTGGCGGCAAGCGGGGGCCACTCTTCATCGCGGTGCGTGGGCCTCTCACTGTCGCGGCCTCTCCTGTTGCGGAGCACAGGCTCCAGACGCGCAGGCTCAGTATTTGTGGCTCACGGGCCTAGTTGCTCCGCGGCATGTGGGATCTTCCCAGACTAGGGCTCAAACCCATGTCCCCTGCATTGGCAGGCAGACTCTCAACCACTGCGCCACTAGGAAAGCCCCATATATTTTTTTAATGTAGAAAATTCAAAAGAATCTACAGATAAATTAATAGAATTAATAAGATTTTATCAAAGTTGCTGGATATAAGATGAGTAAATAAAAATCAATTACATTCCTTTATACCTGCAGGAAACAGAAAGTGAAAAAAAATTTTAAATACCTTTTACCAAAGCATAGTAAATATGAAGTAAGTTGTAATGAAACTAAGAAATGATGTGCAAGACCTCTATAGAGAAAAATATACAACTTTATTGAGAAATATTAATAAGGACCTAAATTAATTGAAAGATAGCATTTTCCAAGAATAGGCAAATTCTTTTTTTTTTTTTTTTTAATTATTTATTTATTTATTTATTTATTTAATGGCTGTGTTGGGTCTTCATTTCTGTGCAAGGGCTTTCTCCAGTTGTGGCAAGTGGGGGCCACTCTTCATCACGGTGCGCGGGCCTCTCACTATCGCGGCCTCTCCCGCTGCGGAGCACAGGCTCCAGACGCGCAGGCTCAGTAATTGTGGCTCATGGGCCTAGTTGCTCCACGGCATGTGGGATCCTCCCAGACCAGGGCTCGAACCCGTGTCCCCTGCATTGGCAGGCAGATTCTCAACCACTGCGCCACCAGGGAAGCCCGGCAAATTCTTTTGAAGAGCAACATGGGAGGATTTGCTCCTCCAGCTATCAAGACTGAATATAAAGTTATAATGTTTAAGATAATGTCCATCAAAAGTAGAAAGAATAAATAAGCATTCATATATACATATATTGGAATACACAGAAGGAAAATGAGCACTCTCAAGCAACTCACAGCAACATGGAAGATGCTTATATACATAATAATAAGAAAAATAAGCAGAAATAAAAATTGTGTACAGTGTAATTCCATTAATATAAAGTTCAAAAGTGGACAAACTAAACTATACTGTTTAGGGATATGTATACCAGTGGTAAAACTATAAAGAAAAGCAAAGAAATTATTATCACAAAAGTCAAAATAATGAATACCTCTGTGGGGAGGGATGGAGTTGTGATTAAAGATCTGGGTGGGGATAACATGGGTGTTTGTTTTATAAATATTTATTAAGCTCAACATCTATTTTAATGCACTTTCTATTTATATATTTCACAATAAAAATGGGAATTACTAAATTTATTACAAAACTATTACTAGACTAATTACTAAAAAAAGTAATTAAACAGTGTGGTGGACTTCTCTGGTGGCACAGTGGTTGAGAATCCTCCTGCCAGTGTAGGGGACATGGGTTCGAGCCCTGATCCGGGAAGATCCCACAGGCCACAGAGCAACTAAGCCTGTATGCCACAACTACTGAGACTGCGCTCTAGAGCCCGTGAGTCACAACTACTGAGACTGCGCTCTAGAGCCTGTGAGTCACAACTACTGAGCCTGCGTGCCACGACTACTGAAGCATGTGCGCCTAGAGCCTGTGCTCTGCAACAAGAGAAACCACCGCAATGAGAAGCCCGTGCAGCGCAACAGAGTAGCCCCTGCTCGCCACAACTAGAGAAAGCCCACATGCTGCAACAAAGACCCAACACAGGCAAAAATAAATAAATAAATTTATAAAAAAACAAAACAGTGTGGTATTACAGACTTAGACAATTAGGCCAGTGGAACAGAAAAGGGTCACACATTTATATGTTGCATGGTTTGTATCAGGTGTGTCACTATAGAAACAGACTTTTAAAAAATTATGTGAAACAATTGAATACTTATATGAAAAAAATCAATTTGTAGACCTCTACCTTACAGCATACACAAAAATCTATTCCTTGTAGATTAAAGACCCAGATAGGAAAGATAAAACTATAAAGATTTTTTTGGAATAATATAGGAGAATATCTTCATGGTTGTGAGGTAGAAAATGTTTCTTAAACAAGACACAAAAAGCACTAGCCTAAAAGGAAATGACTGCTAAGTTGAATTAAATAAAAGTTAAGAATTTCTGTTTATTCAAAGACATGATGAAGGTTGAAAAGCAAACCATAGAATACCCAACAAAGGACTTAAATCTATAATATATATATTCCTACATATCTGTAAGGAACTGCTAAGTAAAATTGATCAACATTATTGGTAATCAATGAAGTAGAAGTGGAAATTAACTAACTCATACACACTAAAATAAAAATTCTGACAGTATCATGTGCTAATACAGATGTAGATAATGGGAATTGTCATACGGTGTTGGTGGGAATGTAAATTGTACAACCATTTGGAAAACAGTTTGGCATATTCTGGTAAATGCCCCAGCAGTTATGCTTCAGGGTATATCATCTTGAGGAATTTATACATCTGTGCACCTGGAATCATGTACAAGAATATTCATAGCAGTATTGTTCATAATGGCCCCCAAACTGGAAACAAAGACAGGAGACTATGTAAGCCTGGAGACGAAGAGAATGGGGAACTGGCTGCCTGGATCCTGATGGCTTTTTAGTTCTGTTTCCAGTCTCTGATGAGGCCCAACTGACCTTTGTCCTCTTTTAATAAATTTCCTATTTGGGGAATTCCTTTGTGGTCCAGTGGTTAGGACTCAGTGCTTTCTTTCACTGCCAGGGCCCGGGGTCAAGCCTGGGTCGAGGAACTAAGATCCCGCAAGCTGGGCAGTGCGGTCAAAAAAAATTCTTCTCCTCTTTTGCTCAAGCTGATTTGAGCAGGTTTTCTGTTACTTGCAGTCAACTGAGGCTTGCTTAGGGAAAATATGTGGAAGGGGAACCTATAAATTACAAAAGACTCAAGAGACATATCTACTAATGTGAGGACCTCATTTGATATAAACACAAAGATTGTAAAAGAAAGCACAACATCAACAAAACAAAACACAACATATGATAGCAAATAACTTTTTTAAAAGATCACCCCCAAACCCACCATACCTCTGGTTCAAGGTCTCTCATGAGGCAAGCTGTCAGTTATATCAAGGCTCTACTGAGGCTGGAGGATCAGCTTCCAGGCTCACCCGTGTTTGCTGGCAGGCCTGGGTTTCTCACCATGTGGGCCTCTACATGGGCTGCTTGAGTGTCCTCACAACACGGCTGCTGGTAGGACCATGTGTGGGGCCCAGTGCAAGGTGAAAATGCAGAGTCTCTAGTTCAGAAATTATCCAGAATTTCAAGATGGTCAGAGTAGAGCATTAAGCCAAGCGTGGAGGCTTTCTAAGCCCAGGGCACTGTGTGATTGCATAGGTCACACACCCTTGAAGTCAACTCTGGCAGCTGATGACCTGAATGAAAGAGAGAGCCAGAGAGCAACCAAGACAGAAGCCACAGTCTTCCTGCAACCTAATCTCAAAAGTGACATCTTATCATTTTTGTTGTAGCCTATTTATTAGAAGTAAGTTATTTCACGCTTTAAGGGTGGAGCTCAGAAAAGGGCATGAATACCAATTAGCCATTGTAGATCATCTTAGAGGTGGTCTACCAGTACAACCGTATAAGAGAAATCAGGGAAATTTGAATATTGACTGGATATTTGATGATGTTAAAGAACCATTAATAATTTCTTAGGTGTGATAATGGTATTGTACTCAAAAGAGGGTGTTTTTTTTAAAGATATATACTGAAAATATGTACAGATAAAATGATTTAGTGTTTTGGATTTGCCTCAAAATAATATGGGATGGGAGAGGAATGGGGGCATTGATGAAACAAAATTGGCCATGAGTTGACCATCGTTGAAGTGGGTGATGGGTACTTGGGGGTTCATTATACTCTATTTTTCAATAAGTTTAAACTTTTCCATTAAAAAAAGCTTTGCTCGTTTAAGGCAATAAATTGGCTCACCGGACTCATAACTGATTTCTGATGAGCACACTGGTATGATGTAAATTGAAGAGAGTCCCTCAGGGCAGGAGCTGTGGACTTGAGACATCAAAGGATGACACCATGCATGTTAATCCATTTGCCTCAAAATTTCCAAATTCTCATGGTGCTTCTTAGAAAAGAAAGTAAGTATTGAAGAAGGAGCTGAAGGAAGAGACTGGAGTGGTTGGCATATGGAAGAGAGACAACACATACCAACTTGGAGTCACATCAGTTAAGTGTGACAATCCTTGCCTGTTCTCCAGCTTTTTCTCCAGCCCTGGAGGATTCCTAGGGCCTTCTTGTACTAGACTGGGGGTAAGAATGGGGCTGCTTCTGAGCTGTTGGAATTAAAGGTCTTATTGCTGTGATGTTTGCTTTCCATGATTTGCATGAAGGCCTCACAGTGAAAGGTGTTTAAGCCTATGATTTAGAATTGATGTGTAAAAGCTTGTGATAAAATAGGAAGAGAAGTTAGAAATCAAAGGAGATAATAAAAAGTACTAATTAAAGGCTGTATGCCAAGGGATTCTGTTACCATAGTCAGCTATATACATAGGTCATTTTAATTTTAAATATTCTTTACAGTTTTTATTTCAGGTGACTTTTAAAAGCCAGGCTACCTTTGCTTACTTAAATTATCTTGCTTTTCAGGCCTGACGTTTGGTTTGCTGGCAAGGCAACTGATTCCTCCTCTCAATGTCTCTTATGCAGCTTTCTGTGCTTCAGTAATTTATGGAATTTTGGGATCATGTCATCAAATGTCCATTGGTGAGTTCAGTGCCGGAACCACAGGAGGTGGATGAAGTCTCCATCTCAATCATTTACTTATTGCTAAGGAACCCAAGCTAAAGCTATGTTTAAGGTAAAAAGAAAGGAGGCAGAAGATGGATATTCTATCCATAGGGTTAGCGTTCAGATTTTAGAAATTGAACACTTCTTTTGTGATATTATTAATGTCACCACCAGACAAACAGGCCAGCAAGCTATTAAAGGAATTATAGGACAAGAGGTACTTTTCTTGGTGAAATTACCACATGTTGGAATCTGACTATCCTCAACCTGGAAGATCCAGAAATGATTTTGCCAAAACTCCTAGAGTGGATCCACTTTTCAGCTGTACCCATAATAACCAAAATCTGTGGACCTGATTTATAATAATCATGTCAGGGCTTCCCTGGTGGCTCAGTGGTTAGGAATCCGCCTGCTGCAGGAGACACGGGTTCGAGCCCTGGTCCGGGAAGATCCCACATGCCGCAGAGCAACTAAGCCCGTGTGCCACAACTACCGAGCCTGCACTCTAGAGCCCACGAGCCACAACTACTGAGCCCGTGTGCCACAAGTACTGAAGCCCACGTGCCTAGAGCCCGTGCTCTGCAACAAGAGAAGCCACCGCAATGAGAAGCCTGTGCACCGCAGCAAAGAGTAGCCCTTGCTCACCGCAACTAGAGAAAGCCTGCATGCAGCAACGAAGACCCAATGTGGCCAAAAATAAATAAATAAATAAAATAAATTTATATAAAAAAATAATAACAATAATCATGTCAGATTATTAATTTACTTTGAGAAAATGCTGTCATAGTAATCAAAGCACTCAAACCCACAGGATAAGCACTTTTCTTCCCTAAGTCAAAAGTCCATCTACTAATTTATAATTGGAAATGACTGTTACAGAGACCAGACTAGCTGAAGGTCATATAATTAGCACAATTACTTCCCCTAGGTGAACCTATACAGAAATCAAATCACAAAATGCCCTGAGAGTCTCAGAAGGGCATCGCCAACATTCACTCAGTAAAGTGCCTTTTTCTGAGCTTCCACATTGTATAACTGACCAAGCAACCAACATTGACCATTCTGTCACAGTTTTTCTCCAGGTGTGTTTGTATATTCAGTCCAGTTGCCATCCCATTCTGTTGAGTGCTCCTTTGCCTTTTTTAAGGACAATATCCCATATCTTTACTAAAATCTATTATGTGTTGATTTTACATTTGAACACTAAGAGAACTATTTTATTCCCATTTTTCCAAGTTCCCAGGGCACATTACAATCATTTCCAAATACTGATAACAAGGGCTACTAGAGTTTTGTTTCTGTTAGGTACTTTAAAGGTAAGATTTGCCTTTGCCTCCCTTATGTTGATAGTAAAAGTAAATGAAATTATATTTGAAATAGGTTTAGCTCCATGTCATTTTGCACCTATTAAATCCTTCATAAGTGTTAGGTATTATTTTTCTTCTTCTTCTTATTGATTAGCTTTGTTTTCTGATCCTTTCACCACCATCTCATTTTTTACCGTTTCTAAGAACAGGCACAGTGGCTGAGCCTGATATACATTTCTAGTCAATTTCTCTTTAATCCTACTCCATATGCCCATAACGCAAAGAGGTTAATACCTAGACCACCAATATCTAAAACTTGTGAGTTGGTTACAGTACGTGGAGCCAGAGTTCTTTTCCCTGCTCTTTCTTATTTCTTGGTGGGCACTTTCAAATAAGAAAAGTTTGTCAGATCAAGGGCAAAACATCAGACCATGCCTTGCTTTTGTCAATATCTGTCAGTTTACCTGGACTTAAAACCTCACTTTCTGCCTAAACGTTTTCGTTCATAGGTACATTCTTCCTTGTGAGTGCTCTGACGATCAATGTCCTGAGGACGTACCCATTCAACAGTGGCCACCTAATACTGGGAACTTTCATCAAGGATGACTTTTCTAACCTCTCCTTCTTTGAGAACTATAACAAATCCTTGAGTGTGGTGGCATCCACAACTTTGCTGACTGGGATTATTCAGGTAGGACCTGAGTCTCTGAACCACTGAAGAAGCAATAAATAAATAAAGGGTCTGCACGTGGACCCCTTCCTTTAATTGCTCCTGTTACCCATTGTGATATATCTGGAACTTAAGTGATTTAATTTTTCAAAAACTTATGGGTCTTCTGGATAGGCTGTCTCCTCAGTAACAAAACTTCTCCCTCCTCTGAAATCTACCACATTGGTTTAGGATGAGATACTCAATATTCTCATCAGTCCTTAATACTCTAAGACTAAAGAAGGGTCCCAGGGACTGTGGCCTAGAGTTCTACTCATGATTTCACGTTTTAAAAAATTTCTTTCTATTCTTTCAACAAGAATAGCATTCATGGGCTCACATACTGTATTTTTGGTTAGTGAGCATTAGAGTCAGACCTGAAATCCTTTTTCTGCAATGACAGGACTCAGCTAATGGACAGTATCAATGACTAATTAAAATATCAAACCTTATTTTGGGCAGTGTCTTTAATTTCTTCTGAGAGTCTACCATCTGAAGTGTCACCCACTGAACTAAAGTCACATATTTCAGTTTTATTTCTCTTTCTTCTCAGCTAACCTGCTCTATAGCTAATTTTCACTGATTTCCCCTGGGACCATCTTTTATTAGGCAAGGACTTATTGGAAGCCTACAAAGGCAGGCTATTATGGTAGGCTGACTCCAGCCCTGACACTTACCAGCTATGTGACTTACTTAAGTTATCTTACCTTCGTGGGCCTCAGTTTCTTCATGTTTAAAATGGGAATAATAATATTTGTATTGCAGAGTTCTTGTGAGGATTAAGTGAGAAAATGCATGCAAAGCATTCAGCCCAGAGCCTGTCAAATAGTAAGCATTAATAAATTATAATTACCAAGTATAGAGAAATGAAGTTGGTACTTTAATAGAGACCAAAAATTTTTTTTAAAAAGATATAATACCAAGCTTCCCTGATGGTGCAGTGATTGAGAGCCCGCCTGCCAATGCAGGGGACGTGGGTTCGTGCCCTGGTCCGGGAAGATCCCACATGCCGTGGAACAGCTGGGCCCATGCGCCACAGCTGCTGAGCCTGTGCTCTAGAGCCTGCGAGCCACAACTACTGAGCCCACGTGCCACAACTACGAAAGCCCGTGTGCCTAGAGCCCATGCTCTGCAACAAGAGAAGCCACCGCAATGAGAAGCCCGCACACCACAACGAAGAGTAGCCCCCACTTGCTGTGACTAGAGAAAGCCCGTGAGCAGCAACGAAGACCCAGTGCAGCCAAAAATAAATAAATAAAATAAATAAATTTATTAAAAAAAAAAAGATATAATACCTGTGTTTAAAATATTCAATCTTGTAGGAGAAGACAAAATAACAGGCAGTAAGTCAGCAACCTATTAATTATCTAAGTGGCCTTGGCAAGTTCTTTCCCCTTTTTTTTTTGTTGTTTTTTTTTTTTTTACTTTACTTTATTTATTTATTTATTTATTTATTTTGGCTGCATTGAGTCTTCATCGCTGGGCTTTCTCTAGTTCCGCTTAGTTGCAGTGCGGGGGCTTCTCACTGCGGTGGCCTCTCCCGATGCGAGCATGGGCTCCAGGCGCGCAGGCCTCAGCAGTTGTGGGGCACGGGCTTCAGTAGTTGTGGCGCACGGGCTTATCCGCTCCACGGCATGTGGGATCCTCGCGGACCAGGGATCGAACCCGTGTCCCCTGCATCGGCAGGCAGACCCCCAACCACTGCGCCACCAGGGAAGTCCCACTTTCCCCTTTTTTGAGTGTCATTTTTTTTTCATGTAATAAAGGAGGAGATATTCCATTTACAGGAAGATGGAATATATGTACTTTTGCCTATTCCTCCTGCTAAGAACAACTAAAAACCTTGGAAAATTATATACAAAACAAACGTAAAAAGACTCTGAAAGGTGAAGAGAAAAAGACAAACTGGCTCAGACCCAAGGAACAACACAGTGGTGAGTTCCTTGGGTTTTCTTTTTTGCCTCATATAGCTCAAACTTGGTGCTGAAGAAGCCAGAAACCCAAAATGCCAACACGGGCAGACCAAAAAAAGGCCCCAACAAAAGTCTGCTCTTTATAGCCACAGGACCAGGAAAGACTAGCAAGACTGAAAACTTTTACCCAATAACTGCTCTACTCCAGACAAACACCAAAAAAACCCCGCAAAAAACAAACCTGTGGTGTCATCCCCACTCATGCCAGCAAAGGCCAAGCAGGGAGCTCAAACTTCCACCCTCACCCAGCTGTAATGAGGTAGCCACCCGGGGTATTGTCAGAGAAGGCCAAATAGGGAGTCAAGACTTTCATCTCCACTGGGCAGTAATAAGACACCCTTCCTACTCCTTGCTGGGGTATATCAGAAAAGCCTAGTGAAGGGTCAGGTCTTTCACCACAACACAGCATTAATGATGACAACCCCCTCTTCAGCAGTGTCAATGGAGGCGATGTAGGGAGAAATAAAGGCATTTCTGTCTCTCCCAGCCAGGATGGGAGGCCTAGTGGCGAGCCAGAACTTCCATCCCTTCCCAGCAAAAATGAAGAGTCCCTATTGCCTCAAGTGTCAGTGGATTTTGAGAGGAGAACCTGGACTTCTGCCTTACCAGGCAGTAACAAGGTGGCACTTTCCCCTTCCCCTGCCAGCACTTTATCAAAATAAGCTGGCTAAAACAGAAGGTTTAAATAAGATCCAGAGTCTTATAGCATAGTACACAAAATGTCAACAATTAAACTGAAAATAACTTGTCATATCAAGAACCGAGAACATTTCAACTTAAATGAAGAAAGACAAGAAAAAGATGCCAGCACTGAGATGACAGAGATATCAGAATTATCTGGCATAAATTATAAAGCAGCCATCTTAAAAATGCTTCAGCAACCAATTATGAACATGCTTGAAACAAGTGAAAAAATAGAAAGTCTTAAAAAGTAAATAGAAGATGTAAAGAAGAACCAAATGAAAATATTGGAGCTGAAAAATACAGTAAGCAAAATTAAAAATTCAAAGGATGGGCTCAACAGCAAAATGGAGGAGACAGAGGAAAAAATCAATGAACTTGAAGACAGAACAATAGAAATTACCCAGTCCGAACAACAGAGAGAAAATAGATGGAAAAAAAAATTAGCAGAGCCTCAGGGACAAATGGGACTATAACAAAAGCTCTAAAATTTGTGTCATAAGCATCCCAGAAAGGGAGGAGAAAAAAGATGGGGCTGAATTATTTGAAGAAATAATAGCTGAAAACTCCCCAAATTTGGCAAAAAATATAATCCTACGGATTTAAGAAGCTTGGAAAAACCCAAAGAAGATAAATCCATAGAAATCCACATCAAGACAAATCATAGTCAACCTGTTCTTTTTTTTTTTTTTTAATTTTTGTTTGCGTTGGGTCTTTGTTGCTGCACTCAGGCTTTCTCTAGTTGTGGTGAGTGGGGGCCACTCTTCATTGCAGTGCACGGGCTTCTCATTGCAGTGGCTTCTCTTGTTGTGGAGCACGAGCTCTAGGCATGTGGGCTTCAGTAGTTGCGATGTGTGGGCTCAGCAGTTGTGCCGCGTGGGCTCAATAGTTGTGGCTTGCGAGCTCTAGAGTGCAGGCTCAGTAGTTGTGGTGCATGGGCTCAGTTCCTCCGTGGCATGTGGGATCTTCCCTGACCAGGGCTTGACCCATGTCCCCTGCATTGGCAGGCAGATTCTTAACCACTGAGCCACCAGGGAAGTCCCCATCGTCAACTTCTGAAAACTAAAAACAAAGAAAAAAAGTCTTGAAAGCAGTGAGAGAAACACTTCACCTACAGGGGGAAAATAATTTAAATGACAGCAGATTTCTTGTTAGAAACCATGGAGACCAGAAGGAAATTGCACAATATTTTTTGTTTGCTGAAAGAACTGTCAATCCAAAATCACAGCCTCAGTGAAAATATCCTTCAAGAATGAAGGAGAGGGATTTCCCTGGTGGTGCAGTGGTTAAGAATCCGCCTGCAAATACAGGGGACACAGGTTTGAGCCCTGGTCTGGGAAGATCCCACATGCTGCAGAGCAACTAAGCCCATGCATCACAACTACTGAGCCTGTGCTCTAGAGCCCGCGAGCCACAACTACTGAGCCCACATGCCACAACTACTGAAGCCTGCATGCCTAGAGCCCATGCTCCACAACAAAGAGAAGCCACCACACCAATGAGAAGCCCACACACCACAACAAAGAGTAGCCCCCACTCGCCGCAACTAGAGAAAGCCCACATACAGCAATGAAGACCCAACACAGCCAAAAATAAATAAATTAATTTAAAAAAAAAAGAATGAAGGAGATATCAAGACATTCTCAGATGAAGCAAAACTAAGAGAATTTGTCACCAGCAAGACCTACCCTAAAAGAATGGCTAATGGAAGTTCTCTAAACAGAAAGGAAATGATACAAGAAGGCATCTTGGAACATCAAGAAGGAAGAAAGAACAATGGAAAAGGAAAAATATGGATAAATATGGTAGTTTTCCTTGCTTCTTGGGTTTTCTAAATTATGTTCAATGGTTGAAACAAAATTATAACACTGTCTGATGTGGTTCAAAATGCATATGGAAGAAATATTTAAAACAATTCTTTTTTTTTTTAAGATTTATTTATTGATTGATTGATTGATTGCTATGTTGGGTCTTCGTTTCTGTGCGAGGGCTCTCTCTAGCTGCGGCAAGTGGGGGCCACTCTTCATCGCGGTGCACGGGCCTCTCACCATCACGGCCTCTCCCGTTGCGGAGCACAGGCTCCAGACACGCAGGCTCAGCAGTTGTGGTTCACGGGCCCAGTTGCTCCACGGCATGTGGGATCCTCCCAGACCAGGGCTCGAACCCGTGTCCCCTGCATTAGCAGGCAGACTCCCAACCACCGCGCCACCAGGGAAGCCCCCTAAAACAATTCTTTTATAAAAAATATAAAGGGAGGTAAAGTTTCTATAATTTGCTCAAACTGGTAAAATGTTTACACCGGTAGACTGTGATAAGTTATGCATATATAATGTAATACCTAGAACAACCACTTAAAATCTATACAAAGAGATACACTCAGAAACACTATAGATAAATCAAAATGAAATTCTAAAAAATGTTCAAGTAACCAATGAAATCAGGAAAAATAAGAGTTGAAAAACAGAGAAAACAAACAGAAAAATGGCAGACTTAAGCCCTAACATATTGACATTTACATTAAAGTTAGAGACTGACATATTTAGAAATATGCTGTCTACAAGAGACATCAAATATAATAATATAGACAGGTTGAAAGTAAAAAAATGGATAGGTAGATCATGCAAATATTAATCAAAGGAAAGCAGGATTGACTATATTAATATCAGATAAAGTAGACTTCAGAGCCAAGAAAATTACCAGAGGTAGAGAGGGACATTATATAATGATAAAAGTGTCAGTCTACCAAGAAGACATAGCAATCCTACATATGTATGCACCAAACAACAGAGCTACAAAATATGTGAAGCAAAAACTGATATAACTGGAGAGGAGAAATAGAAAAATCCACAATTACAGCTGGAGACTTCAACACCCCTCACTCAACAATTGATTGGACAACTAGACAGAAAATCAGCAAGCATATAATAAAATTCAAAATATCAACAACACCAATAGGATTTGAGACATTTACAGGATACTCCCACCAATAACAGCAGAATACACATTCTTTTCAACAACCCATGGAACATACAGCAAGATAGACTGTATCCTGAGCTATAAAACAAACCTCAATAAATTTAAAAGAATTGAAATCAAACAGTGTGTTCTCTGACCACAGTGGAATCAAACTACAACTCAATAACAAAAAGTTAACAGGAAAGTCTCCAAATATCTGGATACTACTCAACAGCATACTTCTAAATAATCCATAAATCAGGTAGGAAATCTCAAGGGAAGTTTTGAAAAAATACATTGAAGTAGGGACTTCCCTGGTGGTGCAGTGGATAAGAATCTGCCTGCCAATGCATGGGACATGGGTTCAGTCCCTGGCCCGGGAAGATCCCACATGCCGCGGAGCAACTAAGCCTGTGTGCCACAACTACTGAGCCTGTGCTCTAGGGCTGGCGAGCCACAACTACTGAGCCCACGTGCTACAACTACTGAAGCCCACACACCTAGAGCACATGCTCTGTAACAAGAAAAACCACCGCAATGAGAAGCCCGTGCACCGCAATGAAGAATAGGCCCCACTCGCCACAACTAGAGAAAGCCCGCGCGCAGCAACGAAGACCCACCACAGCCAAAAATAAATAAAATTAAATCTTTAAAAAAAAATACCTTGAAGTAAATGAAAATAAAACATACCAAAATTTTTGGAACACAGCTAAAGCAGTGCTGAAAAGGAAATTTATAGCACTAAAATGCATACAGTAGAATAAAGAAAATGTCTCAAATTAATAATACAAGCTCCCTCTTCAAAACCTAGAAAAATAAGAGCAAATTAAACCCAAAATAAGCAGAAGGAAGGAAATAATAAAGAGCAAAAATGAATGAAATTGGAAAGTTTACCTACTGATGATTCCATTTATGTAAAATTGGAAAGTTTACATACTGATGATTCCATTTATGTAAAATTCTTGAAGTGACAAAATTATAGAAATGGAGAATAGATTAATTGTCGCCAGGGATTAAAGATGGCTAGAGGTCAGAGGATGGAGATTGGAGGTAGAGATGAGAGGTGAGAGGCTATTAAAGGACAGCAAGAGGGATCTTTGTGCTGATGGCATTATTTTGTAACTTGGTTGTATTGATGTCAGTATCCTAATTGTGGCATTGTATCAATACTATAGTTGTGCAAGATGTTATCATTGGGGTAACTGGGTACACCGGATCTCTGTGTGTTGCTTTTTTACAATTGCATGTCAATCTACAATTATTTAAAATAAAAAGTTTAAATTGAAAAAAAAAGGTCTGAACTAGATACTAATATCTAACATTTATTGCTATATGCTGTCAATATTCAAAGCACTTTACATGTTTTATCTCATTTGATCCTCACAACACCCCCCTGTATGAGGGTAGGTATTATTCTGGTACTTATTTTAAAGAAATAAAGGTATAAAGAGGTTAAGTGAATTGCCCAAGGTCACATAACCAGTATGATTCCAAACTGGGATTCAGGTTCAGTTTGTCTACCTCTAGAATCTGTGCACTAGATAATCTTAAAGTGCAAACTAGTTTTAATAAAAGTGAAGTGTTTGTTGTCAAAAGAATATGAAGTGGGGACTTCCCTGGCAGTCCAGTTGTTAAGAGTCCACACTTCCACTGCAGAGGGCATGGGTTCGATCTCTGGTTGGGGAATTAATATCCCACATGATGCGCAGTGTGGCCAAAAAAAAAAAAAAAAGAATATGAAGTGAAGGAATAACTTTTAGGTGGGATGGAGTTGTCTGGGAAGGAAACAACCATTTATTGAGGCTTTCCTTCATTCACCAAACATTTAGTAGAGAACTTCCTCAGCTTATGATGGGGTTACATACTGATAAACCCATGGTAAGTTGAAAATACTGTAAGTCGAAAATACATTTAATACACCTAGCCTACCAAACATCATAGCTTAGCCTGGCCTACCTTAAACGTGCTCAGAGCACTTACATTAGACTACACTTGGGCAAAATCATCTAACACATTATCTATTTTATAATAAAGTATTGAATATCTCATGTAATTTGTTGAATACTGTACTAAAGGTGAAAAACAGAATGGCTGTCTGAGTACAGAATAGTTATAAGTGTATCAGTTGTTTACCGTCATGATTGTTTGGCTGACTGGGAGCTGTCGCTCACTGCCACTGCCCAGCATCACGACAGAGTATCATACTGCATATGGCTAGCCCAGAAAAAAAAAATCAAAATTCAAAGTACGGTTTCTACTGAATGCATATGCTTTTGCACCATCGTAAAGTCGAAAAAAATGTTAGAACCATTGTAATTTGGGAACCGTCTGTACTTGTTTTCAATAAGGGTGGCAGATAGGTTTCATGTCACAGACCAATTCTTACTGACAATTGATGCCTAGAAAATTACATTAACACCAGATTCTGATGCCACATCACAGCTGGGTAAGGAAGAGTTCTATGGTTAATTATAGATATTTACCATTTACAAGGTGGAAGGAAGGGATGGCATGAAGAAAGAATGGTACATATTTGCATCTGTCACTATTTTCAGATTTGAGCTAAGTGTTTTACATGAATTATGTAGTGTAATCCATACAAAACACTGCATGTTGGGTATTATTCATTCTATGGGTGAGGAAACTGAGGTTCGGAGAGTTTAATAAACTTGTCCAAACTCACTCAGGCAGTGAGCGGTAGAGCCAAGCATTGAAGCCAAGTTCTCCATCCCCAGGAATCATGCTGTTTGCACCACACCTCCTGAAGAAGAGAAGTTTTATTGAGCTTTTGAAAGAGATGATAAACATGGATTGGCAAAGAGATGGCAGAGGGGTTTGGGCATAAGCACAGAAGTAAAAATCAGCCAGTCACACAAATGACAGGAAGCACATTGGCCTGACTAGAGTAAAGGAGCATACTGGGCAGTAATGACAGGAGATTAAGGGAGACAAACTGCCCAGCTAACTGAAAGCTTTGAAACAAAAAGCTTTTAAAGCTAATACATTTATTCTTCCAAGTTTGTTTTCTGAGAGTTCCTAGTGCAGTGGAAGATAAAGCAGTGACAATAGAAGACTTCACGACTTTTGTATTTCTTTCCCCATCTTCTTCATTGGGCTGTGTCATTTTTCTTAACCTACCCTCTTAAGAGGGTTGGGGCTCACCCTCTATCCATAATTTTACAATTTTTTTTATTATAAAAGTGAACATGTATATTGCAAAAAACTCAAATAATAAAAAAGTGTATAAATTACAAATATTGCCCCAAACTTTTAATCCCATTCCCCAAAGGTAACTTCCATTAATAGTTTGGCGTCTATCCTTTTAGATGCTTTGCTTGTTTATTACATAACATTTAAAAAATATATTTACATATATATGCATGTGTACATGTAAAATGCTGTATCATACATGTATTTATGTACAATCCTGAAGACATAAATTCAGTTTAATCATTCTTCGTAAAGATAAGCGTCAAAGGCCAAAAAGTTTAAGCTGGAACCCAGTTTGTTTTAATATTTTCCTTTGCGAAAAGCTGCATTCCTCACAGGGATATTAACCTCTCATGAAGAGGGCTATCAAAGCTTCTAGTGAAAAGGGCTTTGAAAAGGCAAGGTCTTGTTCTGATCACTTTGTCACTGTTAACGCCACATCAACAAGGTCAGTAGATTCTAGAGTAAGAACTTAAGCTTATGAACTCGTGAAGAAAGGAGTGTGGTCTTACGTCTGTAGGAAACCTCTGAATCAACCCCAAGGACCTACCTTAGCTCATCAATTTCTGTTGATTAGGGAAAGAGGAACAAGAGTTATCAAAGGGGCCTAACTTAACTTTTTTGTTGGAACCCCTCTGGAGTTTGCCTAATGGTGACATTGCTGGTTTGATGACATTCCTCCTCACTCTGGTTTTCTTTTCCATCTGAACCCCCTACAGCTATCAATGGGCATGTTAGGTTTTGGCTTCATTATCACTTACATTCCGGAGGCTGCAATCAGTGCTTACCTGGCTGCCACGGCACTACACATTATGCTGTCCCAGTTGACCTGCATCTTCGGGATTATGATTCGTTTCCATTCTGGTCCCATCTCCTTCTTCTATGTGAGTAATTTCTACCCTCACCTAGACTTACAAATGCCCCTCTCCTTGCCTCCAAAAAGAAGTAGACCCGAGTGGAGAGACTCCTGCATAGGCAGCTGGGTCAAGAGGGTCCTAGAGGGGCTTCCCTGGTGGCGCAGTGGTTGGGAATCTGCCTGCCAATGCAGGGGACACGGGTTCGAGCCCTGGTCTGGGAAGATCCCACATGCCGCGGAGCAACTGGGCCCGTGAGCCACAATTACTGAGCCTGCGCGTCTGGAGCCTGTGCTCCGCAACAAGAGAGTCCGCGATGGTGAGAGGCCCGTGCACCGCGATGAAGAGTGGCCCCCACTTGCCGCAATTAGAGAAAGCCCTCGCACAGAAACGAAGACCCAACACAGCCATAAATAAATAAATAAATAAATTAATTAATTAATTAAAATTTAAAAAAACAAAAAAACAAAAAGACAAAAAACTCCTGTCAGGAGGAGTTTTATTAAAAAAAAAAAAAAGAGGGTCCTAGAAATAATTTCACCTCTTCTAGATTTACAGTCTTGATTAATTGCAGGTGCCAGCTGGACCATGTTCCCAGATGCATTAACCATTTCACCCCAGCCTTTTGAACCAACATGATTTACATTAAAATTTGGTCTTTGAGATACTGTATCTATCATACTTCTTTCCGTTACATGCCTCCTGAAAGACATATATCCTAAAACATAATATATACAGAATATAAAATGCAAAGTAGTCCCTGAATGCAAGAATGGCCTAGAAGCCAAGCTAAACATACGTGGTCTGGGAAAATTGATAAAGAATAGGCTAATAAACAGAACTCCTGGGTCCTTTCCACTACACTGAAACATAGAAAGTGTATTATCTTCTTACTGGACATTATAGTCTTTTAATATATTGTTTTCAATTAAAAAAATATGTATCCACCTACTTGCTCTCACTGTTCTAGTAATGCTCATAAAGAACTCTGTGCCCAGTGACACTGCCTAGGGACTTCTTTTTGAACTAATTTAGAAAGAGTGTCATTTTCTAGATTTAGGCAATTATTACATCCCTTTCTAAGCCTCTGTAATTTTGTTTTCTTTCAGAACATAATTAACTACTGTATAGGTCTCCCCAAAGCTAATTCCACCAGCATCTTACTATTTCTAACTGCTGTTGTTGCTCTGAGAATCAACAAATGTATCAGAATTTCCTACAATCAGTACCCCATCGAGTTTCCCATGGAAATTTTTCTGGTAGGTGTTTTCATTTTGTTTTGTTTTGTTTTGCTTTTTATTGGAGTATAGTTGCTTTACAATGTTGTGCTAGTTTCTGCTGTATAGCAAAGTGAATCAGTTATACGTATACATGTATCCCCTCTTTTTTAGATTTCCTTCCCATTTAGGTCACCACAGAGCACTGAGTAGAGTTCCCTGTGCTATACAGTAGGTTTTCATTAGTTGTCTATTTTATACATAGTAGTGTATATAAGTCAATCCCAATCTCCCAATTCATCCCACCCACCCCCCTTCCCCTGTTGGTATCCATAAGTTTGTTCTCTACATCTGTATCTATTTCTGCTTTGAAAACTGGTTCATCTGTACCATTTTTCTAGATTCCAC
This sequence comes from Balaenoptera acutorostrata, assembly GCF_949987535.1. Lineage (NCBI taxonomy): Eukaryota > Metazoa > Chordata > Mammalia > Artiodactyla > Balaenopteridae > Balaenoptera > Balaenoptera acutorostrata. Next base: position 68,655,813 of record NC_080073.1, on the reverse strand, counting down.
ATATATGTGTTAATATACCATATTTGTTTTTCTCTTTCTGACTTACTTCACTCTGTATGACAGTCTCTAGGTCTATCCACGTCTCTGCAAATGGCAGTATTTCATTCCTTTTTATGGCCGAGTAATATTCCATTGTATATAGGTACCACATCTTCTTTATGCATTCCTCTGTGGATGGACATTTAGGTTGCTTCCATGTCCTGGCTATTGTAAGTAGTGCTGCAATGAACATTGGGGTACATGTATCTTTTTGAATTATGGTTTTATCCAGGTATATACCCAGGAGTGGGATTGCTGGGTCATATGGTAATTCTATTTTTAGTTTTTTGAGGAACCTCCATACTGTTCTCCATAGTGGTTGTACCAGTTTACATTCCCACCAACAGTGTAGGAGAGTTCCCTTTTCTCCACACCCTCTCCAGCATTTATTGTTTGTAGATTTTTTGATGATGGCCATTCTGACCAGTGTGAGGTGATACCTCACTGTAGTTTTGATTTGCATCTCTCTAATGATTAGTGATGTTGAGCATGTTTTCATGTGTTTGTTGGCCATCTGTATGTCTTCTTTGGAGAAATGTCTATTTAGGTCTTCTGCCCATTTTTTCATTGAGTTGTTTGTTTTTTTCGATATTGAGCTGCATGAGCTGTTTGTATATTTTGGAGATTAATCCCTTGATGGTTGCTTTGTTTGCAAATATTTTCTCCCATCCTCTTGGTTGTCTTTTTGTTTTGTTTATTGTTTCCTTCGCTGTGCAAAAGCTTTTAAGTTTCATTAGGTCCCATTTGTTTATTTTTGTTTTTATTTTCATTACTCTAGGAAGTGGGTCAAAAAATCTTGCAGCAATTTATGTCAAATTGTGTTTTGACATAATTTGACATTTGACAAATATGTCAAAGAGTATTCTGCCTATATTTTCCTCTAAGAGTTTTATAGTGTCCAGACTTACATTTAGGTCTTTAATCCATTTTGAGTTTATTTTTGTGTATGGTGTTAGGGAGTATTCTAATGTCATTCTTTTACATGTAGCTGTCCAGTTTTCCCAGCACCACTTATTGAAGAGACTGTCTTTTCTCCATTGTATATTCTTGCCTGCTTTGTCATAGATTAGGTGACCGAAGGTGCGTGGGTTTATCTCTGGGCTTTCTATCTTGTTCCATTGATCTATATTTCTGTTTTTGTGCCAGTACCATATTGTCTTGATTACTGTAGGTTTGTAGTATAGTCTGAAGTCAGGGAGTCTGATTCCTCCAGCTCCGTTTTTTTCCCTCAAGATTGCTTTGGCTATTTGGGATCTTTAGTGTTTCCATACAAATTGTAAAAATTTTTGTTCTAACTCTGGAAAATTGCCATTGGTAATTTGATAGGGATTGCATTGAACCTGTAGATTGCTTTGTGTAGTATAGTCATTTTCACAATATTGATCCTTCCAATCCAAGAACATGGTATGTTTCTCCATCCGTTTGTGTTGTCTTTGATTTCTTTAATCAGTATCCTATAGTTTTCTGAGTACAGGTCTTTTGTCTCCTTAGGTAGGTTTATTCCTGGGTATTATTCTTTTTGTTGTGGTGGTAAATGGGATTGTTTCCTTAATTTCTCTTTCTGATCTTTCATTGTTAGTATATAGGAATGCAAGAGATTTCTGTGTATTGATTTTGTATCCTGCAACTTTACCAGATTCACTGATAAGCTCTAGTAGTTTTCTGGCGGCCTCCTGAGGATTTTCTGTGTATAGTATCAAGTCATCTGCAAACAGTGACAGTTTTACTTCTTCTTTTCCAATTTGGATTCCTTTTATTTCTTTTTCTTCTCTGATTGCCGTGACTAGGACTTCCAAAACTATGTTGAATAATAGTGGCGAGAGTGGACATCCTTGTCTTGTTCCTGATCTTAGAGGAAATGCTCTCAGTTTTTCACCATTGAGAATGATGTTTGCTGTGGGTTTGTCATATATGGCCTTTATTATGTTGAGGTAGGTTCCCTCTATGCCCACTTTCTGGAGAGTTTTTATTATAAATGGGTGTTGAATTTAGTCAAAAACTTTTTCTGCATCTACTGAGATGATCTTATGGTTTTTCTTCAATTTGTTAATATGATGTACCACACTGATTGATTTGCATATATTGGAGAATCCTTGCATCCCTGGGATAAATCCCACTTGATCATGGTGTATGATCCTTTTAATGTGTTGTTGGATTCTGTTTGCTTGTATTTTGCTTAAGATTTTTGCATCTATGTTCATCAGTGATATTGGCCTGTAATTTTCTTTTTTTGTGATATCTTTGTCTGGTTTTGGTATCAGGGTAATGATGGCCTCATAGAATGAGCTTGGGAGTGTTCCTCCCTCTGCAATTTTTTGGAAGAGTTTGAGAAGGATAGGTGTTAGCTTTTCTCTAAATGCTTGATAGAATTCACCTGTGAAGCCATCTGGTCCTGGACTTTTATTTGTTGGAAGATTTTTAATCACAGTTTCAATTTCATTACTTGTGATTGGTCTGTTGATATTTTTTATTTCTTCCTGGTTCAGTCTTGGAAGCTTGTACCTTTCTAAGAATTTGTCCATTTCTTCCAGGCTGTCCATTTTATTGGCATAGAGTTGCTTGTAGTAGTCTCTTATGATCCTTTGTATTTCTGCAGTGTCAGTTGTTACTTTTCCTTTTTCATTTCTAATTTTTATTGATTTGAGTCCTCTCCCTTTTTTTTCTTGATGAGTCTGGCTAAAGGCTTATCAATTTTGTTTATCTCCTCAAAGAACCAGCTTTTAGTTTCATTGATCTTTGCTATTGTTTTCTTCATTTCTATTTCATGTATTTCTGCTCTGATCTTTATGATTTCTTTCCTTCTACTAACTTTGGGTTTTGTTTGTTCTTCTTTTTCTAGTTGTTTTAGGTGTAAGGTTATGTTGTTTATTTGAGATTTTTCTTGTTTCTTGACGTAGGATTATATTACTATAAACTTCCCTCTTAGAATTTCTTTTGCTGCATCCCATATGTTTTGGGTCATCGTGTTTTCATTGTCATTTTTTTCTAGGTATTTTTTGATTTCCTCTTTGATTTCTTCCATGATCCATTGGTTATTTAGTAGCATATTGTTTAGCCTCCATGTGTTTGTGTTCTTTACAGTTTTTTTCCATAATTGATTTCTAATCTCATAGCGTTGTGGTTGGAAAAGATGCTTGATATGATTTCAATTTTCTTAAATTTACGAAGGCTTGATTTGTGACCCAAGATGTGATCTATCCTGGAGAATGTTCTGTGTACACTTGAGAAGAAAGTGTATTCTGCTGCTTTTGGATGGACTGTCCTATAAATATCAACTAAGTCTGTCTGGTCTAATGTGTCATTTAAGGCTTGTGTTTCCTTATTAATTTTCTGTCTGGATGATCTATCTTTTGGTGTAAGTGGGATGTTTCTGGTAAGTGTTTTGATACTCCAAACTCATGGTTCAGATCATTTAAAATACATATTTTTTAAATTAGATTAAAAGCAAGTAACCTCGGAAGGGAAATGTTCATAGGAGAATTGTAAAAATAATATTTTTAAAATGTATGTTGAATTGTGACAAAGCTGAATACATACATTTAGTTAGCTTATATTTTTTAAACATTCTTATTTTTCAAAGGACTTTTATCTGTTGCCTCTTTTTCATACTATTTGAAAAATAAGGGTTTTTTTTTTCCCATTATGACAGTAATACAGGCTCATTCTAGCAATTTTTTTTTTGGCCATGCCACGTGGCTTATGGGATCTTAGTTCCCTGACTAGGAATCAAACCCAGGCCCCCAGCAATGGAAGCATGGAGTCCTAACCACTGGACCACCAGGGAATTCTAGCAATTTTGAAAAACAGAAAGAAAAAAAAAGGAGGAAAAGAAATTCCTATAGCTGCACTATCCAAAGTCAACTACAATTGATATTTCTGTACTTTCAGTTATTCACACCTTTTTTCTTTCAAACAAATACATGACAGGCCTATGCTCAGTGTTGATGAATTTCTGTATTCTTTTATGTAGAGGTTTCATTTCTATTTTAATATAGCAGCAACCACACTGTTATTCAGCCTCCTTTCATTCTCCTTTTGCTACAGTAAAGGAATTGAGGGAGATGAGATGTTCAATGAAAACTAATCCATGTCACTAAGTGGGAGAGCCTGGGTTTGGGGAGGAGGGGCTGCTGGGGAAGGTGTGTGTTTATGTATATGTCCTAGGTTTTTTTTAACATCTTTTTCTTTAGATCAGGGGAAATGTTAAACTAAATAAATATGATTGTTTTCTCTCTTTTCGAGAATATTAAAAAAATGTTGTCTAAAGATAACATTTCTTGTTTGTTTTAAGAAATCTGGGGGAATTCCCTGGTGGCCCACTGGTTAGGACTCCACGCTTTCACTGAGGAGGGCGTGGGTTCAATCCCTGGTCCAGGGAACTAAGATCCTACAAGCCGTGCCATGCGGCCAAAAAAGAAAAAGAAAAAGAAATCTGATAAAATTTATCTTTTGCAGTTAACATTTTTGCAATAGTAAAGACATTTTCATAAGTAAAGCTCAGGTTTTTGGAGTCAGCATTTCTCTTACAAGGATCAATAAATCTTTGGGTGTCCATGAGCATTATTTTCCCTTTAAGAAGTGCTCTGTGATAATTAAAGTTCACCGTGTGCTCCCCTATATTTCCCAGCTGCCCTTGTAGTTAGGCAGGACCATGCAACTTTGGGGTCAAAGCATAGGCGAATAGGCATGAGTTCCCATTGTTCCTTCTTCCCCTGCTGTAGTAATCATAGGGGCTATATGTTGAGGTGATAGAGTCTCCAGGTAGAATTAGCCTGGATCCCCAAGGCAGTATTTGCAAAGAAGCTGTCCTGAAGAGACACTGACCCACAGTGGACTTTGTGTGGGTAAAAAAACAACTTTCAAGTGTTAGGGCACTAAGATCTCATGGTTTGTATATTGCCACAGTATAACATATTCTATGCTAACTAATCCAGGTCCATACTCTTCATGATTGAAAGAGTATAGGAATTGCTTTGGAAACTGAGACCAAGCTCTGTCTCATAACTGTTGTCTACTTCTTGTGGAGGTGCATATCCTTTCTTCCTTGGAGTAGTTAAAAAGCTATCAATTCATAAAGGCCAAGAGCTGAATGGCTGCTTTTACAAAAGACCTTCCAAAACACTGTATACGAATAGTGGGGCCCTAGAACCCAGGGGACAATGTGCATATGGAGTTTGGGGAGTGGAGTCAGAGGCAACCTCTCCTTCTCTTGGAACCAAGTACAGCTCTGGCTTCTTAGGAAACTGAGGCTTTGGAGTCACCAGCAGATGGCATCTGTGACACAGACATCAGCGCACTCTCTGTTTCTATCTCTGTTTCTGTGTCTCTCTTTGATTCCAGCTTTATTCAGGTATAAAATTATAAGATAAGATAAAAAAAAATTATAAGATATTTAAAGTGTGCATCATGATGATTTGATATAGATATACATTGTGAAAGGATTTCCCCCATCTAGTTAATTAACACATCCATACCCCATACATTTATCTTTTTTTTTTTTTGGTGAGAACATTTAAATTCTACTCTCTTAGCAATTTTTAAGTATATAATAAAATGTTATCAACTATAGTCACCATGTTTTATGTTAGATCCTCAGACCTTATTCATCTTGTAGCTGAAAGTTTGCACTGTTTTACCAACCTTTCTCAATTCCCCCATCCCTCAGTCCCTGGCAACCACTTTTCTACTCTCTGTTTCTATGAGCCAGACTGTTTTTGTTTTTGTTTTAGATTCCATGTATAAGTGATACCATGCAGTATTTGTCTTTCTCTGTCTAGCTTATTTCACTTAGCGTAATGCCTTCAAGGCCCATCCATGTTGTCACAAATCAACCCTCTTTTAAGAGACATCAGCAGCAGGGATCATCGTGATGTTCCTTTAAGCAACCTCAAAGGCAATAACATTAACCTGGGTTATTAGGAAAGGAGAGAAGTAAGAGTATAGAGGATGCTGTGGGTTGACTGTGGCTGACAGATTGGTTTGTGAGCCACAGATAAGACATTCCTTTGGGGAATGCTATAAGTAATTAGGATGCACCATGAAGTGAAGTGGAGGAATAAACTGAGGTCCAGCAACAAATGGAGGTGGAGACTTAGAATTATTGCAAATTAGGCATTAAACATTTTTTTTTAAACTTTATTCTATAAATTTATTTATTTATTTATGGCTGCGTTGGGTCTTCGTTGCTGCGCGGGGCTTTCTCTAGTTGTGGCAAGTGGAGGCTACTCTGTTGCGGTGCGCGGGCTTCTCACTGCAGTGGCTTCTCTTGTTGCGGAGCATGGGCTCTAGGCGCCAGGGCTTCAGTAGTTGTGGCACGTGGGCTCTAGATCACAGGCTCAGTAGTTGTGGCGCATGGACTTAGTTGCTCCACGGCATGTGGAATCTTCCTGGACCAGGGCTAGAACCCATGTCCCCTGCATTGGCAGGCGGATTCTTAACCACTGTGCCACCAGGGAAGTCCCGGCATTAAACATTTGTGTGACCTGATTTATCCTCAAAGGTTATTGAAGCCTGCAATACACTACTTATACACATGTCAAGTCAAGTGATTGGGAACATTTTCTACTATGTAGCAGGGATTAGAGATGTAGTTTAGAATTGGAAAAAGACCTCCATGTTTCGCTTGGAAATGAGGAAAGTAGGAGAGGGAGGATGAGAGCTGCTATGGTGTAGCGGGTGAAAAGCTTTTCACAACACCCCATAAGAAACTACTGTTAAGATGTGCTGGAGATGGGCTTTCCCGGTGCCACAGTGATTAAGAATCCGCCTGCCAATGCAGGAGACACGGGTTCGAGCCCTGGTCAGGGAAGGTCCCACATGCTGTGGAGCAACTAAGCCCGTGCACCACAACTACTGAGCCTGCGCTCTAGAGCCTGAGAGTCACAACTATTGAGCCCGTATGCCACAACTACTGAAGCCTGCGTGCCTAGAGCCCGTGCTCCACAACAAGAGAAGCCACCACAATGAGAAGCCCACGCACCGCAACAAAGAGTAACCCCCGCTCGCCGCAACTAGAGAAAGCCCGCGTGCAGCAACAAAGACCCAATGCAGCCAAAAGTAAAATAAATAAAATTAAAATATATAAATATTAAAAAAGAAAAAGATATGCTGAAGGAGGGACTTCCCTGGTGGCGCAGTGCTTAAGAACCCGCCTGCCAATGCAGGGGACTTGGGTTCGATCCCTGGTCTGGGAAGATCCCACATGCCATGGGGCAGCTAAGCCCATGCGCTACAACTTCTGAGCCTGTGCCCTGTGAGCCCCAACTACTGAAGCCCATGCGCCACAACTAATGAAGCCCGCACGTTCTAGGGCTCACGTGCTGCAACTACTGAGCCCACTTGCTGCAACTACTGAAGCCCATGCGTCTAGATCTCATGCTCCGCAACGAGAGAAGCCACTGTAATGAGAAGCCTGCGCCCCGCAATGAGGAGTAGCCCCCGCTCGCCACAACTAGAGAAAGCCCACGTGCAGCAACGAAGACCCAACGCAGCCAAAAAAAAAAGAAAGATGTGCTGGAGGAAACTGCACATACCCTCCAATCTGTCCTTTAGATGGTAGTCTCAAATATTAAGGGAAAATTTTAAGGCAATATTTGGGATCCAGGTAAAATAAACTGACAAATAATTCACGAGTTTCATAGATGTAAGAAATTGTACATACTGTATGTTCATAATTAATGTTTGTGTATGTGTGTATTTGTATATGTGTATATTTAAGCTATATAGCAAACACCAAAAAAAAGCATCAATAGTAGTTATCTTTGGGTGATTTATTTCTGCTTTTAAATTTTTCATATTTTCTCTATTTTCCTTAATGAGCAAGTGTAACCTTTATACTGGAAATGAAAGAGTTTCTTGGCCACTTGCCACACTTCTTGTCCCTTAACTATATAAAGATCACAACTTTTCTGTTGATCCAGATCTTCCTTCCATTCTGATCTGCAGGCTTCCTAGGGGTCATCATCTGACCACAGCATCACAGGTAAACCAACTGCTATCCTGCTCAGTGTCTGGCTGAACTCTTAGAGTAGATGCTGGGAAAATATTTATGTGTTAGTAGGGATAATGGGGTAAAGCAACTATATATTATTATTTTAAAATGGGCATTGAGTTCTCTCGTCTCTGCTTTAATTTGCTTTGGTGTGAGGTCTTTATAAGGTGTAACAGCTGCTAGCTTGTCTGTTTTCCCTCTAACAGACATTAGAAATGGAAGGGAGACTTGGCATTTCAGAAGGAAATGAAAGGAGAAAAAAAAAGCAAGTAATTGCTTTGCTAAAGCAATTTTTCGTGTGTGCTATCAAATGCTGCTCCATCTTATTAACAGTTATTAATGATTATCAATATACCTCAACAATCCCCCAGAGGGCTTACTTGTATTGGGACAGTGTATCTAGATTTTAAAACTTTTAAAACTGAGGTCTTGGTACAGCTATTATCTGAAAACATGTTTATACTTGATCCAGATTATTTAAAGTTGGTGAGGAAAGAGAAGTCTAGGGCAACCATTTTTTCCTATTACTATGTCAGAGACCAAGCCTGAATTTGTTTTTCATTCTGGTTACAGTGCTAAAAAGAGTTCAGGAAACCAAAAGAGTCGGGGAGGACTTCTGCCTTTGTTGCTCCACTGAACTGGCACTGCCTCTTTCTCCAACCTTCATGTATAGGGACTGCCGCGTATTGCATTCCCTGTGCTGCCAGAGGCTATGGGCACCTCTGCTCTTGGAAGCAATACATAATATTTAGATGATCACATGCCTTTTCTTTTTAAATCCCTACAGATTATTGGCTTCGCTGCATTTGCAAACAAGATAAACGTGGACACAGAAAACAGCAAGATGCTCATTGATATGATTCCTTACAGGTTGGTAACTCCACTTCTCAAGACTACTTTTCCCTTCCTGTTAACTCCTCTTAGCCTCTGACTACATAGCCTGATTGGTATCATTGACCAAAACAAACAGAGTGCCAGTTAGTTCTCAGCAAGGATGGGTTTATTCGGGATCAGCAAAGAATTGCAATTTGGGGTCTGCAACCGTGGCGAGTCACATGCAAGTCCTCCCACAGCAAGGGAAGAAGTTTTTATAAAGGAAAAAATAAAATTGGAGTTGGGGGTGGCTATGGTAAACAAAAAATCTATGGCTTTTCATTGGCTGAGTCCTTTGCCAGGAAAGAAGAGGAGTCTTTCTTCTTCCTGTTGGGCTCTGCAATGGTCACAGGGTGTGAGAACTCCCCCTTTTGGTCTCCCAACTCTACTTAATTATTTTCTGTTTATTAATTTTTTTTTAAACAATATTCTCTGCTAACAGTCTCTGGCCACAGCCAAATCCGGGTCATGGGCTCAAGTTCATTTTAGAACACAGAGGACAAGGGCTAGGACAACCGCGTTCTTCTCTGGTCAGCCTTTGACTCTCTTCCCATGGTTGAGCCAATCCCCTTACCCAAGTAAACTGCTGGATGCACTGAATACCAGAGAGACTCATGCATCTTTCTCACAGCACATTATGAACCTTCTCAACCTCCATACCTGTCTGATTAACTCTCAAGGATGGGACAAGAGATACCTCTGTTTTCCTAACCTCTCCCTGGGGTTCAGTGCTCAGGAGGTGAGCATTCCTTCTGTCTTCACCTACTTAGACTGAATCAGTGTCCTTGAGCAACATTACTTCATCACTCTGAGTAGAAAGCCTTCTTCAAGTAGTCTGGCATATGGAGTTCTTAAGGACTTGCAATTAATTTACATTATGATTCCTACCAGTAACTATGGGGCATCACTCTTGCTTCTGTTAGGGAATTATAGTTTCTTTAACCTTGACCAGATGAATCACTTTAGCTAAGAAAGGCAGCATACCACAGTTTCTTGGCTCAGGAGAAGGCTTTTGAAGAGCATTGTTTATTTCCTCATGTTCTTCAATAGGGAATACAGCAAAGAGTCAATGATATTGGCTAGCCCCCAGCATACAAAACAGAGGCTACTTTGATGCAACCAGATTGAATTAATCTCATATCCTACCAGTTCTCAGTGAAATCTAATGATGATTAAATACATTTGAAATTCTGTTCAATTTTTTTAAACTGTGAGCAGGCAACCTAGGTACCAGGGAATACAATGGTAAATAAGACTTGGTCTCTGCCCTCAGGAAAAAAAAATGACAAGGGCAACAATGGGATTGATGCTTTACATAATTATTTTATGTCATTGTTCCTCACAGTAATACTATAAGGAAGATATTATCTCCTTTTTATGGCTCAGGAAACTAAGGGTTACCAAGTTTAAGTTACTTATCCAAGCTCACACAGCTGGTCAGTGTCAGAGCTACTATTTGAACCCATTTCTATTTAATTCCAAAATCTAGTATAATATCCCCTCTATTATACTTACTTAATACGCTTCTGTTATTAATGACTTAAAAAGCACACAATTAACATTTGCTTATATTTCATCATAAGATTCAAGGGTATAGGTAGAGAAACAAACATTTCAAAAATCTAATTTTAGGTATTGCTTTGAACTCCCTTTTTATTACCTGTTTATCCATGGTTGCTAGGGACTAGAAAAACTGAACAATTTAGGTTAGTTCCTTCCATGTCCATGTCACCTTTTAACTAAATTGCTGATGAAGAATTGAATGTTACAGAAAACAGCAGGAAGGAAAAAAACAGTAGTTTATGCTGTTATCATACTAAATATTTAAGGTTTACTAACATAGATTTGGGCAATAGATTCATGAAAATGAAAATCTTTTGTGCATCAAAAGACACTATCAACAGAGAAAAAAAGACAACTCACAAAATAGGAGAAAATATTTGCAAATCACATATGATAAGGGATTAACATCCAAAATACATAGAGAACTCCTAAAACGCAACAACAAAAAACCAACAACCTGACTCAAAAAGTGGAGAAAGGACTTGAATAGACATTTTCCCAAGGATGATACACAAATGGCCAATAAACACATAACATGCTCAACATCACTAATCATTTGGGAAATGCAAATCAAAACTACAATAATAGATGCCACCTCACACTCATTAGTATGACTACTATTGTTTTAAAAAAAAAGACGAAAATAACAAGTGTTGGTGAGGATGTGCAGAAAATGGAACTCTTGTGCACTGTTAGTGGGAATGTAAAATGTACAGCCACTGTGGAAAGTAGTATGCTGATTCCTCAAAAAATTAAAAATAGAATTGCCAAATGATCCAGCAATTCTACTTCTGGATATATACCGCCCAAAATTAAAAGCAGTGACTTGAAGATATATTTGTGTACCTATGTTCATAGCAGCATTACTCACAATAGCTGAAATGTGGAAGAAACAGAAGTGTCCATCGATGGATGAATGGATAAGCAAAATGTGTTATACACATACAATAGAATATTTTTTTGACAGTAAGAATATAGTTTTATTTATAGAAGTAATAAAAGGAATATACCACACAAGTATTTTACACACAAAACACCTTAGACACAAAGATATGGAAGTGAATTTTTAGTTTATTCACATTGAGTCTAGAATACTAGGTTACCCATTGTCACCTTTAAAAAACAGAATCTTGTCACATCTCTTGAATACAAATTAAACAGCTCAGACTGAGTTGGTCGAGGTCACATAGAATCTGGAACTCACTCTAGTCTGTGCCTTTACCCTAACTCTTGAAGCTGCTACACTCATGACAGAATAATTCAGTGGGTGGTGAATCAGACAAAACAAACATCAAACAGACTCTCCTTCACAGCATGGCAGGTGTGAGGGAAAGATAAACTTTAAACAAAGCTGTATTTATCTCGCAACAATGCCCCAACTGGAGCACTTTTTTTTTTTTTCTGTAGACAGATACTCCTAACACACGACTTTTCTGCTGCTCAAGAACCTTCAATGGCTCCCCAGTGCCTATGAACTCACAATGGCAGCATGTTAAGGCTGGACTTTTCTTGTTTGTGACTAGCCCCAGTGGCTTAGCTGAAATTGTCTAAGATTTGATTGGAATTCAGTATTAATTGTGAAGTGGGAGAGAGAGACTGAAGGCTTCATAACGGTTCTGGAATGTGCTTAATTTGGGCACTGAAAATCCAAATATTTTAGCATTCAACTCCCCTCATACAATAGAATATTATTCAGCCTTAAAAAGGAAGGAAATTCTGACATATACTACAACATAGATGAACCTTGAGGACGTTATGCTAAGTGAAATAAGCCAGTCAGAGAAAGACAATTACTATATGATTCCACTTATCTGAGGTACTTAGTAGTCAAAATCATCAAGACAGAAAGTAAAATGATGGTTGTCAGAGCTGGGGGGAGGGGGAAATGGAGAGTTATTGATTAATAGTTATAGAGTTTCAGTTTTACAAGATGAAAGAGTTATGGAGTAGGTGGTGGTGATGGTTGCACATTATGAATGTATTTAATGCCACTGAACAGTACATTTAAAAATGGGTAAGATGGTAAATCATGTTATGTGTATTTTCCCCAATTAAAATAATTGGGGAAAAAAGGTGTGGATAAGAATCAGAAGCAATTTTTACAAAGGACAATGACTAAAATTATACCCTAAAAGATTTGAGTTTGACTAGAAGGGAATACATTGAGCTTTTTAGCTCTAAACCATCTTAGATATGATATAAGCCTATTGCTTACCCACTGGTATGGTCTCAAACAGTGTAAATAAACTATTTTTCATCAATTTTTGTAGTTTTGCCTGTCCTATTTGTTGCCATTGGTACATGGCAGAAACCTTGAACTAGAAGATAGCAGGGCATGTTCTCTTAATGGCTTTTGTAACCTGGCTTGATTTGCTGGCAGTTTTGGCAAGCTGCTGCCTGAGTTGCTCTTCTTAGCTCTTATTTTTATTTTTTAAAAAAGGGTCAGACCTTTTGATATGGATGATAAAGTACGATAAGGTTGGAGTGGGGGAGATGCCAATAAATGATTCCTGCTATCTAAGAATAATTCCACCATTGTATTCCAGCTTCCTGTTTCCTGTAACGCCAGATGTGAGCAATCTTACTGAAGTTCTTTTAGAAGCGTTCTCCTTAGCTTTAGTGAGCTCCTCTCTGCTCATATTTCTGGGCAGGAAGATTGCCAGTTTCCATAACTATGATGTCAATTCCAACCAGGTGAGAGGACAGGCCTTTCTATTACTTTCTCTGACCCTTTAATCTTTGTTCTCTAACCTTAGCCTGCAGTTAAAATGAAGACTGGATTCTTCTGTAACCAGAGAGTCACTTGGACCATGATTTGAATTACAATTACCAAAGGATGTTTTAAAATTATTTATTTATTTATTTTTGGCTGCGTTGGGTCTTCGTTGCTGCGCGGGGGCTTTCTCTAGTTGTGGCGAGTGGGGGCTACTCTTCGTTGCGGTGCGCGGGCTTCTCATTATGGTGGCTTCTTTTGTTGCGGAGCACAGGCTCTAGGCACGCAGGCTTCAGTAGTTGTGGCACGTGGGCTCTAGAGCAGAGGCTCAGTAGTTATGGTGCACGGGCTTAGCTGTTCCACGGCATGTGGGATCTTCCCGGACCAGGGCTCAAACCTGTGTCCCCTGCATTGGCAGGCGGATTCTTAACTACTGCGCCACCAGGGGAGTCCTACCAAAGGATTTTTGAGAAGTGTGGCATACTTAACTCTGAAGCCACTTGAATTAATATGCGTGTTGTTACTCTAGAACAGATATGGTGTAGGGAGGCAAGAAGGTAATGTATGGCATCATGTTGTTAAGCTAGCAGAGTTCCTCTCCTCTTCTTTTATCTTCCTTTCCACCAAGTCCTTAGAAGTCAACCACATGCCAAAGCACAATAAGAAATGCAGTGGAGGGGTTCCACTGCAATGCACTCCAATGCAGGGGGCTCCGGGTTCCATCCCTGGCCAGGGAACTAGAGCCCACGTGCTGCAACTAAGAGTTCGCATGCCGCAACTAAAGAGATCCCGCATTCCACAACGAAGACCCAGTGCAACCAAATAAATAAATAAATATTTTTAAAAAAGAAATGCAGTGGAATATCAAAACTAGGCTAATAATACAATTAAGTTGACCTCCCAGAAATAGTCCTTGTCATTTTTTTTTTTAGTCTCCGACCATTTTGAGTTTGGCCTTTTCCCTAGAAATTAAAATGGGAATATGGGGACTTCCCTGGCGGTCCAGTGATTAGAACTCGGTGCTTTCACTGCCGTGGCAGTGGTTCAATCCCTGGTCGAGGAACTAAGATCCTGCAAGCCGCTTGGCACGGCTTAGTGGCCTAGTGGTTAGGATTCTGGTCTTTCACTGCCTGGCCCGGGTTCAATCAGTGTCCCACTTTGACCTTAGGATAGTATAGAGGGAAGCAAGAAAAATAGTACTATATTTCTCCCTGTCATCCTAAATTCCCAGCAATCATGCAGAAGAGAATAATAAGGCAAATGTCTCATTTACTCACTTTGAAAAAGGACTTTCCTTATGATCTGTAGCTAAAATGAAGGAATCAGATTTGCCATCCTTCACTTCTTTCCAATAATATTTCAGTGTTATTTGAAGTGATGTAAACAACCCTGTCTTCATACATAAGAAATAACAGTATGCCTTTAGTTCAAACTCAAATCAGCCTTCTTTGACAAACAGTGGGCCTAAAGTATTTGCCATTTCTTTACAGGATTTAATAGCCATTGGCCTTTGCAATGTCGTCAGTTCATTTTTCAGATCTTATGTTTTTACTGGTGCTGTTGTCAGGACTATTATCCAGGATAAAGCTGGAGGAAGACAACAGGTATGTGAAATAGAATTTGATCTCTAATATAGAAAGACACTTAGGTCTATTCACATGTATATTCACAGAAGGGGATTATACTAGTTTAACCATGTTACTGTTTTAATGTGATGCTTGTTTGGGAAGAATTTGGATTTCATGCTTGGCTTAATTTTTGCTTAGATTTTGTCTTAAAAGCTATCTGTCAATGTGGAACTTGAAAGTCATTTTCTATAAAAATACTCTTCTGTTAAAGGCTTCTATGTATTAGCCCACAAAAAGCTACTTTCCATGTAACATACCTAAAAGATAATATTTCAGATAAACCAACCATCACCTATTAACATTTTTTTCTATGGGGAGATATATTCTCAGCCCTAGTCTGGGAAAGCAATAATATAACTCTCTCCTTCCCGACAGCAGAACTAGAAACTTTCCTGGTTTCCTCAAAGGGCATGACAAGAGGCTTTCATGATAGAGAATAAAGTCTTTGTCTAGGTGAGCTTAGGGAATTTATGACCATTCTACCTTTGTGTAAGAGAAAATTATCTAGGTCAGACTCTCTTCAGGTATCCTGAATTAGTAAACTAAATATACAGGGGTATGGAAGGGAAGAGGGAAAGGGAAAATGTTGGCAGAGAAGGCTCTAAAGGCAAGCTCTCTGTCTAATTGTAGGTAAGAGATTTTTTTTAAATTTATTTATTTTTGACTGGGTTGGGTCTTCGTTGCTGCACGCGGGCTTACTCTAGTTGCGGCGAGTGGGGGCTACTCTTCGTTGTGGTGCGCGGGCTTCTCATTGCGGTGGCTTCTCGTGTAGCAGAGCACGGGCTCTAGGCGTGTGGGCTCAGTAGTTGTGGCTCGCGGGCTCTAGAGCGCAGGCTCAGTAGTTGTGGCACGTGGGCTTAGTTGCTCTGCGGCATGTGGCATCTTCCTGGAGTAGGGCTCGAACCCGTGTCCCCTGCATTGGCAGGCGGATTCTTAATCACTGAGCCACCAGGGAAGCCCTGGCAAGAGAGTTTTTAAGTCCAACGTTCATGAGTTTTAAACTGACCAGATAAAAGTTACAACTTGACAACATGAGAGGTGTCCCATCTCAGTTATATAGCATGAATAAATGTCAAACAACTATCAGAATTGAACCTGGAGTAAGCCCATGGAATGAGTCGGGGATCAGGAAGCACAGAAACAGTGACAGAAGTCAAAGACAAGCTTAGGCCACAGCAGCACAGTAGGGAGGTATAGCCATGGTCAAAAAGTGAAGTGTCAAGAATGGACACTAAATTTGAATGGGGAAAGATAAAGTGTCACAGTCCATGGGTAAATATAAGTGAAATATAAGGTGAAAGCCAATAAAAGTCAGAAGATTGGGCAGGGGTGAGAGCATGGGTCTAGAGTAAGCCCATACCATATGATTTTATGTAGACTGAGTTTTTTTGTCATAGAGCTTCTGCCAGACACATTGGCCTTTAAGGTGTATGTAGCTATTTTGCACTACTATTTGACCAAAAGAAGGAAGATGAGTTATGTTAAAAAGAAGGATGTTCTATGCAAGTGTGAAAAAAATTTGAAGTCAAAATGAGAGGATTTTATGGTAAGAAAAAATGGAAATTCCAGACATTAGTTCCCACTAACTTGTGACCACACACTTTGTTTATTTAGTATACAAGCATAACAAATTTGGGGAGAAAAGATGCATGTGGTTGGAAAAAACTAAATCACGGTGCAGGTAAAATTAAGTGCAGAATAAATACAATACATTTTAAAATGCCATAAATATTGCAAGAAGGAGAATGATGGATGAAGTGAGACTTTCATGGATCATTGCAAGAGGGTTAGGATATGTATAGATGGAGGGAGGGAAGAAGGGCTTCAGTTCAGCCTCAGAGTTGCCTTTATCCTGTTGGACAAAGTGCCTGCTTCAAAGGTTGCCGATGGCTCTCATTCTGTTTTCTGCTATGGCTTTGTTTTCCCCTACCAATGACATCTCTCTTTGTGGTACAGTGACCCTTCAAAGGGAAGTATGTCCCCAGGGATACTGGTAAGTCCTTCCCCAAGACCCTGACTTGCCCAGGGCAAATTGCTGGTTCAAGCAGAGAATGCCCCTGGCCCTGGCCCTCCACATTGGAGCTACCCCACCTCCAGTAAGTTTCTGATCTGGACTCATTCAGCCTTCTTCACCCCATAGCAGGGGTTATTCTCTCCACCCTTTTTCTCTGGGGACTTTTGATTCACTCTGCCTGAGAACACCCCCACTTTTTCAAAGCTCCTCAGGACTGCAGGAAAGAGAGGCTAGGGGGTTGGCTCTGAACCTCTCCGACATGACTTGTCACCAAGAGCCACTTATGTATATATGTATTATGTATGTGTGTATGTATGTATGTGTGTATGTATGTATGTCTGACATAAATACAAACTGTATAAAATGTGTCTGAATTTCACTTTAATTTCTCCCTGTCTAGAACCCACTTGTCTTCACTGGTTGCAGCAAAACCTATCAGCCCTTCCAGCCATGGCCTGGGCCTGCTCATCCAGTTCTGACCACTATGCTTCCCTCTTCTCTATGATTGGGTTCCTTTCCTTGTTCTCTGCTTTCCAAGGACCAGCCTTCTTGCCTTGTCCCCAGGGTCCCAGAACTGCTTTTAAAAATGAGTTATTATTTTAAAAAAGAAAAGAAAAAAATTATCAAAGAGAGAAATGAGCTGTGTTCTTTTTAGAGGAAGCAGATAGGACAGTGGAGAGAGCCTGGATTTTGGAGTCAACCGGTCAGGTAGATTGAAACCTGACTCAGTAGTTCTAGATGTGTGACCTTGGGCAAGTTACTTTCACTTTCTGAGGCTCTAGTCCTCATCTGTAAAATGGGGATAAGGATAACCTTTCAGTTGTGAGAATTAAACTGGATGACAATAGTGCCCACCATAGTGCGTGTCACTTAAGATGTTCAAATATCAGAGCTTCTACCCCAGGTCCCTAGTGCCCTGGCTGGTCCATGGTAATGTACTGTCCGCTGCTTATGGAGCATTTGGTGTCTGAGGGTCTGCATGTCAGTAGCGGCTGTGTTTTATGGGACCTCACATTGCCTCGAATCCCCAGAAAGAACGTAGAGTCAGTCTTTGTTCAAGAAAGCCTGGAAAAGTGATGGAAAATCAGAGCAGAAAAGCAAAACATGCATGAGATGTAAAGTTGTACATGCTCATTGTCTCTAGACCCTGTTCAGGCACTGAGTCTGGGATTCTGAGAGCCATCAAGCATCCTCCTAAGGCACAATGCCACCAAGGATGGCCCTCTGATCCCAAAGCCCACTCCTTTGCGTGTGCAGCCATGGGGGACACACAATTATTGGCAGGTCTCCCTGAGCAGCAAGTTTTATGGGATTCAGTGTCTGGTTTGTACTCAATTTAAACTAGGTTTATACAGCTAATTTTGGTGTCTGTATGTCTTCGCTTCCTTAAAAATAATCAGAAGGGGCTTCCCTGGTGGCGCAGTGGTTGGGAGTCTGCCTGCCAATGCGGGGGACACGGGTTCGAGCCCTGGTCTGGGAAGATCCCACATGCCGCGAAGCAACTAGGCCCGCGAGCCACAGCTACTGAGCCTGCGCGCCTGGAGCCTGTGCTCCCAACAAGAGAGGCCGCGATAGTGAGAGAGGCCCGCGCACCGCGATGAAGAGTGGCCCATGAAGAGTGGCCCCCGCTTGACGCAACTAGAGAAAGCCCTCGCACAGAAACGAAGACCCAACACAGCCTAAATAAATAAATAAATAAATTTAAAAAAAAAAAAAAAAAAAATAATCAGAAGAATTTTGGAGAAAGGAGTAGAAGGAAGGAAAAGTCCTGATATATTTTCCTGTGCTAATCAAAGCAGTTTCTTCTAATAGTGCAAGACCGCCTGAAGCTAGACCCTAAAACTCGGTGCAGCAACAGGCTGATATATGTACATTGGCTGGAGGAACTTATGGCTTCAGTTACCTTTTCTTAGTTCCACAGTGTATAAAATGTTTGCCATGAGAACTTCCTGAGTTTCAGTTACAGTGATCCATTTTCCTGAATCCTACTCCCTACACTCTTCTCTCAAGGTTCAACTTTTCCATGTTGGGTTGGTCCCATTAGCTGTGCATCAGCTGGGATGGGGAAAGAAGGAAGTAGGATGTTAATTTCATTGCAATTATTTTCAGCGATACATTTATATGGCAGATAGCAGTGAGTAATGAGAGGGAATCCAGTAGGAAGTTATTTTTTTCACACCTAATAAAAAAAGAGAAAAAAAGTTAGAGAATCATTGCTGAGTGGTCATTTAATGGTTTAGATTTAAGGTTGCTTGTTCTTGCTTGTATATGCCATTGTTTTGATTTGTGGTTACAGTTTTATTCCCCCTCCACCCCCATCACAGTGGGAAATTACACTGCTTTATATTATTTTTTCTTAGTAAGGGCTTAAACAATGGAAATTTATCAATAGAGGATATAATGAGTTCAAGATTATGTCCAGAGAGCCTTGAGATTATAAAGGGAACTATGCTTCTTAGCTTTCTACCTGTATTTGCCAATCTGAATCACTGCTTACCAAGTAGTACTGAGCCCAGAGTAGTCAACCCAGGTGGGATAGGATCCAGAGCTCCTATATACAACCCTGACTCATGTTCTTAACCTTTTTTGATGGCAGTGAGGCAGAAGGAAACTGAAGTAGGAAAATCAGAAGTGAATATCATGGTGTTTTTAAGATGAAGCACCACTGAAGCTGTTAGATGGGAAGCTATCCAGGCTCCAAAAGAGCGAGGTGGAATGGTTGGGATTTTAGGGCTGACAGTGATGAGTCTACCAGGGCTTTTCTAAACTGTTCAAAGAAGGGTTAAATTTAGGATGAAGTGCAGGCTGGATTTTAGGAGACTTCAGATTCATAGCACAAAGCTATGGCAAGAAAGATTCAGATATCCAAGACAATCTGGGACTTTTCAGAAAGCCTTCATACATCCAATCAACATGTATTTATTGAGTACCTAGTATTGTGTTTAGCACTTTGACAGGACCTGAAAATGTCAGTTCACCAAAAATGCACTTATGCTGGATGGTTATACTCAACCCCTTTTAAGAAAAAAATGACATGCTTCTCACCAAGCAGAAGGCCTCAGTTGCAGACAGGGACCAATACATTCCTGATGGTCTCTCTCCAACTGGCTCTGTCTCCTCAGTTTGCATCTCTGGTAGGCGCAGGTGTGATGCTGCTCCTGATGGTGAAGGTGGGACGCTTTTTCTACAAACTGCCAAATGTAAGTAGAACTAATCAAATAACTAAGTCAAGAAAGAACGGATCTCCAGATTACATCTTGGTGGGGCATCTCTGAGGAGAACTGCATTCAACTGATCCCCAGTGGTTGCCCCAGCCTATTTCTAGCTCCTTTTCTTTAAAATAACAGCCACTGCCTCACAGGATTGGGAGTTAAATAAGATAATATGTATAATATAGAGAGAACGGTTTTGAGCTAGTAATAAGCACTCAAACAATTGTTATTCTTCTCGTTCCCGTTAATTTTTTTTTTTTTTTTTTTGCTTAAGCTATAAAGTAAGCTTTGGAAGTAAGGATTCAGTTAAACATGACCAAAATAGACTTCTGATGCCAGAACACCCAATACCACCACAGGCTTGGAAGCTCATTGTGCATTCATGCCATCTGTTTTCCTAAATAGTTTCCAGAAGTCCTTGTTCTGCATTCATGTGAACTCAATCCCCCTACTGCTGCCACACTGCCTCTCGGTCAGTTCAGAATACTAAAGGCAGCATCTAAAAATTGAGTTTTAACTCTGTGCTCAGCTAGGATGCCCTATATACTTATGTGCCATTTCTTCCCTTTGTGTGAGACGGATGACCTTACATTTAGAGATGCCAGGTGCATTAATTACGAGCTATAATCGATTTGTTCTAAGTTACAATACAGATCAATGCCCAGTCATCATAATTTCCTTTTAAATTTCCTTAATGTTCCCTTTAGCCATTTTTAGGTAGTACTAAGGGAGCGGGGAGGAGATTTTATTCCTGGTGCAGCAGCTTGGTTACACACTGAGGTGGCAGTCCCTAAGCTGGAGTGGTTGTAAATATTATGCCCATCCTTTTGAATGCGTTTATTCCACCTGGTAAATATCAGGTTTCAGTAGAGCAGGACCATCTCAAGGCTGTTGGTGCCTTCTGCTCTTGTGATTCAGGGACCTTGGAAACCAGCCATGGAATATATGCATGGTGGGTGGTATTAAGCTTCTGTTTATCACACAAGCTGTCCTCTGATTCCCAGCAGAAGCCATCTACAGAATTTAGTTCATATAGCACCTTTGGTGCTATAACTCTTGGGAGTCTATTTTCGGAGGGCCACTCACTAATTTACTTTGAACAATGATATTTTTCCATTCTAGAAGAGTCAGAATTTTAAAAAATCTCAAATAAAAATCTGTCAGAATTCACTGAAGGGTAGTGATAAAAGTAGGTAAGCCCTCCCTTACTATAAATATGTTGGGGATAGAACAGCCCTTGCTTTTGGCCAACCATGTTATGGCATGTTATTTTTACATCATCTAGTTAGGATGTTTCTGGGTGAGAAAATGTGAATACAATCTGATCAGTGGAATATCTGAATTTCTATAACACTGGGACTCTATGAGTATTAAACTACGAATGATTCCTTCCTTCTTTGAATGACTGTGGATAGCTTGTTGCAAAATCCTTAGGAGAGTAATTGGTGGAACATCCTGGCTAGGATCTCAGCTAGTTAGCAACAGAACCAACATAAATTTTTTAAAAATGTAATACAGGGACTTCCCTGGCAGTCCAGTTGTTAGGACTTCGTCTTCCAGTGCCCAGGGTACGGGTTCGATCCCTGGTCAGAGAGCTAAGATCCCACATGCCTCATGGCCAAAAAACCAAAACATAAAACAGAACAAATATTGTAACAAATTCAGTAAAGATTTTAAAAAAATAGTCCTCATCAAAAAAAAAATCTTTAAAAAAACCATAATGCAAATAGTATATTCAATATTGTTCCAATTTTGTGTGAAAAAATACATAGGCTATACCAAAACGTTAACAATAGTTATCTCTTGTATGATGGAAATTATATATAAATTCAATTCTTCTCTACACATGAGCATGTTTTATCTTAATATTAAGAAAGGTAAAAATTTTATTGTATATTATGTCATGAAAAGATTTGTTTCCTCTTCATACTCCATACCTCAAGCCAAAAATCTGGTAAAAGCCCTATGAAGTTGAATTTCTTATCTTTCCTACCACATCTCCCTGCAAATTGTAGAAATTTGGGGAGATTCTTGACTGGAAAGAAGATGAAGATGGGAAACAAGTAATTTCTGCTGACTTCATCTTTGTTCTTCCCTCCTCTACTGACCTGTTAAGACCAAGTGGTCACTGAGTAACCTCAGAAAATAAGAGTAAGCTTGGATCCAATCCATTCCTGATGATAGGATCAGTTCTAATTCCCAGGCAGAGTATATAGAAGAGAGGATGGCTAGGAAAAGGATGAGAATTGTTTCTTAAAGTAGGTTCAATTCTACTTTGAGGCCCTGATGATTTTACATCCCTATGAGTATCCATCTTCATTTTCTTATATTTAAGATACTTTCTTTCCATTAGAAAGGGAGACATGCTTACTTTTAAAACTTTGGAAAATTCACAATAGATAAAAATCTATTTTTTAGATAGACTGGTTACACACTGAGGTGGCAGTCTCTGAAGCCATAGTCACAAATAAACCACTATTAACATTTTGGCATGTATCTAACCAATATTATTCTCTATAAATGGATAATACTTTGGGTAATTGTGATCTAACTGTACAATCTGGTATTCTTGTTTTAATTTAATATGTAGCATGATACTCCGTACTATAACTTAATCATCTTAAATTAGGTTATCTGCATTTTTGTTATTATAAATAACACAACAGTGAGCAATTTTGTACATCTACCCTTTTCTATATTTAAGATAGATTTCTAAGAGTAAAACAAAATTTCTGTGTGAAAGCATATTAGCATTTCTTGATATATTGCCAAATTATTTTCCAGAAGGGCAATACTCAACGCCCATTTTTATGGAATGTCCTCAATGTTTTAAATTTGCTAATTTAATTTGATGGACAAAAAATTGGTATCTTATTGTTGAAATAATTGTAGTACATCATGATTAGACTTGAAAAAAGCCCAACTATTTCAGCATTCCTGTGAGTGGAAATTCTCTTAGTTTGTCATCCCTTTTGAGAATGGTTTCTAAGCAACATCGGTAACATAGATTATGTCAAGCAAACTACACAAAGCAAGGCCAAGTAGGTAAAGATAAGAAAAATGGCCAAAGGTGCCAGCCTCCCTGAGGGCTTGCCTCAGACACCAAAGTGACAACATGGAAGCAGAAGGGGCTAGATGATCATAACCTGCAGGTACTCTTCCTCTCACTGTCAGGGTAAGTAATCAGTGACCTGAATCTAAAAGGGGCTTGTGGTAGCTGTACCGGCCAAATGAGTGACCTGGCCTTGCCTTGTTTTGTGCATTTGACAAATTATGGAGGCAAGCAGAGAAAAACGTGGAGAATACTTATTTGATTAGACAATGAGTCAAAGCATGGACCTGGTATTTTTATGAAATATCAGTGCATAATATCTCTGAGTGGCAAGGTACCTTTGTGGAAATTTGGGAGTTTTACCCCTGAAAGGAAAATGAAGCAGTGTTTATCTTTTCCCCACAGGCTGTGCTGGCTGGTATTATTCTGAGCAATGTCCTACCCTACCTTGAAACCATTTACAACTTACCCAATCTGTGGAGGCAGAACCAATATGACTGTGTGAGTGTAGATGTCCTGAGGTGGTGGGGGAGGACAGAGAGGAAGCCTGCAGAGAGGGGAAGAGAACTAACAAAAGAGATCAACCTGAAGCCACTGTCTGATGCCTAGTATTCTCTGATGCCTAGTACTCTACTTTTGCTTTAAAAAGGGAGTCGAGGTTATTGGTGCATGGAAATACCCATTCCAACTATGCAAAGTTAAATAAAATGCAATTAATTAAGTAGCTGCAGTTACATACAGATCTAGTAAAAAGGGTTTATCATACATTGCATATTTGAATGACTTTTAATCCGGTTAATAGAAATACATTCCAGGATGGGAGACACAAATTCTAACAAGAGAAGGAGGTTTCTTTCCAGGAAGAGTAACTGATGGAGCATTCTCCTTCTCTCTAGAGCACAAAACTAGAGGACATAAAGGGGAGACAGCAAGAAATAAAAGATGGGGGATGTGATACAATGAGAGGAGAAGCACCCAGAAGAGGCAAAGAGATAGGAAAAAGGATCATTTTTGGATGCAGGTCCCTGAGAAGTTAAGAGGGGAATGTGGTCCAGTGCACAGGTAGAGCTTCTAGTCTTAGGAGGAGGGATAGCACTTCCAACAGACCTGGAGAGAACGGGGGAAGGTTGAGTGCAGATACTAACTAACAAGTGGCAGGTGGAGGGGGAAGTAAATACTTAAGGGAGTTTCAGCCTATCTTCTTCTTTTTTAAATTTTTATTAGAGTATTTTTGATTTATAATGTTGTGTTAGTTTCAGGTATACAGCAAAGTGAATCAGTTATACATATATCCACTCTTTTTTAGATTCTTCTCCCATATAGGCCATTACAGAGTATTGAGTAGAGTTCCCTGTGCTACAGCAGGTTCTTATTATCTATTTTGTATATAGTAGTGTGTATATGTCAATCCCAGTCTTCCAATTTATCCCTCCCCCCTCAGCCTATCTTCTTTGTGAAAATGAAAGTCAAATCACCTGCTGAGAGTGATGGAGAAGGTGGTGGGATAGGGGCTTGAAAAAGATAATAAAGACTCTCAATAACTATCATAGCTCTTAAAATAGCAACCATTAATTTGGTGAGTGTTCTGGGTTGCTTTACAAATAATATTTCTAATCTCAATAAATTCTATAAAGCAGATACTATTATTCCTATTTTTCACACGACGAAACTGAAGTTTTAAGAGAGAATTAAAGAGAGAAGTGACCAAGGATGCATAAAAGAATTGCTAGGTAGCCCTGGGACCCAATCATTTTTGATGGCATCAGTTCATATGGCTATGGAATTTGTTCTCTAAATCCTAGGTGTTGACAGAGAAAGGGTAAAGGTGAGCTGAGAAAGAGAACTTGTGATTTTCTCAGTTCTGCTTGTTATCACGGTCTTCCTCTTCCCTTCTTCCTCTTTTCCATAAGCTCATTTGGATGGTGACGTTCATATCTGCAATTTTACTGGGACTGGACATTGGATTACTTGTTTCAGTTGCTTTTACCTTCTTCATCATCATGGTTCAGTCACACAGGTACTTTGTCTCAGGTAATAGGAGGTGGGCCATGGCAAGGTAAGGCAACTGTGACCTAAAGGCAAATGCATTTACTTTCAGAACTAAGATTCTCCTCCTGGGTCAGATCCCTAACACCAATATTTATAGAAGCTTCCATGACTATCGGGAGGTAAGAATCCAAATCAGTCCCACTCCTTTGCCCAAAGGATGGGGTGGACCAGGCCTGCTGTTTAGTTTTTCTACAAAACCCCTTTGCTCCTGTCTGCTGCACTGCAGATATGCATTTACAAAGGTGGGGAAAACAATGCAGCCAGTTAAGGATAATTTTAAAATGTCCTTTGGGGGAGGAAGGCCAAGAAAAATAGAGGCGTGAGGAAATGGAGGGGAAAAGAAGAAAGCAGGAAAAGCAGGGGATGAAAATGGGAGGAAGGAATTTGCTAGGTCTTGCTTCTTATAAAGAATACAGATTCTCCAGGAGGTTCTAAGGATTTCTTTTTCTTACTCCATGAAAGAGCTGAAAAATTTCCCTCAAGTTTACATTTATTTGTCTTGCAGGTTACAAACATTCCAGGGGTGAAGATCTTCCAGTGCTGCAACTCCATTACATTTGTCAATGTTCACTACCTAAAGCGCAAGCTGTTAGAGGGGGTGAAGGCTCTCCTCCCCAGCCTCTCTCCACCTGCTCCCCTCCCCTTCCCCGAGTATTCTCCCCTCCCCCATTCACCATCCGTATGTGACCCCCTCATATGTCTTTCAGGTTGAAATGGTAAAGGTGCCTCTTACAGAAGAAGAAATTTACAGCCTGTTTAATCAAAATGAAGATGGCCCCCAGCGAGGAAAGATTTGTTGGTGTTCCTGCAACAGTGATGAACCGGAGCCACCGCCCAGGGTTAGAAACACGTCTTCTTTTCATTTTTCTCCACATTTTAGAAAAAAGAAGTGCACTAGTAGTTTTTTAAAAAAAGAAAGAAAAGAAAATCTAAACCCCCTCAGGGATTTTAACTCTTAGACGAACCATAAGTAATTGGAAATCAAAGATTTCTACTCAGAAATGGAGACACGGGTTCCCTTTCAGGTTCAGATCTTGCCCTGAAAGTAGGAGGCAGGGGGAGATGTCCTGACTCCTGATTCCCTTCTCAATGGCCAGCAACTTATCTGAGCACAGAGTACAGTCTGCCTGTTGACATTGTCAGTAGTTCCCTGGTTGTCCCTGTTTCCTTGACTTTTATCTTAGCTCCCTGGCTATAGATTTCTGAAAACAAGTGACTTAAAGATTGTTTTCTAATTGCAGCAGGGTCAAGGGCAGGCAGGGTCAAGGTGGCTGGGGTTCCCAAGGCTCTGTCAGAGTCTCCTGATGTCTGCCTGTGACCAGGGAAATGATGATGTGGGATGGAGGGCAGATTAGCAGACATGGGGATTTTACAGCATCTGAAGATTATTTTAGCAGATGAGTTACAGCGCTCATTAATTTCCAACTCAGATTTGGTCTAAATATTCCCTTTCCCCAGGGCAGGGCTGTTCATTTCCAGCTTCGAGGCCTTTCATGCACACAAACACCCTAGAGGAGCAGCTCTGTCTACACACACACACACACACACACACACACACACACACACACACACACACACACACACACACACACACCTCCCATCCCCCTCCTCACCTACAATACCAAGCACCCACTCTCATTGCCATACACCCGAATGGAGCATAGGTTCTACTGAGCTCCTGGAAAATACCGACTTCCCTGCCAAGAGGACTGCTCTACTACTAGAATTAACACTATCTCTAATTTTTATTTTGTATCCACACTGCACTGAGTATTGTAGAGAGTATTTACAGGACATCAGAAAATACATTTTAGAGTAGAATATGATCTAGTATTTATTGATGTCATACTGTGTGCCCAGAACTATGATACTATGAAAAAGGAAAACAAATTTTTAGGGGCCGCTGTCTCCAGGTAGTTCTTTTTTCTTTTTCTCTTTAATTGTGGTATAAAGCGCATAACATAAAATCTATCATCTTAACCATTTTTAAGTGTACAGTTCAATAGTGTTAAATATATTCACATTGTTGTGCAATCATTAAGACCATCTACCTCCAGAACTTTTTCATCTCGCAAAACTGGAACTCTGACCCATTAAACAACTCCCCATTTCCTCCTCCTCCCAGCCCCTGGCAACCACCATTATACTTTCTGTTTCTATGACTTTGACTCTTCCAGATGCCTCATATAAGTGGAATCATACAGTATTTGTCTTTTTGCAATTGGCTTATTTCACATAGCATAATGTCCTCAAGGTTCATCCAGGTTGTTCCTTTTTTTTTTTTTAATTTTTTCATGGAAAAATTTGAACATATACAAGAGTAGAGACAAGTATAATGAGCCTCTATGTACTCACCATCCACTTTAAGATTTATCACCTCGTATTCAATCTTATTTCATCTATACCCCTACCCACCTACAGCCCCTCAAAATCACAGGATTATTTTGAAGCAATTCATGGAATTTTAATTCAAACTGGGGAGGATTTCCTGGCAGTCCAGTGGTTAAGAGTTGGTGCTTTCACTGCTGTGGGCCTGGGTTCAATCCCTGGTCAGGGAGCTAAGATCCCGCAAGCTGTGCGGTACGGCCAAAAAAAAAAAAAAAAAAAAATCAAACTGGGGAAACAACTCTCTATTAATGTGACATTTAAGGCTATTATTGTATTTATCCATCCAAAAATATACATTTTTTTCACATCTCTGAAATTTAGATGCATTGTACAATTGACGGCATTATTATAGTTTAATTTGCAGTGTTTTGTTTGTTTCTTTTTTTAAATTAATTAATTCATTTTATTTATTGATTTTTGGCTGTGTTGGGTCTTCGCCGCTGTGTGGGCTTTCTCCAGTTGTGGTGAGCGGGGCCTCCTCTTCATTGCGGTGCGCGGGCCTCTCACCGCGGCGGCCTCTCCCATTGAGGAGCACAGGCCCCAGGCCCGCGGGCTTCAGTAGTTGTGGCTCGCGGGCTCCAGAGAGCAGGCTCAGTAGTTGCGGTGCACAGGCCCAGCTGCTGCGCGGCATGTGGGATCCTCCTGGACCAGGGCCCGAACCCATGTCCCCTGCATTGGCAGGCGGACTCCCAACCACTGCGCCACCAGGGAAGCCCTTGTTTGTTTCTTGACAGTACAAAAAGTAATGGTGCATCTTAAAACTGATGAAATAAGATGGTAAACCATACCATGCAGTATATTGTTATGTTCTAAATCATGTGTTTATATTCTAACAACTCTAAGGCTTCAGTTAAAGAGAGATTGGCATGAACTCAAAAAGGCAGGGAAACTTCACAGTAGTAATGGACTTAAGCTGGGCAGGAGAGAGAAATTTGGATTTATGTCAGGTAGGAAAAAGAAGGACTCCCAGTCCATGAATAGGCTTGGACAGAGACACTGAGGTAGAAATAAGCATGGGATCCTCAGAGTAAGAGGCTTGGCCTGGGCAGTAAGTTCAGGCAGACCTGGCGGGAGTGGATTGTGAAAGCTCTTGAAAGAGTATAGAGTAGACGGAGAGAAAGGGGAGGCTCTCAGAGGTTTCTTCTGCCGGAAGGACCTTGTATCTCCCCAACACTGAGGCAGTGCTCAGCTGTCCCCCAAAGGCCTGGCCTCAGTGACTGTCAAGGCTTGGGGAGTACCTCTCTCCTTTGAACTGTAATATTATCATTTGTCTACACCACTTTTTTTTTAGCAATACAATATATATTACCTTGTATAGTTTTAATCTTTACATTTTTTTTCTATTTTTAAAGTTTATTTCACAAGCAACATTATTAGAACAACAGATTTTTCTTAAAGAAACATCACCCCAAAGTCTACCACTCTAGCAAATGAACTCTTCATTTTCCCACGTACCTTACAGTTTTTGTCCATTTAGGTTGTTATTCATCCTTTAAATGGACACGTGCCCTCTCCCCAGGTAGAATCTGGTCCCTGTGACTGCAGAGTCAGCATTCACGTCTTTCATGCCATTGTATTCCCGGTGCTTGGTACTGTCCTTAAGCAACATAGGCCTATTAGGAGCATGAAAGGAGTGAAAGGTAAAGACAGCCACACTCAAGTAACTTTTGTCTCCTTAAGGAAGTCTGACAGAAGACAGTTTCATTGATAAAAGAAGGAGGTGTTGAGAAAAGGGACTGATGGAAGAAATACTTCAAAGTTCTAGTAGGTGCGGGAGACTAATTAGAATCCAGGGATGAGGGAAAGGAATAAATCAAAGATGATTTAAAGTCTGGCTCACTAGGACAATGATAATGTCATTGATGCATGTGGGGAAGTTGGGGGGGTGGCTCAGGAAAGATGAACGTGGTTTTAGTCACAGGCTGGAAGTGACAGTGAGATATCTAAGGAAAAAAGGTATAATGCATAGTCTGCGGAGTTTTCCAAGAGAGAGGGAAGTGAGTTAGTAGATAGAAACAGCATAGTTGCAAATGCTTCCTGCCTTGTTTGAGTCTTATCATAGTCCTCCCCTAACTCTGTCATCCCAGGTTTTTTACACAGAACGATTTGAAAGTAAATGGGGCCTCGACTCGTCCTCCATTAACCTGGTCCGCTGCTCACGTTTCAAGAGCATGGACACAAGCCAGACTATGTCCGATGACCAAGTGCCGTACATAACATCTTCCACATCCCAGAGAAATCCAAACTATAAGGAGGTGGAGAAAGTTTGGCTTTCTGATGACCCCTCTAGGAGCATGTCGATCACACTCCCTGATGCTTCTGAAACTCAGGTCGGGGGTAGAACACCCCTGCCTTACTCGACTTCATCTCTTCTACCCAGCATCCACACCATCATCCTGGACTTCTCCATGGTACGTCTTGTGGATGCACAGGCTTTGGTCGTACTAAGACAGGTAAGTACTAAGGAGGCTTTCACAAGAACGCTGATCCCCTCCTACCACCACCATCCCAGCCCTGATCCTGATTGAATCCTGTTAGTCACTGATCAGCTGCTCTGTGACTCCTAGGCCACTAGGAACTTGAGCACCAAAGACAGTTTAAGGTCAACCAGAATAAAAAGAAAATGAAGCAACTCTGATTTACTAAACTAGGGTTGGTTCCCTAGCCATGGCATATTATTTCTCAAGGACTGAAGAACAGGAAACTCTTAACACCATTGAAACAGCAATCTGTGCCACACCCAGCAACTCCCAGCGTATCCTGGGAGTTAGCTACAAAAAATGTCAAGGAATAGGTTCAAATGCTACAGAAGAAAGTTCACAAGGAATTCTCCACTATTCAGCTGCTCTAAAAGGCACCCAGGTTTGAAGAAGTTGTGATGAAATGACACCCCAAGCGTGGGGCCGCCCGGTCCGGTACCTGTAAGGGTCTTCCCCAGTTCCTTCTTCATTGCCTGCATCTTTGGGTGAAAAGGGCAGGAAAGATTTTTCCTTCATTGCTATGTTCCCTGAGTCCTGGCTTCTCTCCCACTTTCTGGTTTCTCAGACAGATTTCATTTCTCTCCTTCTAGTACAATATAGACAGTTTAGGTGCACAACTAACCATATTGACCTTATTGTTTAATGTCTCATAAATACAGTGTCTTTTTTTTTCAAGCCAGCTTATCTCAGTTTTTAGTCCTCTATCTCACTCTTGCTCCTGTTGACGATGGCTCAGGTTTACACATCCTGAACCCACTCGCTTCCTGGCTCTAACTGCACCCACCTTTTTTTTTTTTTAATTTATTTAATTTATTTATTTTTGGCTGCATTGGGTCTTTGTTGCTGTGTGCGGGCTTTCTCTAGTTGCGGCGAGCAGGGGCTACGCTTCGTTGTGGTGCGTGGGCTTCTCATCGCGGTGGCTTCTCTTGTTGCGGAGCACGGGCTCTAGGCGTGTGGGCTTCAGTAGTTGTGGCACACGGGCTCTAGAGTGCAGGCTCAGTAGCTGTGGCACACGGCCTTAGTTGCTCGGTGGCATGTGGGATCTTCTCGGACCAGGGCTTGAACCCGTGTCCCCTGCATTGGCAGGCGATTCTTAACCACTATCCGTCCCCCCCCTCAACCTTTTTTTGAGATATGCTCCTTTGGCTGACTTTCCTTCTTGTATCCTCAGATTCCATTTTAACAAAATATTTATAAATATTTTATCCTACATCTTATTCCTAAGTGAACATGATTCTGTCTTAAGTGAGTCCAGCTCCTCTTTGGTCTAAGGCAATAGGAAGCTTGTCATAGCAGAAAGAACTCTGATTGGTGGTCTGTGGATGTGTGCTCTGTCCTGGCTTTACTACCACTCACTGTCCATCAGACCCGAGGTAACTTAATAAATTGCACTGGGTCTTGGTTTCCTCATCTATAAAATGAGAGGCTTAGAAGAGATTTACATTAAGGGCTTTCCCATCCATGAGACCCTCTCCCCACCAACACCCCACCCCCACTCCATTTGCAGGCTCAAATATACTTGATAATGTCTTATCTTTGGGACTTTTCCATCTTAGGTTGTACTACTGGGCTGTGTTCTCTTCTCCCAGTCTTACCACTGTAGCTGTAGCTTTAGATTTCACTGACTACACTATCGAATGCCTCTTACATGCCAGACTGAGTTGAGCACATTTATATACACTATCTCATTTAGTTTTCACAACAGCCCTGAGAGACAAGCCATATTTCCCCCTAAGAGTCCTGGGCTCGCAGCTAGGAAGGGGCCTGTCCAGCACTGGAACTTAAAGCCTCTGACTTTGTATCACTCTTCCCCCTGTTCTGTAGTATAATTGGGCCATCCTTTCCTCTCTCCTCTCGTCTTCCATTTTTTGGAGGCACCATATGTTCTGGTCCTTGGCATGACCCTTCCATCAACCTGGCCTATGTTGATGATTTTCTGCTCCAGCCCCATCATTGAGGCAATGTCTGGCACCTTAACTTTGCAGCCTTCAGAGGTTCACGGTACACCCTCACACTTTAAAAATGCAGGTTTCCCCCTAGGTGTCTGGCTCTGTGTGTGTTCAGGTTTGGTTTGTACCTTCTGTGGTCAGAGCATTTGAGAAGAATGATTTCTTTGACACTGGCATCACTGAGGCCCAGCTGTTCCTCACCCTCCATGACGCTGTGCTGTTTGCTTTGTTCTATCCCGCCTTGTTGGAGGAAGTCATTATGTTTTGTTTACTTTATAATTGAAAACTTGAACCCACTAAGAAAAATCCCAGTAGTTGTTCTTATTAGAGACAACCACTCCATTTAAGCTTCTTCTTAATTCACAGGATTTCAATCTCCCATTGCTTGTCATTTAGAGTATGTCTATAGTGGCTCTTTACCAAATAACTTTATGATTTACTGTATGATCAAGAATGACTTTCTTGTTTCCCCTTGGTAGTGAAAGAAGTAGAGTCTGTCTGTTTTGTTTCTTTTGACACTCCAACTTAGTGCCCAGGGTTGGAACCTGTTGGGTCTTAGAGTATTAAGGTGAGTGGTGACTTCTTTTGAATTGAACGTTAAGATTTATAGCTCCAGAGCATATATATATATATATATATATATATAGGCTGAAGTATATACTTTAGGTCAGTGTCTGATGTTTTACTAAATTCAAATACAACTTTGCAGAGCAGCTCTGAATATGATCCTCAGGGTTCCTGAATACCATTCCCAACTATATCACTTGACCATCTCTGGGCCACATTTTGCCACCTCTGCTTAGTGGACTCCAGAGAGAAGGGGGTCACGTGCAAACACTAAGCAAAAATACCAAGATATGATTGTTCATGAGGCCCGTCCAGTGTGTCCCCATCACACCTGTGCCTGTGTCTATCCTAGCACTGTCCTCATGTAAACATTTATCTCTTTATGTGAACTGTTTCCCCACTTAAGACCATGGGCAACCCTCCCTGTCACTCCCCACCCCACACAAGACCATCTGATTCTCTTTTGTATTCTGGCACTTTAGGCATTTCCTGACATAAAGCAGTTCACTCATCAAATGTTTACAGAGCTGAATGGGGTGGGGATGCAAAGGTACATATACCCCAGACAAGTGAATGACCAAAGAGGTTTTAAAACTCAGCTAATTAAAAGGCCCTTTGTTCTACTGAGTGTGAAGATCTCTAAAACTGGCTTACTCTCTCCCCCCAGATGTTCAATGCTTTCCAAAACGCCAACATCTTGGTGCTTATTGCAGGGTGTCACTGTGAGTATCCTTCATCTTATGAACAGGGCTGTGTTTTGTACCCTGGATCCTCTCCTCCCCAGGTGTCTGACCCTGTGTGTGTTCCCGGTTTGGTTTGTAGCTTCTGTGGTCAGGGCACTTGAGAAGAATGATTTCTTTGATGCTGGCATCACCAAGGCCCAGCTGTTCCTCACCCTCCACGATGCTGTGCTGTTTGCTTTGTCAAGGAAGTTGCCAGAGTCCTCCGAGTTAAGTGTGGACGAATCGGAGACAGTGATACAAGAAGCCTACTCAGAAACAGACAAGGTTGGATGATGTGAAGCATCGGAGTGGGGAGTGGTGTGGCGGTGAGGTAGGAGGAGACACCTAATCAGATAGAGATGAGCAACGTCCAGGAAAGGTTTCTGAGTGTGGCTGTCCCAGAATTTGAAATGTTGAAAGACTCCCTTACCAGTTGGTAAATAGCAGTAAACCTGAGTCCCAGGTTCCCACACTGCCATAGCATCTGGGTGTCATTCAGGATCCTTTCCCAACTGAAGAGGGGTTACCCAACCCAGCAGAGGCCTCAAGGATCTTTTTACAGCAGGCTTGGTTAGTGCCAGTGTCATACCAATTAATAAATATTTTAAATATCTCCCTTAGCTATCCCTGTAGAATCCCCCACCACCACCACCCTTGGGATGGAAAATAAAACTGATGACCTAGCAGACGTAAAGATCTGCCAGTCTAACTCTATGGCTAGAGCAAAAGGTGGGGACTATAGACAGAGATAAAGCTAAAGAAGATAGCAGGAGGCCAGGTCATGAAGGGCTTGCCGAGGATTACATTAGGGGCTTGGAAAGACAAGTAAAATCAAGAAGACAAGATGTCCAGGAATGCTGACAAGACCATTGCTATTTAAATGGTTGACCATGAAATCCAGGCTGGCTAGAAAAACTAGAGAAGTTGGAAGTTATGGATTGATTGAGCCTGAAGCATGGTAAGTAACTGAGGAACCAGAGGGTGCAAAGAAGATGAAAAGCAAATTTAGGCCAGAAATATTTTCTACTTTGCCAGGAACCCATGCTTTCTGGTACCTTGAGTCCTACTGTATTCTGAAATTCCATGACTGTTCAAAAATTAAATCTAATTGGGAAGTTTTAACCCATCTAATTGTGTGTATTTCAGAAAGAAGAATCAAAACATAAAATGAGCAGCCGTCTTATAGAAGCCCCCAGAAGTAAAAGTCCAGCCTTCACCATACTCCAGGACCCAGTAACAGAGGAGGAATCAGAGCTAGACTTTGATCTGTATCCCATGCAGGAGTCAGAACAAGAGACTGGGCTAGATCCGGACCTAGACCTGGATCGCGAGATGGAGCCTGAGTCAGAGCTGGAACCTGAATCTGAGCTGGATCCAGAGACAGAGACCAAGCCTGAGCCCACATCCAGGCCAAGGTCTCAGCAGCAGTACTAGCCTCCGTATCAGTCTATAACTCCCCAGTCCCCACCTCAGACTCAGCCTAGGACACAGTCAGTAGAGAGGAGGCATCAGCTTATGAATTCATTTACAACCCAGAGCAGCGCCAGTGAGGATACCTTGGAGATGAGCTAGGAATAAAGGGTCAGATTCCCTCAGCAAATCCTCCCCACCCAAATGGGGCCACTGGGTCTGGAGACGTAGGCTAGTTACAAACTAGCAGTACTTGCTTTGGGACTCCTCCACCTGTTGGCCTTCTTCCTTTCTCAGCGCTGGGATCTCATTCCCAGATCACAATACTAAACACCAAGAATTATCTCTGAATTCCTTATCCAGGTTCACTTCGTTTCACCTTCAGCAGATGTTCCACTGAAGGATTTCCTTCTTCACACCCCTCACCTCTGTGCTTTTTTTTTTCAGACCATCTCTAACTTATTCCTCTCATCAGTGTTCCCCTTTCTCTAAAGAGATGAGGCTCAAATAAAATACATAACTCTAGTTACATTTGGACCCTTCCTGCATCTTCTCCCTTTTCTGTATTCTGTATGCTGAAGGAAATGTCAGGTGGAAGAAATTCCAGAAGTAGGTAGACACGGGGCGGGGGAAGAGATGAGCAAGAACAAGAAAAACTGTGTAGCATTTGTACTTCATATGTTATCTTCACTGCACTGATACAGGGGGAAATAGGTTAAGTTAGGCCAGGCTGGGACTTCCCTGGTGGTCCAATGGTTAAGACTTTGCGCTTCCATTGCAGGGGGTGCGGGTTTGATCCCTGGTCGGGGAACTGAGATCCCAAATGTCGTGCAGTGTGGCAAAAAAAAAAAAAAAAAGTTAGGCCAGCCTGTAAAGGCTTGTAGGCTAAAAGCACTTTTGCCATCACTCCAAGGTCAGGATCTTATCCTGACAGTGTTTCAGAAGGCCAATAAGCTGTACCACCCAATGAGAATGTTAGCTCTATAGAACTCCCACTGGTCTTCAGATTCACATTCACAGTTGCTTCTTTCTTACAGGTTTTTAAGATCTGGGCAGTCTAGAATCTGTACTCTTGGTGGACCAAACAGTTAAAATCTGTGACAGACACAAACCCCTTAGGAATTGGAAAAGTCAATCAAATCACTAGTTTGGTCCAAATTCATTTAAAG
This sequence comes from Balaenoptera acutorostrata, assembly GCF_949987535.1. Lineage (NCBI taxonomy): Eukaryota > Metazoa > Chordata > Mammalia > Artiodactyla > Balaenopteridae > Balaenoptera > Balaenoptera acutorostrata. The sequence continues at coordinate 68,619,995 of NC_080073.1, read as the reverse complement.
AAATTTCCCCTCCTCCATTAAAAAAAATCTAGTATTAAGGTACAACCTGAAGAGAAACATAAACCCCTGGGCAAAGGCATTGGGAATACTGAATTTTATTTCCCACTCAGTAAACAAGATTCCCCTTGCTTAGAATATCAACTTCTCTCACCTGTTAGATGAAAGAAATACTTGTTAAATTGTCTCTTATCACAGAGATAACAGGTGCATTTATTCATTCTACAAACATTCACTAAGCATCTGCTATATACACAGCACCCCAAACTGTGGGGTAAATAAAACAATATTATCCCTCCCTATTTTACACATGCATAAAGTGAGACATAAGTTTTGTAACTAGCCCAAGGTCATATACAATTGTACCCTAAAAGAGGTGGGGGCCCAAGTTACAAGCTTCATTTGTTCATGTTTACTCAACACATTTATTGAACTCCTACTATGTGCCAGCCACTGTCGCAGGTGCTGAAGACACAAAAATAAGCAGAATAGATGACAAAGATAATTATAAATTGTGATAAGTACCTTGACAGTAAAATACAGGAAACAACGGGCATACATCAGGAGGACCTGAACCTATCTTGGGTGTCAAGGAAACTCTTCCTATGGTAATGACAATGACCTTGCATCTGAAGGATGAGAAAGAGCTAGACTGAAAGTAGGTTCCAATGACTGCTAGGAGGGCAGAACCAAACGGAGGACCAAGAGTGGTAACCATGGGTAAGTACAGAAGCTGGGCACCCAGGGACACAGCCAGATGGAGCCTAAGGGTGATTACCATGGCACCAAGGTCTCAACCAGAAACTGGTTCAAACCAGACTGTCAGGGTGGCAGGAACAAGCACAGAAATGTTTCAAAACCAAGAAAACATTTCACATTTAAAACAGGAGACTAGGAAGTGCACGGAGAGCCCAGCTTCTGTGGGCTGCCGCCCTCTCGCTCCAGCTCCCTTCCATTCCCACATTTCCATCAGAGGAAGGTCTTTAAACACAGAACCAATGGCTTCTGACACTCTGGTTGAGTTTAGACTTCAGACCTTTCTGTTATAACTGCAACATAGCTAAATCTTGATTTTCATGCATGACCTCAGAAAGACCAACCTGATGCTTGGACTATAGTCTATCTTTAAAGCATATTCTCCATAAATCCATAGCATCCATCCCCTCCTGAAATAGTAAGATGAAGAAAAATGGTCAGTTGATTGTAAACAGTTCAGCATTAAAGAAAGGGTAAAGTGAGTAACAATTCAAAGGCTGAGTCTTCTTCCAAAATGCAGATTGCCTGAAATTCTAAGATGTTTCAAACTTTACAAAATGCCATGGTTTGGATTGGTTAGCTCACTTTTCATTGCGTGGTCATCATTGCAGATTTTATATCTCTAATAAGAAATTGGAGAAAAAATTTAAAGACTAAAAAACTAGTATAGGCCAGATCTGAAAGAGTATATTCTCCATTACTGAAAAAATCTCAAAAGTAGTTTATGTTCCACAGTAAATGGGTTATGGGGCATGATTTTCACATATAAGAAATTAAGTGAAATCAATAGAACTGCAGAAAACTAGGTTTGGAAAAGAGATTGGTCAAAGTAGGTGACCCTAGGTGCTGTCTCTAAATATTAATACATTAAATGTCACAAAGCCCAGTGGATTGTGACTTGATCTTACCCATATCTGATTTAAATGACGGTTAGATGAGACTTTGGATTTAGACCTTTGAGTTGATGATATGTGAGAAGGACATAAAGTTTGGGGAACCAGAGATTGAATATTATGGTCTAAATGTTTGTGTCACCCAAAATTCACATGTTGAAATCCTAATCCCCAAGATAATGGTATTAGGAGATGGGGCCTTTGGGAGGTGATTAGGTCACTCTTACAATTATTAGTGGGATCAGTGCCCTTATAAAAGAGGCCTCAGAGAGATCCCTCCTCCCTTCCACTATATGAGGACACAGCAAGGAGACAGCCATCTATGAACCAGAAAGTGGGTTCTCACCAGACATCTAATCTGCCAGCACTTTGATCTTGGACTTCCCAGCCTCCAGAACTGTGGGAAATAAATTTCTGTTGTTTATAAGCCACCCAGTCTATGGTATTTTGTTATAGCAGCCCAAATGGACTAAGATGCCCAAGGACTTAACTATATTGCATTTAGATTCAACTCTCATTTATAGGTAGAAATAAAGGAAGTAATGGCATAATCCCAGGTCATTAAGCGTCTTGAGATTATAGAATCTCAGTGCTAAAAAGGACCATGAGGGTCATCTGGACCAATTTTACCCATCAAGTCTCTTACAATTAAATTTAATTTGGGACTTCCCTGGTGGTCCAGTGGTTAAGACCCCGCACTCCCAATTCAGGAGACACAGGTTCGATCCCTGGTCGGGGATCTAAGATCCCGCATGCCACATGGTGCAGCCAAAATAAATAAATAAATACAAAAATAAATTTAATTCGACAAACACTTATTGGAAGACTCACCATACCCCAGATGCTCTGTGTTTCCGTAATCTATTACTGCATAACAATCCACCCAAAATTTAGTGGCTTAAAACAATAGTCATGTATTTGTTCATTATTCTGCAATCTGGGCTGGGTTTAGCTAGGCCCATTCATGAGGCCGCAGTCATCTAGAGATTCACCTAGAAATTGAAGATGGGTTTACTCACAAGTTTTGACATCTCAGCTGGGATGGCTGGAAGAGCTGGAGGGTGGCCAGGCAGCCAACTCTCTCTCCACATAGTCTCTCTGGGAGGGTACCTGGACTTCACACAGCAGCTCAAGGCAGCGTGTCACCCGCCACATTCCACAGATCAAAGTAAGTGACAAGGCCAGCCATGATTCAATGTGAGGGCAAATACACTCCACTTCTCGAAGGGAAAATAATTTATGGCCATTTTTAATCTACCACACCATGATAAAAGAATGAATAGAATATGATATCTGCCCTCAAGGAGCTCCCAAGCTACAAACATGCGGGAAGAGAGTGTCATGCCTACTAAATGAAAAGGTGATAATGATGAGAGGTAAAGTGCTATAGAAATACAGATGACAGGAAGGGTTAGAAAGAATGTGGGTCAGGGAAAACCACTGAGAAGAAATGACATTTGAGCTGGGCATTGAGATTAAGTGGGATAAACACGAGGCTCCCAATGGACCAAGGATGAGCAGAGGGTGGGGGCCACAGCTACTGTGGATCAAGTGTCCATCTGAGTAAGCACCAAGAAAAATCTTGAGTTTTGTTCTGGGAAATGGTTAAATTACTTGGAAACAGTTTGATCACTTCAGCTATGACTTTTATGCTTTGTTAGGTGAGACTAGAGCATCATTTAGTATAGGGCTAATTATCCCCCCAAACTGAGACAAAGTCTTTCTAAAAACTCTATCCAATGCTCTGAATATTGGACTTAATATAATCAAAGGAGCCTCATGCTTTAATTAACTTTGTGTTATCTTATAAATTTGTTAAAATACAGCTTTTCATTGTAAGAATAATAGTTGCTCTTTAATGAAAATCTATAAAATACAGAAAAGCAGGGGGGAAAAAAAAGAAATCTCCTGTACTTCCATTCCCTAGAGATAAGTTCTGTTAACATTCTGGGGTGTTTCTTTTGTTTTACTAGAAAGCATGGGCTTTGTCTTAGTAATGAAGGGATTCGTACCTCCCAAAGTTATAGAACTTTTCCTTTAGTAAATTAGAGGGTGCTTTGATTAAATCTAAAATACCACCATCCCAACATGCATTTCTTGTTCTCAAGGACTGAGATAAACAACCTGGGAACGCTGCTGGATGCCCACACCTGGCCTCGGCCCTCTAGGAAGCGCCAGGCCTACAACTTTATTTCCAGTATCCTTTCTTCAGATTTAATAAATTTAAGGGAAATGCCAGGGAGTTGACAGAAATCCAGTTTACTTAACAGCACCTTTCACAAAACAGACAAGGAGACTGAGTATAAACTATAGCAACACTTAAGTGAAATGCACTATGCCCTCATGCCAGAAAATTGCATTTTTTTTTTTTTCCTTAAAGGAAAGCAGTCTTTATTTTGGGGACTTCCAAAGCTTGATTTATAGTAACTACAAACATTGCTACTTTTGAAAGTTTATAGAAAAATTTTCAGAAAAATGGTAATTTCAAACATTAGTCACACTGTTGTAACACTCATCCAATAATTATTTATTCTTCAGTAAGAAATAGAATTCTTCACAGCAAATGCCCCAGAGTTGCCTCACTCAATTACTACAGCCATTAAAAACCCATTAACTAAATCAACTAAATGTTTTTGTAGCCTTACTGAACACCTGTAGCTCTATCCTCTGTTGTCTCAATAGGCACCACGTTTATCTAAGTAACAGTAGATCACGTCTGACAGATACTAACACTAAGCTTGCATACTGTACTGAAGAAGCCTAACACTGATATGTGTGCTTGCTATAGGTGTACTCTCTGACGCACATAAAAGCAGATCTAGGTAATGCCCTTTGGGGATGGGAGAGTTTACTTTGCCTTGACTGGTTCTCAATCTAACCAGCGAACTCTAACTTTTTGTTTTTAATGACTCTCTTTTAAAAAATCCTGTAACATTGATGGGAAGGGAGCCCACCACCATCATATGTGGTGCACCTACAGATGACTGCATGGCAGTTATATTGCGGCCTAAAAGACAATGTCCTATTTAGTGATATAGTAAGCAACGGTCCAAAAAACATGCAAGAGCTGGGATCTTTAAAGCGTTCCACAAAAGTCCTGTTGCAGTGGAGGAATGAATTGTCTAAGGGTCGTGAGCATTAAAACTAAGGTTATGATTCCATTGTTCAATTTTGGCAGGCAGGGATCTGTTGTCACGTCAGAAGATCACAGAAAAGAGGACTCTTCGCAGAGTCCCTGAGCAAAAATGGGCCTTCAGGTTTCTCTTCAAGAACAGCTCTGCTTCGTAAAGGTTCATCACTCACCAGTGACAGGGATTGCCTGTAATCTGAAGCAAATTGGGCATGAGGCAGTGTATGTAATCCATCTGTTTATGGACTTCCCAAGCTCTCCATCTACTAACATGGGCATGACTGTCTCCGGATACCTGACGTTGCCCTTGCCTGAGTGATTGCAAACACTGCGTGGTTGTGTCCTCTTCTGAGTCACAATTAGCCTGTGAAATTGCAGAATTGTTCTGATTGATTTCAGTCATTCTAGGAGCTGACTTTGGTTCCAGTTTATATAAAAAATTAACCGGTGCAGTGTCTTCAGACGTATGTATTTGTGCATCGGGAAGGGGATCAACCTCTTTTTCAATACCAAGCTGCCTTCTCTCTCTAAGCTTATCCTCTTCATCTTCTGTAGAAGCCAAGGATAGATCAAACATATCAAAAAATGTTGAATGTGGGCTCACAGGAATATACTGTTTCATCAAAGGCCATAGAGGGGCTAAATCTGAGACAGCAGGAAAAGAACATTTCTCAAGCATTAATTCAGAAAGGCGTGTTTTTCTTTTATTAGAAAAGAGGAGCTTTGACCGCTTGTTGTAAGTTCTCATGGGAAAACACAAGCCCACAGTATCCTACAACCTCTGTCTCCTATAGTGCTGCTGGAAATGATGTTCATGTCATGTACAGAGCTTATGCCATTTCGCCTCTCTCCTTTGAAGTCCACTTCGAGTTCCACCAAACTTTTTTTTTTTTTTTGGCAGTGCAGCTTGTGGGATCTTAGTTCCCCGACCAGGGATCAAACCCAGGCCCCTGGCAGTGGGAGCGCCAAGCCCTAACCACTGGACCACCAGGGAATTCCCTCCACCAAGCTTTTTACCAGTATCCAATGAACTTTGTGTCTCTGCAGAACAGGAATGTTTTTTCTTCCTACCCCACAGAGCATGTCAATAGTAGAAAACTCTTCTTGCAAGTCTTGTTCCTGGGGTGACACATGCATTGTTATCCATTTCAGTGCTTATTTCAACAATCTGAGGAGTTTCAGTGGCACAGTTCTGGTTTCTCCTTGAAGAATTCTTTGAAGGGCTTAATCCCAGTCATAAGGCAACATTTCCTCTTCAGGGACTGCTCTGTTGCTGAGGAGCTGTCTCCTATACTGCTTTTTTCTCTTTGACAGACAAAACATCTGTCGGAGTTCATGCCCGCATTTCCACTACAGCTTCCTCCTTCATGGCTGAAGAGATTCTGACACCTGTATTGGAAGTTATTCCATATTTTCCCCACTTTATCTGTTGATTATAAGCTCGTGACCAATAGCAGGCAGGGCTTTGGAGGGGCAGGAGCCTTGAAGGAAATATGTTGTTCTTCTGGCCACAGATACGCATGGTGCCCTTAACCTGCTACACTTACTGAAACCTGCCCAGTGGTGTTCGTTCCTCCATAGAGCCTGACTCCCTGCAACATCCTGATGCATCTTATAAATGGTGTGTGGGAGACACAGCAACTCAGATGATCCCCACTCTCCCACTCCGCTATTACCCTGGGGTGCTCCTTCTCTCCCAGGTAGCACTCATTTATTAACCCTTTACTGTGTATCAGGTTCTGTTCTAAGCACTTCACAAAAGCTAACACGTTATTCTGCACAACAACCCTGTGAGGTAGGGCTGTTATTACTCCTGTTTCCTAGATGAGGCAACTGAGGTACAGGAGGTCCCACTGCCCTGGATTCCACCTGAGGCCCCTAACTCTACCATCTTGTCTGCTGCTTAGCATCTGTGCCAGTGAACGTTCAGAATAAGTCCAATAGTGCAAATTTCTGGCCTAGTAGAGGGAAAGGTGGTGCCACCAAAAGGAAAAGAAGCAGGTTCAAATGAAGGACAATTCCTATTTACTGAGTGCATGCAACGGTGCAGGTACTTCACAGGCATGATCATATTTGTTACTTCCTCCAAAGCCTCTCCTTGAGAGAGGGACAGTTATTCTTTTTACCCAGGGTAAGACTCTTAAGACCAAGAGTTTGCCAAAAGTCACCACTATTCAGTGTCAATGTCAAAATTCAAACCCAGGTGAGATGCCAAAGATTAGGCCTTTTCTCTACTCAGTGCTGCTTCAGTTTGGGGAAAGGTGCCTTTGAACTGAGAAACTCAAATCAGTGCACTGAGTGCCTCTGTGTCTCTGCCTCCTGCCCTGGTCCCTCCCCCACCATACACCCAGACACCCATGGTTTTTACATTCTTTCATAACATCCCAGATAATTCACTGAGCACCTACTACGTATCTGACACTTTTCTTCTAGGCCCTGGAGATACAGCAGTAAACAAAAGTCACTGTCATTCCAAGGAGTAGTGGGGCAATCAAAACAAATAAACAAACAAAAAAGGCCTCTCCCTCCACAAAAAAATCATTCTCAGGTTCACTGCCAGAGGGTGTATAAACCTCTCAAAGGTCCAAACAAAGGAACATATTGAAATACTGGTGTTTGGATTGAGAGAGTAAGTAACTTTAATGACTTTTTGCAAGTCAGATGGTTTCCAATTATCTGCTTTCAACAAAACTGAATAAGGACCTCTTGGAGTTGTCAGTTGACGGTCATTAATATAAAATTTGATGATGATTACTACGTGATTTTTGGCACATTTGGAAGGAGTTTAAAAAAAACAATGATACTGCTGTGCCAAACCCTTTCCATTCCCATGTACTTATTTTATGTGACCAAGTTTTCATAGCTATTACCAAAAAAACATGAATAGAATGATGCAGGACTTATTGAGAAAAATCACCTACCTTTGCACTGAGGTATATTTGCAATAAAATTTCATCTATCACAAAATGATCCTATATGTTATTTTGATTACTCATGCAATAATAATACTCATAATGATAGGCAAGAAAGCTTTTAGAGGATCATGATCTCAGGAGACGTTTTTACAAATTAAATTACAACATAAACACACATTTGTATGGTGGAGAAGTATGATAGGATGATCAATGCAAGACTTTTAAGCATAAAATTGTATTACCTGAGGATAAACTTCTGTGAGAGTAAAATGAAATAGAAATACAAGTTCAGGGAGAAAAGGGGGTAATGTAAAATTTCTTAAAGTGATTTTTATTTTTTACATATAAAAATGAATGATGGTGGGTATCAAATTGCTATTGTATTTAAATTCCATTGGATGGCATTCAAAACTGTGATGTTAACAGTTCTAAAGTGTCAATTTCCTTTGCAATCTGTATGCCTTTTATGTAATTTTCTTGCCTAGTGACCCTAGCTAGAAAATCCAATACAAGACTGAACAGAAGTGGTGAGAGAGTGGACATCCTTTTCTTGTTCCTGATCTTAGGGAGAAAGCTTTCAGTCTTTCACCATTAAATATGATGACAGCTGAGGGTTTTTCCTCAGCCTTTATCAGGTTGAGGAAATTTCCTTCTATTCCTAGTTTGTTGCATGTTTTGCATGGGGGTAGTTTCAAAAAGTTATTTTAGTGAATAAGGAAGCAAAATGTTTGAAAGCTCAAGTTCCTTAGAAGCTCTGCCCCTGCTATACCCCCAACAACAAGCACAGTGCCTGCATATGGAAGGGGCCCAATCAGCATTTGTGGAGCAAACTATCTCCCTCCTTCCCCCTTGCATTTTATACTCCAGTGATGTTACGCTGTTTACGGTTTCCCCACATACCATGCTGTCTTCTCTGACCGCAGGTTCCCTCCCTCCCTTCTGTTCCCAGCTGACACCTATTTGATGTGTTCCAATGCTGCCCCCGTGTCATCTCATTCAGGAGATGCTTCTCTCCTCATTCCTCAAATCCTGAGCTGAGCGAGCCTCTTTTTTTGTACTCCTGTGGTACTTTGTGCATCTACTGTATTTAAAATCCCCCACTAAACTAGACAGGTAATAGGGTGTGTGGTTAAGAGTATGAATTTGACAGCCCGGCTGCCCAGATTCAAAATTCTGCCTCTTACTAGTTTGTGCGACTTTGGTTGTACCTCAGCTTCGTCATCTGTCAAACACAGGTGATAATAATGGTACTGATCTCATAGAGTTGTTTGAGGGATGAGGGGTAACAGTGTCCAGTAAACAGTCATTACTATGTAAGAACTAGCGAATATGTGTGTATGTATAAATGATTCACTTTGCTGCACACCTGAATCAAAACATTGTAAATCAACTATACCCCAATAAAAAATTAAAAAAAAAAAAAGAATTAGTTATTAAGTCCTACAGGGCAAGGGCTATGTTTTCTTCTTCTCTGCTTCTCGAAGCCCTTAGTCTCCTGCCCGGGCTGCAGTGGGTACTCGATACATGTTTGTCATGAGGGTGGGCCTGGTGGAAAGTATCTGAAAGAAGGAAAAGAAAAATGAATTTGACATTGCATAGCAGGTAGAAATCAGAACTCAACTGTCTAAACCATGTTGCCCATTTTTACGTATTTCCTAAACAGTCTTCACTCTGGCCCCGACATTGCCAAACTGGAGAAATTAAACCTGGGGCCAGAGGTTCCAAGAGGACAGAGTGACCTCAGAGAATATACACAAGTCACAAGAGCTGTGCTGTGCCTGCCTGCTAATGAATGTTAACAAATGTGTGTGGCAGATTTTAGTCAAAACTTGTTTTCTTTGTATCCCGGGAGTGAGGATGTGGGGCAGACAAATCCTCATTACTATACACTTCTCTGGTAGAAGTTCTTTACCCAGGTAGAAGAACTAAGAGTTGGACACGATCAGCGCAGGTCAGTTTGTATAACACCCTGCTGCCTCCCCAGAGCACCTCCAGGGAGCAGAGGAAGGGCTCTACCTGCCTCCAGAACCATCAATCTCTGTAACCTCCTCATCGCTAGAGAATCTCCTCCCCTCCTCCAACCTTCACGCTGTGGCCAGAGCATCCAAAAGGATGCATAGTTTCCCACCCTACCAAGCCAAGGCTTTTATTCTTTTATTTTTTTAAAGATTTATTTATTATTTATTTTTTTATTTTATTTATCTTTGTCTGGGTCGGGTCTTAGTTGCAGCATGCGGCATCTTCGTTGAGGCATGCGGAATCTTTTTGTTGCAGCACGCAGGCTCTTTCGTTGCAGTGCACGGGCTTCTCGCTAGTTGTGGCGTGCCGGTTTTCTCTCTCTAGTTGTGGTGCACAGGCTCCAGGGTGCGTGGGCTCTGTAGTTCTGCGGCACACAGGCTCTCTAGTTGAGGCGTGCGAGCTCAGCAGTTGTGGCGCGCAGGCTTAGTGGTCCCGCAGCATGTGGGATCTTAGTTCCCTGACCAGGGATCGAACCCACGTCCCCTGCATTGTAAGGTGGATTCTTCACTACTGGACCACCAGGGACGTCCCAAGGCTTTTATTCTTATACCTCCTCCACCTACTCCCCTCAACCCTTCACTCCAGCACAATTTCCTTGTGAAGTATAAGCTTTTATAGAACAAAGCCAGAAAGTGGTTTATCTCCAAGCAACTTCTGTTCTCAAGCCTCTCCAGGGATCAGGGAGCCCAAGAGGCTGACTTCTTGCTTGGAAAGTGCTGGTTGCTTTGGGTGTATCCTACAGACTGCCCAGACAGGCTGTGCTGGATCTTTTGTTTGCCCTCCAGATTCACCCTCCACCCTCTCCACCCTGCTCTGTGCCCTGGGAGGCTGGCCTGCATGGACTGCATCACCCAGGCACCTTTGCCTTCTAACTTCCAGTTGAGTTTTGTCAATGGGAGGCACTAGCTGGAGAGGATGATTGGAGAAAGAAGTTGGGTATATATTTCCCTGCTGCGCCATGGTTATATCCCTTTATCAAAGGGCACAGCTGTATTCAGGCAGTCCTTTCTTACTGCTACAGCTCTGTTATGGGTTGAATTGTATCCCCATCCCCAAAAGATATATTGGAGTCCTAACCCCCAGAACCTCAGAAGGTGACCTTTTGGAGATAGGGTCTTTACAGAGGTAATCAAGTTAAAATGAGCTCTTGAGGATGAGCCCTAATCCAATATGGCTGATGTCCTTATGAAAAGGGGAAATTTGAACATAGATCGAGACACACACACAGGGAAGATGATCTGAAGAGTCGTGGAGAAGGCGGTCACCTACAAGCCAAGCAAAGAGGACAAATCCTTCCCTCATAGTCCTCAGAAGGAACCAACCCTGCTGATGCCTTGGTTTCAGACTTCTAGCCTCCAGGGCTGACACAATACATTTCTATTGTTTAAGCCACCCAGTTTGTGGTACTTTGTTAAGGCAACCCTAGCAGACTAACACAAACTCTCATTGGGTCTGGTAACACCGCCACCCCTTGTGTCTTCAGGCCTAGGGTGGCAAAGACTCCCAGCGTTGCTAGTCCTCACCATCCCTAGTTGGTTTCCCTTAATCCTGTCCACACCACAATCTCTTTATTCAATTCTCTTCAATTATTCTGTTGACTGTGCCATGTTTACTGACACTCAAGTCTAAAATATAATTATATTTTCCCAATATACTTCACAAAACTATCACAAAGGCAAGAGAAAGTTCTATTGGGGTTCTCCAATTATGCAGACATCTACTGGGAATCTTATTCAAGGTAAAGCATCTGATATATTTTCACTTTCTTCTTCTGTTGCCTATTTCGTCTTGCAGGACATAGGGGAAGCCATGAGGGGAAGTGATACTTTGGACTTAATTCAGATCAAAATTGTAAGAGTTTGTGGTAATCAAGGTAGGGAATGGGTGTGATGAAACATGTATCCTACACTTTAGGTGCTCATATTTCAAAAATTCCAAAGAAGCATTAGGTAAGATCCTAGGACAGTCTTAAAAAATAAGTTAGCTCAAAAGGAATGGGATCTTGCAGAAATTAAATTCTGACACTGCCCATGAACAGCAAAAACACGACGACTCATGTTCTCTGAATAATCCTACTTTTAAAAGAACTTGCAGAAAAACAGTTGCGGGAGAGGCGTATGCACGTAATTGAAAATGAATACCAAAGAATGGCCACCACTTTTAAGAATAACTTCTGGAAGGGGAAAATCCAAAACAGGATAAGTCCTGTGAAAATAGGGGGGAAAAGTGATTTTTAAAGTTACATTTAAAGCGAGAAACACAAAAAAAGGTATAGGCTTTAGAATACGGGAAAAACCAAACTAGCTTATATGAACAATTATAGAAATTAAAGAAAAGGTGTGAAGAACTGAAGCACGCTGACAGACTGGGGAAAAACAGATGAAAGAAAAAGGAGAAACAGTCAATTCTAGGAACTCAGTCCAGTGAACTTGACACTGACTCTGGAAAAATCCTCAAATGAGTTGTTAAACAGATGGCTGGTGAGCTCTTAGAGAGTGAATCAACAGTCACTCAGAGATGTATTTCCTTTTTGATGGATCTGCACTAACCCATTTGGGTTTTAGCACAGCTCTCCTGTTGTCCCTCTCAGTGTTTTCTCTCCCTCATCTAGACCTTTCTCATAAATTGCACATCATTTATTCTTTGATTAGACAAATATTTGAGCACCTAGTAAGTGCTAGGCACTAATTTCCCCATTCTGGGACTTTCCCTCAGCCCCCAGCTCTCTCCTGTCTTTTCTAAACCCCGTGTGGTTTTCCTGAGCTGGCAGAATCCACAGACTCCAGGGCTTGACTGTCTGCCCCAACTCTCCTTTTGTTTTCAAGGATAGAATTGGGAGGAAACTGGGTTGCAGTTTTCCTTCGCCAACAGGTGCTGTCCTCTTTTGCAATATGCCCAGAAATGCTATCATTCGGGTTCCATGCAAGATATTAATTATCTCAATTTCAAATTTAGCAAACCTACATTTCCAGCCTCACGTTCCACTTCATCTCTTCAGTCATTACCAGCCCCAGTCCCCGCCTGTAAGTTTCCAAGCCTGTGCCTTTTTGCTCAGTTGATTTTCTCATTCAGGAGCCTGACATCTCCTCCACCTCTGGATATCCTACACATTTCCCAAGACCCAGCTCAAAAGCTGCCTCCTCCCTGGCTGGACTTAATGACCTACTTTGCTCAGTAAAATCCTGCTCAAGCCCCATGCTTGACCTGTGCAGCACCATTGTACTTTCATCTTCCCTTCTCAGTCAATTAATTATTTGTCTGTCTTGCCCACTGGAGTCTAACTTCTTTAAGGGCAAGGGTCTGCAGGCTTCCACCCAGTCCAGCTGCAGTACTTTACAAAGGGGTTGGCAAACTAAGGCCTGAGCAAAGTATGGTTGAAATAGTGGAAAAAAGATCAACAGAAGAATAATATTTCATGATACATGAAAATTACATGAAATTCAAATTTCAGGGACCATAAATAAGAGTTTTTCTGAACACTGAGAGCCCCTATTTTCTATGACTGCTTTTGAGCTCTAGTGGCAGAGCTTAATAGTTAAGAGATCTTATGGCCCCCAAGATCTCTTGGGGTTTACTATATGGCCCTTTACAAAAAAAACTTTTCTAACCCTGCTTTACAACAAGGATTTGATGACTGATCACTGTGTCAGGACACCAAGGTTCTGAGTACATATACCCTCCGATTTTTAGTTTATTTGTGTATTGGAAGTAATAACTATGTTGCCTTTAAGCTCTCATGAACATCAAACGAGATAATGCACTTAGAAAAGTATAAAAATATTCTATAAAGACAACTGTGTTTATCTGTACTGAAAAGATGATAAAGCGGTAAAATAAGAAAACACTGTAAGTTTTTATCCTCCCGCTTCCTTCGTTTACAGTCTTCTCTTGAATTTGAAATTTTAAGAGAAAACTCACTTTTAAAGTTTTATTTTTTAAGTGACGATAAAGTCACAGGTTCCTTCCTTCCAGTCTTTCTTTTGTGTTGCTCCCACCTCCTTTTCTTTCTCACTTGTAATTCCCGCCCCCCCTCCACTTTCTTTATATAGTTTCTCAATTGGCCCTCACAATAACTCAGTGGAGACACTGGGACACACCTGATTATTCCATTTTACTGACCAGGAAACCAAGGCAGATTACAGTTGGCTGCGCAGCTCTGACTCAGCACGCAGGGAACCCTCAGTGCCACGCTCTTCGCCATTCCTTAGGGGCAACTGCCCGGCAAATAGAACAAAGCTGACCCTGCGAGGCTTCCAAGCTCGGTTCTCAAACACCCCATGCGTGTTCATCCTCGGCGTTCTTTCCTTCACCCCTCCTCCCCCATTCTTTGCTGCGCCCCCCCTTCTCGGGAACAGGTGGTAGGCTCCGCGCTCAACGCGCAGGCGCGCGCCGTCGTGGGCGGGGCGGGGCGGGAACTGGGGGGCGGGGTGTGCGCGGGCTTGGTTTTGGGCCGCGGCGGGAGCGGGAGTCACCGCCACTGGAGTGCGCAGGCGCCTGGCAGTTACCGGTCTCGCCATGGAGCGGAAAGGTGAGCGGTGGAGCGGCCTCCGCCACGAGGGGCAACGGCAGCCGGGGCAAGGCCCGGGTCAACGCCGGGAGCTTCGCCTAAGCGCCGCCGTCCAGTCCCCGGGCGTGCGGCGCCCCTCCACTGAGGTGGTGCCGCCCCTCACCCCCCGCCTCTGGGCAGCCGATCCGCGCCCCTCAGCTCCGGCGTCCTTCCGCGCCGGCAGTCATTGCCTCTCGTTCCCCGCCAGGCCGGCCCGCCCCTTGGGGCCACTCCAGGGCCCGGCCCTCGGCAGGCGAGGCCGACCCCCGCGCGCCAGCCCCCTGACCCGGCCTGAGCCCCTTCCGGCGTGCCCCGCCTGGGCGCTGCTCTGCGCTCCGTGGGCCGCCAGTCCCCTGAGCGGCCGCCTGGCCGACGCTGCGGCGCTTGCCCCGGAGCCGCCCCTCAGGCAGGCCCCGCACCCGGGCCTCGCGCCCCTGCTGGGTCTCCACCCTCACCTTGGTCTCTTTCTTTCATCCCTATTCGCCCTTCATCCATCCCTCTCTCCTGCAGTGCTTGCGCTCCAGGCCCGAAAGAAAAGGACCAAGGCCAAGAAGGACAAAGCCCAGAAGAAGTGAGTCTCGCGCCCCAACATCCCTTCCTTTGGATTTGCCCCCGCACCTCTTCTATGGTTGCACGCCTTAAACGTGCATCGGGTTTGGACACCCGGCGGCCGCAGCCACATGGCCTCGGGGCGGCCGAGGAGGGTAGCGCCCCGTGAACCATGTGGGCGGGAGCTTCTGTTGGTGGAGGCCAGGTCTGCGTCTTAGCAGCCCCGCGCCTTCTGGAAAGGGCTGTTGGGAGAGGACCATAGCCCGACCGGTACCTTACCTTCCCAACTCGAGAGGAGGCACAAGCTCCCCGAGTTTGAGCCTCCCCACGGAGCTGGTAGATCATTATCAGTTTGCGAACCCTGCTCTCTATCCATACCTGCTTCCCAGCGTCTTAGTTTGCCTCCTCCGTCTGCAGGGTAGGCGGCAGGGAATTCTTGAATGAATTTTCCGTATTTTGGTCTGCTAGCCACACGCTCCCTTTTATAGAGGAGGGCATGGAGCTTTCCCCTGGGTTAGGCAACTTCCTGAGCCTGCAGGCGCCTGGCCTTCCTTGCAGTGTGCAGGCAGCCCTCTGGGGTATGCAGCCGGTTTCTGTTGCTGCTTCTCTTTTCCCTGAACCTCAAGTCCTCGCACTGAATGCAGATACCTTCTGGAGTGGGCATCACAGTGGTGACGGGGAAGTTCTTTAGCCAACGCTGTTGCTGATTCTGGCTTGGTGTGTTAAGTACCACTTGCCGGTTTTTATCAGCAGGATGCAGAATCGTGGTTTAGCGCTATTGTGGGAAACACAAAAGTTGGTCAGAGCGTCATAGAAACGCCCAGTAGAGGGCTTCTGCAAGTGAGGCTTAGTCTGAAGAACTTTTATCTTGTGCTCACATTTAATTGCAGAGGGCCTTGGAAATTGTCTTTTAGACAATTTGTACTCAGAAAAAAATGCATTATTTTCATGACACTTTTCCATTTCCTTGGATCTACGTGGAGTTGTACACTATCTAAGTCTTTCTGAGCTGATAAAACTCATTTCAGAGGCTTTCCTAGGTTTTCTTTCTGAATGATGATACAAGATCCTGGCATGTGTGCGTGTGTGTATGTTTGTGTATTGTTTTTGGCAGCTGCCTAATGTTTCAGGAGAGCAAATGATGACTTCTATCAATAGAGCTAAAGTGGTAGGTGACCTCACCTCTTGCTTCATTTCTATCAACTGTCTTATGAAATTTTTTATTTTGTGAAGTGCTTGGTAACCAGTGCATTTAAATGTGAGTTTATATATGTTTGTGTGCGTATTTAATTTGCCTCTTGATTATCCATGTATGGATGATTCAAAAACCAGTTTTTACTCCCAGATTGGTTTAATGGAAACAGCCAGAAGCTAACCTGGTTCTCCCGTGCAGTGGGAATTTAAATGTTACTCTGTGTGTGTGTGTGCGCGCGCGCGAGCGTGCGTGCACAGCCTTAGTTTTGTTACTCTCTGTGGAGCTGATATGAATGTGTTATAAAACCATATGTTTTCTGCTGATGTAAGGAGGTGGTGATTTTATTATTCACTGTATTATTTAGATTTCATCTGTCCTGGTCTCTCCACTTGGAAATTAACCTTGATATTAGCCTGAATCAGCCTATAATTTGGGAGATAAATATGTATGGGTGATCATATACTTTATTTTTAACACCAGATATTCATTACTTTGGATTATCTATCTATTTATTTATTTATAATAAGTTTGTTCATTTATTTTTGGCTGCGTTGGGTCTTTGTTGCTGTGCATGGGCCTTCTCTAGTGGCGAGTGGGAGCTACTCCTCGTTGCGGTGTGCGGGCTTCTCATTGCGGTGGCTTCTCTTGTTGCGGAGTACGGGCTCTAGGCACGTGGGCTTTAGTATTTGGCTCTCGGGCTCTAGAGCGCAGACTCAGTAGTTGTGGCGCACGGGCTTAGTTGCTCCAAGACATGTGGGATCTTCCCGGACCAAGGCTCTAACCTGTGTCCCCTGCATTGGCGGGCGGATTCTTAACCACTGTGCCACCAGGGAAGCCCCATGGATTATCTGTTTAGACCATATGCTTTATTTGTAAAGCTGAATATATGTAATTTGGATTATCTGTTACTCCTTCATTCACTACTGTGGGTAACCTAGAGTCACTTGTATAAAAGCAAGTGAGTAGTACAGATAATTAATTATTTTACTGAATATTTCATCTTGTACATCTTGTACAACTTTGACTCCTTGAACCACCCCCATTTACTTATAGTTTCAGAGGTGCTTAATTTTTTATTTTGTCTTCAATTAATAGTTTTTCTTGATAATATTACTTTTTCTTTTTTTTGGTTTCTCCAGCCTCCTTTTAAGTACTTGAAATGTCTAATTAACTTGGTTAGAGTACTGTGTCAGAAGTTCAAGCCTCACCTGTCTCAGGTAAATTGACTCTATTCCTTGACTCTTGACTGCACTCCTGACTTCTAGTCATTTTGCAAAGGCAAGCTGCTAGTTACCAGGAGATCAGTCAGGGAAAAAGTCTGAGGAAGAAGGTGCGATAGTTTGGTCTTTGGAGTGAGTCAGATCTGATTTGAATTCTGATTTTGCCACTTTTTAGCAATCTGACCTTGGATTACTTAGTTAAGGAAACAGTCTTATATGTTATGACTGGTAGCTCAGTCATAATGAAAACTCATCAGGACTTGAAGTTAAAAAAAAAAACCAAACATTTAAATGAAAAATTTTAGAAATTTTGGATGTACAACAGTAAATAACATCCTAGTAATTTAATCATGGTGTGGAACAGGTGGAAAAGATTTTCAGTCCCCTGATTTTGTAGATCTTAAAACTAGAATCTACATACTTTAAATAATATTCCCATGGAGCTGAACCTGTTTGTAGCAGTGTCAAAACTGGAATCCAGGGCTCCTGCCTTCCAGCTCAGTGCTCTTTAGGATTTGTTTCCTTTGGGTTCTTTTACTGTGCTGAAAGATCTGACTTTGGGGATTTTTAGTTGTCTTTAGTTTTTATTTGAGGAATTCCTTCTCCATTTCAGTTTTTCAGACACTGTACTCTTATTTACTAACATTAACTAGTTGGTGATAATCTCTATTTTACCTTACAGATAAGGCAATTGAGATTTGCCAGATTACTCCCCTAGAAAATTTAAAGCTAGGTTTCTAACCCAGATCTGACATACCCCAAAGCCCTGGATACTAACCATTGCTGTCTCCAAGTGACAATTCCTTTTGGTGTGTCTGAGGACAAATAAGAATAGCGGCTGAGTGAACAGAGGCTTCTGAATAAGGGACCTCAGGACGCATGGGTGTTTAGGTACACTTTCATGGCCCATTGGGTATGTCTCTTAAAGGGTACAACATTCTAGCTCCCTTTGAGCATTCAGTTTTCAATGTGTATATCAAGAGCTGTGTGCCTTTATCTGTTTGTCATAGGTTTTTATAATTTAAGACAATTTACGTCTGCTTTTTTTTTTTAAGATTTATTATTTATTTTATTTATTTTTGGCTGCATTGGGTCTTAGTTGCAGGACGTGGGATCTTTGTTGAGGTGTGCGGGCTTCTCTCTAATTGTGGCGCACAGGCTCCAGGGCGGGTGGGCTCTGTAGTTTGTGGCATGCAGGCTCTCTAGTTGAGGCACACGAGCTCAGTAGTTGTGGCATGTGGGCTTAGTTGCCCCATGGCATGTGGGATATTAGTTCCCTGACCAGGGATCAAACCCACATCCCCTGCATTGTTAGGTGGATTCTCTACCACTGGACCACCAGGGAAGTCCCTATGTCTGCTTTTGAAATTGTTTCTATGGAATATAATTCCAGAATGGATTTCATATCTAATAATTTTACTAAGATAAAGGGATTGAGAGGTGGGAAATGGGGGTGCAGTTTTAAATAGGGTGATGGAGGACACATTGATAAGGTGACACTTGAAGGAGGTAAATGAAGGGCTGCTCTAGGCAGAATATTAGGAGTGGGAATATTCTTCTAACTCCTGCTTAGCCACCAGAACTGGACAGTATTACTTGAAAAAGCTTCCCAAAGACGGTAATCTATAAGGTATCTTGTTTTAATTTCTTTTATTACTAAAAAGTTGACCATTTGGAGGATATATTTATTGATCTGCTACTATCTTTTGTCCATTTTTATGTTGGATTGTTGATCATTTTCTTGATTTTAAGAGCTATTAAGAATATACCTTTTGTTATGTGACAGATCTGTATTTATCAGCTTGTTAGCCTTTCAAATTACATTTATAGTATGTTTTTGACATAAATTGATTTTTTAAAATGTGGCTTATCTATTTCTTTGCTTTTTACCTTTGAAATTTTTGATGTCAACTGTCCTATGTTTAAAGAAAGTTGCATTTTTAACTGTGTGATTCCATTAAAGTATGTACTTTCAAAATTATGTACTGCTAGAATTGCATTTTAGAATTGCTCTTAGAAATATTTTCTTTTCTTTTTTTTTTTTAAATTAATTTTATTTTTATTTTTGGCTGTGTTGGGTCTTCATTTCTGTGCGAGGGCTTTCTCTAGTTGCGGCAAGCGGGGGCAACTCTTCATTGCGGTGCGCGGGCCTCTCACTATCGCGGCCTCTCTTGTTGCGGAGCACAGGCTCCAGACGCGCAGGCTCAGTAATTGTGGCTCACGGGCCTAGTTGCTCCGCGGCATGTGGGATCTTCCCAGACCAGGGCTCGAACCCGTGTCCCCTGCATTGGCAGGCAGATTCTCAACCTCTGCGCCACCAGGGAAGCCCAGAAATATTTTCTTGTCCTTTTCTTTCTCAGTACGTTTATGCACGTTAGTAAATTTTATTTGCATTAGTGTTTCTGCTACAGTGAGGCCCAGAGGCTTGCCAGTTTACCATGTTTCTTTAGATTACTACTTGAAACCAGCAACTTATTGAAGTGCTAAAAGTGGTGGGTGTTTAGGAACTCCTATATTAAAAATGAAAAGACAACTCACAGAAAGATAAACAAGTTGAAAAGGCAGAGGGCTATGTACCAGATGAAGGAACAAGATAAAACCCCAGAAAAACAACTAAATAAAGTGGAGATAGGCAACCTTCCAGAAAAAGATTTCAGAATAATGATAGTGAAGATGATCCAGGACCTCGGAAAAAGAATGGAGGCAAAGATCGAGAAGATGCAAGAAATGTTTAACAAAGACGTAGAAGAATTAAAGAACAAACAAACAGAGATGAAGAATACAATAACTGAAATGAAAAATACACTAGAAGGAATCAGTAGCAGAATAACTGAGGCAGAAGAACGGATAAGTGACCTGGAAGACAGAATGGTGGAATTCACTGCCATGGAACAGAATAAAGAAAAAAGAATGAAAAGAAATGAAGACAGCCTAAGAGACCTCTGGGACAACATTAAACGCAACAACATTTGCATTATAGGGGTCCCAGAAAGAGAAGAGAGAGAGAGAGGACCCGAGAAAATATTTGAAGAGATTATAGTCGAAAACTTCCCTAACATAGGAAAGGAAATAACCACCCAAGTCCAGGAAGCTCAGTGAGTCCCATATAGCATAAACCCAAGGAGAATCACACCGAGACACATAGTAATCAAATTGGCAAAAATTAAAGACAAAGAAAAATTATTGCAAGCAGCAAGGGAAAAATGACAAATAACATACAAGGGAACTCCCATAAAGTTAACAGCTGATTTCTCAGCAGAAACTCTGCAAGCCAGAAGGGAGTGGCATGATAAAGTGATGAAAGGGAAGAACCTACAACCAAGATTACTCTACCCGGCAAGGATCTCATTCAGATTCGACGGAGAAATCAAAAGCTTTACAGACAAGCAAAAGCTAAGAGAATTCAGCACCACCAAACCAGCTCTACAACAAATGCTAAAGGAGCTTCTCTAAGTGAGAAACACAAGAGAAGAAAAGGACCTACAAAAACAAACCCAAAACAATTAAGAAAATGGTCATGGGAACATACATATCGATAATTACCTTAAATGTGAATGGATTAAAAGCTCCAACCAAAAGACACAGGCTTGCTGAATGGATACAAAAACAAGACCCATATATATGCTGTCTACAAGAGACCCACTTCAGACCTAGGGTCATATACAGACTGAAAGTGAGGAGATGGAAAAATATATTCCATGCAGATGGAAATCAAAAGAAAGCTGGAGTAGCTATACTCATATCAGATAAAATAGACTTTAAAATAAAGAATGTTACAAGAGACAAGGAAGGACACTACATAATGATCAAGGGATCAATCCAAGAAGAAGATATAACAATTATAACTATATATGCACCCAACACAGGAGCACCTGAATACGCAAGGCAACTGCTAACAGCTATAAAAGAGGAAATCAACAGTAACACAATAATAGTGGGGGACTTTAACACCTCACTTACACCAATGGACAGATCATCCAAACAGAAAATTAATGAGGAAACACAAGTTTTAAGTGACACAATAGACCAGATAGATTTAATTGATATTTATAGGACATTCCATCCAAAAACAGCAGATTACACTTTCTTCTCAAGTGCACACGGAACATTCTCCAGGACAGATCACATTTTGGGTCACAGATCAAGCCTCAGTAAATTTAAGAAAATTGAAATCATATCAAGCATCTTTTCTGACCACAATGCTATGAGATTAGAAATGAATTACAGGGAAAAAAACCATAAAAAACACAAACACATGGAGGCTAAACAATACGTTACTAAATAACCATAAGATCACTGAAGAAATCAAAGAGGAAATCAGAAAATACCTAGAGACAAATGACAATGAAAAGACGATGATCCAAAACCTATGGGATGCAGCAAAAGCAGTTCTAAGAGGGAAGTTTATAGTAATACAAGCCTATGTCAAGAAACAAGAAAAATCTCAAATAAAGAATGTAACCTTACACCTAAAGGAACTAGAGAAAGAAGAACAAACAAAAGCCAAAGTTAGCAGAAGGAAAGAAATCATAAAGATCAGAGCAGAAATAAATGAAATAGAAACAAAGAAAACAGTAGCAAAGATCAATAAAACTAAAAGCTGGTTCTTTGAGAAGATAAAAAAAATTGATAAACCATTATCCAGACTCATCAAGAAAAAAGATGGAGAGGACTCAAATCAATAAAATTAGAAGTGAAAAAGGAGAAGTTACAACAGACACTGCAGAAATACAAAGCATCCTGAGAGACTACTACAAGCAACTCTGTGCCAATAAAATGGACAACCTGGAAGAAATGGACAAATTCTTAGAAAGGTATAATCTTCTAAGACCGAACCAGGAAGAAATAGAAAATATGAACAGACCAATCACAAGTAATGAAATTGAAACTGTGATTAAAAATCTTCCAGCAAACAAAAGTCCAGGACCAGATGGCTTCACAGGTGAATTCTATCAAACACATAGGGAAGAGCTAACGCCCATCCTTCTCAAACTCTTCCCCAAAATTGCAGAGGAAAGAACCCTCCCAAACTCATTCTATGAGGCCACCATCACCCTGATACCAAAGCCAGACAAAGATACAACAAAAAAAGAAAATTACAGACCAATATCGCTGATGGATATAGATGCAAAAATCCTCAACAAAATACTAGCAAACAGAATCCAACAACACATTAAAAGGATCATACACCATGATCAAGTGGGATTTATCCCAGGGATGCAAGGATTCTTCAATATATGCAAATCAATCAGTGTGGTACATCTTAACAAATTGAAGAAAAACCATAAGATCATCTCAATAGATGCAGAAAAAGCTTTTGACAAAATTCAACACCCATTTATGATATAAACTCTCCAGAAAGTGGGCATAGAGGGAACCTACCTCAACATAATAAAGGCCATATATGACAAACCCACAGCAAACATCATTCTCAATGGTGAAAAACTGAGAGCATTTCCTCTAAGATCAGGAACAAGACAAGGATGTCCACTCTCGCCACTATTATTCAACATAGTTTTGGAAGTCCTAGTCACGGCAATCAGAGAAGAAAAAGAAATAAAAGGAATCCAAATCGGAAAAGAGACGGTAAAACTCACTGTTTGCAGATGACATGATACTATACATAGAGAATCCTAAAGATGCCACCAGAAAACTACTAGAGCTAATCAATGAATTTGGTAAAGTTGCAGGATACAAAATTAATGCACAGAAATCTCTTGCATTCCTATATGCTAATGATGAAAAATCTGAAAGAGAAATTAAGGAAACTCTCCCATTTACCATTGCAACAAAAAGAATAAAATACCTAGGAATAAACCTACCTAGGGAGACACAAGACCTGTACGCAGAAAACTATAAGACACTGATGAAAGAAATTAAAGATGATACCAACAGGTGGAGAGATATATCATGTTCTTGGATTGGAAGAATCAATATTGTGAAAATGACTATACTACGCAAAGCAATCTACAGATTCAATGCAATCCCTATCAAATTACCAATGGCATTTTTTACAGAACTAGAACAAAAAATCTTAAAATTCGTATGGAGACACAAAAGACCCTGAATAGCCAAAGCAGGCTTGAGGGAAAAAATACGGAGCTGGAGGAATCAGACTCCCTGACTTCAGACTATACTACAAAGCTACAGTAATCAAGACAATATGGTACTGGCACAAAAACAGAAATATAGATCAATGGAACAAGATAGAAAGCCCAGAGATAAACCCACGCACCTATGGTCAACTAATCTATGACAAAGAAGGCAAGGATATACAATGGAGAAAAGACAGTCTCTTCAATAAGTGGTGCTGGAAAAACTGGACAGCTACATGTAAAAGAATGAAATTAGAACGCTCCCTAACACCATACACAAAAATAAACTGAAAATGGATTAGAGATCTAAGTGTAACACCAGACACTATAAAACTCTTAGAGAAAAACATAGTAAGAACACTCTTTGACATAAATCACAGCAAGATCTTTTTTGATCCACCTCCTAGAGTAATGGAAATAAAAACAAAAATAAACAAATGGGACCTAATGAAACTTCAAAGCTTTTGTAAAGCAAAGGAAACTACAAACAAGATGAAAAGACAACCCTCAGAATGGGAGAAAATATTTGCAAAGAAATCAACGGACAAAGGATTAATCTCCAAAATATATAAACAGCTCATGCAGCTCAATATTTTAAAAAAAGCAACCCAATCCAAAAATGGGCAGAAGACCTAAATAGACATTTCTCCAAAGAAGACATACAGATGGCTAAGAAGCACATGAAAAGCTGCTCAGCATCACTAATTATTAGAGGAATACAAATCAAAACTGCAATGAGGTATCTCACCTCACACCAGTTAGAATGGGCATCATCAAAAAATCTACAAACAACAAATGCTGGAGAGGGTGTGGAGAAAAGGGAGCCCTCTTGCAGTGTTGGTGGAAATGTAAATTGATATAGTCACTATGGAGAACAGTATGAAGGTTCCTTAAAAAACTAAAAATAGAATTACCATATGACCCAGCAATCCCACTACTGGGCATATACCCAGAGAAAACCATAATTCAGAAAGACACATGCATCCCAATATTCATTGCAGCTAACTATTTACAATAGCCTGGTCATGGAAGCAACCTCTATGCCCATTGACAGAGGAATGAATAAAGAAGATGTGGTACATATATACAATGGAATATTACTCAGCCATAGAAAGGAATGAAATTGGGTCATTTGTAGAGATGTGGATGAACCTAGAGACTGTCATACAGAGTGAAGTAAGTCAGAAAGAGAAAAAGAAATATCGTATGTTAACGTATATATGTGGAACCTAGAAAAATGGTACAAATGAACTGGTTTGCAGGGCAGAAATTGAGACACAGATGTAGAGAACAAACGTATGGATACCAAGGCGGGAAAGCAGCAGGGGGTGGGGGTGGAGTGTGACAAATTGGGAGATTGGGACTGACATATAGACACTCATGTATAAAATGGATAACTAGTAAGAACCTGCTGTATTAAAAAAAATTTTTTTTTCCTTAAAAATGAAAAGACAGGCTGGTCAACTAAAATCTGTTTTTACTCTAGTTTTTAGACCTGGTAGAATAACTGCAGCAGGCTTTTTTGTTTTTTACCCACCTTAGGTAGACTTTTGCCTAGTGTTCCCCAGGTCTTGTCTACCACTAATGCTGGTTTGGGGACTAAGTTCATTTTTATATTGGCTGAAGTATTTTAATGCTTTTCTCACTGTAACTGAATTAATCCCAAGCAAATAAGAAAATTCAGAAAGCTAGGAGTTTTCTTTTTAACTCTTCCTTTCCAGGTACAATGCAAGTAATGATTTAGCTAAACAGAAATAGATATTTAAATATATTTATAATCTTACGGTTTTTTCATCGAATTTAAGATGCTGTCGGTTTTTTAATTCACCATTTTATGTACTACTAAGAAAAAAAATACTACCAATTAACCTGATACACCATTTACTGTAAGATGTGTCTTGATTTCAGAGATGTAAAACGGGGGACATTTTCATGTTTGAGTTTGTGAAATGCAGTAATTCCAGGGTTGTGCAGAATTGGCAGCATGATTGTCTTTTTTAAAGCTTTGTTGTGGAAATTTTCAAATATGTATAAAATGAGAAAAAAAGACAAAATAAACTTTCATATATCCACCTTAACTTCCAACAGTTATCAGCTATGGCTGGTGGTGTTTCATCTATTGATACATCTTCTCCTACTCCCCTCCATCTTATTTTAACGCAAACCCTAGACATTATCATTTTGTAAGATATGGACTCTTAATTTTTAAAAACATAACTACAGTACTATTATAACACCTAAAATTTTTTAACACAAGTTGATATCAAATATCCAACTTTGCCATTGTTTTAAAAGTCTCTCTAGTCTTTTTATCTATAGGTTCTGCATGGTTTTGGTTTTGGTTTTTTCTTTCTTTGCAAACTTTTTTAAATTAATTAATTTATTTCTTTTTGGCTGCGTTGGGTCTTCATTGCTGCATGGGGGCTTTTTTTCGTTGCGGTGAACGGGGGCTAATCTTCCTCGTGGTGCGCGGGCTTCTCATTGCGGCGGCTTCTCTTGCTGTGGAGAATGGGCTTCAGTAGTTGTGGCACGTGGACTCAGTAGCTGTGACTCACAGGCTGTAGAGCTCAGGCTCAGAAGTTGTGGCGCACGGGCTTAGTTGCTCTGTGGCATACGGGATCTTCCCAGACCAGGGATCGAACCCGTGTACCCTGCATTGGCAGACGGATTCTTAACAACTGTGCCACCAAGGAAGTCCCTGCAAATTTTTTGCTAGACTGCTTCATTGGTGGTGTTGTATACTTCTATCAGATGGCACCTACTGTCTGGTTGACTCTTTATTTGTGATGTTAGTGGCCTTTGATCATTGCCTAGATCCCTGATTTTATTTGGGGTTGCAAAATGGTGATATTCTATTATTCTTTAATTTATTAATTGTAATACTTGTGTAAAGAGAAACTTTATCTCTTCTGTTTGCTTATCTAGGGAGAGACTTCATGTGTATGACAGACTGGATAAATACTTTCCAGTTTTCAAAATAATGAGCTGGGTTCCTAGCATCCTCCAAAATGACCAATAAGATTTATTTGATTATGAACACTCAGATTTAAACATATTTGTGGTTCAATCCATTGTAGTTTTGTTTTGTACAGCTTTATGGAGGTATAGTTTATATACCATAAAATTCACCTGTTTAAAGTGTACAATTGAGTGATTTTCAGTATGTTCACAGAGTCGTGCAACCTTCACCACGATCTAGGCAGTTTGAAATATATCCATCACCTCAGAAAGAAACGCTGTACCCGTTTGCAGTCACTCCTCATTACCCCCCATGCTACCTGACCTCCAAACATAGGCAACCACCAATATACTTTCTGTCTCTATGGATTTGCTTAGGCTGGGTATTTCATATAAATGGAATCGTACAATATATGGTCTTTTGTGACTGGCTTCTTTTACTTAGCATGTTTTTAATGCTCATGCATTTTGTAGCATGTATAGTTGTTATTTTTATTGACTGTCCTATCTTTGGCCAGTTGGAGTCCCTTCATGATGGCCCTTGCGTCATTTTGACTCAGCCTGAGGCATCTTTGATAGCTTTTTGCTATCTGGTATGACAGTTTGTCCAGACTTGTACATTTTCTGCCCCAGTCAAGGAAATAGACCTTTCTCTAAGAAGCCTTTTAGTGGGAAATGACATTTGGAGATCACAATCTGGGCACTTAAGATGCTTATTTCTACTGAGTTAGTCATTGTTTCTAGGCCTTTTCTGTGGTTAATTAGGAAATAAGTTGTGTTTTTTCTCTTTAAAAAAAAAAATCATGAGTTCAAGTTATACTTAAAAATCAAATTAAATGACCCAGGGACTTTCCTTATCTTCTTTGATTTTACATCTCTATCTCCTTTCTCCCACGTTGAAAACCCCAGTTCTCAACAGCACCAACATGATTATTCATTTTCTTTTCCCACAGTATAAATACAGAATAGTCTGAGAATGACACTGTCAACACTACAACCAATAATATGATTACTGAAGAAAGCTAATGATTTCTTCTTATTGTTCTTCTTAGGGCATAGTATTTCAATAGGGATGTAGAGTCAAATTACTGAATTTTAAAGTTACGTGAGCTAGTTCCTTGCTGTGTGATTATGTTACCACCTGGTACACAGATTCATTTGTTTAATTTTTGCTTTCATTTTACATCTTTGGCTTTTTTAAATCTTGTAGAATTTGGGTCATCTGTGTTTTTAGTTTAAAATGAATATTGAATATATAGTAATTTGTGATTGTGTTGATTTATTTTTAGAATATGGCTTCTGAAGCATACTGTCAGTAAGCCAAAAGGGAATGGTGGTTATTAGAATGTATGGAGTGGGCTTTCTCATTTGTCCTGTGAGAAGATGAGTCGTGTTACCAGATCTTCAGATTTTTTGAGAGACCCTGGAAATCTTTGCTTTTATGTGCTTCTCAACAACTATTTAGATTTTTTTTTTTAACCATTATAACCATTATAGACAAGTTTAGGGGCAGGATCTTACAGCCTGCAGTTTATAATCTCTGCTGTAGAATCTTCAGGGTGAGAGTTAGTTACTAATTGGCCTAATTATTAGGTCTAATACTATCTCTAGCCCTTCCCCTTAAAGTTATAGTAAACACAGTTGTGGAAGAGATCTGTGGTTCTGTGTACCTCTTACTGGAAGATTAACTTTGGGAATTTGAAAAAGATCCATGCGATTAGCTATGAAGACCAGAGTATCTAGTTTTTCAACTACTTTAACAAGGAATGCTTTCAGAAAGTTGTCAGAAACCACAAAATAAGTTAAATATACTTTGTTCATTTTCAGAGAAGTATAGTAGCACTGGACACAAAAGTTAGTTGGCAGGAGCTAGATAAATAAAAATCATATTCATTTGTACCATGATGAGCCTTTGGTTATATAGATGAAGGTTAAGGCCAGGTATAATTCATTGCTATTGAGTAATAAATTCCTTGGTGGCTTAAATGCTTTGCATAATAGGTATTTAAAGATTGCTTATCAAAAAGTTTGAGAACATTTGATATATATTTTAACCACTATATAAGAATTGTCACCAGTATAAGAGTTGTCATCAGTGGCATGAAGTTTGGTGTTGGTACCATGAGTCATGTTGATGACCTTTATATATTATTTAATTTACTCAAATTCTCACTTCTTTGTTCTGAGTGATCAGGCATTTTAAACAATGCTACTCATTCTTTGGGGGTGGCCTTGTGAACTTTTGTTTCCTGAAATACTAAGGTGGCCTTATGTTGTAACTAATTACTAATATAAAGGTAATTTATGGGTAACTGTATCTTCTCATTCACTTTGTTCTTGATTGTGGTGCTGCCCTTCGGCCTGTGAAGGACCTTGAATGTCCTTTAAGCCAAGCAGTTTGACCACAGATGTCAGGTTCTGTCTATACATGAGCTTGGTGGCAAGCTCCCTTGATACGCCTTTTCTCTTCTATGACTACCTATGCCTTTGAGAATAGATTTTGCAGGAATTGTATGTTGCATATTTCTTGCTAGTATTAAGAATATAATGAGAGGGCTTCCCTGGTGGCACAGTGGTTAAGAATCCGCCTGCCAATGCAGGGGACACGGGTTCGATCCCTGGTCCGGGAAGATCCCACATGCTGCAGAGCAACTAAGCCCATGCACCACAACTACTGAGCCTGTGCTCTAGAAGCCTGCGAGCCACAACTACTGAGCCCATGTGCTATAACTACTGAAGCCCGTGCGCCTAGAGCCCATGCTCCGCAACAAGAGAAGCCACTGCAATGAGAAGCCCGCGCACTGCAACGAAGAGGAGTCCCCGCTCGCCGTAACTAGAGAAAGCCCGTGCACAGAACGAAGACCCAATGAAGCCAAAAATAAGTAAATAAAATAAATAAATTTTTTAAAAATAGAATATAATGAAATAAATTAGCTAACTTATGCCCGTGTTGTAGGTGGAAGGATAGAATAGGTATATGTTTATCAAAAAAGAGCTTGTCTTCTTGAATCACACAGTCCCAGGTTCCAGCTTGCCTCCAACATGGTTGTTGGATGAACTTGGACAATATCATTTGACTTCCTTGAGTCTGAGTTGCCTTATCTGCAGATGGCGAGATTCTGATGCTGAAATTGTACGTGCATGCCTAGTTCAGTACTCAGCTAGGAGTATAGTGCTTTGGTGACTACTCCCATGCTCATGCTTCCTTCCTTAGCTAAAATGGGTTTACCCTTGACTTTTATGTAACATTTCTTACTAGTATTCATGTGTTGAACTAATGGTTTTAACTCACCTGTTGGTATTTCCTATATATATGTATCAGGTCTAGTTTGGGTTAGAGTCCCTAAAGATCAGGGATAGTTTATATTTAATTATGTGTATATTTCATCTGATAAATTCAGGCACTCAAATTTTTGTTTCAATGCTGCCAAACCCTAGCTCCTAGGATTACTGAGTTGATTTTGCTACTTGAGTATGTCTCAGAAATTAAATTCAGTTTGTCAGTTTGCAAAAGAAAGAAATTATCTGTCAGGAAAGATATATATGGAAAAGGTTGTGGGAGAAATTTAGCATTTATTGAGCTCCACTGTGTGTAGGTCCTGCAACTTAAAATAGTATCTAATTAAATTTTTGCATCAGGTTAGGTACTCCAGAAGGGATAGAAAAATGACTTAAAACAGAGTGAAGGGGACTTCCCTGGTGGTGCAGTGGTTAAGAATTTGCCTGCCAGTGCAGGGGACACAGGTTCGATCCCTGGTCCAGGAAGATCCCACATGCTGCAGAGCAACTAAGCCCGTGCATCACAACTACTGAGCTTGCACTCTAGAGCCCGAGAGCCACAACTACTGAGCCCACACACCACAACTACTGAAGCCCGCGTGCCTGGAGCCTGTGCTCCGCAACAAGAGACGCCACTGCAATGAGAAGCCCGCGCACCGCAACGAAGAGTAGCCCCCGTTTGCGCAACTAGAGAAAACCCGCGTGCAGCAACGAAGACCCAACGCAGCCGAAAATAAATAAATAAATTAGTTAATTAAAAAAGTAAACAGAGTGAAGCCTTCCCCTCAAGGGGATTTCTTAAGGGAGATAAGTACACAAATATGAATTTCTTCTAGTCTCTATTAGTTTGCTATGGTTACTGAACAAAGTACCACAATCTGGGTGGCTTAGACAACAAAAATGTATTGTCTCACACTTTTGGAGCCTAGAAGTCTGAAATGAAGGTGTCAGCAGGGTTGAAGATGGCCATCTTCTCCTTG
Source organism: Balaenoptera acutorostrata (assembly GCF_949987535.1). Classification (NCBI taxonomy): domain Eukaryota; kingdom Metazoa; phylum Chordata; class Mammalia; order Artiodactyla; family Balaenopteridae; genus Balaenoptera; species Balaenoptera acutorostrata. The sequence goes on along the minus strand of NC_080073.1, from coordinate 68,589,463 downwards.
TATCTGTGCATCATCTTCCCTCTGTGTGTTTTAGTCTGTGTCCAAATTTCCTCTTTTTATAAGGACACTAGTCATATTGGATCAGGACTCATCCTAGACCTCATCTCACCTTGATCACCTCTGTGAAGATCCTATCTCCAAATAGTCACACTCTGAGAAACTGGAGGTTAGGACTCCAATGTGTCTTTTTGGGGGGACACAGTTGAACCCATAACACAGTCCGTAGAAGATAGTTCTCTGCATTAGGAGATCCTACAATTATTCATTCCCCAAGGCAGGAAGAAATAGAAGACTGAAGTTCACATGTAAGTAAACTAGAGTTTCTAAGGTGCTTTTTCCAGTCAGCTTTTTTTTTTGTTAACTTATTTATTTATTTGGCTGTGCCGGGTCTTAGTTGCAGCACACGGGATCTTTGTTGCAGTATGCGAGATCTTTGTTGCAGCGTGTGGGATCTTCATTTGCAGCATGTGAACTCTTAGTTGTGGCATGCGGGATCTAGTTGCCTGACCAGGGATGGAACCCAGGCCCCCTGCATTGGGAGCGCACAGTCTTAGCCACTGGACCATCAGGGAAGTTCCTCCAGTCAGCTTTTAGTTTGTCTTTTGAAGCCAAATCATTTCTAAGACCCAAACACATCATCTTCAAATCAGTTCTTCCTCCTGAGTTTCAGTTTCATTTTTGAATCATTCCAGATAAAACTCTAGCATCTCTTACCTCTTTACTAAAATGTCACAATCCTATTTAAAATGTCAGCATACTCTGTCCCCTTACCTTATTTAATTTTTCTTTATAGCCGCTCTCATAGCCTGACATTATAGAACATCTATCTCCTTGAGAGATGTTGAGAGAGGACTTTGATGGGACTTGCTGTCCCAACTTTAGCTATTCACCAGCAGAAACTCAAAAACCAGATAGATTCAGATAAATTAGGGCTATTTTTTGTCACCTTGTGCTAGTATGATGAAGACCAGAGACTTTTTTTTTTTTCCTCACAGCTGCATTTCCAGTGCCTGGAAAGGTATCTGACATACCTATAGGCACTCGGTAAAGATAAATTATATAAGTAAACATTTGCTTGTTTCTTTTCCGTTATTTCTTACATGTAATGCTAAAATTTATGTATCAGGTACTGTTATAGTATAAACATAACCTCTGTGTTCCCCACGAGGTAGATGTTTTTCTGCCCTCGTTTTACATACTGGGCAACTGAAGCACAGAGAGCTTCTTGAATTAGCAGTTCATCCAAAGTCATGGAGCTCTGGTAGACTATGGAACCAGGATCAAACCTAACTCCTGACACCAGAGACCGTGGCTGTGTCTCCTGCATCTTTGCTTTCCAGTCCTCCTACGTTTTTACCACCTTCTTGTCAGAAGAATTTTTCTAAAGCACTACTTCTGCTTAAATTTCTTGATGATTTCCTTCCACATAATACACTTCAACACTTGACATTTAATATTCTTCACAGTCTAGTTCCATTAGGGGATTGGTTGGAGGTGGGGTGGGGTGTAATGGTCTTCAATTGAAGAATGATGAGTAACAGCTAAAAATGAAAAAGAAGATACTTGTCTGATACATATACCTTTTCTGGGTATTTCTATTTTACAGGCAGTTAGCAAAAAAAGTCTGTTCTCATGAAACTTACATCCTGGGAGTATGGGTAGGAAGAAATGGCAAGTGCTGAAGAAAAATGAAGCAAGGTCAGAGGGCAGGGGAGGGCATGCCTCTAACTGCTGTTTTATACAAACGGGTCAAGGAAGTTTTCTGAAAAGGCAACACTTAAACATGGACCTAAAGAGATAAGGTCAGAGAGATGGGTTGGGGGGGCAAGGGTGGGCAATGAAAAAATCGTGTAAGCCCTGTATAGGCCATTGTGAAAACATCTATTTTGAGTGTAGTGGTTGCCTAATACATAATGATATGTTATTATATAATAGGGCTTTATTAAAGATCACCAGTTGTTTTCTGTTTTTGTTTTTTTAAGTATTATTGAGTCTAAAATGCTCCCTGCAGAATCCTAGGCTGCTGGGGTTAGGAGATCACAGATTGCCATCTAGTGGCTGTTTATCATAAATGTGGGCAAGCCTTCCAGAAAACAAGCAGGTTCTACGGAAGTTTGTATTGCTAGCTTAATGATATCAGTGCAAAGTGTGGATGTCTGAAAAAAAAAAAACCTTCATATATGAACTATTTGAGAGTAAGTTGCAGATATTGTGCCACTTTACCCCTAAATACTTCACATATTCCCTTAGAACAAGGACATTCACTTACGTAATCACAATTATCAAAATAGGAAATAAAATGTTAATACAGTATTTAATGTAGATCTTATTCAACTTTTGTCAATTGTCCCAATGTCCTTTGTAGAAAGAAGGTTTTTTTCTGCTCTAGTATCTAACCCAGGATCATGCATTGCATTTAGTTTTTGTGTCTCCTAAATCTAGAACAGTTCTTTGCCTGTGTTTCCTGACATTGATATTTTTAAAGAATATCAGCCATTTATTTTCTAGAATGTCTCTCAGTTTGCGTTTTTATGTTTCCTTGTGATTCAGCTTATGCATGCTGGCACTACCTAAGTGAAATGTATCTTCCTTGGTGCATCCCATCAGGAGACACATGATATCCTTGCCAGTATTGGTGATGTTACCTTTGACTGCTGAGATAAGGTGGTGACTTCCAAGTTTCTCTGCCATAAAACTACGATTTTCCCCTTTGCAATTAATAAGTTATTTGTGGGAAGATACTTTGACCTATGTAAATAACTTTTTCCTCATCAAAATCTCACTGTTTTAGCATTCATTGTTGATTCTCACCTAAATCAGTTATTAATGTGATGGTTACAAAATGGTAATTATCTAGTTCTACCATTTCCTTCTATAGTTATTGGTCAGCATTCTGTTAGTAGAAAACGTTCCCTTTTCCCCATTCATTTATTTATCATCATAGTCATCAACATTAGCATGAATTTATGGAGTATTCTTTTATTCAGTGAGCTTTAATCCATTACACTCATTATTATGATGCTCAAATTCTTTCATATTTGGCTATTGGGAGCCCCTTCAAGCTGGCTTCTTGTTCTTTGACATGTCTCCTTTATTCTTTGAGCACTTCTGTACTCTCTGGCACAAGATATTCCATGTTCATCTTGTACTTTTCCTGCCCCAACCCTGGAATCAGTCATTTCTCTGAGGAGCCCTGGTTCCTTTCAGTGAGGATTGGTATTTAGAAACCAAGATTCGGGTGTGACTTTAAGTAAGTTCTTAAAAATTTTGTGTCAGAAAATATGTTAGCATGGTAGGTTTCTGTGATATCACAGTTCTTTATTTCTGGTGAAAAACTTAGGTGACAAATCTGTGATAATTATTCTTGGGCCCGTTCTCTGACCTTGCCTTACGCTGAGTAGGCTACTGGAGCAATGATAATTAATGTTGTATTTGAAGCTTCATATTTCCTTGTGTGGTTATTAAGTAATCTAAAATACTGAATACATGAAGAGATATATTGGTTTGGAAGACTCAGATTTAAATAATAATTAGTTCTTCCTAAATTAATATATAAATTTCCTATTCCTGTAACAGCATTCTGTGATGCCAATTCCAAACTTTATGGAAAATACAAATGTAAGAATAACCCAAAAAATTTCCAGAAAAGTGTAATCCATTTTGAGGGGTTTTTTTAATATCGTGTGAGAAAATGTTCTAATTTAATTCTTTTGCATGTAGCTGTCCAGTTTTTTCACCACCTATTGAAGAGGCTGTCTTTTCCCCTTGTGTATTCTTGCCTCCTTTGTCATAGGTTAACGTAAGTGCATGGGTTTATTTCTGGGCCTGCAGTTCTGTTCCATTTATCTATGTCTGTTTTTGTGCTGTTACCATACTGTTTTGATTACTGTAGCCTTGTAGTATGGTTTAAAATCAGGAACCTGATCCCTCCAGCTCTGTTATTCTTCCTCAAGATTGTTTTGGTTATTCAGGATCTTTTGTGTTTCCATACAAATTTTAGAATTGCTAGTTCTGTGAAAAATGCCATTGGTCTTTTAATAGGAATTGCATTGAATCTGTAGACTGACTTGAGTAGTATGGTCATTTTAACAATATTAATTCTTCGAATCCGTGAACACAGTGTATCTTTCCATCTGTGTTGTCTTCAGTTTCTTTCATCAGTGTATTACAGTTTTCTGAGTACAGTTCTTTCTTCTTAGTTAGATTTATTCCTAGGTATTTTATTCTTTTAGATGCGATGGTAAATTGGATTGTTTTTAAATTTCTCTTTCTGATAGTTTGTTATTAGTGTATAGAAATGCAACAGGTTTTTGTATATTAATTGTATCCTGAAACTTTACCGAGTTCATTGATGAGCTCCAGTAGTTTTTTTGGTGTTGTCTTTAGAATTTTTTATGTATAGTATCATGTTATTTGCAGACAAAAACAGTTTAATTCTTCCTTTCCAATTTGGACTTCTCTTATTATTATTTTTTTTTTTGGACTTCTCTTATTTTTTTTTTTAATTAATTAATTTATTTATTTATTTATGGCTGTGTTGGGTCTTCGTTGCTGTGCGAGGGTTTTCTCTAGTTGCGGCAAGCGGGGACCACTCTTCATCGCAGTGCACGGGCCTCTCACTATCGTGGCCTCTCTTGTTGCGGAGCACAGGCTCCAGACGCGCAGGCTCAGTAGTTGTGGCTCACGGGCCTAGCTGCTCCGCGGCATGTGGGATCTTCCCAGACCAGGGCTTGAACCCGTGTCCCCTGCATTAGCAGGCAGATTCTCAACCACTGCGCCAGCAGGGAAGCCCTGGACTTCTCTTATTTTTAAAGTAATGTCTGATTGCTGTGGCTAGGACTTCAAATACTGTGTTGAATAAAAATGGTGAGAGTGGGCATCCTTGGTTCCTGATCTTAGAGGAAATGCTTTCAGCTTTTTGCAGTTGAGAATGACATATTGGTGGGCTTATATATGACCTTTATTATGTTGAGGTATGCTGCCTCTATATCCACTTTGTGGAGAATTTTTATCAAAATGGATGTTCAATTTTGTCAAAAGCTTTGTCTGCATCTGTTGGTGATAAGATTTTTATTCTTCAGCTTGTTAACATGGTATATCATTGACTTGTGGATATTGAACTATTCTTGCATCCATGGGATAAATCCCACTTGATCATGGTGTATGATCCTTTCAATGTATCATTGAATTCAGTTTGCTAATATTTTATTGAGGATTTTTGCATGTATGTTCATCAATGAGATTGGCCTGTAATTTACTTTTTTTGTGGTATCTTGTTTTGGTATCAGCTTGATGCTGGCCTCCTAGAATGAGTTCAGAAGCATTCCTTCCTCTGTAGTTTTTTGGAATGGTTTGAGAAGGATAAGTATTAGCCCTTCTCTAAATGTTTGGTAGAATTCACCCATGAAGCCATCTGGTCTTGGACTTCTGTTTGTTGGGAGGTCTTTATTTATTTATTTATTATTACTGATTCGGTTTCATTACCGGTAATTGGTCTATTTATATTTTCTATTTCTTCCTGACTCAGCCTTGGAAGATTGTACATTTCTAGGAACTTGTCCATTTCTGCTAGGTTGTCCATTTTATTCACGTGTAGTTGTTTGCAGTAATCTCTTATGATTCTTTGTATTTCTGTGGTATTGGTTGTAACTCCTCCTTTTTCATTTCTGATTTTGTTGATTTGACCTTCCTTTTTTCTTGATAAGTCTGGCTACAAAACGCAGTTATTTGTATGTTGTCTTCACTGAAGTTATCAAATTTCTTGCCCATATTTTATTGAGTTGTTTGTCTTGTTATTGTGTTGTAAAAGTTCTTTTTATATTCTGGATACAAGTCCTTTATCAGTTTGTATTGTATTTACAGAGGTTTCTAATTTTGTATAGTATTTATTTGTATTGTACTTAGATTTCTGTTGTATTACAGAGGTTTTAAATTTAGACAAAGTCCAGTTTATCAAATTTTTTTTCTTCTATCAGTGTGTTTTTTTGTGTTTTAGGAAATCTTTGCCTACACTAGGGGTGTGAAGATACATTTAGTTCTGAGGCAAGAGGGGAGTACTGTTTTGGTTTTTTTCCCCATAAATAACAGAGAATTATATAAGATTTTTTAAAGTCTTCAACCCCATCCACACTCCCTTGAAACCACAGATTGGCTAACAGGCATTGTGTGCTTTCTAAATACAGTTGACCCTTGAACACTGGGGGGGTTAGGGGCACCTATCTCCCCACCAGTTGAAAATTTGCATGTAACTTTTTTTTTCACATCTTTATTGGAGTATAATTGCTTTACAATGTTGTGTTAGTTTCTGTTGTACAACAAAGTGAATTAGCTATATGTATACATATATCTGCATATCTCCTCCCTCCCACCCTCCCTATCCCACCCCTCTAGTTTGTCACAAAGCATCGAGTTGATCTCCCTGTGCTGTGCAGCAGTTTCCCACTAGCCATCCATTTTACATTTGGTAGTGTATATGTGTCAATGCTACTCTCTCGCTTCGTCCCAACTTCCCTTTCCCCAGCTGTGTCCTCAAGTCCATTCTCTACGTCTGTGTCTTTATTCCTGCCCTGCCACTAGGTTCATCAGTACCGTTTTTTTATTTTCTATTTTTTTTCATTCTGAATTTTAGTTTATTTTCTTTTGTAATTCAAGATGAAGCAACACTACCTCTAAAACTGTACCTAAAAGTTGACTCACTTTTACAATGACCCTTAGTGATAAATTTTTTAATTTTTTTAAGACTAAATCTTATTTTATTTTATTATACAGCAGGTTCTTATTAGTTATCTGTTTTATACATATTAGTGTATATATGTCAATCCCAATTTCCCAGTTCATCCTACCACCACCACCCCCCCGCCCGCTTTCCCCCCTTGGTGTCCATATGTTTGTTCTCTAAATCTGTGTCTCTATTTCCGCCTTGCAAACCAGTTCATCTGTACCGCTTTTCTAGATTCCACATATATGTGTTAATATACAATATTTATTTTTCTCTTTCTGACTTACTTCACTCTGTATGACAGTCTCTAGGTTCATCCACATCTCTACAAATGACCCAATTTCGTTCCTTTTTATGGTTGAGTAATATTCCATTGTATATATGTGCCACATCTTCTTTATCCATTCATCTGTTGATGGACATTTAGGTTGCTTCCATGTCCTGGCTATTGTAAATAGTGCAGCAGTGAACATTGGTACATGTATCTTTTTGAATTATGGTTTTCTCAGGGTATATGCTCAGTAGTGGGATTGCTGGGTCATATGGTAATTCTATTTTTAGTTTTTTAAGGAACCTCCATCCTGTTCTCCATAGTGGCTGTATCAATTTACATTCCCACCAACAGTGCCAGAGGGTTCTCCTTTCTCCACACCCTCTCCAGCATTTATTGTTTCTAGATTTTTTTAAAAAATTAATTAATTAATTTATTTTTGGCTGTGTTGGGTCTTCGTTTCTGTGCGAGGGCTTTCTCTAGTTGCAGCAAGTGGGGGCCACTCTTCATTGAGGTGCGCGGGCCTCTCACTATCGTGGCCTCTCTTGTTGCGGAGCACAGGCTCCAGACGCGCAGGCTCAGTAGTTGTGGCTCACAGGCCTAGTTGCTCCGCGGCATGTGGGATCTTCCCAGACCAGGGCTCAAACCCGTGTCCCCTGCATTAGCAGGCAGATTCTCAACCACTGCGCCACCAGGGAAGCCCCTCTAGATTTTTTGGTTATAGCCATTATGACCCGTGTGAGGTGATACCTCATTGTGGTTTTTATTTGCATTTCTCTAATGATTAGTGATGTTGAGCATCTTTTCATGTGTGTATTGGCAATCCGTATGTCTCCTTTGGAGAAATGTCTATTTAGGTCTTCTGTCCATTTTTGGATTGGGTTGTTTGTTTTTTTGATATTGAGCTGCATGAGCTGCTTGTATATTTTGGAGATTAATCCTTTGTCAGTTTCTTCGTTTGCAAATATTTTCTCCCATTCTGAGGGTTGTCTTTTCGTCTTGTTTATGGTTTCCTTTACTGTAGCTTTTTAGTATATTCTGAAGTCAGGGGGCCTGATTCCTCCAGCTCCGTTTTTCTTTCTCAAGATTGCTTTGGCTGTTCGGGGTCTTTTGTGTTTCCATACAAATTGTAAAATTTCTTGTTCTAGTTCTGTGAAAAATGCCTTTGTTAATTTGATAGGGATTGCACTGAATCTGTAGATTGCTTTGGGTAGTATAGTCATTTTCACAGTGTTGATTCTTCCAATCCAAGAACATGGTGTATCTCTCCATCCGTTTGTATCATCTTTGATTTCTTCCATCAGTGTCTTATAGTTTTCTGCATACAGGTCTTTTGCCTTCTTAGGTAGGTTTATGCCTAGGTATTTTATTCTTTTTGTTGCAGTGGTAAATGGGAGTGTTTCCTTAATTTATCTTTCTGATTTTTCGTTGTTAGTGTATAGGATGCATGTAACCTTTGACTCTCCCAAAACTTTTCTACTAATAGCCTACTGTTGATTGGAAGCCTTACTGATAACATAACAGTCGATTAACACATATTTTGTATGTTATATGTGTTACATACTGTGTTCTTACAATAAAGTAAGCAAAGAGGAAAGAAAAATGTTACTGAGAGAAAATGATAGTAAGAAAATCATAAGGAAAATACATTTATAGTACTGTATTGTATTTATCGATAGTGTAAATTTACATCATGTATTCGTAAGGTAAATTGTCATACCTACATCAGTATTGTCTTACATAGTATAAAACACTGTAGATGTTACACATATCACTAACACTAGACATCAAAATGAAAAAATAATGTGAAAATAAAATTCATGTTTATTTACAGGTACAGTGATTCATGCATTGATAATAAAACAGCAATATGATTGCTTTATGATATCCTAGTGTGATTGATACAGTTGCTTCCCGGTAGCCTGGCCTATACATTAATGAATGAATTGTTGTAAAATTTTAATGGCATATAGGATTACATATTATAGTGATATTTGTAACACAGTATTGGAAACATTATTACTTTTTAAAAAAACCATTTACCTGTAATGATAGGCTGATATGCAGTTTCTCCAATTAAGAGGTGGGGACATACTGAATACAGTAATGTAATTCTTATGCCTATGTAAGGATAGGCTACCCACTTCAATACAAGTCTTGCACACAGTGTACTACACGATGCATTCTTAGGCGATGATGATGATGCAAAAAACATTTCATACAGTTCTTGCTCTACAATTATTAGATTTTCACAAAGACATACACATACACAACAGATAAGTTTGTGAACTGTACTGTGTGGTGATTATTTACTAATTTGCTAAGTGGAAGTGGATTTTAAAGATCTTCATCTTTGTCTTCACGTTGAGTAGGGTGAGGAGGAGGAGAGAGAGGAGGGGTTGGTCTTGCTTTCACAGAGGTGGCAAAGGTGGAGGAGGTGGCAAGAGGAGGCAGGAGAGGTATGCACACTTGGTGTAGCTTTATGGAAGTACATGGAAATTTCTTTCTGATATTTTTTGCTTTTTTATTTCTCTAAATGTGTTTCTATATGTTACCAATCCTTTTTCCACCATTTGCTTTAGTTTCAGTTTCAGTGATACGTAGAAGGGTCCATGTCATAAAAGAAGTCAGAAGCAGTCTTGAATAATCAGAACCCTTCTTCCAAACTGTATAATGTCAGTTTGTTTTCTGACACTGCTTCTTCTATGTCTTCTTCCTTATCTGTCACTGATTTGGAAGCACTCATCTCCATCAAATCTTCTTTTGTTAGTTCCTCTGTTGTGTCTCTTAGTTCTTGAATTTCTCCAAGATCCATATCTTGAAACACTTTAACCCCCACCTTTTCTGTCATGTCCACAATCTCTTTCACGATTTCCTTGATTGGCTCTTTCATAAATCCTGTGAAGTCATGCACAACACCTCGGCACAGTTTTCTCCAGCAGGAATTTATTGTTTCAGCCTTGATTTCTTTTTTTTTTTAATTAATTAATTAATTTATTTATTTATTTATTTTTGGCTGTGTTGGGTCTTCATTTCTGTGCGAGGGCTTTCTCCAGTTGTGGCGAGCGGGGGCCACTCTTCATCGTGGTGTGCGGGCCTCTCACTGTCGCGGCCTCTCCCGTTGCGGAGCACAGGCTCCAGATGCGCAGGCTCAGTAGTTGTGGCTCACGGGCTTAGTTGCTCTGCGGCATGTGGAATCTTCCCAGACCAGGGCTTGAACCCGTGTCCCCTGCACTGGCAGGCAGATTCTTAACCACTGCGCCACCAGGGAAGCCCCAGGCTTGATTTCTTTCATGGCTTTTTAAATAACAGTGATGGCATCTTCAGTGGTCTAATCCTTCCAGACTTTCATAATGTTTTCTCTCTTGGGGTTCTCTTCCATAGCATTGACAGTTCTTTCCATAGAGTACCATGACCTAGAGGCTGAATTAGAGATGACGCGTTTCGGGGCAAGTACACCACTTGGATGCCATTCATTAGTTGATGGATATTTGGGTTGTTTTCACTTGGGGCTGTTATGAATAATGCTGTTGTGAACATTTATGTGCAATTTTTTGTGTGGGCACATGTTTTCATTTCTCTTGGAAATATACCTAGAAGTAGAATTGCTGGGCCATATAGTAATTTTTTTTTTTTTTTGGTCACGGCATGTGGGATCTCAGTTCCCCAACCAGGGATTGAACCCATGCCCCTTGGCATTGGGAGCGTGGAGTCTTAACCACTGGACCACCAGGGAAGTCCCCATATAGTAATTCTGATGTTTAACATTTTGAAGAACTGACAACAGTTTTCCAAAGTAGTTGTACCATTTTGCATTTCCACCAGCAATACATGAGGGTTCCAGTTTCTCCACATCCTCACTTGTTATTGTCTGCTAGATCCACTTTTGATTACTTCATAACTTTAATGTACCTCAACCTTTATTTTTGGTTTCATCCACTCTAGGCAAACTTTATTTTTTTTTTCATTTAATATCTTTATTAGAGTATAATTGCTTTACCATGTTGTGTTACTTTATGCTGCACAACAAAGTGAATCAGCTATATGTATACGTATATCCCCATATCCCTTTAGGCAGACTTTTAATTTCCCACTTTGTAAAATGGAATTTTGGTGGATCTACGCCTCTCCTACCCTTCCCACCTCTGCCCCTAAATTCTCTCTTTACCATCTTAGGGTGATTACCTTACATTCTCCTCTGTAACAATAATTATTTTGTGTTTTGTTTTTTCACCATAAATATTTGTTTGTTTTCTTGGTAGCACAATGAAAAAAGCATTTGGCTGGAATGCAACACACTTAGGTTCTAGTCTGTCACTACCTATACCTGGGACACTTCCCTAAATTCTGGGTTTGAGTATTCATCTGTAAAATGGGGCTCTGGATAGAGTTCAGGACTTTGCTAGTTCTAAGATTCATTGATTCTATGAAGGAATAAGCATCTTCAGTGTATGTATGTAATAATTCATTTTATAAACTTATTTCACACAATTTTTAGGGCTCCATTCATTGCATAAAGTACATGCATATTTCACACAAAATACATCGACTTTAAAACTAAAATAGGAACTTGATCAGCAGATTGTAGTTGGTATTTCCCAGATCCCCAAACTTCTGCAAGATTATCTAAAAGAATTTTTATCAAATTCAGCTTATTGTTAGGCTTGTCTCTTTCTATTAGTGTCACTCCCCTAACTGCTCAATGAGCTGTGTAGATAATTAAAAAGCATGTTGCTTTTTAAAAAGAGCTGATCCTTCCTAAAATGGGTGGTTGTAGAGCATGAATCATTCTGTGCTGTTCTGTAGTTTGGTGATTAAGACCGAATTTGCAAATTTACTTCTGAAAAGAAGTTTCTAAGATTAAAGGAGATTATTGGATTTAGAGTGCGAAGTCTACCATTCTTTAGCTCTGTGACCTTTGGAAAGTTTTCTACCTCTCTGATTCTGTTTGCCCAATTTAAAGGGCATGAGTCTCAACATTGTTAAAAGTGAGATAATCTACAGATTTCTATACTGCAAGTAATCGTGACATGTATAGGTTATTACTTTTATGGTTTTATGCAGATAATTCAGATTTTTTTTCAGATTCAAAAGGATTTTGTTGAGCTTGTTCCATGTTAAGCTTTTTTTTCCCCCTTTTAAAATTTATACCCCCTTCACCCATTTCTCCCACCGTCCACCACCCACATCTGGCAACCACCAGTCTATTCTCTGTATCTGTGAGTTGTTCTGTTTTGTTTTTATTTTTTGGTTTCTTTCCTTTTTTTTTTTTTTTAAGTTTCCACATATAAGAGATATCTTACAGTATTTGTCTTTCTCTGACTTATTTCACAACGTAATACCTGTGAGGTCTATCCATGAGAAGATTTTGTTCTTTCTTATGGCTGAATAATATTCCATTGTGTGTGTATACCACAGTTTCTTTATCCATTCATCCATCCATGGAAATTTAGGTTGTTTCCATGTCTTAGCTATTGTAAATAATGCAGTGAACATGGGGATCTGTATATTTTTTCAACTTAGTGTTCTTGTTTTCTTCACATAAATACCCAAAAGTGGAATTGCTGGATCATATGGTAGTTCTCTTTTTAATTTTTTGAGGAACCTTCATACTGTATTCAGTAGTGGCTGCACCAATACATTCTCACCAGTAGTGCAGAGGGTTCTCTTTTCTCCACATCCTTGTCAACAATCTGTTGTCTTTTTTTTTTGTCTTTTTTGTAATAACCCATCCTAACAGATGTGAGGTGATATCTCATTGTGGTTTTGATTTGCATTTCCCTGATGATTAGTGATGTGGAGCACTTTTTCATGTACCTGTTTGCCATCTGTATGTCTTCTTTAAAAAAAAAAAGTCTATGTCTTCTGCCCATTTTTTAATTGGATTGCTTGGTTTGTTTTTTTTTTTTAAGATATTTTTTTAAAATTATTTATTTGTTTATTTATTTTGGCTGTGTTGGGTCTTCGTTTCTGTGCGAGGGCTTTCTCTAGTTGCGGCAAGCAGGGGCCACTCTTCATCGCGGTGCGCGGGCCTTTCACTATCGCGGCCTCTCTTGTTGTGGAGCACAGGCTCCAGACGCGCAGGCTCAGTAGTTGTGGCTCACGGGCTTAGTTGCTCCGCGGCATGTGGGATCCTCCCAGCCCAGGGCTCGAACCCGTGTCCCCTGCATTGGCAGGCAGATTCTCAACCACTGCGCCACCAGGGAAGCCCGGTTTTTTGCTATCAAGTTGTATGAGTTCATTATATTTTTTTAAATTTATTTATTTATTTATTTTTGGTTGCATTGGGTCTTCGTTGATGCACGCAGGCTTTCTCTAGTTGTGGCGAGCAGGGTCACTCTTTGTTGTGGTGTGCGGGCTTCTTTTGTTGTGGAGCATGGGCTTCACTAGTTGCGGCCTGTGGGCTCAATAGTTGTGGCATGTGGGCTCAGTAGTTGTGGCTCATGGGCTTAGTTGCTCCATGGCATGTAGGATCTTCCCGGACCAGGGATTGAACCCATGTCCCCTGCATTGGCAGGCGAATTCTTAACCACTGCACCACCAGGGAAGTCCCCGTGTAACACTGTATCAGATCTTTGGTTTGCATATATTTTCTCCCATTCCATAGGTAGCCTTATCATTTTTTGATGGTTTCCTTTGTTGTGCAGAAGCATTTTATTTTATTTTTAAACATTGTTTATTTTTTTAATATTTATTTATTTATTTGGTTGTGCCGGCTCTTAGTTGTGGCAAGCAGGCTCCACTGTGGCTCACGGGCTCCTTAGTTGTGGCTCGCCGGCTCCTTAGTTGCGGCACATGGGCTCCTTAGTCGCAGCAGGCAGGCTCCTTAGTCATGGCTCCAGGGCTCCTTAGTCGCGACACGAGGGCTTCTTAGTTGTGGTATGCAAACCCTTAGTTGCGGCATGCGTGTGGGATCTAGTTCCCTGACCAGGGATTGAACTTGGGCCCCCTGCACTGGGAGCACACAGTCTTATCCACTGCGCCACCAGGGAAGTCCAGAAGCATTTTAATTTGATGTAATCCCACTTGTTTACTTTTGCTTTTGTTGCCTTTGCTTGTGATGTCATATTCAAAAAATCACTGCCAAGATCTATGTCAAGGAGCTTACTGTCCATGTTTTCTTTTAAGAGTTTTATGGTTTCACATCTTACGTTCAAGTCTTTAATCCATTTTGAGTTTATTTCTGTGTATGGTGTAAGGTGGGGTTCAGTTTCATTTTTTTGCATGTGGCTCTACAGTTTTCCCAGCACCATTTATTGAAGAGACTGTCCTTTCCCCATTGTATATCCTGGCATATTTCCTGTCTTAAATTAATTGACCATATATGTGTGGGTTTATATAAGGGCTCTCTTCTGTTCCATTGTGTTATGTCTTTTTATGCCAGTACCATACTGTTTTGGTTACTGTAGCTTTGTAATGTAGTTTGAAATCATGAAGCATGATGCCTCCAGCTTTGTTCTTCTTTCTCAAGATAGCTCTGGTTATTCAGTTTTCTATGGTTTCATACAAATTTTAGGAGTATTCTATTTTTTGAAAAATGCTGTTGGAATTTGATAGGGATTGCATTGAATCTGTACCTTGCTTTGGAGAGTATGTACATGTTAACAATATTGTGTCTTCTAATCTGTGAACATGGAATATCCGTTTATTGGTGTGTTCTTCAATTTCTTTCATTACAGTTTTGTAGTTTTCAATATACAGGTCTTTCACCTCCTTGGTTAAGTTTATTCCTAGGTATTTTACTCTTTTTGACGAATAAATAGTATAGTTTTCTTAATTTCTCTGATAGTTCATTATTAGGGTATAGCAGTGCAACAGATTTTTGTGTATTGATTTTGTATCCTACAAATTTACTAGATTTATTAGTCCAAAGAGTTTTTTGATGGAGTTTTTAGGATCTTCTATTTATAATGTCATGTCATCTGCAAATAGTAAAAGTTCTACTTCTTCTTTTCCAATTTGGATGTCTTTTATTTATTTTTCTTGCCTAATTGTGCTGACTAGGACTTCAGTACTATGTAAAGTACAAGTGGTGAGAGTGGGCATCTTTGTCTTGTTCCTGATCTTAGAGGAAAAGCTTTTAGCTTTTCACCGCTGAGTATGATTATCATTGTGGGCTTGTCATAGATGGCCTTAATGATGTTGCGATATGTTTCCTCTGTATCCACTTTGTTGAGAGTTTTTAATCATAAATGGATGCTCAGTTTTGTCAAATGCTTTTTCTGCATCTATTGAGATCATATGATTTCTGTCCTTTTTGTTAATGTGGTGTATCACATTGACTGATTTGCAGATGTTGAACCATTCTTGCACCCTTGGAGTAAATCTCACTTGATAATGTTTTATGATCCTTTTACTGTATTATTGAAATTGGTTTGCTAATGTTTTGTTGAGGATTTTTGCATCTTTGTTCATCAGTGATACTGGCCTGTAATTTTCTTGTGGCATGCTTGTCTAGTTTTGGGATCAGGGTGATGCTAGCCTCATAAAATGAATTTGGAAGAGTTCCCTTCTCTACTGTTTTTGGAAGAGTTTATGAAGGATTGGTATTAATTCGTATTTGAATATTT
The DNA here is from genome assembly GCF_949987535.1 of Balaenoptera acutorostrata. Classification (NCBI taxonomy): domain Eukaryota; kingdom Metazoa; phylum Chordata; class Mammalia; order Artiodactyla; family Balaenopteridae; genus Balaenoptera; species Balaenoptera acutorostrata. Next base: position 68,573,904 of record NC_080073.1, on the reverse strand, counting down.
ATTAGAATTCACCAGTGAAGCTGATCCTGGCCTTTGGTTGTTAAGAGATTTTTGGTTATTAATTTAGTCTCCTTACTAGTAATCAGTCTATGTTCAGATTGTCTGTTTCACCATGATTCAGTATTGGTAAGTTGTATGTTTCTAGAAATTTATCCATTTCTTATAGGTTGTCAATTTGTTGGCATGTAATTGTTCATAATACGATCAGTTATGATCCTTTGTATTTCTGTTGCATCAGCTGTAACATCTCTTTCATTTCTGATTTTATTTATTTGAGTCTTCTCTCTTTTTTTCTTGGTGAGTCTAGCTAAAGGCTTGGCAGTTTTGTTTACCTTTTCAAAGAACTAGCTCTTAGTTCCATTGATCTTCTCTATTGTCTTTTCGATCTCTATTTCATTTATTTCTGCTCTCATCATTATTTGCTTCTAGTAATTTTAGACTTTGTTTTTTCTTCTTTTTCTAATCCCTTGAGGTGTAAAGGTAGGTTGTTTGAGACTTTTTTTATTTCTTCAGGTAGGCATTTATCACTATGAACTTCTCTTAAAACTGCCTTTGCCGCATCCCACAAATTTTGGTATGTTACTTTTCCATTTTCATTTGTCTCAAGGTATTTTTTTATTTCTCTTTTGATTTCTTCTTTAACCCTTTGGTTGTTCAGTAGCATGTTGTTTTACCTCCACATATTTGTGAATTTTCCAGTTTTCTCCATGTAATTAATTTCTAATTTCATACCATTGTGGTCAGAAAAGATGCTTGATAAGATTTCAGTCCTTTTAAATTAAGACTTGTTTTATGGCCTAATGTATGATCTGTCCTGGAAAATGTTCCATGTATACTGGAGAAGAATGTGTTTTCTTTTGGTTTTGGACGGAATGTTCTGTATGTATCTGTTAAGTCCATCTGATCTAATGTATCATTTAATGCATATTTTTCCTAATTGATTTTCTGTCTGGATGATATATCCCTTACTATTATTGTATTAGTCTGTTTCTCCCTTTAGGTCTGTTAATAATATATTTGCTGTATATATTTATCAGTAGGTGTTCCTTTGTTGGGTGCATAAATATTTACAAATGTTATATTCCCATGTTGGATTGACCTCTTTCTCATTATGTAATACCCATATTTGTCTTTTTATTACAGTCTTTGTTTTAAAGTCTGTTTTGTCTGATATAGGTATATGTACTCCAGCTTTCTTTTGGTTTCCATTTGGATGGAATATCTTTTTCTGTCCCTTCACTTTCAGTCTGTATGTATCCTTTCATCTGAAGTGAGTCACTTGTACGTAGCATATAGGTGGATCTTGTTCTTTTAATCCACTCAGCCATTCTATATCTTTTGATTGGAGAATTTAATCCATTTACATTTTAAAGTAATTTTTGGCAGGTATATGCTTTTTGCCATTTTGTTAATTGTTTACTGGCTGTTTTTGTAGTGCCTCTCTCTTCCTTTCTTCTCCCTTCTCTTGCTCTCTTCCTTTGTGATTTGATGATTTCCCTTAATGGTTTATTTATATTTCTTTATCTTTTTTGAATTTTCTATAGGTTTTTGCTTTGTGGTTACAGTGAGGCTTACATATGGCAACTTCGATCGGTAACAGTTTCTTTTTAAGTTGATAACAACTAAGTTTGATCCTATTCTGAAGCTCAGCATTTTTACTCTTTCCTTCCCCTCCCCTCATTTTATGTTTTTGATGTCATGTTTTACTTGTGTATCCCTTAATTAATTATTGTGGACTTCCCTGGTGGCGCAGTGGTTAAGAATCCGCCTGCCACTGCACATGCCTGTTTTTACATCTTACATAGAATCTATCACAGCATTTACCCAATAACAAGGGTTAGCAAACTTTCAAATAATAGAGCTCTGGATCAAGAAAAATGTGACTAGAAATAGAGTTGGAGCCAAAAAGACCTAAGACGTGTACAATTTTATATGTGGTATTATACAATTCAGTTCATCTCTCTCAACTTCTGAAAAATTCTAACTACTAAAGACTCAACAAGGGGACTTCCCTGGTAGCGCAGTGGTTAAGAATCGTCCTGCCAATGCAGGGGACATGGGTTTGAGCCTTGGTCCGGGAAGATCCCACGTGCTGCAGAGCAACTAAGCCCATGTGCCACAACTACTGAGCCTGGGCTCTAGAGCCTGCAAGCCACAACTACTGAAGCCCGCATGCCACAACTACTGAATCTCACGCACCTAGAGCCCATGCTCTGCAACAAGAGAAGCCACCACAATGAGAAGCCTGCATACCGCAACGAAGAGCAGCCCCCACTCTCCGCAACTAGAGATAGCTCACGCGTAGCAGCGAAGACCCAACACAGCCAAAAATTAATTAATTAACTAATTAAAAAATATTGTAACCATAATCATTTTTACTACTTTTGTCTTTTAATCCTCATACCAGCTATAATAGTGTTTAGTCCACTTTAGTATATTTTTACCTTTCCAGTGAAATTTGTTCTTTGATATATTTTCTTATCAATTAGCACTCTTTCTTTCCAGCTTAAAGAAATCCCTTTAACATTTCTTGTTAAGGCCGGTTTGGTAGTGATGAACAACTTTAGATTCTGTTTGTATGGAAAACTCTCTCTCCTTGAATTCCGAATAATAACTTTGCTGGGTGTAGTATTCTTGGTTAGTTCTTTTCTTTCAGCACTTTGAGTGTATCGGCCGCTTCCTTCTAGCCTGCAAAGTTTTTGCTGAAGAATCTGCTGATAATCTTATGGGAGTTCCCTTGCATGTAACAAGTTGTTTTTCTCTTGCTGCTTTTAATATTCTCTCCTTGTCTTTAACTTTTGAGATTTCAGTTATAATGTGTCTTGGTGTGCATCTCTTTGGGTTTCTTCTTTGGAACCTTCTGGGATTCTTGGATCTGGGTGTCTGTTTCCTCCCCAAATTAGGGAAGTTTTCAGCCGTTATTTCTTCAAACAAGATTTCTGCCTCTTTCTCTCTTCTTCTGGTATCCCTTTAATGCAAATGTTAGTCTGTTTGATGTTGTCCCATAAACCCCTTAAACCATCTTCAGTTTTTTTCATTCTTTCTTCTTTTTGCTGCTCTGATTGGGTGAGTTACAGTACCTGTCTTTGAATTGACTGATTATTCCGCTTCATCTAGTCTGCTGTTGAACCCCTCTAGTGTATTTTTCAGTGAATTATTTTATTCTTTAGCTCTGTGACTTTTATTTGATATACTTTCTTATTTTTTCCATCTCTTTGTTGAAGGTTCCACTGTATTCATCTTTTCCTTTTCCCAGCTCACTGAGTATCTTTATGACCATTACTTTGAACTTTTTATCAGGTAAATTACTTGTCTTCATTTCATTAAGGCTCTTTTCTGAGGTTTTATTTTGTTCTTTCATTTGGAATATATTACTCTGTTTCTTCATTCTGCTTCATTCTCCATGTTGACTGGTTGGAAACAACCACCTCTCCGGGTCTTGAAGGAGTGGCCTCGTGTAGGAGCTGAACCTTGTCTTTCAACCCTTCCCCAACTCTTTGTCTTCTCTCAAACCTTTGTGCTTGTTCAAGCAGGCTGTTATTATTTTTTATTTTGGCTGCACTGCGCAGCATGCAGGATCTTAGTTCTCTGACCAGGGATCGAACCCATGCCCCCAGCAGTGGAAATGTGGAGTCTTAACCATTGGACCACCAGGGAAGTCCAGCAGGCTATTATATTTTTAATAGCTCCTAGTTGTTGAGGAGGTGCCAAGATCTGTCACTGTCCCTAAGGGGAGGATCTCAGCACCTAGATTCAGGCTGTTTGGAAGCTTGACTCTCAGGCAGCTTTTAAAAGTATGCAAATTGATACAGTTCTGTGGAACTGCAGGTATAAACCCTGCTGGCCAGGCAGTCTGGTGGTGTCCCCTGGGTAGCAGTTGCAGAAATCAGGGCACTAGATGAGTATATAAGTTCTCTTCTGTAAGAAGCTCATACTGGTGAGCTGGAACAAGACAGAGAGCATCAGATGTGTGCCAAACCTGAAGCATGCCCCTCAGGCCGAAGCTCTAGGACAATCAAGAGGCCTCCTTCACAGAAAGACTGGGAGTTGTTCCTCAGTCTACTGTCTGCAGTGCCCTGGGGGTGACAGCCTGCCAAGAGCCATCTCTGATTGCCATAGCCCTCTGGGCCTCAAGAATGCAAGACCAGCTGGCCACCAGAGACCGGCAATTAAGGGGCATCTTCTGGGTGGCAATTGCAAAAACCGGGACAACAGATGTAAAAACCTATCTGCCACAGGTAAAGCTCCCCTCCAGGAGACACTGGTGCTTTGGAGCAATGCTATGGAGAGTTAGACTGGGTAAAAAGTTCATTTCCTCAGATTTAGAAGTCACTGCCTGATGGTCTTTTGCTATCCTGGGTTTCTGATGAGATATTTAATGCCAGTCTGATTACTCCCCTTTAACCTTATTCTTTTTCCTAGAAGCCTTTAAGATCTTCTTAATACTGGATTCTGAAATTTCCCTAGTACTATATTTATATGTAGGTAAAAGTAATCCTGTTTAACACCAGGAGGGCCCTTTTGATTTAAATGAAGATTCCATTTAATCCTCAGACATTTCTTGTATTTCTTTAATATTTCTTCCCCTCCATTTTCTTAAGCATCTTTTTCTGCCGCTCTTATTATTCAGATGTTGGGACTTCTGGATTGATTGTATCTTGTCTCTTTTTGGTGCATTTATCATTTCCATGGTTTTTTCTCAACATTTAGAGAACTCGTTTTTTTTTCCCCCAAATCCTTTTTCTCACTTCAACTACTTTTAGAGCACTTTATTTTGTTTGAAAGTCAATATCATTTAAGATTTCTCTATTCATATTAACTACGTTTAAAAATTGTGTTTTTCCTGAGTGCATTTTTGACCTGTAGGGTCAGTTTCCCAATTATTTCTCTTGGTCTCTATCTTTGAGGTTGAAGGCTTTCCTCAAAGGTTTAGTGATCCTTGGTCATCTCTTCATATTTATGGATAAAGTTTTAGAGATCTCATTGAAAGCCCTGTGTTCCTAGCAAGGTTTTTTCTTTAAGGTGAATAGGTAGGGAGCTGTCGGTGATGCTGGGCACCAGAATCTGGAAAACTTTACTGTGGGATACCATCATCTACACTAACAGCCTTTGTTCTTTCCAGTTTTGTTCACTTTCTTTAGAGAATAACCCTCCTTTTGTTTTTTCCCTGCAGGGTAAATGTAAGGTGTCAACTTTATTATACAAACCTTCAGTTAACCTCCCTCTTTACCATCCCTCTTCTCACACCTGTGTTCCTATCCCCCTTCTCCACTTCAGCTCACCCTACACTTTTTTTCCTAGGTTGCCAGAGCATTGCTCCCTCTCCCTGTTTCTACATTGTGGTAGATTTATAACTTTATCCTTTATTTTAGTTTTATTGGCTTTGAGTGGGGAGATGATATAATTATGCAATCTATTAAAGTTTTTGTTTCTAGCTTTTTGCTTTAATAAATGCTGTGATAGCCATCATTGTGCCTAAATCTTTGTGCATATGTTAATTTTTCCATAATTAAAAGAAAACTTATTTTAAAATAATTGCAGATTCACAGGAAGTTGCAAAGATAAGACAGGGAGGTCCCAGGTACCCTTCATCTGGTTTCCCCCAATGGTTGCTTCTTCTGTAACAATATCAAAACTAGGTATATCATTGGTATAAAGTGTGTGGTGAGTGTGTGATTATCTTAATTTTTAGGATAAATATATATAAGGGAAATAGTTCAAAATTGTTGTGATTATTGCCTAATTATGTATATGTATATGACCTATTTAGAATGCTTCTTGTTATAAATAACCAAATTCAAACTCACTTTTTAGACTATATCTAGAGGGGTTAATAGGTACAGATCTATGAGGCTGGACTCTGAATATATCTCCATGGATTTGCCCGTTTTTCTCCACTCCTAGCCAGTGAATGTCTTAGCTTCATTTTCCTGTATTTTAATATCATTCTCAGACATTTTCTTCCTATTTGGGGACAGTAATCCCCTCTGACAACTCCTTGGTCCTTATTGCTTAAGATTTCAGAAGTAGAGCTTCCAGCATCCATTATTTCCTTCCCTAAAGGTTTCTAATCTTCTTAGATCATGCAAGGGAGGTACCTACCTATGGGAAGGTAGGGTGGATAGGACCAGGTGCTTAGTAGCCTTGCCAAGCTGTGGAGGGTTATTTCCTGAAAGGAAATGATGCCAGACAGAAGAAGCTGTGTATGAGAGTAGCAGTCCAGTGTCCCTGCACTCTTCCCAACATAACAGTGAGTTGTATTTTTTAAAATTTTGTCTGTTTTTGAAATGATGTGAATATTTCATGAGTAATTCTCATAGGAAAAGATTCTGACAATTCAGAATTGTATTATATAAGACAAAATATGAAAACTCCCTTTTATATTCCCCCACATCCTTATTCCTTCACAATTTCCAGGAGGGGAACCCTGTCAACAATTGTCTGTATCCTTTAAATCCCTCTCAATATGTTTGTATACTAATATATGTACCTATATACATTTTATTTTATTTTATTTTTTTATTGGAGGATAATTACTTTACAATGTTGTATTAGTTTCTGCTGTACAATGAAGTGAATCAGCTATTAAATGGATTACACTATAGCTAATCCACCTACCTATGTGTCTATCTTGTCCAGTTACTTGTCTTTTTCATTGTGATGGTGTGTCTTAACTTTCCTTGATAGTACCTCTCCATTATATGGATGGTGCCATAAATCACTTAGCTGTTGCTATTGATCACAAGTTACATTCATTTATTTTACACTAACAATAAAGTGATGGCTTTTTTTTTTTTTTGCTTCAGTATTTATTTCCTGCTTAATTAAAAGATCTAGGACTCTAGATACTGTGTGACATCACAGCATCATGCTAAGGCACTGTTAACAAGTCCACTCATAGTGTTTTGGCATTGGTTTTTTTTCCTATGTTGATCTTTTTTTTTCAAATTGTGGTAAAATACACATAACAAAATTTACCATCTTAACCAATTTTTAAAATAAGTATTTAAAAAAGAACATCGAATTTATTTATTTATTTATTTATTTAGGCTGTGCTGGGTCTTAGTTGCAGCACATGGGTCCTTCGTAGCAGCATGTAGCACAACCCTTAGTTGTGGCATGCATGTGGGATCTGGTTCCCCAAGCAGGGATCGAACTTGTGCCCCCTGCATTGGGAGCAGGGAGTCTTACCCACTGGACCACCAGGGAAGTCCCCACCATCTTAACCATTTTTAAGTATGCAGTTCAGTTATATTAAATACATTCACATTGTTGTGCAGCCATCACCACCATCTATCCCCATAACACTTTTCATTTTGTATGACTGAAACCCTATACCCATTAAACATTTTGAGTCCTTGCTTTCAATTCTTTAGGTATATACCCAGAAGAATTGTTGAATTATATGGTGATTCTATTTTTAATTTTGGAGGGACTCCCATACTGTTTTTCATAGCAGCTGCACTATTTTTATATCTCAGCAAAATGCACAAAGGTTCCAATTCCTCCACATCCTCATCAACAAGTTATTTTAAATGTACATGTACTTTAGAATACATTAATAATAGATAATATGTATCACGTACTACCTATGTACTAAGCATTATGCTAATTACATTAAATGTCAAATTCTCATAGCAGCTACTATCCTCATTTTATAGATAGTCATTTTTGAGGCTTGGGATGTTAAGTGACTCCCACTTCAAGCAGTCACCCTTCAGTAGTACCTGTGTTCTTGATATTCCATAACTGTTGCCTCCCAGAAATAAACTTACTTAGTCAAAGGATATATATTTTTTAAACTTTAAACTGCCAAATTACCTTTCACAAATACTTCACCAATTTTATTCCCATCAACAGCATAAAAGAGTGCCTACCCACTCCCTCCAAATCCTTGTCAATATATGAAATTATTGCTTTTTGATTTCTCCCAAGTCACTGGGCAAAAAAATTATCTTTGTTTTTTTTCTTTGTTACTATTGATTTGAGATCTTTTCATGCATTTATAGTACATTTGAATGTTTTCTTGAACTGGCATGTTATTAGTTTGAGTAATGCTAGGCTGCTGTATTAGTTTCCTGCTATAAATTTAGTAGCTTAAAGCAACACAAAGTTATTATCTTACAGTTCTGGGAATTAGAAGTCTAAAATGGGTCAGCAGCACATTGTTTCTTCTGTTGGCTCTAGGGAAGAATCCATTTCCTTGTCTTTTCCAACTTCTAGAGGTTGAGTTGCCTGCGTTCCTTGGCTCATGGCCCCTTCCTTGTATTGTCATCATATCTCACTCTGACCTTCCTGCTTCCCTCTTAGAAGGACCCCTTTCCCAAACAACTTCAGTTTTTCTCGTTTTTTTTTTTTCACACACACACACTGTATTTTATTTTTACAAGAGATAAATAGACTGACACCAAGCATTGTCCATGGATGACCACAACAAAAGCAACAATGATTGCAATTACCAAACATGAAACACACTCATACTATGTCATAATATTGACATTCAGTCCAGTAATCCTCCACTGTAACAGCTCCTTTACTTTGCAGTGAAAATTGATTTGTATATTCTTTGCCTCTGAGTCCTTGTGGGATTTTTTTTTTTTTAATTCAGACAGAAAGTCACAAAAATTATACTCATCCTCATCAGTTCACTCAGTCCCATGTAATTAATTTTTTTTTCATCTTGATCTTTTGTTAGCACTTTTATGAGTTCATCAGTTTTTCATTAGAGTTCTGAAAATGCTTATTCATTCAGTTCAGCAGTACAGTCAGTTACCAGAAACCTGTACTTGTCAGAGTCTTTTCCATGAATTTCTTGAAGATGAAACCCTTTTATAGGAACATATTTGCAAAAGCATCAGAGTACACCCAGAACTGTCTGTAAATGACAAAAGACTTAAAAATGACCACAGTTAAAGATTTGATGAAAGTTCATAATAATGCAGTTGACAAGAAAATTAGTTATTTCTGAGATGTACATTTTAAAGTAATAACTAGGATTATGACTTAAAACATTATACCAGAACATATAAGATTTTTAGAAATTTCATGTAATGTCTGAAACATTTATATTAACATATTTCCATACATATTTCCATACAAATACAAATATAAGATTTTTAGAAATTTCATGTAATGTCTGAAACATTTATATTAACATATTTCCATACAAATAACCCAATGAAAGTTTAGTATTAGTTGTTTTGTTTGTTTGTTTTTTTATACTGCAGGTTCTTATTAGGCATCAATTTTATACACATCAGTGTATACATGTCAATCCCAATCGCCCAATTCAGCACACCACCATCCCCACCCCACCGCAGTTTTACCCCCTTGGTGTCCATATGTCCATTCTCTACATCTGTGTCTCAACTTCTGCCCTGCAAACTGGCTCATCTGTACCATTTTTCTAGGTTCCACATACATGCATTAATATACGATATTTGTTTTTCTCTTTCTGACTTACTTCACTCTGTATGACAGTCTCTACATCCATCCACGTCTCAACAAATGACTCAATTTCATTCCCTTTTATGGCTGAGTAATATTCCATTGTATATATGTACCACAACTTCTTTATCCATTTGTCTGTTGTTGGGCATTTAGGTTGCTTCCATGACCTGGCTATTGTAAATAGTGCTGCAATGAACATTCGGGTGCATGTGTCTTTTTGAATTACAGTTTTCTCTGGGTATATGCCCAGTAGTGGGATTGCTGGGTCATATGGTAATTCTATTTTTAGTTTTTTAAGGAACCTCCATATTGTTCTCCATAGTGGCTGTATCAATTTACATTCCCACCAACAGAACAAGAGGGTTCCCTTTTCTCCACACCCTCTCCAGCATTTGTTGTTTGTAGATTTTCTGATGATGCCCATTCTAACAGGAGTGAGGTGATACCTCATTGTAGTTTTGATTTGCATTTCTCTAATAATTAGTGATGTTGAGCATCTTTTCATGTGCTTCATGGCCGTCTGTATGTCTTCTTTGGAGAAATGTCTATTTAGGTCTTCTGCCCATTTTTGGATTGGGGTGTTTGTTTCTTTAATATTGAGCTGAATGAGCTGTTTATATATTTTGGAGATTAATCCTTTGTCCGTTGATTCGTTTGCAAATATTTTCTCCCATTCTGAGGGTTGTCTTTTCGTCTTGTTTATGGTTTCCTTTGCTGTGCAAAAGCTTTGAAGTTTCATTAGGTCCCATTTGTTTATTTTTGTTTTTATTTCCATTACTCTAGGAGGTGGATCAAAAAAGATCTTGCTGTGGTTTATGTCAAAGAGTGTTCTTCCTATGTTTTCCTCTAAGAGTTTTATAGTGTCCAGTCTTATATTTAGGTCTCGAATCCATTTTGAGTTTATTTTTGTGTATGGTGTTAGGGAGTATTCTAATTTCATTCTTTTACATGTAGCTGTCCAGTTTTCCCAGCACCACTTATTGAAGAGACTGTCTTTTCTCCAATGTATATCTTTGCCTCCTTTGTCATAGATTAGTTGACCATAGGTGCGTGGGTTAATCTCTGGGCTTTCTATCTTGTTCCATTGATCTATGTTTCTGTTTTTGTGCCAGTACCATATTGTTTTGATTACTGTAGCTTTGTAGTATAGTCTGAAGTCAGGGAGTCTGAATCCTCCAGCTCCATTTTTTTCCCTCAAGACTGCTTTGGCTATTCGGGGTCTTTTGTGTCTCCATACAAATTTTAAGATGATTTGTTCTAGCTCCGTAAAAAATGCCATTGGTAATTTGATAGGGATTGCATTGAATCTGTAGATTGCTTTGGGTAGTATACTCATTTTCACATTGTTGATTCTTCCAATCCAAGAACATGGTATATTTCTCCATCTGTTGGTATCATCTTTAATTTCTTTCATCAGTGTCTTATAGTTTTCTGCATACAGGTCTTTTGTCTCCCTAGGTAGGTTTATTCCTAGGTATTTTATTCTTTTTGTTGCCATGGTAAATGGGAGTGTTTCCATAATTTCTCTTTCAGATTTTTCATCATTAGTGTATAGGAATGCAAGAGATTTCTGTGCATTAATTTTGTATCCTGCAACTTTACCATATTCATTAATTAGCCCTAGCAGTTTTCTGGTGGCAGTTGTAGGATTCTCTATGTATAGTATCATGTCATCCGCAAACAGTGACAGTTTTACTTCTTCTTTTCCAATTTGTATTCCTTTTATTTCTTTTTCTTCTCTGATTGCCGTGGCTAGGACTTCCAGAACTATGTTGAATAATAGTGGTGAGAGTGGACATCCTTGTCTCGTTCCTGATCTTAGAGGAAATGCTTTCAGTTTTTCACCATTGAGAATGATGTTTGCTGTGGGTTTGTCATATATGGCCTTTATTATGTTGAGGTAGGTTCCCTCTGTGCCCACTTTCTGGAGAGTTTTTATCATAAATGGGTGTTGAATTTTGTCCGAAGCTTTTTCTGCATCTATTGAGATGATCATATTGTTTTTATTCTTCAGTTTGTTAATATGGTGTATCACATTGATTGATTTGCGTTTATTGAAGAATCCTTGCATCCCTGGGATAAATCCCACTTGATCGTGGTGTATGATCCTTTTAATGTGTTGTTGGATTCTGTTTGCTAGTATTTTGTTGAGGATTTTTGCATCTATATTCATCAGTGATATTGGTCTGTAATTTTCTTTTTTTGTAGTGTCTTTGTCTGGTTTTGTTATCAGGGTGATGGTGGCCTCACAGAACGAGTTTGGGAGTGTTCCTTCCTCTGCAATTTTTTGGAAGAGTTTGAGAAGGATAGGTGTTAGCTCTTCTCTAAATGTTTGATAGGATTCACCTGTGAAGCCATCTGGTCCTGGACTTTTGTTTGTTGGAAGATTGTTAATCACAGTTTCAATTTCATTACTTGTGATTGGTCTGTTCATATTTTCTGTTTCTTCCTGGTTCAGTATTGGAAGGTTATACCTTTCTAAGAATTTGTCCATTTCTTCCAGGTTGTCCATTTTATTGGCATAAAGTTGCTTGTAGTAGTCTCTTAGGATGCTTTGTATTTCTGCGGTGTCTGTTGTAACTTCTCCTTTTTCATTTCTGATTTTATTGATTTGAGTCCTCTCCCTCTTTTTCTTGATGAGTCTGGCTAATGGCTTATCAATTTTGTTTATCTTCTCAAAGAACCAACTTTTAGTTTTGTTGATCTTTGCTATTGTTTTCTTTGTTTCTATTTCATTTATTTCTGCTCTGATCTTTATGATTTCTTTCCTTCTGCTAACTTTGGGTTCTGTTTGTTCTTCTTTCTCTAGTTTCTTTAGGTGTGAGGTTAGATTGTTTACTTGAGATTTTTCTTGTTTCTTTAGGTAGGCTTGTATAGCTATAAACTTCCCTCTTAGAACTGCTTTCGCTGCATCCCATAGGTTTTGGGTCGTCGTGTTTTCATTGTCATTTGTCTCTAGGTATTTTTTTATTTCCTCTGATTTCTTCAGTGATCTCTTGGTTATTTAGTAACATATTGTTTAGCCTCCATGTGTTTGTCTTTTTTACGTTTTTTCCCCTGTAATTCATTTCTAATCTCATAGCGTTGTGGTCAGAAAAGATGCTTGATATGATTTCAATTTTCTTAAATGTACTGAGGCTTGATTTGTGACCCAAGATGTGATCTATCCTGGAGAATGTTCCGTGCGCACTTGAGAAGAACGTGTAATCTGCTGTTTTTGGATGGAATGTCCTATATATATATCAATTAAATCTATCTGGTCTATTGTGTCATTTAAAGCTTCTGTTTCCTTATTTATTTTCATTTTGGATGATCTGTCCATTGGTGTAAGTGAGGTGTTAAAGTCCCCCACTATGATTGTGTTACTGTCAGTTTCCTCTTTTATAGCTGTTAGCAGTTGCCTTATGTATTGAGGTGCTCCTATGTTGGGTGCATATATAGTTATAATTGTTATATCTTCTTCTTGGATTGATCCCTTGATCATTATGTAGTGTCCTTCCTTGTCTCTTGTAACATTCTTTATTTTAAAGTCTATTTTATCTGATATGAGTATAGCTACTCCAGCTTTCTTTTGATTTCCATTTGCATGGAATATCTTTTTCCATCCCCTCACTTTCAGTCTGTATCTGTCCCTAGGTCTAAAGTGGGTCTCTTGTAGACAGCATATATATGGGTCTTGTTTTTGTATCCATTCAGCCAGTCTATGTCTTTTGGTTGGGGCATTTAATCCATTCACGTTTAAGGTAATTATCGATATGTATGTTCCTATGACCATTTTCTTAATTGTTTTGGGTTTGTTTTTGTAGGTCCTTTTCTTCTCTTGTGTTTCCCACTTAGAGAAGTTCCTTTAGCGTTTGTTGTAGAGCTGGTTTGGTGGTGCTGAATTCTCTTAGCTTTTGCTTGTCTCTAAAGCTTTTGATTTCTCCATCAAATCTAAATGAGATCCTTGTCGGGTAGAGTAATCTTGGTTGTAGGTTCTTCCCTTTCATCACTTTAAGTATATCATGCCACTCCCTTCTGGCTTGTAGAGTTTCTGCTGAGAAATCAGCTGTTAACCTTATGGGAGTTCCCTTGTATGTTATTTGTCATTTTTCCCTTGCTGCTTGCAATAATTTTTCTTTGTCTTTAATTTTTGCCACTTTGATTACTATGTGTCTCGGCGTGTTTCTCCTTGGGTTTATCCTGTATGGGACTCTCTGCGCTTCCTGGACTTGGGTGGCTATTTCCTTTCCCATGTTAGGGAAGTTTTCGACTATAATCTCTTCAAATATTTTCTCTGGTCCTTTCTCTCTCTCTTCTCCTTCTGGGACCCCTATAATGCGAATGTTGTTGCGTTTAATGTTGTCCCAGAGGTCTCTTAGGCTGTCTTCATTTCTTTTCATTCTTTTTTCTTTAGTCTGTTCCGCAGCAGTGAATTCCACCATTCTGTCTTCCAGGTCACTTATCCGTTCTTCTGCCTCAGTTATTCTGCTATTGATTCCTTCTAGTGTATTTTTCATTTCAGTTATTGTATTGGTCATCTCTGTTTGTTTGTTCTTTAATTCTTCTAGGTCTTTGTTAATCATTTCTTGCATCTTCTCAATCTTTGCCTCCATTCTTATTCCGAGGTCCTGGATCATCTTCACTATCATTATTCTGAATTCTTTTTCTGGAAGGTTGCCTATCTCCACTTCATTTAGTTGTTTTTCTGGGGTTTTTTCTTGTTCCTTCATCTGGTACATAGCCCTCTGCCTTTTCATCTTGTCTGTCTTTCTGTAACTGTGGTTTTTGGTCCACAGGCTGCAGGATTGTAGTTTTTCTTGCTTCTGCTGTCTGCCCTCTGGTGGTTGAGGCTATCTAAGAGGCTTGATGGGAGGCTCTGGTGGTGGGTAGACTTTCTCGTTGTTTTGAAATGCAATTTTATTTAATACTAAATTCTCATATTTACTTGAGTCTGTGGCTAGATTTCATTCTGATCCAGTACCAGGACTACAGGGTTTTAATTACTATAGTTTGTTATATTTTGCTATCTGGGAGCCAAATTCCCAATTATTTCTCTTGTTTGAAAAATTTTTGGCTGATTTTGCTAATTTCCCTTTCTAAGATTTTACTGGTCAGGTTCTACAAAATACCATGTTGCTTTCAATTGAGATTGTTTTGAATTTATGGATTACTTTCTGGAAAATTGACACTTAAAGTTTTGATTCTTCCCATCTAGGAGTATTCTATAGCTTGCTTTTGTTAGTTTGTTAAAGCATCATATACCCTTCAGATGTGTGTGTTTCTAGATTTTAGAGCTGTTGCTGTTGCAAATTTATTTTTATCTATTACATTTTTTATTGGTTATTGCCATTATGTAGAAATACTTTTGTTTTTGTAATTTGTATGGTAGTTTGTTTCTTCCTTGCCTAAAAACCCTTTATTGGTTGCACTAATTTTTCTCCAATTTTCTAGGTAAATAGCCACTTTGTAATGGTGACAGTTTGGTTCTTTTTCTTGCCTTAAATTAGTATCTGTGACTGCAAGTACAACTTTGAAAAGTAGCCATTAAACTGTGTAATTGTGATGAACATCTGTCTTTTGTAGGAATGCTCCTATAATGTTTCTGTGATTTTTCTAATAGATAACTTTGAGTTGAGTAAGTTTCTCTCCACTTCATTCCTAGATTACCAAGTGTTTCAGTCTCAAATGCATCTTGAATTTTGTCAGATGTCTTCATAATTTTTCTAAGAGTTTTCTTCTGTACATATATTAAATAGTGAATAACAGTAAGTTTCCTGTTTGATTATCCTTTTATGTCTGTTTGTGAATATTACAATATTCAGTAGTTGTATATGAAGTTCACTGGTGAAACTGAGCAGTAGTTTTCAGTTTGTTGTGTGTGTGTGTGCACACGCACGCACGCACACGTGCATGCATCTGTGTTATTCTCTTCTGCTTTAGATGTCAGGGTTATGCTAGTGCTCTCAAATTAACTGGAAAGCTTTTCCAACTCTTAGAGATGCACTGGTACACTTTATTAACTGGTATTCTTTGTTGAAAATGTAGTAGCACTTGACCTTACTGTCTGACCAACTGAACTTGTTGCCTTTTGGGGTGACTCTTCAATTATTTAATCTCCATGATTGTTATATCTCTGTGGGGTTTTTTTTTTAAATTAGTTTTGCCAGAGGCTTATCTATCTTATTAATCTTTTTCAAATAATTAACTTTCAATTTAGAGTTAAAATTTTACTCCTTTTATTTCTAGCTCTTTATTCAGTTAACAACAGCTTTTCTTGTTTTCTAATTGGTATACTCATGGTTATAAATTTTTCTCTTGAGTAAAGCTGAGTATGTCATAGATTTTAACATGTAATGCACTTATACCTAAATACTTTGAAATTTTAAATTTCATTTCCTCTTTAAATCAAGATCTGCCAAGATATTTTCATTTTATTCTATAGTATGCCAATTTTTTTTAATGTTTGGAAAGAATGGATATAAAGTTACATATACGAATATATCAATTTAGATCAAACTTGTTTGTTATTTAAATTCTCTCCGTGCACTTTTCATTTATTTGAATTGTTTATTCTCCATAAAACAAACAGAAGAATCTAAGTTAACTATAGAAAATTTTTGTGCAGATATAGATTTTTTCATGAATTAGGCATGCAGTTGAATCTCTCCTTTCCCCATTGCCACCATTTGTATTTTGTGATAAAGCCGTGATTAACCTGAGAGAGGCAATATAAAGTCACTTTTTGGGGTAACTTGATGGATAAGGTAAATAAGATTCCCAAGTGTCTGATAATGTTTTAGCAAAATCTCAATAAGCCAACCATATGTTAGATTCATACTTGAACTTGAAAGCAATCAGAGCCAATATTTTTTAAACAAAATATTTGAGATATACAAAAAAAGAAAAAAGAATAAAGTAATAAATAATAAAATGGTAGCTCCTACCCAGCTTAAGAAAATGTCATTACTGTACAGGTGATGCCCACTTGTACTCCTCCTTGATCATATCTCTATATTATAGTTCACTTGTGGAATTAATAGCTATCCTGAATTTAGCCTGTATTTCTTTTGTGTTGTTGTTTCGTTTTTCATTCTTTTTTCTCAGCTTTTTAAAAACTGAGATATAATTGACATATTGTGTAAGTTTAAAGTGTACAACCTATTGATTTGGTGGATTTATATCACATTGATGGATTTATATTACATTATGATTGCCATTGTAGTATTAGCTAATACCTCTGTTACATCTCATAATTATTATTTCTTCCAGTGGTGGGAACAGTTAAGATCTAGTCTCTTAGAAAGTTTTATGTTCGTAATACAGTTTTATTGTCTATAATCACTGTACTGTGTGTTAGATCTCTAGGATTTATTTACCTACTAGTTGCAGTTGTGTAATTCTTTATATTTTAACTATATATTGGCTGTTTTGTATGTTTTAAAAATTTGATTGAAGGTGATGCATTGTATTTATTCTGCAGCTTGCTATTTGCATTCCACCTTATGTTTGTGCAGTTTATTCAAGCTGATGCTTGTAGCTTATTCATTTTCACTGTTGGGTATAATATTTTATTATATCAAAATACTATAACTTACTCATTCTCCTCTTGATGGACATTTAGTTGTTTCCTGCTTTTCGTTATTACAAACAATGCTGCTCTGAACACGATTGTATATGCTTCTTCTAGGGTGTTCATAGCAGCAAGATTCATAATAGCTAAAGAGTAGAAACAACCCAAATGTCCATCAGCTGATTAATGGATAAATTAAAATGTGGTCTATCCATATAATGGAATATTATTCAGCCATAAAAAGTAATGAAGTACTGATACATCCTACAACATGGATAAACCTTGAAAACGTGTTAAGTGAAAGAAGTCAGTCACAAACGACTGCATAATATGTGATTCCATTTATATGAAATATGCAGAATAAGCAAATTCATAGAGACAGAAAGTAGACTAGTGTTTCCCAGAGTCTGGGGGAAGAGTGTAATGGTGAGTGACTGTTAATGGGTTTGGGGCTTTTGGGGTTGGGGGGGGAATGAAAATGTTCTAAATTTAGATTGTGGTGATATTGCACAACTCTGAATATACTAAAACCACTGAACTGTACACTTTAGATTGGTGAGCTTATGGCATGTGAATTATATCTCACTAAAGAAGTTAAAGATAATTTCTAGGACAGTATTTTTCAAACCCAACCCACTAGTAGGTTATAAACCAATTTTAGTGAGTCAGAATAGAGTTTGCAGGGTGTTTTTGTTTTGAGCTGTAAGAATTTCTTCATTTATTCTTTAGAAAACGGGAGCGGGGAGCTCACGTGGCTAGTTTGAGTATATAAATTCATGAAATGTTTAAGTGAAAACTCGTAAATAGCATATTTATGATAGTTATGAATATATAATATTTGGCTGCAAAAAATTCAGTAAATTTTTGTTTGGTACTTTGGTTTTACTATTTATTTGGGTGATTAGTGATGATTATACCAGAAATGGAATCTTGAAAGGATCTTCGGAAATAAGAGAGAACACTCTAATTTGGCTTTTATCATCTCTTTGTTCACACTCCAGAGTTTCCGTGTCAAATCTGTCAAGCTTTTCCGCTACTTTCTGCCTTTCTCCCAGATTTTTGCCTTGGCTCTATTCTGTACCGCAGCCAAATACATTCCTATTTCTAACATTCTGGTGTTTTGATCAGGTTATAAATTGACTCCTTTGGAAGCATACTGCTATTAAAATTAGATCTGTTGTCCATTTCAGTTTATATTAGAGATTTTGTAGATGGTACTGGGTTAAATTTTATATGCTTTGAGAGCTTTAAAGTACTGATACAGTTTTTGTCTTCTGAATATGAATAACAAATACTTGAGGCATGAAAATAGATATGAAGAGTTTAAAATCACAGATTGAAACTATTTTAGAACTCTCCTTTTTTGTTCTAGGAAGAATTGTTTTCAGTTTCAAATGTTAATAAGCTGAAATTTCTTTCTGTAATATTTCTTCAGATTTTTTATACTATTTTCTTATAACAACCATCAATCAAAGTTATAGTGGTTTTGAGCTCTTTAATCATGTCATCGTCTTATCCTCATTATCTAATAGTAACTATCTCTGTTTTCTCAAATTTTCTCTTCTTGTTTTTGGTTTTTGTCTTTCTGACAGAGGCTTTTTTTTTTTTTTAATTTATTTACTTATTTTTGGCTGTGTTGGGTCTTCGTTTCTGTGCGAGGGCTTTCTCTAGTTGTGGCAAGCGGGGGCCACTCTTCATCTCAGCGCGCGGGCCTCTCACTATCACGGCCTCTCTTGTTGCGGAGCACAGGCTCCAGACGCGCAGGCTCAGCAGTTGTGGCTCACGGGCCTAGTTGCTCCGCGGCACGTGGGATCCTCCCAGCCCAGGGCTCGAACCCGTGTCCCCTGCATTGGCAGGCAGATTCTCAACTACTGCGCCACCAGGGAAGCCCGGCTTTTTTTTTTTTAATTTATTTTATTGAAGTATAGTTGATTTACAGTGTTGTGTTAATTACTGTTGTATAGCAAAGTAATTCAGTTATACATATAAATATGTTCTTTTTCATATTCTTTTCCATTATGGTTTATCACAGGATATTGAGTATAGTCCCCAGTGCTATACAGTAGGACCGTAGTTTATCCATTCTATATATAATAGTTTGCATCTGCTAATCCTAAACTCCCAGCCCATCCCTCTCCCACCCACTCCTGCTTGACAACCACAAGTCTATTCTTTATGTCTAAAACTGGGACCTTTAGTCAGTAAAACTGGTGTGTGTGTTTTGGCACGAGGCTGGGAAAAAATTAGACTGAGGATGTCATTAAAAGGCAATATTTAACGTGAGGGGCTTGTGGTTGCCAGGCCATTTTTGCCTTCCTCTGACAGAGGCTTTTTTCAGTTGTCTGATGTTCATTGATTGACATCATGTATAAAAAGCATAGCATTAGTAAAACATGGGCAGTTTGAGAAAGCCAAGACAATGCAGGGATCAGAAGGAAACTTAAAAACTATAATCATATCCTGAAGAGAAAAGAAGGCGTAGGAGTCTGTCGAAAAAGAATGTTCAAGAGAGAAAAAAAAAAGTATGGGAAACTAAAATACGGTAGAAATTTAAAGGATAATACAAGTTAGGAAGATAAATCTGGAAAGTAGAATGAAAAACTTAAAGATGCATAAATAAGAGAAAATATATGAAGATTAATGAAGTAGACCAGTAGATCCAGAATCTGGAGGGGGAAAAGTTCCAGAGAGAGTAGACAATATGAAGAAGATTGAATTTTCAGTGAATTACAGGAAATTTTCTCAACTGAATGAATCTCTATTTTGCAAGTACATAGAAAGTACTAGCAAGATGGATTTTTTTAAAAACCACTCTGGAAATTTCAGAACATGGGGATTAAAGAGAAGGTCCTTCAAAACAAAAAACAAACAAAAAACACCTTCCAGGGAGAAAAACAAGCCCTATTTCAAAGCTCAGAAGACATTGATGGACTTGTCAACAGCACCACTGAAAGCTAGAACGCAACAGAGCAGTGTATTTTATACCCAGACTGGCAGTCAAGGATGAGAATAAAATAAAATAAAGATAGGAGAGATCTTAATAAATTTACCTCCCATGCACTCATTCTCCAGAAGTTACTGATAAATGTGCACTATGAAAATGGAGTAAATCAAGATAGAGGAAGACTGTGGGATTGAGGACACAGGACATCCAACACACACAGAGATGACAGAACATTTAAGACATTATGTATATACTTAAAATTAATAAATATAAATTAAGTGTATTTTTTAATGAAATTTAAAAGTTAAAAATTGGATTTTTTCCCCTTTTGTTGATCAATTTCTCTTATTGATTTAGAATGAGACAGGATTTTCTTCTGTACCAGCCATGGTCAGGATAGAGACTTGTATTTTACATTGAGACCTGGAACTTATAATTCCTTTTTGAATCCTTGAACTGGGAATGATACTTAATAATGTTTGGTTTTATAACTAAAAACAACTTCACAAATACATATTCTTCCAAAAATGTTGCGAATCTTTAAAAAATAAATTTTTAACTTTACTACTCCCATGATACTTGTGGAATTGTAATATTCCAGCATTTTCATGTCTGTTTTTTGCTACTTATATTTCACTACTTTTCAAAAATTTCTCAATTGTAGTTCTTAAAATGAAATTTTAATTGCAAAAGGCAACAAGTTTGAAATCAGAGAATTTGTTTTAGAAACATGTCTTAATCATAAATTTGGAAATGTTCATTCAGACTCATTATTTCCACTTAGGAAAGTAAGCCAGGTAGTTCCATACTGAATAAATTTCCCAAGGACATGTTTTCACTGAGAATGAACACATTGAATCCTGCAGTTTTATAACTACTTTTGTATCCTCTGGGGGACAAAAAAGTACCAAGAATTGAGGCAGGTTGGAATGGCCACCAAAAATCTAAATCTAGTCATGCTTGCCAAGGTATTTCTTAGGTCTCAACAGCCCATGTAACTGATTCTGCTATTATAATTTTCTGTTAAATTGAATCTTTTGAAAAAACAATCTGATGAAATAGGTTTGAAAACACAAATAAAATACTGGAAAATGGGAATTAAAATTCCTTTTCCTACAACTACTGAAAAGAGTGCTATGGACACTGTTTCTTTTGCTTAAAGCTTTACGAAGCAGGCAGCTAATAAGTGTCAGAGCCTGAATGCAAATCCAAGTCTTTCTGCCTCCTGAACTACTACTCAGTGCTGAAAAATTTTGATATGACTAATTGATGGCATGTAGAGAAAGGGATCAATTTGGAAGTGTTTAATACATTATAAAATGAGATACCATTTTTACCTGTTAAATAAGCTAAGTTTTCTGAACTTAGTAATGCTTAAATACTGGAAGTCCATATGTAGCTGGAGGTGTAATTCACTACAACCCTATCAGAAAAGTCATACTATGTAATAATCCTAAAAACTGTTCATGGCCACAGACCGGAAGGAAATAGTCCAAAGTGTTAATATGTTCAGAGTAGAGATCTAACAAAATAATTATTTTCCAAATTTCCTACATTTAACTTTTTTTTTTAAATTTATTTTTGGCTGTAGTGGGTCTTCACTGCTGTGCGCAGGCTTCTCCTTGTGGTGGCTTCTTTTGTTGCAGAGCATGGGCCCTAGGTGCGTGGGCTTCAGTAGTTGTGGCACACGGCCTCAGTAGTTGTGGTACGCGGGCACTAAGCGCACGGGCTTCAGTAGTTGCAGTGCATGGGCTCGTGGCACGTGGCATGTGGGCTCTAGGGTGCAGGCTTCAGTAGTTGTGGCGAACAGGCTTAGTTGCTTCGCGGCATGTGGGATCTTCCTAGACCAGGGATCAAACCCGTGTCCCCTGCATTGGCAGGCGGATTCTTAACCACTGCACCACCAGGGAAGTCCTAACATGTTATTTTTATAAATAGGGGAAATGTTTCTATCTTTATCTGGTAGTTTAACTTTAGGGAAATAATTCTAAATACAGAATAAAGATTATCTAAAAATACTCAACAGCTTTATTTTTTAGTAGTGAAAAATTAGAAACAAATGTCCAGCTGAGCAGAATGTACCAGAGTAAATAGTGATACTTCTATGGGAAATATGTAAGACTTAAGAGATTGCATAGGTATGAGGGGGAAAGTTTACAGTATAATAGGCAAAGCCGGATACAGATTTGTTTATCAAGTATGTGATTACCGATATATATTTTTATAAAAATACAGCAGATTACTGGAAGAAGGTCTAGTAGTTTTATCAGCAGTTTTGTTTGGACATTGAGATTCAAGTAATTTTTTCCCTTTGTACTTTTATATATTTTCCAGATTTTATTTAGTCATGTACTGACTTTTTAAGGCTAATATTTTCCTAACATGAGGTAAAGTGATAGGTAATGTTTTCCTAGGCTGCCACTACATAACATTCTGTTTGTAGTATCTGTTAATTGGTCCTGTTTTCTTCTGTCCATATGGAATGAACATGTTTGTATTATTTCTTAGATCTGAAACTCAGCACCGAGGCTCTGCTCCCCACTCTGAGAGTGATCTCCCAGAGCAGGAAGAGGAGATTCTGGGATCTGATGATGATGAGCAGGAAGATCCCAATGATTATTGTAAAGGTAAGATTTTCTGTGAGGAGATACTAAGTAAGATGTGATCCATGTATATGCAGTTTTTCATTTGAATATTTGGTTTATCAGCGTAAACAGTTTTAATGCTTTCTGCTTATTGCATCCTTTTCTCTAAGTATAGGAATTAGTATTTCCTTTTACTTTGATTTAATTAAAGCTTAGTTTAAATTAAATTTGTTTCTACTCCTTAAAAACGATAGTGCATATTTACCTTAGAAAATTTCAGAAATATGTTAAACAAAAAGAAAACAAAAGCCGTCTATAATGCTGTCACCCAGAAGTAACCAGTGGTAAGATTTGGTATGTAGACTTTTGAAAAACACCTTTCACTACTCTTTTCTCAAAGTGATGATTGCTAAGATACATTAAACTGGAATTATAGATACTTAAACTGTGTCATAAGGTTGCCTGTTATCTTTTCTGTTTCTTTTATGAAACTTTCCAGGATTCTTGGGTAGGATATTATAACAGAATATCTCTTAACCATTGAGGAGAACCTGGTTCTTCTCAGTAGGCAGAGATGCATGTTTAAATCCCTTGATTCCTGCCACTGTTGGCAGCCTTTTCAGGCCTTCCTGATTTTTATGTTTTAGAAAAGCAATTTCTTTTTTTAAAGTTAAATAAATGGAATTCATTAATCTCTCTCCTAAAAAAACAGCCTGAGACTACAACTATAAATAGATTTATATGTTTAGATAAATCTTGGATTACTGAGGGGCAAGAATGTTGTGAAACATAACCTTATTTTTGTTTGAGGATGACTTATTTTTTTAAGTAATCATTGGTTGTTCCACAAAGCATCACTTGCTCACTCTAAATCATTACTCTTATTCTTTAAGATATTTTTTGTAACATGAGCTCAATAATACTGTGTTGCTGACTTGACTTAACATTTTCTGTTGTTGAGTTGGTTGTGTTAGAAGAAACCATTTTTATTTGCTAAAAGGTGTATAGATGTTGAAAAATGTGTTGTGAGATACCTTTTCTTACTACTTAACTGACTATTTCCCCCCTGTTTCTTCCAGGAGGTTATCATCTTGTGAAAATCGGAGATCTATTTAATGGGAGATATCATGTGATCCGAAAGTTGGGCTGGGGACACTTTTCAACAGTGTGGTTATCATGGGATATTCAGTAAGTTTTAGTGATCCTGCAGGAGAATTAGGTGATTCCTAAATGTTTGTGTCTGATTTTCCACTTTTAGTCTAAGCTCTAGACTGATTTCTTGATAAGAATCTTATTACTGAGAATCTTGATGTTCTTGGGCAAATGACTTTCCTCAGATGAGGAGTCAGCTTAGAGGAGACACAAGATTGATGAAATTAGTATCAGTAAGGCGCTTGAAACTCCCAAATTCAAAACATTACAAATACCCAAAGAAAGTGTAGTATGTAAGTTCATAGTTTTTCTCATTGGAGTAGAGCTAAATTTTTAGATGATGCCCTAGACCAACCTTTGTGAAATTACTTATTTTCTTGTATTTTGTTTTGATAACAGATTTGTTCAGCCATACAGTATAAAACTTCTCTACATAAAAATCACAGGCAATTAACATTGGATGTTTACCTAAAAGTGTACCATCTATCTTTGGTGAGACAGCAGTTGCTATCTATGTGCTTAATTTTTTTATCAGTTTTTCACCCAAGTATTTCTTCTGGCTTCTTAGAGGAAAGTATTATAGCTTTTAACCTTTTAGGTTTTGCTATACAGATATACAGAATACTTCTGATTTGGTGGAGCTTTCCCCCTTATTTATCCCCACTTCATGGTTTTACTTGGATTCACGGAGCATTCAGAAAGTAGATTTTAACTTAGAGGAAATGTTTGGTGACTGACATTACCCAGGAACAGATTTTCTTCTTCTCATAAGTTAAATTTGGCCAGTTAGTGCTATTAACAGGTGTAGGTGATCCCATAGTAGTAGTTCGTGTTTGAGTACAGGGAATATGAAGTCAATATTTGTACTTCTGTCACTGTCTCCCAGTTTTAGTTAAATCTTAGCTTCCTAACATAAAGGTAGAGCATTTAGTCTTAATCGCCTGTTTGTTTCTTAGGGGGAAGAAGTTTGTGGCAATGAAAGTAGTTAAAAGTGCTGAACATTATACCGAAACAGCACTAGATGAAATCCGGTTGCTGAAATCAGTAAGTATTAGATTGTATGTGTGAGCTGCAAAGCATTATAAATAAATGAAGTTTTATTCAGTTAAGATATACCAAGTGTATACTCTTTGGCATGGCTAATTTTTACTGTAAAGTTCTAGTATCCTTAAAGAGGTAGAGGAAGACAATATTTACACATCCTGTGTATGGGGTAGGGAACTGGTGGAATATGCTGCGATGGGAATTTTCCCTACATATACAATGGAAAAAAACCTTGCAAATAAACAAAAATGTTTATTGAGTATGTTTCATGTGCCAGATAGCACAAAGAATGTTTTTCTTTCCTGCTGTGGTTAAAAGAAAAGTTGTGTGAATAAATATATAATATCTATTTTGTTTTAAAATCTTATACAAATATATAAAAATAAGCACTATATTTACTAATTCCCTTTTATTACCTGGAAACTTAGGTAAATATTATCAAAAGCTTATTTTCAGTTTTGTTACAAATTAGTAAATGTCAGTGTAGTAGAAGGAGCTTAAACTCAGAGTTAGAAAACATGAGTTTTAGGGCCAGCTCTATCCGAATATATCCTTCAACTCATCTTTTTATTTCTTCTGAGCCTTAGGTTTTTCATTTGTAAAGTGAGGAAGCTAGACCAGGAGAGCTCCGAGGAAGTACTTTTCAAAGTGCCGGTCTGTGATAAGATAAGGAGCTCATGCCCCAAAGTAAATCAGTGTACTGCTTCCTTCCCTCAAAGTTTTTCTATGAAAAAAAATGAAGGCTGAATAAACAGTATGGTTAGTGCAATGGTTGATTGCATCCTGCAAAAGCTCCTGAATTCCTCCTGGCCTGGTAACTAGCAGTTAATTTGGGAGTAGCAAAATGGTATAATTAAACAATAGTCTTTGTTGATTGTGTTTTCTTTTGTGAACTGCTTATATTAAGTTCTTTGTCTGTTTGAGCTATTAAAATTTTATGTTTGTCTCATAGATTTGTATGAGCTCTTTCTTGGAGTAATCCTTTGTTATATTTGCTGCAGATATCCCCTCCACCACCACCATTTGGTTTATTTCTATGGTTTCCCTTTTGCTAAGCATTGTTTCTTCCCTGTTGTAGGTTCGCAATTCAGATCCTAATGATCCAAATAGAGAAATGGTTGTTCAACTACTAGATGACTTTAAAATATCAGGAGTTAATGGAACACGTATCCTTTTTAAAACCTATTTGAAAACAAATCATGAAATAACTTTATCCCAAAGAAAGGAACGAGATTTGTGCAGGTAACATTGGTCTCTTCTCTCAAAACAAACTATAATCAAATTACTTTATTTTATTGTAAACTTTTGAACACAGATATGAATCAGTTCTCTTTGTATGTTGTGATTTTTTAGGCTATTGGCTTTACACTTTTTTCCTTTTTTCAGGCAAATTAAAACCAAACGCAAAAGAAACTTTTTAAAAAAAGAACCTTGTGCTAGTAAGTAGTTTCTATGATTTTTATCAATTAGCGCAGAAATTTTAATGGAGTTAATGAGAAATACTGGGTAAAGGACTTCCCTGGTGGTCCAGTGGTTAAGAATCTGCCTGCCAATGTAGGGGACATGGGTTCGATCCCTGGGCCAGGAAGATCCGCAGAGCAACTAAGCCCGTGTGCCACAACTACTGAGCCTGTGCCCTAGAGCCCGCAAGCTGCAACTACTGAAGCCCGCGCACTCTAGGGCCCGTGCTCCACAACAAGAGAAGCCACCGCAGTGAGAAGCCCCCGCACCTCAACGAAGAGTAGCCCCACCTCGCCGCAACTAGAGAAAGCCCACGCGCAGCAATGGAGACCCTGTGCAGCCAAAAATAAATTAATTAATTAATTAAAATTTAAAAGAAAGAAAGAAATACTGGGTAAACAAGAATTTAATGCATTTTATCTCACTATTTAAGAGGCTGTACATGTATGCTTAAAATCTAAACAGGTGTAATTGTTCACATTCTGTCATAATGGAAAAACTGACTTGTTTTATGTTTTGATCCAGAATTTTAGAATTTTAAAGTTGGAAGGAATGTTAGCTGTTTTTTTCCCCACAGGTTAATATCAGAGTGACATGCACAGAAGTAATTGAAAGGTTGTTGCAACAGCTATGCTTGTAAAGGCCTATCACATTTTTCAGAATGAAAGATGAAGAAGAATCTCACTTGGATTGGAGAGTCTGAAACCTGTTTATAAACTATTTTAAAATGTATAAGGAAAGACATTGCATATATCATTCTACTTTCCCTGCATGTTTAGCTTCTCTTAGCACACATTTTTAATTGCCAGTGATGATCTTTTTTTAAGGAGATGGGCTACATAGGGCCCATCTCTAATCATGTGGACTATGGTTAGAGATTTGAACAGAGAAGCAAGGAGAGAGGATGAGAAAGGAGAGAGAACAGGTGATAACATAAAGATTTTATCTATCATTCTGAAGTTAGTTTTCAGTTACTTCCTTGGAGAAATATAAATCAAATCCCCCCCTTCCCCAAATCTCTAAGGAAACTGGTACAAGAATCATTCCATATGAATCATCATTTTACGTCTGTTGTGATCATTTCATAGATGGCTTACTCTGTGTGTGTGTGTGTGGTATGCATGTTTTCAAAGAATTAAGAGGAAGGCTAACCATGAAATAAAACCATACAGGATGTCATGATGGCCATTAGGTTACGTTTCCCTATTTCTTCATCTTGTACTGTTTCTCACTGTGCCACATTTTCCTATTAATTTGGGAATATTGTAGTAAAACTGCAGAAATATTCTAAATAGTCTCCTCAGTAATGCTGAGTACCTTTATTTGACCCTAAGCAAGAAGGCTTTGTTTTTAACTATTGAAATATCTTATTAGATTTGAATTTCAAGTTCTAAGACATTTTCCAGACACTACCAGATGGTTTCTTTGTAGTTTCTGTCCACTGAGTTCCTTTTTTATTCATTTCTGTCTTTATCCATAGCCATTTCTCTTTGCCCTTCCTCTTACTTGTCTCCCAGCTATCTTGGCTACTGCATTATTTGCTGCTTCTAGAGATTAGAAAGGATAAAACGCAGAGTACTGAGTTAAGGTTTAATGGATTATGTCATTCTCCTGCCCCTCATCTCTTTTCACAACACAGGTACACCTGCATGGAGCTATATATCTGTATTTTTCATTGTATCTGGGCATACTGCCTTTTCTCTGGAGCACTGTCCTTTCTCATATTGAAGTATCACAGGACTCTGAACTAGAAAGTTAATATAGACTTCAGTATAAATGGGTTCATTCTACTTCCATGAGTGGTGAGGGGAGAAGAGTGATTAAGAAGGGACAGCTGATTTTATATAATATTGACATTAGTAAGTGTCATTTTTGGCCACCTATGTGACCTACTATGTTTTAGGAAACCTTTTTTTTTTAGTATGTGTTTTACCTCTTTTCCTAGCTTTTCTTATAAGGCACTCTAAATGTGGCTCTTAATTAGTTTTCAGCCTTTTTTTTTTTTTTCCTTTACAACATCTCCCACAAAATTTTTTTTCACATATTCTTTTGATATTTTACCCAATTCTTCTTGTTTTTTAAGCTACTGAATGTTTGGTCATTTTTATATCACTGCTTACAAATTAAAATAACATTGTTGTCAAATTGTAATCTCTCAACAAATGAAAGTTAATATTGAAGCTAGGAACATGAAAATAACTTAAAAATTCTGTTTTCTGGTTTGTTTAATCAGTCTGCATTCTAAAATACCTTATTTTGATATATTTCATATATACAGAAGTAGAATAGTTTGATGAATCCTCATAGATCCATTACCCATTTCAGAAGTTATCAACTCACAGTCTTGTTTTGTCTGTATCTCCTGATAATTTTGTGACCAATCTTAAAGATATGTTTTCATCTGTAATTATTTTAGCATGTATCTCCAAAAGACAAAGACTTAAAATATAACCCCAACACAGTTATTATTCCTAAAACATTGGGGACCAGTTTCTTAAGTCCTTTTTTCTAGTCAGTGTTTCAGTCTCTCCAAATGTCTCATACTTTTTTTTTCTTTTAGTTTTTTAATTCTTAATTTCAGTCAGGAGCCACGAGGTTTTTGACAGTTCCTTTAGGATTTGGCACATCAAAATGTTCCAGGCTCATTTTGTGCATTTCTTGTCCCAAACCTGGGGTCAGCCATTTCTTTAAAAAGCCCTAATTCCTATGAGTTGGGAAATGAGAACAGAATCTAAGCGCTAGGTATACACTTTGCTACTGGGTTGATTATTGCCATCACTTTTGTGATTTCTTGATCCATTGCAAAGAGCAAATACCTTCATTCCCTTCCCCCCCTTCCTTTTTTTGGGTCACTTGAAGATGCCCGTGCAGCTTACTTTTGCGGGTGGGTGGGTTTATTTGTTGGTTTGTATTATTTTTTCTTTGTGTATTTCATTTTGGATAGTTTCTATTGCTATACCTTCGAGTTCACTAATCTCATTCTGCAGTGCTTAATCTGCCATTTATCCCATCCAGGGTATTTTTCTGCTTTTCATCTCAGAAGTTCAATTTGGGTCTCTTTTTTTTTTTCTTCCAGTCTTATTGAGGTATAATTGACATACAGCAGTGTATAAGTATAAGGACTACAGCATAATGATTTGACTTACATACATCATTAAATGATTATCACACAATAATTCATCTCATAAAATAACAAAATTAAATAGAAAAAAATATATTTTTCTTTGTGGTGAGAACTCTTAGACTTCACTCCCAGTAACTTACATATATAACATATAACATTGTTAATTATATTTATTGTATTGTACATTATATCCCTAGTACTTATCTTGTAACTGGAAATTTATACCTTTTGACTGCCTTCATCCAGTTTCCCCTCCCCTAACCACCACCTCTGGTAACCACAGATTTGATCTTTTTATTTTGAGTTTGTTTGTTTATTTTTGAAGTATAATTGACCTATAACACTATGTTAGTTCTGGTGCACAATGTGGTGATTTGATATTTCTATACATTTCAAAATGATCACTGTGATAAGTCTACTTAGTTTATGTTACCATACAAAGATATTACGTAGTTATTGACTATATTCCCCACACTGTACATTTCACACCCATGACTCACTTATTTTGCAACTGGAGGTTTGTACTACTTCATCTCTCTCACCTTTTCTTTCCTCCTTCCACCTTCCTCCCTTCTGGCAACCACCTGTTTGTTCTCTGTATCTGTAACTTTCTGTTATGTTTGTTCATTTGTTTTGTCTTTTATATTCCACATTATTAAGTGAAATCGTACAGTGTTTGTCTTTCTCTGTCTCACTCATCTCCCCATCCATGTCACAAATGGCAAGGTTTCATTCTTTTTTATGGCTGAGTCACATTCCATTAATACATATATACCACATCATCTTTGCGTCTCTCTTTTTTTCTATATATATCTTCTGTATCTCTTTTCAACATATGGAATACTACCATAACTGTTTAAGTTCCTTGTCTGCTAATTCTAACATCTGGGTCAGTTCTGGGTCAATTTCAAATGGTTGATTTATTACTGTATCTAATTTTCAGATACATTTTCCTGCACCTTTGTTGCCTGGTAGTCTTCGATTGAGACACTGTGATTTTTACCTTGTTGGCTGCTGGATATGTTGTATAGCTATAAATCTTGAGCTTTGTTCTGGGATGCAGTTGTTACTTGGAAGCAGTTTGGTCCTTTTCAGATTTTACTTTTATGATTTGTTAGATGGCTCCAGAGCAGTGTTCAGTCTAGGGCTAATCATTCCTTCTACTGAGGCAAGGTCTTCTGAATAATCTATCCAATGCCCCATGACTATGAATTTTTCTAGTTTTTTTTCTTAATTGAGATATAATTGACATGTAACATTGTATTAGTTTTGGGTGTACAACATAATGATTTGATAGATGTATACATTGCAAAATGAGTACCATAGTAAGTTTAGTTAACATCCATCACCACACATACTTACAGTTTTTTTCTTGTGATGAGAACTTTAAGATTTACTGTCTTAGCAACTCTCAAATACACAATATAGTATTATTAACAATAGTCACCATGCTGTACATTACACACCCAGGACTTACTCGTCTTTTTTTTTTTTTAATAAATTCATTTATCTATTTATTTTTGGCTGCATTGGGTCTTTGTTGCTGCATGCGGGTTTTCTCTAGTTGTGGCGAGGTGGGGCTATTCTTTGTTGTGGTGCGCGGGCTTCTCCTTGCGGTGGCTTCTCTTATTGGAGAGCACGGGCTCTAGGCGCGTGGGGCTCAGTAGTTGTGGCTCACGGGCTCCAGAGCACAGGCTCAGTAGTTGTGGTGCACGGGCTTAGTTGCTCCGCAGCATGTGGGATCTTCCTGGACCAGGCCTCAAACCCGTGTCCCCTGCATTGGCAGGCGGGTTCTTAACCACTGTGCCCCCAGGGAAGTCCCAGACTTACTCATCTTATAACTGGAAGTTTGCACCTTCTGACCACCGTCACCCATTTCCCCCACCCCCCACCTTTGGCAACCACTAGTCTGTTTTCTGTATCTATGAGTTTGTTGTTTTGTTTTGTTTTTAGATTCCACATATAAGTAAGATCATACAGTATTTGTCTTTCTCTGTTTTATTTCACTTAGCATAACACCCTTAAGGTCCATCCATGTTATCACAAATGGCAAGATTTCCTTCTTCTTATGGCTAAATAATATTCCATTGTGTATGTAGACCATATTTTCTTTATCCATTCATCCATCAGTGGACACTAGGGTTGCTTCCATGTCTTGGTTATTGTAAATAATGCTGCAGTGAACATGGGGGTGCACATCTTTTTAAGTTAGTGATTTTGTTTTCTTCGGATAAATACCCAAAAGTGGAATTGCTGGAACGTATGGTAGTTCTCTTTTTAGTTTTCTTGAGGAACCTCCGTACTGTTTTCCATAGTGGCTGTACCAGTTTACATTCCCACCAACAATGCACAAGGGCTCCTTTTTCTCCACATACTCACCAACACTTGTTATCGCTTGTCTTTTTTATAATAGCCATTCTAACAGCTGTGAGGTGGTATATCATTGTGGTTTTGATTTGCATTTCCCTGATGATTAGTGATGTTGAACACCTTTTCATGTACCTGTTGGCCATCTGTATGTCTTCTCTGGAAAAATACGTGTTCAGATTTTTTGTTCATTTTTTAATCAGATTGGGTTTTTTTCCTCCCTATTGAGTTATATGAGTTCTTTATATATTTTTGATATTAACCCCTTATCAGATCTTTGATTTGCAAATATTTTTTCCCATTTCATAGGTTGCCTTTTCATTTTCATTTTGTTTCCTTTGCTCTGCAGAAGATTTTTAGTTTGATGTAGTCCACTTGTTCATTTTTGCTTTTGTTGACTTTGTTTTTGGTGTCAGATCCAAAATATCATCGCCAAGACCAATGTCAAGGAGCTTACCACCTGTGTTTTCTTCTAGGAGTTTTATGGTGTCAGGTCTTATGTTCAAGTCGTTAATCCATTTTGAGTTGATTTTGGGGTCTAGTGTAAGATAATGGTCCAGTTTCATTCTTTTGCATGTAGCTGTTCAGTTTTCCCCCCATGATTTATTGAAATTACTGTTCCCATTGTAAGTTCTTGGCTCCTTTGTTGTAAATTAATTGACCATATATGTGTGGATTTATTTCTGGCCTATGACTATAACTGAATTTTTCTAGTCCTTTTCATGAGACCAGATACTGTTGGAGCCCTGTGAGAATGCTGGGCACTATTCCCTCTAATCCTTTCAGATGATTTTTTTCCCCTCTAGTAGTTTCCTCCTATACCTATGCTGATTACTACTCTACTGAATACTTGAGGGGGATCCCTTTGCACATCTCCAGGGTTCTCTTTCTCTGCAGCTCTCTCCTCGCTAGTATTGTTCTGTGAACCATAGCTGCTGCCTTGATCTCCCAGGACTCTCAGCTCCGTCTGTTTAACTCAAGGGTTTGCTTGGAGAGTCTCAAGATAGTAAGAAGACAGTGATCTCTCAGGGATCACTGCCTTCTTTGCCTGATGTCCAGGGTCTTTAAATCTGTTGTTTTATGTATTTTGTCTGATTTTTTTGTTGTCGCTTAAAGCAAGAGGGTTAAGCCAGTCCCTGTTACTCCATCTTGACTGAAGCAGAAGTTCCTAGATGTATGTTTAACTCTAAGAAATTACCAACCAGTTTTCCAAAGTGGTTGTACCATTTTATACTTCTGTTAGCATAATATGGGAGTTCTAATTGCTCCATATGCTCATCTACATTTGGTCATGTTAGTCTTTTTATTTTAGTTATCCTTTTGAGTTTGAAATAGTATCATCCTGTAATTTTGATTTGTATTTTCTGAGGTAGTCATGTCCCTTTTTTTTTTTTTTTTGTCATGTCCCTTTTTTAATCTTCTTTAATTAAGAACGGTTCCTTTCATGGCATTCACTGCCCCCACGCCCCACCGGCCAGAGAATCCAGACCAGTTGTATTGTTCCTTAATTTGGATTTGTCTGATTATTTCCTCATGATTAAGTTCATTAATCATTTTTGTCAAGTATGCTACATGGATGATGTTTTATTTTTCTCAGTGTATTATTACATCAGAGGGCACATAATGTGAATTTGTGCTTATCATTGGTGATGATATGTTTGATTACATGGTTAAGGCAGTGTCTGCTCGATTTCCCTGTTTAAAAGTATCTTTTTCCTTTTATAATTAATAAGCAACCTATGGGGTGATAGTGTGACACTGTGAGAATTCTTTTTCCCCTAGCAGTCTTCACTTAGTAGTTTTAGTATTCATTGATTCTTATCTGAATCAGTTCAGTTATTACTATAGTGATGGTAAAATGGTAATTTTTTATTTCTGTCATACTTTATGTATGTATTAGTTGGCTTTTTCTCTGAAGAAGACATTTTCCTCCCCCGAACACACACTTATTTTAGTATCCCGTTTGGATTCATTCTGTTTTTCATTTATAAGCTAATTCATAACTTCACTCTTTAAAATGTTCTCAACTTTGGCCAGTGGCTTCTTTTTTTTTTAAAATAGATTTATTTTATTTACTTATTTATTTATTTATTTATTGGTTGCGTTGGGTCTTCATTGCTGTGCACAGGCTTTCTCTAGTTGCAGCGAGCGGGGGCTACTCTTCGTTGAGGTGCGCTGGCTCCTCATTGCGGTGGCTTCTCTTGTTGTGGAGCATGGGCTCTAGGCGCACAGGCTTCAGTAGTTGTGTCACGTGGGCTTCCGTAGTTGTGGCTTGTGGGCTCTAGAGCACAGGCTCAGTAGTTGTGGTGCACGGGCCCAGTTGCTCTGCGGCATGTAGGATCTTCCCGGACCAGGGCTCGAACCCATGTCCCCTGCATTGGCAGGCGGATTCTTAACCAGCCAGTGGCTTCTTCAAGCTGGTTCCTGTTTCCTCCTGACGTGTTCCCTTACTGTTGGCACAGCAGGGTATTCCAGGCTTTCCCTGGAATTGGCCATTTCTTTAAGGAGTCCAGGTTTTCCTTTAGCAGAGAATCTTATTTAAAACAAAAGTCTGAGTGCTAGATCATTATTACATATGTATGTCTTTTTTTTTTTTTTTTTTTTAAAGAATTTGAACAATATTTTATTTATTTATTTATTTTTGCTGTGTTGGGTCTTCATTTCTGTGCAAGGGCTTTCTCCAGTTGCAGCAAGCGGGGGCCACTCTTCATCGCGGTGCGCGGGCCTCTGACTGTCGTGGCCTCTCCTGTTGCGGAGCACAGGCTCCAGACGCGCAGGCTCAGTAGTTGTGGCTCACGGGCCTAGCCGCTCCGCGGCATGTGGGATCTTCCCGGACCGGGGTACGAACCCGTGTCCCCTGCATTGGCAGGCGGATTCCTAACCACTGCGCCACCAGGGAAGCCCCCATATGTATGTCTTGACTTTCCAATTTATGTGGAAGCTTCTAGAGGTCAAAAATACCAACATCTTCTGACTAAAATCCCTGCAGTGCCCTAGCCCTGGCACTACTAGGCCCAAAGAGTATTCCTGTTATGAGGTGTGATTAGGGTGTTCATACATAAGAGAACACATGGTGGCAGTAGAATCAAGATTAGTTTTGTAAAGTAAAGAGCATAAAGCAAGTCAGTTTCCTATTTTTTTAAAATGTTGACATTTACATTTTTTAGCTCTTTTTGGGTACATTGTCTTCTTTCGCTAAAGCCAAATTTATTTTTCCTTGCTTTGATACTATGAGAGTAGGCGTTGTTACCCTGGACATTAGTTTTGACGTCAGGGAAGAGACTAATCAACACCTTAATTAAGCCTAGTGCTTTTACTAATTTTATGTATATGTTTCACTTTTATTTTTATCACTGAGTGTTTTAATGTGCATAGTTTTATTAATAAGCCAGCACCCCAGAGTTTTCCATATTTGGGGTATTTTCTGTGACTAAAGCATTAATTAACCTTTAGAATTTCAGAATATTGACAGCTAGATTTTCTTTTTTAGTCAAGCTCTATAACTCTTTATACTGAAAGAATACAATAATAATTTCATTGAGGTGGAACACAGCTTGTCTTGCCCCCTTTCTTCTCTTCTGTCTCCCTTTTCCTCCTTAACAAACTCCTAGATATCTGCATGGTGTTTGAAGTTTTGGGGCATCATCTGCTCAAGTGGATCATCAAGTCCAATTATCAAGGGCTTCCTCTGCCGTGTGTCAAAAAAATTATTCAACAAGTATGTATCTTAATATTTTCTGTGGTGGGGTTTTTTTTTAAGGTTATACTCCATTTATAGTTATTATAAAATATTGGCTATATTCCTTGTGTTGTACAGTATATCCTTGTAGCTTATTTATTTTATACATAATAGTTTGTATGTGGTAATTTTTTTAGATTCTTAAAGTGTCAGGAGTTTCCTATTTCCAATAGCATTTTTATTTTTAAAACTAGGTTTTTTTAATTGCTGAAATTATTTGTTCAGCCCCTAGGGTTTATTGTGTTTATTCTGTTTTTAAATGTTTTAGTGTAACCATTTTCCCCCAGGTTAATCATCTGTAATAATTATTAGGTGGGGAGCTGAGTGTAATGCCTGATTTTAGAAATTTGGAGCCCTTATCCAGAAGTTCTGGTTGCAAAAATTGATTATATATTAATAGAAAATTGTCAAATTTACCATCTCTTTATATAACATTATTCATGAGCATTTTCTCATATTCTAAACAGCTTTCAATATATAGTGAAGAAGTTTGTCATCAGGAAAGTGGTAATACCTCAGAGGGCTAACAGTTTGTTTAGATAATGTGTTTTGTTGGACAGAGCTCCAAACTGGGAAGCAAGAGACCTCAGTTCTTCATCAACAAGGATATTTGAATTTAAAGATACCTAAATCTCTTTCATGACCTACATTTCAGTAGTTAAAGGACAATGTCAACCGTTTATTCTTCGTCTCTGTAATGTATCAATAAATATCTCCAAATAGAATTAGCTTTGTAAAACTTGGAAGAACTTTTTATTGTAAATAAACTCTTGCCTTTGTTCATAGTTTACAGTTAATCTTTCTGGGGAAGTTTGTTGTGCTTTAAAAAAAATGCTTTCTCTGTAGAAAACTACCATATCATTTTTATTTTTTATTTTTTCAAAATGTTGTATTGTGATTTTTTCCCTCTCCAGAAAGACTTGTATTTTGTGTTTGCAAGTCTACTGCTCTATTCCCATTCAGGTGTTACAGGGTCTGGATTATTTACACACCAAGTGCCGTATCATCCACACTGACATTAAACCAGAAAACATCTTGTTGTCAGTGAATGAACAGTACATCCGGAAGCTGGCTGCAGAAGCAACAGAATGGCAGCGATCTGGAGCTCCTCCACCTTCTGGATCTGCAGGTATATTTTCCTTGGGGACTTCACTTTCATTAGAAGTTAAGAGAACTTCTTGTTTTTATTCCATTACCTGACAGTTAAGTAAAAGTAAAGCACCACTAATTCATTTAACAGTAAGATATAATAAGTACTTACATAAGAAATAGTTCCAGCCTTCAAAAGACTTTTTATACTCAGTATTATTCCCATAGGGGAAGAAGGCTGTGCCTTTTAGGTCCAGATATGTTGTGTATTATAAAAGCTGATTCATGTTGTTGTTAAAATGTTTTCTCTTGTGATTTGATGGTCTTTTTTGATGTTCATACATGCTCACCTATGTGAATCAGTGATCCCTGTGCAGGGGCAAGATAACATTGCTAGTAAGAGCTTGGGTTTAAGCACTGGAGTGGACATACCTATTTTGAATCCTTGGTTCATTCATTGAATGACCTTGGGCACATGACTTGACTTCTTTTTTCTCAGGCAGGAGTTACTGGGATTAAATTTCATGTTAAAGCAGTTAGTAGTATGCCACACAGTACTATGCGTTAAATAAATGGTGAGTACTATGATTATGATGACTTTTTTCCATTTGTGGTACAGATTTTAATTTTAGTAGTTTAATTATATTTGAGGAACTCTCTTGATCCTCAGGTTGAAATATCAATTATCCAGAGACTTCCTTTGAAAAAAAAGACCTACAAAGGGAGCAAGGGGCAGTTGTTCAATGGGCATAGAATTTCATTTTTGCACAATGAAAAAGTTCTAGAAATGTTACACAACTATGTGAAATTAACACTACTGAACTGTATGCTTAAGGATGGTTAAGAGGGAAATTTTATATTACAAGTTTCTTACCACAATTAAAAAAAAATTTTTTTTTTTTTAAGGAAGACTGAAGATCCTACCTCCCACCTAAGCTAAACTAATATCCATAACATGCTATGTAATAAATTACTGTAGCTTTTGATGCCACTCTCCTTTTAAAACTGACAAGTGTCACAGGGAAGAATTAGTCCTGGGTGGGGATGAGAGGGTTGTTGCCTGTCCTTTTCTGTTTTAAGCAGTACATGGGAATGAGTTTTTAGCAACATTAATGATGTAAATCAGAAAGGAAGACTTGGTTCTTTGCATATATTGATGCTACCTGGAGAAGAATTTATTTAAATTTATTTTAAGTTTGTTAACTTTTGTATGCATTGTTTGTTCTTTTAAAAAAAATAATGTTGCTTCTACCAAAATTGCTTAAAAACAGTAGTTCTCTCTACAATATAAACTGTACAAGAAAGACTTTTCATTCTGGTAGGGTGTCTTGGTTTATATTTCCTGCTGAATGCCAGGATTCTTACTTGGTTTTCTTTTCTTTTCAGTCAGTACTGCACCCCAGCCTAAACCAGTAAGTATAAGGTGTTTCTATATTTAATTCTGATCTATGGGCAATGGGCAGGGATTCTTCTGTTATGGATCACAGTTTATTTATAGTTTGGAAACCAGAGAAAAAAAATATTCCTGCGCTTCTGTAATTTTCTCCAATAAATTCCTGTGCATCTTCAGCAAGTTTGTACTGGTGACATTTCCATAAATTTGAGCATGAGAGTGGACCAGCCCCACAGACTGTTCAGAGGACCAAGATTTGTTGTTAATTTTGTTTTAATTTGGTTTCTTAAGAGTATCTGCATTTTTTAAATTAATGAAAAGCTAAAGTGCTATGTTAGGACAAGAGTGGAATTTAATTAAGAAGTAATTAAAATGAACAGTTATCTCCAACTGGGGATAATGGATTAGCCACCTGAAGGCTTTATCTGTTTGTAATCTCCGCCCAGGCTGACAAAATGTCAAAGAATAAGAAGAAGAAATTGAAGAAGAAGCAGAAGCGCCAGGCAGAATTACTAGAGAAGCGAATGCAGGAAATTGAGGAAATGGAAAAAGAGTCGGGCCCTGGGCAAAAAAGACCAAACAAGCAAGAAGAATCAGAGAGTCCTGTTGAAAGACCCTTGAAAGAGAACCCACCTAATAAAATGACCCAAGAAAAACTTGGTATAAATAGAGCATCACAAAAATTACTTTATAGCAAACTTTAACATTAATTTATCATTGTTTTATAATATAGTGGTTTCATGCATATACAACATCTCTGGGGGTGTCGTTATACAGTAAGAATACAGAATTTGTCATAAATGTTAGGTAGGTAATATTCAAATGTAATTTCTAACTTTTCTCAGGAAATGCAACGTAGACCTCATTTAGCTATTGGGTAAGAATAAAAAGATCTTTGTCCTTTCATAAATAGATTTTAGATGTGCAGTCATGTTTTTATGTCACCCTGTATAAGTTCTAGAAAACGTTTTAATCTTGTGGAGAGATTTTTTTTGTTCTTTCATGCGTATGCATACACGTACATCCTTTTTGTCTTTGTTCCTTAGAAGAGTCAAGTACCATTCACCAGGATCAAACATTTACAGAACATGGTGTAGAGGGTGGTGCAGCAGAAATAAATTGCAATGGAGTAATTGAAGTCGTTAATTATACTGAGAACAATAATAAAGAAACATTGAGGCTTAAAGAGGATCTACATAATGCTAATGACTGTGATGTCCAAAATTTGAAGCAGGAACCTAGTTTTCTAAGTTCCCAAAATGGAGACAGCAGCACATCTCAAGAAACAGACTCCTGTACACCTGTAACCTCTGAGGTGTCAGATACCATGATGTGCCAGTCTTCATCAAATGTAGACCGGTCATTCAGTGAACAGGACATCAGCCAACTTCAAGAAAGCATTCGAGCAGAGATACCCTGTGAAGATGAGCAAGAGCAAGAACATAATGGACCACTAGACAACAAAGGTACTTCCCCAGTACTCCTTCCCTGCATAACATATTCATGAATTTCTGATAAGTCAGACAGACAAAGACAAATAATGTATGTTATCACTTATCTGTGGAACCTAAAAAATAAAACAGATGAATTCAGCAAAACAGAAACAGACTCACAGGTATAGAGAACGATAGGTGGTTACCAGTGTGGAGAGGGAGGAGGGGATTGAGAGGAACAAGCTACCATATATAATAAAATAGATAGGCTACAGGGATATATTGTACAGCACAGGGAAATATAGCATTACTTTGTGGTGACTTTAAATGGAATATAATCTATAAAAATGCTGAGTTGCTATGTTTTATACCTGAAACTAGTATGTTGTAAATCAGCTATACAATTTTTTAAAATTCACCACATAGAAAAAAATTTTTCATGAATTTCTAAACTAAAAGTACCATTGTTGTTATAAATATAGCTTTACAGCAGGTGTCCAAGTTACCTTCAATGTGTAAATGTGTAGCTCAATTTGATTTTTATTGGTTAAACAGTGAGTATACAGCATTTTACTTGTTGCTGTGAAGGCAGAGGTTTTAATTCTGGGAAGTCAAGGTGTTGCTTTACTTGGTTTATTGTAGAAAATTTATTGTAGGTTGCCAGTTGGGGGCCTGGGTGAATTACTTCATAGAGTTTTATTAACCTTTGGATATTTCTGTGTTCATTGAACAGTCTTATTGATGATACCTGTTGTCTATAGGAAAATCCACTGCTGGAAATTTTCTTGTTAATCCCCTTGAGCCAAAAAATGCAGAAAAGCTCCAAGTGAAGATTGCTGATCTTGGAAATGCCTGTTGGGTGGTAAGTTAAACTTGTCTCAGTCTTTTGAAGTGACTGGGGATAAATGAGAACTTGGACTTAGTTGTGCTAAAAGAAGAAAACATCTGCAGTTCTATACCCAAATTGCCAGTTAACATTTTAGTGAACTTTTTTTTTACTTTTTCTTTTAACCATTTACACGAGTAGAGAGAATGGTATGATCCTGCCCCTATTCCAGGTACCTGTCAAGCAGATTCAGTAATGTCAACTCCTGGCCGGTTTTGTTTTATCTATATCCTCATTGACTTTCATACTCTCAATGCCCACGTTCATACTTTCCCCCCATTTTTAAAATCAGCATCTGACTTATTAATTGTAACCTTTTAATTCATTTAATATATTTCGAACACTTTTGTCAACCAGAAATTTACATCAAATTCAGTTGGTTATGTGGTATTTGCCAGTATACTATAACCTTTACATACTCTTGACAGTTCTTTGTGATGAACATCTTTGCTCATGAGTCTTTTGAAGTTGACCTGAGGACATGTCCTAGACATGAAATTACTAAGTCAGAAGTTGGGTACTTTTTTTTTTTTTTTTAATTTTTATTTTATTTATTTATGGCCATGTTGGGTCTTCGTTTCTGTGCGAGGGCTTTCTCTAGTTGTGGCAAGTGGGGGCCACTCTTCATCGCGGCGCGCGGGCCTCTCACTATCGCGGCCTCTCTTGTTACAGAGCACAGGCTCCAGACGCGCAGGCTCAGCAATCGTGGCTCACGGGCCTAGTCGCTCCGCGGCATGTGGGATCTTCCCAGACCAGGGCTCGAACCCGTGTCCCCTGCATTGGCAGGCAGATTCTCAACCACTGCGCCACCAGGGAAGCCCTGGGTACTTTTTTTAAAGGAGGTTTTTGACATATAGTGTCATATTAATACTGTTGTTTACCAGTATTAAGAATGCTTTTTGTGTTATTTTTAATGAATATCTTTAAAAAATCTACAATAGAATGATTTGCACATAAATGATACTATTCAAAGAGCTATATGCTTTGTAAACAGGGATGTTGGAGACTATTGAGGCAAAATCCACTTTAATAGGTCTTAGGTTTACTTTTGTACTTCAAATTCCCTATTCCACATGACATCCTATATCTAGTGGTTCATAACCTAGAAGGATCTCACTTTCAATATCGATTCTAGAATATTGTGATAACTTTGTGGAAAAAATGAAGTCAGCGCTTAGCACTGACTGATAGAAATGTAGAAAAGCTTTTCAAGGAATTAGAATTATTTCACCATGCCACCAGACAGTCCAGGCCACCATATATTTTCACCTGGATGACTACATTAGCCTCCTCACTTCTCTCTTCTGTTGTCCTTCCCTCTTACTGACTGTTCTCAACATAACTATCAGAGTGATCCTTTTAAATGCAAGTCACGTCAGATATTCTTAAAACCTTGTGGTGGCTTCCTTCAGAATGAGTGCCAGAGTCCCTACCATGGCCCACACACCACCAAGCAAAAAACACTTATTATTTCTTCTGCCTGGAATTCTCTTCCCAAGATAATATGTATAATTCACTCCTTCATTTTCTTCAAGTTCCTATTGAGATGTCATCTTAACCAGGGAGATCTTCCGCTGAACACCTAACAT
The DNA here is from genome assembly GCF_949987535.1 of Balaenoptera acutorostrata. Taxonomy (NCBI): domain Eukaryota; kingdom Metazoa; phylum Chordata; class Mammalia; order Artiodactyla; family Balaenopteridae; genus Balaenoptera; species Balaenoptera acutorostrata. The sequence goes on along the minus strand of NC_080073.1, from coordinate 68,532,096 downwards.
ACAGTAATTAGCAAACCACCACTCTTTACACCCATTTTCTTTTTCTTCCTCTCCTCCCTCAATTTTTTTTTCTCCACAGCACTTAACCCAATCTGATACTAGATATTTGTTTGTTTAATATCCCTCTCGCTATAATGTATGTCCCATCACAGCAGAGATATTCTTCATTCACTGCTGTATCTATGGGACTTAGAACAGTGCCTGATACATAGGAGGTACTCATTAAATATTTAAGTAAAACAATTATAGAGGAAAATATTGACTCTGTAACAAATATCACATGGTATAAACTTCAAATGTTTGTCAGTTTTCTGCTCACATCATGTTTCAAGCTCCTTTGCCTTTGTGTTTGGAACACCTTGCTTCATGCCTGCGTTATGCATTTGGCATACTCTGCTTTATTTGGGTGCAGTCTTTCCTGTCATTTTTACTACAACAGAATCAATCTCTCTCTTCAACTATTATATACATTTTTTAATGTGTCTCTATGCTAAAATGACTTTACATTCTTCTCATCCATTTATTCATTCAGCAAATATATGGGCACATATTCTGACCTGGGCACTAAGACAGTGGTGAACTGGACATGGGTGCCTTGTCCTGCTGGATCCTGGTCTAATCTCACATCTTGTTGGTCTCTTAAGCACAGCAGCGTGTGCTATCTGGTAATGGAATTTTACATGATTTTCAAAGAGCTTGATTTTTAAAAATATTATACTTTTGCTCATCAGTTAATGCACATGCATATATAGTTTAGGGACACTTAAATAGATTTTGATTCAAAAATCTGTCCCCCCTCCCTTTGCCAATTTGTCACTCCCCACGTGAGGGTATTTACCTTCGCATTGCTAATAAATAACTTGGGTATATTGCTTCCAATTCTTTTTTTCAGTTTTAGGTATTTCTGCCTCCTGGAAAGTAGGACTTATCTACCACTACACCCATCCCCTATCTTGTCAGTTTAATATGACTTTTGGCTAAATGATTCCATGTTTACATTATTAGGACTCTAATGCTGTCTTCAGCTGAACTAAGCATATATTGTGGTATGATTCCTTTTCCTTTTCTGCCTAACACTGTGTTTCATTTGCTTAGTTGTCTTTGTATTACTTATCACTTAATTCCACCCCACACTTTGATCCAGTGCTATGATTACACTTTAATACACATGGATACCTTGGGTATTGTTTCAACTTTTTCTTCCTAAAGAGCTCTATCCTGGAACCTGTGCTCTGCTAATCTGTGTTCATCTCTTGGGTTGCCCTGTAGGCTTGCTGCATCACTGCCATTTGGGATTTCCTTTCATAATCGTCCTGGAGATTATTTTTATATCCTGTTTCCTGTCTCTCTGATCTTCTTTCTTGGTTTACTCCATCACGGTTTTTGTTTGGTTTTGTTTGTTTGTTTTAACATCTTTATTGGAGTATAATTGCTTTACAATGGTGTATTAGTTTCTGCTTTATATCAAAGTGAATCAGCTATACATATATCCCCACATCTCCTCCCTCTTGCATCTCCCTCCCACCCTCCCTATTTTGTTTGTTTGTTTGAGGTATATACAACTTTTAGTAGCTTCCTCAGAAAGGGTGTGTGTGATTGAGGGAGTGGGCATCCTTGTATGTCTAATAATGTTTTTATTCTGGTTTTACACTCAGTTGGCTGCATGTAAAATTCTAGGTTGAAAATCGTTTTCCCTCAGAATGTTTGTCATTGCTCCATTGTTTTCTAGTTTCCCGTCTTATTGCTGCTAAAAGACCAAAGTCATTCTGATTCTTGGACCTTTGTATGAAGCCTTTTCCCCTGTGAAAGTCTGCAGGATCATTTCACAGCGATGTGCCTCATGAGGTCTGTTTTGATCGATTAGCTAAGGGACCCAGTGTGCACTTTCAGTATTGAAACTCTGGTTCTTTGTTTTTGATTCTTTCTTGATTTTTTTTCTTTTTTTTAAATTCTCTAGCTCTGAAATCTCATTATTCAAATGTTAGATTTATGCAGGTTCTCTCATTTTCTTACCTTTCTCTCCTATTTTCTAGTATTTTTCTTTTTGCTTATTTTCTGGGAGGTTTCTCAGCTTGTTCTTTTAAGCCTTATTTTTTCTTATTTCTCCTATTATATCCTTACTTTCCAAGAGTTCTTTGGTTCCCTGATTATCTCTGAGAGGATATTGATTATTTTTTCATTTTTGACATTTTCTTCTTTTTTTTTTTAAATATTCATTTTATCAACCTGTAATTCACAGGTGTCTGATTTTTTTTTTGTCTGCTTTGGGTCTTCGTTGCTGCATGCGGGCTTTCTCTAGTTGCGGTGAGCAGGGTCTGCTCTTTGTTGCGGTGTGGTGGCTTCTCTTGTTGCAGAGCACAGGCTCTAGGCACGTGGGCTTCAGTAGTTGCGGCACGTGGGCTCAGTAGTTGTGGCTCGTGGGCTCTAGAGCACAGGCTCAGTAGTTGTGGCGCACAGGCTTAGTTGCTCCACGGCATGTGGGATCTTCCTGGACCAGGGATCGAACCCATGTCGCCTGCATTGGCAAGTGGATTCTTAACCACTGTGCCACCAGGGAAGTCCTCTTCTTTACATAGTGTCTCTTGCCTTCTTTGTTCAGGATCATTAAACAAAAAACTGACCATATGAATGGAGTGCCAGAAAGCCGTTTGGAAGCTTTGTGCCTGGGTGGGTCTTGTTGACTGTCATTCACTATAAAATGATGTGTCTGAGCTATTTCATTTCATCCTCAGGTGTCAGGGTCTTGGATTGGTCATACTTCCCACAGAAAACTTACAGTCTTCCTCAGATCTCTTACCCGGGGAGTGAATGCCTGGCTGCTAGTGTTTTGGAAACTGAGTTAAGCAAGAAAACTGGGGTTCAGTATGCAGTTACATATAGTCACTTAATTTCCCTGTTTTCAGAATAGTACTCTCCCCTCAACCATGCCGAGCACCCTCCAGAAACTGTTTTACCCACTCCAGAGGAAACCTCTAAGTGTCTGTCAGGCCAGGGGAAGGCTGTTATACTGCATCATGCCCTGTGTTCTGGAGCTGTTTCTTTAAAAGATACTCTAAAGCAGTATTCCTTTGTTGAATCCCACCCTCCCTGCTGCTTCCAGAGATACCTGATACCACCGAATCCTGAGCCTTGGGAGGACTCCTGTGGAATGCCTCACACTGCTTCTCTGCTTTCACCAGTGGCTTATTCAGCTTTCTTGGATCCATTAAGACACTTGCCAGTGATCTCTCTGCTTTCCAGCTTCTAAATAGTATTGCTCTGACTTCTTTGCCTTCTCTGTCTTTGTCAGTTTATGCTTAAAAAATTAACATTGGATTCGCTACAAAAGTGGAGTTTCAGGAGTGAGTGGATGTGTATGTTTCCAATCCACCTTCTTTACTTTTGCTGATTCTTGACCTCATTTATCATTTACAGTGTATTTGTAAAGCAGTAGTGAGGCACGATGAGTAAAGACAACTCCCTTGAACAGCATGTTCGTTTTTCTAACTGTATCACCTGTAGTACATTTCCATTTCAAACTCAGTATCTGAACCCATTGTTTTCCTGTAAAACCACTTCCCTCTCTAAGTCTCTCCATCCGTGTTTTTGTCGACAGCCTCTACCACAAAGTTCTTTTTGACTCTTCCTCCTGTCTCCCACTTGAATTGAATTTTTAAATTGTGCTCATTCTTTCTGTGAATGTCCTTGGTTTTAACTCTTCCTTCTCCTATTTCCACAGCCATTGTTCAGATGTTCATTACTAAGCCTAAATCTGGCCACAAACCAGAGGATTACTGGAATGGTGTTCTCAGAGGTCCTATCAGTCTTCTCACAGGACACTGTCCTGTTGACTAACGTGCAGTGGTGTTCTCTTGTCTGCCAGATGAAATCGAAACTCTTCAACCTAGCAGTCAGCTATGTTTGGCTTTAGCAAATGTCTTTCTGTGCCTTTATTTATGATGTTCCCTCCACCTGAAGTACTTTTTGCTCTTTTGCACATTTAGTCCAGTACTACCCTGTGGAGCTCTGGTCAATGCTGGTTTTTCTACCTGAAGCTTTCTCTGCCTAATTTCTCCTGTTCACAAATGCTGTTCCTTGTTTTTTTTTTCTTTTTAATTTTAATAGGATTAGAAAATCATCTTTCACACTACATGTTGTAGTATTATCTGAATTTTGTTTCCTGTGTATGACTCATTTGAAGCTTCTTTTTTCTGTATTATTTTTTATTATGGAAAATTTCAAACCTATACAAAAGTAGAGAGTAGAATGAACTCCCCTGCCGTTACACTAGTGTCACCCAGCAATTATCAACTCATTGCCTGTTTTTCACCTATATCCCCACCCTGCCACCCACTCCAGGTCATTTTGAAGTATATCCCAGGCATCTTATTTTCATTTGTAAATATGGCTTTCTAAAAAATGATTCTTTTTTTTTTTTTTTAATAAATGTATTTATTTATTTTTGGCTGCGTTGGGTCTTCGCTGCTGCGCGTGGGCTTCCTCTAGTTGTGGCAAGTGGGGGCTACTCTTCGCAGCAGTGTGCGGGCTTCTCACTGCGGTGGCTTCTCTTGTTGTGGGGCACGGGCTCTAGGCGCACGGGCTTCAGTAGTTGTGGCATGCGGGCTCAGTAGTTGTGGCTTGTGGGCTGTAGAGCGCAGGCTCAGTACTTGTGGCACACGGGCTTAGTTGATCCGCGGCATGTGGGATCTTCCAGGACCAGGGCTTGAACCCGTGTCCCCTGCATTGGCAGGCGAATTCTTTTTTTTTTTTTTTTTTTAATCAGTCATCAGTTTTATACACATCACTTTATACATGTCAATCCCAATCGCCCAATTCAACACACCACCATCCCCACCCCACCGCAGTTTTCCCCCCTTGGTGTCCATATGTTTGTTCTCTACATCTGTGTCTCAACTTCTGCCCTGCAGCCCGGTTCATCTGTACCATTAAAAAATGATTCTTTTAAGGTAACCATGACACCATTGTTACACCTAAAAAGGTTGACAGTTCACTAATATCAAATATTCAGTCAGTTTTGCCAGTTATCTCATAAACATTCTTCTAATTTTGTTTGTTTAGAACAAGATCCAAATAAAATCCATGAATGCCAGACTGGGTGCTGTGTCTCTTAAGTTGCTTTTATATAGAGGTTTTCCCTTTCTTTCCCATACATGTGTTAAAGAAACGTTTTGCTGATTGCATCCCCTTGATGCTTAACATGGTCTCTGTTTCCCCAAGATTCGTGTTTGATATTTTTGGAGGAGTGAGGGAGGCAAAAGAGAATGAGGGCAAGAAGTCTTTATAGGTGGTGTTTATAAGGTTCTTAAAACTTGAAACTTACATCTTTTATTTTCCTATAATGAGCACACAGCAAGAAGAGTTTGAACTGAACCTAAATTGGTATCATTTATTTGTTGAAATGCAAGTTATTAATTTTAGACAAATGAACAACTTAATTTTTGTTTGGAGTAATAGTTTTCCATTTCTTAAAAAAGTGATTGTTATTTCCTAACCTGTGTATCTATATTAAGTTCAGACTCATGTTTAGGGAAATAATTTGGAGTAGACAGCATATAAAGAAAAGTGCTGTTTGGAGCTAATAACATCTAAATGATACTTAAGAAATTAGCCACATGGGAACTTAGGTTTGGGGAAAGCTCCCTGAACTTATTTTAATCTCCATTATTAAGCAGTCATGACTTGTTACTTTTTAGAATAAAGGAATTTTTAAATACTGTTTCTTTCTTCATTTACTCAGCACAAACATTTCACAGAAGATATTCAAACAAGGCAGTATCGCTCCTTGGAAGTTCTGATAGGATCTGGCTATAATACCCCTGCTGACATTTGGAGCACAGCCTGCATGGTAATGTTTTTCCCATTGACTTAAACTTGTTATGTGGTAATTTGCTAATTTCAGTAGACCAGCTGATTAACAGAAAAGGATTTTTTTTCTGACTCATCACTGGCACTCTGAATCCCCTGTCTGGAGAGGTCTGAATTTAAAAGCTTAGTTACAAACATCTGACATTCCGTTCATTTCCTGCCAAATTCCTGTTAGGTGAAGGAACCAAATGTTTCCTACTACAGATTGGGGTTGCGGGGTGGCTAAAAACAACTGCTCAGACAGGGTGTTGCTTTTGATGATGAGAGGTTACCCTTACCCTTGCCCTCTCAGCTCTGATCTATTTTCAGATTAGGGAAAACCCTGGAAACTGCTTCATTCTGTACAGTTTAGCAGTCACTCACCATCTTTGCACCTCACAGGATATGAAGCTCAGTCATCCATGGATTCATAAGTTGCTGCTTTGTCCTTGTCAGGCAACTACTCAAGTAGTCAGACTTAGTTGATATTAAATGACTTCCCACAGATAGCCTCATGTTGGAACATATTGTTTCCTGAAGTGGAGTGTACTCTTCAATTTGTAATTGTGGATTTACTTTTTTCTCTTCCACTTATTATAAGTACTGGCAGGAACCATGTCTATAATGTATAGCTAAGTGTCTGGTGCAGGGCCTGGGACATTTTGAGTGGGTGCAATGCACTGCTAATGCCAGCTTCCCAGAGTTATCACAGACTTCACAGATTAAAGGCATAGTTTTCCACAAGACTACCCTCACTTCAGACACCAGCTGCAAGCTCTGGGGTCCACAGGCCACCTTCACCTCCTGACCATCTGGCTACAAATTGGGAGTTTCCATTGTCCTTTCAGATTCAGTAGTTTGCTAGAATGACTCACAGAACTAAGGGAAGTGCTAAAATATTACAGTTTTGATATAAAGGTTACAAATTAGGACCAGCCAAATGAAGACATGCATACCGTGAGGTCTGAGAGGGTACCAAAGGTGAAGCTTCTGTGTCCTTAGGACACGTCAGTTTCCTGGCACGTCAGTGTGTATCACCAGCCAGGGAAGTTCACCCAAGCTTTAGATGCCCAAAGTTTTTACTGAGATTTCGTTACTTGGGCATGATTTATTGAATCATTGGTCATGTGGTTGAACTCAGTCTCCAGCCCCCTTCCCTTCCCGAGAGGTTGGGGGGTCAGTTTTGACAACACTCAGCCCAAAGCCTCAACCCTCTAATTGTACAGTTGGTCTTGTCCAACTTGGTGGCATATCCAGCCCCCCTCTTGAAACTGTGTCTAGGGGCCCACTGTGAGTCACCTCATCAGTATAAACTTAAGTGTGGTCCGAAGGGGCCCACCATGAATAACAAAAGGCACATTTATCACTTGGAAAGCCCAAGAGTTGAGAGGCTTCCTCCCGGGAAACAGAACAAGATCAAACAAATTCTTCAGTATACAATAGTATTTAATAAATATTTGTGGACCATCAAATGAGTGAACTAAATCAGAAACATATTAAACTGTCATTTCAAGTAACATTTAGTATTTACAGTCAACTTTGGGGAAAACTTAAAAGAGAAAGGACAGACTGGAAGCCCCAACCTGTTTTGGGTCATAGATTTCTTTGACGCTCACATTCCTGAAAACCTTTGTCTTCCAAAGATAATAAAGTTAAAACCATGTTGTTAATATGGCATGACCTTTTAAATTATTTTGTTATGGCATGTCTGTGGTCTTTTAAGGGGGAGGGCTGTCTAAATTGAAGATGATTTGGTATTGTGTGCACAAGATGAAAGAACATTGGAAGAAAATCTTCTTTCTTGCCATACTTTAAAGCTTTGTGTTGAGGAATTTGATTTGGATTGAGTTGATAGAGGAAATAATTGATAGAGATGCCGCCATACAAAATACAGCTAGTTTGTAGGTGGCATCTGATTTATTATGATGTGGTTCTTAGTAGTGGGTTAATTGAGGGCAGTAGGTCCTGCTTGCTGTGTAACATAGTATGTACAGTGTCAGGCTTAAGAAGGCAAAAAGGCAAAAAAGATGAAAGGGGGGTGGATTAACCTTGGCCCCTCTTTGTACCAGCTCATGTGCAGGAATTTTCTTAACCAAAGGAGGGAAAGCACTTACCTGACTTGAGACAATATCATGAAAACTTGAGCCCCATTTGTTCCCCCAAATTTCTCTCGTTTTGCTAATAGACGTAGAAAAAGTGCTTTAAATTTCACCATACTCAGAAAATAAAAATAAATCTTGAAATATCAGAAGTGCCTGGAGAGATGGATCATCCTTCATCTAGTAGAATTAATTGATGGAAAGATTGGGACCCTTTCTGAGGTAAAAAGGCAAGTTATGAGATTGCCTACCACTTCAGTGATTGAGATTACAAAGTTAGAAGGACAGTTATAAGAAGGGAATGCTCTGTGAAGAACATTAAGAATTAATAAAGAATAGATGTTTTAAAATTCTCCAAACGTTCTATGGACTTTGACAAATTTGTAATGACATGTATCTACTATTATAGTATCATACAGCATAGTTTCACTGCCCTAAGAATCCTCTGTGCTCTGCCTCTTCATCCATCTGCACCCCCTGCCAACCCCTGGCCACCACTGATGTTTTTATTGTCTCTATAGTTTTGCCTTTTCCAGAATGTCATAGTTGGAATCATACAGTATAATTCAGGTTAGCTTTTTTTTACTTTATAATATCATTTACGGTTCCTCCATGTCTTTTCATGACTTGATAGCGCATTCCTTTTTGTCACTGAATAATATTCCATTATCTGGATGTACCAGCACACTGGATTTACTATACCTTCCCTGATTTTGCCTCTGTCTGTTAGCATGACCCTGACTGACATAAAATAGGCCCTTTGGTCAGTGTGAGACAAGCACAGGAGTGGGCACCAGGAGCCATGGATTCTAGGATGGACTTGGCCTTTCCGTTCTGGTCAGTTTTCTCATCTGTAAAGGAAAGATGTTCAACTAGGTGTTTTGTAATCTAGAGTTTCTACTAGTTTTCATTTCTGATGTTGTGATCTTTCGGTTTGGTTTGGTTTTATTACTGTTATTTATAAAATTGTAACTACTAGCAACTACCTTATGTTCCAAAAATATAGTTCTTTTAGAGAACTTTAGGTAACTAGTTATAAGTATCTAGGTGGAAAATTTTATAATATTTTAAACTTTTAGAAAACTATCTACTTTTTTTTTTTTTTTAGCTTTAATATCTTCACTGAATCCCCCACTATGAGATGGAAAAATTTAAGTACTGGTTTCAGAAGAGACTGACAAACTTTGATGAATAAGAATCACAAATTGTTTCTGTTCTGCTTTGAGACCGTAAACCTCAGGATAATTAGAGGGTGAAACAGGTATCTGTTCTATCAGTGTAGTTCAGTTTCATAACAGACTGCTAGCATGTAAAGCAAGCTATGCCTAGCAAGAAGCCACAGCATCTCTGACATTTTAGAGACAATCCTGAAACTTCTGCTTTTGTGGCCTTGCTCTGGGCAGTGGTACAGTCCAGGTTATACATTTTTGAGAAAGACTATTCTATCGTAGCACTGGCAAACCACCAAGACCTAGACATGGGTCTGAATTGAGACTGTGCCCCAACTAAATCCACTCCACAGTTCTTGAGATTGTCTGGGCTACTTAGTACCATTAAGTCAACCAAAACTGGCCCATGGCTAGCAGTTGACTTATAACTGTACTTTTTATATCAATAAGGTCCTTTTTAAAACTGCTGTTAAATTACTTGCTTTATTTTTTGTCAGTGAAAAATTAATATAGCCCCATCACTCACATGCTGTCCTTCTGTACTGGTTGACACTTATCCTGAGGAAATCACTTTTTCAGTCCCTCTCAAACACTGTTTACAAGACGTTTTCTTGTTATAGGGGACATGTGCCTTTTCCTGGTTGGTGAATGCTAACCTGCTGGTCAATATGAGTAGCTCCTGACTCCATTTATACTTAATCTTTTTCTGATGTTCTGTAGACCTAGGAATTGGGAACTCTCTATCTGGGACAGTTTAGTAAGTGCTTTCCAAAGCAAAACTTTAAAAATGTACTTTTTACCAAACACTGAAGAGTTATAGGTAGAAAAATGTCTGAATTTTTTTGGTTTTGATTTTAGATACAGAATCGTAATTTCTAGCCATGTGAAGTTATAAGTTATTCATGTTCATCTCATGAATAATTTAATAACTTAGAATCACCTTAGATATGCCCCTGTCTGAGCAAAAAGAGAAACTTAAGAGAGCTGAATTACTGATTGAAGGATTGGGGTGTACAGGGCTTGGAATAATCCACATATTGATATTAACTGAGTTTTTGCAGTTTTCCTGCTCCATTTTGTTAAGGTACAGGTGTGAAAGGAAAGCTTTTTAGGAATAATCTTAGACAATTTTTTAAATAATCATTTGCAGGTTTTCCAAGAAGAAAAAATTACTTAAAATTGAGCCAAATAGCAGTAAACTTCCTAAACGTCTTTTTTTTTATGCTTTCATAAGCTTTCCTCTTTTTCTTAGGCCTTTGAACTGGCCACAGGCGACTATTTATTTGAACCTCATTCAGGGGAAGAGTACACTCGAGATGAAGGTAAGTCCCCTCAACCAAGGATGTCTGTGCACGGTGGCTAATGTAATTTGCTAGTACTGAAGAGCCTTAGTCTTCTTATTGTGCTAAGTATATATAAGTCCCAGAAAAGATAGAAATATAAGATATTTTATATTAAGTATTAGGTATACTAGATATTTTATAATAGATATTAAAGAATTCTATATAAGGATTAGAGAAAAGACCACAATTGGTTAAACTAAAACTTGTATTGGGTTGGCCAAAAAGTGCCTTCGTTTTTTAAGTAAAAATAAAAGACACATTTTTCATTTTCACCAAGAACTTTATTGAACAACGTACTCACCCTTTTGTTCCACTACCTTCTGCCATTTTTCAGGCAACTTCATAATTCAGTTTTCCCAAAACTTTTATCTTTTTGAGCAAAGAACTGTTCCAGGTGTCTTCCAAGGGATTGAAATTTTTCCCATTAGAAGAATTTTGTAAAGATTGAAATAAATGGAAATCTGAAGGTGCAATGTCTGGTGAATACGGCAGATGAATCAGAACTTCCCAACCAAGCTGTAACATTTTTTGCCTGGTCATCAAAGAAACATGCGGTCTTGTGTTATCTTGATGGAAGATTATACATTTTCTGTTGACTAATTCTGGACGCTTTTCGTCGAGTGCTGCTTTCAGTTGGTCTAATTGGGAGCAGTACTTGTTGAAATTAATCGTTTGGTTTTCTGGAAGGAGCTCATAATAGAGGACACCCTTCCAATTCCACCATGTACACAACATCACCTTCTTTGGATGAAGACCAGCCTTTGGTGTGATTGGTGGTGGTTCATTTCACTTGTCCCACGATCTCTTCTGTTCCACATTATTGTACAGTATCCACTTTTCATCGCCAATCACAATTTGTTTTAAAAACGGAACATTTTCATTACATTTAAGTAGAAAATCGCTTGCAGAAATACGATCAAGAAGGTTTTTTTCGCTTAACTTACGTGGAACCCAAACATCAAAGCATTTAACATAACCTAGCTGGTGCAAATGATTTTCAGCGCTTGATTTGGATATTTTGAGTATGTCGACTGTCTCCCGCGTGGTATAACGTTGATTGTTCTCAATGTTTCGATTGATCGCTATCAACTTCAACTGGTCTGCCCGACCATGGAGCATCATCCAGCGAGAAATCTCCAACATGAAACTTTGCAAACCACTTTTGACACATTCAGTCAGTCACAGTACCTTCTGCATACACTGCACAAATCTTTTTTTGCGTTTCAGTTGCGTTTTTACCTTTCTTGAAATAATAAAGCATAATATGCCGAAAATGTTGCTTTTTTCACAAAAATTCACCAATTTTGATAAGTCTTTTTTTTTAAATGCACACTGATAAGACAAGCTGTCACATACAATCTAACGAAATTGTTTCGAATGAAGTTAAAGACAACTAAGTGCTACTAGAGCAGAGCCATCTTACGTAAAAACCCGAACGAACCTTTTGGCCAACCCAATATTTGCCAGGTTTCTTATAAAACATCTAGTCATTTTCCTTCCTGTGTAAATCAGTGATTCATTCTTTACCCAGTTGGGATCTACCTGTTCATCAGCTTGTTGCCCAGTTAGCTTGCAACTTTATTTGGAAGTCGATTTTAACAGATACACACTACTTGAATGCAGGGAATATATCCTATTTGTCTATATAAATTGTACAACATTTAGCATTCTTTTTTCTCCTTTCTGAAAATTAAAGCTGTATTTTTCTTTTTAAATGATACTAACATTTAGAATTCCATTTTAAAACAAAATATTATTGATTTATATTTTGCAATACCAGTGGGAAAAGCCCAAGGTGTCAGATGCTCTGAGAGGCTGTGAAAGCAGACAACTAAATGTGTGATGATTTTTTTTAAATCATGGTGGCATTCAAGTAACTAGATGAAATAATAATGTGAATAAAAACACTTTATTAAAGGAATGTTTTACCTTCTTTATTATACAGTTTTGGCGCTTTTATTTTCAGGATTAATGGGGATTACTTTGAGAGCGCACTACCAGTGTACCCTCCCAATGTGGAAAATATGTCTTTTACTTTCTGTGCTTTCCTTGATTCTTTGGGAAGTCAGGTTCTGTGCTTTATGGAACCAACAATGCTATTTCTCAAACTGGTCCCCTGGGATGTCAAAAGGCAATGTTAGTAAGGCCTGCTGATATTCCTAATAAGTACTATTTGAAAAATGCTCTGCTAACTAATCACCATAGCCATATGCCTGTTTTAGCGGGTACAGTTTGGACATGTTTTCTGTATATAAGCCCTTTTTACTGTAATTACTACCTGTGTACACACTTGATTTTTCCCTGTTATCTGCTTGCTTGGATTCCCTATAAATAGTGTGTGGTACAGGCTCATATAGTGGCTAGAATTACATTGTACAGGATCTTATGCTACCAAACCTGAAAATTGAAATGTATATGAAAAGACTCAAGTAAGGGAAAAGGGAGAACCAGTTACCCTAGATATTTATATCCTAATTTATTCCCTCCTATTCCAGCCCTTAGATAAAACCTCAGATTACTACTGTTTGGCCCATAGGAGCAGGAAAAAGCAAACCCTATCCCCTGGCTAGTGTATGCATAGTGTTACAAGTCATGGTAAGACTGGGGCCTAAGTAGCATGTCCTCTGTTATTAGGGACATTCCACAACCCTAAATCTTGGAATAATAGTTGATAATTTTGCCTGTCGGATACATTAATCCTATGATTAATTGATAAGCCAGAGATAGGTTGCTGGAATTTCAAGTAATATAACAATTTTAAGGGAAAAATAATTCCTTGGTATAGGAAAAATATTAAAAGAACCAATACTTTACTTGGAAGTTTACAGTAAGACAAATTATAGTCTCATTTATAATTAATTTATACAAAGATATTTACTTGCAGATCCTGCCTAAAATTGGCAGAAATTTTTTGGCAGCCAAATACTTGTTATCAAACCATAAATTCAGTAAAAACTGCCCAAAAGTTATAGTGAATTCATAAATATAAAGTTATTTTAAAATGACACCACTGAGTCCTTTACATGAGAAATAGATATGACCTGAAACCTTCACAAATTCCCAGATAAGTGTATGTCTCTAGCATATTATTTTCCTCTAAGATACATTATTGGAAGTTTTAAGTGATTCCTTTTGACCTGGATTTTGTAACTACAGGCTTAAAGTCATTTTTAAAGCTGTTTTGTGGCTAGGAGCCATCACTTTTTAAAGCCTCTTCATATTTTTACTTTTTGTCACCTGCAGAAAAAGGTAATAGACCTGTCTGTAGGTGTGGATGCTGGCTGGTCCCAGGCTCGTCTCCTGGTGACAGACTGCCCACCTCCCTGGCGGTGCTCACAGTCCATATGCCTGCGGTGACGGCTACAAGGCACTACATGACTTCAACATTTTAGTGGCCAAAGATAGTCAAGTAGCTATACTTTAAATGTTTGTGCTAATTTTTTCTTTAATAATGTGATTTATTAAATTAAAAAACAGACAAAGAAAACAAAAAAACCTCTGGACTAGACATGATAAGGTAGCGGTTTTCATTTGAGTTCTAGCTCTTATTGGCCTTGTGGCTTCAAGTAGGCCGTTCTCCCTGAGGTTCCACTTTTCACCTTTAAAATGGGGTATTAATTTTTGGCCTGTTTTACAGGGTGATTGTGAAAACTCGATCATATGTGAGTGCTTTGTCATGAACATTCTTAAAGTGATATTATTACTCTCTGAAGCCCAGAGCACTATTATAAATGAATGTCTGTCCTAGAATGTCTAAAGCATAGTGCTACACTCTTTTAGCTTAGCTGAAGAACCCACCTGGACCTAGATATAGACAAAATAGAAATAAAATATTATAGATAAGCCTCCAAACTCCAGAATGTGACTTGCCAACTATTATCAGGTGACCAACCACCGGAAATAATTCTTGGCCTTCCCAGTCTTCCCTTGAGTATCCTCGGTTTTATTTGTACTTACTTTTAAACAGCTAGTTCTTGAAAAAGCTATTCATAGAAAAACCTTTTTTACAGCTTGTCCTTGATCCTGTTCTTCTTACCCTTCTATTTTAGACCACATTGCGCACATTATAGAGCTGATAGGCAGAATACCAAGACGCTTTGCCCTCAGTGGGAAATATTCACAGGACTTCTTCAATCGCAGAGGTAGTATTGTTAACATGAGTTTTCATCTAGGCCCCAGGGATGCAACTTCAGGAAGCAGAGCATTCACACCAAGATTGTTTTTAGTTATCACTCAAGTCCCACTGGAGTGGGTACCTGAATTTTAATGGTTTTCTGGATTCTCCATTAGATGGATAGAGTCCTCTTCTTCCCATTTAGGACAGCAAGCAAGCTGAAATGCTTGCTTTATAAAGAGGTGTGCATGCTACTCTTTCTGCCAATATCTAGAACTGCATTTGTTACCCCTGTTATGTATATCTTTTTTCCCCCTCTTGAAATGTTCAAAACATACAGATCACATTGCATTGATCATAGAACTTCTGGGGAAGGTGCCTCGCAAGCTCATTGTGGCAGGAAAATATTCCAAGGAATTTTTCACCAAAAAAGGTAAAATAAATGTGTTTGTTCCCAAACATTAAGGGGACAAAAGTGTTTAACAATGAAGAGGTAAGTACAGCTTGGGTACGTGTTCTCAACATCTACAGAAGGATGGTCCTACCTTGAATGCTGAGCTGTGACTTAGCAGACCCTGGAGCTAGACTGCCTGGGTTCAGATCCCAGCTTCTCCACTACTTATGTGGCCTTTGGCACAACCTCAGTTTGCTGCTTTATAAATGGAGATTACTTCATATTAAGTTAGTTACTGTGTGTATAGTAGCTGGCACCTGGTTGATTACTCCTACTACAGGACTTCTGAAAAATGGGTAGATTTTGCTGAGGCATTTCTATCAAAGGGCAAGTAATTTCAGCTTTTTAAGGGCAGGACTACATCTCACCTTGTAGTCCGTGATACCTAACACAGTCACTTCAACACATCAGTCATATGAATTAACTTTATACTTTCAATTGCGTAAGTTATGTTATCACTTATTAGTGAAGAAAAAACAAGGTAAAACTCTCACCTCAAATTTTTGCCTAGATAACATATGTTGACGTATTTAAATATGAATTTCTTATGCATTCTAAATAAATTTAAAAGCTTAAGTATGAAACCCTGACCTAGAAGGGACTAGAAAACTGTCTGGCCTTTTTTCCATGGTTCCCCTTTTCCTCACAACGTCTACACTAGTGCTGAGAAAAATCATCTTTCTCAACACTTGACAGCAGGCATCCTCAGAAAATTTCTTAATGTTTCTCTTTGGGGCAGGAAAATGGTGAAGTGCTTCATAGGTTCTTCCTTGTGTGCAAAGTCAAATTAACGGCATGCACGTACCAAGTAGGTAATTAGGCACTCACTGCCCACAGAAGAGACTTCAAATAAGTGTCATGTAAGAAAAAAAATTTAAAGCAGCATTTACCTTAACAAGTCACTGATCATTGACTATCTTTTTAAAAAACCATTGTTTCAAGGAGGCAAAAAGTAATGTTCCAGAATAGTACAGAGTGTGATGCAGCTGTATCTGTAAGTTTATTTGTTCTTTTAGTTTTGTTACTTTTATACGTTTGACATAGTTTTAGCTCTTTGTTTTTTAATTACTGCCTTATTTCGAAGCAACATTTGCTAAACTATTGAGCCAAAAAAAGAGTACAAGAAAATTATTCTTGGTATGTGGTGATAAATTGCCTCTGAACACTGTATAAGACCACGCTGAGTATATAGGCATTTAATATTCATTTTAGTGAATACCTAGTTCCTGATAGGCCTGCCAAATTTGATAGGGACAAAAAATCCTGCAATGGTGGAGAAAAAAATTATTTAAAATTTGTAGGCCCTCGTGAAAAATGGAGACACTTCTTTCCAAGGAATGCATTAGAGAAGAGATGTGCTTTGTGAATGGAGAAGGATTAGATTCTGATGGCAAAATTTGATTCTTTATAGACTATCTGCATTAGTTCCTGGATTTCCACAAAAGGATCTTGTCACTTGTCAATGTTGGTCAGTTTCTTTTGTACTCTCTTTACCGTAGGTGACCTGAAACACATCACGAAGCTGAAACCCTGGGGCCTTTTTGAGGTTCTAGTGGAGAAGTATGAGTGGTCTCAAGAAGAGGCAGCTGGTTTCACAGATTTCTTACTGCCCATGTTGGAGCTGATCCCCGAGAAGAGGGCCACTGCCGCTGATTGTCTCCGGCACCCTTGGCTCAACTCCTAAGCCCCAGCCCAGCACCGCAGCAGAGATCACACGCTGGCCCTCTGCCCCTCCCCTCCAAGCATTTCCCTCTTCCCTTTTCAGGGTGAAGCTCTTCCTTCAAGGGTTTCTAGGGTGTTTTTTGTTTTTTTGTTGAATCCAACATGTTCATTTGGGTTTGCTTATTTGACCCTGTGGAGATCCCCCCACAGCCATTGGGCATCCTAGGTGAATTTGGCCTTGATTGGGTTCTGCCAAAGACTAATGGACTAAAATGTGAAACAGCCTCTCACCCCTGTACCTTTGTCTTTCCATTAGGACATCCTTTAAATTGTAAGCATCCTTTTAAAAAGAGCTATGAAGATGTATGAGCTCATCCTTTTATTCACTGACTCTAAGAGTCAAATTTTCTAGTGCATATCCTATTGCCAGCATAAGGATGAGAAGGGGAAAGGGTATTACTTCTGTGTACAGCAGAGACATTAAACTTGCTGTATCCAGGCTGCATCCTCTTCCTGGATTATTTCTGTTGTTTTCTATGTTCACATTTTTTTCTGCGACTTTTAAACTGCTATCTTTTTAAATGAGCTGTATAAACACCAAATTTGGGTACCATTTTATCACTGTTCAAAGCACTGTCAAATTCCTTTCATCCTTTAATAACTCTGAGATCCTCGAATCTTCAGTCTGATTTTTGATGGAAACAAAAATGGAACCACTGACTAGTAATTTCTTCAGAACCACATATATTCTGCAAACTGTCCTTTCCTATGTCTCTTCTGTACCCTACCAGCACAGTTACTTTGATTGACTGTTTGTTTTGTTTTTTGTTTTTGTTTTTTAATCCCTGGCTGGCACTTTACTCATTGCACTTGAGTTTATTGCCCCATAACTAAAGAATTCAGGATGACTCTAGAAAGGAAAACTGGATTTCAGAGATTTCCCATCTGAGAAGAAACTGTCCTAGAGTTCTCGGTTCTTTTACAAACAGTCCCCAACTTTTATTTACAGCTTTTTCTTTACCTTGTCCAGAATTCAGCCTTGAAGCAGTTTCCCCCTACGGCTTTGCCTTTCTCATTTTCTCAGAGGCTTCAGGTCTTAAATGAAATCCCAGGATACAAGAACCAAGGGGAGGGGGTGGGATGGCACTTTTTTCATTGTTGTTTATTTTGAGAGTTACAGGGGTTTTTTTCCCTCTTTTTGTTTGGTTTAAGGTTAGCCATTCTCTGCTGCTATTTCTTTGTATAGTGTAAGTTTTAAATTTTGAGATGTTTGAAATGTACTTGAGGCTTTTTTTTTTTTTTTTTAATGAGAAAAGGCTTTGTGAATCTTATTTTAGGATGGGCCTCTCCTAGACTTGCCCTAGACATTACATATATTCCTCGGGTCATATTGAAAAGCAAAAGAGGGGCAGGATTGGGGTCACAGCTGCTTGTTCTGCACGGACCAAGTGGGCCTTGGGGGTTACAGCATTCTCCAGAAGCGGCTGCGGGACTCTGATTTACAGAAAGCCAAGGAGGTGCAACTTGAGGCTCTACTAGCAAAGCACCGATGAGGCTGTTAGGTAGCCAGCTTCCTATTCAGGAGATTGGAGTCTAGATTCTGTCATTTATCTACCAACAAAGGCAAAGGAAAAAGTGGTGCAATTATGCAATCCATTTAACTCGTAAACATATTACCCTGAATAACTGGCCAGCCATTCATCGGATCCTTGATGGATAGTTCTGAAATCAGACATGTTCCTATAGAAAGAATTTTAAGTGAGGCTGTTCTATGCACCTATCAAGAATAAAGAAAATAGATTGTATCAAACAACGGCAGGGAAAATCCTTCAGCAATTCTAATCCACTTTGGGTTTTCAGCGATATATACATCTAAAGCAATACCAGACTAGAACTGAATTCTTTTCTATGCTGTAAAATCACAATTGTGGAATTACAGGAATTCTGGTGATGACATTAAGGTGAACTAACCAAACACACACACAAATAGAAGGCCCTGTTTTAACAACTGACATGAAGAGAAATTTTAATGAGAGAACCTGTAATTTTTTGTAAATGATTTCGCACCAAATAAGGGCTTTTCCTCTATCACTTAAGGAGCCAGATGAATTAAAAGCCGTAGAAAGAGGCAGCTGTAGAATTTGATCTTCCAAGCACCCCATGTACCTTTCCTGACTCAATCATAACATTGTCAAATTGCCAGGATCTCACTAAAGGATTTCTATTTGCTGTCAGTAAAAAATAAAACCCCAAACACATTTTTATTCTTTCTACTGGTTGCATTGTCTGTTTTCTTTGTAAATGCAGTACAATAAACAAATTATTTAATAACCTGCATGTTTCCAGGAGATTTCTGTTTATTTGTTGCCCAAGTTGATCTGACCTAGCTTCAGAATGGAGGAAAGGGTTGGTTGAGTTGCTTTTTGAATTTAAATATGCCATGAAACTGTATAACTTCAACACATGCCATTTTGTGGCGTTTGTAGCTTTGCTTCTATCTTTAAATTGGGCGTGGGGTGGGATTTAACAAAGTACATCTTGGAAAATTCTAAGAAAATTGTTATTCCCTACATTTGATACCATTTTTGCAGTATTTTTGGGTTGCTTTTTTTCCCCACAGATCACAAAGTGCAAAATGTCAAAGTTTTGTGAACTCAAAGGCAGTGGACTGATGACCACTATTATACATAGGTTTTCATATACTTGTCTCATTCACCCCTCAGTATAAATTCTTAGAAATGGAATGGCTGGGGCAGAGAGTAAGCATGTTTTTAAGGCTTTTAATAAATGTTCCCCAACTTACGTGGAGAACAGTTGGACTGTTTTGCTATGACCAACAGTGTTTGAATGGGCCTATTGTAATCTCACTCATTTTATTCCTAATAGCCAGTTTGATTGCCCCAAAAGGGGAAGTGGAATTTTTGGGCTGCATTGGGCCTTTGTTGCTGCACACAGGCTTTTCTCTAGTTACCGTGTACAGGCTTCTCATTGCGGTGGCTTCTCGTTGCAGAGCACGGGCTCTAGGTGCGCGGGCTCAGTAGTTGTGGCACGTGGGCCCTAGAGCCTGTGGGCTTAAGTAGTTGTGTGTGGGCTCTAGGGCGCATGGGCTTCAGTAGTTGTGGCGCACGGGCTCAGTAGTTGTGGCTTGCGGGCTCTGGAGCACAGGCTCAGTAGTTGTGGCACACAGGCTGAGTTGCTCCGTGGCATGTGGGATCTTCCTGGACCAGGGATTGAACCCGTGTCCCCTGCATTGGCAGGCGAACTCTCAACCACTGCGCCACCAGGGAAGTCCCTATTTATGGTATTTTTAATGTTATTCATAAAAAGTCCTCCAGCCCTGAACTACATAAACTGGGTTTTTTTGTTTGTTTTAATTGAGCCATGCTTAAGACATACATAGTGTGTTCATACTGAAGTGTTGACTAGAATGTAACGTGTTTAAAAAACAACCAAAAAAAATTAAATTGGAATTCATCAAACCAGTACGTTCATCAGACTGATGAACTTAGGCAGTCCCTCTAAGCTTTGTGTTAAATGTATGGACCTTGAACTCAGGGTTTTGGAAAACTTAAGTTCTAAGGGAGCTTGTAGCTATCTCAAAAGAACTGTCAAACTGAGGTGGAGTTACAGCCCTGAGTGTCCACAGGGAGACCATTTAGCTGCTCCAGAGCAGGCCCAGGTTACAAATTGACTTCATTACTGCTCATTCTTTTATTTTTGACACCTGTAAGAGTCTTCTAGTTTGGCCTTGTAAGGAAAGTGATTTGCTCTTAGAGTATCACAAAAAATTGATGATTTATTGATAATAGAATTTAAACTTATATTTGCTCTGTAAATAAGGTCTTATGACACCAGGGAAGTTTCAATAGTCCTTTGTGTTTTGCCCACCAATTTGGTGCAGTTGGAGTTAGCAAAGCATTGATAATTTACAGCTCTTTCTCAGTCTTCAAATCAATATGAAAAGATATGTAAACTTACAATATATGAACCTTGAGACCTACTGAGGAGGAAGTTTGTTTTTATGTCACTGAAGTCTTGTTTTTAAAAGATGGAATTTTAAAACTAAAGTGATAAGCATTTGTCTTTTAAGTCCTTGTGCAAATATTAATCCACACCAAGTCCTTATGATATCAGAAATATCTCAGTTAAAAAAAAAAAAACAATTTGAGATCATTTTGTGTTTAGAAGTTTTAACTAAGTAAGCAAGTTTACATTAGTACCTACTCTGTTACTGACTGTACCATTCCTTGTAAAGGGATGAGGGTTTTCAATACATAGATGATCAATCTGATTTTATATCCTCCCCAGTTCAATTTTTTATCATAATCTCTTTTGTCCTTAATTCATATCTAGTTGTTGCCCATTATAATACAATAACAAGCCTTGCCCTCTATTTGGCAGAACTGGATTGTGTTATCAGTGTATCAGCTGCCTGCAGTTTGAGCTATGTTCATAGAAGTTGTGCCCTTAAGACATTTCATTGGTTGCTTTGGATTTACTAAATATAGAGGAAAGTATGGTCAGTGTTGGAAATTAGTGGACCCTACTATAAATCCTTGAGGTTAGATAGCAAAAGTGGGATGAGTTTGAGGGTTAGGGCCCTTCATCTTCAGCAATTTATTACAAAACATGTATCCATCAACATGTAAGGTTACTAGAATCTAATCTTTGTTCCAGTAAAGCATTCTAGTAAATGCCCATTTCAGCAGAAAATTAATTATGAATAACTATGAGAAACAACTTTTTAAAATACTCCAATGATTCTCACCTCCTGGTATTCACACACTTGTGCAATTCCCTCACCTTTAATGTGGGCTGGACTTTGTGACTGTTCTAACAATCAGATTAAGGCAAAAGTAGCAGGATGTCACTTAGATTCGGTTACAAAGGGTGCTTCTGTCTGTGCACCTGCTCTTGCTCTGTCTTGGAAGACTTGCTCTGGGGAAGCAAGTTGCCAGGTGAATAGCCCTTTGGAGAGGCCCTCAGCCAGCAAGGAACTCAGGCCTTCGGCCCAACAACCTGTGAGAAGTTGAGTCCTGCAGACAACCACTGAGCTTGGAAGCAGATCCAACACCTTAATTGCAGCCCTGTGAGAAGCCTTGAGGCAGAGACACCTAGCTAAGCCTTGCTGATTCCTAACCCACAGAAACTGAAATGTTTTAAGCCACTGAGTCGAGGGGTAATTTGTTATGCAGCAACAGGTAACTAATACAGAGATGTAAGATAATGAAAGCATTTAGGAAAGACACCCTTCTGGTTCACATTTCGGATGTAAATGATAAGGCCTTCTTACCTCTCTTGACCTGCTCAGTGCTAGTCACTGGTAAAGCTTGGGCATCACAACCATTCCTGTGCTCCAGCCCAAGGCAGAGGAAGGAGTAGAGTAAATCAACTTGGTTTAGAGGAGTGCTGGTTTTATTAATTTTTCTGTATACTTTCAAAGATGATATTTGAGGCATCTTTAAGAATTTAAAGGTAAAGCCACTTGAAAAGGGCTGATAAGCAGTTATTAAGTGTCAGCCAAAATCATTACTTTATTGGAGAGGTTGAATTCTGAGTTTCCTTGAAGATAAAGCAGAAGGTGAAACGCTGAGTCATGTGACTCAAACAGATTTCAGATCGTCCCCAGCACTGGTCATTAGTAAACATCCACTCCTGCTTTGGTGAAACTCACTGTTCTTGAGAGCAAGGTGTAGGCTATTGGCATATGCACCTTAGGCCCCCCAGAAGCTTCTGTGGACCACCATGGTTGCCATTTCAGAAATATTTTGAAGTTAGGGAGGCTTTTAGAAATTTTTCTTTTGCCTTTTATAAAAAGTAAAATTACGAGAAATAACTGAACAAATCTATCTAGAAAAGTCACAAAGCTACAGAACTGGCCAAATTCTGTCACTCATCCATTCATCAAGCTTGCATAGGGAATTCCCTGGCAGTCCAGTGGTTAAGACCTCTTTTACTGCCGTCAGCCCAGGTTTGGTCCCTGGTCAGGGAACTAAGATCCCACAAGCCGCGCAACCAAAAATAAAAATAAATAAAATTTAAAAGCTTGCATAAAGTAGATGCCTGACAATGAAATAATTTTATCAGCACAAGAAAACATGAAATTGATCATTCTTAAATCCCATTCTAATAGTCCCTGTCATCAACAACTGGGACAATGCTGGGATACTCATACCTAGCCTATCTGGAACAATGCTGGGATACTCATACCTAGCCTATCCAAACTGGAGAAGAAACACTGCACTCACTGGGCAGGTTGTCAGAGTGCACTGGTTAAAAAGCATCTTTTAAACCAGTGCACTCTGAATAATCCCTGCAGCCCAGAATAAGAAGCCTGTTTTCCGTGTCACTGCTGGTTGATCAAGCAACAAGATCCATTACGGTTTTGTTCGACATTTACCCACTTTCTACCTGTGAGAAAACAGCACCCACGTTTTCTCTTTACTGAGGAAACAGACAAAAGACCAGAAAAAAGCACCTGTTCTTCCTGGATCATTCACTGCAGATAATCAACAAAACCCTGTTTCTATTGCAATACATACCATCCTCAGGGCAGGGAACAGCCTAAAGAATCTAATCTTTGTCTTGGCATTTGCTACAATGAGGTATTACCTAAATTGAGTTCCCCTCTAGAGACTGGTAAAAGATTCACCATTTAATGTACCAAATCCAAAGTTGTTTTTTTTGTTTTTTTTACAGGAGAGTTCATCTATTACTCTTAACAAATTACTTGGCCACAAGTAACAACTTTCCAAAACTGGTAGCCCATTCTGACTGGGTCAGTGTGGACACTGAAAAAATGTGATTTTTGGTTCCAAGGGGAAAAAAGAATTTAGTCTCGAAAGTTTTTAGATCCTAAGGTCACCCAATCCTGATGGATTCAGGTTCCGGTGACCTCTCCATTCCTTACCCATCTCTGAGCATCAATAAGAAAACAAACCTGAAAAGAAAAAAGCAAAGGACCCCCTAAACCTCAACCTGAAATGATCCAGCATGCTTACAGCCACCTCTTCTTCATCGCCCTCTTAGAGCTGGGTGTCAATTTCTGGGTGCTTTCAAACAAATATCCTCAGTGAATTAGACTGTCAGGGACTCACCTGGGAGGCCCCTAGACATGCTCATCCTGCTCTCATTTTACCGAGAGGCCTCAAGAGGGTAAAGCAATTTGCTGGTGTGAAAGGATAGGAAGAGAAAGTGGGTCCCCAGTCAGGAGAGTTAAACACATGTCTCTGAACATCTTGGATGTGGTCACTGCAGTTCTTCCTCGCTGGAGTTTTCCGGATACAGTAAGAGGTCTTGTCTTAGGAGATTGTCATCCTATAATGAAAGGCTTCAGGATTTCAGGCCTAGAGCAGCCAGATACAGGGAAGCATGGAAGGAACAAGTTTCCGTTTCTGAAGAATTTGATTCCCTCATTTTCCATTGTCAGGGAAATAGATGACCTGTGGTATTAAAAAAAAAAAAAGATTGCAAGATTATAGAATTTGACATTTTTTAAGCCAATAAAAACACAAAACTTCCCCATGTATGCTCACATTTTGATTCAGTTACTCCAGACATGCAAACTTCCTCACTAGTATATAAGATAGTATCAATGTCCCTCAAGTAAAAACTCATAAATGTCTTTTAAGATGTAAATAAATGTAGCGCAAGAAAAAGAAAAAAGCAGACAGCTGTAGTTAGCTTTGATTCAGTAATTGCACTCCAGAATTTATCAACAGGAGCAAAAAGTTATCTATGATAGCAGTGCTAAATGCCTAACTAAGGTCTCGTTTAGCAATGAAATGGTACACCAGTGCTGTGGAGTTTGTGGCTTTCAAAAACTTCAGTAAGGAACATGGCAAAAACACGAGAAAACGTTTATACTCTAATCGTTTACTACTCGAAGTGTGACCCCTCCCCAGCAGTGTATCACTGGGGAGCTGGTTAGAAATGCAGTGCTTGGCACCACTGCAACTGAATCAGTCTGAATTTTAACAAGATCCCCAGGTGAGTTATGCACATTAACGTTTAAGAATCGTAAGTGTGTGTGTGCGGGGGGAGGGCGATGCTAATTTATCATTATTCAAAAAAGTACGTCTGTGTGGTCAAGGATGGGAAGGTTCTTAGCAAAAATTATCAATAAAATAGTTTAAATGGAGATAATCTCTGTGACCCACACGAAGTGCCTGGCCTGCTGTAAGTCCTCAATAAATGACAGCTATCAGGGAGGTGATACTGTTGTGGGCTATTCCTTCTCTTCCTTCCTCCATCCCTCCCTCCTCCCCCACCCTTTCCTTCTTTTTAAAGGTGTTCCTTCAAGTCCTTGTTAAATCACATTTTAGAAACTGAAATGACAATAAGGAAATTAACATGTGTTTCGTTTTCAACCAGACATTAAAATTGGTTAAATTCGTTTTTTGCTTCAGCTATCAGGGAGCAGGGAGCTAAATTTAATACTCAATACACTAATTCTATTAGCCTAGCTTTCTGTAATATTTGTTTTCTTCTCTATGACTTTTATTTTCTATTTTATTAGGTTTTCCACTATGTCTCTTAAAATCACTTAAACTTCTTTCTGAAAATAAGGGTCCAAATGACAATAATGACTTCTAAAAACAGTCTGTTCTTGTTTGCCAGGCTCCACAAAAAGATGAGTTTATGAAACCACCCGCCTGTTTTAAATTATTTCTTCTCTCCCTGTGCTTTTACCACTTCTCAAGACACAAGTAAAACTAAAGGGTTCCTGTTTGCCCCTCAGTGAAGGTCTCAGATGCCATCCAGCTCCTGCCCCCTCCCACCCCACCCCCACCCCCCTACCCCCTTTCTCCCTAGGCCCTACAGCCTAGCCTCATGAGTCATTCTGCGAGCCCACAGCACTTCCAAAGGAACACAGACCACCCTCCAATCAAATTACGCACCAACACTCCTGTTGCTTCAGACTTCCTCTGCGATAAAAAAAAAGAGAACAGTATGTGTTTACAACCAAGCCTTGTTTTCAGGATAATTCCCTGCACAGTATTCCCTCTCCAAACTAGTTCAGTTTCCTCTTATTCACTCTCAAGAAAGCTTGCACTTTTTGTTCATAATGTTTATCAGCTTGTGATTCCATCTTGCATGATTGTCTCCCTTACTAGACTTAAGGTCCAAATGTAGACTTCCTCCCTCACTGTACCCCCTGGACCTAAAGGTGTCGGTGGGCAGATGGAGCACAGGTCCTATTATTGGCTGGGCAGATGGATGATATAAAGAGTGGAGGTACTGGAAAGACTGAAGGTGGAGAGAACTAACATTTATTCATCACCTAAAATATGCAGGTATTGTTGGTGCTTTATATACACTATCTAATCCTCAGCACAATCTTTTATTTTTTTTATTGAGGTATAATTTACTAACATAAAATTTACTCATGTAAAGTATACAACTTGGTGGTTTTTAATGTATTCACTACATTGTGCAACCATCACCACTATCTGCTTCTAGAACATTTTCATCACCCCAAAAAAACCCTGTGAACTTTAGCGATCACTCCCAATTCCCCCCTCTTCCCAGCCCAGGGGAAATACTAAAATTTACTTTCTTTCTCTGTGGATTTGCCAGTTCTGAACATTTCATATAAATGGGGTCATACAGTATCTGGTCTTTTGTATCTGGCTTCAATGTTTTCTTCCACACTGTAGCAATTAACAGTACTTCATTCCTTTTTATGGCTGAATAATAACTTATTGTATGGATATACACATTATGTTCATTCAGTCATTAGATGCATGACTGTTATGCTACTATGAACATGTGTACAAGTTTTTGTGTGAACATATGTTTTCAATTTTCTTGTGTATAAACCTAGGAGTGGAATTGCTGGGTCACATGGTAACTCTGTGTTTAATCATTTGAAGAACTGCCATTCTGTTTTCCACAGCAACTGCACAATTTTACATTTTCTATAGCAACGTACAAGGATTCCAATTTCTCCACATGCTCATCAGTACTCGTTATTGTTCATCTTTTTTGTTACAGCCATCCTAGTGGATGTGAGGTGATATCTCATTGTGGTTTTGATTTGCATTTTCATAATGACTAATGATGTTGAGTGTCTTTTCATGTGCTTTTTGGCCATTTGTATATCTTCTTTGAAGAAAAGTCTATTCAAATCCTTTGCCCATTTGGGACTTCCCCGGTAGTCCAGTGGTTAATACTCCACGCTCCCAATGCAGGGGGCCCAGGTTGGATCCCTGGTCAGGGAACTAGATCCCGCATGCCGCAACTAAGAGCCCGCATGCCACAACTAAAATCCTCACACGGCAACGAAGATCCCGTGCGCTGCAACGAAGACCCGGCGCAGCCAAATTAATTAATTAATTAATTAAAACTGTATACTTAAAAAAAAAAAATCCTTTGCCCATTTAAAAAATTGGGTTATTTTTTATTATTGTTGAGTTGTAGGAGTTCTTAATATACTCTGGATACTAGAATTATTATTATGACTTGCAAATATTTTCTCCCAATCTATGGGTTGTCTTTTTTTTTTTTTTATTTTATTTTTTTTAATGTGACACATACGTTTAATTTTATTTATTTATTTATGGCTGTGTTGGGTCTTCGTTTCTGTGCGAGGGCTTTCTCCAGTTGTGGCAAGCGGGGGCCACTCTTCATCGCGGTGCGCGGGCCTCTCACTATCGCGGCCTCTCTTGTTGCGGAGCACAGGCTCCAGACGCGCAGGCTCAGTAATTGTGGCTCACGGGCCCAGTTGCTCCGCGGCATGTGGGATCCTCCCAGACCAGGGCTCGAACCCGTGTCCCCTGCATTGGCAGGCAGATTCTCAACCACTGCGCCACCAGGGAAGCCCCTATGGGTTGTCTTATCACTTTCATGATGGTGTACTTCGAAGCACAAAGTTTTCAATTTTGATGAAATCTAGTTTATTTTTTTCTTTGGTACTTGTGTATTAGGTGTCAAATCTAAGAAATCATTGCCTAATCCAAGGTCTCTTCTAAGAGTTTTATAATTTTATATCTTACATTTAGGTCTTTGATCCATTTTGAGTTAATTTTTGTATATGATGTGTGGTAGGTGGCCCAACTTCATTCTTTTGCATGTAGATATCTGGTTGTCCCAGCACCATTTATTGAAAAGACTATTCTTTTCCCCATTGAATGGTCTTGGGCACCCTTGCTGAAAATCAGTTGGTTGTAGATGTTTGGTTTGATTTCTGGACTCTCTATTTTATTTCATTGATCTGTATATGTCTGTCCGTATGTCAGTACCACACCGTCTTGATTATTGTATCTTTCTAATAAGTTTTGAAATCAGGACATGTGTGTCCTCCAACTTTGTTCTTCTTCAAGATTGTTTTGGCTATTCTGGGTGTCTTGCATTTCCAACTGACAAGCTGATCCTAAAATCAAAAAGCCAGCTGGGATTCTGATAGAAATTGCATTAAATCTGTAGATCAGTTTGGGGAGTATTGCCATGTCAGCAATATTAAGTCTTCTGATCCATGAACATGGATGTTTCCATTTACTTAGGCCTTTTCTTTAAACAATGTTTTTTTAATTTTCATGTACATTTCATTTACTTTTTTGTTAAATTTATTCCTAAGTATTTTATTCTTTTTGTTGCTATTGTAAATGAAATTTTTTTTAATGTCATTTTCAGATTGTTCATTGTTAGTGTATACAAATACATTTTTGTATATTGTTCTTATATTCTGCAGCCTTGCTGAAGTTGTATATTAGCTTTAATAGTTTTTTAGTGGCTTATTTAGGATTTTCCATATACAAAATCATGTCATCTGCTAATAGAGATAGTTTTTCTTCTTCTTCTCCAAAGTAGATGTCTTTTATTTCTTTTTCTTGACTAATTTTCTTGGCTGTAACCTCCGGTACAATCTTCAATAGAAGCGACAAGAGCAAACATCCTTATCTTGTTCCTGAGTACAATCTTGTGAAGTAGGTATTTTTTACAAATGAGGAAAAACCTGCCTCCTACCCTCTAATGAGGGGAAAGAGGCTCAGATCAGGAAATGGATATACGGAGAACCCCCAGGCTACTCTAACCCAAGGGGGCTAGGCGCCCACAATCTGCAATCCAGGAGCTGTCACATCTCTGCCCTAACCTGCCTTTCCTCCTTCCCCAACAACTCATCCCCTTTGCTCCCCTGTTGTTCCTCTCTCCACCTAGCAAACTCCCCTGTTATTTCAAGACCCAGCCTCAGTGCCACCTATGGGAGGCCACACCTAGCTCCCCAAGCTGGACCAGGGCTCTCTCCCCTGTAGGCCCTGAGAGTGCAGGGGGACAGGGGGACACTCTTCTATCACAGACAGCCTCTGCCACGTAGGTCTGTCAATGCCTTATCGCATGCCAGCCTGCAACCCTCCACTGGCCCTTGGCCTCTGCGACAGGGGCTGTGTTTGATTGGTCTTGGTGTCCCCACCCTTGGCCAGTGGCCAAACCTCAGGCACCTGGCAGAGAGGAAGCCTCACCTCCCTGGGGTAGAGAGAATTACCTTTTCCATCAGCCTTATAGTCGTCAGGCAGCAGCTTATCCTGGCGGTAGCCCAGCACAAAGGCCAGGAAGGAGAGGATGAGGGCGTCTCCAATGCTGAGGATGGCCAGCATGAAGGCCCAGCGGATGGTGCAGTGGCCCAGTGTGTATTTGCCGGTCTGCTCCCCACACATGCGCCGTACCTCACTTGAGTCCCAGCCATCTGGGTAGACCAGGCAGCCAATCATCAGGCCTGTGGCTGAGGGGGCAGGAGGGGTACAGATGGTATCAAGCTGGGTGTGCTCACCTGCTGCCTCCCACCTTGCACTGCTGTCATCGTGTCACCTCCCTTCTTCTCTTATTAACAGCCTTGAGAGGCACAAGGGGCAGCTCCTGCCATCCTTCTTGTAGAACACAGGGGAGAAAACTGAGGCTCCAAGAGCTAAAGCTACTTGCCCCTGGGGGCCAGTGGTCAGGGGTGGAGGCGGAGAGAAGAGCTCCTCAGCCCAGAGAGGTTCTGCCACAGCACCAGGCCCTCAGCTGTGCCCCTCACTTTGGACTTGACGAGGCGCCTGGCTTCAAAGTCCTCCCAAAATCTGGTCCCAGCCCAGAGAACTCATCACTCCTAAGATGTACATTTGTTCATACTCCAACATCTCTGAAATAAGTGTAATAACAAAGCTTTAGGCTATAATTTGATTAGAAGTATTTTTCCTTTTTACAGCACATAGAATAATGGTGTGTCCTACAACTCAGGTATCTTAGATTGAATGAATACAGGAAGTTTTCCAGCCCCATCTCTGGCTGCTTCCTTCATGGACCTTCCATTCAAGCAAACAGGTCTCCACACTATTACCCACTACAGAACAGTGCAGTTGTCCACACTTCCCTGAATGTGTTTAAAATGCTGATTCCCAGGTCAGGGTTGGGTTCAGGAATCCCTGTCTTTAAAAGCACTCTTCTGGGTGATTCTCTCAACAGGAAAAGCTGGAAACACTAGGGAAGGCTGCCTGGATCTCAAGCCCAGCTCTTCACTAACTAGCTGTGTGACTCAGAGCAAGCTACTTAAGTTTTCTTGCCTCAGTTTCCTCATCTGTAAAATGGGAATAATAATAGTATCTACCTGTTTGGATTGCAGCAAGGTTACAATGAGTTAATATTGGAAAAGTGCTCAGAAGGTTGCCTGACACATAGTTGGCATTTCCTGAGTGTTAGCTAGTATGCCACACTGTGCTTTCATTGATTTAGCATTGACAGCCCAAAATTTCATCTTCCCCGCCTTCCCTCCACTACTCCCACACCCTCCCACCAAATTTCCACCCCAACTTAGCTGCCCAGACAGGTACATATTCCTGGGATGTGACTGGGGCAACCCAAGGACAACCACCAGGCAGGCAGGGGGTGCCTTCCTTCCCTTGTCTGTGCCGCTTTCCCACCCCTGGCCCTCCTTTCACAGGCCTGGAGTCCCTTTAGTCCCAAAGCTGTGCCCTACCTGGGAGCCCCATGGAGAAGCACCTTGCAGGACCCAAAGTCACCAACCTGGGGCTCCGCTTGTTCTTGCAAGGAAAGTTAGCAGATCAAACAAAGCAGAACAAAGTGTAAAGATCAAGGATCCCACCTCCCCACCTAAATGTATCAACCGTCCTTGTTTTTTTCTAAGAGGAGCTCATTTACATACTTATAGATTACAAAATACTTCATGTACCATTTTTCTCTTGCTCCTTACCACAGTTCTGTGAAGTAGGCCATGTATTAATATCCCATCTTCAGATTAAAAGACTGAGGTCTCAGAGAAACCAAGTGAGTTGCCCAGTCATTTAGCGATGGCAGAGCCAAGACCTGCAATCATGGCTCCTGACTTTCTTGACTTCAAAGTTAATTCCCCCAGGCTCCCAGGCTGACATCTCTCCAAAGAGCTGAATGTATTTAGTGGTGACATTTCAGACTTAGTGACAAGCAGGAAGATCCTTAGGATGGAGGAGGGGGACCCTCCCAGAGCTCTTTGGTAAAACCTGTGCTCTTCCCCACTTGGTGTGTGACAAGTCCTCTGGTACCTGGCATGGCCCCCTTCTCCTTCTATAGCACCTCAGAAAAGAGCCCAGGGCCTCCGACTTGGAAACAGGTTGTTACTATGGGTACCACAGCCCTCTAGGAGCACCCCACCCATCTACCTGGGCACAGTGGGGGTCCACCCCGTCGTGGTGTCTCAGGGCTCTACATAGAGGCCACCAGGGTATTCTCAGGCAAGTTTACTTACCCCTTCTGACTTCCAGTCTCTCATCTAGAAAATAAGGATAATAATACGTGACTCGGAACAGGGTTATGAGGACCGTGATCATGTATAGAAAGTGCTTACTGCAGTGTCTGGTACATGGTAAGTGGCCAATTAATGTTAGTTGTTGCTATTATTATTGGCATTGAAGTCAGATGGAAGCAACCTCGATGGATGTGGCTATCATTAGAGCTGTTTACAAGTATTTCAGGTACATAGTAAGATTATACTTCCTCGCCTCTCTCCCTTGAAGTTAGGCAAGTTCTTAAAAATTCCTTCAGCTAATAAAATGTGAGCAGAAATGCCGCGTGCTTTTCCAGGCCAGAGCATTTAACTGCTGATGGAGACTTTCCAGAGCTCCCTTTCCCTTCTCAATGATGACAGCCAGATGACAGCTGATGCTCCATCAGTCTGGGCTCTGGAAGAGCACAGTGAGAGCAGAGCCCTCCACTGATCCTCAGTGAGCGTGTACCATTATCAAGAAATAAACCTTGGTCATAAGCCACTAAGATTTGGGAGTTGTCTGTTACTGTGGCATCACCCCATCCATCCTGACTGATAAAGTTGTTCTGTGTTTTTCGTGTTTACTGAGCACCTACCATGTGTCAGGCACCGTGCAAGGTGTTTTACACGCATTATAACATCCCATCCTCGCAAGAACCCTGTGATGGGGGTACTGTTGCTACCTTCTACAGATGAGTTTAATAGAACTCAGACAAGCAAATTGCCCTACCTGTGTTTTTAGGATCTGGGACCACATTCTGCCTACACCTGGCATCCAGAAGCTCAGTTAACTTTGTTAAGCTACGGCCCCACACTGCCCCATTCATCAGTCCTCTTTCCCCTCTCCTGCTCCCTTCCCTGGCCCCAGGCTTCTTGGCAAGGTTAAGATAACTGGTTTAGGTCTCTTCAAATGGAGGAATCTCCCAGCGGCTGGCTGTGGGGCACACCTCCTCCTCATCCCTCCGTTTGGCTCATCTTCCCTTCCCCAGCACGGAAGAATGGAAAATGACACCACCTTTGCTCTCTCCCCCAACGTAAATGTTTCATGGGATGGCACCTGGCCACCTCTGCTATCGGTGTCTTCAGCTCCATGACCCAGACAGGGTCTGACTCAAATGGCCTGGTGACCCCTCCCCTACCCAGGCCCTCCCAGCACTGCCTGTTCAGCAAATGGCACCTGTTGCAGGAGGTTGGGGGAGTGGGACAGTGGAGAGAATGAGAGAGGGAGGGTTGTGTTTCCAGCATCCCATAGCTCTGATATGGAGGACCAGCTGGCAAGCGTGCCAGGGTCCATTCTACTCCTCTTTGTCACAGAACTGCTAATTCTTCATTCTCCCTTCTTCCTCCCCGCTGTCCACTGAGACTTAGCCTCATCCCTGCCCCAGCCTCTCCCTCATCATATAGAGGGAGTACAGAGAGAGGGAGAAGGCAGGGGGATTGGGGAGGCAGCTCTGGAACCAGGTAAGTAGCCTGAGTACAAGATTCAGAGTCGAAGGTTCTGTCCCTCACTACCTGTGTGCTAAAAGACAAGTTACTGGCTAAGAGCCTCGTCTGTAAAACAGGAGGAAAACCCCCCTCACTGTGTCATGATGAGGCTCCTCCAGATGATACATGTGAAAGTACTTTACAAATCATTACATTTATGTAAATGTGTGCCTCAATAAAAAATGTCTTTGGAATACAACTAGTTCTTGGGACTCACTGCCTTTATTCTATTTCCTTTGTTGCCAGATGATCTGCTGTAGCCTTGGCTAAGTCTTATCTTCTCTCTCAATCCCAGATTCCTCCTCTATAGTTGGGGGGAGGATGCTATAGCTCTCTAGGGTCCCCTCCAACTCTGACAGTCTTGAGTCTACGTGTTTGGTTGTATGGGATTCTGATCCCTATTCCCTTCTCCCTGTTAACACTGCTTCTCATTCTAACCAATGATGTCAAGATGATTTCACTCTAGCCTGCAGTCCCTAACAAGGCTCCTGGACATTTCCCTAATATGGACAGTCTGTGTGTGGTCCTTGGAGAGGGGAGGGAACAAGGGCTGCAGGACAAGGTCTTAGGCATCCCTTCCTGGGCTCTAGAGGAGAGCAGGACCAGCTGGCCCAAGGACCCAGTGGCCTGCCTGGGGCCAGGAGCAGGAAAAGGGGGACAGGGAAGGCCTTGCCTCTGAGCACCACCAGTAGCCACCTACCCCACATAGTTCTAAAAGACCCTATTCTCCTCCCCCATCACAAAATATCACTTCCACTTGCTGCCTCAAATGCTCACACTTGCTGCATCAAGTATGGAATCTTATAATTAGGGAACAAAGACCTTCACTCTACCATTAGTGACTTGCTCCTGGGCAAATCATTTCCCCTCTCTTGACCTCAGTTCCTCATCTACAAGAAGAGGAGGTTGAACAATTTGATCTCTAAGGTCTTTTTGGTCTCAGCCATCCTAAGACTCTCTAATTACTCTTCCAAGGCATCTGCAGAGCATTGAGTATGGCTGCGCTATAAAGGAGGACAGCTGAGTAGGAGGCTCAGAGACTCCACAGAAGGTGGGATGGTGGGCCCCTGCCTGCCCTCCCGCTATCCCTCCTGCTATCCCTGCTCACCCGCAGCCAGCTGCATCCATGCGCAGATCTTGTAGACAGTGGCCGTGTTGCAGACAAAGAACAGGCTGAAGCAGATGATGGAGCCAATGATGAGGAACATGGCCAAGGCCACAAAGAACATGGCAGTCTTGAAGGCTCTAGAGGGGATGGAGGAGAAGTCCAGCGGGCCACCCTTGCAGATAAGCTCAGACGACAGCACGTTGCCCACGCAGTAGGAGAAAAGGCCGAAGTAGCCTGCCTGGGGTGTGCTGACGCTGTCACCGATCCAGTAGGGCTGGATGAAGAGCGCCATGACCAGCACGGAGAAGCAGATGGTGAGTGTGCCCCACATCACACCTACGGCCCTCGAGTTCCGCACATAGTTGGTATGGTAGATCTTGGCTGCCTCCTGGGCAGGCAGCAACTTCACCATGGTGAGGGCACTGGGTCCTGGGCTGGGGACTTGCGGTCTGGAAGTGGCTTTGCGGATGGATGGAGGCCCAGAAGTGGGTCACCCCTCAGCCGGGTTTGGGGAGAAGGTGGAGGTCAGGGCACAAGGTAAGGCTCCCTCCAAGGTAGAAGAAAGAGGACTAATAGGACAGGGAAGATGACCTTGGCCTCTTCAGGGGAAGCTTGTCCAGGTGCCTGTGTCCCCTCTTGCTCTAGCCGGGCTGTCTCCTGTCTCCTACCTCCTCTCAAACCCGCCGGGGTCTCGAGCCTGCTGGCGCCGCCCTGCCCCACCCCCACCGCCAGCTGAGAGCACCAGAGAGCTCCGCCCCCTTCGCGCGGCCCGGCTCCTCCTTCCCCCCCTCCTCCGATAGCACTGTTTTCAGCACCGTGGCCAGCGCCTCGGGACTCGGCACAGGACGGTGCAGAGTGGCCGACCTACCCACTGCACACCCCCGCCACTGGGAATCAAGGCCCCTCTTCACCCTCCTGAGCAGGGAAGGCAAGAATTGAAGGCGTGAGGCTGCGGTTGTCACATTCCTCTCGCTTGGTTTCCAGCCGCAAAACCGATTCTTGAACGCAGTCCATATCCCATCCCACCGCTCCCCGACTCCCTAGTCATCCTCCCGGAACCTCCAATCCCCAGGAGGCCAGCAACGCCTTCCGGGTCACTGGTTTCTCGTCCCTATCATTCAATCGACAATTACTAAGAGCCTACTGCGTACTACGCCCTATGTTGGAGGATATCTTCCCTCAGCAAGAACCACAGAATAAAAAGGACAGGGCCCCTGCTCTCAAGGACCGTGAGGTATTTACATATGTGTAAATATATGTGTATTTGCAATGCAGACTGATAGGGTGATAATAGAAGCTACAAAGTAAAGAACAGTTCTTATGAGCCTTCTCAGACCTTAACATATGCTTTTTGTTCAATACAATGTCTTTCTCCTGTTTATATTTTTGTTGCCTATTTCTTTTTTTAAATTCATTTTTTATTGAAGTATAGTTGATTTACAATGTTGTGTTAATTTCTGCTGTACAGCAAAGTGACTCGGTTATACACATATACACATTCTTTTTTTAATTCTTTTCCATTATGGTTTATCCCAGGACATTGAATATAGTTCCCTGTGCTATACAGTAGGACCTTGTTGTTGATCCATTCTGTATGTAATAGTTTGCATCTGATAACCCCAAACTCCCAGTCCGTCCCTCCCCCACCCCCTGCATATTTCTTTTTTTCCCCTCTTTTTCAAAATATCTATATTTTTCCTGAATTTATAGGTAAATACATGATTAGTATATAGAAAAATTCAAGAAAGTTACATAAAAGAATAAAAATCACTCATAACCCCAAACTGGGAGCTTTAGGCAGATCTGGATTTGAGTCAGCCACTTGTTAGCTAAGGATGTAAATTTCCCAAGCCTCAGTTCATTCATGTATAAGATGGGGATGATAATAGTATCTATCACATAACGGTTAGGTAAAATAACATATGTAAAATGTTTAGTCCAGGGCCTCACATATAAAAGTGCTCAGAAATGTTTATTATTATTATTACTGTTACTATTACTATTGTTATTATTATTACCTCTGTTAACATATCGGTGTATTTCCCTTCTCCTGGACGTACTGCTTTACACAGTTGGATAATAATGTATACGTATTTAGCATCCAATTTTTTTCTCACATTACTAGTTTTTCAAAATCAAGATTTTAGTCTTTATGTAATAATTGTTTATTTATTCCCCCCTTTGAGGGTATTTTGACAGTTTCCAATTTTTCACTATTAAAAAGAACCCTGCTTTAAACATATTTGTGCTGTTACCTATGTTTCCTCTTCCTCTTAAATCTCTGGTTTTGTGACCAGTCTTCGCCATCAGACTGGAAGTTCATCAAGGCATGGCCTGTGTCTCCACCATCAGACTGGGAGCTTCCCCAGAGCAGGGGCTGTATGTTCCCGCATTCAGAAAAGGCCCTAACCTGGGGCCAAGCTCTTAGGAGCTGATGGACACTCTTTGTTTGGCCTGACCAGCAGAACTTCCCCTGCCTCTGAGAGAAGCCTCTCTTGCTTTCTGAGGTTCTGGTGGGATAGCCAATCACAGGGCACACAGACCCTAGAGACAGGGCTGGGTGTGTGACCCAAGCTAGGCCATCAGTCTCTCCCTAGGGAATCTGAATTGGTGGTGGATTGACATGAGGAAAAAAAGGTATTGTTTAGTCAGGCCTTGGCAACATCCTCAAGAGATAATCCATAAACTTCTGCTACTGGGAACCTCAGAGCCACCTTGATTCCTGCCCCACCCAAGACAGGTGGCTCTGTTCCATCTTCAGCTCTGTGACTCACCCACTATCTTTCCATTTCCTTCTTTTTTGCTTTCATTAGCTAGAGTAGGTTTTCGCTATTGGCATCAAAGAGCCCTAACCTGGGCAATTCCCTGGCGGTCCAGTGGTTAGGACTCAGCACTTTCACTGCAAGGGTGCGGGTTCAATCTCTGGTCAGGGAACTAAGATCCTGCAAGCTGTGAGGCCGAAAAAAAAAAAAAAAAGAGCCCTTACCTGATCCAAATATTAGCACCAGAAAGGGGGTTTCAGGCCCAGGCTTCAGACAAAAGGCTCTGATATTCCTGTTTATGTCTGGAGTTGGGAAAACCACAGCCCATGATACGTAGAGGAGAAACAGCTAATCAAATTATCAGCTGCAAACAATAGGGATCATGTGCCCTCTGAGGGTCAAGTTCTGGGGAACTGAGTAGCTTTGGCCACAGACAGATTTAAAGGTAATGAAGAAATCAGGAACACAGACTAGGGTGACTGCTTATAAAGGCAATGAATAATGTCAAGCAAGACAAGCTCAGTTGTCTAGATTATTGATTCAAGGAATGAAATGAATTGCAAGACCTTTACGTGCAATGGCTCAAAGAATTCATTAAGTCTTGTTGCTAGAGGGCATAGGACCCTTAAAATAAGATTCAGGTGTATGAAAGGACTGAACTGCAAGGCCTTGAACCCATCCCATGCTCCTGAATGGTTAGACCAGATCACCTCAGGAACTGGTAGAATCCTCACCTTGGCCCCCTGACCCTTGAGCTAAAGGGTAATATACTAGGAAGAGCTAAGCCAATGCCCCTGGTGCTCCCTCTCACTCTCCAAATAATAAATCAAAAACAGTCTTATGTCCCCATGGGAGCTGTAGAAATCAGCCACTATCAATGACTGCAAAGATGCAGGGGTGGTGGTTCCTGTCTCTAGTGGACATTTGTCACATTGTTTTTGGTTTTGGCTGACCAGCCTCCTAACCTCCTTCCTATGTGCGGGTGATACCCTGCTGTGTGGGTCCTGTGGGGGGAGGTTGAGCCTCTTCTCTCACTGTGGAATTGAAGCCCCTTCCTCGGCCTGCTCTAGAGAGAGTTCCGATAGCATGCTGGCACCTGGTAACGAAGGATTGCTGTGGCATGACATCCCACCCTCCATGGGAAGGCCCTGAGGACAGCAGGGAAGGGAAATATTCATGGAAGGTAGAACTCCAAGTGCTGTAACTACCTATCCCCAAAAGATCTATCAATACATCCTAATCCCCAGAACCTATGAATGTTACATTATTTGGAAAAGGGTTCTTTGAAGATATAATTAAATTGAGGATTTTGAGATAAGGAGATCCTACCAGATTATCTGGGGTGGGGTGGGGGGTCCTAAATCCAAAGACAAGTGTCCTTCTAAGAGACACACAGACAAGAAGACAAAGAAGAAAAGGCGACATGTCTATGGAGGCGGGGACTAGAATGATGCAGCCACAGGCAAGGAAGCTGGCAACCACCAGAAGCTAGAAGGGGTGGGGAATGGATCCTTCCCTAGAGCCTCTGTAGGGAGTGCAGCCCTGCTGACACCTCGATTTCGACTTCTGACCTACAATTACAAGTGAACAAATTTGTTGTTTTAAGCCACCTAGTTTGTAATAATTTGTTATGGCACCTTAGGAAATATACCAACTCTCCTGTAAGGGGAGAGGGCCTAAGGTACACATGAACACCACTTTGTGGGCAGCAGATAATGGACCAGTCATATGGTCATTATCTTAGACAGAGTAAGTTTGGAGAGTTAAGTAAAAGTTTGGGGAAAGGGAGCCTTCAGAACAGGGGCAAAACCCAGAGAGTACTTGGGTTCAATGAGAATGTACTCCAGAGGCCTGCTACTGCAGAGGCTTTTAACATCAGTTGGACAGGATGACTCACTCTGTGAATGCTAGCCAGCCTCCTTCCTCAGCACCCCCATTCCAATCCCACCGTGCACTGGCTCAAAGACCCCTAACAATGTGTCCACAGTGGGTCAGATGGAGACGGTGGATGAATCTTCCATCAGAGCCGATACAGCCAGTCACTACTGGCCCCCAACAATATCAACAAATTTGAGCTCCTGGTATGACATCTATAATTCTCAAAACTCAATAATAAGAAAACAAACAACCCAGTTAAAGATTGGATGGCAAAAGATCCACACAAATACTTCTTTCAAATAAGATATATGGATGGCAATTAAGCACATGAAAAAACACTCAACATCATTAGTCAGTAGGCAAATGCAAATTAAACACACATACCATTATACACCAGTGAGAAAGACTCAATTAAAAACAAAACCCCCCAAAACTGACAATGTCAAGTACTGGCAAGGATGTGGAGCAACTGGAACTTTTGTATGCTGCTGGTGGGAATGCATATTTGTTCAGCCACTTTAGAAAAAAGTTTGACATCTCTTAGAAATGGAAACAAACATTTGCCATGAGACTCAGCCGTCTCACTCCTGGGTATTTGTCTCAGAGAAATGAAAACTTGTGTTCACACACACAAAAAAAACATGTACATGAATATGTGTAGCAGCTTTATCCATAATTGCCCAAAACTTTTCAGAAATAAACCAAATGTCTTTCAGGTGGGAAATGACAATGGGCTACTTCCAGACAATGGACTTCCACCCAGACAACGGACTACTACTCAGCAATAAAACGTAAGTAGCTACTGAAACCTGCAACAGCATGCCTGAATCTCAAAGGTGTTAAGTAAAAGAAGCGAGACACCACCCCCCAAGAGAAATATATACATACTGTGTGATTTCATCTATATTACATACAGAAAAGGCAAAACTATAGGGAAATAAAACAGATTTGTGGTTGCCAGGATCTGGTGGTGGGGTTGATTATAAAGGGAAATCATACAAGGGAATTTTTTTTTAGGTGATGGAAGTGTTCTGTATCTTGGCTGGGGTGTTGGTTCCATGATGTATGTGTTTCTCAAAACTCATGGAACTGTATGCTATAAAGGGTGGATTTTCTGTGTCAATTATACTTTAATTTTTTAAAAGGGGGGTTACTCATGTTGGTAAGGTGCCAAATCCTGACTGTCCAGGGGAGAGAGTGTGCTGTTACACAAAGGGAACAGAGAGGTATGTGTAGAACATATACATGGGCTGCCTCCTATTACTGCCGTGTCCAGTATAAAAAATTAATGGAAGGAAGAAACAAATTAATGAAGGCTTCAGTAACCCAACACAGGGGCAGGCCCATCAAGTGCCCAGATGTCTCAGGGCTAGAAGGTCTGGGTCACTGTACAGCATAAAGAACCCTGATCAGCAGAGATGCTGGCTGAGAGCAAAAGGAACAGGATGGGAGATGGAGGATGAAAGTCACAAGCACTGTCTACAGCCACGTGGTGCCTGAAGAAAGGAGGGCTCTAGAGACTTCCCTGGCAGTCCAGTGGTTAAGACTCCACGCTTCCACTGCAAGGGGCACAGGTTCCATCCCTGGTCGGGGAACTAAGATTCCGCATGCCATGCAGTGCAGCCAACAATTAAAAAAAAAAAAAAAAAAAAAAGGACTCTAGTGTCTACCCAGATTTTCATTCTTGATGTGTCATGTGTATATTTATATACCCGACTAACTCTCTCTTCTTTGGTGATGGCTAACTTTAATATTTAGTCCCTGAGCTGTAGAATATTGAGATGTGATTGTGACCAAACTAAAAGAGGGGTGACATAACACAGACGTCCTGGACCTAGCGCTGGAGTAATGACTGATGACACATTGGGCCGTCTCCCCAGCTTTTTTCAGAGGATGGTTGTGATGTGTTTGAAGGGACCACTAGCAAGGAATGAGGATTATAAATATGGGAAAAAAAGAGTTCATGTGTTTGTTGACCAGCGAAGGGAGGGGCCACGCTAAGAGAACAGAGCACAAATTTCAGCAGGACCAGAAGGATGAGGTGGGACAAGGGACATCTTCACAACAGCCATTGAGGGCCCAGAGGATCAAAAAGACCCCTTCCCCTAATTCCTGAAGCTACATAAGCTTCACTCCACACTCAATCCAATCTTGGTCAGGAGAATGGGGTGGTGAGGGGAACCCTAAAGGCTGAGTATTGAATTAAAGACTGGTAACCTGAAAGTCACTGAATGTCTCATTTCCTACCCTCACCTAAATAAAATGGAGACTGGATGGTCAATGTAAATTTAAAAGCTAAAATTATTGCACATCCCAGTTATAATTTGAGCCTGCTTCTTGGGAAAGAAAGGTTATCTATGAACTAGGCAGCCACGAGTGTCTATTGTTCTTGTTTGCCCAAAATCCTTCCCCTTTCTTTGGTAACAAAAACTCACTCTCTATTTGGAGAACTGCCCCTCCCCTTTCCATCCCCCTCAGGGCTCTGCCCAGTGCAGATCATGAGTAGAGGTCTGGAGGACCCAAACTAAGTCAACCTGAGTCTCTTGATTGGGAATCTGAGTCTTGAGTGGATTCCCTGTCTGCTCCCCAAGCTGACTCCAGGGCTGTCGCACATCTGACCTTGATCCAGAGCTGTGAGCCCCTTCCCAGAACTGCGATGTCTGTGTCTGTGGCTTATGTAAAGGGAATGTGTTATAGGGGAGTTTCAGGTCCCATAGGGGCAGGAATGCAGCAGCCATGGGAAGGGTGTGTGTGTGTGTGTGTGTGAGTGTGTGAGTGTGTGTGTGTGTGTGTGTGTGCAAGTATGTGTAACCAGGACCTGGAAATCCATCAGCAAGTCAGGGCACGGCTGACGCTGCTTCTTCCCAAATGGCGAATCCACTCTTCCTCCCCTCTGCAGTCCAGCTTTCTCCATGTCTTCATCAGCACGTCAGAGAACTGCCTTTCTGGGCTTCCCTAGTTCCATGTTTCAGATCAGCTTGAAGGCGAGCTGGTGGGCACAAGCCTACATCCCAGGAGAGGGCCTTGGGTCAGATGTCCATTCCTTGTCTAGTCCGTCCAGTGGTGGGGTGCAAAGACAGTCTCATTTATTAACATGGCTGTCAGAGGCCCGTCCTTGTGTGTCTGGGGTGGACCTTGGCGAATGAAGACTGGGTGACACCCAAGAGGAGTTTGCCACATCTCTGGGTCTACAGCCACTGTGGCCCAACCCCACTGACCAGGAGGCATGACAACACCCATCCCCCACCATCCCAGGTGGTAGGACTTGACCAGGGAGAATTTTGCCCCCTTTTGTTCGTTTGTTTGTTTTGGCCATGCCACGTGGCATGCGGGATCTTAGTACCCAGACCAGGGATGGAACCCATCCCCCCTGCTGTGGAAGTGCGGAGCCTTAACCACTGGACTGCCAGGGAAGTCCCTGTTTGCTTTTTAATTGAGGT
This sequence comes from Balaenoptera acutorostrata, assembly GCF_949987535.1. NCBI lineage: Eukaryota > Metazoa > Chordata > Mammalia > Artiodactyla > Balaenopteridae > Balaenoptera > Balaenoptera acutorostrata. The sequence continues at coordinate 68,490,001 of NC_080073.1, read as the reverse complement.
GCAGTATCTACATTACATACAGTAAAATTGGTTCTTTTTTGAGGGGGGGGGGAACCCAAAGCAAAACACTCTTTACATTGGAGAAAGGGTGGTTAGACCGTATGAGGTTTTGGTCCAAAAAGTCCTTAATTACTTCTTGTTTACATTTTGGAAGCACAAACATTGCCAAAGTTCTCTTTGCTATATTCTCCATTTGTAATGGAAAAATCTCCATTCTTTCTCCTCTGGGAAGGTGGCCGTGGGCTGCTGGCAATACTAGGACTGATGCAGTTTCATAGCTTCAATCACAGATAGAAACACCGCCTCGGTTCCAGTTTCTTCCCAGGCCCCCTAGTCTTGACTGGTGAGAAGGGAACAGAAGGGTGGGGAGAGAAGGAGGGGTCAGGATGAGCTCATGGGAAAAAGTGGTTTTAAACACTGAGTCCCATAAAAATAAGAGAAGATAGTGTTCCTTTAATCAATGGCATTTCCATGTCTCTGGAATTGGGTGAGTTTCTCTCATTTTGAGGGTCTCCTGGCTGGTTCCTCCAGCTGCTCCTCCCTACGCCACCCTCAGTGCTATAAGGGGGAGTGACAGGGGTTGGCTACACGGGCTGAGCACCTACTATGTGCCAGGCACTTCTATGGGGTTTCACATACACTGTCTTATTCAATCCTCATTTTACTAAGAGCTATCAACCTCTTTGCCTCGATAAGAAAACTGAGGCTCACAGAGATTACAAATTCAAATAACTTGGCCAAGGTCATGTAGCTAGTGATGGTGAGTTTTGAAGCCAGGATAAAGGCAAGCCAGTCTGGGGCCTCCCCAGCGGCGCCGTCTTCCACCTCTGGGATGGGGAAGGGGTGCTTTGCTACAATGACCAGTCCTTCAGGGAAAGCTGCTCTGGTCCCACACCTGAGCACACTCAGGCAGCTGTGCCCTTCCCAGCCTTCAGCCCAGGCCGTCAGAGGCTCACGAGACCTCCTCACACGTGGCCTGGGGTAGGGGACAGGGTGAGTGGAGACTTAACTAAAGGGGTGAGTCTTTAATGCTGGAATTGCAGATGTTAAGTGAAGTGGAAAGGAACGGGAGAGAGTCGCTGGAGAAGGACTTCCCAAGGGCCCCTAAATCACTCCTGCAGGCACCCCCGGTGGGAGGGTGGGAGGGCGGTACACCTGGAGTGAGAACACACACCCCTCGGCCAGGGGTTGCAGGGCTGGTCAGCCCAGGGCCCCGGCCCTGCCTGAAAATCCCTGAGGGGGCGTGGGAAGGTTGAGGGTGGGGAAACTGGGCCCCCTCCTCACGCGAACCTGATACTGCCACATACCTGGGTTTGGGTGAGGTCAAAAGCAGGGCCCAGACTGGGGTGAGGCAAGAGAGGTGTCTAGGATGCAAAATTTAAGGACGTGCTCACACTCTAGGTGTCTCACTTGCCTCACCCTAGTCCCAGCCCTGCCACAGAGCTCAGGGCACCAGAGGTAAATACAGCAGTGATGGCAGCTAATGTGTACTGCTCACAGGCCGAGCCCTGTTCCAGGCTATGTATATTATGTATATAACATATGTTAATTCACTCAACTCTCACCTATCTTATCAGTTGACAGATAAGGGGACAGATTCAGAACAGGTAACTTGCCCAGCTAATAACTCGTACAGGTAAAAGTGTCCCAGAGTTCCCACTCTTAACCATGCTGCCGTATCAGCACCCCCCGCCCACACACACACACACACACACACACACACACACACACACACACACACACACACAAGGCACCAGACGCCAGGTGGTGCCCAGCTACCTTATCAGGACCCACCCCAGCAGACTGGCCACAGCTGGGTCTCTGCCCACAGCAGGCCCTGCGGGACTGGGAAGGTGGGTCACGTGTGGATGAGGCCCCTTTTATAGCCCCACCACCCCCTCTGGCTCTGTCTTTTGCCACCTGACCTGACTTGCTGGCCACGACCTACACCAGCTGTGCCCATTCATCATGGAGAAGGTCCTCGTCCTCCTGCTCCTCGCCCTCGCGGTAGCCTATGCGGTCCCCGACCCCCGGGGACTCATTATCAACCTGGTAAGAGGGTCTTCAGGGCAGGAGTCATCTGAACCCCGAGGTGGGAATTCTTTTTAAGCTTGGATCTTGACCTCTGGGTGGGTCAAGTTGTCCCCACGTGGGGCTACCCAAGGGCTGGGAGGTAAGGCGTCTCTTCCTTTACTGCCCATTCCTGTCCCACGCCCCTTCCCCGGGGGCCCCAGAGAAGGCTGATCAGCATGGAGCATGCTCAGAGCAGCGGTTCAACCTGGCTGAGGGGACTTTATAAAAATCCAGAGCGGAATTCCCTTGCAGTCCAGTGGTTAGGGCTCAGCGCTTGCACTGCCACGGTTCAATCCCTGGTTGGGGAACTAAGATCCTGCAAGCCATGGCGCGGCCAAAAAAAAAAAAATCCAGAGCACTGGGCTCCTGCCCCGGAAACTCTGGCTCAGAAGGTTCAGTAGTTTAAAAAGCTTCCCCAGTGATTCTGGCTTCTGACCTAGCCTGACCAGACCAGCTCTAAATGCCTCAGGAATACTTCCTTATTTAGTCCTCATAAGAGCCACGTGAGATAGGTACTATTGTGATCAACCCCGTTTTCAAATGGAAAGCTGACACAGGGGGAGGTTCAGTCACCTGCCTGAGGTCACACAGCTGGAAAGTCTTGAGCAGGGGTTGGCGCCCGGGCTGGCAGGCTCCAGAGCCAGGCTCCCACCACTGCCCACGCTGCCTCTCCACCAAGGGCACAATTGCGAAAGCCCTTTGGGTTAAGAACTCAGTTCACAGGTTCTTAACTCAGGGCCATGCATGGACTCGGAGGGTCCGGGATGCCCCTGAGATTATTTGTAAGAGTCTGTGGGGGGAGGGAGGGAGGAGTTTTCCAGGGAGGGAGGGTCCTCAGCCTTCACAGGCTCCTGGAGGGATTGGGGGACCCAGAGAGGTTTGGGGGCCACAAGTGTCCATTCCAGATGGGAACTCTGAGGCATAGGGTGGGCCAGTGACTTGCCCAGGGTCACCCAGGGAGTTGGTAGCGCAGCCAGTCCTAGAAGCCAGGTGTCCTGTCCCCCACCCAGGGCTGCTTCTCTGACACCACACTGCCCGCTTCTCACGTGGGTGGATGGGGGGTCGGGGTGGGAGGAGAGGCCGCCAGCCCCAGGGGTTGGGTTCCTTCACACATGGCCCCCCCCAACCGGGTAGTGGGTAGCGAGGTGGGGCTCTGGGTGGAGAAGGGAGCAAACGGAGGGGGGCCTGGGCTGACGGGCTGCCCCTGGCAGGAAGAGGGCGAACTCTGCCTGAACAGCATCCAGTGCAAGAGCAAGTGCTGCCACCGCGATACCGGCCTGAGCCTGGCCCGCTGCGCACCCAAGGCCAGAGAGAGCAGCGGGTGCTCCGCCTTTGTGAGTTCCGGGGCGGGGCGGGGTGGTGGCGGGGAGGACAGCTCCGAGGCGGAGGGCCCTCGAGGCTTGGGGGGCGGGGTGGGTGGGATCAGGGAGGAGGCCCCGTCTGGACACGGAATGTTGAGGAGATGAAGAGAGGGAGGTCAGCAGGCTTCAAAGCCCTTTCCCATCCCAGCACCTCTCTTGACCCTCACCACAGACCAGTGAGATGGGTGGGGCAGCCATCTGTTACCCCTGTTTCATGGATGGGTACATAGAGGCTTCCCAGAGAGAGCAAGTTAGTAACAGCAAGTGAGCCACAGAGCAGAGACCAGAACCCAAGTCCTCCAGGCCCACAGCGCCCCCTGGGGAGGCAGTCCGGAGAAGCACCATGTGAAAAGACAGACGAGTCAGGCAGGGCAGGCGATGCCCAAAGTGGCTCCCACAGCCTGTGACTCCACTGGCTCTGTGTCTCTGCAGACCCTCTATGGGGTTTACTACAAGTGTCCCTGTGAGCGGGGTCTGACCTGTGAGGTGGACAAGACCATCGTGGGCTCCATCACCAACACCAACTTCGGCATCTGCCTCGATGCTGGACGCTCCAGAGAGTGAGGACACTCACCCGGCCCGGCACGCCACACGGCGCTCCTCCTCCACCACCTCTCCCTGGCTGGCCACCCCTACACCGGCACCTCCATCTTCTAATTGGATTCTTGGCAATTAAATCCCGTCTTGCAAACCTTCCCCAGGCTCCTGGATGTTCTTGCTGAATCAGCGTCTTCCTTGATGTTACATCAAGCTTTTCGCCCCATCAGGGCAGGTGTCCTCCGAAAAGGAAGAATGGGTCTGGGGCCAGGCAGGATGAGGCTGACAGACTGGAGACAAGGTTGTGGAACAGGCCCAGCCAGGCTGGGAATGTTTCCATTTCTTCTTCTTCTTCTTTTTTTTTTTAAAAATTTATTTAATTTATTTTATTTTTGGCTGCATTGGGTCTTCGTTGATGCATGCGGGCTTTCTCTAGTTGCGGCGAGCGGGGGCTACTCTTCGTTGCGGTGCACGGGCTTCTCATTGCAGTGGCTTCTCTTGTTGCGGAGCACGGGCTGTAGGCATGTGGGCTTCAGTAGTTGTGGCTCGTGGGCTCCAGAGCACAGGCTCAGTAGTTGTGGGCTTAGTTGCTCCGCGCCATGTGGGATCTTCCCGGACCAGGGCTCGAACCCGTGTCCCCTGCATGGGCAGGCGGATTCTTAACCACTGCGCCACCAGGGAACACCTATGTTTCCATTTCTGAGGAACAATCACACCTCCCTGGGAGGCCCTCATTGCCCCTCAAGTTCTCAAGCAGACAGGCACACATACACACACACACATCTCTGGTGGGGAGTTACAATGGCCCATATTCTTTGCCCTGCATCAAAACTTACCAGTCCCCTCTCCTGGGCTCTCACCTCTTTTCTGGGCCAAACTTTCAGATGTGACAGCTAGCTGACACAATCTGTGTGTTAAGGGGTCAGACCACAAACAATTGCTATAGGCTTACTCTGTGCTAGAAAATTCTCACAATGACCTTGGGAAGGAGAATTCATTGTGTCCACTTTATAGATAAAAGAAACTAAGGATCAGAGAGGTTAAGTAACTTGCCCAATGTCATGTAATTAGAAAAAGTTGCTACTAAACCCATCCAACTCCACCTCCTACGCTTTCTACAATTCCCTGTTCTTTCCCAATTATGCATACTAAGACAGATGGGTGGAATTGTAAGGAATTTAGTTTTGACTTAATATAAAAATTTTATACCCCCTGGAGCCATCAAACCTGGGTTTCCTTAGGCAGTCCTGAGGTGCCGGTCACTGAGATGTGCAAGCAGAGGGTCACTGACCCCTCGGTGGGGGTGCTGGAGAGGAGATTCACATAAATGAGGGAGAGTGATAATGAAATTGAGATGCTCTCCCAGCACCAGGATTCTGTAGTTCTGGGATAATGAATCCTTAGATTAACCATTAAGTTTATGAGTTAAGACTGGATTCAACTGTAAGTAACAACAACAACAACAAAAACCCAAGTAATTACGACTTAAACAAAGGGGGCATATGTTGGGTTGGCCAAAAATTCATTTGGGGTTTTCCATAACATCTTACAGAAAAAATCCGAACGAACTTTTTGGCCAACCCAATATTTCTCAGGCATGAAGAAGTCTAGAGATGGAAGTGCTGGCATTTGTTTGGGTGCTGGCAGACCTGCAGTTCTCTTCACCTCCTCTCAGCAAATGCCTTCATAGCAGCTCCTAACGTCAGATCCTCTCACCATGTGCTAGGAAGCCTTGGGTAGAGGCTGGGCTGGGGAGGGGGTGAGGGCAGAGTGCTTCTCCTGGGGTACCTTCTTATCTTGCCCTAATGCCTCCGGGCTGACGTCTCCACATCTCCATGGCTACAGCTGGGTCACCTGACCACCTCTAGCTGCAAGGGAGGCTGGGAAAGCAAAGGGAATGGGATTGCCATGACTGGCTTAGACTAATTATGATCCCTTTCCAGGGCTGGGCACATTACTGCCCAAACAATATTGGGGTTCAGCAAGGAAGGGGGGCAATGGCTGCCAGCAAACATTGAAAGTTCTTTATTGCAATGATTGTGCATCACCCCTCCCTCCTTGTCCTTCCCCTGTTGGGGGAGGCTCTAGGGACCAGGGACAGGAACACACAGTTCTGGGTAGGCACAGGATTAGGTGGAGAAGTTGGGGGAGGCAAGGAAGAGAGATCATTAAAAGAAAGTTTTCTTAGCTGGCTTCTTTTTTTTTCAGTTTTCTTACAATGGCCGTAGATGATTTTAAACGATTTCTCATTCTTCGGAAATATACAAGTCAGGCCCTGCTGGCAGGGACATTTGTTATACAGGCCGAGGAACGTCTGGGAAAGGTGAGACTTTGACCCTGACCTTGGGGTTGCTCTGCCCTCAGCCCCGAGGGCCAGCCCCCACTTTCACCACAGCCCAGCTCTGGGGCCCATCTGCTTGTGCACAACAGAGGAGCCTGGGCATAAAGACCTCCACACCCAGCTGCTCAGAGTCTCTGGTCACCTCCTCCAGGCTGACCCCTAGTGTTGCTACGTTTTCTCTTCACTCCATCCCTGGCATCACCTTTCCCTTGTTAACCCATCTGACAGTCCTAAGTGGATGAACACTGAGAGGGAGCCCCATCTCAGCTCCTTAAATCCTTTCATAGGTAAGTCAACTCCCCTCTCCTGCACACTCAGTTCAGAGGCTGCCTCAGCCCACCTCCCCCCAGGAGGCCACGGCAGAACTCCTGGGGCTTGGGAGGACAGTGGTTAAGGCAGAGGTAGAAAGGGTGAGGGCCAGACCTAACTGCCCATTTACAGTGCTACTTTCAGGGTTTGCTAAGATGACCCCTGAAGAAAGGGAACTCATATTAGAGAAAGAAGCATCGCCATGCCCCATGCCCCCCCATCCAGGATTCCAAGCCCCTGGAGTGGGGACCCACCTTGGATCTGTCCAAAGGCTTCCCCAGCAGAGAATTCCCGGGTCATTTCCGCCCCCCCGCCGCCCCCCCCGGCCTTCCCTGGCCTCTGGGTGTGCGCAGGCTCCACCTTCCGTGGGTCCCTCCCCCTCAGCTCCCCCGGGCACTGACACCCACCTCCGTGGGACACGTGCTGCCCTCAGACCCCTTTAAGGAGCTGTGCGACTCGCAGTTCTCTGCCGCCCGGCGGCAGCATCCACTTGTGTACTTGCCCCGGAAAGCAAATCTCCCCAGTGTCCTGCGGGGAGACGACTCCACCGCGGGCCCCCGCCTGCCTCCTTCTCCCACACGGCGCCCTCACAGCCCACTCCACCCGCCGGGCTGGGCAGTCTCTGGACGGGGCCCCGGGGCATCTCTGCGGCTGGGGCGGGGGACAGAAGGCACCCGCAGGACCTGACTTGTGCCTAGAGGGAACTAAACAGTTTTGGAAGGTTTGCCCTTAGTGTCCCCAAAATAGGTTACCTCTCCTCTGGTACACACGAGGGTGAGCCAGACCTTCCTGTCTGCCACTGCACAAGCTGCTCTCCTGCAAACTCTGACTTACCCTTTCAGCTGAGCTTGATTGTCACCTACACCCCCCCCCCCAAACACACACACACTCACACACCAACGGCCCCCAGTGCTGGGGCTTATGACGTCACCCATCATCCCTCCATCAGACATTTTCAGTAGTCTTTCAACAAGCAAATACTGAGCACCTACTGTGTCCAGGCCCTGGAGATACAGCTGGGAACAAAACCAACAAATGCCTGCCCTGCTCAGCACGCCAGGCCCCGTGAGCTCCGCCTGCCTGCTTCCCTCTCCGGTCCCGGCTGCGGCCTTCCTGGACACCCAGCCACAGCAGTCCCATCACCTGGGTTTACCTTGTTCGCAACACATCTGACTCTCTGAAATTATCTTCTTTATCTTGTTTTTAAATTTTTCTATCTCCCCCTCAACTCCAGGAGGGCAGGGATTTTTGCTCTCTTGTTCACTGCTGTATTTCTTAGATGCTAGGACTAAAGTCCTCACACACAGTGGGCGCTGAATGCAAAACTGCTGAACAAAGGAGAATATTGTAATGTTCCTTTGATCTCTCTGACCTCATCTCCTATTATTTCCATTCTCTCTCGCTCCTCTTTTCTATTCCTTGAATATGCCAGGCAAGGTCCCGCCTCTAGACCTTTGCCCTGTTACTCCACCTGGACTGCTCTTTCCACTGCCTGCCTGGCTCCCTTTAGGAAAGACCTCACACCCTTTAGGTCTTTGCTTAAATTTCCCATTGTCAGTAAGGTCTTCCCTGAGCACCCTCTCCTCACACCACAACTCCTGAAGCCCCTTCCTTATTTTCTTTGTTCTCAGGTGTTGTTCACCTGGAATTACATTAATATTTTACTTATTTGCCTCCTACAATAGAATGTCAGCTCTCCCAGGGCAAGGATTTTTGTGTCTTGTTCACAGCCCCATCACTAGCACCTAGAAAAATCACTTATATATAGTAGGTGCTCAATAAAACGTGTGGAGGAATGAATGTCTCTCTTACCAGATGCAAGCGAGCCTGGGATGGGAGTGCTGTGTTGTGTTCACCTCTGCAGTGAGAGCACCCGGCAGCAGCACCCCGGCATGGCTCCCATGACTCCGGTGTGCTTTCTTTGTTCCCCCAAACATCCTCCACCCAGCACTCCCTGCTGCCCCCCACTTCCAGCTTTCACCCACATGAGCCTCTGTGCCCACCCACCCTCCCCAAACAAAGTCTTAGGATGGTGGCAGATGGTGTGCCCTCTACGTTCCTTACCAAACTTTTGACTTCTCCCTGGAAAAATGAGCCCCCAGTGAGGAGCAAGAAAAAAGAGGGAGGAAGAAGAGGACCAGGAGCTGCCGCCACATCATGGACCAGAGGTGGTGGCCGTGCCTCTAAGGTCCAGCTAAATACCCTGCATCTGCAATGTGAGTGCCATGTGACTGAGGCCTGGCGGGTAGGTAATGAGGTGTGATTGCCCAGTCCTGGGGTTGACAGGGAGATGCCCGCAGTGCCAGTTCCCAGACCAAAGGGACAGAGGAGCAAGCAATGGGGATAAAGCTGATGTTTCCCAAGAACCACTGCTGCTTCCTGGACCATTTGCTGTGTTCACCTTGCTGCCGGCAGAATATCTAGTCTGTGTGCTTGGGCTCTGGCACCGGCGAGATCTGGGTTCAATCCCAGCTCTGCTGCCTACTGGCTGTGTGATCTTGGGCAGCCTTCTTAACCTCTTTGAGCCTCAGTTTCTCCTTCTGCAAGATGGGGCATAATAACAGTACATCACAGGGATGATGCAATGCTTAAATTAAATAGTAGATATTTTGCTCTGCATGGAGTAGGCACCCAATAAATAGAAGCTGTTATTATCTTTACGGTTAGAAGTCCTCAGTTAGAAGGATCTCAGATGACTCTCTCATCCAATCCAATTGTGTATTATTGGTAACAAACAGCATTGTGAATATTTGTTTTGCAGATGAGGTGACTAAGGCCCAGAGAAGCTGCCAAACCTCCCCAAAGTCACAAAGCTATCAAGTAACAGAAGATTAGACTCTGGTTTTCATCTTTCCACTCCCTTCCTCCATAGGCTTTCAATTAGAATTTCAGTAACTCCCTCTCTTTGAGAAAATGCAGTGCGCCAAAACACATTTCTGTAGGCCTTCTTGGCGAGCACGAGAATTACAAGCCCAGGACGCACAAAACACAAATGGTGAGTGGGTTGTGGCAGCGGATAATCAGAACAAAGTGCCTAAGTCTTGGGAGTGGGAGCGGGTGATAATGCTGCGGGCAGAGCAGCAAGAGACATTTTTACACATATTAGTCACAGTAGGTAAGGAAATGCTGTGGGAACAAACCGTCCAGGAATCACAGAGGCTTAACACAACACAAGTGGATTTCTTGCTGTGAGTCAGGACACTCTCCAGGGCCACTGTCCTCCCTGTGGCGACTTAGCAATCCAGGCACCTCCCAGCAATATATCCTCACCTTGTCACCCAGCCATCGCAGGGAAAGAGAACTGGAGAACTCACAGGTTTTCTGGGTGCCTCACAGAGGGTGAAATCACCCCCTACCCAAAATTGGTTTGGATGTTGGAATGGATGATGCCACACGTACCCAGACAATATGGAAATGTTTATTACTCGAATAATGGAACTTTCTGGGGACAGCAGCGTAGATGCAAGGAGGTGTGAGTGGCAAGGATGAAGGGGCGGGTGGCTTTGACTTTTACTGCGGCTAGGAGATGGGGCCAGGGTGAGGATTTCCTGAGCAGGCTGGGGTTTGTGTGGTTTGCACCTCCCACCAGCACCAAGGGAGGAAGCAGGTGCTTTTATCGGCTGGCCTAGATGTGGGGCAAAAAGGGAGTGAGAGCTTGAAAGCTGTCATTGGCCAATCATCAAAAATGGAGTCTTCCTTGGGAATTCCCTGGCGGTTCAACGCTTAGGGCTCTGAGCTTCCACTGCAGGGGGCACGGGTTCCATCCCAGATTGGGGAACTAAGATACTGCAAGATGTCTGGCATGGCAAAAAAAAAGGAAAAAAAAAAAAAAATGGGAGTCTTCCTACCTAAGCATAGGCAAGTCTTTGCATCGGTCTTAGCTGTATATTTCTAGATGTGATTCCTCAGGCAAAGGGAAACAAAAGCAAAAATAAACAAATGGGAGAAGATATTGCAAATGATATATCCAGTAAGGTGTTAATGCCCAAGATACATAAAGAACTCATATAAACTAATAAGGACCTACTGTACAGCACAGGGAACTCTACTCAATACTCTGTAATAGCCTGCATGGGAAAAGAATCTAAAACAGAGTGGATATATGTATATGTATATGTATAACTGATTCACTTTGCTGTACACCTGAAACTAACACAACATTTTAAATCAACTATACTACAGTAAAAATTAAAAAAAAAAAAAAGAACTCATACAAATCAACAACAACAAAACAAACTACCTGATTCAAGCTGCCTACCATTACATCGTTAGCTCTAGGTCCTGGGAGCCAAGTTCCCCTGGCTTGTTAAAATAATAATAAAAGGTTTTGTGGCAGTGAATTGCTCCCACTATACATTCTCCTTTTGTCCTTTAATGATAGAACCCCCCAAGCTTTAGCTGGGCACACAGATGCCCACATGAAAACTACACTTCCCAGTCTCCCTTGCAGCTATCTGCAGCCATGTGACTAAATTTTGTCCAATCAGATGTAAGTGAAAACAATTCCTGTGGCCTCTTGGTCATGCCCTTTTAGGAAGACTGAGCTACTTGCTGTCCCTCTACCCCCTTTCTTCTAACTGGAATGGGGACACAGCAGTTATGGTGATGCATCATCTTTGACATCCTGGGGCAGAGCTTCCTGACTAGTGTGTCTGGAAATGTGGATGCCTTCTGCCCTCAGGAGAGCCTCTTTAAGGCCCCAAGGCCCTTCTACTCTTACCCCAAGGTGCTATACACATATGATGTTTCTGTGTGTGCCGTGTTGTAAAAAATTAAGGGAAAAAAAAAGGAAAGGAAACAGAGCAGCAGATGGCTGAGCAAGAGGGTGGAAGGAGGTGGGGGCGTGGACAGTCTCACCCAGCATGAGCCTCCAGCCAGCCTCCCCCAACTACCAGATGAGAGAGAAAGCATCTACCTTGCTTAAGCCATCATTAGGGTAGGTTTTTGCTTCTGCAACTGTAAAGTTGTATCCTAAAGAACACAGATGGTTTGGACTTGGAAATGATCTTACTGTCTACTCATAGGGACATAGTTAAGTAAATATGGGTCCACGTATATAATAAAATCAGGCAGTCATTACTGTTTTAAAAAGTACTTTGGTGACATGAGGGAAATGATTGAGATATAATGAGATAGGAGAAAAAGCAATTTCTGATTTCTGCGTGAGGCAAAGGATCTCTGAGTTACACTGTGGTTATGTCAAATGAGGAGTGGTGGGTGGGTCCAGGGCAAGGTGACCCCCAGGACAGACTGGACTGGGGGTAGAGTCTCAGTGTTCCAGTCTCAGTGTAGAGTCTCAGTGTTCCAGTCTGACCCAGGAGAGGGGGTCCAGACATCAAAGCTGAGGCCATGCATCTTCATCAGGATCTGGCCAGGAAAGGCGATGGTGTTCTGAGTCCTGACTGTGTTGGTGACCTCTTGGCCGGGGAGACACCAGGTAAAACCTGCACCCACCCCCATCGGAATAGTCCCAGAGAGGCTGACTCCACCTTTGCACCCTTGCACATAAGCCAGGCTAAGTCAGTCGGCTAATTCCATCACAATGATTGGTTCAGGGTTGAGCATGCAGACCAAGCAAATCCGATCAGAATCAATCTTAGCATGTTTGCTGAGAATTTTGAGACAGATGTTTCCTTTCTCTGGGAGGCATGATTTGCATATGTGAGGTGGATTTGTGGTTAAGAGCCTGCCCTGTGGAGCAAGACAGCCTGGATTCAAATCCCAGCCTCACCCCTACTCTGAACCTTTGAGAAGGGTACTTTGAGCCTCAATACCCTATTTGTAAAATAGGGATATTTATAGTACCTACTATAACTTTGTTGTGAGAATAAGAGGAGTTGATACAGATACAAAAGCACTTTGCTCAGTGTCTGGAACATAATAAGTGCTCAATAAATCTTAGCTGTTATTATTATGTGACACCTGGAACTTTTGCAGCTACTGGCAAGGAATCCAGCCTGAGGGCCATGGAGCTACTGGATTCAGCCACACCTGAGGACAGCCTGCTACTGCACTTCTAGTTCCGACCGCCAATGAATTCCCTCAGCATCTAGACCAGTTTGGGTTGGTTTTTTTGGATAACTGCAGCAGAAAATACCCCATGGTGATAACCCATGGTGAGACCTTGGGCAAGTCATGTAGCTTTCTGAGCCTCAGTTTCTTTATCTTTATTTTTTTAAAATGTATTTCATTGACGTATAGTTGATTTACAATGTTAATTTCTACCATACAGCAAAGTGATGCAGTTATACATAGATATACATTCTTTTTTCATATTCTTTTCCATTATGTTTTATCACAGGATATTGATTATAGTTCCTTGTGCTATACAGTAGGACCTTGTTGTTTATCCATTCTATATATAACAGTTTGCATCTGCTTATCCCCAAATCCCAATCCATCCCTTACCCACCATTCCCCCTTGACAACCACAAGTCTGTTCTCTATGTCTGTGGATCTGTTTCTGTTTCACAGATAAGTTCATTTGTGTCGTATTTTAGATTTCACATATAAGTGATATCATATGGTATTTGTCTTTCTCTTTCTCACTTACTTCGCTTAGTATGATAATCTCTAGGTCCATCCACGTTGCTGCAAATGGCATTACTTCATTCTTTTTATGGCTGAGTAGTATTCCATTGTATATATGTACTACATCTTCTTTATCCATTCATCTGTCCATGGATATTTAGGTTTTTTCCATGTCTTGGCTATTGTAAATAGTGCTGCAGTGAACAGCATGTATCTTTTCAAACTATAGTTTTCTCTAGATAAATGCCCAGGAGTGGGATTGCAGGATCATATGGCAACTCTACTTTTAGTTTTTTGAGGAACCTCCATACTGTTTTCCATCGTGGCTGCACCAATTTACATTCCCACCAACAGTGTAGGAGGGTTCCCTTTTCTCCACACCCTCTGCAGCATTTGTTATTTGTAGACTTTTTAATGACGGCCATTCTGACTGGTGTGAGGTGGTACCTCATTATAGTTTTGATTTGCATTTCTCTAATAATTCGCGATATTGAGCATCTTTTCATGTGCCTACTGGCCATCTGTATGTCTTCTTTGGAGAAATGCCTATTTAGGTGTTCTGCCCATTTTTTGACTGGGTTGTTTGCTTTTTTGTTATTGAGTTGTGTGAGCTAGTTTCTTTATCCATAAAATGGAACTGATGATATTCGAGAGCGTGGAGAGATCAATGCACCAGGTCACTTTCCCACCACAGGCATGGACATTTTTGCATTTACGCTTCACAAGCATTCTCATAAACACCTCTCAATGATCTCCACCCTCATGTTTCCCTTGAAAAGCATTCAGATCCCCCTCTCAGCCCCCCCTACCACATACCCATCCATGAGCACCTCAACATACTCTCTCGAGGCACATTCCTCAACCATGCCCCTCCCACATAGCCCTCCTTCCCAAGGCTTGGCCCTTCCTGGATGCAGCCTCCTCTCACCCCCCACCCCCCCAGTTCCCTCCCGCAGATCCGCCCTGAGGCCACCAGGCCTCCAGACAGGGCCAAACCCCATGGGAAGCTCTATCATGCCTCCCGTCTCCCCTTTCAGCTACCCCCAGACTGGAGCAATCCCTATCCAGTTCCCTCTCCCAGGAAGTGCAGACAGAAGCCAGAGCCAGGAAGTGACTTTAATGTCTTTTGAGCAAGATGGGGCCCCCCCAAGGAGGAGAGGGAGGGAGGGGTGGCAGTGACCAGCCTGCATCCTCCTCTAAATCAAATGGCACCGGCGGGTACAGACTGGGTCCTTGTGTATGCAACTTAAGCCTACTTGGCAGGGGCATATGATGTTGATGGCGCCCTTGGTCTGCGGAAAACGGGTAAGAGAGTTGAGAGTTACCAAGGTGCAGGGAAGAAGGGGGTTTAAACTCCTTGGGGAGCAGGAGCAACAGCACAGGTGATGGAGTGAGACAGACGTGAGCTCTGTCAGCTCTACAGCTGATAACTTTGTGACCTTAGGCTTCTTTGTCTTAGTTTCTGCATCCGTCAAGTGGGGATAATAATAGTAACCCCATTTGTTATTTTGAGGATTAGACAAAATAAAGTAGATCAAGTGCCCACGATGAAAAGATCCTCTGGCCACTCCAGCTGTAGACTTAGGCCACAGGAGCGGCCGGACTGGTTCCCTGGGCAATGGCAGCTCCCCAGACAGGGAGATGGAGGCTGAGCCCATCCTCCGTAGAAAGATTTGGGCCCAGGGCCAGAGTAAAGGCAAGCAAGAACAAGATGTACAATGCATTCTGCTCCCTGCATTTCCACCAGCTAATAACAGCCATGCTCCATTGAGCACTGTCACTGCCATGACCATACACTCTTCCCAACAACCTGGTGGGGTGGGTACTTTAACCCCATTTTTCAGATGACGAAACTAAGGCTCAGAGAGCAGAAGTGATCTGTCTGAGGTCACAAAGACAGAGGCTGGAAAAGCCAGGGTTTAAACTCAGGTCCAATACCAAAACTGTGGGCCTGCCATGGCAGCTCCGCTCAAGAAATTAGGTCATTGCAGCAGGGAGGTAGGGATGGGTTGGGAGGTCTTTTCCCACCCGCTCTGCTGCAGTGATGTTAGGGTAGAGATATTCATTCATGCAACAAACATTTGTTGAGCACTACTATGTGCAGGCACTAAGCTGGGGCGGTAGGGGTTCAAAAGTGAATATGCCTTAATCCTTCCCTTGCAGAGCTCTGCCCAGTGGCGGAGGCAGACAGAAGGCAGGCAAGTCAGGGAGATACATGCTCTGCTGAGGGTCTGGGTCCCAAGGGTGTCGGAGCTCCAAGGAGGGAAGTCTTCTCAGAGGAGGTGGCTGGAGTTGTATTGCAGGACGATTAGGAGTTTGCCAGGTGGAGAAGGGGAAAGGCTGCCCCAAGGAAAGGGTGAAAAAAGCAGGTGCAGCCACATGGGTTTTTTAACCCATCCCCACCCTACATACCAGAAGGGGTTGCCCCACCCGAGTCTCACCTGGGGCAAGCACATCATGGTTATTCTGGCCCTAGGGACACAGAAGGCACCACCGTGGTCCAAGTTGATGAGACAGCAGTCACTGTAGCACTCCGAGTGGTGGGAGCACCTAGCCCCGTTCATCTGTGGGGACACGCCCTAAGTCACCAGCTCTCTGGCAGCGTGTGTGTGTAGGGGTCAGGGGGTCCCTGACATTGCCAAAGCCCCAGGGGTCCAGAAAGAGAAGCCCTGAGATGGTCGCCCCACCTCCCACCCCCCCCTCCAGCAGTACTCAGAGGAGCAGGCGGAGAGGAAGGGTGGCAGTTTAGTACTTTTCCCTCTGCTTCTCCTCTCCTGGGGGCCTCCCTCAGCTCTGTGGGTCCCAAAGGGTGACCTTTGTTGGGGGGAGAATATACTCCCAGATCACACTTTAGTGGGGCGTGGGCAGAGAATGGGGTGGAGAGAAAGATGGGGAAGGAAACGGTCGTGGCTAGAACGTCAGGGAGAGGGGTAGACGCTTAGAGCAGGTAGGTAAGGGGGCGGGGGGGGGGGGGCAGGACCGAGAGCCCGGGAGCGGGTGTTGGGAGGGAGGGGATGGTGCTGGTTATAAGGCCACTTTCTTTCCCTCCAGAGCCACCAGGGAGGTGAAGCAGGGCTTTGAAGTCCTTTGGGAACCCATCAAGCTTCCAGCCTGAAAAGAAATCGCCAATATGGGGTGGTTCCCCCCCATCCCCCTCTTCTCTCTCAAAACCCACCTGGCACCTTCTGGCTAGACGATGATACCTCGGCCACCGCCCTCCGCTAGAGTGGAAGGTTCCAAAAGCTCTCTTAGCTCACCTTTGTAGACCCCTTTTTAAACTGCGGGAACGCGCCCCAGCAGGGGAGCAGCATCGCCGCGAGTATCGCGAGGGCCGCGGCCATGCGCTTGGGAAGCAGAAGTCCCGCCGGGCTCCGAGAGGCCGCGGGGATAATCCCTCCCGCTGCCACGTGACCCGGCGCCCCCAGCGCCCGCCCTGGGCTGGGGGCGGAGGGTGAGGGAGTTAATGGTCACAGGCCACTCCAGAGCGGAGGCCCAAACCAGCAGAAACCCTTTCTGGCGCCCAGGAGGCTCCCAGGCCCGGGGCAAAGGATGATAATTAGGAAAGGCGCTCCTATGAGACCCTGACTCAGGCGTGGACAGGCCAGATGATCGATTTTAGGGGCCCTAGGGCCGTCCGTATGTATTACTTGCAAATTAAAACTTAAAACTGTAAACTAAAACTTTATTTTGAAAAATTATGCAAAATTTATATGCTGAAATGAAACAGCTTGCTTCTTGATGTTCAGACTCTCTCTCTGCCCTTGCTGCACCAAATTGCCCACCACCCCACCCACCCTGATCTTTTGGACAAGCCAGCCCCGCCCTCTGATGTTTTTCACACCCTCACAGGCCCAGACACGTCCTCTGTAAGAATCAGGAGGCAATGAGAATTCCCTGGCGGTCCAGTGGTTAGAACTCAGGGCCGCTGGGTTCAATCCCCGGTGGGAGAACTGAAATCCCACAAGCCTTGGGCTGCGGCCAAAAACAAACAAACAAACAAACAGCCAGGAGGCAAGACAAGATGACCTCTAAGACCTAGACGTCTTCCAGTTTTAAGGAGTCAATTAACTGTCAAAGAATTTGTAAATTGTATGTAATTCACCCACCTTAGTATGGGGGCAAGATGGAGGGGGCGAGGAGAGGAAGACTGGGAAGGAAGAGGGTTCAGGGAGAGCTGCAGGTAGCCCTCAGTGGAACTGGGGGAGGCAGGCCTTCCACACCATTTCCCTCTGGATGAAACTCCCATCTCACCCCACCCTTGGCTGCTTCTGCTTTTAAAATTTTGCTAGTAAGATCACTCTGTATGACAGTCTCTAGGTCCATCCACGTCTCTGCAAATGACACAATTTCGTTTCTTCTTATGGCTAATATTCCATTGTATATGTGTACCACATCTTCTTTATCCATACCTCTGTTGATGGACATTTAGGTTGCTTCCATGTCCTGGCTATTGTAAATAGTGCTGCTGTGAACATTGGGGTGCATGTGTCTTTTTGAATTATGGTTTTCTCCAGGTATATGCCCAGGAGTGCTGGGTCGTATGTTTTTAGTTTTTTAAGGAACCTCCATACTGTTTTCCACAGTGGCTGTACCAATTTACATTTCCACCAACAGTGTAAGAGGGTTCCTTTTTCTCCACACCCTCTCCAGCATTTATTGTTGAGAGACTGTCATGCAGAGTGAAGTAAGTCAGAAAGAGAAAAACAAATATCATATATTAATGCATATATTTGGAGTCTAGAAAAATAGTACAGATGAACCTATTTGCAAAGCAGAGACACAGATGTAGAGAACAAACATATGGACACCAAGGGGGGAAAGCGGGGGGCGGGAGATGAATTGGGAGATTGGGATTGACATATATACACTACTATATATAAAATAGATAACTAATGAGAACCTACTGTATAGCACAGGGAACTCTACTCAATGCTCTGTGGTAACCTAAATGGGAAGGAAATCCAAAAAGGAGGGGATATATGTATACGTATAACTGATGCACTTTGCTGTAGAGCAGAAACTAATACAACATTGTAAAGCAACTATACTCCAATAAAAAAAAAAAAATTTTGCTCGTAAGAAAAGATCTGAGGGGCCCTGACTTGAAGGGGGTGCTATAAACTGAATTGTTTCCCCCCTTCCCCAAATTCATATGTTGATGCCAGATCCCCCAGTGAGATGAGATTTGGAGATGGGGCCTCTGAGAGGTGATTAGGTTTAGATGAAGTCAGGAGGGTCCCCTCATGATGGGATTAGCACCATCATAAGAAGGGACACCAGAGAGCTTGCTGTCTCTTCCTCTTTGCCATGTAAGGACACAGAGAGAAGGCAGCTGTCTGCAAGCCAGAAAAAGGGTCCTCACCAGAACCAGACCATGCTGGCACCCTTATGTTGGATTTCCAGCCTCCAGAAGTGTGAGAGGTAAATTTGTGTCGTTTAGGCCACCCAGCCTATGGTGTTTTCTTTTTTTTTTTTTTTAATTAATTAATTAATTTATTTATTTTTGGCTGTGTTGGGTCTTCGTTTCTGTGCGAGGGCTTTCTCTAGTTGTGGCAAGTGGGGGGCCACTCTTCATCGCAGTGCGCGGGCCTCTCGCTATCGCGGCCTCTCTTGTTGCGGAGCACAGGCTCCAGACGCGCAGGCTCAGTAGTTGTGGCTCACGGGCTTAGTTGCTCTGTGGCATGTGGGATCTTCCCAGACCAGGGCTCGAACCCGTGTCCCCTGCATTGGCAGGCAGATTCTCAACCACTGTGCCACAAGGGAAGCCCCTATGGTGTTTTCTTACGGCAGCATGAGTTGACTGATATAGGGGGCTTAGGTCGTTTCTCTAAGATAACAGCTCCCACTGAGCTCAGAGGGTTTTGTGTCCATGAGCTCTGTTAGCCCTCCCTGTATTAGGGTAATTAACACAGGCTGTCACAACAGAGAACTCTTGAAATTTCAGTGGCTTGGTACAATAATGCTTTATTTACCAGTCATGTAAATTTTGATGCGGGGCAGGAGACTTTTCTCCCATCTCATAGCCTCACCGTCTGGAAGAGTGGCCTCCAAGGTCCTTATGGAAGATGGGAGCGAGAGATGGAGAAAGCACATGGATCCCTAAATGCCTCAGCCAAGCCTGACACATGCCTCTTCCACTCAGAGACCATTGGCTGCAACTAGTCATGTGACTTCAACCTTCTGCAAGGGAAGCTGGGAAATTCAGGTCCGGGAATATTTAGTGCATACTATCGTTTCTGCTGTCCATTTTACAGCTGAGGAACCTGAAGGCTCAAGGTAAAATAACTTGCCCAAATAACACAAGTAAGTCGCAGAGCCAGATATAAACCCAGGGCATTCTAGCTCCTGAGCCCAAGCTCTTCCACCGCCCCTCCCCCACCACTGCTGTGGGTGGCCAGAAGGCTTTGTCCCCTAAAGGGATTTCTATCATCATTAGTTTCCCATCTGCAAAGCTCATTTTGAACTGGAGAGGAACCCCAGGGGATAATAATTCTTTGTGCAGAGTTACGTACTTCCCTGCGGTATTTGTGAGGGGTAGATAATTGGTAAATAGTGTCTAAGACTGCTCAGGAAAGGGGCAGGTGTGGGGCAAGAGGCCAATGGCTGTGTGTCAGGATTGGCAGGTTGAGATTCTTGATCTGAGGACCAGGGGCCCCATGGAGGTTTATTGAAGGCCCTGAGTGGGTGGTGGGCCCCTGAACTTCTAAATTCTATGCAAAATACTCTTTTTTTTTTTTTTTTACGACAGGGGGCTACATTAGCCTCAGAGACTAGTTCAAAACCTTCATTTTTTTTCCTTTTTTAAAAAAATTTTGTTGAAGTCTAGTTGATAGAGCCTTCATTTTAAGGTCAGGAAACTGAGGCCCAGAGAAGGAAGGGACTTCCCCAGGTGACTCAACAGAGCCAGGTCTGGACCCCGCGCTCCTGACTCCAAGTCCTCTTCTTCCTGTACCAATGGCCTGTTTCCCAAATCCAGCTGGCTCTGGTCACAAGCACAAATCCAGGACACCTGTGCTGTGTGAGGGGGTGGGAGCCAGATCACTAGGGTCCCCAGGGCCGGTGAGGTGGGTGGTCACTGAGCCACCTGACCTGTGAGCACGGCCCTGGCTCTGCCCTTTGGCCAGGACCCAAACCTGGCCAGCCCAGTCTTGTCTGAGGAGAAAGGGGCAGGAAGCGCCTGGCTGGGCGGACATCCTCCAGTGCCTTCTTCTTTCCTGCATCTATCTGCTGGTTTCCATGACAATATTCTCACTGGTCTACAGCAAAATGAAAAAAATAAGGGCTTTTTTTGTTAAAGAGTTTATCATTTACGGGACTTCCCTGCTGGCACAGTGGTTAAGAGTCTGCCTGCTAATGCAGGGGACACGGGTTCCATCCCTGGTCCGGGAAGATCTCACATGCCATAGAGCAACTAAGCCCGTGCGCCACAACTACTGAGCCTGAGCTCTAGAGCCCGTGAGCCACAACTACTGAAGCCTGCGCACCTAGAGCCCATGCTCCGCAACAAGAGAAGCCACCACAATGAAAAGCCCGCGCACCGCAACGAAGAGTAGCCCCCGCTCGCAGCAACTAGAGAAAGCCCGTGCGCAGGAACGAAGACCCAAAGCAGCCTAAATAAATAAATAAATAAATACATTTATTTTAAAAAATAAAGATAAACGTATTTACAGAACCAGTTTTTCTTTTTGGCTGCACCGTGGGGCATACAGAACTTCCCCGAACAGGGATCAAACCCATGCCCCCTGCAGTGGAAGCACAGAGTCTTAACCACCGGACCACCGGGGAAGTCCTAAAGAACAATTCTTTACTCTGAAATTACATCCTTCCTACTTTTTTGGCCTTCAAATGTGTTTTTATGAAACAATGGAAAATAAGACAGTAGTAGTTTTGTTCAGTTTTCCATGTTGTCTCTTTGCCGATATATTAGATATATATACACAAATTCTGTCAGTTCCTCAAATTTTTTGGAATTTTTAATCAGTCTGGGAAATCCAAAATAGAATTCTGGAGAAAACTGCCCTTGTGAAAATCACCCATCGCTCAACTCATTTCTGAAGGAACTCTCAAGGTAGTCTGGGGAGAATGATGAACAGTTGCCCGAAAGAGTCTGAGATGTGGAGAGAGGGCAGCAAAAGCTTCCTCGAGAAGAGGACAGGCAGTGAGAAGTGTTTGCAGGTACAGAGATGGGGGCACCGAGGCCTACATAGGATGCCCAGGACAGGCCTGGATGCCCACAGGAGGGGGTGGTGCTCTTTTGTGAAGCCTTGAAGGGGGACTAGGATTTAGGCAGGCCGAGAGTAAAGGCCTTCCAAGCAGGGGTCCAGAGGGACAAAGGTTTGGAGGTGATGAGTAGAGGACAGGCTCTCTGCTTGTGGAGGATGCAAATGAAGTTGGAGTGGTCAGTACTCCAGGGAACTTGGGGGACCATGGGAGTAACCCCAGTTGAGGTGGCTCCTCAGTGGAAAGTTGGGCTGGTGGTGGCCGTGCTGGAGTCACGGTGGGTCCCAGACTTAGCCTGGGTTCCGGGGGTTTGGTGGGGCAGGGGGGTTCCCTGCTCTGTCTGTGAGGATGGGAAGGGTCTCCTGAGAGACGAAGAGGCCCACCATGTCTTTTTTTTTTTTAACATCTTTATTGGAGTATAAGTGCTTTATAATGGTGTGTTAGTTTCTGCTGTATAACAAAGTGAATCAGCTATACATATACATATATCCCCATATCCCCTCCCTCTTGCATCTCCCTCCCACCCTCCCTATCCCACCCCTCTAGGTGGACACAAAGCACGGAGCTGATCTCCCTGTGCTATGCGGCTGCTTCCCACTAGCTATCTATTTTACGTTTGGTAGTGTATATATGTCCATGCCACTCTCTCACTTCGTCCCGGCCCAGCATGTCTTGAGGGAGGTCACCTCATGCCCAACCTCAGGTCATTTCACTCACACACACACACACACACACACACACAGGGGCAGGGCTCAGAACACACAGCTCCCATCTTATTTCTTCCCAGGACAGGCTGGTCCTGGGGAGGGGCTGTCAGCTCAGCCGGGGAGGAAGACAGGCCTGGAGGGAGAGGACAGAGCTGACCGCAGCCTCCTCCGGACGTAGCCAGCCCTTAGACCCGGGGCTTCTACCTGGAGGACAGAAGTGGGTAGTCACACCTGGTGGCCAGTGTGCTACTCCATTGCCCTCCACCCACGGGAGTGGATTGAGCATCTCCAGACAGGTTAGCCTATGACGGGGCCTCCTCAGAGGGGCCATAAAGTGCTCCCCACAACCTCTGCATTCAGGTGAAATGAAGAAGGTCCCCAGAGGTCTCCATGCAGCTTCGGGTAACAGAGGGATGGCCTGACCTGGTGCCCTGCCCACACTGCCTAAGCGTAGGGTGCCTGTGTAGACGGGAGTTTTGTCCTTCCCGCTCCAGGAGTCCCTGAGCCACATCAGTACTCAGTCACTTGGGCAAAGAGGGGCCCTGACCACTTCGAGGAGCTATGAAGTAATCACAACTCCTTTAGCTGCAACTGAAAGGAACCCAAGACTAACTAACTTGTTTTAAAAATAAAAACCAAAGGAACAGCGTTGGGCCAATAGCTGTGTGAGGCTGGCCTCAGGGGTCCAGGGACACACTTGCTGATGTTAGGTGTCTTCTCCTCAGCGTCAGCCTTTGTGGGGACCTCAGTCTCTCTGTCTCTGGGAGGGAGGCTGCCCCTCTGGACAGTGGGAGGGGGTGGGCAAATGTGTATAAAGCCCCAAGCCCCTCCCTTCAGCACCCATTATACAAAACCCTGGAAGAATTTACTGGCAGAACCTCGTGAAGCCTGGGCAGGGCAGGTTCCCAAAGGCAGGGAGATGGGGGTTGGGATGGGAATGGATGCCGGTGGGCAGAAACACAGGTTTCTACAACACAGGGGGATTGCTCCTCCCCCAAAGGCAGGAACGTGTCAAGGTTATGTTCCTCTAGCCAGGGACAATGCCTAAGGAAGGGTCCTCAGAAACATGTGCCCACTACCTCCCACCCACCTCCCCCAAAAGCCTTAAGCTGCATTCCATAGACCAATGGGTTTCAATCACTTTTTTTTTTTACTACAAAGATTTTTTTTTTATACTGGTATTCAGACAACCAGTAGATACTGTTGGCATCCATTCCAATTGACTCATGTCTGTCATGCTGGTTGTTGAATATTTGGATTATTATCACTGCAAATGTGTGTGTATGTATACACATATACATAAAATGTGTATGTGTGTATGAAGCTAAAGTTTCACAAAACAATACTTACATTTACTATATGTGATCTGCTCTGCGATTTTTTATTCTATTTCATCTTTTTTAAAATGTCGGTTAGAATCCCAAATTGATTTCACTGTCCACTTATGTCCATTGATTGCTCTGACCACTCTATTGAGTCCAACTAGTTTGCCCAACCGACTGTAGACATCTTGGCAGTCTCCATTTGCCCATTCATTCATTTATTCAACAAACATTTAGCACCACCTACTCTATGTCAGGCATTTTTTTAAAATAAATTTATTTATTTATTTATTTAGGGCTGCACGCAGACCCCTCCAGCTGTGGCGGGTGGGGACCACTCCTCAACATGGTGCGTGGGCCCCTCACCGCGATGGTCTCTCCCGCCGCAGATCATGGGCTCCAGGCGCGTGGGCTTCAGCAGTTGTGGCACACGGGCTCAGTAGTTGTGGCTCACGGGCTCTAGAGCTCAGGCTCAGCAGTTGTGGTTCAGGGTCTCAGCTGCTCCGTGGCATGTGGGATCTTCCCGGACCAGGGCTCAAACCCGTGTCCCCTGCATTGGCAGGTGGACTCTCAACCACTGCACCACCAAGGAAGTCCCTATGTCAGGCATTTTTATCATCAGGGTTCAGTTGCAGATAACAGATACCACTGTACCTATTTTAAGCAGAAAGAGATGTAACATAGTAATTGAGGGCTTACAAAGTCTTTGAAAGGGCTTGAGGGGTGGAATATAGACTGAACCTCCAGGAATAAAATTTTTCAAAAAACCCACTGTAGAACTGAGCTGCCAAGGAAGCTACCAACCCTGCCACCGTTAGGAGGATGAGAGTCAGGAGGCCATCACTGCAGCTGTTGGCCCCAGGAAACGCACGCCTTAGCTGTGATCTCAGAATCAGGAAACTGCCATCAAAAAGTATGGCCTTTGTTTGCTCTATCTGCTGTGGCCAAAAAAAGAAAAAGAATGTCTTCCACATTTCCAGCCCCAAGGTCCAGGAAGGCATACCAGGAGGAGGTGGAACAAAGGCCAATCTATAGGAGACACCTCAGGAACAAAATGTCTGGAAGTGGCACGGGTTACTTGAATGGGATGGAGGTAGGTTTCTCTCTCGTACCTGAAAACTTTTCAATGTTTACAGCTATAGATCACTTTGAATGTCAACCTATGCTTTTTATTTCTATGCTTCTCTTTCATATATATTTAACATGCTGGTTTTTTAAAAATCACATTTCCAATGGTCAGGCTTTTGTCCTCCCCTGGGAATTTGGTGGGGAAGTCCCATCCTCTGCGACCTTCACCTTCCACTGCACTGCACTTACACACCCACCCTGGTCCACTCTCTGGAAGGTGAGCTTCCATTCAACTATTCCCTTGTCACTTCCTTCTAGCAACAATCCAGAGAGAATGCTCCCTCTGCTCTGTGCCATCGTCAATCTTTGCTGGACAAATGCCCAGGGTCCAGGAGCTGCTGATACAGAGCTCTGTCCTCTTTCAGTCATTGGTAACTTGAACTTGTTCATCCCCGTCTAACTTTTAATCAATTTATTTATTTTATTTTATTTAAAAAAAAATTTTGGCCATGCTGCGAGGCATGCGGGATCTCAGTTCCCCGAGCAGAGATCAAACCTGTGCCCCCTGCAGTGGAAGCACAGAGTCCTAACCATTGGACTGCCAGGGAAGTCCCTCATCCCCTTCTAGATTTTCATGGCAATCATAGTTCCCCTCTCTAAAAACAGTTGCTTCACAGACAGAAGATGATAACTGCCATTTGTGGAAACCAAGGCAAAAGATGGTCCTGGGAAAGACGGGCAGATAGATGAGCTCACCTCCCCTTTCTGAGTCCTCTGATGGACCCAACTCACTCCCTTCTCTGGTACCCAGCTCTGTGCTCACCTGCCAGCTCCTATTTAAGAGGATAAAAAATGAGCACTCAAAGCTTGATAAATATTTGTCTAACAAGTAAATTATGAAACAAGTAAATCACTAATAGTAGAATTTCATTGACCAAGACAGGGCTGTAGATTATACAAACAGGTTTGGCTGCAGTAAAAGAAATCACAGAACAAATGGATTAATATAAGGTAGAAATTTGTTTCTCTTTCACATAGCATTCCAAGGATATGCAGTCCAGGGCTGATATGGGATCTCCACAGTCTCAGCGGTCCAGGCTGCTTTAGTTCCATTGCTCTGGCATCTATAGGCATTGCCTTCATCAGCCTGGTCAAAGATTGCCTTATAACCTGTTCATATTTCAGGTAGTGGAATGAAGGATGGGGATGAGGGAGGGGAGGGCCTGAGTGCTTGCTTTAATATTCTCCACTCCGTCGGTCAGTCATAGTCACATGACTAACCCTAGCTGCAAGAAAAACTGGGACATACAGTGTCTATTTTAGGCAGCCATGTGCCCAGATGAAAACAGGCATGGGCCACAGTCTAGCAGTCTAAGTGTGTGTGTGTGTGTGTGTGTGTGTGTGTGTGTGTGTGTGTGTGTGTATCTGCCAGGGTGTATGCTTTCTAATTCCACAAGTTATACTCACACACATGCCCAAGAGTCCTGTCTCTAATCTCCTTAACCGTGCAATTGCCGTTCCATGTTCTGTCTCCTGGACTGATATTTGACTCCAGCATCCCCCCCCCGCCCCCGAATACAAGTATCCAGGGTGATATGAGGAAGGAGAGGCCTTACAGTAAGGATTCATTTCCCTTTGTCATTCTCTCTCAGTCCAGACTGGGCCACAGTAGCCCACAATTTACATACATTCCTTGGAAATAAAAAAAAAAATGCCAACCATGTGCCCCAGAGTACGACACTGAGGCTGGGCAGTTAACCTTGATGGTTTCCAGTCTAGGAGACAGGATCTGTTACATAGCACCTCCTCCCCCTTTTCCAATGATGGTACCTGCAGCCTCTGGGTATTTTCCCTGAGGTTCCATCTAGAGGTCAAATCTTGGGAACCAGCTCACTGCCTAGGAAGTAGCTGAGGTTCTCACACTTGCTCTGGCAGCCTGGACCCTCCGGTGCTCTCTGTAGAACACCAGGAAATGGCCAGAGATGGAATCCAAGTTCATGAACTCAGCTCTCTTTCTCTCCTTTTTCTTTCCTCTTTTTACTCTACTGTATGTATCTAGGTCACAGCATCTCGAACAATAACCCATAAACTATTTTAAGAAATCACATTTGTCTGTTTTTCTATAATTATTTGTTTGCTCCTTGCTCATTCATTTTGAAATCTGTTACTCATCAGCAGATAAGCTGTAGCAGGTGCCAAACGTTTAGGCGAAAAATACCTACTCATTTCTCCCTACCACTTAAAGAAAGACAAGCCTTACTTAGTTTTGGCTATGGGAGTCCTCTGTCCAGCTCAAGGAAAAGAGGTGTTCTAAGTTGGCAGTGACTGAGAATCTCTGGGGTAAGGAGATGGTTTGGAGGAAGGGAAGACAGTTGAGAGGAACAAGAGGACCTTCCAGGGTGGGGTTTTTGTTCATCGTTTGGCTCTGTGGAAGCAGGTGTCATGGAGGGAAAAGGCTCTCTCCACCCACTTCTTGTTTCTCTCAAAGAGATCCACGTTGTGTTCCAGGACATTCGAATGGCCATAGCTACTTGTGGGCAGGGGTCATGGGCATTAAAGGTCCCACGCTTGAGTGTGGCATTGGTGATTTTTTTTTAAAATTTTATTTAGTTATTTATTTTTTTGGCTCCGTTGGGTCTTCTTGCTGCGTGCGGGCTTTCTCTAGTTGCGGCAAGCGGGGGCTACTCTTTGTTGCAGTGCGTGGGCTTCTCATTGCGGTCGCTTTTCTTGTTGTGGAGCACAGGCTCTAGGAGCACGGGCTTCAGTAGTTGTGGCACGTGGGCTCAGTAGTTGTGGCTTGTGGGCTCTAGAGCACAGGCTCAGTAGTTGTGGCAGACAGGCTTAGTTGCTCCACGGCTTGTGGGATCTTCCCGGACCAGGGATCAAACCCGTGTCTCCTGCATTGGCAGGCGGATTCTTAACCACTGCGCCACCAGGGAAGTCCCAGTATTGATGATTTCTGTTCTCATCCTTGAGTGGAAGAACTGACCCAGTGGCTAGACCCTTGAAAGAGTCACGTGTTACATTCGTTACATAATAAATTACCCCAAAGCTCAGTGGCTTAACTCATCATTTATCACTTCATAGTTTCTGTGTGTCAGGAGTGCAGTCGCAACTTGGTTGGGTCCTCTGGCTCTGGGTCTCTCACGGGCTGCAGTCAAGGTGTCGGCTGGGGCTGCAGTCACCTTCAGGCTTGACTGGGGGTGGATCTGCTTCCAAGTTTACTCAGGTGGTGGTTGGCAGACTTCAGCTCCTTACAGGCTGTTGGACCAACAGCTTCAGTTCTTCACAGGCTGTTGGCTGAGTCCTCTCCATAGGACAGCTCACAACGTGGCCATTGGCTTCATCAGCACAAGACAGTGAAGGGAGAAAGGAAGCAAGATGGAAGTCACAGAGTTTTGTAATCTAATCTTTAAGGTAACATTCCCTCGCTTGGCCATTTCATAGTCAGGCCACTCAAGATGGCTGTTCTCTTGTTCTTTGTACATCCGCTGCTTAACAAGTCCCTGTTTCACCTGCACCTATTCACGTGAACATGTTTGTCCCCTGCCCCAGCTAGTGACTGATCTAATCCCTGCTCTACCTGTTTTTAAAAGGAAACATCTGCCCTCGTGATGGTCGTTAATCTGAGGGGCTGTGAGGGTCGTGCTCCAGCTGGTTTCCCGGGTAACTGATGAGCCAACCTGATGTCAATTCCCCCTATAAATGGTAGCCTCTTTCTCCCCCAAGTAGCGAAGATTGCTGTCATGTCCTGCCTGCCGTCTGCGGAATATGGTAGGATGTCGCTCCATGACCTTTTGTTTCAGACATGTAAGATCCCCTATCTCTCTATTGCTGACTCCGAGCTCTTTCTTCAGTCTTGGGGCTGGGCAATTACAAGGCTTTCAGGCCTGAGAGGTGTAGCCCAACAGCCATATTCTATTGGTAAGAAGCAAGTCACTAGGCCCAGTTCACATTCAAGGGGGGCAAATTACACAGGAGAAGTGGTAACATGTGAGTTTAGAGAGGAGAGACCCTGCTTTAAGTCTTAAGACAAAGCTGGGGACTCCAGCCCCGTCTGCTTGAGACCCTGTGTTGCGGTCCTGCTGGAACCGTCCAGTGGTGTTCCCTCATCTCTGTCCCTCACACGTCTCCTTGAGGAAATCAGTTACAGGAGTAACTGGCAGTCTCCCTGACCAAATACCATCTACCAGCACCCCAGCCCCTCCCGTAATCCCATCAGAGGGAAACTCTTATTCCCCTTTTGGTAAAGTCCAAGTAGTTTCCCACCCTGGAAAGCTCTTCCCTCTCTCAAGATCCAATTCAAGCCCATCTGTTCTATGAAGCCTTCTTAGAATCAACTGAAAAGATGGAAAGAGATGTTTCTTTGGAAATATAATTGGCTGAAGGTAAAAGAAGTCTGCAGGTAAGGAAACAAGCTAACCAGCTGGAGGGCAGACTGAGGGATGGGATAGATAGGGTGGCAACTATTGGTTATGAACTTTCTCTTCTCCTTAGCAGAGAACCTCCCAGGCGGGAGACAGATGCATCTAGCTGCTGAGTACACATTAGTCCTTGTTGATTTTTTGTTTGTTTTGCTTTCTTCGGCCACGCTGTGCAGCTTGCGGGATCTTAGTTCCCCGACCAGGGACTGAACCCGGGCCATGGCAGTGAAAGCGCCACATCCTAACCACTGGACTGCCAGGGAATTCCGTAGTGCTTGTTGCTTGATGCCACCTGTGGTGGTTTTTAAATGGTCACAAATTGACACTCTCCTCTTCGAAAGGTAGAGCCTAATTCCCCTTGTCTTGAATGTGGACTGGACCTAGTGACTCATGTCTAACAAATAGAATGTGGGGGAAGTGATAATGTATGACTTCTGAAGTTAGGTCAGAAAAGGCACAGCAGCTTTTGCCCTGCTCTCTCTCGGATGATTCACTCTAGGAGAAGACAGCTGCTATGTCACAAGTACGCTCAGACATCCCTGTGAAGATGCCTATATGTAGAGACACTGAGGCCTCCTGCCAACTGCCAGCACCAACTTGCCAGCCACATGAGTGTGCCATCCTGGAAGTGATCCTCCAGCCCCAGTCGTCTCCAGATGACTGCAATCCTGGCCAATATAGCTTGACTGCAAGCACAACCTGACTGAATCAGAACCACCATGCCAAGATGCTCCCGAATTCCTATGAGAGAAAACAAGTACTTATTGATGGTTTAAATTGTTAAGAGGAAAGGAGCTGGAGAGACATGGCAGGAGGAAAAGTTTTCTGCTTCCCTGTTCTAGTGTGCTTGATTGGCAGGCTCCTGCAGTGCAAACAGCTTCACCAGTGCCCAGCTCCTGGAGCGGCCAGCAACATCCAGCAGCCAGCAGATCCTCCTGGCACGACCCCTTGGGCAGCAGTGTCAGCAGAGTGCCTCCACCTCCTGCAGCTTCTCCAGCATCCAGCACCTGCTGTGCATGTGGCTTCTCCAGCAAGGATGCTCATGCAGCGCTCACAGTTTCTCCAGCCCCAGGATCCTGCAGTACGTGGAGGCTCCTGTACCCTGCTCAGGTGGTTTTGTAGTGGAGTGCCTTTGGCTCGACACCTCCCCATGAAGAACTTTCCCTGGCATCTAAGAAGGCAGATTTCTGCAAGTTCCACTGGTATGACGCTGCGGTGACTTTTCTGCCATACAGCGAGCCACAGGCTGTGTTCTCCTCTACAAAGTCTGGATTTCAACCTTGAGGTAGGGGGTGGATATCTCTTCCCTGGGTGCTCTGTTTCAGCCTCAGTCCTGGGGGTGAGGAAGGGCTGCTTCTATGTCTGCTATTCAACTGCTAGAGTTCTCTTTACTCCTTACTAACCAATTCTTTCTGATTTACAACAGGGGATTGGAGTAAAAATTATTTTTAAATCTCCCTCTTCAAATTACTGTGTGGTTTCTCTCTCTTGATTGGACCCAGCCTGATACACTAAGTTTTGTCAGAATTTGTTACACAGCCACCAATAACCAATATACCCCTCCCTGTCTCATTGTCCACTGCCAGCTCTCCTTTCATTATCATCAGCCAATTGTTATCATGTGCCTGTCCAGAGCAGGCTCTTCCTTCAAGGCTTTTATAAGCAGTCAGATAGGACCTACTGCAAAAAGAACAAAGTTTATAAAACCCAAGCTTTAATTTGCTAAATGCCAAATGAGAGGCTCAGATGAGAAGTGCTGCCGGAAGTGCCAAAGCTGGTATAGTTGAAGAAAACTCTAGACCACAGCAGGGCATGGGGACACAGCCCAGGGGAAAGCAGAAAGAAGGGCCCTGTAGGCAGGGGGAAGTTTGTATCAAAACCTCGGGGGCAAGACCAAACATGGTAGGATTAGGTCAGCCGTGACTTGTTTGCTCTAGTTTGGTTGGAGAAGGGTGTTGAGCTGCTAGGTTAGTGGCCGGCAAGATGAACAGATGGTGAAGGGCCTTAAATGCAAAGTGAATTCATTTGGTGCTATTATGTGAAAAAAGGGCTCCAGTGACCATACCTTCCAGGACAAAATCCTATTTGCTTTTGATGTAGTTATTCTTATACTTGTCAGATCATGTGACCTAGATTTGGGGCTGAGAAAAGTTCACTTTGGCAGTGGGGAAACTATGAAGATTTTTGAGGATGGTGCAATGTGGGGTTCTTTTTTTAAAAATGTTTTGGCTGTGCCGTGAGGCATGCAGGATCTTAGTTTCCTGACCAGGGATGGAACCCACGCCCCCTGCAGTGGAAGTGCTGAGTCTTTTTTTTTTTTTTTAATAAATATTTATTTATTTATTTATTTATTTATTTATTTATTTATGTCTGCGTTGGGTCTTTGCTGCACGCGGGCTTTCTCTAGCTGTGGCGAGCGGGGGCTACGCTTCTTTGCAGTGCACGGGCTTCTCATTGCGGTGGCTTCTCTTGTTGTGGAGCACGGGCTCTAGGCGCGTGGGCCTCAGTAGTTGTGGTACGTGGGCTCAGTAGTTGTGGCTTGTGGACTCCAGAGTGCAGGCTCAGTAGTTGTGGCGCACGGGCTTAGTTGCTCCGTGGCATGTGGGATCTTCCCAGACCAGGGCTCGAACCCGTGTCCCCTGCATTGGCAGGCGGATTATTAACCACTGCGCCAACAAGAAAGTCCTAAAGTGCTGAGTCTTAACCAGTGGACGGCCAGGGAAGTCCCAGTGTGGGGTTCTAAGATTAGTTTGCAGCGTGTAGGGCTGGAGAGGATGGAGAACAGAAGTAGGGGAATGACTTCCCAGAAGTCCTGACATGGGGGATAGTGTAGCAGCGGGAATTGGAGGACTGGGTGGATGTGATAGGGAGGAGAAGTTAAGGTGACTCCGCATACCTCGCTGGTGACATGGGAACATGGATAGCTTGTGGAGGGGTGGGGAGGATGATGTTGGCTTTTGACAAGCTCCATTGGGGTGACTGCATTGTATCCAAGTAGCAGGAAGGAGTAGCCCCAGTCCTGAGCTCAGGAGAAAGCTGAGAGCTGACGATTCAGATCTAGTAGTGACCGTCCACTCAGAGGTGACAAATCAAACTCTGGGAAATAGTGATAAGGATCCCTTAGTAAGAACTGGCTCTCTGATCAGCACATCCTAACCAACACCCCTCCACCCACCATCCACCCACTCAAGTGATGGGGTCCTGGGTCAGGGATACAGTAGGGACAGATTTCCTCATAGATCAGTCCTAAACTGGCCCCTAAAATCTGGAAGCACTGAGGTATTTCTCAACTGCCACAGACTCTGGCTTAGAATCTATGGTCCACCCCACAGGGCTTGAGCCAAGGACTATGAAAGTAAAAAGCCTAGTAAAAATTAGGAGGTTCTAATCCTACTTCTGCCCCAGACCAGTCATGTGACCTTGGGCAAGTCACTTTTCCTGCCCCTCCACCCCCAACTGACCTGCCAGGAGCAAGTAGTGTGAAAAAGAAATAAACCTGGTCATCTACTAAGATTTGGAGGTTATTGTTACTGTGGTGTAGCCCAGCCCATCTTGAGTAATCCAGTGCTATATACTGTCTCCTGTTGATTATCTTTGGCCTTAGTCCCCAAACCTGCCTTCTCCCTGAAACTCCCTGAAAGCATTGGCTCCCCATTCAAATTTAAAAGCAGCAAGAGTGGGGGAGGGATAAATTGGATTGGGATTGGGATTGACATATACACACTACTATATATAAAATAGATAATTAAAAGAACCTACTGTATAGCACAGGGAACTCTACTCAGTATTCTGCAATGACCTATATGGAAATAGAATCTAAAAAAGAGTAGGTGTATGTATAACTGATTCACTTTGCTGTACAGCAGAAACTAACACAAAATTATAAATCAGCTATGCTCCAATAAAAATTATCACTCAAAAAAATAAATAAATAAAAGCAGCAAGAGAAGGGAGTCTGTCCACTAAACAGGGAATGCGTTTGGGGAGACAGGCCCACACTTTGACAGGAAGTTATGCTGGCTGAAATCTACACCCACCCTGGAAGGCCCTGGAGAGACACTGCACTGCCCCTCAAGCTTCTCTCCCATACTCATTTATTGGCTCTCCATAATTTTATTCCGCATTATTAAAGTAGGAGTGACTGGGCGGGCAGGAGGGCCGGACTCCCACATCCTGTGGGCACTGCAGGCTGACTATGACTTTGCAGGCCTGGATCTGAATATCCTCCTCGGGGTGGATGACCAGGGCAAGCAGCCGGTCTGCCAGTCGTGAGTCATCCCCAAAGAGAGCTTCGTGCACAGACTGTTCATTGTAATGCCACTTCACGGCGCGGTAGTGGGGTGAACTCCGGCCCTCACTCAGCCGCTCTGCAAACACCAGTACTTCATGCAGCAGACTCCCGGGCTGTGCGGACTGGAACAGGTTCAGGAAGTTGGAGTGTACCTGTGAGTGGGATGGAGAGAGGGATGAAGTCCAAGGTAAATTCTAAAGTTCCTCCGTCCTCCTATTGCCTCAACTCCCCAATGTACCTAAGTTTCAGATCCAACTGTATAGGAATTTTTTAGTTTTCATTATCATTCTTTAACATAATTTCATTGTGGTCATAAAACATGAGTGATATGATAATATTGATTCAGGGAAATTTGCTGAGACAAACTTTTAGAGCTTAGCATGTGGTTGATTTTTGTAAATATTTTGTGTACTTGAGCGGAATGTGCAATTTACTAATTGTAGAGTGTTCTGGATATGTCTAATGGCTCAAGCTTATTTGTGTTATTCGCAGCAAGTATAACCTTACTAGTTTTAGGTATTTATATATGAATTGCTGAAAGAATAGTTAAAATCTTTCAAATCTTCCACTGTGGTGATAGATATGTCCATTTTTCTTTCCAATTATTCAGCTGTAGGAATGAAATCCTGCCATTTGTGACAATATGGGTGGACCCAGAGGACATTATGCTAAGTGAGATAAGCCAGACAGAGAAATACAAATACTGCATGGTATCACTTAAATGTGGAATTTTTTTTAAGTCAAACTCACAGAAACAGTAGAAAAGTGTTTGCCAGGGGTTGGGGTGGGGTGTGGGGGAAATAGGGAGAGGTTGGTAAAAGGGTACATTCTTTCAGCTAAAAGATGAATAAGATCCAAGGGTCTAATGCAAACATGGTGAGTACTGTTGATAACACTATTATATAATTGAAATTTGCTAAGAGAGTAGAATTTAAATGTTCTCACCAAAAACAAACAAAATGTGAGGTGACGGATGTGTTAATTAACTAGATGGTGGGAATCCTTTCACAACATATACCAAATCACCACAACATACACTTTTTTTTTAGTATAATTAAGTTATATATATATATATATATATATATATATATATATATATATATATATATAGTTTTTATTGGGGTATAGTTGATTTACTACATATGCTTTAAATACCTTACAAATTTATGTCAATTATACCTCAATAAAACTGAAAAAAGAAAAAATGATTTCCTTATAATTCTATCAAGTTTTGCCATATATATTTTTTGAGATTATGTTACTAAGTTCATGTAAGTTTAGAGTTGCTTTATCCTTCTGAACTATTATTATGTAGTGACCCTGTCTATTCCTAATAATTATTTTTGTTATAAGTAATTTTCCCCTAATGTTAAAATACCTACATTAACTTCTGTCACCTGTGTTCTTGACTCTCAGAGTGCAGAAAGTCCCTCAAAGGAAAATCTGATTGTATTGGGAGGACAGAAGAGGGGGTGCTTTGCAATGTATCTAGTGCAGAGGCAGAAAGAGGAACAAGATGATTCTGTGAGGGCTAAGTCTGTCTGAAGAATCCACGTTTCTTCCTTTCACAATATCTGAGTTCACATCCATTAGCCCGTCTTTCAGTTCTTTTCTCACCTGGCAGTTGAGAATGTCATAGAGAAGGTCGTTCTTCTGCGCCAGGTTGCTCAGCAATTGCGCGGCTTGCACCTGAATAAAGGAAAGGGTAAAGAATGAGAAGACAGGAGGGCCTGAGCAGGGAAGACACAAATCTCTGCTCCTCCCTCTAGGTGCTGTGCCAGGGCTGGTCAGGAGGGCAGGGCCTGGGCTCTGGTACTCAGCCACCTGTGCCAGGATGTAGTCTGCCTGCAGGATCTCCATCAAGGCAGGCATCACCCGTCGCAGCTGTGGATGTGCAAAGTCAGGCAGTGGGAGGTTGTTGAGGAGTCTGAGGCCTGCAATGTGCAGCTCCGAGTCCCAGATGGTGGAGATCAGTTCCAGCACCTTGATGGAGTGTTCCTAGGGAGGGGACAGAGGAGAAGGGTTTTCTACTTTTATATGATAATCCTCAACATTAGCCCAGCCTCTGCTTTCACTCTTCACTGCCCCCGCCCACAAAAACTGAGCCAACCCCACAGTTCCCCACTTTAACTCTCAACGTTATTTGACCTAGTTGACCCCTCTCACCCCCTTGAAAATCTCTCTTCACTTGGCTTCTCCGTCACATGTTTCTTTCCCAGTTCTTCTGCCCAACCTCTTCCTCTATCTTCATCACTCCCTTAGTGATACAGTGTTAAAGACTCACAGACTCAGTGTTAAAAATTATCCATATGCTGATGACTTTCAAGTTTCTATCTCCAGCCCAGACCTCTCCCTAAACTCCAGACTCATATATGCAAGTGCCAGTTCCACTTCTTTCCCAGAATCTTACTAAACCTCTGAGTCAACACATTCCCACTCCCAAACCTGCTCCTTCCACTACCCTTCCTATCTCAGCTGTTGGTTACACCTGCCTTCCAATTACTCAGACCAAAAATCTATGTTCTTCCTTGACTCCCTTCTTTCTCTCACACCCTTTTCCAATCTTTCAGAAAATCCTGTTGGCTCTACCTTCAAAATCTACCAACAATCAAGACACTTCTCAGCATCCCCCTCTACCACCCTGTTCCAAGCCACCATCACCTCTCCCCCGGGTTTCTGCAATAGGCTCCTTCTCCCTGCTTCCATCCTTGTCCCCTGCATCTATTCTCAGAACAGCAGGCAGGCTGGACTGCTCAAGAGTTCATTCAGGGTAAGAGCTAACGTCCTTACAGTGGCTTACAAGGTCTGACATGATCTGTCCCTCTCCCCCATTATTTCTTTGGCCTCATCTCCTATTGTCTCCTTTGCTCCCATGGTTTCCATCACAATGGCCTTAGCTATTCCCTGAACATGCCAGGTACACACCTATCTTAGGTCTTTGCACACAGTGTTCCCTCTGCTTAGAATGCTCTCCCTCTTCAGCTATTCACAGCTCACTCTTACTTCCTTCAAGACTTTGCTTTAATGTCACCTTCTCAGGGAGGCCTTCCCTAACCACCGGCTCCTTTAAGACGGCAGCACCACTCCCATCCCTGCCTCCCTTATCCCCACCTTTATTTTTCCCCTTAGCACTGTCAATATGCAGCACACTTCTTGTTTTTAAACTTTTTATTTTCAAATAATTATAAATTCATGGGAAGTTGCAAAAACAGTACAGAGAGGTCCCATGTGCCCTCCACCCAGTTTCCCTCAATAGCTACATCTTAGATAATTACAGTACAGTATCAAAACCAGGAAAATGGTAAGAGCACAATGTGTATGTATAGTTCCATGTCATTTTATCACATATGTAGCTTCATGTAACCACCATTGCAATCAACAGATTATTCCATCAGAATCACCATAGATCTCCCTTGTGGGTCGCTTATTAGTCACACTTAGCCCTGCCCATCAAAACCAGCCCTAACCAGCGGCAACCACTAATCTGTTTTCCATCTCCCTAATTTTGTCATTTTTGAGAATGTTATATAAATGGAATCACATTTTGTAACCTTCTGAAATTGATTTTTCACTCAGTATAATGCCCTTGAGATCCATCCAAGTGGTCGTGTGTATCAATAGTTCATTCCTTTTTATTACTGAGTAATGTTCCATGGTATGGGCTACCACAGTTTGTTTAATCATTTATCTACTGAGAGACATTTTGGTTGTTTCCAGTTTTTGACCATTACAAATAAAGCTGCTATGAACAACTGTGAACAGGTTTTTTGGCAGATGTAAGTTTTTATTTCTCCAGGATAAATGCCCAAGAGTGCAATTGCTGGTTTGTATGGTAAAAGAGTTTGTTAAAGAAACTGCCAAACTATTTTCCAGAGTGGCTGGTGTATCATTTTACATTTCCACCAGCAACATATGAGAGATCCAGTTTCTCTACATCTTCACCAGCTTTTGGTATTGTCACTAATTTGGAGTTTAAATCATCTAATAGGTGTATAGTAATATCTCATTGTGGTACTAATTTGCATTTCCCTAATGGCTAGTTAAATGTTAAACATTTTTTATGTGCTTATTTGCAATTCGTATATCCTCTTCAGTGAAATATCTCCATGTCTTGTGCCCATTTTCTAAATGGATTATTATTGCTTTTGACATTGAGTTTTGGGAGTTCTTTATATAATCTAGATATGAGTCCTTTGTCAGATATGTGGTTTGCAAATATTTTCTTCCAATCTGCAGTTTGTCTTTTCATCTTCTTAACAGGGTCTTTCACAAAGCAAAAGTTTTTTTAATTTTGATGAAGTCCAATTTATCAATTTTTTCTTTTATAGATTGTGCTTTTGGTGTCATTTCTATGACCTCTTTATCAAGCCCTAGGTCCCAAAGATTTTCTCCTTTGAAGTTGCAACAGCACCCCCTTGCAACACCACGCCCATGCCAGCCTTCCTTACCACCCTTCTTGACTTTTCTCCATAGCACTTGCCCCATGAAACACCATATATTTCACTTATTTGTGTATTGCCTGCCTTGCAGATAATATAAGTTCCACTGGGCAGGGATCTTTCCCACTCTGTTCACTGCTGTGTCTCCAGTGCCTAGCATAGTGCTTGGGCACAAAGTACGTGCTCAATATACATTTGTTGAAAGAAAAAAGGAATCTTGGCTTCTGAGCTGCAAGGTGCTTGGGCCTTATTACCAAAGGCAGGTACTCTTACAAGCTGTACCTTTGTGAGCCACGTAAGAAGAATGCCAGAAGCCTGGAGTGGGGAGCACAGCATTCCCAATAGTATTCTGCTCCTCCCTGCCCCCACCCCTCAGTAGGGAGTGGCTGCATTTACCCAGAGAGAGGAGAACAGGGGTCAGGTCCTCAGGATACAGACTCTGGGGAAAGAAGGAACAGTGGTGCCCAGGCCACGTGCATCAGAATCTTCTGGGGAGCTTGTGAAAAACACAGCTTCCCTGTTGAACTGGACCCTCTGGATGTAATGCCCTGAAATCTTCATTTGTTAACCAGCTTTCCAGGCAATTCTGATACGCTTGAGAATCACAGCTTTAGGGCAACTGAGAGGGTCGAGGGATAAAGTAGAGGCAGCCAGCAAGTGGAGACCTAGAGACCTTTTTTTCCCCAAAAATGTTTGATGCAAAAAATTTAAAGTGTGAAAATACCAAGTGTCGGGGAAGAAATGATGCACCAGAAACACTCATGCGGGGCTGGTGGAGGGTGGAAACTGATACGGCCCTTCTTGAAAAGCTGGGCATACCTTTCACCCGACCATCCCATGCCTGCATACATGTCCTAGAGAAAGTCTCCCACGTCCACGAGGGAGATGTGTACAAGAAGGCTCAAGGCACAATGTGCAAACAACTCAAATGCCTACCCATGGGCAGCTGGATGAATAAGATTGCAGGGTATTCATGAACTAGAACACTATAGAGCAGTGCAAAAGAAGGAAACAGACCAGTCCACATCAATAAGGACGAATCTTTCCATGTTGGAGGGAAAAGGCAAACTGCAGAATACAAACTGCATACTTCCAGATCCATGAAGCTTAAAAACATTCCAACTATATTTTACCTATTTTTGTCTGCCATGCCCTGCTAGAAAATGATGACACACGTGTATATGGTAAAACTACAAAGAAAATCAAGAAATTGATGAACAAAATGCAGAGGAATGATTGCCTCTGGTGGGGGAGGAGGCGGGGATTAAGGAGGGGCATCTGGGGCATCTAACCAATTGGTCATGTTCTATTTCTTAGCCTGGGTTCTGGTTACGTGTGTTTTGTTTTACTGTTATTCTTTCTACCATACACGCATAAAATGTTTGCAAGTTTTGAATATTTTACTTATTTTTAAGTAAAATATTTTGGGAGAGAGATCATTTGCTAGAGAGAGACTTGGAGGTCAAGGAAGATGTATTTTTGGTTTTGCCTTTTAAGATGGGAAGGAATAGAGCTTGTTGCACACTAATGGGAAGGAGCCGGGGGAGGCCATATCAGACAGTTTAATCAAGGAGAGAGGCCCTCAGGGAAGCGGACGGGATCCAGGACTGAGACTAACATTGAACACAGACGGGAAGAAAGCCATTTTTTCATGGCTCCAGCAGGAAAGCAGGAAAGGATGGGTAACAGGTAAGCCTGGAGGCCTAGTAGCAGGAAGCTGGGGGAACTGACATTTGGTGGCTTGTATTTTCTCTGCGTGATGGTAGTGAAGACATCAGTGGCCCAGCCACCAGCCTCAGACCAACACGGTGTGGTGGTGTGGTATGATAATATATCTGGTCTTTGTCCCTGATTCCAGGCACAGGGTTCCTAAAATCCTTGCAATTTCCTGATAGGAGTGGTTTTTGTTATTCATAATGAGCCCCTTTCCATGATCCCTGAGTTTATGTAAATGAGGCAACTCAAGGCAACTTTCAGCCCCATACCTGACCTCTGCGGAGAAGAGTGGAACCAGAGATTGAGTTCAATCACCAATGGCCAATGATTAATCAATTATGCTTACATAATGAAACCTCCGTAAATACCCCTACACGACAGGGTTTGGAGAACTTCCGGGTCGGTGAACACATCGAGGTGGTAGGAGGGTGACACACCTGGAGAAGGCATGGAAGCCCTTCCCCCATACTCTGCCCTATGCACCTCTTCCATTTGGCTGCTCTGCAGTTATATCTTTTATAATAAACTGGTAAGAGTAAGTAAAGCATTTTCCTGAGTTCTGTGGCTCGTTCTAGTGAATTATCAAGCCTGAGGAGAGAGGGCATGGGAACCTCCAAATCTACAGCTGGTCAATCAGAAGTGGGGGGGGGCAGTCTTACAGGACTCAGCCCTAAGCTGTGGGGTCTGTACTAACTCCAGGTAGATAGTGTCAGAATTGAATTGTACGACACCCAGTTGCCGTCAAGAGAGTTGGCTGTTGTCAGAAAGAACTTCGGGAATTTCTGCTGTTTGGGGTTCAGAGATACTCCTAGGGACCTAGCACAGTTTTATCCCGAGATTCAGACTTTTATGACCCTACTGGGAATCTGATCACCATTTCCCCACCTACTTCCAAGGAAAAACATATTTCTGGGCTACAAACTCAGACCCAAACAAACTTCTGGAACATGACCATTCATCCTATGCCCACTAAATGGCCCATGGCTTATGGACATCTATGTGCTCTGCCCCATACTTGTCGCTGGGCCCACCTGGATTTTCAGCCTGAATTTTCTGATGCCAGAGAAAGCTTTAAGTGTGTTCAGAGCTTGGATTTTGACACTGTTGTCCTTGTCATCCAGCATGGAGCCCACCAACGTGATGTCATCATTAGTACACGTAGAGGCCTAGAGTGTGCCAGGAGAGACAGAAGAGGCGGGAGAAGCGGGTGTCCTGGTCCCCCCACCCCCCCATGTCACCAAAACCCCTCAATACAACCCCTCCTGCCATCAGCCAGAGAGAGGTCCCAGGGCACAGTCTGGCTACTCAAGGGGGAAGGGGGACAGATGTTGCCCCCAGGGGCCAGGCTGGCTGGGAAGGACCTCCTGCTTCCCTTCCCTCACCTCGGACTCCAGCAAGTACACGCAGCGCGTGATACTGTGCAGGATCATGCTCTTGGCGTACTCATCCTGTTTGCACTCCAAGGAGTTGAGGAGCCTCCGGAGCTCACCTGAGTCCCGCCCGCGCTGCTCTCGCTCGATTGCCAGGCCTAGACAGTCACCCCAGCCCAGTTCAGGCTGTGGACTCAGAAGTGATGAAAGACGGGGTTTGGGAAGCGGTGGGAGAGGGACCTGGGGACAAGGCTGCCTTGCCTTTTCTGAAGAAAAGACTTCTTGCTATATGTAGGACCACCACGTACAGTTGAACAGGGTGTGTACTGCACAAGGGCACCACATCTAATGCTGTATTGTTCATATCATAAACAAAAAACTTTTGTATGTTTACTGTAACAACTTTCTGGCATATGGCAGTAATATGTAGTATTTCATCATAATTGGTATATGGCAATGATATTCCAGCAGATGGCAATACAAAGTCTTGCAGAAGGGGTTCCTTTCTCTACTTTGCACAAAGTTGTCATAGGGACTAGTGGAGGCTCTGAGAATGTAGGTCCCCCAGTTTTCCCTTGGGGAGAACTGCTGATGCCAAGTGTCCAAGAAGTGGCTCCTGGATGCCAGAGTGAATGTAGAATTTAGAAACCTGCCAGATGACTCCTGAGGAGGCACTTGAGTGCCACCCACTACCTGGGGAGCCTGCGCTAGCATCTCTAGGGTGGCTCTGAGAGAGATGGGGTGAGAAAGGGGAAGGAGAGAGGAACGTGGAGGAGTCCCCTTGGGGCCCTCCCACACGGGAGACCTGGGGAGTAGGTACCTCCTGGGGCCGAGCCCTCTCCCCAGGGCGGGGACACTCACGGGCGACGCAGATGGGTGAGGCAGAGCAGAGGGGTGGTTGACATTTTATGCCGGCCCTGATGGCCTTGTAGAGCAGGTAGATGGCCCCAGCGGCTGTGGCCAGGCTCACTACACCTTTGCAGATGTCCATTTGCCCCAGGCGCTGGGGGATGCAGCACATGCCCGAGGCACCTAGCAAAGGCCTTCCGGAACCAGAACTCTAGCAGGGCCAGGAACCAGGGCACCAGAATCAGAACCTGGGCAACAAAGGAAACTGGGGAAACAGTGGGATGGAGGGTGGCAGCCAGGGAGCTTCAGAGGCTGCAGGAAACAAAGCTTAAGACTCCAGGGGAATAAAAGGTCTGTGGGCAGGAAGGTCCTTCACATCCCTCTTTTTTAGGGGAGCCAGGTTGGTGGGGCCCCAGCAGGCGGCTCCAGAGGCTACCTTTCCTCCATTAGATGGCAGCAGAGGCCCAATTTATGGACGGGGGCCTTTGGAAGTTTTGGGGGGGGTTGGGGTATGCCCACTGGCAGCCCTGTTCCCTCACTTCCCTGGTCCCCCCATCTTTGATCTCTTCACCATAGATCCACTTCTGAGCCTTGGGGCATTTCTGCAGGCAGGGCCTCCCCGCTTCCATCACAGGATGAAGAGGAGGCAAGTACCTTACAAAGTTTTGCAGAGTCTCAAGGCAAATCCATCATTTTCCAGCATCTGCATGTTCCTCTCTGTGTATATTTACCTGTTGACCAAAAGCTCTCGAGGGCAGTTGTCTCTGCGTCTCCAACATCCAGCACAGAGTCCTGCACTTAGTAGATGCTCAAGTTATGACTTCTGTCATTCTTTGAGGACTTGAAGAGAGAACAACGTCAGAGAATCTGGATACGGGGGCTCCAGGCCCATTTAACCAGTGTGACTCTGGAGGAGAAGGGGACTGCCCTTGCCTCGACCTCAGTTTCTGTATTTGTAACCTGAGGGGATCCATTCTAAATCTCCAGGGTTAAACCTGGGGTAGGTCTGTGCCATTAAACCATGGCGGCCTAAATCTGGGAGTATCATACCCCATACCCCACAACATACACACAGGGTGGGATGGGCTCTGAGGCCTCCTCTGGAGTCAGAAAATGCCACCACCCTGGAGGATGAGAACCCAACTTTGGAGGCCTCAGTCTCCACCACCTCCACCACTAGGATGGGGCAGGTGAGACCAGACCCTTCCCTTCTTCTCCTCCCCCCACCCCCAGTGTCCCCACACCCTCTGGCCTCACCTTCCGGTACAGAGCAGGGAGGAGCCCAAGCCAGGCTCAGACCCAGAGCCAGCACTGAGTGTAGATGCACGAGAACAGGGCTTCAGCTGCCTGGTCTTGAGCTCCGATTGGAAGGCTCTGGGCCCTGGGCTGCACCTGGGTTTGCAGGAGGTGGGGAAATAGGGAAACGGCATCCCCAAGGATGCTGCGGCCAGCCAGGTCTGTCCACTCAGAGCCTTCGTCCATGTCACCCTAGGCTGCAGGCAACATTCCCGGGGGCCATTCTCTTCCTTTCTTCCCTCCCATCCCCGGCCCTCCTCAAGGGTCATTCCTGGCACTCTACACAGCCCCAAGGTGGATGTATGGTCAGGCCATTCAAGATGGCTGTTCTCTTGCTCTTTGTACATCCTCTGCTCGACCAGTCCGTTCCACCCGCACCCTACTCATGTGAACATGTTTGCCCCCTGCCCCAGCTAGCGACTGATCTAATCCCTGCTCTACCTGCTAATTTATTAAAGGGAAACATCTGCCCTCGTGATGGTCGTTAATCTGAGGGGCTGTGACGGATGTGCCCCAGCCGGTTACCCTGGTAACTGATAAGCCAACCTGACGTCAATTCTCCCTATAAATAGTAGCCTCCTTCTCCCCCCGAGTAGCGAAGATTTCTGTCATGGTCTGCCTGCCTGCCAGCCATAATCGGTGGGTCTTAACCTTTTGCTTAAGACACCCCTGTCCAATAAACCACTGATGTCTTTGTCGCTGTCTCCAGACTCTTTCTTCAATCTTGAGGCTGGGCAACTACAAGGCTTTCAGGACTGCACGGTGCAGCCCAACAACTGGGGAGCCGGCCAGGAGGCTGAAGAAGCTACCGAGATGTCGCGAAGTAAGGACAGGGAATGGAAGGTTGCAGGGGTGATCCTGAGGTGGCCGTCCACAAGCCTGTGGGGCCCTGTGGCAGCTGACTGCCATGAGAGGTGTCTTTCTCTTCCATTATATTGATTCTCTTCCACTCTGTTAACTTCAGAGCTTCTTTCCAGTTTAAAAGTAGCAGCCCGATGCTGGTGGCTCATCTGACTGCACGGGGATGGCTGGTGAATACAGACCAAACGCAAGGACCTGGATTATCTACAAAAGACAAGCGTACCCCCAGCCTCTCACCCCTAAACAATTAGACACAGGCTTTAGGGGATATTAATTCAGGGACAGTCTTGTGAATTGGACATGGCCAGTAACCTGGAAAAGTTTGGTTGGGGCCTGTGCTACAGCAAAATAAGAGTACCCTTGGGCT
Source organism: Balaenoptera acutorostrata (assembly GCF_949987535.1). Classification (NCBI taxonomy): domain Eukaryota; kingdom Metazoa; phylum Chordata; class Mammalia; order Artiodactyla; family Balaenopteridae; genus Balaenoptera; species Balaenoptera acutorostrata. The sequence continues at coordinate 68,445,919 of NC_080073.1, read as the reverse complement.
TCTGACCCCTGCTATGGAAGCAGGCAGAGCAATGATATACAGTATGACGGAACAACAGCTATATGCAGCTTACAACAGGTGGAAGACATTACAAAAGGCCTACCCGAGTCATCTAGCGATGCAAAAAACCACTATTTGGGGTCTAGGACAGCTGTGTGTATACAGGACCCCACGGACATCAATAGTGACAAAGGAATCCACTTTACCAGTCATGAAGTTCAGGAATGGGCTGATAAAAATGACACACACTGGCATTTCCACCTGCTTTACGACCCCACTGCTGCCAGGCTAATGGAAAGGATGAAAGGATTACTTAACAATTGAGATGAAAACCCGCTCTCTCAACAGGTGGACCAGAGGTTCACTCAAGCTCTATGAACTGTAGCTGAACATCCCAGGAGCAATCATCCCAGGGCCATGTTAACCCAGAGGCAACTAGTCAATACAATCCAAGTTCAACTGTTGACCACCGAAAGACCGCTGCCAACTATCTCTCAGGACAGTAACTCACTTTTGCCTTCGCTACCTTCGCTACAGGATCTACCCCCAGAGGAACACACTATCAAATGGTCCTGGGACTGGCAGGTAAGTCTCTGGTGGTTTGCGTTTGCTGTCCCATGGGGAATAGGATTGGAAAGGGATTTACAGATTTCACCTGGTTTATACCTGGCCCCACCTAAGACTACTAAGGTAGTTAATCCAGGCTCCCACTGGAGCAAGGCACCATTATATTAACCCTGTGGGCTGTTCTTATACTGCCTCGCCGGCATGAATTTGGCACCATGAATGTCTCTGTTGCTGTCCCGGGCTCTTTCTTCAGTCTAAGGCCGGGCAACTATAAGGCTTACAGGCCGGCAGGGTGCAGCCCAACAGTGGGTGACTACACGGACTCCCTGTAGTGAAGGGTGACAGAGGCCCCTGGAGGCCCCCCCACTACCATGGGACCACCTATCAAGCTCCATGAACTCCGGGCAGAAAATGGCTGCCTGAAGGGACTGTTTTAGGTTCCAAGGCTCCCCTGGTGGATCTGAGGATTGGTCCTTCTCTGAGGCGGAACCCAGAGCTACTGGCCTCCCCAGTCCATGGAGCTGATCCTGCAACCCTCACGTTCTAAGCAAATGCAGTACTCACCTGATCTTTAAAGATCTCCAAAGAAGGAGAGTTCTTTCTTGGCTCTAACTTAACTCCCTCTTGCTATATATACCTAAGCCCATTCCTTTGGGTTCTGCCCTCAAATGTTTTGGATGCATTAGAAGCAGAGGCATCCCCAGTGTGACATTTTTGCTAGTCCACAGCACGATTTAAAAAAAAAAAGGAATGTGTATTCATTGGTGGAAAGTCAAGGACTGTCCTTTCTTGGGAGTAACTGCTTTTGTTTTTTGTTTTAAATTTATTTATTTATTTTTGGCTGTGCGGGGTCTCGGGCTTCTCTAGTTGCGGTGAGTGGGGGCTACTCTTCATTGCGGCGCGCAGGCTTCTCATCGCGGTGGCTTCTTATTGCGGAGCACGGGCTCTAGGCACGCGGGCTTCAGTAGTTGTGGCTCGTGGGCTCTAGAGCGCAGGCTCAGTAGTCGTGGCCCACGGGCTTAGTTGCTCGCGGCATATGGGATCTTCCCGGCCCAGGGCTCGAACCCCTGTCCCCTGCATTGGCAGGCGGATTTTTAACTGCTGCAGCACCAGGGAAGCTCCCGGGAGTATCTGCTTTTGATTCAGATGATGTCTGTTTTCTTTTGAGGAGAATTAAAATGTACTTGCTTTTGTGAAATGATGGTGACAACAGATGATAGTGAATGTTCTTAGGGAGCATAAATGAAGGCTGCAGCTCTTTGTGAGAACTTGGATTTTGTTTTTCTGTCAAATTCAAAAATTTGGAATATTGGCTAGAGAGAAGTCTGAGATTCCATATACACACAGCCAACCCCAAGTTTCTTACCTGCCCTCACCAAGGCAAAAGGACACGGGCTGCCCTAGTACACACCTCTCTGCCATCTGCACCAGCTTTTCTACCTTTAAGGCTGATGTTCCCATGATGTTAGGTGCAGTTTATTTAGTGAGTGAGAGCGTGGGCTCAACCCAGACTGCCGGGGTTCAAAACCAGCTGAGCTACTGACCTAGTTTTGTAATCTTTTTGTGCCTCATTTTCCCCACCTGTAAAATGGGAATAATCATACCTACTTCTTGGGTTTGAGAGGATTAAATACTTGGAACAGTGCCCAGCACACAGAGCTCACCAAACGTGACAATAATAATTACTATTATAAGCAGGTTTCACCTGGACAAAAATGTTGGGCGTGGCAAGGCAGTGAGCACACAGACGGTGAGGCCTGAAAGGCACATTATTCAGCCCCTTCCATTCACCCTCTACCCTTCCCACTCTGGTCATCTTCAAGCTAATCAATCTCAACTCCTGTAACCCATTTACTTGCCTTGAACAACTTTGGAGCCCTCTTTGAACCCCCCTCCCCCATCAAATTCCTAAACCAGGAGCGCTACGGGGATCCAGCCCGTTCCCCCGAGCTACTTTGTTCCTGAAAACCATCCTCCCACCTGTAAAACCCTCAGACTACCTGCTTCTTCTATCAGGACTCTGGTAATGGGTGTTTCAGCCTAGTTAATTAGAGGAGCCTAACACGCTACTGGGGACCTACTGTGCAAGTAGGCCGTTAAGGAGGGGGACCCCGGAGGGGCCCGGCGCTTGCATGCACAGGAGAAGCTAAGGGGAAATTAGCCTACTCTCTAATGAAAAGCCCGTTGGAGTCCGACGAGCTTGGTTTAGGCAAGTTCCATGATCTGAGTCTCAGTTTCCTCCTCCGGAAAACCTGCCTACTACACGGAAGTGCGCTGTCAGAACTGAATGAGAGAATGTACGTTGTGACTCTCGGTGAACAGCGGAAGCTCAGCACGTGCGAGCTGCCCCCGCAGAAAGCCAGAAAGCCGAGAGATGAAAGTCTGGGGGACAGCCCGTGCCCTGACAGGGATCCCACGCTCTCCAGGACCGTGCCCTCCCCAGCTCGTGCTTACCCCGGCCCAGGGCCAGACTGGGGGGCCTCTCGGTAGCTCGTGACTCCGGCGAAGGAGTGGGGACTGGAAGAAACGCGGCAAACCCGGGGAGCAGAGGGGGCAGCGCCCTCACAGAAGGATTTCCGACTGTGGGGCGGAGGCCGCGCCTTTCCCCGCCCCGAGCCTCCCCCCATCTTGCCCTCCCTCCCCGGACTACTCCCCGCCCACCACCCCCCGCACCTCTCCCCCCGGCGCATCCGGCGGCGGGCACAGGATGTTCTTTCGCTCCGGTCCCCCCCCCACCCCCGCCCCCGCTCTCACTTTCCCTTCGCTCCCATCCCCCACTCCCGCCGCGCCCGGCGCCGGCACCTTGTTTAACTCCTTCTCTCCCGCGCTCCGCGGGGCTCGGCGCGCCCTGGGGTCCTACCCTTCCCGCCCACCCCCAGGACACGGAGCACGCCCGAGGGCTGCCCGGGAAGAAGCGGGCCTAGGCTGAGCGCTGGGCCTCGGTTCTCCGGATCCACTGGCCTGTCGGGGGTGAAGGAGTGAAGAGTGATCCCAGGAACTGAAGCCGGCGTTCTCCGGACCCCGCCAGCTCACCGGTGCCGGGTGGGCTGGGGATGGGGTGCCCGCAATCCGGCGAGTCCCGCGCCCGAGGGGGGGACCAGGTGGGCAGGGTTAGCTCCAGGCCCGGCGTGGATCAGAAGGGTCGAGGACCCCAACCTCATACTCTCCCCGGGTTGGGGATAAGAAGGGGCCCGGGTCTCCGGGAGAGGATGGAGAGAGGTCACGCCCCTCACGTACACGTCACTGTTTCCAAGGCAACCAGGGGCGGGGACGCGGGCTGGAGAAGGCGAGACCTTAGCGAAAGGAGACTGCTAGAGACTTTGTGTCACGGGTGCGGGTGGGGAGGCGGCGTGGGCGGCCCTGTCAATCTTTGCTTCTTCACTCGCTGATACTCCAAGAAGCTAAGGGCAGGACAGGTTCCGTTCACTCGTTCATTCGACAGACGTTCATTGAGCTTGAGCTATGCTTGGCCCCATGCTTAGGCACGGGGTTCTGGCGGCGCTGGATCCGAACCCTGCACTCACCGGTTATTGTGAGTTAGTGTAGGATGGCCATGCATTCCGGGTTACGTCCGTGGAACTGGTGTAAGTGTTAATAGTGTCCTTTTACTCGCTTAGAAATGTCTTAGTGGTGGGGGGCGGTAGTTAAGGAATCCTGTCCCCCAATTCAAGGAAAGCTCCCACGGCGCAGGGAAGGAAGACAAGCTATTGTCTGCTCACTTTGCAACGGGCACTTTGTAGTCTCTGTAATCTTTGCCTCTTATTCCGCAAGGTAAGTATCTCTAGCACCTTTTACAGATGGAGAAACTGGCTCAGAAAAGTTGAGACTTGCCCAAGGCCAAACAGCTAAGTGCTGGAACGAGGATCCAGACCCAAGTCTATGTGGCTTCCAAAATCCAAGTGCCCTATCTTATTCTTCCTTCTCAAAACAGATGATATTAAGTAAGTAAATAAATAACACTGTCCCTGACATGAAGGAGCTCATAATCTTTGGGGTTGAAAATTCTACAGGACATAATGAAGCAATAAAATATAGGAAAGAATGAAGGCAGCTCATGAGGCTCAGAGGGAAGTTGATGACAACACGATCCAAGTGGGGTGGAGACTATCAGAGACTTTGAGCTGGGTTATGAGGTGTGATGGGGCCAGGATCACTGGGCGTGTGTGTGTGTGTGTGTGTGTGTGTGTGTGTGTGTGAGAGATGTGGCACCAAAAAAGAACAACCTAAGGGCATCAGAGTAGTGACCCAGAGTTAGGCAGGCTGGAATCTCCAGTGACAAGATCCCTCTGTAAACCCCAAAGCCACTGGTTGCACCCACTGTTCTCTGCCCTCCACCCTCCTCGGTGGTGTTCTGTTTCTTGCTGGCTCCCAGCAGCCAGCTACCCTCTTTCCACTTGACACTCAAGGTCTTTGCAGTTAGTATTGGGCACAAACCCCGATGTTAATTTGGATGTTAATTTGGACGTCAGCTTCTCTCTTCCCCACACCTCTCTGAAGATTCTGGGAAGTTTAAAAACCAGGGCTGGGACTTCCCTGGCGGTCCAGTGGTTAAGACTCAGTGCTTCCACTGCAGGGGGCACGGGTTCGATCCCGATCCAGGTCGGGATGGGGGGAGGGGAACTAAGATCCTGCATGCTGCGCGGTGTGGCCAAAAACAAAAACCGGGGCTGTTCAAAACAAAAGGGCCTGCGTGAGCATCAGGAAGCCAATAGGCTTCATGAGAATGGGGACACCAAGCCAGGAAAGAGAACTGGGCGGAGAGCAAGCACAACCAAATGGATTGGACACTTGAGGAACATTGGCTCCCCTCCTGCTATGCATCAGGCCCTGTGCTGGACTCTGGGGTCTGGGTACACCATGAATGAGTGTGGGCCCCTTCATATGGAACACACAGGTTAGCAGCTGGTGTACCCAGTGTGCTTGGTTGAGGAGTCTGAAGTTGATAACACACACAATAAACAGTGTTTGAGAAAGATAATTCCAGCAGGGTGTGTAGGAGGAAGGAAAAACCTGGGTCAGAAAGGACAGTGTGGCAGTGACTGTGGGAATTTGGGCCAAAGGTGGAATCTACGGGGTTGGAAAGGAAGGGTAAGTGAAGAAAGTAACAAATAATACATGTTGTAATAAAAGCAAGAAAGGGAAGAATTTGGTAATCAGATATAGGACGGTGAAGGAGGGAAAATAGATAAGAATCAATCCTCCTTCATGGTGAGTTTGGGAGGTGGGAGGGTCACCGTGGGAAAGGGGGTGGAGCTGGTGTGAGGGACCTGAGGGTGAGATCAGTCACTCCTAGGCCATGTGAGGGCAGGTGTCCTGTAGGTGACTGGACTTGGAGATAGGGAAGACCTGAAGGGTAGTGGCCGCCTTGTAAAAGAGTGTCCCCGTCACTATGGGTATGCAAACAGCTTCAGAACATTGGCCTGGGATATTGTGGACAGATTTCATACATCAGGTAGAAGGTTGGAGTCGACAACAGTGAGAGTGCCTCCTGCCTGAGGGATTTGGTGAGAGTTGGCTGGGTGAGCACATGTGTAGGAAGTATGCCTGTATGTGTGGGAAGATGGTTGGCAACCATCTCCTCAATTTTGGCTAAAGAAGGTGCCAGTGATGCCTGGGAAGCGGGGGTTGAGGCCCAGGTGAGGCACTTCAGCAGCCTGGGATCCCTCCCCCAGCTCCACCTTGGAAGGCCCTGGAGCCCAGGACTGTGCTGCCTGCCAGGCCTTTCCTGGAACTTGGCAGAGGAGGGAGCCCCTCCCTGCCTGCCCTGGCACACTCCAGGCACACGGTGTCCCCAGGGGCACCTTGCAGACACCCCAGGAGACTGGGGCATGGGACAGGTCCCCACCCTCGCAGGAAGAGTCCTGCTCTGGGCTGACTTCTGAGCTCCCTGCCCTGGGGCTGTCATCCTCACAATGGCCCCACCAGACGGCAGGAGACAGCAGGCGCAGAGGAGGAAGGAGAGGCTTTGTGGCTGGGTGGCAGGATTCGCAGGTCTTTGTTGTGGCTTTGGGTGAGAGGGTGGGTAAGGCAGAAAAGCAGGGTCTCAGGCTTCAAAGCACCTCCCCACCTGCTTCTCCTTCCCGCTGAGGAAATCTTCAGGGGCCTAGTGGTTTTGAGGGGAGGGGACAGGAAGAGACTCTGAGCTCTGGGTCAGCTGAGCACAGAGATGGGGAAGATCTTCTTGCCCTATAATCCCATTTCTCCCAGCATCCTCTTCCTCTGCTCCCCACCACCCTAGACCAAATTTCTACTTCCATCTGCAACTAAGGGTTACATCCCCCACACCAAGACCTAGAGAAGCCTCCCAGAGTGGTGGGGGAATGCGACAACGCGTACCCAGCAGCTGTCTGGTGGGCCACACCTGCCGGGTGGGGTGAGGAGAGTGCCCCTCCCAAGTGGGCAGAGCCTGCTCTGCTCGGGCTGGGGGCCGCGAAACGCTTTAATGGAGGGGCGAGAAGGCAGAGGGATGCGCAAACCGGCCACGTGGAGGTCCCGAGCGACAGGCAGGGCGGGAGCCGGGAAGCGGGCCGTGCGATCGCCCCTCCCGCTCGAGGGAGCCTCCGAGAGTCGGGTCGTCGCTGACCGCAGGCTGCAAGAGCGGTTGATCTGGTGAGCGAGCACACCCACTTACCCAGCTGCTGAGTCAGGCTGTTCTCGCTCCCCGCTCGCTCGCCCGCCCGCCCGCTCGGGACATTGTGTTCCAGCCCCGGCGCGCTGGCACCGGGCCCAGGCGCTCACACCAGCCTCCTCGCCCTGTTTGTGCTCGCGGCTTGCGCTCGGCGCGCAGCTTCCCCGCCGCCGCCGCAGCCCTGCGAGCGCGCGCTGGGGCCAGGCCAGGCGCGGGCACCCGGGACGGCCGGGGGCTGGTGCGCAACCCCTGGGACGCGCGGCCCTGACCGGTCACGGGCCTTGGCGCAACCAGACCACTCCATCTCCCACCTGAGCCCCGACTTGGACCCCCAGGCGTGTGGGGGGCCCGGGGCAGCACAATCGGGAAGGGGTGGGGGCAGGTGTTGGTAGCTCCATGCAAGAGAAGGAGTCGCCCAGGCTGCCGCCCAAGCCCCACCAGCGCTCAGTCCAGGAGTCTGGAGGAGGATAGCAGGGAGTGCGTCAGCCCCAGACTTGGGAGACCTGGGATGCAGTCACGTGACAACGGAAGCCCGCTAGAGGGGGCCAACTCAAGCCATCTCCCCGAGGAGCCTCCCTGTTCCTCCGACCCGTTCCCTGATTGATCCTTTCTTCACACAAGCCTGGAGACTCCAGGGATTCCCAGGGGCTGGCAAACCAAGCCCAGCTCTTTTGGATAGCTTGGGAACCCCCTGGCAGGATGCCAGGAGTAGGAAGCGCCTGGACACTAGCGAGTGGGAGTGGGCGGCAGGGTGGAGGAAGACGACCCCAAACCCGAGCCTGACCCCTCCCTTTCTCCAGCCCAAACCCGGATTTATTCAGGGCCACGTCTTCTCCTCATCCATCCTTCTGCAGAAAGACGTCCCTGAGCGCTGGTCCTGAAGGTTCCACCATCTCTGAACCAAGGAGGGGACAATGGACTTACATACTGAGCCCCTACCATATGGAAGGCTCTGTTAGGTCCTGCTAAGGATGTCATTAAGAAGTTTATGACACAATTCCTAAAGTCGTTTCTTCTCCCTCCTTCCAAACTTCACAGTTTCCTGTGCCACTTCCCATGCCAGGAGGGCCCGTCCTCCATGTCTACCCATCTCTCAAGCTCCAGCTCATAAAGTCTGCTTGGAACAGCGCCAGCCAAATCTGATTCCTCTCTCCTCTGAAAGCCCAGCACACTCAGTCTGTACCTTTCTCAGGACACAGCATGTGGCCTGTCTCATATTCTAGTGATCTGTTTACTAATCCTGTTCTTTTAACCAGATTAGAAAGTCCTTGAGGTAGAAACAAAGTCTGCTTCTTTGAGGCCTCCCCCCATGGCTTGAGCTCATCCCCCACAGGCCAAGCTTGGCACTGGAGTTGATGTTCAATAAATGCTCGGTGTATTGAAATGATTTCCTGCCCTTGGGCAGTTTGCAGACCAGTTGAAGAGACAAACACATGGCATGTGAGGTTAAATAATAACCCAAGCCAGCAGGTGGTGAGTACCAAATGTGTTAAGAGCTATAGGGACTCAGTAGGAAGGAGGTGGTGATATGGGAGAAAGATCCCAGGAGGGTCTAGGCCTTGAGCTCTGTGTGTGGAGGAGGAGAGAAAAGGCGTGGAGGTGACTCAGTCTGGTTGACATCACCACAAACCAGCCTCCACGTCAGGCACTTCACATACATTATCTCTAATATTTAAGGGAGAGGGGTAGGTTTGGGAAGAGTGGAGGGGACAGTACCCAAGCCAGACCTGCCCAGAGCCAATCAGAGCGTAGAGGCAACCTTGGATCTGGCTGCACCCCACCCTCACTCCCCGGGCACTGCCTGTTCCCTGGCCTGCCACTCCTACATACTACACCCAAGAGAGCTGCCCAGCACTGCCCAGCTCTGGATGCACTCTGGTCCCACCCTGGTGAGCAACTGGCTGTGTGACCTTGGGCAAGGCACTTCCTTCCCTACACCTCCCTGTCATCTGTACCTCCGTCGCAGCACTTACAGGCTGTGATTCTGTGAGTCAGTGTCCAAGTGATGCTTGCCACCTTCCCTGATGTGACCTGGGCTGCTGTGCCTCTCCCCTGCCCCTGACACCTCCCCTCCCCCCCTCCCCGCCCCCTTGCTCCCTCCCAGTCTGGAGCTGCTGAGAGGAACACTGGGTACAGAGTGTGAGCAGGGATAGTAGGTTTCCTGTGGTTGCAAAAGGAACATCAGGACTTTCCCTGCTGTGGGAGAAGTGGGGGAGGAGGAGGCAGGGCCAACCTCGAAGGAACCTCTGCTCTCTTCCCTCCCCTCAGTGCTCCCAGCTCTGAAAAAGGCTGGTACAGTTTGTTACGCTGGGGCCGGAATGTACCGTGTGTTTCATATGGCCTCTTTCCAGTCCTACACTGGCTGCTTTATATTTATACTTCCTTCTTCAGCCGTGGCATCCTGCTGCCTGTCACCCCTGCTCTCATCTGCCTACCTCCCACCTGGGCTCCCGCACCCACCATGGGTCAGACCTTGGGATCTAAACTCTTCTGGGAGGTGAGGGTGGGGTGCAGAGTGAGCCCTGGAGGAGAGAAGTTGGACACGGGAAGGTTGAAACCTCCAGTCCCCTTCTCTCTCTCCCATCAGCCAGCCCGAAACAGCCTCCAAGGCCATGGACACTCCAAGTTGGGTCCGAAGATTCTCTGGGCCTCTGAGGCTCCTTGCCACCCTGTTTTCCCGAGCACTTCAGCAGCTATGCCTGAGCCCAGCGAGAGAAGTGAGCTGAAGGCTCTATTGAAGTTGCCACCCACACCCACCCCAAAAGCTTGGCAGACCTGTTAACCCTTGATCCTCCCCCGTTGGTCACAGAGAACACAGCGGAGGTGGGAGGTGGGGGAGGGGTATCCTACCACCCCCCAACCCAGGAGTCACACGTTCCTAACAGAAGCTGCAAAACGGAATTTGACACTTGGTGACATAATGATTTTTGAGTGGTGACCACTCTAATCTCCTCAAAGTGGCTTTGATATCCAGAGATCGATACGTTTATGATCTGGCTTTCCTCCCCCAGGAGCACGTGATATTTTTATTCACGATAATAGCTCATATCGATTGCCTCCTAGGGACCAAGCATTGGGCTCAGGGCTTGATATACACAAGCTCATTTACTCTTCACAGTGACTCTAGGAGGTGGATGCTACTGTGAGCCCCCTTTGACAGTTAAGGTAACTGAGGCTCACAGAAGTGACAGAACTGGGGTTCACATTTACGTCTGTCTGACAGCAAAGCCAGCACTTCGAAGTGTCCTGCTAGATGGCTTAGATCATGTACCTAAATCACAAACCTTCCATTTCTCAAGCCTCAGAGTCTTATTCTCTCCTCTCTTCAAATGATTCCAGGAACTCTGCCTCCTTAGAGCCTATGCATGCCTTGAGGTATAATATGACAGCCAGAAAACCATTTTCAGCCCATTTGACAGGCTGAAATGCAGAGGCCCCAGAGGACACTCAGTGAGGGAGGTGGGTGGTCAGGCCTGCTGGCTGTGTGCGGCCTCAGTCGTCTCTCGGCCGGCTGGCATGCCTGCTGCCACTCAGCCCCTCACCTGGGAGTAAACTTTGCCTCACTGTACTGCTCCAGCACTGGGAACTAAAAACCAGGGGCTGAACCTGGGTTCCAGGTCTCTAAACTCAGGACTGTCTGTGGCACCCAGTGACACGGTGGCATGGCCTCTCTTAGGACCCATTCACAGCAGGGTTTTGGCAGAAATCACCACCATTATGTCAATCCCTGGCCATATCAGGGCGTATACATTTCACTTATATGTCCTAACTCAATACAATCTTAATGTTCCTCTAAAGTAAGGAGAATAGTACCCACTTTCCTGATGGGCAGACTGAGGCAGGAGCAGCTAAGTTGCTCACCCAAGGGCAAGAAACTAAATTTGTGACTGTGATGTCTGGGGTACTTTGTTTCATAACATAGGGCCTCTCCTGAGCTAAGAGAGGAAGAGTTTCCCAAGATGTCCCCAAACATGGTGACATGTGACCTTTCATCCAGCCCTATCACCCTAGGAAGTGACCACAGCACCACACTGCCCATGCCACCCTTATCTACTCCCAGGGCTGAAGCAAGGGCACCAGACATCCTGTAGTTGGTTGGCCTGGCCAAGTCTCTGGCTTCCTTTCCTTTGTGGCTCTCACAGGCACATTTTGTCCCCTCTGAGCTCAGTTCTTTCTTCCTCTTTTATCCTTCCTTCTCTCTTTTTCTCTCCTTGCTCACTGAGAGCCGTGTTTATACACCTCCATCCATCTGTGTTTGCTTTACACCTTTGCTTTTTGTATGTCCCTTCTCCTGGGAAGTTTCCTAAGGTCCCCTCTGCCTTCTGCCCTCTGACACCATCTTGTTTGCAAGGAAGCATCTTCCACTCCTACCCCCACCCCCACTCCTTACCTCACCTCCAACTTTAGAAGACCGGTCAGATTGCTCTGGTTCATGCGTTCAGTGTGCTCTTAATGAGTGCCTACTGTGTGCCTCAGGAACTGTGTTAATGCCTGGGGAATCCAAAGTCCAAAAGCTGTGCTGGAGCATCTATTAAGTACCTACTGTGTGCACCAGGCATTGTGCTTCAACTTGGGGGCACAAAAGCTAGTCATTGTCCTCAAGAGGTCTCTGGGCTGGGAATTCCCTGGTGGTGCAGTGGTTAGGACTCCAGGCTTACACTGCCGAGGGCCTGGGTTCGACCCCTGCTCGGGGAACTAACATCCTGCAAGCCACGCAGTGTGGCCAAAAAATTAAAAAAATTTTTTTTAATTAAAGAAAAAAGAGAGACCTCCCGGCTACTTGGGAAGACTCACAAAAACAGATCACTATAATGCCCTGGGAAGTCAGGGACTTGGTGTGGCCAGAGGGCTCCGGGAGGGCTCCTCTGAGGAGGCCAGTCTTCAAGTCTGAGAGGAGCTAGCCAAGCAGAGCAAGGGTGCAGGGCGTGCCAGGTAAAAGGAACAGTGTGTATAAAGGCACACAGGCATGAAGCAGCCCTGGGTTCTCTGGCGGGCACTTTGAGTTGTTTGGTCTGGCCTGGACCTGGAGTGCAGGTTGGGGAACCCGGGCAGATGTGGCCAGAGGCAGGCAGCCCCAGATGGTACAGAACCTCCTGTTCCAGCAAAAGAGTTGACCTTTGTCCTGGAGCAGCCGGAAACCCAAGCAGCCTTATGGCTCCCTACAGCCTAGGAGCCCCAGGGCTGGGCCTGGGCCAGGACTGAAACACTCTCTCGAGTCCCCATTAACCCACATTTACTGCCCTTTGGCTCAGCAAGGCCTGAGGGAGAGTCAGACACTTCAATGTAATGCTGTTTCCAAAGCATAATCATTCATTTATTCATAAATGTTTAGCAAGCTCTGATGTTTGCCAGGTGCTGCTCTGAGCACTGGGAATGGGTCATTGAACCCCATGGAGGTCCCAGCTCTCAAGAAATTTTACCTCCTTGGCAGTTGGGGAGGGAGGATAGGCCATAAACAAACAAACAAAACAAAATAAATAAATCAAAAAGATAATTTCAGATCGTGCTAAGTACAAAGGAAAATAAAACACAGTGATGCAATCGCAAGTAATGGGGTGGGCTGCTCTAAGGACAGTTATGTATGAGCTGAGACCTAGATGACAAGAACAAACCGGTACGTGAACATCTGGGGACTTAGGATTCTAGGCCAAGGAAAAATCACATGCAAAGGCCCTGAGGCAGGATGGAGCTTGGTGTTTTTCAGGTTTAGAAAAAATGTTGGGCTCAAATTCATTACTCCCCAGCGATTCTATGTAAGGATTATTGTATCCCTTTTGTAGAGATGGAAACTGAGGCTCAGAATGGTTAAGTTCCTTGGCCAATATCCTAACTGGTAGTACAAATTTTGGCCTAAATCCACTGCTCTTTTTTCTACCAGAGTATCATGTTCAGCAACCAGTGTCCTAAATTATTTAGGAAGGTCCAGTTTCCAAAATTCTGTCTCACTGTTCTCTGGAGATTCATCCTGGAGGTTCTCTGTGTCCCAAATCATGACTTCAAGCCCTGTCTCTGTCATGTTCTACCAGCGGCAGCCTAGGATGAGTATTTCATCACCCTAAGCCTCAGTTTCATCATCTGTAAATAGGGAGAGTAAGAATTCCAATGTCATAGGTTTGCAGAGAGGATTAAATGAGGTAATCCATGTAAGGTCAGTACAGTGCCTGGAACGTGGCACACATTCAACCCATGGTAGTTCTTAAAACTGGGGTCGACTGCAGACCGGTCCTGCCACCACGTGATGCCTCTGATGCTTGAGCCGGGCAGGGGAGCTGTGGGAGGAGAGAGCAGGAGCCGGCGGCCAGGAGGGCCTCTTCCCTTTACTCAGCCACTCCTCAGCTCCTCGCGCTGGGATCCCACACTGACACATCTTGTACTTCCCATTTCCAGGGAAATTCCTCCCGCTGGACCACACCCGCCCTTGAGGACCTCCCGATCTCTTTGGGCAGAGCGGAAGCCAGGCAGAGCCGGGAACGTGAAATGACAATCCTCAGCCCTGTGTGTGCCACGAGCCCCCGGGGGCAGGCGGCCACGCTGCAGGAGGGCAGGGGCGGCAGAGGGAGCCTGGCGTGGGCTGCAGGGACAGAGTCCTTCTCAGAGGAGGTGGGGACCCCGTGGAGTACGTGACTCCTGCCCCTCCAGCCTGCACGCTCCAGTTAGCAGGACAGAGACCCCTCCCCACCCATCCCCAACGTTCCCGGGCTTTCTGCTCTGCTGGGAAGCCCTGTCATCCCTCCCCCCAACCAACACTCCTCCCAGGCACCCCTGAGAGGACCAGCTGCAGCTGAGGGTGGGGGTGGGGAGAGTGCTGCCAGGGCTCTCAGATCCCTAGCCTCTCTCTCCCACCCCTCCCTCGCCCCCAACTGCTGAGCTGCTTCGAGGTTTAAAGCAAAACACGATTCCGTCCTTCCTGCTGCTCGGTGGCAGCAGTGCTGCTTGAGGTTATTTTTAGCAGGGATGCAGGGAAGGCACATTTCTCCTGGACTTTCGCTGGGGACACCCCTCACCCCCCAGCCAAGACTCGGCCGGGGGAGTCTGGTACGGAAACCCCCGTCTCAGAAAGGGGAAACGCGTGTGTTTTCTGTTCCTTCAACTCACCAGAACAGGAGTTGCAGTCAAGCCTGGGGTTGCACTGATGGGAAATGTGAGGTTCCAAAGCCAGTGTGCTGCCCTCATCCCTGGTCTCCGAGTCCTCGTAAATCTGGGGAGCAGGAGGTGCCTGGGGCCTGTGATGCCCGGTGTGTGGGCGTTGGGGTCCAAGGGGAGCCAGCACTGTGGACTGCACGGGGGCACCAGGCGTTCTGGGTGGTGTTTATGCAGGTAGTTGCTTTATAATTCATTAAACTGATCGTGTCTGTTCTGTGTATTTCTCTGTATGTGTGTCTTTTACGCTAGCAGTACTTTATTGAGGTATACTCTACATACAGTAAAATGCATAAATCTTAACGGCACAGCTCAATGAATTTTGACAAATATGTATACACATGTAACTATCACCTAGATAGAGACTTGGAACATTTTCAGCATGCCTAAGTTCCCTCGTGCCCCCTCCCAGTCAGTCCCCACCCCAGAGGTGACCAAGATCTGATTTCTCTCACCATAGATTAGTTTCCTGTGTGTGTGTGTGTTACAAGGTTAAAAGAAATACAGCTGCTATCATGAAGAATGAAATAGGCAATAAAAAATTTAATGTGAGAAGGGGGCCTCAAAAAAAGGAGGGTAATTGGAGTTTGAAAAAACTAAAGAATCATTGGCATGGGAAACGGAAGGTTCCAGAGCCAACCCCTCAGGACTGGGACAGGACACTTGGGATACTTCTCTGAGCGGAGTGGCAGGGAGTGAGGAGAGGCCTGCCAGGGCTCCTCCTGGGTCCAGCTGCCCCCATGTTCTGCTAGAGATCTAGGCCCTTCCTCCAGCCCCCTCACCAAAGCAGTTTTCAGCAAGACCAAGGCTGCCAGGAAGGGCGCTCTCAAGGGCATCTGCCCAGAGACAGGGAGAAGTCAGGGCCTCTGTGCAGTTAGGTTATTCATCTTTCCTGCCTTCCCTTTCAAGGCCTTTATGATTCTGGGCCTCCTTCACCCTGTGTCCCGCCTCGGGAGGGGAGAGGCTGAGGCTCTCAAAGGAGGGTGGTAGAGGAAGAGTCGAGGAGCTCATCATTCCTTCTTTCCCTCATTTAAAAACACTTACTTAAGGGACTTCCCTGGTGGTCCAGTGGTTAAGACTCTGTGCTGCCATTGCAGTGGTGCATGGGTTCTATACCTGGTCGGGGAACTAAGGTCCCATGTGGCATGGCCAAAAGATTTTTTTTAAATGTATTTTTTTTTTAATTTTATTTATTTATTTTTAGCTGTGTTGGGTCTTCGTTTCTGTGCGAGGGCTTTCTCTAGTTGCGGCGAGCGGGGGCCACTCTTCATCGTGGTGCGCGGGCCACTCACTATCGCGGCCTCTCTTGTCGCGGAGCACAGGCTCCAGATGCGCAGGCTCAGTAGTTGTGGCTCACGGGCCTAGTTGCTCCGTGGCATGTGGGATCTTCCCAGACCAGGACTCGAACCCGTGTCCCCTGCATTGGCAGGCAGATTCTCAACCACTGCGCCACCAGGGAAGCCCTAAAATGTATTTTAATAAATAAAAATAAAAACACTTACTTGAGCACCTACATTGTGCTGTAGCTTCTGCTAGTGCTGGGGATAGGAGGACTAAGAGAAATTTTAGCTCCCTAGGGAGTCAAAGGTAGCATTCCCAGGTGGGGCAAGGCCTTATACTCCTTTCATAATGGAGATGAGGGGCTCAGAGAGGTAAAGTGACTTGGTCAGTATCACACAGCTGGCTGCTGGCAGAGGGAGGCCGAGAACGGGGACCTTGATGCAGCCTGCCTAGCTGGGGATAAGAAAGCAAAGGAGGCAAAACCAAACAGTCTGATACCCCAGCAGCAGAAAGAGCACTGACTTGGAGAGCAGGAGCCCTCGCTTTTGCTGCTAGGTCTCAGAAAAACATCCTCTCTCTGGGCCTCAGTTTTCTCCCAGGTTTTCTCCCATGTACATGAAGGAGGCCGCCTCCAGAGGAGTTTTAAGGTTCCCTTCGCTCTAACTCTTCCAAGCATACTGGGCATTTTCCTGCCTCAGGGCCTTTGCTCAGGTTTTTCTCTTACTGAAAGCCCCCTTGCCCTCCCATTTCCTTCCTCTGACAGCCTCCCAATCATCTGCTATCTAATTCCAGTGCTACCCCCCGAGGCCCCCACAGTCTGGGGGATCTGTTGAGGGGTGTCCCCTAGGTCTCCACCACCAGAACCGACAGAGCCTCCCTCACTTTGTACCCCTCCCATCCCGGGGCAGGTCCTCCCGTGGGAAAGGTATTTGTTTTGTCAGCCACACTGGAGGAGCTGAAATGAATTTTTGCTCCCATCCCACACTTCTGTGTGCCCCTTTCAACTTGCAGAGAATGAGCTCATCCTTCCTCAGGGCCTGCAAGAGATTGCGCCTTTCTGCTGGGCAGGCCAGCTGAAACTGGGGCATCAAACTGGGGCCGTTTTGGCAAAGGTGGCTGCCCTGGGAGGTGAGCCCTGGAAGGGTAGAAGGACAGGCAGAGTCTCAGGCAGAAGGATGGCTGCCCCGCCTCACCTGTCCCTCCTTATTCACAAACACCTGGGCAGAAATCTTCCCTTACAACAAACATACGGCTCCTGCTCCCATAAACACACCCACGCCTACCTACCTGCCCACAAACAGACTAGCAACTTTGTAAACAAATACCCCACTGCTCCCCCCGCCCCTCCCCCAGACAGGCATTACACACACATACGCAATCATCGCACATATACACACGGGCACATACAGACACACACATGGGCAGCATACACACGGACACAAATGCATACTCATGGGTGCATCATGGGCAACAGTCATGCCCACGTGCACCTTGGGGGCACACACTGTCACACGCATGCACACGTGGGCACACAGGCATACATGTTTGCACACAAGGGCACACGTATACACACACTCTCCTCTCCACCCTCAGCTCTCAGATGAGGGGGCCCAGCTCATACGTGGAATGAGGAGAGTGCCCCATAGCTGGGGTCTGGCTGTCTCTGGATTTGTATCAAACTAGGATCTTTTGTCTTCATTTTCCTCACTGATGGCCCTATGGGAAGCAGGGAAAGCCCCAAGAGCTGTGGGCTCACTCCAGGGCCTCACCTTGCATGGGGGACCGGGACAGGGGTGGGGGGAGGATGCTGTCACTCCTGGGAGCAATGTCGCCAAGGAGCCGTCAGTGTCGTTTTGTGAGGCTGATCTCTTTGCTTTCACTGTCACTCTCTTCACTCCATTCCATCCATTCATGGGCCTCAAGTCCTTGTTCTCTTCCTGTGGAGGGGTGGGGGGAAGGCTTTGAAGAGGGTCCAGTCCCAAGGTTGATGTGGCAGCCCTGGGGCTGACAGCAGTGTCCCAGGCAGGCTGCCCCCTCAAGTGGAAGGGGAGCCTCTCTTGGACTCCTCCAGGGCAGCACAGCAGTAATCCAGAGAATGGGAGGTGGAATGGTTGTTTGTAACATCGTTACTCAGTCTAGAGGGTTGGGTAGGGAGCAAGCTTGGATTCCATTAAACCCAATTTAGCTGCAGTCACCGAGCACACAGTGTGTGCCTGGCGTGGTGTTGGGGTGGGTGGGGAGGATGAGGGGGTGGATACAGAAATGAGTAAGACACAGTAACTGTCTTCTTAGAGAGAGAGAGGGTGTGTGTGTGTGTATGTGTGTTGGGTGGGGGCCCAGGAAACACCACACAGGCAGAACAACCCCTGGGAGGGGAACTTAAATACAATGTGCTCCACACTGAAGCCATCACCTCTGCCCACCCCTCCCCAGAGCATCACAAACACACCATCTGCCCGATCCTCCTGCTATATTTCCTATTTTGATTTACTAAGGCCACATGGTGGCCCAGGGCAACACCTTGGGGCTGCTCCAGAACTCCCCTCTCCTACCGTATCCAATCTGCCCCCCATCCTGTGGGTTTTCTTGTCCCATCTCTTCCATCCACTCTCTCCTTTCAGGGCTCACTGCCTGGGCACCTCTCACCACCTCCTTCCTGGACTTCTAATGGGTGGGGGGAGTCCCACCTTCAGGCTTATTCCATCCTCCACACTGTTGCCAGAACCATCTGCCTTAAACACACAGCTGCTCTGTCACTTAGAGCCCTTCACTGGCTCCCTATTACCATTAGAATAAAGTCCCAAGTGCCTGACATGGCACAGCCATCCATCTGTACACAGCTCACAGCACCCCTGCACCTCTCAGCCTGCCCCCAATTCCCAGTTCCCCAACTGGCTTTGCTGGTGGACACTTCTGAGCCTTCGCATGTGCTGTCCTGGTGCCTGGAATGCCCGTCCCTCCTCGACCTAGCAAGGACCTCCTCATCTTTCCAGACTGAGGGGGTCCTTCTTGGTCTCTATCTAAACCAATTTTATACGAGTGTTGACAAAAGTGACTTAAAAGCCACATACCAGGCACTCTTCTTTTTTTTTTTTAAATTAATTATTTTTGGCTGTGTTGGGTCTTCGTTGCTGCGCGTGGGCTTTCTCTAGTTGTGGCGAGCGGGGGCTACTCTTCATTGCAGTGTGCCGGCTTCTCATTGCGGTGGCTTCTCTCGTTGCGGAGCACAGGCTCTACGCGCGTGGGCTTCAGCAGTCGAGGTTGCTCCGAGGCATGTGGGATCTTCCCGGACCAGGGCTCGAACCCGTGTCCCCTGCATTGGCAGGTGGATTCTTAACCACTGCACCACCAGGGAAGTCCCTACCAGGCACTCTTCTGACTCGTCACTTTATATGTATTATATATATATATTAGCTCATTTAATCCTCATAACAACCTTGATAGGTGCTATCATTATCATCTCCATTTTATAGATGGGAAAATTGATACACAGAGAATGTAAGTGACTTATTTCCTAAGGTGATAGGCCTAATAAGTGGTGGAGTGGGATTTACACACAGCCAGTTAGCTAGAGTCTATGTAGTTAATCCCTGCACTATACTGCCTCACTCACTACTGTGTTTGCTAATTTATATAGCTTTTGAGCAATCAGAGTCAGTTAATGTCTGGTGAATAAAGAATGAGTGACTCATTAAAATTGAATGGAATGAAGAAGTAGGGCCCCTCCTCATTTATAAGATTCTGCCATGCTAAAGCTATTTTATTTTTATGAACATAGAAAATTTTAAAGAAAAGGGATTTTGAGAGTAAAATCCCATATATCATTTTTTCATCTTCTTGCTTTTTATATAAAATTTACATGGATCTCCAAGCCTAAGTTTGTTTCAAGTTGATGAAGAGAAATGTCCTCAGGACCCTCTAATGACCTGATTACCGTGGCCTGCTGCCCCCAGGGAGACAGACCCACTGAGAAGTGACCCAATGCAAAGTGAATTGTGACTGATGCTGAAAGAGCATCCCATCTCATCACACAGTCCTGGGACAGAGTCATCCCAACCACGGATGTCAGAGAAGGCTTTCTAGAAGAGGTGAGATTTGGGCTGAGTCATGAAGGATTTTGATAATTGGAGAGAAGGGAGAAGGGCAGGGAAGTCCAGAGAATGTTTGGACTCCAGGTTGGTGGTAGGAAGAGCAGGGCAGGAAGACAGGAGAGGGAGACAGGATGTGATGGAAGGTGAGACCAGGCAGGTAACAGCGCATGGTGGCGTGGCAGGTGTGAAATCACCTTTACTTCCACCCTGGGTGTCTGTACAGTTTTGAACAGGTGGCTGATTTTAAAATTTTCTGCGGGAATTCCCGGGTGGTCCAGTGGTTAGGACTCAGTGTTTTCACTGCTGGGTCCCAGGTTCAATCCCTGTTCAGGGAACTAAGATGCCACAAGGCATGTTGCAAGGCGTGTCACACAGCTAAAAAAAATTTTTTTTGTTTTTTAATTAAATTTTCTGCCATCCTATGTGCAAATTGAGCATTTAAGCCTAGGGAAAAGCTCAAATGAGCATCCCCAGGGCAGGAGAGATTGCTGATTCTCCAATCTAACATACTTGGTTCACCACCCAACCAGCCAACAGCTTCAGTCCCCCTACACTCAACTTCTGAAAGGTGGTGTGGCTTAGAGGGTAAGCCATGACTCTGCCACTTGCTAGCTTGGAAGGTCATTCGACTTCTCTGTGCTACAGTTTCCTTAGGTTGTTGTTGAAGATTAAATTAGTTAAAGCACTTCAATCATCTAGATCATTGGAAGCATCCAGCTTCTAACAAGTGTCCAGTAGACATTAGCTAATATGGTCACTGTAGCCAGAGGTCTTCGTAATGATGCAAAATCTCATTGGGTTATCCCTCTTCTAGGCCACAGGATTGGGCCTTTGCTGCCACCTCTTTCCAGTCCCAGGGTTCTCCCCACAGGTATGGTTCCTGTTGACCTCCTCACCCACGAAATGCCCCGAGTCAGTCCCCCCTCTTTTTGCCCCTGCCCACTTATGCCTACTGTGTTGATACACTGGCTTCTTGGGATGAGATTAATTTTGCTTTGTGCCCATAGAGCCTGGGCGGGAGAGCAAACCTGGGAAGAAACCTGAGTTAATACTTTCTGGGAGTGCACAGGGCACGTGGCCAATTTCAGTTCGAGAGTCAGCCAGGTTCCAGACACCAGAGCTAAGTCCCCAGAGAGTAGGCACTGGTGCCTCAGTGTCTCCTGGGGTGGGGGTGGTGGGTTTTGGCTACCTCACAGCCCTGCAGGGAGCCAGGCTTGGGAAATACCGGTTGGTCCTTTGCACAGCAGGGTAAGAGCAGCATCCAGTTATGCAATGACAGCCCAAAGATCCTGAGAACCTGGCTGGGATGGGCTATAAATCTGGTTCCTCACGGCGTCGGGGCAGGTGGCAAGGGGATGAGCTTACAAAACAGAGCCTGGACCCTTTCCCGGGGCCAGGTCAGTGGGCTGCTCCTGAGCAAACCCTGAGGGCCTTGACGATTCTCTTTGAACCATCAGGTTCACCTTCCCACCATCCTGCCCTTCTTACCCACTTCTGGGGCTTTCTCCTAACACCCTCCATCCTGCAAAAGCTTTCTCTTAAATCCCCTAAGTCAGAGTTTCTCTCTATAGCTGTTCTTTTTTTGTTTTTTTAGCAGTTTGATAATGATGTGCCTTGGTGAGATTTCCCTTGTGTTTATCCTGCTTGGGGTTCATTCATCAACTCTGGAACAATTTCAACCAATACTTATTCTAAATGGTTTCAGTATTCCTTCTATCCCAACAACTGTGTCTCAAAGATGGTCTGCAGGGGACCACCTGGGAGTGTGTTAACCACACCCCACCCAAATAAGAATCCCCTGGGAGCCTGGGAGTCTGTGTTTTGAACAAGTTCC
Source organism: Balaenoptera acutorostrata (assembly GCF_949987535.1). NCBI lineage: Eukaryota > Metazoa > Chordata > Mammalia > Artiodactyla > Balaenopteridae > Balaenoptera > Balaenoptera acutorostrata. The sequence continues at coordinate 68,424,378 of NC_080073.1, read as the reverse complement.
TGGCTGAGTCTTAGGTCTACTGAAGGGAGATCACTTCAAAGAGACTGTGAGTGCTCCAGCTGCAGGGCCTGGGTGTCACTCCTCTCTGGGTCCCCAGTCCCTGCAGGGCCTGATTGTTGAATGGAACCCTCAGCTGCAAGGGTTTCTCTTCGTTCACTGAGTCAGCAAGATTGGTGCCACCTGCCTCCCCAGGTTACTGAAGCCCAAAGCTAAAAGGATGACCACTGGACTCATGAATTTCAGGTACCAGTCAGCAGAGGAAAGAGACTCTTTGGGGGCTTTAAGGGGCTCCCCCAAATCCACCAAGGAGGCCTCCGGGGAAAGCACTCCTGCTGACTTAACCACGCAGGACCTCTGTTCTCTGTAAAATGCAGGTAAACATTTCTGTGTGGAGGGCTGGGTGAGGGAGTCAGCCTCAAAAGTTAGAAATTCTGGGTGACAGGCTTAATTCACTTTGGCGTTAGGAGTAGAGGGAGAAAAACAAGTGAGCAGGTTAGAAATGATTCTTTGCAAGCTACTTCCTAGAAAATATACAGAGAAGCAGACAGATAATGTACCAGACTAGTAAACAAGCACACACATTGTGTGCGTTTTCCATCAACTTTACTGAGGCATAATTTACATAACAATACAACACACCCATTTAAGTGTACAGTTTCATGAGTTTTGACAGATGTGTTTGCCTGGGTAACCTCTATCACAACACAGGTCATTTTCTTCACTCTAAAAGTTTCCTTGTTCCTCTTTGCAATGTCTCCACCTGGCCTGAGCAGCCCCTAATCTGCTTTCTGTTACTTTGCATTAGTTTGGTATTTCCTAGAATTTCAAATACATGGAATCACACTCTTTTGCATCTGGCTTCTTTTGCTCAACATAATGATTTTGAGATTTGTCCCTGTTTTTGCATGTATCAGTAGTTTTTTCCCTTTGATTGCTGTATTATATTCCATCACATGGCTGTACCACTATTTGTTATCCCTTCTCCTGTGGATGGAGATTATCATTGATCGTAGTTGGAGGCTAGTATGAAAAAGTTGCTCTGAACACTCTTGTACAACTCCTTCTGTGAACACACGTTTTTGTTTCTCTTGGGAGCAGAACTGCTGAGTTATATGGCAAGTGTATGTTTAACTTCAAAAGAAGCTGCCAAACAGTATTCCAAAGTGGCTGTATGTTCCCACCAGGAAAGGATGAGAGTTCCAGTTGTTCCACAGCCTTGCCAGCTCTTGGTATTGTTGGTCTTTTTCATTTTAGCAGTACTGGTTAGGTGTGTAGTGGTCTCTCACTGAAGCACACATATGCCCACCTCTCCAACTCTTCTGGGACCAGTGCCCCTGCCCCACACTTCTCCTTAGCCACTCTGACCATCTCTCTGTTTCTCCCATGTACTGAGCTTCTTTCCTGGAATTCTCATCCTCTCAAAATTTCCATAACTGGTTCCTTCTCACGATTCATTTCTCAGAACAAGTGTCACCTCCTCAGAGGCCTTTCCTTACCACCCTCTCTGTTGGTGTCCTCAACACTTTTGATCATATTACTCTGTTTGTTTTCTTTGTAGCAGTGAGGCCTATCTGAAAGAATCTTATATGTTTGTCTACTTGTTGACCGTCTGCCCCATAAGAACGTTAGCTCCAGGACCAACGGTATTTTGTCTGTTTTGTTTACCTAGAATCTGATAGATTGTAGTTGTTCAATATATATTGTTGAATGGATTTGCAGTCCAAAGTGGATGTTCAATATATTGGTCTTTGAGGTCTTGGGAACTAAAGGGTATGCATATCAACAACAACAAAAATATTTAGGGACTTCCCTGGCAGTCCAGTGGTTAGGACTCAGTGCTTCCACTGCAGGGGGCATGGGTTCCATCCCTCGTTGGGGAACTAAGATCCCGCATGCTGGGTGGCGTGGCCAAAACAAAACAAAACAAAAAAAACACAAAGGAAAAATATTTAAACCATAAATTATTTTTATTGCCTGGAGCAATTTGATTTTGCATGTAAATATGCTTAGAAACCTAAAAATACAGGAAAATAGAAAGAGGAGGAAAATCAACCATAGTTCCACCAAATTACTGCAGTTTTTTCTTTTTTTAAATTTTTTAAAATTTATTTTGATTTATGGCTGTGTTGGGTCTTCATTTCTGTGCGAGGGCTTTTTTCTCTAGTTGCGGCAAGTGGGGGCCACTCTTCATCGCGGTGCGCGGGCCTCTCACTATCGTGGCCTGTCTTGTTGCGGAGCACAGGCTCCAGATGCGCAGGCTCAGCAATTGTGGCTCACGGGCCTAGTTGCTCCGCGGCATGTGGGATCCTCCCAGACCAGGGCTCGAACCCGTGTCCCCTGCATTGGCAGGCAGATTCTCAACCACTGCGCCACCAGGGAAGCCCCCATTACTGAGGTTTTAAAATGTAAATCATTTAAAATTTTTAACTAGGTTTAAAATTTTGATTTTTTAAAGTTAATATTAACTTAATTAAATAATATTTCAACATGGAAAAAAATTCAAACAGTATATCCTTCTGGAAAAAGCTACTCATATACAAACATAGCTATATCTATCTGAATTTTTTCCAAAAATAGTACCATACTGTATACATTGCTTTGCACCTTACTTTTTTTGTTTAGCAATTTATCTTAGAAATCATTCCACATCAATATGTGTATTGGTTAAGATTACGTTCAGCTGCAAATGATGGAAAATTCAAAATATCAGTGCCTTGCAAAATTAGACATCGATTTCTCTCTCATTAATGAAATCCAGGGTTAAGTAGCCAGGCAATACTAGGACTACACAATTATCAGGGACCCAGATTCCTTCTGTCTTTTGCTATGCCATACTCAACATGGGGCTTCTACCTCATGGTCCCATATGGCTGAGTTCCAGCCATTACATCTGCATCTAGCCAGTAGAAAGAGGGAAAAAAAGAGAGGGACATCCTTCCTCCCATTAAGGACACTTCCTATGACATTTTTGCGCAGCTCCCACTAGTCAGAACACAGGGACACACCTAGCTGCAAAGGAGGCTGGGAAATATATTCTTTGTTCCAGGTAGCCATGTACCCAGTTCAAAAAGCAGAGGAGAAGAGGAGAATGGATATTGGGGGATGACTAACAATCTCTGCTACAGTATACATAGATTTACCTTATTTTAAAAAATGGAATGTTTTAATAGCCACCTGTCCAGTGGAAAGTAGGGGCCACTCACCAGACCTCCTGTCCTGCATTTCCAAATTGAAGTCTCCCTTAGGTGTGTGATTGATTGAGCTATGATCTAGCTGCAAGGGAGGCTGGGAATTTGAGTTCTGACTTCCAGGTTGAGAGGCAAAATTCATGATAGGAGGATTTCCCCAAATATAGAAATGCCATTTAGAATTTGGATCATTCCTCTCATCAAAGACAACTATATACATTAGACAAATATTTTCAAATCTTAAAAGCATCAAAAATCTAACAAGGTAGTGAGGAATTACTGGACCAAGATACATGAAATGATAAGAATCCAGAGGGATTAGAGTTACCAGATAAAATATAGGACTCCCAGTTAAATCTGAATTTCAGATAAACAGCAAAATATTTTTTTAGCATAAGTACGCCCATGCGATATTTGGGACATAGTGATACTGAAAAATAATTTGTTGTTTATTTGAAATTCAAATTTAACTTGATGTCCCCATATTTTTATTTGTTAAATCTGGCAACCCTAACGGAGAAGTGAATCCAGCATTTGGGGCTGCTTTTACCCAAGGGCATTTGCCAATCTGAGTCATCAGAGAGGCTGAGCTGTGCTTTGGAAAGCTTCTTAGGACTACAGGCACAAAATTGGAGTTCAGGGCCTACCAAGGTTGTAGACTCTGATAAACTACCCTTGTGGTAGGCTATTACTTTGATGACCCCCAATGAACCATGACTATTGGTCTTCATGCCCTGTGTATTCTCCTGACTCTGGGTTGGCCCTGTGATCCACTTTACCCAATAGAACATGGTGCAAGTGATGTTGTGCTGGGCCTGGTTCAAGCCTCAAGAGGGCAGCTTCCATATTTTGGCTTTGGGAAGCCAGCTGCCATGTAAGAACTCCTACTACCCTAAGAACTGGGACCTAACCAAGGAATCGGTGACACGTTCCCAACTAGATTTCAGAATTGCCATGGACCTGTGGCTGCCATGGGCCTGCCATTTCCTCCTTTCTGAATAGGAATATTTATTGGGATTTTCCTTCCTCTGCCTCACCATTACCTGTGGGGAGCAGATGACTTGTCTCTCTAATTCAAAAGTCGTCAGATTCAGAGGAGAATCCCTTGAGAAACCTCATTCATGCGTGGACCTGATTTAGATGATGAAATTATGGACTTCAAGCTCAATCTTGGTAATGGGGTGAGATCTGGGGGTCTTAAGAGGTGGTGAGTGTATTTTGCATGTGGGAGGAGGTATATCACTAGGGGACAGAGGGCAGATTGTAATAGATTGTTACTTCGGTGGGCCCCAGTGAACCATGCACCGTGGTATTCACATCATTATTAGTTCCCTCCCCTTGAATCTGGACTGGCCCATGACCTGCTTTAACCGACAGAACATGGTGGAAATGACGCTGTCAGCTCCAGGCCTAAACCTTAAGAAGGCTTGGCAGCTTCCACATTTGCCCTTTGGAGGAAGCCAGCCGCCATGTTTGGAAATCCAGTTATGCAACTCAGTGGTTTTAATGCATTCACAGAAATGTGCAACCTTCACCACAGTCAACTTTAGAACATTTTCATCACCTCAAAAAGAAGCCCTGTACCCTTTACCTATTATCTTCCTATCCTTCCTTCCCCTACACTCCCAGTTCTAAGCAATCTCTAATCTGCTTCCTGTCTTCTGTCTTCCCTTTTCTGGACATTTCATATGAATGGAATCACATAATATGCAGTCTTTTGTGACTGGCTTCTTTTACTTAGCATAATGTTTTCAAGGTTCATCCACATTGTAGCATCTATCAGTACTTCATTCTTTTTTATGGCCAAATAATGTTCCATTGTATGGATATACCACATTTTGTTTATCTATTCATCAGCTGATAGACATTTGGGTTGTTTTCACCTTTTGGCTATTATGAATTTATGCTGATATATACATTGGTGTACAAGTATCTGTTTGAGTCTTTGTTTTCGATTCTTTTGGGTATATACTTAGGAGTGGAATTGCTGGGTCATATGGTAATTCTTTGTTTAACATTTTAGGAAGTGCCAAACTATTTTACATTCCCACCAGCAATGCCCAGGGGTTTCAATTTCTCCACATACTTACCAACACTAGTACCCTTGTGGAAAATCAGTTGACCACAAATGTATGGGTTTACTTCTGGACTCTCAATTCTATTTCATTGATCTAGTATATATCATTGTCAAGGATATGTCTACCCCGTTCTAATACCAGGTGTTGATTACTGTTGTTTTATAGTAAATTTTGAAATCAGGAAATGTAAATCTTCCTACATTGTTTTTCTTTTTAAATATTGTTTTGGCTATTCTGAGTCCCTTGCAATTCCATATGAATTTTAGAATCAGCTTGCCAATTTCTATAAAGAAATCAACTGGGACTCTGATGGGATTGCACTGAATTTGTAGATCAATTTGGGGAGTATTGCCATCATAACAGTGTTAAGACTTTTGATGCATAGGATGTTTTTCCAATTAGTTAAGTCCTTAACTTCTTACAACAATGTTTTATAGTTTTCAGAGTATAAGTTTGGCACCTCTTTTGTTAAATTTGTTCCTAAGTATTTTATTCTTTTTGATGCTATTATAAATGGATTTTTTCCCTTAATTTTATTTTTGGATTGTTCATTGAAAGTGTATAGAAATACAATTGCTATTTATTATTGATCTTGTATCCTGCAACCATGCTGAATTCATTTATTAGTTCTAACAGGTTTTTGGTGGATTCCTTAGGATATTCTATACACAAGATCATGTCATCTGTGAATAGAGATAGTTTTACTTTTTCCTGTCCAATCTGGATGCCTTTGTGTGTGTATGGATGTGTCTTTTATTGAAGTATAGTTGATTTACAGTATTATATTAGTTTTAGACATACAACATAGTGATTCAGTATTGTTATAGATTTTACTCCATTTGAAATTATTGCAAGATAATAGCTATGTTTCCCTGTGCTGTACAATATATCCTTGTTGCTTATCTTTTTTTTTGTTGTGTTTTTTGTTTTGGCCACACTGTATGGCATGGACCAGGGAATGGAACCCATGTCCTCTGCAGTGGAAGCACAGAGTCTTGACCACTGGACCACCAAGGAAGCCCTTGCTTATCTATTTTATATGTAGTGGTTTGCATGTTAATCCCATACCCCTATCTTGCCCCTCTCCCCTTCCCTCTCCTCTGGGGTAACCACTAGTTTGTTCTCTATATCTGTAAGTCTGTTTCTGTTTTGTTATATACATTTGCTTGTTTTATTTTTTAGATTCCACATAGAAATGATAACATAGAGTATTTGTCTTTCTCCATCTTACTTATTTCACTAAGCATGATGCTCTCTAGGTCCATCCACATTTGTTACAAATGGCAGAATTTCATTCTTTTTTTATGGCTGAGTAATATCTCATTGTGTATATCTATCTATCTACCAACCACATTTTCTATTTCCATTCATCTGTTGATGGACACAGGTTGCCTCCATATGTTGGCTATTGTAAACAATGCTGCTATGATCATTGGGGTGCATGTATCTTTTTGAATTAGTGTTTTCATTTTCTTCAGATGTATACCCAGGAGTGGAACTGCTGGATCATATGGTAGTTCTAGTTTTAGTTTTTTGAGGAACCTCCATACTGTTTTCCATAGTGGCTCCACCTTGGACGCCTTTTAATTTCTATTTCTTAACTAATTGCCCTGGCTAGGACCTCCAGTACAATATTAAATAGAGGTGGCAAGAGTGGACATCCTTGTCTTGTTCCTTGTTTTGTTTTCTGGGAAAAGTATCTAGTTTCTCACTGTTAGGCACGATATTAGGTGTGGGTTTTTGTAGATGTCCTTTATCAGGTTGAGGGTGGCTGCCTGTCTTTACAAATAAAATCTTATTGTTAAATAGCCAGGCCATTCATTGATGTGTTGTCTATGTCTGTTTTGTACTATAATGACAGAGTTGAGTAGTTATGATAGAGACCATATGGCCTGCAAGCCTAAAATATTTACCATCTGGCCCTTTAAGAAAAAAATCTACTGACATCTGTTTTAAACTGCTAAATTTGGGGACAGTTTGCTATGAAACAATATATAACCGAAAAAAAACCTCCCCATCTTCAACTGGGACCTCAAAGATCTGTAGCACTGAGTAAGGGGAAACCATAAATGAACAAACCCTCCCACAGACTCTAGTCTAGCTTCAAGTTATCAGAGAGGCTCAGAAAATCCGAAGCCCCTGAAATTGGGTTAAGGTGATCCTAGCTTGCTGGTGTCCCAGGATGCCTGCAGAAACAAATGGAAATCCTTTCTGGAGGAAGATAGTATCATCAATGTCTCAAATGATTTTTCAAATACAATGTCCAAAACATAACCAGGTACATGAGGAGATAAAACAACATGAGGAAGAACCAGTAGGAAAAACTGACAATGGAAGTGGACCCCCAGGGACTCCAGATTGTGCTCCTCCCCCCACCAGGGACACAGACCCTAAAACAACTATACTTACTATGTTTAAGGAGAGAAAAGCCAAGCTTGAAAATTAAGTAGGGCACTAAGGGATATAAGAAGTGACATAGCAGATCTGAAAAAGAACCAGATAGAAATTCTAGAACTAAGAAAAATAGAATAACCAAATTTAAGAGCTCAGTGGATGGGTTTAAGAGGAGAATTTTTTTTAAAAAACTGAAGAGAGAATTAGTGAACTGAAAGAGTCAGAAGAAATTTTTAGAACAAAGCATGGAAGGACAAAAGATAGAAAATACAGAAGAAAGGGATGTAGTGAGAAGGTCTAATATATATTTCAACTGGGGGCCCAGAAGGAAAGAGGAAAATGTACAGAAAGAGTATTTGAACATACAATGGCTGAGAGTTTTTCAAAATTGATGAAAAACTATTTAAAAGGTGATAGCCATGAAATGACAGATATCCATTCCATCAGGTGTTCTGACTCTTAAAATCCTTCATGTACAAATCTACATTTGAAAGGATTCTGAAACTGACATGCAGGTAGCTCTGAAGTGGATGGAATAGTGCTTGGGTGGGCTGAGTTCAAATACAAACTCTGCCACCTCCTAGCTGTGCCACCTGGAGAAGGTTGCCAAACTTCAGTTTTCTCAACTGATAGATGGGACTGGTAATGTAGGCCTACTCCACATTGTCACTGTGAGAATCAGGTGATACAATGCATGTGAACAAACCAAGTTATTTTATTTTTTATTTTTTTGGTTGTGCAGTGCAGCTTCTGGGATCTTAGTTCCCTGACCAGGGATTGAGCCTGTGCCCTGGGCAGTGAAAGTGCAGAGTCCTAACCACTGGACCACCAGGGAATTCCCTATGCCAAGTATTTTAAATGAGATATGGTTCGAGCAGTATCACAAGCATTCCTAGGGGCATTAACAGTGGCAGGTAAGATGGGCAAATAATTTGCTGGTCCCATCACAAAATAAAAATGTGGGCCTCTTGTTAAAAAATTATTAAAAATTTCAGGACAGTAACAGCAGAGCATTAATCCGAGCACAGGTTACACTCCCATGAAGCCAGCTGTGGTGACAGGCCTTGCAGAGGACTCCTGTGCGCACGAGGAAAGGGTTGCTCATCTCACACCCAGGTGTCTGCAGCCGTAGCCCACGTTATCTTTGCATTCTGAAGGGCAGCAATACTTAGGGAAATTACAAGCACGCGTGTTTCCAAATGCTGAGGCAGGCAAGTGCAGTGACCGGAGTGGTTTTCTGAGAGAGTGGGTGTGGCCAGCCAGGCTGCCATCGGAACTGTGGAACTGACTGTTCCCCACAGACTCTGGCCTAGAAAAAAAAAAAAAAGTCTGCAGCTGTATCTACAGGGCCTGTTGTTTGCTGCGGTGTGTTACAACACAGCCTGGCAGCCTCCCGGGTCTTTCTGTCTTCCTCCTGGAAGAGCCTGGTCCCAGACCATGTGACATGGCCACACAGCCCTGCAGATTTGCCCACACTGTTCCTTGCTGTTCCCTCAGTTACTAGGCTTTTCCAGGTCTGCATTCTTTTTGCTCCTGCTATTCCCTCCTCCCCCCCACCCCCCAGGGGAGTTCCTTTCCTTCCTCTTCCACATCTGTCAGTCTGGCAAAAACACCATCTTTTAATACTTATCTTTTAAGACTCAGCTCTAGAGTCACCTCTTCCAGGCCGTTCCTGACTCTCCCAGGAAGAGCGAACTCCCCTCTCCTTGGAGTCCTCCACTGGCCTATGCATAGCCACTCCCTATGCAGACATCTGTCACAGTCTCTGAAACATAAGGAGCACTGACATGCAATGTGGATGTCACTGTCTTTTAGGCTGAAGCCCTTAAGGGCTGGGACAGTGTCCTCTCACCTCTGTATACCCTGCACACAGCACAGTGCTTAATACTTGCTGTTAAAAAGCATAGTAGATGCTTAATCAACTGGTGTTAGTATGCAGAGTAGTTTTAATCACCATTGTCTTACTGAATTAATGCACAAATAAATTGTTTCAGTGACTCTCCCTGGCATCTGGTAAAAAGGGAAGCTTCTAGGCACTGAGACAGGGCCTTTGCCCTTGACGAGGTTTCAGTGTCAGCTCTAGTGGTTATTTCTGCAGGCAGCACCTCTTGAAGGCAGTGATGGTGATTTGTAGAAGCTTGTCATCAGTACCTAAATGACCCAGGTGATATAGCTTAGACAGCAGTTGTGGAGCTAGGAGATGTTAGGTTTCCATAGGTAATTAATAAGCTCCATAGCTATGGGACTTCAGGTTTCTGTTTCCTCAAAAATGAGATTAAGCTAGCTATTCCCTAAGGCCCAGGTGGCTAGCTCAGTCCCCTCATCTGAATCTCTGGGTGGCCATTTCATTGGAGGGGCCTGAGCACCTCCTGAAGCCGAGTTGCTCAGCAGGCCTACCCTTTCGCAGGTGGCAGAGAACACAGACATCTTTTAAGTCCCTTTGCTGTCTCAGTCACCTGGGATCTCATGTTTGAAAGGTAGAAAGCCACAGGAAAGCGTAGTCTTCACAGTCCCTGAGTGTCCAGAGGGAAGTGCTATGTGCTATGTGCTATGGTTCTCCAGGTGGGATTTTCCCCAGTTCCAAATGGACAACTTTGAGTTCCTGGTATTGTTTCCTGGGGCTAACCTCACACAAACAAGCCTGGTCTGTCACTCTCCATCCTCAGGGCAGGCCTAGTGGGCAGACAGGAGGGCAGACCTTTCAGAGAGAGATCCGTATGTTTAGTCAACTAGCTTCTTTAGGCATTAGTTTTCCCGGAGATAAGGGATGGTGTGAGGGGGTGTCGGTCAGTTTCCTCCATCCTTTCCCTCCAGCCCCCACAAAGGGCAAGGGCCAGACACGTGGGCTGGCGTGGAGAGGCGGAGGTTACACCAAGGCGGAGGTGCAAATGGTCGGGGGCGGGGCCTTATTTGCATGGACGGCGCGCGGCCGCCAATCCGGACAGGCGGAGCGACAGCCCGCGCGCCTTTTGGGGGCGGACTGACAGCCCCGGGGCCCTATGGGAGGCGGGTCCTGCGGCCGGCGGAGGTGGGACGGCGCCGGGCGCTGCCCGGGGGATTCGGGCCGGTTCGCGGGCGCTGCCAGTCTCCGGTGGCGGCGTCCGGCGCGCGGGCGGCCTGCTGGGCGGGCTGAGGGGCCAGCGGCTCGCGGGTTAGGCGGAGAGAGACAGAGCAGACGAACAACCGCGGCGACAGGTACTGGCTCCATGGCCGCAGGGATGGGGAGTGTGGTCGCTAAGCCCAGGGAGCCGAATTCCCTGCTTCGCGGTCCGGCCGCCGCTGCGCCGCCTCCCCGCCCCCTCACGCGGCTCGCCAGCCCGGGAGCGGCGCGTCGGGGCCAGGGGAGCCTGGGGAGCCCCCAGGCGGGCGCGCCGGAGGGCCCTAGCTCCACTGCGGGGCTCCTCTACGTCCCGCCGGGCCGCGGGGCAGGGGCTCCCTCCCGGAGGCTCGGAGCCGGCGGCTGCTGGAGCGGCTCCCCGCCCCCCGCCGCGCTCTCTCTCTCGGAGGCGAGGCCGGTCGCGCCCGCTGGTCCTCACCCGGCTTTTGTTTCCCTCCCGGGGTGACAGGTCCCGGCTCCCGTCCGCGGCCCCCGACTCGCCCGAGGCCCGGGGCCCGTGACCGCGGCAGCCCGGAGCAGACGGCGGGACCGGCGGAGAGCCGGGCGGCGCGTGAACAGCAGCTGCCGCGGGCGGGAGAGAAACTTCGCTTTCCGGGGCCCGGGCGGCGGGAGAAGTGGAGCCGGGGTGAGCCGTGCACCGGGACGCCGCGGGCGCGATGGAGCCGCGCTTACCTGGCGGGCCAGCCGAGAGTGAGGATAACGGAGCGTCCCGCCGCCGCCGTCCTGGCTTTCGGTTTGCGCTCCCCGGGCGGTGGGTGTGGATGCGCGTTTACCGCCTTCACCTGCCGCCCAGGGACCAGTGACTGGGAACAGCATCCCCGCTCTCGGCCGCTCGTAGAGGGTGCGGGTGCGGCGCCGTTCTAACAGGTGATAATCCTAGTGCCAGGTGAAAGCCAGTGAAAAGTTGTTTCAGAGCTCAGTATTCAGTTCACTCCGGGACGTTATAACGCCTTCTCCCTTAATGATTTCTAAAAAGGTGTGCTGGCCGCAGTATAGGAGTCAAAACTAGTATTGATTGGAAAAAAAAGAAGGTGGGGTGGGGGCGCGTATTGTCAGCGTGTAGATTGCCTTCTTTCCATTGACTTGCCGGGAGGAACATCTTTGTAAAAATCGGTTTCTGCAGTGGTGGCGAAAGCATGCATAGTAAGGTACAGGTTGTAAATGGAGAATGCAGAACTCTAGATATCCTTCAGTGTGGCTCAGAGCAGCGTGTACAACGTTTGGCCGCCATTCAGTAAATTCTTCATGAAGCAGTTTGAGCTCGTGGTTTTGGATTTACTTTACAGGAGTAGAATAAGGCTTAGCGTTGAATGGGAGCTTTCTTTGCCTCTCTGAGGGCTCACAGGATTGTTTATTTTCATTGTCTTCCCGTTTTGTTAGATTGTAGACAAGGGAAAAGTTAAGGCATATTTTGTCAGTATTTTGAGTAGTCTGTGGGAATTCTCCCGCACCCCACCCCGCGCCCCACATAAGAGTTTGTTTGTTTTGTTTTGTTTTTCAAGGATAGAGTTGAAAAACTTCTTGTTCTTGTGGGAAATTTTTATTTGTTATACTTTTCACTTATTTTCTGTTTCTCTCTCTCCCATCTGACCTCACTTAACAATCTACAATTATGGCCCTGACCAATTTAGGGCATCTATAGAAAAAAACGTTTTTAAATAATGTATAATTACTTTAAAATATATTATGAAGGTTATTAATAACATTCATTTGTGAGGAACAATTGATTTAGATTACTCAGTTATTTTCTTCTAATGTGTCTTTTTTTATATCTATGCTGGGTATGATTTGTACTTAAGAGATGTAAGTTTAACTTCTTAAGGACAGTTATTTTAATTATGCTACTTTATTAGTGTTTCATTGAATGGTAATTTTAGTTACTTACATAGCTAATTAGTAATACCTTTTAAAGGTGAACTCTTTAACCAATAGTCTAGTTGTGACTATTTGGGATTTTTTAAAAAATCAAAGATGGACTTTATAAAATGTTTTATTTCTCTAAAACAACAGGCTTACATGCTGTGAGGTCTTTGTCTTTCCAATATTTAACAAAACAAGTGTGTTTCTGAATCTTCAGTTTTTTTTAGTGATGGGAATTTTGCGTGAATTTCTTTTTTAAAACATGATTTTAACCAGTTCAACATGAACATTTTAAAATATTGGATTAGGCAACTAGTGAAATCTTCAATTTTCTGTTTACCCTTGGATTGGAAAAGGATACATATTTTAGGTTCTTTTGTTTCCTAAAGGCTTCTTACCTTAGAACCAGTCTAGAGAAGGAAGAGCATCCTCTTTCTATAGCTGTAGAAGAAGTTATTGCTGTTGAAAGCTGAGTTGGCTTTTTGATGTTTAGTGAAGGTAGATTGAACAGTGACTCGTGCAGAGTGGGTTTTATTCTGTATAAGTAGTTCTAAGGAATCTTATGAGACTGGGGTTATGGGTGATGTATATAATTGTCCTTTAAAGTGTATAGGAATATATTAGTTTAACTACTATGTGTAATTAGAAGTTTTATAGTCATTATCCTATAATGATGCTTAAATATACCACATATCATAAATTAAAGCTATATTTCTTAGTTTTATTTACGTAAAGCATATTTGGGGAACTTTAACTATAAAAGTGCCCTTTAATTAAAAGACCATTTTCAAATTCAATTTTTACATATTTTAATTACAGATTGTTGTCCACTTTAACTTGCGGTAGACCATATCATAAAACTATCAACCACATTACAGTTTCAAAATTAAGCATAAGTTGAATTCTTGCATCTACACAATAAATGTTGGGAGTGTTTTTAAGTCACTGACCCTCAGGTGTGGCTCCTTTTTAGTTTGGGGGTGGGCAAATATTTTTGAATGAATAAAGCTACAAAAGAACAGGGACACATATTAAACCAGCTAAATTTGAGGGTAGATCACATGATACTGTTAGACATTAATACTGCTTTATTTAACAGTAGTATGCATGCTGTATCTGTCATTAAGAATATTTCTGTAGGCCTTTAATATAATTTTCCACAATTCCTAACAAAGAATCTATACTGTATATATTTTGGCATACTAAATTCTGTAATTATTTTATGCTGAACAATTAAATATTTTATACATTTTATAATTCTAAGACTGTGTGAACTTTCTAACCTAGCTGATTAGTAATTAGATTTTGTTTTTTCATTGTTTTACATTCTGAATTTTTTTACAGTGCATTTTTAACTTCTGACATTATGTCTCCAAAAGTGTAAGGAAAATTAAATCTACACTCACCAGAGATTAGGTGGACGTTGGTAGGTAAATCACGTAACTATTGATTTAAAAACAGTAGCCACGGGACTTACCTTGGTGGTGCAGTGGTTAAGAATCTGCATGCCAATGCAGGGGACACGGGTTCGAGCCCTGGTCCGGGAATATCCCACATGCTGGGGAGCAACTAAGCCTGTGCGCCACAACTACTGAGCTGCACTCTAGAGCCCGCGAGCCACAACTACTGAAGCCCGCACGCCTAGAGCCTGTGCTCCGCAACAAGAGAGGCCACCGCAATGGGAAGCCTGCACACCACAACGAAGACCCAATGTGGCCAAAAAACAAACCAACAAACAAATAAATAAATTTAAAAATAAATAAATAAAAACAGTAGCCACTTAAGTGTGGGTTTTTTTTCTTTTGCAAATAAGATGTTTATTGTGTAAAAGACAGTTCTGCCAAATGAGACAGGTTAAAATAATTTATAGTAGGACCTTGTGTAACAAGTTACTAAGGATATTTCAGTAGTATTTGAAACACTAAAACTCAAGTACTCAAAATAATTTGTTCCTCATCGTTTGTTATGAGACTTGACCTGTATTCAGCTGAAACTCAAACATGTAAGACTATAATCCTTTAGTGGGCCATATTCATTTGCTTATTTTACTATTCTAGTCTTTTGGAAAACATCTGGTTAATAAGAGTGAAGGACCACCAGAGGGAGTATAGGGTCTACACATTTGGTATACCTGTTTTCTATTCTTGATCTAGAAGAAAAACATTTTAGAAAGTAGGAATAAAATTTTAGTTCTCTAACACAATCAGGCAAAAGGTATTGAAAGTTGGGAATTGTAGCTGTTTGGAGCTGCTGTCATTTTTGTAACACTTAGTTAATCAAGGTTTTTTTCTTTTTAGAAAAAGGTGTGGTTATTAGAAAAATGAAAATTATGTATTTTCAGAGTTAAATAATGGGTTCTTAAGTAAACAGTTCCGCACCTGTGAAAGTTAGGGACTATCCAAATGTTAGGAATGTTTTTTAAGATTAAAAATATAGGGGGCTTCCCTGGTGGCGCAGTGGTTAAGAATCCGCCAGCTAATGCAGGGCACACGGGTTCGAGCCTTGGTCCGGGAGGATCCCTCGTGCCGCAGAGCAACTAAGCCTGTGTGCTACAACTGCTGAGCCTGCCCTCTAGAGCCCGCCAGCCTAGAGCCCGTGCTCTGCAGCAAGAGAAGCCACCGCAGTGAGAAGCCCACACACCGCAGCTAGAGAGAGCCCGTGCCCAGCAACGAAGACCCAACGCAGCCAAAAATAAATAAATAAACTTATTTAAAAATATATATATATAGTACATTTGAATTGTATGGTCTTGAAATTGCTCATTGTTTGGAAGGAAGAATAAAAGATGGAGAAAGATCAAAGGCTAGAAGAGGGATTTTTTTCCCTTTTGTAGTTGCAAACCCTTCCTAAAGCAGATGACGGTAAATTTCTGGAACCGTTTGTAGTGTTCAGCCTCAGTCTTGGCAATTTATGTATGATGTTAAATAAGGAGCCACTCCTAGTCCCCTGAAAATGATCATCTGATTATCAAAAACAGGCTTGGGAATTTCAAATTGATCTCATCAAAAATCAGATTTGTGTGTATGTTTCTCAATGTTCTATCTCTGGAAATTAAAGATCCTCCTCTACTGTCTGCCGAAAATTACACATAGAATTTGAAGTTTAGAATGTCTCTATCACAGACTTAATGCTGTAGTAAGTTACTTTTTGGAACGGAGGAAACATCCTAGCCTTTTTCAGAATATACAGTATTCTGAATGAGGATGAAATGGTCTTTACCCATGTTAAATATTAGCCAATGGAATTATTTCCATGTTTTTAACTTTTTAAAAAAGCAATACAGTAAAATATAATATTGAAAGCTTTTGTATTTGTCCCCTAGCATAAAAAATTATTACATGGTGGATGGTAATATTTAATGTTTTGAAATTCTAGTTTGAGAAGGGGATTTGTTATGAGAAGAATGGTATTTCATTGAAGCAAAACAGGGTACCTTACATGGAAAGAAATTTGTTTCTCTTTTGAATTAGTCTTAGGTTAAAACATAATACTTATTAAGAAAGAAAAATTGAAATGTCATCTTTCCTATCTTAAATTTACTTGCACTATGAACTTTATAAGGTCTTTTTTTTTTTTTAATGTATTTATTTATTTATTTATTTTTGTCTGAGCTGGGTCTTTGTTGCTGTGCGCGGGCTTTCTTTAGTTGCGGCGAGCCGGGGCTACTCTTCGTTGTGGTACGCCAAGTGCTTCTCATTGCTGTGGCTTCTCTTGTTGCAGAGCACAGGCTCTAGGCACCGCGGGCTTCAGTAGTTGTGGCTCGCGGGCTCTAGAGTGCAGCTCAGTAGTTGTGGCGCACAGGCTTAGTTGCTCCCCAGCATGTGGGATCTTCCCGGACCAGGGCTCGAACCCGTGTCCCCGGCACTGGCAGGCGGATTCTTAACCACTGTGCCACCAGGGAAGCCCTATAAGGTCTTTTAAAATATCTTTGTTGGTCCTAGGTGGACCTCTCAGAATCCATTTGTAGAGACACACACACATATATATACACACACACACATAAATATATACACACAGATAAAGTATCTATGCTATATATATTTGCATTATATATGAAACTGTATGTTACTATATGTATATGTATATATATAAATCAATCCATCTATCTATACTATGTGACTTCACAGGCTTATTTATATGTGAAACCTTTTTTTTTTTAAATGAAATCTTGCTACACCAAGAGGAATAAAGTATATGTACACAGAAAGACTGATAAAAATGTTCATAGCAGCTTTTTTTACAATAGTAATGAACTAATGATTCATACAGTGACATAGATGAATCTCAGAAATATTATTCAGAGCAAGAGAAGCCAAACAGAAGTATGTACTATAAGATGCCATTTATAAAAAATACAGGAACAGGCCAAACTTAGGTATGGTGATAGAAATCAGGACAATGGTTTCTGTGTAAGGGCTGTGGATGACTGGAAAGGGGCAAAAAGGAACTTTTTAGGGTAATGGAAATATTCTATAACTTGATTTGGGCATCAAGCTATGGAATTCAAGTGTACACTTTTGGGGTAAGTTTTAATTTTCATGTAATTTTTAACTTACAGAACAGTTGCAAGACCAGTACGAGGAACTTCCAGATTCACCAACTGTTGGTGTATACATTTGTTCACATTTACCCAGCTGAATACTTAAGATCCGTGCATTTTATGGTATGTAACTTACTTTCATAAGGAAAAAAAACTATAAAAATTTGTTGAAGATGAGGAGAATGACCCTGTTATCTGAAAAAAGTGAAATACCTCAATTTGAAATTAAACAATGCTTTAATAATGATGTAGGAGAAGAAAATTACTGACAGTCTTTTGTCTCTACATATATGTATCTATGCTGCTTCTCTTTGAAGGTTCATGGCAACATATTTCTGTTAGAAGAAAGAAGATCCTGAAAATAATTCAAGGCAAACTGCCAGCCAGGAAACTGCTTTATTTTGTTATCCTGTGTAAGTCACCTAGGGAATGAGACTGATACCTAGCGATAGCTTCCTGGGAATTGAAGGTAGTGATAATTCCTGTTAAGAGAGTTGCATACCTTCAGTGTGCTAGGTTTTGCACAAACGTGCAATCTTTACTGTCCTGGAACTCACCAGACAAAGAAGAGGCAAACAAAGCTGGTTGTCATTTTTGGGTGGTGTTTATAGTAGAGGGAAGGATTGGTGCTTGTAAACCATATAAACTAATCTTGATCGTAGGTAGGTGGTAAATCTAAGGTGGTGAATTTGATGCTCACTGTTAGTTTTAGGGCTGCTGTAGAGTGATTTGCTTTAAATTAAACCTATTTAAATCACAGTTTAAACTATGTCAGTTGTTTAAAACGTTCAGCTTTTTTCCTCGACTTACTATTCTATATAATCTTAAATATGTGTTCTTCACAATTTAGGATTGGGCATTATTTATGGATATTAATTTTTTAATTAGTTTTTTTGCATCCACATAAGAAATTTGCTTATTTGGTTATTTACTAGAGTGGAATATGATTTGAAGTAACAGAATGACTAGCCAGCAGTTTCAACAAATTAATCATTGCTAACTGGGGATAAACATTTATGTTGCCTTTACTAACAAAAATCATACATTTATATGGTCTATATATTTTTCTTTAACAAATATAAGTTCTTTGAAGAGAAAAATGACAAATGTCCAACTCAACCAACATGGATAAAAGGATGACTTTCTCCATTTAATAAACATATTCATGTTCCTCTGAAATGACAGGGCCTTATCTCCCTTTCATATACACTAAATTTCATTGGTCTGTTGAGCATGAATAAGACATTATTTGAAAAGTTTTTAGAATTTTGTTTTGAGTTGTCAAACCCTAACTGCAGATAGAACTTTAAAAATATCTGTAGGTAGCCTTTTTTTTTAGACTTTTTTATTATGAAAGTTTCAAACGTACACAGAACTGGAGAGAATAATAATGAACCTCCATATACCCATTCTTCAGATTTATTAATTATCAACATTTTGGTTAGTGTGCTTTTAAAAACTGATACATTCTCACAAATATTGTAAAATAGTAGTGGTATTAGTGTACCAGATTTTTCTCTCAATTTTTTTCAAAAGTTTTGTTGTAAGTAGAGAAACCTGAAAAGCAGTGTGTTTTAACTCAGAAGCTTAACTTTGGACAATCAGTAATTATGAACCTATTTTTATTCTAAGTTCCTTTCTGTCAATTCATAGCCTGGAAAAGAAAGATTAATTTTTTAGCTTTTTATTTATAATAAATTAGTCCAAATATTCTAATCTATAGAATAAGGTAGTACTGTTCATCTGGTAAATTAGATTATCTTCAAAGTGTAGTGTCTGAGGAATGCTGTTGTCTAAATGTTTTGCTGTTACTTTCTCTTTCTCTAAAAACTCAGTCATTGCTGTGCTTTTTTAGGCTCCAAATCTGTATCTTATGTCTAAACTCCAGGCCTTGCAAAACTGAGGCCCAAATTTTCGCTTATGTCTTGAAACTAAATATGTTTAAATACCATCTCTGTAGCAACTGCACACCAACACCCCCTCTCTCCACCCCCAGTCAAAACGCTTCTCTTCCTGACTTTCCTCTTTAGCTGTTTGTGACACCATTATTCTTACTGGTCATTTTTTTTTTTTTTTTTTATAGCTACTTTATTTATTTATTTATTTATTTTTGGCTGTGCTGGGTCTTCGGTTCGTGCGAGGGCTTTCTCTGGTTACGGCAAGTGGGGGCCACTCTTCATCGCGGTGCGGGGACCGCTCTTCATCGCGGTGCGCGGGCCTTTCACTATCGCGGCCCCTCCCGTTGCGGGGCACAGGCTCCAGACGCGCAGGCTCAGTAGTTGTGGCTCACGGGCCCAGCTGCTCCGTGGCATGTGGGATCTTCCCAGACCAGGGCTCGAACCCGTGTCCCCTGCATTAGCAGGCAGATTCTCAACCACTGCGCCACCAGGGAAGCCCTTACTGGTCATTTTTTACTCTTCCTTTGCTTCTTAAGCTCAGTGAGTCACTAAATCACTTTGTTTTTAAATTTATAATGTCTTTTTATCTTTTCATCCTTTTTCATTTCCACTCCAGTTGTCCTAATTTGGGTAACATGTTAGCGGGAAGTTATCCCTAATCTATAATGAACTTCATACATATCAAAATTAAGATATGTTCCTAAAGTAAAATAGAGCATTTTCTTCCCTTTCAGAGAAGGCTTCAGTCAGTCTCATAAGCAAACACATAATTTTTAAGGGCTAGGAAATCATTATATTTAAACCAAGGTGATAGAGACGATTTCCAAATCACTCAGCTCAAATAACCTGGTGAATGATGGCCAGCAGGGCCCACAGTTTATCAAGGGATATAGGCAGCAGACTTTCTTGGACCACAGAAATAGCCCAGAATGAGTTCCCTCCAGCCCAGAATATCTGCAGGTGCTTTGCAGTGGGGGAAATACTGAGTGTATATAACACATTTTAAGGACTTCTTGTGTTTTTATGGTAAAAATAAAGATCTGTGGGTTTACCCGAAAGCCCTTCTATTCCTTGTGGCATATTTCCTGACCAAGATAGTTCTTATCAAAAAGCCATTATGCCAAAAGTGACATGATACTCTTACCTCATTACTTTCCCTTCTTTTTACAGGCTCCTAGAATTGACGTTTGTCAGAAAGATAGGAAACTGAGGTTAGTTGGGAAGATATAAAATAGAAATGGGAAAATAAGTGATATCCATTCTACTTCCCACTGGCAGTCGTCCACCCTCCAGTGGTCTTGGGCCTGAGTCCTTTACAGATGGATTGTAGCTTATCAACTTGGCTTGCTTTTGGTCAGCTTATGGAGCTCTTTCTTCTTTCCACTCTTCTGGGAAATGTTTGAATTTCCTCCTGGTAGAAATCAAGACCCAATTTAAGATTACTGACTTTGGGGATAAGAGAATAAAATTTGATATTGTTTTAGATAATCCAGAATATCTGATTATTTTCTTCTATGGGAAGTAGGAATAATATGGGATTCTGAGATGCTTATGCAGAAATTAATTTAATAGTTATTAAGAGTGGAAAATGGAAGAGAAAATTACACCGTTTCTAGGAAGCCTAGTATAGTAGGCGTAGACAGGGATGAGATTCAGGAGTGTTGCTACATGATCTTGGGCAAGTTAAAGTTACTTAACCTTACTGAGCCTTATGTTAATTGTAAAATGAATGGGTTGGATTAGATAGTGTCCTAAGGTCTTTTTGCAGCTCTGAAATTCTAAAATGAGTGGTTTTTCAGGGGAAAAACTCCTGATTTATATACTCTTCCTAGTTAATGATTTTTTCAGTGATTGTTTCACCTACGTATTTTTCTGTTTCCATTAGAAGTTAGGAAAAGAAATAATTAAAAGAGTCAGCATTCGCAAAATGAATTAGATTTTAGTGTTTTCATTTATCTACATCTCTCTACTGGATTTATTCTGGACTCACTTTCACCTTCTATTTGTGTCCACTCTCCTGCTTTTCTTGCTTTTTCTTAACTTTGCTATACAGTGTGACTTTCATCTCCCTCTTTTTGCTGCTTCTTGCTACTGGTTTTTTCTAGCTGTCCATTGCCCATATTTCATTATGGACATGGAATTTGCCAAATAGACCCTTGAGTCTGAGCTACTGATAAATTAAATTTAGACATCCTAATAGTTGTCAGGATTAGTGGGATCCTTCTACTCTGTAATACAGAAACTAGAGAGATGAGTCCTAGGGTAGAGGGAGTGGGGGAAGCCTGAAGGGAGAAGGAACGGGATGGAAGAGTTTCCAAGGATTATTTAGATATTTTGATTTAAAATATAAGTTAAAATCTTCCTTAAGTTTTGATGATGGTGGCTCTGCCTGTGATATCACAGTTTGGTCCTGAAGTCTTAGTGCACTGTGAGTTTCATGAGGGCAGCAGCTGTGCCTCTAATTCTGAATCCTTGGTGTTCAGCATAGTGCTGCAGAGTAAGTGAAAGTTGAACTGAGTTGTTGTTAGGACTGATTCTTTCTTCAGGGTGTTTTGTGGTTGGCTGGAGATTAAGATTCTGGTTAGACCCTTAAGTAAGACTGTCAGCACCACTTTGTGATATGGGACAAGATATGTAGCTTCTCTCTAAGCCTCAGTTTCCTCATCTATAATAATGGGAGGTGCAGGCAGTATGAATACCTACCTAAGGGTTGTGAGGAATAAATGAGACAATGCATATAAAGTACTTAGGCCAGAACCTGGCATATGTCTTCAATAAATATTAAATGCTATTATAGTTTCATTAATAAGCACTTTTGTGTTCCAGATAATAAGTTCTGTTTGGTGCTAAGTAGTGTTACAGGATAAATAAGCCAAGATCCTGTCCTTAGAAAAGATAGAACATGTGCACAAAAGATAAATAACAACCTAGGTCTTGTGGTAAGTGACAAAGGAGTGGTTTACTTAAGGTCTCAAGAGGCAGGAATAATTGCTAAGCAGGTGAGAACTTCAGGAAGGTGACAGAACTCCGCCTAAGCCTTGTAGGACTAGTTAGCAAGTTAGGAGGACAGGCTCCTTGGAGCCAGTTTGCCTGTGTTGGAATCCTGACTCTGCTACTGTGTAATCTTTAGCAAGTTACTTGACCTCCTTCCTAGGATTGTTGAGAGAATTAAATGAGCTAATACATGTCAAGTGCTTAGAATGGTGCCTCAAACATGGTTAGAGCATGATAAATTGTTATTATAAATTGAAAGAAGGGAGAAAGCATTTGACAGAACACTGAGTGACAGTGAAGGGGAGATATAGGTTTGTCTGCAATGATGAAGCCAAATGGACTGGAGGGAATAACCTGTTTTAAAATAGTGAGTGATTATGTTAGGGCAGAGTTATGAATGATTAAGCCAGGGAGTATGGCATCTTTTCCATATGTACTGGGGGAACTTGGGAAGATTTCTTGGGTTATTTGTAAAGCATTCTTGTGTGTTACAAATAACATTTCTAAGTCTGTATCTCTAGCATTTCTCACTATCTTTCCTGATGTCAGTATAACTGAAACTACTATCATACTAATTTTGACAATGAAGCTCATGATCCTCTATTCTGAACCATTATGCCTCTTTAATTTGTCCATTTGTTTTTGTAGACATGTATTTTGGGCTTTCTCTTTTTCTCTCCATATTCTAGTTGTTTACATAATTCTTATTCCTTTTCTCCAGAGTTTAGTGGGTTTCTGCTATTTTCCTCTCTGTCCTCAAAAATCCCAGTCTAGATCCTAAATCACCAAAGTCATAAAGTAGAAAGGGCCAGGGAGAGGGAAAAAGGGGGAGGAAGGTAGGGAAGTATGCTCTAGTCCACCAGTCTTATTGTACAGATGAGGACGTTGAGGTCCAGAGGAAGTAAAGTCAGGATCCACAGCTAATTAATTAATGGCCTGTACCTTTTAGAGCTAAACTAGGGCTGCTTTTTTACTGTCATCCTAGTATGATTCTTAACCATCTGGGTGGGAATTACAGTGGTATTACCAATAATCTTTCTACTAACAGCTGTCAAACACCAAGGTAAGAAATAATTTTACTGCCAGGAATAATGTGATAATAATTCACTCTATTCTTAATGAGAAGCCTGTGATCACACTTCTTGGACAGGCATTACTATTCTTAAAGTAATATTTAAAGCCAAGGCTCCAGGGCTTCCCTGGTGGCGCAGTAGTTAAGAATCCACCTGCCAATGCAGGGGACACGAGTTTGATCCCTGGTCTGGGAAGATCCCACATGCCACGGAGCAGCTAAGCCTGTGCGCCACAACTACTGAGCCTGCGCTCTAAAGCCTGTGAGCCACAATTACTGAAGCCTGTGCACCTACAGCCCGTGTTCCGCAACAAGAGAAGCCACCGCAATGAGAAGCCTGTGCACTGCAAGGAAGAGTAGCCCCTGCTCACCGCAACTAAAGGAAACCCGCGCGCAGCAACGAAGACCCAAGGCAGCCCAAAATAAATAAAATAAATTTATTTTAAAAAATAAAATAGGGCTTCCCTGGTGGCGCAGTGGTTGAGAATCTGCCTGCTAATGCAGGAGACACGGGTTCGAGCCCTGGTCTGGGAGGATCCCACATGCCGCGGAGCGGCTGGGCCCGTGAGCCACGGCTGCTGAGCCTGCGCTTCTGGAGCCTGTGCCCCGCGACGGGAGGGGCCGCGATAGTGAAAGGCCCGCGCACCGCGATGAAGAGCGGTCCCCGCACCGCGATGAAGAGTGGCCCCCACTTGCCGCAACTGGAGAAAGCCCTCGCACGAACCAAAGACCCAGCACAGCCAAAAATAAATAAATAAATAAATAAATAAATACATAAATAAAATTAAAAATAAAATAAAATAAAATAAAATAAAAAATAAAAATAAAACCAAGGCTCCAAAATGTGCTTTAGGAACAAAAGGGTTTCTTTTATTTTTAAGAGTTGTAAATTATAAATATAATAGTGTTGTAAACATAAATATCATTCTCAAAAAAAGTGGACTTCTGTTTCTGTCATGGTGGAACACAGGTTCTTTTACAGAGTGATTGATAGTCCAGTAAGATTAGCATGAAAAGTTGGGAACTATTGTACTTTCACCTCACAGCCCCCAGCCATGTACTTCTACTAGTACATAGTCTCTAAGTTTACATCTGCTTTCGTCTCTTACATTTTACCATATGCCACACATAATGGTGAGAAACTTATTCAAGCATTGTTTCCTTCTATATTGTTTTCCTCCCTGGATGCAATGTGATAGAATGTCTTTTATAAAACCCTAAGCTTAGTGTCTGGATACTCTAGTTGCTCAATAAATACTCCCTTCCGTTTTTACAGAGCACGTAATTTTTTCTCATTAATGTCAGTTCCTCATCTTCAAATCACTGTCACACTACTTTTCTTCCCTTGAAATGTCTTGTTTTAACTTTGACAAGATGCTCTCCCTGCATTTTGAAAATTTGTGTGACGTACAAATACTTTTTAGTCACTTTAAGCATAATTTTGTCATAAAATTATTTCACAGCTGGTAATCTTTTCAGGTTCTGTATTCTTTCCCATGATTAAAGAAAGAAAAAGTGGCATGAGTTACATAAAAATACCCTAGACTTCTCTGCTCATCCTGCCATATTCCTTAAAAAAAAAAAAAAAAGAAAAGAAAAAAAGACTTCTAACTGGATTCATTTTTACTGAAATATTTATTTTTCTTTATCATTTTCAAACACTGTGAAGTTGAATTGTATAATACACAAATATCTACACAAAAGAATTTTTTCCATGTCCTCAGTGCTTTGTATCAGATCACTTAGTTGTATTTCCCATGGTTTGGTTTCTTTTTCCTGTCTTCATTTTTCTGAAGGGAGAAGGGATTTTTTTCTCTCTTATGATCTGTGACTTGTTTTGTATTTAGATGATTACTCTTTATAACAAATTTTAACTTCTATTTATGCTATTAGGGGGGAAGAGAAATACTTCAAAATTAAATTTTAGATTTCTTTTTTGAGGGCTCTGTGTGTGTGTGTGTGTGTGTGTGTTTCTCTCAGCCCCTTTCTTCAGATAATATATAGGAGTTTGTTTCTGTTTTAAAATTTTTTTTATGTTGAACTGTTTTATTGTTGTTTGAAAGAAGTCTGTTAAGCTATATTTTATGAGTGGTTACTAGCCTTTCCTTGTAAATTTATATAGTAATAGTACTATAAATTCTTCTCTATATAACTATATGTTATATATACTATATATAATACTGTATTATATATGTTATATATATAATATAAATATAGTGTATATTAATACTATATACTATGCTGTATAGTATATAATAATACTATATAAATTATATAGTAATTTATATAGTAATACATTTTGCTGTTAACTTCATCCTTAGAATATTAAGTTTTTTGTAATTTAACTTCTTTGGGTATGTCTTGCAATTCTCATATGTTGAGAGAGAAAGGAACAACTGGTTTTTGTAACTTTTATATAAATTATTTGGCTGTCTTCTTCCATTTATTATCATTTTCTATTTTTTTATTTATGGCTTCTAAAAGTGAAGAGCTTTAATATTATGCATTTTTGTAGACCGTAGTCTTTGTTACAAAATGTGTTCATTTCTCTTTTCCATGTTTAATATGACTATGCTTAGGTTTTCTGTTTAATTCATGGTATATTTTTGTTTAGTTTTCGGCTGGATTTGTCAGTTTGGGTTGTAGTTTCTTTTCATCTTTGTGTTGTTTTTGTTCATTTTCTTAATATCTCATTTTATCTCCACTTAACAAACTTTTTGGTATTACCGTATACTGAATATTTTCATATGTGTGTGTGTCTATAGTTTCTAAACAAGTGTGACCGAGTTTCCCTCTTTTCTTAAGATTCCTAGGCTATTTAAATATTTTTATAGCTGTTGTCTATTTTGCATCTAAAATGCTGATAACAGTAAATAAGATTTTAGTACACTTTATGAGTTAATTTTTTATGACAATCTAGCTTTGCCAGACCAATATTGTTAGTAAATTAAAAACATTTAAAAATTACTAATCCTCCTAATCTAGTGTCCCTCATTTAGTAATTTGTTTTGATCCTTGTGTCATTTTATCAGTCTTTTATTTTGAAAACTTGCCAATGACTTTTCTAAAAGTGAATCATGAATTATGTGAAACAATTAACTTTGAAAGGGGAAAATAAATATACATTTCAGGACCTACATTTTATATAAATTGGATTAACAGATTATTCAGTGATGTAAAGATATAATCTTTTAAATTAAGTTTCTTTATACTCTATATTCTATTCATTGAAAAGATTTGATAGCTTGTAATTAAAACTAAAAAGGCAAGAAACATTAAAAACAAAGTCAGAAATTAAGCATAAATCACTTGAGAAATAATGAGCAGGATGAGGGAGTGGAAAGAAATCTTTACAGCAATAATCTGAGGCAAAATATTTTCTGTATTTGATCATTAAATTTAGCTCTGAGCTTCCTGGCAAGCAGGAGAAAAAAGGAAACAGGATGGGTTTCATAGTTATTGTCTGATAAAGAAAGCTTATCAGTTTTTCATGGGAGAGAAACTTTTTCTGAGTTATAAGTTATAAAAGGAGGTTATGTGAATTCTTAATAAGGAATATAATTTATATTTCCATCTTATAGCTTAATTCCTGCTATTGCTGTGTTAGCTGTGATATACCATTTATATGCACTGTAGTTATATTTGGTCATATTAAGTTCACATCCACTGTTGTCAAGAGTGGAAATACCATGGCTAGGGTGTGTTTATATATTGCCTCTAGAATTGTAGCCATTGACGAACAGGAAACTGAAAGCTAAAAGTTCAGGAAATGTATTGTATTTAGACTTTGTGGAAAAAATATATATGATACTTAACTACTGAAATCCATGGCTGTTTGAAGACTGAAAAATTTATGTGTGCATTTAGTTAGAGAATAATATTATGGATTCTTATAACAATGCTGTCAGATGCTTAAATATGATAATAAATACAGTATGCACATTGTGTGCCAGGAAAATTGTGCAATGCTAGAAAAAATGCAATGGATTATTATATGTGTTCAGCTATACTCTCAAGAAATAAAACAGCTGGCACAGCAGTTGAATTCTTCAAGGATATCTTATTTTCAGAGAATTACAGAGTTTTGGTTTTAGTTTTAGTTCCAGGGAAGGAGAGGTCCCTGTTTTACAAGACAGTCCATTTCACTCTTAGGAAATTCTAATGGTTAAGTTTTATTTTCTCATATTGCATTGAAGTTTGTTCCCCTGTAATTTATTAATATACTCTATAGTTTTCTTAGTGTTGAAAATGGTTAACTGATAAAAATTATTATTATTTTTAATAAAGGTGATTTTTAAACAATTTTTATCTATTTATTTATTTTGGCTGCTCCGGGTCTTAGTTGTGGCACGTGGGATCTAGTTTCCCGACCAGGGATAGAACCTGGGCCCCCCTGCGTTGGGAGTGCGGAGTCCTACCCACTGGACCACCAGGGAAGTCCTGATAAAAATTATTTTAAAAGTTAAATATATTTCAAATGCTTGGGTTTGGGGGTTTTTTTGTTTGTTTTAGGATTGTGGCATTTTAGGTGCCTCATGAAATACTACCTGTAGGAGCTTTATTTTTGAAGTTGTTTAAAAGATTTCTGTCAGAGGATAAGTGATTAAAGTATATGCTGCGTAACCTGTATTTTCTTACTGTTTCTGTACTTAGCTATTTTAACAGGATGTGATTTATATGGTTTCAACATTCTTTGAGACAGCATCAAGTTTTAGTAGCTTTTTAGAAATGGGAATTTTCTAATATTGTATTTTTGTTGCTGTTCTGTTTCAACAAAAGAGATCAGTTATGACTGTTTTCACTGCCAGTTTTATGATTTGAAGTTATAGTCACACAAAATATTCAGGGACCACATTAAATGAGAATTCTATTTATTACAAAGTTCTTTTAGGAAATTTAGCTGTATTATATGTCAGCACTTACAATCATTTTAATAGCCTCATTAAAATTAGCCTCTTTTCAGGATTGATTTGGATTTGGATCTGTTAGGGTCATGTGTTCACCTCTGAACTGTTGGGGTGGCCAAGGGGATAAGAAGCTCTGACTGGCAGAGACTGGGGATTGGGCCCACCCCAGGAGGTAAGGAGCAGTGATTCCCCCGTGGAAAGTCCCAGAATGCTGTTTGCAGCAGAGGGTGGAATGGGCTCTGGGCTGACAAAACAAGGAGTCTTGACAAGGCCAGACCATAAAGGGCCTGGTATAATGGGTTAGGGGGTTGGACTTTAGGCAGTAGCTGATCTGTTGTTGCAACAGAGGGTTCTTTTCAAGAACAACTTTTACTTCCTTCTTATTGTAGAAGAATTTAGTAAGTAAAAATAAATCAATGAAGAAAATAAAAATTTCCTATAATGTTTTTTTCTTTTGAATTTTCTTAGCTAATTTCCCTTAAATTTCATTTAACATCTAAATTACTTTTTAAATTTTGTTTATTTGAAATGGTGCTTCTTCAAGTGTTCTTTCACAAATTGTGTTTCTGTTAACTTTTTAAATTAATTATGAAGGAAATAGGAGTTAATAACATTTAAAGCCTTTGTTTTTGTTTGATGTAATTATTCTATTAATTTGTATCTATTTTATGGGAAACTGTAGGCATAATAGGCATAATGAGAACACAGACCTGGAAGTCAGAGTGGTTCTTACAAGGGAAACAGGAAAAATGGAGCAGGGACTAGGTCTGTCTTGTTCACCATTATGGCAGTATCATCAGGCACGATGCCTGACACATAGTAAGTGTTCCATAAATAGTTGCTGAATGAATGGATGAGTTTCTCATTAAGCACTTTGAGTAGCTCATATTTCCTGCACTGTGGATAATCAAGATCAATTATATTCATCCAAAGTTAAGAGTCTTTGCTGTGCTCTGCCCTTTTTTAAAAATGAAAATTGAATAAATTGATTATTTTTTTAAAAGATACGTATGTGTGTACGTACATGCACACACACACAGTACAAAAAGTAAAAATCCCTTGTTTCTTCCCCTGAATTCCATTCTCCAGAATTTGCTACTATTAATGGTTGGTATATTTTTTCTAGATACTTTCTTGCATTTACAAATGTATATGCATTTTCTTCATACAAATAGAATAGTAATTTACACTGTTGTATAACTTGCTTTTTCCCCTCTTCATGCCATTCTTAAACATCTTTCCCTATCAATTCATATATAACTGCTTCTTTATTTTTTTTATTTTTAAAATTTTTATTTATTTATTTTTGGCTGCGTTGGGTCTTTGTTGCTGCGTGCGGGCTTTCTCTGGTTGCGGTGAGTGGGAGTTACTCTTTGTTGCAGTGCGTGGGCTTCTCATTGCAGTGGCTTCCCTTGTTACGGAGCATGAGCTCCAGGTGCGCAGTCTTCAGTAGTTGTGGCATACGGGCTCAGTAGTTGTGGCTCACAGGCTCTGGAGCGCAGGCTCAGTAGTTGTGGCACATGGGCTTAGTTGCTCCACGGCATGTGGGATCTTTCCGGACCAGGGCTGAAACCCATGTCCCCTGCATTAGCAGGTGTATTCTTAACCACTGCGCCACCAGGGAAGTCCTGCTTCTTTATTTTTAATTGCTGCATAATATTCCATTGTGGAGATGTATAATAATAGTCAATTAAGGAAATTTCAATTGTTCTCCCCCTTTTTTTTTAACCATTACAACAATGTTGTGTTTAATATTCCTTCCACATATAATTTTGTTTTCTTCTGTGAGAATATCTATAGGTAATTTCCCGGAAGTGCCATTGCTGGGCTAAAGGATATTTGCACTTAACACTTTTTATAGATGTTGGAAAATTCACCCTTAAAGATAGTATACTACTTTGCACTATCATTTAAGGATATGAGGTGTTATTTTTTGATAACTACATACTTTCATTTTGTGGATTAGAAGGGTTCAGCTTTTGAAGATGAATCCTTATGGTAATTTGAGTTGTCAGAAGATGATGGATTAAGTCATATATTCCCACTCTCTGACATAAGTAGTTGAAATCAAGTGAAAGATGGTGGACTGTACTCTCTACAGACCTATAGTGTGCATTGCACTGATCCAGATGTGGAAGATTTGAGAAGTTTAGTTTTATTATGCTATTATTATGGAACTATTTTAAGTCCTTGAACTGGGGTGTGTACCGTGTGAGAGAGGTTTACTGGCAGTATGTACAGCATGAATAGAAGGGAGTAGGCTGGAGGTAGGCAGGTCAGCTGGAGGGCTGTGGTGACTCAGGAAGGAAAGGAAGAAAACCCAGAATGTGGTGATAGCTATAGAATTGGAAAGTAAGATAGTAGGAAACACAATGAACAGTTGGCAGGTCCTGTTGATTAAATGGAGAAAAATTAAAGTTGTAGGAGAATAGCCAGACAATACAGATGATAAAGTAAATGGAGAAGGAGCCAATTTTGAAAAAGTGAATTTTCTTTAAAAAATAGGGATATAAAAGGGTCCTGAAGTATTGAATATCTATAGCCAGGCAATTTGGGAGAGATTAAAAACAGGAGAAGGGAAGAGGGAGAAATTATAACTAGATCTGGAAGTTATCTTAATAGAGGTCATATTTGAAATTAAGAGTGGATGAGTTCTGGTATGAAGTGGTTGACAGGGGAAAAGCTGTTGATTGAAAACTACATTTTGAAAAGAGATACTTGCAATAATAGGAGATGGGATGAAAGAATGATCAAGGAAAGAAGAAGTAGGTAATCTGAGGAGTAGGAAAAGAATCAGGAGCAATGTTACTGGGAGCTCACCTTCATTCTTTCTCTCTACATATGATACTGTATTTACTGGATGTTTTCCAGGTAGCCACCATGTTCTTTCTTTGGTGTAATACCTCAGAAAATTTTGGTGTGAATATTTTAAAGATGGAGTCAGTTTTATTCCTGAAGTTGACTATTATACTTGAAAAAAACTCTTGGAAAAGTAGTTTTGGTGTCATGTGCTATGTTCCTTCTAGTTTCATAAAATCTTTTCATCTTGTTTTAATATCTGTGGGTCTAAAACAAGAAAAAGTACAGCTTATATTTGAATAGATAAAAGTCCAGATACCTCGTGCATTTTAACTGACCATTTTTAAAATGTTTCCTGGCGATTGAAACTTGGCTAATAACAAATGATAAGAATGCATATCTTTTTAGAAGAACATAGCGTCAATTTAGAGTACACTATCTTGGTGCTTGTCTGGATGGAGCCTATTCACTGGAAATAATCTAGAATCAAAGCCAGGAACCTGCAACTTCACTTGAGTCAGTGTGTGAAATGGTTTGAGTGCAGGCTCAGGAGTCGTTCTGCCTCGTTCCACTGTGCGCTAGCAATATTATGCCCCTGAATTTCGCCATCTGGAAACGCTAATAACAGTTCCTATATCAGGGTAATTGAGAGGATCCATCCTGGAACTTATATTCTAGTAAAGAGAGATGGGAAACTTACAGATAAATACATGTGCCGGGTGGTAAGTGGAGGAAAAAAAATGGTAGGATTGATTGCCATTGTTTCTTGCTCTTTTATATTGGGTAATAGGGAGGGCCTTTCTGATAAGAAAGTGTTTGAACAGAGACCTGACGGAAGTGAGGGAGCAAATTATGCAGCTGTTTGGGGCAAGAGTTCCAGGCAGAGGGGACAGCAAGTGCAGAAGCCCTGAGTAGGGGTATATTGAAGGGTACAGCAAGAAGGCCAGTGTCACAAAAGCAGAGTGAGTGAGAGGAGGAGCAATAGGAAATAATTTCAGAGATAGCCACTGACCAGCATGTGGGGTTTTAAGCATAAGAAGGACTGGGTTTTATTCTGTGTGAGATGGGAAGCTCTTGGAGGATTGCCAGAGAAAAATTTTTTTGAAGTCAGTCTGATTGTCACTTCTTTTCTTTAAAATGCTTCAGTTCTCTATTTCCTTTGGAATAAAGTTCAAATGCCTTATTCTGGCACACAAGGTCCTTCACAGTCAGGCCTCTGCCTATTTATTTAGCATCATCGGCCTCCTTCCCACATGTACACTTCACTTTAGCTAAATTGGATTACGTGCAGTTCCCTGCATGGGTCACGATGATTTGTGTCTTTGTGTTTTTCTGCATGCTGTTTGCCCTGGGAGAAACTCTCCTCCTCAGCTCCCATGGTCATTGGCTCTGTTTTAGAGGGTCCTCTTTGTGTTCCCAGAGCACCCTGTACCTTGTTCTGTCACCGTTCCCTCCCCTAGCCACTTTGTACTCAAGCCACATAGTCTTGGAATGTGCTGTGTTCTTTTACCAGCCTTGATTTTACTCTTGCCACACCCTTGCCGGTTGAAATTATGCCCACCCTTCAAGAGCCAGCTCAAACACTGCCGTCTTTACTTTATAAACCTTTATAAACTGCTATCTTTTCCCTACTCTCATAAATACTTCATAGCTCGGTTATACTTAATCACAGTTACCTTGAATTAAGCTGTTTCTTTGCCTTACCTCACACAAAATCCTTGGCCTTACTCATTTTCAGTTTCCACTGTAGCCCCCAGGATAGGGTCTTGTACAGATTTCACGTTCAGTAGATGCTCCAGGTATGCAGGATTCATATGATAATTAGAAAACTATTGGGTTTCAAGCTGCTAAGGACCAAAAGCAGCAAAAATGAACAGTTAAAGTGAGATGCCTATTAAATTAACAAAACAAATTTATTATAACATAATGTTGATGATGGCCTGATTACTCTGGTTCTCTCATATATTTACTACTAGTGCTAAAAACTAGTGCACCCCTTTTGAAATGTAGTTTGGCAGAATGTATTCAGGCATATAAATGTCCATGTTTTTTGAGGTGGTGATATCACTTCTAGAAGTCATCTTCAGAAAATAGCACAAACTAGAATAACAATTATAATAGCTACATCTACCACTAATGTTGATAGTTTACTGTGTGACAGGCACCATGCAGAGCCCTTTACATGCGTTACTGAATTTAATTCTCAGAATTCCAAGAGGTGTGAATACTGTTAACCTCATGTCATATATGGGGAAATTGAGGCACAAAGAAGTTAACTGACTTGCCCGAGATCATACAGCTGCTATGTTGTCAAGCCAAGATTCCTACTAACAGAATTCATACCCTTAATTATATGATATGGTAAAAGCCTAGGCACAAAACTCTTCACAGCAGTGTTACGTAGAATAGATAAGTTGGAAGCAATGTATATCATTAATTATGGTCCATCCATTCAATAGAATAATAGAAAGCTGGATAATAGAATAGATTTATTGAAATAAAATTCACATAGCATAATATTCACCCCTTTTAAAGTGTACAAGTCAGTGGTTTCCAGTATATTCACAGAGTTATACAACTATTATCATTATCCCACTTCAGAACACTTTATCACCCCCCAAAGAAATCTCATACCCGTTAGCAGTCACTCCCTATTTCCCCGTTACCCTAGGAGATCACCAGTCTATTTTCTGTCGCTATAGATTTGCCTATTCTGGACATTTCATATAAATGGAATTGTACAAAATATGGCATTTTGTGTCTGGCTTTCATTTAGCATAATATTTCATGGTTCATCCATGTTGTAGCATGTTATCAGTACTTCATTGCTTTTCATTGCTGAATAATATTCCACTGTATGGATATACCACATTTTGTTTATCCATCATTAACTAATGAACATTTGGGTTGTTTCTACTCTTTAGCTATTATGAATAATGCTGTTATGAACATTCATGTACAAGTTTTTGTGTGGACATGTTTTCATTTTTCTTGGAATTGTTGATCAAATGATAACTGTTTAACTTTTAGAGGAACTGCCAGACTGTTTTCCAAAGCAGCTGCATCATTTTACCTTTCCACTAGCAATGCATGAGGGTTTCACCTTCTCCACATCTTTGTCAATACTTGTTATTATCTGTCTCTTTGCTAATAGCCATGCTAGTGGGTATGAAGTAGTATCGCATTGTGGTTTTGAGTTGCATTTCCCTGATGACTAATGATGTTGAGCATCTTTTCATGTGCTTATTGGCCATTTGTAAATCTTATTTGGAGAAATGTCTGTTTGAATCCTTTGCCCCTTTTTTAACTGAGTTATTTTCTGTTATTGAGTTAAAGGAGTTCTTAGTATATTCTAGATACAATCTCATTATCAGATACATGATTTGAAAAATTTTTCTCCCATCCTATTGTGTTGTGTTTTCACTTTCTTGATGGTGTCCTTTGTAGCACAAAAGTTTTTAATTTTCATGAAGTCTAATTTATCAATTTTTTTTATTGCTTTCAGTTTCACATAAGAAAACATTGCCTAATCCAAGGTCAATGAAGATTGACCCCGGTGTTTTCTTCTAAGAGTTTGATAGTTTTTGCTCTTACACTGAGGTCTTTGGTCAATTTTGAGTTCCTTTTTGTATACTGTGTGAGGTGGGGTGTCCAACTTTGTAATCTTTTGCATATGGAGATCCAGCACCATTTGTTGAAAAGGCTGTTCTTTCTCCCACTGAATTTTCTTGGCACCTTTTTCAAATACCAGTTGTCCATAAGGTTAAGAGTTTATTTATCAGCTCTCAATTCTATTCCATTGATCTATGTGTCTGTCCTCATCCTCGTACCACACTGTCTTGATTACTGTCACTTTGTAGTAAGTTTTAGAACCATGACGTGAGTCCTCCCAACTTTGTTCTTTTCAAGGTCGTTTTGGCTATTTTATTCTGTTTGCTGTGAACCTATAACTGCTCTTAAAAATAAAGTCTGGGGCTTCCCTGGTGGCGCAGTGGTTGAGAGTCTGCCTGCCAGTGCAGGGGACATGGGTTCGGGCCCTGGTCTGGGAGGATCCCACGTGCCGCGGAGCGACTGGGCCCGTGAGCCACAATTGCTGAGCCTGCGCGTCTGGAGCCTGTGCTCCGCAACGGGAGAGGCCACAGTGGTGGGAGGCCCGCGCACCGCGATAAAGAGTGGCCCCTGCACTGCGATGAAGAGTGACCCCCACTTGCCGCAACTGGAGAAAGCCCTCGCGCAGAGGCGAAGACCCAACACAGCCATAAATAAATAAATAAATAAATAAAATTTTTTTAAAAAACTGCTTTGGGGCTTCCCTGGTGGCGCAGTGGTTGAGAGCCCGCCTGCCAATGCAGGGGACACGGGTTCGAGCCCTGGTCTGGGAAGGTCCCACATGCCGCGGAGCGGCTGGGCCCGTGAGCCACAATTGCTGAGCCTGCGCGTCTGGAGCCTGTGCTCCGCAACAAGAGAGGCCGCGATAGCGAGAGGCCCGCGCACCGCGATGAAGAGTGGCCCCCGCTTGCCGCAACTGGAGAGAGCCCTCGCACAGAAACGAAGACCCAACACAGCCATAGATAAAATAAATTAAAAAAAAAAAAAATTTGCAAAAAAAAAAAATAAAAATAAAAATAAAAAAATAAAAAACTGCTTTGTAAAAAAAAATAATAATAATAAAGCCTGTTTTTAAAAAAGACCTCCTGAATTGTAATGTTGGGATTATGGTGAATTCTTTTCTCCTTTCTTTGTTTCTCAAACTTTCTGTAATATATAACTATATAATTTTAAAATTTTAAGTTTTGGCTAATAGAATACTTTTTTTAAACTCAAGAGGCAACTCTTAGCTCTGTAGCTAAAAACCAAAGTTACCTAACTTTCCAGGAAGAATGTATGAAAGTGAAGAGCTGGGGCATAACGTTATGGTTAGAATGAGCCAGGCTCAGATTTAACACTCAGCTGCATGAATGCTCCTTTCTGTTGCCAATCAGTTTCCTTCAGTTTCTTTTTCGCCTTCTCACTCTCCATTAAAAGCCCTCCCTCACATGCTAGCTAAGACTTTCCTCAGAACATTTAGGTGAAATTTTTGGAATCTGGCTAGTCTGTATAATTGCCATTGAGAAATGGAAAGAATTGTGATTGAGTAGCATGAGGGCAAGGAGCCAGATAATGCAGTCTGAGCCACAGAAGTCACTTTGATGAAAGGTGATTTGGGGTGGGGGGGAGTCATCCAAGCAGAGCTCTTTATGGCCTTCTCTGCCCTTGTTGTGTTCTATCAATTTCTTTGCAGCTGTATATGTTGTTTTCTTATGAAATCATATGCTGAGGGCAGAGATCTGCAGGTGGTGCTAGGGCTAGTTAAAAGTTTAAATAGACACACAGAGAAACAAGCCACGTGACTTGGTGACAGCCTGCTCTTCCTATGTTGTTTGTAAGTAACACTACAGAGTGTGCATGTTCTAAAGTTTGGGGGCTTTCTTTCCAGTTGAAGCAGTGTTAAAATCTCAGTTTATTATTATTTTTTGCGTATAATAGGTGTCCATTTAAGGTTTGTTCCAAAACAAAAGCAAGTTTTATAGACCTGCTAAAGACTGTTAATACCAGTGTCAACCACAAGCCAACTTTTTTGTAGCATTATGACTTTGAAGTATTAAGATGATTAACAATGTATTTTTTTAGTTGAATTAATCAAAGGAAGGGGAAAACAGTTTTTAACTCAGATTTTTAAAAATTGTGGTATATTTATTAATGGCATTTAGAAATGTAAAATCATAATGTTTTTATTCTTATAAGGCTTAAACTTATCATTTTCTTACATAGATTAAAGAAAAAATGAGATACCACAATTATCCAAATTTCCAGAAATATGCACAAAACCATAGTTTTGACTGCTGTTTTAAGATCAAGTACCTGCCATTTTAGGAGAGAGATGTCTTACTGTCAGTTACAGGCTTTGACTTTTGTATTGTCATGGAAAAACTATATCCTTCAAATTTCAGACTGTCAAAATTAGTTCTAAATAATGTTTATTTTATAAGATATTTTCTTGCCACTTGAAATTCCATTCATAGTACTTGTGTCTTTTTACTGTTTCTCCCTTTTTCTGGCTTAAAAATATACTTGTGGGCTTGTGCTTCTGGCCAAGGTGGAATAACAGAGATTGGATTTACTCTCTTGGCTGTAATCACGTAACTAACAAACAAACAAAAACCCCAGAAATACTATATGAAGTTTCAAACACTGCGCAACTGGCAGCACAGGACTGTGATTCCCAAGAAAGCAGAAACAAACAGATGAACCCTACAATTATCCTAGCTTACTGCCTGGAGAGAGTTTCTAGGCTGCAGCATAAGGAGGGGAATCCCAGGCAGAGCCCATCAGTCTCCCTAGTTGAGGAGACAGAGCTGGAGGCCAAGGAGGCTATAGTTTGGAGAAGAGAGAGCTGCACAAGGAGGAAACTCCAAAGGTCTGCAGAGAGTCTCCCTTAAGTCTTCATATGAGTAGTGATTAGTACTTATGTTGTGTGGAAGCTACCTGAAGCCAGGAACCACCCAAAAGGAGTAGAGGGGATAATCCCTGATTCTTTTTCAGGGTTAAAAATAGTTTGTGTTCGCACCAGCCAGAGGAAAAAACCTCATAAGTCACAGAACATTGGGTAGAGTACTCAGAGGGTATTGCCCCAGCAGTGGTGCAAATGTAGCCCTAAACTATAGACTGCTGTGATCCCTTCTAACAAAGCTTAAAAATAGGCCTCAAAAGGATCAAACTGTTTCCAAGTAATTTAACTGCATCCCAGAACAAAGCTCAATATGTATAGTTATACAAAAATATCTAGCACTGTATTATCAAATAACAAGTGTTGGTGAGGATGTGGAGAAAAGGGAACCCTTGTGCACTGTTGGTGGGAATATAGATTGGTGCAGCCACTATGGAAAACAGTATGGAGATTCTTTAGAAAATTAAAAATAGAACTACTATATGATCCAGCAATTCCACTCCTGTGTATTTTTCCAAAGAAAACAAAATACTAATTAGAAAAGATACATGTACCCATATGTTCATTGCAGCATTATTTACAATAGCCAAGATATGGAAGCAACCTAGTTACCCATCAGTAGATGAAAGGATAAAGAAGATGTGATCTTTATACCATTTGTGACAACATGGATGTAGAGGGTATTATGCTATGGGAAATAAACCAGAGAGAGATAAATACTATATGATTTCACTTACATGTGGAATCTAAAAACAAAACAAATGAACAAACATAACAAAACGGAGACAGTGTTATAGATACAGAGAACAAATGGGGAGTTTCCAGAGAGGAGGGGAGTAGGGGGAAGAAAGAAATAGGTGAGAGAAATTAAGAGGTACAAACTTCTGGTTGCAGAAAAAAAATGAGTCAAGGGTATGAAATGTACAGTGTGGGGAATATAGTCAATAACTGTAATATCTTTGTATGGTGACCTATTGTAACTAGACTTATTGTGGTGATCATTAGACTTATTGTGATGATCATTTTGAAACATATAGAAATACCGAATCACTGTGTTGTGTAACAGGAACTAACATAGTGTTTTAGGTCAATTGTACTTCAAAAACAAACTCATAGAAAAAGAGACCAGCTTTGTGGTTACCAGAGGCAGGGGCAGGAGGAGGGGAATTGGATGTAGGCAGTCAAAAGGTATAAACTCCGAGTTACAGGATAAATGAGTACTAGGGATGTAATGTACAACATGATGAATATAATTAACACTACTGTATGTTATATAGGAAACTTGTTAAGAGAGTAAATCCTGAGAGTTCTCATCACAAGGAATTTTCTATTTCTTTAATTTTGTATCTATATGAGATGATGGGTGTTCACTAAACTTATTGTGATAATTATTTCATGATATATGTAAGTCAAACCATTATGCTGTGCACCTTCAACTCATACAGTGCTATATGTCAATTATATCTCAATAAAACTGGAGGAAAAAAATACCTAGCTCTCACCAAGGTAAAATTTACACTTGGCCTCCAGTCAAAAGCATCAGACTTGTAATGAAGCAATCCATGAGGAGGAAAATTAAAAAATAGAAACCGACCCAGAAATGACACAAGTGATAGAATTAGTGGACAAAAACATTAAAACAGTTTTGGCTATATGCCATATATTCAAGAAAGTAGAGGAAAGATTGAGAATGTTAAATGCAGATATAAAATATATTTAAGAGACCTAAATTGAACACCTAGAGATGAAAACTACAATGTGCAAGATGAAAAATAAACTACATGGGATTTACAACAAATTAGACAGTGCAAGAGGAAAGATTAGTAAACTTGAAGCCATAGCAATACAAACTATCCAAAATAAAACTCAGAAAGGAAATAAAGACTAGGAAAAAATGAATAGAGCATCAGTGAGCTGTGAGACAACTTTAGGTGGCCTAATGCACATGTAATTGTAGTCTCAAGGAGAGAAGGAGGTTCAGAAAAATTTTTTGAAGAAATAATGGTCAAAAATTTCCAAATTTGATAAAAACTTTAAATCTAGAGATCTTAAAAATAAAAAGAGGAAAAATGGAACAAAGAACAGATGACAAATAGAAAACAAATAGCAAAATGTTAGATTTACACCAAACTATATCAATACTTATATTAGCTATGAACCATCTAAACAATCCAGTTAAACGGCAGAGCTTATTAGATTTGGTAAAAAAGCAAGACTTAACTGCATGTTGCCTACAAGAAACCTCTGATACATAGTAAGATACAAATAGATTAAAAATAAAAGGTTGGAAAAAGATATTCCATGCTATTACTAATCAGGAAAGTTGGAACAACTATATTAATTTCAGAGAAATTAGATTTTAGATCAAAGACTATTACCAGGGATAAAGAAGGTCATTTCATAAGATAAAGTGGTCAGTTCATCAAGTTGAATTAATAGTACTAAATATGTATTGTACCTAATAACAGAGTTTAGAAATACATGAACCAGAAATTAATAGAACTGAAA
This sequence comes from Balaenoptera acutorostrata, assembly GCF_949987535.1. Classification (NCBI taxonomy): domain Eukaryota; kingdom Metazoa; phylum Chordata; class Mammalia; order Artiodactyla; family Balaenopteridae; genus Balaenoptera; species Balaenoptera acutorostrata. Next base: position 68,384,535 of record NC_080073.1, on the reverse strand, counting down.
GGAGAAATAGATCCACAGTTATAGTTGGAGATTTCAATACCTTACTTCTCAATAACTGATTGAACAAGTAGACAAAAAATTAGTAATGATTTAGAAGAGTTAAAGATTATCAACCAGTTGATCTAATTGACATTTATATGGCATTCTACCCAATACAGCAGAATACACATTTTGTTCAATTGCACAAAGAACATTTACTAATAAAGGTTACATTTTGGTCCATAAAATAGTATCAATAAATTTAAAATTACTTAAATCATAAAAAGTATGTCATCTGACTGAAAGGGAATTTAATTTAAAATCAGTAACAGAAAGATACCTGGAAAACCCCTAAATATTTAGAAACATACTTTTAAGAAACTCATGGGTCAAAGGAAAAAAAATCAAAGATGAATTTAGAAAGTATTTTGTACTGATTGAAAACGCAACATATCAAAATTTGTGGGAGGTAGCTAATGTAATGTTCAGGGGAAAATTCACTAAATACCTATATTAGAGAAAATGTAAGGTTGCACATCATTGTCCTCAGCTTCTACCTTAAGAAACTAGAAAAAAGGAGAAAATTAAACCCATAGTAAGCAGAAGAAATGAGTTAAAGATAAAAGCTGAAACCATGAAGTAGAAAAACAGTAGAGAAAGCTAATGAAATCAAAAGCTGGTTCTTTGAGAAGACCAATAAAACTGATAAACCTTTATCCTGTTGGATCAGGAAAAAGAGAAGACACAAGTTATCAATATCAGGAATGAAAGAGTCAACAAAGCTGCAGATACTATAGTTTTAAAAATGATACATGAAAGAATGGTATGAATTACTTTACATCAATACATTAGACTCTTAGATGAAGTGGGCAGATTCTTTGAAAGATGCAAGATACAATGCCCACTCAAGAAGGTGTGAATAGCCTGAGTAGTCTTATATCTATTAAAGAATTGAATTTCCCCAAAGAAAACTCTGGGCCCAGATGACTTCCCTGATGAATTCTAGCAAATATTCAGGGAAGTCATAATACCAAGTTTATGAAAATTCTTCCATAAAATTCATGGAGGGAATACTTCTTAACTCATTCCATGACAGTGGCATTGTCTTGATACTAAAACCAAATACATTGCAAGAAAAGAAAGTTACAGACCAATATCCCTCATGAACATAGTTGCAAAATTCTTAACAAAATTTTAGCAAATTGACTCCAACAACTTATAAAAAGATAAAATACAATGACCAAATGGGATTTGTCCCAGGAATGCAAGGTTGGTTTAACATTTGAAAATCAATATCATGTACCATGTCAATAAAGTAAAAACAGAAAACCATATGATCAACTCAGTAAATGCATTTAACAAAATCCAACATTAAAAGCTCTCAAAGAACTAGGAATAGAAGGTAACTTCCTTAATCTGATAAAGAACATCCATGAAAAACCAATAGCTGAAATCATACTTAATACTGAAAGACTAAATCTTTCCCTTCTGAGATCAGGAACAGGCAAGATGTCCATTGTGAGTCACCACTTCTATTCAACATTGTACTTGAGGTTCTAGCCAGTACAATCAGACAGGAAAAAGAAATAAAAGGTATCCAGATTGGAAGAGAAGAAGTAAAACTCTTTATTCACAGATGACATGATTGCCTATGATTTCTAAGAAAAAAGAAAGAAAAAGCTACTAGAAAAATTAAGTGCACTTAGCGAAGTTGTAGGATACAAGATCAATACAGAAAAGTCAATTATATTTCTATATACTAGGAAATGAACAGTCAGAAGGTGAAATTTTAAAAGAATACTATTTATAGTAAAATTAAAAATATTCAGTACCTAGGATAAGTTTCCTAAAAGATATATAAGACTTCTACACTGGAAGCTATAAAATATTACTGAGAGAAATTAAGGAAAACCTAAATAAATGAAGATATATTGTGTTCAAGGATTGGAAGACTCAATATTTTTTTTTTTAATATTTATTTATTTATTTTTGGCTGTGTTGGGTCTTCGTTTCTGTGCGAGGGCTTTCTCTAGTTGCGGCGAGTGGGTGCCACTCTTCATCGCGGTGCACGGGCCTCTCACCATTGCAGCCTCTCTTGTTGCGGAGCACAGGCTCCAGACGCGCAGGCTCAGTAATTGTGGCTCACAGGCCTAGTTGCTCCACGGCATGGGGGATTTTCCCAGACCAGGGCTCGAACCCGTGTCCCCCGCATTGGCAGGCAGATTCTCAACCACTGCACCACCAGGGAAGCCCGGAAGACTCAATATTGTTGTCAGTTTTCTCTAAAGGTATAGATTCAGTGCAATCTCAATCAGAATCCCAGCTGGCAATTTGTAGAGAGTGACAAGCTGGTTTTAAAATTTATATGGAAATGCAAAGGTCCTAGAACAGAAGAACAGAGAGGACTTAACACAGAACGGAAAATATGATCAATTAATTTTTGAGTATGGTGCCAAGTCAATTAAATGGAAAAAAGTTTAGTCTTTTCAACAAATGGTGCGGAACAATTTGAGATTCATATACAAAAAACTAAATCCATACCGTATATCATATATAAAAGTTAATTCAGGGCTTCCCTGGTGGTGCAGTGGTTGAGAATCTGCCTGCCAGTGCAGGGGACACGGGTTCGAGCCCTGGTCTGGGAAGATCCCACATCCCGCAGAGCAACTGGGCCCGTGAGCCACAACTACTGAGCCTGCGTGTCTGGAGCCTGTGCTCCGCAACATGAGAGGCCGCGATAGTGAGAGGCCCACGCACCGCGATGAAGAGTGGCCCCCACTTGCCACAACTAGAGAAAGCCCTCGCACAGAAACGAAGACCCAACACAGCCAAACATAAATTAAAAAAGTTAATTCAAAATTGATCATAGACCTCAATGTAAAGCCCAAATCAATAAAATTTTTAGAAGAAAATATGTTTGACTTTGGGTTTGGTAAAGATTTTTAAGGTACAACACCAAAAGCATGATTTATAAAAGAAAAAAGATAAATTGGACTGTATCAATTAAGAACATCTCTTTGAAAGCCACCTTTAAGAGAATAAAAGGACAAGTCACAGACTGGGAGAAAATATTCGCAAATCACGTTATCTGATTAAAAGCTTGTATTCACATTATATAAGGAGCTCTCAAAACTTAATAATAAGAAAACTCAGTCAAAAATAGGCAAAAGATTTGAACAGTTCACCAAAGATACACGGATGGCAGATCAGCCCATGAAAAGATGATGAGCACCACTAGTCATTAAGAAAATGCAGATTAAAATCACAATTAGATACCACTACACACATGTTAGAATGTCTTCAGTTAAAAAGGCTTATAGTACCAAGTGTTAGTGAGGATGTGGAGCAGCTGAAACTCTTACACACTTCTGGTGGGAACACAAAATGGTACATCCACTTTGGAAAACAGTTTGCCACTTTCTTAAAGACCTAAAATGTACACCTACTCTGTGATTTAGCCATTCCACTCCTAGGCATTTATCTAAGAGAAATGAATGCATATGACTACATGAAGATTTGTACCCAAATATTCATAGCAGCTTTATTTGTAATAGACAAAAATTGAAAACAATCCAAATGTGCATTAACAGGCAAATCACCCAAATGTGCATCAACAGGCAAACATTTAGCACTGTCTCCGTACAATGGAATACTACTCAGCAATAAAAAGGAATGAACTATTGATACATGCAACAATGTATTTTATTCTCAATTACAGTAGGAGAAAGAAGTCAGGGAAAAAAGACATGATTCCATTTATATGAAATTCTATAAAATACAAACTATTCAGAAAGCAAATCAGAGATTGCTCTGACGTGAGCCAGAGAGGAATGAATTTTAAAGAGACATAAGGAAACTTTTGTGGGTGACAAATATATTCATTATCTTGATTGTAGTGATGGCTTTATAGATATATATATACATATGTCAAAACATACAAACTTACAACTTGTATACTTTAAATATGTGAAGTTTATTGTATTGTCACCAAATCTGTTTTAAAAATGTACTTGTGTGTTCTTCAACATTTATAGCAAGCTGTTTAAATTTCAGAATCACATAAGGGACTCAGAATAATTTTAAAAATAATTTGTCAGTGATTAAGTTTGATGAGGTGGGAAAACCTGCATTGTATATATCAAGTTTACTTATAATTTTAACTTATTACAAAATTGAGAAACTGAATAAATGTTCCAATTTGGGCTTTCTGAAATTCTGAAGAATTTTTTAGAATAATAATGATCAAATGTTAGATTTAATTGTATTGTCATATTAGAACACTGTAATCCAACTGGATGATAAATAGAGGGAGAGAGGGGAAAGAATGTTGAAAGAGCCCTAAGTATAAAATGGAGGAAGTCCACAGAATTCTAGGCTTGGGAGAAATTCTTATGATACTGTTTGGATGACTAGGTATCTATGGTAGATAGTATTGAATAATGGCCCCCTCAAAGACGCCCACATCCTAATCCCTGAAATTTGTTAATATGTTACCTTACAGAGTAGAAGGGACTTTGCAGATACGATCAAGGTTAAAGACTTTGAGGTGGGCAAATTATCCTGGATTATCCAGATGAGCCCAACATAATCACATGGATTCTTAAGAAATTTAAGAAAGCAGGGAAACTTTCCCAGCTGTGGCCAGAGGGAGATGTGACTATAGAAGAATGATCAGAGAGATACAATATTGCTGGCTTTGAAAATGGAGGAAGGGGGGCCATGAGCCTAGGAATGTGGACAGCCTCTAGAGTCCGGAAGAAAGCAGGAAATTCTCTCCTAGAGCCTCCAGAAGGAATGCAGCCCTGCTAACACCTTGATTTTAGCCCAGTGAGACCCATTTCTGACTTCTGCCCTCCAGAACTGTAACATAATAAGTGCATATTGTTTAAGCCATTACGTTGGTTACAATTGTTGTGGCAGCTGTAGAAAATATCTAAGGGGATAAACCTCAGAAAAATGTTTTGCCAGAGGGTTGCAGTAGAAAGTGAACTCTGTGATACCAGAATAACTTTTTCCATTCCTTGGGAATTATTTTCCCTTCCACATATCAAACCTCATTGTCCTATAAGGTAAAATATGTACTTATTCATTAAAAAGTAATTCTAAATGTTAGAGTTGGAATAAACCTTAACCCCCTGAAATTTACAGATGGAGAAACCAATGGATTTGAGTTTAAATTTAGGCATGGTTCAATCCTCTATCATATATACCCTTTAATTAGAAATTTGTTCTGGAAACATGGAATATATGAGTCATTCCAAAAAGGGTGTTTACTTAGGGAGGTAGACAAATCTTTATCTAGTTGACAGGATTAATTTATGAGATTAATTTGTCACTTTGGAAGGTCCTAACCCTAACCCTGACCCTGAGGAGAAGGAATAAGTCATATTAACAAACTTCACTGTTCAGTAACTAGATTTGCATGCAGAGGAGGTACCAACTCAGAATGGAGGGGTTTGGGAGATGGCAGGGTCACATCAAAAATAAATTTTCCTTATTTCTCCCTGCCTAGGATGTGTTACAGCCTTATAGATTCTGTTGCCCCCCAGACTTCTCCCCAAACAGGAGTCTCTCCTGTTACGGAACATCCCCTTGTTCTCAAAACCCAGTGCCCAGGCAGAGGCTCTGGTCATCAAACTTGAGAGCAGCACTCTTCCCCTTTTCTCTCCTCAGTCCCTGTCCTCCTTCCATACTTTTGTGGAGGGATTTAAGGTGGCCAAGGGTTTTTTCCTTCTGTATTTAAGGATTTGATCACAGACCCAAAATGCAGTTTATTCTTGTGCAGTTTTACTCTTGGACATATAATGGACCTTGGGAAACAGAGTGAAGCCATGTTTTAAACCTGCTTAATTTATGTTATAGTGCTTTAATGAAACCATAAGAGGAATGCAGTACTATACAAAAATTTTATCCTAGGTTTCTTCCTTCTGCAGTCCAGCTCTCTGAGCCATCTCTTCCCCCAGTTGCTATTTAGTGTATACTCAGAGATTGACAGCTAGGTGTGGTCCTCTGTTTTTGACTGCCCATGTTTAAGTCAAACTGATATAATTAATAAGATAAACCTGTTATGTGTATGTATACATAGACATATACTTACAGTGTACTTCAGGGATGTATTAATTATGCTAGGGTTTTCTTGATTACCACCCCTGATTAGAGCAGAATATTATTTTTGCTTTCATAGTTGAACACTTAGGTACGGTGTAATTCTCCAGATTAGATTTTTCAGAGTAGATTTAGAGAAGGAATACAGTCAACTGGTAATGATATTTCAGTGCTGATTCCTTGTAGTGTCTGCTATTTTACCATCTTTATATCAATCAGTTGCTTTTGAAAATCACAATTCATTTGCATTTATCGACTGCCTCTTATATGCCATCCATTTACACTAGGTGTTGGGGGTCCAAAAATGAATAGGACACATTCTCTGCCTATACCATGTTTACAGACCTTTGCCATATGTTACCTTGCTGGCCTGTTCTTAGAAATCACCAGCAGACTTGGAATCAAACTGTTTGACCCTAATGAATCAACTCAAGTTAATAATCTACCACGGTGGCACAGGTAGAAATTTAATTTTTCTACTAAAACATGAATGGAGGCTCACTCCTACTGTGTTTACCTTTCCCAGAATGTAAGTTCCAGGGAGATGGAAAAAATTTCATCTGTACTGCCACAAGACCTAGTAATCAGAAGTGGGGCTGGGACCTTAAAAGTTTAAGAACCACTGTTGTACTTTCTTAGCAGTAACTGCAAGTGTACTTTTATCTTAATTCCATGTAGAATCTGATCACGCCCCAACGTGTACTGTCCCCCAGAGTTCTCTCCTGAGCGCAGGCCTTGTCTCTGACTGCCTTCTGGATGTCTCACAAGCACGAACTCTGCTCAACTAGATTTTGCTTCCTCTGCATAGGAGGCACTCCAAAATGTTTGAGTTAAATTGAACAGAAAGAATAAGTCCTGATGAGTGCAACCGTGAAGTGTTTTCGTCTTTTTGTCCTAAGTTTTTAAAAAAAATCATGGAAGTAATATATACTTAGTGCTAAACTATCTAAATGATAAAAAATTTTGTAAGTGAAAATCCCTTCTTAGACTCCTAAATCTCATTCTCCAGAGGTAACACTGTTTTAACGGTGGTTAATATATTTTTCTTGTATATATAAGTAAATATACACCATTTTCTTCCTAAAAATAGGATCATACTACAAATTGTTGTGCAGCTTGCCATTCGCTTAATAGTCCATGTTGGATGTTGTTCCAACTTTCGTGTCATTATTAGAAGCTTGCTTATCTGGAATAGCTAAGATCTCGCCTGTTCCATATTAATATTTCCACAGTTTAGTTGTCTTAACTCTAAGGAAGAACAATGATGAAAAAGACATTTTGGCATGTAATATATAATATTTGCATAATTGTAAGCCAGTGCTCTAAAATGATTCTACACACCAAAATCTATAAATAACTGGGAAACATGGTTGGTTCCTGCAAGCAATTATGATATACCACATTATCTGTACCACATGTATTATCCCTTTGTAACATCCTCAAGTGATGTTGGTTTTGTTTACAGCCGGGAGAACCAAATCATCACTGGGCACTATGCATTGTAACAATACATTTCATTTATTACAATGGTATTCTTTTTTAGTGGATGGGCATCTACAAAATCCTTTCTCAGTTCAGTTGTTTTGATGTTTTTGGTGTTTAGACTCTTAGCTCAGGGATTCTCTTTAGATTTATCTCATCCTTTTCAAAGACAGCATAATATTTTTATAGTATGGATTTGCTATTTTTTATTTAAACATTCCTCTTGAGGAAAAGCTTTAGAATACTTTTATTTAGCCATATTAATTTAGCTGTAACTTAAGTGGCGGGAGGCGGTGGTGGTGGGATGAATTGGGAGATTGGGATTGACATGTATACACTAATATGTATAAAACGGATAACTAATAAGAACCTGCTGTATAAAAAAGTAAAATAAAATTCAAAAAAAAAGCAATCTATAAATGTTTAATTGACGAACAATTCTATGCCTTTGTTCTTCCTACTCTTGAATCATTACTTTTTTTGTTTCCCTGTGACCCTTTCCCTGTGTATTTAAGCTTGTCAAGTTCTTTCTTGTTCTTAAGCCTTTGCTCTCCACTCCCCTTTCCACCAAAGCATTTTACTGTTTCCCTTTGTAAGCCTAGTAAAAGTCTCAAAATTCTCACATTTTGCATCTTATACATTCCCCTTATACTTAACTTTACACTCGCAGTATGCTACCTTTCTCTCCTTTCCATTTCTTAACTTCTCAACCTTAAGCACTGCCCAGTGCCGTTGGGAGATGCTAGGGGATACATAAAATCAGCATTTTTTTTTCCTTAAAAACTTTTTAGCCAAATACTTATTCATAGGAGATGTCCCATTTTATTCTAAGTAGAATCTTCAGAAATATTTGAAAGGTAATTGCATCCATAAAGTAAGGACATGCTTAGAAAAAATGAGCAATTAGATAATAAGAGAGTATATAGAAATAAATATTTTTAAAAATCCTTTGAACAAATTAAATGACACAGTGGGCGTAGCTGACAACCAAATGGTGATCTAGAAATTCCATCAAAGGAGATCTCTTAGAATATAGAGCAAAAAGGCAAAGATGGAATTGAGGTGGTTTCTCGACCCTGTGTGCACATTAGAATCATCTGAGATACTTTGTAAAAACACTGACGTCCTGACCACAGACCAATTAAATCCAGACTCTCTGGGAGTGGGTCCAGGCATCAGTGGCTTTTTAAAGCTTCTCAGGTAATTCTTTTTTTTTTCCCCTTGGTTCTTTGTTGTACTTTATTGTTTTGTTTTTTTAACATCTTTACTGGAGTATAATTGCTTTACAATGTTGTGTTAGTTTCTGCTATATAACAAAGTGAATCAGCTATATGCATATGTATATCCCCATATCCCCTCCCTCTTGTGTCTCCCTCAGGTAATTCTAATATTTATTCCAGAAACATGTTTAGGAGACCTGAAGGATAGAACGAAGATTCCCAAAGTCTGTCTAATAAGACTTCTAGAAGCAGAGGACAGACAGTGAAGGAAAAGAAATATTAGTAGGAACTTTCCTGAGATCCTCAAAGACTTGTCTTCAGCATTTAAGGACCAGGATGTTAAGGCCCCTGCAGGAATGAAGGAAAGAAGATTAATAACACATACATCCTGGTGATACATCCGAACCCCAGGAGTAAAGAAAATTCTTACATGTTCATAGAAAAAAATGGGAGCCACCTTGTGCATTCGGGAGGGAGGGAAACCTACCTGGCCTAACTGATCTGAACACAGCATCTGCTCTGTCCCCCAGGTGGGGCTCTACTTAATTTCTCTGCTCTTTGTAATGCTGACCAGGCTCCCTTTGGAAGAGCTGTTCTTACAGTCGGTGTTTCTCGAAGGCAATTTGCTCTTCTTTGTTCTCTCCTTCTGGCTGATCTCATCTGTGTTCTAGTTCAGTGATACACCTTTTCTTGTTTTCAAGCTCAGAGCTTTGCAAATTTTTCTGTCACTCCATTGCCATCATGGGGGAAGTTGATCTCTTAGTCTTTCAGCCCTTGGTATTTGGATGGTCTAATATTTTCTAGACCTTTTTTTGTTTTGTTTTAATGCTACTATAACTCTTTGCTTCCTACTTATTTAAGAACAGTAATTCATCCAAGTAAACAGGGTTAGCGACAGGAGTAATGGTAAATTTGGTCTATTAACTTTGCTCTTCTTCACTAATTACTGAGAAGGAAAGTGAGTTTACCAAAGCATTGTATGTATCTGAGAGAGACAATAAAGGAGGAAATAATTTGTAGCAATCAAGGGGTAGCTCCATTTAGGATTCTTTTTCCTCTCCAGTCTTCATGATTGGACATCCCAGAGTCTTTGGTTCCCGAAGAACTGATACAATAATCACTTCTGGAGGCTCGACTCAGAACTTTGGGATTGCACTGGAAATACAGAAGGTATCCTCAATTAAGGGGAAGGTAGGAGAGCTAAAGAGAGGACCATGGTTAAGTGTACAGTGCAGTGACATTAAGTACATTCACATTGTTGTGCAGTTATCACCACTCTTCTCCAGAACTTTTTCATCTTCCCAAAAAGACACTCTATATCCATTAAACAACATCTATTCTCTGCTCCCCTCAGCCCCTGGTAATCTCTATTCTGCTTTCTGTGTCTGTAAATATTTTTTTAGTATTTATTTATTTGTTTGGTTGGTTGGTTGGTTGACAGGTTGTGCAGGGTGTTAGTTGCAGCAGGCGGGCTCCTTAGTTGTGGCATGCAAACTCTTAGTTGCGGCATGCATGTGAGATCTAGTTCCCTGACCAGGGATCGAACCCGGGCCCCCTGCATTGGGAGCATGGAGTCTTATCCACTGCGCCACCAGGGAAGTCCCTGTCTATAAATTTGCCTATTCTAAGTACCTCATATAAGTAGAATCATACAATATTTGTCCTTTTGTGTCTTGCTTATTTCACTTAACATAATGTTTTCAAGTTCATCCATGTTGTAGCATGTATCAGAATTTCATTCCTTTTTATGAAATAATATTCATTTTAATAATAATATATAATACATATTGCACACATACCATATATTGTTTATGGACACTTGGATTTTTTCCCACCTTTTGGCTTTTGTGAATACTACTACTGTATCTGTTTGAGTCTCTGGTTTTGCTTCTTTGGGGTACATACCTAAGAGTGGAATAGCTGGATCATATGGTGATTCTGTGTTTAATATTTTGAGGAACCACCAAACCTTTTCACAGAGGCTGCACCATTTTACATTACTACCAGCAGTGCATGAGGGTTTTGATTTCTCTACATCTTCACCAACACTTGTCATTTTTCCTTTTTTGATAATAGCCATCCTAATGAGTGTGAAGTGGTATCTCATTGTGATTTTGACTTGCATTTCCCTTATGAATAAGGATGTTGAACATCTTTTCACCTGCTTATTGGCTCTTTGTATATCTTCTTGCAGGTTTCTTTTTTAAAGGAGAAAAAGTAAATGTATGAGCATATATAAGAGTGTTGTTCATCATCTCCCCATTCTGCACCCCAGTGTGGAGGAAGCAAATTAACTGGGGGAAAGTAGATGAATAAATACAGTGTGCAGTTTCATATAGACATACAGTCTGTCTTTATATTTGATCTCGTTTCCTCTGCATGCATGTATATCTCTCTTTTGTGTGTGTCTTGCCTACAAATAGATAACTCCTCCTGACACTCCTGTGTTACTGGACTTGAATGTTTGATAGAGGCCTGGGGTTGAAAGTAAATGAGGGCTTTCCAGTTCGTCCTTACATGAATATTTTCAAAATTAGGATGCACTTATACTGCATTCAGTTACAAGCCTTTCCTTGTGTTTTCTCTCTTTCTTTTGTGTTTTAGTTTTAGGAGACTGAAAGCCTTTATGGCCCAGACATCTATGGTACTTAGAAAGAGTGCTGCTGTAATTTTGTAATTTTCTGTGTTTCTAACAAAGTAGCCAGTTCCTATATTCTTTTTTGTCTTCTTTCTGAAAACTCTTCTGTTAGACAGTAGGATAATCTGTAATACAAGATATCTATATTTTAACAAAGAGAACAACTACAACAGTAGGTAATATACATGGTTAATTAGTGGATAAACCTTTAAAATGATTTCTCATTTGGGGGAATATGACAATTTAGTTAGGTTAACTGAAGTTTTCAGTACACTGTTGATGAAATTTTAAGCGTAGTCTCATTCTTCTGTGATGTCTCAGGTGTTTGCTGACCAGCACTTTGGAGAGTGCATGCTTATCTGGCATGTCCATAACAGAACGAACTGTGTGTTCCCTCTCTGAGGCTCTGGGCAGCAATTTCCCCCTTTGGACAGTTCAGGACAGTGAGCTTTATCATAGATTAATATCCATAGCTACAGAGTGATTTTAAATCCAGAATAAACCTAGGGTAGGGGAACGAAGAAAAGGCTCTCTTATGAAAAAAGTGAAATTTTCTTAGTGTGTCTTACAGGTTTTTAGGAATTATCTGTTCTTACAGCCTTTTTTTCATGTAACATTAGATCAAGGAAGAAGTTTTTCTTTGTTTTGTTTGCTTACAAAAATCTATACCCCAAATGGTATAACTGGAATTAAGGGGAAGTACTTGGAATGTTCAGTTTATTTCTTTATTCTTCCAGATTTATCTGCCTTTGAAAGTTCAACAAAGTTTTAGTGTTGTTTTTATCTTTGTGTTTTAATTAATTTAATTCGTGCTACCTCTTTTCACATGGACTCCATACTAGTCAGAATCGTTCTGAGATTACGAAGATTATTTGAATCCCTTCAAGTGTTAGAACCAAAAATGAAGAGCAAACTCCTTTATCAAATGAGATTTATAAAGCTTGCAAGTCAACTTATACAAGTTCCCTATTTATTTAAATTTTAGCAAGCCATTGTTTCCAAAGGGGAGGGTTAGAACAAAAGAAAATGTTTTTTGATTGACAGTATTTTCGTTTAAAAGTTTAGCTGATCTACAAATGACAAACATTCAAAAGAAAGGCATTGCCTTTGGATGTGTTGTAGTCATGCTTTCTGAATGCTCTGTTTTTAGCTTTTGGTGATATTTGTGCTCACACATGCTCTCTCTCAAATGATTTGAAAGTAAGTGGCAGACATCATGGCACCTCACCCCTGAATACTTCAACATGTGTCTCCTAAGAATGAGGATATTATTCTGTATAAAACCACAATGCTATATCACACTCCAGAAGGCTAACATTATACAATAATAATAAGGTAATGTATGGTCTGTTTTTCCAAATTTTCCTAATTCTCCCAAAAATGTGCTTTTATAAATTTTTATTCCCCCTAATCCAGGATCCAGCCAAGGATCACACACTGCATTTGGTGGCTGTGTCTCTTTAGTCTTTTTTAAACCAGAACAGGCCCCTTTTCTTTTTTTTTTAACTTTTTTTTGTCTTTCATAACATTAACATTTTGAGGAGTCTAGGCCAGTTGTAGAATGTTCCACCACCTAATTTTGTCTTTTCTTCTTGATTAGTTTCAGGTTAAATGTTTTTGGTAGGAATACCACATGTATACTTCCCATTACATCACATCAGGAGGCACACTGATATTGGTTTGTGTTAATATAGAAGATGCAGAGTTTTGTCATGATGCAGATCACTTGTGTGAAGGGGGAGGTTTGTCAGATCACTCCACTGGAAAGCCCTTTTTCCTTTTTTAATAATAAGTAATCTGTAGGTTCATGTTTTGAGACCGTGTAGCTGTCCTGTTCCCTAATAACCTTTCATTTGGTGGTTTTAATTTGTTTATTGATTTACTCCAAGGTTTCCCCAGGGGTTTACTGATGGATGTCTATGTACCTGTAAAGCACCAGGAAATTTTTTTGTGTGTATATATTTTTCCAGGGATACGGTCCAACACCTCCAGAGTGTTTAAACGATCTTTTCCCTCTGTTTTTGAGGTGGCTCCTGCAAATTTCTATGCATCAGAGAGTGTTTTATAAGTGGTAGGTTACTAGAATTTGGGAACAAACCCTGTTCATCTAATTTTCCTAATTATCTTGCCCAGCATCACACAACAAGTAGGTACTTAATTTTTGTTGTTGTTTGTTTGAGAAGGCTTTGTTCTGGCCTTTCCCTTATCCTGAGCCAGGCATTTGGATCTTTTGTGTTTGGCATAAAGTGTACTAGAAAATAAAGCAAAGGGCTAAGCCCCTGGTTTTTGGTGTTCTCTTTGAAGATTTGGGGGCACAGCAAAATTTGATTTGTGTCTTTGTTGACACTGAAGTAAATTTAGACACTGGAAATTGGAAATGATTTAAAACACTATATCAACTATATTTAGTTGTCTAATTATCAGTTGTTTCAGTAAGACATTTTTCACGAGTGTAAAATAGCACTTTTTAACTGTGTAGGCAAGAGGGTCCCACAGGTGACTTAGGGAGCCTTATGTCCATTATTAGCCTAATACTGAATAGCTGTAGAAGTGATTAATTCTTGTCTTCCCCTGCTCAACCAGGAGAGCAGTATGGAATTCATCATGGCAGCAGCCAGCAAGGTGTGTTTTGTTTTGTCTTGTTGATTAGCCTGTTGGTATTTGCCTTGCATGAAAAGTGTCTGTCATTTAGGTGACTGATGATAATAATAAGAGTTAACATTGGAATAGTATACTTTTAACATACATATTATACCATTTAATCCAGAAGATCACTCTGTGAAAGTAGATACTATTTTTATTCTAATTACACAGGTAGGGAAAAAAACTTAGAGAAGTTAAAGTAAGCACATTAAACAGCTTGTAAGGAGCTTCAGATTCCTTGACCTTTCTGTCATTCCAGTCTAAAAGGTAGAGGTGTTCTAAGGAATCTAAATATGAACAAAGCATGGCCCTGCTCTCAAGGATCTTTTAAATACAACAAGTGTGTTGTCTTACGAATGTATTATAGACAACAAATCAAGGGGAGAGCTAAGGAAGTACAGAAAAGGGCAGACAACTGCAAAATAGAAGGTCAAGTTTGGTAAGATGGAGGTAGCCATTTGAGTGGGAAAAATGGGGATTTTATTTTTCTTTAATTTTTTAAATTTTTATTTTATTTTTGGCTGTGTTGGGTCTTCGTTGCTGCATGTGGGCTTTCTCTAGTTGTGGCGAGCGGGGCTACTCTTCGTTGAGGTGCACGGGCTTCTCATTGCGGTGGCTTCTCTTGTTGCGGAGCACGGGCTCTAGGCACGCGGGCTTCAGTAGTTGTGGCTCGCGGGCTCTAGAGCACAGGCTCAGTAGTTGTGGCGCACGGGCTTAGTTGCTCCACGGCACGTGGGATCGTCCCGGACCAGGGCTTGAACCCGTGTCCCCTGCATTGGCAGGCGGATTCTTATCCACTGCGCCACCAGGGAAGCCCAAGAATGGGGATTTTAAAAAAGAGTGACCAAGAGCATGGAGATGGGAAAGCACAGGACTTGTTATGGGAGAAGAATTAGTCTGGTTTGGCTAGAGCATGAGCTGCATGAAAGAAAGTAGTGGAAGCTAAACCTGAAAGATAGGTAAGGATCATGTTGTGGAGGGCCTGGAATGCCATGGTAGGGAAGAACCTCATTCCAAAGGAACTCTTGAGCAGGAAATGAAAAATATGGCTCTATAAAAGACCCAGTAATAATCATGATAAATGTTTACATTTTTAAGTTATGACTTTGTGCTAATCTCTTAACATTTGTTATCTCATTAATGCCTTACAGTAACTCTATGAACAAAAACTCCATCCATTTTACAGATGTGAAACTGAGGCTCAGTGACTTTAAGTTTGCAGACGTCAAATAGATATTGCTGGAGCTAGGACTCAGACTGGGGTCTGTCATTTTGAAAGCCTGTCCTGTTTTCCACTGTGATATATTGTCATTTCTTTTATCAGATCACCTGATAAGTTCTTAATTCTCTGTCAAGAATATGGCTGTAGGAAAAGGATGTTTTCAAAGTTCTGAAAGGACTACTTCTCAATGCGTAATCATGCTAAGGAATATAATCACTATCAAACCTGACTTGGTCTGCTCTCTCATTTGGGATCAGAGCTGGATGGGAAATTGAGGAGTTGGATGATGTTTCATTTACATGCCTCACGACATCAATACATGCTCATAGCAAATGTTTTTATTTTCCTTTTCAGTGTTTAACCTTATTGGCCCTTAGTAAATCTTGGGTCAGGTAAAGCTCAGTTCCTAGGGGCATTTAAGATGCATAAAGAAGTGATACTTTTCCTAGCTAAAATATGTTTCTTCTCAGCAGGTTGTCTACTTATAAAAGACAATGACTACTGATGAAGCTGCCAAGAACAATGGAGAAAGCCCCGCAGCAGCTGTTGCTGAACAGGGAGAGGATATTACCTCCAAAAAAGACAGAGGAGTATTAAAGGTGAGGCCACAAGGATGAATGACATTTTGGGAAATTTGCTATCTGGAAAGATTGTCAATAAAAATCTTCTTTTGTTTTTTTGGCTGGAGGTGGAGATGGATAATGTTTATTGAGGCTTACTAAGTACCAAACACTGCAGTTAAATTCTCATTTTGTCTTCATAACTGGAGGTTTATTTTTAATCCCAGATTATAGATGGTAAAACTGAGGGCCAGCTAGGTAAATTGACTTGCCCCAAATCATATGTCTTAGTAAATGCAGATCTGGGGTTCAGGTCCAAGTTATGTCTGACTCCAAAAGGCTGTCTCTCTCTATTCTCAGAGTGTATAAATGGGTTATTATTTTAATATAATATTTAAGTATATTAAAGCTAGCAAATGACAATTCAAAAGACTTTTTTAAAAGAAGAAGAAAAGCTAACTTGCAGAGTTCAAAAAGATTGGTTTTTTACATACAAATAGAATTCCTGTGTGCAGTGCAGGTATTTTTTTGAGGTTTCATCAGAGAATATATCTCACTTTTGAATTAGCTTTCCTCCTTAAAAACACTTTTTTCATTCTGTAATTAATCATTTTTACATTTTTTTTAAAATCTCACAGTGGTTTTGTGAGACAGAGTTCTTTTTTTTGTTTTATGAGCTTATTTATTTATTTATTTATTTATTTATTTATTTATTTATTTTTGGCTGTGTTGGGTCTTCGTTTCCATGCGAGGGCTTTCTCTAGTTGTGGCAAGCGGGGGCCACTCTTCATCGCGGTGCGCGGGCCTCTCACTATCGCGGCCTCTCTTGTTGCGGAGCAGAGGCTCGAGATGCGCAGGCTCAGTAGTTGTGGCTCACAGGCCTAGTTGCTCCGCGGCATGTGGGATCTTCCCAGACCAGGGCTCGAACCCGTGTCCCCTGCATTGGCAGGCAGATTCTCAACCGCTGTGCCACCAGGGAAGCCCCAGAGTTCTTTTTGATTCTTCCATTTATGTATGGAAGATATATATGTGTTATTATTCCGTATAATAAAGAGAGGTTAAATTGTTTTAGTCATACTAAGTTCTTTTTTCTCCTACACTGTTGTTATGCGTTCAAGTTTTGTATAATTTTTTTTTTGCTGAAAAGATTATCTTAAGCATTCTAAGTATTACCACTAAGCTGAGTTTTAACATCTCCTTGTGTTATCAGTAGCAAACGAGAATTTTTTTAGTTTGTTTTGGCTAATCTTGCTTATGTGCAAGCTTTTTTCTGCATCTGAGTCTCTTCCGAATATACATGTTTTACTATTAGCTTGCTATATGCCAAGCCAAAGTTTGAAGACTTGAACCTGTAGAATAAGGGCTTTATGCTATCTATAGCATAAGATGTATATTATGATATCTTCATTCAGAGGGCTTTTCAACCTTGTAGCTCTGTGAATTACTCATCCCATACTCCAGAATGCCTCTCAAGACAGTGGAAATTCTGTGGGCTATCCTCAGCATCTCCCTACCTCTGTTTAAGTTCTCCTCTTTCATCTTTTCAGAGCACTGGTACAGAGAACATGGCCCCCAACTTGCCTGAGGCCCTGCTTTGTTCTAGGGAGTAAATCTAATAAGATTTTTAGGCTTGTAAGAAACATTTAGAGATTATAAACCCTTTAAATCTTATGGTTTATCACTGTCTAAAGCCTCATGTTTCACCATGGCTTTTGGTTAAGATTAGGTCTTTTAACTCTGTGACCTAGAGCAATTTAGTAACCTATCTGTGATGAAGTTTCCTCATTTGTAAAATTAGAGTAATAATACTGCCTACCTCATAGAATTATTGAGATTACATAAAGCATTTAGCACAGTGCCATGATTGTAATAATCTCTCTTATTAACTGTTACTGTATATATTTTTTAAAAGACCAAGGCAGATCTGGGTAGTGAGAAACTAACCCAGGAAGATAAAATTTCTTTTTGGAGCTTACATTTTTAAAATGAATTGAGACTAGATCGTATCATTAAGACAGCTCCAGATTTAGGCACTAAACTCGTCTTGTTGGGGAAACCGGAAGTGATACCACAGTATCACTTGCTGATGTGAACAGCTCTGACTCCATGGTAGCCATTCATCCCATATGCCCAGTTACTTGGTTATAGTCCTAGAAATGCAGATTCCCTCCAGGGGAGGCTCAGGCTCCTAAATACTGCATGCAGTTCATGAACACGAGCACTTCTAGAATATCATGTGATTTCTTTTAGATTAACTTTTTTGAAACTTTTTTTCCCCTTGAGTACTAGAAGGGCAGTAATGATTCTACTTTTTTTTTTTTTTTTACTAGCACTTAATATAATTTTTTAAACTGTAATTATTTTTTCCCAGCTGTATTGAGATACATTTGAAATATAACACTATGTAAGTTTAAGGTATACAGTGTGATGATATGATACACTTAAATGTTTTGAAATGATTACTGCAGTAGGGTTAGTTAACCCCTTCATCACCTCAGATAATTATTTCTTTTTTGTGGTAAGAACATTTAAGATCTATTCTCTTAGCAGCTCTCAAGTATATAATACAGTGTTGTTAATTATAGTCACCATGCTGTACATTTGATCCCAAAAATTTATTCATCTTATAACTTGGAAGTTTGTACTCTTTGACCAGCATCTCCCCATTTTCCCCTAGCCCCTGGCAACCATCATTCTACTCTCTGTTTCTGTGAGTTCAGCTTTTTTAGATTCCACATATAAGTGATATCACACAGTATTTATCTGTCTCTGACTGACTTATTTCACTTAGCATAATGCCCTCAAGGTACATTCATATTGTCTCAAATGGTATTATTTCCTTCTTTTTCATGAATGAATAATATTCTATTTTATATATATATATATATATATACCACATCTTTATCCATTATTTCTTTGAGATAGTGATTTCATTTCCTTTGGATTTATACCCAGAAGTGGAATTGCTGGATCATATGGTAGTTCTAGTTTTAATTTTCTGACGAAACTTCATACTGTTTTCCATAGTGGCTGTCCCAATTTATATCCCTACCAACAGTGTACAGGGTTTACTTTTCTCCACATCCTCATCAACACTTGTTATTTCTTGATTTTTTGATTATAGCCATGAGTTCCTTGTATATTTTCAGTATCAAATATATGGTTTTTAGATATTTTCTCCCATTCCATAGATCGCCTTTTCATTTTGGTGATTGTTTCTTTTGCTGTGCAGAACCTTTTTTTAAAAAAATATATATATAAATGTATTTTATTTGTGTTTATTTTTGGCTGCGTTGGGTCTTTGTTGCTGCATGCAGGCTTTCTCTAGTTGCAGTGAGCAGGGGCTACTCTTCATTGCAGTGCACAGGCTTCTCATTGCAGTGGCTTCTCTTGTTGTAGAGCATGGGCTCTAGGTGCGTGGGCTTCAGTAGTTGTGGCTCGCGGTCTCTAGAGCGCAGGCTTAGTAGTTGTGGCGCACGGGCTTAGTTGCTCCGCAGCATGTGGGATCTTCCCGGACCGGGGCTCGAACCTGTGTCCCCTGCGTTGGCAGGAGGATTCTTAATCACTGTGCCACCAGGGAAGCCCACAGAAGCTTTTTAGTTTGATGTTCCACTTATTTATTTTTGTTGCTTGTACTTTTGGTGTCATATCCAAAAAATTATTGCCAAGATTAATGTCAAGGAGATTTTTCCGTTGTTTTCCTTTAGATGTGTTATAGTTTCATATCTTATATTTAAGTCTTTCATTGATTTTGAGTTAATTTTTGTAAGTGGTGTAAGATAGGGGTCCAATTTTATTCTTCATAGGGTTATCCAGTTTCCCCTACATCTTTTACTGAAGAGATTATCTGTTCCTCATTGAGCATTCTTGGCTCCCTTGTCAAATATTAGTTGACTGTATATGCTAGGGTTTATTTCTGGGTTCTCGATTCTGTTCCATTGGTCTGTGTGCCTGTTTTTATGTCAGTACTATTCTGTTTTTATCACTATAGCTTTTAATATAGTTTGAAATCAGGAAATGTGATGCCTCCAGCTTTGTTCTTTCTCAGGATTGCTTTGACTATTTGGGATCTTTTATGGGTCTGTACGAATTTTAGCTTTTTTTTTTTTTTCTATTTCTGTGAAAAATACCATGGGAAATTTTGATATGTCTTGGATTGAATCTATAGATGTTTTTCAGTAGTATGGACATTTTAACATTTTTAATTCTTCTGATCCATGATCATAGGACACCTTTCCATTTATATGAGTCTTCTTCAGTTTCTTTCATCAGAATCTTATAGTTTTCAGTGTATAGATCTTCCACCTCCTTGGTTAAATTTATTTCTAACTATTTTATAGTTTTTGATGATATTGTGAATGGGATTTTTTATTGAGGTATAATTGACATATAACATTTTATTAGTTTCGGGTGTACAACATAATGATTTGACATTTGTTTGTATTATGAAATGATCACCACAGTAAGTCTATTTAACATCTGTCACCATACATAGTTTAAAAAAATTTTTTTGTGATGAGAACTTTTTAGATCTATTCTCTTAGCATCTTTCAAATATGCAATACAATATTATTAACTATCGCATCATGCTGTACATTACATCCATGACTTATTCTGTAACTGAAGGTTTGTACCTTTTGACTCCCTTTACCCATTTCTCCCACCCTCCCCTCAAACTCTGACCTCTGGCAACCACCAATCTGTTTCTGCTCTTTGTATCTATAAATTTAGTTGTTTTTCTTTACTTTTCTTTCTTTTTTTTTTTTTTTAAGATTCCATATATAAGTGAGATCATACGGTATTTGTCTTTCTCTGTCTGACCTATTTTCACTTAGCATAATGCCCTCAAGGTCCAGCCATGTTGTTACAAATGGCAAGATTTCATTCTTTTTTTTTTTTTTTTTTTTAAGTAAGTTTATTTATTTGGCTGCCCTGAGTCTTTGCTGCTGCTTTCTCTGGGGCTACTCTTCGTTGTGGTGCGCGGGCTTCTCATTGTTGTGGCTTCTCTTGTTGCAGAGCATGGGCTCTAGGTGCACGGGCTCAGTAGTTGTGGCTCTCGGCCTCTAGAGCACAGGCTCAGTAGTTGTGGTGTGTGGGCTTCATTGCTCCGTGGCATGTGTGATCTTCCTGGACCAGGGCTTGAACCTGTGTCCCCTGCATTGGCAGGCAGATTCTTAACCACTGCGCCATCAGGGAAGTCCCGATTTCATTCTTTTTTATGGCTAAATAATCATCCATTGTGTGTGTGTGTGTGTGTGTGTGTGTGTGTGTGTGTGTGTGTGTATACATACATATATATATATAACATATACAAATATATATATTTTCTTTATCCATTCATTTATTGATGAACATAGGTTGTTTCCATATCTTGGCTAATGTAAGTAATGCTGCAGTGAACATGACGAGGGTGCATATATCTTTTTCAGTTAGTGTTTTCATTTCTTTTGTATGAATACCCACAAGTGGAATTGTTGGATCATATGGTAGTTCTACTTTTAATCTTTTTAGGAACCTCCATACTGTTCTCCGTAGTGGCTGCACCAGTTTACATTCCCACCAACAGTGCAAGAGGTTTCCCTTTTCTCCACATCCTCACCAACACTTTTTATTTCTTGTCTTTTTGATGACAGCCTTTCTGACAGGTGTGAGGTGATATCTCATTGTGGTTTTGGTTTACATTTCCGGGATTGTTTTCTCTATTTTTTTTTCAGATATTTTGTTAGTTTGTAGGAACACAACTGATTTCCGTATATTGATTTTGTAATCCTGCAACTTTACTCAATTCATTGATTAGTTCAAACACTTTTTTTGATGAAGTTGCAGTAATCATTTTTTTTCCTTTAGAATGTCTAGGCTTTTGAGCTAAGAAAGTTGTAGAATCTAAGTTCACAGTGTTTACGTGGTGATATGAGGGAGGGGCAAGGAGGACGCATCTCAAAAAAGAATTTAGGAGCAAATAATTGAATTCTTTAGATAAAAATTCAGACCCTTCCCCAAAAAAGATGTTTATTGGACATTAGCTACCATCCTTTGTTATCTAATAAAAATGATTAATTTGGCATAAATGATTGACAGAATAAATTATACACCACATGCCTGGATTTGATTTTCTTTTCCCAGAACTGACCAACTGCATTAGTGTCTTGCTCTGCCAAGAACAAAATAAATATACTGGATTTTATGATAGTTAAATGTTTTTCAACTTGGAGCTTTTTGGCATTTCCTTTACTAGAACACAAGTTATTCAGTATCATATCAAACTGTGCAGTGGTACTGTTTTTTTTACATGTTGAATATTCTTCAAATAGTAGGAAGTATAACCTTTATATCAGGAAATAGGGCTTTTTGAAATTAAACCAAACTAGTGGAATCTAGTCAAAAGATAATGTTTTTAGCAAAGGAGAGAAGTAAAAATCTCACCTTTGAAACTTTGCTTCAGACTTCTTTTTGAATGTTTTTGAAAGTCCACTAACTTTTTTTTTTTTAATTTTTATTTATTATTTATTTATTATGTTTATTTTTGGCTGTGTTGGGTCTTCGTTTCTGTGTGAGGGCTTTCTCCAGTTGCGGCGAGTGGGGGCCACTCTTCATCGCGGTGCGCGGGCCTGTCACTATCACGGCCTCTCTTGTTGCGGAGCAGAGGCTCCAGACGCTCAGGCTCAGTAGTTGTGGCTCACGGGCCCAGTTGCTCCGCGGCATGTGGGATCTTCCCAGACCAGGGCTCGAACCCGTGTCCCCTGCATTGGCAGGCAGATTCTCAACCACTGCGCCACCAGGGAAGCCCTCCACTAACCTTTTTGGTCTAATTCCGTTTGTACATGGACTAACTGTGTTTTGAAAGATTTCAGTGTCAAAAGATGGGGCATTAAACCAATGAAACAAGATCTATCGATTAATTATTTTGAGAGAATAGTGTGATTAACAATACAATTAAATATAGTATTAAAGATTTAGAGTAGTACAGGATAATTTTGTAACAGTGAGGATCATTGAGAGAACTGGGAGGGAAGCCTTTAGAAAGGACAGACAGTTGTTTGCAAATGTGCCTGAGTGATGTGGAAGGGACTGTGTGACCTCTGTATTCTGTGATTAGAAATAAAATGTTTAGCCTCATTTTTCTTGACGTTTGTCTTTTCTAGATTGTCAGAAGAGTGGGGAATAGTGAGGAAACCCCAATGATTGGAGACAAAGTTTATGTCCATTACAAAGGAAAATTGTCAAATGGAAAGAAGTTTGATTCCAGTCATGATCGAAACGAACCGTTTGTCTTTAGTCTTGGCAAAGGTAAGAGGGTATTTTTTTTTTTTGAGTTGTGTTTTGCTTAGATTTATTGCTATTTATATTATATGGGAGCTAGTGGATCCTATCCTTGCCAAAAGTAAAGATATTTTGGAGCAGTAGTTCTCATGGATCCTATCCTTGCCAAAAATAAAGATATTTTGGAGCAGTAGTTCTCAAAGTATGGTCCATGGATCCCTGTGGGGTCCCTGAGATACTTTTAGGGGGTCCATAGTGTCAAAATTATTTTCATAATAATACTAAGATGTTATTTATTTATTTTACTGTGTTGACATTTGCACCGATGGTACCAAGCTGCAATGGTGAATATTTGCTGGAGCCTTAGCACAAATCTAGGCAATGGCACCAAACTATACCATTAGTATGCCCTCACTCACTGTTTTTTTTTTTTTTGTTTTTTTTTTTAAAGGATTTTCTTTTATTTATTTATTTATTTATTTATTTGTTTATTATTTTTGTCTGTATTGGGTCTTCGGTTCGTGCGAGGGCTTTCTCCAGTTGCGGCAAGCGGGGGCCACTCTTCATCGCGGTGCGGGGACCGCTCTTCATCGCGGTGCGCGGGCCTTTCCCTATCGCGGCCCCTCCCGTTGCGGGGCACAGGCTCCAGACGCGCAGGCTCAGCAATTGTGGCTCACGGGCCCAGTTGCTCCGTGGCATGTGGGATCTTCCCAGACCAGGGCTCGAACCCGTGTCCCCTGCATTAGCAGGCAGATTCTCAACCACTGCGCCACCAGGGAAGCCCTCACTCACTGTTTAAATAAGAAAAAAAAAAAGGCCAGTTTCACTTAAGAATGTCCTTGATAAGGTGTAAAACATATTAATTTTATTAAATCCTAATCCTTGAGTTTCACATTGTTTTGATATTTTGTGACAGATGGGAAAGTGCACATAAAGCACTTCTGCATCCCCAACTACGGTGGCTATCTCAAGGGAAAGCACTTGTGTACTTGCTTTAGTTGAGAGCTGAACTAGCTGCATTTTTTCCATGAAGCACCATATTTATTTTAAAGGGCAAGCTATGATTATTCAGACTTGATTTTTCCGTATTTGGCAGATATTTTCTCGCAAATGAATGAAGTGAGCCTGTCACTTCAAGGACAACAACTGACAGTATTTGTTGCCATTGAGTTTTCAAGTGAAAATTACAGTTTTGGAAAATTTTCTCAGTAAAACATGCAATGGTGAATGAGTCTTTCATCTTTCCTAGAATTTTGAGCAGAGAGAAAAGAGGCAACTTCCAGTTGACTTGGTACCTATGGCACACCTATCTAGAGATAGTGTTGTCTCGTGGGGAGAGCATCCAGCTGGATGTTGGGAAGCCAGGGTTCCTGTCTTTGCTCTTTCCTGTGGTATGTTAACATGAGTAAGCCACCTAACCTTCCCTGCTCTTACAAAAAGGAAGCGTCTGTAGAAGAGCTTTGAGATTAATCCTGAGTCTAAGATTCCATTCTTGTATATTCTGCAAAGAGTACAGGAACAAAAACTGCAAAGGACTAAACCCAACACAATTACAGAACCTTCAGAGGCCCCCTTAAGATGATAATTAGAAATATGAGACTAGAGCAGTATCCCTCTGGTAAAACTTCTGTAACATAATGTGTTCTAGTTGCCTATAAAACAAACATTGGTTAGGCAGTTTATAGTTTTATACCTATATGTTATGGCAGTAGCTACTTCATAACATAATGAAGAAAAATAATATAAATAACTGTAGCACAAATATTGTACATGAACTCTCTTGATCCCTTATATTGTACCTCTCCCAAGGGAATAAATAGAAATATTTCAATGGAAAGTCACACTGATTTTGGGGTTCTATTGTGACTTCAGTGTTTAAAATAGAATCATAAGAACTTATCTATAAAAATTGCATTAAAAATACACATACCATATGGATAAATTTGAGGTATACCTACACATTGTTTGTATGTGTGTCTGTTGCTCTTTTTGTACCATCTTTGAAACTCTGTGCCTCACTTCCCTCATATATAAAGTGATGATAATAATAGTATATACAATTATATGTTGAGGATTAAATAAGATATTACACACCGTTGCTTAGCACTCAGCCTAATACATAGTAAGCACTCAATCTTTTGTTAACTGTTGTTGTTACAGTACTGGGGTTATTGGCTGGCTTTACAATGGAGTGGCAAGAGCTGTGTTACAGCAGTTTGGGTCCTCACTCCTATTTACTATGCCTGCATACAGACCTTTTGAATGCTTAACCATCTTTTTTAGCCCCAGAAAGTCTGGAAAAACAACAACTGGATCAATCTAAGACAATTGGTTATCACCACTACAGAATATGTTACAGAAATTAGAATGATGATGCTTTCCCTCACTGGATTTTCTTAACTAAATCTTTGTTACATGTTCTGAATTCCTAGAACTGTGTCCATAACCCATCTTAAAAGAAGTTGAAATAAGAATGACAGGATTTTCAAGTATACTTCCACAACAGGGGTTCTGTTCTTTCCCCTTCCCTGCCTGCAGCAAATATGTTATCACTAAAATTGGGAAGGGATGGGTTTGGGGGCTGAAAGAATTGTATCTACCTCTGTTCTTATAAGTAAATCCAAGGACACTAAAGCTGCACCCCTTCCCCATCTACCCCTATAAAGGTCTGGTGATTTCTGATAAAAGGCTACTTCAGTGAAGTGGTTTTTCGTGTTCTTCGTATATGACTACCATGGTTGGGAACTATGAAGATAAAAATCCTCTCTCTTATATTCTTCCCCCAGATTTGAGAAGTAAGAGGAACAAACCAGTCATTTTGGATTTTTCACATACCTATACTTCTCTCTTACTATTGAGATTAAACCATAATGAAGTAAATATCAGTGATCTGCCTTTAACGTTAATCTAACCTTATTAGATGCATGATGACCCATGATTATTGGTTAAAACATCTTTTAATTTAGCAGTCATTAGCATATTGGAGTAAAAGGGAGAAAGTATGTTGAAAGACTAATGGCTAATGCTTTTTAAGTACTTACAGTGCCAGGCAAAGGGCTTACATGCATTATCTCATTTAATCCTCACACCAATCCTATTATTACTTTATAGACTTTTTGTACAATTTATTTAGTATAGTTTAGGTGACAGTCATATTAACATCTGTGTATAAGACTGAGTTTTTTATTGAGGTACTATTTACATATAATAAAACTTAACCCTTTTAAAGGGTGTATAGCTTGATGAATTTGGTTAACAGTTGTGTAGGGCTTCCCTGGTGGCGCAGTGGTTGGGAATCCGCCTGCCAATGCAGGGGACGCGGGTTCGAGCCCTGGTCTGGGAAGATCCCACATGCCGCGGAGCAACTGGGCCCGTGAGCCACAACTACTGAGCATGCGCGTCTGGAGCCTGTGCTCCGCAACAAGGGAGGCCGCGATAGTGAGAGGCCCGCGCACCGCGATGAAGAGTGGCCCCCGCTTGCCGCAACTGGAGAAAGCCCTCGCACAGAAACGAAGACCCGACACAGCCATAAATAAATAAATAAATAAATAAATTTAAAAAAAAAAAAAAAAAAAAAAAAAAAACAGTTGTGTAACCACCACCACAGTCAAAATATAGAACAATTTCCTCACCCTAAAAAGTTTTCTTATGGACGCTGGGCCATGGAATCACTAATCTGGCTTCTGTTACTATAGTTTTGCCTTTTCCAAAAATTCATATAAATGGAATCATATGTCATCTTTGGCATTTGACTTCTTTCACTTAGCATAACGATTTTGAGATTCATGCATGTTGAATTGCCAAGCAGCATTTTACAAGTATGGAAACACCACAATTTGTTCATCCATTCAAAAAATCGGACATTGGGGTTGTTTCCAATTTGGGGCTATTATGAATAATGTAATGAACATTCATATACCTGTCTTTGTGTGGCTATGTTGGGTAACTTTATTTTGGGGTAAATACCTGGGAGTGGACTTGTTGATCATATGGTAAAACATATGTTTAACTTTGTAAGTTACTACCATACTGTTTTTTCAAAGTGGCTGTACCATTTTGCATTCTCACCAGCAGTGTTTGAGAGTTTGTTTTTCACATGCTTGTCAACCATTAGTACTATCAGTCTTTTTAACTTTAGCCATTTTAATGGATATGAAATGGTATCTCATTTTGGTTTTCAGTTGCATTTCCCTGGTAACTGGTCACATTGAGGGTATCTTTTCTTGTGCTTAGTGGACATTTGTATGTTTTCTTTTGTGAAGTATCTGTTCAAATCTTCTGCCCATTAAAAAAAAAAAAACAATCTTTTTATTGAGTTGTACTCAACAAGACAAGCACTTAATCAGATGTGTATTTTGCAAGTATGTTCTCCCAGTCTCTAGCTTGCCTTTTCATTTTCTTAATTGATCTTTCAAAGAACAAAAGTTTTTAATTTTGATGAAGTCCACTTTACCAATTTTTAAAAAATGTTTTAGGTACCTACTATAACCATTTTAGTTTTGGTTTGCTGTGGTTTTTTTGTTTACATATGAGGAAACTAAGGTACAGAGAGAGATTAAGTAATTAGCCCAAAGTTATACGGTAAGTGGCAGAGCCAGGATTCAAAGCCAGGCAGTGTCATTCAAGTTATGTTAGATATTAAGGTTTAAAACTAGCCTAAACACTAGGTATAGAAACAAAGTAGGTCCTGGTCCAGCAGAATTTACTGAGTGCCTGCTGTACACCAGACATTTTTCTTACAGGAATGATGTAGTTAATGAGGTTTATCAAAAGCAAAATTATTGCTATTACATGCTTGGTATTGTGGGCCTAATCCCTATTTTTAAAGTTTTATTTTTATTTGAAATGTTTTTTTTTTTCACATATTTTAGGCCTTGACAACGTTTTACAAGTAGTAAAATACACTTACTAGTAATGGGTAACCATGCAGCCAGCTTCTTGTGGGTTGTGGTTTAACCATGTGTTCCCTTTAAACTGCTATTGATACTCTTGCTCCCCCATAAATATATTCTTAACATCTGTTAACTTTTTTTTTTTTTAACCTGCAGTTTAGGAGCACTCAGGATTCGGAAAGAAGGCTTTTAGGCCAAAATATTTAATTTTCCTAACCCTCCCCAAAAATGTGAGCCAGAAAGACAGCAAACTTTCAGAAAGTACTTTCTTTGGCTTTACCTGGTACTTTCTAATAGAGGAAGAATGCTTCCAGTTTCATCGCTGAATGGATATTAAGGAGAAGCTAATTTAGGCAGGGGTGAGAGCAGACTGGGGCAGCTAACACATTTCTAACTCCATTTAAATTAGATACTGCAGCATGGACCGTGTTCCTTTATTGAGTATAATATTGTGGTGTTAAGTTCTTTGGGAAATAAAAAATAATCAAGACATGACTCCTGCCTTCAGGTATCTAGCAGTTTAGCCTGGCAGAGTTGATCATTAAGGTTGTCCCAGCACAGATTATTTTCTCCCCCTGTTTTTGAAATGATAACCCATGAGGGTGCGGAGAGATCATCTGGTGATCGGTTTTCTTAGTAATTAAATAGAGAAATGGCAAAAATATAATGTAACATAATACATATGAACACTTTAAAAGAATCTTAACATATAAACGAGTTTGTTGAATTCATAATCAGATACTTTTGTTAGGGAATAGGGATGATTATCAGAGCCCTTTTATAAGACATTTAAAAATAAGACTAAATAAAATTTATAAGGGGAAAAAAATACACAGGAAAAACTTTGCTTTATCTAGCGTAAAAAGAAGAAAGACAATGTCAATATTATCAATGGTTTCAAATGCAAACATGCATTTAAAGGTTAGATAGTCAATAATTTTATCAAGGATGCCAAGACTGTTTATTGAGGAAAGGACAGTCTTTTCAACAAACAATGCTGGGAAAACTAGATATTCACATGCAAAAGAATAAAGTTAGACCCTTACTTTACATCACATACAAAAATTAACTCGAAATGGATCAAAGATATATAAGACTTAAAACTGTATTTTCTTAGAAGAAAACTTGGAGGGAAAGCTTCTTGACATTAGATTTGGCAATGATTTCTCGGATATGACACCAACAGCAAGGCAGCAAAAGTAAAAAATACATAAATTGGACTACATCAAAATTAAAAACTGTGCATCAAAGGATACAATAATGGAGTGAAAAGGCAGCCTAAAGAATGGAAGGAAATATTTTCAAATCATGTATGTGACAAGGGGTTAATATCCAGAATATATAAAGAACTCCTATAATCAACAACCAAAAAACCTCAAATATCCTGATTATAAAATGGACAATGGACTTAAATAGACATTTCCCTAAAGAAGATATACAAAAGGACTACAAGCATATGAAAAGATGCTCTACATCACTAAATCATTAGGGAAATACAAATCAAAACCACAATGAGAGGGACTTCCCTGGTGGTCCAGTGGTTAAGACTCTGCACTCCCAATGCAGGGGCCACGGGTTTGATCCCTGGTCAGGGAACTAAGATCCTGCATGCCGTGTGGCACAGCCAAAAAAAAAAAAAAAATTTAACAATATCACCACACACCATCAGGTACTATTAAAAAAAAAAAAAATAGAAATTTGCAAGTGTTAGCAAGTTGTGGAGAAATTGAAACCCCCGTGCACTGTCGATGGGAATGTAAAATAGTGTAGCCACTATGGAAAACAGTATGGTAGTTCCTCAATTAAAAATAGAGTTAACCTATGATCCAGCAATTCCACTTCTCCGTATATACCAGGGTCCTAATGAGATATGTGCACACCCATATTTGTAGCATTATTCATTATAGCTGAAAGGTGGAAGCCACCCAAATGTTTGTCTGTAGACAAATGGATAAACAAAATGTCTTATGTACATACAATGGTATATTCCTATAAAGGAGTATTATTCACATGGGACAAAACTGATGAACCTCGAGGACATTACACTAAGTGAAATAAGCCAGTCACAAATAGACAAACACTGCATGATTCCACTTACATCTAGAGAAATCTAGAGTAATCAAATTCATAAAAACAAAGTAGAATAAAATTCTTGCCGGGGCTTGGGACAGGAGGAAAAGAGGAGTAGTTTAATGAGTAGACTTTTAGTGTTGCAAGATGAAAAGTTCTGGACATTGGTTGCACAACAGTGTGAATATACTTAACTGTGCACTTAACAGTTGAAATGGTCATTTTTATGTATTTTACCACAATTTAAAAAATTTTTAATCAGTAAAAAAGAATGTTCTAAAATGGTCACTATAGTCTTTATTATAAGTGAAAGTATTCAGTGATTAAATTAAAATGTTATATTTTAAAATGTGTATGATTTTTTAATAGACTTTATTTTTTTAGAGCAGTTTTAGGTTCACAGCAAAATTGAGCGGAAGGTGCAGAGATTTCCCGTGTACCCCCTCCCCCGCCATGTGCATAGCCTACCCCTCTTATCAGCACCCCCTCCAGGATGGTGCACTTGTTACAATTGATGAACCTACAATGAGCCTATAAAATTTGATTTTGATTTTCTTAATCAGAAAAAATTATATAATATTCTACAGAGGGAAGAAAAAAGTACAGTGCATTGCTTTTATACTGGGCTTTGTACACTTCTAACGTTTTCAATTCCCTTATAGTTAGGTATATATAAAAAGCATTTACACTTAAAGATAGATACACTGTATATTTGTGTAAATATATATTCTTATTTCAGATTTTGTTACTAATGGAATAGGACTACTGAAATGGATAAATTGTGTTTGAGCCGGTAAAATTGAAGTCCAGAACAAGTGGAAGAATAAATTGCGTTTATATATTCTTGGTGTATTATACCTACAGTTAAGACCCTAAAGATCAAAAGATCCCAAAGATCAAGAATCTTAAAAATGTTTATGCTTTGACCCAGTAATTCTACTTCTAGGAATTGAATCTAAGGAAATATGGTAGAAGCTTGCTTAACCAACTCCAGACTAACTGCTGCTCTCCATTCTCCTCGTAAATACACTGAGTGATACCGCTGGTTTCCTGTTCTTCACTGTGGCCCTGCACTCTGCTTCAGCCAGTTGAGTGAGCCTTGTCAATGCCCTGCACCCACAGACCACTAGGAACACAACTATAGTGAACAAGTTGGGTTTATTACTCGTAGGGAGGTAGACTGCACACCATGGGAAACTGAAGGTGTCTCAGAGTGTTCAAAAGGTCTTTTATAGGATTTGGACTTGTATTAGGTGATTTGGCGAAGAGTTTAAGGAAGAAGGGATTTGCTCTGGATTGGATATTGTTGGGATGCAGGTGATTCTTTGGGTATCTTAGTAAATCTTATCTAGGAGGAGGGCTGACTGGAGTGAGACTAAAGCTGCACCTGTAGAGAAGCAGAAGTCACTCATGTCACCAGGAGAGGGGGATGTTTGGTATTTTGTAGGTTGCACAGGGACCTTGTCTTTTGTCCATGCTCAGACAAAATTTTGAAGTGTTCTTGTTTTGTCTCACTTTTTCATGGTCTCAGAGTGACCTTGTCTGATGTTGATGTTTTGTGAGTTTGTTATGTCCAACAGGAGAATAACATGGCTTAGCTGTGTGCCCCAGGCCAGCTTCAGAATCACCAAGGCCTAGCTGTGTCGGGCAGTTTCCAGACATTCGGGTGTGCTTTTTTCTTCCTCAGACTCTTATTAAGAATCAGTCTAAACTTGTTTATATCCATTGTCCTTTTTGTAATTATATAAGTTCATTAGATAGTATATAAAACTCTGAAATTAGTGTAATAAGAAATGGGACTTATTTCTGTGAAAACTGAGTTGAACATCTTTGTAAAGACTTATTAAAGTGAATTGCTAAAAGCCTTTTTTAAATGGCTATTGAGGGACTTCCCTGGTGGTCCAGTGGCTAAGACTCCAAGCTCCCGATGCAGGTGGCCCGGGTTTGATCCCTGGTCAGGGAATTAGATCTCACATGCCGCAACTAAGAGTTCGCATGCTGCAACTAAAAGATCCTGCGTGCCACAACTAAGACCCAGGGCAGTCAAATAAATAAATAAATATCTTTTAAAAAATGGCAGTTGAATTAGGGGTGGGTAAACGCTAGGTGAAGTAAGTAGGCCATTCAGAACACATTTTTACCAGAAGGATTCCGCATACTGGTTGCTTTTTACAAGTGTCTTCTACTTCTTACTTCACTTTAAAGAAATCCATGTTGTAAGTTGCAAATGATATACCATAAGTGTGATTTATATAGTAAAGATGATATAGAACTCTTATCACTTGTCACACACAGACAAGGCCTTGGACTTCTATCACAGGATTAGTGAATTAAGATACTTTGATAGGTTTTAAGTTTAAAAAAGTTTGAGGTTGTATATGTTCTTTTTTATGATTCCTCACTTAAAGCAACATTTTAAATTAACCCACAACCATAGTCCTCATGTGTCAGGTAAGAGGCTTTCATTATGCAAAAAAAAAAATTCATGTGAAGATTTAGGTGCAGAGTTGTTCATTGCAATTTAATAAGAGTAAAAAAAAAAAAGCAATTTAAATATTTATTAGTGGGAGTAATGAAATTATGCCATATTTAAAAGATGAAATAGTAAATAGCATATAGTTATTAAAAGTCATGTTTTCAGATATTATCTTTTAACAAGAAAAATGCTCATATAATATGAAATGCAGAGTAGGCTACAAAACCAAATAAACTATGATCAGAATTTTAAGAATGTATATATAAAAATTTAATATGTAAACAAAGTTATGCATACACAATTGGAAGAAAATGAGCCAAGAAATTGACAGTTTACCCCAGATGCTGAAATTTCAGAGGTTTTTTATTCTCTGTGCTTTTATATACCTTCCAAGTGTTCTATAATGAGTATGTATTATTATTTTTTTAATCAGGGGGAAGTGCTTTTTAAGAAAAGAGGTCCAAGATTGGCAATTTTAGAAATATACCTGTGTTCGTATCAGTCTGGCTCTTTGCTCAGCGTGTTTCCTTCAGTGTCTGAAGCTCAGTGTTTAAGAGAAGCTTTAATGTTCCTGAATGAGAAGAAGAGCCAAAGGCATAGGCATGATTTATTCAGCTTGAGGCTCCTGTGGATTTAATAGCCAGGCTGATGTTTCCAACTTCTAAGGCCTAGCATAGGCATCACCTGTGAAGTAAGCTTTTGCTGACTGTTCCAACCCCACCCCAAGGCAAAAGCCCCTGTTTGTACTCTTATGTTAGTGTTCACCATGCTTAAAAAAATCAGGGCAGGTATCTTTCTGCTCCACTAGCCATACTACATTGCATGTTTCTTGGAAGGAGGAAGGGAACAGCCACCTTTGTATTTTTAGTACCTAGACAGACCTTTGCTCCTCAGTAATTGGCTGAATGCCTTGAACAAATATACAGTAGTAACCCCATAATATAAAGATTTCCTGAAAGAGGGTGTAAGGTATTTGTCTTAAAATATCGGAGTTGAGAGTTAAAAAAAAAAAAAAATTGTTCTAAATGGCCCACGCTGAAACCATTGCCGTCTTTGAAGAGCATCAGTGACAGTAGAGCAGCCTGTCAACAGCAGACTTTACATTTATTCTGATGATTCTAGACTGTTTCCACATTGGAACCGTGTGTGGGCATATAAATTGATGTAGCCCTTTTGGAAGGGCAGTTGGGCAATATCTATCAAATGGAAAGTGCACATCACCTTTGCACTTCTAGGAATTTACCTTCCAAATATACTTGCACAAAATAGGCAAACATAAGGGACAAAAATCCTTATTAGAGTACTGTTGGCAATGTGTCTCAATAGTAGAGTGACTGGAATATTATGAAGCCACTGAGAATGAAGTAGATCAGTATGTATTTACGATGATGATGATAACTATCCTTTATTAAATACATATTATATGCCAGGCACTTGACATATTTTATCTAATAATTCTTATAACAACTATATGGCAGGTACTATTATTATCTACATTTTGCAGATGAGGAAACTTGCACAAGGTCACACAACTAATATGGGGCCGACCTGGTATTCTAATTTAGTCAGTCTGAAGTTAAAGCAGGCTGCACATCTAACCCCTAAAACGCATATCCTATCTGCTGATGGATAAAGATATGTATATACACATAAATGAATAAATTATAAACATTATATATTTATTTATAACATATTTCTATATAATTAAAATATATATCTATGTAATGAGAAAACAGTTCAGAACTGAATGTATAGTATGCTGTCATTTGTGTTTTAAATTTTTTTAAAAGCGACAGCACACAGTGGATGGATACCAAAAAAACATAACAGTGGCTTCTTTTAAGGAGGGAATGGATGACCTTTTACCTTTCACTTATATCTTTCTCTCATGTGTGTTTTAATAATTGGCATGTATACCTTATATACACTTTTAACTAAAATAAGTGTATCTGATATTTTGAAAAGTTGTAATGCCTAAGACTAAGCTGAAGTCATGAGTCACAAATGCTTTGTCCATATCTACTTACATACCTTAGTATAGGGTTCCCCTTATTCTAATCATCCTTACTCTAATCCTAACATCACTTCTCAGTTCAAGATAACAGCTCTCTTCAAAATTCACGTTCTCTGGAGTTCATTGCTTATTACCCGATCTCACTTTGAATACTTAAGTCTTTGACATAGCACCTCAAATTTGTGTATTATCCCTTGAAATTTTGTACATTTTCTATTGTTTCCCAAAGGATTTGGGACTGCTTATTGTAAGATACAATTACAATTATATAGGTTACTATAGTTCTACAGCTGAGCAGTAAGCTTTGTTTCCTGAAAGTAGGCAAAAAAAAAAATTCTGAGTTCTGCACTTCTTGTGATTTGGCAAAAAAGGACACATATTCTGGGTTTTTTTTAGAAAAGCAAAACCCACTTTTTTTCTTACTCTAAATTTTGAGAAGAAATCTGTTCCATGGGCCTTTTTATACAATTTATACTTTTCCGGTTTCTTGTTTGTTGTTTTTGTCTGCCCAACTAAATTATAAGCTTTCTTAGGACAAATTCCATTTTCTATACTATTTTTGTTCCATTTCTGCGTAGAAAACACGCACTTATTCTTATGGTTGAAATTATAAATTAAGCAACAACTGCAGCCCAGCCACATTTCAAAGATGATGTTACGGCCACTTTTCAAAGACTTAGTCTTTGAGCAGTTTAGAAACTGATACTACTTTCATCCTTCTCAGCAGAGAATCTTCTCTGATAGCCCTCAAAAAAAAAAAAATCACAATTTATTTCTTAGTGTATAGGTCTTACTGAGGTTTTTTTTAGCCCCTACTTCCTAGCTGAATAGTATGTAGCGTAAGGAATTGGAAATTTGTTTGAACTTTTGTTTCGTGACAGTTAAGTCTTTTAAAATATGGCCTATAGCTTTCAACCACTTTTTCCTTTCTCCTAGGCCAAGTTATCAAGGCATGGGACATTGGGGTGGCTACCATGAAGAAAGGAGAGATCTGTCATTTACTGTGCAAACCAGAATATGCATATGGCTCGGCTGGCAGTCTCCCCAAAATTCCCTCGAATGCAACTCTCTTTTTTGAGGCAAGTATGTGTGTGATGTTGCCTTGTTAGCATCTGCTCTACTATAGTGCTGGCTCCAAAGCAACAGGCAGTGGAACAAGGAGCTGAGCTTGCTATTGAGAATCAGATCCAACTTATTTATTTTGGAGCTTGGCTTCTTGAATTGTTTCCCACAAACCCAAGGGATGTGTGCCAGTGCTTTCTTAGAAACGTGTCTCTGGCAGAAAACGGTCATATCCAAATAAACAAAAGACAACAGGCTTAGAAATAAAGGTTCTGGTCAGTGGTGTGAGTTATGACATACTCAAACCTGATCAGAAGACAGGATGGAAATGTGGGAGATACATGTTGAAATATACCTAAAGCTATAAAGCAAGTTGTAAAGCTATTTTCATATTACAGAGGTTTATAAATGTCACAGATCTCACTTCCTCATTAGAAGCAGTAGATGGTGATAAAATGTTATTCATCTTGTGTTGAATTATACATATTTGGCCATACCTAATTAAAAAATTAAAGAGGGGAAATGCCTGAAACATTGTAACTAGGTAAAATACACCTTTAGTTGGTTGTAGGCCTGATTCATAAGATTTAGTCTTAATTTTAAGAAGGGCATTCCATGAATCTGGGGTGAAAAAGTGGTGGCCTCTAGAGTCAGACAAAATAGTCTGGGCCAGCACTGTGTCACTCTGGCTTTTTGCCCACAAAGCAGTTTTCCTAGTATTTCCTGTCTGTCTTTGCACTGCAGCCCCACAGGATGTAGTCCTAGACATTATCATTACATGAAGTTTCTTTCCAGGTATTGAAAAGTGCAGTGTTCTTTTTTCCCTACTTTTCCAATAACTAAGAAGCACAGATAAATATAAAACAGAGATTTATTTTGTAAAATGAAAGGAGAGTGGTTGCCCTTGCCTTTAAGTATGTTAAATTGCTTTTTTGGTCCGTTCTCAGTCAGATCCCTTTTTCCTTTCTAGATTGAGCTTCTTGATTTCAAAGGAGAGGATTTATTTGAAGATGGGGGTATTATCCGAAGAATCAAACGGAAAGGAGAAGGGTATTCAAACCCAAACGAAGGAGCGACAGTAGAAAGTAAGTACTGCTGCAAGGGGGAACTGGTCCTTAAAAGTTGGGTTCCAATTATGTGGATGAAATGGAGATTTCGTTTTTAAAAATCTGTCTATAAAAATAAATATATTGAATATATATCTCTTAATAGTTTTAAATTCAACATTTATTTAGAAGTGACTTCATTTAGTAAATATTCATTCAACCTGTGTGTGCCAAGAACTGTACCAGCCTCTTCAAACTCAAAACAGTAAGTAAAAGGTAAGCCCATCCATCAAGGAGTTCTTAGTCTGTGGACTCCTTGGTGTGCC
Organism: Balaenoptera acutorostrata; assembly: GCF_949987535.1. Lineage (NCBI taxonomy): Eukaryota > Metazoa > Chordata > Mammalia > Artiodactyla > Balaenopteridae > Balaenoptera > Balaenoptera acutorostrata. The sequence goes on along the minus strand of NC_080073.1, from coordinate 68,347,540 downwards.
AACAGCTATATTAGTTGCCTTATATATTATTCATTTATTTCTCACAATAACCTTTTGAGCTATGATTTATTATCCCTAGGTGAGAAAAGTGAGTTCAGAGAAGTTATGTAAATTACCCAAGGTTACAGAGTTACTAAATAGAGTAGTAGATTGTAATGCCCGTCAGGGTTATCAAACCCATTTCACTGGCTGTCATCAAGATAAAAAACAGTTCATCATTTTAGTTAGATCAAAACAGGAGAATTGGGGCTTCCCTGGTGGCGCAGTGGTTGAGAATCTGCCTGCTAATGCAGGGCGCACGGGTTTGAGCCCTGGTCTGGGAGGATCCCACATGCCGTGGAGCAACTAGGCCCGTGAGCCACAACTACTGAGCCTGCGCGTCTGGAGCCTGTGCTCCGCAACGGGAGAGGCCGCGACAGTGAGAGGCCCGCGCACCGCGATGAAGAGTGGCCCCCGCTTGCCGCAGCTAGAGAAAGCCCTCGCACAGAAACGAAGACCCAACACAGCCAAAAAATAAAAATAAAAAATAAGTAAATAAATTAAAAAAAAAAAAAAAAACAGGAGAATAGTTTATTCTGTTCTGTGTCAGGAGACCTGGGTTCAAGCTCTGCTTTGTCATTTATTGAGTGACCTGAAGCTATTCCATTTTCTTCATTTGCTAATAAGTTGGATATAAGGACAGGACTGAGGACTGGATTAACTGAGCACCCTTCCACCCTCCCAGAGGGAGGTGTACACACATTGTGTGTACCACTGTGTACACTACTTGTCACTTTATACTCTAATCAGCATCTGCCCATTTCCCTAGTATACAGTGAGTGCTGGAGGACCAGAATCTTTCTTCATCTTTTTGTTTCCAGCATCACCTACAGAGCCTTACACACATTTGTTGTTCAGTAAATGCTTTCTGCATGGATAAATGTTTGCAAGGTGGCATTTACTGAGTTGAAGTACTTCAAAAAAGACAGTAGTGAGAAAACATAAAGAAATACTTCCATTAAAAAAAATCATGGGAGGGCTCCCCTGGTGGCACAGTGGTTGGGGGTCCGCCTGCCAATGCAGGGGACGTGGGTTTAATCCCTGGTCCGGGAGAGCAACTGGGCCCGTGTGCCACGGCGAGGAGTGGCCCCCGCTTGCCACAGCTGGAGGGGACCCGTGTGCAGCAGCGGGGATCCGATGCAGCCAAAGATGAATAAATAGAACAAATAAATTTAAAAAAAATTTTTTTTAAGTTATTAAAAAAAAAAAATCAAGGGAATTCCCTGGTGGTCCAATGGTTAGGACTCGGCACTTTTACTGCTATGGCCCGGGTTCAGTCCCTGGTTGGGGAACTAAGATTTTGTAAGCCGCGTGGCGCAGCCAAAAAAACTCTTTAAATTTTAAAAAGAAAGAAAGAAATACTTCCCTTAAAAATATCAAATCACTGGGCTTCCCTGGTGACGCAGTGGTTAAGAATCTGCCTGCCAATGCAGAGGACACGGGTTCCAACCCTGGTTCAGGAAGTTCCCACATGCCGCGGAGCAACTAAGCCAGTGTGCCACAACTACTGAGCCTGCGCTCTAGAGCCCACGAGCCACAACTACTGAAGCCCGCGCACCTAGAGCCCATGCTCCGCAACAAGAGAAGCCCCTGCAATGAGAAGCCTGCGTACCGCAATGAAGAGTAGCCCCCGCTCGCCACAACTAGAGAAAGCCTGCGTGCAGCAACAAAGACCCAACACAGCCAAAAATAAAAATAAATAAGAAGAATTTTTAAAAAATCAAATCACTAAATAAGGATGGCAACGTGAACTGTTGATATTATCAATATAAAAGGCCTAAAGAGTTCATTTTTAAAATGCAAACTAGAATAGTTGATTTTCTCATCTTTAATGTTGCATATTGAACCACAACATTATTTTACATTCTACTTTGAACGCATGTTTCATTTCCACGAGTCTGGCAAATTAGTTCAAATTTAGTTTTTTTTTTTAAATTGGAAACAGTTATAAATAGTATTACTGTTCTATTGTAGTTAAAGTGATAGTTATCACTCTTGATAAGTTTTAGAATAAATGAAGAAGCGCTCAGGTGTATAGTGTTGGAGAAATACCTGGACCAGGAGCCGGAAGATAGGGTTCAGGCTTTGGCCCACTCTAACTAGACGTTGCCTCTCTGGCATTAGCTTCTTTGCTGTCCAATGACGCAGGGGTAGACGCCTTAATTTCTAAGGTCCTACTAGCCTGAAAAATTCCTGATAGAATTCTAAATGTTTATGAAAGTTATAGGAATGATAGAAAATTCTCCTCAATATATTAACAAGCACTTAAAAATCTTGTCTATAACATGTATTTTAAATTTTTATTATGAAAATTTTCAAACATATACAGAAGTAGAGGGTTTTTTTCCCCCTGTGATACAGTGACTCCCCAGATTTAACAGTTTATATATTTTAAAATTGGAGGTTTTTGTCAACTAAATTAAAAGGAAAAACTTCCCAGTTATAGGCAATACCACAAAACTACCATTGTAGAGTTAACTTTGGAGCAGGCTAAATTAAATCAAATCTTGCTTTTGGTAATATTTTCAATTGGAGTCATTTTTTTAACTTTTCATTTGGAAATAATTTTTTTTTTAATTTTTATTTATTTATTTATTTATTTATTTATTTATGGCTGTGTTGGGTCTTCGTCTCTGTGCGAGGGCTCCCTCCAGTTGCGGCAAGCGGGGGCCACTCCTCATCGCGGTGCGCGGGCCTCTCACCATCGCGGCCTCTCTTGCTGCAGAGCACAGGCTCCAGACGCGCAGGCTCAGCAATTGTGGCTCACGGGCCCAGCCGCTCCGCGGCATGTGGGATCCTCCCAGACCAGGGCTCGAACCCGCGTCCCCCGCATCGGCAGGCAGACCCTCAACCACTGCGCCACCAGGGAAGCCCTGGAAATAATTTTTGACTTATGGAAAAGTTGCAGAACTAGTACAGAGAATTTCCTTATATGCTTCACCCAGCTTCCCCTAATGTTGACATCTTCCTTAACCACAGTACTTTAATCAAAATCAGGAAATTAACATTGATTCAGTGCTATTAACTATTCTACAAATCTTATTTGAATTTCACCAGTTGCCACGCTGATGTCCTTTTTCAAGTCCATCATCAAATTCAGGATCAAACATTGTAATTTAGTTGTCATGTCTCCTTGTCTCCTCCAATCTGTGACAGTTGATCAGTCTTTGTGTTTTTCATGACTTTAACACTTTCGAAGTTAAAGTTAAGTAATTGAAGGCCAATTATTGTAGAATATCCCTCCATTTGGGTTGGTTTGATGTTTTCCCCTGATTAGATTGAGGCTATGCATATTTGGAAAAATACATAAGTGTTGTGCCCATCTCAGTTCATCATTATCAGGAAGTACATGACATTGATGTCCCATTACTGTTGATGTTAACTTGGGCCACTTGGTTAAGGTGGGGTCTGCCATGTTTCTCCACTGTAAAGTTACTATTTTTCTCTCTCTAATTACTGAGTATCTCATTGGGAAGGAAATACTTGGAAACTATGCAGATAACCTCTTTTACATCACACCTTCACACACTAATTTTAGCATCCATGAATGATTTTTGTATGCAACAGGTATTACTGTGGTATTTGCCTAATGGTGATTTTTCTATGTCCACTGTTTCTTCTACATTTAATTAGAATTCTGCTGTAAGGAAGAGCTGCCTCTTCTCCCCTGTTTATTCAGTTGTTTATTTATATCAGTATTGACCCATGGATATCATTTTATTCTGTAGGTTATTATTCATTACTATTCTTATTTATTTTGTTGCTCAGATTGTCCCAGATTTGGCCATTGGAAACTCCTTCAACTTGGGTCTTTGGTCCTTTCAACATTGTTTCTTGAGCACTTTCTTACTTATGACACGACTAGATGCTTAGGGCTTATTTGGTAATTTTCCTGCCCCTGGTCTGGAATCAGCCATTCCTCCAAGGAGCTGATTCCTTTCACTGGAGAATGGTATTTAGAAATGAAGATCTGGGTGCTAGGTGTACTCATGCTATGGAATGTTATTGCTTTTAGAACCTCTTAACAGAGCTAGAAAATACATATATCTTGACATGCATATATACACATCTATGTGTACTTCTGTATTAGTCTGTATATATATATTAAAAACTATGAGTACATACTGACACTTTCAATTTCAGCCCACCACAGATTTGTTTTAGCCTCCTCTCTTTGCTTCTTTGAAATTGCTTTCTCCAACAGTGAGAAACCTGGCTCTCATTATCCACAGTATATTTATTTATTTGCTCAATCATGGTATATACAGAAAGTAGTTTCAGAATTGCTAACCCATACCCCTGTGAAAAACAAATCTCCTGGGACTTCCCTGGTGGTCCAGTGGGTAAGACTCCATGCTCCCAGTGCAGGGGGCCTGGGTTCGACCCCTGGTCGGGGAACTAGATCCTGCACCCGTGCTGCAACTAAGAGTCTGCATGCTGCAACAAAGATCCTGCATGCTGCAACTAAGACCCAGCACAGCCTAAATAAATAAATAAATATTTTTAAAAAATTTTTTTCCTAAGTAGGAAATATCTGAGTGTACTTCCATTTGTCATTAGCCTATAGCATACATTGAAAATACTGTTTTCCAATTTAGGTTAGTTCTTTCATCCTCATTCCCTTCAGTATGGTTACGTTATTCATTTGTAATACAGTTAAGTTCATTTGTTATGTTTACCTTCCATTGGGGTTCCCCCCACACTCTGGTAGGTTTTAATTATTTATTTGTTTTTTGGGTGTATGAAACATTACCGTGATTCTAGATGATACAAAAAGATATACTCAGAAGTGTTATTCCCCCCTCATCCCTGCTAACCTGTTCCCATTTCCTCATTATTTCCACTCTGTTCCTTCCTACCTCCTATAGGTAACCAATCTCATTAGTTCCTGGTTTATTATTGTATTTTTTTGCAGAAATGAGCAGATACATGTATTTTTTATGTCCCCTTTTTGCATGAAGGATAATATACAATGAATAGAATTTTTACTGTATGTGAATAATCCTTTATATAATTTTATTTTTTCTGTTTCTAAATGTATTAAGAAAGGGCAACGACTAATTTTTTTATCTCTCATCTTGTTAGATTGTACTTTCCTGGGAAATTTTAGAGTAAATGGTTTATTCTTACTTTTTCTCCCAAAAGCCCTCTTTGGTTTTCTGGAACAGATCAATTTTATAAAAATTTATTGTATTGTCACTTATCAAGGTTAAGGTGTCCTGCTTTCCCTCTTTGAAACCAGTTGGCTGTGTTTGGGAGGAGGACAGAAGGTTGACTCAAAAGTGGTCTCTGTCAGAAGCCAAGATCACCTTGTTCCTTTTGAAGTCTACTCAGTCTTCACTTTACTGGTTTGCCTTTTTTTTGTACCATCACCCATATATTATTAGATTCAAAACCAAGTAGAAATCCTAGAACTAAAGCCAGTTCCACAGTGAAAGAAAAACTATAGACAGTGATCATCCATTATGATATGTCATTATAGATACACAAGAGTGACCAAGTTTCTGTCATTTCTGTGTAAAGGTACAGTGAATAGCAGGGGCAGGGGGCACACGGGCTTTGGAAGTGATAGATGTGAATTTTGAATCTTGGAATCACTGCTTGATATTTTTATGACTTTAGACAAGTTACTTAATCACCTTGAGCATACAGCTTTCTCATCTGTAAAATGGGAATAATAATCTTTTACCCCACAGATTGTTGTGACAGTTAAGGGAAGAAAGGTGCCTAATACATGGTAGACACTTAGTTTCTTTTTTCTATAAATAAATACATTTATTTCTCTAAATAAATTTATTCCTCTAAATAAATGTTTATATCATTTATTTTGCTTCCTTTAAATAGATTTAAGGAAATAAACTTCTCTTTCTCTTATATTCTACAGCCAGTCCATCAGCAAATTATTTTGTCTCTACCAGGGTTGACCTAGAACCCATGATCAGTTTGTCTTCACTAACAGTCTTAAAAATAATTATATATCTTCTTAGTTATGTTACCTAAATCATATTTCTCCAGGATTTTTGCTGGTTTGTTTTCTGAAGAACAGAGTTATGGACTGAATCAAAAGGCTTTTATTGAATTGTGATCTTTTGCGTCCTTTTAATAATTTCTTTGGGGAAGAGAGAATTTACATTAGTTTGACAGAATTTATTCTTTCTCAAAGAAATTGTGATTTTTACTCCATCAGGATCCTAATGCTTGCAAATCAATTTTTAGATTCTGTTCCAGTGTGCTTTATGTCAATTAAGATGACCATCTTGTAATTTTTATTCAGTGTTGTCCTTTTTCCATTAAAAAAAGTCACTGTGTTCTAAGGTACTCTAATTGACATTATCATGATGACTGATACTTTAGTCATCATACTTTAGCTTCATTGCCTGTAGTGGCTACATTGTTACTTTTAAGCTTTGCTTTCTTAGAAAAGCCGATCTGACATAAGGCTCTGAATAGCTACCAGCTCCTCTTCCCCCAGCTCCCATCTCTCACATCTTCTGAGTTAACTTCCGTGCTTGGAGTAGGCACATCAAAATGCTAGCTGTGTGTGACTCTCTTGCCTCACAGTGCTTTCAGCCACATCTGAATGCAAAGAATGCAGACAATCGGGAGTATTTTCAAATGTGAAAATTTCAACAGAGTGATCTGCAGGGATTCAAGTTGTTGGAGTACCTTTCCCTCTCACCTCCTTTCCCTCTGCAAATCCCACTGAAATGAGAGATGGGGAGGGGAGGGGTGAAGAATGATTTCAAAAAAGGAGGAAGAAATCCGTATTGGTGGTGGAAAATAGGAAGACTACAAGAAGTGGATCAGAAATTATGGAGAATTTCTGGAATACGTAAAGTAGATAAAATTGGACTGATGGAAACTAGACTCAGGAAACCCAACCCACAACAGGTGTAGAGAAGACCTCTGCAGAGGTACATACTGTTCTTCTCAACAAGCTTGGGCAGAACTCCAAGCTTAGTCAGCTGGTGCAAGGGAGCCAAGGCAGGCTATGGGGTAATCATCAGGGTTGTTATAAAACAATATGGAACAGCTGGGCTAGTAAGCCTGTAGTGTAGTGGTTCTCAACTTTGGCTGAATTTAGAATTACTTGGGGAGCTTTTAAAATTCTGTTGCCCAGGTCTCAGCCCAGACCAGTTAAATAAGAATAACAAATCTCAAAGGATGGAACTCCAGGCAAAAGTATTTAAAAAACAAAAAACTCCCCAGGTGATTCTAGTTTGCAGCCAAGGATTGAGAATTACTACTCTAGGGCCTGGCTATGACTTTTGCTCCCAAGCTAAAGCCAATAAGGCCAAATTTCTAAAGTAAAGTAGGGATCTGCCTCAGAAGGCTCCATGTGTTAGGACTTGGACTACAGAATGAGAACATAAGTATCTTTGAGCTTTTAAAACAGATTTGAAAGGGAAAAAAGTGAAAGCAGCTCTGCACAACAGTAAGTAAGCTGAAGTGTTTTGCTCCTGAAGTAAAACTTTTTCCTACATCACCAGTGGAAAGAGGTGTCCCCAGCCTTCCTGTGCACATGATGCTCAGCACGTAGTAAATGCTCAATAAATATCTTTGGGATCTTCACCCAGAGATCTGCATGATCAGCCCACTCCTCTTGCAAAAAGGCATAACATGGAAGTATATCCAACGGCTTAGAAAAACCGTGTCAGGTAACTAAAATCACTTGCTCTTTCTGAATCCTTCCTTTATAAAGCATGACCAAACAATACAGAATCATCAGCAAATACCATGAAACGGAAGCACTGAGGTGGACTGAGAAGAAATAGAAGAGAACTTTCAAAATACTAATTAGTATCTTCAGAGATATTTAACAGGATATTAAATTCATGAGTCAGAAAAATCAGCTTCTCTGAAAAAGGAAAGAAGATAAGAAAGTATCTGGAAATTAAGAATATGATTATCAAAATTGGAACTCTGAGGAAGGGTTGAAAAGCAAAATGGACAGTCCCAGAATCTTGAATTAGTGATACGAAGGATAGTGAAGAATATCTCAGAACACAGAGGGAAGAAAAAAAAAAACACCAAAGAGATGAAAAGCAAAAGAAAACTTAGAAGACTGGGATAATAAATCAAGGATAGACAATATGTATCTAACCAAACGTGTAATGGAAGGTTTCCTAGAGAAAGATAGAAGAATCTTTTTTTTTTAAAGAATTTACCTCTCACACAGTTTTTTTTGTTTTCATTTTTTTGGCTGCGTTGGGTCTTTGTTGCTGCACCTGGGCTTTCTCTAGTTGCGGCAAGTGGGGGCTACTCTTCGTTGTGGTTCGTGGGCTTCTCATTGGGGTGGCTTCTCTTGTTGTGGAGCATGGCTCTAGGCACACAGGCTTCAGTAGTTGTGGCATGCGGGCTCAGTAGTTGTGGCTGGCGGGCTGTAGAGCACAGGTTCAGTAGCTGTGGCGCACAGGCTTAGTTGCTCCGTGGCACGTGGGATCTTCCCAGACCAATGTCCCGCACATTGGCAGGCGGATTCCTAACCACTGCGCCACCAGGGAAGCCCCAAGATAGAAGAATCTTAAGACTGAAAGGGCCAGTTGATGGTGGCACACAGGAGTAAGGAGTGCTTTTTCACCTATATACATCCTGGTGAAATTTCCCCTTCCTTCCTCCCTCCCTTCCTTCCTATTGAAGTATAATAGACTTAAAATATATTAGTTTCAGGTATACAACATAATGATTCAGTATTTTTATACATTAACAAAATGATCACCATGATAAGTCTAGTTACCATCTGTCACCTTACAAAGTTATTACAGTATTACTGACTATATTCCCTGTGCTGTACATTACATCCCCTGACATTTATTTTCTAACAAAATTTGTACCTCTTTATCTCCCTCACCTATATCACTCATCCCCCTACCCCTCTCTCATCCCTCTGTTTGTTTCTGTATCTGTAACTCTGTTTCTGTTTTGTTATATTTGTTCATTTGTTTTTTTAGATTTTACATGTAAGTGAAATCATAGGGTATTTGTCTTAGTCTGACTTATTTCACTTAGCATAAATACCCTCTAGGTCCATCTGTGTTTTTGCAAGTGGCAAGGTTTCATTCTTTTTTTTTATGGCTGAGTAATATTCCATTGTATATATATCTGGTGAAATTTCTTAATTCCATAACTTAAAAGAAAATTTTGAACTCTTCCAGGGAGAAATAAGCTATATGCAAAGGAATGAGAATCAGAATGACATCAGACTTCTTACTTGTGACACTAAATACTAAAAGTGCTTTGAGCATTGTCTGTAACTGTGAATATTTTGAACCTAAATTTCTATCCTCAGCCAAATTATCACTTAAGTATGAGAACAAAATTAACTTTGGAGTATGCAATGCAGACTTGTGCCCTTTTTGAAAAAAAATACTATAGGATATTCTAAAACATCACAAAAAATAAAGCCAAGAAGTGAAGACTCAAGGCATAAGAAACAGTAGTGAGCATAAAAGTAATTTCCATAACATGACAGCTGAATTTGGATCCTTGAAATGGTAGAACTATAATGTTAAAAATAATAATTGTTTAACAGTATGGAGCTATGGTAATTAACAAAATGAGGTGCAAATGGGAAATGAAGGGAAATGAAGAGGGGAAGCAAATTGTCTAAGAAGATTTTCTTATTCAAGGAGAGATTATGCTGATTAGTTCACATTGATAAATATGTATATGTGTGTATGTATGTGTGTGTGTATATATATATACACATATATGTGTGTGTATATATATATACACACATACTGTTGAATGATTTGTTTAAAATTTAACATTAGGTACTAGTAAGAATAACATGTAGAACTTCCAGACGACCCTGCGTGGAGTGGGGAAGTAAAGGAACGAGGAAAGTTTGATCAATCTAGTAAAGGTAATAAAGGAAGAATAACAAGAAAACATTATGTAGGAAATCGAAAATAAGATTGTAGGAATAAAATCAGTCATGTCAGTGATTACAAAAAATGTGAATGAGATAAAGTCACCTTTTAAAGGCAGAAATTCTCATAAGGTTAACACAGTGATGACAACAAAATCTAGCTGTGTGTTCTTTATAAATAAAACACCAAAGACCAAAATGGTCCAAAAATTGAAAATAGAGGAAAGATTTCATGTATGCCCAGGTTGAAATCTGATAGAGCTATGAGGGTTTTTTGGGTTTTGTTTGTTTTTCACATGCTTTTGAAGTATTTATGAATGTCCTGGCAAATTTTGTCCAGTAAGAGAGAGCAGATTCTTGAAACCATTTTATTATGTATTTTCACAAAAGAATGTAGTATGGTTCTTGGGTCTAAAATGGATAGTGTTTATTCTTTCATATATTTTGGATTTATATAGCTCCTTCTAAAAAGGTATCTTCAAGTCTTCGGGTAGAGTAAAATCTTAGTAGAAAATAATCTTTTTGTTATCAAGAAATTAAGCCAGTGTGGACCGTTTATTTTGGAATAGTATTAAAAAACAAAACTCCGTATCAGTAAAGAATTTAAATAGCTCTTGGCATTTATTAAAAATAGGAGTACTGACATATTCAAAAGGGAAAATTCCTATAAATGAGTGAAAGTTACTACCATTTTCCTTAATGCCCTGTTTTCAGATTAATCATTAAATAAATATTTACTTTCTGGCCCTGAACTGTGTGTTGTACACACAGTTGTACACACTGTGAGGTACAAAATAAGATATTGCCTTTGCCTACTTTGAATTTTATTCATACTTTGACAGCTCTCTCTGTGGAGCCATTAAGTGGTTTCTTATACCAAGTTCTAAAATATGTTTAATCTGGTATAATTTACCACTAATTGCAGGAAAATAATCATAGCTAACATTCATTGAGTTCATCTCTGTCTATCCACACATAACACAGTATTTTCACACAGTAGCCACCCTGACATTAAATGAATGCATGCCAAGTATTGGGCTAAAAGCTTTAATTCAATACCTAATTTAATACTCTCAACAATTAGGAGTTAGCTGACATTATTTCCCCTGTTCTATAGATGAAGAAACTGAGCTTCAGATAATTGAAATGACCTTGCCCAAAGCCACAGTTGTTAAGTGACAGAATGGGACTGGAATCCAGTCTGGTGTAAAGAGGAGAGTGGTGAGGATTTGTATTGGTATAGAATTTATTGCTGTGTGTGTGCTTCCTGTTTAGACTAAGGCATATAACCATTTGCATAAATGTTACTCTGTTCAAGTAGCCAGGTTCCACACCTGCTCTCAGTTAGCATCTGTCCCCTCAGTGCCATGAGCAGTCTTCCAGTAGTAGTTGTTCATCATAGTACAAAATGGTACAGAGGAGGACAGGAGGCAGTTTGGGGGAAATTTGACCACCATGCCTGAGGGGAAGAGTTTCTCTTCTAATCAGTGATTAATATGCCTCTCCTGATTTTAGAAATCCATCTCTGGATTTGCCTTTTCAGGGGGTCATTAAGATCCCACTGTCTCTTGGATGCTTTGCTCTGTTAGGCAGGAGATGCAGGCAGAGAGAAACTCCCTTGGCATGAATTAGGCAGCAGAGAAAACCCTTGCCGAGTGGGAGTAACCTGTCACAACCTGGTTTTCTCTGGCTAAATGACCAGTCTTGTCTAGTCGTAATGCCATTACAACATTCCCATTCAGATCCCCATGACCCAGTAATTGTTTTGGGAATGAGTGCAAAGCTATCAGACACCAACTACTATAATTAGAAAGGGAAAAACAGACACTTACCAGAGCTAACGTCTTTAGGCTGGAGCGTTTACAGCACTTTTTTTTTTTAGGTTATGGAGCCTCTTTCTCAGTTTTGCTTCCTAAAATACAAACTATACAGTTTTCGGGTTCTTGCATTCCAGTTTTTTTCCTTACTGCAGTGCACTCTTTCCTTTTCCCCCCTATTTTAATCGGAGTACAAATTGCTGTCAGCACATCGAGTTCATGTGCCAGCCACATTCAGAACAGGGTGTTCTGTGCTCTTCAAAACAAAATTGCTCTAGGGCAGTAAGAGAACAATAAGTCAGAGCTCCAGTTTAAGTGATGTTTTGCAGCAGACCGGGCTCACTTGATGTGGTTACACTCGGATTGCGCAGCAAGGCTCGGGTAATTTGGTTCGGTTTGACTTCGTGGGGTTTGGAGGACCTCCCCCCTTTAAGTTACGTAGACTTTAAGTCAAGAGAAAATGTTGTCCCTTTTTAACTTGTGTATTTCTTTCTCTTCCCAAAAAAACCCTAAGTAGAAGCATCCTGTATGTACTTTTATTCTCTTTGGGCACGTCATAGATCATTTACTTCCCGTAAATCATGCTGGTTGGAATTAGCAACAGACCTCCTCAGCCCTAGAGGCCAAGCTCCCAGTGAGTCATGATGGTTATTATTAAATATTTATTAAATGAGTTTTTGCACTAAGCGATACAAGGTCAAAAGCAACCACAGGTCTTCCACAGCCAGAGCTGCCATGGTTTTCTTTGGTAGCAATTATCGAGACAATTTAAAAAAAATTGGATCTATAGGAGCCAGGCATGTCTGCATCTGTCACCATGATGGAGGTCCCTGCTGCAGCAGTCGGCTCCAAGGTGGGGTGGAGTTCTTGTCAGCTGTCTTATAGAACTTGTCACACCAGTGTTCCAATTTTAGAAACCAGTTAATCTAGCAAGAGTGTTTGCTACTTGTAGATGTAAAGAATCAATGGACTGTACTCCCTGAGGCTGTGATACCTCCTCTTGCTCTGACATTCCAGATAATGTCAGTATTAAAAGGTTTTATATATACACGTAAAGACTGCCGTGTGTGTGCACGCACGCATGCGTATCAGTTTATCAATTTAAGATTCTGTGGTACTGTAGGTAGTGCTTATTCAGGTTCAACTTAAAAGAGATTTAATAGAAAAAAAAGATTGGTCCCTATATAAGGTAGTAAGTATTTATAAGAGTTATCGCAAATGTTTCCCTATTAGGTGGCCAAAAACATTGGTTCTACCATATATTGTTTCTCATAGAGAGACCGGCTGCAGTGAACTTTTTTTTTTGTTTTCTTAATTATGCCTTCATTATACTTTGACTTGAACTTTTTTTTTGCTTGCTTGCTTGCTAGACTTATCTTTCCCAACATGTTTATTAGTAGCCAATCTTTTCTTTCCCTAATATGAAGGGTTATCACATGTAAAGAGAACTTCTGAAATTATTTATATAATTGTAATATCAAGTATATGCATCAAGCTGAAAAACCAGCCTAGGAAACTGACACACAGGCAGGAATCCTCCACAGAGTCTCTGGATTTCCTGTTTTGAAAACACATTCAAACTTGATCAACCAAAAACCACAACGAATGTACTGATAGTTTCCTCCCCCACTAAATGTACTCTCCGTCAGGGAGGAAAACACTTCTAACAATAAACCTCACTCAAAAAGATCTGTCAACTAAGTTGTGAGCTACTAGGATAATAAATCTCAATGCTTGAGATATTCTCTAACATGTGGGCTGAAACTCACTTTGCTCAGCAAATCTTTTTTCATGAAAAGTGTCATCACATTAGTCTAAATTAAATTTCTTGGGCAGATTTAAAAATATTTAAGAACACAAATTTTCAAACTCTCAAATTCTTTAGAAACACCAGCTTTTAACTCCAGTAAAAAAATATCTTAAGCCTAGGATTCCTTGCAGAACCTCTCTACTGTGTATGTATTTGAAAATAATAAAGTTGAATTTATTTTGAAACTATTTCCAATTCAAAAGAACTTTCACTGTGCTGCAAGCTAAGCTGTATTTTATCTAGAACATTCCAAAAGTGAGTTAATAGAGAGTCATGTGCATTTATGAGTATGGGACATAGAACAAAATTTCTGTATGCCAGGTCCACCCTGAGAGCCAGTCTAGCTCTTGCCCCTGTTTAGAAGGTCTGACTCGAGAGTCAGGCCTTCTCTAGTTCTGCCCAAGTGTCTTCGACTCTACCCTATGTCTGCAACGGGAACAAATCGGGGTGGTATTAATCCTAGTGACTTAGAAAACGGTAGAGAACTTCAAAGCATAAATGTCCATGTGACATTTCGGCCCCTAGTGTCTATGCCACTGCTGTTTACTCTTCAGGGTTTCTCTCATTTCCTAGGCCTGGGCTAAAGGTAACCTGATCAAATGATTAACTACAGGAATTAGCTTTGAAGCTGGTTTCTGGTCTACATTGAGAGTTATATTACTGGGCCATAGAATCGTAGAATTTTAGAGCTTCAAAGGACCTTTGAGATCAAGTAGTTCAAAAGTAGAGTAAGTTGGAATTGAATTTGTATTTGGAAAATAATTGTCTCCTGGAACGAATGTAACAGAACAAGTGATTTTTAGTCTCTAAAGCAAGTTATTGATCTAAAGTAGATCAACCAGTCTCAGAAAAGAAGCATTTTAGGAATTCCTTACATTTGAATCAAGGCCATTATATTACAGAAGTAGGAATAAAGAATTTTCTTATGAAAGACAAATTATTACATTGCTTGTCGACTGTTGTGCTGTCATACAAGCCATCCATTTTTCTTATTGAGTCAAAGACCTAAATGGAAAGGAATGAATATCCATAATATTAAACGTAGATGGAAAGTGTCAAAGAATTGTTTATCCCAGAAGAAAAAGTCTAACTAACCAAGAGAAAAATACATATCTGTATGCGTTTTCCTATTTTATATTAACATAAAGGCCCCTTATCTAATGTGAAATTACCCTGGGAATGAGCTGAGTTTGAGTGCAATGAAGAAGCAGGCCCTGAGAAATTGACCTCTTCACTTAACATTTCAGAGGAGGTGGTTGAGTAATTTGATTTGTCGAGTAATAGTAGACTATTGATTCCTTCACATTTTACATTTATTACTGCACTAAGGGATTACAGATATGTTAGTTATTGATGATGTTGCCTTTGGCCTTTTCATTTTTATTCAGACATATTTGTGAATGAGATTAAAACTCTTAAAGAAAAAAAAAGAGCTTCTATATTCAGTTAACCCTTTAATATCACTGCGGAAATAGCCATTCGGTTGTTTTTCAACTCAAGCATCCGAAGCCAAGATGCAGTTATAAATGTTTAAGCCTTTATATACTTGATATTAAGTTTGTGGCATTTTGATAATTACCTATTAAATAATCTAGTATTTCTTGTCTTGTGTTATAGGTGAGGAAACCTGTCATATAGTAGGTTTAAGTTAAACCTGTGTTTCCACTTTATTATCCTCTAAGCTATCTTACTGATGTAGTTATCAGTAACTATAAGTTTAAACTTAAAACAGAAAGAAGTATGATTGCTCTTAAATTTCCAGACTGGGTGGACTAAGCTTCAACAAGACATACCTATGTCTCTAGATGAAATGAGGAAGGGGAACTACTCATTTATCACGTCCCTGAATTAGCCAGTCATGAAGAGCAGCTCTGTTGACTGTCCTTCTCCTCTCCCTCAGTCCACCTGGAAGGCCGCTGTGGTGGAAGGATGTTTGATTGCAGAGATGTGGGGTTCATAGTTGGCGAAGGAGAAGACCACGACATTCCAATCGGAATTGACAAAGCCCTGGAGAAAATGCAGCGTGAGGAACAATGTATTTTGTATCTTGGACCACGGTAAGCAGCATACCAGTTCAGTACACAGTGAAGTTATCTAAAGAACAGGGATACACTTGCTTTTTCAATCAATATTTTCAGTGAAGTTAAGGCCAACAGTGGAAACGATTAATTAAATCAGGCTACAGTTAGTCACGGAGTGAGTTAATGGGCCCTATAACATTACAGACATTTGTAAGCGTATTCACTTGATTGATGTGTGTTCAGGGTAGGACTGACAGGCAGGTTTTGCTTTTCTGTTTGTTTTGCCTGCCATATTGCCAAGACAGGAAGCTTTTGGCCCTTCTCACGTGATTCTCTTGCCCCTTCTCTCCTTTTCTCTAAATTAGGCAGGAGGCAGTAAAATGTGGGGGTTAGAAGTTGAAGAAGCATTTGGATGGTTTATTACCACTTGAATTTGTGCCACCTGTTCTTATACAGACTCCCTGAAAAAAGAGTGTTCTTCCTGGATCTAAAGGCAGTGGAGATGACTCATTTTTGCCTAAATTTTTCCCATCATAAGGATATCCATTAGCACTACCAAGCTTAGAACTATCAGACACTAACAGTCTTTCTTGTGAAAACATGTTTGGTATTATTTTTAGATCTAAAATTATACCATGAATCCAACCCTTCTATCTTGAGAAACGGACCCTTGAGAGAAACCAGGGTGTTTTGATTCTGTTTGTGTGAAAGTGCATCTGCTTATCTCATGTCTCCTCCCTCTCTGGATCCTTGGATTTCAGTCAGTAGGATTTTGAGTTATTGAGAATCTTGATGACCTGCACTTACCAATAGGTAATATTGTGCCTTTTGTACAGTTGCTTGCCTTTGTATAGCCTCGGTCGTAATCCAGTGGCATATTTACCTTTGCCCTAACACTTGAGCCATAATCGTATTTCTTAAGTGATGTTTTAGTCATGCCACTACCCACTTGAAAATCCTTGCAAAATGCTCTACACCTCGAACCCTTTAGAACTTTCACTGAGGCACCTTTAATTTAATACCTTCTTTTTCTCTGTCTTATTCCTTTTTCAACTAGTATATTCCCACCTTAGTGTGTTTTATTTACATTTACTATGTATTTGTAGTTCACTTAGGTGAATCTGTTTCTCTCTTTCTATAAGGAACTTTTTAATTCAGGTGGTGCATAGAGAGGCTATCTCTTCCATATCCAAGTAATATCTAACTATTTTTAATCCAGCATTCCAAAGTTACAGTAGTTCTAAACTCATATAAAGAGAGTGGTATTTATGTCCATGTGTTTTCAGATCTAAGTTCCTTGAGGATGAGTTCTCTCTACATTGTGAGCATATAATATGAATCGGTTCATTATATTTTAACCTAGCTGACAAGCCAGTTGTGGGAACAGATGTCTCAAGTTTAATGGCAAAGAGAAACAGGAATTATCCTTATATTTATTAATGCAAATAGTTCCTTGCAAGTTTAAATTGTTGTATGATTAGCGATTAAAAAAAAAAAAACATGCAACTTACCAGCTGCGTACTCGACTCTCCTAAGCCTTAGTTTCCCTTTATGTAAAATGGGGATAACGGTATCTACCATACAAAGTTGTGGAGGACTGAATGAGATAATGCATGTAAAGAATGTAGCAAAGTGCCTGACACAGCCAAACCCTTAGTATGTTAGCTATTATCGCTGTTGTGATGATTATCTCTCTCTTCCATTTTACTCTCAGACCATAAGGAAAGGGAAACCCCGTTTTAACATATGGTAGATTTTTCAGGCATAAAAGTTGTCGACAAGTTTTCATAAATTACTAGATATAAAAGTTTTTTCATATGTTTTATGGAAATAATTTAGCATAGTTAGAAAGGAACATGTTCTTTTCTCTTCAAGATGTTGCTTAGTATGTTGAGGAGTCATTTAAAGTGCAGAGTCTACACCAGGAGACTGTCCACACGGGTGCTGTGTAAGATTATCCATGTATATAGAGAATCCCTGCCCACCGGGCATGCGGTGAGCGTGTGCAGTGAATTTGCTTGTCTTACCAGAGTCCCACTTATAGATACATTGCATCTGAGTGTGGCTATAAATACGGCTGTTGCAAATATGTGTTCTGTGTTACTCTTAGTGTCATCTGTATTTCATGCTCCAAAAACCCCAGGGCATATACCTTCTCTTTCATTCTGATAGACTCCTTGTCAGGGTGTTTTCATAGTAAGGAATTCATAAAACACTTCCAGAGAAGCCATTTTCTCTCTTCTCATCAGGACAATGTCTTTAATGTTGTTTTAAATACGGTGACTGATCAAGCTCTTTTGTTTTAGGTAAAGTATGGCTAGTTTTAGCTTTTTTCTTTTTTCTTCCTTATCTTCTGTCCTGCACCAACCCCAAACAAAAACATAGGCTGCCAAGAGCCAGAGTATCTCAATTATGCGGCTGTGTGGGTCAAAAACTAAACAACTTTCTGGGACACACAGAGTCTGAATTTAAATCCTCGCTCTACCACTGCCTCTTTGTGTGATTCTCAGGAAGCACTTCTCTCTGAGCCTCAGTTTCTTCATCCGTAAAAAGGAAGCAGTTGGTAAGAGCAGTTGCATACAAGGTGCAAGTGCTTCTTGTATGCACATAAAGGCTTAATGGTCATTAGCAGTCATTATTTGTATCTCTGCTCTCTGCAGGCACCTGTCAGTTTAAGAACATTGATACTGGATTCCTTCTGTTACTGTAATCCAGCTTGTCTTTTGGTTAAGCCTAGAATTCCTCTTGTGGTGTTCTGTCTTTCAGTCAGATGAATTTGTGTGCCCTGGGTCCTTCCTCGCCCAGCCTAATCCAGCATAAATCAGACAACTTTCTGTAAAATAGGAAGTCAGGTTAAATGCTCCCAAAACAGTTCGGTATGAGCTTATGCCTCCCCAGGATTATGTGTTCCACATGTGTCTTCACAGAGTTTCTTCATTTGAACCCAGGAAAGACTGTAGAAATCATATCCTTCCTTAGTCTTCTTTAATCCCGTTGATGATAACCGGAACAATTTGGTGCCTGCCCTCGACCCAAACCCTCACCCTCCTCGCCCCCAGCCACGGAACTCCTATTTTTAAGCGTTGTAAGGCAGCTCTTCTCCTCCTCAGCACTGTTGACATTTGGGGCTGGATATTTCTTGGCTGGGGGAGCTGTCCTGTAAGATGTTCGGTAGTGTCCCTGACCTCTACCCACTAGAAGTCAGAAGCCTCCTAGCTGTGACAAACCCCAAATTTCTAGACATTGCTAGATGTCCCTGGTAGGGATGGGGGATTAACCCCTTTTGAGAGCCACTGGTCTAAGGCAAGTGCCAGAGCATCTGTTGGATTTGTACCTGTTTAGCACAGGGCTCCAAATAGAACATGCTGTCAGTAAACACACGCTCAGTGAGGACTCACCTGCCTACCTGATTCCCAGCAGTTAAGGAATGTTCTTTTATTTACCAGATGGCAGAAACAAAATAGGAGATATATCGGTCTAAGAGCTCAAAGTAGAAAACTAGTCACCACTTCCTACAGTTGGCCACTGGTAATTATGTCCTCTTTTATTTCTTTGCTGAAGATACCCTTTGCCCTGCTATTAAAAACTACCACACCCCATTCCTACCAGCTCTCACTCCATCTCTGTGCCTCTCTCTGGCTCCAGCTTCCATTTTCTTGTGTAACAGGGGAGGTAAATGAGTAAGCATTTTCTTCCTGAAAAATTCAGGCAGGGAGTAAAGAAGTGGTACAAATAGCAAGAGATGAGTGTTCCCACTCTAGTCCTTTTGCCCCAGAGAAAACTGAGGGTATTAATACAGCAACTTGGTTTTGGCCTGGTTTCAAACCATAGCCTGAGAGTTTGAGTTTACTAAGATTTTTGCAGTGCCATTCCATATATTAAAGAGTAGTTTGCTTGAAACAGATGGAGCAGAGTATATTCTGATGAACGTTTTCCTAATATGCTGGGCATTGTTCTACATGCTGGGAAACCACTGAACCAGACAGACAAAGCTCCATCAGAATTTCCATTCTAGTAGATGTGTGCTCCCTCGAATGCCTTGGATGTGTTAAAATTTTAAATGATTCCAAAAAACAAATTTATATATGCCCCGTAATTTTATTCAGTAAGTTTTGGCTAAAAAGTGTAGTGTTTTACAGTGTTATAGCCAGAGAGCTATGAGAATACAGTACAGAGTATTTCTCTTGATGAGGTATTAGAGTTTGCTGGGGCTGTTCTTTTTGATTATACATTTGTTTTCTAGTATGCTTTCTGAAAGCCTTGAAGAAACACTGTGAGGATGTATATCCTTCCTGATGTATGCACCTTTCCCCCATTTATCTGACTGGAAGTGGTACTTTTGGAAGGGGACAGCACTTTAAAGTTAAAAGCTTATTAAAACATACCTCTCCCAAACAGCACTGTAATGATTATAGTGCCTGTCTTCTCTGGGTCCTGATAAAGCTTCAGGGAAAGCCCTTATAGTCAAATAATGGCTGTTTTATAGAAAGAACTAGATATAAAATCAAGCAGAAAAAGAGACAGTGACATTTAAAATCACATTAAGCAAGCTGTCCCAAGGAGTGCAGGTGTTGCATTACATATGAATATGAAGAAGAAAACTAAATGTAGCCTGGTTTCTTAAAAAGAAAAAACACCGCAGTGATACTTGGCACTGTATCTTCTGATCAACATCTGGTTTGTCTTCAGGGCCTTTGATGTGTGTAGTTTGCAAATGATAGCTCTATGCTGATGTGATGCTTCAAAATACTGAAGGGGGTGCCTGGAAATACACCAATTCTTTAAAGTTTTATTTTTTTACTCTCCATTTCAGATATGGTTTTGGAGAGGCAGGGAAGCCTAACTTTGGCATTGAACCTAATGCTGAGCTTATATATGAAGTTACACTTAAGAGCTTCGAAAAGGTGAGAAAATATCAACTTCTCTGAAATCATGACAGATTTCTTCTCCATCCACTTCTTGTAAATCAGTATCTTATATTACTAGGTGGTATAGATAGATGGTATTTGTTTGTATATTGTGCTTTTCATGAGCAAGTTTGTCTCCTGTCTCTGACGCTGCTACTAGAGCACAGGACGACTGATACAGCACAGCTGATACACAACCAAGGAGCTCAGTGTTCTTATTTTGTTCCTATGTGTCAGCCTTTTTTTTTTTTTTTATTAACTTTTTTGGGTAGAAGCCAAGACTTGTTCCCTTATTTGTTCCTAGACTTGTTCTTTTTGTACTTTTTTTCCTGGGTTGAAGACAAAAAGGTTCATGTTCTTGCCAAGCAGCTCCTTGGGGGGAGTGGGGTGCAGTTTTCCAGGGCTGGATGGATCATACCCTTCACAGGAGTTGTGAAGAGGCCTTCACTGTGGCTCCAAGTTATTATCCAAAATGCAAGGGCTTCATGGGCCACCAGGCACTGTGGCAAGGAACACAAGGAACAAACCTGCTAACCCTAGACTTTTTCTTTTCGT
This sequence comes from Balaenoptera acutorostrata, assembly GCF_949987535.1. Classification (NCBI taxonomy): domain Eukaryota; kingdom Metazoa; phylum Chordata; class Mammalia; order Artiodactyla; family Balaenopteridae; genus Balaenoptera; species Balaenoptera acutorostrata. Next base: position 68,326,520 of record NC_080073.1, on the reverse strand, counting down.
ACCTGTCCAAGTAGAAAAAAAGAGAGCGTTTGCCTCAGGTTCCAGAAATGGCACGCCTCCTTGAGTGTATTTCCATCTCAAACCCGCCTCTGGAGGCTCCCAGCAGCAGGTTCCCTGGACAAACGCAGAGCATATGCCTGAGCTAGGTACGCTGTCCCATCCAGCTACGTCCTCTGCACCACCAGAGCCCAGCCCTTCCCCGAGAGCCTCAGGAACTGCATCTTGTAGACCTTTGTCATCCCCGCAGTGTTACCTCCATGTTCCATACTTCAAGCTTTGGACTGGAAACGTGACTGTTTTTATGTTACTAGACTCAGAAAGGAAATCATTGTCCTGTAGGCCTCTAACTTTGGGGTCCTTCCCGAACAGTGATGTTCCTAATCATAACACATTCCCCAAAACAAACATATGCTCTTGTCACAACCATTGCTTGTTGTCAGGTAACGTCTTCTGAAGTCCTGCTAGCTCAGTACTGATCCTCTAACGCTGTCTTCATAGCACAAAGTGGTTTTTATATTTAAAGAGGGAGAAAATAATTTTTAGCAGTAAAGTAACACCCACCCCTTCCCATCACAGCCCAGTGGACCTTGTACACTCAGGAGCCTCCTCACTGTAGTACGCCACAGCGAGCCTGTGCTCGGTCACGGCTGCAAGGGCATGTGCCACGCTGCACTGCTAGCTATATTTGAAACCACGTGATCAATCCAAGAAGAAGATACAAGAATTGCAAATATACTTGCATCCAGCATAGGAGCACCTCAATATATAAGGCAGATGTTAACAGACATAAAAGGAGAAGTTGACAGTAACACAATAGCAGTGGGGGATTTTAACACCCCACTTAGATCAATGGACTGATCATCCAGACAGAAAATCAGTAAGGAAACACAGGCCTTAAATGACACTGTAGACCAGATGGACTTAATTGATACTTATAGAGCAATCCATCCAAAAGCAGCAGAATACACATTCTTTTCAAAAGTGCACATGGAACACTCTCCAGGATAGATCACATGCTGGGTCACAAAGCAAGCCTCAGTAAATTTAAGAAAATTGAAATCATATCGAGCATCTTTTCTGACCACAATGCTATGAGATTATATTTGAAACCATGTGACAGTGTGTGGCAGTGATGGAGGCAACATGAATTCATTTTCTGTTTTGTAATATTAAGAATAGATTTATAATCAATAAAGACTGAACCCAATATAAAAAATGCAGAACCCTTGTTATTAGATTTTTAAATAATAGAGTTAAATTGTTAAGAATCAACATAGGGTTGCCAGGAAGACTAGTAAATCTCATTATTCACTTTAAAAAGGAGGGGATATATATACCACTCTCTTTGAATAGAGAATTTCATATTTACCCACTTAAGCCTCATAATTCTTATGCAGTAAATAGCACTGACACAGCCATTGTCATCTTCCCTAAAGGACTCCAGATGGTTCTGTTGACTCTTTATGATCCAACTGTTCATAATGAAAGTGCAGTTGTCCCTGGATTCGTATCTATAATGGGGGAGGAGTAATGATACACAGATACACACAGTATAAATTAGCAGGTGATCATGAAAGCATTTGTTTACATCTCGGCATCACCTCTATCCTCCCAATTATGTTTTCCTTGAAATTCCCCAAGTACGCATCTGCAAGTTGCTACAGTTTGGAGGCTTTAGTATGTCTGGTTGTACCAGAGTGGAGAGACAACTACATGACCTGGAATTTTTAAAGTGTGTATGAATATACAACTGTGACTTGACTATAATAGTGTTACCATTTTAGAGTTGTAAAACAGAGGCTTGAGAGAAACTTGCCTAAATTATAATAGCAGTTTAGCAGCAGAGTTTGCAGGAGGGAGATAAGGGGCCCCAGCTTCCATTGTGTGGCCTCACCTCATAATTCTAAAGGCGCATTCTTTAACGACGCTCAACAGTTCATCTTCCTTACGGTATTATTGCCTGCACCTCCCTCTTGAGCAGCATGGATCAAGCTACAGCTTTGTCCTCATGGAAAGTGAGTTATAGCCTAGCAGTGCATTGGCAAGGGCACACAGTTTTAAAAGCCAGTGTGTTTTGGGGTGTGGGTATCCTCTAGGAGTAGCTATTGTTTCTTCTTACGGACATCAGCTGATGCTTTTTCCTTCTCTGTTCATCTAACCATTGTCACACATTTATACAACAGGCCAAAGAATCCTGGGAGATGGATACCAAAGAAAAATTGGAGCAGGCTGCCATTGTCAAAGAGAAGGGAACTGTGTACTTCAAGGTATGTGAGTCTTTGTACAATCCTTTCCATCTCAAAGAATTTATTCAAGTATCAATTGTGCTGATATTCCCTATTCTGAATTCTATACCCTTCTGGATAAGAATAAGCCTGAATTTTTACAAGTCTGTCATTTTCAGTATAAGAAATGGTGCGACAGAATGAATTATGTGACAAAAAGAATACAAAAGCCTCTTGTACACATTCCACTTTAGATTGTAAGCCTCCGCAAAGTCAGACCAGGTCCGGCTTGCCCACCCACCATGTATCACTCAAGACCTAAAGCATCTTGCTTGGTACATAGTGGTCACTCAACAAGTGTTTGTGGGATGAAACAAAGAATGAATAGAATAATTGTTAGCAAGTAGTAGAATTCAAAGGGGTAAGTTTCATATCATTTTCCTTTCCACTGTCTTGGGGAAGTCACTTAGGTACATGATAAAAGGAAAGATCATGCACAGATTTCAAAAGGAACTGGCAGGAGGAGAGTATAAATTTCTTCTAATGGCCAAGATGATCCCTGCCACACTTGCTTTTGTGAGAAAAAAGCAGAAATTCCTGAATGATATTTGTCATTTATTGATTCTTGAAAACACTTTCTTGTAATCTAAGAATGTGTTGTTTCCTCACTTAGACTTTAAACCCCCAGATACATTAAAAAAAGAAACAGCACTTTGTTCAATTCTAATCAGAATGTACTATCCATTGCTTCCCCATTGCCAAATATTATACCTTCTCCACATCAAGCAGAAAAGGGCTTAGCGCAGAAGAGAATGAGAGAAAGAATGGGAGTTTTGTCGAGGTTTCTTTTTTCCTTGCTGCTATGATCCAGGAGCAAAAAAAAAAAACAATTAGATGATGTTTTCAACAGTCTATAAAGCAGTGATACATCAGTGTACTTCAACAAGTCTTCATGGAGAACCTGCTGTAAGACATGTCCTTGCATTGACAGCCTTGTCTGGAGGGAGGGGAGGCAATATTAACCCACATGAAACAACTAGAGAATTATGTAAGACTGTATAAGCAACACAGAATTACGCAGCCAGAGGGCAACAGGTATGGTTATTATTTTCTACACTTTGAGAGGAGCCCCATTATTGAGTCATGAAATCAATTTAGTGGAAGTGTATTGCCTTACGTAGTAAGGATACACTTTGTTTCACAAAACTTTGTTCAGTTGTGTGTGAGTGGGTACTAGGTCATAATTTAAAACATTTCTTACTGTGGGTGTAGATAATATATAATTATTTATATTTATTTATAACTGTTACATATATTAAAATAATGTATGGATCACCAGAAAGCATTAGGATATGGCAGAATGACCTCTGAATTGGGAAAACTGGGCTTTATGGCTCCAAATGATTTAAAGTCATTTAAGGTCCAAAGAGATTATTTTTTCATGTGAAAAGTGAGGGAGTTAAATTAGAAGACTCCCAAGTTTCCTTCCAGCCCTAAAATTCGGTGCATTTCTAAACTCTCAAGAACAACTTTGATTTTTTTTAATTCTAATTGAGGTATTGGATACTTCTGTAACTATTCAGGTAGATTCCAGATGAGTTATTTGTAGACCCAAATACCTAATACACTAGAACAAAAAGAAAATTTTCTGTAAAATTACTTAAGACCATAGGTCCTGAACTATGCTTTCCTGTCTACTTGGAGTCCATAAAAGTCTTTAAGTGTATTTTTTATATTTCCCAAAACCTCTGAAAAGAATATTAACATTTGGTAGAGGGGTTGCGACTTTTGGCATTTGACTAGAATTAACTCCATGTAATGAAACAGCTTGGCTATTCAGAAGCTCTAATTGGTTGCTGATGACTCAAATAATGTTGCGAAGCCACGTGTCATATAGCTGTGTCCTGAATGTATACAGAGAGATGGCCAGAATTTACGATCAGCAGCAGAAAGCAGTGCTAACTTGTCTGTACAGTTACTAAACTTTGTTGCTTCTTAGCATCATAACTGCAACAGTGATTTGTGTATTTCATAATATTATAAACCCTCTTAAAATTACTGATCTTTGGATAAAATCTGGATCAGCAGTCACACATATGGAACATATTATTTTTAACATGCAATTTGATAGACAAAATCTTTCAAAACATTAGTCTTTTGGGGGAAAATTAATGAAAGGTTCAAAACCACTGACCTAAGACCTTTCCCCCAGAATGTCTCTGAACATTCTGTACTACTCAGAACTTCCCTGGAGGCACCTTCATAATTATAGGTAAAAGATCCCAGCAGTGATCCTAGTTTTACCTGTAAGACTTCAGAAATGGTTGGTAGGTGGGTTCCTATACACACTCCCTTTTCAAATGTCAGGGCAGGTTTCAATCTGCCGTGCTGCCTTCCCGGGCCTCGACTTTCCAGGGTGTTTGACTTGGCGCCTTGTGCACAGCGCAGAGCCTGGGTGTGTGGGCCAGAGCAGAGATGGGGTACATTGCATGCCACCCGCAGGTTGGAGCTCCATTTTCATTGACCTGTCGGTTTGGTTTACACGTAAGTGGGTAAGTCTCTCCCCGTAGTAGGGTAGATTTGTAATAAGCCTTTAAATGGGAGTGATTTTGGCGTTTAGAGTGTAAACTCATATCAACCTCTGAACGCTAAAGAGAAGAAAGGTAGGAGAGGACTCTCTTCATTTGGCTCTGAAAATAATTATTAAGCACGTTTAACAACGTGACGTTACGCCAGGCATTGTGCAAGTCAAACAGACATGATTTTTGCCCTCATAGCTGACAGCATTCTGCGGGACAAGAGCATTAACTATCACACGTGTTTCTCTTTTCTGACTTGGAGGCAGAGTGGTAAGGCTGAGGACACTTTCTAACCAAGAGGTTCTTGCGCCCCCTTGTGCTCCTTGGGGAAAAAAGCATTTCCAAAGCAAGCTAGTTAAGGATCGTCCTTCAACCGTGGAACCCTTTGCAGACAAACCAGGCTTTGCTGTGTTTTGACCACCATTACTGAACCAGGAAACCAGTGCTATGATTTAGAAACAAGTCGTCTATGACTCTAGGATTTTAGGTTAAAAAACTAAAAACCTGCCCCTCTTTCTTGTTCCTTCACTCTTTCAGAGCAGGATTTCTCAACCTCAGCACAATCGACATTTGGGGCTGTATAAATTCTGCTTGGCAGGAGGCTGTTCTGTGCATTTAGCAGCATCCCTGGCCCCTACCCACTAGATGCCAGTAGTGCACACATATTCTCCAGTTGTGACAACAAAAAACATCTCTAAACATTGCCAGATGTTCCCTGGGGGCAAAATCACCCTAGTTGAGAACTCCTGTTTTAGTACATCAGAAGCAGAAATAACACAGAGGTCTTTGTTCATTAGAAGTTGAGATATAAGTAAAATTATATATACTGTATAAGAAAAGGCTGTCAAAAAATTAAAATGCTCTATAAAGGTAAGGAACATTTATGTATTATGAAGTCTAATACTTTGGGGTGTTTTTTTTTTAGAAAGCATAGCCTCTACCATTCTGATAGTCAGAACCTACTGAAGTGATAGGATCTGGATCTTTGTCCTCCCTGACTCTTCTCTTCTTTCTCTATGACAATATATTAAATAGTCAGAAAGGTAATTGGAACACTGAAGATGGAGGAGGAGAGAGAGGAAGAAGAAACTAGGCATAACAGGGAAAATGCCTGTCCTCACCTTATCTAAATGAAGTGACACCTTTTATTTTCACCTACGCCTCCATTTTGCTCCCAAGGATTGAAAAACTTTTGATTCCATAGTTACATGCCTTTGACCTTAATGTTTACTTAGCACACCTTCATTAAGGGCCTCCTTATGTTAAACCCTGGATATTCCAAAAGGGATAGGACATGCTCCCTGTCCCAAAGAGCTCACAATCCAGCAAGAGAAAAGACAATGACAGAAAATGCCCAACCCTGAAACTGGTGAGGACTTTAATCTTGAGTAGTGGGCCTAAGGCTAAGACAAACTATAAGTACAGACAACCCCCGACTTACAGTGGTGCGAAAGCAATACACATTCAGTAGAAACCACACTTTGAATTTGGGGTTCGACTTTTCCTGGGCTGGCAATGTGATCAGCAGCAGTGAGCACAGCTCCCGGCCCTGCGATCACAGAGGCAAATAACCAATACAGCCATTCTGGACCCACACAACCATTCTGTTTTTCACTTTCAGGACAGTATTCAGTAAATTACATGAGATATTCAACACTTTATTATAAAACAGGCTTTGTGTTAGATGATTTTGCCCAATTGTAGGCTAATGCCAGTGTTCTGATCACACTTAAGGTAGGCCAGGCTAAGTTCTACTGTTTAGTAGGTGAGGGGTAGTAAATGAATTTCAGCTCACCCAGGGTGTGTTGGGAGGTAACCCCATTGTAAGCTGAGGAAGATCTGTACATTCAGACCCAGGCCCTCTCCTTGGAACTGGTCTACCCCATCCTTATCACCAAAAATCGACATCAGGGCTTCCTTTCTACAGATGGAGCTCATTTTTATGCCAACCACCTGAATTCCTTTATAACGGGAACATTCTTGTAGACTTGCTCTGTGATTTTTCTCTTCTTACTCAGTCATTGGGTGACGTTTGGAGTGCACGGGGAGACATAACTACACTGAAGTGTATGCCCTGCTTTGACTATGGTAAATCCTAGTGACATGATCTTAACACTGTTCATTGGTCAGACATTGGATTTAATGTCCTAAGGGGTCTGGCTGCAATTCTGCCATCTGGCGGGATGGGTCATGTTTTCGAGCTTGTGGTCACCTCCTGCAGAGGAGACCCCTCACCTGTACCCCCATCTTATTTGTGTACTTACCAGCTGTCACTCCTCTCATTCATCCTAAAATGGCAGTAAACACATTGTTTCAGCCCATTATTTCTTGTATAGAGCAGATATAATTCATGTGAATTAATTACACAATTTTTATTCACAATTTTTAGAATTCTAATCGGGAAAGAGCAAAAATATGATTAAGAGAAAGAGCTTTCTCATGTAGTTAGGTGACTAACACCTGTGTGATTTATGTTTTATAGTTATTTATGTTGGATGGCTGCTCTTCAACTATGTATATTCCCATTGTCTATAGATCAGAGGTTAGCAGACCACAGCCTGTTTTTGTAGGTAAGGCTCTACTGGGATGCAGCCATGCCCCTTTATTTATATATTGTCTGTAGCTGCTTTTGTACTACCAAGGACAGAGTTGCAACAGAGACTGTTTGGTCTGCAAAGCCTAAAATATTATCTGCCCCTTTACAGGAAACATTTGCCAACCCCTGGTTTAAATAAGATTTGCTGGGTTTGGGACTAGCACTTGCCAAAATATAGTATGTACTGTGCAGTGCTGATCGTCAGGAGGAGAAATGGGAAAAGTAACTTCCCCTTCAAGTAAACTAGTGACATAGTCTACAGCTACTCACCAGCCCTTTGAAAGTTTGGTAAATTTTAGCACCAAAGAATGTAACCCAAAAGCCTTGATGCCCACCTGCTGAAAGAACTGCCCCCTCTGAAAAGGGTGAGATGGTAAATGCTGGACAAGAGCATTATGGTGCCCGGCCCTGCACCAGCTCAGAGGTCACTGGAACTTGAGAAGGAAGGGGGAAAGTTGCCTGGAGAGCCACCTCCTGAGAACAGAAGGAAATGATCAGATACCTTGGTTGGTACGAGGTGGTTGTCTCCTTTTGCGGATTTGCTTTTCTCAGGGAGGGCTGAGCTTACACTTCCTTTGTACCTGCTCCAGAGCCTGTACAGCAAGTAATTACTGGCTTTCTCTGTTAGGGAGGCAAGTACATGCAAGCGGTGATTCAGTATGGGAAGATAGTGTCCTGGTTAGAGATGGAATATGGCTTATCAGAAAAGGAATCGAAAGCTTCTGAATCGTTTCTGCTCGCTGCCTTCCTGAACCTGGCCATGTGCTACCTGAAGCTTAGAGAATACACCAAAGCCGTGGAATGCTGTGACAAGGTAAAGTGTCTTCGTGTGGGATGAATGTTAGATAGTCCGGATCTTTTTTCTCCATCCTCGTACTCAGTCATCTTCTGCTTCCTCTCAGCCAAGCTTTGGATTTTTCATTTTGCTTTGTTTTGTTTGGGATTATTTGTTTCTCAGTAAGAATTGGGAAATTCAGAAAGATTTTTTTTTTTTTTACTACAGTCATACTTTCCTAATGCCTAGACTACTTATAATAATACATTATGAGTAAAAGTTTTGATAAAATTAAGCAATTTTTATCCATGACCTTAAGTCGATGGTATTTGGTACCAGATTACACAATTTAATAAGAACATTTAACTGAAGCCTTTTAGGATTTTAAGAACAGACTGTGGCTGCTCATGCAGGGATATATACAAGTCACTTTTTATTATAATCATATTTATTCACTGACTAGGAATATACATAAATAATTTGCAAGACCCACAAAGCATCAGCATCCCTTATTACATCTCTGTTGTTAACATGTTAAGCAGCACCTAAGTACTAAAAGACCAGTAACAGTATCATGTGTACGATTCTGTTCTTTTCTACACTAGCTGATGCTATTGTGTCTGGTATTTGGTCTCAGAGCGAACAGTGTATATTATACTATGGGTAAAAGCTAGTAACTGGATATATCTTAAAGATAGACAAAGGAAAGAGGAATAACACGCAACTATTTCATACCTTCTTTGTAAGATTATTTTTGAGTTTTAAGATTTTGAGTTTTGTGGATGTGTTCCCTATCATGTTATACTAAATTTTTGCCTGAGAAAAGAATGTTATTATTAATTCCATTTTTAAACTTTGTGCTTTTTTATTATAAAAGTAGTAAAGTCATTCAAAATTCAGACATTACAGAAACATACAAGAAACTGAGTCCATTCATAAAATTCCCATTGACCCTCTCCCAAGACCACAGTCATTCATTTCCCACACACCTTCCTTTTGTTTTTCCATACATAGTAACATGTATATTTTTTAATGAGAATGTATAGATGTATAAAACAAGGACATCTTTCTGCATCTTATCAGTTCATCATATAACTCTTCTTCATTCTTTTTAGTCTATATAGTATCAGTTGTATGCATCTATCATAATTTGTTTAACCAGTACCTTTTGGTAGATTTCCAGGTTTTTGATATTATAAATTATGTAGTGTTTCTCTGCATATGTGTGAAATTATTTCTCTAGGATAAAATTCCTAGGAGTGGAAATACTGGGTCAAAAGATGTTATTTTAATATATTTAAATTTTAATACTTCATATATTATTGAATATTATCAGTGGTTTCTTTTCTCAGTATTATTGGCAACAAAAGATTCTTATTTTCATTTTTACTTCTTGGTTACCAATGAAGTTGCACATCTTTTCATGACTTGTTAGCCATTTGTGTTTCTTCTGTGAATTGCTTGTTCATCACATCTTTCCACCAGATTATTTGTTTTCTATTGATTGAGGTAGCCTCACATTATCACTGTTAACCCTTTGTCTGACAGTAGGGACCTTGTTCTCACTTGTTTGTCTTTGATGATGGTATCTTTTTCTGAAAAGAAAGTTTTAATACTTCGTAGTAAAATCTGTCTTTTTAGAAAAGTCTTCTCCATCCAACAATAATAAAAATAACCCTGTTCAGTACTTTAAAAACCTACTCCAACTAGGTTTACTTTAAAAAAATAATAATAAATAACCCTATTATATATATATTTTTTAGGGTTTTTTATTTTTATTTATTTTTGGCTGTGTTGGGTCTTCGTTTCTGTGCGAGGGCTTTCTCTAGTTGCGGCAAGCGGGGGCCACTCTTCATCGCGGTGCGCGGGCCTCTCACTATCGCGGCCTCTCTTGTTGTGGAGCACAGGCTCCAGACGCGCAGGCTCAGTAGTTGTGGCTCACGGGCCTAGTTGCTCCGCGGCATGTGGGATCTTCCCAGACCAGGGCTCGAACCCGTGTCCCCTGCATTGGCAGGCAGATTCTCAACCACTGCGCCACCAGGGAAGCCCCCAACCCTATTATATTTTGTGGGGGGTTTTTTGCCTGTAAACATAGTTGGTCTAGAATTTATTTGTTTGTTTATGATATGAGGTAAGAATCTAACTTATTTTCTACATGGATAGTCACTGTCTTGGCCCCATTTATTGCAAAGTTAATCCTTTCCCTACATGATTTACATTACCATCTTGGTGATTATTAAATCTTTTTGTATACATATACATGAATCTGTTTCTGAATGCCTTGTTCTCTTCCACTGACCTGTTTGTCCGTGGAGTACTAACCACTGTTTTAATAGTAGTTTTAATAGTTTCAGTAGTTTAATAGTATATCTTTTTCTCTGGTGGGTCAAGTCCCCTCATTATTTTTGTTTTTCCAAAATTTTCTCTGCCATTCTTAGTCATTTACTTCTTCCATTGGACTTTATATGAACTTTTCAAAAGTCCTCCTCCCAAGTCCCCTTGGAACCTTTATAGAAATTGCATTAAATACAGAAATTAATTTGGATATTTTGATCAGTAGTACATAATTACCTTGAGCCTGATCTTTTCAATATGCCTTTTCCAGTTTCCTTGGCCAGAGACCTTTCTCTCCAAATTCCCACAAGGTACATGCATCCTTTCTAAAACATAGACCATCTGTCCCTAGGCCCTTGGACTGGACAGTGCCAATGAGAAGGGCTTGTACAGGAGGGGTGAAGCCCAGCTGCTCATGAATGAGTTTGAGTCAGCCAAGGGCGACTTTGAGAAAGTGCTGGAAGTAAACCCCCAGAATAAGGCCGCGAGACTGCAGATCTCAATGTGCCAGAAAAAGGCTAAGGAGCACAATGAGCGGGACCGCAGGATATACGCCAACATGTTCAAGAAGTTTGCAGAGCAGGATGCAAAGGTATGTGCAGAACCCACTTGCCTTCAGGTAGATCATGAACTGACTGACCTTGCCCCTTTGACTTTTTTTCTAAGAAGCTTCAGCATAGGACACAAGCACAGGAAGACAACCTGAGAGGCACAAGAATAGGGAAATTGATCTCAGATCTGATTGAGGCTGGTTTGGATCCAGAAATAAAGTAGAGCTTTTCCACTATTCTGTTCCCCAAAGGCACATAGTTGTGAGGCCCTGGCATGTCCATGCAAGAGAAGAGGGAAATTAATTCCCTAGAAATGTACTAAGGCTTTTATTATTTTTTAAAAAACCAAACAACATTTGCTTGTTGAGACTTCGATTTTCCTGGGAAATGGGCTCTGATGGGGAAGCCCCGCCGTCATGCCCTTTACTTTGAGGCTCGGGAGCCAACTTAGCGAATGTGATAGGATCAGTCAGCCTCCCCTGCAGCAAAGTTGTATTCTGGTCCTGCGCTGACCGTCCGCTCAAACCCCCTTGTTATGTGGACTTGACTGTGAAACAGCTGTCCCTGCAGCAAGCTGGTCACTTTAACGAAAGAAAAGTGAAAGCCCCCACTCTGACTATGGCAGCAGAGCCGTGACTTACACAGCTGCACAATCTAAATAAAGACATGGTAATGCCCTCTTGTGTTCGACCTGAGAGTCTGGAGGAGCCAGGAAGTAATTGGACATTTCATTTCTTTTTTCCTCTAATCCTCTTGATTTACTTCTTCCTCAGGAAGAGGCCAGTAAAGCAATGGGCAAGAAGACTTTAGAAGGGGTCACCAATGAAAAAGAAACAGCAAGTCAGTCGATGGAAGAGAAAGCCAAAGGCCATGTATGACACCACGCCAAGGAGGGAAGAGTCCTAAGGAACTCGGCCCCTCCTCCACGGGCTTTCACCCAACTCAGGACTAAACAGTGTTTAATGTAAAGTTTGTTATAGTCTATGTGATTCTGGAAGCAAATGGCAAAACCAGTAGCTTCCAAAAAAACCACCACCCTGCTGCTGCCCAGAGCTCTCATCGAGGGGGTGGCATGGGACCACTCCAGGTGGAACAAAGCAGCAACTGTTGGTGTGGAGAGGTTGAGCCAACAGCTTAAGTCCAGCTCATTTCAGTTTATGTCAACTTGCAATATCCAATTCAGGGTCTCTTGAGATCATCCTAACAATTGGGGGCTGGCTGTTAGGTTTTCCATTTGACTGAACTTTAATAGCACTGCAGAAACCTAGAAATAAATGCTTAATGAGTTTCTTCTTTCCTACAGTTGGGCAGGGGAGAGTTGGGGGAGGTTTTGTTTTTCAAATGACTGAAGTGCTGTGAATGCATGCTGTTGCATTTTTAACCAACAGAACCCAAAGGAGAGGGGCCGGGTCCCCCCTCAGACCCCCAGCAGCGTCACGGACCTGAAAGCCAGAATCTCAGAGGCCTCTCGCTTGCTGACTTAGCCGCCTCCCAGACCCCCTCCTTAGTAAAGCAGCCTCCTTGTGAGAGCAGGCTTCTGCCCCGCCAGCCTGTCCCCCCAGAGGAGGAACCCTGTCATTCCTAAAATATTCTTCAACGCTAACGAGCAGAGCGAGTTTCTGGATTAGCTTTCCCTGTTTTGGATGAAGTTCTGAGATGCTGAAATGTGAATAGAACTATCAGAATTGTGCTTTTTCTTCCCTCCTCTATCCTTTTAGGAAAGAATGTTGAATCCAGTACTGCCTGCTCGCATTGCTACCATTCAGTTTCTTATTTCCATTCTAACCCTTGCTATAAAGAATTTCAGGCTTGTTCTTGTAATACCTGGAGTGAGTGAGTTTATTTACATATCTGTCTAGGATCCATGCAGCCTTTTTGTTGTCTTTTTAAAATTGCTGTCTCATAAACACATGTATACTGATTTATGGAAGTTTATTTACACTCCTCTATCAATCATGTTAAAAAAATTTTTTGACTTTTTACTACTAAGTAGCTTAATTTTTAAAAACAAAATCTGTGGGGTTGAAAAAATAAGTCATCGCTCTTCTACGTTAAGCATTTTCCTTGCAGGTTTGACATGTAGTAGCTTTCTTTTCCTGCGCCGATAGCTGCTTTGTTCTGGTGTGAGTTGTGAAAAAGAGTTGAAAACAGCTTCCCATGCAGGTACATCTAGCCTAAAATCTCCAGTACTTGGGCATTGAATTAGGGCAAGTCTTAAATATGTACATGTAGTTGAATTTTAGTCCTTACGGGTAAGCGAGATTAAGCGTGGCTTTCTGGTCCCGCAGCCTAAGAAATAAGAAACACTCATGGGAATGCATTTGGCAACCCAAGAAAACATTTGCTTCAACCTGGAACATCTCACTTTTTTAAATCCTAAAGAACACTGGCAATTGTATTTTAGATTAATTTTTATTTTTATGGTGGTTTTAACAAAACAATTTTATTGTTAGGTTAGGTCCCATGTTAAAACCTAAAAATAAAGTCATTTCCTTTTATATCAGTTTTTTTTTCCATGGAACAAATGGAATGTTCTCCTTTAATGATAACTAAAATCCTTTTAATTTCTCATTTACACATTAGTCTTTTTTCATGAGTTATTTCTTTTTTTAAAGAAGTCTCACCTAGGGAATATAAAAGCAAAAGTTGATTTTGCTTATCTGCTTAACTGTTTAGTATTTGTAGCTCTGTTGACTAGAGCACGACTCCAGTGAGGCTAAGGTTAAAATTAGATCCTAAAAAGTCCAGTTAGATTTTTGCAGGTAACAAGCAAAAAACTGTTCCAAAAATTAGATTATCTATCTTAGCCCACTGTCTCGTCTGTTATGGGTCATGTGAACAGGCGAGGAGAGAGAGGGGAAGGCTGGGCAAGTGGTTCGGAGCAAATGATTATGAGGTGCCCATCACCACTCAAGAGAAAGAAACTTCACATATTCTTGTATCAAATTCAATAATTTTAAACAATTTGTCTGGAAGTCAGCAGATGTCTTTGAACCATCTCTTAGACTGCATTTGGAGTGGTGAGGCAGCATACGGTGAATTAAAAAATTGGTTTTTTAAAAAAAGTATTCAGATGCACTTTTTTGGTGTTCCTTAAATAAATTAAGAAAAACAAATGTGATTTCCCATTCTTGGTTTTGCTCAAATAGTCTTCAAGAAAGGTTGTTTTGGTTGAAAAACTGTGGTGGGGGACAAGTTGAAGAAATGAGACCTCAGAAACTTGGCAAGAGACAATATTCTCCTGCTCCTTGCTCTGATGCACAACTTGAGATCAACATTGGGCTAAAGGCAGTGGAATTATGCATCTTTGTAAAAACAAGAAGATTTTGCTTTTTCATTAAGCAGTGGATATTCCGCCATTTTAGCTGAGTGTAAGGTAGGTTCAATTGGGGAAATGAAGAGGTTTAATTGTGCCCTTTAATAAATATGTAAAATATAAGTAAGCATACGTCAGGCAATGTTCTGCGTTCGTTAAGCATGTGTTTCCTCTTAAGTAGCTTGTTAATCCTGATTCACAGTGCAAAAGACAGGGGCTGCGGGGCTGGGGGCACTGTGACCCCAATAGCACCACCAAGGCCTACAGACAGGTCAGGTCAACACAGGCTCCAGCCACCTTTTATTCCCTTTGAATTCCTTGCTTCATCTCTGGATTTGAATTATACTCTACTCTTCCCCCTTTGCTGCTAAATTATGTGGTAATGGAATAATTCCCCTTATTTGCACGTTTTTCTAAACAAATAATGATTAGCTAGGGATCTTGAAGATAAGCAGTTTCCTAACTATAAATTTGTGATTTGGGTAATTCGAGGCAGCCTGCACCTGCTCCAAAGCATGAAGAATATCAGTGAAGAGTTTTCTCCATAGTTATTTGGCCTTTAAGGCATCACTTCGACTCCTCTTTTAGCATGGTGCATAAGAATGTATTCCAAGGGACTGTCACCAACATTAGTGACAAAGAGCATTAATTTGAGTTGATTCATCAAAATCCAAAAACAGTTCCCCAAACTAGCCGTATATTTCCATCAACTGGCTACTTACGTGTTTGAATAGCAATGACTGACAAAAGTGGACATAAAAGGAACCTTCAGTGCTTCCTTTCAGATTTTTCTCTCCTACTTGTCTGACATTTCTTTGGGAGATAAAGGAACTATACAGACAAGGCACAATAATTTTGACCCTGCTATTTATATAATTCATCTCAACATACATAATCTACATGTGTGACCTTAATGATACATTGCAAGAAAGGGGACATCACCGAATGTAACTCCCAAGAAGACCTTTGACAGCACCTGTTGGAGCTAACTGCTACCAACAGATGGGATGACTGCAGCATAGTCCATAAAGCAGGGATTCCCTGAGGACCCTGGAGAATCAAGGATGAGGAGGACCCAGAAGGGTGAAATGGCCAGCCCACGGTCATCCAGGTCACCTGATACCCTTCTATAATTTCAAAATAGTTCTTTTTCTAGTCTAAAGCATGATTCTTTTGGCAAATGGCATAAGATGTTGATCGCTCCTTAAAATCCCCAAGCATTTGGTGGAACTGAAATGGCGACAGAGCCATAGGCCTCATAGTCTACTTTGGAGTAAATGCAGGGAATTTACCAGTATGTAAAGGGTAGGGATGTTTTGCTTTTTAAAGCATGCTCTGGGTTGAGTTAAGGAATTTCAATGTTTAGAGGAAATAAAAAACAAACCAGGTATTAGATCCTCACCACCCACCACCTTGGATCTGGTTGGAGCAAGAAAAGGCGAAAGGTTTTCCTCTGCAGCCTGCTCATTTTCAGCAAACACTTCAGTACCCATGTTTGGAGGGACCAGACGTTTTTAACATAATCAAGGGCAAGTAGTGAAACCTTCAGTAATCGGCCGGGCATTGACAAGGGTAGGGTAGGTACCAGTTGCTAAGAACAGTGCATAGAAAAAGCTGTCCTGCAGCCACAGGCTTAAACTGGTCATTACTATTTGAATTCTTACTATGTGCCAGACACTTAAACCCTCTTTACACTGAATTTCCAGATATAAAAAGAATGTAGCTGCTACACTGTTTCTACCTTTGGAATCTCACAAAAGATCATGTGGTCCTTACCAACCTAAAACTATGCAAGGAAGGAATTCTGGGAGATGTATTTCAAACCTGGCTTAGTTGACACATTATAAATACCCCAAGTGTCCAAGCCTCTCTTGAGGCATTAAATATATTCCTGGCCTGGGTCTACTTTGGATAATATGCTTTCATAAAATAACTTTAAAGCCAAATCATAATGCCTACAGCAAGAAATTATCTCCTTAAAAGCTTCTGACTGAGGAGATAAGGTGGGCAGACCAAGTAGCTAATGACTAGTATTGGGGGAGGCAATGGCTAATTCTAGTTATCTAACTGATTTGATGTCTGCTTACAACCACGTTTCCACACTGAGAACTTCTGATCTTTTCAGTGTAAAGACGTGAACCCACATATATACCCTTGCCCTTTACAGATACCAAAGTCTTCCTAAAGGTGACACCAGCCAAAACATAATAAACTCATATGACCCCCCACTGAGGGATCAAGGAACTCATGCATTCCTTTACTCATCAGCATCTCAGCATTTAGTACACTATGCCCAAACTAGTACTTAGTAGATGCTCAATAAATTGGCTTCCTCCCTTTCTCGTAAGGCAGCCTCACATCTCTATTTCAGTGGCCCTTCATTCCTGTAAACTTGCCTTGAGATGTGGAGGCCAGAACCACATGGTTTTCTAGCAGTGCCAGCAACCTGATTTTGGTCCTTGATGTATTGGGAACCAGCAACAACTTGACTTGGGGCAGGGGACATAACTGCAAAATGGATCTGTGGTCTTCAGGCCACACTGATCTTAAATCTATTTCCACTATTAACTCAGAGTTCATCAGCCCAACAGATATGTGAAGTGGAGGAGGATTCTGGGGAGATGGAAGGGTAGGACGCACCAGGAATCTCTCTCCTACCTAGACAACCATTACACTGGCAGAATCTGTCTGATGTAACTATTTTGGAATTCTGGAGTCTGTTGAAACCTTGCAACTTCCAGGCATGGATGGTATATTGTAGGCAATTTTAGTCAATTTCAGCTAGTACAATAGCAGCTACCCATCCACCACCACCAGACATATGGCAGGCAGCTCTGCAAGTTTTCTGGCACAGCTTGTGGGAGCTAGGGTGGGCAAAAAGGACTCTGTCCCCTGAATATTAAGCATCTGTCCTCTGAGTAGGATTGCTGCTTGATTACTGAAGTGCAAAGAGGCAGGAAGCCACTGTCTCATCTCCCCTGCTCCCCCATCATTGTAAGCCCCTCC
Source organism: Balaenoptera acutorostrata (assembly GCF_949987535.1). NCBI lineage: Eukaryota > Metazoa > Chordata > Mammalia > Artiodactyla > Balaenopteridae > Balaenoptera > Balaenoptera acutorostrata. The sequence continues at coordinate 68,309,138 of NC_080073.1, read as the reverse complement.
ATCTCTGGCTCAAGTGACTTCCAGGGGAATTTAAAGGACCAGTGGCCTTTTGCCCTCCCCCAGCCTTCACTTTTTGCATTTTCCTCTTTCAGGAGCCAGACATTAAAGACTAGGACATTCAAAAACAACTTCCTATATGGGGAAAATTAGCAAGTGACAATATATGTCCAGGGAAAGGCTCAGAAAAGACCTGAGAAGATGTTAACTTTACACCTCAGACCAATATTAAGCACAGAGACAGCCTACAACAATCAAAAAACAAAAATAACAAACAAAAAAAACCCCAGAAAACCCTGGGGATGAGGGAGAATCTGATTTCCAGAGTTAATACCACATTATTAGATTCACATGGCCAGTGTTCAACAAAAAAATCACAAGACATACAAAGAAACAGGAAAGTATGGCCCATTCATAGGAAAAAATAATTCAACAGAGTCTTTCCCTGAAAAAGACCTCATGACATATACTACCAAAATTTTTAAACAACTGTCTTAAAGATACTCAAAGAACTAAAGGTAGATATGAAGAAAGTCAAGTAAACAATGTGTAAACAAAATGGAACTATCAGAAATTTAAAAAACCTAAAGAGAAACCAAAAAAATTCTGGAGCTGAAAAGCACAATAACTGCAATGAAAAATTCACTAGGCATATTCAAAGGCAGATATGAGCAGGCAAAAGAAAAAACTAATGAACATTAGGATATGACAGTGAAATTATTGAGACTGAAGAACAAAAAGAAAAAATTGAAAAAAGTGAACAGAGCCTAACGGACCTGTGGGACACCATCAAGTGGACATCATGAGACTCCAGAAGAAGAAGAGAGAGAAAGGGGCAGAGAAAATATTAGAAGACATAATGGCTGAAAAGTTCCTAAGTTTAGTGAAACACACAAATGTAAACATCCAAGAAGCTCAACAAATTCCAAGTAAGATTAATTCAAAGAGACCCAAACCAAGACACATTATAATCATACTTTCAAAAAGACAAAGATGGGGTTTCCCTGGTGGTTCAGTGGTTAAGAATCTGCCTGCCAATGCAGGGGACACGAGTTCAAGCCCTGGTCCAGGAAGATCCCACATGCTGTGGAGCAACTAAGCCTGTGTGCCACAACTACTGAGCCTGCACTCTAGAGTCTGCGTGCCACAACTACTGAAGCCCACGCACCTAGAGCCTGTGCTCTGCAACAAGAGAAGCCATCACAATGAGAAGCCTGTGCACGGCAACAAAGAGTAGCCCCCGCTCGCCACAACTAGAGAAAGCCCGCGTGCAGCAACAAAGACCCAACGCAGCCAAAAATAATTTAAAAAAAAAAGACAAAGATTGAATCTTGAAAGCAGCAAGAGAGAAGCAAGTCGTCACATACAAGGGAGTGTCAACAAGATCATCATCAGATAATTTGGAGGCCCGCCAGTGCACAGGCTCCAGCCCTGGGACCCACAGCCAGCCAGGCCAGGACCTGGCCCCACCCCCCAGCAGCCTTCACACAAGGCAGGGCCTGGCAGCCAACCGGGCCAGGGACCAGCCCCACCTACCAGCCCACCCACAGTAGTCAGCCCCACCACAACAGAAGGGCCAATGGAGCACATATAAAGGACACCCCTAGATCATACAGGTTTGCATCCAGAGGGTAGTGTACTACCAGACCCCCGTAAGGACATCTCCTACAAATGGCCACTTCTCCAAGATTGGGAACTGTAACCAACCTACCTAATACATACAAATGACCACAGAGAATTAGGCAAAATGAGACAACAAAGGAATATATTTCAAATGAAGAAACAAGACAAAACCCCAGAAGTACAACTAAGTAAAGTGGAGATAAGCAATCTACGCAATAAAGAGTTCAAAGTAATGATCATAAAGATGCTCGGTGAACCTGGGAGAAGAAAGGATGAACAGAGTGAGAAGTTCAACAAAGAGAAAATATAAAGAAGAACCAACGAGTTGAAGAATACAATAACAAATAAAAAATACACTAGAAGGAATCAAGAGTAGATTGCATGATGCAGAGGAATGGATCAGTGAACAGGAAAACAGTAGTGGAAATCTAAGCTGAAAAGAAAAAAGTCTTAAAACATGAGTACAGTTTAGGGACTTCCCTGGTGGTCCTCCTTACAATGCAGGCGATGCAGGTTCGATCCCTGGTCAGGGAACTAAGATCCCACATGCTGCAGGGCAACTAAGCCCTCATGCCACAACTATTGAGCTTGCATGCCTCAAAGAGAGAGGCTATGTGCCACAACTACAGAGCCCATGTGCCCTGGAGCCCACACACCACAACTAGAGAGAGAAAACCCACACACCACAACTAGAGAGAAGCCCACGAGCTGCAACTAGAAAGAAGCCCAAGCACCACAACGAAGAGACCACATGCCTTAACAAAAGACCCCACATGCCTCAACGAAGATCCTGTGTGCCGCAACTAAGACCTGATGCAGCCAAAAAATAAGGAAAATAAATAAAATAAATATTTTAAAAATGAGTACAGTTTAAGAGACCTCTGGGACAATATCAAGCATACTAACATTTACATTACAAGGGTCCCAGAAAGAGAAAAGAGAAGTCAGAAAACTTATTTGAAGCAATAATAGCTGAAAAAAATTCCCTAACCTGGGGACAGAAACAGACATTCAGGTTCAGGAAGCAGAAAGAGTCCCAAATGAGATCAACCCAAGAAGTGCATACCAACACGTATTGTAATTAAAATGGCAAAAATTAAAGATAGAGAATGTTAAAAGAAGCAAAGGAAAAGCAAACAGTTAAATACAATGGAACTCCCATAAAACTGTCAGCTGACTTTTCAGCAGAAACTTTGCAGGCCAGAAGGAGTGGCATAATACATTCAAAGTGATGAAAGAAAAAAAACCTACAACCAAGAATACTCTACCCAGCAAGGCTATCATTCAGATTTGAAGGAGAGATAAAGAGTTTTGCAGACAAATGAAAGCTAAAAGAGTTCAGCACCACAAATCTGGCTTTACAAGAAATGTTAAAGGGACTTCTCTAAACGGAAAAGAAAAGACCACAACTAGAAAAATGAAAATTATAAGAGGAAAAAAAAATCTCATTGGTAAAAGCAAATGTAAAGGTAGTAGATCAAACACTTATAAAGCTAGTAGGAAACTTAAAAGACAAAAGTAGTAAAATCATTTATATCCACAATAAGTAGTTAAGGGATACACAAAATTAAAAGATGTAAAATATGATGTCAAAAACATTAAGGTGGGGGGAACAGTAAAAATGCAGGGTTGTTAGAATGTGTTTGACCTGTAATAGATACACAAATCCCCCAAAAAAGAGGAATCTAAGCAGACCACTAAAGACAGTCATCAAATCACAAGGGAAGAGAGCAAAAGAAGAAAGGAACAAAAAGGAACTACAAAAACAACCCAAATACAATTAATAAAATGGCAATAAGTACATGCCTATCAATAATTACTTTATGTAAATGGACTAAATGCTCCAATCAAAAGGTATAGAATGGGTGAATGGATTTAAAAAAAAAAAAACAAGACCCATATATATGATGCCTACAAGAGACTTACTTCAGGTCTAAAGACACACACAGACTGAAAGTGAGAGTATGGAAAAAGGTATTCCATGCAAATGGAAATGAAAAGAGAGCTGGAGTAACAATACTTATAACAGACAAAATAGACTTTAAAACAAAGACTGTAACAGGAGACAGAGAAGGACATTACATAATGATAAAAAGATCAATCCAACAAGAAGATATAACAATTGTAAATATATATGCACCCAGCATAGGAGCACCTAAATACATAAATATCAACAAATGTACAGAAAGAAATTGACAGTAACACAATAATAGTAGGGGACTCTAACACTCCACTTACATCAAAGGACAGATCATCCAGACAGAAAATCAATAGAAAACACTGGCCTTCATATATACAATGGAATATTACTCAGCCATAAAAAGAAACGAAATTGAGTTATTTGCAGTGAGGTGGATGGACCTAGAGTCTGTCATACAGAGTGAAGTAAGTCAGAAAGAGAAAAACAAATACCGTATGCTAACACATATATATGGAATCTAAGAAAAAAAAATGGTCATGAAGAACCTAGGGGCAAGACAGGAATAAAGACACAGACCTACTAGAGAATGGACTTGAGGATATGGGGAGGGGGAAGGGTAAGCTGTGACAAAGTGAGAGAGTGGCATGGACATATATACAGTACCAAACATAAAATAGCTAGCTAGTGGGAAGCAGCCACATAGCACAGGGAGATCAGCTCAGTGCTTTGTGACCACCTAGAGAGGTGGGATAGGGAGGGTGGGAGGGAGGGAGACGCAAGAGGGAAGAGATATGGGAACATATGTATATGTATAACTGATTCACTTTGTTATAAAGCAGAAACTAACACACCATTGTAAAGCAATCATACTCCAATAAAGATGTTAAGAAAAAAAGAAAACATTGGCCTTAACACATTAGATCAGATGAAATTTACACATATATTGGGCTTCCCTGGTGGCGCAGTGGTTGAGAATCTGCCTGCTAATGCAGGGGACACGGGTTCGAGCCCTGGTCTGGGAAGATCCCACATGCCACGGAGCAGCTGGGCCCGTGAGCCACAATTGCTGAGCCTGCGCGTCTGGAGCCTGTGCCCCGCGACGGGAGGGGCCGCGATAGAGAAAGGCCCGCGCACCGCGATGAAGGGCGGTCCCCGCACCGCGATGAAGAGTGGCCCCCGCTTGCCGCAACTGGAGAAAGCCCTCGCACGAACCGAAGACCCAACACAGCCAAAAATAAATAAATAAATAAATAAATAAGAAAATCCTTAAAAAAAAAAAAAAAAAAAAAAGAAATTTACACATATATGTAAAGTATATATATATGTGTGCGTGTGTGTGTATATATATAAAACATTCCATTGAAAAGCAGCAGAATACACATTCTTTTCAAGTGCACATGGAACACTGTCTAGGATAGATCACATGCTAGGCCAATAAAACAAGTCTCAATACATTTACAAAGACTAGAATCATATCAAGCATCTTTTCTGACCACAGTGCTGAGACTAGAAGTCAACTACAAGAAAAAACTGCAAAAAAACACAAACATGTGGAGGCTAAACAATATGCCACTAAACAACCAATTGGTCATTGGGATAATCAAAGAGAAAATCAAAATATATCTGAAGACAAACTTAAGATGGAAACACAATGATCCAAAATCTATGGGATACAGCAAAAGCAGTGTTAACAAGGAAGTTTATAACGATACAAGCCCAGATCAGGAAACAAGAAAAATCTCAAATAAACAACCTAACTTTTTTACACCTAAAGGAACTAGAAAAAGAAAAACAAAAAAATCCCAATGTTAGTAGAAGGAAAGTAACCATAAAGATCAGAGCAGAAATGAATGAAATAGAGACAAAAAGAAAGAAAGAAAGGGAAAGAAAAAGAGAAAGAAAGAAAAGATCAATGAAACTTAGAGCTGGTTGTTTGAAAAGATAAACAAAATTGATAAACTTTTAGCCAGACTCATGAAGAAAAAAAGAAAGAAGGCCCAAAGAAATAAAATCAGCAATGAAAAAGAAGTTAAAACTGACACCACAGAAATACAAAGGATCATAAGCAATTACTACTAACTATACACACCAGTGAGATGGACAACGTAGAAGAAGTGGATAAATTCCTAGAAACATACAATCTCCCAAGACTGAATGACAAAGAAATACAAAGTATGAACAGATCAATTACCAGTAAAAAACTGCCTCAGTAATAAAAAATTCCCAACGAACAAAAGTCCAGGACCAGACAACTTCAGAGGTCAAGTCTACCAAACATCTGAAGAAGAATTAATACCTATCTTTCTTTCTTTTATTTATTTATTTGTTTTATTTATATATATATTTTAACATCTTTATTGGAGTATAATTGCTTTACAATGTTGTGTTAGTTTCTGCTGTATAACAAAGTGAATCAGCTATACATATACATACATCAACATACCTCCTTCCTCTTGCATCTCCCTCCCACCCTCCCTATCCCACCCATCTAGGTGGACACAAAGCATGGAGCTGATCTCCCTGTGCTATGCGGCTGCTTCCCACTAGCTATCTATTTTACGTTTGGTAGTGTATATATGTCCATTCCACTCTCTCACTTCGTCCCAGCTTGCCCTTCCCCCTCCCTGTGTCCTCAAGTCCATTCTCTATGCCTGCGTCTTTATTCCTGTCCTGCCTCTAAGTTCTGAAGAACCTTTTCTTTTTTTTAAGATTCCATATGTATGTGTTAGCATACAAATACCTATCTTTCTTAAGCTATTCCAAAAGTGGCAGAGAAAGGAATGCTTCTGAACTCATTCTATGAGGCCAACATTACCCTGATGCCAAAACCAGATAAAGCACCACAAGAAAAGAAAATTACAGGCCAGTATCCCTGATGAACATAGATGCAATAATCCTCAATAAAATATTAGCAAACCAGGGCTTCCCTGGTGGCACAGTGGTTAAGAATCCGCCTGCCAATGCAGGGGACGTGGGTTCGAGCCCTGATCCAGGAAGATCCCACATGCCGTGGAGCAACTAAGCCCATGTGCCACAACTACTAATCCTGTGCTCTAGGGCCTGTGTGCCACAACTACTGAGCCCACGTGCCACAGCTACTGAAGCCCGTGTGCCTAGAGCCCGTGCTCCACAACAAGAGAAGCCACTGCAATGAGAAGCCCGCACACTGCAACGAACAGTAGCTCCCACCCACCACAACTAGAGAAAGCCCACGCGCAGCAACGAAGACCCAACGCAGCCAAAATAAATAAATAAAATAAATTTATTACAAAATATATATATTAGCAAACCAAATTCAACAATTCATTTAAAGGATCATACACCATGATCAAGTGGGATTTATCCCAGGGATGCAAGGATTTTCCAATATCCGCAAATCAATCAGTGTGATACACCACATCAACAAACTGAAGAATAAAAACCATATGATCATCTCAATAGATGCAGAAAAAGCTTTTGACAAAATTCAACACTCGTTTATGATAAAAACTCTCCAGAAAGTGGGCATAGAGGGAACCTACCTCAACATAATTAAGGCCATATACGACAAACCGACAGCTAACATCACACTCAATGGTGAAAAGCTGAAAGCATTTCTCCTAAGATAGGAACAAGACAAGGATGTCCACTCTCGCCACTTTTATTCAACATAGTTTTGAAGTCCTAGCCATGGCAATCAGAGAAGAAAAAGAAATAAAAGGAATTCAAATTGGAAAAGAAGAAGTTAAACTGTTTGCAGATGACATGATACTACACATAGGAAATCCTGAAGACACTACGAGAAAACTACTAGAGCTCATAATGAATTTGGTAAAGTTGCAGGTTACAAAATTAATACACAGAAATCTGTTGCATTTCTATACACTAACAATGAAAGATCAGAAAGAGAAATTCCAAAAACAATCCCATTTACCATCGCATTAAAAATAATAACATACCGAGGAATAAACCTACATAAGGAGACAAAAGACCTATACTCTGACAAGTATAAGACACTGATGAAAGAAATTGAAGACAACACAAACAGATGGAAAGATATACCATGTTCTTGGATTGGAAGAATCAATATTGTGAAAATGACTATACTACCCCATGGCAATCTACAGATTCAATGCAATCCCTATCAAATTACCAATGGCATTTTTCACAGAATTAGAACAAAAGCATCTTAAAATTTGTATGGAGACACAAAAGACCCTGAATAGCCAAAGCAATCTTGAGAACAAAAAACAAAGCTGGAGGAATCAGGCTCCCTAGCTTCAGACTATACTACAGAGCTATAGTCGTCAAAACAGTATGGTACTGACACAAAAACAGAAATATAGATCAACAGAACAGGATAGAAAGCCCAGAAATAAACCCATGCACCTATGATCAATTAATCTACAACAAAGGAGGCAAGACTATGCAATGGTGGAAAGACAGTCTCTTCAATAAATGGTGCTGGGAAAACTGGACAGCTACATGTAAAAAAAAAATGAAATTAGAACATTCTTTAACACCATACACAAAAATAAGCTCAAAGTGGATTAAAAACCTAAATGTGAGACTGGATACTATAAAACTCTTAGAGAAAAACATAGGCAGAACACTCTCTGACATAAATTGCAGCAATATCTTTTTCAATCCATCTCCCAGAGTAATGGAAATAAAAGCAAAAATAAACAAATAGGACCTACTTAAACTTAAAAGCTTTTGCACAGCAAAGGAAACCATAAGCAAAATGAAAAGACAACCAAGAGAATGGGAGAAAGTATTTGCAAATGATGTGACCAACAAGGGATTAGTCTCCAAAATTTACAAACAGCTAATGCGGCTTAATATCATCAAAACAAACAACCCAATCAAAAAATGGGCAGAAGACCTATATAGACATTTCTTCAAAGAAGACATACAGATGGCCAAGAGACACATGAAAAGATGTTCAACATCGCTAATTATTAGAGAAATGCAAATCAAAACTACAATGAGATATCACCTCACACCAGTCAAAACGGCTATCATCAGGACTTCCCTGGTGGCACAGTGGTTAAGAATCCGCCTGCCAATGCAGGGGACACAGGTATGAGCCCTGGTCTGGGAAGATCCCACATGCCATGGAGCAACTACGCCCATGCACCACAACTACTGAGCCTGCACTCTAGAGCCCATGAGCCACAACTACTGAGCCTGCGTGCTGCAACTACTGAAGCCTGCACACCTAGAGCCCGTGCTCTGCAACAAGAGAAGCCACCGCAATGAGAAGCCTGTGCACCTCAACGAAGAGTAGCCCCCACTCACCGCAACTAGAGAAAAGCCTGCGTGCGGCAACGAAGACCCAATGCAGACAAAAATAAATAAATAAATACATAAATAAATAAATTTTTTTAAATGGCTATCATCAAAAAATACATAAACCATAAATGCTGGAGAGGGTGTGGAGAGAAGGGAGCCCTCCTACACTGTTGGTGGGAATGTAAATTGGTACAGCCACTATGGAGAACAGTATGGAGGTTCCTTAAAAAACTAAAAACAGAGCTACCATATGATCCTGCAATCCCACTCCTAGGCATATATCTGGAGGAAAACATGGTACAAAAGGATACATGCACCCCAATGTTCACTGCAGCACTGTTTACAGTAGCCAAGACATGGAAGCAATCTAAATGTCCATTGACAGAGGAACGGATAAAGAAGATGTGGTACATATATACAATGGAAAGTTACTCAGCCATTAAAAGAATGAAATAATGCCATTTGCAGCAACATGGATGGACCTAGAGACTGTCATACTGAGTGAAGTAAATCAGACAGAGAAAGACAAATACCACATGATATTACTTATATACTAAATCTAAAAAGAAATGATACAAAACAGAAACAGACTCACAAACTTAGAGAAGGAACTTATGGTTACTGGGGGGAAGAGTTGTGGGAAGGGATAGTTAGGGAGTTTGGGATTGACAAGTACACACTGCTTTATTTAAAATAGATAACCAACAAGTACCTACTGTATTGCACAGGGAACTCTGCTCAATATTATGTAACAAGCTAAATGGGAAAAGAATTTGAAAAAGACTAGATACATGTATAACTGAAACACTTTGCTGTACACCTGAAACTACCACAATACTGTTAATCAACTATACTCCAATATAAAATAAAAAGTTAAAAAAAATTTTTTTAAATGAAAAGATATATTGTGCTCATGGATTGGAAGGATTAATATTGTTAAAGTGACGATACTCCTTAAGGCAATCTACAAATTCAATGCAATCCCTATCAAAATATCAGTGGCATTTTCATAGAACTATAATAAATAATTCTAAAATTTGTATGGAAACACAAAAGATCCTGAGTGGCCAAAACAATCTTGAGAAAGAATAACAGAGCTAGAGGTATTATGCTACCTGATTTTAAACTATACTACAAAGAGCTACTACAGTAATCAAAACAGTATGGTAATGGCACAAAAAACATAGATCAATGGAACAGAATAGAGAGCCCAGATGAACCCACACTTACAAGGGCAATTAATCTATGACAAAGGAATCAAGAATATACAATGGGGAAAAGAGAGCTTCTTCAATAAATGGTGTTGGGAAACTGGACAGCTACATGCAAAATAATCAGAATCAAACTGGAGGATGTGGAGATAAGGGAATCCTTGTGCACTGTTGGTGGGAATGTAAATTAGTGCAGCCACTATGGAAAACAGTATGGAGGTTCCTCAAAAAATTAAAAATAGAACATACAATCCAGCAATTACACTTCTGGGTATTTTTCCAAAGAAAATAAAAACAATAATTCAAAAAGATACATGTGCACCCCTATGTTCATTGCAGCATTATTTACAACTACCAAGATATGGAGCAACCTAAGTGTCTATCAATGGATGACTGGATAAAGAAGATGTGGGGTCTGTGTGTGTGTATGGAATATTTTATCAGCCATAAAAAAGAATGAAATCTTGCCATCTACAACAATATGGGTGGGCCTAGAGATATTATGCCAAGTGAAGTAAGTCAGACAGAGAAAGGCAAATATTGCACAGTTTCACTTACATGTGGAATCTAGAAAACAAAACAGATGAACAAATATAATACAACAGAAACAGAATCATAGATACAGAAACAAAAAGGTGCTTGCCAGAGGGGAGAGGGTGGGGGATGAGTGAAATAGGCAAGAGAAATTAAGAGGTACAAACTTCCAGTTTCAAAATAAATGAGTCATGGGGATGAAATGTACAGTGTGGGGAATATAGTCAATAATAATGCAGTGTCTTTGTATGGTGATAGATGGTAACTAGACTTATCATTTTGTAATTCACAGAAATATCAAATCACTGTGTTGTAGTGTTGTAGGTCAAGTATACTTCAAAAAACAAATAAACTCATAGAAAAAAAAAAAACAACTGGAGGCAAGAAGTCAGTAGGCCAGTATATTCAAAGTGCTCAAATTAAAAAGTCAACCAAAAGTCCTCTATCCAGCAAAACTGTCTTTCAAAAGTGAGGGAGAAATTAAGATATTCCTAGATATACAAAAGCTGAGGAAATTTGTGACCACTAAGAGCTGCTCAAGGGAGACCTCCAAGGTGAAATGAAAGGACCCTAAACAGTACCTCAAAGCCATATGGAGAAATGAATATTTCAATAACGGTAAATACATGGGTAATAATAAAAGCTAGTATTATTATAGAAATGATTTGTAACTGTACTTTGTTTTCCACATGATTTAGGAGACTAATACATCTAAAGAAAAAAATTATTAATGTAAAAGTATGTTACTGTAACTTTGGTTTGTAACTCCAAATCTTGGTTTTCTACATAATTTAGGAAACATACATTTAAAAGAATGATTACTTATGCATTGGGTACACAATGTATGAAGATGCAATTTTATGACATCAACAAGTGAAATGGTTGGGGATGGAGCTGTAAAGGACCAGTTTTTGTATGTTATGAACCTGCTATAAATTCAAATTAGAATACTATAACTTTATGTTCAATGTAATCTCTATGGTAACTGGAAAAAAATAGCTATAGAATATACAAAGAAGAAATTTAAATATTTCACTAAAAAAAAAATCAACTAAACACTAAAGAAGACAGGAACACAGCAAATGAAGGACAAAAAAGCTATACGACATATAGGAAACCAAAAAACAAATATCACAATAACAGAAGTCTCTCCCTATCGGTAATTACTTTAAATGTAAGTGGATTCAACTCTCCATTCAAAAGACAGAGATGGACAGAATGGATGAATACACATGATCCAAGTATACGCTACCTACAAGAAACTCACTTGAGATCCAAAATCACAAACATGCTGAAAGTGAAAGAATAAAAAAAATATTCCATGCAAATTGTAACAAAAATAGGGCAGGAATGGATGGATATACTAACATCAGACACAATAGACTTTAAATCAAAAAAGGTTACAAAACAAAGAAGGACATTATATATTAATAAAAGTTTCAATACAGCAAGAAACTTTAACAATTACAATGTTTAAGCACCTAATAACCAACCATTAAAATATAGGAAGCAAAAATGGACAGAATTGAAGGGAGAAAGAGACATTTCTACAATAACAGTTGGAGACATCAATACCCCACTTGCAAGAATGGATAGAACAACCAGACAGAAGATAATTAAGGAAATAGAGGACTAGACCTAACAGACATATACAGAAAACCACCCAATAATAACATGATATACATTCTTCTCAAGTACACCTGGGGCATTTTCCAAGATAGAACATATGTTAGGCCACAAATTAAGTCTCAATAGATTTTAAAAAGATAAAGTTCTTACCAAGTATCTTCTCTGACCACAATAAGATGAAGTTAGAAATGAAGTACAAAGAAAACTGGAAAGTCCACAAAATTGTGGAAATTAATACACTTTAAAAAACAGGAGTCAAAAAATAAATCACAAGGGATATTAGAAATACCTAAAGATAAATAAAAATAAAACACAGCATATCAAAACTTATGAGACACAGCAAAAGTGGTACTAAGGGGAATTTTTGTTGTTGTTGTTCATGCCACACAGCTTGTGGGATCTTAGTTCCCCGACCAGGGATTGAACCAGGCGCTCAGCAGTGAAAGCGCTGAGTCCTAACCACTGGACCACAAGGAAATTCCCTAAGGGGAAATTTTTTAGCTATAAACACTTACACTGAAAACCAAGAAAGATCTCAAATCAACAACCTAACTTTATAATTTAAGTAACTAGAAAAAAAACAAACTAAACCCAAAACTAGCAGAAGAAAGGAAATAATAAAGATAAGAGTAGATATAGATGAAATGGAGAATAGAAAAATAATACAGAAAATCAATGGAATGATAAGTTAGTTCTTTGAAAATATCAAGAAATTTGCAAAACTTTAGCTAGATAGACTAAAAAAGAGAGAAGACTCAAGTTAGTAAAATCAGAAATTAAAGTGGGGAGATTACTACCAATTCTATAGAAATAAGAGACCACAATGAACGATTATATGCCAGCAGGTTGGACAACCTAGAATAAATGGATAAATTTCTAGAAACATACAAGCTACCAAGACTGAATCAGGAAGAAATTGGAGCAGATCAATTACTAGCAAGCAGACTGAATCAGTAAGCAAAAATCTCCCAATGAAGAAAGGCCCAGGACCAGATGGCTTCACTGGTGAATTCTACCAAACATTTAAAGAAAAATTAACATCAATTTTTCTCAAACTCTTCTAAAAAATTGAAGAGGTGGGAACATTCCCAAACTCATTGTCAGACAAGACAATGGTGCCCACCCTCAGCACTCCTACTCAACACAGTATTGAAAGTCCCATCCAGAGCAATTAGGCAAGAAAAATAAGTAAAAGGCATCAGAATCAAAAAGGGGGACTTCCCTGGTGGTCCAGTGTCTAAGACTCCACACTCCCAATGCCGGGGGCCTGGGTTTGATCCCTGGTCAGGGAACTAGATCCCACATGCCACAAGTAACAGTTTGCATGCCATAACTAAAAGATCCCACGTGCCGTAACTAAAGATCCTGTGTGCAGCAATGAAGATCCCACATGCTGCAACTAAGGCCCAGCACAGCAGAATGAATGAATAGGAAGGAAGGAAGGAAGGAAGGAAAGAAGGAAGGAAGGAAGGAAGGAAGGAAGGAAGGAAGGAAGGAAGGAAGGAAGGGAGGGAGGGAGGGGTTGGAAACCATAAAAAAAAAGAAAAGTCTCGGCTCCCGCTCTGCCCAACTGATGGATGATGGGGCCTCTGGGTGCCTGGTGTGGCCTGGAGTGGCTGCTGGGTCTCTACTTCCTCTCCTACATCCCCTTCACCCTGCTCGTGGACCTGCAGGCGGTGGTGCTGCGTGATCTCTGAGATCCCGGTGGAGCTGAGAAACCTGCGGCAGTGGTTTCTCAGGATTTCAAAGACCCCCTGCTACAGAACCCCCCGGTGTGGTTTAAGTCCTTCCTGTTTTGGGAGCTTGTGTTTCAGCTCCCCTTCTTTCCCATTGCAACATATGCCTTCTTCAAAGAAGGCTGCAGGTGGATCCACACCCCTGCAATCATCTACTCGGTTCACACCATGACAACTCTGATTCTAATCCTCTTCACATTTCTACTCGAGGATTTCTCCAAAGCCGGTTGTTTCAGAGGACAAGGACCTAAGACTTTCCACGAACGACTATTCCTTATATCTGTCTACACCCCCTACTTTCTCATCCCTCTCATACTTCTGCTTTTCATGTTGTGGAACACCTCCTACAAGTCTGAGGAGAAAAGAAAGAAAAAATGAGGAAGAATAGCCCCGGGTCCAGCGGAGAGGTGACCACAAGGCAGTTTCCTGTTGGACCCAGTACCAGGAAAATGCTCAGAACCCATATTTTCAGTAGTATTTGAAACACACCATGTGCTACAACTACTGAGACTGCGCTCTAGAGCCTGCGAGCCACAACTACTGAAGCCTGCACTCCTAGAGTCCATGTTCCACAATAAGAGAAGCCACCGCAGTGAGAAGCCTGCACACCACAGCAAGGAGTAGCCCCTGCTCGCTGCAACTAGAGAAAGCACACTCACAGCAACAAAGACCCAAAAATAAATAAATAAAAATCAGTGGTGTTTCAGTACACTAACAACGAATTATCTGAAAAAGAAATCAAGAAAATAATCCCATTTACAATAGCATCAAAAACAATAAATACTTGGGAATAAATTTATGCAAGGAAATGAAAAATCTCTATGCTGAAAACTATAAGATGTTGATAAAAGAAACTAAAGAAGACACAAATAAATGGAAAGGCATGCCATGCCTCTGGATTGGAAGAATTAATACTGTTAAAACATCCATACTACCCAAGCCAACTATTCAGTACAATCTCTATCAAGATTCCAATGGCATTTTTTAACAGAAGTAGAAATAATAATTCTAAATTTTATATGGAACCACAAAAGACCCCAAAGAGCCAAAACAATCCTGACCAAGAAGAACAAAGCAGGAGGCATCATTCCTGATTTCAAGCTATATTATAAAGCTATAGTCATCAAAACAGTTTGGTGCTGGCATAAAAACAGACACATATACCAATGGAATAGAATTGAGAGCCTATTTGTTAGAAAATAAACCCATTCATACACAGTCAACTAGTATTTATTAAGGGAGCCAAGAATACTCAGCGGAGAAGATAGTCTCTTCAATACAACGATGGTGGGAAAATTGAAAATTCACGCATAAAAGAATAAAACTAGACCCCTATCTCATACCACTCACAAAAATTAACTCAAAATGGATTAAAGACTTAAAATTTTAAGACCAAATGACAAATGCTGGAAAGGGTGTGGAGAAAAGGGAACCCTCCTACACTGTTGGTGGGAATGTAAGTTGGTGCAGCCATTATGGAGAACAGTATGGAGGTTCCTCAAAAAAAACTAAAAATAGAGTTGCCATATGATCCAGCAATCCCACTCCTGGGCATATATCTGGACAAAACTATAATTCAAAAAGATACATACACCCCTATGTTCACAGCAGCACTAGTCACGATAGCCAAGACATGGAAATAACCTAAATGTCCACTGACAGAGGGACGGATAAAGAAGATGAGGTACCTATGAACAATGGAATACTACTCAGCCATAAAAAAAGAATGAAATAATGCCATTTGCAGCAACATGAATGTAACTAGAGATTATCATACTAAGTGAAGTAAGTCAGAAAGAGAAAGACAAATACCATATAATATCACTTATATGTGGAATCTAAAATATGACACAAATGAACCTATCTAGGAAACAGAAACAGACTCACAGACATAGAGAACAGACCTGTACTTGCCAAGGGGAAAGGGGGTAAGGGAGGGATGGAGTGGGAGTTTGGGGTTAGCAGATGCAAACTATTGTATATAGAATGGATAAACAACAAGGTCATACTGTATAGCACAGGGGACTATATTTAATATCCCATGATAAATCATAATGGAAAAGAATATTAAAAAGAATGTAGGGACTTCTCCTGTGGTCCAGTGGTAAACAATTCACCTTCCAATGCAGGGGACGCGTGTTCGATCCCTGGTTGGGAAACTAAGATCCTAACATGCTGTGGGGCAACTAAGCCCACGCGTCACAACTAGAGAGGAAACCCGCACGCTACAACTAGAAAGAAGCCCGAACAGTGCAATGAAGAGCCCACGCACCACAATGAAAAAGATCCCACATGCCTCAACAAAGATCCCACGTGCCGCAACTAAGACGTGACACAGCCAAAAAAATTAATTAATTAAATAAATTAAATAAATATTTTTAAAAATTAATTTAAAAAAATAAAAATAAAAATAATGTAGATATATGTGTAACTGAATCACTTTGCTGTACAGCAGAAATTAACAGCATATTGTAAATCAACTATACTTCAATTAAAAAAAAGAAAAGGAATTTAAAACTTAAAAAAAAGACTTAAATTGTAAGACTGAAAACCATAAAACTCTTAGAAGAAAATAGGAAAAAAGCTCCTTGACATGGGTCTTGGCAATGATTGTTTGGATGTGACACCTAAAGCAAGTGAAATACATCAAAACAAACAAGTGAAACTACAAACTGAAAAGCTTCTGCACAACAAAAGAAATGATCAACAAAATAAAATGACACTACAGAATCGGAAAAAAATATCTGCAATTCATATATCTGATAAGGGACTAAATCTGAAATATACAAATAACTCACACAACTCAATAGCAAAACCAAAATAAAACAAATACAGTTGACCCTTGAGCAACATGGGCATTAGGGGCATCAACTCTCCGAGCAGTCAAAAATCCGAGTTTAACTTTATAGTCAGCCTTCCTTCTCCTCAGTTCCACATCTGAGGATTCAACCAACCACAGATTATGCAGCACTGTATTTACCATTGACAAAAACCCATGCATAAGTGGACATTTATAGTTCAAACCTGTGTTGTTCAAGGGTCATTATAATCCAATTAAAAAATGGGCAAAGGACATGAATTAACATTTTTCCAAAGAAGATATAAAAATGGCCAACAGGTATAGGAAAAGGTACTCAACATCACTAATCATCAGGGAAATGCAAATCAAAACAACAAGATATCACTTTATACCTGGTAGAATGGCTATCATCAAAAAGACAAAGATAACAAATGCTGTCAAGGATGTGGAGAAAAGGGAACCCTTGTGTACTGCCGGTGGCAGGGTAAATTGGTACAGCCACTATGGAAAAAAATATGGAGGTTGCCCAAAAAATTAAAAATAGAAATACTATATGATTCAGCTATACTATTTCTGGGAATATATACAAAGGAAATGAAATACTATGTCACAGAGATATTTGCACCCCCATGTCCACTGCGGCATTATTTACAATAGCCAAGACATGTATACAACCTAAGTGTCCATCAACAGATGAATGGATAAAGAAGTAGTGGTATATACACAGTGGAATATTATTCAGCCATAAAAAGGAAGGAAATCTTTTTTTTTTTTTTTTTTTTTAATTTATTTATTTTTGGCTGCGTTGGGTCTTCGTTGTGATGTGCAGGCTTCTCATTGCGGTGGCTTCTCTTGTGGCGGAGCACGGGCTCTCGGCTCACGGGCTTCAGTAGTTGTGGCTCAAAGGCTCTAGAGCGCAGGCTCAGTAGTTGTGGCGCACAGGCTTAGTTGCTCCGCGGCATGTGGGATCTTCCCAGACCAGTACTTGAACCCGTGTCTCCTGCATTGGCAGGCGGATTCTTAACCACTGCGCCACCAGGGAAGCCCAAGGAAGGAAATCTTGAGATTTGCAACAACATGGATGGACCTTGAGGGCATTATGCTAAGTGAAATAAGTCAGTCAGAGAAAGACAAATACTGTATAATCTCACTTATATGTGGAATCTTTAAAAAAAAAAAACTCATAGAGAAAAAGATCAGATTTGTGGTTACCAGAAGTTGGGTGTGGAGGAATTGGATGAAAGTGGTCAAAAGGTACAAACTCCCAGTTATAAGATAAATCAGTACTGGGGATGTAATGTACAACTTGATAACTACAGTTAACACTGCTTTATAGTATGTGTGGAAATTTTTAAAAGAGTAGATCATCACAAGGAAAAACCATTTTTTTCCTTTTCTTTAAATCTGTATGGATGATGGACATTAAACTTATTATGGTAATCATTTCACAAGATGTGAGAGTCAGTGCTGTACAATTTAAACTTACATAGTGCTGTATGTCGATTATATTTCAATAAAACTGTATGTCGATTACATTTCAATAAAACTGTCAATTATATTTTCAATAAAAAGTATTTACTTCAATAAAAGAAATAAATAATTTTATTTATTTCTTGAAATAAAATTTCAAGAAAAATTGAGAAAAAGACACTATCCACAGAGTAAAAAGGCAACCCACAGAATGGGAGAAAGTATTTGTAACATATATCTGATAAGGAATTAATATCCAGAATATATGAAGAACTCCTAAACTCAACAACAAAATAATTGATTCAAAAATGGACAAAGGACTTGAATAAACATTTCTACATAGATGATACACAAATGGCCAAGAAACACATGAAAAGATGCTCAACATCACTAATCAGAATTAAATGTAAATCAAAACTACAATGAGATATCACCTTACATCCACTGTGATGGCTACTATCAAATAAACAGAAAACAAATGTCAGAAAGTACATGGAGAAATTGGAAACCTTGTGCACTATCGGTGGGAATGCAAAAGCTACAGCCACTGTGGAAAACAGTGTGGCAGTTCCTCAAACAATTAAAAGTAGGATTACCATATGATCTAGCAATCCCACTACTGCGTATATACCCAAAAGAACTAAAAGCAGGTTTTTAAGAGATATTTTTACACCCATGTTCACAGCAGCATTACTCACAATAGCTAAAACATGGAAGTAACCCAAGTGTCCATCACTAAATGAATGGATAGGCAAAACGCAGTATATGCATAAAAAGGAATTTTTTTTTTTTTTTTTTTTTTGGCTGTGCTGCGCGGCTGGCGGGATCTTAGTTCCCCAACCAGGGACTGAACCCGGGCCCCCAGCAGTGCAAGTGCAGAGTCCTAACCACTGGACCACCAGAGAATTCCCCATATAATAGAATATTATTGAGCCTTAAAAACGAAAGAAATCCTGACACATATGACTACGTGGTTGAACCTTGAGGACATTTATGTTAAATGAACTAAGTCAGTCACAAAAAGACAAATAATGTTTGATTCCACTTATGTGACATATCTAGAGTAGTCAAAATCATAAAGACACAAATTGTATGGTGGTTACCAGGGGTTGGGACGAGCAGAGAATGGGCAGATGTTGCTTAATGGGCATAAAGTTTCAGATTCACAAGATGAAAAGATTTATGGGGATGGATGGTAGTGATGGCTGCACAACAATGTGAATGTATTTAAGACCATTAAACTTTACATGTTAAAATAGGTAAGATGCCTATAGGCTACCATTTTCGATTATTTTTAGTAATTTTCTCTCTGTTTGCCTCCATGCCTGATTAATGTGTTCATAATCCTATTTCTTGATCTGACAATTTTCTACTTCATCTGTTGACTAGCTGTTATGGTAAATAAGGATTTATTTAGTTCTTTGTACCTTTTCTCCTGCCCTCATCCTTCCAGTAGAGTTATATCTCAGTTTTTTGCTAAATCAAGCAGTCTGTGTTTACATTATTAATACCATAAAAATATTGTTTCCTGCAAAGCTAAGTTTATACCTTTCTTACATACTTACTGTTTTTTCTGAGATCAATAATTGCCTGGTTTGTTTATTGGTTTGTTTCCAACGTATCTATTCTTAATTTTTTACACACTCCACTATATCTGTTACGTACCTACTAATACAATTTTCAAATATCGAACTCTGAGATAGTCCAAATGTTCAACCCATTTGGAAACCGATGCCCTTCACATCTCCATCCTCCTGCTGTGATCTGGACTGGTTATTCTCTGAGGTCTGCTATACAGCTGATATTCTAGAACATGGCATCATCCTTGACTACTTTCTTTCACACTACATCCAGTCTGCAGACAAATCTACTGCCTGTACCTTCAAAATGTATCCAGAACCTGATCTCCTCTCTCAACCTCCTCTGCTACCATCCTGCCCAAGCCACCATCAGCTCTCACCCAAACGACTGAAAGTATCTCCTTAATCCTTCCACCCAACCCCCTTTGGCCTGCACTCCACACTATAGCCTTTAACAACATAGCTCAAATCATGTCTCATGTATTTATAGTGAAGTGTAAATAAAGAAAAGAGCTATGTACTGTTGGAAAAAAAAAATGGGTAAGATGGTAAATTTTACGAGTATTCTAACACAATAAAAGAAATGTGGGACTTCCCTGGTTGCACAGTGGTTAAGAATCCTCCTGCCGGGCTTCCCTGGTGGTGCAGTGGTTAAGAATCTGCCTGCCAATGCAGGGGACACGGGTTCGAGCCCTGGTCTGGGAAGATCCCACGTGCCGCGGAGCCGGCTAGGCCTGTGAGCCACAACTACTGAGCCTGCGCGTCTGGAGCCTGTGCTCCCCAACGGGAGAGGCCGTGACAGTGAGAGGCCTGCACACTGCGATGAAGAGTGGCCCCCACTCGCCGCAACTGGAGAAAGCCCTCACACAGAAACGAAGATCCAACACAGCCAAAAATAAATAAATAAATAAAAATTTTGAAAAATGAATCCTCCTGCCAATGCAGGGGACACGGGTTCGATCCCTAGTCCGCAAAGATCCCACGTGCCGTGGAGCAACTAAGCCCACATGCCGCAACTACTGAACCTACGTGCCACAACTATTGAAGCCCGCGCACTCTAGGGCCTGCATGCCGCAGCTACTAAGCCCATGTGCTGCTACTACTGAAGCCCGCACGCCTAGAGCCCGTGCTCCAAAACAAGAGAAGCCACTACAACGAGAAGCCCATGAACCACAACAAAGAGTAGACCCTGCTCGCCGCAATTAGAGAAAGCCCGCACGCAGCAACGATGACCCAACATAGCCAAAAAAATAAAAAAAACGAAATGTGAAGTAGAGTGTTTTCCTTAGAAGTACTTCTAGGACCACCCTCCTAGTCAGCAACCAGCAAGCTCCCAAACATTTATGGCCCATTTGGGTACCACTGTTCTATATGCAGGGGATCCTGAGAGAAGGACAGGGCCCTTGTGCTTGAGAAGCTCACAGACAAGTAGGAAAGGAGGCACGGAGATGGTTGGACCACTGCAGAGCATCTGTCATCTGCTATTCAGACCTACAAAACCTGGAGAACAGAGCAGGAAACTTAATTCTGCCTCCTCAGTGTCCTGCTCGTACAGTGTCCCAGCCAGGGCCCACCCCACAGCCAACATCCAGACCCACTACACACAAATGGCCCTTCTGCAACAGCATCTGACGTAGGTACCTGCCCTGATGTAGACCCTGCCCCGGGCCCAGTCTGGGTAAGTTTCTCCTGGTGGCAGAATCTTAATTCCTCCTTGGCGCAGTACCTCCCTCTTTAAAGGAGCTCCAGGCAGAAGTCTGGGGCGTCGGGGGGCTGTTTTTCAGTGATTCACCCACTAGGCTGCAGCTACAAAATCCCCAGAAGTTTCCTTTAGTTAACAAAGCAACTGGATGGATACACCATGCCTAACCT
The DNA here is from genome assembly GCF_949987535.1 of Balaenoptera acutorostrata. Classification (NCBI taxonomy): domain Eukaryota; kingdom Metazoa; phylum Chordata; class Mammalia; order Artiodactyla; family Balaenopteridae; genus Balaenoptera; species Balaenoptera acutorostrata. The sequence goes on along the minus strand of NC_080073.1, from coordinate 68,287,491 downwards.
TGTTTACTGCATATCTACTAGAAAGTATAGAGTTTCAAAGAAAGAAGTTTGATGCTTAATTAGAATTAGCCCCTGCCCTTATGAATGTAAATTGGTACAGCCACTATGGAGAACAGTATGGAGGTTCCTTAAGAAACTAAAAATAGAGCTACCATATGATCCAGCAATCCCACGCCTGAGCATATATCCAGAGAAAAACATGGTTTGAAAGGATACATGCACCCCAATGTTCACTGCAACGCTGTTTACAATAGTCAAGACATGGAAGCAACCTAAATGTTCATTTACAGAGGAATGGATAAAGATAATGTGGTACACATATACAATGGAATACTACTCAGCCATTAAAAAGAATGAAATAATGCCATTTGCAGCAACATGGGTGGACCTGGAGATTATCATACTAAGTGAAGTAAGTCAGACAGAGAAAGACAAATATCATATGATATCACTTATATGCAGAATCTAAAAAAGTGATATAAATGAACTTATTTACAAAGCAGAAACAGAGTCACAGACTTAGAGAATGAACTTACGGTTACCAGGGGGAAGGGTGGGGGAGAGGGATAGATTGGGAGTTTGGGACTGAGATGTACACACTGCTATATTTAAAATATATAACTAATAAGGACCTACTGTATAGCACAAGGAACTCTGCTCAATATTCTGTAAAAACCTAAATGGGAAAAGGATTTGGAAAAGAATAGACACATGTACATGTATAACTGAATCACTTTGCTGTACACCTGAAACTAACACAACACTGTTAATCAACTACATTCCAATATAAAATAAAATTTTTTTAAAAAGAACATAAAAGGGGGGAAAAAAGAACTACCCCTCTTAGAGGGGCGTCAGTTCCCAATATTGAGGGGAGACCCACACCCTTGCTGCCAACCTGGCCTCCCTGCAGACAGCGCTGCTCTGTTGGAGGGGGCTGTTGAATCCCTCTCCCCTCTCTCCTCCGCACAGTTTCTAGAAGGGTCTCTAAGCTTCCTCTGAGCCCAGCTGTGGCTTATTAACAGGGGCAGGTGGTAATAAGACTTTACAGCGAAGCATGCACTCTTCAGTTGTTATCAAACATGACAGCAAATAAACCAAGTGCCACCTTCAGGCTGTGAATCTGGGCCTCAAGAACCAAGTTTTGTGGGACGACCCAAGTTGGCTGTATGATAGCCGGGACCAGATTTCCTGTGGACAGTGCTACACACCTTTGTGCTGTGATTTCACCATCCCGACTCCAAAATGATGCTCCCCCGGAAGGTCCTCGTCAGGGCTTCGAAATCTGAGGAACCCCAAGGCAGAGTGGCAAGAGCACAGGATCAGGTCCAGCTCCGTGTTGAAAGGAAGTGATTTTGGTCAAGTCACCTCTTCCCTCTTGAGACTTCAGTTTCCTCACTTGTAAAACAGCTAATATTTATTTAACTTTTCACATTTTAATTGTGGTTAAAAAAAACATAAAATTTATCATCTTAATCATTTTTAAATGTATAGTTCAACAGTGTTAAGCATTTTTCCACTGTTGTGCAACCAATCTCCAGAACTTTTTCATTGTGCAAAACTGCAATTCTATACCCACTAACCCAATTCCCATTCTCCCCTCCTCCCCAGCCCCTGGCAACCACCATTCTACTTTCTATTTCTATAAATTTGATTACTGTAGATTCCCTCATATAAGTAGGATCACACAGTATTTGTCTCTTTGTGATTGGTTTATTTCACTTAGAAAAATGTCCTCAAGTTTCATCCATGTTGTAGCATATGTCAGAATTTCCTTCCTTTTTAAGGCTGAATAATATTCCTTTGTATGTATATACCATATTTTGTTTATCCATTCAACCACTGATGGACACTTGGATTGCTTCCACCTTTTGGCTATTGTGAGTAATGCTGCTGTGAATGCAAGGGTACAAATATCTCTTTGAGATCCTTCTTTCAGTTGCTTTGGACATAGACCCAGAAGTGAGGTTGCTGGATCATAGGATGATTCTAATTTTTGAAGAACCACCACAGTGTTTTCCATGGAGGCTGCACGATTTTACATTCCCACCAACAGTGAACAAGGGTTCCAATTTCTCTACATCAGGGGTCCCCAACCCTCAGGCCACAGACCGGTACTGGTCCATGGCCTGTTAGGAGCCAGACCGCAGAGTAGGAGGTGAGTGGCGGGCAAGCGAGCGAAGCTTCATCTGTATTTACAGCCACTCCCCATCACTCACATTACTACCTGAGCTCCGCCTCCTGTCAGATCAGCAGTGGCATTAGATTCTCATAAGAACGTGAACCCTACTGTGAACTGTGCATGCGAGGGATCTAGGTTGCACGCTCCTTATGAGAATCTAATGCCTGATGATCTGAGGTGGAGCTGAGGCTGTGATGCTAGCGCTGGGGAGCGGCTGCAAATACAGATTATCATTAGCAGAGGGGTTTGACTGCACAGAGACCATAATAAATCAATTGCTTGTAGACTCATATATCAAAACCCTATCAGGGAGTGGCAAGGGACAATTAAGCTGCATCTGGTGGCAGGCTTTATAGTAGAAAGTGAGTTGATGTACTTCAGTTGTACAGCTGCCTCTGGTGGCAGGCTTTAAGTCAGAATCAGACACTTATTTTAGTCTGCGTGTGGCCCACCCATTATTTTATTTACCACTTCTGTCCGCGCCTTTTTCCCACACTGCACACTTGTCTCAGTCACAGTTTTGGTAAGTCCACAAGCTAACCCTAGCCAAAATGAGTAAAAAAACAAATGTCTCTGGAGAGCATCTTTGAAAAGGGGGAAAGACCCAATGATGAGACAGCAGAAGACTCTAAGACTGCCAACAAAAAGAAAGCTTCATTTAAAAGAAAATACCAAGAGTCCTACTTAAATTACGGGTTCATTGCAACAGGTGATTCACATTCTCCAAGCCTGCTTTGTACAATATGTGGTGACCGGCTATCCAATGAAGCCATGAAACCTTCAAAACTGCTTTGCCACATGGAGACTAAGCACCCTGAATTAAAAGACAAGCCTTTGGAGTTTTTCAAAAGAAAAAAAAACGTGAACACAAAGAACAGAAGGAATTATTGAAGGCCACCACTTCATCAAATGTGTCTGCACTGAGAGCATCATTCTTAGTGGCTAACTGCATTGCTAAAGCTAAGAAGCCCTTTAGTATTGGTGAAGAGTTGATCCCGTCTGCAGCTATGGACATTTGTTGTGAACTTTTAGGGGAGGCTGCAGTTCGAAAGGTGGCATGTGTTCCTCTTTCGGCTAGCACCATAACTAGACGAATTAATGAAATAGCAGAGGATATTGAGGCACAATTGTTAGAGAGGATTAATGGGTCACTGTGGTACATGATTCAGGTTGACGAGTCTACCGATGTTGACAACAAGGCAACAATGCTTGTTTCTGTGCGATGTATTTTTCAGGAGGACGTGCATGAGGATATGTTATGTGTACTTTTGTTGCCAACCAACACCACAGCTGCAGAATTAGTCAAGTCTTTGAACGATTACATATCAGGAAAACTGAATTGGTCATTTTGTGTCGGTATATGCACAGACGGAGCGGCTGCCATGACTGGATGGCTTTCTGGTTTCACCACTCCAGTCAAAGAGGTCGCTTCTGAATGTGAGTCTATGCACTGTGTCATCCATAGAGAAATGCCGGCTAGCCAAAAAATGTCACCTGAACTTAACAACGTTTTACAGGATGTGATTAAAATTATCAACCACATTAAAGTACATGCCCTTAACTCACATCTGTTCATGCAGCTCTGTGAGGAGACAGACACAGAGCACACACGTCTTCTCTTATACACAGAAGTGAGATGGCTTTCTAAAGGTAGATCACTGGCCAGAGTTTTTGAGTTACGAGAGCCACTCCAGAGATTTCTTTTATTTTTTTTAAAGATCTTAAATATTTAGACTGCGCTGGGTCTTAGTTGTGGCATGCGGGCTTCTTAGTTACGGCATGCATGCGGTATCTAGTTCCCCACCCAGGGATCGAACTCAGACCCCCTGTACTGGGAGAGTGGAGTCTCACCCACTGGACCACCAGGGAAGTCCCATCCAGAGATTTCTTTTAGAAAAATAGTCACCACTGGCAGCACATTTCAGTGACACAGAATGGGTCGCAAAACTTGCTTACTTGTGTGACATATTCAACCCGCTCAATGAACTCAATCTGTCACTTCAGGGAAGAAGACAACTGTGCTCAAGTCAGCAGATAATGTGGTGCCTTCAAAACCAAACTGGAATTATGGGGGCGATGAGTGAACACTGGGATTTTTGACATGTTTCAAACATTAGCAGAGATTTTGAAAGAGACTGAGCCAGGGCCTTTTTTCTCCCAGCTGGTGCGCGATCACCTATCTCAGCTTTCAAAAGAGCTTGAGCATTACTTCCCAACCACAAAAGACTCCCGAATTGGGAAGGAATGGATCCGCGACCCATTTGTGAATAAGCCAAGTGAATCGACTTTTTCCGTGCTAGAAGACGATCAACTGCTTGAGATCTCAAATGACGGTGGCCTTAAAGGTATGTTTGAGACAACCTCAAATCTCCATATGTTCTGGATTAAAGTCAAGGTGGACTATCCTGAGACTGCCACAAAAGCACTGAAAAGCCTGCTTCCATTTCCAACATCCTATCTTTGTGAAGCAGGATTTTCTGCAGTGACAGCAACCAAAACGAGATTACAGAGTAGACTGGACCTAAGCAACACACTTCGGGTGTCAATGTCTCCCATCACCCCCAGATGGGACCATCTAGTTGCAGGAAAACAAGCTCAGGGCTCCTACTGATTCTGCATTATGGTGAGTTGTATAATTATTTCATTATATATTACAATGTAATAGTAATAGAAATAAAGTGCACAGTAAATGCAATGAGCTTGAATCATCCCGAAACCACCCCCCTTCCCCATCCATGGAAAAATTGTCTTCCACAAAACCGGTCCCTGGTGCCAAAAAGTTTGGGAACCGCTGCTCTACAGCCTCACCAACACTTGCTATTCTCTGGGTTTTTTGATTAGCAGCCATCTTTATGGTTACGAGGTGATATTTCATTGTGGTTTTGACTTGCATTTCCCTAATGTTTAGTGATGTTGAGCATCTTTTCATATGCTTATTGGCCTTTTGCATATCATCACTGGAGAAATGTCTATTCAAGTCCTTTCCCTATTTTTTATTCTGGTTATTTGGTTTTTTTGCTGTTGAGTAATAATAGCTTACATTTATTTAGCTCACATTATAGTGTAGAAAGTATGCTCAGGACCAAACTAAGACAGGCAGTACCCTGGCAGGCTAACACTCTGGTGTCATTTCAAACTCATAGTCTTTTTTTTTTTTTTTTTTTGAAGTATAGTTGATTTACAACATCGTGTTACTTTCAAGTATACAGCAAAGTGATTCAAGTTATATTTTCTTTTTATTTTCCATTACAGTTTATTATAAGATATTGAATATTATTCCTTATGTTATACAGTAAATCCTTGTTGCTTATCTATTTAATATATAGTGGTTTGTTAATCCCATACTCCTAATTTATCCCTCCCCCTCTTTTCCCCTTTGGTAACCATAAGTTTGTTTTCTATGTCTGTGAGTCTGTTTCTGTTTTGTAAATAGATTCATTTATATTATTTTTTAGATTCCACATATAAGTGATATCATATTTGTCTTTCTCTGATTTACTTCACTTAGTATGATATTTTCTAGGTCCATCCATATTGCTGCAAATGGCAATATTTCATGCTTTCTTATGGCTGAGTAATATTCCATTGTGTATATATACCACATCTTCTTTATCCATCCATTTATGGACACTTAGGTTGCTTCCATGTCTTGTCTATAGTAAACAGTGCTGCTATGAAAACTGGGGTGCATGTACCTTTTCCAATTAGAGTTCAAATCCATAGTCTTTAAATATTTGCTAAACATTTACTTGGAGGGAAGAGGAACAAGGAGAAACTGATTTCCTGTTATTAAAACTTATATATATGGATGCAGCATTATTCACAATAGTCAAGACATGGAAACAACCTAAGTGTCCATTGATGAATGAATAAAGAAGATGTGGTGTATATATACAATGGAATATTATTCAGCCATGAGAAAGAAAGATATCCTGCCATTTATGACATGGATGGACCTTGAGGGCATTATACTAAGTGAGATAAATCAGACAAAGGAAAACAAATATTCTATGATACAACTCATACATGGAATCTAAAAAAGGCAAACACATAGAAACAGAGTGGCAATTACCAGGGGCTGTGAGGTGGGGGAAATGGGGAGATGTTGTTAAAGGATACAGACTTGCAACTAGAAGAGAAGTAAGTTCTGGAAATCTAATGCACAGCACAGTGATTACAGTCAACAACACTGTATTATAAACTTCAAGGTTGCTAAGAGACTAGATCTTAAATGTGCTCACCACAAAAAATAATTATGTGCCAATAGAGGTGTTAGCCAGTGCTAACTGTGGTAATTCTATTGCAATATGTAAATGTTTCAAATCAACATGTTGTACACCTTAAACTTACACAATGTTATAAATCAACTATATCTCAATTTTTTTTTTTAATATGTAGAAACAGATCCACTAATTCACCCCTACTGGCCACAGTCTGAACAAAAAGATTTTGGTTTGGTTCTTTTTGTTTGTTTTATAAAATCGTTCCAACTTTTCTGAAATTCTTGTTCTCCCTTCAGTTTTTGTCTCTGATCTCCAAACCAGATAAATTCTTGGGAGGCATATTAAAGGGCTTAGGATTTTGATAATGAAATGAATCACTCCTTCCCAATAAACAGCATCAAGCCAAGCATTACTCAGTCTTGCAGTTTCAGCTGAGTGCCCTGCCAACTTTCAGCTGATGGAGACAGAGACTCCGTACAAGTGCTGGAAAACTCTCACAAGATAGGTGGGTGCTAGCAAGCAAAGCTTTCCATCTCATCTTGTGGGTGCTGGATCAATTTGCATTTCAAGTTATATAAAGAGACATCTGCAGAGACCTGAGTGGCCTGACAGATACTGCTGATTTACCGAAGTGATTTTTTAATTAGGAGATATTTGTAAGATACACTTAAGTGTAGAAAGTAATGATACCCATGTACCCATCACTAAGCATAAACAGGTGGTGACATTTTTCATTTTGAAGAAAGAAAATGTTTCAGGGGAATTCCCTGGCTGTCCAGTAGTTAGGACTCCTTGCTTCCACCGCAAGGGGCACAGGTTCCATCCCTGGTCAGGGAACTAAGATCCCGCAAGCTGAACAGCGAAGGAAGGAAGGGAGGGAGATGTTTCAGATACAACTGAAGTTCCACATCTTTTCCCTGACCGTCCCTCCTCAGAGGTACCTATTATCCTGGAGTTAGTGCATGTCATTCCGGTGAATGATTTTGTTCTCATTGTGTACTTATCTACAAACAATCTAGGCTATTGCTTTGGGTGTCTGTGAGTTTCACATAAATGATAGCTATGTGGCCATCTGTCACTATTTTGGCTGCTCAGTGTCTGAGGCCCCTTCCCAGGAGGAGGAAGAGTCCCTTCACCATGAGAGCTAAAAGGCCAGCGGGCTGCCCTCCCAGCTTGGGACAGGCCTGTGACCACACGAGGGTCTGCAATCAGACCACAGCCCCTGACAGCACTGGCAGCGCTGACCAAAGGGCCTGGGGCTCGGCTGTAGCCACACAATTTGGTCCTGGATCTCAGTCCTTCAGCTCTCCTGCTGATTCTGTGAACTACCATTATCCTCCCAATGAATCCTTTTTCTGCTTAAGTGAGAAGCATTTTCTTTACTTACCGTTAAGAACCTGATTGAAAATGATACTTTTGCAACTCGCTTTTTTCATTCAACTTTTTTTTTCAGACTCAAATTAATATAATTGAAGGGCAGCAGAATATGCCACTCCAAAACATGCCACTTTGGCATATTGATATTTTGAATTAAAGGTACTTGAGAAACAGGAGGACAGGCTGATCCTCCTTTGTCTCCCTGAACTGTACTATAGATCTCGGAGGCTTTGCTCATTTTGCTTCATTCTTTCCTCTTTCTGTTCCTTATACTGATAATCTCAGTTGAACTCTCTCCAAATTTTCTGGTTCTTTTGCCTGCTCAAATATTTTGTTGAGCCCCTCTAGTGAATTTTTCATCTCAGTTATTGCACTTTTTAACTTCAGAGTTTCTATTTGGTTCTTTATTATAATTTGTATCTTTGTTGATATTCCCTATTTAGTGAGATATTGCTCTCATATTTTCACTTAGTTCTTTATTTCCAATTTTTTTAAGTTTATGTCTTTTTTTAAATTGAGGCATAATCAACATATAATATTATGTTAGTTTCAGATATACAACATGATTCAATATTTGTATATATTGCAAAACGATCACCACAATAAGTCTAGTTAACATCTAGCACTATACACAGTTACAATTAGTGCCATTGGTGTAGTGGTAGGTATTATGCAAGATTCCCATAGTTACAATTTTTCTTGTGATTAGAACTTTTAAGATCTACTCTTAGCAATGTTCAAATATGCAATACAGTATCAATTATAGTGACCATGCTGTACATTATATCCCCATGACTTGTTTATTTTATAACTGGATGTTTGTATCTTTTGATTCCCTTCACTCATTTCACCCACCCTTCACTTAATTTTTTAGAAATTATTTTCTTTAGTTCTTTAAACATACTTAAAATAGGTGATTTAAAGTATTTCCCCGGCAGTCCAGTGGTTAGGACTCCATGCTCTCACTGCCGAGGGCCTGGGTTCGATCCCTGGTTGGGCAACTAAAATCCCACAAGCCATGTGGGGTGGCCAAAAAATATATATAATAAAGTATTTTTCTAGTTGGTTCCACATCTAGACTTCGTTAGAAATGGTTTTTATTGATTACATTTTTCTGTGTATGGGCCACATTTTTGTGTTCCTTTTCATGTCTCAATTTTTTGTTGAAAAATGAACATTTTAAATAATATAATATGGTAACTCTGCAAGTCAGATTCTCTTCCTCCCCAGCAGCTTGTTATAATTGCTATTTTTTGTAGTGACGTTTCCAAAGTAACTATGTAAAGTCTGTATTCTTTGTTGTATATGGCCACTGAAGTCTCTTCTTAGTTAGCTTAGTTGTCAGCTAATGATTGCACAGAGATTTCCTTAATCGCCTGGAATCAATAAGACTCCAAGTCTTTGCCAAAGGGCTCTGTGCGCATGTTGGGGTATGCATTCAACAATCAGCCTGGAAGTTGACAGCTCTGCCTTAGCCTTTACTCCCTCCTTGCAAGGAGCCTCAAGGTCAAAGAGAGGTGAGAGCTTAGCATCTTCTCAGGCCTTTTCCTTAGCATGCATACAGCTCTGGGCATACTCACAACCCGACACATGCATGTGGCCTTCTAGATTCCCAGAAATATGTCAGTGCTTTTATTTTTTTTTTAAAGAATTTCACTTTTTTTTTTTTTTTAATTTGTTTTTGGCTGTGTTGGGTCTTCGTTTCTGTGCAAGGGCTTTCTCTAGTTGCGGCGAGCGGGGGCCACTCTTCATCGCGGTGTGCGGGCCTCTCACTATCGCGGCCTCTCTTGTTGCAGAGCACAGGCTCCAGACGCGCAGGCTCAGTAGTTGTGGCACACGGGCTTAGTTGCTCCGTGGCATGTGGGATCTTCCTGGACCAGGGCTCGAAACCGTATCCCCTGCATTGGCAGGCAGACTCCCAACCACTGCGCCACCAGGGAAGCCCCTGTCAGCTCTTTTTAAGACCCCTATGGACATCTCATTTCCCACTTTTCCTTTTAAGATTTCTAGATTGTCTATCATGTGTTCCAAATGCTATCCACTGTCTCAACACAGCCACAAAGGCAAGCAATTGCCTATCATTGTTTTTAACAAACACCTCCACCCCAACCCATACCAGAAAAAGGCTTTATGCATTGAGTGAAAGAAGCCAGGTCAAACACAGTCAGCTTTACAGGTGGTGTTTTCCAGGGCACCACTTGACAGGTCAAATAATGATAATCCTCTGAGAATGAGGCTTTGAAGTTCTAGACCTCTTCTCCTTCAGTGGCTACTACGCCGCTAGTTTCCACTGCGAGTGAAGTCTATTAGTTTTCAAAGATAACACAGAGGGCTTCCCTGGTGGCGCAGTGGTTGAGAGTCTGCCTGCCAGTGCAGGGGACACGGGTTCGAGCCCTGGTCTGGGAAGATCTCACATGCCGCGGAGCAACTAGGCCCATGGGCCACAACTACTGAGCCTGCGCGTCTGGAGCCTGTGCTCCGCAACAAGAGAGGCCACAACAGTGAAAGGCCCGCGCACCGCGATGAAGAGTGGCCCCCACTTGCCACAACTAGAGAAAGCCCACGCACGGAAACGAAGACCCAACACAGCCAAATAAATAAATAAATAAATAAATAAATAAATAAATAAATAAAAAGTCAGGAGCTCTTTAAAAAAAAAAAAAAAGATAACACAGAGTAGAAGAGAAGGGGATGGCACTAGGGGAAAGTTAAAACCCTAAAAAGCTCAGAGGACTCTGGGAATATGGAAAGTAGGAAACACCAGGAACAAGTCTCCCCACCTACACAACAACTGCACTCACAGAATCTGATGTAACTATTTCGGAACTCTGGGGTCTGCTGAAGGCTAGCAACTTACAGGAGAAGACATTAATGGTGAATTGAGGTTAATTTTGGTCACTTTCAGCTCTTATCATAGTAGCAGATACCCATCACCCCCCCACCCCAGCCATGTGGCAGGAAGCCGTGCAAGTTTTCCTGGAGCAGCTGTACCCAGCCTGTGGGAGCTAGGGTGGGCAAAAAGGACTCCTACCTCCAAATATTGGGTATCTGTGCTCTGACTGCCAACTGCTGCTTCTGATCACAGAGATGCAGACAGATATGAGGACAGTCATTGTTGTTTCACCTCCCCCTATTGTGGCAGCCCCTCCATCTCTGGCTCAAGTGACTTCCAGGGGGATTTAAAGGGCCAGTGCAATTCCCACCCCCCTTTGCTGTTCACTCCTTGTTCTCCTTTGGAGAGCCAGATATTAAATACTAGGATATTCAAAAACAACTGCAAATACGGGGAAAATCAGAAAGCGACCACATATGCCCAGGGAAAAGCTCAGAAAAGACCCAAGAAGACATTAAGTTTACACCTCAGACCAACCCTCAGCACAGAGACAGTCTATAGCAATCAAAAAACTAAATAAATAAATAACAAAATACAGCAAAACCTGGGGAACGGGGAGAATCTGATTTCCAGAGTTAATATCACATTATTAGATTCAAATGGCTTGAGTGCAACAAAAACATCACAAGGCATACAAAGAAACAGGAAAGTATGGCCCATTCAAAGGAAAAAATAATTCAACAGAATCTTTCCCTGAAAAAGACCTCGTGGCAGATATACTACCAAAATTTTAAAACAGCTGTCTTAAAGATGCTCAGAGAACTAAAGGAAGATATGGAGAAAGTCAGGAATACAATGTGTGAACAAAATGGAACTATCAACAGAGATTTTAAAAACGTAAAGAGAAACCAAAAAGACTCAAGCTGAAAAGTATAATAACTGAAATGAAAAATTCACTAGACAGATTGAAAGGCAGATTTGAGCAGACAGAAGAAAGAATCAGAGATCCTTAACGTAGGACAATGGAAATTATTGAGACTGAACAACAGAAAGAAAAAAAGGTTCAAGAAAAGTGAACAGAGCCTAAGGGACCTGTGGGACACCATCAAGTGGACCAATATACACATCATGAGAGTCCAGAAGAAGGAGAGAAAGGGGCAGAGAGAATATTTGCACAGTGGCTAAAAACTTCCCAAATTTGATGTAAGACATGAATATGAACATCCAAAAAGCTCAATGAACTCCAAGCTAGACTGACTGACTCAGAGACCCATCTCAAGATAGATTATAATTACACTTTCAAAAGCCTAAGACAGAGAGCAAATCTTGAAAGTAGCAAGAAAGAAGTGAACCACCACATACAAGGGATTCTCAGTAGGATGATGAGCAGATTTCTCATCAGAATGTTAGAGGTCAGAAGACAGTAGGTTGGTATATTTAGTGCTAAATGGAAAAAACTCAACCACGAATCCTATATCTAGCCAAACTGTCCTTCAAAAGTGAGGGAGAAATCAAGACATTCCCAGGTGAACAAAAGTTGATAGACTGTGACCACTAGACCTGCCCTGCAAGAAATGGTCAAGGAGTCCTCCCAGGTAAAATAAAAGGATACTAGAGAGTACCTTGAAGCAATATAGAAGTATAAAGATCTCAATAAAGGTAAATACATGGACAATTGTAAAAGCTAGTATTAATATAACAATGATTTTTAACTGTACTTGGTTTTCTACATTCCACAAGACAATAATACATTAAAAAAAAATTAGTGTAAAAGTATTATTGTAACTTTGGCTTGTCACTCCAAATCTTGTTTTCTACATAATTCAAGAGACTAATGTAGTTAAAAGAATGATTAGTTTATATTTTTGGTCCTTACAATATAAAAAGATATAATTCTGTGATATCAACTACCAAGGGTGGTGGGGAAAGAGCTATAAAGGAACAGAGTTTTTGTATGTTATTGAAGTTAATCTACTATAAATTTATACTAGAATATTGTAACTTTAGGATATTAAATGTAATCCCCATGGTAACCATAAAGAAAATATCTAAAGAATACACATAAAAGGAAACAAGAAGGAATTTAAACATTTCACTAAAAAAAACAAACAAAAAAATCAACCTAACACAAAAGACAGGAATGAAAGAAATGAGGGACAAAACACTCTAGGGCATATAGAAAACAACACAATGACAGAAGTCCTCTGTATCAGTAATACTTTAAATGCAAATGGATTAAACCCTCCAATGAAAGGAGAGATTGGCAGAATAGATGAAAACACAGATCCAACTGTATGCTACCTACAAGAGACTCACTTGAGATCCAAAGACATAAAAGGTTAAAAGAGAAAGGATGGAAAAATATATTCCGTGTAAATACTAACCAAAAGACAGCAGGGGGACTTCCCTGGTGGCACAGTGGTTAAGAATGTGCCTGCCAATGCAGGGGACACGGGTTCGAACCCTGGTCCGGGAAGATCCTACATGCCGTGGAGCAACTAAGCCTGTGTGCCACAACTACTGAGCCCATGTGCTGTAACTACTGAAGCCCACGGGCCTAGAGCCCATGCTCCACAAGAGAAGCCACCACAGTGAGAAGCCCGTGCACTGCAACGAATAGTAGCCCCCTCTCGCTGCAACTAGAGAAAGCCCACGCGCAGCAACGAAGACCCAATGCAGCCAAAAATAAATAAATAAGTAAATAAATTTATTTTTTTAAAAAAGACAGCAGGAATGGCTATATTAATATCAGACAAAATAGACTTTAAATCAAAAAAGTTTACAAGGGACAAAGAAGGACTGTATATATTAAAGAAAGGCTCAAAATATCAAGAAGATAAAACAATATAAACATTTACACACCTAATGACAGACTATCAAAACATATGAAGCAAAACCTGATGGAATTGAAGAGAGAGTTAGACAGGTCTAAAATAGTAGTTGGAGACTTCATGACTCAACTCATAAGAATGGAGAGAACAACCAGACAGAAGATAATTAAGGAAAGAGAGGACTCAAGCAATGTAATAAACCAACTAGATCTGAGAGTCATATGCCGAACACTCTACCCAATAAGAACAGCATACACATTCTTCTCAAGTACACATGGGACATTTTCCAAGATAGACCATATGTTATGCCGCAAGTATGTCTCAACAGATTCTAAAAGATAGACATCATCCAAAGTATTTTCTCTGACCGTAATGGGATGAAGTTAGAAATCAGTAATATACAGAAAACTGGAAATTTTACAAAACTGTGGAAATTAAACAACATATTTTTAAATGACCCATGGACCAAAGAAAAAATCACAAGGGAAATTAGAAAATACTTAGAGATGAATGAAAATGAAAACACAACATACCAAAACTTATGGTACATGGCAAAAACGGTGCTAAGGGGGAAATTTTTAGCTATAAATGTTTATGGGTGTTTTTCTGTTTAGTTTATTTATTTTATTTATTATTTTATTTTTTGGCTGCGTTGGGTCTTCGCTGCTGCACGTGGGCTTTCTCTAGTTGTGGTGAGTGGGGGCTACTCTTCATTGCAGTGCACGGGCTTCTCATTGAAGCGGCTTCTCTTGTTGCAGAGCATGGGCTCTAGGTATGCAGGCTTCAGTAGTTGTGGCACATGGGCTCAGTAGTTGTGGCTCGCAGGCTCTAAAGCGCAGGCTCAGTAGTTGTGGCGCATGGGATTAGTTGTCCCACGGCATGTGGGATCTCCCCGGACCAGGGCTCGAACCTGTGTCCCCTGCATTGGCAGGCAGATTCTTAACCACTGCGCCACCAGGGAAGTCCCTATAAATGTTTATGTTAAAAAAAAAAAAAAGGGCTTCCGTGGTGGCGCAGTGGTTGAGAATCTGCCTGCCAATGCAGGGGACACGGGTTCGAGCCCTGGTCCGGGAAGATCCCACATGCCACGGAGCAACTAGGCCCGTGAGCCACAATTACTGAGCCTGCGCGTCTGGAGCCTGTGCTCCGCAACAAGAGAGGCCGCGACAGTGACAGGCCCGCGCACCGCGATGAAGAGTGGCCCCCGCTTGCCGCAACTAGAGAAAGCCCTCGCACAGAAACGAAGACCCAACACAGCCATAAATAAATTAATTAATTAATTAAAAAAAAACAACACAGGAAAGTCTCCAATCAAGAATCTAATTTTGCAACTTAAGGAACTAGAAAAAGAACAAACTAAACCCAAAGGTAGCAGAAGGAAGGAAATAATGAAAACTAGAACACAGAATAAACACAGTAGAGAACAGAAAACAGTGAGGACTTCCAGGGTGGTCCAATGGCTAAGACTCCATGCTCCCAATGCAGGGGGCCCAGGTTCGATCCCTGGTCAGAGAACTAGGTCCCACATGCCGCAACTAAAAGATCCCACATGCCGCAACTAAGACCTGAGGCAGCCAAATAAATAAAATTTTTTTTTTAAAAAAAGAAAAAGAAAATAGTGAAACCAAGGTTGTTCTTCAAAAAGAGTAACGAAATTGACAAACCTTTAGCTAGATGGACTAAGACAAAAAGAGGGAAGACTCAAATTACTAAAACCAGAAACGGAAGTAGGGACATTTCTAACAATGCTAAAGAAATAAAAAGGACCGTAAGAGAGTGCTATGAACAACTGTACACCAAAAAAAACCGGAAACCTAAGTGAAAGAGACAAATTCCTAGAACACAAAACCTACTAAGACTAAATCATTTAGAAAAAACCTGAGGGAGCCGGTGCATCAGTTGCTGGTGGGTGCACAGCCCGGGAATGGGGGCAGGGAGGCAGCTCTCTACCCATACTCTTCTAGGTCAGTGATGCACTGCAGCAGCTGCAGGGCCTCCTGACGGCAGATGAGCACGTGACCAACTCGGCCTTCCGCACCAACTTCAACCACGTGCGGCTGTGCCTGCTGGGGCACGTGCGCTGCCCGGCCACACATGATCCTGACCAAGGTGCTGTGTGACCAGGCACTCCACGTGCCCCTGGTTGTCTCAGCCTTCTACACCTGCGTGAATACTCTCCAGAGAAAGAATGACATAATTTTGGACCTGAAAAGCAATTCTAGAATTCATCTGAGCGGTCCATGATGTGCTAGCCTTTTGTACAGCTGACCAACTTCAGCTTGTTCCTGTTCACTGGAGAAAAGCTTTCACTGGACTCTGGTTTTCCACAAGCCACCTTCTTTTGCTTTTCACAACAGAGTGGTCATGGCACACTGAAGTCAGCTTTCACCTTCCTTAATATAAAGGAGGCAAAGCAGTTGAAAGGGCCCCGGCGAAATGAGAAGTCAAGAACTCCCTATAAGTGACTTTTTTTTTCCCTTAAATACAGTGGATTGCCTGCAGATAAAATACTCTGCTTACCAGTTATGTGCTCCATTTTGAATAATTACTATTCCACAGACCCAACTGTTTTTTAATTAGCAATGATAACTTTAAATTTTATTCAGTCTTTTCTGCCATTCTAATCTAAAATTATTACTTCTCTAATTTTTTAATTTATTTATTTATTTTATTTATTTTTTGGCTGTGCTGGGTCTTCGTTTCTGTGCGAGGGCTTTCTCTAGTTGTGGCAAGCGGGGGCCACTCTTCATCGCGGTGCGCGGGCCTCTCACTATCGCGGCCTCTCTTGTTGCGGAGCACAGGCTCCAGACGCGCAGGCTCAGTAGTTGTGGCTCACGGGCCTAGTTTCTCCACGGCATGTGGGATCTTCCCAGACCAGGGCTCGAACCCGTGTCCCCTGCATTGGCAGGCAGATTCTCAACGACTGAGCCACCAGGGAAGACCCTCTCTAATTTTTTAACTTCTCTAATATTTTTGTTTCTCTAATACTTTGGTTAATATTAACAGTGGCAAAATGATATTTTATAATCATTGCTATTTCTATTCTAATATTTTAATGCCAGTTGATTTAACAAACCGCCTTTTGACTGTATACATCTCCCTTCTAAAATCTCAGGTTTCTCCTAAATACTTTTGGATCAGATTACCTTTTATACCAAAAATAGTGAAAAAATAGTGCTTATAGTAAATTTCTATTTGTACAAAATTCAGTCAAGAAGAAGACTGAATAACCAGCTTTTCCCCAAAATACTGTATAATAATTTATTGTTATGCTTATACTAAAGTTCTGCAAGTACATTTTGTATCAAAAAAAAAGAAAAAGAAAAAGCTGAATAGTAAGGAGATTGAATCAGATATCAAAACCTCCCAAAAAACAAAAGTCTAGGACCAGATGGTTTCACTGGTGAATTCTACCAAACATTTGAATACCAATTCTTCCCAAAAACTGAAGAGGAGGGAACACTACCAAACTCACTTTATGAGGCCAGTATTACCTTGATACCACAACCAGATTAGGACACTACAAGAAAAGAAAATTACAGGTCAATATCCCTGATGAAAACAGATGCAAAAAACCTCAACAAAATATTAGCAAACCAAATTCAACAATATATTTCCAGGATCATATACCATGATCAAGGGGGATTTATCCCTGGGATGCAAGGATAGTTCCACAACCCCAAATCAATGTGATACACCACATTCACAAATGAAGGATAAAAACCAAATAATCATCTCAATAGAAGCAGAAAAGGCATTTGACAAAATTCAACATCCTTTCATGAAAAAACTCACAACAAAATGAGTACAGAGGAAACATACCTCAACACAATAAAGGCCATATATGACAAGCCCACAGCTAACAACCTACTCAATGGTGAAAAGCTGAAAGTTCTTCCTCTAAGATCAAAAGCAAGAGAAGGATGTCCACTCTCACCGCTTTTATTCAACATAGTATTGGAAGTCCGAACCACAGCAATTGGGCAAGAGAAAGAAATAAAAGGCCTGCAAATCAGAAAGGAAGAATTAAAACTGTCACTGTTTGTAGCTGACATAATATTATACATAGAAAACCCTAAGAGTCCAGTTCAAGATGGCAACATAGGAAGATCCTAAACACACCTCCTCCCACAGACACACTAAGTCTACAGCTACATATGGAACAATTTCCTCTTAAAAAAACAAACAAAAAACAAACCCAAGAACCCGCTGAGTAACTCACACACGAGGAAAACAAGAAAGAGATCACATCCAGGTGTGTAAAAGAGGCTGAGAAACAATCTTGCCATAAACCTCACACCTGGTGTGGCGACCCACAGTCAGGTGGGAACTCAAAACCTGGAGCTTCTCCCTGAGAGGCAAAGGGTTTGAACCCCACATCAAGCATCCCTACTTTTAAAACCTGAGAAATGAGGGAATTCCCTGGCGGTCCAGTGGTCAGGACTCCTCGCTTTCACTGTTGAGGTCCTGGGTTCAATCCCTGGTTGGGGAACAAAGATTCTGCAAGCTACATGGTTGCATGCCAAAAATAAAAAAATAAAATAAAACCTGAGAAACGAGCCCCCAAAACACTGAGCTTTGAAAACCAACAGGTCTTGCATCCACAAGAACCACAAGGCTATAGGGAACTGAGAAATGGCTCTTTAACACCTCATGCACTTGGACTCACCCATCCCAGGGACCAGCACAGAAGCATCCAATTTAGAGTTGCCCAGACTTTACATGAAAGAGGCTCATTTGCTGGTCTTGGAGCACCAGCCCGAGGGGCAAGCATCTAGTACCCCCACAGGTGGAGGCTGACAGGTGCCATGTTTGCGTTTTCTGTCTTGCTCCAGTTGGTGGGCACCATTTTTTGAAACTCTTCTAAGCCTTTTTTTCTGGCAAGAGCTTTTACACATGGTTGGTGCCCCAGTTTTTAAAGCTGCTGCCCAGAAGATGCTCCTTGATCACCTGGCTCTGGAGGCCAGGAGTCTTGCATTCCTGAGTCTCATGGGATTGTAACACACAGAGAGACAGTTTTTGTCAGACTACCACCACCTCGCACTGCACAGACAGCAGACTGAAACACACCCCAAGTCTTTTCTGAGAAAGAGACCTATTTGCTTGTCAAGAAGCTTCAGTCTGAGGGGCAAGCTTCTGGTTTGGCACACATCTAGGGGCCTATGGAGGTGTTCTCGGGGAATGGACATCAGTGGACACAATCCCTGTACTCTTCCTCTGCCTTGATCCAGCTCACCGGTGTCTCCCATAAAGGAGCTTACACCCATGCTTGGTGCCCTGATTTTTGCAGCTGCCACCAAGGGACACTTCTACATCACCTGGCTCTGTGACCTGTGGGGCTCACACTTTCAGTCCCACAGAACAATATATTTTTTCATACTTTAAAAGCTGCTGCCTAAGGGTCTGGCATCTAATCAGCCTGAATCCGGGTGCTGACTGACTCCTCTCCTTGCAGAAACTGACAGGTCTTAGAACACCCTCAAAGACTGGAAGCTATTTTTTATAAATTTATTTATTTATTTTTGGCTGTGTTGGGTCTTCGTTGCTGCGCATGGGCTTTTTCTAGTTGTGGCGAGCAGGGGCTACCCTTTGCTGTGGTGCGCAGGCTTCTCATTGCAGTGGCTTCTCTTATTGCGGAGCACGGGTTCTAGGCACACCGGTTTCAGTAGTTGTGGCGCATGGGCTCAGTGGTTGTGGCACGCGGGCTCAGTAGTTGTGGCTCGCGGGCTCTAGAGCACAGGCTCAGTAGCTGTGGTGCACAGGTTAGGTTGCTCCGCAGCATGTGGGACCCTCCTGGACCAGGGCTCAAACTCATGTCCCCTGCATTGGCAGGTGGACTCTCAACCACTGCGCCACCAGGGAAGTCCCCAAAGACTGGAAGCTATTAAAAACAAAACAGGCTGCTTGGATAATCACAAAGGTTTGAGAGACAACGAACAGCTAGGGCAGGACTGAATGATAAGATTCATCTCCTACATGAGGCCACTCCTTCAAGACTGGGAGAGGTAGTTATTTTATTTACTGTATAAAAACTAACACAGAGAGTAAAGCAAAATGAGGAAAGAGAGGAATATGTTCCAACTGAAACAACAAGAAAAAAAACTCAGGGAAAAAACCTCAATGAAACAGAGATAATTAATTTACCCAAAAAGAGTTTAAAGTAATGATTATAAAGATGCTCACCAGGGAGATCCCTGGTGGTCCAGTGGTTAGGACTTGGTGCTTTCACTGCTGTGGGCCCAGGTTCAATCCCTGGCTGGGGAACTAGGATCCCACAAGCCATGCAGCAGGGCAAAAAAACAAAAACGAAACAAAACTCACCAGACTCAGGAGAAGAATTGATGAATTCAGTGAGAAATTCAACAAAGGATACAAAATATAAGAAAGTACAAAATAGAAGTTGGGGAGCTGAAAAGCACAATAACTGAACTGAAAGATATACTAGAGGGGTTCAACAGCAGACAAGACGAAGCAAAAGACAGGATCGATCAACTCGAAGACAGGGCAGTGGAACTCACCTAATCAGAACAGCAAAAAGAAAAAAGGGAAAAAAAGTGAACTTAAGGGACTTATGGGACAATATCAAGCAGACTGACATTTGCATTACAGGAATCCTAAAAGGAGAAAAGACAGAGCAAGAGGTAGAAATTATATTTGAAGAAATAATTACTGAAAACTTCCCTAACCTGGGGAAGGAAAACAGACTTTCAGATCCAGGAAGCTCACAGAGTGCCAAACAAGATGATCCCAAGAGACCCACACCAAGATACATTATAATTAAATATCAAAAGTTAAAAACAAGGAGGGAATCTTAAAAGTAATAAGAGAAAAACAACTTTTTATGTATAAGGAAACCCGCATAAGACTATCAGTAGATTTTTCAGCAGAAACTTTGCAGGCCAGAAAGGAGTGGCATAATATTCAAAGTGCTAAGGGGAAAAACTCCCAACCAAGAATATTCTACCCAGAATATTTATCATTCAGAAGTGAAACAGAGATAGTCTTCCAGACAAGCAAAAGCCAAAGCAGTTCATGACCACTAAACCAGCCTTACAAGAAATGTTAGAGACTTCTTTAAGCTGAAAAGAGTGCTAATTAGTAAGAAGAAAACATATGAAGGTATAAACTTTACTGGTAAAGGTAAATATATAGTAAAGGAGGTGGATTAATCACTTATAAAACTAATATGAAGGTTAAAAGACAAAAAGTAGTAAAAACTAACTATAAATACAGTAATTAGTTAAGGGATACACAAGATAAAAAGACGTAAAATGTAACATTAAAAACAAAACTTGGAGGGAAGAGTTAAAATGTAGCATTTTACAATTCATTCAAATAAGTTGTTATCAACTTTAAAATAGGCTGTTATAAATGTAAGTTGCTATATGCAACCCGCATGGTAACCACAAAGCAAAAACCTATGGTAGATAAAGACAGAGGAATATAAACATACCACTAAGAAAAAATCATCACACAACAGAGAGAGAAAGCAGGAAAAGAAAGTAACAGAGATAAACTACAAAACAGCCAGAAAATAATGAACAAAATGACAATAAGTATATACCTATCAATAATTATTTTAAATGTAAAAGACTAAATTCTCCAATCAAAAGACACAGTGATTAAAGCAACAGAGCTCCTAAATGATACAATAGAACAGTTAGACTTAACTGATATTTTCAGGACATTACATCCCCAGAAAAGCAGAATACACATTCTTTTCAAGTGCACATGGAACATTCTCTAGGATTGACCACATACTAGGGCACAAAACAAGCCTTAACAAATTTAAGAGTATAAAAATTATTTCAAGCATCTTTTCTGACCACAACAGCATGAAACTAGAAATCAACCACAGAAAAAGAAATGAGAAAAAAACAATTACATGGAGACTAAACAACATGCTACTAAAAATCCAATGGGTCAGTGATGAAATCAAAGAAGAAATTTAAAAATACCTTGGCAAATGACAATGAAAACACAACTATACAAAACCTGTGGATGCAGCAAAAGCAGTTCTTAGAGGGAAATTCATAGCAATGCAAGCCTTCTTTAAGAAACAAAAAAATCTCAAATAAACAACCTAGCCCACCACTTAAAAGAACAAGAAAAAGAACAAACAAACCCTAAAGTCAGCAGAAGGAAGGAGATAATAAAGATCAGAGAAGAAATAAATAAAATAGATTAAAAATAAAATAGAAAACTCTCAGCCATGTGAGAATACAGTGAGAAGGTGGCAACCTACAAATTAGGAAGGGGGCTTTCACCTGACACAGGATTTGCTGGTACTTTGATCTTGTACTTCCCAGCTTCTAATAGAACTGTGAGAAATAAATGTTGTTTAAGTGGAAAAAAATAGAGAAATCAATAAAACCAAGAGCTGACTCTTTGAAGGGGTAAAAACTATTGACAAACCTCTGGCCAGGCTCACCAAGATGAAAAGAGAGAAGACCCAAATAAACAAAGTAAGAAATAAAAGAGGAAAAATCAATTGATACCACAGAAATACAAAAAACCATAAGAGTCTACTATGAACAATTATATGCCGACAAATTCGAAGACGTAGATGAAATGGACAACTTTCTAGAAGCACACAGCCCACCAAAACTGAATCAAGAAGAAATAGGTAACTTGAACAGACTGACTACTAGAAATGAAATAGAATCTGTAATTTAAAAACTCCCTACAAACAAAAGTCCAGGACCAGATGGTTTCACAGGTGAATTCTACATACAAAGATCCCTCTCAAAGTCTTCCAAAACACTGAAGAAGTGGGGACTTCCCTGGTGGCTCAGTGATTAAGAATCTGCCTGCCAAAGCAGTGGACATGGGTTCGGTCCCTGGTCCGGGAAGATCCCACATGCCGCCACAACTACTGGGCCTGTGCTCTAGAGTCAGCAAGCCACAACTACTGAGCCCATGTGCCACAACTACTGAAGCCTGTGTGCTCTAGGGTCCGCATGCCGCAACTACTGAGCCCACGTGCCGCAACTACTGAGACCCACACACTGCAACTACCGAAGCCCGCACGCCTAGAGCCCATGCTCCACAACAAGAGAAACCCCCGCTTGCTGCAACTAGAGAAAGCCCATGCACAGCAACGAAGACCCAACGCAGCCAAAAAATAAATTAATTAATAAATTTTTAAAAATTCGACATCTGGACTTCCCTGGTGGCGCAGTGGCTAAGAATCCCCCTGCCAATGCAGGGGACAAGGGTTTGAGCCCTGCTCCAGGAAGATCCCACATGCCACAGAACAACTAAGCCTGTGTGCCACAACTACTGAGCCTGCGCTCTAGAGCTCACGAGCCACAACTACTGAGCCCACATGCCACAACTACTGAAGCCCACGCACCTAGAGCCCGTGCTCCACAACAAGAGAAGCCACCACAATTAGAAGTCTACGCACCACAACAAAGAGTAGCCCCCACTCGCCGCAACTAGAGAAAGCCTGCGTGCAGCAACAAAGACCCAAACCAGCCAAATATAAAAAAAATTTTTTTAATTGGTAGGAAAGAGGTAAAACTGTCATTATATGCAGATGACATAACACTATATATAGAAAACCCTAAAGACTTCACACAAAAAACTACTAGAACTGATAAATGAATTAAACAAGGTAGCAGGATACAAGATTAACATACAGAAATCTGTTGCATTTCTTTACACTAACAATAAAATATCAGAAAGGGAATGTAAACAAACAATCCCTTTTACAATTGCATCAAAAATAAAATACTTAAGGAATTCCCTGGCAATCCAGTGGTTAGAACTCAGTGCTTTCACTGCCGGGGCCCAGGTTCAATCCCTGGTGCGGAACTAAGATCCCGCAAGCCATGCGGTGTGGTCAAAAATAAATAAATAAATAAATAAATAAATAAATAAATAAAGATTGAACAGATGACAGCAGCCTCGCTTTGAAAAATATTTTTAAATAAATAAAATAAAAGAGGAATAAATCTCACCAAAGAGGTGAAAGATTTATATGCTGAGAACTACAAAATTAATAAAGGAAACTGAAGATAATTCAAAGAAATGGAAAGATAGCCCATGCTTTTGGATTGGAAGAATTAATATTGTTAAAATGGCCATACTACCCAAAGCAATCTACAGATTTAATGCAATCACTATCAAAATACCCGTGACATTTTTCACAGAACTAGAACAAATAATCCTAAAATTTATATGGAACCATAATAGACCCAGAATTGCCAAAGCAGTCCTGAGGAAGAAGAACAAAGCAGGAGGCATAGCCCTCCCAGACTTCAGACAGTACTGCAAAGCTAATCAAAACAGCCTGGTATTGGGCTTCCCTGGCTGCACAGTGGTTGAGAATCTGCCTGCCAATGCAGGGGACACGGGTTCAAGCCCTGGTCTGGGAGGATCCCACATGCCGCAGAGCAACTAGACCTGTGAGCCACAACTATTGAGCCTGCGTGTCTGGAGCCTATGCCCCGCAACAAGAGAGGCTGCGAGAGTGAGAGGCCCGCACACCGCAATGAAGAGTGGCCCCCGCTTGCCGCAACTAGAGAAAGCCCTCGCACAGAAATGAAGACCCAACACAACCAAAAATAAATAAATAAATAAAAATTAAAAAAAAAAAAGAAGAATGTGCCCATTTCTTCCAGGTTGTCCATTAAAAAAAAAAAAAAAAAAGTCTACAAATAGGGACTTCCCTGGTGGTCCAGTCGGTAAAACTCCACTTTCCCAATGCAGGGGTCCCGGGTTCAATCCCTGGTAAGGGAACTAGATCCTGCATGCATGCCGCAACTAAGACCCCGCACAGCCAAAATAAATAAATAAATAAATATTTTTTTTAAAAAAAGTCTACAAATAATAAATGCTGGAGAGGATATGGAAAAAAGGGAACCCTCTTACATTGTTGGTGGAAACGTAAATTATGTAGCCACTTTTGAAAAAAGTATGGAGGTTCCTCAAAAAAATAAAACCAGCAGTGCCATATGATCCAGCAATCCCACTCCTGGGCATCATATATCTGGACAAAACTATTATAATGCAAAAAGATACATGCACCCCTATGTTCATAGCAGCACTATTTATGATAGCCAAGACATGGAAACAACCTAAATGTCCATCGACAGATGAATGGATAAAGAAGATGTGGTATATCTATATCTACATAGATATAGATATATAGATATACAATGGAATATTACTCAGCCATCAAAAAGGATGAAATAATGCCATTTGCAGCAACATGGATGGACACAGAGATTATCATACTAAGTACAGTAAGTCAGAAAGAGAAAGTCAAATCCATATGATACCACTTATATGTGGAATCTAAAATACGACACAAATGAACACCTCTATGAAACAAAAACAGACTCACAGATATAGGAAACAGACTTGTGGTTGCCAAGGGGGAAGGTGAGTGGGGGAGGAAAGGGTTGGAAGTTTGGGATTAGCAGATGCAAGCTATTACATATAGGATGGATAAACAACTTCCTACTGTATAGAACAGGGAACTATATTCAATATCCTGTGATAAACCATAATGGAAAAGAATCTGGAAAGAAATATATATATGTATAACTGAGTCACTTTGCTTTACGGCAGAAATTAAACACAACACTGTAAATCAACTATATTTCAATATAGTTTTTTAAAAGATAGTGGCTAACAACAACAACAAACACAGAAAATAACAAGTGTTGAGGGTATGGAGAAATTTGGAACCCCTGAATGTTGCTGGTGGGAATACAAAATTGTTTAGCTGCTGTGCAAAACATATATCAATTCCTCAAAAAATTAACCATAGAATTATCACATGATCCAGCAATTCTACATCTGGTATATATCCCAAAGAAATGAAAGAAGGGACCCACAAAGATATTTGTACACCCATGTTCACTGTAGCATTATTCACATTATTCACAATTCACAATTATTCCAAAAGGTGGAAGCAAATCAACTATACTTCAATCAAAAAAATATTTTTTTAAAGGTGGAAGCAACCTAAGTGTCTGCCATCAGATGATGGATAAATAAAATGTGGTATATCCATACAATGGATTATTTAGCCTTAAAACGGAAGGTAATCCTGTCACATGCTACAACATGAATGAATCTTAAAGATATTATGCTAAGTTAAGTAAAATAAGCCAATCACAAAACAACAAATACAGTTGACCCTTGAACAAAGAGGGGGTTAATCCACATATAACTTATAGTCAGCCCTTTGTATCCATGGGTCCTCCAAATCTATTGGATTCAACCAATCATAGACCATGTAGTAGTGTAGTACTTACTACTGAAAAATATCTGGGTGTAAGTGGACCCATGCAGTTCAAACTTGCATTGTTCAAGGGTCAACTGTACTGTATGACACCACTTATAAGGTACACAGAATAGTCAAATTCATAGAGACAGAAAATCGAATGGTGGTTACCAGAGGCTAGGGGGAAAGGAAATGGGGAATTATTATTTAATAGGTACAGAGTTTCAGTTGGAGAAGATGATAAAGTTCTGGAGCTGGGTAGTGGTGATGGTTGTACAACAACATGAATGTACTTAATGTCATTTTACACTTAAAAATGGTAAATTCTATGTTATATATTTTGCCACAAAAAAGAGTGACAGAAAAATAAAGACATTTTCAGAAAAAAAAAAAAAAAGACAGAGTGATTGAATGGATAAAAAAGCAAGACCCCTCTATATACAGCCTACAAGAGACTCACTTCAGATGTAAGGACACACACAAACTGAAAGC
The DNA here is from genome assembly GCF_949987535.1 of Balaenoptera acutorostrata. Lineage (NCBI taxonomy): Eukaryota > Metazoa > Chordata > Mammalia > Artiodactyla > Balaenopteridae > Balaenoptera > Balaenoptera acutorostrata. Next base: position 68,261,312 of record NC_080073.1, on the reverse strand, counting down.
GAAGGCATGGAAAAGATACTCTATACAAATGGAAACCAAAAGATAGGGTAGCTATACTCATATCAGACAAAATTGATTTTAAGACAAAGACTAATAAGAGACAAAAAAGGGCATTAAATTATGATAGAGGGGTCAATCCAACAAGAAGATACAACATTTATAAATATTTATGCAACCAACATAGGAGTACCTAAATATATAAAGCAAATATTAACAGACCTAAAGCAAGAAATAGACAGCAATACAATAATAATGGGGGTTTTTAATGCCCCACTTTCATCAATGGATAGATCATCAAGACAGACAATCAATAAGGAAACAGCAACCTTAACACTTTAGACCAGATAAATTTAACAGATATATACAGAACACTTCATTCAAAAATATATAAAATATATTCTTCTCAAATACACATGGAACATTCTCCAGGACAGATCATATGTTAGGCCACAAAACAAGTCTCAGTAAACTTAAGAAGACTGAAATCATATCAAGAATCTTTTCTGACCACAAAGGTATGAAACTAGAAATAACTTACAAGAAGAAAACTGGAAAATTCACAAATATGTGGAGATTAAACAATATGCTACTGAACAACCAGTGGGTCAAAGAAGAAATCAAAAGAGAAATCAAAAATTCCTTGAGACAGGGACTTCCCTGGTGGCACAGTGGTTAAGAATCCACCTTCCAATGCAGGGGACATGGGTTCTAGCCCTGGTCCAGGAAGATCCCACATGTTGCAGAGCAACTAAGCCCTAGTGCTACAACTACTGAGCTCATGTGCCACAACTACTGAAGCCCGCATGCCTAGAGCCCATGCTCCACAACAAGAGAAGCCCACACACCGCAACGAAGAGTAGCCCCTGCTCGCCGCAACTAGAGAAAGACCTCACGCAGCAATGAAGACCTTGTGCAGCCAAAAATAAATAAATAAATTTATTTTTTTAAAAAATACCTTGAGACAAATGAAAATAGAAATACAACATACTCAAACTTATGAGATGCAGCAAAAGCAATTCTAAGAGGGAAGTTCATAAATGATAAATACCTACATCAAGAAACAAGAAAAATCTCAAACAACCAAACTTTACACCTCATGGAAATAAAAAAGAACAAATGAAACCCAAAGATGGTGGAGGAAAGAAATAAAGATCAGAGTGGAAATAGCAACTAAAAAGACATTAGAAATATCAATGAAATGAAGAGTGGGTTCTTTGAAAAGAAACAAAATTGAGAAACCTTTAGCTGGACCCACCAAGAAAAAAAGAGGTCTCAAATAAAACCAAAATAACAGAGGAGACATTACAACTGATACCACAGAAACACAAAGAATCATAAGAGACTACTATGAACAATTATATGGCAACAAATTTGACAACCTAGAAGAAATGGATAAATTCCTAGAAACATACAACATACAAGATTGAATCATGAAGAAATAGAAAATCTGAGCAGACTGACTACTAGCAGTGAGTTTGCATCAGTAATCAAAAATCTCCCAACAGTTAATGCATTGGTTGTTTCGCTAGGAAGCATAGTAGTAAGCGCTAATATCATTCTTCCTAATGAACATACAACCTGGTACATATTTCATCATGAAATGGATTGTGAAGTGGCACTATTATCACTTACACTACTACTTTCTGGGTGCAGCATCAGAATGCATCAAGTTTGGGATCAAGTCAGACATAGACCCACTTAGACAAATATCTTGACATAGTAGTTCGGATGAGTTGATTTACAAGAGTTGATTCTAGCCTGTAAAGAACATACAGCAACTTGCTTTGGACTAGTCTTACATAAAGGGGTTTGTGGTTGAATGAAAAGAGCTACTAAACCACTCCTCCGAAAAGCGAACCTCACAGATGTTTCTGCTGGTTTCGGTTGAGAGAAACTACGTGGTTTACGAACAAACTCATAGACGTGTTGTTTCACAAGCTTTTGATTTTTTCCGGTAAAAGCACCTCTTCAGGGTACCATGTTACCTTTTATCTTCCAGTTCCAAATGGCTTGTCGAGTTTATATCCCTTGTATTGTAGCCGACCCCATGTGTATCAAGAGCACACACCTCATCCCGTGTGTATCACAAGCAGTGAAGGCACTTGACCCTGAAGCCAGATTCCCACGCAGGACCCAACATTGTCCTGTTGGTTCCCAATTCCTCCACTGTGGCTTTACTCAATGTTTTTTTGTTTGTTTTTTGTTTGTTTTTTCATTTGTTTTGTTTTTTGGCTGCACTGCACAGCTTATAGGATCTTATTTCCCAACCAGGGATTGAGTCTGGGCCCCAGCAGTGAAAGCGCCATGTCCTAACACTGGACCACCAGGGAATTCCCTATTCGATGTCTGTTAAATGGCCTGGTCTTTAATTATAAACAACCACTCAAAAATACAAATGCTTCTGGAGGGGCTGAGAGGCTAGTCAGTTGTATGTAACTGAATGTCTTTAATCCTTTCTTTCTCTGTTCATGGTGAAACAGCTCCACTAAAGACTCAGGAGGGTGGGGTATGGGAGTGATGAAGTAATAAATAATTGAACTACTAAAAAAAAAAAAACTTCCAACAAAAAAAAGTTCAGAAGTAGACAGCTTCACTGGTGAATTCTACCAAACATTCAAAGATGAATTAATATCAATCCTTCTCAAACTCTTCCAAAAAATAGAAGAGGAGGAAGACTTCTAAACTCATCTTACAAGGTCAGCATTACACTTATACCAAAACAAGAAGGACACCACAGAAAATTACAGGCCAATATCACTGATGAACATAGATGTAAAAATCCTCAACAAAATATTAGTAAACCAAATTCAACAATACATTAAAAGGATCATACACCACGATGAAGCAGGGTTTATTCCATGGATGCAAGGATGGTTCAACATCCCCAAATCAATGTGATACACCAAATTAGCAAGATGAAGGATAAAAATCACATGATCATCTAATTAGATGCAGAAAATCATTTGACAAAATTCAACATCCATTTATGATGAAAACTCTCAACAAAGTGGGTGCAGAGGGAACAAACTTCAACATAATAAAGGCCATATATGATAAGCCCACAGCTAACATCATACTCAATGATGAAAAGCTGAAAGCTTTTCCTCTAAGATCAGGAGCAAGACAAGGATACCCACTCTCACCACTTTTATTAAACATAGACAGAGCAATTAGGCAAGAAAAAAATAAAATAAAAGTCATCCAAATCAGAAAGGAAGAAGTAAAACTGTCACTATTTGCCAATGACAAGATTTTATATATAGAAAACCCTAAAGACTCAACCAAAAAAAAAAAAACAAACCCCTGTTAGAGCTAAGAAATAAATTCAGTAAAGTTGCAGGATACAGAATCAACATACAGGGCTTCCCTGGTGGTGCAGTGGTTGAGAATCTGCCTGCCAATGCAGGGGACACGCGTTCGAGCCCTGGTCTGGGAAGATCCCACATGCCGTGGAGCAACTGGGCCCGTGAGCCACAATTACTGAGCTTGCGCGTCTGGAGCCTGTGCTCCGCAACAAGAGAGGCCGTGACAGTGAGAGGCCTGCGCACCGCGATGAAGAGTGGCCCCCACTTGCCACAACTAGAGAAAGCCCTCGCACAGAAACGAAGACCCAACACAGCCAAAAATAAATAAATAAATAAATAATTTTTTAAAAAAAATCAACATACAAAAATATGTTGCATTTTTTTAATAAATGTATTTATTTATTTTTGGCTGCGTTGGGTCTTCGTTGTTGCGTTCAGGCTTTCTCTAGTTACAGTGAGCAGGGGATACTCTTCATTGCCGTGCATGGGCTTCTCATTGCGGTGGCTTCTCTTGTTGCAGAGCACAGGCTCTAGGTGCGTGGGCTTCAGTACTTGTGGCCTGTGGGCTCTAGAGCGCAGGCTCAGTAGTTGTGGTGCATGGGCTTAGTTGCTCTGCAGCATGTGGGATCTTCCCAGACCAGGGCTTGAACCCCTGTCCCCTGCTTTGGCAGGTGGATTCTTAACCATTGCGCCACAAGGGAAGTCTGATATGTTGCATTTTTATATACTAACAATGAACTATCAGAAAGAGAAATTTAAGCAATACCACTTACAGCTGCATCAAAAAGAGTAAAATACCCTTGAATAAGTTTAACCAAGGAATTGAAAGACCTGTACACTGAGAACTATAGACACTGATAAAATAAACTGAAGACACAAATAAATGGAAAGCTATTCCATGCTCATGGAATGGAAGAATATTTGTAAATGTCCATACTACCCAAAGAAACCGACAGATTCAACGCAATCTCTATTGAAATTCCAATGGCATCTTTCACATAAACAGAACAATTTTAAAATTTGTATGAAACTACGTAAGTCCTTGAATAGCCAAGGCAATCTTTTTTTTTTTTTCTGGTTTTTTTGCATTGGGTCTTCATTGCTGCACACAGGCTTTAGTTGCAGTGAGCAGGAGTTACTCTTCATCATGGTGCACGGGCTTCTCATTGCAGTGGCTTCTCTTGTTGCAGAGCATGGACTCTTGGTGTGCAGGCTCAGTAGTTGTAGCTCGCAGGCTCTAGAGCGCAGGCTCAGTAGTTGTGGTGCACGGGCTTAGTTGCTCCACAGCATGTGGGATTTTCCTGGACCAGGGCTTGAATCCATGTCCGCTGCAAGGGCAGGCAGATTCTTAACCACTGTGCCACCAGGGAAGTCCAGCCAAGGCAATCTTGATCAAGAAGAACAAGCTGGAGGCATCATGCTTCCTGATGTCAAACTATATTACAAAGCTACAGTGTCAAAACAGTAATGGTATTGGCATAAAAACAGACACATAGATCAATGGAACAGAATAGAGAGCGCAGATATAAACCCACACAAATATGGTCAATTAATTTATGACAATATGCCAGAATATACAATGGGGAAAGGACAGTCTCTTCAACAAATGGTGGGAAATGGACTGCCATATTGGGAAAACTGGAGAGTAACATTCAAAAGGATGAAACTGGACCACTATCTTACACCATACATAAAAATCAACTCAAAATGGTGAAGAGTTGAATGTAAGACCTAAAAGCATAAAACTCCTACAAGAAAAAATAGAGGAAAACCTCCTTGACATTGGTCTTGGCAATGATTTCTTGGATTTTACACCAAAAGCAAAGGCAATAGAAGAAAAAAACAAATAAGTGGGACTCCATTAAACTAAAAAGCTTCTATACAGCAAAGAAAACCATCAACAAAGTGAAAAGGCAACCTACCAAATGGGAGAAAATATTTGCAAAGTACATATTTGATAAAGGGTTAACATTGAAAATATATAAAGAACTCATGCACTTCAAAAGAAAAAATAATCCAATTAAAAAATGGGCAGAAGAAATGAATAGATATTTTTCCAAAGAAGACATACAAATGGCCAACAGATACTGAAAATGTGCTCAACATCACTAATCATCAGAAAAATGCAAATTAAAATCACAATGAGATATCACTTCATATCTGTTAGAATGGCTACTATCAAAAAGACAAGAGATAACAAGTCTTGGGAGGATGTGGAGAAAAAGGAACCCTTGTGCACTGTTAGTGGGACTGTGAATTGCAACAGCCACTATGGAAAACCACACTCTTCCTCAAAAACTGAAAAATAGAACTACCATGTGATCCAGTAGTTCCATTCTGAGTATTTATCCAAAGGAGACAAAATCACTGTCTCATAAAGATATCTGCATCCCCATGTTCACTGCAGCATTATTTACAATAGCCAAGACATGGAAACAATCTAAATGTCCATTGATGGATGAATGGATAAAGAAGTAGTGGTATATATATAATGGAATATTATTCAGCCATAAGAAAGAAGGAAAGCCTGCCATTTGTGACAATGTGGATGGACCTTGAAGGCATTATGCTAAGTAAAATAAAATTCAGACAGAGAAAGACAAATACTGTATGATCACACTTATAGCTGGAATCTTTTTTTTGTTTGTTTGTTTGGCTGCATTGGGTCTTCATTGCTGCGCCTAGGCTTTCTCTAGTTGAGGCAAGCTGGGGCTACTCTTTGTTGCAGTGCACAGGCTTCTCACTGTCATGGCTTCTCTTGTTGCAGAGCATGGCCTCTAGAGCATAGGCTCAGTAGTTGTGGCGCACAGGCTTAGTTGCTCCATGGCATGTGGGATCTTCCTGGGCCAGGGATCAAACCCATGTCCCCTGCATTGGCAGGTGGATTCTTAACAACTGTGCCACCATGGAAGCCCTATCTCAATCTTTTAAAAATCTCCCAACAAAGAAAAGTCCTAGGGAATTCCCTGGCTGTCCAGTAGTTAGGACTCCACGCTTCCACTGCAGGGGGCCCAGGGTTTGATCCCTGGTCAGGGAACTAAGATCCCGCAAGCCGCACAGCGTGGCCAAAAAAAAAAAAAAAAAAATCCTAGATCTGACAGCTTCACTGGTAAATTCTACCAAACATTTAAATAAGAACTAATACCAATCCTTCTCAAATTATTCCCAAAAACTGAAGAGGAGGGAACACTTCCTAACTCATTTTCTGAGGCCAGCATAACCCTAATACCAAAGCCAAACAAAAACACTAGAAGGAAACTGCAGATCAATATCCCTTACGAACACCAATACAAAATCCTCAACAAAATACTAGCAAACAGAAATCAACAGCATATTAAAAGGATTATACTCCATGACCAATGGAATGTATTCATGTAACGCAAGGATGGTTCAACATACAAAAATTATTCAATATACAGTAATATGCCAAATCAACAAAATAAAGGGGAAAAAAAAAACACATGACCATCTCAATTGATGCAGAAAGGAATTTGACAAATTCAGCGTCCTTTCATGATAAAAACACTCAACCAAATAGGAATAGAAGGAAACTATCTCAACATAATAAAAGATATGTACGAAAACTCAAAGCAAACATCATACTCAATGGTGAAAGACTAAAAGCTTTTCTTCTAAGATCAGGAACAAGGCAAGGATACCCAATTTCACCACTTCTACTCAAATAATACTGGAAGTTCTAGCCAGAGCAATTAGACAAGAGAAAGAAATAAAAGGCATCCAAATTGGAAAGGAAGAAGTAAAATTATTTCTGTTTGCAGATGATATGATCTCATGTGTAGAAAATCCAAAAGCCTCCACAAAAAAGCTACTGGAGCTAATAAATGAATTCAGCAAAGTAGAAGGATACAAAGTCAACACACAAAAATCAGTTGCATTTCTATACACAATGAACTATCTGAAAATGAGTTACAAAAACAATTCCATTTACAATAGCATCAAAAAGAATAAAATACTCAGCAATTAACTTAAACAAGGTGGTAAAGACATACAATGAAAAGTATAAAACATTGCTGAAAGAAATAAAAGACAACAGAAATAAATGGTAACATATTGCATATTCATGGATTGGAAGACTTAATATTATTAAAATGTCAATACTACCCAAAACAACCTACAGATTCAAAGCAATCTCTATCAAAATCCCAATGATGTTTTTTGCAGAAATAGAAAAACCCATTCTAAAATTCATATGGAAACTCAAGGGGCCCCGAATAGCCTAAACAATCTGGAAAGGACAAACTGGATAGCTCACACTTCCTGATTTCAAAACTTACTACAAAGCTACTGTAATCAAAACTGTGTAGTTTTAACATAAAGACAGACATATAGACAAATGGAATAGAATATAAATAGCCCAGAAATAAACCCTCACTTACATGGTCAAATGATTTTTGGCAAAGGTGCCAAGACCATTCAATGAGAAAAGGACAGTCTTGTCAACAAATGGTGCTGGAGAAACTGGGTGTCCACATGCAAAGAATGAAGTTGGGCCCTTTCCTCATACCACAGACAAAAATTAACTCAAAATGGATCAAAGACCTAAATATAAGACCTGAAACAATAAAACTCTTAGAAAAAAATTGGACAAAACTTCACAACATTGGATTTGGCAATGATTTCTTGGATATGACACCAAAGGCACGGGTAACAAAAGAAAGACAAATTAGACTTCATAAAAATTTTTTTAATTTTGTGCACCAAGAGACACTATCCACAGAGTTAAAAGGGAACACACAGAATGGGAGAAAATATTTGCAAATTATGTATATAAGGGATTAATATGCAGAATATGCATAGAACATCTAAAACTCAACCAAAAAACAACCTAATTCAAGAACGGGCAAAGGACTTGGATACTCCTCCAAAGAAGATAAACAAATGGCCAATAAGCACAGGAAAAATGCTCAACGTCACTCAGTCCTTAAGGAAATGCAAATCAAAACCACAATGAGATACTACCTTATACCCATTAGGATGGCTACGATCAAAAAAACTAAAAACGGGCTTCCCTGGTGGCGCAGTGGTTGAGAATCTGCCTGCCAATGCAGGGGACACGGGTTCGAGCCCTGGTCTGGGAAGATCCCACATGCCGCGGAGCAGCTGGGCCCGTGAGCCACAACTGCTGAGCCTGCGCGTCTGGAGCCTGTGCTCTGCAACAAGAGAGGCCGCGATAGTGAGAGGCCCGCACACCGTGATGAAGAGTGGCCCCCACTTGCCACAACTAGAGAAAGCCCTCGCACAGAAACGAGGACCCAACACAGCCATAAATGAATAAATTAATTAATTAAAAGAAAAAAAAAACTAAAAACAACAAATGTTGGTGATGAGGTGGATAAACTGGAAAGTTTGTGCCTTTTTGGTGGGAATGTAAGATGGTTCAGCCACTGTGGAAAACAGTACAGCAGTTCCTCAAAAAATTAGAAATAGAATTACTATATGATCCAACAATTCCACTCCCAGGTATATACCCCAAAGAATTTAAGGCAGGGGCTCAAAGAGATATTCGTACACCTATTTCACAGCAGTATTATTCACAATAGCTAAAACACGGAAGCAACAAAGTGTCCACAGCTGATGAATGGATAAGCAAAATGTCGTATACACATACAATGGAATATTATTCAGCCTTAAAAAGAAAGTAAATTCTACAAAATGCTACAACATGGATGAACATTGAGGACATTTTGCTAAGTGAAATAAGCCAGTCACGAAATACAAATACTGTACGATTCCACTTGTATGAGGTACTCCGAGTAGTCAAATTCATAAAGACAGAAATTGCAATGGTGGTCCTAGGGTGGGAAGAGTGAAGAATGGGGAGTTATTGTTTAAAAAGTATAGAGCTTCAGTTTTACAAGATGAAAAGAAATATGGTGATGAATTGTGACAATGGTTGCACAACAATGTGTATGTATTTAATACCACTGAACCGTACAGTTAAAAATGGTTATGGCAGTAAATTTGATGTTATGTGTATTTCACCACAATAAAAAAAAAAAAAACCCACAACACTAAAAAGCTCACTATTCTTACTGGGATTCAGCCATTTTTCTTGCATAAATGCTTCCTGAATTGCTGCAAGCCTTTGGTTAATTTCCAGAGTTTGGAAAAGTTAACTCTGACCATTTTGGCCAGTTTTCTCATTGCTTTTATAGAGGAGAGAAATTTTGGAGATCCTTACTTTGTTGTTTTTGCCAATACCCATGGCTTTGCATTGTGCATATCCCCATGGCCGCCTGCTTCTACCACTTGGGGAAAAGTAAAGGCTATAATAACCCCAGGCCAGGATTTCCCTGGTGGCGCAGTGGTTAAGAATCCACCTGCCAATGCAAGGGACATGGGTTTGAGCCCTGGTCCGGGAAGATCCCACATGCTGCAGAGCAACTAAGCCCATGTGCCACAACTACTAAGCCTGCGCTCTAGAGCCTATGAGCCACAACTACTGAGCCTGTGTGCCACAAATACTGAAGCCCCCACGCCTAGAGCCCGTGCTCCACAACAAGAGAAGCCACCGCAATGAGAAGACTGCACACTGCAACGAAGAGTAGCCCCCACTCGCCACAACCAGAGAAAAGCCCGTGCTCAGCAACAAAGACCCAACGCAGCCAAAAATAAGAATTTTTTTAAAAATGATAATAACCCCAGGCCATTAGGAAAATTCCTGCTGGCTGGAAAGGGCCCCAGCTCGACCTGTAAAGCTCACCTCTGCCAAAGATGAACAATCAAAAAGGAACCTGTGCAAAGATACTAGATGAAAAATGGAGGAAAAAAGCAGGACAAACATGAACACTGAAAAACACTTAGAAAACTGTTACCAGAAAGCAGGTGAAAAAATCCCATCAGATATTTCATCTTCAATTTTTAAAAAATCAACTCTTCCATGAAACCAGAGCCCCAGGACAAGAGTAAAAAGATGTATGAGCACTGCATAAAAAAAGAGCAAAATGTGAACTGGCAAAATGCAGGAAATAAGTGAAAGTAAGAAAATTAAAGCAACACAGAAGAGAAGATGAAATTGGAAAGTATCACAGGGAAAAGAGAGGCTGAGACACACAGAAGGGGGTTTAAAGGACTGGTCTTTGAAGAGTGAGCAAGATGAAATGAAAATACTTAAACAGGCTTAAAAGGAAATAATATACATGGCAAATGGGCAAGAGAGAATATACATATATATAAATATATATATATATATACACATACACACACACATATATATGTTATTGGCATCCCTAAGGAAGCAAATCCAAAGACGGAATTAAAAACAGAATCCTGGGACTTCCCTAGTGGCACAGTGGTTAAGACTCCGCACTCCCAATGCAGGGGGCCCGGGTTCAATTCCCGGTCAGGGAACTAGATCCCACACGCATGCTGAAACTAAGAGTTCGAATGCCACAACTAAGGAGCCCGCAAGCCTCAACTGAGGAGCCCTCGAGCCGCAACTAAGACCCAGTGCAACCAAATAAATAAAAATAAATAAAAATAAAAAAAACGGAATCCTGACACGGCTTCTGGCAATGAGAAAACACATGAGACAAGTAGAAAGGCCAGGTCCCATTAAAAGGGGATATAAATGGTGAACACTTCCAATGCTGGCAAATTTGCTGGACTTCAAAGATAAGAATCCTTTGAACCAAAAAAAAAAAAATCCTTTGAACCAACAGGCAAACAGATCACATCACGTCAGAAATATGGCAGGGCTCACATGACCCTGCACCTATAGTCAGTGTTGGGTGACAGTGGAGCCAGCAAGGCCTCAAAATGCAGGAAAAAGCAAACATTACCCAAGACATTTATACTCAGCGCAAACAGTTTTGTACATGCTCAAGGACTATTGTTCTCAGAAGCCTTCCTGAGGAAAAGACTCAAAGGTGAAATTCAGCCACCCAAGAGGGAAAGTCAGAACAGAAGATCTGGTGTAGCAGGTCTCCTGTGATGACCCGGCGGAGGACTCCTGCCTCTGTGTTCACTGCCCCATTTCATACCCCAGGTGAATCATTTTAACACCCCCTTCTCCATAAACAAAATTATTTTCAGTAATAATCATGTTCTAATCAGTAATCATTTTCTTGACTCATTCTTCAGTTTTAAAATAGCTATTAAAAAGAATAACTTCAAAATTTAAAAATATTCAATCAAGCAAAGTATTTCATGTATGAAAATTTGTGTTGACCAAAGAATATATACATTTACGCCCGCGCACACACACACGCACACACCTTGCAGTTTACACTCAATTTTGCCATTTAAAATTTTAAACACAAAATAAGAACTTTAATTGATCACATAAAGACTGACAGAATTAAAATTATACCAGTTCTGTTTTATAATTTTTACAACCACTATGCCATCACTGTTTATTTCATATTCACTAATTAAATGAAGGAATACACAGTACAGATGGGGCTGGAGACACACAATACACCTGAAGTGAGCTTGAAGGATTTCAAACCTCTAGGTCCCTACTTTCCTAATGAACCTATGTAACTGAGTTTATATGGGTGTGTGTTGGGTCAGGGGGAGGTTTCCTACTATATCAATTGAGAGTTCTCCAAATTAGCTTCCATGTAGACTATAAAGCATAAATAATAAAAATGTGCTAATTTGAAGCACATGGTTTTATACTGAAATTCAACAATGACCGAAGCAATTGTAACGAAAGATTTGGGGAAGGGTACATTTTACCACTAATATTGTTTAGGATTGCCAGTGCAAGGTTTTACAATAAAAAGCAGACAAGCTATTAGGTTTTATCATTGTTTTTAAAATTCTCTACATCTGTCTCATCAATTTTACATTTTGCAACCTTGCTATGATCTAAGAAAGAAGTCACAGGTAGAAAAGTAAAAGTGGGCAGTCATTTAAACAGGGAAAACAGTCCCTATTATATATTCAAGCTAGACCACCTAAATCAACACAAGGTAGAATTACAACAACAAATCTCCACAGACCATGCACTCCCTTAGTGCCAGCACCTGGGGCTGACATGCCCACTGCCCACCCTAGTCCAGCACTGGAATCTCCCCAGTCCTCCTCCTGCCCTTGTTACTTGACCCTGGAAACTCACTGCTCCAGATCCCCAGCCAGGAGGCTACTCACGCTTGGAGGCGCTGCCCTCTGGGTCAGGTACAGACAGACACTGACACACGTGTGGTGGAGAAATGTGTCCCGCTGGCTGCTCCAAAGATCCATTCAGGGGCAAGCAACAAAGCCCAGAAGACACTGGAACTGAAGACAACGGTGAATAAGGACATGAGCGTCATGGCCCAGCAGAGAAGTAGCAAGATGTTGCCAGAGAAAGCAGAACGAGACCTGAAATGAATGAGCCAGAAGAGGTTCCACCTATCAGAAGAGGCCAGCAGTCTGATTGCCTACAAGCTGAAGGATATTGGTGATTCAGAATTTGCAAATTGTCCCGGCCTGACAGCCAAGGAGAGGGCACTTGTTTTTGATCTAGAACCCGTGGTTTTCACCAGGCACCTGGGAGCCTATAATTATTACGCTTTATTGGGAATTGGTGCATTTGCCATCTTCCTCCAGGGAACTTTCTTTTCCATCAAGAGTAGAAGATATCAGAGGACTGAACAACGGGTTCTGCAGAAATCTTTTTCTTAGTAATAAAATAAGTTATTTCAAAACGTCAATTTATGACCAAAAGAGCAAAACAGCTCTGATCTCTTTTGAAGAAAATAATGTACAAAAGGAGAATTCACCTGAAGAGGTGCCTGGGCTTTACAATGCACTCTTCTAGAAGTCTTGAGGATCTGGACCAAATGCAGGGTGTAAAATCTGCTTGTCTGTGGGCTGGGGTGTGGGGTGGAGGGGGTGGGGTGGAGGGGCGGGGGAGGGGGAGCTGAGGGAAAAGAGAATGTAAAGGAGATGTGGGAAGCTTGTAACAAGGAATTTGGTATAACTTTAGGAAGGAAAAGAAAAGCCCTTAAAGAAACAAAACCGATTAGAAAGAAGATGAAGTCTGAATGCCTTCAAATTCTAGAGAAGAAAAATACCGGATTTAAGAAGAGCACGGAGCAGTTATCATGGGAAGCTTCAGATGAGAGCAACATTCCAAGCCTTCCGCCGACTCCAGAAGACTTCGTGCAAGAGCGCCCCCTACTGGCCACACGGTGCAATCACAGGGGGGCTTTAAAACCTCGGACTCTAGGCCCCACCCACTTCCAGAGAGCCTCACTTAATGGGTCTCAGGTGTGGCCTGATTGTTGGGATTTTAAAACTCCCCAGGTGATTCTAGTGAGCAGCCAGGATTGACAACCAGAAGCTCTGACTTCTGAAAAAGAAAGAAATTCAAATTTTGGATAATTGCATTATACAGCTGACAATGACAGGATGACAATGCCTTAAAGCTGGAAAAGGCCATGAACAAAATTCTGGTTAAAAAATATTGTATTTGAGCTGGAAAAAACTCAAATGTTCGTCAACAGGAGGATGGATAACCAATCTGCTCTATCCACACACTAGGATACCACTCAGTGATAAAAAAGGAACTATCTTATACGGGCACCAAGGATACCTCTCAAAAACATTATGCTATGCTGAGTGAAAAAAAAAATCAGACACAAAAGAGCACTTCCTATATGGTTTTGATTATGTGAAGTCCAAGAACAGGCAAGATTAATCTGTGGTGACAGAAATCAGAACAGTGGTTGCCCCTGGGGAGCAGAGGTGGGAATTGACTGGGAAAAGCCACAAGACAGAATGTTCTCTACGTTGTTTTGAGTGGTGGCTACACAGGTGCATACATTGTCAAAATTCATCAAACTGGACACTTAACATCAGAGTATTTTTTGCATGTAAATTACACTCAATTTTTTAAAAAGAGTCCTGTACTTGAAAAAGAGACCATTTCTAATCAAACTGAGTGATGAGGTGTAAGCCTGACAAGAGCTATATTCTGCCACAGAGATGGTGGAGCAGAAATACAGAACCTTGCAGCATAGAGCAGACACCTTTAAGTACTGCATCAGCAGAGAAAGGAGCTTGGCAGGAGAAGCTGGCTTGAGAAAGAATGAATGGGGGAATTCCCTGGCAGTCCAGTGGTTAGGACTTGGCACTTTCACTGCCGTGAGCCTGGTTCAATCCCTGGTCAGGGAACTAAGATCCCACAAGCTGCCAAAAAAAAAAAAAAGCATGAATGAACAGGAGGAGAGCAGAAGCTCTTAGCTACAGAGGAAGCAAAAAACTTCTAAGCAAAAAATTCAAGAACGGGAAGGCAAATTACAGAAAGGAGAGAGGGAGAGAGAATGATCAGTCTAATAAAACCTAGACTACTCTTCATGATCAGAAAGTTCATGATGATCCGAGAGCTGCTGTTGCTGCCAAGAGAGCTCTTGCTGGAGAGAAGAAGCAAGCAGTCAGTCTGTGACAGAAATTAATATAAGTAAAACCAAAGACAGCGATGCTTCAAATAACAGTGACTATAAAACCAATTCTAGAAAGATGGGATCATAAAATACTACTATCGAGAGGTCCTCTAAGCCAGACATGGGCAAACTTTTCCCAGTAATGGGCCAGATAGTAAATATCTCAGGCTGTGCAGGACATAGGGTCTCTGTCACAAATACTCAACACTGCCATCATAGCATGAAAGTAGCCATAGACAATACATAAATGAATGAAGGTGCCTATGTTCCAGTAAAACTCTATCTACAAAAACACATCACAGATCTTTGCAAGACAGGCCACGATGGCTGACTCCCTTCCAGTCAAAAGAGAGTACAAGGGACTTCCCTGGTGGCACAGTGGTTAAGAATCCACCTGTCAATGCAGGGGACACGGGTTTGAGCCCTGGTCTGGGAAGATACCACATGCCGCAGAGCAACTAAGCCCAT
This sequence comes from Balaenoptera acutorostrata, assembly GCF_949987535.1. Classification (NCBI taxonomy): domain Eukaryota; kingdom Metazoa; phylum Chordata; class Mammalia; order Artiodactyla; family Balaenopteridae; genus Balaenoptera; species Balaenoptera acutorostrata. Next base: position 68,246,143 of record NC_080073.1, on the reverse strand, counting down.
GCACCACAACTACTGAGCCTGTGCTCTAGAGCCCATGAGCCACAACTACAGAGCCCACGTGCCACAACTACTGAAGCCCGCATGCCTAGAGCCTCTGTTCCACAAGAGAAGCCACTGCAATGAGAAGCCCGCGCACCGCAACAAAGAGTAGCCCCCACTCGCCACAACTAGAGAAAGCCCACACACAGCAACGAAAACCCAATGCAGCCAAAATAAATAAATAAATAAATTTATTTATTTATTTAAAAAAGAGAGAGAGTAGGAAAGGAGAAAGGGCCAGCACAACTCGGAGTTGCACACATCACTTTCATTCACATTCAGTGACCAGAACTTAATCCTTGGGCCATAGCAAGCTCCAAGGAAGGCTGGAAGTGTGGTCTACACCATGAACAGCCATGTGTCTATCAAGAATCAGGCATCCACATAAAAAGAAATGAAATGGAGGTATTTGTAATGAGGTGGATGGAGTTAGAGTCTGTCATACAGAGTGAAGTAAGTCAGAAAGAGAAAAACAAATACAGTATGCTAACACATATATATGGAATCTAAGGAAGAAAAAAAAAAAAGGCCATGAAGAACCTAGTGACAAGATGGGAATAAAGACACAGACCTACTAGAGAATGGACTTGAGGATTTGGGAAGGGGGTGGGGTGAGATGTGACAGGGTAAGAGCGTGTCATGGACATATATACACTACCAAATGTAAAATAGATAGCTAGTGGGAAGCAGCCGCATAGCACAGGGAGATCAGCTCGGTGCTTTGTGACCACCTAGAGGGGTGGGATGGGGAGGGTGGGAGGGAGGGAGATGCAAGAGGGAAGAGATATTGGAACATATTGTATATGTATAACTGATTCACTTTGTTATACAGCAGAAGCTAACACACCATTGTAAGGCAATTATACTTCAATAAAGATGTTTAAAAAAAAAAAAAAAGAATCAGGCATCTGCCACCTAAAAAACTAGTAGAGCTAATAAACTAGTTCAGCAAAGTTGTGGTATACAAGACCAATTTACAAAAATCAGTTGTATTTCTAAACACTTAGCAATGAACAATCCAAAAATGAAAACGAAATTAAGAAAACAATTCCATTCACAAAAGCAACAAAAAGGATAAAATACATAGGAGTAAATTTAACAAAAGCAGTACAAGACTTGTATGCTAAAAACTACAAAACATCGTTGAAAGAAATTAAAAACCTACATAAATGGAAAGACATCCTGTGTTCATGGATGGGAAGACTTAATATTGTTAAGATGTCAATACTCCCCAAATTCGTCTACAATTCAATGCAATTCATATCAAAATTTCAACTGCCTTTTTTATAGAAATGGATAAGCTGATCTTAAAATTCATATGGAATTGCAGGGGATTCTGAATAGCCAAAATAATTATGAAAAGGAACAAAGTTGGAGGACTCATAGTTCTGCTTTCAAAATTCACTACAAAGCTACAGTAATGAAGACTATGTGTTACTAACATAAGGATAGACATAGAGATAAAATAGAACTGACAGCCCAGAAATAAACCCATACATCTATGGTCAGTTGATTTTTGACAAGGGTACCAAGACCATTCACTGAGGAAAAAGTAGTCTTTTCAACAAATGGTGCTGGTTCAACTAGATATTCACATGCAAAAGAATAAAGTTGGACCCTTACCTCACACCATATATAAAAATCAACTCAAAGCAGATCAAAGACCTAAACATGGGAGCTAAAACTATAAAACTATTAGAAGACAACACAGGGATAAATCTTCATGACCTCGGATAAAGCAATACACACACTTATATGCACAGAATCTCAATACCTCTGGAAGATAACAAGAATCCACTGGTAATAGTAGCTGCATCTAAGGAGGGAAACTGGATAACTGGGGAATGGAAAGAGGGGGAATTACTTTCAAAGGCATATTCATTTTTACCTTTTAAATGTTCTACCATGTGTTTATAATATCTATTCAAAAAATACAATTTAATTTAAAAGAAACAAAAAAACAGATGGCAGGCTGGATTTGGCCTGAGGGGTTGCCTAGCCCTGCTCTACATCAAAATGGCTTAACGTAATGGGAAAATTCACTTCCTCCTGTGTTTCCTTTACTGCTCACACTACTCTACTACAAAACTACTGCACTTCTGACACCAGATGTGTGGGTATTTTCCACACATTCAAGCAATTCTGTGATGTCAGCTGGGTGTTCTACAGTTTAACTCAATTTTACACTATCTACCTGGAGCTTACGTCAGATCCCACAGGTTAAGGACTCAGTCCACAAGACTGCCCACTACCCCAACTTCAGATGCCAATCAAAAGTCCAGGTTGTCTCTTGCACTTCTGACCAGTGAACTATAAATTCCCCTCCTCAGTTTCAATTAATTTGCTAGAGTGGCTCACAGAACTCAGGAAAACATTTACTTACTAGATTATCAGTTTATTACAAAAGGATATAACTCAGGAACAGCCAGATGGGAGAGATGCAGAGGGTAAGGTATGTAGGAATGGGGGTGGAGCTTCCATGCCCTCTCAGAGCACACCACTCTCCCAGCACCTCCTGAACCATGTCCTTTTGGGTTTTTAAGGAAGCTATGTTATGTAGGCATGATTGATTGAATCACTGGCCATTGATGATTGAACTCAATCTCCAGCCCCTCACCCCTTCCCAAAGAGGAGCTCAAAGTTCCAACCCTCTAATCAGTGATTGGTTCCCCTGGTAACCAGCCCCCATCCTTTGGGGCTTTCCAAAAGCCACCTCATTAACACAAAGCAACTGTGATTGAAACAGGTTTGTTATGAAAAAATTAACAAAACACTCTTTTTGCCGTTATGGCTCTGAAGCTGTTTCAGAAACCAAGGACAAAAGACCAAATATTATGACAAAAAATTCTCCCACTGCACTTATTTAGGAAATTCCAAGGGTTTTAGGAGCTCTGTGCCAGAAGCAGGAGGAAGACCAAATACATATTCTTATAAGTCACATTCCTTTGGCCCTCCACTGAAATCAGCAGTGCACTCTATCCTCAATAAATGATAAGTCTATTGCCATAGAATGTTATGAATTAGGACAGGCCAGCTGCTACAATGAACAGACGCCAAAATATGTAAGGCTCATACACAATAGAAATTTCTTTGTGTGCTATGTAACAGTACTGAGCAGGTGAATAGCCATTGTCCATGCGGTCATTTAGGTACCCAGGCTATTGGAAGAAACGCAGGCCCAGTAGCACAACACGTAGCGTAACCACAGAACCAGCCCAAACTGGCCCTATCCTGCTTCTAATAAGACAGTGAGTTGCTTTTCAGAGACAACAGAACAAAACCTCAAGTCATATAGCCAATGCATGAGCAGAGGAGAAAATTTTGACCTCAATTAACTGCCCCCAATGGAAACAGAGGACCAGGACATGACTGGAACCTGAACCCTGGAACCCTTTCAGAAGCGAAGTGTCATTGTCCAGGAAGATCTGGTGCTGAAGTCCCCTTTGCCACACCTTACTGTAAATGGCCAAGTTCCAAAGCCCTCCAATCAAAACCTGAGCCACCAGCACTTCCCCAGACCAACCCTCCTCCCCTACCTCATAAAAGTTTGACTGAACCTCAGATTGGAGAGACAGATCTGAGCTTTGTCTCCTGTCTGCTTGCTTGGCTACTGTGCCATAAAGACTTTTCTCTCTGCAGAAGACTATTGCCTCGGTATTTGGCCTTTCTCTGCTCAGCGGGCAACGAGCCTATTCGCTCGGTTACAGCAGCAGCGTAGGGGGCTAGAACACAGGCAGCCTGGTGCTTGGCCTAGAGTCCAGTTTCTTAGCCATGCTGAGCCCAAACACCAAGCTGCTTAGGTGCATTTTACTTTCAAAATTTTTTTATTTCTTGACCCTGCATCATAAGGAGCATCTTTATTAAATTAAGAACAGTGCTGGGTATGTTAATTTGGTGTGTAGAATATTTTTTTTATTTTCTTTTTTTTAATTTTTAATTTTTAATTTTTTTTGTTTTTTAGCTGTGTTGGGTCTTTGTTGCTGCACGCGGGCTTTCTATAGTTGTGGCGAGCAGGGGCTACTCTTCATTGTGGTGCACGGGCTTCTCACTGTGGTGGCTTCTCTTGTTGAGGAGCACGGGCCCTAGGCACGCGGGCTTCAGTAGTTGTGGCACGCAGGCTCTAGAGCGCAGGCTCAGTAGTTGTGGCGCATGGGCTTAGCTGCTCCGTGGCATGTGGGATCTTCCCGGACCAGGGCTCGAACCCGTGTCCCCTGCATTGGCAGGCGGATTCCTAACCACTGCGCCACCAGGGAAGTCCCTAGAATATTTTAAATGAGTGTAAGATTGAATAAATGTATGAATGAATAACCACTACTATGATGTGACTTCAGTCCTTTCCTTCTCGTTTTACATTTACTTAGAGCTGTCTTTTACTATAGGCAACCTCAAATCCTTCTAGGTAGTGGGTATGTTATTCTAGTAAATAAATCAGAGGGTTGAAAATAAGGGCCCCTCTATGGACTCAAAACAGACAGGACACTGACCTGTCTGGTTAAGCCATGTGGATGTGACACTAGAAGAACTAATTTCCTTAGGAAAGTCATCTCTCACGTCAATTTAATCCAATTCAGTATTCATATATTAGCTTCCTGTGGCTGCTGTAACAAAGATCACAAACTTGATGGCTTAAAACAGAAACTTACTCCGTTACACTTCTGGAGGCTCTAGAGGAGAATCTGCTCCATGTCTCTTCCAGCTTCCAGTGGCTACCAGCAGTCCTTGGCTTACAGCTGCATCACCCCAGTCTTCCAAGCCAGCATCTTATTATCTCCCTTTGCTCCATCTTCACATCACCTTTTTCTCTATCAAATCTTCTTTTGCATCCCTCTTATAAGGATATTACATGTGTGTGCATTCAGAGAACACCTGGATAATCTAGGATAATTACCTCATCTCAAAATTCTTAATTTCTTCTGCAAAGATCCTCCCCGCACCCCCGGTTCCATGGATTAGGACATGGATATCTTTTGTGGGCACATTGATTCATTCAATATTCATTACTCAACTCTTTACTGAATATTTGTATAAGTCAGCATTCAGTCTTGTGGGTATGCAAAAATTTATAAAACAGGGTCTTTGACTTCTGATTTTAATACAGTAAAGTTGATATTTTCCCCCTTGTCTAGAAATCATCTGTATAAGTCAGGGTCCAGTCAAGAAAATAGATTCCACACTAGTTATTTTAACAGAGAGAATGTAAAATAGGACATGGATTAAACAGGGGCTGGAGGACTTAAAAAGCAAAAGTGGGACACGGAGGTCGCACCAAGATATGTGTGCTACTCCAGGAAGCGACTCCCACCGGAAGGGCTGGGGGGAAAAAGGAAAGATGCTAAAAGTTTAGAGGGGGCGCCTCTTGGATGTGTTCCGGACCTCCGAGGAAAGGAAGGAACCAGCTGCTGCTACCATGTCAATGGCTCCAAGGAAGGGCCTCCTACTACTGGGCTCGACCTCCAAGGAGGGATGCTGTGTCACTGGTGCGAGTGTTTCAAGGGGTTGTGGGGAGACTGGAGCCTGGACTCCCAAAACAAGCTGGAGGCGGAAGCCAACCTGTGCGGCCTGGGGTGATGTGCTCATTGCTGATGAAATGCTGGGAAGGCTCAGCAAGCGCACAGGGCAAATCCCTACTCCGGCCCTCCGGTCTCCCTCTAGCGCCCCCTGCCGGCAGAAGTCCGCAGGAAACCATCTAGCAGGAGAAACTCCACAGAGTTCCACCTCCAACGCGTTAGAGCAGAACATAGAAGGGTAGATTAGGAGCTGAAAGACAATAACAATCGACACAAGCCACCCCTCTGGCTCCTCAGCATCCATTTCCACCCTTCTACTTATACTTGAACTTCCATATTCCAACGAAACAACTTTATGCTTCTGCCTAACAAGATAGATGCAACTATCCTTCAAACAAATGAAGACACTGTCACTGTTTCCCCAAAAGGGGACACACTAAGTCCCTACGGCCATCTCTAAATGATGTTAATGACTATGAGAGTCAACCACAGTTCTAGCTGAATATTCTGTAATCTAGAGACTAAATCATAACATTAACCATCAATAATAATCCTTATATAAAATAAAAAGGGCAGTTGAAGTCAGAGGGAAAAGGAAATACATTTATATACACATACATACATATATTTATATATATATATTTCTTTATACATATATATGTGTGTGTTATGGGTAGAGTTGGGTCTCCCAAAAAGATGAGTTGATGTCCTAACCCCCAGTACCTCAGAATGTGACCTCATTTAGAAATAGAGTCTTTGCAGATATAATGAAGTTAAGATGAGGTCATTAGGGTGGACCCTAATCTAATATGACTGGTGTTCTTTTCTTTCTTCCTTCCTTTCTTTCTTTCTTCCTTTCTTTCTTTCTTTCCCTTTCTTTCTCCCTTCCTCCCTCCCTTCCTCCCTTCCTTCCTTCCTTCCTTCCTTCCTTCCTTCCTTTCTTTCTTTCTTTCTTTCTTTCTTTCTTTCTTTCTTTCTTTCTTTCTTTCTTGGCTGCATTGGGTCTTTGTTGCTGCGCATGGGCTTTCTCTAGTTGCGGTGAACGGGGGCTACACTTCATTGCGGTGCACAGGCTTCTCATTGCAGTGGCTTCTCTTTGTTGTGGAGCACGGGCTCTAGGCACACAAGCTTCAGTAGTTGTGGCACGTGGGCTCAGTAGTTGTGGCTCACAGGCTCTAGAGCACAGGCTCAGTAGTTGTGGTGCATGGGCTTAGTTGCTCCGCAGCATGTGGGATATTCCTGGACCAGGGCTCGAAGCTGAGTCCCCTGCGTTGGCAGGCAGATTCTTAATCACTGCACCACCAGGGAAGTTCAGACTGGTGTTCTTATAAGAAGAGGCAAATGTCATGTGAAGACACGGACACGGAAAGAACAGCACATTCTCAGAGACAGAGATTAGGGTGATGTGTCTACAAGCCAAGGAACACCGAGGACTGTTGAGAACCAACAGAAACTGAAAGAGGCAAGAAAAGATTCTTCCCTCGAGCCCTTGGAGAGAGCATGATCCTGCCCAAACCTTGATTTCAGACTTCCACCTCCTGAACTGTGAAAGAATACATTTCTGTTGTTTTTTAAGGCACTCAGCCTGTACCTTTGTTACAGCAGCCCTAGGAAACTAGCTCTGTGTGTGTGTGTATACATACATACATATGTGTGTGTGTGTGTATGTGTGTGTATATATATACACACACACACATAATAAGCAAGAAAGAAAGTGTACCTAGCTAGTACATTCTCGTTTTTGTAATTCACTACAAGGCAGTAGTTAATGTCAATAACTTCTTTCTTTCATTCCCCATCCCATGTTCCCTTTGCCTTCAACTAGCATCTCAGCTGGCTGAATTCTTTATTTGATGGGGTAACCCTTTATTTAATTACTGAAGAATATGAGTTATCAGTGGTCCTGTCTTTTGTTGATTGCTATTGTTTTCCATTAGCTTTTACTTTGGAATATGAAGCACTAAGAGGCACCCCAGAGAACATTCCTGATTCTAGACATACTTCTGACCCTCTTTTCCTTGGTCACTAGGTTTGATCATTCCAGCAAGTAGAGTAACCCCTTCCTTTGCCTGTTGGTTCAGTGACATGAGGAGCCCCAAATGGCCAGGTGGCAGTCTCGGCTTCCAGATTAATGAAATCAATGTCATGTCCCATGGCAGAAGCAATTCCTCTACTGGGAACAATGACCTTTAAACCAACAGAGCTCAGATTTGCAGGAATAGGAAGTACCTATATATTATTAGATGTTATGATGAGAGGAACCATGTACACTTTCACCGTTTGATTTCCAGATCTGTATATTCTGGGCACTTCTTTGAAGCAGTTCATCTTATAAGATGAACCCCAGTATTTCAAGATGTTGTCGCTTTTATGACTTGGTGGGTCAGATAATTCCCAGTACCTAACAGGCACCTCAGATCACATGGCCACTTGATGTCTCGCAGCCAAACATTCAGTCTCTACCAGGTCCTAGAAGAAAGCTTGCAGCTAAATCAAAAGGAAAATAGTTCTCTGCAGAACACAGCATGGAATTGCTTGGAGAGCTTACATGTGTGTGCTGTGATTCTCCATCAGGGCTTGCATGGTTGGATCATAAAAGGCCCAAGTGATGGAGCCATTTGTACTGCAGCCTGAGCCCGCTGCAGAGCCCACCCCTCCCTGGACCCCACTCAGAACTCAGTAAATGGGTCTGAGTTGTACACTCAGTGTGATGTTCATCGCCTCCTGTATTCATTCCCTAGGACTGCTGTAACAGGTTACCACGAACACGATGGCTTAAAACTTCAGAAATTTATTTTCTCATAGTTCTAGAGGCTGGAAGTCTGAAATCAAGGTGTCACGCTCTCTCAAAGGGTCTATGTGAGAATCCATCCCATGCCTTTCTATCTCCCAGCTTCCGGTGGTTCCCGGCAGTCCTCGGTGTTTCTTGGGTTGCAGACACATCACTGTAATCTCTGCCTCAGCCAGAACATGGCCTTCTCCCTGTGTGTCCCTGTGTGTCTTTACATGACATTTGCCTCTTCTTATAAGAACACCAGTCATATTAGATTAGGGTCCACCCTAATGACCTCATCTTAACTCGATTACATCTGCAAAGACCCTATTTCTAAATGAGGTCACATTCTGAGGTATCGGGGGTTAGGATGTCAACATATCTTCTTGGGAAATGCAATTCAAACCATGACACCCTTCAGATCCAAAAAGACCCACAAAGCATTGGACATCATTTTTAGTCAGAGGCAGTACAAGGTACCACACTCACCTTTAAGGAAATAACCCAACTTACTCCAAACCACTGGACCCTCAGAAAGGTTGTTGAGATGGCAAGTTCCTACATTTTTACAGGCTTTGTCTCCCACCCGCTGGCTTGCTTGGGCCTTACTAAGGTATCTAAAGTCCTTGCTATGACCTGCTCCTCAGGTCCAATCAGATTAACATCATCAAGGCCGTGACATTCCGTGAGATAGTAGGATGATGGAAACCTCTGCAGACTAGATTACAAGAGAACTAGAGGGTTGACGTGACCCTGAGGAAAGATTGTAAAGGTATACTGTTGGGAATGATAGGTGATAGTAAACTGCCTTTGGTAATACTTGCAAGTTGTTACAGAGAAAATATCATTTGCCAGATCAATAGTGCTATACCAGGGGGACATGCAGCTATAATAATTTGTTCCAATAAAGATCTGGAACAGCAACTACAATTGGAGTCACCATCTGATTATGTTTACAATGAATTACAGAAATTTGCTCTGAAAGCCATCTCTTCTGCACAAACCAAACAGATAAGATAAATGGGGGTGTAACAAGTAGCGTCATCCCTGCAGTCTCCCCAAGTCTGCAACATTGCTTTTACTTTACTACCTGGTTACAGAGGGTAAGTTCTGGGATTCTTCCTTGTGGTCCTTCCTGCCAAAATAGCCTTTATTCAATGGTTCTGAGAGCCAATGTGAGGATTCTACCACTGTCCTAGTATTCATTCAAGAACTAGGGAAAGAGCCACAGGTTGGGTCTAGGGTTCTGCTTGGCTCACTGTGATTTTGATTTTAGCAAAAATTCCATTTGTCATCTGACCACTTTAAGCCCCTACTGGCTTTTTTGGTTCCCAGGAATTAATGACAATTCAAAGCCAGTATCTAGTGATCTCCAAAGAGTCTGAGAATGTCCCTTTCCCCAAGACACAGTTACCCTAGTAAATGGCTGCAGGGCTTGGGAGATTTATATTGCATGCTTACGGGAGTTTGCAAGATCCTATCTCAAAGGGACCCCAGCCTCAACTCAATCAAGGGGCTCTGGGGCCTTCTCCAGTGGCCCAGTGGTTACGACTCTGTGCTTCCATTGCAGTGGGCATGGGTTTGATCCCTGGTCCGGGAACCAAGATCCCGCGTGCCGCACGGTGCGGCCAAAAAATAAATAGATAAATAATTTTTTTAAAAAAAGAAAGGGGCTCTGAGTATATGAACTGCCTTAGGTCCAGAAACTGGGTGGGGTCTGTGACCATTATCGTGGGGACTAAGGGTTCTGGCCACCTGACCTGTCATGTTTCTGCTCTGCAGATCAAGAAATATTTTACAGGTTGTTCATCTATTTTATTCCTAGGGACACCATGGTCAATTAGCCACCCTCGAAACCCATGCAGATCAAAGCATTCTGATTACCATTCTCTGATGCCCATTATGGCTCTGGTGACTAAATGCTGCCATGTGACCTCTCCTGCTCCAGGACTCCAGCTTTCCTATTGAAATATGGGAGCCTGTCTCAGGGGTGGGTCCCCCCCCAACTCCTGGACAGTGGGAAGCAGCCAGCAGAGAGCTGGTCGAGGACACTGGGAACCCCCTTGTTACAGAATCCTAATGCCCTGGGGTGGGTGTAACTTCTGGGACTTCTCAGGAGATGCAACAGGAGGGGATGTGCCTGTCACATGTGACAAATCCACTTCACATTTCTTCTTTCCTGCATGTTTGGACTCCTTCTCCTACGTAATTCCAGGGACGTGCTAGCACCTCAACTTCACCAAATGGAGGCAATCACTGAGTCCAAGTTTTAGTCAATCACCCAAGCAAACTGCTAACTCCTCTCTCAGCTGCAGCAGCTGACATACTGTGGCAGATCCCAAAATAAAATGGCAACAATCCCTCCCCTCTGTGTGTAAACCCCTTCACAATGTAACTTTACTGCAATTCCCATCAAGGGGGGCATCTATTTCTCCACTCCCTTAAATGCGAATTGGTCTTGTAATGTGCTATGACCAACAGAATACGGCAGAGGTGATTTTGTGGGTGTTCTGAGGCCAGGTCCCCAGAGGCTTTGCAGCTTCCACTCGCCCTGCCCTTCCATTCTGTCACTGCCCTGAGACTGCCAGGGAAAGAAGCCAGGGCGGTCCTTTTGGAGGATGAGAGAGCGCATCGAGAGACAGTCCCAACGGAGGGCCAGCACTAACAGGCCAACTCTCTTGGGTAGTTCATCCAGCCCCAGACAAGCCACCAAAGACTGCCACCAGGTGAGACCAGCAGAAGAATCGCCCAGCTGAGCCCAACTAAATTGTTGACCCACAGAATCATGAGCAAATAAAACAGTTATTGTTTTATGTCACTAAGTTACACAGCAACAGATAACTAGGGCACACGTCCCATCCAGAGTCTCTAGTAAGTGATCTCATATTGATGAATCCAGTAACAGAAATGCCACTTCTGACGAAACTAGGAGATAACTAAAACCACAAACTACAAAATGGGCAAAGGCGGTGCCCAAAGCAATGGAGATGAAGAATTGGGGAGAGTGGGGAGATAAGTGGAGAGAGGATGCCTACATCTCAGATCTCAGGCAGGGCCAGCAAAGAGCAGGCCCAAATGAGAGGCCTGTCACTGGTAACAGCAAACCCTCAGGTGTGACCATGGGGGAGAGTTTGGAGGCCAGGTGAAGGGCAAGGTCACAGGTAGAGAGAAGTCAGGGGACTGAGAGGCCAGGGATGGGAAGGACCATCTATGTGGACATTGAACATGTAAAGAATTATGACTGGAGAGACTCCTCTGGTGGCGCAGGGGTTAAGAATCTGCCTGCCGGGCTTCCCTGGTGGTGCAGTGGTTGAGAATCTGCCTGCCAATGCAGGGGACACGGGTTCGAGCCCTGGTCTGGGAAGATCCCGCATGCCGCGGAGCAACTGCGCCCGTGAGCCACAACTACTGAGCCTGCGCGTCTGGAGCCTGTGCTCCGCAACAAGAGAGGCCGCGATAGTGAAAGGCCCGCGCCCCGCGATGAAGAGTGGCCCCCACTTGCCGCAACTAGAGGAAGCCCTCGCACAGAAACGAAGACCCAACACAGCCAAAAATAAATAATAAATAAATAAATTTATAAAAAAAAAAAAAAAAAAGAATCTGCCTGCCAATGCAGGGGTCACGGGTTCAAGCCCTGGTCTAGGAAGATCCCACATGCCACGGAGCAACTAGGCCCGTGAGCCACAACTACTGAGCCTGCGCTCTAGAGCCTGTGAGCCACAACTATTGAGCCCACGTGCCACAATTACTAAAGCCCGCACTCCTAGAGCCCATGCTCCACAAGAGAAGCCACTGCAACGAGAAGCTCGCAGACCACAAGGAAGACTAGCTCCCGCTCACTGCAACTAGAGAAAGCCCGCATGCAGCAACAAAGACCCAATGCAGCCAAAAAAAAATTAATTAAATTAATTAATTAATTTTTTAAAAAAAGAATTATGACTGGAACAAACAGCCCATTGAAAATGGGCAGATGGGCTTCCCTGGTGGCGCAGTGGTTGAGAATCTGCCTGCCAATGCAGGGGACACGGGTTCGAGCCCTGGTCTGGGAAGATCCCACATGCCGCGGAGCAACTAGGCCCGTGTGCCACAACTACTGAGCCTGCGCGTCTGGAGCTTGTGCTCCGCAATGAGAGAGGCTGCGACAGTGAGAGGTCTGCGCACCCCAATGAAGAGTGGCCCCCGCTCGCCGCAACTAGAGAAAGCCCTTGTACAGAAACGAAGACCCAACACAGCTAAAAAATAAATAAATTAATTAATTAATTTTTAAAAAAAAGAAAAGAAAATGGGCAGAGTAGCTGAATAGACATTTTTCCAAAGAAGACATACAGATGACCAACAGGTACATGAAAAAATGTTCATCATCACTAATCATCAGGGAAATGCAAATCAAAACCACAATGAGCTATCACCTTACACCTGTCAGAATGGCCATCAACAAAAAGACAAGAAATAACAAGCGTTGGTGAGGATGTGGAGAAAAGGGAACCCTTGTGTGCTGTTGGTAGGAGTGTAAAATGGTGCAGCCACTATGAAAAACAGTATAGAAGTTCCTCAAAAAATTAAAAATAGAACTACCACACAATCCAGCAATTCCACTTCTGGGTATTTTTCCAAAGAAAATAAAACCACGTATTTGATAAGATACATGCACCCCTATGTTTGTTGCAGCATTATTTACAATTGCCAAGGTATGGAAGAAACTAAGTGACCACAAGAGATGAATGGATAAAGAAGATGTTACATATATATATATGAAATGGAATATTACTCAGCCATTAAAAAAATAATGAAATCTTGCCATTTGCAACAACATGGATAGACCATGAGGGTATCATGCTAAGTGAAATAAGTCAGACAGAGAAAGACAAATACTGTATGATTTTACTTATATGTGGAATCTAAAAAATAAAACAAATGAACAAACATAACAAAATAGAGGGACTAGCCTCATCCACCAGAGGGAAGACAGCAGAAGCAAGAAGAACAGAAGCAAGAAGAACTACAAAAGCAAAAAGACAGCAGAAGCAAGAAGAACTACAATCCTGCAGCCTGTGGAACAAAATCCACATTCACAGAAAGATAGACAAGAATGAAAAGGCAGAGGGCTATGTACTAGACGAAGGAACAAGATAAAACCCCAGAAAAACAACTAAATGAAGTGGAGATAGGCAACCTTCCAGAAAAAGAATTCAGAATAATGATAGTGAAGATGATCCAGGACCTCGGAAAAACAATGGAGGCAAAGATCGAGAAGATGCAAGAAATGTTTAACAAAGACCTAGAAGAATTAAAGAACAAACAAACAGAGATGAACAATACAATAACTGAAATGAAAAATACACTAGAAGGAATCAATAGCAGAATAACTGAGGCAGAAGAACAGATAAGTGACCTGGAAGACAGAATGGTGGAATTCACTGCCATGGAACAGAATAAAGAAAAAAGAAAGAAAAGAAATGAAGACAGCCTAAGAGACCTCTGGGACAACATTAAACGCACCAACATTCACATTATAGGGGTCCCAGAAGGAGAAGAGAGAGAGAAAGCACCAGAGAAAATATTTGAAGAGATTATAGTCAAACACTTCCCTAACATGGGAAAGGAAATAGCCACCCAAGTCCAGCAAGCGCAGAGAGTCCCAGGCAGGATAAACCCAAGGAGAAGCATGCTGAGACACATAGTAATCAAACTGGCAAAAATTAAATACAAAGAAAAATTATTGAAAGCAGCAAGGGAAAAATGACAAATAACATACAAGGGAACTCCCATAAGGTTAACAGCTCATTTCTCAGCAGAAACTCTACAAGCCAGAAGGGAGTGGCATGATATACTTAAAGTGATGAAAGGGAAGAACCTACAACCAAGATTACTCTAGCAAGGATCTCATTCAGATTCGATGGAGAAATCAAAAGCTTTACAGACAAGCAAAAGCTAAGAGAATTCAGCACCACCAAACCAGCTCTACAACAAATGCTAAAGGAAATTCTCTAAGTGGGAAACACAAGAGAAGAAAAGGACCTACAAAAACAAACCCAAAACAATTCAGAAAATGGTAATAGGAACACACATATTGATAATTACCTTAAACATGAATGGATTAAATGCTCCAACCGAAAGACATAGGCTTGCTGAGATACAAAAACAAGACCCATATATATGCTGTCTACAAGAGACCCACTTCAGACCTAGGGACACATACAGACTGAAAGTGAGGGGATGGAAAAAGATAGTCCATGCAAATGGAAATCAAAAGAAAGCTGGAGTAGCAATACTAATATCAGATAAAATAGACTTTAAAATAAAGAATGTTACATGAGACAAGGAAGGACACTACATAATGATCAAGGGATCAATTCAAGAAGAAGATATAGCAATTATAAATATATATGCACCCAACATAGGAGCACCTCAATATATAAGGCAACTGCTAACAGCTATAAAAAAGGAAATCAACAGTAACACAATCATAGTAGGGGAGTTTAACACCCCACTTTCACCAACGGACAGATCACCCAAAATGAAAATTAATAAGGAAACAGAAGCTTTAAATGACACATTAGACCAGATAGATTTAATCGATATATATAGGACGTTCCATCCAAAATCAGCAGATTACACTTTCTTCTCAAGTGCACACGGAACATTCTCCAGGATAGATCACATCTTGGACCACAAGTCAAGCCTCAGTAAATTTAAGAAAATTGAAATCATATCAAGCATCTTTTCTGACCACAATGCTATGAGATTAGAAATGAATTACAGGGAAAAAAACGTAAAAAACACAAACACATGGAGGCTAAAAAATACGTTACTAAATAACCAAGAGATCACTGAAGAAATCAAAGAGGAAATCAAAAAATACCTAGAGACAAATGACAATGAAAACACGACGATCCAAAACCTACGGGATGCAGCAAAAGCAGTTCTAAGAGGGAAGTTTATAGCTATACAAGCCTACCTCAAGAAACAAGAAAAATCTCAACTAAACGATCTAATCCTACACCTAAAGGAACTAGAGAAAGAAGAACAAACAAAACCCAAAGTTAGCAGAAGGAAAGAAATCATAAAGATCAGAGCAGAAATAAATGAAATAGAAACAAAGAAAACAATAGCAAAGATCAATAAAACTAAAAGCTGGTTCTTTTTTTTTTTAATTAATTAATTTATTTAATTTATTTATTTTTGGCCGCATTGGGTCTTCCTTGCTATGTGCGTGCTTTCTCCAGTTGCGGTGAGTGGGGGCTACTCTTCGTTGCGGTGCATGGGCTTCTCATTGCGGTGGCTTCTCTTGTTGCGGAGCATGGGCTGTAGGCGCGTGGGCTTCAGTAGTTGGGGCACGAGGACTCAGTAGTTGTGGTTTTTGGGCTCTAGAGCGCAGGCTCAGTAGTTGTGGCGCATGGGCTTCATTGCTCCGCGGAGTGTGGGAACTTCCCGGACCAGGGCTTGAACCCTTGTCCCCTGCACTAGCAGGCGGATTCTTAACCACTGCGCCACCAGGGAAGCCCTAAAAGCTGGTTCTTTGAGACGATAAACAAAATTGATAAACCATTAGCCAGACTCATCAAGAAAAAGAGGGAGACGACTCAACTCAATAAAATTAGAAATGAAAAAGGAGAAGTTACAACAGACACTGCAGAAATACAAAGCATCCTAAGAGACTACTACAAGCAATTCTATGCCAATAAAATGGACAACCTGGAAGAAATGGATAAATTCTTAGAAAGGTATAACCTTCCAAGACTGAACCAGGAAGAAATAGAAAATATGAACAGACCAATTACAAGTAATGAAATTGAAACTGTGATTTAAAATCTTCCAACAGACAAAAGTTCAGGACCACATGGCTTCACAGGTGAATTCTATCAAACATTTAGAAAAGAGCTAGCACCCATCCTTCTCAAACTCTTCCCCAAAATTGCAGAGGAAGGAACACTCCCAAACTCATTCTATGAGGCCACCATCACCCTGATACCAAAACCAGACAAAGATACTACAAAAAAAGAAAATTACAGACCAATATCACTGATGAATATAGATGCAAAAATGCTCAACAAAATACTAGCAAACAGAATCCAAGAACACATTAAAAGGATCATACACCATGATCAAGTGGGATTTATCCCAGGGATGCAAGGATTCTTCAATATATGCAAATCAATCAATGTGATACACCATATTAACAAATTGAAGAATAAAAACCATATGATCATCTCAATAGATGCAGAAAAAGCTTTGGACAAAATTCAACACCCATTTATGATAAAAACTCTCCAGAAAGTGGGCATAGAGGGAACCTACCTCAACATAATAAAGGCCATATACGACAAACCCACAGCAAACATCATTCTCAATGGTGAAAAACTGAAAGCATTTCCTCCAAGATCAGGAAGAAGACAAGGATGTCCACACTCACCACTATTATTCAACACAGTTTTGGAAGTCTTAGCCACGGCAATCAGAGAAGAAAAAGAAGTAAAAGGAATACAAACTGGAAAAGAAGAAGTAAAACTGTCACTGTTTGCAGATGACATGATACTATACACAGAGAATCCTAAAGATGCCACCAGAAAACTACTAGAGCTAATCAATGAATCTGGTAAAGTTGCAGGATAAAAAATTAATGCACAGAAATGTCTTGCATTCCTATACACTAATGATGAAAAATCTGAAAGAGAAATTAAGGAAACTCTCCCATTTACCATTGCAACAAAAAGAATAAAATACCTAGGAATAAACCTACCTAGGGAGACAAAAACCTGTATGCAGAAAACTATAAGACACTGATGAAAGAAATTAAAGATGATACCAACAGATGGGGAGATATACCATGTTCTTGGACTGGAAGGATCAATATTGTGAAAATGACTATACTACCCAAAGCAATCTACAGATTCAATGCAATCCCTATCAAATTACCAATGGCATTTTTTACAGAACTAGAACAAAAAATCTTAAAATTTGTATGGAGACACAAAAGACCCCGAATAGCCAAAGCAGTCTTGAGGGAAAAAAACGGAGCTGGAGGAATCAGACTCCCTGACTTCAGCCTATACCTCAAAGCTACAGTAATCAAGACAATATGGTACTGGCACAAAAACAGAAATATAGATCAGTGGAACAAGATAGAAAACCCAGAGATAAACCCACGCACCTATGGTCAACTAATCTATGACAAAGGAGGCAAGGATATACAATGGAGAAAAGACAGTCTCTTCAATAAGTGGTGCTGGGAAAACTGGACAGCTACATGTAAAAGAATGAAATTAGAACACTCCCTAACACCATACACAAAAATAAACTCAAAATGGATTAGAGACCTAAATGTAAGACCGGACACTATAAAACTCTTAGAGGAAAACATAGGCAGAACACTCTTTGACATAAATCACAGCAAGATCTTTTTTGATCCACCTCCTAGAGTAATGGAAATAAAAACAAAAATAAACAAATGGGACCTAACGAAACTTCAAAGCTTTTGCACAGCAAAGGAAACCATAAACAAGACGAAAAGACAACCCTCAGAATGGGAGAAAATATTTGCAAATGAATCAACAGACAAAGGATTAATGTCCAAAAGATATAGAGAGCTCATGCAGCTCAATATTAAAAAAACAAACAACCCAATCCAAAAATGGGCAGAAGACCTAAATAGACATTTCCCCAAAGAAGACATACAGATGGCCAAGAAGCACATGAAAAGCTGCTCAACATCACTAATTATTAGAGAAATGCACATCAAAACTACAATGAGGTATCACCTCACACCGGTTAGAATGGGCATCATCAGAAAATCTACAAACAACAAATGCTGGCAAGGGTGTGGAGAAAAGGGAACCCTCTTGTTCTGTTGGTGGGAATGTAAATTGATACAGCCACTATGGAGAACAGTATGGAGGTTCCTCAAAAAAAACTAAAAATAGAATTACCATATGACCCAGCAATCCCACTACTGGGCATATACCCAGAGAAAACCATAATTCAAAAAGACACATGCACCCCAATGTTCATTGCAGCACTATTTACAATAGCCAGGACATGGAAGCAACCTAAATGCCCATCGACAGACGAATGGATAAAGAAGTTGTGGTACATATATACAATGGAATATTATGCAGCCATAAAAAGGAACGAAATTGGGTCAGTTGTAGAGATGTGGATGGATGTAGAGACTGTCATACAGAGTGAAGTAAGTCAGAAAGAGAAAAACAAATATCATATATTAACACATATATGTGGAACCTAGAAAAATGGTACAGATGAACTGGTTTGCAGGGCAGAAATTGAGACACAGATGTAGAGAACAAACTTATGGACACCAAGGGGGGGAAAGCGGCGGGGGGTGGTGGTGGTGGTGGAGGTGTGATGAATTGGCAGATTGGGATTGACATATATACACTAATATGTATAAAATGGATGACTAATAAGAACCTGCTGTATAAAAAAATAAATAAAATTCAGAAAAAAAAAAAAAAACCAGAGGGACTTCCCTGGTGGCACAGTGGATAAGACTCTGTGCTCCCACTGCAAGGGGCCTGGGTTCGATCCCTGGTCAGGGAACTAGATCCCACATGCCTGCAGCAACTAAGAGTTCGCATGCCACAACTAAGGAGCCCGCCTGCCACAACTGAGACCAGGTACAACCAAATAAATAAATAAATAAACAAATATTTTTTAAAAAAACAGAAACAGAGTCATAGACACAGAGAACAAATAGATGGTTGCCAAAGGGGTGGGGGGTGGAGGGAATGAGTGAAATAGGTAAAGGGAATTAAGAGGTACAAACTTCCGGTTTCAAAATAAATGAGTCATGGGGATAAAATGTACAGTGTGGGGAATATAGTCAAAAATTATGTAATATCTTTGTATGGTGACAGATGGTAACTTATTGTGGTGAGCACTTTGTAATGCATAGACATATTGAATCACCATGTTGTACACCAGGAACTAATATAGTATTGTAGGTCAATTATACTTCAAAAAATTATGACTGGAGTGGTATTAGCGAGAAGGGCAATGAATTAGGTACTAACTCTTTCAAGGAATCAGAAGGAGCAACCAAGGGTCCGTAGATGTCTGCAAGAATAGTTCTGTTAAATAGCATGAGATTTAAAGCTGGGAGTTTGGGGGGGAAAGCGAAGGATCATTTTCTGGAAGCGAAGCAAGTAGGTCAATCTTGGCCCAGTGGCAGGAGGAGTGAAGGAGAGAAGACAGTCACCATTTGAGCTAGTGGTGGGGAAAGCAGTGTCACCAGGGAGATCCAGTTTTCCAGAAGATCAAGAAGATGAAGGAACTGTCCACAGAAGACAAATCCTAGGGCCCTTCTCATGCCTGAGTTTGGAGGGGCTTGGTGAAGGGTTTTAGTAGTTAGGGGGCAGGAGACAGGATGAGAGAAGGGGAAGCAGGGCCAGACGGGGATTAGATGCAGGGAGGAGGCTGACCAGGGACCATAAACAGGGATTAAGGGTGTAATGAGATTAGTCCTGGCGTCTGCAGCAAAGCAGTGGTGGGGCTGAGTGGCTGGTGAGGCTGTCAGGGAGAAAAGTAGTGCAGAGAAGTATGTATAAGCATACCACACCGAAACAATCCGGTATATGCTGGGGAGGGGTTGTCTTGCCGTGTGTATGCAGTAATCTGGGCTGCTCACCCTTCAAGTCCGGCTAAGGACGTGGGGAAGATGGGCTTTTCCAGAACTCTGACACTTACCAACACTTTTCCAAGAATGGTCAAGAAATTGATGAAAAATTCAGTGAAAGAGAAGAGAGCACAAGAAGAGATACCAACATAGATTTGATTTAAAATGTAACAATGGTGAAATTTCAATTTGGTGAGGAAAGAATGGTACTTTATTTAATAAGTGTTGCTGGGACTTCCCTGCTGGTCCAGTGGTTAAGACTCCCGCTCCCAATGCAGGGGGCCCAGGTTCTATCCCTGGTCAGGGAACTAGATCCCGCATGCCGCAACTAAAAAAAAGAAAAAAAAGATCCCGCATGCTGCAATGAAAATCCCGCACGTGGCAACGAAGATCCCACATGCCACAACTAAGACCCAGTGCAGCCAAATAAATAAATATTAAAAAAAAAATAGAGGCTCCCCTGGTGGTGCAGTGGTTAAGAATCCACCTGCCAATGCAGGGGACACGGGTTCGAGCCCTGGTCCAGGAAGATCCCACATGCCATGGAGCAACTAAGCCCATGCACCACAACTACTGAGCCTGCGCTCTAGAGCCCGTGAGCCACAACTACTGAGCCCACGTGCCACAACTACTGAAGCCCACGTGCCTACAGCCCATGCTCCGCCACAAGAGAAGCCACGGCAATGAGAAGCCCACGCACTGCAACAAAGAGTAGCCCCTGCTCGCCGCAACTAGAGAAAGCCCATGCGCAGCAGCGAAGACCTGATGCAGCCAAAAATAAATAAATAAATAAATAAAATTTTTTTGAAAATTGATCAGCAAAAAATAAATAAATAAGTGTTGCTGACTCAACTGGGATCCCACCAGGAAGAAAATGAGGTAGAACCCCTATCTCTCACCATAGTGAAACAAAAAACAAATTTCAGATGGTTTAAATGTGTACATGTAAACAATATGCAGAATATATAAAAAATATACTACAAAAAGCCTTTTATTTTATTTTAGGCCGTGCCTCGTGGCTTGCGGGATCTTGGTTCCCCAACCAGGGACTGAACCCAGGCCACGGCAGTGAAAGTGCTGAGTCCTAACCCCTGGACCACCGGGGAATTCCCTCCAAAAAACCTTTTAAGCTAGACCAGAAAGACAGAAACTATAAGAGAAAAGGTCGACACATTTAATTACATTAAAATGGTAAATTGTTTATGGCTAAAGATACCTCAACCAAAGTCAAAGGGAATTAATAGAATAGGAAACCATTTGAAATCCATGTGAAAGACAAGTTAATATCTATATTATACAAAGAGCTCCTGGGAATTCCCTGGTGGTCCAGTGATTAGGACTCGGCACTTTAACTGCCATGGCCCAGGTTCAATCCCTGGTTGGGGAGCTAAGATCACGAAAGCCACGTAGTGCAGCCAAAAGAAAAAAAAAGAGCTCCGATAAAGTGATAAGAAAAAGACAAATAATCCACTGGAGAAAAGGAACAGGGTAGAAATAGTTCCCAGAAGAGCAATCCAAGTGTCTAACAAGAAAATGAAAAGATATTTAGTCTTATTAGTTGTCAGGGAAATGTGAATTAAAGTAATAGCGTGTTATCACTTAATACCCACAGATCAGGACTTCCCTGGTGGTCCAGTGGTAAAGAATCCTCCTTATGATGCAGGGGATGCGGGTTTGATCCCTGGGCAGGGAACTAAGATCCCACATGCTGCGGGGCAACTAAACCCATGTGCCACAACTACTGAGCTCGCACTCCTCAACTAGAGAGTCTCTGTGCCACAAACTACAGAGCCCACGCACCCTGGAGCCCACATGCCACAACTAGAGAGAAGCCCATGCACTGCAACTAAGACCCAACGCAGCCAAAAATAAATAAATAAATAAATAAATAAATAAATAAAATACCCACAGATCAACAAAAAAGAAAAACACAAATGACACCTATTGTTTGTCGGAATATGGGTAAAATGGCTCTATTCTCATTCATTTCTGGTGAAAAAGTGTTTCCTTACAGCCGTTTTGGAAAACAATCTGGAAAGATCTATTAAAATTGAAATATACACACCCTTTAACCCAACAATTCATACCTGGGAATCAACCCACTTTAAAAATAAATAAATAAATAAATAAAAGCAACAGCACACAAAGATGGATATGTCCAAGAATATTTATGGTAGCATTAGTCAAAGTGGTGAAAACAAAACAACACAAAACTGAAAAACAAAAGGAATGCACCTTAATAAGGCAATGAGTGAATAAATGGTGGTGCATCCATGTTGCAGAATATTATACAGCCATTAAAAAGGAGGAATTTAGCACTATGCTAATTGATGTGAAGGGTTAAGTCAAATAAGCCAGAAGAAGAGATATGTATATAACATGGTCACACTACTTTATAAAAATAGTGACAAAAATAATCCTATACATCAGGGGTCCGCGGCCTGTTAGGAACCGAACCACACAGCAGGAGGTGAGTAGCAGGCAAGCGAGCAAAGCTTCATCTGCCACTCCCCATCACTCTCATTACCGCCTGAACCATCGCTCTCATTACTGCCTGAACCATCGCTCCCATTACCGCCTGAACCATCCACCCCGCGCCCCCCTCACCGCCCCGTCCATGGAAAAATTGTCTTCCATGAAACCGGTCCCTGGTGCCAAAAAGGTTGTGGACCACTGCTATATATTTTCCAGGTTTTTTATGTGTGATTCTATCAACAGGTGGAAAGTCTAGAAGAACACTTACCAGAGTGTTAACAGTGGTTTTCTGGGGAAGAAAAGTCAAAATGATAAATAAGTAAAAATTTTAAAAGAATAAAGGCATCTATAATAATAACCATTTTTCCAACTTTTTATAAACTAACACATTTGGTGTGTGTAAATTCATAGAGAGGCAAATGAAGGGACAAGCACCAATGTTATAATGGTGGATTTTCTCAGGGTTGAGGGATTTCGGGTGATTTTAATTTTCTTTCTTTTTCTTTTCAACATGCTTAAAATTTTACAATGATCAACATTACTTTTTTTTTTTTTTTTTTTTTTTTTGGCTGTGTTGGGTCTTCGTTTCTGTGCAAGGGCTTTCTCCAGTTGCGGCGAGCGGGGGCCACTCTTCATCGCGGTGCGCGGGCCTCTCACTGTCGCGGCCTCTCCAGTTGCGGAGCACAGGCTCCAGACACGCAGGCTCAGTAGTTGTGGCTCATGGGCCTAGCCACTCTGCGGCATGTGGGATCTTCCCAGACCGGGGCATGAACCCGTGTCCCCTGCATTGGCAGGCAGATTCCCAACCACTGCGCCACCAGGGAAGCCCAACATTACTTTTTTCTTCATTGAGGGAAAAAATGTTGTGTGTGGGTATGATCAACAAGTCTTGGTATGGGATTGGCATTATGGGATAGGAAGAGGATGGAGCCAAGGAAACTCAATTACCCTCCACACCCTGGTACCCTCCATCCCCTTGTGCCCTCCATCCCATGGTCCCCTCCATTCCCTGGTATCCTCCACACCCTGGTACCCTCCATTCCCTGGGGCCCTCCATTCCCTGGTACCCTCCATTCCCTGGCGCCCTCCATGCCCTTGTACCCTCCATCCCTTGGTACCCTCCATCCCATGGTACCCTCCATTGCCTGGCACCCTCCATTCCCTGGTACCCTCCATCCCCTCTGCCTGCTTGTTCCCTTCAATCACTCATCACAGTCAGTAAGTAGCTTGTTAGAAGGGAGGAGGGGAGAGCAGGAAAGTGTGATGTCATGGGCACCCAGGGAGAGAGCATGTAAAATGAAGGAGTGCCAAGAGCTTCAAATGCTGCAGAGAAGGCAGGTAAGACAAAGACTGAAACTGTCCCTACAACTTAGTGACAAGGAAGTCTAAAGACCTTGAGTAGAGCAGCTTCAGTGGCATGCAGGCACCAGAGGCCACCCTGCAGAGGGTGAGGGAGCATGAGGGGGCCAAGAGAAAAGCCCGCTTGGTAGACCAGAAGGACACAGGGGTGGGTAAGGATGATTTGAATTAGATGTCAATTTTAAAATGTGTGAGGGGCTACATGGTTTTTCAAATTTATTTAGGCATACACAAGCATAAAAAGTTGAAATCATAGGTGTAGACAACCCCTTCTGAAAGTGTGGCTGTGAATGGGATAAAAATGTGATGGCAGGACCCTGAGGGGATTAGCAGGCTTACTCCAAGAGAGAGAGACTTGAGCATGTTCATCAGCTTATGGGATGGGGCCAGTTGGGAGGGGGAGGGGACTGAATACGTTTGAAAAGAGATCATGAGGGGAGCCCCAGAGAGGCCCATGTTCCCAGGCCTGGCTGCACATCAGAATCACTGGGCCCACCCAGCACTACTTATTCAGACTCTCCAGAGTCTGAGCCAAAAAATCTGGACTTAAAATAAGACACTTGAACAGCACTAAAAAATATAGCAATTATCCAGGAATAAATTTAACAAAAGAGGGACTTCCCTGGTGGCGCAGTGGTTAGGAATCCGCCTGCCAATGCAGGGAATGTGGGTTTGATACCTGGTCCGGGAAGATCCCACATGCCACGGTGCAACTAAGCCTGTGCACCACAATTACTGAGCCTGTGCTCTAGAGACCATGAGCCACAAGTACTGAGCCCGCACACCACAACTACCAAAGCTCGCATACCATAGAGCCCATGGGCTGCAACTACTGAGCCCGTGTGCTGCAACTACTGAAGCCCGCGTGCCTAGAGCCCGTGCTCCGCAACAAGAGAAGCCACCGCTCGCCACAACTAGAGAAAGTCCGCACGCAGCAATGAAGACCCAATGCAGCCAAAAAAAAAAAAAAAATTTAACAAAAGATGTGCAAAAAGCATTATAGAGAAAAAAATTTTTAATTAACTGAATAAATGTGTGTGTGAGTATACGCATGAGTGGACACACACACACACACACATCGTTCGAAGATCGGAAGACAAACTTCCAGGATACAAACTTCTAGTCATAAGATTAACAAGTTTTGGGGACGTAATGTACAGCATGGTGATTATAGCTAATAATACTCTATTACATACTTGAAATTGCTAAGAGGGTAGATCTTAAATGTCCTCACCACACAAAAGAAATGGTAATTATGTGACTGGTTGGAGTGTTAGCTAATGCTATGGTGGTAATCATTTTGCAATTTATAAATGTATCAAATCATCACATTGTATACCTTAAAAATACACAGTGTTATATGTCAATTGTATCTCAATAAAGCTGGAAAAAAAACAAATTTTGTTAGGTCCCCCCATCTTATATCTTCTCTTCTTAATATGTGCACATTTGAAAAAAAAAAAAAAAGGATTAGAAGGCTCAGTTTTGAACAATGTACTGATCTGTAGATTCAATGCAATCAAATCAAAATCCTCATGGGGTATTTTTTTTTGGTAGAATGTGACAGGTTGATTCTAAAATACACATGGAGGGGGCTTCCCTGGTGGCACAGTGGTTAAGAATCCGCCTGCCAATGCAGGGGACACAGGTTCGACCGCTGGTCTGGGAAGATCCCACATGCCACGGAGCAACTAAGCCCGTGCGCCACAACTACTGAAGCCTGCACACCTAGAGCTCGTGCTCCACAAGAGAAGCCACAGCAATGAGAAGCCCGCACACCGCAACGAAGAGCAGCCCCCACTCGCTGCAACCAGAGAAAAGCCCACACGCAACAATGAAGACCCAACACAGCCAATATAAATTAATTAATTAATTATAAATTATAAATTAATTAAATTGATAAAGAAAATACATATGGCAATGAAATGGCCAAGAATAGCTTTCTAAATATATATATATATATATATATATATATATATATATATATATATATATGAACATCGCTCTACTGAATATCAAACTTCATAAAAGTACAGTGATTAGGAGAGGGTGGTATTTGTGCAAGGATAGACAGACTGAAGAAAAGACTAGAAACTGACATCGAGATGGACACAAGCTGTGATTTATGTAGCACTAAAGAGTGCAGGGAAGGATGAGCCTTTTCGATAAACAGATTGAGTGTTCACATGGGGATAAAATGAAACTCCACCCTTACCTCACACCATAGTGGGATCATAAAGACAATAAAAGATTAGAATAAAGAACAATAAAGATTATAAAAGATGATAGAAGGTGAAAGAAAAGTTTGAGGATGAAAGCCTCAGGGTGGTGACAGATTACTTTTCCTGACACAAAAGCACCAACCTTAAATGAAAAGTCTGACAAATTTGGCTTCATTAAGGTTAATAAATAATTCCATTTGTACAACATTCTAAAACAGGCAAAACTGGGACTTCCCTGGTGGTCCAATGGTAAAGAACCCGCTTTCCAATGCAGGGGACACAGGTTCAATCCCTGGTCAGGGAACTAAGATCCCACATGCCGTGGGGCAACTAAGCCCATGCGCCACAACTACAGAGCTCACGTCTCAACGAGAGAGCCTGCACGCCCCAAACTACAGAGCCCACATGCCCTGGAGCCTGCACACCACAAGAGAGAGAAAAACCCACACGCCACCACTAGAGAGAAGCCCGCGCACCACAACGAAGAGCCCCCATGCCTCAATGAAAGATGCCACATGCCGCAACGAAGATCACATGTGCCGCAACTAAGACCCAACGCAGCCAAAAAAATAAAGAAAAAATAAATAAAATAAATAAATGTTAGAAAATAACTGCAAATATTAAAGAAGAGAGGTGCTTCTTTAAAAAATAAATAAATGAAACGGGCAAAACTACCCCATAGTGTCTAGGAAAGCATACTCAGGCTGAAAATGATCAAGGGAAGCAAGAATGAGATTGCACAGAAGTCAGGGGGGTGGTTCCGTGAAGGGGAGGAGGGGCTGAGGCTTTGAGTCTAACAACATTCTTTTTCTTTTTTTTTTTTTTTTTTTGGCCAGACTGTCTTAGTTCCCCTACCAGGGATTGAACCCGCGACCCCTGCATTGGAAGGACAGAGTCTTAACCACTGGACCACTGGGGAAGTCCCAAGTGTTCTCTTTCTTGACCCTGATGAGGTTACATGGGAGTTGGCTTTGTAATAATACATTAACTTATACATTTATGTTTTATGCTTTTTTCTGTATCTATAAAGGTTTTAAGGGGAAAAAATCTTCCCATGTGATTCTGATGAGCAACCACATCTAGGCACCCGCCATCTAGAGCCTCAATGGAGCAGCACTGTAATAGCCACGTCTGTTTCAGGTGATGGAATCTAATCCGGACTCACAGATCTCAGACATCAACTCACGTATCTGAAAAACCCAGGGTAGTTTCACCAATGGTTGGTTCCAGATACTCCAACAAGATTATTAGGAACCTCCCCTCTTTGCTCAGCTTTTCTCCTTATCCTGCAGGCTCTAGACCCCAGGACAGCCCTCACAAGTCCAGGTTAAGTCCTGCAAGGTGAGCCACATGAGCAGAAAGAAAACGTCCCCTTCTCTGGCATCTCAGCAATAGTACTGGGTTGGCTCTCCCTGGACTGAACAGGGTCACATGCCCACCCCTGACCAATTGATGTGGCCAAGAGTCTGAAGTATGATTGCCCAGATGTGAGGGTAAAGTCAGCCTCACCCGAATCATATTATCCATATGGGAGAAAAAATGAAGTTTCCTCCAAGGAATAAGTGGGTGTCATTACCAACAGAAAAGGGAAAAGATGCTTGGGCAGAACAATAGGGACCAATGGGCTAGAAGCCCCAGTGGGGTCAGAGGAGCGGTGTGGTAGAGGAAAGTGGGCAGGGGTTGGGGGGAGGTGATTGTCACTAAAGAGTGGGACGTCTGAATTGTAATTTCAGAGGTGGAGCAGTTTCAGGTGATGACAGGGTCCAAGGTGTGGCCTCGGTGGTGGGTGGCAGGGCTGTCAAGGAGCCAAGACCCCAGGGTGTTGGAGGCTCGAGAGCTCATGCCCAAGTCTTCATTAGTAAGGGTGGAACCCTACTAAAATGTGGGCACATGTGACTCAGTCTCAGAATGGTTTCTGACACAAGAAATACAACCCAATAGCCTAAAGTAATTAACAAACAATTTCATTCTTTGGTCACACCTCTCAAGGGATTTAAAGGGAGTCAAATACATAGTTCAAAGCCACACTAATTAAAATCCCCTTTCCTCTCCTCTTTCTTTCCTCATGCCCTGAAGCTACTCAATCTCTATCTCCCACCAAAAAAAAAAAACATAAATCAAGAATGCTCCTCCTCCATACCCAGCTCGACTCAGCCACTTTCCCACATGGAAGAATCAGTCTTCTTTAGGAAGGGAAGATGGAGGGAGGAGAAATTGGACCAATAATTACAGGACTCTTTTTTTGGGGGGGGGGGGGGTTGGCACATGTCTATGCCAGCCTCTTGCTGACCATTTTTGCCCCATCACAAGGAGAGTGACCCAGAAGGTACGTAATAAGAGCCACTGGGAGGGCCGCCATGTGGTGCCACAAGATGAACAGGAGGCTTTACACTTGTGGTCTCCAACCCCACCCCTCTCTTTGTGAGCCTCATCTCAGAACCTGGAATTAATGTTGAATAACCAGGAACAATCATGGCAGAAGCTCAAGCAGGAGCCACTTACTCCTCTCAGTAACAGACCTAGGAGGTTTTTTGGTTTTTTTTTTTAATTTTATTTATTTATTTTTGGCTGTGTTGGGTCTTCGTTTCTGTGCGAGGGCTTTCTCTAGTTGCGGCGAGCGGGGGCCACTCCTCATCGCGGTGCGCGGGCCTCTCACTATCGCGGCCTCTCTTGCTGCGGAGCACAGGCTCCAGACGCACAGGCTCAGTAGTTGTGGCTCACGGGCCCAGTTGCTCCGTGGCATGTGGGATCTTCCCAGACCAGGGCTCGAACCCGTGTCCCCTGCATTGGCAGGCGGATTCTCAACCACTGCGCCACCAGGGAAGCCCCCTTAGGAGGTTTTTAAATTTACTTTAACAATAAACATGGACTTGTTTTATTCAGTATAATAAATCGAGAATTAACATTTTGTTTGTTTGTTTGTTTGTTCTGGCCCTGTGTGTGGCTTGCGGGGATCTTAGTTCCCCGACCAGGGATCGAACCCAGGCACCCTACAGTGGAAGCACAGAGTCCTAACCACTGGACCGCCAGGGAATTCCCCAAGAATTAACATTTTGAGGAAAATCATTCTGAGGCTGTCAATGACACTGGTCAATTCTGGACCTTCGACTTTAAGTCTAACAAACGGTAATGCAAATTTAAATAATAATGAAGTACTATCTCTCACCTATTAAACAGGAAAAAAAGTAAAATAATAAAACCCAAAATTGGTGAAGTTATTGGGGAAAAAGTACATCCATACATTATTAGTACAATCCTTTTTGAGGACAGAGGTGATCTGACAATACTCATCAAATTCCGTATAATATTTATTCATAAAATCATTCAAAAGATGAAGAAAATCACACACCTTCTCATGCTTCACCACTGTCAACCCTCCAGGGCTGGGCATAGATTCTCTTATCTTTTTTTTCCAATTTTTTGTATTCTAGTAAAATACACATAACATAAAATTAACCATCTTAACCATTTTTAAGTATACAGTTCAATGTAAGTACATTCGTATTATTGTGCAACCATCCACCCCCAGAACCATTTTCATTTGGCAACACTGAAACTCTGTAGCCATTAAACAATAACTCCCCATTGCCCGCTCCCCTCAGCCGGTGGCAACCACCATTCTACTTTCTGCCTCTATGAATTTGACTATGTTAGGTACCTCTTATAAGTGGAATCATGTCTTCTTGTGATGGGCTTATTTCATTTAGCATAATACCCTCAAAGTTTACCCATGTTGTAGCGTATGTCAAAATTCCCTGCCTTTTTAAGGCTGAATAATAATACATTGTATGTATACACCACATTTGCTTATCCATTCATCTGTTGAAGGACACTTGGGTGGCATCCACCTTTTAGCTATTGTGAATAATGCTGCTATGAACATGGGTGCTCAAATATCTCTTCAAGGTCCTACTTTTAACTCTTTGGGGCATATACCCAGAAGTGGAATTGCTGGGTCATGTGCTATATTGTCTCATCTTTTGGGGGGTATGGCCTGGCTTCTGAATTAGAGGGTATTAAGAGGTTGGAGGGGATTGGCTGTGTGACCTTGGGCAGGTTACTTTCCCTCTCTGAGAGCAGATCCATGTTTCCAAACAGGGACTTTTGTTAACCACACACATTCCCAAGCCCATTTTCCTGGGAGATTCTAATTCAGTGCCTGTCCTGGGACCCAGGAATTCTGAATGTTTTTAAAAGAGCCTCAGGTGATTTTTATCATCATACAGGTTTGGGAATCACAGGGCCCGAGGAATTCCAAAGGCCCCTGCAGCTGTGACTATGACTTCAGTGGTTAAGAGAGTAATGTGGAGTCCTACTGACTGGGTTAAATTCCTGGTCGCCAGGTACCAGCACCACCTCTATTTCATCCCCTAAAGGAGGGTAATGGCGCCTACCACAGGACTGTTGCATTAAGTAAACGGAAATTTAAGAAAATAAAGATTTAGTATTTACCTAGTACTCAAAAAAGTTCTCAAAAAAATCTTTGCATTATTCCCAGGGGTCCTCTCCTTCAGCCTGGCTGGTCCTCTCGCAGTGGGTAGGTTCCTGTCGCCACCTGGTGGTGAGACTAAGTCAGTGCATTCACACAGCCATTTCCCCCAGTCCCCCACCCAACTCTGCCCCAACTCCCACCCTGCCCATTCCATCCCAAGCTCACCCTATACTCAGAAGCCTCAAGTCCCTCTGTGAAGGTGGAAGACCAAGGCGGGAGGGCCTGGGGTCTGAGGGTTCCAGCAGCCCCAAGAGTCCATTCCACAGCCTCAACCTAGTAATGGTGAGTCACTGGCACAGCTCTGCCTCCCTGGATGGTCCTGCACAGGCTGGTCTGTCCTGCCCCCTCCTTAATGGTAAGGATGGAGCTGAGTGCCAGCTCTGTGCTGGGGGCCTTACAGACATTGTCTCATTCAGCTCTCACATAAAGTAGAGGGACTTATACCGTTTCCACAAATAAGGAAATTGAGGCTCAGAGAAGTCAAGTGACTGGCACACACTCACACAGCTTGCAGTGGCGGAGCCAAGTCTCAAACCCAGGTGGATCTTAAACCACGGCTATTTCTGCTAAGCTACAAGGCCTCTAAACTAGTGATTCCCCACCTTGGCTGGACATTTAATTCACCTGCGGAAACTTAAAGACTACTAACGCCTGGGCTCCACCCCAGAGATTCTGGTTAATTGGTCTGGGATATGGCTTGAGCACTGGGGTTTTGTGAAGCTCCCCTAAGTATTCTTGAGGGCAGCCAGTGAGAACCACTGCTCTAAATTCACCCATTCTGTTTTCTGTTTCTTGGGGCTCTGGGGGTAATGGCAAACTTCCCATAAGCGATCTGAACCGAGGTGTTCCACTTCCGCCAGCCTCACAGATGCACTGGAGGGCGGGAGTGCCACGTGACAGTCCAAGCCTGGAGCAGAAGTCCAGATTCTACCGCAGGGAGGATAGTGGAGGGTGTGCTCCCTGGCGCGCCAGCACCCACTCTGGAGCGAGGTCTGAGGATGTGGGGCCCCGCGTTCTGCTGCGTACTGGCTGTGTGTCCTTGGGCAAGTGACTGCACCTCTCTGTGAAGTTGCGGGTATGGAAAACATGTATGAAAGTAGCATCAACCGCATAAAATGGCTGAGTATTAAATGAGCTAATAAAGAGAAAACCCACTTAGAACAATGCCCGGAACCCAGCAAGCTCTCAATAAATGTTACAACTACTGCTGCTGCTATTATTATTATTATTCCTGACTCTGACAATAGCTCCCCGTGTGGACTACTCACCAGTTGATCAGGAGTAGCAAAAACCCTCTCCCGTTTTATAACTACTATTCTCTCAAATCAAAAACAGAGAGCCCCGCCCAGAGGCGGGCACATGACTCGAGCTGGCCAATCAGAGTACCTCCATCCTCAGACTTAAACGGACAGATCCAGGGGTAAGCAAGTGACCAAGTAGAGCCAGTCAGGCCCCCACCTGGGGGAACTGATGTGGTCAGGGAGCCGTCAGCGGTCACCTTTCCCGCTAACGCAGAGGAAAGCAGAGTGAGAGAGAGACTTGGGGACTCCTTTTGAGCCCCTGGGTACAGCCATGCCTGAGGTGAGACTGCGTCTAGCTGACCCAGTTGAGGGGCCAATCAGTTCCCTTTTGAGCTTATGCTAGTTTGCATTGTACTTCTGTCACCTGGCATCTGCAGAGTCCTACCTGGCTTTAGGTTGGGTTCATAGTCCCTGATCACCCCCCAAGGATTCAGCTGAGACGATGTCCAGGAAGCGGCTTCTTACGTGGAGGTTGGGTCCTGAAGGCAACTCTCAAATTACTTTAATTGCCCTTAAGTGAAAATCGCACATAGCAGAATTGCCCTTGACAATCCCTCATAGATTGACGAGGACTAGAATGCAGTGTTTTCCTGGACTTATAACAGCTATCATTGAGACAATAAGAAAAACTTATTGGTCTTTGGCCAAGGGTATGCCAGAGTTCATTATACTATTCTTTCAAATTTACTATGTGTAAATTTGAAACTGTTTCAAAAATAAAGAAAAAAATGAACATTGGAGGAAAACTAAAGAAAAATAATTTGAAGAAAAATATCTCGTAATTTGCCTGTCAAATACTGTACCTGCCACACACGAGCACCACACTGGAGACACAAATGGACTTTGAACAACTGCCAGGGGCGGTGCTCCACCAGGGGTGCAAGGAGTCCACATCTCTTCCCTTGAGCACCGGGTGGAGAGACAGGCGTTTAAGGACCCATTTGTGCCAGGAATCTGTATCTTGAAACACTAGACTCGCATGTCGTGGGACCAAGACAGAAAAAGAGACAGGCAGGGTCTCCCTCTCCTCCCAGTTCACAGCACCTGAGATAGTTCTCTGTCTCTGTCTCTGTCTCTCTCACCTTATTCAGTTATTCATCACATGCTGTGGACCCTGGAGAGACAGCTGTGAATGGGATGGACAAAGTCCCTGGCCTCATGGAGCTTGTCCTCACAGCTCATGTGACATTATTCAGGGAAGTGTGGGGAACTACCCAACGGTGAAATAGCATCTGCCTTTCTTGAGGGCTTCCTGGAGATGTTGCTGTATTGAGTGGCTCTCAAACTTGAGTGGGTATCTGAATCCCCAGAGGATGTGCTAGAATGCTGATCACTGGGCCCTACCCCAGAGCTGCTGATGGTCAGAGATGAAATCTGAGAATCTGCGCTTCTAACATGTTCCCGAGTGACGCTGATGCTGCTGGTCTGGGGAACCCACTTTGAGAACCACTGCTTTAGTGAGAGAAATAATTTCAAGAGTGAGAGTTTCAGGCCCCACAGGAGGCTCTGATCACTCAAGGAACTTTTAAAACTCCTACTGCCCAAGATCCACTCCATACCAATTAACTCGGAATTTCTGAGAGATAAGACCAAGCATCAGCACTTTTTAAAGCCTCCTGAGCTGAGTAATTCTAACACACAGCCATGGTTGGGCATCATGACCCCCAAACTAACCCAAACCCAGACTGAACTTCAGTTTTACCCAGATTTGCCTTCAGCTTGGTCCAGACATCTCCCAGTTGCAGGCCCTTGGGCCAGCCCTGTGCTGGGCCGTCTGCAAACTTATTACCAATCTCACAGTCCTGCAAGGCCTCTATCATCATCCCATTTTATAGATGGGAAAACTGAGGGCTATGTCCACCTGGGGAAGAAATCAGCAGAGCAGGATTCTAACCCAATAGTGCTCAGCTTCTCTCTTCTTCCTGACGCCACTTTGCCTCAGTGTTTCCCAGGAATGCACGGCATTTGGGGCTGGACCACCGTGCCTGTTTCCCACGTTACAGGACATCTAGAATCTCGAGCTGCTGCCTCTAAACACCATGAGCAAACCACACACACACACACACACATACTCCGCTGTCATTGTGACAATTCAAAACACCCCACACGACTTCCCTGGTGGCACAGTGGTTAAGAATCTGCCTGCCAATGCAGGGGACACGGGTTCGAGCCCTGGTCCGGGAAGATCCCACATGCTGCAGAGCAACTAAGCCCATGCACCACAACTACTGAGCCTGTGCTCTGGAGCCCACAAGCCACAACTACTGAGCCCACGTGCCACAACTACTGAAGCCCACACACCTAGAGCCCGTGCTCTGCGACAAGAGAAGCCACTGCAATGAGAAGCCCGCGCACTGCAACAAAGAGTAGCCCCACTCATCGCAACTAGAGAAAGCCCGCGCACAGCAACAAAGACCCAACACAGCCAAAAATAAATAAATAAAAATAAATAAATAAACAAAACACCCCATACATTTCCAAATGCCTCACCTGAGTACCACTGCATCAGACACTAAGCCCCAGGCATATCCCAGAACACTTAAATGTCCCTTCCTAAGTCTGCCCGACACCTCCAGTGACACCTAGCCCTGCTATTAGATTCTTCCAATTTCTGACTTAAAATCCAACCCTGGTATAAACTTCAGCTCAAAACCTCACCCCAACCTGACTCTAGCCATAATCAAGTTCCTGAATTGCTTGTTAAACCTAACACCAACCTCACAACCTTCCTAAAACCTGACTTCCAGACCCAGTCCTTCAGATGCCGTCATTGATCTGAGTCTTCAGAATATCTAAATGTCCCCCTTAACTACACATCCTCACCTCAGCTCTCTCCACCTTATTTTTTATTTATTCTCCACGCCTTTCTGAATGTACAGTTCTCGTCAGCTCACCTTCTGTTCAACAACTTTCCAAGGCTTCTCAGCATCCACTCATGCCCACTAGCATTTAATGTCATCTTCAGTAGGACCCAAACATAACTTTCTAGTTGCAGCCATTCGCATTAGGTTCAATTACAAGTTTAAAAAATCCCCATGTCACAGTGACTTCAGCAATATGGGTTTGTGGTTTTTGTTTTTGTTTTTTTTCTTCTCTCTCTCTCTCAAATCAAGGCTCCTAGGTGGTTGCTCCACAGTGGCAGCTCACATTCCCAAGGTTACCTCATGGTCCAAGATGGCTGCTAGAGCTCCAGCCATTAGGTCCTCTTGCCAGTCAGTGAGAAGGAAAAAGTAACCAAGAAGGGTGCACCTCTTCTGTAAAGGACCCTCCCCAATAGCTGGAATTTAGCTACATGGATGCAAGGAAAGCTGGGACACGTCTTTTTCTGCGTGTCTATATGCTCAGCTACAAATCAGGGACTTCATTATTAAGGAAGAAGAAGACATACTGGAGGACAAGTAGATGCTTCCAGGCCTTTACACCTCCCTCCCTACCCCTAGGAAGGACCTCAGTTTTGAATCATATCATCAGACTATATTATTCTTCAAGGATTTTGGCTCCTGGCTCATGATTCTCTGGCATGCTCCTGTCCTAATTCTTGGTGATTTCCTTATCCAAGTAAACTCTTCCAATGCTCAGCCTCTCCGTTTGTTGCCATGCACTCCTCTCCCCTGTGGTCTTGTCCTCTACTTTCCCTGTGCCACTAGATTCCATCATCACTCTGTCATAACTGACACACACACCCCCCACCAAGAATTTCCGTCACATCCCTACCACTCTCTAACCCAGCTCACTCCCTTTCAAAGTTTCCACAGGGACTAGAGATAACACAATACTGCACACCTAGTAGGTGCTTGTCAATGGGATGGCTCCACCAAGCACCAGCTGTGTGACCTTAGACAAGTTACTTAACTTCTCTGAGCCACAGACATGCAAGTGTGCTGTGAGAATAAACTGAAAGCACTGGGCACAGTGTCTGGCACATGGTAGGAGTCATTATTGATCAGCATCATAGTCACTGGTGGTAGCAAATCTTCATCTTCTGAAAGTAGATTTAATTTTAGAAAACAGCTAAAATTCAGGTGGAATTGAGTCTGGTGTCTATTGCCAGTGACCAAACTGAGAAATGTCATTTTTAGACCAAAACAAAGTGCAATTATAAAGCCACAAGCTTGTTTTTCTTTGTGGAGAGGCTTGGTGTTCTGGTGTCAGATCAGAAGGTATCGGAAGTTATGTGTGTTCCTGATCTGAATCTTATCCCTAAACTCGCCCTCATTTTCACCAAAATCTTGATAGTCAATCCTAAACCCACCCACCCCTGACCCAAATCTAAACATTGGCACCGACTCTAATTTTCCCACACATGCTCACCACTTTGGCCCCTACCAAAACTCTGAAGTTCCTTTTTATTCTTTTCTGAGTTCCACTTTGCTACTTTCTGTTCCTATCATGATCTGGACCCAGACTAACTCTCAAAGGACTCAAAAAACATGTCATTGCATTCAAAGTGTACAAAATTTGAATACATTCTCCTCAAAAGTAACTAAGTAGGGACTTCCCTGGTGGTCAGTGGTAAAGAATCCACCTTGCAATGCAGGGGACGAGGGTTAGATCCCTGGTCAGGGAACTAAGATCTCACATGCCGCGAGGCAACTAAGCCCACGTGCCACAGCTACTGAGCTCACCCACCTCAACTAGAGCCTGCCTGCTGCAAACTACAGAGTCCATGCACTCTGGAGCCTGCGTACCACAACTAGATTAGAGAAAACCTGCCGCCCAACTAAGAGCCCGCGTGATACAACGAAAGATCCCCGCGTGCCGCAACTAAGACCTGATGTAGCCAAAAAAATAATAATAAAAATTTTTTTAAAAAGTAACTAAGTAAACGTGAAACTTTTTAGCTAAAATTATTTTTCATATATGTTTTAAGAAGTGACTTTTCTTCTTATATATTCAAAATTATGTTTTAAAATTTAAAAGGAAATATAGTTTACACTTAATAAATATCCAAAATTAATCAAATTTAAATGGTTTTTAGAAATTTTAATTCCATCTTATTAAACACTTTTAGAAAAACTGAACTGTTCTCAAAATAGCATCCAACTAGTTGCCAACATGAAGAATTGCTACCATGCTTCACACGTCATGTCCAGACCTACATATGCACAAGTTTAAGTTATGTGAGTTGTTCAATACTGTACAGTGTTCCTCAGCTGCCATGTGCAACTGTTATGAAGACAGTGCTGATTCATGAGACCCTTCAGAACATGAAAAAAAACAAGTAAATGGACACTTTGTTATGCAAGTGTCTGTCATATCCATGCAACCCGAGAGGAGAGATATGAGAACTGCATTTACCTTTTCTTTCACTTAAAAGCTTCTGCTGCTCAAATCTTCCCCTCAGCTCCAAAGCAGCGTCCATCTCTGGCATTGGCCGAAGCTCAGCTGACACTCCTCCCACAGACCCGTGCAGGAATCTTTGTTCTGAGAACAGTGGGCAAGAGATGTGGAGCAGTGTTCCCTGGGGCCTGAGCAGTGTTAGAACGGGGATGTTTACGTTTACAGCCTGCTGAGCGCCAGGCACCCTGTGGTTCTTGGCATGGATTTGTTTGGGGGTGGACATTCTCCAGAACCCTCTGAAGGGCAGTTCTTAGGCAGGGTCGCTCTTGTCCTGGTCGAGGGGACCCCACTGCTCCATGGTGCCGAGTTCTTTGCTGCTTGGAAACATTTGGCATAAACTGTGCCTTTTACCTGGAACATTCTCTTTCCTAGTCTTTGAAATCCTTCGGGTCTCAGTTTGAAAATTCACTTCTCAGGGCTTCCCTGGTGGCGCAGTGGTTGAGAGTCTGCCTGCCAATGCGGGGGGCACGGGTTCGAGCCCTGGTCTGGGAGGATCCCACATGCCGCGGAGCAACTAGACCCATGAGCCACAATTACTGAGCCTGCGCGTCTGGAGCCTGTGCTCCGCAACAAAAGAGGCCATGATAGTGAGAGGCCCGCACACCGCGATGAAGAGTGGCCCCCACTTGCCGCAACTAGAGAAAGCCCTCGCACAGAAACGAAGACCCAACACAGCCATAAATAAATAAATAAATCTTTTTTTAAAAAAGTAAAAAAAAAAAAAAGAGCAGGCTCTGCAGTCAGCTTGCCCACCTCTAAAAAATTCACTTCTCAGACAGCCTCATCTGTTCTCTATATCCAGACTGCCCCACCCCGCCCCCGCCCCACTATTCTCATGGAACCCAGTTCTTTCCCTTCTTGGAATTTATTACAATTAATAATAATGAGAGCATTAAAACTAATTTGTGTATTTATGGCTTTACCATCTGTCCTTCTCACAGGAATGGAAGCTCCATGAGGGCAGGGACCACATCTTTTTGTCCATCACTGTATAACCAGTATTGTTTGGCACAGAGTCAGTGCCCAGGAAATACTTGTTGACTGACTCTCAGCTGTGAGTTTCCTTACCTTTCATGTCAGGGTTTTAGTGTCTGCCTTATAAATATCATCATGAGGGTGGTGAGAGAATGGGAACAAGGGCCTCACGCACAGTAGGTGGTCAATAAATGCTATTATGATTATTACACATTCAGAGTCAGATGAGGACCAAAGAATCTTGGAGGTTGGGACTTGAGGGCTATTTAGGGTTGGATGGGTTTCATGGAATAGGGATTCCAGGAGGGAACAGCTTGAACAAAGGCATGAAGGAGAGAAAGTACAAAGGAAATAAGTAAACCTATGGGGCTGGATGGAGAGTAGGGTATGAGACAGCCCCATAGTTAGAAAGGCAGATTGGAGCCAGATCGGGGAGAGCCTTGAATGCCAACTCAGCACACTTAAACTTGATCGTAGGGACCCAATGACAATTTTTGAGCAAAGGTGTCAACAGAAGAAGTGGTATTTTAGGAAGATTAATTGTGGCACATCTGAATCAGGTGGACCAAGGGAGTGGCGAAAGGCAAAAAGACTGTTTCATTCAAATTCCATCTCTAATCGTTTCGACTGTATAAAACATAAAAGGATTAAGAACAAAAGCTCTGACAGGAGACAGAGCTGGTTACCATCTGGCTGATACTGAACAGGTCACTTCACCTCCCTGGGCCTCAGTTTCTCCACCTATAAAATGGAGATAATAATCTCTACCTCGCCTATCTCACTGGACTCTTGTCCAGTGAAAATCACATGAAATAAGGAATTCCCTGGTAGTCCAGTGGTTAGGACTCAGCGCTTTCACTGCTGAGGCCCAGGTTCAATCCCTGCTCCGGGAGCTAAGATCCCTCAAGCCGCACAGCCAAAAAAAAGAAAAACTGTGCTCATTAATTCACTCATGAAAAAAATGAACCCCAATCATGTGTCAAGTTGTGCTGTAAATGCTGAGGAGACAGAGATGAAGCTGAAGTGCTCTGAAAAGGAGCACATAATTACCAATTCTTGAGCCCTCACTGTATGCAGCTTTCCATCTGTCATCTCACTTAATCTGCACAACATCCCTACTAGGTCAGTGCTTTATCAAACCCACTTTATAAATGAGGAAATGGAGGCCCAGAGAGGTTAAATCTGTCACCCAAGGACGTTCACCTCTTAAGCGGCAGAGCTTAGAGCTTGGGCTCAGGACTGACCCATGCCTGACACAGCTGCCTCCCTCCTAGTTCTAGACCTTTGAATACATCTGCCTGATTCCAACCTCTAGGTCTCTATCTTGCTGTTCCCTTTCCAGGTATAGCCCATCCCACTTTTTTTTTTTCCTTTTTTTCTTTTTTCTTTCTTTCTTTTTTTTTTTTTTTTGGCTGCAGAACCCCCCTCACCTTTTTGAGTTTCAAGTTTTAGATCAGGTTTCAGGAAGCCTCTAGGACCCCAAATAGGGCCCCTCTTCTGGGCTTCCTCTGCACTTAGCCAAACCTCTCCCATGATATTAATCACATCAACACTACATCCCTTGTCTCTAAACTCTTAAAAAAGCATGTTCCTGGGAATTCCCTGGTGGTCCAGTGGTTAAGCCTCCACGCTCTCACTGCTGAGGGCCCGGGCTTGATCCCTGGTTGGGGAACTGAGATCCCACGAGCTGCAAGGTGAGCCAAAAAAAAAAAAAAAAGTTCCTTATCAGTAAAAAGATATTTAGGTGGACACCCAGAATATAGGCATGTTTCTTTATAAAGTATATACACATGCATCTATCAATCCATATACATTAAATATTAGTAAATCCTAGTTTTTATTTTTTTAATGAAAAAGAAAGATAAATACAGGATCTGATGTCATATTTTCTTCCCATGCTCCATTTACCACCAACAAATTATCAATACAAATCAGCATCTCTAAGCCAAAGCTCAGGGCGCAGGAGGACCTGGTACAGAGATGCCATCCTTCAGGCTGCTGAGGATCTGAGTTTTCAGCCTCTTCCCTCAGTGGGCCAGGCAGGGGGGTGGGTTCGGGGCAGGAGCACCTCCCACAGTGCTGCCACCCTCTTGAGCCAGCAGGAGGTGGGGGTGAAGCTGAGCCCGGATTAGCTGGGGCCCGCGGGGAAGCTTCTAAGGCTGCAGGGTGGCCAGAGCAGGGGCTGTGGATAGGCGCAGGCACCATGCCGCTGCAGGACGACACCCTCCGAGAGGTGTGGGCCTCAGACAGGTCTGGAAAGCCCTCACCTCATCCTACCTGAACCCTGGTTGGGGGGCCAGATGGAGGGTTTGGGGAGGGGCAGGAAAAGGGGAGGGAGACAGACTGATTCCTTTGCTACCCTCAGCGGGCATGAGGAAGAGGGCCAGAGCCCGGAGGTCCAGCAGCGCACCAAGCAGGTATGTCACCCCTGCTTGAAGAAGAGACAGAAAGAGCCCCCCATGCAGGGTAGGGGGTCTGAGAGTGGGGAGGGTCCCCCTCAGCAGCCTCTGGGGCTTGTTGCTTCCCTGGAGGTTTTTGTTTTGTTCTGTTTTTGCACGAAGGGGGTGTTTGGGGGTATGGGGTGTCCAGGGGATGAACTCGGGCTTTGGGGCATTGGAGGTGGCCGTGGTACACGGGAGGGGGTCATCCTTCCTCACCCCAAGAAGGGGCGCAGTTCCACTCCAGATAATCTGCGGTTATTTCTGGCGGCTCAAGGGATTAGAGAGTGATAGGCAGCCCTCAGAGCCCTCTTTCCTTCCCCTCCCTCCTCTTGACCCCCACTCTGCAGCGACAGAAGTTGAGGAAGAAGAAGACAGAAGCCCCCGAGTCCCCCTGCCCCACGGGATCCAAGCCCCGGAGACCTGGAGGCGTGCGGAAGGCTGAGCCCCGGGGCGCCCCCCAGGGTGAGGGTCACGGGAGGGAAGGACCGCAGGCGAGGGTGCCCTTGAGTCTGGGAACCCTCCCTGGGAGCAGGGGCGTGGGAGGGGGGGTAACTGGAGGGGTAAGGGGCGGAGCGGGCTTGGGGTTGAGCTGGGGGATAGGAGGAGTGTAGGGATGATGAAAGCTGGGAGAGGGATGTCCAAGGTGGAAACAGAGCCCAAGGGAGACCCCAGGGTGAGGAGCCTGAGGGGGAGTGGACGCCGTTGGAGGTCCCGCCTGACCCGCGCATCTCGGCTCAGCGGGACGGAGGAGGAGCCCGCGGGAGGAGCCCTCCCGGGAGCCCGCCGAGGCCAGGGAGCTGCAGACGGTCTACGCCAAGTTCCTCAGGGACCCCGAGGCCAAGAAGCGCGACCCCCGGGAGACCTTCCTGGTAGCCCGCGCCCCAGACGCGGAGGACGGTGAGAGAGCGCCAGAAGGAAGGGGGCGTCTGGAGAGGAGGAGGGAAGGGGCTGGACAGGAACAGCAGATGGAGAGAGGCAGAAAACTCGGAAAAACCGCGTGCACGTCCCTGGCTTCGTCTCTGAGCTAGGAAAACTTTTATTCTCGTGTTCTTGTCCCATCTTCGGGAGGGGGAAACCGAGGCACATTGAGGTTAAGAGTTTTGCCTTAAACTGCAGCTTCCCTGGTGGTCCGGTGGGTAAGACTCCACCCTCCCAATGCGGGGGGCCCAGGTTCCATCCCTGGTCGGCATGCATGCCGCAACTAAAGACCCCCGCATGCCACAAGGAAGATCCTGCGTACTGCAACTAAGACCCGGCACAGCCAAAAATTGTTTTAAATAAATAAATATTTTAAAAAATTAAAAAACAAAAAAACCCTGCAGCTAGGGACTGGAGGTAGCTCAGATGGGTCTGGCTAGAAGTTAGAAACGGCAACAGACCAGGACAGGGAGAAGCAGAGTGGGAGAAGCAGCGCAGGTGTCTTTTAGAAGAGGCTGAGAAGGGGAAACTGAAAGACCCCAGGAGAGTGTGTGAGGAGCTGAGGGTCCCAGAGAGAGAGGAAGGACCTGCAGAGAAGGGCATTTTCCCAGAACAGGATTGCCAAGCCCTCAGCATCCCCCCAACTCCAGCTCTCTCTCCTGACTTGTAGACCTTGGAAGACTCTGGGGTCACCCCCTTCTTTGAGGAAGGCGCCGAAACTCCTTTCTTCCTCCTGTTTCTGTTCCAGAAGGGGAGCCTCCTACCCCCAGCTCCTTCACCGCCTCCCAGCAATCTGGAAGGATTGGGCTCCCCAGATAATGGGGCCCACCCCAGCCCCCGTTATGAGGAGTTTTTACCTGCAGGGGATGAGGAGGAGGAAGAGGACAAGGAGGAGAAGGAAAAGAAAGAGGAAATCCGTCTGCCACCCAAGAAGCCCCCCAAAGAGAAGGCTTCTGCCGACATCAAGGAGAGGAAGGCCAAGGCCCAGGGTCCGAAGGGTGGGTGTTGAGGGTCCAGAGGGGGCAAAGACACACAAAACTAGCCCTGCCCCTGAGGGGCCTGGTGTCTCATGGATACGCAGGAGTTGAGACATCAAAAAGCTCCCCGGTGCCTGGACCCAAGAGTTTTTCCCTTTGGTGGTTTCTTCCCTTCGATGGTCCTTAAATCAATATGTGCTCCCTCCACCATCCCCCCAGCCCCCTGCCCAGGGTGCTCTGTGAGCCAGGGAGGGCAGAGGATTTTAGTTTTCTTTGTGATTTTTTTTTTAACTCTAGATGGATTATTTTTATGATTTTTACAAAAGTATCAAAGTGATTATAATAAAAAATCAAACAGTGAATAAATGCTGTGATAGCTCCCTGGCTGGGGAACCTTGCCCCATGGGTACTGGGGCCTGGTCTACATGTGGACATGTAGCTAGGACCTTGGGCTTCTCGGAGGGGTGGGGAGGACTGTCTGTAGCACTGACCACAGGAGGTTTTCTGGAGATGGGGTGGGAGCTGGGATTCAGAGGCTCAGTTAGGAGGCCTGGCATTCATCCATTCATTCATTCATTCATTAACTACTTATTAAACTCCTGGTGTTCATCCAGTCCTTTTTGGACTCAGGGTTAAAAACAAGACAAGCAGAAGCTGCTCTGGGGCTCCCTGGGGACTGAAGGAACAATGAGTGGATTGGAAGGTGGCTCTTCTTTGTCTAACTCCCACCCTCCATTTCCAGAGGACCTGGGAAGCCCTGTCCCCCCACTGAAACCTCTGCGGATTAAGAAGAAGGAGGCATCAGCAGGGGAAGGCACCAAGATGAGAAAGATGAAGAAGAAAGGTGAGCCTGGTCTGTGGAGGAACAAGGGACTCTGGGTGAGGCGGGGGGTGTGACCTCTTCACATCCACACACACAGGGTCCGGGGAGGCCGACAAGGACAGCTCAGTGAGCCCGACCAGAGTGAGGAAGAAGACACCGGCAGCCATGTTTCTGGTTGGGGGGGATGACCCTGGGGAAAAAGCTCTGAAGAAGAAAGGTGGGTGGCAGTGGCCTCTGGTGTCAGGACATCCAGAGGCAGTCGTGGGTGTGGAAGGAGGGATGCAGCATAGGGTGAGGAGTAGGGGTTCTAAAGTCAAAGACTTGGTATATGTATGGATTATTCGCTTTGCTGTATAGCAGAAACTGACACAGCAGTGTAAAGCAACTATACTCCAATAAAAAAAAATAATAAAGTCAGAAGACTGGGGGCATCTTGACCCCCACTTTAATAGCTGTGTGGCCTCAGGCAGTGTCTTAGCTTTTCTGAGGCTATTACTTTCTTTTCTTTCTTTTTTAAATTTACTTATTTTATTTATTTATTATTTTTGGCTGCATTGGGTCTTCGTTGCTGTGCGCGGGCTTTCTCTAGTTGCGGCAAGCGGGCTTCTCTTGTTGTGGAGCACGGGCTCTAGGCACGTGGGCTTCAGTAGCTGCGGCTCGCGGGCTCTAGAGCGCAGGCTCAGTAGTTGTGGAGCACGGGCTTAGCTGCTCCGCGGCATGTGGGATCTTCCCGGAGTAGGGCTCAAATCCATGTTCCTTGCATTGGCAGGTGGATTCTTAACCACTGCGCAGCCAGGGAAGCCCTATTACTTTCTGATAATAGTGAAAGGGGGTTGCTCTCTTGTGGTTGTGGGAGGGGTCCAAGTGAGGCATGGGTGTTGGACGTACCTTGCAAAACATGATGGGTTCTGCCAGGGTAAGGGGTTAACAGACTTGCTCCCCTACAATGCTCAGGCACTCCCAAAGGCTCAGAAGAGGAGAAGGAGGAGGAGGAGGAAGAGGTGGCAGCTGTGGTGACCAAGAACAGCAATCAGAAGGGCAAAGCAAAAGGAAAAGGCAAAAAGGTTGGAGCCCAGACGGGAGAGGGTGAGGTCCCTCCAGGGAGCAGTGGCAGGGGCCTGGGCTTGGGGGACCTGACTGTGGGACCTCGTGGGCTGGGACCATGGAGTCACTTGGGGTTAGAATCT
Source organism: Balaenoptera acutorostrata (assembly GCF_949987535.1). Lineage (NCBI taxonomy): Eukaryota > Metazoa > Chordata > Mammalia > Artiodactyla > Balaenopteridae > Balaenoptera > Balaenoptera acutorostrata. Next base: position 68,201,682 of record NC_080073.1, on the reverse strand, counting down.
TAGCTGCCTCTCTGGTGACAGGATATGAGGACAAAGGGAACCAGGTTTGTGAGAACAGAAGAGGCAGTTGTGGGGTCACTAGGCTGGGACTGGCCACCCGGGGGCCTTATGTCACCTGCTCTGAGCCCTCCCCCCTGCAGCCTAACTATCAGACACAGCCGGAGATGCTCTCATGGCCCCCACATGAGAGCCACACATTTTCTGTACCAGGGAGGTGGAGCACAGGCAGACAGACACATGCATACACATCCCTGGGCGCACTGACTGACTGACAGCCAGCTGTAGTTGAGCTTTTTTTTTTTTAATTGGGGTATAGTTGCTTTACAATGTTGTGTTAGTTTCTGCTGTACAGCAAAGTGAATCAGCTATATGCATAATATATCCCTTCTTTTTGGATTTCCTTCCCATTTAGGTCACCACAGAGCATTATGTAGAGTTCCCTGTGCTATACAGCAGGTTTTCATTAGTTATCTATTTTATACATATTAGTGTATATATGTCAATCCCAATCTCCCAATTCTTCCCACCTTCCCACCCATCCACCCTGTACCTGAGTTATTAAAATAGTTCCACTCTGCTACTCTGAGATACTGCTCAGAGTGCCTTCTGCTCTCCCACCCAGGCCCTCCCAACCTTCCAGCATCCAAACTATCCAGCAACCAAAGGGTTAACACTGGCCATCAGAGGCCTCCAGGACCTCCTCCAGTCCTACCAGTGTCCACTCTGACGGGGCTGTCTCCATGGGCAGAACACGTTGTTAAATATTTCCTATACAGCCACCACTCACAAACAGGACTCAGGTACCAACATGCACAGGCAGGAGTAAGCGGGAGAGAGAGGTCGAACTGGAGAAAGAAAGTGATGAAAGTCTTCGAGAAACAGGTTTCCATGAATGGAGAGATCATCCTGAAGGCAGGGCCTGGGGGGATCTTAGTTTGTGGGTTTATTCCTTTGTACAGGAGTGGTCAGGTCTTGGGGGACTGATTCACATTAGCCAAGATCACCAGAAACTGATATATAACTGAAAGGCCAGTTTATTGTCTTCCAGAAAGAATATAACTGCAGTACAGCCTTTAATATAGTAGGCCCTTGAAATTCACCTCTGTAGAAATGTTTGAATGAGTCTGGCTTTCCCCACACCACGTTCCAAACATAGTCTTGGATTTCCCAAGTTTCTTCTAGAGCAGCCTAGAGCAGAGAAGAGATGCCACTTACCTGGAGGCTAAGGGCCCGCTCCCTAACACCAGCCTCACTTTACACACAGTGCAAACCTGCCCTCAGCAAAAATGGGCAACCTCAGCACATCAGGGCTTCTTAGTGACTCCCAGACAGCATTTACACCTGAAATGCACACACCCAGGTGGCAGTCCCTTGTCTCCCCAGCTGGGAAACTTGGAGTTAGAGTCTTGGTTCCCCCTCTTGTGAGGGACAGAACATGACAGCAAAGGGCACTAGGTTTGTAAGAACAGAAGGGGCAATGGTAGGGTGGTCACTAGGCCACCCTAGGGCCTAATGCAACCACATAGTTATTAAAAGTTTTTCAATGAGCAAAATGAGCTTATTTATTCATTCATTGTATTGACTATGTATTGCTATATAACAACCACCCCAAAACTTAAAACGACAATTTATTTTCTTAATTTCTGTGAGTCAGAAATCTAGGAGTGGCTTAGCAGGGGTAGTTTTGGCTCAGGGTCTCCTGTGAGGTTGCAGTCGAGATGTCAACTGGGGCTGTGGTCATTCTGAAAGCTTGACTGGAAATGGAGGATCCACTTCTGAAATCGTTCACTGTCATGATTGTTGGCTGGAGGTCTCTCCAGAGGCTGCTTGAGTGTCCTTAAGACATGGCAGCCAACTTGCCCCAGAGCCCAAGAGTGGCCCAAGAGATACAGCAAGGCAGAAGCTGTAATATCTTTTATGACCTAGCCTTAGAAGTGACCGCCCATCACTTCTGCCATATCCTATTGGTCACAAAGACCAACCCTGATACAGTGTGGGAGGGGTCTACACAAGGGTGTAAATACCAGGAGGCAGGGAGCATCAGGGGCCATGTTGGAGGTTGGTTGCTACATTCATTGAGTATTTACTGTCTGCTATAATTATATAGTGGTAGCTGACACTTCTATAACACCATGTGCTTAGAACACAGCAATCCGCACCTTCAGCCTCACCTCAGTTCACCCCCTGAGAGCATCCATATGATGGAAGGTCTTTCTAAAGGCTCTGGGTTTAACAGCATTCAAAGCCCAGCTTCACCTCTTACTATGTGAACTTGGACAAGTTATTTAAGCTCTCTGAGCCTCAGCTTCTTCACCTGTATAATGGAACAACTACCTCAGTAGCTACTGATAAGAGGAATGAGTTAATATTTGGAAAGTGCTTAGAATAATTCCTGGCACATTGGTAGACCTTCTATGAGTGTCTGTTAAATATATAAACTAAGGTCTGTCCCAGGTATCCACCCCAACCCTACATACTTCTCAGATGAAAAAACTGAGTCACAGTGTGGTTAAAACTTAACAACCATGACAGACAGTTAGTGGTGGAACCAGGATTTGAACCCAGGCTGTCTGGCTTCAGAGCCTGGGCTCTTAACCACAAGCTACACAAAATAGTAATAAAGCACAAAGCTCCCCAGAGCCTCCTAACAAGGCCTGGCGAGCTGCTGGGGGAGGGGGAGGGGCCGGCTGCACTCTAACAGCCTCTGTTCTCTCCCCAAACAGAAAACGGTGAGTTGTCCTGCCTGCCCTGCCTGCATCCTGGCACTGGGGACCTGCTGAGGGCCGGGGAGCTAGTGCTCTGGGGCTGATGCACCCTCTGCTCCCACCCAGAAGGAGGAGAGGGCCCCATCCCCACCCGTGGAAGTGGACGAACCCCAGGAGTTCGTGCTTCGGCCTGCCCCCCAGGGCCAGACGGTCCGCTGCCGGCTGACCCGGGACAAGAAGGGCATGGACCGGGGCCTGTATCCCTCCTATTTCCTGCACCTGGACACAGAGAAGAAGGTGGGTCGGAGAGAGGTGGCAGCCAGTGGGACGGAGAGTGGAGGGGCCAGGACCCAGACTGAGGGAGAGTCTAGAGCCAAAGTGGGGTGGGGGGAGGGCTGCGGGGCAAATGGGCCTTCTCTTTCCCCGGGTGCACCTCCTTCCTCCAGGGGTGCACCTCCTTCCTCCAGCGCATCTCTGCGACCCCTCTCCCCAGGTGTTCCTCCTGGCTGGCAGGAAACGGAAACGGAGCAAGACAGCCAATTACCTCATCTCCAGCGACCCCACCAATCTGTCCCGAGGAGGGGAGAATTTCATCGGGAAGCTGAGGTGGGGCTGGGAAGCTCAGTGGCCAGTCACCTCTGTCCCCTTGTGCCTGGCAGAGTGCTCACCACATCGGACACTCTGGAATTGTCCCCTGGCCCGGGGCTTCTCACACTTTGACAGGCATAGATCACTTGGGGGTCTTGTTAAAATGGTTCAGTGGGGGGAGTTCCCTGGTGGCTTAGTAGTTAGGATTCTGGGCTTTCACTGCCGTGGCCCAGGTTCAATCCCTGGTCTGTGGAACTGAGATCCCACAAGCTGCAGGGTGAGCCCCCTGCCCCCCACCACCCAAAAAAAAGGTTCAGTGGGTCTGGGCAAGGAGTGAGGTTCTGCATTTCTAAGAAGCACCCAGGTGATGCCCACACTGCTGGTCCAGAGACCTCACTTGGAGTAGGACATAAGGTCCATGGGACAGGGATTATGCCTGTCTTGTTCAGGGTTGAATTCCTAGCACGTGGCACATAGTAGCTATTCAATAAATATTTACCAACTGAACGAACGAATAAATATTCAGCACCTACGCTGTGCTATGTCTCTCCATATAGCTCATTCAATCCTCACCACAAATCTGAGAGGTGAAGGGAAAGTGAACCCCCGAGTCAGGCCTTATTTCTTTAATTTATTTATTTAACAAACACTTACGTAAGGCCTACCTATGTGTTAGGTGTATTTCTAAGTAACTTCCAAATATTAATCCATTCAATCCTCTTATCAACCAAATGCGGTAAATACTGTTATCATGCCCATTTTACAGATGGGGAAGTTGAGACTAAGAGTTTAAGTAACTTGCCTGGGGTCATACAGCTAGTAAGAGATGGAGCTGAGATTTGAAAGCTGCCCAGTCTCCTTCTAGATCCAGCTCTTAAAAAGACTTCATGGGGGAAGCCAGGGGCAGGGGACCTGAATTGCTCCGGTCCTAATACACACCCATGCTTGAGGTAGGAAGCTCTCAAAGCTTGGCTGTGAGGAAGGGTCTGGGAGGAGGGGTGTGGACCCTCCTCAGCCCCGCCCCCAGCTCCACCCTGCTTGCAGGTCCAACCTCCTGGGGAACCGCTTTACCGTCTTTGACAACGGGCAGAACCCGCACCGCGGAGGTAGCACGGATGTGGGGAGCCTTCGGCAGGAGCTGGCGGCTGTGATCTATGTGAGAGTCCCACCTGTCCCCCGCGGCAGGCAGGCCCCTCCTCTCGCCGGGGCCGGCCTAACGCTTATCTCCCTCCCAGGAAACCAACGTGCTGGGCTTCCGAGGTCCCCGGCGCATGACGGTCATCATTCCCGGCATGAATTCGGACAAGGAGAGGGTCCCCATTCGGCCCCGCAATGTGAGCCCCGCACCTCCCTGAAGCCCTTCCCAGAGGGTCCTGCTCCGTACTGACCTGCTTGTAACCCACTCCTGGGAAGCTGGGGGGCGGGGGAGGGGTGCTCGGCCTGCCCAGTACCAAACCCCTGAGCACACCCATCACCCTGTCACAAATCACCCTGTCACCCCATCACCCTGTCACAAATTCATTCTGGCAACTTGTGGAATGAATTCCCCAAGAATTCAGTTTTTCACTGAATTCACCAAAACAGGCACAATAGGGATTGTTTTGTTTTGCTTTGTTTTTTTCAGTTTACATCAAATCCATTCATATATTCATTCAACACACATACATTGAGTGCCAGGTATTAGTCTAGGCAACTGGAGACATCAATGGACAAAACAAAGATCTGCACTCATGAAACTGGCATTCTAGTGGAGGGAGGCAGACAGTAGACAATAATTGTGATAAATAAGTAAATTGTGTAGTATGTTAGAAGGTGATAAGTACTGTGGGGAAAAAAGAAAAAGTCGAACAAGGGAAAGGAGATGAGGGGTGTGTGTGTGTGTGTGTGTGTGTGTGTGTAGGTTTCAATTTAAATACAGTGGTCAGAGTGAGCCTCACTGAGAAGATGAAATTTGAAGGAGGTGAGGAGCAAGCCTGCAAATATCTGGGAAAAGAACATTCAGGAAGGGGGAAGAGACAGTGCAAAGGCCCTGAGGCAGGAGTGCCTGGTGGGTTGGAGGAGCAGGTCAGAGAGGTGACAGTGAGGGGCAGATGAGTCTGTATAACTGGTTTTTACTCAGTGAAACAGGACGCTATAGCAGGGTTTTGAGGAAAGGAGTGATATGATTGACATATTTTAAAAAGCAAAGGTTGTTTGTTTTGTGTGTGTGTGAGTGTGAGGGGTAGGGTAAGATGGAGAGATGGCCTGGAGAGAGGTGGCCTCCTTCAGTGTGTCAGTCCCACGCTCTGCTCCTTAGCACTGCAAGTTGGGTGAGCCTAGGATTTCAGAGACCGATGACTGGCATGTCGACACTCACAGTGATGTCACTTTACTCATTTGCAATGAAAAAGAATACTCACATCAGCTGATCACACATCCCTCCCTGCTGGAAAGTCACACTGTAATCAGAGGCCTGGCCAACCCATGGGGCACGAGCCCTGGGAGGCTCCGGTCTTTAACAGCCTGTGGGTTCCACAGTTGCTCCTTCCGTCCTGGAATAAACACATAAATCCTCCAGAGGCAGTGCCTCCCACGTGTGTTTGGGCTTGGTAAGAACTACCCAGTGCTGCTTTGGGTACCTCTTCATCATCTTACAGTTCATTCATTCCACAATCATTTATTAAAGCCAGGCACTGAAGATCCAAAATCAACACAAGAGTTACCATCAAAACAATATCTGATATTTATTGAGCATTTACTCTGTGCCGGGAACTGATCTAAATAACACTTCATGCACTATTAATCATTTAATCTTCACAAAACCCTGTTGTGAGGGAAACTGAGGCACAGAGCCATTAGTCAAATACTGTGCATGCTGTTAGGGTATCTAATTCTGTCCATAACAGTGCAGTGGGAGAAATGGTAAGAGCAAGGTGTAATGGAAGCTCAGAGCTGACATCTAAATCAGACATGGGGTCAGGAAGGCTTCCTGGAGGACACGATCTTGAGTGGACTCATTCTAAGTCATGAACATGAACAGATGACAAAGAAACTAAGGAAAGAAATGTCTCAAGAGCACCATCATACAGACACTGCGCCTTCCTTCCAGAAACTCTTCCAGGACATTTTATTTTAAGTACTCTTTACCTATACATCTCTCCAAGCTCAACTGTGAGCTCCTTGTAAGTCCTAGAATAGCTGGTTCATCCTTGTAATAAGTGCCAGCATATGGCCGTTCCTAAGACCCCCTTGGGCACCAATGGCATCGAGCACCTCCTGTATGCCAGATGCTACTTTCCACTTTCCAACCCTCCACTTTGGCATCCCACAGCAAAGCCCATTCTCACAGATACACACCCTGCCCATAAGGACGCCACAGAGACCGCGCATGCGCTCAAGGATACCCCGCATGGACGTTGACACCGAGGCTGCACACACACAAGGGCATGCACACATCCCCAGCCCCCCCCCCACCAGTCCTGAGATATCTCAGCCACCCCTAACTGTCCTCTCCCTAATACTGCCCCACCCGTGGCACCCCAGGCCAGCGACGGGCTGCTGGTGCGCTGGCAGAACAAGACACTGGAGAGCCTCATCGAGCTACACAACAAGCCCCCCGTCTGGAATGATGACAGTGGCTCCTACACCCTCAACTTCCAAGGCCGAGTCACCCAGGCCTCGGTCAAGAACTTCCAGATTGTCCACGCCGATGACCGTGAGTATCTGAGGACCCAAGCCAGACTGTTCCCCACCACCTCCGTGACCTCAACCCTTACTCAAGTCTTTCCCCCACCCCCCATCTCTCTCTCTCCCTCTCTCTCTATATAACACACACACACACACACACACACACACACACACACACACACACACACACACACACACACACACACACACACACACACACACACACACACACACACACACACACACACACACACACACACACACACTGGAGAGGAGCTGTCCTTTATCTCTGGAGCCAGAACATTCAGGAAGGTTACTCTCTCCTGCGGGGGCATTGACATGGTGCTCCCAGGAGCCTCATATATTCCAAGCAGGTGTCTTGGGGCTCACTGTTCCAGGCCGTCTTTCTAGCACTGACTAGAGCCTGGGGTAGATATTGGGGTATTCTGGGTAAGACTGTATTGAAGGGACAGTTACGCTGCTGGAGCTTAAAAGACATTGATAGGGAGTTCCGTGGCGGTCCAGTGGTTGGGACTCAGCGCTTTCACTGCCGTGGCCCTGGGTTCAATCCCTGGTCAGGGAATTAAGACCCCGCAAGCTGATACCGCAAGCCACGTGACGCATCCAAATAATAATAATAATAATAAATAAAAATTTAAAAATAAAAAAGACTGATAGACCAACCCCCATGTGGCCAAGAAGGATGCTGAGGCTCAGAGAGGGCCGCCCATTATCCAAAGTCTCTCAGCAACTCCAGGCAGTTACCCTGGCCCTCAAAATTCATTTCATAAACACTTACACAGTGCTTTCTATGGACCAGGCACTGTTCTCAGGACTTCACAGATACTGAATCATTAAATCTTTTCAGGAATTCCCTGGCGGTCCAGTGGTTAGGATTCTGTGCTTTCACTGCTAAGGGCATGGGTTCAATCCCTGGTCGGTGAACTAAGATCTCTGCAAGCTGCGCCACCGAAAAAAAAAAATTAAATCTTTTCAACAGCCCTGTGAGAAAGGTATTATTATTGTCCCTATTTGGCAGAGGAGAAAACCAAGGCACAGAGAAGTTAAGTAACTTATACATATAGCTTGTGAGAGGCAGAGGTGGGATTAGAACCCAGGTAGTCTGGCTCCAGTGCCCAACCCCATGAGGATGGTTGCCTTTTAGGAGTAGGAAATATAAATCAAGCATTTCTATCGTTCTCTCTCCAGTGAGGTCAAAGGCCTGCCCTCGAAGAGTTACGGAAACAAAATGTACCTTGAACACAATTAAGTGAAAATGTCCCCTGTTACAAGCCTTGGGGAGAGGTCCCCACTAGGGTGAAGGGGTTTGGATATGGAAAGTTATCTCCCAGGGGCTTTCCAGGTTCCCAGGATTGGTTAACATTGAGCGAGTTCCCCACCCCCACTCCATCCTAGGGATGTGCCCCCTGTATCACCTGTCCTGAGGCCTTGAAAAACCGCTCTCCAGATCACATTTCTGGTGGAGCCTGGTCGGCCGAGGTTGGGGGTATTTTTAGCAACATCCTGTCCCTATGGATGCTGGGGGAGGTGTTGGGATTGAGGCTGGAAACCTGGGCCAGATATGGGATGGGGGCTGAGGGGGCCACTGGTTAAGGAAGGGAACCATGAGGCTGGTGGTCTAAGACAGGACTTGGGGTCTGGGGGTGGGAAGAAGAAGGAATGGGGCAAAGACAACAGAGGCGTTGGAAAGGAAGGATTCTAGGCTTAAGGAAGTTTGACCGGTTCCTCTAAGTGTGGGCTGGTCATATGCATAGCCCTGGGCAGCAGAAGGTAAGGCAGGGTCGCCACCCTCAGGGGCTTACAGTGGCTGGTAAAGCTGCAGGCAAGTGGGGCTTGCTGGGCGAGATACGAGGGTAGATGGACGGTGGGGTGAATAACTGAGACGTGGCTAAGGACTGGGGCCCCAATGCAAGAGTGGGGGACTTCCCACAATGTTGAGGGCACTGTCTGCCAGGAGGGAGAACCCAAGAGGTCTCGGGCCGGCGCCCCCCCCGCCCCGCCCCGTCTGTATCCATAGCCGACTACATCGTGCTGCAGTTCGGCCGCGTGGCAGAGGACGCCTTCACCCTAGACTACCGGTACCCGCTGTGCGCCCTGCAGGCCTTCGCCATTGCCCTCTCCAGTTTCGACGGGAAGCTGGCCTGCGAGTGACCCTAGTTGTCCTCAGCGCCCGCCAGGGTTGGGGAAAGGATTCAGTTTGGAGGCTTTAACGGTCCCTTCACCAGAGTCCCCACTGAAGACTCCTCCCTTGTCGGGGGCTGACCCCTCTGTCTCCGGGTGACCTCCATCCACTGCCCAGCCTGGCACAGGCCGAGGCAGGGGAGGAGCTCACACGGCGGGTCGGACGGAGATGAAGAACATCTGGAGTTGGAGCCGCACATCTGGTCGCGGAGCTAGCCTGCGCCGCTTCACCAACACCACCCCCGCCCGGCGCCCCAGTCACTTCCTGTCCAGGAGCAGTAGTCAGTGTTGTTTTAACCCCCTCTGGGACCATACTAGGGCTCCAAGGAGGGGGGCGGGCTCCGAGGAGGGGGTAGGTGATGGGGAACGAAAACCGGGTACCCACATCCCCAATAAAGCTGCGTCCTAGGCCAAGAGGAGCAGTGGTTCTTCAGCGCGTGCGGAGAAAGGCGGCGGGAGGGGTCCGGAGCGCGGGAGAGGTCCGGAGGGCGGGCTGGAGGCCTCCCTTCCCCACCCTCCACCCCGCTCAGGCCCCGGGCGCTCCCGCGTCCCCTCCCACGCGCCCATCGTGGGTCCTACCGAAACTCGGCTGGCTCGCGGTGTCGAGACGCCCCCCGCGGGGGCCCCGGGGAGCCGGGCCGAGAGGGAGGGCCCCGGAGGTCCGGGAAGAGGGGGAAAGGGAGAAATTCGAGAAACAAGCCTCTCGGGGAGAACCAGACAAACCGGGTTCGGGCAGGGCGGGCGCAGCCTCCAGGGCGGGGCCGGGTCTGGGGCCCGAGGAGTAAGGGGGCGGGCCCTCGGTCGGGAGAGGGCGCTCCGCCTCGGCCGCTCGGGACTCGGGTAGGGGGTAGGGAGACCCGAAGACCGTGCGCCCCGGCTCCGCCGGGCTCCTAGTGACGCGGCACCCGGGCCCCTGCACCGACGGGAGTCCTGCCCCCGAGGTGGGAGCTCCGCCCTCGGCCCCGCCCAGGCCGGAGCCCCAAATTCCGGCGGGGGACTGGGGAGGTAGGGTAGGGCAAGGGAGGTTGAGAGCGCCGCTCCGGCGGGCGAGGAACGGGGCTCCGGGAGCGGAGAGGCCGGGGGCCGCCTGGGGTCCCGAAGCGTCAGGGTGGGTAGCCCAAGCGCGGTCGGGGGCGGCCCCGCGCGGCCCCGCCCCTCCAGGCCGGTGCCCGCCCCCCTGCGCGCCCCGCCCCCTTCTTCCCCGCAGCCCCCACCCCCAGTCCCGGCTCCTCAACACAAACTTTCCGTCCCGCTCGCTCCCTCCTCCGCGCCCGGCGCCTCCCGCTCCAGCCCGGCTCATTCCGCACATTCCGGTCAGCCCCCTCCCCACGACCCCCCTTCCCCAGCCCCCCTCTTCGCTCCCTCGGGCCCGGCGGAGCCGCCCGGCCGGAGCGCCCCCGCGAGATCGGACCAGGTAAGCCGGGCGGACGCCGGGAGGAGGCCCTGCTGGGAGAGGTGGTTTGGTTGGTTGGTTCTGGGTTGGGGGGGCACTCGAGGGGGGCTGGTTCCCAGAGCTATTGTCCAGCCTGAGCCGGAGCCCCGGATCTGGGTGCCGGGAAGTTTAGAGGAGAGGGGGGAAAGCCCTCCGGGAAGCCCCGCCCACCTCTCCCACCCCACCCCCATCCTCCCCCACCCCCCCGCGACCCGGACGAGTTGTTCGGGGGAGGTCGGGGAGCCGGGAGCTTGGCCCCGGTGCCAGCGCCTGGCCCAACGTCCGCCTTTGGGGTGTCGAGGTCGGGGTCTGGGGGCCCGCACGGTCTGGGGGGCCTGCCACCGGAGAGCTCCCAGTCCCGGGCCCCGCCGCCCTTTGGACTCCCAGCTCGCGCTCTCTCGGAGCCCGCTGGGCCCCAGCTCCACGCAGGCCTCGGGCCCGGCCTCCCGGCGCCTAGGCCGGCTCCTGCGCGCGGTGCCCGCAGCCGCGCCGGGTCGTGGAGGGTGTCTGGCAGCAAAGCTGCGCGCCCTGGGCGTGTGCCCCCTGAGGGGCAGGGGCTTAAGTTCCCTCCAGTTCTGCCGCCTGCGTCGGGGTGGAGTTTTCGGAGTTCCAGCCCTGAGCTCTGTGAGCCTGGCTCTAAAGGGGGCTGGATTTGGGGCCTTCTCTTCGCCACGCTTCCTCAGAGCCCTAGTTTAGACTTCAGAGGGTTTGAAGACCGCTTGTCTCCTCTAACCCTAACCCCCCAACACTACCCCCACCATTGTCTGTCGTACCCTTTACTCCTGCCTGGGGAAGGAAGGCCGGGAGTGCCTGTCTGCGTCTGGTTTCCAGCTTAGCCAGGCCGCACGGCAGTGTCATGGAGACCCCACTGTGTCACCTTTCCAGGAGAGGGGCCCTGATCCAGGGCTGAGAGATTCTTTCTGAACAAGGGGGAATGAGGCGCTGGGGTAGGGCTTCTCAGGGGGCACCTCCTTCTGTGTCTTTACTCGCTCCAGGTAGAGGCAGAACCAGGTCAGGCCTGGACTTGTAGCCCAGGAGAGCAGGGGGTGGGGATGGGGGCTGGACACAGTTCAGAGGGGCTGGTGCGAGCCCACGGCGCCTCTGTATATCCGGCCTCCTGCAGCTGATTCTGTGTCCAAATGTTCCACCCCAGTGCTGGGGGCCAGGGCGCCTCCTTGGCCAGAATGCTGGGGGCAGCCTGGGGCAAGGAGGGAAATCTAAAGTTGCCAGAAGTTAGAGATTTGGGGGAATTAGGTATTCCTCCCTTCCAGATTCTTGTAGCTCCTTTTCCAAGACCTCCCCCCAGCGGTGCCACCACAGGACGTGGTTCTGTGGTCTTTCTGGATCCCTAGGAGATAAACAGATGTATTTTCTAGGACTAGGCTATATGGTGACAGTGACTTCAGGGGCGCTGGATGCCCCCTCCTCAGAGAGAGGCTGGGATCCAATGGGAGTCTCAACCTTGTGGGCCTTCCCCCACCACCATCCCCCCAGGGAGGGAACAATAATTAATGCTAATTAGCGCATTTGGGCAAGGGAATGGCTGAGTAGGATGGTCGGTGATTGGCAGGACAGAGCTGTGTGTGTGTGTGTGTGTGTGTCCTGGGCCCTGCTCCCACCCTCACCCTCAGGTTTGCAGACCTTGGTACATTCTGACAGTTGGGTAAATATTAAAACAAAAAGGAGACCTCTCAAACAGAGGAGGTCAAGAAATTAAGAGATGTGGCCCCAGCTGGGCCTTTAACCAGTTGTGTCATCCTGGTGGGCCTCAGTTTCCCTGTCTGGAATCCATGACTTCTCAGGTCCCTCTTCTCTGAGCTTCTCTCGGAGTCTCTGTCTCCTAATCAGTCGGCCTTCCCTCTCTTCCCATCATGGAACCTGAACCTGGTGGGGCCTGGAGAGGTGAGTAGGTGACCCAGTGGTCTAAGAAGAAGGCGAGGGCTAACCAGGGGGTGACTGAGGGCAGCTAAGCCAGGTGAGAGTGGCTGCAAAGGTTACAGGCAGCAGGTATCAGGGGACAGGGAGGCCAGTGGAGTCCGGGGAACTGCCCTGGGAGGTGGCAGTGGGGTCTGGCAAGGCTGGGCAGGGTAAATGGTGTTCAGAGGCCGCCTGGATGGCCGACCCCTCTCCCGGATGCCTCTAGGGGCTCAGGGTGGAAGTTGGAAGGGAGTGAAAGCTCCCAGTCCTGTCCACCTCCTCGCTCAGGAAGGGAGAGGAGCCTAGGGGCCGGCTGACAGGGAGGACAGTGGGGGAGGGAGCTGGTGGTGCCAGGCCCCAGGGAGCCAGGGAGCCAAGAGGACTCCCAATGCTGCAGCTTCCTGTGGAGGTGGCCAGGAGGTCGCAGTCTCTGCTTCCCACGTGGGCGCTGCAGGAGCTGTGGGGTCCGAGGGGTGGCCTTGAGGGTCCAGGTCTCCATGGCCCTCTGGGGCCACCCTGGGGCCATGGCAGGAGCTTCTCTGCTCAGAGCTGGGGTGGAGGCCAGCAGGTCACACTCGGCCCTGTCCCCGTGGCCTCGCCCTGCCCTCCCCTCCCCCCTGGTGTGCCAGCCTAGGGTGGTCTGCAGGAGAGGCCCTGCCCCTCCAGGGAGGACTGTGGAGGGGAGAGGGCTCTGCCTGTCCGCTCAGGGTCCCACAGGGGACTGGGGGCAGGAGCCAGAGAATTCTGTTGCTCTGCGAATCCCCAAAGCCTCGGCCCCTGAGGTTTCCTAGAGTGCTGATTGCTTCCTGTACTCCCTGCCAGGCCCGACAGGACAGGAAGTGATAGAGGGAAACGAGAGTGCCACTGTGTGTGCCGCTGGATGTGTGTGAGAGAGAGAGAAGCCGAGTGGGACACTCTGTGTGGGTGACGCTTGGGGGGTGGATGCAGGTGGGGGGAACTGGGTAAAACCAGTTTGTGTGTGTGACTGCATGTGAGAGCAACTGTATGCAACATTGTAACTTTGTAACATTCACGTGTGAGAGAAGCTATGATATTCTCAATGTGTGACTGACACTGCAGGTACATGAGGGAACCTATGAATGATGTTCTTAGTGTGTGACTGACACTGCGTGTGTGTGTGTGTGTGTGTGTGTATGTGTGTGTGTGTGAGGCTGTATGGGGGACCTATGTGTGTGAGGGGCCATCACATGGGGTACGTTTATGAAAGACACCGTCTGCTTGACCAGCGGTGTGAGCTCACACTCGTGTCTGGATGGGATTCCGATGCTCCAGGTGTGTGAGGGACATTGAGATTGTGTGATGCCGTGTGTGTCAGAAGCAGAATGAGTGACACTCTGTGTGACGTATGTTGCTGTGGCATGCCTATGTATGGCGCAGTGTGAACAGCAAATGAGATGACCTTGGGTTTGTAGAAACTCTGATGGTCTGTGTGTGACTACGTATGACACCACGTATGAGAAAAGTTGTCACAATATGGTGTACATGTGTGTGTAAGGGGGAAACCGTTGTGACACGGCGGACTACATCCAGTGCAGCAGGTGTGTGCTGAGAAGCTGTGGCAACAGCTGAGTGTGAAATCAGGCGTGTGGGTGAGACTGAGCACGAGAAAGAAACTCCGCACATGGAGGGACGGTGCTATTTGTGGGGTGTGACTGAGACCGACTCTGTGGGTGGTCACATCTGAGATGGTTTGCGACTGTGGGGCAGTGGAGGTGACATCCTTCAGGACTGTGGCATATATGGTGTGGTTTGCCATGTATGATGAATTTGGGGGACTGTGACCCCAATGCATGTGGTGTCTACGTGGAGGACCACAGAAAGAAAACTGTTGAAAACAAAGAAAGAATGGGACTTCCCTGGTGGTCCAGCAGTTAAGACTCCGCACTTCCAGTGCAGGGGGCACGGGTTCGATCCCTGGTCGGGGAACTAAGATCCCACGTGCCGTCAGCATGGCCAAAAAAAATACAAGGAAAAAAAAAAAACAAAGAAAGAATGTCCTTAATGCCGCTGAAGTGTGCACTTAAAAACGATTAAAATGGTACATTTTTGATTACGTATATTTTATCACAATAAAAAAAGTTAAGAAAAAGAAATAAGGGAGATGCAGGTAACAGTGAATGTGCAGGACAGTGGCTGTGAAAAGGAGTGTGTGCGTTTGATAGAGAGGAGGCGCCCACGGAAAGCCTGTGTGTTTATAGACGACATTGACATTGTGACCTTCCTGAAGGGGCAACTGACTGAGGGACCAGTGGCAGCTCAGTGGGTGATCCAGAGTCCAAGGGGCCCTCTGACATGTTCACTGAGAACTGTGAAACCCAGTTTCACCCCTTGGCTGCATCCCCGCCCCCTCCAGCTTGGATCCCTGGCCTTCCTGGAGTGGGATGAGATGAGGAGACAGGACAGTCTCAGAGTGGGGGTGAAGGGAGGTGTGGGAAGTGGGCCCCTTCTCCCTGCAGGAGGTTTGAGGGCTCTGAGTCTCTTCCCTCCCTCCCTCCCTCCCTCCTACACTGCTGGAAGCAGGGGTGACAGTGAGGATGAGCCTTGGAGAGGGAAGCCTGGGGGGCTACCCTGCCCCATCTGCTCCCCGAGGAGCCCGCGCCCTAGGAGAGGGGGTGGGTGGGTGCAGAGACTGGATTCCCAAATTGGAAGCACATTAATAAGCTGGGGAGGGGTGGGGAGCCCCCCTTCACCTCCCTCCTAGTGGGCTCTGCAAATTGCTTCCTCCTGTAAAAATCTCTACCCTGCTCCAGGGAGGAGGGTACTCCATCTCCAGCCTGGCAGGGTGCGGTCACTTGGCAGGGTCCCTCAGGGGTCCTTGGCCTGCAGGTGGGGGAGGCAGACACCATCCCCATCCCGCCTGCCCTGCTCTCCCATCCCAACCAGAGCACGGCCAGTTCTAGGGTGGGAGCCTCTGGCAGCTGGAGAACAGCTGGCCCGCTGTGGGGGTGGGTGGGGAGGAAGGAGGGAAAAGCAGAGGGGGCGGGGAGGCTCCCTTAGCCCTCATCTACGCCTGCCCCATCCTCGCCCCCCCTGGCTGGTCAGCCCAGCCCAGGTTTGGGGGCAGGGCATTCAGGATGAAACTGCTGATTTCACTAATCTTCCCACACTTCGAGTGATGTTCTCACTCAAAGTGAGAGCACTTTGAGGGCTGAAGTCCTGCAAGAGTGGACAGCTGCTGCCCGCTAGACCCAGCACAGTCACCGGGCTCAGTCCGACCTCTCCGCGGGGCTGGTGCCGGGGGAGGGGTGCGGGGTGCAGACACCTGCCTGGACTTGCCTTTTCTGCATCCCCCACCAGGCAGAAGCTCTGGGGGAGCCCAGGTTTCAAGCCCGTCCCTCCCCCTGCTTGAAAGGCGGTAGAGGGCTGGGTGGTCTGGAGGCTGCGGGGCCCTGGGGGTGAGGGCCTAGGGCCTCTGCAGCAGCCCCTGCGCTGGCCTCCACCCCTGGAGCTGTCCAGCCAGTTATTCCAGCAGGTCTGGCCCCAGGGTGGGGAGTGGGTAGCAAGGTGCCCCTTATCTCCCTCAGGGCCCTGAAGCCTGCTCACCCAGCCTCCTATCTCCTACCCGGCCACCACCCAGAGGCACCTTCTGACCTCAGAAGGCCCTGGGAGAGGGGAAGCGGGTGTGTGCTGGTCAGATTGAGGGTAAAGTTAGAGCGAGAGCACAGGAGGTCCTTGGGCTGTGCAATACCAGGGAGATGGGAGGTCCTCCGAGAGGAGGGCTGGAGAGCAGATGGGCCGGGAGTGGGGATGTCCTGGATGCGGCCCTGTTGTGGTTGACCCCAGCCCTCAGCCCCCAGCAGTGGCTCCCCTGGTCACTCCTTCCCCCTAGGTCTGCCCCAGCCTCTGGGTCTTTCTGTCCGTGGCTCCCGCTCTCTCTCTCTCTCTCTCTCTCTCTCTCTTTCTTTTTCTCTCTCACCACCATCTGGTTTTCCCCTCCCTCACTGCCTGACTGTATCTGAGTTTAGTGATTTACCCCCTTCATTTGTGTGTCTCCATCTCCTCCATCTTGGTCTCTGTCTTTCTGTCTCTGTTGGTCATAGTCACTCTCTCCCTCACTCTCTCCCCACTCCCCCCAATGTCTGTGGATCTCACTCTCTCCAGCACTCTACCTGTTCCGTATGTCTGTCTCTCTCTGGATCTCTGTCTCTGTCTCTCCCTCTGGGTCTCACTCCAAGATCCCCTCTCTGGGTCTCTGTTTTTGTCTCTCACTCTGTGACTGTCCTGTCTCTTTTGTCTGTTTTCTTGTCTGTCTGTCTCCTGCTCTCTTCACCCACCCCCAGACTCGCCCACACCGTGTCCCCCTTCCCCTCCTGTCTATCCCAAGCTCCACCCTCTTTGCCCCTCACTTGGGTCTTTCTCCCCCTTCTCCCATCCCTACTGGTGGTGCAGCCCAGCAACGCAGAGGTTCTAGACACCTGCGCCAGCGTCAACGAGCAGATGGGGGGCTGCCACCCCTGTCAACCCCTCTCTGTAAAGGGCAGATAAGACCCGACGCTGGGCTGGGGCTGCCTTCCCCTGGGGCCTGCCCTCTGACCCCAGGCAGCCCCCTCCACCACGCCTGAGTCCCGCATTGGCCTCAGTCCAGCCCTGCAGCTGGCTGAGGAACCCATAGCCTCCTCCCTGCCCCCCGCCTGAGTCCCAGTGGTTTGGGGTCTAAGGAGAGGAGGGTGGCCCTCTCTCATCTCTGTCCTCATCCCACAGCAGTAACTCTGGGAAGGCCAGAGCAGCCAGTGCAGACTCCTTGCACTGACCTGCTGCTGAGTGATGTGGTAGGACAGAGACCCCAGTTCAGCCCCCAGCGGGGCTCAGCTGCCCGCCTGCCATTGCCCACGGGTGTGCCTCGGTCTGGGGGTACAAATATTCTTATTGGGGTGTCCGCTCGCGCACCCACGCAGCGTACTGCACACACGTGCTCCCGTGCATGACTGTGTGGGGTGGGGGTCACCTGCGGGCCCCTGTGTGGGTGCCTCTCCCCGCAGGGGCGGTCCTGGAAAGTGAGTCTTGCATGTGCCTGTGAGCCAGCGGAAGGGACGGTGGTCCTGCTTCTCTCCTTGACTTGTCCTTGTGGCCGCCCCCTGGGCTCCCCTCCCCCTCACCAGCTGCCAGCAGTCCCAGCCAGGGGCCGCCGCCCCGCCCCCCCAGTCTGTCCCAGCTCCCAAGCACTGCTGTGTTCGCCATATTTGGCCACAGTGCTCCTGCGGGGGGCGGGGCGGGGCTGACATCACCCCGAGAAGGGGGGGCCACTCCCTGGATGAGGGGAGGCGGGCACAGACTTGGGGGAGGCAAGAAAGTTGCTTTGAAAAGTCTGGGGCTGCCAGGGCCCCCCATGCGCCGGGCCCCTGCTGCTCTGAGGGAGGCCTCAGGAAAAGATCTGGGGGGAAATGGGTTGAGGACTCTGTTGGGAGGGGTCTTAGCTCATTGTAGTCCCTCTTCTGCCTCCCCTCTAACGCCCGCCTGTGGCACTGTCAGACTTGGGGCATGGGGGTGGGGCGGTGGCTTGCCTCCCAGCTAGCTCAGTATAGGCGCCGCTGTGTCCCCCGGCATCCCACCCCTCCCCCCGACTCTTATTACAAGAACTTGCCCTCAAGGGGTTGAGGAGGGGATGGGGATGAGGATACAGCTTGCCGGGGTGAGTAGAGGGGTGTGGCCCCTCTGACCCGTCAGGAGCATGGCTTCCTCTCTCCCTGGCTGCCCGCTGGTGTGGTGGTCTTGGAGGCCTCACAAGGAAGGGTTACAGTGGTCTGGGGGTCCTTGAAGTTGCTCCAGCCACCTGTGCTGAGGGGGACCCTGTGGTCTGGACCCCACTGGGCATTCTCAGGTGGTTGCCATGACAGCTGGGCCTCCTTCCCCTCTGCAGATGGTGGGGCTTCTTACCTTGGTTAAGAGACTGAAGCTAGATTGCCTGTGTTCAGAACCCAGCTTTAGCACTTACTAGCTGTGTGTCCTTGGGCAAATTGCTTAACCTCTCTGTTCTTTGGTTTCCTCATCTGTAAAGTATAAGTAATAGTAGTATCTACCTCATAGGTGATTGTGAGGATTAAATGAGTCAATGTGTGTAAAGTCCCAGACTAGTGCCTGCCATATGCAGGTGCTGTCATTCGTAGTAAAGTTAAATGTAAACTCTATATCCATCTGACATTCAGGCCCCCAGGCCCTCCCCATCCCATGCCACTAGCAACTACCTTCAAGCCTTCCAAAGCGAAGAGGTGGCCCCCACAGGGAAAATCCCCACCCATTTGGCAAGACCTGGATTCTTGTTTGAGGGGAAAGAAGTCTCTTCCCCAGCTTCTGATGGGGTCTCCCACTCTCCACCCTGCTCCCCCCTTTCCCTACAACCCTGAGCAAAGTCCTGGGGTCTAGCCATCTGGGGCTCTGGGGCTCCCAGGACCCTGATACACATTGGACATGTGGTTCTGAGGCTGAAGGGGGCCGGGGGGTGAGCCTTAGGGCTGTGTGTGTTGGGGGACTGTCTGGGTGTGATCTACTTTAATAACCCAGCCTGGCCTGTGCAGGGAACTCAGAGTTTACAGAGCCCTGACCCATCCACCATGTGGGCCAGGGCAGGGGCCAGTGTGTGGGTGGTTTATGGGCTGCTGTGGGGCCGGGAGGTGCAGGAACAGGAAGTGGGATGGAGGAGTGGGTGGGGTTGAGCAAGGCTGTCAGCCAGGCACCTTCTCAGCTGCTCCCTTACCAGCCAGTGTCGCTCCCGTCTCATGATTCCTGGGGCAGTTCCTGCCCTGAGTTTAGGTTCCTTGGCAGGGTTCTCATGAGTTATCTTTTGAGGAAGGCAAAACTGTACCCTTCCTGGGTCTGGGACCCTCCTCAGGCCACAGCGGGTCCTTGGCAGGACTGCACTGATGCTGGGGGGAGAATGAGGGGTGGGGGGGGGTCCCTGGTTGGGGATCCTGATGACAAGGAGGAAGAGATGGCAGAGCGAGAGCCAAGGAGCCCCTCTGAGAGCCGCAGAAGCACTGGGCCCTGCCCCTCGTGGTCCTCCTCTCCGCCCATCATGGTGCCTTTGGCAGCTGCATGGCCTTGTGAGCCTGTTTTCCTCATCTGAATAATGGGCATCACTCCTTGCCCTCCCTGCCTTAGTTTTGAGGATTGAATGAATATGAAAGTACTTTTTCCCCACAAAAGTACTGTGTAGGTATAAGGCATTGTTATTGTTGCTATTGATCACCACCAGGCATCGTGGTTGGCACTTTGTCTGATCTCATTTCATTTTAACTCTCACAACCTCAAAGGAGACCTTTCCTTCGTTTTACAGGACTGAGGCTCAGAGAGGTGAAGTAACTCATCCAAGGTCACACAGCACTGACTAAATATAACCTCTGGTCGCCTCCACCCCACCCTGGAGTACCTGCCCCGGGGGTGGAGATTGCTGTGGTCTGGGAGGACCCTGCCCTAACCCCTCTGTGGTCTGGGAGGACCCTGCCCTAACCCCTCTGCGTCTGCCCCCCAGGCTCAGGCTGCCCAGTGGGCTCAGGCCCAGAGCCCAGAGCCCAGAGCAACCAGCACAATAGCGTCCAACAGCTGGAATGCCAGCAGCAGCCCCGGGGAGGCCCGGGAGGATGGGCCCGAGGGCCTGGACAAGGGGCTGGACAACGATGCGGAGGGTGTGTGGAGCCCGGACATCGAACAGAGCTTCCAGGAGGCCCTGGCCATCTACCCACCCTGCGGCCGTCGCAAGATCATCCTGTCGGATGAGGGCAAGATGTACGGTGCGTGTGGGGAGGCACAGGGACCCTGGACTGGACTTGGGGAGGCGGTCCAGCCCTCCTCACCCCTCCCCCTGCTCTCTGCCCCCTCACCCAACCGGTTTGGCGAAGTCCTGGAGGCCGCCAGCCCTGAGGGCGGGCGGGTCTGGGCGTGCAAGCCTGTGTGTCTGGATCCTCCTCATAAACAGGCCAGGCTTGCCCCCTCCACCAGAGCGCAGCCCACACGCGACACCACCCCCGCCCCCGCCCCCACCCCCGACTGCCCCTCCTCTCCTCGCCCCGGCCAGCCTGGAGGTTTCGGGGTGACTCAGTGGGCCCGGGAAACTGGGTCAGTCCGGTGTGTTCCAGGCTGGGCCCAGGAGAGGGTCCCTCTCCTGGGAGGACATGGGGGAGCCTGAGGGGTGAGACCTGGGGTGGGATCCCAGCAGAGAGCAGTGTTTCCCACTGGCGAGTTCCCTCCAGAGAACGGGGGTCGTGGAGAGGGGGCTGCAGAGTGGTGGGAGGCCCACACTGTGACAGGGCTTGCGTGGGGAAGGGCGCTGGAGAGACAAGGGGGGACAAGGGGACTCCCTCACTCCTCACACCCCCTCCCAAGTCTGCTGCTCTCCTGGCCCCTCTCTTTGCCACCTTGCCCACCTCCCGCCTCCAGAAGGGAGCATCCACCCTGGTCCATCCCTGAGAGGGCTCTCCCAGGGCTGCATTTTTGGGATAACTCAACCCTTTGGGGCCTGACTCCTTGCCAGCTCCCTCCAACCCGCCCCGACAGCCTATGGCTGGGTGAGGCAGGCCCTCAGCCTGCCCCCTCCCAGTGTCCAGCACCGTGGCGGGTGCAGGAGGGAGACAGCTGGGCTGCCCCGTGTCCCCTGCCCCACCGCCGTGCCACGCCCACCCCCAGCCCCAGAGCCCCACTCATGGGGCAGGCAGATGTTCCAGGGCGCCTTCCATAGGGCGGGGGCCGCCTGCCCCCACTGCTCCCTCCCAGATGGCTGGGGCAGCCCCACAGGGTATTTTTAGACAGGGCGGAGGGAGTGGGGTGGAGAGGGGCAGGCAGGAAGGGAGGAGCAGTGGGGCCAGTTCTGTCATGGAAGAGGAATTTGGAGAATGCGGTCCTTCTGGGGAGGCTATGGGGTTGGGGGGCAGGGGGCCTGAATTTGGGGGTAAGAAGTATACACGCTGAGGATGCTGACACATGCTTCACCGTGCGTCCCAAGCACCCCCCTTTACAGGGCCATGGCCCCTGGATGCCGGCCACCCTCTGGGCCCCCAGAGGGTCCCTGGTGCTGAGCAGAGCCCCCACCCCAAGTCTGACGGGCTGCACTGGGAGGGACAGACACTAGTAACCAGTGACATGGGGGTGACAGGTTCAAGGACACGGTGACGTGCTCAGTGACACATCTTGACCCAGGCTGTCAGTGTAGGAGATGTGTTGGAGACCATCTGGTCCTTCCTGCCCATTTCACCAGAGAAGGGCAGGGACTTGTCCAGGGCCTCCCGGTGGCAAGGACAGCTAGGACAGGAACCCAGGCCAGAGTTCTTACAGACGCACAGAGGGACGCGTGCCCAGACATCTCTCTCTCTCTCTCTCTCTCTCTCTCTCTCTCTCTCTCTCTCTCTCTCTGTCTCACACAAACACACACACACACACGCACACACACACACACACACACGCGAGCCCTTACCCTCGGAGGTTTGGAGCTGGTGACAGCATGGAGAGGAAGGAAGCACTGCCGGGGGCTGGGATGAGGGGCCCAGCTGTCCTGCAGCCCTTCGGCCACACCTGCCCCTGTCTGTCTCGAAGGGAAACCTGTCAGGCCGCCTGACATTGTTCCACCTCCTGCTCTGCTGCCCCTCCCCCAACAGCAGCCCCCCAGGTCCTGGAGGCGGTGGGGGGAGCTCTGGGTCTTCCCCACCATCCTTCACCCACCCCGCTTGTGCCCCTTAGGTGGGGTGGAGCGAAGAGAGTGGGGAGAGAAAACAAGAGCAGCGTGTGTGGGAGGGGCCTGGTGTATTTCCAGCTGGTGGGGGGGTCTCCAGCCACCAGGGGTCCCCTTTGACCACTCCCCATTTTTTCCTGTCACCCCAATCTAGGCCGAAATGAGTTGATTGCACGGTATATTAAATTGAGGACGGGAAAGACTCGGACAAGAAAACAGGTAAAAGATGATTTACGCTGCGGCCCCTCTGCCCACACACACTCTCTCCCCTGCCTCTGTCAGCCCCTTCCAGGCCGAGCTGTCCCATTGCCCTGCCCACCTCCTCAGAGCCACCCCCTCGCCCAGCGCACTTCCCTAGTTCCCTGACCGGGGATCGAACCCATGCCACCTGCATTGGGAGTGAGGAGTCTTAACCACTGCACCGCCAGGGAAGTCCCCACTGTCCTTTCTGACCCCCCTCCCAGACCTTTCATCCAGCGACCACAGATACGCCCCAGTGGGCAACTGTGGCAGCTGCATGTCACTGCCCTGAGTGGCTCACTGACCAGTCAGGGAGACAGACAGTTGGACAGGTGAGGGCAGAGCAAGGCAGCATGGCTGAGGTCAGAGCATGTACTGTCAGACAAGCATTGAACCCGGACCAGGGAGGGGAAGGGAGGAGGGAGGGCTAGGAAGGCTTCCTGGAGGAGATGACACTCAAGATGTATTTTTAAGAAGGAAGAGGATTTAGCCAGGCAGGAAAAAGGGAGAGGATTCTTCCAGGCTGAGGAAGTTGACTATACAAATAGTAATTGTAAGCCCATTCAGAGCTGACTTTGTATTAATTTATTTAGTCCTCATAGCAACCTTATGAAGTAGGTACAGTAATTATCTCCATTTTACAGGTGAGAAAACCGAGGCACAGGGAAGTTAAGTAACTTCCTAAGGTCACTCCGCGGGTAGGTGGTGGATCCAGGATTCAACCCACTGGGCAGGAAAGAGGCTTCCGTTAGCAGTGTGGTGTGTGGAGGGAGGGGTGGGAGGAGCTGAGGGCTGTGAGAGATTGAGCTGGAGGCCGGAGGGACAGGTTTCCCTGGGGGCAGCTGGGGGCCATGGAAGGGAATAGATCAGGGAGTGGCGCGTGGCATCTGTCAAGGCATCTTGTCTCCGGAACACCCAAGGCAGTGGATAGAGAGGACCAGGCCAAGGCAGGGACTTAGGTCAGCAGCGGTGGCCTGGGCAGCGGCAATGGTGAGGGTAGTGGTGGTAGGGACGGAAGAAACTGGTGATTTGGGAGACGACTGGGTGGCGGGAGAGAGGCAGGCTCTAGGCAGGGACCTGGAGAACCGAGGCCAGCTCTGGCCCTCAGCCCCCCAAACCTCCCTCTCTGGATGGGGTTTGGGCCTTGCACCCACCCCCGAGATCCTCACTGTCTCAAAGGAAGGTTCTGGGTCCACCCACCCAGTGCGGAAGTAGAAACGCTCCCTCATTGTTCAGGCCTTTATTAACCACTCTCCCTGGGCCAGCTCATGTTGTACAGCATTTATTCACTTAGCAAATCATTGAGCTACTACTATGTTCTCGGCACTAGGGATCCGGCGAGGAACTGGACAGACAAGGGCCCAGTTCCCTGGAGCCTGGGGCCACAGGAGGAATACTGGCTGATCAGCCCCTGGGTTCAAATACCTTGCTCCTATACCTGCGGGGAGGGGATGCCTCATCTCCAGCCTCTGTTCCTCAACCATTCAATAGCCGATATGTAGAACAGAGTGTATTTGTATAAGAATGTGCCGCTGCTGTTGCTATTATTATTACTGTAGTTGTAAACAGAAAGCCATCCCAGGCACTGGAGGAGGACACTGTCCCAGCGTGTCCTGCTTCACCCAAAAGACATGTTCGTAGGAATCTGTTTGTCAGAGCTGAAAGGGGCCCAGGGATCTCTAAGCGAGGCCCAGGGAGGGTAGCAGAGCCTCTTAATTCTGGGTCCAGCATCATACCTGCTCCTGGCCAGGTATCCCGAGAAGGCTTGGCTGTACGTTAACATTTTACAAACGAGCTGTCGGCAAGCTCAGGATTTTAAAAACCTCTGGCCTTTGTCATTTTGCAAGGGTGGCACTCCTCTAACTTTATTCTGTAGTAGAACTCTGATGTCTAATATCTCCTTAAAGGGGGTTCCTTCCTATGGTTGTGAGAACAAGGCATGTCTTTATGTGTCGCAAAGAGCAACCCGCTGACATGCAAGGTTTTTTGGTTGTTTTCATTTTACTCTCTGTTGAAAAAAAATGCAGTTTTCATTTTTTTTTACAGCTACGTACAGCAATTAGTAGCAAGTACAATGCCTCCCTATTGAAAACACAGCTAAATATTACATTAAGATTAAGTCCCATGTGACTTTCAGCTGTCACAGAGTTGACCATTTGGAGACAGTCTTCTGGGCTAAGGGTATATTGGTGGTGGCCAAGTGGGCTGTGGAGTCAGGCCACCTGGGTTCATCTGTGTGACCTTGGATAAGTTGCTTAACCTCTCTGTGCTTTGGTTTCATCATCTGTAAACTGGGAATAATATTAGTACCGACTTCTTAGCATTGCTGTAAAGGTCAGAGGAGTTGGTACACGTAAAGTGCTGGGAACAATAGTAGCTGTGCTCGGTAAACGTCAGTTATTGTCATGACATGAAGTGATCGGGAATCTTGCCAGACATAGGTCTGAATCCTAGGCACCATGAGATGGCATGAGAAGCACCTGCCTAGGTTCTAACCAAGTAGCAGGGGGCTGCCTAGCATCGTGTACATAGTAACTTTTAGTCCATGATTAAAAAGAAAAGAAACTGTTTCTTTATGGAGATAAAAACAACTTGCAAAGAAAGCCAACTGCAATTGCTGATAATGAAAGTGTGAAGCAGCTTAGAGGATCCACCTGTTCCCTCGCGCTTGTTTCATGGGGAAAACAGTGACACTTAGGTTCTTTGAGGCTGTGGGCCAGATCCTTGACAAAGCCAAGGTCTGTTGTGCCAGCCCAGGGCGCACACATCCAGACCGTGACTAGCTCAGGTTTGCCAGGAGAGGGAGGCTTCAGGGAGGAGGAGCTGGAGAAGAAATGCAGTTAAAAGCACATACTGTGTACACAGAGATAGTGTACACTGCCATGTATTAGTCCGAGGAGAAGGAATGTGTACTGGGGGAGGAAGCTGCATGAACAAAGCAGGAGTCAGACCAGGCCAGGTTTCATAGGCCAGCAAGCTGGTGGGTTTCTCAGGAGGACTTAGGCAGTGGTACAGGGGAGACCTTTTGTAAAGGATTTTAGGCTTGATGTATAATCTGGTGGCCAGCAGGAGCATTATGGCCGTGGCTAGCCTCTGTGATGCCAATTAGAAAAAAAAGTGTCTCCTCTGAGGATACCAGTGAGAAAAAGTCACCCCTTTTTGGAAGAATACAAAGATGCTCTTCCTCTGTTTTTTACCAGTCATCTTTTATTGGGTGTTAATTCTCAATTAGGATATGAAAGGATTCAGGGCTGCTGGGCAAAGGTCAGGAATGCAGAGTGTGCCCTTCACACTGAATGCAGAGTGTGCCCTTCACACCGGGACCTCTTCAATGGTACTTGCGTGGCCGCTTGTGTTTGAACTCCTTGTAAGAACAGCGGTAGTTGAAAAGCATGTAAGCTGCCAGCACCATAGAAAGCCCAGCGAAGCTCCCTTTCTTTACACTGACATACTTATTGTAATACTGGTAGTAACCTCTTTGAAATGCTCCAGCAATGCCTTTAGGGGTGAGATACTGCATCAGTATCCAGCTTGGCAGCTCCCCTATTTTGACATCCAGGAGCTTCTCTTCCTTCAGTGGTATGACTGATGCCATCTTGGATTCCTGGGTCTCTCTTCCTCCACTTTAGATGCAGCCGTGCACCAGGGCACATAGCTTGGCCAGCAGAGCTTGGGCTGGATTTTAGCCCTCACTGGGCCAGGTGCTCTTAGGCAGTGAACAATCTGTACAACTGTACATGGTGGTCCTGAAAGCCACGGTAGGCTCTTGATCAAGACAGGGCCAAAAGAGAGCAGAATTGGCAGGGCCAAGGTGTGTCTGCCCACAGGGGCCCCACGGTTGCCCCTCTTACATTTGGTCCCAGAGATGAGGGCTGGGATGCTCCTTGCCCGTGGCCACCCTGTGCTATGCCTCCTCACTGTCTGTGTTTTCCTCTCTGGCTGGGCGCGGGGCGGCCCCTAGGTGTCCAGCCACATACAGGTTCTAGCTCGGAAGAAGGTGCGGGAGTACCAGGTTGGCATCAAGGTACGTTGGGCGCCTGACTGGGGCCTCCAGCCCTTCCTCAGCCTCTCACTCACGGCGCCTCTACCACTTTCTCTGCACAGCTCAGGCCTCTGCCTTGGCTGGCTCTCTGGCCCCACTGTGCCTCTTTTCTGGCTGAAACTCTGTTCTTGCCTCTCCTGTTCTTTCTGTTCTTTTTCTCTTTCTCTCTCTCTCTCTCTCTCTCTCTCTCTCTACAGGTCTCTAGCCACTTGCAGGTTCTAGCCAGGCGGAAATCTCGGGAGATTCAGTCCAAGCTGAAGGTATGGGGTCCCCTGCCACTTGGCCTGGCCCTGTCCAGGCCTGATGCTGCTCTCTGACCCCAGCCTGGGACAGGGAGGAGCTCCCTGAGGAGCTATGGGGGGCAGCAGGGGGGTCTCAGAAAGACAAGCAGCAGAAGAAGCCCATTTGCCACTTCAGGCTACACAGGGCCAGAGCCCCTGGAGAGTAAGCAGGAACCCAAGGGGACAGTCAGCCCTACAGTGAGGGAGAGGAAGACCACCTGGGGGCCACTAAGGCCCACCTCTCTTCTTCTCCATTTTCCTTTTCTCCTTCCTCCTAACTGCTGCTTGCTAATTGCATGGGGACTCCAGGTGGGCAGGGAGGAGACACTGGTGGGGACTGGCGGGCATGGCCATTCCTTGTCTTGGACGCTCAATCCTGGCTGCTCTGTGGCTGAGGATCTCAGAGCCTTGGGTTCATGGCCCCGGCCCAGGTCAAGACCCCTGTAGGCTGCATCTTCTTCTCCCTGCCCACGACTGCCCAGCAGACTGGGCCTCCCGCCCCAGTCCCCACACCTATAGCACAGTACATGTGGACAGACCCAAGGGGCCCCAGCTTGGTCCACCATCTAGATCTCCAGCCCCTCCGCCCTCATCCTACCCTTTCCAGGGCACGCACTCCCTCTAGGTGGCAGTGGGCCTGGGGGAGGGTCCACAGCTACCTCTGAGCTTCCCTGCACTCCTCAGGAGCTGAGAGCCAGGTGGGCATTGAGAGGATGGTGAAATGACATGTCCCCCCACCCCATCTGGCCCTCCTCTGTGTCTCTTCTAATCCATTCTCTTTCTCTTCCACAGGCCATGAACCTGGTAAGTAGCACTGCCCCTCCCCAGGGGGTGGGGGGCAATGGAGGGGAGAGCACCTAATATAGGATTTTCAAATTATGGATTGTGAAATCAATGTAATAGGCTTGCAAACAGCATTTTTTAAAAAATGCATTATAGGGACTTCCCTGATGGTCCAGTGGTAAAGAATCTGCCTTACAATGCAGGGGACATGGGTTCGATCCATGGTCAGGGAACTAAGATCCCACATGCCACGGGGCAACTAAGCCCACGTGCCACAACTACTGAGCTCGCACGCCTCAACTAGAGAGCCCGCGTGCCACAAATTACAGAGCCCGCGTGCTCTGGAGCCCGCACATCACAACTACAGAGCGCACATGCTCTGGAGCCCATGCACCACAACTAAAGAAGAGAAAACCTGCGCGCCACAACTAGAGAGAAGCCTGTGTGCCGCAACTAAAGACCTGACGCGGCCAAAAATAAATAAATAATAAATCTTTTAAGAAATGGATTATAGTGGTTCTCAAACTTTCACATGCATGAGAATCACCTGGAGGGCTTACGAAGCCAGATTTCTCGGCCTCACCCTCAGAGTTTCAGATTCAGTAGGTCTGGGCTAGGGCCTGAGAATTTGATTTCTAACAAGCTTCCAGGTGATGCTGGTGCTGCTGGTCCGTGGACCATACTTTGAGAACCACTGATGCAATAGAAAATATGAGAGCGCGTGACACACAAAATAAGCAAACTAAGGAGAACTGTTTTGGCTTATACTGGGTTATGGGGTAAAATAATTTCTTATTGTGGATTATGATCAGAGGGGTGATGTACACAGGAGACGACCTGGGGGGAGGCCCCTGAGGCAAGCCCCTGTCTTGTCTCTGGCCTGGCCTGGGGCTCACAAGGCTCCTCCCCTCCTCAGGACCAGGTCTCCAAGGACAAAGCCCTCCAGAGCATGGCGTCCATGTCCTCTGCCCAGATTGTCTCAGCCAGCGTCCTACAGAACAAGTTCAGCCCACCCTCCCCTCTGCCCCAGGCCGTCTTCTCCACTTCCTCTCGGGTACAGGGGTCCTGGGAAGTGGGACTGGGGTGAGGGAGTGCCTTTAGGGTGGGCCGGGGTGGGGGTCCTGGATACTGAGAGGCCCTGGGCTTCTTCCCATCTCTGCAGTTCTGGAGCAGCCCCCCTCTCCTGGGACAGCAGCCTGGACCCTCTCAGGAGTGAGTATGGTGGCACTTCCTCCCCACACCCTCTTCTTTCCCCTGGCAGCCACGCTGGACTTCCCCTCCCATCTGGGTTCCAGCAACAGCTGAGCAAAGTCTTTGTTCAAAATAGAGGGTTGGAGAGTGCCAGTTACGAGAGCTAATGCATCTGTCTGTTCATTCATGTGTTTGTTCATTCATCAACCACTTGTCATCCATCTTACAATTATTTTTCACTCAGTTAATCTCTGAGTCAGTCTTTCATTCAACAAGTCAGGTAGTCAAGTATTCTCAGCTCCTTCAACCCTTAGATGACTTTCTTCCTAAGGCACGCCCTCAGTTTAATGAACAGCTCTGCAGGGTGGGTTTGAAATGCTGCATTAAATGTGCACATCAGTTGTGAGATGCAGCCAGACTTCATAAAGTTAAAACGTGAAGAAAACAAAAAGCTTGTGAGTTAGCTGGTCAGCATGCATTTCTGGGCCTCCACAGGAAGGCCTGGTGGCTTCCTATGTGGGGTCCCAGATGAGACCCAAGTGACTGGGCCAGGCGGAAGGTGGGGAAGGGGGTGACCCTCTAACCAGCCCATGCTCCTGTCTGCAGCATCAAGCCCTTTGCACAGCCAGCCTACCCCGTCCAGCCACCCCTGCCACCGACGCTCAGCAGTAAGTTCCCTGCACAAGGTAGCCACCACCTCTCCCTCCCTCAGCAGCTGCACCTCCGCTCAGAAGAGCTGGGGCCAGAGTCGTGTGTGTGCACATGTGCGTGTGTGCGTGTGTGTGTGAGTGTGTGTGTGCGCGCGTGGGCTGGGAGGGAGGAGTGGCTGGCATCTGTAGGGGATTGGGACAGGCCAGGAATAGCCCCCTTACCTTTCACAATGTTGCTTCCAGAACTCTGCTACAAGTACACACCACTAAAGGTGTTAAATTGATATGTGTATGTATATATAATTCCTTCAAGGGAAATACACCAAAATCTTCAGAGTTTTACTTTCGCTAGGCGTTAAGATTCTGGGTAATTTTTATTTTTACGTTTTTCACTTGTCTATATTTTCTGTTTGGACACACATTAATAGTGACATGAGGGAAAATCCACTGATGTACACTGTTAGGGCCACCATACACGGTGCTGCAGGCTGTGCACTGCACAAGGACACCTGGCAGGGGAGTCAAAATCCAGGCCGTGTTCCCGTCCAAAAGGGGCACCATTCTCCAGCTTGCACACAGGCTCTGTGCGGGGGTGGGGGGCGGCTCTGTGTGTAGCCGCACACCCGCCCGTGCAGACGAGGGTCCGTCTCCTCCTCCCAGGTTATGAGCCCCTGGCCCCACTCCCCTCAGCTGCTGCCTCTGTGCCCGTGTGGCAGGACCGCACCATCGCCTCCTCCCGGCTGCGGCTCCTGGAATATTCCGCCTTCATGGAGGTGCAGCGCGACCCTGACACGGTAACGTAGGGGGTGGGGCAGGGTCTGTGCGGTCCAGGGTCACGGGGTTGGGAGGCCATAGGCCAGGTCTGTTCCCTTGCAGCCCCCTGCTCCCCCTGGGCCTGCACACTCTCGAGCTCTCCTGACCCTGTACTGGGCCCTCCCCACAGTACAGCAAACACCTGTTTGTGCACATCGGCCAGACGAACCCCGCCTTCTCAGACCCGCCCCTGGAGGCGGTGGATGTGCGTCAGATCTACGACAAGTTTCCCGAGAAGAAGGGTGGCCTGAAGGAGCTCTATGAGAAGGGGCCCCCTAACGCCTTCTTCCTCGTCAAGTTCTGGGTGAGCTGCCCTGGTCCCTCTCTGCTCCCAAGGGTCCCCTCAGATGTGCGGTGCACCCAGGCCTACCCTACCGACCGCCACTCCCCGGGCCTGTGGGCACTGTGCGGGCTGTGCCCCCAGCCCCAGGGCGGGACGCCTCCCTGGGCCTCGCGCAGCACCTTAGGCCGCCCCGCCCCCTCCTCCAGGCCGACCTCAACAGCACCATCCAGGAGGGCCCTGGCGCCTTCTATGGGGTCAGCTCCCAGTACAGCTCGGCCGACAGCATGACTATCAGCGTCTCCACCAAGGTGTGCTCCTTTGGCAAGCAGGTGGTGGAGAAGGTGGAGGTGAGTGGGGGCCCGGGGGGCGGGGCGGGGGCGGGGGGCGGGCCAGCCGAGCGACGCCTGACCCCAGCTTCCGCAGACCGAGTACGCCAGGCTGGAGAATGGGCGCTTCGTGTACCGCATCCACCGCTCGCCCATGTGCGAGTACATGATCAACTTCATCCACAAGCTCAAGCACCTGCCCGAAAAGTATATGATGAACAGCGTCCTGGAGAACTTCACCATCCTGCAGGTGTGGAGGTGGCGGGGGGGAGAGGGCGGCATGGGGGTCATGGGAGCACCCCAGGCACAGGGGCCTCGAAGCAGGGGTGGCCAGACCCATTCCTCAGAGGAGGAGACCGAGCCCCAGAAAGGAGAAGGCTCTGCTCAGCCCGCACGCCCCATGGCCCTGTGCCGCCTGACCTCCCGCATCTTCCTACCCGGCCCCCAGGTGGTCACGAGCCGGGACTCCCAGGAGACCTTGCTCGTCATTGCTTTCGTCTTTGAAGTCTCCACCAGCGAGCACGGGGCCCAGCACCACGTCTACAAACTTGTCAAAGACTAGGGTGCCCTCCGCCCCCACCACCACAATCCAGGACGAGCATCTTCTCCACACACCTGCCTGGCACCCCTAGGGGTCCAGGACTGAGGACTCATCCACCCGCCAGGCCTCAGGCCCAGGACCCAGGAGGCCTCCCCATCTACCCTGCACACACACTCCCTGCCACTGTTCTGCGCTTTAACTGAGGGAGAAGAGAGGAGGGCTCAGCGGCGGTGATGCGGACCACCGTACCCAGCTCTGCACAGCCTCGAAAGACTGGGAGGACACCTTCGAGCTCAGGCACGCGTGGCCGCTGGCCCCTCGGGACTGTGACGGGCGGGTGAGGGCAGAATGGAGACCAAGGGAACCGGAGCGCGGAGGCCCCAGAAGGGGAGTGTCGAGTTGGGGTCAAGTTGAGAAGAAGAGAGAGGAGCCCACACTTTCTGTGCTCCTGCTGTGTGCCAGGCCTCGTGCAGGCCCCCAAGTGCCTTGTGCCATCCTCAGACCCTGCAGGGCAAGCGTGGGACTCGGTATCTCAGTGGAGGGACCTGTGGGAGGGGTGGGTGGAGTTGGAGTCCTCGCCTGGCGCTGCCTGTCTCCTAGAGCCCAGGTTTATGCTACCTCCCTGGAGTGGGGGCAGGTCTGCACTGAGAGGCCAGCTGGCTGGATTGGGGGCCCGAACAGACCACCTCCTTCCAGAGCACGGGGGGCTCCTGTGCGGCCCTCAGAGCTGCCTGACCCGGGTCCGGTCCCGAGCCACCCAGCAGCCTCCCGATGGGCGAAGGCTTCCAGGGGCAGGCCCGGGCCTGAAGCAGGCTGGTGGGTCAGGTGGGAGGATGGAGTCCCAGCCCCTGGGCAGGCCACTGGCCCAGGGACAAGGGGTAGCGGAAGAGTTTGGCATTTTCTCTTGCCTAAGATTTGCGTCTGGTGGTGAACCCTCGGGGGGCACCTGTCCCTTCTGTCTTCCCCACGTCAGTCTCTCTGGCCTGGAGCAGCTACCCACACCCAGTCCTGGGACTGAAGGTTAACCCTTCCCGGGCAGCCCCTTGTCAACACCCAGGCTCCTCCGCCCCCAGCCCCGTCCTCCCGCTGCCTGTGGGTATTTATGAGTTTCGTATGAAGTACTGTGCCCCTTCCTCCCCGCGCCCGGCCGCCCCTGAGCTTCCTGAAGGTCCTCACAGTTTGCATATCGCTCAGGCCACCTCCAAACCCAACCTAGGTTTTATAATGTATATTATATATTTGTTGTGTATTTTTTAAATCCAGCTGTGATGGGTTATATCATAAATGTGGCGCAAGGCTGGCGCAGGGGCCCTCAAGGCCCAGCTCCTGCTTTAAAAAAAAAAATTAAAGTTATTTGTTTGTGGGTTAGTCGTGTGACCAGTTGTGTGCCAGACCTCTGGGTTTGGACAGCTTCGGGTGGGCACTCCTCGTGGGTCAGGTCCTGGTGTGTCACCCCACCCCACCCCGTCTCTGCTGGGGGGCCCCAAGCGCTACCCACACTCAAAATAGACAGGATTTGGGAATTCCCTGGTGGTCCAGTGGTTAGGACTCCGCGCTTTCACTGCCGGGGGCCCGGGTTGGATCCCTGGTCGGGGAACTAAGATCCCGTAAGCTGAGCAGCGCAGCACGGCCAAAAAAAAAGAAAAAGAAAATAGGATTCAAGGGTCTTGTGAAAGCTTTGCCAACTCCAACCTTTCTCCCACCCCTCCTGCCGTGAGTTGAGCACTGAAGTGTGGCCAGCACTGGCCTGAGCCTTATGTTGCCTTGTCTCTTTAAGTGAAGTGACTTGCCCCAGGTGACTTCAATACTGAGATGGGCCCCCTGTTAAATCCCCACAGTCCACAGTGGCTACTACTGGTTCTCACCGCCCCATCCTCACTCCACACATGAGGAAACAGCCTCAAGGAGGTGAGTGCTCCCGAAGTGGATGGCTGCTAGTGGGGGCGGGGTGGGGCGGGGCAGGGGGCGGGGGAAGCTGGACCCCAACCTGCCCCTGTCTGCCTGGGAAAACCTCTCCCCTCTGAGCTGTCCTGTGCTCACACGGCCGGGACCACAGAGTAGAGGGTGGGGGACGGTGACCTCAGTGGACATGGGTTGTTAATCAGAAATTCAAATTTAACTGGGCATCCTGTATTTTCATTTGCTGAATCTGGCAACCCTACTCTAGAATCTTGTCTTCTAGATCAGTCTGGTCCAACCTCCAATTTTGCAGATGGGGAAACAGAAGAGGTTAAATGCTCTTCTCACTCAGCTGTCAGTGGTAACACCAGGATTTGAACCTGGTCTTCTGACTTTAAGCTCAGGCACTTGGTATACTATTAAATAATCAGGCGGCCTTTTGTCTTGGTCCACTGCATTGGAGGGACCCAAGACTGTTGCTTGCAGGATGGGGAGCGTGCCTGGAGCCCCAACCAGGTGGGAGGGGGTCCTGGAGATAGAAATGGTTTATGAAAGACCCACCATGTGCTCGGCCTAGGGCTGGATGCAAAATCCAGTCTCTACTAATAGGTGATTGTATCTGTTGGGTGCTTGAATCATCATCACGTGGGTTGCCTTCATGCTCCTGGAGTAAACAGCCTCCAGGTGATTTCTATTAGAATAATGTAGGTCTCAGGCAGAAATATCAAGAAGTGAAATATGGCTGGCCTCCTCACTTGCCACCCCCCACCCCCATATACGAATGTAACAGATACAGGGGCACAGGGGCGGGTGATAACTACATAGTTTTGAGGTCTCAAAATAGGGAAGGAACCAGGATAAGAAGGTGGGTCTCGTGAGCCCAAAGCTCAGGGCTCTCTCCTGGAAGTGGCTCTCCCTGACCAGGGTTCTGTGGAAAGCTGTAAGAAAAGGCCAAGAAAGCAGGGGCCCAAAGAAGAGGCCGGTAGTTAGTTCTCTTTCCTGCCCCTCTTGTTTCTGATGTCCCTAGGGAAGATGGAGGCGGGCCATCATTTTGCCAATTCCACGGTCAAAGCCTGAGCAGTCCTGGGGTTTCATGGGGGCTCCTTATTTCCTTCTAGTACAAATGCTGGAGAACTGGGGCTTCCCAGATATCTGAACCCTGAATTCTAACTCAGATGCACACTAAGCTTTAGTCTAAAGTCTAAAATCATCTTAGAGGCTGGGATTTAAGATAGCTCAACCCTCATTTATAATCGAATCAGTCTGCCACCACACGTGTTCTCCGTTGTTTGCTTTGCTTTCCCATTCTGCCTCCTGCTTTTTCCTTTCGTCTCTATCATGGCCACGGGCCTCTGGAGCGCAGGCACCACGGCTCTAAACAGCTTCTGGGCAGGCCAGCAGAAGGTAGTGAGTCATATTGGTTTAATAGAGTTGTTAGTTTTTAAGTCCTCCTACCCCAATACATAAGGCATAGATTTATAAAGTGGAGTGGGTTTAATTTTTAAATTCAGGTGATGCAAATCAATAACCCAGTAAGACTCAAGTTCCCAAGTATTTCTAAAACATTCCCATAGTTTCCAAAACTATTTTTAAGGATTTCAATCCTTGGCTTTTTTCAAACAGGAGGGTGTGACTGATTCTGAAGGCACCTTGTTCTCCCCACTCATCACCATTAATGAGATAGATGACCTTGGGATGGCCTCCATTCAATCTGTCCTAAACCCAACCAAGGCAGACAAGCAGGGACTTGTGTGCCAGCCCTGGTACACACGTCTATGCAACTATACCTAACTGCCATTTTACAACTGCTGTTTAACTGAGTACTAAGTGCCTGGCACTGTGCAAAGCACGTCATGCTTTTAGTAAGTACCATCATCAGCTGCACTTTCAGATGATTTTTCTGGAAGTTAAGAGGCTGGCTCAGCAGGCTCCCACAGCTCCTGAGTGGCAGAGCTGGGATTCACTCAGGCCCTGGGGGTGCCTCAGCCCACAGGCAACCACCTGGCTGGTCTTCTTGCACCCAAGAAATTGTATGCACAGTGTCATGGGAACCTCCCCTGTGAAACCCTTGCTCCACCGTGACGCTGCTCATTGATAGCACAGCTGCTGGTGCAAACAATTGTCTTTCTGGCTTCTAGAAGTGGTTTGCTTTTATCTCACAGGGCTTGTGATCATTATGGCTCTCAGGATTGGCCACCAAATGTGCACTGGGGCCCACCTTAGCAAGCATGTGAGGCCTGCTTGTTTGCCTTCACCTAATGGTTCTCACGTCTTTTATTTTCTCTTGCTGTACTCAGCTTTGTAAGACAGGATATAAAATGTACTCACTTGTCAATTACGTTTTATATTATATTCCTCTATTCATCAAATCACAAGTTTTCCTGCCTTATTTGAGGTGTTGCCTTTCTCCTTCTGATTACAAAAATCATAGAACTTCAGAAAATCCCCTAAATCACGTAACTCCCAGCTTTGAATGTGGTCAACATCAGTATGTAAACTTCCAATCACTTTAACTAGGCATAAAGTTTTTTCCTTTCAGTAAAATTGGATCCTAACTAGTTTCACAGCCAGCTTTTCCCCCTCCTTACCTATTGGGAACATTGTTCAACAAGCCTAGGTATTTCATTACTCCTAACTGTGGTTATATTACCAGAGGAGCAAGTTAGGCCTATCACCTTGAGAACCAAAATTCTCTGCTCATCACAAGATTAGCTATTTTACCTGCAGTTGTAACTTGAAGGCTAAAATGACAAATCTTTTGGTGAATACCTTGTGCTCTTCACCGTTCAAATACAGATAAAGCTTCTTTTGAGAAGGTGCAGCATTTTTATTTATGCTTTGATTAGCCTTTCAGCTCTAGTTCCTTTATTTACCAAAGTTAAATGAGGCAGATTAAAGTCAAAGGTTAGGGGGCTTCCTTGGTGGCACAGTGGTTAAGAATCCGCCTGCCAATGCAGGGGACACGGGTTCGAGCCCTGGTCTGGGAAGATCCCACATGCTGCAGAGCAACTAAGCCCGTGAGCCACAACTCCTGAGCCTGCGCTCTAGAGCCCATGCTCTGCAACAAGAGAAGCCACTGCAATGAGAAGCCCACGCACCGAAGCGAAGAGTAGCCCCCCCTCACCGCAACTAGAGAAAGCCCACGCACAGAGCAACAAACACCCAGTGCAGACAAAAATAAATAAATTAATTAAAAAATAATAATAATAATAAAAAATAAAAATTAAAAAAAAAAAGGTTAGGGACTTCCCTGGTGGTTCAGTGGCTAAGACTCTGCACTCCCAATGCAGGGGGACCGGGTTGGATCCCTGGTCAGGCAACTAGATCCCTCATACCACAACTAAGAGCTCCATGCTACAACTAAAGATCCAGCGTACAGCAACTAAGACCCGGCAGAGCCAAATAAATATTTTAAAAAATAAAGTCAAAGGTTAAATCACAGGTATTTCCCACCACACCAGAGCCACCTATCCAGTGCTGGGTGCTGGAGGCAAGAACTGCAACAGGAAGTTCCTCAGGCCAGGGAGGGGACCTAGGAAGTTTCCACAGGCAGATTCCACCCATTTGCCAAATTCCCCTAGACAACAGGGACCCTAGATCAGAGTATCATCAGGTCTGCTAATTTTTCTTTCTAAATATCTTACCTAGTAAATCACTACCCCCCAACGTTAAGGGTACTCAATTTGTGGGTCAAGAAAGCAAATACTAGACCAGTTTCTCAGGGTATGTGGACCACTCTAGTCAGAAGCATCTAGGAAGCCAATCCCAGGCTCACCAGCCCCAATCTCCACTTGTTAACTACCTGGGGATTCTTACAGACCAAGACCCCAAATGATTTCAAGGGATCAAAAAGCCCTCCAAACAAAAAGCCCATGTTAAGAACTGCTGGCATACAGGCCATAGGTTAAACATGCTGCCAAGGAAGGGCCAAGTCAGTGTCCTCAATGTGAAGGTTCTAACCCCCCCTTTCCACTAGTAACAGGCAGCAGCAGTACAGGCTGGGGTAATGGCCCCGATCTGCTCTTCTCAGGGTTATTTGGAAAAACTTCAGCCTTGTTTAGCAGCCCTATTAGTATCCAGGAGATCTGAATAAGACTCCATGCTTTTGAGGGCAGAAAGAATGCCCTGCCTTGTTTGCAGTAAATGACTACCCATCACTGGCTCATCGGTGCAGTGCTGTGGCATGCAAGGTCAGCTCACAACGCACCCCCCCCTTCCCGAAGCCACAGGAGACGGTGGTAATGGTGGGAGTATTGTTTATTAAGCTGTGCCTTAGTACAGGCGCTGGGGCTTGCCCATGGTGCTCTTAATGTACAAAGCCCGAACGTTCTGCCAATTTTTCTTGAGCAACGACACCAGGAAGTTGACAGCTAAGTGGATGTTGTACACAAGCTCATCATCTGTCATTTTCACGTGGCCAACAGCCACTGCCAGACACAGCACCTGTGGGGAGAGGAAGGTCAAATCAGGTTGGTGGCTAGATTCAAGAGAATGTGGAGAGTGGGCCCATCTACAAGCCAGATAGCCCATCCCTATGACCTCCAGTGACCTAATGAGCAGTGCTCTGGCCGCAGACCAAGACCAGAGTTATATGAAAAGCTTCAATCCTGTTAGATGACTGTCAAAGGTCCTAAGTGTCCACAGAAATGCAAACCAGAGCTCCCCCTTGGAGAACGTGGGTCAACTTCACCACTGTTCAGCCTATGCAACCAGCTAGACCTTCTCACCTTCTTCATCTGGAACTTGATTGTGGACTTCACTTCATCAACTTTGGCCACCATGTTCTCATTGTGGGTCAGCAAGGAAGGGAACTTGCCGGCCTTATTCAGGCCTGGGCCCAGGATTCGTGGGATCTGCTTGATCAGAGACTCTGAAGCCAAAAAGGCATCATACTTCTTGGCTGGTAAAGGGAGGAAGCCGTTAGGACCTGGCCCCTGAAGACACCTCTAAACAAGGCTATGAGACAACCGCAGAAGTGGCCTCTAACCAGCACTCTACCCCTTCCCCAGCTACCGAGTCTTTTTAATCCTCTCCCCGTTCCAGTATTATCTCCATCCTCTGGACTTTTACTGGCCCAACATTCACATGAAACCTGGTAGCAGGAGTCCAGGCTGACTCACAACCCATCTTGCAATGGAAAATGCTCACACTAGTTAAGACTGCCTGGTTTCAAATCCTGCCTTTTTAGCTACACGACAACTGGGGAACCTATTTATCTGTAAAATGCTCAAATCACATAACCTAAAGGTTAAAATGAAATAGTGGGAGCTTTAAGTAGAAATTTCAATTCAGAATGTACTAACACCTGACCTATCAATGTGACAGTTCTCGCTTGCTTAGAAAAGAACCACTGCCTGGCCTTCTTCCCTTATTAAATCCAGTCCTCAAAGCAAAACAGAATTTTCACGTGGCTAAAAAATACCACTCAAGTTAACCAACCACAGCAGATCCTTTCTGTCATGACTCTACTCCATCATCACTTTAAAATCCAAATGGCAGAAATACCCCTGTTCTACCACTCCAGTGAGAACTGCCTCCACCCTACCCCGCATACAAAACCACACCATGGTGGGTGGGCGGGGAAGAACCACACCAGGCACACTCACCCAGCTTCTTGACCAGTTTCTTATTCTTGTTGAGTTTCTTCAGAGCCTCGATGTCCATGTGGGGGATATCCACAGCCTTGGCCTCATCACAATGCTGCTGGTCCCCCAGAACACACACGGAAAACTTGGGGCGGGGAGTGGACTTAAGCCTGCATTTTGGGGGACAGTATAGGTCACACCCAGCCCTGGGTCCCAAGTGCAGGTGAAGGGGTCTGGGACCGCTGCAGCACTGAGCCTTACCCAGAGCGTCCGCGTTCACCAACAGCTAGTCTGGCTTCTCAAACTAGCCGGCGGGCTCAGCCAAGGCCTCCCCACGCCTCCCCTCTTGTTTTAAGACCCAGGGTGGGGGTCCGTCCAGCCACGCCTGCCCGGAGCAGGGGGTCTGAACTACCCGGGCACTTCAGTGCCACACGTGCCTGGCCGCCTCGGGCTCAACAAGAGCCTGAAGGGAGGAGACAGGCATGGGGACACTGAGGGCTGGGTGGGATTAGAACGGTGCCAACCTGACGGTGCCCGAGAAGCGTTTGTCCTTCTGAGGGTCATAGTTCTTCAGGCTTATCTGAAGCTCCACCGTCTCCAAAAACCTTAAAAAAGCGTAACAAAGTTAACGGACCTTCCGCGGCTTCCCAAAGCAGCCCTCCGTGGAAGTCCGCGCTTACTTCCGGCGCTTGCGCTGGTTCCCGTGCAGGACTTCCCGCACCGCCTCGTAGAGGGTGTCTCGGGAGACTTTGCTGCTGCAAGAAGGAAGCAAGACGAGCGCTCAGAACCAGCGAGCAGTGGACCAATCCGTTGGGGTGTCAGAAGGCTCAGGCTCGAGGATGGTCCACGGAATACTCCCCGGGAATTCCGGACGCCAAGTGGGGCAATCTGGACCAGATGCAAACCCCGGGGAAGAGGGGCCCTACTGGCGGCCGGCCTTGGCACGCGAACTCCCAACGCCAGGCCCGTAGGCCGAAGC
The DNA here is from genome assembly GCF_949987535.1 of Balaenoptera acutorostrata. Classification (NCBI taxonomy): domain Eukaryota; kingdom Metazoa; phylum Chordata; class Mammalia; order Artiodactyla; family Balaenopteridae; genus Balaenoptera; species Balaenoptera acutorostrata. The sequence goes on along the minus strand of NC_080073.1, from coordinate 68,161,883 downwards.
CTGGCAAAAATGCCCCGCGGCGAAGCATAGGCAAGGACCCCCGATTCCGCCCGTAGTGTCTCCCTTTCCACGGGGGCACCCGGAGGCGCGGATGAGTGCGGATAGCACTCGAAGCGCCACTAACCTCATAGTCCCTGGCGCCGCGAGAACCGGAAAAGAGACAACTTCAGTTCGCGCATGCGCTCAAATAGGACGTGGTTATCGCGAGAGATGCCTTGTTCCCGCGGCTTCCCGCTTGAGAGCAGTCGGGTCCCTCAGTGCCGGGGGTGGGGCGCCGCGGCCGCTGCATGTTGCACCGCTAGACCTGCGCGGAGACCACATGAGCTGCGGCGGTCTCGGGCGCCCGTTGCCACCAGCTGCTGCCCCAGGTCCTTAGGGAAGAGGCTGGGCCCAGGCCGGTGAGCTGCAGTAGTCACACCCCTGGGCGCCGCCCCGTGCCGGCCGCTGAGAGCGTGCAATTCCGACATGTTTGTCCCTTAAACCTCCTGCGCCGCTTCCTCCTGACCTTAGCACCCGCTTCACGTCTCAAAAGCAGGCTTTGCTCCTGACCTCTCTCCCTCATCATCTGGTTCTAACGGGGGCTCACGGCTTCTGAGGAAGTTGTGGGAAGGGAAATGTCGAGTTCTCTTCCTGGCGCCTCAGAGCCTGCGGTGGGGAGGAGCGGGTAAGGTTCTGTGATGAACTTTCACCTGATAGTTGACTCAGTAACATCTACAGGATAAGTGTCTTCTTGTTTGTTTTAATATTTATTTTGGCTGCGCTGGATCTTCGTTGTGGCATGTTTAGTTGCAGCATGTGTGATCTTATTTGCGGCATGCGAACTCTTAGTTGCAGCATGCATGTGGGGTCTAGTTCCCTGCCCAGGGATCGAACCCGGGCCCCCTGCATTCGGAGCCCTGAGTCTTTCCCACTGGACCACCAAGGAAGTCCCCAGGTTAAGTGTTTACTATGAACAAGGCGCCTAGCTAAGTGCTGTGGGAATATAGTTGTAGAACACACAAACCCACAGTATTGCACACCCTTTCTGCCTTTCCTGTCCAATAGGCCTTATCCTGTTCTCTGCTCACAGTAATCCCAGGAGCCCTTCAGATCCCTCCTCAAAGGCCATCATCTGCCCAAAAGTCTTCCCCAACTCCAGGCTGATTCACTCTCACCCTCAAGCCCCCCTCCCCAGTGCAGGATGCACAGCCTCACCTACTCAACAGACAGCTCTGATAGGGCTGGGGTGGGTGGTATCATACATGATCTGGCCCACAGAACTCTACCACCTTCCCCTCATAGAACATTTCCCTTGGAAAAAGATGCCCCTGTCACTGAGCAGGGTGGGGGTGGGGTGGTATGTGTTAGTTTTCAGCAAACACCCAGAGTTAGTAGGAAGGCAGGCACTGCTTCTAATAAGACATTACTGAACTTCCTGCTTTTTATGAAATACCACTGATAAATTATTATTCAAGTCAGAAACAACACAGAGGATCATAACATACACTTGAGCACAAGAGATTTGTGCCAAGCATACAGGTCTCCCGGGGCTCCTGGAGCTTCACTGTCGTCCACTCTGGGTCTGCTTTGACCCTACTGAGGCCTATCTTAACTCCTATTTTATTTATTATTATTATATTTTGGCCACATGTCACGGCATGCGGAACTCCCCCAACCAGGAATCCAACCCTCGTCCCCTGCAATGGAAGTGCGGAGTCTTAACCGCTGGACCATCAAGGAAGTCTGATGCCTATCTTAAAGTGTCTGTCCCCACAGCCTGAGGTAGAAATGACAAGGAGGCAGCCCAGGCTCAGCAGCTCTTGGTAATATAACTCACCCAGCCCCCTTAGCCCCAGACCCTTCCTGCTGGCTGGGAGGCCCAGATGGCCTCTCTGCAGCCTGGAGCAGGGAGGCAGTTGACTCCTGGGATGGCCAGGCTCAGCCCTGATCCCCAGGCAAGGGGCAGGGTGAGGTGCTCAGGGCAGAGAAGTGTCCTTCGGGAATCTGATGAGGGAGGTCCAGGAGGGTGGTCCCTTGGTGGATGGTCAGGGGGCCAGATGTCTCAGGGCGGCCTGCAGGGACTTCCTCAGGAAAGTGGTATTGAGCTCCAGAGCTGCAGCCAGGCCCAGCCTCTGGGGCTCACTGATCTGGAAAGAAGGAAGAATCACGTCTGGACTCTAGCAGCTGATCCCTCCCCTCTCCCCTCTGCCCCTGGGCTCTGTTTAGTTAGAAGAGAGAAATCCAGGACACAAGGACAATAGGAGATGACTCCCTGACCAATCTATCCTCATTATCTCACCATGGTTAAGCAAGGTGTTTGGATTCAGGTAGACCTCGGGTCAAATACTAACTGCACAACGTACTGTGTCAGCCATATTAAGAATAGTTGACAATTATTAGGTGCTTACTATGTGGCAGCACTTTATATGCATGACTTCATTTAATCCTCACAATCCTCCCATTTTACAGATGAGGAAACTGAGGTTCAGAGACATTCCACTGTGGCTGACACATTCCTTCTGGGCCACTCTTTCTTCCCTGACCTGCTGCTGCAACCTCCTGACCCATCTCTGCCCTGTACCTTCGCTCTCCAATCCCCACTCCTTGCCAAGGCCAGAGGTTTCTTTATAGAATACAAATCTAATCAGGTCACTCCAGCTGAAGGCCCTGAGATAACCTCTGATGCCTCATATTGGAGGTCCTTCCAGGATCTACAGAGGGTCTTCAGAGGATCCAGGAGCCTCCTGAAATTGTGCATAAGATGTGTATTCATATTTCCATTTTTCTGGGAGGATGTATGCCTTTCACCAAATCATCAAATAGGCCTGTGATCCCAAGAAAAGGGTTAAGAGCCAAGAGAAGACCTGGTCTTCAAGATAAAGTCCAAGCTCCTCACCATAACCTACAGGGCCCTCCATTAGATGCTACCATGACTTGGCAATGTGACCTTGGGCAAGTTACTTTAACCTGCATCTCAATTTCCTCACCTATAAAATGGAGCTAATAATAGTATCTTCTCATAGGACTAACACCTGGAATAAACTAGTGAGTTAACATATGCAAAGGGCTTAGAATGATGCCTGGAACATATCAGGGGCTACAAGCATCAGCTCTCAGTATTTTAGCTCTCTAACTTCATCCCCTACAGCCATCTACTCTTGGGATTTTAGGCCTCAGCTACAATGATATACCTGCAGATCCCCTGGGACATTCAGTGCTTACACTGTTTCTTTTGCCTGGAATGCCCTTTCTTTCATCTCCGCCCTTGACTACCACTCACCCTTTAAGAGTCAGGAAGCCTGTCCCAACTCCCAACCACAAACAAGGTTTAGTTGCCCCCTTTTCCTCTGTCATCAAATGCCCTGTGCATACCTTTCACCTGGCTCCTACCAGATATTACAACGAGCCATTTATCATCTCTCTCCCCTCTCACTAACTGGGGGAGAGGGTCAAGTCCAGGACAGAAACTGTGATATGGTCACTGTTGATTCCCTAATGCCCTAGATAGCATCTGGCCCACAGCAGTGTTGGCTGGATGAATGAACTCCTAAGCAGTCTGACTCCCCTGTCTTGGGCTTGAACTTGTGGTTTCCCAGGCTAATTTTCTCCCTGGCAAACATATACCCTCATGGCAGGCTCAGAGCAGCAGAAGCAGCCCTCATGGCCCTACCAATACTCACATTGGCCTGATACTTGGTTATCACTGTCAGCATGAGCTTGGCATAGGCCATGGACGTGGTGGCTGCTGGCCCCTCTTTACAGAGTTTCTCCATCAACACACTGAACTTCTCAGAGGGCATCTCCACCTGCACACGTTAGGAGATCGGACAGTAGCACAAGAAAGGGCCCTGGATTCAACTCCCAACTCCATCACTTCCTAACCAGGTGACCCTGGGCAGGTCACTTAACTGAGACTCAGTTTCCACATCTATAAAATGGGGTTCATGATGTCAAACTCTGAAGACTGTGAAAAGGATTAAATGAGATTATGCACATAAAGCCTGGCACACAGGTCTCAAATAATGGTGGCCACTGTTGCACAGGCTCAGACTAGGAGATGGGGGGCAAGGATCCCTTGCCTGGCTTAGTGGTTGAAGATATAAAGGAGTGAGGTCCCAAGGGGGCACTGGCAGTATAATTACAACAGATCTTCATAGTCACGATTTAATAAACACTTATTATGCATTAGGTACCATTCTGAGCACGTTACACCAATTATACCATTTAAACCTCACTCCAGTTTTATGTGGTAGGTGCTATCATCACTCCCCTTTTGCAGATGAGGAAACTGAGGCATAAAGAGGTTAAGTCGGGCTTCCCTGGTGGCGCAGTGGTTGAGAATCTGCCTGCCAAAGCAGGGGACACGGGTTCGAGCCCTGGTCTGGGAGGATCCCACATGCCGCGGAGCAACTAGGCCCGTGAGCCACAACTACTGAGCCTGCGCGTCTGGAGCCTGTGCTCTGCAACAAGAGAGGCCGCGACAGTGAGAGGCCCGCGCACCACGATGAAGAGTGGTCCCCGCTCGCCGCAACTAGAGAAAGCCCTCACACAGAAACGAAGACCCAACACACCCAAAAAATAAATAAATAAATAAATTAAAAAAAAAAAAAAAAAAAAGAGGTTAAGTCAACTACCTACATTATAAACAAATGAGGCAGAATTTTAGGTAGTGATATATGGAAAAACTGCCGAAATGTACTGTTAGATGAAAAAAGCAAAGTGCAGAGCACTGAGCTTGGTGTGTTACCATCTATGTAAAAAGCAGGGGAAAAGTAAATTTCACCGTGTGTCCTTATATACATACAGCATCTCTGGGAGGGTTCCCCTGCAACTAGTAACACTGATTAGCCCTGGGGAGGGGAATCTGGGTGGCTGGGGGAAATTTTTTCACTCTATCATTTTAAGCTTTCAAAATTGTGAACATATGAATCTATTACCTATTCAAAAATAAACTAGGGGCTTCCCTGGTGGCGCAGTGGTTGAGAGTCTGCCTGCCAGTGCAGGGGACACGGGTTCGAGCCCTGGCCTGGAAAGATCCCACATGCCGCAGAGCAGCTGAGCCCGTGAGCCACAATTGCTGAGCCTGCGCGTCTGGAGCCTGTGCTCCGCGACAGGAGAGGCTGCGACAGTGAGAGGCCCGCGCACCGCGATGAAGAGTGGCCCCCGCTTGCCACAACTAGAGAAAGCCCTCGCACAGAAACGAAGACCCAACACAGCCATAAATAAAATAAATAAATAAAATTTAAAAAAAAAAATTTAAAAAAATAAATAAATAAATAAAAAATAAATTAGGCACTGTCCCTAGCAGTCCAGTGGTTAGGACTGCGCGCTTCCACTCCAGGGGGCACGGGTTCAATCCCTGGTCGGGGAACTAGGATCCCGCATGCCACGCAGTGCGGCCAAAAAATTAATTAATTAAATTAAAAAATAAATTAAATTTACACACACACATCAAAAAGTCCCTCCCCAAGGCCACACAGCTATTAAGAGGCAGAGCTGGGATTCACCTTGCAGTCAGCTCTCTGCTACCGGCCTTTCAAGCCCCTGGACCCTCCCACTGTCATGGGCACCCTGCCGGAGGGCAGTCATCCTGCTTGCCCCTCCATCACTGAAGGGGTCAGACAACCAGGAGCCGCACACCCAGCCACAGCACTGCAGCGCTTCTTTGTCCACTCTTCCCCAAGGCAGCCTGCTCACCTGCCGCTCCAGGAGTGACTGCAACACCAAGAAAGTCTCTTCCTTCCAGGGCAGCTCCAAGATCTGTCTGCAAGGCACAGGCCCCAGTGAGGAAAGCTCAGCCTCCCACCTGAGCCTGAGTATCTACTGCTCCTACCCCAAGGCAGGGCAAGGCCCTGGGGACAGCCAAGATCTCCAGCCAACAAAGGAAGTAGTCAGAGCTCCCCGATGCTGGCGGCCATCTAGCAGCCACTGCTGCAGAGCCCATACTCAGTGCTGGGAAGGCCACAGCCCAAGACCCCCGGGACCTGACATTAAGGATTTGGCAGTGAGAGGTATAAAGGTCCCCTGAAAGATAACCAGGAGTCGACAGTGCCTCCTGAGTTCGAAAGCGGAGGATGACCCAGGGAAGAGGAGGATGACGATGGGTGAGATGACACACAGGAGGCTTCCTAGAGAAGGCGAGACCTCCCTGCGGAGCCCAGCCCACGGTGAGGTCCACTCCAGCTGCACCTACTGTCCTCAGCTTGTTTGGAAAAGCAGGATGTCACATGGAAACGGTGCGGCTTCTTGGGTGCACAGACTTGGGTTTGATCCCAGGCTTTTGCACTTGCTGGCTGTGTGACCTTTGGCCACCTCCCTCAACCTCTCTGAGCTTCAGTTTTTCCATCTCTAAGGTGGCCGCAGCACTTACCTCACAGGATTGCACGAAGACTAACGAAGTAATAAATCTAAAGCACAGAGAAAGTGCTCAATAACTGGTGGCTGGTAGTATTTTTGCTACTGTCCCCTTCTCGTATTATACTTAGCATTTCATATTTCACGTTAGTGTCCAATGAGATCTCACCTACTCATTATTTCTACACATCTGTATCTTGACTCCCCAATTTTGATACCCAAATTTAACACCAATTTAGTAACAATATTTGAGCACTCACTAGGTGCCAAATACTGTGCCGAGGTCATTATATGCATTACCACATTTACTATCTAGAAAAACTACAGAGTTCATACGTGGAAACAGAGGCGCAGAGAGGTGGAATAACCTGTTTAAAACTCACACATTTAAATAAAAGGCAAGGTTGAGATCTGCAACCATGTCTGTCTGACTCCAGAGCCAGTGCTCTGAAACACTACGCCATGTTCCAACTACGCCAAGAACTCAAGAGCTGGAGCACCAGCCTCTTCGCATTCCCGGGGGCACCTGGCACAGAAGACTGAAACCCTGGGCTTGGGAAGGTGCATGGGATGGCAACTTCCAGGGGCCCACAGGTGGGAACGCACAAGCCAGGCTCAGGACAGCGAGAGGGGGCATTGGCTGTGCCACTGCCTGTATTTCAGGCACAGGGCCTGGTACCCAGCCGGCTCCAAGTCCAGAATGCCAAGAGCAGGTTTGGCCAGAGGGAGGAGGTGTGGGTGGGGCCAGCATGGAGCTTGTACACTCACCCCAGCATTAGAGCCTGCATGTCCGGCTCCAGGGCCTCGTCCTTTGTCAGGCAACACAGTAACTCTGTTTGAGCTGGACCTGGGTGGGCGACAGCAGAGGGGAGAAGTCTGGGAGAAGCTGGCAGCAGAGAATGGGGCTAGCAGGGAACAAAATGCCTGGCCCTTTACAGGTGGCATCGTCAGGGAAGCAACAGGTATCTTCACTCACTGAAAACTCAGCTCCTGCCAGGGCCACCCGGGGGGTGAAGGGTGCTGGGAACAGACAGGGCAGAGCTACCAGGCCTGGGGCCCATTCCAGAATTACCTGTTCCTGGGGCTTGGAGCACAGGTCCAAGGAGGGCTCTGCAGACGGCGTAGGTGTACTTAGTACAGAAGGAGGTCAGGGCAGTTGTGAGCAAGCGGGAGGCTGAGGAAGTCAGCGAGAGAATCTACAGCCAACGGGGAGGAAAATATTAATTTCTTTCTTCTTCCTTCCCATCAGTGTTTATTGAACATGTATTTCAGAGGCTCACACATTACAGTACAGAGGAAAAAAAAAGTTCTTTTATCTAGGACTCACATGGATCCACTCATTGGAAAGGACACATAGCTCCCTTCCCCAGCTCCCAAATCCCTGATCCCAAACCCCAAATCCCTTCCGCTCTGTAAGGATCTGGGGCCCAAGAGGGAGGAGTTAGATGCCACGTGGGTAGATGGCCTAGGGGGCTATGCCCTTCCCTTGCCCCAGGCTCCCCAGACAAGCAGATGCATGCAAGGCTGGGAACCCCCTCTCCCACCCTGCTGAGGGTTCAGACTCTCTCCCTCACTGTCCCTGGCACGCCATGTGCGTTCCAGCGCACCTACCCGTCCAAGGAAGAGGCTCCTGGTCAGCACAGTAGCGTTGCTGAGGCTGAGGTCTGGTGAAAGGGCCAGCAGCCAGGTGCAGAGCTGCAGGAGACCTGTGTCCGAGAGCTGCGGGAGCTGCAGCTGGGCACACACCAGGTCCACCTGCCAAGGAGGAGGGAGGACACCAGGACACTCAGCCTGTCTCTGCTGGGCTGTCTTAATCCAACCAGGCAGCAGAAGGGGCGGGGCCAGGACACTCCAGGGTAAGGTAAGGTGGGGAGAGCTGCCCTACGGGGAGGAACCAAGGGCTAAAAGAAACTACTGAGGGTCACCCCTGCCCCTGAGACCAAAACACCCAACAAAATCCCCTCCCCAAATTCCTACATGAGGCAGGGAAACACAAACTTAAATGGAGAGAGGGACCGTGTCCTCAGGGCCAGGCGGTTTTTCTGGACTTACCTGGCCAGGACTGCATTCGTGGAGAAGCTGCAGCTCAACTGGTGGGGTGCCCTCCAGCCCTTCCAACCCCTGGGAAGGCAAATGCCATGTTAGGACCTGCAGAGCCCTCAGTGACAAGTCACTGAGGCCACCCCTTCAATTGGCAGACTTGGTGGCTAAGGACCCCAGAAGGTGCTACTAGAGGAGAGGAACTTGCCTGGAGTTAGAACCTGTCTCAGGTTAGACAACATACTTGGACCAAGAAAAGCCTTTGCAGGGACTGTCCTCAGACCTTCATTCCAACCCCCTCACCCAAACAGCCTGTGCCTCACTGCACTGGGGCTTCCCTGGGCACAGCTGGGGTCCAGGCAGGGGGCGGAAGAAGGGTTATGGGTAGCAGAGTAAGGCCAGTCACCTTCCCGAGGGTCTTGAGCAGCTGCTGCAGCCTGGGAACTTGTTCCTGCAGAAGAGAGCCCCGTCACTGCCATGTCCCCACCCACACAGCATGGCCCCCAACCTAGACCCAGCCCCCTCTCTGAGAAGGCCCCAGGTCAGTGGGCGCTAGCGGGCAAAGATGATTCAAGAGAGCCAGAACATGAAGCCTAAACCTTGCAAAGTGCTTAAGAACTCAAACTCAACAAGACCTATGTAAACCCAACTGAAGAGACTTGTCTTCTCTGCATCCATCCTAATGGGGGCAGACCCAGGCCTTGGGCTGGGAGGACAGGCTGGATGCTGGCATGATTCCCCCATTCCCATAAGATGGGTGGCAGGGGTAGCTCCAGAGCCTTTCCTCTTCCGTGGTACCCTTAACCTCACACTATTGATCATTAGGTCAAGGGCTCCCACCTCCAGTAACTCCTCAGAATCTGTGGAGCAGAAACTACATTCCCTCAACCCCACCTCCTTCCCCTTGCTCCACGGACTACAGTCATCCCAAGTGGGACACAGTATCCCAACAGGTTTCTGCCCTGTATAAACCCCCCATTCCTGAAGAATCACTCTAAAGCAGCCTCCTCACCCTAGTACCTGGATAGCTCTGGGCAACTCCAGACTCTCAGGTAGGCTCTTAGCATCCTCTAGACTCTGACCAGCCTCACTGGGCTTAGGCCCCAAAGCAGGCTGGTTCTTAATGGATGATGCACCTCCTCCACTGGCCAGGGATTCCAAAGTTTCATGTTCAGGTCTCTTTTCCTCATGACTTTCTTCTTCTTCCTTTTCCAAACACCGGAGCCTTTTGGGGGCCCTCCCCCCCTCAGGACTGGCAGGCTCCTCCTCCCATTCCTTTCTGCGTTTCCCAGGCCGCTGGGAGTCCTCGACCTCCTCCTGCTCTTCTTTCCCTTCAGGATCTGGAGCCTGGGGCAACTTCAACTTCCTGCCCCCTTGGCCCAGCTGCCTACACAGGCCTCGGAGCTGTCTCTGGCACCTTTTAGACAGCGGGGACGCTCCCTCAGTGGAGACCCCAACACCCAGATCCCTTCGCAGAAATTCCCCAAGGGCCCGGAGCCAGGGATCAGGGTCGGGGCTTGGATCCTGCTGCACAATCTGCAGCACAGGGAGGAGACTGCTTTCAGGCAGCGACGGCCAAACAGCCATCAGCAGGGACATCAGGTTCCTCTGGCATAACGGGGGCAATCGCAGCAGCAGTGGTTTCCTGGGTAGCAGAGGGAGAACAAGCAGTTAAGAGTGTCTTGCTGAAAGGAACATAGGGCAGACTGGGTAGAGCTAGAGGCTAGATGGCACTGGACAGACGGGGGCGCTGGTGGGCAGTACCTGCGAGTCAGTATGGATGGAGGAGGGGACAGCATGGAAATCATTCAACAAGTGAGCATCTATTCTACACTACACTAGGCCCTGTTCTTCGACATCTCCTATTTCAGCTCAAAAATTCACGTTGAAACCTACCCTATAATAGATCCATGCTTGTTTTATGTAAAAAAAAAAAAAAAGCCCTTTCCCAAACTTTACGTAAAAATAATACTCCAGAATACTGAGCAATGCTTAGCCTGCAGCCCTGTGCTCCCCTTGGCAGTCCCCTGGAACTCACAGGGTCACATCTGTCCAGCTCTGATGTTCCTTTCACTGAACTGAGTTCCTGAGAGGCAGAAGCTGTGTCTCTTTCCTCTGTGTCCCAGTACCCAGCACAACACCAGCCTAAAGCAGGCACTTGGTGCACATTTATTGACTGAGTTAAATCTCTGAGAATAAGTGTTCACAGATCAGCAAGACTGCTGTGGACAGAGCAAAGTAGCCATCTGTAACGTGACAAAGGCATGCATGCAGATGCTATGTGACCTGAGGCTTGCTGGAGTGGCAAGCAGGTCATGAGTGCATCTAGCCCACCACCCATCACACCTCTGCACCTCTGTATACATGACTTTGTGGGGCTGTTTGTCATCACACACAGAGGCACTTGGGATATATGAGAGAGGAATGAAACCTTTTATTTTTGTGTGTGGAGAAAAAACACTAAATGAGAGAGAAAACTAGAGTAAAAGTTAAAAAGATCGTCAATTTGTGGTGGAGGATACTGGGATAGAGAAGTGGGGAAGAGCCTACTCCAAGGACTTTTACCTTTTTTGTGCATGGACCCCCTTATCAGAATAAGAGGGTTAAATGCATAAAATACATAGGATTACAAAAGAAAACAATTATACTGCAGTACAGTTCTATCCAGGGACCGCAGGTTAAGTTCCATTCCCCTTACTCTGTCCAGAAAGAGCCAGACCATTGGGTAAACATTTCTAGAGCGTCCAATTTGTGGATTCAGAAAATTCTCTTGACCATTCTCTTGAAAGAAATTCAAGATGGAGTGTGGGAAGAAAATAATAGAACTTCTATTTCTATTTATCTAAAACATAAAAAGTTAAGTATTACAAATATTTAAAATATGGATTGGCCCTCCATATTCCAGTGTCCAGCCCAATTCTTAGGGAGGGGTAGTCAAGGAGAGTGGGAGGCCTGCTCTTCAGCCCCCTAGAGGCTGAAGGTGGCACCTCACTCCGTTACTTTCTGTATTTTACTTAACTAGATAGTTAAGTGCATCTATGGACGCTGTATTATCTTTCTTAACAAAACGAACCCTCACAAAATGGACACATGGCTTACAAGGATGTCAGAAAAGAAACTGACTACCAGTAAGGGAAGCACAACCTAATTTAAAAATGGCAGAGCCGACACTTCTGCTCCTAGTAGGGATTCTTAGCCACATAAAGAGGAGGAAAAAAGTTCAAAGTCACCCAAAAGACTAGAAATTATCAAGAACACCATCCTTAAGGTAAGCGATCTTGCCCTAAACTGTATATTATGCTTTGAAAAACTGATAATATAAAGCCAGCATGATCAGATGTTTATTGTCATTTACCACGTTTTAAATTTCTATTTATGGGGACTTCCCTGGTAGCGCAGTGGTTAGGAGTCCGCCTGCCAATGCAGGGGACACGGGTTCCATCCCTGGTCCGGGAAGATCCCCCATGCCGCGGAGCAACTAAGCCCGTGCGCCACAACTCCTGAGCCCGCATGCCACAACTACTGAAGCCTGCGCGCCTAGAGCCCGTGCTCCGCAACACGAGAAGCCACCGCAATGAGAAGCCCGCGCACTGCAATGAAGCGTAGCCCCCGCTCTCCGCAACTAGAGAGAGCCCACGTGCAGCAACGAAGACCCAACACAGCCATAAATAAATAAATAAAAATTTTAAAATTTTCTATTTATGTATACTTGACAATGTACGTATTTTAACACACGTGTACTCTTGACCTATACTGGAGGTAAGAGATCGAGTTTTTTAGAGATGGAAGTGTGTGATTAAAATTAATTAGAATCCACTGACTTATAATTATTCATTTACACCCAACCGAGGGCAGGTGTCTTCCGTCTAGGTAGGCAGCACTGCACCCAGTACCTACGCTATGAGGGTCTGCCGGAGGCCCCTCCTCACAGGGCGCACGGCAGGGACCCCCTCTCGGGGAATGTATTTCACCTCTCCGTGCCTCGGTCTTCTCATCTAGAGAAGTGGGTAGCGCCAGCCCCTGCCTCACACCACCGTGGAGGATGACGGGCGGCGCCCCGAGCTACGCCAGTGGCCGCCGCGACCAGCAGGGCAGGAGGAACGCGGGCGGACGACTTACAGCTCCAGGCGACAGTCCGGGCCCTCCAAGACGGGCTCCTCCCGGCACAGCTCCTCGAAGACGCGGTCCCAGCCGAAGGGCTCCCCGCCGCGGCCGCTCAGAGCCCGCAGCACCCCCAAGCCGCGCCGCGCCCCGTCGGGCCCCGCCTGCAGCGCCTGCAGCAGGAGGCGGGCGGGGGCCTCTAGGTGCGCCCAGGGCGCCGGCTCCGCGCCCTCAGCCTGAGCCGGTGCCGCCTCCGGGGCCTCCATGCCCGGGGCCAGGGAAAGGGAGGTGGACGACAGCGCCGGCCCTGATGCTGCGGCCGGCCCCTTCCCGCGCGCGCCACATTCCCTCCTCAGCGTTCGGGGAGGCTCTCGGACTCGCACCCCGCCAGAGCGCGATACTAGAGCTGTCAGAAAGGAAAGGAACGGGGAAGTGCGGCTGGGGCTGGGCACAAGGGCAGGCCGGAAGGTGCAAGGAGGAGGCTAGCAGTAGGGAGGCGGGGCTAAGGCCGAGTGCAGATCTGCTGACGGGGCGGGACCAGAGTGGGGGCGGGGCCACAAGGAAATAGGTTTGTGGGCGGGGTCATGCAAGAGAGAGAATGGGGCGGGGGTAGGCGTAGGAGCGGGTCCTCTGCGGCTGACCCTAACCTTCCTTCCTCCACCAATCGCTGAAGTAAGTGAGGGGGCGGGCGTACAGAATGGATATCAGGGATCCTGTTGTTTGCACTTCAGGATCCAAGTATCATTTAATTTTAGCTGACGCCCATGTTGCTTATAGATCATGGGCTTTGCCATAGGATTTGATCATAATTTACCATAACGTCACCTCTTCCACAGGCAGTCAACTGCCATCATTCGGGTTTCAGTCCTCTCCAGAAATGTTTGATCTACTAATATACCCGAGAATGGAGTCGCAGTAAAACCTAATGCCATCTATATGGCCAAAGGCATTCCTGTAAACTTCCTCCCTAAGATCAAGAAGTGGCCTTGCTCTGGTTGTTTATAAGGGACCAAGAGTGCCTCCACTTCCCAGGGTTTTGGTTTAAGGAAATCTGCTGGAGGAGGCAGGCTTCCAGCGAAGGGAGGGACCATAGCAGAGGATAGGAATAAAGGCAGAGGGGAGAAGAGCCCCACAGCGCTCCATAAACCCTCCTTTGGGTGTCAGCTTGTATTTCCAACCTCCCAGCTTCTGCTGCCATGCACACATCCACTCAATCAATAAATCTTTACTGAGCACCTAGGGCTCAGGATGCAGGGAACAAAATAAAGGCCTTTGCCCTCATTGTTGCTGACCCTCAACTGAGGAGAGACAGACAACTAAGTGAACAATAGAATGTTTGCTTGTGATAAGCGCTTTCAAGGATATAGCAGGGAAGGGAGATACAGTGAGGTAGTTTTAAATAGGTGGTCAGGCAAGATGAACCTGAAGGAGATAAGGGAGCAAGCCAGGTAGAGGTCTATGAGGAGATCATGTCAGGCAGAGGGAACAGCAAATGCACAGGCTCTGGGGCAGAGGCATGGCTAGAGCAGAGTGCACTTGCTGGGGAGTAACAGGAGAGGTAACCAGACCAGATCTTGTGAGGCCTTGACGTCATAGAGAGGAATTTGTCTTTCACCCTGAATAGTATGGGAAGCCATAGGCATATTTTGAACTGGATCTGATTTCCATTAGAGCCAAATTTTTTATTTTTTCCAAAATGATTTCAAGGGAGGGACTTCCCTGGTGGTCCAGTGGTTAAGAACCATCTCGCAACGCAGGGGATGCCGGTTCGATCCCTGGTTGGGGAACTAAGATCCCACATGCCACAGGACAACTAAGCCCAAGTGCCACAACTACTGAGCCCTCACACTACAACTAGAGAGCCGGTGTACTGCAACTACAGAGCTCATGAGCTCTGGAGCCCATGCATCACAACTAGAGAGAAGCCCACACACTGCAAGGAAGAGCCTGTGCGTCGCAACAAAAGATCCCATGTGCCGCAACTAAGACCTGATGCAGCCAAAAAATAAAATTTTTAAAATTTTTAAAAAATGATTTTAAGGGAGCTATTGGAAAGGACTACGGAGTATTTCTTAGATCAGTGGTCCCCAAAATTTTTGTCACCAGGGACCAGTTTCGTGGAAGAAAATTTTTCCACGGATGGGGGTGGGGGTGGGGTGGATGGTTTGGGGATGACTCAAGCACATTACATTTATTGTGCACTTTATTTCTATTATTATTACATTGTAATGTATAATGAAACAATGATACAACTCACCATAATGCAGAATCAGTGGGAGCCCTGAGCTTGTTTTCCTGCAACTAGATGGTCCCATCTGGGGGGTGACGGGAGACAGTGACACCCGAAGTGTGTTGCTTATGTCCAGTCTACTCCGTAAGATGCAGCTTCATTGTCACTTGCCACCCACTGATAGAGTTTTGATATGAGTCTACAAGCAACTGATCTATTATGGTCTCTGTGCAGTCAAACCCCTCTGCTAATGATAATCTGTATTTGCAGCCAATCCCCAGCGCTAGCATCACTGCCTCAGCTCCACCTCAGATCATCAGGCATTAGATTCTCATAAGGAGCGTGCAACCTAGATCCCTCGCATGCACAGTTCACAGTAGGGTTCGAGCTCCTCTGAGAATCTAATGCCACCGCTGATCTGACAGAAGGCAGAGCTCAGGTGGTAATATGAGCGATGGGGAGCGGCTGTAAACACAGATGAAGCTTCGCTCACTGCTCACCTCCTGCTCTGTGGCCTGGTTCCTAACAGGCCATGGACTGGTATCGGTCCGTGGCCCAGGGGTTGGGGACCTCTGTCTTAGATAGTGCCTGCTTTGCAAAGGGCAAAATAGTAGGAAAGAAGTTTCTTCCAGGAACCTCTATCTCAGTTTATCAGTTCTAACTTCATAGGAGATGTTTTTGGTCTTCAAATGAACAAATGATGTTGGGGGCAAAGGGGTGGAGGCCCTGATAAGTAGTGGGCAGGGCCAAGAATGCTAAACAGCCTTCAATGCCCTGCCCATCCTCAACTGCCAGCCTTATCATGGTGGCTCTGGTTCATTCCCACCAAGGTCTGCATTCTAGCCAATGGGAAGGAGAAAAGGGAGAAAACTTCTAAGTGTGGTTCAAGAACCATACTTGGAATCCACAAGGATTCCAAGGGGGAATCCTTGAGACCCTTTCATGGGATCTCTGACATTACTATTTTTATAATACCTACATTATTTGCCCTTTCTGTTCTCATTCCCTTATGAGCATAAAATGAAGTTTTCCAAAGGCTAAGTGACAGGTGATATTGCAACAGATTAAATGCAGAAGAAACCCTTGGTGGGGGTAGGGGTGAGGGTGCACCTGGGCTATAAGCAGACACTCTTCAGACACCAGCAGTGATGGCTTAGGTGCACTTTATTGGTTTTCTTTCAGAATCCTTCTACAAAAGAGCAAAGTTAAAAACCAAGTCCCTGGCAAGAGGGTGAGAACCCTTCCTCTTTCCCGAGAGCCATCCCCCCTCCCCATGTTCCCCAGCTGTGTCACTGCTGCGGTTCATGGGGGTGGAGCACTTGCTACTTTCGTCCCCCACCAAGCTCCAAAGGGAAAAGACCTACCACCTGGCAACCCCTGCCCCTCAGCCCCATCCCCCCACACGTTGATCCTGGTTACAGGAGGCAGTGGTAAGAACTGTTGGGGTCCAGGAAGAGTTCTGAACCCCAGAAGGCCATGGTCAGGGCACAGTTCATGAAGAACACTTCCTCCTCTGGCTCAGTGCCCCCTAGGAACGCTGTTTTGCCCACCACCTGAGAGTAGAAAAAGAAATCAGTGAAAACCCATCAGCTTCGACCCCAGTTGTACCTGGTACAGGGGAATCAAGGCTGACACCTAAGGTTAGGCAGGTTGTACATAGCACAAAGGCACCACATCTAAGCAGGCACCATTAATGTCATAGACATCATACATAGGTTTTACATTTATCACAGACATTTATTATAAACCATGGCCAGCAGCCTCCCCGACCCCTTATCCTTGCTGTTAACACCTCACTCACAGAGGCCAGCTGCATACTCCCGGGCCAGGAAGGATCAGAACTCGGGGCCTTATCTGGGAGCTGATGCAGGTAAATGCAGTCCGACTTGTAGGGGCAGCGGCCATTCCCCCGCATGAAGAACCGGCATCGAATCTGGCTATGAGAGGGCAGAAGGATAGAAGACCATCACCTTCAAGCCCAGCTGCCCCAGGAACAAGGGGCACTCAAGACCGACATGTAAGGTTGGGTAGGTTACACACAGCACAAAGGCACCACATCTGTGCTGGCACCTCTAGGATCACATAGACAAGTGTAGATGTTACATTTATTACAATTATTTCCCAGCAGATGGCAGTAAAGTGTCTTAAGTGGTACCTTTCTCTTAATTCCCACAAAGTCTATTTGGGACAGAAGTGACCCTGGGAATCTCCTTTCTTTCTTTGAACTAAGTTTCAGTAATACCACCAAAGGAGGAGGGAGAGCAGATAACCCTACAATGTGTCTCTGTAACCAGGTTAGAACAATGCCCTCTTCTGAGGGGTGGTCTTCTGATTTGGTAACTGCTAGCTAATGAAATGGATTAAGAAGTTTCCCACTTCTGAGATTTCAAATTTCATTCTGTGAAAGGTCAGATACAGGAAGGGTTTGTGGGCAACGTGTGATCTGCTTAAGTAGGAACAGCTTTTTCTTGCACAGAAAGATGGACGAGAGGGAGAAAAAGATAAAGCGCATATTTATAGCCTTTTTCCTTTTTCCTGCATCATCACCTCTCTGCTTGACTCCAACGCAGTTGAGTCTTTCCCACTTCCTGCAGTCCCAGCGTGAATGGAGGATCCCGCTGACCACCAAGCTGGAAGCCTGGGAATCCCTCTAAAATGACTGTCCCTCTTCCTCTTCCTACCATTTGACCAAACCTAGCATCAGGAACCCCTCCGTCCAGATAGCATCCAAAACCACCCCACTCAACCTGACCAGATTCTCCATCAGCCTCCCTCACCCAGCTCTCACGTGACAGTACCAGTCCTGTGGCCGTCTATCTGGAAACATTAATCATCTTACAGTTTCCTTTCAACCTCATGGTCAGTTGGCTACCCAGGTATGGCCCTTCTTCCTCTCAAGTCAATATCCTCCCCATGGTTCCCTGTAGTCCATGCTAGGAGTCAGAATGCCTGGGTTCAAGCCCACTTCCTTACTTAAGCCCCATAGACCTTGCCTCACTTTCTCCTTCTATAGCGTGATAACAGTAAGAGTCTCTACTTCCATGGTGGCTTGTGGGATCTTAGTTCCCCGACCAGGGATAGAACCTGGGGCCCCGTCAGTGAGAGCGCCGAGTCCTAACCACTGGACTGCCGAGGAATTCCTATACTTTCCTGCTTTAAAAAAAAAAATCCGAAATAAAAGCCAAGAAGGGCTTCCCATCATGCTGAGAGAACCAGAGTTTCCCTGCGTGGATCCTGAGCCAGGCTAGAAGAGAAACTTGGCCTTGACTGTCTCAGTCACTCACCATTATTCACTGGGCTTTCTGGAATAGTGGAAATAGCTCACACCCTCACCTGCCGTCTTGGTCACTCTGCACTTCCAGGATTTGGGGGATGCCATGCTGGGAACCACGGCTGACAGGGTATGGATCAGGGGCTGCTTCCCCTCTTTCCTAACCTGAGTCATGGTCCCCCTGCCAGGCTCACCTGGTCCGAGCCTTGAAGTTCCTGATGAGTTGCTCCTTCTCAGGCCCCTTGCTCACCCAGAATTTGCAGGGGATGATGTAGCTGGAAGGGACACGGCACTGGGGACAGGCCCTGCGGGGTGGGATGGGGTGGGAGGTGGGAGAGGAGTAGTCACAAGCCCATCGGCCTGTCTCTGAGCCCACCCCTCTGTGGGACCTTTCCCTCCCTCCCTGCTGGCCCCTCCATGACACTGACTTGATGACACCCAGCGGGAAGTCCCCTCGGCTCTTCCGCCAGGTGCGCAGGCAGCCCAGGCAGTGGGGATGGCTGCAGTTGGGCAGGACGCCAAAAATCCGCTCGGCCTCTGGCTTGTTCCACACCTTGTCCATGCAGATGCCACACACGATGTCCCGACTGTCCTGCACCCTCTGCAGCCACGGGCAGGGTCAGAGCACATCCTCCCTTCAGCCCCCATCCCGCCAACACACACACACACACACACACACACACACACTGCCACCCCAAATACAGCCTCAGGGAACACAGAGCCCTCCTCCAGCAGGTCTGGGCATCCCAGAGGTCCAGCATGGCATCCTCTTCCCCTCCCCCTCCACTACCTGCTGCACCTCAAGGTCCAGGCTCTGAAGTGGGGCTAGGAGCTCCTGGACAGGGTCTGACATAGGCCGAGACTTCGGGAAGTAGCTGTGATCACCATCAGCAGCTGTTGGGGAAAACTGGATCCATTCATTCATTTACTCATTCATGTGGTATCTCCTGAGTGTCTGCTGCATGCAAGGCCCTGAGGGTGTGTAAAGTTCTGTCCACCAGTAGTTCAGAGTCTAGCCAGAATTATGTCTCTAACACAACTGTTTAGACCTGTGCTATTCAATACGATAGCCACCTGCCACATGTGGCTATCAAACACCTGGAATGGAGCTAGTCTGAATTCAGATGTGTTGTAAGTGTAAAATACACATGAGATTTTGAAGCTGAATACCAAAAAGTCTCTAAAATGTTTCATTATTAACTTTTTATATTAATTACATATTGAAACGATATTGGATATGTAATTTTTGATATATTGGGTTAAATATTAAAATTAATTTCACCTGTTTCGTTTTCCTTTTTTTAAAATGAAGCTGCTAGAAAAATTTTAATTACATGCGTGAATTGTAAAATGGTGCAACCATTTTGGAAAACAGTTTGGCGGTTCCTCAAAATATTAAACATAGGGTTAACATATGATCCAGCAATTCCACTCCTAGGTATATACCCAAGAGAAACGAAAATATACATCCACACAAAAATTTGTACATAAGTGCTCATAGCAACATTATTCATAATAGCCAAAAAGCAAAAACAACCCAAGTATCCATCAACTGGTGAATGAATAAAACAAAATGTGGCATATATCCATACACTGGGATATTATTTGGCCATAAAAGGAAATGAAGTACTTCTATATGCTACAACATGGATAAACCTAGAAAATATTATACTAAATAAAAGAAGCTAGACACAAAAAGGCCATATATTGTATGATTCCATTTATATGAAATGTCCAGAATAGGCAAATCCATAGAGAGAGAAAATAGATTAGTGGTTATCAATGGCTGGGAGGGGTTGTGGATGGAGAGTGACTGCTAATGGGCTTCTTTTTGGGGTAATGAAAATCTTCTAGAATTAAATAGTGCTACTAATAAGAACCTACTGTATAGCACAGGGAACTCTACTCAGTACTCTGTAACTACCTATACGGGAAAAGAATCTAAAAGAGCGTGGATATATGTATATGTATAACTGATGCACTTTGCTGTACAACAGAAACTAACACAACATTGCAAATCAACTATACTCCAATAAAAATTAATTTAAAAAAACAGTGCTAATGTTGGTACAACTCTGAATATACTGTATTACACTGAATCGTACATTTTAAATTGGTGAATTTTTTGGTTTGTGAATTATATCTCAATAAAGCTGATACAAAAAATTGCATATGTTATATGGAATCTAAAAAAAAAAAAAAAGGTTCTGAAGAACCTAGCGGCAGGACAGGAATAAAGACGCAGACATAGAGAATGGACTTGAGGACACCGGGAGGGGGAAGGGTAAGCTGGGACGAAGTGAGAGAGTGGCATGGACATATATACACTACCAAATGTAAAACAGATAGCTAGTGGGAAGCAGCCACATAGCACAGGGAGATTAGCTCGGTGCTTTGTATCCACCTAGAGGGGTGGGATAGGGAGGGTGGGAGGGAGATGCAAGAGGGAGGAGGTATGGGGATATATGTTTATGTATAGCTGATTCACTTTGTTATACAGCAGAAACTAACACACCATTGTAAAGCAATTATACTCCAATAAAGACGTTAAGAAAAAAAATTCCATATGTAACATATTTCTGTTGGACAGCACTGAATTAGAGCAATAATCTTAAAAATAACTACTAACATTTAGTGTTTACTCTGTGCCAGGTACTGTGCTGTGCATATCACATATACGAACTCATCAAGACCCTGTGAGTAGGTGCTATTATCAGTGCCCTTTAGCAGATGAGGCAGTTGAGGCTCAGAGAGGTTAAGTGACTTGTTCAAGGTCACACAGTTCCTAAGTGGTGGAGCCAGCATTTGAAACTAGGTGGTCTGACTCCACAGGCATCATGGTATTCTGCTTCTAGAACACAGAGAGCAACAGAGCCAAAGGAAATTTTCCCTCTGGCTGGGAATCTTGAGGAGGGAGAGGGTGGAAGGAAATATAAACCTTGCTCAGAGACAGAGCAGGAATCCTGGTCTCAGATCTCACTTGTGCCCACCCGCAGTACCCCTGATGACTCACATGATAGGGACAGGGACTTCCAGGAGCTGCCACCAATGTCCTCAGTCTTGCTGAACAAATCCTCCAGGCCAGGCTCCATGCCCTGGTAGGCCCCGGCCCAACCCCATCCGACAGTCACAGAGGGCAGGTAGGAGGGCTCGGAGCCCCTGCGGGTCAGTCCCTGCGGGGGGCCTGACAGGGTGATGTGTGGCTCTGAATGGCGGCGGCCCCACTCAAGGTGGCAGGGAGGCTGCAGGTGCTGGTAGCTGTCGTGAGGAAGAGAAGGGTAAGGAGAAAGGGATCGCTCCTCCAGGGCTCAGAGCTAGCTCAGCCTAGTACTTGGAGCTGAGGGCAGAGGGGCTCTGGGAAGATGCATGGTCCATGAAGGATGATTCCTCCCAAGTCTCCCAGCCTGCTCCCCACTCAAGGAGAAGAGACGCTTACCTGCATCCATCTCCATGGAAGCAGAAGCCTCGCTGGAAATATCTGCAGACCTGGGATGCCTTCCGGTCCTGAGCGAAGCAGCGGCTGGACCCCCAGTGACAGGCCCCTCGGTCAAAGTTCCTAAGAGAACATCTGAGTCATGCCCAGCCCCATTTTAGTTCCTGCCTTTGTGATCCTTCTAGAAAGAGGCTGTGTGACATGAGGACTCAGGCTCCAGGCTTGGTCCTGTGTTCAAATCCTGACTCTGCTTGACAACCCTGGGTGGTAATTCAATTTCCCTAAAGCTTGGTTTCCTCCCCCTGAAACATGAGGGTAACAACGCCTCCTGTTACCTCAGGGTTGTCGTGAAGTTTTTTTTAGATTTCACACAATGCACATAGCAGGTGCTCAGTAAATCATAGTGATTCCTATTACTTTCTCCAAGCACAGAGTCTTGTGGGCTCTGGATTCAGAATTCTGGGTTCAGATTCCGGAACCAGGGCCTGCTCTATGGGCACGGACCTATTTAGTCACGCAGGGGCCCCACGCTTGCTTCAATGTTCTGCCGTTGCTGTCTTGAAATTATTAAATTTTTGAACACGGGACCCTGATTTTCTTTTTGTGCTGGGTCCCACAAATGATATAGCCAGTTCTGCCTGGTACCACTACTTCTTGGTTGTATGAGCTTGGACAAACTTTCCATGCCTCAGTTTCTTCATTTGTAAGTTATCAGTACTTAATTTATGGGATGATGGAAAACGTAAATGAGATATTGTATGTAAAGCATAGTTATCCCTTGGTATCCGTGCGAGATTGGTTCCAGAACCTCCATGGACACCAAAATCCATGGATGCTGGAGTCCCTTATATAAAATGGCACAGGGACTCCCCTGGTGGTCCAGTGGTTAAGACACCGTGCTTCCACTGCAGGGGGCACAGGTTCAATCTCTGGTCAGAGAACTAAGATCCCGAATGCCACGTGGCCCAGCCAAAAAATAGAAAAAATAAAAATAAATAAATAAAAATTTTAAAAAAATAAAATGGCATAGTATTTGCATATAACCTATGCATATGCTCCTGTATACTTTAAATTATCTCTAGATCACTTATAACACCTAATACAATGTAAATACTATGTAAATATTTGCTGGTACGCAGCAAATTCAAGTTTTGCTTTTTGGAACTTTCTGGGATTTTTTTCCCAAATATTTTCAATCTGCAGTTGGTTTAATCCACGGATACGGAACACACAGATACACATGGCCAACTATACCTGGCACATAGCAAGCCCTCAATAAATATTAGCTGTTCTTATCACTCTGCTGTCATCATTATCATCATCATCATCACCACTACTACAGGGACATTTGAGGGTCAGCCTGTGAGGTGGGAAGGGTGGGAGGAGGCCAAGTTGGGCCAACATTTATTGAGAATCTACTATGTGTCCAGGCCTGAGCCAGGACTCTGGGGACCTCTGCTCTTGTCGTGTGCTTCCTTGCCAGGAGTGGGAATAAGCCCACATGTGAAGTGGCCAGGGCAGCCGGGATGGGGACAGAGGCCAGACTCTTGTCCCAAGAGGACACAGACTGCCAGCTGATGCTGGGGGTCTGCCATAGAGTGGCCCCCACCATTCTCCAGAGAATGTCCAAGAGAGGCCCTGGCAGAGAAGCAGGTGGAGGAAGGGCAGGATGGGTGACAGGCACCCAGTCTTGTTGGTGAAGGTACCAGATCGTCGGGCACATGGTCCTTATTACAATGATTATTATTATATTATTACATAATATAATACTTATAATAACTGTAGTTGTTATTATTTTGTTATTTTTATGGAAGCTGTTGTGAGGGCCAGGAGGGTAATATAAGATCATTAAACGGTAACTTTTGATTTTAATTCAGACATTTTTGGTTTAATTCAGAAGAAATTCAAAGAATTGAGTGCCCCTGCTATAACAAATAACCTTTCATTTCCATTTGCTTATTTATGTGAACAAGATTTCTCAGTGCTTCCATTCATAAATATTAAAAATAGAAATTGATGTTGATAACACATTGTAAATCAATTATACCCCAATAAAAATTTTAAAAAATAAAATTGAATAACAGACAAAACCCCTCCCCCACAAAAAAGAAAGAAACTGATGTTGAATCCTGTCTTATTCTAGCAATAAGTAATGTTTATCCATGGATACATGAGCTTTTTTTGGTGGGGGGGAAGCAACTATCTCATCTAAATTTTCTAATGAAAATTTTGTTATTTAGTAATTAACTGTTAAAATGTGTAGGGAGTTCCCTGGCAATCTAGTGTTTGGGACTCAGCACTTTCACTGCCAGGGCCTGGGTTTGATCCCTGGTGGAGGAAATAAGATCCTGCAAGCCTTATGGCATGGCCAAAAAAAAAAAAAGTGTGTAATTTACTTCTTTTGATCAGTTGAGTACTACTAATAATTAAATCTAGAAAAAAATCATATTTCCGTTTCACAAATATTTTTGTTGCAGGAACAGATAATATCGTGATCAGTGAAAGACTTCTGAGAAGAAAAATATTTGTATTGGTAAAATTCTGTGAGAGAAGTAGAATAGGCATTCAAGGAGAAAAAGGAGTTACGTAAAACTGTAAAAGCCTGCTTTTATATACTTTTAAATGGATGACAGTATATGTTAAATCTCTCTGGTATTTAGATGCCACTGGATGCATGAAAAGAATAATGTACTTAATCAAATCCACCCTGCTCACCTGCCATTGCTGCTCAGCTGCCCACACAGCAAGTTCATTGGCAGGTCCCAAAGCAAGCAGCCTGAAATACCTTCGACTGAAATTCTGCACAGAGCTACAGCCAGCCCCAGCCCGGTACCCCATGGTGACTTTCAATCATTCTCACTGCCTGGCTTGGAAAAATTGAGAGGCTCCTGCAGGAAGATTGAGGGCAAGTTCTTGTGGGCTGAGAGCTTTGAACACATCCCTCAAAATCTTGCCTGAAGTGCCAGCCTTGGAGAAGAAAGATTCAGAAACGGTAAAAAGCATTCGATTTAATGATGTAACTACTCTAAAAACATCTTTTAAAACTTTCTTTTGGAATTAAAAAAGAATAATTGTATTATTTTAAAGTGGGACTATTTAGAATACATTATAAATTTAACCTTTGCAACAATTTACGTTATGATGAATACCATTAGATAACTTGGAGTGTGGAGGGGATACATGTTTTTTCAAATTTCTTTTAGGTTTATAGAAGATGCCTGGCCTGGTATGTTTCTGCTCCCAATTATAACATGAGGAGTAGATAGGAAGAGGCTGCAGTGGGGGAGGGACCAGATCAGTGGTGACAGCCAAAGTTAGGGAGGATGGAAGGTGGATGGAGGTTGGGGTGAGGGGTGAGGTGGAAATGACAGTCACTGGAGAAAGGGTGGGTGACCTGAGAGGAGGAGCCTCTCACCCCCTAGGGGAGGAGCCAGTGGCCCTCAAAGGAAGGGCTTGAAAGCCTCCTGTCCCCAGTCCCCAAAGCTTTGCTTTCCCTAAAGACCACCAATGAAGCTGACCTCCAGGACTGCCTAAGAGGCCACCATACTAGCTCCTTCACAAGCTGAGAGATCCAACAACAGAGCTCTCCCAGCATGTCCAGAGGTGCTCTTAGACCATCAGACGAGCCAGAGCAACAGGAGCTAGGGGCTTTGTGATCAAATTGATTTGAGAAACTCCTCCTTCTATATTTTTTAGAGTCATGTTGTATATTGCTTACCGTACATGAACATATTAAATGCTCTGATAAGTCCTGCCCTCCACCCACCCACACAGCCTTAACATACCAATAAAACACATTTTGTTCGGGGTACTGGCAAATTAGTTCATTTAATCCTCAAAACAAGCCTTAAAAGTCAGGAGTCATCTTTTGTTTTCAAAATCTGAGGCTCAGAGAGGTCAAGTAACTGGCCTGGGACTCGGAACAAGAGTTAGGACCATAACCCAGGTGTCCTCACTCAGCACAATACTTCTCTAGTTAACCAAGATTGACTTGTCAGGGGTGAGGGCTGCTGGATTTAGGGAATTTCTTAAGCCAAATTCTGAGGCCAAGGGTTGGGGACAGAACAGCCAGAGGTCACTGGTAATCCAGGCCTGGGGAGGCAGCAAAAGCAGCTGGGTGGCTGGGAGGCCAAAGCAGTGGACCCCTGAGCAGTAATCAGGACTGGCCTGTTGGGTGAACACAGGGTGTGCAGAGAAGAACAGGGATGAGGAAGGTGGGGCTGGGTGCAGTGAGGGGGAGGTGGAACCTGCCAAATGAGCCCCCTGACCAAGATTCTTAAAACTTGAGGGCCAAACTTAGTCTAGCATGCCACCTTCCTTCTTGAGCTTTGGGCAGGACCAGGAACAACTGAAAATCTCCTTTAGTAAATGTCCATCTTCTTTTTTTTTGCCTTCCTTTTGCTGCCAGATTGCCTTTCTTCCCAGCTTGGGAAAACCATTTCACACTGAGACCCTAAGGTCTACAATGATCCCTCCTTTACCCAATATTCAGTTCTCTCTGGGGAACTCGTCTCTTCCATCTGTTGGCAAAATGAATCTGTGCTAAGGTATGAATGCCTGATGGAAGGCTTAGTGAGCTAACATACCCAAAAGAATGACTCTCTAATGGTGTAATGTTCAACCTGAAGTGTTTCCATTCACACACTTATGAACACCTGGCACCAGGCTACATACTGGGGCTACAAAGATGACCAGGGGACCAGATCCCACTGCAGGGAGCTGTACAGTATTTCTGGGCAGAGAAACATTTGTTGAGTGGAAGAGAAAAAAGGCAAGTGGGGAATCTCTGTCCTAAATGGTCAGACCCTGAGCTAGCCCTGACTTATCCCCTCTCTGGCCTCAGTCTCCTCCTCTGAACTGTGAAGGGTGAGAGATAGTCTCCAGACCCTTCCAGCATTGGGGTGGGGGCTAGGAAGCCCCTTTTCCCACCTGATGCACCCCAAATTCTTAAAGACTGAGCTTTCAGTGGACAGACAGAACCCCAAAGAATTTTCTCCCACTCCCCCTGTGGTCTCCCAAAACCCAGGCCCTTACCTGTGTGGTCGCTGGGAGCGGGGCCTGCTCTCTCCACCTCGGCTGCCGCCATCCGGCTCCGCAGGGTCCATCCCAGCTGTGGCCCCTAATGAGAATCAGGCAGGGCTGCTCTGGTGCTCCTTTATCCCTCTCTCTCTGGGCAGGGCCAAAGGGAGGAGGGGCTGCGCAGGCAGGCCCACCCCTCCCCATGGCCCCCGGCCTGCAGGAGGAGGGATGGACGGTGAAGCAGGATGGCTGGAAGGCTAGGAGGCTGGGGGCTCCAAATGCCCTGTCCAGGCTACAGGATGTGGGTGGGGTGGGGCATGAAGGCCTTAAGGGATCCCTAGATGATTACTGGAGGAAACTGGGGGGATGGTTTAAGGACTTTAAGGGCCTCAGCAAGGGCCACCATAAGAGGTGGCCAGGAGGGGGCTTGTCTGAGGCTCTAATGAGGAAGCTCCAGATTGGATGATAGCACATCAGCCAGTCAGAGCCTCTCCTGGGCAGTATAAATTGCTGTTGGATTTGTAGCTTGCACCGTGGAGAACAATTGGACTGGGCCCATTGATGATGGGGAGTGAGGAGAAGGGGGACCATGAGCTCTAAGAGCCCTTCCAGCTCTGACTATTCCTAAGACCCCCTCAATTCCTATCTTAATCCTCCAAAGCCCATGTACTCTCCACTAGACTGCAGTGCCCCACGTGGGAGGTAAGTTGGGAAAGTTAAAAAGACGAAATAAGAGGAATTCACTTAAAAGTTAAAGGAGAGATTTTTAAATTGAATTTAATCAGCTTCCTATATTTATCAGTAAATTGAGACACTAGTTTGGGAAACAAATTGTCTTGGACATCTTTGTTATTTCCTTAACTTTTGCTGGATCAAAATTATTTTTTATTTATTTTTAAAATTTATTTTATTTTATTCTTAACCACTGTGCCACCAGGGAAGCCCTGGATCAAAATTATTAAAAAAAAATTTTTATAGGTGCTGCCAGTTAGCCCTCTGTGGTGGCTGTGCCAGATTATACTCCCACCAACAGTATGAGAGTGCCTGTGTCTGCACACCCCTGCCAACACAGTATAACCAAACTTGTTAGTATTTGTTAATTTGTTATGTAAAACAACAGTATCTCATTGTAGTTTTATTTAATTCTTTTGGCTGTAGTTAGTTACCCAACCAGGGATCAAACCCGCACCCCCTGCAGTGGAAGCATGGAGTCTTAACCACTGGACCGTCAGGAAGTCCCTTGTAGATTTTTTTTTTTTTTTTTTTTTGGCTGCGTTGGGTCTTCATTGCTGTGCGTGGGCTTTCTCTAATTGCGGCGAGCGGGGGCTACTCTTCGTTGCGGTGCACAGGCTTCTTATTGCAGTGGCTTCTCTTGTTGCAGAGCACGGCTTTAGCCACGCGGGCTTCAGTAGTTGCGGCACTGGGGGTCAGTAGTTGTGGCAGTTGTGGCTCGTGGGCTCTAGAGCACAGGCTCAGTAGTTGTGGCACACGGGCTTCATTGCTCCGTGGCACGTGGGATCATCCCTGACCAGAGCTCGAACCTGTGTCCCCTGCATTGGTAGGCACATTATTAACCACTGAGCCACCAGGGAAGTCCCCCCCTCATTGTAGTTTTAATTTATACTTCTCTTACTATGAGATTAAGCATCTCTCCATATGTTTTAGAGGCATTTCTTTTCCTGTTCATATCCTTTGCCCATTTGGGTTGTTGACATTTTACTCATTGCTTGGTAGGTGCTCTTTACATATTAAGGAAATTAACCTTTGTCTTATTATGTCACACATTTTTTAACATGGTTGATTTAAATTTTTTTGTGTTGCCCCCACTGGAAGAAATTTTTTTAGTGTGGTGTAGTAAGATCTTTTATCTATTTTATAGACTCTAAGTTTTGTGTATACTGCATGAAACTTGGAACCTTCTGTGTGTACAGAGATTTTTGAAAGGTCTATCCACTTCAAGATTATATATAACTTTCCCCATGTGATTCTTCTAGGTTGTTTTTTCCCTCCCCCACTCTTCTAGTTTTTTTTTTTCTTAAACATTGTATAAATATATCAAATTTATCCATTTTCCTGTTGATAGACATTGTTATTGTTTCTAAGTTTTTGCTCTTGCTGTAAAGAACATGTGTGTGAGTCTTAGTGCAATTTGGTGGCTTTCACTCTAGGGTACTGTGTCAGGCTGCCTTCTCCAGGAAATAAGATTTAGAGGTTTACTTGCAGGACACTCACTGGGGAGTGCTCCTGAGAACAACACCTGTAAGGAATTGTAGGAAGCAGGATCGGGTAGAGAGAGAAATTAAACTGCAATGTACCTAGGACAGAAGCCCCAATTCTGGAGCTGGACGATTCTTCACGTTGTTTCAAACTGGGGCAAGGAGGCTTGGCTTGTCCCCACATGTTGGCTATAGGCTGCCCCTGAGGAGGGAGTGTGCTTATCCTGGGCAAGGTGGCCCCCTTCACTGTGGGCAATTTCCTGAGAGGAACTCAGCTGTGAGCCCAGCAGCCATTGACCTCAGTGCCTGGGTTCTGAGGGGTGGAACCTGGGTGATGCCTCACAGCTTCCACAGGCACATTTTAACTTTACAAGATTTTGCCAAATTGTTTTTCAAGTTGATTTTATCAACTTCTATTCCCTTCTGCAGTATATGAGAATTTGTATTGTTATTCTTCCTTTCCACATTTTCTATCTTGGTTTTCCTATGTTATTTTTGGGATAATTTCTACAGATCTTTTCTGAGGGGCAAAAATGATCTCTTTGGCTGTGTCTGTTTTTTAACTCATTTTTTTCCTGGAAGTTCCAGGTATTTCTTTTAAAATGTTTGTCTTTTTTTTTTCCTTAAAAAGCAAACTGTTTCTTTCGTATGATTTTCATATCTTTATATTTTTAAATAATATAAAACTTATTTGTCTCTTATATGATAATCAATAGCTATACTTTTTGATGTCCTGGGGCTCTAATTTCACTGATTATTCTATTTATTTTCATGCAGGCTGTCTCTTCATGTTTGTAATTTTGTGGGAGTTCTGTACTGCCTGTGTCTGTCCTCCAGAAAGGTTTTGCGTCTGCTTCTTCCAGGCTCCCCAGGCATATTACCAGCCTGGGACCCCATTTCTTCCTTTGATAATAAACCTTTTTAAGTTTCAGAAGTTTTACAGAATTATCACAAAGACGGTATCTTCTAATTCTCTTAAGGTTGCTTTCTTCTTTTTTAGTCTAAATTTTTGATTCATTTGTCTGTGAAGATGGCACCACTGTAAGTAAAGGAGAAAACTGGGGTGTCAGCTAAGGAGAGGAAAGCCCTGATGTCTCGTGGGGTAAAACTGTGCAAGTCCCGGGGACGTCCCTGGCGGTCCAGTGGTTAAGACGCCACGCTTCCACTCCAGGTGGAATGGGTTCGATCCCCGCTTGGGGAACTAAGATCCCGCGTGGCGTGGCAAAAAAACCCCAAAAACCTGTGCAAGTCCCACATACCACTCAAGGCCCAGGGGGACTTGCCTCCTCCCAGGCCCTTCTTAGCCCCTCCCAGACGCCCTCACCCCCAAACCTGGTTTGTGCCATGGTTCCACACACCCTTCTCAGAGGGTGTGTATCCTTTCTCCCCCTCCCACCCCAAATGCTCCATCCGGGTGGGATGGCATCTTCTCAGTTCTCCACAAACCTTGCTGACTGAGGACTGGTGAGCAGAGCAAGAGGTGAGGGGGAACGACGGGCAGCCCCACAAGCCAGAACCGACCCTGCCACCCCGGCCAGCACCCCACAGTCTCATTTGCCTGACCAAGTCTCCCCCTCTGTGCACTGGATGTGGAAGAGGGGGAGGGGTCTCATCAGCCCCCAGGAAAAACACTGTAAGCTGAGTTAGCTTAAATCAACTCTTAAATATTTAATTCCCATTTATTTAAAGTTCCATCAGTCTGTATACACTATTTATATTAAAAACACAGGAAGCTGGGGCTCCTAGCAAAAATATACATTTCAATTTTGGAGATTGTTCAGACACTGAGAAGAGCTGTATCCTCAGTACCAGACCTGGGGAGGGGGATGAGGATGGGGTGTGTGGCGGGGGAGGGGAGGGAAGAATCTTGCCAGTAGAGAGTGATCCTCAGGCATGGAAAGGCGCCTCGGAAAGGAAGACCAGACAGGACCCAGGAAGCCTGGGCTCTAACCCCACGTCCTGCCACCTTCCTCAGAGACGCCAGCCAGCCCCTCACCCCTCCAGACCCGTTTCCTCCCTGGAGAAGCAGCCTGGGTAGGCTCTCTGTCCTCTGCTCAAACGGCTCCAAGCTGCGCTTCTGTCTCTCCTCTGGGGTGAGTGCTTATCAACGGGGAGGAGGGGGAGGGGCGGGGCCAGGAGTGGGACTGGGCCTAGCAAGGTCCCTGGTCACCAGAGGCGGTATATAGGGAGACTGCCAGGTGACCAGCTGGGCCAAATACAAGGAAAAGGGGAGGGCAGCAGAGTTGTTGGGACAGACGGGTGTCACAAACGAGCAGGATCAGTTTATCCCCAGTACCTCCCCTGTGGGTGCTGGAGATGAGACCCAGCAGGACCCCGTGCCCACCAAGGGATCTGGCCTAGCCTCGGGAACAGGGGCACAGCTCTGCCCATCCACCTGCAGGCCCCTCTGGGCACTCGGCCTGCCTCAGGGAGGGGAGGGTGAGGGGTGTGGAACCTGCAGGTAAAGTGATTTCAGTGCTTGTGGTGTGTGGGCTGGAGGGAGTG
This sequence comes from Balaenoptera acutorostrata, assembly GCF_949987535.1. Lineage (NCBI taxonomy): Eukaryota > Metazoa > Chordata > Mammalia > Artiodactyla > Balaenopteridae > Balaenoptera > Balaenoptera acutorostrata. Next base: position 68,130,735 of record NC_080073.1, on the reverse strand, counting down.
TGTGTGGGGCGTGAGCTTCAGCTGGGCTGGAGCCACTGCCAGTGTCTCCCGGAGGCCAGAGAAAGGAGGGGTGCGCGTGAGGCCAGGCCCTGGCGCTGCGGGAGACGGGGGAGCGCGGTGCCGACACCCGTAGGCAGGACTCGGTGGCTGCTGCAGAGGGGCAGACAGAGTGGGGTGCTGATGGGGGACCCGCCCCAGGCCTGGGCTCAGAAGCATGTCTCCGGCTCGCCACCTCCCCTACCTCCCTCCGCCTCTCTTTAAGCTCGCTCCTCGTCAGTGGGGGTGTAGGGACCCCCAACCTGGAGGGAACCCCACCTCTATCCAGGCTGGGCGGGTGTCCCCCAGCGGCCAGCGCGGGGAGGCCATCAGTGACACTGGCCTGCGAGACCGGTGGAAAGAAGAAGGGAAGGGCGGCGGGCGTCAGTGGGGCTGAGGTGTGCGCTGCCTGCTGGGAGCCAAGCCGCCGCAGCCCGGGCGGGCCTGCCTGCTGGGGGAGGCGTCCTCCGCCAGGGACCCGGTGACCAGGGGCTGCTCTGCACTCAGCCCTGGCCCTGCTTACCTTCCCTGGGAAGCCAGGCCCAGAGAGCTTAGTGTTTCTTTGGATGGCTCGAGTCCTTTGCTGTGAAGACTGAAGACGGGAGAATGGGACTGTTGGTGCAGAGGGCAGGCCCCTCCTGCTGTGGGGGGGTGGGGGGGCGCAGGGCGGGGAAGCAGAGGTGCTGTTCTGCGCTGCTGGTGAAATAACACAAACTGCCTCACAGGAAGAGGAAGAGGGACAGACACGGAGATGGGGAGAGAGAAAGGGAGGGCGAGAGAGGAAGGAAGAAAAAGAGCAAAGAAATGAGAGAAGACAGAGGAGCTGAGAAGGAGGGAGCCGGGGAAGGGAGAGGGAGGCGGGCCGACTGTGTGTGATCCCCCTCGGCCACCAGGCCCAGCGCTCAGCGGCTGGTCGACAGAGAAGCCCTCAGTACATGTCCTTGTAGATCTCCTGGAGCAGGGGGTGCAGCGAGGTCTCGGTCTCCGTCTTCTTGATCCGCTGCATCATCTGGGCGTGCTCGGTGACCAGCTGCCGCAGGTCAGCCATCTTCTGCAGCAGCTTGGGGAAGAGGTACTGGGCGTCAGGGTGGTTGGCCTGCAGGTGGAACTCGAGGGCACGCAGGATGGTGTCCTGGATGGCCTCCACCTGTGACACATTCATGAGGCCTGGCCGATCTGTGGGGACAGAGGGCAGAGGTGTGGGAGGGAGCAGGCACACACGGGGTCTCAGAAGGGCAGGGCAGCTCCCCTAACCCCGCCAGTGTGGGCAACTTGGCCCTGGGAACAGTGGGCCTCCCTGCCTGGACTCAAACCCCTTCTCTACCACAGTCTAGCAATGAGGCTACAGGCAGGTCACTCAGCCTCTCTGGACCTCAGTTTCCTCATCTGTAAAACGGGGATAACAGAAGTGCCTCTGGCATAGCATCGTTATGAGGATTAAAGAGTTATAATCTAGGAAAAGGAACTTGAACAGTGCCTGGCATGAAGCAAGCTCTATGCCACTGTCAGCGTGAGTCTTACTATATTTATTGTGTTGGAATTTGAAAAATGCAGGTAAAACACAGAAAATTTCTCCACTATCAGAAATAACCCCCATCAACATGTTGGTATATTTCCTTTCAGTCTTTTTTCTATCTCATCTCCATCTATACTAGATGGAGCTGGTCCTGCACACACAGTTAGTGCCTTACATGTTCCACTGCCATCATCACATGGACCCTTCCTCACGCTGTCAGAGCTTAGGCTCGGCCCCTGCAGTGAGGGCCCAGCCCCCAGGAGGGCTGGCTGTGCGGGGCCGACCCACTGCCCCTCCCTCACTTACCTCCGCACAGAATGATAGCTGCGATGAAGAGAGCCAGGTCACTGTCATCAAGTTCCAGGGCATTGAACTTGACAGCAAACTCAAACTTGGGCTCGATGATGTCACTGAAGGGCTTTCGGAGGCTGCGCAGGAACTCACGGGTGACAAAACCAGTGCCGTTGGCCACCAGAAGCCCGTCCTTGTTGACGATGGAGGCCAGCATGGCAAAGATGGCCTCGTGCACACCATACTTGAGAAGGGTCACCTGGTCGTTGAGGAAGAGGTCGCTGAAGCTGGGGATGCTCTTGGCGAACTCGGTGAGCTCACGCACGGTCTCCACCGTGGTGCACTGGCAGCGGTAGAAGACATGCACGCTGATCTCCTTGTAGGGGGGCAGACCGTTCACCAGCTGCTTCCACACCAGGCCCTTCTCTGCCTGCCACAATGTCTCGATGTCGTGGATCACAAAGGGCTGAAAACCAGGCCCCGTTAGAGGCCAGGCCTCGGGGGACCCCCGCCCATGTGTGCCCCATACCCCTTGCCTGTACCACGAAGTGAGGGGAGGGAGGAGGCCTGGTTCTCCCAGGAGTCAGGCAGGTGGCAGCAGGGCCCAGAGCCCGGGATGCTGCCAGGCTGAGCAGTGACACTCACCGCCGTGTGGCTGGCCTTGCCGGTGAGGATGCCACGGGCCTTCTTTTTGGTCATGTTGAAGTTTTTCAGGTAGGCACTGTAGATGTGCTTGGAGAAGGCCCTCAGGTCAGCCACCTGGGGGTTGTGCTGACTCCCCTCGTTTGCCGTCAGCCCTGCCACCAGTTTCCTCTTCTCAGCCTCCGGCATCCGGCCAAAGCGGATGGCTGCACGGGGAAGGGGGACAGTCATGGAGGAGCCTGGGCAGGGGCCAGCACCTCTAAGGTACACAAGCCAAAGATGGAGACATACTTTTTGAGCACAAGGCCCGTAGAAGCTCTAGAGCCAGCAAGTTGGAATGTTGGGGAACCCCTCCAGAATACAAGCTCCGGAGGGGCAGGGCTTCTGTCTGTCTTGTTCACAGCGCCCAGCAGGCTCTGTCTCCCAGGAGTGCCGGCCTCCAGGAAACTCCAGCCTGGCTCCTGGCAGCTGACACACGTGGTCACTCACTGGCTCCTGCCTGCCCTCAACAACCAAGAAGACCTGAGGGGATCCTGGGCCCTGGCAGTGGCTTTTCACACCCTGTCAGGTCATCCAAGACAGGCTCAAGGTTCCGGGAGTGGTGTTTCCAACACTACTGGAGTTAGGGTCAATTCCCAGGTCCCTTCTGGGCCAGAGAGGGTGAGGCTCAGGTGCAGACAGGTGGCAACTGCCCCCGGCCTGGGAAGCATGGCGGCCCCTGGGCGATCTGGGAAGGCAGGCCTCAGCAAGGTCAAAGCTGACCCATGTGCTGACTGTGTGCTGGGCGCTGCTCTGAGGGCACCCCCTTTCTGTTCCTGGGCTCTCGGAAACCTGGTTTCAGGTTGGCTCACCGTTGTGCGACATGCCCAGTGCCAGGCATTTCTGGAAGCGGCAGTACTGGCACTTGTTGCGGTTCTTCTTCTGGATCTTGCAGATCCGCTCACACTTCTCGTATTCCAGCTTCATGCGGATTGTTCGACGGAAGAAGCCCTGAGGGACAGTGGACAGGTGAGGAAGAGAAAAGCCATGAGGAAGGGAGAAAGGGTAAAACCCTGCCTGCTGGGTTATGCCAGGGGGCTTGATTACGCGTCGAGATGTAACAATTCCTGAATTTTGGAAGTAATGGGGGGGAAATATTATTGGAGGAGAGAGGGAGAAAGAAAGTAAACAACTCTAAAACTTTTGAAAATAACTGAAATAATGTAGCATATTTATTTTAAGTGCTTCTCTGTTAGTTCGGTGACACAAAACTGTACTGTGGCTAACTTGATTTATTCGTAAATGCAACCTGGTTCTGCATCTTTTCTAGGTAGTCGTTTAATAAAATAATATGTGAAATTTTGATGGGTGTGCAGTTAGGAGGAAGAATCCAAAAGCAAAACCATAAAAAGAAATATAACGTTTCCTTTTTTATCAAAGAGCCCCCTCGGGCTTTGAGGCGCAGGAAACCCTGACCTTGGGAAGATGGCTCAAGCCCAAGACCCTCATCCTGTCCTACCTGTCTTCTCCTGTCAGGTCCCCAGGGGGCACCAGCAGCCCAGAGAGCCCAGGTGAGTGGCTGGGTCGGCACCACCGGTACCCAGCAGGGTAGGCCCAGCGAGGGAACCCCTCCTCTACAACAGGACCCAGAGCTGAGCCTGGAACGGGCCCAAGGGCCTGGCTGCCTGCCAGGCAGGAATTCCACAGTGGGTATGGTCAGGACCTTGCCCGGCAGCAGGGAAAGCCTTCCTGGCAGGTCAACTCACCATGTGATCACAGCCCCGATGGGCAGCCACCCCTCCACTGCCCGTACCTTGCACCCCTCGCACGCGTGAACACCGTAGTGGAAGCCTGATGCCTTGTCCCCGCACACCCTGCACTCCATGTTGAGGCTGCCACACGAGGTCCCGTCGCAGCCCATCTGCAGCTGGTCCAGCAGCGAGGGTGGAGAGCAGCTCCGGGAGAGGTCTGCAGACACACAACACAGGGAGAGGTCGGCAGACACACAACACAGGGGCGGCTTTGTGTTCCGCCAGGCCTGGGGGCCTGGGGAGGTGACCAGAGCCCGCAGGGCAGCCCAGGTGGCGGGGCGGGAATCACACAGTCTTGGCTCAGCCACTTAAGGGCTATGTGACCTCTGGGAGTCAACCTTTCTGAGGATCAGCCTCTACATCTAGAATGTGGGGTCAATGACAGCTGCTCTGGGTGGAGGGCGAAAGTGTCCAAAGCATTTCCCCCAGACCCAACACCCAGCAAGTGTTCCAGAAAGGCAGCTTACTATCTGGGCTGAGTCAGACCTGCCTGGGCTGAGCTCACTGCTGGCGGGGAGAGGGCATGCGGGGGATGGTTGTGTTTTGGGAGGAGGGGAGCAAGAGGGAAGAAGCAGAGAGATTCTCTTTAGACTCCTTAGGAAGTGGCTCCCTGGCTTAAGAGACTCCACCGTGTGGGCCCACAGGGGATTGTGTGAAATGTGTTTTGTGGAGGCTACAGAAGCGCAGGCCTCTGCAGAGCTCAGCCCCCGCCCCAGAAATCTGATTCCTGCACGGACTCCTGAGATGCTGCAAAGGATCTCTCAAGAAGCTCAAAGTCATTCCCACGAAACTTCTTGCTAGAGCAGAAAAAGCAGAAATCTCAGTCACTATGACCGGGCGGTGGACTGAACTTCCTCGAGTGTTTTCCTGTTAAATGTACAGACGTCTGAACCCCGTGTTGAGTGTCGGCGAGGAAAGCAGTTGGCCACAGGCGACTTCAGGGTATTTGTGCCGTCAGGTGACTTAGTAAGAATGGCTGCGGGGTCTCTCCTGAATCTCTCCCCTGGACGCTCAGAAACGAGCCCTTCCCTGGGAAAGGGGGCCTGACTGGGCCCGTCTCTGCCCCCAGCCCAGTGCCCCTGTGTGACCCCACGGGCTGCCTGCCCTGCCTCTGCCAGGCTGGCCTGCCAACCTGCTATTCTCTGCTTTCTTCCTGACGACTGCACAACCTCCTCAGGGGCAGGGGCCAAATCCCCAGACCAGAGGAGCAGTGGCTTAGAGCAGACAGCTCCGCAGGGAGACCCAAGCCACGGCGGTCAGCCCAGACTTAAGGTTTTCCAGGCCTGCCTTCCACCCTCTCTACAGTATGGTCACTGCACAAGAGCCTGACTCCCCACGATGGAGCTACCCCCAGACCAAAGCGTACTCCACTCCCCCACACCTTCCTCCCAGCTCTCCCGGTGTCTCCTGGGGTCCTAGGAGTGACAACAAGAAAGCCTCCAGCCACACCCCACCCCGCCAGCAGGAAGGAGCTCGAGCACCAGACCCCCAGGCTGGGGAGGGTAGGGGTGACACGGTCCCTGCTTCCTGAAACAGCCTGGCCTGTCACAGAGCCTTAGCTCTCAACTTCAGTCACTCCAAGGGGTGTAACCACGGCCGCCTCAGCCCGGGGACGGGGAGAGCGGTCGCCCTCGGCTCCTGCGCATGCGCCGCGGGGAGCCGGCAGCCTGCGGGGTGGGGGTGGGGCCGAGCCCTTCTGGTCTCCTCAGGAGCCTTTGTGTTCACTCAGCGTTGGACGCCCGCACCAGGACACACGGGCCTCGGGGCAGGGACTCTGTCCACCAGGGCGCTGCTGCTGGACGCGGGGCAGGCGCTCAGCGACTCTGGACTAAGTGGTCCTCAAGCTGCCTGGGCGTCCTGGCCTCAGCGCCCGGGGACTGGAGGCGCCACGCAGGACCCGCCGCTTCTGCCGGCGTTATCGCGGGGGCAATGGAATTCACATTACCGGCTGCTGGGAGAAAACGAGATAACATGTAAAACCGCTCTGTAGAGACCTGCGCAGATGCCAGGCAGGGAGGGTTTCCGGCACTTCCTCCCCCGATCTGTGCGGTCTGTGTGCATGTTTGCTTTCTGGCACTTCTTGTAAGCGGTGTTGTTTTTGTGGTTTGCACGTCTGCCTCCTCTGCTAGACTCTGCACGTCTCTACTCACATTCCCCTTGGATCTCAAAAGCCACCTCCTCCACTGAGTCTGGTCCACAGTGACCTATCATCCCACTCTGTTCCCACCTCTTGGTGGTGCCTTCCTCGTCCCCCTTGTGGCCCTGGAGGCCTGGCAGGTGTCTGGTCACTTGGTTGCTGTTGGTACGGCACGTGGCAATACCACCCTACCTTTTCATTCCACAGACATTTGACGAGCACCTGCTGTGTGCAGAGCGGGAGTCAGACCCTGCCCTCAACCAGCTGAGGTAAGAACACTAGGACACAAGGTAGCGAGTGGCAAGGCCAGCGGCGGGGCAGGCAGCGTGGTGCAGGATTGGGCGTGAGGTGGTCAGGGAAGGTGACTGCTCCCCTCTCTGGGCTCAAAGGTCAGGGCTTCGATGACCCCCAAGTTGGCTTCCAGGTGCTCAGAAGCAGCCCACCTAGGGGGTGAGAGTGGCCTCAGGAGCCGCACAGCCTGAGTTCAGGTCGGGGGTCTGAGGCTCACAACCCAACTCTGCTCTCTGGGCCTGTCTCCTCCTCTGCAAATGGAGGTGACAGAAGCATGTGTCTCAGAGTCACCGTGAGGAGCAGAGGAGTTAACAGAGAAAGTCCCTGGACCTTGGAAGTGCTGTGGAAATACCAGCTTAAGTTAGGATGAGGCTTATTAGTATCAGAAAGCTGCAGTTCTGCAGCTCCCAAGCGTGTGCCCACACAGGCAGGGGCCGTGCCTCTTCCTTCCTCTGGCTGCTTGTTCTTCTTTCCCATGGCTTCACAGAAACCCAAGGTGGGGGAGAAGGGTCCTCTGCTTATGAGGCCGGGAGAGCCCCGAACAAGACCTAGCCTCCTCTCACTTCTGGCCTGCCGCCGCCCCCTGCTCACCCTGGAAGAAGCCAAAGTGCCCAAGCCCCATGCACCACCGAGGCGGCTGGAGCTCTGGATTGTAGGGAGAGGCCCAGGGTGAGTGTCCCAGGGGGGCCCCAGTCAGAAAGAGCAGCAAACTGGACTGGGGGGGGGGCGCGGAAAGAGACCCAGGGCAGCGTGGGGGCCCTGGGCGTGTCCTGCCCCCCAGGTGGTGGACGGGCATAGGTAGTCCGGGAAGCCTGGGGCGTAAGGGTGATGGGACAAGGCCCCCCGCCCCCGCCGCCTATTTGAGGGGAATAAGAGAACTCGAATAACTGACACACGAGGCAGAAAGAGGCAGGGGAGATGAGGGGCTGGGGCGGGTGCAGTGTATGTATCCTACAGGGGTAGGTTTTGTTGTCAGGTGCATGTGTATTGGGGTATCCCATCACTTCGTGGTGAGTTTTCCAAAGATAAAGGTTCTCTTTCTTCCTTGTTGACCACCTGGCTTAAGACTTTATCCTCCAATCACCATCACATCCTACCCAAAAGTAATGATGGCAGAATGCTCCCCATTCAAGGGACCAGCTTCTGAAGGTCCCCCCACCCCATGACCTCTTAGCAGGAGACTGGGCTTCCGAGAGGCCCTCCCTCCTACTGGGAGCCCCTGCCTCAGGGATCCTCTGCCTCAGGGACCCCCAGGCATGCTGGATGGAAGACACACTGGGCTCGCCCTCTGAGGGCTGTCTGCCTGCAAAGCCACTCTCCTGGGCCAGCCCAGGGCAGTCCTCTCACCTGGCCTCCTCCTCTGCTCTCAGGAGATGCCCTTGCTCACCTGATGGCCATCATCTGGGCCCTGAGCCCCACCTCTGAACTTCTGCCCCAGCCACACCCTGCCTGCCTTGCCTCGCCTCCCAAACCCCTCCTGAGGGCCTGCCTCTACCAGTCCTAGGAGGGAAGGGGAAAGAACCAGCGTTTATCAGGCCCCCACTAAGTGCCGGACGTGTTAGTGTCTTTATGCTCATTAGTATCATTTCAAATCATCTTGGAAGACAGTAACTGCCACCATTTAAAGGTGAGGACGCTGAGGCTCGGGAAGGTACGGAATCTGTCCGAGATTACCTGTCCAGTACGTGGTGGGACTGGGATTTGACCCTAAATCTGAGTCCCCGCAAGGGCTGTGTGTTTGAAGCAATAACACCTCTTTTTTAGTGCACGCCTACTGTGTTTCAGGCCCTCTACTGGACGCTTTACACCATTAGCCTCACGTGACCCACAAAACAACCCTTCAGGCAGGTCTTCTTAACGCCTGTTTCATAGGTGAGGAAACAGGCTCAGAAGGCTAAGTGACATGTTGATAGTGGCTCTGAGGGCTAATTTTATGTCAGCTTGGCCAGGCCATGGTACCCATGGAATCCAGCTTTTGGTCAAACACCAGTCTGTTACTGTGAAGGTATTTTTTAGGTGTGACTGACATTTAAATCATGAGTCTCCACAACGTGAGCAGGCCCCAGCCAGTCAGTTGAAGGCCTGAAGAAAATAAGACCAAGGCCTCCCCAAGGAAGAAGGAATTCTGCCTCCAGGCTGCCTCAGACTTGAGCTACATTATCAACAACCCCAGGTCTCCAGCCTGCTGGCCTGCCTGCAGAATTTCGAGTTGCCAACCCTCACAATTACATGAGCCAATTCCTTAAAATAAACCTCTCTTTCTCTCTCTCTACACACACACACACACACACACACACACACACACACACACACACACACACACACACACACACCCCTCCTCTTGTTTCTGTTTCTCTAGAGAACCCTAACACAGTGGCAGTGTGAGAACTATCACCCAGAACCATCCAACCCCTGGGGCTGAGCTCTTACCCACTGCACTCTGTGACTTTCCGTATATGTGTGTGTGCGCGTGTGTGTACGTGTGTTCATTACTACTAATCAACAGTTCGTGATTATGATAAACGATGAGATGCGTCACTGCCAAGGATAACACTATGCCATTATTCGAATGTTTGGACTCAGCATAAGCACTACCCTTGTCACGCAGAGAGTGAAGTATCAGTTGCACCATCTCTGATTACAAGTTCAGCAAACAGACACTATTGACCTTATTCACGTCATTAGTGTAGTCGAGAGTTCTCCTGCATATCTAGTCTCCATCCCTGGAGATAGGTTGTTGTCATAGCTGTGAGGGTGGCCCAGAGGGAACAGCCCTGTCTATTTACTTTGCTGGCAGAGCCCCAAAGGCAAACAGCTTCTGAAGTCAGGGCCAATTCTGTAGGACTCTGGGGCTGGGTTACCAAGCAGCCTCCTGACTTCTGTTGGCCTGTTGGCCTGTTGGCCTGGACTGTGGGCTTCTCAGGGCAGGCACTCAGCCTTGCCCTTCACTGGATGGCCGACCCCTGCTGGACACCCACCAAGCACTTGCTGACTGAGAGGAGACACCAAGGTCAAGAGGAAGGACACTTTATCTTCCTCAGCCCTGCACTGAGACCCCTGACTTCTTTCTTGGGTGTGACTGGGACCTTCATCACTGACGCAAGAGAGGAAGAGAGTGGGAGTGGGAGGTGAACACTGGCTCAGCTGCCCCTGCCCAGCCGGGGGACCCGGGCACGCGAGCTTCCTCTTTGCTGAGTGCTAACGATGAGGCCTGTCCTGCCCGCCTCCTGTGGGGGGCGGGGGGAGGGGCTTGGCAGGTGCTGAGCTTGGTACAGAGGTGCACAGGGTCAGCGCAGAACCTCTGGAGGGTCAGAAGGAAAGCAGACTGTGCAGCCTTCCTGCTGTTTCAGGGCTTGAGACTGTGCCTCATCCTCATGGGTCCCTGAGGGGACTCCAGAGGCCAAAGTCATAGACTCATGGGGTGGGGCAGGGAGCCAGCACCTGTGGCGTGTCACATGCCACCACTGACTCCTCACCAAGCCGGCCCTTGAGATGGGCAGGATGCAGCTTTTTTTTTGGGCCGCACCACGCAGCTTGTGGAATCTTCCCCGACCAGGGATTGAACCCAGGCCACCGCAGTGAAAGCCTGGAATCCTAACCACTAGACCACCAGGGAAGTCCCAGGATGCAGCCTTAAAAGGCAAAGAGCCTGAGACTGGAGAGGTGAGGGCACTGGCAAGGACCACAGTCCACAGGGGCAGATCTGGGATTCTAGCCCTGGGTTGTGTGATCCCCAACACAAGAAGCTCTATCTCCAGGGCCCCTCACCTGCTGGCTTTTTTTTTTTTTTTTTTAAGAAAACAACAACAACTAATTTATTTTACCCTTTTAAAGAAAGTAATGCATTTGCTTTTTAAGTTATGAGAATACTGCAGGCTTGGTGAGAAAAACACATAAGGGCACACAGGCAGCATCTGACAGATCCCCTCCACCCACGATCCTACTCCTCAGAGTAGCCTCACTAGCTGTTTGAGTGTCCTCTTCCAGTGCCTTCTAAGATATATAAGGATTTTTAAACAATGGGATCCCCAAGTTGTCAGGAACTTACTTCCCTCTCAGTATACACAGACCTAATGACTGCAGAGCATCCCGCCGTATGGCTCTACCACAGTTTATATAACTAATTCCCCACACATGGGCACTTTCTAATTTTCTGCTATTATAAGCAGTGCTCCTGTAGATAAGTGTGGAAATCTCTGTGCATGCTGAGCGAGTATTTACACTGGATACATTCCTAAAAGAGGAACTGCAGGGCCAAAGGAATGCACGCTAAGTAGTAATGGCCTGCACTACCCAGCTGCCCCTTCCACCCTCAGGGACTACTGGAGGGCCATGTCCTCACCCTCTGGCCAACCCAGGCCTCGCTGCCAATCTGACAGGCTAAACGACATCTCATCTGAAGATTCCTTCTTTGACTATTGAGTAGACTGAAAAATGTTTCATGTTTTCTGGCCATTTGTGTTTGTCCTGCCGTGAATTACCTGCTTCTGTTTTTCTGGTGGGGGGCTTGTCTTGTAGAATTTTACATACTGTGGCTTTCACCTATTGATTAGGTTAAACAGCCCCCTCCATTTCAATTACTGAACAAGTAAGTCTTTCTACCGCCAATTCATCCATTTATTGATAAACGGAATCTATTAAACACAACATCATACACAGCACTGTGAGACTGGCTGGGCAAATTCTGCCCCAGACATCTCCCCACGTGCCCTAAATCCCACCAGTACAGCTCCCTGAGATGCCATCACCATGCCCGCCTCGCCTGCTTCTGCACCAGCTACCACACTCTGGTCTGCATGCAAACAGCCTATCATTTGGGGATACGGTCCCCACAGCGTGTGTAGGAAACCCCCGGACAGGACACCACACTGCAGGTACTTCTACGTGCCTGGGCCAGCCGTGCGGGCAGTGTGGGCTAGGGTAGGCAGTAAGGCCACCAACCCCAGGGCCCTCTCTTCCCCTTCCACTCTCCCTTGGTGTCCTCAGTGACAACTCTAGCTCATTCTTAGCTCCCAGTGTCTCCCCTCTGCCTCCTAGGCCTCCCCGCTTGTCTCAAGTTCAGGACAGTGTGCGCAGGTCCTGTGTGCAGGTCAGCCATTCATTCCTCTCTCCTGAGAAAGGTTGGGTCTGCAAAGCCATCGGCCAACCGACAGGGAGTAGGTTACCCTGGGGGATAGGGGATACCTTCTCTCAAGCCCTGAAATCACACTGGGCCTCCTTTGGTCGTTCCAGGGTGTCTGGTGGGATCAGAGGGACTGGATGATGGCTCTCCCCTCACCCTACCCCACCGTGTGCCCTGAAGAGGAAGAACCTCTGCAAAATCCCGGGACTCTGCTTTGTAGGTTCAAAGCAGCAAGCAAGGCCCAAGGATTCAGGCCTCTCTTAGCTGCAGGCTCAAGCAGGAGCTTGTCCCACCCCAAGAGCCCCCACCCTGCCTTAACTCCTGACACCATCTGCCTCCTTCTCCCCATGCAGACACAGGGAGCCAGAGCTCATCTTTGTGGGGCAGGCCTGCTCCTCTGCTCCGAATCACCACTTGTGGTCAGGATCCCCTTCAGCTGAAGCCAGCAGCAAAATCAGGATGCCCCCCCCACCCCGGCAGCACATCCTCTAATGACGCTGAGTACCCTCTGAGGGAAGGGAGCAAGGACCAGCCGAATGTGCTGGCACTCAGGTGGAGGGAGCAGGAGAGAACTGGGACCATGGGGCAGGGAGCAGGGAAGGGGCGGCGGCAGCAGCAGGGAGAGTCAGGGGCTGAGAGGGGGTGCAGCGTCTGGATGCCCTTGAAGGTGGACATAGCACGATGATGATGATGAAGATGAGGACACCACAGTACAAGGTACCAGAGGAAAACGTCTACACTGCTGCTGGCAGTAGATAAAGGGGAACCAACAGGTTAGACAAGAGAAGTAAAATCTGTCTGGCTGCACAAAAGTATGATTAATTCCAGTCATTCTCACTAAGTGCTTAGCATTTGCCTAATTACAATGCACCTTGATGATGTGTAATTAGTACCAGATTGAGTTGTGTGTTCTGACTGATCCTAACCATCACAGGTACAGATGATCTTTCTGGCATGTTGTTGATGCACATTTGTCCTGGATCCCTTGTGGTAGGAGAGGTGGAATAATAATGATGACAACATGCATTACACAGGCTAACTCATTCCATTCTCACAGAAGCCCGTGTGCACGTCCCCTATAATCCCTGTCTGTTTTACAGGGAGAAGGGGTGCAACTTGCCCAAGATCCTGCAGTTGATGAGCAACAGAGCAGGGGTGTGACCCTGGGCTGTCTGGCTCCAGTCCTTAACCACCCTGCTGCCCTGCACCCCATGATGATGCTGTTAGCAGAGGGCCAGGTTCCCTGTCCCCCAGACCCCATCTGTGCTCTCTCTGCCCCGTGTCCCCTGCCTGCTCCCCCTTACCTGTATAGCTGCTGGAAGGAAGTGAGTGCCCTGGTCCCCCATTGAGCTCTGGGGCTCCTTCTGCCTTTGCCATTTCCTTTTTCTCCTCCTCTTCCCGGACCTCAGGGGCCTCCTCCGGTGGCTGCTCCATGGCTGATTTCCCCTCGGCACCACGCCTGCAGGCCCGGTCATAGCTCTGGCATCTTCTGGGTCTGAACACAGACGGACCTCTACAGGGCAGTTCCTGTCAGCCTGGGCAAAGGAGAAGACAGGGAGAGGTTGGGGAGGCAGGGAAGAGGACGAGAGGGGGATGGAGTGGGGCAGGATCGAGGGCCACCGTCTGGGGGGACTGGAGGGGCGCTTCTGCTGCCCCTGGTCCCGCAGAGCAGGAGCGACTCATCCCTGCAGTGCGAACCTCTAATCCTGCCATCACAGGTCACTGCCCCTCCACCCTTTGCCCACCGGGCTCTTGTGGCAGGTTTGTGGGGTTCAGGGCAGCTTCCGTTAGCCAGATGGGGTGATACACCCCTGTGCCACCCTTCCCGGCATCCTGCTCTTTGAGCCTCCTGAACCTACAGGAGCCACATGAGAATGACTTGAGGGGCTTTTTCAAATTTTCCAGTCCTCTTGGAGATCCTGATATGCATCAGACCTCCCAACCCCCATCCTGTCCCCACCAGCACCCAGGCCCAAGAATCATCGCTCTCCTAAGCCACCTTTCTTCAAGGGAGTGGATCCTACCCTTCCTATGTTTGGGTGTGGGAAAAAGACACGAGCCCCTGCCACGCTAGACTCACAGCTGACAGCAGATCTGCAACCAGACGCTCAATGCAGAGCCGTCAGGCAAGGGGCGATGCACTCTGTCCTGGAATCTGGGTTACTGGGTGGTGACCCCCATGTCTACATCACCCAGGAGGGGGCAGTTCCAACCCTCAGCAAGTAAAATACTGTCCACAGATGCCACAGTCAGATGGGGTAAGGCTACGGGTGCTGTGGGAGAGAGTCCTCCCAGCAGGGAACACCTCTCAAGAATACGGCCTGAGAAAAGACACTGAGGCAGCACAGTGTCTGTGGAGTGGTGAGGGACCCTGTTGGCTGAGGCGTGGGGTGCTGTAGGAGAGAGGATTTGAAGGGCGGGCTGGGAAGGTGGGTTTTATCCAGGCATGAGCACTTCAAATGCCCTGGCGTAGGGAGTGTGACTAGACTCTGTCCTGTGGTGCTGCAGGCCTGGAAGATTCACAGCAGGAAAGACCTGCTTTAGGGAAATTCAAGCATCTGTGGGAACTTATCTTGGATGTTCCACAGGCAGCTCAAACTCAACCTATCCAAACAGGAGCCACCATCTGGCCCTAAGCCCGCCCTTCTCTTCCTCTGGTAATCTCTACTTTAGTGACCCAAATGCCCAACTACCCACCTATCAAAGCCAGAAGGCGGGAATCATTTGACACTCCACACCCTCTCTCTTCCTGCTCTAGGCCTGCACACTTGGCTATACTGGAATCACTGGGGAGTTTTTTTTTCTTTTTCTTTTTTGGAGGTTTGAACTTGAGTAAGACATTTATAAAAACCTAGACAGGGGCAGTGTCCTCCCCAGCCCAGGGGCCACTAGGCACAGCACAAGAGACTACAAACGCAGCAGCGGAAGGCTGGACGTTCAGGGTGTGGGAGTGTAGGCACCCCCACTTCTGGCTCAGGGATTTGGGGAGTAAACAAAACCTACTTGGAGAAGAATTGGGGAAGAAAACCAGCAATTGCCTTCTGCACGGGTGGGGACAGGGAAGGAGGCAGGGACAGGGGCAGGAGCATTTCACATCACTAACCTAACTTGGGAAACTGCAAGGGACCATCTTCGACTGGCCTTAAGAGGAAGACCAGATGGATGATGGGAGAATCCACAGGAGGGAGAGGAGGAGAGGGAACGTGGCTAGGGGGCAACAGCCCCTTCCTTTCTGGGCACAGGAAGGCAGCCAGGGCACCAGGTCCAAGCAGTGACCTCACAAGGACAGCACAGTTTTTGCAGCTTAGAGATCACCCACCTGCCCCCACCCAGCTACTCATTCTGTTCGCTCGATGGTGTAGGGCCACTCTCCGGCCCCAAGGGATTGGATGGCTCTGTGGCCTGGGGCCCTGCCTCTTCTGTGCCTCCTCCCTTGGAGGCAGCGCTAGCCCTCTGCCCCTTTGGCCTGGGGCTCCTTGCTCTCAGGGGTGGCGGCAGCCTTCCCTTCCAGGGCAGTGCCTTCCTCGCTGCAGGCACCGATCTCCACTGGGGAGTTTTTAAAAATATGGATGCCTGGGCTCATCCTCAGGGATTCTCATTTGATTGGTTTGGGAAGCAGCTTGGGCATCAGGATTTTTTTAAATTACTATGATTGATTGATTGATTGATTGATTGATTGACTGATTTCACTGCATCGGGTCTTAGTTGTGGCACATGGGATCTTTTGTTGTGGCGTGTGGGCTTCTCTCTAGTTGTGGCACGCAGGCTCAGTAGTTGCGGCACGTGGGCTCTAGAGTGTGCGGGCTTAGTTGCTCCGCAGCATGTGGGATCTTAGTTCCCCGACCAGGGATAGAACCCGTGTCCCCTGCATTGGAAAGCGGATTCCTAACCACTGGACCACCAGGGAAGTCCTGGGCATCAGGATTTTTATTTTTAATTCCCCTGGTGACTGTAACACGCAGCTAAGCTTGAGAACCACTGTGCCACAGCAAAGCAACTTCTAGCTGATGGTAAATCATTCCCTCTTAATCATTCCTTTCCACAAGGCCTTCATTTTCCCTCGTTTGGATTGACACAATGACCTCTTAATTGGTCTCCTAAAGGCAGTTTGGAAATTCAGTGCTAGAGTCTAAGAGCTGGGGAGTTGGGGATCTGGAGATTTGTCGGGGGCATGGGGGGGATCGTCACTGATGTGACAGGCGCAGGAAGGAATTCAGTTCACCAAAGGAAAGTGACATGTCAAGGGAGGACAGAGGAAGAGGCACCAGAGCAGACAGTGAGGCAGTGGCCAGAGACAGGAGAGACTCGGGACAGCCGGGTGTCTCAGAGACAAGGGAAGGGCTGTTTTTTGGGGGGAGTGGGCGGTCAACCATCTCAAATGCTGCAGAGTTCAAGGGTGAGAAACTGACACATGGCCACTGAATCTGGTGACTGTGAGGTCATCTTTGACCTTGTTATACAAATTTCAACCAAGTGGTTGGGATGGAAACCTGAGGTCTGAAGAATAAGTGGCAGCAAGTAAGCTGGGACAATGAATAGAGACTAATTTTTTAATGAATATGTCATGGAAAGGAATGTACAAGAGGATGTAGCTTGAAGTAGCAAAGCCAGGAACACTTTTTTTGGAATAGAGGAGGCTCAAGTAAGCAGTGCCTAAAGGAGAGGTCTTCAGAGAAAGACAGCCTGAAGATTCAAGGGGGAAGCTGGGGCAGGATGACTGATGGGAGAGGAATAATTCAAGGGCACAGGATGAGGAAAATACAAAGTATCGCAGCAGTGTGTATGGGGGTGGTGGTGGCGGTGTGCTAAAGCTCATAGGGAATGACTTCACTCTTGTTAGTTAACTTAAGTAGGAGGAATGGTGGTCTACTGAGAGTAAAAGATGGGACTTGAAGAAAGCAAAGAGGCTGAGTGGAAGTACTCTGGCAAACATGATAGGGAATTAGCTGAAGAGAAATAAAAAGGATTATATAGTAGGGCTACGGTAATTAAAACAGTGTGGTACTGGCACATGAATAGATAATCATTGAAAGAGAATACACAAAGTCCATAAACAGATACAAATGCATATGGGACTTTAATGTTATAAAAATGGTACTCCAAATCAAAAAGAAAAGTTGGATTCCTCAATAAATAGTATTGGGACAAGTGAGTAGCCATCTGGATCCCTACTGTACATCTTATACCAAGACAAGGTCCAAATAAATCAAAGGTTTTAAAGTTAAAAACAAAAATACATGAATT
Organism: Balaenoptera acutorostrata; assembly: GCF_949987535.1. Taxonomy (NCBI): domain Eukaryota; kingdom Metazoa; phylum Chordata; class Mammalia; order Artiodactyla; family Balaenopteridae; genus Balaenoptera; species Balaenoptera acutorostrata. The sequence goes on along the minus strand of NC_080073.1, from coordinate 68,113,666 downwards.
ATAAAAAGTGTTGAAAAGCTAAGTGGGAGAAGAGCCAAGGTGGATACTAAGCCCATAAAGCTTAATGGGTAAAAAAGTTAATAAATTTGATTTCATAAAAATACAAACTTACTACAAGGTGAAAAAACCATCATAAGAGAAAAAAAAAACAACCAGATAATAGACTGGGAAAAGTATTTGCAGCTTATCAGACAAAGGGCTAATTGCCCTAAAATAGTTCCTACAAATTATTAAGTAAAAGACCAGCAATCCAATAGAAAAATGGGCCCAGGATACAAAAAATATACACAGAAAAGGTATATACACTTAGTTCTTAAACATATGAAAAAACTCTCAACATCATTCATAAAAGAGAAATGCAAATTAAAACGACACTGAAATATACTTTTTACAATCAGATTAAAACAGATGCTAACACTCATGGGGCTTCCCTGGTGGCGCACTGGTTAAGAATCTGCCTGCTAACGCAAGGGACGTGGCTTCGAGCCCTGGCCTGGGAAGATCCCACATGCCGCGGAGCAACTAAGCCCGTGCGCCACAACTACTGAAGCCTGCGTGCCACAGCTACTGAAGTCTGTGTGCCTAGAGCCCATGCTCCGCAACAAGAGAAGCCACGACAATGAGAAGCCCGCGCACTGCAAGGAATAGTAGCCCCCGATCACCGCAACTAGAGAAAGCCCACACACAGCAACAAAGACCCAACACAGCCAAAATTAAATAAATAAATAATTTATTTTTTAAAAAAACCCAAAACAGATGCTAACACTCTGTGGCTAAGCACGTGGGGAAACATCATCTCACATGTCCCTGTGGAAAGGTAAATTAGCACAACCTCTAAAGAGGGTAATTTGGCTACATCTATCTAAATTACAGGACACATTCCCTTTGATCCAGAGATACCACTTCTAGGTTGTATCTTACAGCTATCCTTCCACTGAAGTACACTGACATAAAGTATTAGCACAAGGTTACTCATTACACTATTACTTGACCAGTATGTGTGGGGAACAAGCTAGATGTCCATTAACAGGGGACAGCCATAAACAAGAATGATGATGTTTATGGACTGATTTGGGAGTATCTCTAAGATATATTAATAAGGGAAGAAAGCAATTTGCAGAATGAAGTGAAGAGCTATAGTTTGTGCAAAGAAGATACAATGAAGCTGGATTTGATTGTGTATGTGTAAGACAGCGCTGGAAGGCTACTTAAAAACTGGGAACGCTGGTTGCCTCTGGGGAGGGAACTGAGTGTCTGGGTCACTGATGGGACAGAGATTTTTCACTGTACCTGTTATTTTTATTTTATTTTTAAAAAATTTTTATTGGGGTATAGTTGATTTACAATGTTGTATTAGTACTGTACCTTTTAAATTCTGAACTATAGGCATGTTACCTGTTCTAAAAATAATTTAAATTGGAATAAAATAAAAAAGCAAAACTTACAAACAATAATGTGGAAGATGAGAGGGCATGATCAGCGTTAAATTGCTCAAGTCCTTTTTTTTTTTTCAATTTATTTATTTATTTTTATTTTTGGCTGTGTTGGGTCTTCGTTTCCGTGCGAGGGCTTTCTCTAGTTGCAGCAAGCGGGGGCCACTCTTCATCGCGGTGCGCGGGCCTCTCACTATCGCGGCCTCTCTTGTTGCGGAGCACAGGCTCCAGACGCGCAGGCTCAGTAGTCGTGGCTCATGGGCCCAGTCGCTCCGCGGCATGTGGGATCCTCCCAGACCAGGGCTCGAACCCGTGTCCCCTGCATTGGCAGGCAGATTCTCAACCACTGCGCCACCAGGGAAGCCCGCTCAAGTCCTTTTATTTTTCAGGAGACAACTGGAGATGTTGATGAACTTTACAGTTCAGTCAAATGTACACGGAAAAATTTCAAAGGTAACCACTAAGACACCGTAAATAGAGTGTATAATTTCCAAATTATTGCAGCAGAATGGGAAAACTTGGGAGAAGTCATGTAAAATTCTAGTTTTCGGACTGAGAAAGTCTCACAGACGGAGACATTACAACCAAATGCAACGTAGGGTGGTGGATTAGATCCTGGAACAGAAAGAGGACAGTGGTGGAAAAACTGGGAAGTTCCAAATAAAATCTGCTTAGTTTAGTTAATAGCGTTGTACCAGCATTCATTTCTTAGCTTTGGTAAGTTTGGTAATCATTACAGTATTTCGGTAACCCTAGACTTTTTTCAAAATAGAGTTTTTAAAAAAAGCTTTAAAAAATCTGGCTTTCTGGCTTCTTTTCTGGGGGGGGTGGGGGGACTGCACTGCACAGCTTGTGGGATCTTAGTTCCCTGACCAGGGACTGAACCCACACCCTCGGCAGTGAAAGTGTGGAGTCCTAACCACTGGGCTGCCAAGGGGACTTCCCTGGCTTCTCTTGAAAATCGGGCAAACCTGGCCTGCATGCCCCTGGCCCCCTCCCACCCCCACCCAGGGGCTAGGCAGTGGCGGCCCCTTTACCTGGAATCGCGCTCTCCACTGGCAGTGTCTTCACTGCTTCCAGCTGTTACTCCTAGGCTGCTTTACTCATTCACAATGCATGAACTGTCCCCATTTGCAGGGATGTGAGTCCGGTTAGCATAAATCGGTTCCTCAAGGATCAATCCCTGATCATCCCTGAGCATTAAACCTGGGAATCACCAGACCCAGAGCAAGGGAAATGCTCAGAGGTGCAGTTCCCGCCACATGGTTCTGACTAGGAACGAGGAACCGCCATCTGGGGTAGTCACTTCCAGCTGCTACCTGGTTCCAATTCCCCTTCTTTCTCACTGAGTCCCCATTTTCTCTGGATCAGCCACGTGCCTAGCTACACACTCAATTTCCCAAACTCTCTGGCAGCTACAGTGTTCATGTGACAATTCTGACCAACAATATGTAAACAGAAATCTAGGGATTTCCCTGGTGGTCCAGTGGTTAAGACTTCGCCTTCCAATGCAGGGGGTGCAGGTCTGATCCCTGGTCGGGGAGCTAAGATGCCCTGCGGCCAAGAAAAACCCCCTAAAACATAAAACAGAAGCAGTATTGCAACAAATTCAATAAAGACTTAAAAAAAAAAAAAAAGAAATCTACTAGAAGGTCTTCTGGAAACAGAGGTCAAGAGGGTGGGGCAGAAAGGAGGAAGGAGCCGGGTCACCACAGCATCACGGAGCTGCTGAACTAACCCTAGAATGCCTGTCTCCAGACTACTTGTTAGGTGGAAAAAAAAAATTTTTTTTTTAATTTATTTATTTGGCTGTGCTGGGTCTTAGTTGTGGCATGCGGGATCTTTAGTTGCAGCATGGATGTGGGATCTAGTTCCCTGACCAGGGATCAAACCTGGGATACCTGCATTGGGAGCGCAGAGTCTTAACCATGGACCATCAGGGAAGTCCCTAGGTGGAAAAATGAAATGCCTATTTCACAAGGCACTGTTTGCCAGATTTCGGTTTAGTGCAGTTGAACACAGTCCTAACTGAAATAGCAGCAGGATAAAAGAGGAGAGGAGAGGACTGTGGGGAGGGGGTTGGTGACAGCACTGTAAAGGACCTCGGTGATCACCAAGAGCAGTGTGTGACCGTCGTGGCTCGTATAAAATGCTCTACAAAAATTGGCGATTATCTAAATAACAAGGACCACAGACGCTGATTCTTCATGCTCCACAGAATTGAAAAGCCTGGAAGTGGAGGAGGCAGGGGCGGGTGAGTGGTGAGAGACCCTCAGCCAGGCCTGTGGCTGAAGGGGCTCCAGGAGGCTTCTGAGGAGCAGCATCAAGAGGATGGGCAGCACGGTGACAGAAGGGGCAGATGATGGGACACCCAAGAGCCAGAGGCACAGTGGTGGCACTGACCACAGGAGTAAGCAGAGGAGGCTGATTAGAACAAACTGTTTGGGGATCCGTGTAGCCTGGGTGTCAGTGGACACAGGGAAATCACACAGGCTGTGGTGATGAGAGCCAGGGAGAGAGGGGTGTGAGGACTGCAGGCACACCGGGCAGGTGGAAACAGAGGAGGAAAAACAACACTTCCCCGTACAGATACTCGACAAAATATTTTCTCACACATTCCCTCATATCCTCTGACGCTCTGAGTGACCCTGGGAGATGGGACAGAGGTCACTGTTGGGACTGAATCCTGGAGGGAGGGGCAGGAGCTGACTGAGTTCCCACTGCATGGCAGGCTCCGCCCAATCCTCACAAGTCCCCACAAGGCCAGCCCCGTGGGCTCCCCTGGGCAGATGAGGAAAGTGACAAAAAGCCCAGGCCCGCCTGGCCTGACAGGCGTCTCTCAGAGAACACGCTAGAGGATGCAGCAGAGGACCACGGGGTGCAAACACCGCGGGGCCCGAGCCCAGCCCGGCCTCTGAGGAGCTGTGCGCACGGGGCCACCTTACACACCTAACGCTCCTGAGCCTCAGCTTCCCTTCCACATATCAGCTGGTAGAACGTTCTTTCACCATGACCAGAGGAACTCTTCTCAGTTTCTGGGGTGCAAGTGGTGGCCTCTTGGAATCAGATGTGATGCTGGGCTCTGGCTAGAGTTTGGGATTTGGGGCCAGGGTCTCTGGACTCCAGGTGGATGTTCCTTCCCAGCCCGAGCTGTCCCTTCTGTTTGCGACTTCTTAAGGACAGCAGCTGCAGGGGGAGGGAAGCTGCAGTCTGGCTGCTCTAAAACCCACACACATCCCTTGGGCTGTTGCTTGTTTAGATGCAACCCCATGCTGGGGCCCATCCCTGCAATTTGCCGGAAGCCATCCATTTTCACACAGCCCTGGGTGCTCCATCTACAGCTGAGGTCTGCCCCTCTCCCCAGCGCCTGCCCCCACCGCTGGTCTCAGCTCGCCCAGCCAGGAGCCGCTTTATTCCCTAGGCCCTCCCCCCCCCCACCCCCCCCCCCCCCCGCTCACCGGGCCGGCCCACAGCCTGGGTTTTCACAGGTAGCTGCCACCACAGCCTCCACTCTCCCTGCAGTGCACCCTGTTCCCTTCTTCCTTCCTTCAGTCCTGGCACTAAAAATAGCACCTGGCACTAGGTTTAACCTTTATGTGGCTGAGAAACCTTGGTTTTTGCTTTTGCCACCCCCCAGCACTGTGCCAGTGCCAGAAACCCTCTGACTGTGTCACAGCTTTGCCCCACTTAAGAGGTTGGTGCTGTCCTCAGGACAAGGGTCCTGCAGCCAGAACGAGAGGGGTGCTGCTCTGCGGCCCTTGCACAGAAAATGGAGTCGCTACCAAAAGAAATTCTTACAAAAACAAATACCTGGGCTACTCTGATTCTGGCATTCACACACGTGTTGTGTGTATACACGCTCACAAAAGCCTGCCAAGCAAGCATTCCACCCTCTTGCCCCTTCTAGGAGCTAAAGTTGGGCAAGGGGCACGACTCTATCCATTTCCCACTGGGCAGGTAGATTTCATGCGCAGAGGTAGTTAGGGGCTTAACCCAAATGACCCAGAGCTCCAGAGAGGCCTGGTCTGGGGCTCGAGCGACCAAGCCACCTGGGGCCCTAATCCTTCCACCAAGTCTAGTCATCCTCGGGAAATGGAGCTTCCCTGACACCCAGCAGCAGGATGTATGCTCTGAGTGGGGTTACTCTGTGTCAGGGCCCATTCAGCTGTGATGCATCCTGTCAGGCCTCTCCCTGCACCACAGCCTAAGGTGGGTCACAGCTCCAAGCCTCGGGTCCACCACCTCCATCACAAAGGTACCAGCTTCCAATTGTCCAAGGGTTTATAATACACCAAGCTGTGTGTATACTGACACATCTAATCCTCACAATAGCCCTAAGAGTCGGGTGCTATTATTATCTCCATTTAACTGATGAGGAAACTGTGGCACAGAGAGGGAAAGTAATTGAGTCAAGGTCACACAGTAACTGGAGGAGCAGGATTTGAGTCCAGGCAGGTTGGCTCCAGTCTTAATCACTATGCTGTACCTTGCATGTGGTGCTGGGTAAGACTGGACCAGAAGCTGGTAAGTCCTTGCCCTGTTGGATCTGGAAGCTGCTCTTAGCCTCAGTCTGGAGCCATCATCCCTGAATCCTCTGTCTAGATGCCAAGAACCGCTTCTGTCAAGAACACCCTGGTTGAAGCCCTTCTGAATACTCCCTGCCAGAAAATGACTGCTGTGTGCTAAAGACAGCCATAGGCTCTGGTCCTCAGTTCCCTCCCCAGCGCATCCCACTCGCCTCATGTGCAGCATCACTCTCTGAACACAGAGGCTCGCACCAGCCTCAGCCTGGAATGCCATCCCCGCCACTAGCTAAGGCCTACTCTCCTTCCAGACCTGCCTGCACCGCCTCCTTTAGGAAGCTCCCCTTGACTAGTCCTATTCTGTTCCTTCCTACTGCAACCCTGACCCAGGCTCTCCAGCTCTGCGGTTACCACATCAAACTGCAACGTCTGTTAGCTGGTCTGTTCTCACCACGTTACCAGTTTCCCACACCATGCCCTCTATGTATCTTGCAGAGGTAGGTCCCCGGCACCTCGCACGGTGCCAGGCATTCAATGGGTGCTCAACGTACACTCCTTGCATGAATAAACAGACTAAAAACATTAACCTCAGCCACACTGTGTCCAGTCGTAACAGTTGTCACTATACGAGTTTTCACCTATTACTGTATTACTGCCCTTGAGATGCAGCGAGTACCCCGCAGAAGTTCATTCCACAGGCTTCTGTATCAGGCCTGGGTTCAAACCCTGGCTCTGCCCCTCCCTCTCTGTGACTTGGGGGAGACACCAACCCTTCAGTTTCTCAGCCCTAAAGCTGGCCTACTACCACATAACCTGAGCGGCCGTCATGCGGATGAGATAGCCACACCGCAAATGCTTAACAGTGCTGGGTGTAAACACCTAACAAATGGGGCTGTGGCTACTGCTACTGTCATCACTCCTGGCTTGCCTTAGGGGATGACATGGAACAAGTGATATTCCAGGTCTGGACATGTGGCGGCCTTTGGAATTCCAGGGACCTAAACCCAGAATTTCCCAATTCCCTGCCTTACAATCAACCGTGAGAAGGGAGAGCTGACAGGGCGCCCCGCTCTGGGTTTGCGCTTCTTTCAGAGAGATGGGCCCGGACCCTTCTCCACCTCTGCCCCTTCCCCCGCCCCTTGGGACGACCTAGTAGCTGCATTTCCTCCTTCCCTCACTGCAGGGGGATGAGGAGCAGCAGCCCCTGGATACAGGGCAGAAGAGTGCTCAGGACCAGAGAGGCCACGGGCGTGGGGCCCGGCCAACTCACTCCCAAGCTTCCCTATCAGTCATTAACCCAGTACTGACCCAGTGCCCTGGGTTTCCAGACCAGCAGCTCCGCAGTGCTCTCTGCTCTCATTTGTCAATCTCAGTCACCCTACTGCCCTCAGCGCACGTGAGAGGCCTGTGTGGCCTTGGAATGGATTCACCCCAGCAGGTCCCCTGAGGCCAACCCCAGGAGTGGCCTGGGAGCTGGTTTTGTGCAGAGAGTATGGGAACCAGAGGAAAGTCTGCTAGCCCCTCCCCCCGTCCCCCATTCTAGAATTCTTCCAATTCCACCAAGAGCCAGCCTGTCAGCCCTGTGGAGTGGAGCTAAGCTACAATAGAAGGAAAAGCCGGCCTCCTTTCATTGTACCTCCTCAGGGAGCTACTGAGAATGTGCCCAGAGAAGAGATCATAGTGGGCAGGAGGGCTCCTCAGCTGGGACCAGCGAGGGGCCTGACGGGCGGCCGGCTTCCGGCCACTGACCCCCATGCAGGTCAGTGCGCTGAGCTGCCACTGACTGTCAGCGGCGGAGGACTGAGGAGATACTAAAAGTCTTGTCTTCACAGACAATAGAACCACAGCGATGTCAAAACATGCACATAATGCACAGGAACAAAACCGGAAAGACATGACCCAAATTGTTAACGGGGCTTCCCTCTGAGGGGTGATTCTTATTTTCTTAACTATATTTTTCCGTGTTCTTCAAATTCTTTACAGTGAGCATGGGACGCTTTCATGATGGGGGGGGGAAGAGAGGGAGATACGTTTAAAAGTGTTTTGAAGAAAGAAAACTGAATAATACACTGAAAGATACTGAGGAGGTGAAAGAAGGGCCTGCCCAGAAGCGAGCCAGGCCTCTCCTCGGCAGCCTGAGAGCTGAGGACCCTCCCTGCTCAGAGAAGGCTTCGGAGGTAAGGGCAGGGGTGCCAACGGGCAGAGGGCCACAGCCGGGGACCTTTCCAGAACCTTCTCACCCGAGCACCTCAGGAGCTACAGCTGCTGATGCCGCCAGTGCCCTCCGCTCTTCCTCTGGTTCCGGCTGCTGCCAACTGTTTTCATTCACTCAGTTAACAAATATTTGTTAAGCACTCACCATCATGTGCCCAACACAAACACCTAACTGTGAACGATGACCAGGGCGCCAAAAGGCCAACACCGCCACATGAGCCTAGCGTGGCTGGTCGGGGAGGGGGTCCCGAGGACGTGGCCTCTGACTAAGAGGCAGGCAGGTGGGGGGACAGAGACCCCAAGAAGGGAGGAGGACAGCACAGAACCTCTGAGGGGTAGAAAGAAGGGCCGCGCGGCTGGCGTGCCGAGAGCACGGGGCGGCCGGTCTGGCTGAGGCTGGAGATCAGCTGGGGCCTCGAAGGGCGAGTGAAGGATGTGGCTGTTTATCGGAAGGGCAATGGAGAGCCTAGGAGGGCTATGAAGAGGACGGGCAGGGTGAAAGCAGCGCTTAGAAACGAACTGGAGATGATTTCAGCTGGATGCCGAGAGGCCAGGGTGACAGCAAACCCAGCTGGGGTGGTGGTGGGAGCGAGAAGGCCACCTCCCAGAGCCCTGGAGAGCTGGGGGCAGGAAGCAGCCGCCTGTTCCATTCCCGGGAGGATCCGGGCTGAGGAGCCGAGGGATGGGGCCCTTACACAGATTTGAGTACGTCTCCTGTCACCTCACTGGCGTCCTCACTGAGGAGAGCGTCAGGGCAGGATTAGATACTCCAAGATCCCTTCCTGCTCTGACTGGCCTGGGCTCCAGCCTCCCAGCACTGTTCTGGTCATAGTGATTCCTGGCTGCGACACACACACGTGTGGGGAGCAAATGTGGCACCTGGCACTGCTTGGCAGGAGGCCAACTAACACAAACAGCCCCCACATTCCTGGGCCCGACAACTCCATCCAAGCCCCCCAAACTTCTGACACCCAGCTCTCGCCGCCAGCACACCAGCTTGTGCCTCAGTGGCCCTGCTGTGGGGGGGTGTGGTTACGGGACATGCACTGGACACCGCTACTCATACCTTTTTCTTTTTAAGCAGAACTGAGACTGGGACATGGGCCAGCCCTTTAAAGTTCACAAGACGCCTTCATGTACATGACCTCACTTAGTGTGTTGAGCACCTACACTGGACTATTTCATCCTAACACTCCAGTGAGCCTGAGGGAAGCTCTAACTCCTGCTGCCATATGAACAAACTGGGTGAGGGGACAGAGGCTGGTGGCAAGGTGAGGGGCAGCGCACCGAGGGGTGGCCAGGCCTAGTGAGGGGGAACAGAACTCGGATTGGCCCAACTCTAATTGGAGGGGAGGAAGGCAGAAATGGGGGTCAGCAGGGCAGAGTGACTTCTGAACCTCCCTGAGGGGAGAGGAGACACAGAAGAGCCCTACAGCTAAGTTCTGTCCAGGAGAAACTGTGACTCCCAAATTTAAGCTTCACCTAAAAGTGATCACGTCCTTTGACCTTGTAATTCCTCTCACAGGAAACTGTACTGGGCTGTTCAATGCAATGTCATTTACAATAATGAAATCAATTTTTATAACAACAAAAAAATATTTTTAATAATGAAAAGAAAACAGAAATGACTCAATGTCCAATAATAAAGGAATGGATAATAAATTAGGGCACCCCCAGAAAATGGAGTATTATCCAGCCATTAAAGTCATGTTTCCATAGAATATTTAATAACTTGTTAAGTGAATAATAGCAGAATACAAAACTACAGAGACAGCATGGTTCCCATAAAAATGACTAGAGAGGGACTTCCCTGGTGGTGCAGTGGTTAAGAATCGCCTGCCAATGCAGGGTACATGGGTTCAAGCCCTCCCTGGTCTGGGAAGATTCCACACGCCGCGGAGCAACTAAGCCCGGGCGCCACAACTACTGAGCTTGCGCTCTAGAGCCCGCAAGCCACAACTACTGAGCCCACGTGCCACAACTACTGAAGCCCGTGCACCTAGAGCCTGTACTCTGCAACAAGAGAAGCCACCACAATGAGAAGCCCGCGCACTGCAACGAAGAGCAGCCCCCGCTTGCCGCAACTAGAGAAAAGCCCATGCATAGCAACAAAGACCCAATGCAGCCAAAAAAAAAAGGCTAGAGAAAGAACGAAGTTTCCTTGTATGAATAGGGTGGTAGGTGATTTATTATTTTTATGTTGCTCTACTTTTAAAACTTTCTGTACTGAACATGTATTACAGTCATCTTACTTGACTCACCAAAGCATGGGATACATTGCTGGATCCTTTCTCCTTTACGTCTTTTCTTCACTTGGCTCCCAGGTTTTCCTCTGACCTCAATGGCTGCTCCTTATCAATCTCTTTTGCTGGTGCCAGTCAGCAATTTTCTTCCCAATCTCTAAAGGTCTCTTTCATTCTCCATCTACATTCCCTCCCTGCATGATCTTACGCTGGCTCATGGCTCTCAACACCTTCAATATGCTCTTGACTCCCCTATTTATTTCTCCATTCCCAGCTTCTCTGAGATCTCCACATGGATGCCCATTGATATCACAAGCCTAACACATCCAAAACCAAGCCTTTGACACTTCCCCTAAAGTCTTTCTCATCTCAGTAAGTGGCAACTCCAACCTTCTAGATGATCAGGCCAAAATGTAAGAGTCAGCAAATCTGGTTGCCTCTGCTTTTAATAAACACCCAGGATCTAATCACCTCCACTGCTAGGATCCTGGTCCAAGTCAACATCATCTCTTGCCTGGATTACTGCAACAGCCTCCTAACTGGCTTCTCTGCTTCTGGCTTCACCCCCCACTACTCTCCACACAACAGTCAGACTGATCCCTTTAAGTCCGATTCTGTTCCTCCTGTGATCACATCCCTCCAGGCGCTTCCTGCCCATCTTTACACTGGCTTGGAGGCCTTCCAGAACTGGTGGCCCTGCCTGCTACCTTCCTCCCAGGATACTAGGCACCAGGCACATGGCCTCCCTTCTGGTCCTGAACGAAACAGGCATAGCCTGCCTCAGGGCCTTTGCAGCTGTCCCCTCCAGCTGAAAATGTTCTTTCCCCATGGCTTGCTGCCTCACCTCTCAGGACTTTGCTCAAATGTGACAGTCAACCTGACCACCTGATTTAAAATCACCCCAGCCCACCCTTGGGTACTTCTATTTCTCTTCCCTGCTTCAATTTTCTCTGTAGCTCTTACCACCATCTGGAGAGAGAGAGAGAGAGAAAGAGAGAGAGAGAATGCGCATGCGCATATACACAAATATTTATATACATACACATACACATACATGTATGTATGTACCTATACATATGTGTGTGTACTTTTTTACTCATTTGTTAACTGCTTGTCTCTCCCCAAAAGAATATAACTCTACGAGCCAGAGATTTTCGTCTGTTACAATCACACCGATCCTCAAATCTTAGAGAGGAGTGACTGGCAGACAGTAATTGTCCAACAAATCTTGCTGAATAAATGGATAACTTCTTACAGTTGGAAAAAAGCTTTTCGTTCCCAGCCCAGCCTGAAGTAGCCCCGTGGATATCATTTGTCCTCAGGCTTCAGTTTTCACGGGGTATTCGAGGCTGCTCTCCAGACCATTCCAGTCAAAAGAGGAGCTTATCAGGATTACGATCAATTGGTAGAAATGGGTGGAGGGGAAAACACAGAGTCCAGAAGCAGCTGGCTGAGGGGGCCTAGCTGTGGTCCGGGCAGCTCTTCTGCTAATCTGCAAGGTGACCTTGGGGGAGATGGTTCATTCTTCTTGGCTCCGTTGTCCCCATGAGGAAGGAGTGTTGGGCGTGTCAACACACTTTGACTCTAAAATCCTCGCACAGGGTAGACCTAGAGAGCACAACCCAATGGAGGGAGGCCCAGGCCACTCACAGGCCTCAGCTCCTCTCAGGGCAGGGGTAGGGAGGTAGTTAACAAATCCTCAGGAGCCCTTTAACGTGTTTACACTCCAGTCCAGGAGGAAGATAAAACCAGTACCTGCAACCACCTTGGGGAAGGCTGCACACAAACAGGGGAAGGGGAGGAGGGCGGCTGAGTCCTTGGGGAGGAAATGGTCTCTTGCTGGAGGCCTCAGGGAACGGTCAAGGCCAAGGAGAGCTGGGTTATCCAGAAATGATCTTAATAGTAAAATATGCTCATTAGAAAAAACACTTAAGGGTTCAGAGAAAAAAGTAAAGTCAAGGAATGGGCAGATGGCTTTTGTTTACACAGGCTGAGGGGTAGGGTGTTCTAGGTAGGGGGAATGCAGGCTCCCAGGCCCAGGAGATGGGGGTGGAGAGAGACACAGCAGAGCTGGGTGGCGGGGACCGGAAAAGGCTGGGAAAGCCAGGATGCAGGCCAGGAGTTGGTCTGCCTTCAGGGTGGGAGCTCTCAACCACTCCAGGGTCCTGCTTCTCACTTCCATTCCTGAAGCCCTCTAATGCTACAGTCTCCCGTATCCTGGGGAGTGGACCCTCCGTCCAACTAATTTCCATTCCTGGTCCTGTCCTGTCTGACCTCTGGTCACCAAGTCTCAGCCTGCACCTTCCTCCTCCCCAAAGCCATCTTCTCCAGACGAAGCGAAGCCTCTCCTTACTGCAGCTTTGTCATTGGAAGGTTTCTCGACCCCTCCTCCTCCTTGGTTTATCATGCTCTCTCCCTGTGCAGCTCCTGAAACCCCCAATAATCAAGGTGATGAAGCCAAGTGCTGGAAGGGCAACACTTTAAATCTCAGGAGCACATTTGCCTTCTCTCTTTTCTCCTGAATCAGTGAGGGGCCAAAGTGTCATGAGATGCTTTCCTCTAGGCGTTTATTAACCTTTGGATAAGGCAATTCAACAAATGATAGCAACTGCCCAGGTCCTGCTGAAATCCAGACCCCAGCATGACTCCTCTCTATCTGGAGGTGAGAAGGTAGTGGGACATAGTGGAGAAAGCACTGGTGCTGGACTACATGACAAGTATACTCCCAGCTCTGTCTTTACTATGCTGTGTACCTCTGGGCAACCTTCTAACCTCTCTGTGGCTCAGTTATCCCATCTGTAAGATGGAACTAATATCCACACGCCTTCCGAATGGAAGCAGCCAAGCTCAGAGGAGACATTAAATGTGAAAAACATTTGTATTATACAAGTTATATGCCAAAATGTTAATGATAGTTATCCCTTAGGGGTAATTTTGATTTCTTCCCTTATTGCTTATCTGGTTTTTCTATAATGAATATGTGCTGTGTTTAGTAAGCAAAATAAAGCAAAGAAAAAGTTTTAAAACTTGATGATACAAACATAAGATACTGTTATTTTAGAGAGGAGCAAGATGAAGCAGGGAAACTGAGGAAGTCTACCTCAAGACGCAACATTCTGGCACATGCATGTCATGGGATCCTCCGCCGACCCTGCAGGTGGCACAGATGTGGTGCCGCAGCAGGACGGCCGGAACACACGGCTGGGAGGAAACAGCGAGCAGTCGAACTGCATGTCTGCCGCACGCCCATTTTATGGGACTGCAACACAGAGCTGACAGACGCCTGCCCAACAACATAGACAACCGTGGAGGGTTTAGAATGGGAAGGAGGGAAGGAGGAGTGTGACGGTGGGGAGATTAACAGTCTTTACACGATCGTAGCTGTAGTTGTTTTTAAAACAAGCATCAATGTCTTTTGTAATGAAGCTGAGTAGAAAAGCCAGGAGTCTCCTTCAAAAACGCCTTGCTTTCTCCCTAACACAAGCTCTGGGCCTCACTTGAGAGAAATCAGCTCAGGAACTAAGGGTGAGTACTGACAGCAGGAAGAAAAGCAAAGCAAAGCAAAGCGAAGCTCACCTGGTGGTGGATTCAAAGGCATTTTCAGTACTTGCTTTCTGTTCTCCCTTTCCGTTTCGAGTGCACACCTGTCTGTTTGCTTTCTAAAGTCCCAGATAAGGACCTAGTTAACAAATATTTGGAAAGCATGAAGTCTCCCAAAGAGGAAAGGGAGAACCAGAGGTGAGGGGGTGAAAGGACAAAAAACAAGAGTTATCAAATCTCAGGGAGCCCAGAACAGACTTTTTAAACATTGAAGCACCTTGGAGAGTCAGAAGAATGGCCCATGCCCTCACCTTCCAATTCTCATAATATTCTGACAGCAGCTTCCGGATTTTACACCTGCATGACAGCTTGCAAGAGCTCTGAGGGAGAAAACTGGTCAAAACCCTGCAATCTCACTCCTTAAGACTCAGGAGCCAGGAGGAGGGGTGTGTGGGACGAGATGGAGAAACTCCAAGATTGAGTGATTTAGTAATGACACTTGGGGAATTCATTCAGGGAGCGGAAGGCCTCACACGTTCGGTCATGTCAGGTTCCCAGTAAGGGTTCCAGCCTCACCCGGAAGGAGGATAGAAGGGGCTCCCTCAAAAGAATCATGTAAAGCACCGCTGCTGTTCCTTGAGTGTTACAACCAGCGGAGGTGGGGGATCTGTTCACACCGCTTTCCCTCCGGGCTTCGCTCTCCAGGGCCCCCTCGGCCCCTGCCTGCCCGGCTGCCGGAGCCCTGGAGGTCCCTCCAAAAGGCAGGGCCCAAGGAGGCCATGAACCAGGGGCAGAAGAACTTCCCAGAACTCCCCGCAGGGCCCACACAGCACGGCCTGCTCTTTGCTGGGCTGCTTTGGCCCAGGTCCTGAATTCGGTCTCTTCCCTCTGGAGGCCTGTGGGGATGAACAATGTAGGGAGAAGCAGCTGGAACTCGGGGAGGCTGACTCTCCTGGACTCTCAGCTCTAACAGCAACAGGAAAACATGGCCTTGACAAACCATGTCCGGATTCAGCTGGAGCCACTGTTTTCCTCAAAACAACTGCTCTGGGGAAGGACACCATTAAAGTGTGAGGACAGATGCTACTCACCGAGCACGCAGGTGCTACTTGCCTGGGGAGAGGCGCTAACCGGGAAGGTGACAGGCCGGGGGGCCGGCAGGGGCCGTCCTGGGGAACTCTGGAGCTGCTGCCCGGCCCTTCTCCCTAGCTGCCTGCTCCAGAACCTCCGCCCCAATCCTGAGGCGACCAGAGTAGTAAGTACGTGGTGTCTCCCCACCCACAGTGACCTGCTTGGCAAGGCTCTATGCACCTTTCCCCCATCAATACTTCCTGTCCCCCACCCCGGCCCCCAGGCACCCAGGCAGGCTGAGGCACTGCCTACCCCCATCCCTCCGGACCGTCCTGGGCATTCATGGGCCAATGTGGGGATCCTGGGCAGCAACCCGAACATGGGCCAAGGCCAGTGACCTGAGGCCCGCACCTCCCTCCCTGGACAGGCGGGGCCGGGCCGGCACCTGCAGCTCACCTGTGTCACACCCATGCGAAAGCCTTTATTCCAAGGGTGGTGGAGGAGTGCCCGACAGCCCACTGACCTTCCTACAGAGCCGCCTGCCACGTGCGGAGAGGAGCCCAGGTGGGACAGGCACCCCCTCTTCCCTCTCTCCCCACATCCTCCAGGTGCTGGTGTTCTTTTGCTTCTGAGCACTAGTGCCTGGTGCCACCCTAACAGTGACCAGCCACGCCAGACAAGGCGGACTGGGGTGAGGGCAAGGGCAAGGGCAGGGCTTTGGCCCAGCTAGAGCTGAGTCTGAACCCCAGCTCTGCCACTCACCAGCTGAGTGGCCTTGGGCAAATTGCTTCATTTCTCTGAGTGACGATTTCCTTATAGGTACAGTCACCCAGCCCAGAGAGATGACATAACTTGTCTACAGTCATGGGGAGAGATGGTTGTAGAGCTGGGTTCCCAGTGCCGGTTTCCTGGCTCTCAGGGCTTTTCTGACTACACCAAGATGTTTCTCAATAGCAGGTGCAACTGACAGAGAAATTGTCTCTTTTCCAACATGGCTGTCAGTTATTCCCAAAAGTCAGTGAAAAGTTCCTTCCAAAGTTCTCTGCCTTAAAACAAAAGTAGCCTTCACAGACACCAACCTACCAGGTGACTAAAGTCAGCATCACCTTTACAGGGGCAACTGGCATCATCATGCCTCCTTATGCGAAGTAACAGGAAGCACTCATCACCTCTGCGGGCTCCCATAAGAAACGTTTAACCACAACCTGATCACAAGGAAACCAGAGAACAAATATGGAATGTGGATGATCTATGACATAATGTTAAGCAAACGTAACACTGTTAGCAATTGGTGAACCTCAGTAAAGGAAATACGAAAGTTCATTGCACTATCCTGTCAACTTTTCTGTAGCTTTGACCTTTTTTAAAATAAAAAATAGAGAGGAAAAAGGCTATTCTGCTTTCAGCTCATCGCATGGCTCTGAGCCAACGAAGACTCAGTTGTGTCGTGTTCAATTCTCTCCCCAGTAAGTGTCCGGAATATAAAAATCCAAGCTTCTCTGCATGTCGTTCAAGGCTTAGCACAACAGAGATCTCAGAGTTTTCCGAGCTCATCTTCCATAAGCCTCTACAACCTGAATCATCTTCGTCAGCCAAAGCTGTTTATACGCTGCTTCCAGCCACTGGTTGGAAACCCATCTGTTCAGCCAGCAACTTTCAAGGAGCACCCTCCATGGACCAGGCACCCACCTTGGGTCAAGTGCTAAGGGGGTCCCAGAGACGCTGTGCTGTACGAGACACAGCAGCTGCCCTGGGGAGCTCACCAGCCAGGAAACCCTATGACGCTCGGCTTTCGTCAAGTCCTGCCTTGTGACATCTCTCGATTAGTATTTCTATGCAAGACTTCCTTCCCAACATTTCTTGGGAAATTTATGTATTACTGAATCCCAAAGCCTGAGAAACATCAATTGAGTATTTGGGAAAAGGTATTATAATCCTCTTGTGAGAATTAAAGCCTAGCAATCAACCTAGGGATGTTACTGGTTCAAAGGAATCCACTGCTTCAAGTCAAATCAAGAGCAAGAAACTAACATGCAGAGTTGAAGGTTAAGGCTAACATCTTTGGGAACCAAGACAGGAGTGCATAGGAAAGAAGTGACAAGAATTTAATCAAGTCCTCCTTGAAGCCACTGCCATGTTGTAAGTGTGTATTCTTGGCCTGCTCTGTTGCTAACAGTCATTCTTGCAAATATGTATTAACGTATTTATATACATAGTATATACAAATTCTCCCAGCGGTATTCTAAGAAATCAGTTTGGAGGCAAAGTAAGTCCTTAAATTGGCAATTTTGACACGTGATTCTGTGTACTACTGTTAACGTTGTTAGGAGATCCACGAGTTAGGTTATTAAAATACTACCCAATAATGTTTACTGGCATTTTCTAGCATTTGACTATTTGCTACAGAAGAAATACAAAGAAATGATGAGTATGTGGAATTCTAGGACACAAAATTAGAGACATCTAAAATGTGAATTAGTAAAAGCAGTCTTGATTAGAAAAAGCAATAGTTAAACCAAAACTGGGGCAAGCAAAGCGTTTTCATCACTAAAAAAGGAAATGAGTTTATACAAAATGTAGCATGTACCTCCATGCCCAACCTGAAGATATTTTGGACACACCCTTAACAAGTCAACCAACATCAATGCAAAATGAAAGAAATTTTTCTACATTCGGAACACTTGTCTGTATCATGGAAAATTTTTCTACATTACAACATTTCATGAAACAAAGATCAAGATTATCAGAAAGGGTAATTAATGCTTTGTGTATTTTATTTTATTTTGGCCTTGCCGTGCGGCTTGTGGGATCTTAGTTCCCCGACCGGGGATTGAACCCAGGCCCATGGCAGTGAAAGCACCGAGTCTTAACCATTGGACTGCCAGGGAATTCCCATGCTTTGTGTATTTCAAAATTTCATTTTAGACCCACACAAATATGACCAACTGATTTTTGACAAAAGTGAACAGCAATTCAATAGCGAGAACTCAACGAATGGTGATGAAACAACTGAAACAACTCAAATGCAAAAATTAAAAATAGGAAAACCTTGACCTATGTTTTATACCTTTTATAAAAATTAAGCTAAAAACGGATCATAAATCTAAATATAAATTAAAAGACCATAAACTTTTAGAAGAGAACATAGGAGAAAAACTTTGTGACCTTGGGTGAAGTTCTTAGATGTAACATCAAAAGCACAATTCATATTAGAACATTTTTTGATAAACTGGACTTCATCAAAATTAAAGACTTATGCTCTTCAAAAGACACCATTAAGAGGATGAAAAGTTAAGCCAGCTTCTGGGGTGCTGGAAATGTTCGCAGCTGGGTGATGATTTTGTGGAGTATATAAACGTGAGACTAAGACTAGTCTTAAGTAACCAGTCTTAGCTACGTAGGACTAACGCAGACGGCACACTCCAACTGCGGTATGTTACACCCCTTATAAAGCAAGCAAGAAAATAAATAAATGGCACATCCCCAGATTAAATACATAAGAAAAATGCAATAGCAGGAAAGTGCGGAAAGGGCTATGGGGAAATACAGAAACTTTAGGAGCACACTGCAGGAGGCTTATCTGAGGAAGTGATACAAGCTGAGATTTGAAGGATGAGGGGTGTTAAGGGGGTGAGATGTCCCAGGTGGGAAGAACAGCCTGTGCTGAGGCCCAGAGGCAGACAGTGCCTGGTGTGCTAGAAAGTTTTGGGTGAACAGAGTGTAGAGTTCTGAAGGGATGAGAGACGCGATTTCAGGCACTCACCTTCTCTCACTGTGTTGTTTTAGAAGCCCACCAGTGAGTCTCTGCCTTTCTCTGCTCTAATTCTACCCACCCCCTTGCCTCAGAGTTAAGTCCACCCTTAGAAACTAGGAAGTCAAGGCTGCCCATGTCCGGGCCCTTTATCTGTCCTTCAGAGAACTGAACACCTCAGCGAAAGGGACAGCTCGCCATTCCCAGATGGGCTCTGCGTTCTCAGCCGACTTGCCTGGCTCTCCTTGGCCTTCCCTGGGAGTGCCTTTCCCAACCTGCTGGTCTGGCTGAAAGAAGTGCCACAACACCTACTCCAGAATCATCCCTGCTTCTCCCAAGTTGGAAATATTTCTTCCTTCGAAGTGGCCACCTCTTGTGTGGCCTCCATCACCCAGCTAGCTGTACCCTCGCCCTCTTCAAGGGCAGTCTCTGTCTTCCTCCTTTTGGCATCTCCCCTGTGGGATAGTTGTACATAGTCAGTTCCCAAATCAATCCCATAAACGATTTTTTTAATTGAATGAGGCTCTGGCTAGAGGGAGGGGGAAGGGCGCCACGGGGGATCATAGCAAAGGCTGCCTGGGAAAGTGTCAAGACTTTCGTGCTTCCAAATTCCCGACAGTTATTAACTTTCAGGATTCGGGAATGAGGAATAGAATTTCCTGGGAATTCCCCAAATTGTAAATTACTCTATAACTTTCACAACACTTTATTTATGAGCTTTTAAATAAGAATGAGAGATCATAATAAACTGAATTATTTTTCTGTGAAAAAGTTTCAGAGGTTTTACTATAAAAGAAAATAAAAACATATACTAGTAAATGCATGCATAATTTATTATTACTAGGAACAATATAATGTGACAGGATTACACATTTTATTAACATGTAAAAGTTATCTCTACCTGATATAGATATTTGATAATAGAAAATGTTAATGAAGAAAACATTAAAATGAAAAAAATAAAAATCATTTAATGATTTAAGGATAGTACCACAAATATTGAATACTTAAAAGTTATTCTTAAAGTGAAATTAAAATTTTTTATTTTTAAATTTCCAGACACTAAAATTCACCCTTTCTGGTGTGCAGTTCTGTGAGTTTTGGCAAACTCATAGTGATTAACCACTGCCATAATCCAGATAAAGAACTGTGCCATCACCCCCTAAAGACAATGACATTCCCTTGTGCCACTCCTTTGTAGTAAACCTGCTCACATCGTATATCATTTACTCCTGGTCTGTTCTCTCTTCCTGTAGTTTTGCCTTTTCCAGGATGCCATATAAATGGAATCATAAGTATATGGCCTTTTGCCCCTTCATTCTAACCCCAGCAATAGTCCCCCAGAACCTGAGGAAGTGGGAACAGTTGGCAGCTTAGTGGGAGTCTCTTGGATGGGAGCCACGTGTTTGAAGAGCCAAGTTCCAGACCCATAGACAGTTAGAGACTGGTGGCAAGAGTGCAGCCTGTTCCTGGACACGCCATGGCACTGCCAGGAGATACTGCTCCAGGAATGGGGTTGTCATTGGGAGGGATGTTTCTGACCAGGCACCTGGCATCAGCTACACTGTGCTGTCCCTGGCAGCTTGTAACAACGTGAACATTTGCGAGTAGTAAAATCAGGAAGGGCCTTGGATAGCACAACCAACAGTCTGGGTTTTTATGGTAGCAGGGACTTTTTGAAGAGTCCTAAGCCTGGAAGTAGATGTGACCAGATTTGTGGTCTGGCTGCAGACTGGGGAGGGGGCAAAGAATGGAAGCCGGGGGCCTCTGAGAGACTTTGGAGTAATTCAGATGAGAAAGGAAGAGGGTAGGTCAGGGAGGTGTTTGGCACTTGGATGACAGTACTTGGTTCATTTGGTACTTGGATTATTTGGATCTTGGGGGGGACACTGGGGAATGAGGGGATAGCTTCAAGGAGTCTAACTTCAAGAATGAGACCCCAACCCAGGATCCACCCAAACATAAGGCAGGAAGGCAACAGCAGAATCCACCACACTGTCACCTGGCTGCAGGAGTTTGTTGGTTGACCCTGAAGGTCCTGTGACTCCTCAAAGTCAAGGGTGAGGCTTCAGAATGGGCAGGCCTGGAGATGAGATGGACAGACAGACAGACAGGCCCCTGCAGACAGGTTGCTGCAGTCTTTCTCCCCATTTCCAGCACATGGTTGTTTCTGGCCCCAGGAAGCCCTGCCTTGTGCTGCGTGGAGCCGGGAAGAGAGCAGCTCCTTGGAGGTCCTTGTCCTTCTGCTTTCTCCCTCCAGTTGCTTCTCCCAACCTTGGGTTTGCATATTTGTCCGGAGGCGGGGAAGCCAGGCCACTCCCAGGCCTAGACCCATTTGGGCCACTTGGCAGGGTGGGTGGTATTGACCAAGTACTGTCAGCCCCCTGCCTCACCTAGCCAGGTCCGTGGTGTCCTTGAGGAAGCCCCTCCTTTAGGAAGCAACCAACCCCCACCCCGCCCAGTGGGGTCAGGTGTGTCGGCTGGGCTTCACTTCAGCTTCTCAGCCATAAAATGGGGCCACACCCCTGCCTGACAGGCTAGTGAAAGGGCATGACAATGAATGCTCAGGGCAAACTGTTGCGTACTACACAGAGTATAACAACCACCAGTGAGAAGTTGCCTTCGGCTCTCCAAGGTTCCCCACCACCTCCTCTTGCCCACCAATCTATGAGGTCCTCTGCCTCCATCTCACAGTGCAAGAGCACTGCCACCACCTTCTTGAAGCCCTCTCCTCCAGGCGCTCTGCCCTCTGCTGCCTGCTTTTACTTTACCCACCCCTAAAACCTCCCTTACACACACCTTTCCCTGGGTTTGTCCTTGGCTGGCTTCCCTTCTCAATGCACAAACCACCCACTGGGGTTTTCGCAAACTGTGACTGCATCTTCCATCTCCGTCCTGGGCTGCTCTCCTACTGACGGTCTCAACACCCCACGGAGGCCTCGTAGGGCCTCCTAATGCATCCAAAATGCAATCGGTGATCTTTGTGTCGGGCCTCAGGCATCCCTGACCCTTGTGCCCAGCAGTGCCTGGCAGGTGGCATGTGCTCAGTTTGTGTTTGCGGAGCTGATCACCACGTGCTTCTTTCCTCTCCTGCCACCTTCCACCTGCGACTCCTCCAATGCTCCTTGTGCCGTCAATGGGACACCATCTCCTAGTCACACAGGCTGAAACACCGGCACCATCGGGTCCCTTCTCACCACCGACTTTTCAACCATCCACTGTCCCCTTCCCCTGACTCTGCTGCTGTCCTGGCTCAGGCCCTGCCCACCTCTCACCTGGACCTGCCTCTAGACACTCTCTTGCTCCAGTCCAACCTCCCTACTCCTGCTGGTGACATTCCTAAGCCCAGGCATGATCTGTCACACCACTGCCTACAAATCTCTGCAGCTTTCTTGTGCCCAAAGAAGAAAATTCCAACTCCTTAAATGCAGTATCCAAGGCCTCCCACATTCTGGCCCCAACCTGTCAGTCCAACCACAGTGGGAAAAAGCAGCGAAAATAACTGACATATACCAAGTGCTTCCCACGTGCCTCTTAATCCTTATAATAATCAGGACTACAATTTGACAGAGGAGGAAACCAAGGACAGGAGGGTTAAGTAACTTGCCCAGGGTCACAGTCCAAACTCATAAGGAGTGTCCTGGGTCAGAACTAACAACCTTTTAATCCTTCAGCCTTCCCTGAAAGATTAAATCTTTAAGGCTGGGATATGCCTTTAAAAAAAACCTTTGCAGCAGGCTCCACATTGCCTCCCTGACTTCGCAAAGGGTGAGGAGTGGAAGAGGAGAGAGGGCAACAGGTGTTTCTGAGATTGAAATCAAAGACACTGCGGGTTCTATAAATTATTCCTAAAATTCCCTTTTAGTTCCAAGAAGGAATATCAATGTTTAATGGTACAGAAATTTTATAGTAAATGGAAGTTGTATTTTCTTTACATACAATTAACTACAGCATCCTGAGATTCCTGATCAATCAATGTACACAAATATTCATACCAATTTTACAGGACCAATTTTACAGGAGAAGGATTTTACTACTCTCAAAGGTTCACGTTGTTACAAGCTGCCAGGGACAGCACAGTGTAGCTGATGCCAGGTGCCTGGTCAGAAACATCCCTCCCAATGACAACCCCATTCCTGGAGCAGTATCTCCTGGCAGTGCCATGGCGTGTCCAGAAACAGGCTGCACTCTTGCCACCAGTCTCTAACTGTCTATGGGTCTGGAACTTGGCTCTTCAAACACGTGGCTCCCATCCAAGAGACTCCCACTAAGCTGCCAACTGTTCCCACTTCCTCAGGTTCTGGGGGACTATTGCTGGGGTTAGAATGAAGGGGCAAAACCACAAAAACAACAATGATGATAATGATAAAAGGGAGAGAGCAGAGGAGAGGGCACAGGAGAACTGAACATCAGAGAAGAACACTGGTGTGATAAATTCCGGAGGCTGCTCGGGTGCCCACTGGCTGGTGGGTGAGGTGTGCTTCCTCATGCCTTCCTCCATTCTGCCCCACTTACCCTTACTCAGTACTGTATTTGTTTGCTTATCTATGTCTCCCCTCTGGAATGGGGACTCCTTGACTGGTCCTAATAACTAGCAGATGGGAGGTGCTAAATTAACGCTGAAATGGTGGTGGACCTTGCAAATTGTTTATACAATATCTACTCTCTTCTTTTCCCTTAGTTACAAAATCCCAATTTTATTTCAGTTGGCAATGTGTCCATCTAAAAGACTTCTCAGCCTCCCTTGCAGCTATGGGAGGCAAATGAAGGGAAGTGGGAGCTATTACGTGGGACCTCCAGCAAAGCTCCTTAAGGCAGAGACAGTTAGCATATGTCCTTTTTATCTTCTCCCCACATCTTTCTGGAAACTTGACATGATGGCTGGAGCTCCAGCAGCCATCTTAGACCATATGCAACCCCGGGGTTGGAAGCCATGCACTAAGAATGGCAAAGCAGAGAGACTATACCTAGATTGTCTCCCCCAGATTTCTTTTAAAAACCTAATAGAGAATAAACTTCTAGTGGTTTAAGCCACTGCTATTTCTGGTCTCTGCTTACTGGCTGCCAGATGTAATTCCTAATGAATTCATGAATAAGCCAATTAAACTTGGTTTTCTTAAATTACTCACTGCTGATTTGCAGTTCAAAGGCCAGTCACCACCTCTAACCTCTGGTCCTTGTAATATAATGATAATTTTCCATTAATTATGGACATCAGGAAGACGGAAGGACAAAAGCAATACAAGGAAGAGGTAGTACAAGGTGGAGAAGTAGAGGATGAAGATGATGAGCGATGGAAGCAGGAGAGGAAGTGGGAAAATGAGGGGCAGACAAGAGAGGGGACGTGGGGGGAAGGCAGGGTAGGAAGAGAGGGCAAAGGGTGCCAGAGTAAAGGAAAGCGGAAGATGAGGGGCAGGTGGAAACCAAGGAGAGATGATGGGGAAAGAAGGGAAAGGGAATGGAGTTAAAGTGTCCTCTGGCAACAGTCACTATTTAGAGAGCACTCACTGTGGGCTGGGCACAGTGCCAGATACTCTGTACCATTCTCTCTAATCCTCATCCTCCTGATGTAAGTATTATCATGCCCATTTTACAAATGAGTATGGGACTTCCCTGGTAGTCCAGTGGTTAAGAATCTGCCTTCCTTGGGCTTCCCTGGGGGCGCAGGGGTTGAGAGTCTGCCTGCCAATGCAGGGGACACGGGTTCGAGCCCTGGTCTGGGAAGATCCCACATGCCACGGAGCAACTGAGCCCGTGAGCCACAATTGCTGAGCCTGCGCATCTGGAGCTTGTGCTCTGCAACAAGAGAGGCTGCGATAGTGAGAGGCCCGCGCACCGCGATGAAGAGTGGCCCCCACTTGCCGTAACTAGAGAAAGCCCTCGCACAGAAACGAAGACCCGACACAGCCATAAATAAGGAAATAAATAAATAAATAAATGCATCATCACATTTAAAAAAAAAAAAAAGAATCTGCCTTCCAATTCAGGGGATGCGAGTTCGATCCCTGGTCGGAGAACTAAGATCCCACATGCCGCAGGGCAACTAAGCCCACGCACCACAACTAAAGAGCCCATGTGCTGCAACTACAGAGCCCACACACTCTGGAGCCCACACCACAACTAGAGAGAAGTCCGCATGCCACAACTAGAGAGAAGCCCTCACGCCGCAAGGGAAGATCCCCTGTGCTGCAACTAAGACCCGACGCAGCCAAAAATAAATAAATAAATAAATAAATAAATAAATAAATAAATAACAAATGAGGTGGGACTTCCCTGGTGGCGCAGTGGTTAAGAATCCGCCTGCGAATGCAGGGGACACGGACTTGAGCCCTGGTCCAGGAAGATCCCACATGCCGTGGAGCAACTAAGCCTGTGCACCACAACTACTGAGCCTGTGCTCTAGAGCCCGCAAGCCACAACTACTGAGCCCGTATGCCTAGAGCCCATGCTCCACAACAAGAAAAACAACCGCAATGAGAAGCCCACGCACCGCAACGAAGAGAAGCCCTCGCTCGCCGCAACTAGAGAAAGTCCGCGCACAGCAACAAAGACCCAACACAGCCAAAAACAAATAAATAAATAAATAAATAAATTAATTAATTAATTAAAAATTGAGGTAACTGTGGCTCTGACATATTAAATAACTTCTCCTGAGTCACAGAAAATGGAAGAGGCAGAAGACTTCCTTGAAGTAGCCTTGGGGTGGGGGGACATCATCCTCCCTTCTCTCTTTATCCTGCTGCCTGGAATGTGGGTGTGATAGCTGGATCCATGGCAGCCATTTTGGACAATAAGAACAACAGCCACACCCTAAGAATGACAAAGCAGGGAACTGGAAGGAACTTGGGTCCTTTACAACCTAGTGGAGCTTTCACAACTGCCTGAGACTAAAGATTACCTAAGCCACTTGGAGTCCCCATCCATAAATCCATCCATAACTGTTTCAGATCTCACTTTGCTCAATTTTCCTCTGATCTTCAATAGCAGATTCCAAAACCCACTCCCAGAGAGCCTGATTTAGCAATCACTCTTCTAGAAAAATGGCATCAGACTAGAAAAGGCAAAGAAATGATCCAAGAGCCCACAGGAAAAATCTTGATGCCTCAAAAGCAGCAAGCTGGTGATCTGCCCCTAGACAATGAGACCTTGGAAATCAGCAAGTGACACCGTAAACCTATCATTATTTAAAGACATGGAAGAGAGGAGGAGTTCTTTTTCTTCCCCACTTATTTATTTATTTTTTATAAATTTATTTATTTTTTAAGAAATTTATTTATTTATTTATGGCTGTGTTGGGTCTTCGTTGCTGCGCACGGGCTTTCTCTAGTTGTGGCAAGTGGGGCTACTCTTCGTTGTGGTGCGTGGGCTTCTCACTGCGGTGGCTTCTCTTGTTGGGGAACATGGGCTCTAGGTGCGCGGGCTTCAGTAGTAGTGGCTCGCGGGCTCTAGAGCGCAGGCTCAGTAGTTGTGGTGCATGGGCTTAGTTGCTCTGCAGCATGTGGGATCTTCCCAGACCCGGGCTCGAACCCGTGTCCCCTGCATTGGCAGGCGGATTCTTAACCACTGCGCCACCAGAGAATTCCAAGAGGAGTTCCTAAAGACACACTCGGGGCCATCCTCAGTAACAAAAAAAGGTGGTCCTAATAATCTCGGACCAGTCTTTAACGGTGCTCGCAAACCATCCAAGAAAAAAAATAAACTGATGGTCAAACCTCAGAAAAAGAAGAGCTCCTTTTGAGCAAAAGCACCAGGCTGTCAAAGGGGCACATCTGCACACAGCAGCATCACACAGAATTACTGTCTTGGGCAACAGGCTGCAGCTTCCTGTGCGCTAGGAATTCTCTCCAACTAGACGGCAAGCTCTCCTCGCTGAGGAGAGGGACTGTGGCATTACTATTTTGGTATCTTCAGCAGTAGCACCCAGCACAGTAGTGAACACCCAGAGTCGTCAGGAAAGAACTATTGGGAACCGTGTGTACTGGCCCAAGCTGTCCGCCACCTCAGGCCCTGTGCCTACCTCTGAGTTGAAATGAGTCCTGAAATCCCAGCCAAGGGGACTGAGAGTCGGTGCTGTCATTGTTCACCACTCCCACCAGACTACAGTCTGACGGACACCCTCTGGGCATCTTCAAAGATCAACTTCCCTTCTCTTCTGAGACTATTCCTGTGATAGAATCCCAAGAGTCCAGAGAATTCAGGTGGAGCTGAGGAGGGATGGCACAGGCCGTTTAGCTCTGCGCAGGCCTATCCAATCTGCCTCTTTTGGCTGCTGAAATCTCAGTGGGGCAGAAACCTTAACTGCACAGGCGTGGGTGTGGGTGACACTTAGCTCTGAACAGCTGGCTACTGAACTTTCACACCCTGGTCTCCTTCGAGGTCCCCAGCACGTAGAATCATCTACTCCGAGAGCAACTGTCCTTTTTAGAAATGCAGCCTTATTCTAAAATTATAGGTTCTCAGTGTACACTAGGGATTATAATTAGTTTGTATTCCTCTGCCTGGCACTCAGAGAAGCTGAGTTTGGGGATGGAAAGTGGGACATGCATTCTTAAGGCCGGAAACTACTTTAATTTGCAGGCTTTAGTGGCTTTTTCTGGCCACTGGCTTGCTTTAAGTCTCTGGCACCCTCACCTAGACTGAGAATTGCTACCTTGTGTCCCAGCCACATTTCCATCAACTTGGCACAAAACGTGCCAAAAAAAAAATCTTCCCTGCTCTCTTTCCCTGCATCTGGGTCTCATACCACTCCCAAGCCCTTGCCTCTACTCAACCAGAGAAATTCAATGCAATTCAACTCAACAGGCCACACTGAGCAGCCACCAAGTGACAGGGAGAATGCCAGGAGCTTCAAGCACCAAGAAAAACAAGGCCCTGTTCTCAGGGGTCTTGGCATCTGGGAAGGAAAGGAAACGTAAACAAACAATGACCTACCAAGTGATAATTACTATAGAAAGAGACACCAAGCACAGAAAGAGCAAAAGCCATTCTGTCGAGAGGGATCAAGGAAGGCAGTCAAGGGCACTTCCTGGGAGGAACAAGCATGTGCAAAGGTGCAGAAGCCTGAGGGTGTGGCCTCCTGGAGACAGCAGCCACGGACGGAGCTAACAGGGATTAGGTTTACTATATGCCAGACGCTGCCACTTTACAGAGGAGAAAACTGAGGCACAGAAAGGATAAGTACCTTGTCCAAGATCACAAGTTATGAAAGGATGAAGACAGGTTCCAAACCAAACAGTTGGACTCTAAAACTTGAGCTTTTAAACATTACAGTTTGTGGTGTGCAAATAGTTCAGTTTGCTGAAGTGTAAAATTTAAAAGCTAAGTTTACGCAGGAGAGGTAGATGGGGGCTGGATCACAAAGGGCTGCATACGCTATGCTAAGGATTTGGACTTGAACTTTCAGCAATGTAATGGACTGAATTAATGCGAAAGAGCTTCCCCTTCCCACTATGGTCACAGTCATAGGAATACTAGATAAGATAAATGATATCCTTAAACATACAGCCAAATTTGAAAGAAAAATACCCCATGTGCCAGAAATGACAAGAAAAAGGGAAACATGAACAATAAGTGGGACTGACACCAGAATGACCTGTGGACTTTTGAACCCACACATGAAGTAGTTATAATATCTGGCTGTGGCTTTGAGCCCAGATATCAACATGAGAACCTCAAAGGGCTGCCCAGTACAGGAAAGCAATAAGGAGCTGGCCATTTCTCCAAGGCTCTGTGGAAGGGTGAAAGTCACCCATAAGAAACTCAACTACTGAATCCTGCAGCCTGTGGACCAAAAACCACAGTTACAGAAAGACAGAGAAGATGAAAAGGCAGAGGGCTATGTACCAGATGAAGGAACAAGAAAAAACCCCAGAAAAACAACTAAATGAAGTGGAGATAGGCAACCTTCCAGAAAAAGAATTCAGAATAATGATAGTGAAGATGATCCAGGACCTCGGAATAAGAATGGAGGCAAAGATTGAGAAGATGCAAGAAATGATTAACAAAGACCTAGAAGAATTAAAGAACAAACAAACAGAGATGACCAATACAATAACTGAAATGAAAACTACACTAGAAGGAATCAATAGCAGAATAACTGAGGCAGAAGAACGGATAAGTGACCTGGAAGACAGAATGGTGGAATTCACTGCTGCGGAACAGACTAAAGAAAAAAGAATGAAAAGAAATGAAGACAGCCTAAGAGACCTCTGGGACAACATTAAACGCAACAACATTCGCATTATAGGGGTCCCAGAAGGAGAAGAGAGAGAGAAAGGACCAGAGAAAATATTTGAAGAGATTATAGTCGAAAACTTCCCTAACATGGGAAAGGAAATAGCCACCCAAGTTCAGGAAGCGCAGAGAGTCCCATACAGAATAAACCCAAGGAGAAACACGCCGAGACACATAGTAATCAAAGTGGCAAAAATTAAAGACAAAGAAAAATTACTGAAAGCAGCAAGGGAAAAACGACAAATAACATACAAGGGAACCCCCATAAGGTTAACAGCTGATTTCTCAGCAGAAACTCTGCAAGCCAGAAGGGAGTGGCATGATATACTTAAAGTGATGAAAGGGAAGAACCTACAACCAAGATTACTCTACCCAGCAAGGATCTCATTTAGATTCGATGGAGAAATCAAAAGCTTTACAGACAAGCAAAAGCTAAGAGAATTCAGCACCACCAAACCAGCTCTACAACAAATGCTAAAGGAACTTCTCTAAGTGGGAAACACAAGAGAAGAAAAGGACCTACAAAAACAAACCCAAAACAATTAAGAAAATGGTCATAGGAACATACATATCGATAATTACCTTAAACGTGAATGGATTAAATGCCCCAACCAAAAGACATAGACTGGCTGAATGGATACAAAAACAAGACCCATATATATGCTGTCTACAAGAGACCCACTTCAGACCTAGGGACACATACAGACTGAAAGTGAGGGGATGGAAAAAGATATTCCATGCAAATGGAAATCAAAAGAAAGCTGGAGTAGCTATACTCATATCAGATAAAATAGACTTTAAAATAAAGAATGTTACAAGAGACAAGGAAGGACACTACGTAATGATCCAGGGATCAATCCAAGAAGAAGATATAACAATTATAAATATATATGCACCCAACATAGGAGCACCTCAATACATAAGGCAACTGCTAACAGCTATAAAAGAGGAAATCGACAGTAACACAATAATAGTGGGGGACTTTAACACCTCACTTACGCCAATGGACAGATCATCCAAAATGAAAATAAATAAGGAAACAGAAGCTTTAAATGACACAATAGACCAGATAGATTTAATTGGTATATATAGGACATTCCATCCAAAAACGGCAGATTACACGTTCTTCTCAAGTGCACATGGAACATTCTCCAGGATAGATCACATCTTGGGTCACAAATCAAGCCTCAGTAAATTTAAGAAAATTGAAATCATATAAGCATCTTTTCTGACCACAACGCTATGAGATTAGAAATGAATTACAGGGAAAAAAACATAAAAAAGACAAACACATGGAGGCTAAACAATACGTTACTAAATAACCAAGAGATCACTGAAGAAATCAAACAGGAAATCAAAAAATACCTAGAGACAAATGACAATGAAAACACGACGACCCAAAACCTATGGGATGCAGCAAAAGCGGTTCTAAGAGGGAAGTTTATAGCTATACAAGCCTACCTAAAGAAACAAGAAAAATCTCAAGTAAACAATCTAACCTTACACCTAAAGAAACTAGAGAAAGAAGAACAAACAAAACCCAAAGTTAGCAGAAGGAAAGAAATCATAAAGATCAGAGCAGAAATAAATGAAATAAAAACAAAGAAAACAATACCAAAGATCAATAAAACTAAAAGTTGGTTCTTTGAGAAGATAAACAAAATTGATAAGCCATTAGCCAGACTCATCAAGAAAAAGAGGGAGAGGACTCAAATCAATAAAATCAGAAATGAAAAAGGAGAAGTTACAACAGACACCGCAGAAATACAAAACATCCTAAGAGACTACTACAAGCAACTTTATGCCAATAAAATGGACAACCTGGAAGAAATGGACAAATTCTTAGAAAGGTATAAACTTCCAAGACTGAATAAGGAAGAAACAGAAAATATCAACAGACCAATCACAAGTAATGAAATTGAAACTGTGATTAAAAATCTTCCAACAAACAAAAGTCCAGGACCAGATGGCTTCACAGGTGAATTCTATCAAACATTTAGAGAAGAGCTAACACCCATCCTTCTCAAACTCTTCCAAAAAATTGCAGAGGAAGGAACTCTCCCAAACTCATTCTATGAGGCCACCATCACCCTGATACCAAAACCAGACAAAGACACTACAAAAAAAGAAAATTACAGACCAATATCACTGATGAATATAGATGCAAAAATCCTCAACAAAATACTAGCAAACAGAATCCAACAACACATTAAAAGGATCATACACCACGATCAAGTGGGATTTATCCCAGGGATGCAAGGATTCTTCAATATACGCAAATCAATCAATGTGATACACCATATTAACAAATTGAAGAATAAAAACCATATGATCATCTCAATAGATGCAGAAAAAGCTTTTGACAAAATTCAACACCCATTTCTGATAAAAACTCTCCAGAAAGTGGGCATAGAGGGAACCTACCTCAACATAATAAAGGCCATATATGACAAACCCACAGCAAACATCATTCTCAATGGTGAAAAACTGAAAGCATTTCCTCTAAGATCAGGAACGAGACAAGGATGTCCACTCTCACCACTATTATTCAACATAGTTCTGGAAGTCCTAGCCACGGCAATCAGAGAAGAAAAAGAAATAAAAGGAATACAAATTGGAAAAGAAGAAGTAAAACTGTCACTGTTTGCGGATGACATGATACTATACATAGAGAATCCTAAAACTGCCACCAGAAAACTGCTAGAGCTGATTAATGAATATGGTAAAGTTGCAGGTTACAAAATTAATGCACAGAAATCTCTTGCATTCCTATACACTAATGATGAAAAATCTGAAAGAGAAATTATGGAAACACTCCCATTTACCATTGCAACAAAAAGAATAAAATATCTAGGAATAAACCTACCTAGGGAGACAAAAGACCTGTATGCAGAAAACTATAAGACACTGATGAAAGAAATTAAAGATGATACCAACAGATGGAGAGATATACCATGTTCTTGGATTGGAAGAATCAACATTGTGAAAATGAGTATACTACCCAAAGCAATCTACAGATTCAATGCAATCCCTATCAAATTACCAATGGCATTTTTTACGGAGCTAGAACAAATCATCTTAAAATTTGTATGGAGACACAAAAGACCCCGAATAGCCAAAGCAGTCTTGAGGCAAAAAAATGGAGCTGGAGGAATCAGACTCCCTGACTTCAGACTATACTACAAAGCTACAGTCATCAAGACAATATGGTACTGGCACAAAAACAGAAACATAGATCAATGGAACAAGATAGAAAGCCCAGAGATTAACCCACGCACCTATGGTCAACTAATCTATGACAAAGGAGGCAAAGATATACAATGGAGAAAAGACAGTCTCTTCAATAAGTGGTGCTGGGAAAACTGGACAGCCACATGTAAAAGAATGAAATTAGAATACTCCCTAACACCATACACAAAAATAAACTCAAAATGGATTAGAGACCTAAATGTAAGACTGGACACTATAAAACTCTTAGAGGAAAACATAGGAAGAACACTCTTTGACATAAATCACAGCAAGATCTTTTTCGATCCACCTCCTAGAGTAATGGAAATAAAAACAGAAATAAACAAGTGGGACCTAATGAAACTTCAAAGCTTTTGCACAGCAAAGGAAACCATAAACAAGACGAAAAGACAACCCTCAGAATGGGAGAAAATATTTGCAAATGAATCAACGGACAAAGGATTAATCTCCAAAATATATAAACAGCTCATTCAGCTCAATATCAAAGAAACAAACACCCCAATCCAAAAATGGGCAGAAGACCTAAATAGACATTTCTCCAAAGAAGACATACAGACGGCCACGAAGCACATGAAAAGATGCTCAACATCACTAATTATTAGAGAAATGCAAATCAAAACTACAATGAGGTATCACCTCACTCCTGTTAGAATGGGCATCATCAGAAAATCTACAAACAACAAATGCTGGAGAGGGTGTGGAGAAAAGGGAACCCTCTTGCACTGTTGGTGGGAATGTAAATTGATACAGCCACTATGGAGAACAATATGGAGGTTCCTTAAAAAACTAAAAATAGAATTACCATATGACCCAGCAATCCCACTACTGGGCATATACCCAGAGAAAACCGTAATTCAAAAAGACACGTGCACCCGAATGTTCATTGCAGCACTATTTACAATAGCCAGGTCATGGAAGCAACCTAAATGCCCATCAACAGACGAATGGCTAAAGAAGATGTGGTACATATATACAATGGAATATTACTCAGCCATAAAAAGGAACGAAATTGAGCCATTTGTTGAGAAGTGGATGGATCTAGAGACTGTCATACAGAGTGAAGTAAGTCAGAAAGAGAAAAACAAATATCGTATATTAATGCATGTATGTGGAACCTAGAAAAATGGTACAGATGAGCCAGATTGCAGGGCAGAAGTTGAGACACAGATGTAGAGAATGGACATATGGACACCAAGGGGGGAAAACTGCGATGAGGTGGGGATGGTGGTGTGCTGAATTGGGCGATTGGGATTGACATGTATACACTGATGTGTATAAAACTGATGCCTAATAAGAACCTGCAGTATAAAAAAACAAACAAAACAACTAATACTAAACTATCATTGGGTTATTTGTATGGAAATATGTTAATATAAATGTTTCAGACATTACATGAAATTTCTAAAAATCTTATATTTGTATTTGTATGGAAATATGTATGGAAATATGTTAATATAAATGTTTCAGACATTACATGAAATTTCTAAAAATCTTATATTTGTATTTGTATGGAAATATGTATGGAAATATGTTAATATAAATGTTTCAGACATTACATGAAATTTCTAAAAATCTTATATTTGTATTTGTATGGAAATATGTATGGAAATATGTTAATATAAATGTTTCAGACATTACATGAAATTTCTAAAAATCTTATATTTGTATTTGTATGGAAATATGTATGGAAATATGTTAATATAAATGTTTCAGACATTACATGAAATTTCTAAAAATCAAAAAAAAAAAAAAAAAAGAAACTCAACTACTAAGCTAGCCCCACCCATGGATACAAATCTGATTTTACACTAAGAGAGTGGTGAAGGGGTGCCAAACTGAGAAATGAACATAAAAACTGAGCCAGGACCTTTAACCCTACGGCCCCACCAGATGCAAACTGTTCTTAGGGATACTTTCACACCCCAGGACACAAAAGTTGCCCATGACAGTCCTTCCTGAAGATGAGCTCACAACCCAGTTACAAACTACACGGAAATAAACACCAAGAGGGACAACATCAGACACAAAAAGGGAGGAAGCATCCCAAGAATCAGGAATAATAAAATAATTTGAAAGGGCTGACAAAATGAGAAGATTTAGATGGTTAAAGAGATAAAGCAGCACAGAAAAAACATATAAGAGACCTGGATGGTAGAATGTCAACAGATGTCTAAGAGGAATTCCGGGAGGCTAGAGTACAAAAAATGGGAGGGAACCAAAGAGAATGACTGAGAATTTCCCAAAATTTAAAAAAGAATTAAATGTAAGATGTTAATATTAGGGAGCGCTGGGTAAAGGTGTACAGAAACTCTCTAAATCTAAATTTATCTAAAATTATTCCAAAATAGAAAAAAAATTTTTTTAAGTGAGTCTCTCAATAGAAGTAGCACACCAAATCCTGAGGAAGAAAAAGAAAAACAAGTCCACACTTACTTTCAAATGGTTCTAAACAAAAGTATATAAAGAGAGAAATGCATTAAGTGTAAGTAAAAAGAATACAGATGTTCACTATATTATTTTCATGTTTTCTCCAAAGTAAAAAGATGGGGGGTAAGAGGAGAAAATGTAGGAGTAAGAACAGAAATGAGGTGTATAATTTTCAGACCAGTAACGAGAATAAAGAAAACTCAATCAATCGAACAGAAGGCAGGAAAGGAGAAAAACAGGCAAAAAAGGAAAGTATATGGAAAGGACTCAAAAACATGATAATATATTTAAGTCAAACCCCAAAATGTAAATAAATTAAACTCATTTAAGGCAGATTTTCAGATCTGACTTAAAATTTTAAATCCAGCCACGTTCTGTTTATGAAAGAAACTCCTAAAACATGATGACACAGAAAGGTTGAAAATACGAGGCAAATAACACACAAGCTGGGGTAGCACTAGTGTCATCAGACTTTAAGGCAAAAAGCAGGAAAGATATTAAGGAAGAAGAAGTGACAAGATCTGGTGTAAAAGAGACATGAAGGGTGACCATCAGGTGACCAGGGGGGTGGGGATGCTCCCATTAAGGTGGGGACCGTGGGAAGAGCAGGTCTGGCAGAGAAGGGGCAGGAGCCCCCAGACGCTCACACTCAGGCAGGGGAAAGAAGAAGAGGAACCAGGGCAGCAAAGGCACAGTCAGAGAGGAAGGGAGAAAAGAGATGTTTCATCTCCCAGAGGGCAAGGCCAATCTTTTTCTGCTGCATCTTTCCAGAGTCTAATAAGGTACTAGGCACAAAGCAGGCACTTGGTAACTGCATTAGTAATAATAAAACAAACAAGTATGTGAGGGCCCAAACACGAGAGATCTCTGAGATGCAAGGAAAGAAGTTACGGCATCTGTAATGCCTGTGATCTCCACAGTGACAAGAGGCAGCATCTTCTTGAGAGGGATGGGGGTGAGTGGAAGAAGGCTTGTACCAAACTCCAAGGAGAATGTGACATGAAAATCATGAGAGATGAATAAAAGGATAACCAGCCAGCTGTTGTTGGAGAGCCTTAACTGACTCCACACAGGGATACAGCTCTGCTACCTAAAAGCGCTGCCTTGGCCATCCAGCTCTTCCTTCAGATCCCAAGTGTACAATCCACAGACTTATCCAAAAAAACAGGCAGACACCACAACTCATCTCTGGAGAAAAGAACTGCTGTAAAACCAGAGCCAAGAGGCTGCCACCATGACCTGGGGAGACCTACACCGCGTCCCTGGCCACTGTCTTGGGCAGGTCCTCTCAGACAGGAACTGTTTGGACAGGAGCAGGGACTGTGGCCAGTGGTGACTCAGGCAGCGTTTACCAGCTGCATGGGTGCCCACCATCTCCAGAGGGTTGGGCTGATTGTGTTGGGCTTCCTGGAAGCGTTTCTTCATTTCTACTTCTGAAGACATGCAGCTTCCAGAGTAACATCTCTCTTGATGACGTCAGAAGGCATGTAAATCAGCAGCTGGAACCAACGTCTTCTTTTTTTTTTTTTTTTTTTTAATTTATTTATTTTATTTTTGGCTGCGTTGGGTCTTCGTTGCTGTGCGCAGGCTTTCTCTAGTTGTGGCGAGCGGGGGCTACTCTTCGTTGCGGTGCGCAGGCTTCTCATTGCAGTGGCTTCTCTTGTTGCGGAGCATGGGCTCTAGGTGTGCAGGCTTCAGTAATTGTGGCACGCGGGCTCAGTAGTGGTGGCTTGCGGGCTCTAGAGCACAGGCTCAGTAGTTGTGGCACACGGGCTTAGTTGCTCCGTGGCACGTGGGATCTTCCCGGACCAGGGCTCAAACCCATGTCCCCTGCATTGGCAGGCGGATTCTTAACCACTGTGCCACCAGGGAAGCACGAACCAACGTCTTCTTACACACACTTGACCAACCCAACTTTACTCACTCCCCAACACCTCCACACGTGACAGGGGAAGTGGCCAGAGAATGCCACGTGGCCTAAGGGAGACAGGAAATGATGCAATACCACGGGGCCACAGTGAGGACTGAGGAGGTCAGAGCTCCCAGACACCACCGTCTCACCCAACACGCAGGACCCTGGTGGCCCAAGGAAAGGGAAATGTGAGCATCGACTCCAAACTAACTGGTTCCCAGGTCAGAGAGTGTTACATTTCAGAAGACCACAGGACTTCCTTTATAAGTTAACTCAGATTCAAGGGAACAGGGGGTCAGAAACTCTCACATACTGCTGAGACAGGGTAAATTAGTGTAACTTTCTGGAATCTGGCAAAATTTATCAGTATCCTTACATTTTGATTCATTCAAAATTACACATATACACACACACACACACACACACTCTCTCTCTCTCTCTCTCTCTCGCTCTCTCACTCTCGCTCTTGCTCTCTCTTTTAAAACCAAATATGGGGACTTCTCTGGTGGTGCAGTGGTTAAGAATCCGCCTGCCAATGCAGGGGACATGGGTTTGATCCCTGGTCCAGGAAGATCCCACATGCCATGCAGCAACTAAGCCCATGTGCCACAACTACTGAAGCCCGCGTGCCTAGAGCCCGTGCTCCGCAACAAGAGAAGCCACCGCAATGAGAAGCCCGCGCACCGCAATGAAGAGTAGCCCCCGCTCACCACAACTAGAGAAAGTCCGCACGAAGCAATGAAGACCCAATGCAGCTAAAAATAAATAAATAAAATAAATTTTTTTAAAATGCAAAAGAGCATCCTTTGAGCAGATGCACTCAGAAACCTGGAGGCTTTCAGGAGTCACTTCCTGGTTGTGAGGTGTGAGGCCCTCAGGACAGTCATTCTCAGGCCCCACTTGAACTCTGATCAGTGACTTCAAAGGCACCTTTCTGAGAAGTCAGTGGTTCTCCAACGAGGCTGCCCCCTCAGGTCAATGGGGAGCTTTAAAACGCAGATTCCTGGAGTTCATTCTTGGAAATTCTAATTCGAGAGGCCTGAGACCAGGCCGAGGAAACTACCTTTCTTCCAGAATTCCCTGGTGAATCTGCCAGCTGAGTCTTGCCTGGGAATCACTGGACTAGACACCACCTGGGACAACTTGCAATGGGGCCCGTCTGCACATCCGGCTGCAGCACTGCAGGGATCCCGCAGGCCAGCGCTAAGTGCAGAAGGGAAACTCAGTGGGGAAGTTCCAGGCGTGTTGGCAATCAGTGCCAAAGAGCCTGGGGGACAGCCAGCAGATCCCCCGGACAAAGCCAATGTCGGAAGGTTCTCTCAGGCATGGTGATCTTGGAGGCTAACCTGTGAAAAAGAGGTGACTAGTGCAACTTCTGCTCTGGGAGGCCAAAATAAAAATTAGTTCCCTTCAACAACACACGTGAGCCAGCAAGCTCTACAGGCCCCAAGGAGTCGGAAGCAGAAAGGAATGCAGGGTGGTGTGGCAGAAAGAGCCCTGGGCCTGAGTCACACAGCTGTGAGTTCGAATCCCTGCTCTCCATCACTGGCCCTTAGTGGGTTAAAGACGGCTGCCCTTGCTACTCCTCCCTCCTTGAATCAGGGCTGGTCCAGGGACTGCTCTGACCAGCAGAATGTGGCAGAGGCCCCACTCAGACTGCCGAGGGAACACGAAAACCCAGTGTTCAAACAAACAAGCTCCTCACAGAACCCTCTGACCAAGAAGCTCCCACTTTTAGAGCCCTTTTTGGCCAAAAGCACATCTTCATACACCAAGTCTGGGAACTATTTATGATCCCCTATAATTGGGAAGGACCCTGCCAACAAGCACCCAGTGTTCCAGGATGACTCACCTTCCCCCACCACAGCAGCGACCCACTGGCCTCTCTTCTTCCTGTTACAGTGTCATCTTTGTCCTGGCCACCTAGGTTCAAAAAATCAACCTCTCACACTCCTCCGTCTCCCTTCAGCATCCAGGGAAGGGCCAAGGCTTTGTCTCCACAGTCATTCCCACCTTTCCACTCGCCCTGCCACCCAAAGGCACGGTCCTAAAGGCCAGGCAGACCTGAGTGCCGCTTTGCAACTTACTAGCTGTGCACCATACACAAGTTTCTTAACCTCTCAGAGGCTTAGTTTTCTCAGCTGCAAACAATATACATCAGTAATACCTTCTTTTTGTGGTCGTTTCTAAGACAGAAGAGTTGAGAAAACACAGCCAAACTACACGGTACAGAGAAGGTGCTCCATGCGTAGCAACTGTAACTAAAGGCCAGAAACTTTTCACTTCGGTTAATACAGACCTCTCCTAATCTAAGTCTCTGCCTGTGTATCACTCTCCATTTTGACCCATCTGGTATAATCCTAGCAGATTAACTGCCCTAGATAACGCCTATCACATTATTCTCCTGCTCAAAGGCCTTCCGTGGCTCCCATGTTCTCACGTCAATCCCAACCTCCCAGCCAAGCATGTAAGATTACCTCCATTAATGGCTCCACCCCACCTCCAGCCGGCTCCAAGTCAATCCCATCCTCACTACAACTTGCTATTGGAGGCAGCCTTCTAAAATGGCTTGCAAAACACCTGCCTCCTAATATTCAGGCCCTTGTGTAACTGCCTCCTGACCCACAGACACTGCCAGATCATAAATGCTGTTTTATGCCACTAAGTTTTGGGGTAATTTGTTATGAAGCAATAGATAAACAATACTCCTGATTTCCCCAATCACATCTGAGCTGCTGCTCTTTTACTCACACTTGTGCTTCCTACACCATCTCAGCCTGCTGCAATTCTGCCCAGCCTGCGAGGCCCATCCCAGATGCCAAATGCTCACCCCGAGCCTTTCTTACGGCTCCATTAACCAGCCCCTTCTGAAAGCCTTTACCTCCTTCCCTCCCGGCAGTTTTCCCACACACAGCTCCACCATGGCATCTGTCACATTGTATCCTTATCAATCTGTTTGTTATATCTGTGTGCAAAATGATACATGTGAAGGTTATTCACTTGGCAAAAGACTGGAAATCACCTGTACGCCCATCAATAAATAGGGGGGTGGCACACACATAAAAGAGAGGAGGGAGCAGTGAAAAAGAATGAGGAAGCTCCAGGCGCACTGGATGCCACATGGACAAGACACACTACGAGAAGCGAGAGGCAGACCAGTGAGCGTGGCAGATAGTCATCTGCCTGGAAAGTCATAATGTCATAACAGAAAAGAGGTACATGCTCATAAACAAGAGTGGCTAAGGGGGCTGCCTCCACCGGGGGGCTGGGCAGCTGAGAGATGGGGGAGGGAAAGAAGGAATACCTCTGAATTTTGTAGCACGTCAAGAATTCTCAA
Organism: Balaenoptera acutorostrata; assembly: GCF_949987535.1. Lineage (NCBI taxonomy): Eukaryota > Metazoa > Chordata > Mammalia > Artiodactyla > Balaenopteridae > Balaenoptera > Balaenoptera acutorostrata. The sequence continues at coordinate 68,073,733 of NC_080073.1, read as the reverse complement.
TTCAAAAATAAGCAGCTCCTAAGGAAAAGCTTTCCTCCTAAGATCAGGAACAAGACAAGGATGTCCACTTTCACCACTTCTATTCAATGCTGTACTGGAGATTCTAGCCAGGGCAATTAGGTGAGAAAAAGAAATAAAAGTTATCTGATCGGAAAGGAAAAAGTAAAACTATCTCTATTGGCAGAAGTCATGGTCTTATACACAGAAAATCCTAAGAAATCCACTAAAAAAAAACTATTAGAACTAATAAATAAGTTCAGCAAGGTTGAAGTATACAAGATGAATATATAAAATTAAATCATATTTCTACACACTAGCAATGAAGCAATAAGTCCAAAAGTCCAAAGTCTGTCTAATAAGAGTCCTAGAAGCAAAGGATAGAGACAATGAAGGAAAACAAATAGAAGATTTCCTGGAGATTCCAAGACTTGTCTTTAGCAATTAAGGGCTCCGCAGAAATTAAGGAAAGAAGACAAATATCTAGATACATCCTGGTGATATATCTGAACTCCAAGAATAAAGAATATTCTTACATCTTTCAGAGAAGAAAAAACAGATTACTTACAAAGGACTTAGATTCCAACTAACTTCATTATTCATATTGAAACATGGAACAGTAACCTCAAAATTCTGATTCTATATTCAACCGAGCTATCAATCAAGAGGGAGGGCATGGGTACCTTTGTACACTGCTGGTGGGAATGTAAAATGGTGCAGCCACTATGGAAAACAGTACGGTGGTTCCTTAAAAAATTAAAAATAGAATTATCATACAACCCAGCAATTCTACTTCTGGGTATATACCCAAAAGAACTGAACAAGGGGATGTGAACAGATATTTGTACATCCATGTTTATAGCAGTACATTCACAAAAGCCAAAAGGGGAAAGCAACAGATGAATCATCAACAGATGAACGGATAAACAAGATGTGGTATATACACACAATGGAATATTATTCAGCCTTAAAAAGGAACGAAATTCTGACACATGCTACAACATGGGTGAACCCTGAAGACATTATAAGTGACATAAGCGAGTCACAAAAGGACAAATACTGTATGACTCCACTCCTATGATGGATTTAGAGTAGTCAAATTCATAGAGACAGAAGGTAGAATGGTGGTTGCCAGAGGCCTTGGGGGGGTGGGGAATGGAGAATTATTAATTAGGGTACAGAATTTCTTTTTTTTCCCTTTTTTTGTGATTTCAATATTTATTACAATATAGAAATCAAGACAGTGTGGTGTTGGCAAAGAACAGATACATATTTCAATGCAACAATGTAAGAAGTCCTGAAATAGACCAATACTAACATAGTCAACAGTTCTTTTGAGAAAGAAGCAAAGTCAATTCAATGGACAAAATAGTCTTTTCAACAAATGGTGCCTGGAACTATATATATATATATATATATATATATACACACACACACACACACACACACACATATACATACATATATGTATACATATATACATATAAAAGCCTAGATCTTATGCAAAAGTTACCTTAAAATGTAACATAAACTTAAATATAAAACAGGAGAAAATCACCATCTCCTGGGGTGAGGTGACGAGATTTTAAATATAATATCAAGAGCACAATCCATGAAAAAAAATTTGATGAACTAGACTTTACTAAATTAAAAAAACTTCAGCTCTGTAAAAGACTCAGTTAAGAGAATGAAAAGGCAAGCCACAGACTAGTAGAAACATCTGCAAAATACGTATCTGACTAAGGATTTATATCAAAAATACACAAGGGCCTTCCCTGGTGGCACAGTGGTTAAGAATCCGCCTGCCAATGCAGGGGACACGGGTTCGAGCCCTGGTCCGGGAAGATCCCACATGCTGCGGAGCAACTAAGCCCGTGCGCCACAGCTACTGAGCCTGTGCTCTAGAGCCCGTAAGCCACAACTACTGAGCCCACGAGCCACAACTACTGAAGCCCACGCGCCTAGATCCCGTGCTCGGCAACAAGAGAAGCCACTGCAATGAGAAGCCTGCACACCACAACGAAGAGTAGCCCCCGCTCGCCGCAACTAGAGAAAGCCCGCGTGCAGCAACAAAGACCCAACGCAGCCAAAAATCAATCAATAAATTAAAAAAAAATTTTTTTTTAAATACACAAAAAATATTTAAAACTGAACAATAATAAAATATATAAGCCGGGGCTTCCCTGGTGGCGCAGTGGTTGAGAGTTTGCCTGCCAATGCAGGGGACACGGGTTCGAGCCCTGGTCTGGGAAGATCCCACATGCCACGGAGCAACTAGGCCCGTGAGCCACAACTACTGAGCCTGCGGGTCTGGAGCCTGTGCTCCGCAACAAGAGAGGCCGCGACAGTGAGAGGCCCGCGCACCGCGATGAAGAGTGGCCCCTGCTCGCCGCAACTAGAGAAAGCCCTCGCAGAGAAACTAAGACCCAACACAGCCAAAAATAAATAAACAAATAAAATTAAAAATAAAAAAAAAAAAAGAAGAAGAAGAAATACTTGCATTACAGGTCTCAAGCTGGAGGCTTTTAAAAATATATATATATATATAAGCCACTTGAAAAATGAGCGTAAGATCTGAACAGACCAAAGATTTACACATGCCAAATAATCATACGAGAAAATGCTCAACATCACTTGTCATCAGGGAACTGCAAACCAAGACAACAGTAAGATACTACTAAACATATATTTAGAATGTCTAAAACACAAAACATTAACAGCCAAATGCTGCTGAGATGTGGAACAACAGGAACTCTTACTCCTTTCTGGTAAAAATGCAGATGATACAGCCACTTAGGAAGACAGCCTGCCAGTTTCTTACAAAATTAAAAATCGTCTTATCATATGATCCACGGTCATGTGTCTATCTAGGTTTACCTAGACTTGAAAACTTATGTCCAGATAAAAACCTTCTTGTGAATGTTCATTGCAGCTCCATTCACAACGGCCCAAAACAGGAAGCAACCAAGATATCCTTAAGAGGTAAATGGATACACAAAATGTGGCACATACCCACAAAAGAATATTGTTCAGTAATTTTTTTAAAATGAGCTGTCAGCCATGAAGAGACATGGAAGATTCTTAAATGCATATCGCTAAGTTAAGGAATTTAGTCCGCAAAGGCTACACATTGTATGATTCCAATTATATGACATTCTGAAAAAGGCAAAACTAGAAATGGGGGGTGGGGGGGGGGTTGAATAATTGAAGCACAAAGGAATTTTTAAGGTAATGGAACTAAATGTATGAAACTATAACTCTGGGTCCATGGCATTATGCCTTTTTCAAACCCCATTTAAATGTACAACACAAAGAGTAAACCTTAATGTATAATTTTTTTTAAATGGCCGTATGAGAATCCCAGGATTAAAGACAGAATATGATAAAAGAATCAATTGTATACAACAAATATACTGAACCACTTCACTGAAGTGGTTAAAGGTATAAGGAACTGACCTAAGTAACTTTATTTTTTAATTTTTTTTGATATATTTTTTAACATCTTTATTGGAGTATAAGTGCTTTACAATGGTGTGTTAGTTTCTGCTGTATAACAAAGTGAATCAGCTATACATATACATATATCCCCATATCCCCTCCCTCTTGCATCTCCCTCCCATCCTCCCTATCCCACCCTTCTAGGTGGTCACAAAGCACGGAGCTGATCTCCCTGTGCTATGCAGCTGCTTCCCATTAGCTATTTACTTTACATTTGGTAGAGTATATATGTCAATGCCACTCTCTCACTTCATCCCAGCTTACCCTTCCCTCTCCCCGTGTCCTCAAGTCCATTCTCTACGTCTGCGTCTTTATTCCTGTCCTGTCCCTAGGTTCTTCATAACCATTTATTTTTTTTTTTTAGATTCCATATATATGCGTTAGCATGCGGTATTTGTTTTTCTCTTTCTGACTTACTTCACTCTGTATGACAGATTCTAGGTCCATCCACCTCACGACAAATAACACAATTTCGTTTCTTTTTAAGGCTGAGTAATATTCCATTGTATATATGTGCCACACCTTCTTCATCCATTCATCTGTCGATGGACACTTAGGTTGCTTCCATGTCCCTGCCACCATAAATAGTGCTGCAATGAACACTGTGGTACATGACTCTTTCTGAATTACGGTTTTCTCAGGGTATATGCCCAGTAGTGGGATTGCTGGGTCATATGGTAGTTCTATTTTTAGATTTTTAAGGAACCTCTACACTGCTCTCCATAGTGGCCGCATCAATTTACATTCCCACCAACAGTGCAAGAGGGTTCCCTTTTCTCCACACCCTCTCTAGCGTTTACTGTTTGCACATTTTTTGATGATGGCCATTCTGACCAGTGTGAGGTGACACCTCATTGTAGTTTTGATTTGCATCTCTCCAATGATCAGTGATGTCAAGCATCCCCTCATGTGTCTGCTGGAAATCTGTACATCTTCTTTGAAGAAATGTCTATCCAGGTCCCCTACCCATCTTTGGATTGGGTTGTTTGTTTTTTGATATTGAGCTGCATGAGCTGCTTGTATATTTTGGAGATCAATCCCCTGCCAGTTGCTTCATTTGCAAATATTTTCTCCCATTCTGAGGGCTGTCCTCTCTTGTTTATGGTTTCCTTTGTTGTGCAAAAGTTTTTAAGTTTCATTAGGTCCCATTTGTTTATTTTTGGTTTTATTTCCATTTCTCTAGGAGGTGGGTCAAAAAGGATCTTGCTATGATTTATGTCATAGAGTGTTCTGCCTATGTTTTCCTCTAAGAGTTTTATAGTGTCTGGCCTTACATTTAGGTCTTTAATCCATTTAGAGTTTATGTTTGGGTACGGTGTTAGGGAGTATGCTAATTTCATTCTTTTGCATATAGCTGTCCAATTTTCCCAGCACCACTTACTGAAGAGGCTGTCCTTCCTCCATTGTATATTCTTGCCTCCTTTATCAAAGATTAAGTGACCATATGTGCGTGGGTCCATCTCTGGGCTTTCTATCCCGTTCCATTGATCTATATTTCCGCCCTTGTGCCAGCACCACACCGTCTTGACTACTGTAGCTTTGTAGTATAGTCTGAAGTCAGGGAGCCTGATTCCTCCAGCTCCGTTTTTCTTTCTCAAGATTGCTTTGGGGGCTTCCCTGGTGGCGCAGTGGTTGGGAGTCTGCCTGCCAATGCAGGGGACACGGGTTCGGGCCCTGGTCTGGGAAGATCTCACATGCCATGGAGCAACTGGGCCCATGAGCCACGATTGCTGAGCCTGCATGTCTGGAGCCTGTGCTCTGCAACAAGAGAGGCCGCGATGGTGAGAGGCCCGCACACCGCGATGAAGAGTGGCCCCCGCTTGCCACAACTAGAGAAGGCCCTCGCACAGAAACGAAGACCCAACACAGCCATAAATAAATAAATAAATAAATTTTAAAAATAATCTGTTAAAAAAAAAAAAAGATTGCTTTGGCTATTTGGGTCTTTTCTGTTTCCATACAAATTCTGAAATTTTTTGTTGTAGTTCTGTGAAAATGCCATTGGTAGTTTGATAGGGATTGCATTGAATCTGTAGATTGCTTTGGGTAGTATATTCATTTTCACAATGTTGATTCTTCCAATCCAAGAACATGGTATATCTCTCCGTTTGTATCATCTTAAAAATATGGAACGCTTCATGGATTTGTGCGTCATCCTTGCGCAGGGGCCATGCTAATCTTCTCTGTATCATTCCAATTTTAGTATATGTGCTGCCGAAGCAAGCATGGGTACAGAGTTTCATTTTTGCAAGATGGTCTTTTTTTTTTTCTCTTCTTTTTTTGGCTGCACCACGTGGCTTACAGGATCTTAGTTCCCCAACCAGGGACTGAACCTGGGCCCCCGGCATTGAAAGCACAGAGTCCTAACCACTGGACCGCCAGGGAATTCCCATTTTTGCAAGATGAAAAAAAGTTCTGGAGATGGATGTGGTGATGGTTGTACAACAATGTGACGGTACTTAATGCCACTGAAATGTACATTTAGAAAATGGTTAAAATGGCAAATTTTATGTTATATATGTTTTATAATTAAAAATAAATAGCCAATAAATGTAATAAACAAACAAACAAACAATAAGTGAGTGAGGACATGATGCAGGCACTTTGGAAAACAGTTTGGTAGTTCCTCAAAATATTAAACAGAAAGTTACCGTGACCCTGCAATTCTATTCCTATGTATAATCCCAAAAGAACTTAAAGCATATGTCTACACAAAAGCCTGTAAATGAGTGTCCACAGAAGCCAAAAACATGGAAACAACCCAAATGATACAAAGGAATATTATTCAGCCATAAAAAGGAATGAAGTACCACAACATGTTACAGCACGGATGAACCTTGAAAACATTATGTTAAGTGAAAGAAGCCAGATACAAAAGACCACATATTGTATGATTCCATTTATAGGAAATGTCCAAAATAGGGAAATCCACAGAGAAGGATAGTAGATTAGTGGTTGCCAGGGAATCAATGAGGGGAAGATGGTATTAGGACTAAGTACTAATAGGTACAGGGTTTGTTTGGGGGTGATGGAAATGTTATGGAATTAGATAGTGGCAATGATTGTACAACACAGTAAATCTACCAAAAACCACTAAAGTGTATACTTTAAAGTGGTGAATTTTACATTATGGGAAGTATATCTCAATTTTACAATGCTACAGAAATACGCAGAATATAAAATAAAAGAGATTGATCACATTCTGCCTCGTAGCTCGGTGACTCAGAACGTTGGCCCTGTCCATGCCCTCCTGCCCTGCAAGGCTGCCTGTCCTGGCCTCCACCTCGGTGTGCCCTGCACTCTGGCTGCTCACCAGCCCTTCATCTCCCCCTTGACTCCCCACTTTCTGCCTCTTGGGCAAGGCCTGCTCCTGCCTCACTGGACCCACGCCTCTCCTGGTGGGTTCCCACCACCTACTCAGACCTACCCAAGACTGTCTGGAGGCTGAGACACCAGCCCCTGGAGTCACCCCAGAGGAGCTGCCCAGTGACCAGGACTGCGGTTACAAGTGTGTGTCAGCTGAGGGATACGGTTTCATATAGGAACTTAATTATAGCTCAGGAGTGGAGGAAGGGAGAGGAGCAGTGCAGGCTTCGAGGGGCCCCACAGGAAGCTACCCTGCTCTGCAGCCCAGCGGGTGGCTGCCAGGTCTCACCAGCACTGGGATCCACAGGAAAACAAGTATGATCCAGTGAGGAACACACAGCTTATGGAAATCATCCTGTTCATAAGCATGAATTCCTGGCCCCGCCATGAAACACCAGCCTGCGTGCAGACCAGAGTAGCCCAGAAAAAAGCTGAGATGCCAAGTTTCACTCATCCTCAGGGCTCAGAGGCCTTCTCCTCACCTACGGCCAGAGACCCCACTTTATTCAGTAAGAAGTAAAGGGGAGGCATCGCTTGTTCCTCCCAGACCACCTCAGCTTCCATTTTCTCCCTGGCTCTGAGCTGTTTTTCTAGAATGGAATCTGAGCTGCCAATTCTGAGGATGCTGGGAACATCTTCCCCATGCCTGACTACATGCTCCGATCCCTGCCTACTGGCCAGGGAGGGGCCTTGGAGCAGCTGCTGGCACAGAGGTGTCAGTAGGGCATGGTGGCCGGGTCTGCCAGACCCGTCAAACCACCTGGCCTGGCCACGGCCAGGTAGGGAAAGCAGACCAGCAGAGGTTCATGGAAAGAGCAGGGCCTGGGTGGAGGAGCATATGCTGTCAAGACACAATTCCTTGTCCCCTATTTCCGGCCTATATCCAGGCCCCTTATATAATTTCCAGGCCTCCTCCTGGTCATCTTGGTCGCTGTCTCTGCAAGAAGGCCCCACAGCCACCTGCTATCCCCCCCAAACCTAACACCCAGTTTCTTCTCACTGCTTCAAGACAGAGCCAGGGACCTGGGCCCTCCTCTTAGTCACCCTTCCCAAGACCCCACCCCAGCTTAGGCACGACCTTTCCCATCTCCACTCTGTGTACCTTTTTTTCTGAGCTCCTGAGAGGTTTTTCTCTAAAAGCCATGAAAAGAAACCTTCAGACTGGAGGCAGTATCCTTTCCTGGGTTTGTATGGAAGGAAAAGAAAAGGCAGAGGGGTGGGTAGGGAGAGCAGATGGAAGACAGGTAGCGAGAAACACGGAAAGGGAGAGGCAGAAACACACTTCATGCACCTCTCTGCCGTCCACCCTTTAAGAAACTACACCAAGAAATAACCAGATGGCTCTTCCCAAATGCCTCCCTTTGGGCAAAATGCCTTTCTTTGCTCACTCACAAAAGGCAAGGAAGGTCAGAGAGTAAACAGAGACATAATGAAACCACCTGAAAAATGGGAAAGGCAGGTCACAAAGCTAAAAAATATACCATTTTTGAAAGAAAAAGAATAGGTATACATAGTCATAGTAAAATCTAAAAGAACACAGTCCTTGGCTTGTGAGATCGTTATCCACATTCTTCACCAAAAAATAATAATCAATTAATTGATAGATAAATGAATGAATGAACACAGATCAAAATTTATAGCAGTCGCTTATAGATGGCGTTATGTATGATTTTTTTTTTTTTTTTTTTGGCCATGCCATGTGGCTTGCGGGGTCTTAGTTTCCTAACCAGGGATTGAGCCCACGCCATGGCAGTGAAAGCGCCAAGTCCTAACCACTGGACTGCCAGGGAATTCCCTATGTATGACTTTTAAAATTTATTTTTTTAATTGAAGTATAGTTGATTTACAATATTGTACTAGTTTTGTGTGTACAGCACAATGATTCAGTATTTTTACAGATTATATTCCATTATAATTTATTACAAGATAATGGCTATAATTCCCCATGCTATACAATATACCCTTGTTGCTTATCTATTTTATACACACTAGTTTGTATCTTTTAGTCCCATACCCCTGATTTGTCCTTTCTCCCTTCCTTCTTCCCTTTGGTAACTACAAATTTGTCTTCTATATCTGTGAGTCTGTTTCTGTTCTACATATACATTCATTTGTATTATTTTTCAGATTCCAAACATAAGTGATGTCACACAGTATCTGTCTTTCTCTGTCTGACTTATTTCACGAAGCATAAGATTCTCTAGGTCCATCCACATTGCTCCAAATGGAAGAATTTCATTCTTTTTTATGGCTGGGCAATATTCCATTGTAAATGTATACCATTCTTCTTAATGAATTTGTCTGTTGATGGGCACTTATGTCTCTGTTGATGGGCACTTCCATGTTTTGGCTATTGCAAACGATGCTGCTATGAATATTGAGGTGCATGTATCTTTTTGAATTAGTGCTTTTGTCTTTTCTGGATATATTCCCAGGAGTGGAATTGCTGCATCATGTGGTAGTTCTATTTTTAGTTTTTTGAGGAACCTCCATACTGTTTTCCACAGTGGCTGCACCAATTTACACTCCCACCAACAGTGTAGGAAGATTCCCTTTTCTCCACCTCCTCTCCAACATTTGTTATTTGTAGACTTTTTAATGATAGCCATTCTGACAGGCATGAGGTGACATCTCATTGTAGTTTGGTTTGCATTTCTCCAATAATCAGCGATGTTGAGCATCTTCTCATGTGCCTGTTAGCCATCTGTATGTCTTCTTTAGAAAAATGTCTATTCAGGTCTTCTGCCCATTTTTTGATTGGGTTGTTTGTTTTTTGATATTGAGGTGTATGTGTTGTTTATATATTCTGAGTATTAACCCTTGTCAGTCATATCATTTGCAAATATTTTCTCCCATTCCGTAGGTTATATTTTCGTTTTGTTGATGGTTTCCTCTGCTGTTTAATTAGGCCCTGTTTGTTTATTCTTGCTTTTATTATTATTATTTTTTTTGCCTTAGGAGACTATTCCAAAAACATACTGGTATGATTGACGTCAAAGCGTATTCTGCCTATGTTCTCTTCTATAAGTTTTACGATTTCAGGTCTTACATTTAGGTCTTTAAACCATTTTGAGTTTATTTTTGAATATGGTGTGAGTGAATGTTCTAATCTCATTGTTTTACATGTGGCTGTCCAGTTTTCCCAACACTACTTGTTGAAGAGATTGTCTTTGCTCCATTGTACATTCTTGCCTCCTTTGTCGTGAATTAATTGACCTCAGGTACTTGGGCGTATGACTTATTTCCTTCTCAGTGCTTATCTGTATTTTCCAATTGTCTATAATGAATAACCACTATCTATATAATTAAAACATATTAAAATAAATTAAAAACCACACACAGGGAAATTCTTGTGCTCAAGTACCAGATCCACATCCCAGAAAAGAGAGTTTCCCAGATTTCCACAATCCTGGCACAGGGCCCCTGCGCCTATAGCTGGGCGGAGGAGAGGCCATAACCGCCCCCAGAGCCCAGGCAAGGCCCCCACTGAGATGTCCCTTATGCCTACCTCTTCTGATTCCCAATACCTTCTCTGCACCCCAACCCCTGCCTCCAGTGAGGAAGTGGGAGCAGAAATAAATACAGCTCTCCAAAAATAACCCAGGGATGACAAGGTACAAGAAAGGAGAAAAATGTAATGCCACTGCTGGTTTCAGCCCAGTAAGTCCTGCTGGTCTAGGTAGGGCCCGTCTGAACAGGACAGGTGCCAAGAGCCCCGACTCTCCTACTGCCTCTGCTCACAGCCTGCGGATGCCTACTTGCACCCATTCGTACATGCCTGGAAAGCCCAGGCTAAGGGGACATGAGCAGGGAGAGCAGAGTCACTGAATTGAGAACAAGGGCTCCAAAGGGCTCAACCCCAGCTCCGTCATTTGTCAGCTGTGTGACTTGAGCAAATTGTTCAACTCTGATCCTATACCTCCTCATCCAATACCCACATCTTGCAGGCTGGTGTGAGGGCGAGTGAGCTCCTCCGTGGGGTAATGCCTGGCCCAAGGGAGAATGTGAATAAAGGCAATTTCCCTTCCCCCCTTCTCTCCATATGTGCACACCTGGGCCATCTTCTCTTTCTCCTCTCCCTTCACCAGGCTGGAAGCGGGCTGATTAATCACTTGGAGCAGTGATTGTTTTCTGCTCCTACAAGTCCCTCCCACCCTACATGCCTGGCCCACCAGTTGGCTGGTTATTTCTTACGGTTCTAGGGGGTTTGCTCACTGCCTTGGAGCAGATCCAGGGAGCCACTAAGCACAGTCCTTCTCAGGGCCTCCTCTGCCCCCTGACCTGGAATGAGGCTCTGCAGGGGGTCCCAAAGCCTGCCAACACTTTGCTTCTGCCCAGTGGCCAACAAGAGACTCCGCTGTGCTTGAAAGCAGGGAGTGTTCTCTGAAGCCAACATTAGTCTGGCCAGTCAAGCAGGTACTTTCGAAGCTGGAAGAACTGGATTTGGCCAGCCACCCCTTTGTGGGGAGGCCCTGCTGTATGGCGATCAAAGAAGCGGGCTTCACTCACCTGGGTTCAAATCTTAGCTCTGCCACTTACTAGCTGTGCAGCTTCAGGCGACTTTCCTAACCAGTCTGAGCCTTAGCATTCTCATCTGTGGAAGGGGTACGATGATTCCTACCTCTCAGGGTGTGTGGATTAAACAAAGTGATGCATGTAAAGTGATTAGCACAGTGCATTCAACACATGAGAGCCATATTCTACTCAGCTACTGGTGTCTACTGACTTCTGCAGGGGATGGAAAGGGGATTAGATACAGGTGAGCCCAGCTCCTGAAGAAGCCACAGTCTGATGTCGGAGGCTAGCATGCAGGCAGTAACTACACCATAATATACCACGGCAGGTGCCAAGCCAGAGGTGTGAGAAGGGAGCCTTACTAGACCCCCAGTGGAGGAAGCAGGGAGAAGGAGGCAATTGAGAAAAACTGCCAAAGCCAAAAATCTCAGTTGTCTCCACTGAGCTTCAACCAAAGGGAGGGGCAACAACTGAGGAAGGGGTCCTAGAGGGAACACGTCAGCTTTCTGACTGTTCCCCATGAAACAACTTCCCAGATGGCTCTGGGGTAGGCTAGTGCCAGGGCCACTCTGTGGGAAGAGGGCCACTCAGGCTGGCCATCTAGCCACCCTTCCATCCAACAAGTGCTTGGTGAGCCTCTCTGCACAAGGCACTTGCCCCTCAAGGAGCCAGTTTCTAGAGAGAAGAACTTTGATGGTGGCTAATGAACACCCCTCAGGACTGAGGACGTGACCGTGCAAGGCAGGCTGCTCCCCTGTGACTCAGCAAGGTCTCTGACTCATAGAGAACATTGGATGGATGGACTGGTTCTTTCTCAAGACGGAAGCAGGAAGCAGAAAGGAAGGCAAGGTTTAGGCTTCAGTCCACAGAGAGGAAGCAGCACATGGGCAGAAGCCCTGGGAGAGCTGGAACCAGCTCGTGAGAGGTACCCCTTGGCTATCTACAAGGTGCCAGGTTGGGGATACAAAAGTGAGTCCAAAACACAGGGTCCTGGTAGTGCAGAGGACGAGGCCACCCTAGGCTTGCCAGGGACAGAGGCAGGCCTGGGCCTGAGTGCAGATATGCTTACTGGATCAGGGAATGGGCTAGAAAACAGACAAAATATTTTTCTAAAAGGTGACACACTGCAAGGATTATGAAAGGCAAACTGTAAGTAGGTGCTGTAAATACACTGGGGTGTTAAGAGGCCAAAAAGAAGTCACAGCAATCACACACTATAATAGAATATAAGCAGGGCTAGATTAATACAATGTTGATTGGATGCAGTCTGCAGTTTGGGAATTTATTTACCTAGTGATTTTCACTTGGGAGATCAAAATTATTATTGGTCATTTTGTTTATTACCAAAGATTTTTCATGTTTTCAATGACAATCTATTTGGTGCCATTATTTAAAACAAGCTCTGGACAGAGTCACCTAGGACTAACTATAAAATCGGAGACATAGGCATGGAGGATTTAATCCATGGAGACAATCTGTACCTGGCCCCTAGATGACAATGAAGCTGACAAAGTGTCATTTTGGAAGCTTGCCAGAGCACCTGAACTGTCATGGGGTCACTATCCAGGGAGAGTGGCTTTTCAAGCTGGACTTACTTGACCTTTTGGAATCTGTTTCTTAGAAATCCCAGCCATACCGTGAGGACCTAGAAGAGCAAGAGTCCTGAGGTTTGGAATGGTCACTCCCAGGAACGAGAGAATCAGTGGCTCAGGGACGTGGGGGGCCTATGAATGCTGGGAGCCTAGGTGACGGCCACAAACGTGCAGTGGCACCGGTTCACGTGCTCCTCCTTTCTCGGGCAGTCCCCAGGCACCTGGCTGAGTGTAGGGATGAAGGCAAGCTGTGGTGCTGCTCCAGGCAGGGAAGGGCAGGGAGACGAGGGGGCTGTGAAGAAAGCATTTTAGGTGGGCAACGGTCGGCTCCACACTGGGTAGACAGTGGGAGGGGGGCGGGGGCAGCCTCGAGGCCTGGAGATCCTCATGGGGCTGAGGAGGAGGGGGAGGGAAGTGAGGACCCCCAGAAACCACCCCAGAGCTGTCTTTCTAGGCACACAGCTCCATACCTGCACTGACAGTGGAACTGCTTTTATTATCAGAAAAAGGAGGGTGCTCTTTTTCCCCTCTTCTAATGTTTTAAGCTGCCTATGTTTACCTGCTGATACCCCATAGGTACCACGTGACAAATATTCTACAGAAAGGGATTGATGAACACAAACATAAAGGCAGAAGGGTGGTGAGAGGAGGGAGGGAAGGAGGGAGAGGGGAAGGAAGAAAGGAAGCAAGGGAGGGGGGGAGGGAGGGAAGAAGGAAGGATGGGCCATGTAGAGAGATTTTACAGCATTTCAGGGTCAATGGCGATCTGGTCCCCAATCACGTTTCTGACCTCATCTCCCATTCTCTTCCTCCCTCACTGCTCCAGCCACCTCACTTCCTGACTCTTCCTCCAACACACCAGCCATGTTCCTGCCTCAGGGCCTTTGCACTTGCTTTCCCTCTGCCTCTAAGATTCTTCCCACACATGGCTCACTCTCCTCTTTCGGCTCAAATATAACCTTCTCAGCGAGGCCTTCCTCAAGCCCTCTATTTAAAACTGCAACTGGACGTCCCTGGTGGCGCAGTGGTTAAGAACCCGCCTGCCAATGTAGGGGACACGGGTTCGAGCCCGGGTCCAGAAAGATCCCACGTGCCGCGGAGCAACTAAGCCCGTGCGCCACAACTACTGAAGCCCGCGCGCCTAGAGCCCGTGCTCCGCAACAAGAGAAGCCACCGCAATGAGAAACCCGTGCACCGCAACGAAGAGCAGCCCCCGCTCACCACAACTAGAGAAAGCCCGTGTGCAGCAACGAAGACCCAACGCAGCCAAAAGTAAATGAAAATAACTAAATAAAAATTTTTATAAATAAATAAATAAAACTGCCATGACCTCTTTCCTACTTTATTTTTCCATACAGCATTTCTCACCATCTGACATGCTATTTACTTAATTCTGGTTCCCTCCCCTTTCCCCAGCACAACTACCATGAGAGCAGATCTGTTTATCTGCTTTGTTCATTCCTGCATCCCTAGTGCCTAGAACAGAGCCTAGCATGTAGGAAGTACCCAATAAATAGCCACTGAATGAATGGAAGGAAGGAGAGTGGAGAGAAAGATGGAGTTGGAGTCAGATTTAAGCTAATCCTGGATCCTCAACAATCTGAAAGAAACTATTACCATCTGAGTGAAGGTGTGGGGGAGTTCCAAAAGCAAGGAGCAGATGCTATCTGAGCCTTCTCTTTTGCTCCCAAGAACTCCCGAAAAGGTTCCCCCAGAGAGCATATTGTCTTAAATATTAGTTTGCAGAAAGTCTGGACCTAGAATCTCCAACATAGCCATGAAAGGGATGCTCTAAGACTGCCTTAAAATAAGAACAAGGATCAGCCAAGTCACCACCTGTGCTTGGAGGCGGATGACCCCTGTAGTAGTTTCCTGTTGCCACTGTAACAAATTACCACAAACTTAGTGGCTTAAAACAAAACATTTATCCCCTTAGAATTCTGAAGGTCAAAATCCAAAATTAGTTTCACTGGACCAAAATCAAGGTATTGGCAGGGCCACACTTCCTCCAGAGGTTCTAGGGGAGCACTTGTTTCCTTGCCTTTTCCAGCGTACAGAGCTGCATTCCTTGCATTCCTTGGCCTCTTCCCCCATCTTCAGAGCCAGAAGATCTTGCTGCAGTAGCCACTCTGCCTTCTTCTGTATCAGATCTCCCTTTGCCTCCCTCTTCAAAGGACAATTGTGATTGCACTTAGGGCCCACTAGGATAATCCAGGATAATCTTCCCACCTCAAGTTCCTTAACTTAGTTGCATCTGCAAAGTCCATTTTGCCATACAAGGCAGCATCCACAGGGCCCAGGGCTTATGGCCTGGATATCTTTGGGGGCCATTACCCAGTCCACCACCATGAAAGACAGGAGCCAAGAGTTTGGGAGAAACACAGTTCAGACCTCTGGTCCACTGGAAAGAAGAGTCAGATCGGGAGCCTTGGCAAGGTCCTGGGCCAGAGTCTTTCTTTTGCTGTAACTAGGGGGCGGGGAGTTATTTTCATGCAACTGAGCATTTTGGTCCTTGGAGGGCCTCCTTAGAAGAGAAGGGTAGTTTTCTCTTCTCCAACCTGATGTCCCCAATGGACCACTCAGAAATCCATCCCGGGATGCACATGCTGACGGTCAAGGGGAACCCAGCAGGATCTCTGGACTGTCCTGAAGGCTTTTTTTTTTTTTTTTTGGACTGTCCTGAAGGCTTTTAAGGAGGGGAAGCTGCAAAGAAATGGTGTGGGTCAGACGAACAAGCTCGGTTTCAGGGATGGCAGGTAAGCTTTTTCCCATGAGACCTGCCTGGGGTGGAGGGTTCTGAGAACCCATCTGGGTTGCCTGCTTGTTTGGAAAAAGGGATGATCAGTGAGCTCTGGGTTCTGGCAAGTTCAAGGACAGCCTGTTTGTGAGGCGAGTGGGCCCGCAGACGACTGTGTCTGCAGGGCAGCCTGCCTGGCTCCTGCTGCCACCAGGAGAGCAAAGCTGGCTTGTACTTCCATCAGAGCGGTGACCAAGAAGCTCCACGCCGCTGAGGTCACAATTCTTGGATGAGGGAAGTGCCAAAAGCAGTGACAAGGATCAAAGAGTTACAGCAGATTACAAATGAAAGAAACGAAAATCTGTTTTTAGGTACCTATCAATATAATAATATAGAAATGAACTTAAACATGAGGTAGTTTCCCCATAACACCTGGGAGCCTCTCCCTTCAGGATCCTCCCCATGGGAGAACTCTTTCGAAGCTGCGTGGCTATGAGCTGTGGATAATTCAGTAATGGTCTCGGGAGAGCTGCTGAGATGACGCCAAGGCCCGGGAGAAGTCAGGCTTGGCAGATGGGACTTGAAAGAAAAAGAAGGGCCACGCACTGCCTGGAACCCCAGGAACTGTTGAGCAGCAGATGAAGACTCCCCGTGCTCAGGCTGGGCTTCCAGTGCCATGGCCCGGTGTCAACCAGGGAGGGAACCAGTGCAGGAAGGCACTTCCTCCTGAGCTCAGCACCCCAGAGCCTCGGCTCCGTGAAACCAGCACTTACCGAGGTGCCTAGATCTCTAAGTCACGACCCCACTCACTGAGCGCTAAGAGTCACACCCAGGTCTGCCCAACAGCAATGCAGCTCCTGCACTTCCCCAGGCATCTTCTCAGACAGAAAGAGTCACAGAGACAAGGCAGGAGCACGAGGTGCTAAAACCCGGCAGGCAGGGCCCCGGGAACCGCAGAAGCAGCCAGCCGCACGCTAAGTCTGGAGACCCGCGGAGAGCAGAGGCTTTGCTGGGTCTCAAGCAGCTCCTCCAGCCTCATCCTCCATCACTCTTTTTGCTGTTTTCCCCCTCGACCCCCTTCTTTCCTCCTCTTTATCCCTCTCCCCACCATCCTCTCATTTGTCCCCTTCTTTCTTCTCACTCTTCTCCTCACTTCCTCATGGTCTGATACTGAAACTGAAGTGTTTTTGAAACACTGTCAGTGGTGTTACATGAAGCTTTATTTTTCCTACTTTTTATTTAATAAATTATGATTGACTTTTTAATGTGTCTTGACAATAAAACCTAAATTTAGTTGCCTTTTTTTTTTTTTTTTTTTTTTTAATTTTATTTATTTATTTATTTATGGCTGTGTTGGGTCTTCGTTTCTGTGCGAGGCAAGCGGGGGCCACTCTTCATCGCAGTGCGCTGGCCTCTCACTATCGCGGCCTCTCTTGTTGCGGAGCACAGGCTCCAGACGCGCAGGCTCAGTAATTGTGGCTCATGGGCCTAGTTGCTCGCGGCATGTGGGATCTTCCCAGACTAGGGCTCGAACCCATGTCCCCTGAATTGGCAGGCAGATTCTCAACCACTGCGCCACCAGGGAAGCCCGCCTTTTTTTTTTTTTTTTTTTTTAACTTTGGGTTTATTTATTTATTTATTTATGGCTGTGTTGGGTCTTCATTTCTGTGTGAGGGCTTTCTCTAGTTGCAGCAAGTGGGGGCCACTCTTCATTGCAGTGCACGGGCCTCTCATTATCACGGCCTCTCTTGTTGTGGAGCACAGGCTCCAGACACGCAGGCTCAGTAATTGTGGCTCACGGGCCTAGGTGCTCCACGGCATGTGGGATCTTCCCAGACCAGGGCTCGAACCCGTGTCCCCTGCATTGGCAGGCAGCTTCTCAACCACTGCGCCACCAGGGAAGCCCCTAGTTGCCTTTTAATTTTTGTGAGCCCTTTTATTTTTGTGAGCCCTCTGGTGTATTGGCATCCCTAAATAACACGTGTGTGTGTGCGTGTGTGTCACTCCACCCATGCTCTGGGTACTTAATCAGTGTGGCTGACAGCTCAAAATCAATTAATTTTAACAGCAACCAGAGGAACTCAGATTATATATGAGGAAGAATTTCCTCATACTTAGACTACTGCAGTAATCTCCTACCTAACCTCTCTACCTTCATTCTTTCTCCATTTAATCCACCTTTTTGCACTATTAACATAATCACTCCTTGCTCTAAAACCATCAATGGCTACCCACTGCCCAAAGAACACAGAGTACAAATTCCCTCACCTGGCATTAAATGGCTTCTATCAACCTACTAGGAATTTCCTAACAGTGGTTTCCAGGAATGGAAATTGTGAGAAAACACTTTTCTCCTGGAAGTATTCATATACAGGCCAGGTTATCTCACATAAGGAATGCTAAAAAGAAGTAGTAGCTGGTCTCCAAGGAGGCCTCTCTCCCTCCCAGTGAACCGTGCCTCTTGTTGTTCATACCCTTGTGTAGCCCTCTCCTGAATCTGAGCCGGTCCTATGACCAAGAAAACACAAAGTGACATTGTGTGACTTCCAAGATTAGGTCATAAGAAACCTTGCTATTTACGCCTGGATCTCTCAATACACCCCCTCTTGGGATATTTCTGCTCAGAACAGCTGCCATGTTGTGAGAGGCACAAGGCACATGGAGAGGCCACATGTAGGCACCCTAGTCAACAGCCAGCATCAGTGCCAGCCATTTGAGGGAGCCAGTGTGGACATCCAGCCCAGGTGAGCCTTCAGATGACTCCTGCCCTGGCCTCCACTTGACTACAACAACATGAGAGACCCCAAGTGAGAACTGCCCAGCTGAGCCCAGTCAACCCACAGAATCATGAAAAATAATAAAGCGCCAATTCCACTTAAGAATGTCCTAGATGAGCCAATAAAAACTAACTTTATTAAATCATGACCCTTCAGTACATGTCTTTTATTTTTATTTTTTTTAGGCCATGCCACACAGCATGCGGGATCTTAGTTTCCCAACCAGGGATTGAACCTGTGCCCCCTGCAGTGGAAGCCCAGAGTCTTAACCACTGGACCACCAGGGAAGTCCCCGGAGTACATGTCTTTTAAATATCCTATGTAACAAAACAGGAGTTCCATGATTGTTTCAAGAAAAAGCAATTGTGCAATTGTTTGAGTTGCAAGCTAAACTAGCCACATTTTTTCATGAAACACCATTTTTACTTGAAAGAAAAGAATAACAGACAAATAAATTATGATTACTTAGATCGGGTATTTGACAAACTTTCTCTTGAAAATGAATGAAGTGAGACTGTCAGTTCAAGAAAAGAAACTGACAGTATGTTACCAACAATAAAAATCAAGCTTTCAAGAGAAAATTCAAATTATGGAAAACTTGTATCCACCACTGTGAGCTTCACAGCTTGCCAATACTTGAAGGCTTTTCTGATGAGATCAGTGGTCTTAATATGATTTACTGACATTGTAAAATGAAGCATGTCAACATTTAGATCTATATAACTCAGTAAACCAATTATTTCTCAATGACCAATTCAAAGTAAAAGATCCATTCAAAGTGCAAGATGGGCCAATGGATTATAATGCCACAAAGTATGAAAAGTTTGTTGGTAAGATTTCAGACTCCACATTCCAACTAACCTTTAAGAAACTACCACTCATCCAGTTTTGGTATAGTAACAAAGAAGAATATCCACAATTATCTGCAAAAGCTATTAAAATATCCCTCTCCTCAATTACATATCTGTGTGCAGCCAGATTTTCTTCATATCCTTCAGCTAAAACAATGTACTTCAAGAGACTGAACACAGAAACAGTTATGAGAATCCAGTTCTCTTCTATTAAACCAGACATTAGTAAAAATGTAAAACAATGTCACTCCTCTCAACATTTTTGTTTCGGAAAATAGCTATTTTTCATTAAAAATGTCATTTATGATAAATGTAATGGATTTATTATTATATCAAATGAATTCATAAATTTGTAATTTTTAAAACTGCCTCAGTTTTAATTTCTAATACAGTAAACAAAAGTTCTTGAGGTCCTTAACAATCTTTTTTTAATAGTTTTTTTAAACAAATTTATTTTATTTATTTATTTATTTTTGGCTGCGTTGGGTCTTTGTTGCCGCATGCGGGATTTCTCTAGTTGCGGGGAGCGGGGGCTACTCTTTGTTGCGGTGCGCGGGCTTCTCATTGCGGTGGCTTCTCTTGCTGTAGAACATGGGCTTTAGGTGTGCGGGCTCAGTAGTTGTGACTCTCGGGCTCTAGAGCACAGGCTCAGTAGTTGTGGTGCACGGGCTTTGTTGCTCCACGGCATGTGGCACCCTCCCGGACCAGGGCTCGAACCCGTATCCCCTGCATTGGCAGGCGGATGCTTAACCACTGTGCCTCCAGGGAAGCCCACTTAACAATTTTTAAGAGCATAAAGTTGACTTCAAAATAAACCAGCTTTCTTTCAAGGTGGCCAATCTGACACCCAGTTTCTTCAGGGACAAAGCCAATCCTCAGGGATGACTTGCTCCTATAAATGAGTATCCTTGTACAGCACCATGTTTTTAGTACCCACTGAGTCTCTAATGTCTAAAAAATCTTTCTGTGCATATGTCTTCTCTCACCAACTAGGTTCCACTTACTTGGGCCATGGGGACAGCCAAGGACTACGTCTGAAACCATCTGTCACAGCACCTGGCCCACAAAAGTGCCTCAGATGGGAAAGACTAAGATGACAACACCAGTTTTTTGAGATTAACACTGAAAAAATCTGATAAACCTATAGCCTCATCTTTGCCAGTGGAAACTAAGAAAGAAAACTTCTAGCTGGGGCTGGGAGCTCAAAGCTAAGGGATTAACTGGACAACCAACCCTGGACATGGACATAGGTGCCACTGTGGCTAGCTGCTGCTCAAACAAATGACAAAGCGAATCGAGTCAACGCAGCAGCTCTCCCTGCTAAGGGGGAACTTCTCTCTCGTCTCCTCTCAGAGAACCTCAGAAGCCTCCCAAACCCTCCTTCTTCCGCCTTCACATTTCCTTCAGAGGAAAGGACTTGGTATGGGTTTGAGAACAGGAGGGGCCCCCGCCTCAGGCCTTCCTGCAAGATCCACAAACAACCCGACCCCCGCAGACTGACAGACACATGGGCTCAGCACCCTGTTTGGCAACAGGAAAACTCACGGGGTGTTAAAGGCAGAGAAAGGGAAGTGAAGCCCATAAACAGCTGGTAGAACCACTGAGCTTCAGAGACTAAAGCAAATCAGAGAAGAGCCCCACGTTTCCCCTGGCCCCCAGCAGGGACCCCACCATGGCCTGGCTTCTCAGATAGTTGGGACAACGAAAATCAAATTCCCTGGAGTGCCCCTTCTGAGAGTTTACAAAACCTGCCAGGCATCCTGAGAGCAAACAGGGAAACAGCAATGCAAAGCACAGAGCATTGTTCTGACTCTCGTGAGGACCCAATATCCCAGCAGAGATGGAAGAAACAATTCCGTGTATCATGCCCAGCTCTCTCTCATACATGCCAGCAAACTACAGACCCATGAGACAGGGACAGAATCTGGTTTTTCACTATCATCATTTTCCAAGTGCCTAGTAATGTACCTGGCACATAGCAGGCACTCAAAAATGTTTGTTACACAAATGAAAGAAAATAATGGACACTATCTTTGAGGCCTGGCACCTGAATAATATGGGCAGAGAAGAAAGTTTGTACATTTATTCATTCAACAAATACTTAGCATCTCCTCTGTGCCAGACACTGTCCTAGACACAACAGGAAACAAAATCAGTCCCTGCCATTATGGAGTCTATGTTTCAGTGGGTGTAAAGGTGAAAATCTTAATGCTCCTCAAAAAAAACCACATAAGCCATAGATTCAATAATTATTTAATAAGTGCCCACTATGTGCAAGTACCAGATGCAGTGACAGGCTCCTGGGATCTGGGACTCAGCGCTAGTGAAACCATTTCATCTGAGATGTGTCCGTCAGTTGTCAGAGGCCCCTGGGTAAGGAAAATGGGATTACCTCTTTGGTGCATCTGTCCTCATCTGTTGGTGAACAGAAGCCACTGCGTGAGTACCACGTGCATACCCCAAAACACCACACAACGCTGCGGGATAGAAAGAAACCCAACAACTTTAGCTGAGAGGCACCAGGGGTCAGAAAAGCAGCTCTGATACATTATAATTAAACATCAGGGCTCAGAGAGTGCTCCTAAGGCAAGCTGGCTCCTCCTCTGTCCCTCACCCCCACACCCCCCACCCCCCAGAGATGTTGTGATTCTGTGCCTGAGTCAGCAAATATTTCCCAACCCTGGAAGTAGTCTGCTCATTTCCAAGTAAGCAGACACCGGCTTTGCTGATTCTATCAGCGTGGGGCAGGAGGAGCTGGCAAGGTGAAGAAGAAGCCGGAGCCCAACACCCCCCCACAGGTGGCAGCTCCTAAATGGAGACGCCCTGAGTCATGCTTGTTCTTTGACCAAAGCCCAGTGGAGACGGCACTGGAGTCACACCCTAATCACCAGCCTCTGAGCTGTGAAGGCCAAGAACCATATGCCTAGGAAGAAGACCCACGTATGTGAAACCTGATACAAGGGGCCGTTTCCTCCCTGCCGGGCTCAAGCAAGTGCCTAGCTCTCCTGACACCACAGAACTCAGCGGCAAGTAGCTCCTCCCTCTGGATCCAAAGGCACAGAGGAGGGCCTGTATTTTAGCTTCCCAGTCCGCAGGTAACACCCTAGGAGGTGGGCCTCTGTATTTGGTGACAGAATACAGCTGAAACCTTTAGAAGCGACAGGGCCAGCCCCTCCTGAGAGAAGCTGCGCCATCCCAGGACATGCCAGGAGCCGCAGGCCCTGAGGACAGTTTGCACAACAGCCAGGACATCTGCATTCTATCCAAAGAAGAGGCCTACCAGCTTCCCAGGCCAGCGCCCAACAATGGCTGTCCTCTCACCAGGCCCAGGGGGATGGGGTCTGAGGGACCACAGGTGAGGCTGGAAGGCTGAGTGAGGGCAATTCTTCCTGAGTGGGTGGAGGCACACAACAAAGAAGGAGGAAAGCAAGGAGAAAGGCAGCCAAACAAACGAGCGGTTCATTAAACTAAGGAGTTAATGGGCTACACCATCTGTAGGATAATGTCAGGGGCCTGTCTGCCCACCCCTTTGAAAAAGAGAGGCAGGCCGACCCAAGCTCTGCAAAAGTCACCGAATGGGCACTTGGTAATTGATGATCATGACTACCCACGGGGAAGATGACGTGGTGGACAAACTGCAGAAGCTATCTGGCCAGAGCTTCTGGTGCCCAAGCTGCTCCCCAACGACTGGTCCTGACGTCCTCTCAAGCCCTTCTCACCTGCTGCCTCAGTAGAGAACACTATCAATGGGTAAGCAGACAGAGGAGTAGCAAACGGCTCAAAAGAGTCAGGTACAGTCCTGGGGAGCCACAGGCTGGACTAAATTACCACCAAATACACAACCCCAACTTCATCAGAATGACCCATTAAAGCCCCAAAGGGATGTTTTCCATTGGAACAAGGAACCCCTTTTGGTCCAGTCTGCCCTACTCCCCCCACCGCCCAAGTGCTGCTTAGGAGAGGGCTCAAAGGGTTAGTGGAGAGGGCACTGGCTCAGCCATCCACGACCCTACCCCTTTCACAGAAAAGGGTCTGTGCACAAGAGGGTTCCAAAACTTTAAAGTCTCGTCTGGCTGTTTCAGTTGGCTCTCTACCACAGTTCCTGAAGGCTGCCAATTCTGTGTCCAATACTGGCTCAAAGACAGAGAGCACGATCCTCAAAAGAGGAGACCTAGAAACCCGGAGCCCGGTGAAACAACAGGCCTTCATTTCTGAACTGAGAGTGGGTCACGCTTTCAGAATCCTCCAAAATCAGACTGGGCAGAAACAAAGGATATGTTATTTCCTGAAGATCTCTCTAGGGGACCAACGCCAAATAAAGGAGCTCAAATTGAACGCATCTGTAAAGAACTTTCAGCCTGGCAAGAAGGTTAAAGATCCAGACGCACCGTGAAGGTGGTGGGTTCTCTAGCCGCAGAGGGGATGATCCCTCTCTGCGACTGGAAGCAACTCAAGTTCCTGACACCATCTTCCTAATGCAGCCCCACAACCTGTCCAGGCAGATACTGACTGGCTACTCCTGGGCAAAGGGAACAGGACTTCAGTGTCAGCCTCTCTCTCTTAGAGCCACAGGAAATGAAGCTCCCAAGGAAAACAGAGGGAGAAGAACCTTCAAGAGAACCTGCTCAGTGATCGACATCAGAAGCCCAAGACACATTCAGAGATGCGTGAGGGAAAAATCAGCAGGTGGTTCGAGCCACCAATAACAAAAGGGACAGATACCTGCCAGCCCCAGGGCTATCAGGCTGGCAATCTATTTCAAAACTCAAACAGGAAAAAAAATGTTCTGGAGCCAGTACAGAGGAAAAGGTTGAGGACCACAGGCATTCTCTGGGGCATAGATTCTGGAAACTTCTCTTAGCTCTCTGGGATAGGGCATAGGGTGGAGGGTGGGAATCAGGGCACAGATAGGCTGGGGTATCATGGTTTAAATGTGTACAGTACATCCAGAGTGTAAAGCCACAAAGCCCTGTTTCCTGGAAGGGGAAAAGAGTTGGATGAGGCCTCCAGCTACCCCTGGCATACACCCAATTCAGCGGCTGGTCTCTTCTCAAAGGTTCCTGGAAGTCAACAGACCCATAAAGGGGAAGTACTAAAGCTGAGATTGGAAGAATGGTCTACAAATTGGACATTATCCCTGATGCAACACCCCAGTAAATTCTCCCACACAAACATTACCTGCTATTTACCTCAGACATTCAGCGCCTTACTTCAATCAGGGGCTGAACACCCACACGCCCACTCCACGGGTATCTCAACTGCGGGTCATGGGAAAGCAAAGTAGTGTCTGCAGCTAATGCTTCTCCCAGAAGCAGAGGCAAGGAACTGGGAAGGAAGGGGAGGTGGATGACAGGAATGCAGAGGACATGGCTGATTGGAAAGAAATCAGAGAGTGGGGCAAAAACAGGGCTTCTGGGGGGAACCTGGGTAGGAGGGGCTTAGGTAGACAGGGATTGCAGGCACGGGCTGAAAAAGCCCAGTAACATCGCGAGGAAGATGATGCGGACGGGTGATACTGAGAGGGGCCAGGCAACGGGGGAAAAAGAGGACAGGGATGGGAAAAGAGAGAGAAGACACAGGGCAAGGATGGGAGGACGAAGACAGGAGACAAGGATAACGAGGGGGACAGAGAAGATCTCCAAGGAGACCCTGGGTAGAGAGGGCAATGAATTTGGGGACACCAGAAAAGATATGAAAGAAGAGATCAGAGGCAAGGCTGGGTAGTGGGAGAGGACCTAGAGCCTGAGATCGGGCTCTCAGAACACAGAAGTGGGAGGAGACGGAGACACGAGGCCCAAAAGGGGGCACAGAGTCCGGGGGTTGGGGGGAGGCCCGTGGTTCGGGCTCAAATATTGATGGGCGTCCAAAGGCTGGGGGCGCAGGGGAAGCGGGGCGGGGTGCCAGGAGAGCAACGGACGACCGCGACCCGCCCGGGCCAGAGCGACAGGAAGCGGCAGCCGCTCGGTCCGCCGACCCCTGCGACTCTCCCCACTCCACTCCCCGCCGGGCCTTCCGCCCCAGCCGCGTTGCCCGCCTCAGCCCGGGCCCGCTGCTTCCCTCCGCTGCTTGCCTACCCGCTTCCCCGGACCCGGACTGACCTGTGCTAGCTGCCCTCCGCGCCACCGCCGCCGTCCCGCAGGCTCCGTAAGATCCTCCGGCTCCTGCCAAAACTTTTCCCATTAATCCCCAGATCCGCGGCGGCCGCGGCGGCCGCGGCGTCACACGCTGCGCGGCCTGGCCCCGCCCCCGCCAGAGTGACGTCACCCCGCAGCCCCGCCCCGCCCCTCTCTCCACGCCCCCTTCCGCCCCGGTCGCGGCCAATCACCGCGCCTCCTGGAGTCGCCCCTGATTCTGCCACTCCGCCCACCAGCACGCTGACCCGGGCCCGCCTGCAGCGCCCTCTGGTGCGGGACGAGGGCGCGGCAGCTCAAGGAGGAGCTGAGTAGGAAGCTCCAGGGCCAGTGAAGCAAATCTGGCAAGTATCACAAAAGAGAATTTAAAGCTGGAAGGGAACTTAGAGATCATCTCGTACAGTCTCCTCAAACTTCCAGTGAAGAAACAGTCCCAGAAAAGGTGCGTGACTTGCAGTGAGAAGCAATGCTGAGGCTAGAACCTGGATATCCAAATTCCACTGGAGAAGACTGTGCTCCCTGTAATTTTCACAAAAGGGCTTTGCTCCCTCAAGAGGCTTCTGCAACTAGAAATTTATGGTTCTGGATTTCTTACCTATCTTCCTATTTATCTAATACACTTGCCCACCTAAATGGGGAGCACCCTCCTTACTGTTGTAGAAAATTCTGTTCTCGCTTCTTAACCCAGGTCTTTAGGACCTGGAGGGGACGTGTTATCCCAACCTTCAGATATACCATGAAAAGGTACCCAGCAGCTGGGGGGCAGTATGGGAGAAGAAGATGGGTTTGCCATCTGGCAATGAACAAAACTTGACTCTATAGGTGTATGATCAATGGGTAACTT
The DNA here is from genome assembly GCF_949987535.1 of Balaenoptera acutorostrata. Taxonomy (NCBI): domain Eukaryota; kingdom Metazoa; phylum Chordata; class Mammalia; order Artiodactyla; family Balaenopteridae; genus Balaenoptera; species Balaenoptera acutorostrata. The sequence continues at coordinate 68,047,425 of NC_080073.1, read as the reverse complement.
CCTCCTTTCCAACATCTTTAAAATAAAGATTACCTCTCCCCCTCTCTTATACTCCTAGATATCTGAATAGTAGAACTATGAGTGCTTTTTTTTTTTTTCTTTCTGCTTCTCTTTTTTTTTTCTACTTTTTGAAATGAATGTGCAGTACTTTTTTTTTTTTTTTTTTTTGCTGCAGCGTGTGGGGATCTTAATTCCCCTACCAGGGACCGTAACCCCTGCAGTGACAGAGTCCTAACCACTGGACCGACAGGGAATTCCCTGCGCAGTACTTTTGTAATTCAGATGTCAACCTCCTTGCCTCTGAGATGGAAGAAAGAATGGGTTGTGGAAGTCAAAGCCATCCCTAAGATTTCTGCAAATTTCTCGGGGATTTATATTCTCCTAAATCTCTCTGCCTCCAGGCTCCAGCTTCTGCCAGGCTGTTGCAGTCACACAGTTCAGAAATGTAGAGGTGAAACTCAGCCCTTCCTGAGGACTGCCCACACTTCTTCCCACACAAAACATTCATGGGTATAGATGTTATGATGCTGTGGGCCCTGGGGAAGGGTCACGTGATGCATTGCAAACAGTTTAAACTCACACAGCTGACATTTTTTTAAAGTCCTTTCTGCACTGGCGGCGTTGAGGTTTTCTGACTGTCTGTTCACTCCTTAGAGCCTGGTCTTTTCCCAAATTACTACCTCTCCTCCCTGCCCCACCATTCTCTCCTCTATCCCATTCTCTCCAGAGAGAAAACAAATCCTTCCCGCTTTCCAGGCACATCTCTTCATTGCTAGAGTTCCTGCCAACACTCACTTTCTCCCCCCTAAAAGTCTCATTTCCCCTAATAAAGACAGCTCCTTCCCTAAAGGAAATTCTGGGAGCACTGTTAAAATACTACATTTTTCAGCTCATTTCATTTTCATATTAAAAGGATATATAAAAATATATACATATATTTTAAACTTAAATCAGTTAGTTTCTGTTACTTGAATCTAAAACAGACTAACATAGCTTCCCCAAATCTTCATTTTGACTAGAGTTGCCCACAGGCACAGCTCACAGTGGGAAAAGTTGGTCCCTGCCAAGCCTCTGCAACCCTTTTCAGACCAGCCAGAGAGCTCAGCTACCAAAACCTGCTCGGATGCCCAATTACAGTGTAACTGAACAATAACTTACAGTGTGGAATAAGGCTAGACCTGCTTTGAATTAGATCCGGTCTCCTCCACAGCCATTTCAAGCTCCAGCCAGCAGGTGGAGGCCTCCTTAGCCTCCTGAAAAGGGCCTCCTCAGTGTTCCTCTTCCTCCCCCTCTCACCTACAGCACAGGCCAGAGAGGCAACTTTCAGCTGGCACCTCTTCGGCCTGGGTAGACACTGGGCTTGAGGAAGAGGCGCCTTGCATATCCTGGCAACAGTTTGCAACAAACCACTTACATTCCAGCCAGTTTCCTGACCTCCCCAACCCTCAGGGGTGACCTGAGGCCACAGTGGCTGTATTTTCCACGTGGCCCCCAGAGTTTATAGGTATCTCTGAAGGCATCAGAGATTGGATACACTCTCCTTTGTCCAGGATGTTTGTAAGGACAAAGGAGTTCTTTTCTAACCCTGGAATTAAAAGACTGCAAAATATCTTCTTCTGCCCCCAATAATGTCCCACCAGACTGACAGCTTCTCATGCCAGTCCCGATGTGGATTCAGGATGATCTTCCTTTCACTGTCATACTGCAACCAGCAACACCACCTGTGTCCCAACATAGAATGTTAAAAAACCTGGAATGGACCCCATTTACAGATGAGGAAACCGAGACTTAGGAATTGGCTTGCCACCTCAAGTTTAAACACTACCTGGCTTCCAAGAATGTCTCTAATCAGGCCTCATTCTACCTCATAGTTAGTAGTCCTCAAAAATTTTGCCCCGGGCTTCCCTGGTGGCGCAGTGGTTGAGAATCTGCCTGCCAATGCAGGGGACAGGGGTTCGAGCCCTGGTCTGGGAAGATCCCACATGCCGCGGAGCAACTGGGCCCGTGCACCACAATTACTGAGCCTGCGCGTCTGGAGCCTGTGCTCCGCAACAAGAGAGGCCGTGATAGTGAGAGGCCCGCGCACCGCGATGAAGAGTGGCCCCCGCTTGCCACATCTAGAGAAAGCCCTCGCACAGAAACGAAGACCCAACACAGCCATAAATCAATAAAATAAATAAATTAAAAAAAAAAAAAAATTTTGCCCCGCTACCCCTAAAAGAATATATAAGAACTAATGCAGCTCCTTGTACATTTTTAAGGTGACATCTAATATATTTCATATTAGTTTAAAACTTAGTAGTTGCAGAGTATGGATGTTATTTCTACTATTTTATAAACATTAATATTTTAATATAAAACTACTATATTACCCTTTTAAATGTATTGACTAAGACTCAGCACACATAGCGATTTGATGCTAACCATCATCCATCTTAAAAATACATGAACAGGGCTTCCCTGGTGGCGCAGTGGTTAAGAATCCACCTGCCAATGCAGGGGACACGGGTTCGAGCCCTGGTCCAGGAAGATCCCACATGCCGCGGAGCGACTAAGCCCGAGCGCCACAACTACTGAGCCTGCGTGCTGCAACTACTGAAGCCCACGTGCCTAGAGCCTGTGCTCCGCAACAAGAGAAGACACCGCAATGAGAAGCCCACGCACCGCAACGAAGACTAGCCCCTGCTCGCCGCAACTAGAGAAACCCCACGCACAACAACGAAAACCCAGTGCAGCCAAAGATAAATAAATAAAAATAAATAAATGTATTAAAAAATACATGAACAAATAGATAAACCTACTAATAGACCTACTGTATAGCACAGGGAACTATATTCAATATCTTGTAATAGCCTAAATAATGGTAAATAATCTGAAAAAGAATATATATAACTGAATCACTTTGCTGTACACCTGAAAGTAATACAACATTGTAAATTAATTATACTTCAATTTTTTTTTAATTTTTATTTATTTATTTTTGGCTGCATTGGGTCTTCGTTGCTGCGCGCGGGCTTTCTCTAGTTGTGGTGAGCGGGGGCTACCCTTCCTTGCGGTGTGCGGGCTTCTCATAGCGGTGGCTTCTCTTGTTGCGGAGCACGGGTTCTAGGTGCACAGGCTTCAGTAGTTGTGGCACACGGGCTTAGCTGCTCCGCGGCATGTGGGATCTTCCCCGACCAGGGCTCGCACCCGTGACACTGCACTGGCAGGCGGATTCTTAACCACTGAGCCACCAGGGAAGCCCCTCCTTCCAGGTTTTGGAAGCAAAGATTTGGAAACCTGCTGACTTGAAAACGAAAGGAATTTTTTGTCTGACTTTTGAGCCATTCACTTTCTCAGCACCCATAGTCCTACACCAGCATTTCGAATCGTTGCTATGTTTAGTGTTTCAGGAATTTGACCCCTCTGGATTGTCCACTCCTAAAAGATACTGGATGGGTGAGTGGTGAACCTTGCTTGCCACTGCAAGTAGAGGAGGTGGAACTGTGAAGGAAGAAAGCAGTTTTGGTAAAGAGAACACTTGGAAGTTGAGGATCTGTGAATTGATTTTCTTAAAACTCCTCATACCTTAGAGATACCCCACTCCAATTAGAGAACCCTTGATCTTCCCATTCAATATCCAGAATCCAGACTTCTTGTGCCCATAAAAGTGCTATGCTTCTTTCTATCAATACTTGCATTGTTCCCATGTTCTCTACTCTCCTTCCCTTTTAATAAGGGAATTCCCTGTCGGTCCAGTGGTTAGGACTCAGTGCTATCACTGCCAGGGCCCGAGTTCAATCCCTGGTTGGGGAACTAGGATCCTGCAAGCCGCGTGGCCAAAAAAAAAAAAAAAAAAAAGTTTTTAAGGGCCATATTAAATCCCACCTCATACCTAACACTTCCTTTTTTCTGAATTCCTACCACACTTAGAATTTGAACCTTACTTTCCATCCCTGAAATGTGCATCATGTTATCCTGGCAGCTTCATGACACTTTAAATAGACTGTAGTGAAGTTCATTGCAATAGAGTTTGGTGTACTTGCAAAAGACATGAACTTTGACACCAGATAACATATAAGCTCCAGGAGGGCAGGGATTCTGTTCATTTTGTTCTGTGCCATATAGCCAGCACCTAGCCCCATACCTGGCTTATAATAAAAGCTTATTAAATAATTTGTTAAATAGGACTTCCCTGGTGGTCCAGTTGTTAAGACTCCCGGCTTCCACTGCAGGGGGCGCGGGTTTAATCTCTGGTCAGGGAAATAGGATCCACGTGTCATGCAGCCAAAAAAAAAAAAAATTGTTGAATAAAGGAATGGCGTTGAGTTGGAATCTCAGCTACTTCATCACTTTTAAGCTGGGTGACACCCAGTCATTCATATTAGAATTTATTCATTCATGAATTTATTCAACAAACATTTGCTGCATGCCTACTAAGAGTAGAGCATTGTTCTAGGCACTGGGGACATAAGTTGAAGAAAATATGTCCCTGCCCTCAAGGATCTCAAGCATCTAGTTATGGAGGCTGTTACATGAAGTAAGATGGAAAGAAGAGCCAGTGTGCAGGCTCAGAAGAAGAAAAAGGAGGGAGCTGCTACTAGATCTATAAAGCAGAGGCATAGGAGGCTCTCCGGGGCCAGATCGTCAAGGGCCTTGTATGCCCCATATGGGAATGTGAACTTGACTATCCAGGGTACCACTGAGAGACTGGAAAGTGGAAAGAATCAAGGATAGATATGCATTTTAGAAAGCCTATCCAGAGACTCTCCTGTTGGTCCAGTGGTTAAGACTCTGCTCTCTCAATGCAGGGGGGCCCGGGTTCGATACTGCATGCCAAACTAAAAGATCCTGCATGCTGCAACTGAAGATCTCTCATGGCCCAGCGAAGATCCTGAGTGCCACAACTAAGACCCAGAGCCAAATAAATAAATATTAAAAAAAAAAAAAAAAAAAAAAAAAGCCTATCCAGGCAGCTGTGGGGAGAAGGGTTAGCAAGGAGACTTGGTTACTGCTCTAGTCCAGTTGGGAGGTGACAAGGGCCAGAGTAAGGCAGTAGCCATGAGACATGGCCCCAAGGGGGTGGATTTGAGAGTGACCAAGGAAATCCAATCAGTTGGACTTGGAGACTGATTAGCTATGGGGCAAGATGGTGAAGGAGTCAAAGGTGAGCATGCAGGTGGAGGATAAAATTTTGGCCTTAGCCATGGCAGTAGCCATGGGGATAGAGATGGAGCAGTAGATATGAGAGCATGAAGGAGAGAGAATCTACTGGATTTAATGATGGGTTTTTCATGAGGGGGATGGCAGGGAGGGAGTAAGTCATCCTAGATTCCCAGATCTCTGTCTTAGGTAACAAGGTAGGTAAGTCAGACAATATGGGAAGAGAAGCAAGTTTGAAACGCTTTGGGCAAGTTACCTGACTTCTCTGAGCCTCAATTTCCCCACAAGTAAAATGAGAATAATAATATCCACCTCTCAGCGTTGCCACGAGAATTAAATAAACTGGGAAATTGCAAGGCATAGAATATACATTCAATAAACACTTTGGGGTGATACCAATAATAGTGCTAGCCCACGTGCTGAACACTTAATCCTCAGAACAACCCTGTAAGGTAGGTACTATACTATCCCTATTTTGCCAACATGGGAACTGAAGCACAGAGAGGTGAAGAAACTTGACCAAAGTCACCCAGTTGGAAAGTGGCAGAGTGTACTTCCCTAGCCACTGCATTATACCTTACTCTTTCTGGGACATATAACTGGACTTGAGGGAAGAAGAGAGAAAATGGTAGAAGAGACAGACTATAGACCTGATGCATAATTTATCCCAAGAGCTGATTTTATTTGGAAATGTGCCTCCACAACTTGGTGGCAGTCTGGGGACAGATGGCCCCTGGCTTGCTTGTTGACTCTCTTTCCCAGCCTAGGGCATAGAGTCCTTGGGGTTAAGGCACAGGGTCAAGTTCTCAAGGATCAACGTCCCTGACAGCCTCAGTGGTCTGGGGCCTGGAGCTGGTGCAAAAAAAATGAACCAGGTTCCATTCTGGACTGTTTCGTGGTTGGAGGGCCTGGGCCCTTGGCACCAGGACTGTAGCTCCTTCTTCTGCAGGGGCTGGTGTCACCCACAGGCCAGCTGTGGCCAGGTCCTAGTAGGCATGAGGTTGGGGGAAAGAGGCTAGCAGAGGTTAGTTTTCTGGTGCTGGGTCCACTTTATCTTCCTGAGGGGCGGAAGCTGAGATGGGCGCCTCTTCCCCACAACTGAGGGACTTCTGCTGCTCACTGCTGCTGGGTGAGGGGGTCTTGTTGTCGTGGGATCCCCAGTGAGTCAGGCGTTTTAGGGAGGAGTCACGGCGGGCGAGTAGAGAGGCCTGGAAGCCTGTGAAGGAGCTGCTGGTGGTGGGACGCTTGTCTGGCAGAAAAAAAGCAGGTATGAGGAAGGAGCAAGGTGCATGCAAAGGGAAGAAGTTGAGGGGCCTTGCCTCAGCCCTTGGGGGAAAGGAGAACCCGCTGACCTTCAGTTCTGTGCTGGTTCTGTAGATCTGGGGGTATCCCTTCCACCCTCCCTTCTCCCTCCCCACTCCAGGGAAAGCTCCAGGGTCTAACCCTTCTCACCTCCAGGTTCAATTGGATGCATGAGCCGGTTCATCTGGACATTCCAGTGTTTCACGTTGGTACTGGCCTGGCGCAACTTCCGCTGTGCAGCCTGTCGGGGCAGGACCAGGGAGGAGTGGGTCAGAGCCACCCTCCAAGACAGAGAGTCTTGACCTTTTTCAGGTTCACACGCCCCTTAGGATCTGACAAAGGCTATTGATCATCTTCCCAGAAAAACTCATGTATGTTCATAAAGAGTTATGTATGTGAACAGAGTTGGCATCCAATTTCAGGGGACTCACAGGCCCTCAAAGGGTCAGAAATAATCATAGTTTCCACTTATTAAGCAGCTAAGATGTACTAACATCTTATTTAACTTCCAGAGCAGAAGTTAACAACAAACAAATTCAAAAGCGGTTAAGTGCCTTGCCCAGGGACATACACGGAGCTCTGAACCACTGCATTACACCACCTTCCCAAGACCTAATGCAAAAGCCTCTGCTCCAGTGTTCACCCAGCCGTTAGCAGCAGTTGTGGGGTGGGGAATCATAGAGGAACTTTCCCTTTCTTTGATACTTATTTCTGTGTTTGAATTTTTTACAATGACCATGTAGGCCAACAAAGCAAAATAAAATAATTAATATTAATAAAAACAAAACATCAAAAGTTTAAAATAAAATCTTCTTCTATGGAGATTCAGGCTCCAAAGAGTGGAGCCAAAGTACAGGGATAGCAAAGTAGGGGCTGGAAGAGTAGGAGGAAAAATTTTTGCCCAGATTAATAACAATGGTAAAAGTCGTAGCTAAGGTTTCTTCAGTGCTTACTACATACTTAATTTCACGTGTTATCTCATTTAATCTTCATAGCAATGCTACTACCAGTCCCCTTTCTCAGATAAGGGACTTGGAACTCAGAGAGGTTAGGCAACTTGTCAGAGGTCACATAGCCAGGCAATGATGGGGCCTGAGGGATAGAGCTTGAGGGAAGTTTCCAGAGCCTGTGCGTTAACGCACTCACCCTCGTTCACCTGGCAGCCTCCAACCTGCTCCAACCCAGGCCTCACCTCCACGTCCTCGTCGGCCCGCTGCCGGTTCTGCCGCACCTCCTCCAACTGCTGCTGGGCCTGCTGCAGGGAGCGGCTCTGCAGGGCCATCTCCTGCTGCAGTTCCTGCTTCTCCTGCTGTGCCCGCTCAATATAGCGCTCCTGTTCCTCCTTCAGCTGCAGCAGCTGCTTCAACTTCTCCTCCTCCTCCTCCAGCAGTCTGCCAGGCATCCACTGTGTCACCTCCAGAGCCAAGGCACCTCGCAGGTGTTCGGCAAGTGGTGCGGGGTCGGGGTGGGGGGTCGGGAAGTCAGGGAGGGGAAGCAGAAGGGGCCCCTCAGTTCTACCTGGTCTGGGCTAGGCGCACGGCCTCCTCGTCCTGCCGAGCTTTCACCTCCAGTTGCAGGGCCTCCTGAAGCCTCTGCTGCATCTCCTCCAGCTCCTCGATGCGCTGCCGCTGCCGGGCAGCCTCCTCCTTCTTCAGCTCCATCTCAGCCTGCATGGAGGCCCTTGCCTGCTCGGGAAATGAAGCCAGGTCAATGGGGGCACGGGGGAGAGAGGCAGCAAGTATGCTGCTCCTTTCCCCAGGGCTTTGCTAGGCCAGCCCAACTACTTATCTCTGGGTGAGGGTCTGGGGAGTTCCTTCATGTCAGCATTTCCTGATCTGATCTCCTCAGCAAGCCTGACTAACTCAGATAATGATCAGTGAATTACATGGTGGAAAGGGGCTCAAGTCATCCCCTTTTCAGCACCAGCCTTAATAGTTATTATTATACATTATAATATAACGTTTTATAATTATAATTAGGGTAGTGCTTGGAAGGGAATGACTATAATTATAATTGTTATAACAATTATAACTCAAAGTGTTTCCTTAGTTGATCCTCCTTTCCATAACTCTATAAGCCAAGTTCTATTGGCATCAACATGTCACAGGTAACTGAGGCACAGAAAGGCTGAGTAACTTGCCTGGGATCACAGGGTTCCTAAGAGGCAGAGCTGGGATTGAATCCACAGTGTCTGACTCCAGATCTAGAACTCTTAAATCCTAAATCTAATTGCCTCTACAGGCTTAATCTGCCTCCACATTCATCCTGCCTTCCTCCCATCCTGCATTCCCCAAACTGGTTTCATTATAAACTCAGATCAAGTCTAGTCCAACCTAGTCCAGCCTTGGTCCAAATTCATCCCCAATCACACCGTCTTTAGCAGCTCCTCTGTCCAAGTCCCGCCCCCAGCCAAGGTTTCTGAACCAGGTCCCACTCTACACCTAGCACTCAGGTCCGACCCTCCCATTTCGTAGGCTCAGGCCCCGCCCCCTACCGTCTCTCCTCTCAAGCCATCCCTCGGCCAGCTTCCTTATCCCACAGGCCCTGTTCCTGGCACAGTCCCCGTCCCATACCCATCTTTCAAGCCCACAGGCTCTGTCCCCAAAATCCCTCAAGACAAGCCCCGCCTCCACTTGCATCCCTCAATGCGTGGCTCCGCCCTCGACCAAGGCTCCGCCCCATGCCCCGCCCCCAGTGCTCAGCTCCCAGGCCTGACCGCACCACACCCCTCAGCCCACCGCCTCCAGAGCTGTGCGGCCCCACCTGCTCAGCCTCGCGCAGCTGGCCCTCGAGCGCCTGTTGCAGCTCGCGGTGCTGGGTGCGGCGCCGCTCCTCCTCCTCCTGCAGCAGGCGCTCGGCCTGCCGCTGCGCCTCCTGCAGCAGCTCCAGCTCCTGCAGCTTCCGCTCCTTCTCCTCCTGTAGCTGCTGCAGCCGCAGCATCTCCTCCTCCTTGGCCGCCCGGCGCCGCTCCCGCTGCTCCCGCTGCTCGCGCCGCTTCTGCTTCAGGTCCTTGTGCAGCGACATCTTCCCCTCGGCCTGCAGCCGGATCGCCGTCTGGATGGCTGCGGAGGGAGTGGGAGGGGCTGGCCGGGGGCAGGGCAGCCTCGAGGTGACCCACCGCCAGAAAGGGGCCTTAGGAGTTGCCCGTGTCCAGTGCCCAGCCTCCCGCTGGGCAAAGTGCTATCACCCCCTTTTCACAGATGAGGCGACTGAGGCCCAGCCAGGTCCAGGCCACCCAGCGAGCACTCACCAGCCGTCCACTCCTGGCGCTGGCGCGTGTCTGAGGCGCTCATCTCGTACGTGCGGGAGGCAGTCTTCACACAGAACATGCAGCGCTTCCCTTCTCGGTCGGGCAGCACCTGGGAGAGGGTGGATGGCCCCAGACAGGCTGGCTTCACTGGAGTCAGGGCCACACCTGCCCCAGGGGTGCTGCAGCTCCAGCCCCTACCCCCGCTGGCTGACCATCCTCCCCGGGCACCCCTCCCACTCTGCCAGGAGCCTGCGTGGCCCGGTTTGAAGGTTAGTTATGGGGATACTTGTGTGCCTACAGCTCTTTGAAGTTAGGACTGTTCTCTTGGTATCTCCCCATGGGGCCTAGCACAGAGGGATCACTCAGTGTTTATGCAGATCACGCTGGAACATCTCCCATGACAGGGTCCTCACTATCGAGACCGTTCATTTCCACAAAGCCCTGCCTGTTGAGAAAGTTCTCCATTCATTCATTCCACAGATATTTTGTAGTGTCTACTGAGTGCCACTCATTGCTCTGGGCATTTGGGATACTGAGATGTGCCTAACAGACCAAATCCCTGCCTTCCCTAAGCTTACATTCTAGTGGAAAATAATAGCTACCACCTACTGAGCTTCATGTGTTCTAGAGTCTGTACCAGGCATGGATTATTAGCTCCACTTTACAGAGAAAGAAACTGAGGCTCTAAGAGGTCCAGGAACTTGCCCAGTTCACACTGCCTATTAGTGGTGGAGCTGGATTTCTGCCTAGATCTGTGCTGTTTCCACATTGACAGCTGTTTCCCTATGTGACAAAAATGGACAGAGCCTAGGATGACTATAATAATAACATTTTTTAATGTAAATAACAAGTGTTGGTGAGACATTGGAACTTTCATACACTGCTGGTAAGAATGGAAGATGGTGTAGAAAAGTCTGGCTGTTCCTCAAAAATTAAACATAGGATTAATGTATGGTTCAACAACTCTACTCCTAGGTACGTACCCTGAGAAAAAATATATATCCACCCAGAAACTTGTACCTGGATGTTCATAATAGCATTATTCACAATAGCAAAAAGATGGAAACAACCCAATACCCATCAAAGAATGGATAAACAAAATGTGGTACATCCTTACAATGGAATATTATTAAGCCATAAAAAGGAATGAAATCCTGATTCATGCCACAACATGCTTGAGAACATTATGCTAAGTGAAAGAAGCCAGACATAAAAGGACAAATATTATATGATTCCACTTATATGAGATACCTAGAACAGGCAAATTCATGGAGATAGAAAGCAGAATAGAGGTTACCAGGGGCTGGAGGGAAGGGCGGATGAGTTATTGCTTAATGGGTACAGAGTTTCTGTTTGGGATGATAAAAAAGTTTAGGAAATAGATAATTGTGATGGTTACATGTGAATGTACTTAATGCTACTGAATTGTAACACAAAATTGTTACAAAATTGTAACACAAAATGTACTTAAATGCTACTGAATTGTAACACAAAATTGTAACACAAAATGAATTAAAATGGCAAATTTCATGTTAGTATATTTTTTTCACTACAGTTTTTAAAATTGTTGTTTTAAGCCTCTAAAATAATGGACAGAGTCAAGGCAGGAAAAGGGATGGGAAGGGAGAAAGAATAGGGAGGAATAGAGTTGCCAAAGGGAATGGAATTTGGGTGAAGGAGAAAGAACTTCAAAGAGGATTTTTAGAAAGTTTTGCTGGGTAGAGTGAGACATAAGCCATCTCCTCTGAAAAATCTTTAGCAAAGTCCACATTATTCACCAATGACTTTAGTATTTGATTTGCAGTTTTTTTTTTTTTTTTAAGTGCTGACATATGGAATCTAAAAAAGACAAAACAAATGAACAAACATAACAAAACATAAACAGAGTTATAGATACAGAGAACAAACAGGTGTGTTTGCCAGAGGGTAGGGGGCTTAGTGAGAGGAAGGAAAAAGTTGAGGAAGATTAAGAGGTACAAATTTCCAGGTGCAAAATAAGTGAGTCATGGGTGTAAAATGAATAGTGTGGGGAATATAGTCAATAACTATGATTACATAGTTATCTTTGTATGGTGACCTATCATAACTAGACCTATTGTGGAGGTCAGTTTGAAATATATAGAAATACCGAACCATTATGTTTTGTAACAGGAACTAACATAGTATTGTCGGTCAATTAAACTTCAAAAACAAACAAACAAATCCATAGAAAAAGAGATCAGATTTGTGGTCACCAGAGGTGGGGAGGGAGGTTGTTGCGGGGATGGGGGGAAGGTAATTGGATGAAGGTCATCAAAAGGTACAAACTTCCAGGGCTTCCCTGGTAGCACAGTGGTTAAGAATCCGCCTGCCAATTCAGGGGACATGGGTTCAAGCCCTGGTCTGGGAAGATCCCACATGCCGCGGAGCAACTAAGCCCATGCACCACAACTACTGAGCGTGCGCTCTAGAGCCTGCGAGCCACAACTACTGAGCCCGTGTGCCACAACTACTGAAGCCCACACGCCCTAGAGCCCGTGCTCCACAACAAGAGAAGCCACTGCAATGACAAGGCCGCGCACCACAACGAAGAGTAGCCCCCGCTTGCCGCAACTAGAGAAAGCCCGCGCACAGCAAGGAAGACCCAACGCAGCCAAAAAATAAATAAAATAAATTAGAAAAAAGAAAAAAAGGTCCAAACTTCCAGATATAAGATATATAAGTACTAGGGATGTAATGTACAACATGATAAATTAATTTAACACTGCTGTATGTTATACAGGAAAGTTGCTGAGAGAGTAAATCCTAAGAGTTCTCATCACAAGACAATTTTTTTCTATTTAATTTTGTATCTATATGAGATGAGGGATGTTCACTAAACTTATGTGCTTATCACTTTATGATGTATGTAAGTCAAATCATTATGCTGTACACCTTAAGCTTATACAGTGCTGTATGTCAATTATAGCTCAATAAAACTGGAAGAAAAAATAAAGTGTGTTACTTTTCTAAAAGAAAAAAAAATTGCTGCCATGCCTGAGAATAGCCTTGAGGTACCAAGGTATGCAACTGACCCTTGAACAATGCAGGGGTTAGGGGTGCCAAGCCTCTGCCCAGTCAAAAATCCACATATAACTTTAAAGTCAGCCCTCAGTATCCTGGTTCCACATCTGCGAATTCAACCAACTGCTGATGGCGCTGTACTCCTGAATTTATTTATTGAAAAAAATTCACATATAAGTTCCAACTTGTGTTGTTCAAGGGTGAACTGTATTTGGGTTGCACTCATCTAAGCGGGAATTTGTCACTGTGGCTTTTCCCATTTACCCTCCTCCTGACCCCCTTGCCTTCACACTGCACTGGAGCCCCTCTGAGCCTTGAGATGTGCTCTACCCCCTCAACTGTCCCCCTCACCTCCACGCAGCACTGCGCATCCAGCAGGATTGTACCCCTTTTCTCCTTGCACTCTTCACTCCCGAAATAGCAGAGGCAGTTGGGCTGCAGCTGGAACCAGCGTTCTGTCCAGTTCCTCCTCAGGTGCCCTCGCTTCCACAGGTAGCCCTGCCAGCCAGAGCAAAGTCAGAGGCATCACTGGCCCCCCCCCCACTTCACCCTCCTCGGGGTCCTCCCCTAGTTCCCAGCCGGGCCTGACCTGCTTCAGGACGTCCTGGATGAGTTCCTGGTAGACCTCGTGGATGGCCATGCTGAGGGTGTCTCGCCCCACGCCTCGCAGACAGCGGCCTGAGTTGAAGAGCTCCAGGAACTGCCAGACGCTGAGCCCGCTGGTGCTCTGGGCTGCCTGGGCCTCCTGGGCCAGCAGCTCCTCCAGCTCACCCAAGCCCACCTCCAAGCTCATGCTGCTGAGCACCTTCTTCAGCAGGTATTCCACCTGGAGGGGGGAAGGGAAGGCTTGGTGGCTGCAGCAGGCTGTGGTGCTGGTGCCAACACCAGGGGGCGCTCCCATCAGGCACCCGGAGCCTGGGCAGAAGTGACCAGGGACAGGATGGGGGGTAGGGTCAGAGGACAAAACAACTAAACGCTGGAGGACACCTGAGTAGAGACGTAGGAGGGGATCCTGGAGCCCCAACTTCAATTCAAGCATCCCCTCCCCAAGCTCCAGTCCCATTCCTTCCTGCCTTGAATTAAGGGCAGGGTGAGGTGGGAGCTGAGGGGGCCAAGGGCCAGGCCGAGACAGCAAGTCATAGAAAATGTCAACAGGGGAACAAGGGCCCTCTCATCCAATATCCTCACTTTGCAGGTGACAAAACTGAGGCTCAAAGGGGGAAGTGACTTGTTCTGAATCATACAGCAAGTTGGTAGCAGCCAGAACTCAATTCAGATCCCCATCCCATGAGTCCTTATTCCAAGCCCCAAGCCCGAACCTTAGGGATCCTTCCCCTATGGGAGGGCAAGGGGATTGGAGGTGGAGTAAGCAGAGCAGGGACAGGAAACCCGTTACAGAGGAACAGGAAGTGGTGGTTGGGGTACCTCCTGCTGCACTTTGTTCACACTGCATGTTGATCACAGTAGCAAGCAGCTTTCTGACCTCTGAGAGGCCACCTCGCCCTGACTGGCAGGTGTCTGACAAAGATGCCCAGCCAGCCAGGTGTCTGTATAGATGGACACGTGTTCCTCGACTGCCCCAGCAGCTTCTTGGGAAACTCTCTCCAGGACTTTCACTCTGGGGGCTACTGGGTCTCCGCTGGGAGTGGGGCGGGGCACCCCTCACTCTTCCCACAAACAGAGGCAAGGGCACGAATCTGAGCACAGTTAGATGTGCCAGGACTTGTAAATACGGTGGATCTCTCCCCCACGTACCCTACTCTAAAGACCTAAATTCGCCCTGGTATCTTCACAACCACCAAAAGGTCTAAAGGGTCAGGAGAAGGCTGAACGGACAGGGGAGAGAGGAGGGGGAGTAGAGGGAGGGTGCAGGGTGACTGGAAAAGGGGGGGCATCTGCCCTGGCTTCACCCATGAGTTGAGGAGGTAGAGGCTGGACTCTAGGCCTCTACTCCCAGCATGCCTTCTCTGGGGCCCTGAGCTGAGTCTTCCCTGGCTCTCCCCTATATTGTAGAAGATAGGAAGAGAAAATCTGAAACCAGGGGCAGACTTGGTTGCCCACTTGGAGTAACTGGAGAGATGTCCCAGGAAGGTTTCTATTCCCCTAATAATAGCATCCTTCTCAGATTGCCACAGTGCCTAAAATCCTGCCATTTGATTTTAAATGTTCTCATTTTTAAATGCCCAGGAATGTATCAGGCATTCACATCTCTGTGTAAATAGAATTTGCAGATCATTTCCCTACTGTGAGGGCTAGCAGAGCCTTGAAGGAAGTGTAGTTTTTGACCTCCTGGGAGAAGGCATAATTGTTCTGATATGGACACTTCTAAGCATCTGGAGACAGATGGGTGTGAACAGGTCCCAGGGTGGGGAGATAAAGAAGAAAGGGGATGTGGGAAAGTACGGAGGCAATTTGGCCTCCTTCATGGTTCTGCTAAGGTCTGTCCCCAAGTGATAAAGTCCCTGGGGCTTACCTCATCAGGAACCATGATCAGAGGGTACTTGTCCTCAGACAGGAAGTTGAAGAGGCACCAGAGGCGGAAGGCATCCTGATTGGAGAGCATGCTGTTCCCGTTGCTATCCACCCGATAGTTCTTCTTGGCCGTCAGCGTCCAGCATAGCTCATCAAAGTGCTCCTTAACGAAAGCCCCCTCCTCCACCTGCCACCAGGCCGGCAAGTCAGCTGAGAAGGCTGCCCCGTCCCTGCTCTACCACCCAACTAGGCTCCAGCTGGCTTCTTCGGGTCATCTATTCCCCTGCTCCCTACCCTGCTATGTTGGGGCTCTAACTTGAGGAATCCCTGAGCTGATGATCAGGTAACTAGCTGACCAACCAGCCTGACCCCAGCCCCCAGCCCTGCTACCGCCACCACTCCCTCACAGCCACTGCCCCCAAATCCCCTGCACACAGAGAAACTCAGGTCCCTCAGCCCAGGGAGAAAGAAGGGGAAGCCCAGGAGGGAGTGGACAGTCAAGGAGAACCTGAGAAGACAGCGACAGCTGGGAGGAGCAGGGGGGACGGCACTTGGGGGAAACTGGAGAGCCTTTTGTAAAATTGACAGCTGGAACCTAGGCAGGGACGGGGTGGAAGGTCGTGGGAAAGGTGGAGGCTAGGATAGAGAGGAGGAAGCTTGAGAGTGAGTTAAGGGGAGCCAGGAGGGGGCAAGTGGCTGGGAGGTGAAGGATGGAGATGGGAGAGCAGGGATGGACAGAGGGGACAGAAATGGGGTTCATAGGGGGAGGAGTTGGGGTGGCAATGTATTAGGGTGCTGGTCAGGTTGGGAAGTGGGGAGAGGTTAGAGGGGCCCCACCTTGTCCAGGATGTACTTGTTGAGGTAGGGCATGTACCCCTGGCTAGACACAGGGCCATCGTCGTCATCTCGGAAGTGTTCCTCCAGGGCCACAGGGTCGTGAGGGATGTGCAGGACGGTGTACAGGTTGTGGGACAGCACCTGAGACAGAGGGCAATTTGCCTTCCTGAACCCCAACCAAAACTGGGCCAAAGGGCGGCTCCCACCTCCCCACTTGTCCCCACCCCCATCCTGGCTGAGTCTTCTGCATACATTATTCAATTCAATCATAACTAAAGCTTCTGTATATATAGACACAATGGAATGTTATTCAGTCATTAAAAAAGGAATGAAATCTTGCCATTTGCGACAACACGGATGGACCTTGAGGGCATTATGGTAAGTGAAATAAGTCTGATAGAGAAAGACAAATACCATACGATCTCACTTATACGTAGAATTTTTTAAAAAGGGAAAAAAGGTGTTCAGAGATACAGAGAACAGACTGTTGAAAGAGGTGTGGAGTGGGGAGGTGAAATGTGTGAAGGTGCTCAAAAGGTACAAACTTTGGGTAAGTCATGAGGGGACTTCCCTGGTGGTCCAGTGGTTAAGACTCTGAGCTCCCAATGAAGGGGGCATGGGTTTGATCCCTGGTCAGGGAACTAGATCCCACGTGCAGCAACTAAGACCTGGCACAGCTAAATAAATAAATACAATAAATAAATTTTAAAAAGTCCTGGGGGGGATATAATATATAGCACGGTAACTATAATTAACAATATCGTATTGCATATTTGAAAGTAGCTAAGAGAGTAGGTCTTAAAAATTCTCATCACAAGAAAAAACATTTTGCGTAACCATGTATGGTGACAGATGTTAACTAGACTTACTGTGGTGATCATTTCACAATATATATATAAATATAGGATCATTACGTTGTAAACCTGAAATTAAAATGTCAATTATACCTCAATAAAATCCAAAAAACTAAAACTTGTACACTTGCTATGCACCAAGCACTGTGCTCAGCACTTTACATATACTTCACTTAACCCACATAACAAGTGTTTATATCCTTATTTCACAGATGAAAAAAACCTCTAGGCTCTGAGACGTTAAGTAACTCACCCAAGGGCACAGGGCTGACAGAGCTGGGATTCAAACCAAGGCAGCCATGCTCTTTGCCACTTTGTCAGGCAGGTATGTGCCCTTTCTGCAGACAAGGACACTGCGGCTCAACCGACTCAATAACTTGCCCAAGGACCCACCCTGAGCAAGAGCCTAGGATTCAAATCCAGCTCTGCAGATCCCAAAGCTCAAGGGCAGAAGCCTGACATCTACCATCAGAGACTCAGGCTGCAGTATGCCTAGAGTCCAGTGTGTCTGCTCCAGGGAGGGCATGTGCAGTTCCAGTCACTGCCCTTCTAAAGATGGAAGGGAGCTGGAGAGGGAGCAAAGAAGGGGCACGAAAAATGGTCTGTGGGATGTGGAGGACAAGGCTAAAAGGGATGGCGGCCATGACAGTACAGAGGGGAAATGGGTTGGTTAACAAACCCATGATATTAGAACAAAGAGGTTGAAGCTTGAACAAGGAGATCAGGAAAAAAATAAAATTGTCTTGGGGTAATTCTGATATAGCACTTATCAAAGACAGCGTGAATGATTAAAAATTGTCACCTACTATGTGCCAGCCACTGTTTGAGGTGCTTTCTATACCCCACATCTAATGTCTGCAGCCGTGACATACAGACATTATTATCTCTGTTTTTCAGATGAAGATGCTGAGACTTGGAGAGGTTAAGAGTAAGTGGCAGAGTTGAGCTTGCAACTGGTTGTTCCCGGCTCTGAAGGCTGCTTCCCCATTAAAATATTGACCCTGGGGCTTCCCTGGTGGCGCAGTGGTTAAGAATCCGCCTGCCAATGCAGGGGACATGGGTTCGAGCCCTGGTCCAGGAAGATCCCACATGCCGTGGAGCAACTAAGCCCATGAGCCACAACTTCTGAGCCTGTGTTCTAGAGCCCACGAGACACAACTACTGAAGCTCACACACCTAGATCCCGTGCTCCACAACAAGAGAAGCCACCGCAATGCGACGCCCACGCACTGCAACAAAGAGTATCCCCCGCTCGCCACAACTACAGAAAGCCCGCGCGCAGCAATGAAGACCCAATGCAGCCAAAAATAAATAAATAAATAAATAAATTTATAACCAAAAAATATATATATATATATTGACCCTGAGCCTCATTCCCCAACTATATAGTGAACTCTGGAGGCAAGGTCTCTGTTCATCTTTATGTTTCACAGCACCTATGTCCTCTTCTGCACACCAAAGGCAGTCAATAAATGCTGTATTTAAGGGCTGCTTCCACCACCAGCAGTCCACCTTGGAATCAGCTCCTCTGAGGCAGAAGCTGGCAACATCCTAGAGGTGGCGTGTATACCAAGTCTTCATTTCTTTATTCTCTTTTGTGAGAGGAAGGGGAGAAGGGTTTGAGACTTCTTCCCAATGTTCTCCTGGGCCTCAGGTTCAACTCAGCAAAGTGGGAAGTTGGAGGGCCCAGCAAGGGGATTGGTGTTTCTCTTTTCCCTCCTTTCCCTCTGGACAGCCATCTCTGATCCCCACCCCAACCCTCATTCCCATGATCTTCAAATTATCTCATGTGCCATCTTTGGTTTTGCCTACTCTTGTTCTAAAGGACATCTGAAGTTTCTTCCTGATGAACTCTGCCCCCCCTCCCTTATTTTGGTAATAGAGCCTTGATTTTCCTTTGAGAAGTTACTCTCCCCCATTTTCAATATCTGTGGTATTGGCCATTTGCACCCCTACCCCAGCTGGCTGCAGGGGTGGGCACATTGGAGTCGTGGTGTTTGGTTCAAGGATGCACATGACCAAATCTAGGCCAATGAGAATCAGCCCTGGGATTTTTGCCTCCTCTAGTGGAGAAGAGGTGTACTCTTTCCCATGGGTATACATGGAAAGAGTTAAGCTGTTAGAAGATAGATGTAGCTGACATTTTTGTCCCTGTGTGGGAAGTACCTGCTAAAGAATAAAGCTATCAGTGAAAAAAAGCAGAGTCAAGGTATAAAAAGTCATCCTTTGAGGACCTAGATCCAGCCATGCCTGAAGCCAATACTATGCTTGGAGTTTTGGTTATGTGAGCCAATCTATAACATCTCCTTTAAGTTATTTTGAGTTTGGTTTCTACCACCTATATCCAGAGAAGACATGATTAATACATCTGTGGTCATAGGATACTAATCCACACTCTAAGAGGTGCCACCACTCAATGCTTAGCACTTAAAATTCAGGGTGACCAACACAAGAGAAATACCCACTTCTGAAGAGATAGGTGTTATACTAAGAGTTTCACATATTTCTACCTGTTGCCTCCTGGCCTCTTTTCAAATTACCCATGTCTTCATCTTTCTTCAAGCCTCCTAAAGCACCTCTTTGAGGAAGCTTCCTGCATAGCCCAGCCAAATGGCTACACTCCAGTGAAGCGTGCGGGGGGACATGGAAGGCCAGGAACCTTCGCTTTCTAGTTATGAGGCCTTGGATAAACTCCTTCACCCCCTGAGCCTCAGTATCATTGTCAGTAAAACGGGATAATACCCACCACGCAGAGGGGCCATGAGGATGGAGTGAGATATATATATAGAGAGAGTGAGAGTTAGCTCTGCACAGAACAAATATAAGTTCCCTTCTCATATAGAAAGTGCAATTTTTTACCTAACAAATTAGCAAAGATGCAAAAGACTGATACTATCAAGTATTGAGGAGGTTGTGGAGAAATGGGGACTCAAATGCCCCACTGTTGAGATGTGAATTGGTAGTCTTTCTGGAGGGCAAGACTGTATCAAACATAAAATTGGGGATGACCCCAGCATTTTTAATCATCCAACCTATAGATGCTCAAGAGAACAGTTACCTGTACAAGAATGCTCACTGAAGCATAGTTTAGAATAAAAGGCATTGGGAAATTCCCTGGCAGTCCAGCAGTTGGGGCTCTGCGCTTCCACTGCGGGGCACACAGGCTGATTCCTGGTCCCAGAACTAAGATCTCGCAAGCCACGGCATGGTGAAAGGAAGGAAGGGAGGAAGGAAGGGAGGGAGGGAGGGAGGGAGGAAGAAAGAAAGGAAGAAAGAAAGAAAGAAAGAAAGGAAGAAAGGAAGGAAGGAAGGGAGGAAAGAAAGAAGGGAGGGAGGAAGGGAGGGAGGGAGGGAGGAAGAAAGAAAGAAAGGAAGAAAGGAAGAAAGAAAGGAAGAAAGGAAGTAAGGAAAGAAGGGAGGAAGGAAGGGAGGAATGAAGGAAGGAAGGGAGGAAGGGAGGAAGGGAGGAAGGGAGAGAGGGAGGGAGGGAGGGAGGAAGAAAGAAAGGAAGAAAGGAAGAAAGAAAGAAAGGAAGGAAGGAAGGAAGGGAGGAATGAAGGAAGGAAGGGAGGAAGGGAGGAAGGGAGGAAGGGAGAGAGGGAGGGAGGGAGGGAGGAAGAAAGAAAGGAAGAAAGGAAGAAAGAAAGAAAGGAAGGAAGGAAGGAAGGGAGGAAGGAAGAAAGGAAGGAAGGAAGGGAGGAAGAGAGGAAGGGAGGGAGGGAGGGAGGAAGAAAGAAAGGACGAAAGGAAGAAAGGAAGGAAGGGAGGGAGGGAGGGAGGGAGGGAGAAGAAAGGAAGAAAGAAAGGAAGGAAGGAAGGAAGGAAGGGAGGAAGAGAGGGAGGGAGGGAGGAAGAAAGAAAGGACGAAAGGAAGAAAGGAAGGAAGGAAGGGAGGAAGGGAGGGAGGGAGGGAGGGAGGGAGAAGAAAGGAAGAAAGAAAGGAAGGAAGGAGGGAAGGAAGGAAGGAAGGAAGGGAGGAAGGGAGGGAGGCAGGGAGGAAGAAAGGAAGAAAGAAAGGAAGGAAGGAGGGAAGGAAGGAAGGAAGGAAGGGAGGAAGGGAGGGAGGGAGGAAGAAAGGAAGAAAGGAAGGAAGGAAGAAAGGAAGGAAGGGAGGGAGGAAGGGAGGGAGGGAGGAAGGGAGGGAGGCAGGGAGGAAGAAAGAAAGGAAGGAAGGAAGGAAGGGAGGGAGGAAGGGAGGGAGGCAGGGAGGAAGAAAGAAAGGAAGGAAGGAAGGAAGGGAGGGAGGAAGGGAGGGAGGGAGGAAGGGAGGGAGGCAGGGAGGAAGAAAGGAAGAAAGAAAGGAAGGAAGGAGGGAAGGAAGGAAGGGAGGAAGGGAGGGAGGCAGGGAGGAAGAAAGAAAGGAAGGAAGGAAGGAAGGGAGGGAGGGAGGAAGAAAGGAAGAAAGGAAGGAAGGAAGAAAGGAAGGAAGGGAGGGAGGAAGGAAGGAAGAAAGGAAGAGAGAAAGAAAGGAAGGAAAAAAGGAAAGAAGAAAGGAAGGAACGTAGGAAGGAAGAAAGAAAGGAAGGAAGGAAGGAAGAAAGAAAGAAAGAAAGAAAGAAAGAAAGAAAGAAAGAAAGAAAGAGGGAATAAATGAGGCATTGGAGACAGCCCAAGGCTCCTTCAAGAGGGGACAGGTAGGGGCTTCCCTGGTGGCGCAGTGGTTGAGAGTCTGCCTGCCAATGCAGGGAACACGGGTTCGAGCCCTGGTCTGGGAAGATCCCACATGCCGCGGAGCAACTAGGCCCGTGAGCCACAGCTACTGAGCCTGCGCGTCTGGAGCCTGTGCTCCGCAACAAGAGAGGCCGCGATAGTGAGAGGCCCGCGCACCGCGATGAAGAGTGGCCCCCGCTTGCCGCAACTGGAGAAAGCCCTCGCACAGATACGAAGACCCAGCACAGCCAAAAATAAAAGAAAGAATTATTAAAAAAAAAAAAAAAAGAGTAAAATACTTAAAAAAAAAAAAAAAAAAGAGGGGACAGGTACACCAAGTCATGGACCTGTGTGTGGTTGAAAATTTTACTTCTGCCACATGTGTACTTATGGGTAACTGATTTAACTTCTCCAAGACCTTAGTCTCCTCCTCTTTGAGGAAAATAAGGCGCCTGCTCCACAGGGTGTTTTAGAACAAAGAGCTTAGCACAGCACCGGGTACATAGTAGAATAATAGAAATTGCTTAATAAAAGTTGTGAGCTATTTTTATTATTATATTTGTATGAACAGACATGGAAAGATATGCATACTATACTGGCAGGTGGAAAAAAGCAAGCTGTAGAATGAAATATTTGTAAAATAATATGTGTGCAAAGATTATGCTGAACCATATTAAACTGCTATTTTAGTAGGTCAAAACAATCAAACATCAGCAATTTCATATAGTTCAACCTAATAAGTTTATTTGTACATAGAAAAAATTTAGAAGACTCAGCAAACTGTTAACAGCTATCACCCTACCACTCTTCCCCAGGGAGGGGAGGAAATTTCACCTTCTTTAACATTATTTTTGTCTTTCAATTTTTTTAACCAGTAAAACATGTTTTACTTTTCTAGTAAATTTCAACTTCTTTAAAATTATATTCTTCTGAACTAGGAGCATATATTGTTTTCATGACAAAAATTTTAAACTATAGAGCTAAAAAACAAAGGGTGTCATTAACCACTGTTATTAATGTACCCTGCTATTAAGTTGCTCTGTAATAATGTTCTTTTGCTGTTCCCTGTTGGTGTGAGCATTTCTGGGTGTTCTACATTCCTTGAGGGCAGCAAGGACTCTAATCTCAACCCTGACTCCAGAGCTCAACACAATGTCCCCCACATTGTGTTAATCAATGTTTTTGACTAACTCCTCAAGTCTAACTTAAATGCTGCAGTGGTTTCCCAAGGTTCTCAGAGTAAAATCTCAGAGTCTTTCCAGAGATTTTACTCTGTACCTTCTCTGACCTCATCCCTCTTGCTCACTTCTCTCCAGCCCCTCTGGCCCCTTTGACATTCCTCAAACACACCAGGCACACTCTTGCCTCAGGGCCTCAGCACTTGATATTTCTTCAACCTGAAACATTCTTCGCCCAGGTCACGGCATGGCTCACACCCTCTCCTCCTTCTGATCTTTACTTAGATGTCACCTTCTCAGGGAGGGCTTCTCTGACCACCTTATTTATTTATTTATTTATTTATTTATTTATTTTAAAGGATTTTCTTATTTATTTATTTATTTATTTATTTATTTATTTTTGGCTGTGTTGGGTCTTCGGTTCGTGCGAGGGCTTTCTCCAGTTGCGGCAAGCGGGGGCCACTCTTCATCGCGGTGCGGGGACCGCTCTTCATCGCGGTGCGCGGGCCTTTCTCTATCGCGGCCCCTCCCGTCACGGGGCACAGGCTCCAGACGCGCAGGCTCAGCAATTGTGGCTCACGGGCCCAGCTGCTCCGTGGCATGTGGGATCTTCCCAGACCAGGGCTCGAACCCGTGTCCCCTGCATTAGCAGGCAGATTCTCAACCACTGCGCCACCAGGGAAGCCCCTGACCACCTTATTTAAATCTGTAATCCTATCCCCCTCTACCCGCCACAGTAAGGATAGGGATATCTTCTGCTTTATTTTCCTCCATGTCATGTATCATGCACTTTTACTTATTTTGTTTATCATCTGTGTTTTCTGACTAGAACGTTAGCAACACAAGTGTGCGGTGTTTTGTCTGTTTTATTCACTGCTGTATCCCTGGATCTGGCATATAATGGATACTCAATAAATATCTACTGAATGAACCTAAGTGCTTCAAGGGGAAAAGTAGGAAAAATACAAAAGTCAGACGGACATGGACTGAATCTCTCTGAGCACATGAACCTCGCTGGGGCTCAGTTTTCACATTTCTAAAAATGGAGTTCAAGGAGATAATGTACAAATCCCCTCCCACCCCAGGATAGAACCTGCCACCCAGCAGCATACAGTTATCTGAGCTGTTCCTCTCTTTGGTTCATTGGCCCACGCTGTCCTCTAAGACCTTCCTCACCTGTACCTTTTGCCAGGGGAATCTGAGGAGCCCAGGGCAGAGAGGCTCTGACCCTGTTAGCCATCAGGTGTCAGGACAAAGAGGAATTAAAGGCTCCAGACACTGAGGGCTCAGGGCCTCCCCCCAGAGAGCTCAGCTGACCTCAGACTGCCAGGCTTCCTGTGCCTGGGTGCGGGTAAGGGCCGGGGGTGGGGAGAGTGTGACCAGAGGAGGGTCATGCTGGAAAGGAAATGGCAGGAGTGGAGGCTGGCTTGCAGAACCCACCTGCTGATTTCAATCAATCAGCCCTGGAGGCAGGGCTCTCATTATCCTCCTTTTACAGAGGAAACCAAGGCTCAGAGAGGTGGAGTGTCCTCTTGCTCAAAGTCTGACTCTAAAGCCCTACGCTAGATCTCTGCTACATTGGCTCAGGTTAAGCATCAGAATCACCTGGGGAGCTGGCTGAAACTGAAATCTGCTGGGGCCCGCCCAGACCTACTGACTCAGAGTTTCCAGGGGTGGGGTCCAGGTGTCTGTAGTTTTCACAAGCTGCCATTTGGGCTCCCCCAGAGGGGATTCTCTGTTTCCCCCACCCACCCAAGCAGTCCCTGACCTCTGGGTTGGCAGCCATTGACCTTTGAGAGGCTTCATTTATTCACTGTTTCCTCTGGAGGCATGTGGGGGTGTGGCTCTCCCCTGGGGGCTTGGGAGTTCCCTAAAAACTCCGGTGCAGCGATGCGATGGGCGCCAGGCCCATGGTCCTGTAGTTCGCAGACTTCAGGAGTAGACGCAGATACAGAGGGTTTGGGAATCTATAAAAGTACCAAGCACTAACTGCAAAAAGAATGACTAATTTCTTTCTCCTAGATGGCCTATATAGTCTTTTCTTCCTCCCTCCCTCCCTCCCCCCCCTTCCTCCCTTCCTTCCTTCCCTTCCTTTTCTTCCTTCCTTCTTCTTTCTTTCTTTCTTTCTCTCTCTTTTAGATGGCCTATAGTCTTTAAATGTATCTAGGTGCTAAGTGATTCTTTTAAAATATACAGATCCTTTTTAAGAGTCACTGAATGTATTTTTCTCAACCAGTGGGGTACTAAAGCAAAACTATCATGAGGAAGTAGCACCAGGAATTTTAAAAGGTGGGAATCTCTGGATTAGCTGTGTGCCTGCTGAGAGCAAGAAGGGGCTTGGAGGGGTTGGCTGTCAGCATCAAAGGAAAGACAGAGGCTCAGAAAAGGGAGAGGAGAGGCTGCATCAAGGATCAATTTCACCTACTTGAGGTACTTTGTTAAAATTTATTTTCGGAGGCTAGCCAGAGAGCTTGGTGATCCCCAGTTCAGCCCTCAGGCTTTACAGATGAGAAACCAGAGGTTCAGAGATGGGCAGTGACTTGCCTAAGGTCACCCTACTGGGGAGCAACATAGGCCTCAGCTTATACGGCTCTTGAGTCAAGTGCTCTGCACATCATTGAATCATCCTCCCCTTCCTCCACACTCTAGACTGAGGAGACCAACAGCAGGCAGGGGTCAGGGCAAAGCTGAAGACCCCACTCATCAGATTCCTGGACTGGAGTTGTTATTAACTTCTCCTCTCCTTCTCCGAGGAGAAGGTTGTTGTCCCTCTCCAGAGGAGACACAGCCCAAAGCTCAGAGGCTCTCGGTGGGCAAGAGACCCTCCCTGGGCCCCAGGACTTCCCTGAGTGCCAATGAGAGGCTCAGGAGCCTGGGAGACCTGACAGAGCCAAGTAGGGAAGGCCCTAGTTCACCCTCCCTGCCTTCCCCCTGCTCCTGCCGGTCAAGGGGAAGTGGTAAGCCTCCTAGGATCCTCATTGAGACACACTGCTCCAACCATGAGCCCAATCTCAGGCCCCTCACCCCAGCCCTGGCAGTCAGGGAGTGAGGAAGCCAAATTCTTAGCTGATCATCCATGAAGCCTAAAGCCAAAGCTGCTCCCAGAGGGAAGATGGTATGGCCATTAGGAAACCCATCATTCCCAAGGCTCCCCTCCCTGCAGCCCTCTGTCAGGATGGGAACTCACTCCTAAAGCTCTTTAGAGAGGGAGATTCTGAGGACCCTGCAAAAGCTCACAGTCCTGAGAAACTTTGTGTTCAACCTAAATCCGTTCTGGGCAGAAGTGCCATTCTTATTGATCTATTTTTATTTTTCTCAACCCACCTGGACAAAGGCTACTGTACTTTCTATAAGAATTCAGAGAAGAAAACTCATCTCTCCCCCAAGCCTTCTCTTCTTCAGAGAAAACAATCCTGACTCCTTGGGGGTACTTCTCAGAGGACTTGCTGTTCCTCCTCCTCCTTCTGGCCTCATCACGGCTTTGCCCAGGACAGCCGGTGGCAGCCTTTCTACCAACACATCAGGGGAGAAGTGGTGACTGTTGCAGACAGACACAGCCTGCTCTGGGCTGGTGCAGGTCTCCTGCCTCTTCCCAACTGAGGACGCCAAGGCCAGAGACAGTTTTAGCAAGGACAGGCTAACCCCACGATCTCTTCCCTTCTCACCAAGTCTTTCAGTGGAAGGAGTGTGCCCTGAGGGTCTGTCTCTCTCATCTGCTTCTTCCTCTGCCTTCTGGCCACTTCTCTATTGCTCTTTTGCCTTTCCGGCATCCCCACCCCCAGCACTATCACTACTTCCTCCCATTCCAGTATCTAGCACTATGGGCTTGAGGGAGAATTGCCTTCCTTATCTTCCTCTCCTATGACATGGGCCCTGCCATTTCTGTCCCACCTGCCGCCGGGCCTGAGGCTCCCACTGCTAGCTCAGATTCCCAGAGTGGACAAGTTTTCTGTGGAGTGGGTTGAAATCTACCATTGATCCTGTGGGACCACAGAGGCTGCTGGCAGTGGGCTCAAAGTGAGCTGCGACGTGGTACAAAGACAGCAGATGGTTCAAGTATGCAAGCTCCCCAGGCGATCTTCCTTGCAAATACTCAACCTGTGGGGGTGGGGAACAGGCATCCGCCCAGTTAGAGGCCAAGACAGAGGCTCAAACTAAGAAGGCTTACTGCCTGATTGGCCCAGGAAACAGAGAGCCACGGAGTGCTGTATCTTCCATGTATGAGAGGCTTAGAGAGCCTGGAGGTGTCATAGGGCCACAGGTAATGGAGTGGTAGAAAATGGAACCTAGGAGACAACAAACCATGGAGGTTGGGATTGTTCCTGAAAGATATTAAAGGGGCAGAGTGGGAGGTGGATGTAGGACATGGAGTTTCCACAAGGATGGATGTTGGATGATCTGCTTTTCCTCTATCGATACTGAAGATCTCACTAGATTACATAACCTGCGATAAGACAATTTAAGTAGAACGTAAGGAAGAACCTGTCTGTTGGGAGATTCTCTCAGATGATCAAAAGTGGTAGTGGACTCTCCTTCCTGGGGGAGCCAAGAATCATTTACTGGATGCTCACAAGCCTGGCTAAGGGGTCGATTATGGGATAGGACCAGTTTGGGACATCCAAGTTCATTGTGTCCAAGTTCAAAAGTAGGGGGATGGAATAGGGGTGGGGTACAATGACTAACCTGTCCCATCCGTCTCTCCCAGGTTTCCAGGCACCTCCTAGCTCGATCAATTAGAATGGAGGTTTCCTTGAGACTGCACTTCTCCTCTGTGGGGGGTGGGTGGCAGGGGAGATGCCAGGATACTATGGCCTAGCCTCATGCCAGGCACACAGCTGGCGCTCAGTAAATATTTGTAGAGTGAATGAATGAACCCCTAAGGCAGATCCCAGAGGGCTGACGCCCACCCTGCTCCTGACTCCCCGCGTTCCCTGGCTCCAATGGCCTAGGGCCTTGTTTCTTCCCCACTAACTAGGGTGAAGGCAGCACTAATGCGGGGCTACAGGAAAGAAGGAGAGAAACTTTTCGGCCCCCCAGGAATTATCTAGGACCAAGCATGAATTTCAGGGCAATCACTGATGGGGCTCCTCCCTGGGTTCAGATTCCACCCCTTCCCTACTCGAGTTCTCAAGGTCTAAGGTAAGTTTCCCAACCTGGCGTGTAGGTGTGAGGGGGGTGGTGAGCCAGGCAGCAGTATAACGGGGTCTTCAGTCCTTGCCCCTTCCCACCTCTGTCCCACCTGGGAGGCAAGGTCCAGAGGAGCAGCTCTCCTGCGAAGGATGGCTGAGCTGGCCTGGTTTGGGACTGCGAGAGGCTCTAACCCTCTCTCTCTGCTCCGAGAGGAAGTGACTGACAAGTACTAGCTAACTGTCTCTCTTCAAAGCCAGGAGGAAGCGGCAGGAAGGAGTAGGGTGTGTGCCCAAGCTTGACTCTGGGGAGACGTGTGCTCATCACATGGAGTCTGGGACGTAGCTTGGCCCGTGGCCCTCACAACCCCATGATGGCACCTCTACTCTCCCGAGAGTTGGGGGCCAGGGCTCTGGGCGATGGCCCTGCACACACCTCACTGGGGCCTCTGGACAGGGGGCAGCAGCATCCACTAGGCCATGTTGCCCCAGTTCCCCAGCACGGGCCCTCCCGCCCCTCCTGGGTCCCTGGCTAGCTGGGTGCCCCAGGAGGAGCACAGGGCTCAAGTCTAGCTTCAGGCAGCAGGGGCTGATGAGACGTGTCTGCCGGCCTCCCCTGCGCCCCGGGTGCCCCTCACCTTGAGCTGGGACTTGGAGACCTTGCCGCTCTTCTCCACGTCCAGCGCGGTGAAAGCGTACCAGACGGACTTAAGCAGCTCCTTGCGCAGGGCCATGGCTGAGGCGCCCGCCCGGCCCAGGGGCGGCTCTGACACCAAGATCCGGTTTCAGGAAATGCAAACGGCTGCAGAGACCGCAGAAGGGCCATGGTGCGGAGCAACAGCTCCACCTGCCTGCTCTCGCGGGCTCCCCACACTGGCAGGACCCAGCCTGTTGCTCTTGCAGTGCTCAGCGGCACCACTCCCTGCATGGGAACTGGGGACCAAGCCCTGGGGAGCTAGAGCCACAACTCTGATCAGCCTGGTTCCCTGGTTGTGAGGCCCTTTAGAAGCCTCCTCAGCCCCAGAGCCTCCTGGAGCCTTCTGGGCTCCCAGAGGCAGCTTGATGAGGGAAAAGCAAGCCCATCCCGACTTTGGAGTCAGATAAAAGGGGGCAGGTCCTGTACCAATTCCACACTTACCAGGTAGGAGGCTTTGGATAAATAACTTAACCTCCTTGAGCAGTTTCTCATTGGTAAAGCAGGAGAAGTACCTCATAGATTGTAAAGAGGTCTGGGAATGGATGAAAAGCACAGAGTAGGCATTGGATAAAACATTTCTTTTAGGACCATCTAACATTACTGTGGTGGTAGGGCTCCTCCCAAGTGGAAGAAAACAAAAGGCAACAATACAAACTTGGAGGAGGAACTGGGCCAGGGCACCTCTCCAGGTCAGGAGGACTTGGCACACGATCGGCTGCCTCCCCATCCCCTAGGCTTTGGTTCTAAAAGGCACCCCGAGCATTGCCCACTCTGGGGCCCCACTGGCCCTGACCTAAAGATTCTGAAGCTCATGGGGGTGAGGCTCATGGTGGGGCCCAGCTTCAGGGGTGCCTGGGAGCAGGAGGCTGGCGATTCAGGGCCCTCCACATCAGTGCTTCCGTTTCTTTAGATCCAATACCTGTGAGGGCTGGGGCATATTCCTACCACGAACAGTGGCCTTGGATGTTGAAGGAGCCTGCTCAGGCAATTGAGACACCCCTCCCTGGGGGTATGTCCCAGCTCCCCCTGCTTCCAAGGAGCTGGTGGCAAGAGTAGAAGAGCGTGCTAGGCATCCTAGGAGAGGATGTCTGCGTTGGGGGAGAGGGTGGGGCACATCCATGACAACGGAGAGAGGAAAAGAGGCACCTGCAATCCCTGCAATGTTCCCATGCAGGAGGGGTCAAACCCAAGAGTTCTTTCCATCAAGTCCCTTTCCCTGCATCCCTTCCTTCCCACCAGGGCTGGTCTGGTCCTACCATGTACTTTTCAGTGGCGTCTGACTGTGGCTTTGGAATTCCATGGCCCCAGACACCTAGGTAGGTACCCCCAGAGCTGGGTACCAAAGCTAGGACTTCAGCACCAGGCAGCAAAGGCATCAGAGACCCTGGGTACCTTGGCAAAGGCACCCCCCCCCCATGGGGCTTTGCCCACTTGGAGCAGTGGATTGTGTGCTGTGTGTGGAGGGGCTCTGATGACATAACACAAGGTAAGGTAGAGAAAACAGAGTTCCTCCAGCCCACCCATCTTGAGGCCTGAGACCCAACCGGAGCCTGGGAGCAGTGCTCACACTGGTCTTGCTTGGCTACCGGGAGCCTACTTGCTCAGCTGTGGGCAGGAAACCACCGGCAGCTCCTCAGGGCTTCTCTCATACCAGGGCTTCCTTCCCCCTGTGCCTCTGGGAGGGCAGGCCCACCAGTCGGGCACAGAGGCTGAGTGAGGTCTGTGCCCGGGATACAGGGCCAAGAGCCTGATTTGACCAGCCCTGCCACCAGGGCCCGAAGCTGAAAGGAGGGAGGAGGAGGGAGGGGCCCAGGTGGAAACTTGGAACTTTTATTAAATACTCATTCACCCGTTTGCCACCACCATCCAGAGCAGGAAAAAAAATTATCAAAATGGAATTAAAAAAAATAAAACAAATTACACCCAATCCCCAGTATGTACAAGGTTGCTCCCTGCCTCTCTGCCACAGAGAGGCTGGGGAGCAGCTGGGGGTAGGGGTGGGGCGGGGCACCTTTACTCCAGCCACAGGCCCCTGAGCAATTCTGACTACAGTGGCAGAAAGTCCCTGCTGCCAAGTGGCCAGACATCTCGGCTGGCCTCCGGGGAGGTGGTTATTGCTGAGAGGGGCAGTGCTGGGCCCAAGCTGCCCCTACTGGGCTGAAGGGCTGTCTGCCTTCTCCCCTAGTGGGCAGTGACCAGTTGGAGCAGAGGACCAGTCCCAAGAGCAGCCCCAGTTGCCACCTGAGAAGGGGAGTGGACCAAGGGCGGGAAGGGTGTTTTCTAGAGAGAGGAGAGGGTGCTCAGCTGATTTTGGGGGGAGGACACCCCAGTGCAGCCTGATCAAGCTTGTCCTCCTTAGCTCCTGAGGATGACACACTCCCCCGATTCCAGCTGCTTGGCCCTTCTCTTGGGCAGGACCCCTGTGCCCTTCAGGCCATTTTCCTGCTGCCTTCTTGCCCTAGAGACCTGTGTGGCCACCGTCCACGTGTCAGCCACAGCCTGGGCCCTTGGAGGCAAGGATGCCTGTACGGCATGGCACCTCTTCCAGCGTGGTGTGGGACCCAGCCCTCTCGGGCTCAGCAGCCGCTCTCCGAATCTGTGGTCTCCAGGGTCACAGTCCCTTGCTGCATGGCAGCAGTGGCTACGCTGATGGCCTCCTCTAAGGTCTGCTGCTCCTCCAGCTGTGGAGAAGGGGGAGGAGAAGGAAGGAGAGAGTGAGACCCTTCCTCCTAGATTCCAGTGGTAGTATATGAGGCCTACTTATTTGAATCTCCACCCACCCAGTGCCAAACACCTGAGAACTTAGTAGGGCCCCAAGAAACAGGAAGTTCACTGATAGAATCCTATTAGGCTAGACATGGTGAGGAGCCATGGAATGGTCCAGGGTCAGACAGAGCAGTTTGCTCATAGAAGGGGAACGACTGATTGGAGTAATCATCTACTTCAGCCTCCTTATTTTCCAGATGACGAAACAGGGACACGAAGAAATGAAGGGTTTAGACCACCAGGGAGACTGCCATCGAAGTTATCCTGAAGGTCAGAAGGGACTCCCTACCCTGACTCAGTCAAGAAAGAGCCTGAGACAGGTGTGTGGATACAGGCAGAAAGGGGTTTGTCCTCTGAAATGGGCTCTTTTTGAGCCAAATGCTGTCCTCTTCAAGACCTCCATCTAGTTCCCCTTCCCTTCTAGTTCCTTTCTCTGGCCACAGTATCCTACCAGACCTCTACTCACCTGCACTGCAATATGAGTTCCATTGGCTGTGGCTAACAGCGCCACCTGTTGATGATGAAGGGATGCTACACTTGAGTCCTCAGCCACCACAGTCCCAGAGGTAATGATTGTGACCTGAAATATAGAAGAATGAGGTTTTCCAACACACCTACATTACTCTCCCAACCCCCAACCCAAAAAATCTCTCCAAGCAAGGTGGCTGGGAACAACCCAGAAGGAAATGAATAAAACCATTATGAGTCAGATTAATTAATTAGCTTGGGGCTCAGAGCTAAGTGGGGTTGTATTTTACTTTAATTTACAGCCAACTTAATTTAGGAATTTTGAATCACAGAAGGACAGAGCTGTAAAAGGTCCCAGAGATAATTTAATCCCCTCATTTGAAGATGGACTAAAGTTCATGGAAAAGTAACTTGCTTATGGCAGCAAAGCAAATTTGGGGTAGACTGAGATTTAGAAACTGTCTCTTGACTCTCAGTGCAATGCTTTTCAACAAGAGTTGCTGACGACCCAGAGAAGATGTAGGGAAGACCCTTTATGTGTAGGAATCTTGGTCCTCGTATGAAGGCTTGACTAATTAAGCCTGAACTTTAGGGCTCATCCCACAGAAAGGAAGGACAAGAGAACAAGAAACCCCAAGCAAACCGCCTGGTCATACGGGCTGCGTCTGGGTGCCATCGGCGCTGACCATGGTGACTGTGTGTGTGCCAGATGTGGCAAGGTCATCATCATGACTAGGGATGGTGAGGGTGGTACTGCCGTGCTGGGTCACCATACTGATGGCACTCCCCAGTGCCTGCAGGTCTTCTGGTGACAGGCTGACCTGCCAACAGCAAGGAAGAAGATGAGCTGGGAGTGGAGGGGAGGGCTGTCTGAAAGCCCCTAGGCAGATGAATCTGCTCTCCCAGAGCAGGTTCGCTTATTGGTAAGCTAGATTAGCTTCTTGTCACAGGGTGGAGGGAGTCAGGACAGGCAAGTAAAACAGGCCCTAGGTTGCAAAGAGAGGCTACATTGGAAGAATTCTGCTGACCACTTCTATTCATCACCACTTTGCCTCAGGGCTCTGTTCCATGTAATTCAGGGTCTCCACCTAATTTCATCCTCATATCAACCCCAAAAGTCGTAAGTGCACTTGACAGTGAGGGTGCTGACAAAGGTCAGGTTATACTGCTGGCTAGAAACGCCAAGTTTCCAGATCCCACACCATGCTCTGGCCCGTATACCGACATGTCTCTCCTGAGAAGGACATCCAAGTGTTTCACTCAGATGAACAGGACCTGTCAGCCTCCAAGTAAAGAGGGAAGCTACTAACTGTGCTCCAGAAGTCACAGAGACTGAGCTGGAAGCATGAGGAAGAGGTGGGGGCCTGCGTTACAAGATTTGGTACCCTCGGCCTCAGCTTTCTGAGATCCATAAGGCTAAAAAAGAGAAACTGGGTGGACGTAGGGCTGTTAGAACTTGGAGCTCCCCAGAGAGAGTGGGAGAGGCTACCAGCCAGAGTGGCCCACCCCACCTCTACCCCCAGGGTCTGTACCTGCTGGGCACCATCCTGAGTGATCAGAGCCACCTGGGGGGCCCCATCTTCCTCGGTCACCATAGCCACTTGGGCAGGGATGTCATCACCCTCTTCTTTCACCTCCGACAGGTAAGCAATGCGGGGTCGTTTGGGTAGCGGGTTCTCCTCGGCTGCAGAGGCGGCTGGGAGAGGAGAGCCCAGGCTGACACCTGCCACCAGGTGGTCACGGGGAGGCCCAGCCGGTCCCCACTCTCACCTCCTGCCCACGCCCCTCACCCTCGAGCTGCTGTTGCTCATAAAGGGCCTGCTCGCTCTCCTCCGTGGCCTCCAGCTCGCCGTGGGCACTGCGCTTGTGCATGGCCAGGGTAGAGGTCTGCCGGTAGGTCTTGCCGCAGGTGCTGCAGGTGTAGGGCTTGCAGTGTGTGTGCACCACATGGTGCTTATACAGGCTTGAGTACTCGGTGAAGCGCTTCCCGCAGCCTGGCACCGTGCAAACGTATGGCTTCTCCCCTGGGGACACTGGGCTGTGAGGGGGGTGGGACCTGGGGCTGGCAAAGGGGAAACTAAGGGGATAGGAGTGGGGGACACGGTTGGTGAAGGGAGAGCCAGAGGGAGGAAGAGGGACTGAGATCTGGGACTCTGAATGGACAGAGTTGGGGAAGGTGACCAGTGGAAGGCAGAGGGAACGTGAGCGTGGGACCACTGAGCCCAGAGACAAGGTGGAGAGAAAATGGCAGGGGCAAGGCCGAGGCTAGTGAAGGGGCTGGTGGGGGGCGCTGGGGGCTTGTGAACAGAAGAGGCAGGAGATAGAGAGGGGTGACTGATACGTCAGGTACGATGGGAGAGTGAGGGGACACATGCGTCTGAGAGATGACACAGAAGGCTGGACAGGGACGTAACACTGGGGAGGGTGAGGATACACGGGAGTCACATGGACAGTGGATGAGGTGAGGAGCTGAAGATGACATTTCCCTCTGCTTTTTCCCCATCACACCTGACCCTGGCCTTTTTCTGGGAGCTCAGCTGGAGTGGGAGAATTTCGGGTGGGTATAGAGAGGCAGCAGGGAGCTGAGAGGGCCAGCAATGCCCATCAGATTGGACCTAACTGCTGAAGGAGGAACCGCTCACTGCAAGTGAAAGAGTGGTTCTGGGGATATGGCCGAAACCACCGAAACCCCTTGCCCTGCCCACGGACCAGCCTGGAATGACGTTCTGGGCTGCGTGTCGAGAACATGTTTAGGTCAGAAGCCTATGGTAGAGGGGGCTGGGGCCTCAGGGGTGGTCCTTGCATGCCAGCTGGCCCACCTGTGTGGATGCGCACGTGATTCTTGTAGTTGGTGGCACTGGTGAAGCCACGGCCACAGTGGGGCTCGGGGCAGGTGTAGGGCCGCTCGCCCGTGTGGGTGCGCACATGTACCTTGCGGATGTTAGACGTGGTGAAGGAGCGGCCACAGCCCTCAAAGGGACACCGGAAGGGGCGTTCACCTGTGGAGATGGGCTGTGTGAGGGCGGCTCTGGAAGGGGTCCTGCGGAGCAGGGAGCAGGGCGAGCCCTGGGCTCAGAGCCGGGTCTGAACGGGGCAGGGCGGGCAGGGCCCGGCCTACCGGTGTGGGTCCGGACGTGCTTCTGCAGGTCTCCGGAGGTCTTGAAGGCCTTGCTGCACAGCTCCTCTGGGCACTTGTATGGCTTCTCACCAGTGTGGGTGCGCACGTGGCTCTTCAGCCCATATCCTGTCCACGTGTGAGACGGAGGGAAGGAGGGGTGAGAAGAGCATTGGGTGGGGCCTCATCCTCCACCATCTCTTCTTCCTAATTCAGAGGCTCTCCATCTTCAGGTCTGCTCTGCGAGGCTCCGGACCTCCTCTGGCACAAGAAGCCTGTGTCTGCCTCTATCCCACCCCTGCCTGGGCAGGTAAGAGGGGCTGGAGAAGCCCACTCTGCTCTCCTTCCCTCTCCAGGGGCAGCTGGTGCCAATCCAGAACCAGTGTAAGAGGGAACCTAGAGAACCTATGCCTAAAGGGCCTCCATTCAGAGGGAAAACGAAGCCTAGAGGGATGCAACCGACCACCCAGCACCCCCAGCTGGTGGGTGTCAGGGCTGACGCAGAGGCAGGTCCCTCTGCCAACCCCCAGCTCCTGCTGCCTCTTGCCTCTGTAACAGGGTTTCCTCCAGAGACGGCGCCCTGCGTCAGAGCACTCCGACAGCAGTCTCTCCAGGAAGGCAGCCTGGTGCTTGGCTTCCTTGAGGGAGTTGCCAGAGCTAATCTAGAACCCTCTCCCCTCAACTGGAAGCAGTCCACCTTGGTTCCCATCCAGGTAGGTTACCTGTGGCAAAGGCCTTTCCACAGCTGGGGAAATCACACCTGTACGGACGGTCACCTGTATGAGCTCTCTCATGCACCTGTGAGGACAAGCAATCATGTAATTCAGAGGGACAAGGGTATGAATGGGCAGTTTAGTTCTCGTTAGGGCCCGGAGTATCAGCATTGGCCACCTCCTTTATTTTGCTTCCTCTTCAGCTGAGATGCCCCCTCCAGAGAGCCTTCCCTGATTCTCTTCCCTCCTGCATTCTTCATGTGTGTCAAAGCCCTCTGTGCTGACTTTTCTGTACACTCATCTCTTCCTTCCAGGAGGCAATGAGCAACTCGAGGTCAGGGACCAGTTCCAGTCAAAGCGGGAAGGCAGAATTACAGCCTGCTGGGAAGATGGCAAGGCTAAAAGCTCTCTGCAGCAACCTTACCTTTAAGTGATGAGCGGTGGTATAGAGACGCCCACAGCCCTTGTAGCCGCAGCGGAATGCTCTGTCCCCAACCTGCTGTCCTTTGCCATTATGGGGAGCCTGGCTGTCATGCAGAACCTGAGGAAAAAAATCTTGGGGTCCCTATATGTATTCTCCTCAATGAAAGAAGGGAAGAGGTAGGACACAGGACCCAGCTGGCCCCTTAAGACCCAATAAGTAGGGTTAAACCTACCAAGGGGGAGAAGTGCAACCTGGGTGACAGATCCAGACAGACGGAACAGACACCGGGGCATGCTGCAGAAGAAATGGGGCTGGCATGTGAAGTCACCACCCAGCTCTGATGCACAGAGGAATGAGTAAATGTCATAGGGGCTGTGACAGCTTTGGGAGAAAGGGTATCTCCTAGACGGCTAGGTAAGGTGAGGGAGGAGTGGTCTGAACAGCCACACTTGAGCTGGGTGGTGACTCCACATGCCAGCTGCCCCTTCTTTTGACCACCAACCTAGGAGGCGCAACTCTGGACATGTTTATCCTCTGATGGGAGGAGATCCTTCCCTCCCTGGGGGAAACCTGTGTTTGGAAGGGGCATTAACATGTGGCTTGCTGTGGGGATGAGCTCACCTGTGTTCACCAGAAGTGAGGTGGTCACAATCAACAAACCGCAGAAGTGCCAAGGGCAGGGGCCCGAAAGTCCCACCAGAAGCCTCAGCTCTAACCACGGCACCCGGCTAACTAACAAGTCGTTCCCTTCCCCTTCTCCTGCGAACACCCTTTTCACACCAGCCTCTGGCTTCGTGGAGCCCTTACTGTTCTTCTGCTTTCCCGGGCAGAGTCCTGCTGGGACTGTCCCTTAGTCTTTGTTTCTGGGACACTATGGCCTTCCAAGGAGCTCCTGAAACAGAACTCCGGAAGTCGTGGTGAGCAGGACACAAAAGAGGGAGACCAAATCCATGGCAAGGTCTGTCTAGTCAGCTCCAGGTCAAGGGGTCAAGCAGCTGACAAAGTTTCATGGATACTTAAGCAGCTGGTGGGTGGCAGGAGAGGGTCACAGGTGGCCAGGCCTGCTCGGCAGGCTAACCCACTCAGGCGTTCAGATTTCATTCCCATGTCCCACTGGCTCTTGAGGTAATCAAGGGAATCAAGGAACTTCAGGGCTGGAAGCGACCTCTGAGATCATCTGGCCCCATCTCATCGTATGAGACAGGAACAAGCTGAGGCCTAGGAGGGGAGTGACTTACCCAAGGTCAGACTAGGTAGAGGCAGAGCCAGCACAGATCTCAGGGCTCACAATTTAAAGCTCAGTTGTCTTTCCAACGTCAGTAAGCCTCAAATTAGGCTTCTAAAATACACCTGAAGGAACTGGAGTGGGAGTGGGCATAGCCCAGAGGGGCCTACTGCAAAGTTTTGTGCTTCAATTTGAAAAGACACGAGGATTTCCTCTTCTCTTTTATGATACAGACACATTAGTTTTATTATAAAAATAACTTCCCCCAGTCTTTGGGTAAAACGGGTGTTCCCAGAAGCCCTGCCACATCTACCCTGAGGCACTGCTGTTCATGGGGAGAGGGAGCACCCTGGTTTGGAAAGCTCACAGATCTCTGTACTGGTTCCCCCTACGGCAGGACCACAGCCCCAGCAGAGAGAGCTTAGACTGACTGATGTTTGGAAAGCCAAGATCCATTTCTTTGCAGCTGAGCTACTGTGCAAGCCTTGTGTTCCAAGAATCCCAGCTGCTCTGTTACATCTGCTCTTGTCACTGCCTACTGAGGTTATTTTCCCAAATGACTTAATGAGTCGCAGAGAAGAAATAAATACAAGAACATCTGACCTCGGTGGACTGGAAAACTAATAAAATTCACTGGCAAGGCAAGAGCTTTCTCAGACAGTACAGCCAAAGTGAAGCTGGGCCTAAATTCCCACCGTACGGATATCGCTGTTTCCTACAGCTGCCTTCCCTCTGCACAGACAGTATAAACAAGCGTGAGTGTACACAGCTGTCGGTGGCCCTGGCCAGGCTGTGATGCTTATCCGAGACGATGACGTGTGAGAGATAAGTCGGGGGAGCCAGTGTGGAGGGGCAAAGGGAGTAGCCCCGGCCATGTCCAGGCACAGGACCGCCCTTGTCCTCTACAAAGGTGGCAGATTTGGCAGGGCCAAGAGAGCTCACCTTGCTGGCGTACTGCTCCAGGGCCACCACTGTGTCCGTGCTGAAGCCCTCATCATCCTCTGTGGCCAGGTCCTCCAAGCCCACCTCTGTCTGCACGGCCAGGATGGTGCTGTCGGATGGCACAGCCACGGGGTGGTGAATGTAAGCAGTGGAGCCATCTTCCAGCTGGACGGCTTCCAGGGCACTGGGGTCATAGCCCTCTGCAGGGAACATGCGGTTAGCCCAGACGCTGCACAAGGGCAAAAGACGCGGCTGGGACCTGGGCTTTAGGTAACGAGAGGTACATATACCAAGGAGGGTTTTAACCTCGGGTTTCTCCTGGTCCCTCACTTTGGCGATTCACTTGGGCTGGCCTTCCTTCTGGGGCAGCCTCTCCTAAGCATGAGGTCTCCTATGGAGTACCGACTGGGAACTCACAAGCTCCGTGAGGACCTGAGGGGACCATCATCTTGGCCTAGATGACCACAAGAACCTCCTAACTGGTGGCCCCTCACCCCCTAGTTCCCTCCAGGCAGCAGAGCATCCAGAGGGATCTCTGCAGGACACAAATGCGATCACGTTACCTGAGGCTCTAAACAGTTCAACCATATTCCATTTGTCTCAGGATAAAGACCAAAACCCTTATCCGGAAGCCCCACTGCTCCGGCCCCCGCCCTCTCTATTGAGCTTCATCTCACCCACTCTGCCCTCACCCCCAGTACTCGAGCTCCTAGTAGTTCCTTGAACGTGCCGTTCTTTCTCCCCACCCACCCCCGTTTCCGGACCACACATGCTGTTCCTTTTGTCTGGGGTACTGAACCCTCCCTGCCACTGCTCTTCCCCAGCTAAGCCCACTTCACCCTCCAGCACTCAGCTCAAGTGTCACTTCCCCAGAGAAGTCCTCCATGAGCCTGAACTCCATTTGCAATGATCAGTTCATCATGATGGTTCATTTCAGGCCTATTTCCCCCACTAGATTCTAGGAGAGCAGGGGCTATGTCTGACTCTGTTCTCTCTTGTATACTCCACACCTAGTACCATGCCTGGCACGCAATAATTGCTCAAGAAACTACTTGTAGAAGTAATAAACCATTATTCTTCGATACCTTAAAAGCTTAATTCTTAAAAAAATGATAGTTAATTTTTTAGTCCTGGTCTTCGATGACATCATTGGGTCCTATTTAAAGGCCTAAGAATTTGTGGCTGTGCTGGAGCCAAAGCCGCCATCAAGGCCCAGGCTACAGACCCCCATGCTCAGCCTCCCGGGGGCAGAAACAGCTGTTCCTGTGGTCCACGCCAGGGAAGGCAGGCGAGCCTGCTGAATCAGGTGAGCTTGGAGACCACAGCTCCATGTCTCTGCCCCAGCTCCCAGGGTGCACAACTCCAACCGCCAACCTCTGCCAGTTCTGCTTCCCTTCCTTCTTGCCAGTCGTGATAACTGTGACCCCACCTTTGGGTGTGCGGTGTATGTAGGCCATGCTGCCATCTTCCAGCTGCACGGGCTGTCCATCCTCAAAGGAAAGAGGTTCTGTAACGAGAGCAATGCCTGCCTTTCTCTGGAGCTCGGTGTCACAGAGGGGAGTCCTTCAGTGGGGGCTGCCTGGCCTGCCTCATGAGGCAGGGGTGTCTCAGGATGCCCTCACCTTTCTGCACTGTCACTTGGTGAATGTATGCAGTGGTCCCGTCCTCGAGCTGGATCACTTGCCCTTCAAGAAGCTTCTCTCCTGTGGAGGTGGAAATAGAGAGAAGCGGGCCAGGCCCAGAAGAGGGCTGAGGGACACATGCCTGTTTTAGCAGAGGCCTGTTGGAGGCACAGATCGTGTGTCTAAGCACAGGTGACATTCTCCATGTTACCTCATTCCCTCCCTCCCTCCCAGGCCTGTGCCTCAGAGGCACTGGCGGTAGAGACATCCTGCCATGAGGAACCCTATAGCTCCCAGCAGATTCCCTTCCTGTCACTCACAGGAGGAGCAACTTCCTTTATTATTCTACCCACACCTGGCAAAGTGGGGACTTCCAACCTGGCAGTAAGCTGCTGAGACTGAGCTAAATGGCAAACAAAGGATGCCCTGAAATGTGGAAAGGCCCCAGTGGGTCAAAGTTCAGATCTGACTCAAACTAACTAAATTAAAATACATTCCCTTGTCTCCCACTGTGGCAGTATGCCAAGCCCTAGACCCTCTGATAAGGCAATATAGCTTAGAGGTTAAAAGCAGTGGGCTCTGGGGCTTCCCTGGTGGCGCAGTGGTTGAGAGTCTGTCTGCCAATGCAGGGGACACGGGTTCGAGCCCTGGTCTGGGAAGATCCCACATGCCGCGGAGCAACTAGGCCCGTGAGCCACAACTA
Organism: Balaenoptera acutorostrata; assembly: GCF_949987535.1. Classification (NCBI taxonomy): domain Eukaryota; kingdom Metazoa; phylum Chordata; class Mammalia; order Artiodactyla; family Balaenopteridae; genus Balaenoptera; species Balaenoptera acutorostrata. Next base: position 68,006,897 of record NC_080073.1, on the reverse strand, counting down.
CTGAGCCTGCGCGTCTGGAGCCTGTGCTCCGCAACAAGAGAGGCAGCGATAGTGAGAGGCCTGCACATCGCGATGAAGAGTGGCCCCCGCTTGCCGCAACTAGAGAAAGCCCTCACACAGAAACGAGGACCCAACACAGCCAAAAAAAATAAAATAAATAAAAAAAAAAAAGCAGTGGGCTCTGGAACCAGTCCAGACCTCCTGGGTTTGAATTTCAGCTCTACCTCTTACTAGCTGTGTGATCTTGGACACCTTATTTAACCTCTCTGTGCCTCAGTTTCCTCTTCTAAGAGCAAAAGGCTCTTAGGTTTAGAATTAGAATTAGGCCTCTCCTTATGTCCAGTGAGTTGATAGGGAGAAGGGGTAAAGGAAGTGAGAAAGGGAAGAAGGAAAGGGAGACTGAAGACTTAATGACAAGTGCTTTCTTTGTTCCTTTCTTTACAAGTTTCAGGTTTAGGAATTTGAGCTCCTATGATGTGGGAGAAGGACCAGACAGCTACTTCTGGCTCACCTCTGCTGATGTCTCCCACTCAGAAGAATTCCCAAACTTGTCCCCAGACTGAGTTTTCTTGGGTCGGTAACTAACAGTTCAACAACCCAGCCAGAGGCAGGGAAGGTGGAGACAAAGATAAGAAGTAGGAGTGAAAGGCAGTTGAGACAAGGGGAGAGCGACTCCCCCTCTTCCCTCCCGCCCAGCAAGCAGTAAGCTACCCTGCCTTTTAACACTTTAGCTGTCCTGGCAAGGGCACCAGTACATGGGGTTCTGAAAGTATCATCAGAGCTTCTGCTAGCGGAGTGGGTACTGCTTCAAGGCAGGAAACAAGAGGTTGAGAAGAGTTATTTGGGAGAAAATTTCAACCTTGAATTTCCTTTAACAAGCAGAGATGACAATGGGGAGAGGAGAGGCAGGGGGGAGAAGAGCTGACCGTCAGGGCCCTCATACCCCACTACAGAGGTGACCGCATGTTCCAGTTTGCCTGGAACGGTGCCAGCACCGTTATTCATAGCACGCTCTTCCACTCTCCAAAGTGTCGGCTTTGAATAACAGGTTTCACACTTACCCTAATTATAGGTAAGTGTCATAAAATTTTAGGGCTTTCGGCTGGCTAAGCTGGGCCCAGGCAGAGCTGCCTGCTGACAGACATGAAAGTGCCCTGGTCAAGGGCATCAGAGGAGCTCACCAGCAAGAGAGCTGCCTTTCAGGACAGTGAGGTTCTGGTTCCTGAGGGCCAACTCTGCTCTCAGTAGTGTGAAATCTGTTGTGTGTGAGTGTGTGTGTGCACTCGTGTAAGCACACACTACAGCACCATGGAGGAGGCAGAGAACAGAGCCAGGAAGAGTGACAAGAGGAAGATATAAACGGAGAGGTTGGGGAGGCAAAGAGATCCAGACATAAGAAGACAAGATGTAAGAAAAGAGTGTGGCTTCCTCAGGCCAAGTGTTGCCACTTGTTTTTTATTCATTCAGTCAACCATTAATTCATAACAGAAGACTGAGGCATGGGAAATACCTGGGTCCACAGAGTAAACACAGCCCCATCTATAGTTCCTAAGTTCTTCCATCCCACTGAGACTGCTGCAAAGGGGCAAGACCTGTGATGGGAAGTCTGCAAACAGAGGGTTGCAGGCTTCACAAGTATTCTAGAGAAGTTCCATTACCACGAAAATGAAGTCAGCCAGACCCATACATCATCATATGGAAAGAGCTTATTGATGAGTTTAAGGGGCCTCTTTGTCGTCGTCAGAAAGCAGATGATTTAAAATGAAATCAACAAACAATTTATCTGTAAGCTTGGGACCTGAAATACATTTTGACAATGTGTTGAAATGGAGGAGGGCAATGTTACAATGACAGTGCAGTCACGTGGATGGCGGTGCTCACAGAGTCCAGAAATGACAAAATAAAGAGTAGGAATGAGGCGGTGTTTGGCCAGTGCTGTCCAAGAAAGACACGCATGCCATCTGGCAAGCCTGAGAATGCTGGCGAGAAAGACAGAGGCTGTCAGGATGGTGAGTGTCCCTGGCCAGAAGGCCCTGCCCTTCAACAACGCTCTGTTCTGACTCCACGCCCTCCTTGAGAATCTGAATTTCAGGTAAATCTGAATTTCAGATAAACAATGAAGTTTTTTTTAGTACTTGGTGTTATTATGTTACTGTTTTTAATATTTAATCCCATGTTTATACATGTCTTCCTCATGCAGTATGTGGAACATACTTATACTACAAAATTATTCGTTGTTTATCTGTAATTAAAATTTAACTAGGGCTTCCCTGGTGGCACAGTGGTTAAGAATCCGCCTGCCAATGCAAGGAACATGGGTTCGAGCCCTAGTCCGGGAAGATCCCACATGCCACGGAGCAACTAAGCCCGTGCACCACAACTACTGAGCCTGCGCTCTAGAGCCCGTGCTCCACAACCAGAGAAGCCACTGCAATGAGAAGCCTGCGCACCGCGACGAAGAGTAGCCCCCGCTCGCCACAACCAGAGAAAGCCCGCGCACAGCAACGAAGACCCAACGCAACCAAAAATAAAAATAAATAAATAAATAAAATAAAATAAAAAAATTTAACTGTGTGCCCTGCATTTTTATTTCTGGTCACCCTAGTGGGGTCTAAGGCATGAGATCTATGCTTGGGTGCCCCCTCTGAACCTAGAAGAGTATCTTGTACATGGTAGGTGCTCAGAAGATAGTTTGACTGCTTAAACTTGCTTAAATTAAAATGAACTGCTTCTAGAAAGCACTGAGAAACTGGAAAAGCAGGAAGTCACAACCAGCACTGTGTTCATCCATTCCAGAAATATTTATGAACTACTCACCACATGTAAGGAAGTCTGCCTTTCGGAGGTCTTGGCTCCTATAGCTAGGCTAGTCTGATTTTCTAGCCTGCCTACATGGCATTTCATTTTAAGGAGTTCCCTTTCCATCAATCACCTTGAGAGATTCTCATGCAGAGCAGGCTGTGGCAAGCAGGCTGGAAGGCAGGCTGGTCGTGAGACTCTGGGACGGGGACAGGGCGGGATTCTGAGGTCCCCGGAAATACCTTTGATAGCTTGCTGTACGTAGGCCGTCGTCCCGTCACTGAGGGTCACCGTCTGCAGCCCCAAGCTCTCCATGGCAAACTCCTGCTCGTACACTCAGACATGAAGTTGTCTTCTTCCCAGCACTGAGAGCCACAGCTGAGGTCAGAGATTTCCTTTGGCGTCACAAATCTGAGAAAACGGACAGTGTCATATTATAAGCTGTACGGCTTCCTCCTGCCGTAAGGACACACAGGGACAATGAAGGAGGCCAGCCAAGAAAAAAAAGAGGCGAATTCTTCAAAGTACAGAACTATGTTGGTTTTTATTAAGAGAGTTCAAAATATACACACTTAAGAATTCTAAAGGTTGAGCATGCAAGAGAAGCATGCCAGCCAAATTGATTGTAAAGTAAGATTTCATTAATCAAAACCCACTTTTAAACTCGCTCCCCTTAGAAGGGAGCCCCACTGAAGGCAGGCGGCCAACCCCACTGCTGCTGGTTCTCTGTGACCATTCTGACATCTCTCCTGTGCTCAGATCTATCCATTCACCAGCCTTGTAAATATCACACAGGCATCACAAACAGCACAAGTCCCCAACAGAACTCACAATGGTCCCCACCCCAAGAACTGTTCCACTCCCAGTATCCCCTATCCCAGGGATGGCATGTCCAGCCACCCAGAATCAGTGGGGGTCATTCTTTTTTTTTTTTTTTTTTTTTGGCCACATGGCTTGAGGGATCTTAGTTCCTGGACCAGGGATTGAACCCGGGCCCTAAGACTGAAAGCACGGAGTCCTAACCACTGGACCGCCAGGGAATTCCCAGTGGGTTCATTCTTGATTCTTCCTTTTTCCTCAGAAGTCTAGGTACACCACCATCTTACATCATACACAAAAATTAACTCAAAATGGATTAAAGAATTTAATGTAAGACCTGAACCCATAAAACTCCTAGAAGAAAACATGGGTGGTAAGCTCCGTGACATCAGTCCTGGCAATGATTTTTTCGGATTTGTCACCAAAGCAAACAAAGGCAAAAATAAACAAATGGGACTAAAAAACTAAAAAGCTTCTGCACAGCAAAGGAAACAATCAACAAAATGAAAAGGCAACCTATTAAATGGGAGAAAATATTTGCAAATCATGTATCTGATAAGGGGTTAACATGCAAAACATTCAAAGAACTCATATAACTCAACAGCAAAAAGCCAAACCATCCAACTGAAAAACAGGCAGATGATCTGAAAAGACATCTTTCCGAAGAAGATATATAGATGGCCAAAAGGTACATGAAAAGATGTTCAACATCCCTAATCACCAGTGAAATGCAAATCAAAACTACAATGAGATATGACCTCACACCTCTCAGAATGTCTATTACCAAAAAGACAAGAAAAAACAAGTGTTGGTAAGGATGTGGAGAAAAGGGAACCCTTGTGTGCTATTGGTGGGAATGTAAATTGACATAGCCACTATGGAAAACTGTATGGAGGGTCCTCAAAAAATTAAAAATTTGATCCAGGAATTCCATTTCTGCATATTTATCCAAAGAAAACAAAAACCTTAACTTGAAAAGATATATGCACCTCCATGTTCACTGCAGCATTATTTACAATAGCCAAGACATGGAAACAACCTGAGTGTCCACTGACAGGTGAATGGATAAGGAAGTTGTCATGCACACGCACGCACGCACGCACACACACACACACACACACACACACAGAATGGAATATTATTCAGCCACAAAAAAGAATGGAATCCTGCCATTTCGACAACATGGATGCACCTTGAGGAAGGACATTATGCTAAGTGAAATAAGTCAGGCAGAGAAAAAACAAACACTATGATCTCACTTATATGTGGAGTCTTAAAAAAGAAAATCTAATGGATTCATAGATACAGAGAACAGATTGGTAATTGCCAGAGGCAGGGGTTGGGGGTAGGTAAAATGAGTAAAGGGAGTGAAAAGGTACAAACTTCCAGTTATAAAATAAGTCCTGGGGGATGTAATGTATGGCATGATGACTACAGTTAATAATACTGTAATGTACATTTGAAAGTTGCTAAGAGAACAAATCTTAAAGTTTTGTATCACAAGAAAAAAAATTCTGTAAATGTGTATGGTGCTGGATGTTAATTAGACTTACTGTGGCGATCATTTCACAATATATACAGATATCGAATCATTATGATATACACCTGAAATGAATGTAATGTTGTATGTCAATTATACCTTAATTTAAAAAATTAAAAGATAGACAAAAAAGTCTAGGTACCTAATTTCAGATGAGTATCACCTTGTACCTCTTGACTAATGTAAGAGCCTCCTAACATATGTCCTCAATAAATTGTTGCCCGTTTCCTATTCATTTTGTAATACTGTGTCAGATCTAAATCTACCACTTCCTTGATTAAAACTCTTCAGTGGCTTCCTACCACCCTAAGAATTCATTCTCCTTGCAGGCAAGGCTGGTCCCCTTATAAGTCCCTGCAGCCCTGGCTACTACCTCTTCCTGGCACTCACAATCCTGGAGTCACCTACTTCAGTACTTATCACTACCTCTTTAACACATGTTGCCTACACAAGACTTTGGGCTCCAGCCTGGTTCCTGGTTCACTGTGGGCTCTCCACAATTCCTTGTTCAGTGACCTACCAGGTCCTTGTGCCAGGAGGGAAGCGCTGGAGTGTCCTACTGGCAGCACTTGCTCTGCGTCTGCCATAGTACAGAGCGTACTAGAGCCTCTGCTCTAGGCTCAGGGATTAAGATACTCTTTGCCACCCATCCATAGAATTCTCCTGGACCTGAGGTCTGGACTTCCTGCTTGATTCTCACTACCTGCCAGCTGATCTTCTCAATCAGTGCTGCCCAAACTGTTTTCACATCAGGGCACCCAGAGAGAAGGATATTTGCGTGTCACACTTTGGATGCTGCTGCTTGAAGCCAGGAGCAACCAGCTGGGGCTTTGGCAGCCCGAAGGGCTGAGTGTATCAGTATTTTGACATAACTATAGCCCAGTTGTGACACACTGGTTGGGATACTCTACCCTAGACTTGGCATCTCCACTAGAATTATTCATTCATTCTGTCCATAAACATTTACTGAATGGGCTAAGCTCTGGGGATAGCACTACTACTACCACTAATAGTGAATATTGCTGGAGAGCTAACCATGTACTAGGCATTTACATATAGTAACTCGTTTAATCCCCAAAATGGTCCTTTAATTAAATACTATTATTATCCTCATTTTACAGTTGAGGGAGTTGAAGCCCAAGCCATTAACTTGTTCAAGGTTGCACAGCTAATAAATGGAAGAAGAGGATTTGAATCCAGGCCATCTGGCACCAGAGTGGGCTCTTAAGTAATCTACTCTGCTGCCTAATACAGAGGTTTTAAGCTGGAGTTTATGAACCCTGAAGCCACCTGGTAATACTTTTTTGGTGTGTGAGCTTGTACATTTTTCTGAAGAGGGGAGAGTCCATGACTGTCATCTGAGTCTTACAAGGATTAAAGGAGGTAAAGAACCACTGGCCTAGGAATTCCCACATCTGACTCCTCTTCTTTGGTCTACTAGGATCCTGGCAGTGACCCCAATGTTGCCCAGAGTCCTGATAACCCCCACATGGTCCCTATTTCATGAAAGCTCTGGTCCTGGCCTGTTTTCATCTGCTCCAGGACCTTCAACTTTCATTCTCTTGATCAGGGAGAGAAGTTCTTTTGGTAACCTGTTTTCATATAAACAGCATTGTCAGAAATAAGAATACACCTGAGAGACCTAGGTCGGAAAACAAAGCAGGCTGTAGGTTGAAAAGGGACTACAAAACGGCCTCAGATCTTTATGGCTGGGCCCTGTGACTGCTGAAGCAATGGTTGGTTTGATTTAGCTCATCTGTATTCTGTTGAGACTTTCTGAGGAAAATCTGTGCCATGGTTAAAAACACAGGCTCTGGTGTCAGCCTTGGTTCTAATCCAGACTTTACCTCTTTGACGCTGTGTACCCTTGGAAAGTAACTGAACCTCTCTGAAACTTAGATGCTACTTCTAAAAAATGAGGATAATAGTGGCGCCTTCTTCAAACGTTGCTGTAAGGATAAAATGAGGTCACGTACGTCAGCATTTAGCACAGTGATGGCACACAGGAAGTACTCGAGAAATTCTGGCTCTGAGGAAGGGGATGGAAGAGGAACCTAAAGGGATATGCTTTTGAAGCAATGGGTATTTCTAAAACAGCCAAGAGTACTGGCAACAGCTCGGGACCAGAAGTCTGCAGAAAGCCTTTTAACCTCGATTCTATCTTCTGTGACTGCCTCTTAATCTGTAAAATAAAGTGTTGGTTCAAATGACCCTAAAATCCTTTCCATTGTTCGTGCTAATAACACTTATCAAATATATAGTCCTTAATGTGTCAGCTGCTGTTCAAAGCACTTTACCTATATTAACTCTTTTAATCTTAAAAATAATCCTATGAGGAAGTAGGTACACTATCCCCATTTTACAGATGAGGTGACTGAGGCTTAGAGGTGGAGTAATTTGCCCAAGGTCCCAGAACTAGTTAGTGCTGAAGCCAGGATCAAAGCCAGGCTGGCTGGCCACAGAGTCCATACCTCTCAATATCTGGTGCATTTCTTCCTTTTGCTAATCCACTGTGACACAACATCAGCTCTCAAAACGCTTGAATACTGGTTGTTTAGCTTTCATCTCACCCACTGCAACTTAAAACCAGTTCTTCTCGACCTGACCACATGGAAAGAGGGAATCGCTGGTAGCCACATTTCCCAAAATAACACTTTTTAGACTCAAAGAAAACAAATCTCCACTCTTTTACATGTTCTCATGTCCAGGCTAAATACAGTTTTCCTCCTTAAGCCTCATAATATACACTTTTTTTTTTTTTAAATTTTTATTTATTTATTTATTTATGGCTGTGTTGGGTCTTCGTTTCTGTGCGAGGGCTTTCTCTAGTTGTGGCAAGCGGGGGCCACTCTTCATCACGGTGCGCGGGCCCCCCACTATCACGGCCTCTCCTGTTGCGGAGCACAGGCTCCAGACGCGCAGGCTCAGCAATTGTGGCTCACGGGCCTAGTTGCTCCGCGGCATGTGGGATCTTCCCAGACCAGGGCTCGAACCCGTGTCCCCTGCATTGGCAGGCAGACTCTCAACCACTGCGCCACCAGGGAAGCCCATAATATACACTTTTAAAACAGTCTACTCTTGCTCTTCTACCATTCCCTGATCTCTGAAGCTGCTTTCCAACAGAGCCTGACAGCAGGTGAGGAGAAGGTGCTTCCTGGCTGCCAGGCATGTACAAGTGTCTAATTGCCATTTTTCTCCCTTTCTTTTGTTAAATGATGAATCCTCCTGTGCCAGTACTAAACCAACAACAGTGACACTGGCAGAGCCAAAGAGAGGCTTGTGACTGCCTCAGGATGGCTGGGTCTGAGCAGTTTCCGCCTGTACTTGACACTTCAGATTCATAACTCCCGTGGCCCTCTGAGAAAGAGTAGGGGGAGGGGGGGAGCAGGGGCAACTGCTATGTTTTCTCCTCGGAGGGTGTAAGTTATACCAGATCCCTAATGACCTGAGCTGGGTATAGGGGACAGCCAGTCTGGGGGAAAGGAGGGAGTGGGGAATAAGAGCATGACAAAAGGTAGGGATGAAAAGGGAGACTGACACTCCCAGAATTATCAGCAAGTCCAGTTCCTGTTTGTTGCATTTTTAAATGAACTTAACCTACTGTTTGCTCTGATGCAGGAAACAACCCTATGGCTTCATAATATATAAATGTGTTTCCTATTGTAAACATAAATTTTAATTACCAGTGAGATAACATCTAGAAAAACTTTTTAGACACATAGAATCTTTAGGTCTCTCTATGAAAAAAGATGTGCTTAAATTGCCTCCCCAAAGCAGAAAAATAAGAGAAATGACAGACGGGAAATTAAAGAGTAGCCATGTATTTGTGCTTCTCCACTTGGTCATGGTTTAGATCTAATCTGATCCACACCCAGGCTGGGCTTCGCCTTGACTACAGGCACCTGTTCACTAGTCTACCATTTTCTGCTAACCCGAACTCCCTGGTCATTTGGAACAAGGCTTTCTGTACTCTGCCTCAGCCAGCCCAGAGGGCAACTGTATTGAGAAGCCAAAAAAGAGAAAAACAAAACATTTGCTTGGAAAGAGAAGAATGTTCAACTTTGAAAAAAAAAAAAATGACAATTTTCACTCAGATAATTCTTCATTTGGAAATATAGAAAACTTCTCAGAGAGGACAAAGCGACATTAGGTTGGGAGGGATGAAGGCTGAGGGAGTCAAGTGGCAAACAAATTAGAACCGGATTTGGAAGAGCTGTAGTAAAATGATTCAGTATTCGTGATTATAGAAGAAGACTTCAATGCACACACAAAAAGCTTAGTGAAACAGGCTTGGTTCTGTGGGTTTCCAAACACTAAAGAGAAAACAGGAAATTAATAACAGAAACATATTTAAAACATCAGCTAAACATCTCTTTCCAAAAGGCACAATGATGTTAAAAGCCCAGAGTACTTTTTAGTATGGTTCCTATTTGGTTGGCTACTATAATTTTATAGGTTTGAATTAGTCACAGAAAAGGGAGTATTTAGGCAAAGTGGATTATTTTCAATTCCAAAAGGGCAATGAAAATGCATACTCCTTTACTGCAGACCAGCATTCATTTAAACTAAAACAGATAACTTAAAAATCTAATTTTCGGCCAAATGTTTAAGTGAATTTTAACACCTTAGTTTGTAGACATTCAACAGAGCAATCATGGGGGAGTTTCAAACCCACCTTTAGTCCATGAAAAGAAAAGTGCAGAATAAAGGCAATTTGGAAGGGTTACCCTAAGGCTATCACTTTACATCAACAAGCAAATTAATACAGATACGATGAGGTTACATCTCAATTGTTTCTGGAATTCAGCTTGGGATCACTGCTGGCTTGAGAAGGGCTATTTGAAAACGAAACATTCCATCAGCATCAGGAGGAACTGGATCATCGCGGTTATTTAGACACATCATGTTATTTAAAACACCACCCTGGGACAAAAAGGTTAAATTTATATTACCAGTTCATCAAAATGGAACAATATCCAGATCTCAACCAGGATAAGAAGGGAGTTTTGGACTTTTGAAGCATAAGAAAATCAAGTCAAAAGGAAGAGTTGGCTTAAAAAAACCCTCGACATTAGGGGAAAATACTAAAGAAATAAAACATAACACATGATATTAAAAACACATATAACTGATAGATAACTAATAAGGACCTACTATATAGCACAGGGAACTCTACTCAATACTCTGTAATGACCTATATGGGAAAAGAATCTAAAAAAGAGTGGATATATGTATATGTATAACTGATTCACTTTGCTGTACAGCAGAAACTAACACAATATTGTAAATCAACTATACTCCAATAGAAATTAAAAAAAAAAACACATGTAATTGAACTGTACACTTAAAAATGGTTAAGATGGCAAATTTTATGTTCTGTATATTTTACCACAATAAAAAAAAACTAGGTGGAAAAAAAACCCACATGCAGACACTCACAAACCTCCAAGAACATTATCAAATTCCCACTGGACAAATAAGGCTACAATATGAATTCACGTAAGCAAAAAACACTAATATTAAAAAAAAAGTTTAATTAGTAATTAAAGAATAAGAGAGAATAATCATGAGGATATTATACTTATCAAATTACCAAAAATCAAAGTAAAAGTGTTCACATCCAACAGACAATGAGATATCACTACACACCTATTACAGGAGCCAAAATTCAAAACACTGACAACACCAAATGCTGGTGGGAATGCAAAATGGCACAGCAAAACGGTATTCTGCAAGACAGTTAGGCAGTTTCTTACAAAGCTAAACATATTCTTACCATAAGATCCAGAAATCCTATTCTTAGGTATTTACCCAAATGAGTTGAAAACTTATGTCTGCAGAAAATCTTGCACATGGATGTTTACAGCAGCTTTATTCATAATTGCCCAAAACTGGAAGCAATCAAGATGTCTTTCAATAAACAAACTGTGGTACATTCATACTATGGAATATTACTCAGCAATAAAAAGAGCTATTAAGTCATGAAAAGACATGGAGGAACCTTAAAATGCATTTTGCTAAATCAAAGAAGCCAATCTGAAAAGGTTACATACAGTATCATTCCAACTATATGACGTTCTGGAAAAGGAAAAACTATAGAGACAGTGGAAAGATCAGTGGTTGCCAAGGGTGTGGGGTGAGGGGAGGAGGGATGAACAGGTGGAGCACAGGTCATTTTTAGAGCAGTGAAACTATTCTGCATAAATCTATAATGGTGGATAACTGACATTATACATTTGTCAAAACCCATAGAATGTACAACACAAAGAGTGAACCATAATTGCAAACTATGGACTTTAATTAATAATAATGCCTCAACATTGGTTTATCAATTGTAGCACATATACTACACCATTGTAAGATATTAACAGGGGAAACTGGGAACTGGGGGCGGGGGGTTGGGGAAGAAGGGAGTATATGGGAACTCTCTGTACTTTCTGTTCAGTTTTTCTGCAAACCTAAAACTGCTCTAAGAAACAGTCTATTAATTACAAAAAAAAAAAACAAATTGAACCATCAGTGTTGGCAAGGCCGGGAGAGGCAGGTGCAAGCGTGCATTGCTAATGGCACTACAGGGGCTCCAGGTTCTCCAGAGAACAATCTGTCAATGCTTAACCCCACCAGGAAAGGTTCAGGATCTGAGATCTAATCATCTCATCTTCATAATTCATCCCACGAAAAGAATGGACAGAAAACAAGAGCTACTTGCACAGGATGCTTGTTTAAACGTTTCAGACAAGAACCACCAAGACCATCTGGATTAGTGGAAGAGGGTTAACAAATCAACACTAAGTGAAAAAAGATGAGGCTGAACACACATCCAGCTCCAACTCACAGAAACCTAAACTCCAAATGAGAAGAGGGCAGAAGAGGCCAAAATGAAATTAACAGTAGTGCTAAAAGGAGGGGGTATAATCTTAAAAAAAAAAAAAAAAAAGTCGCTGAAATGAAAAGATACCAGCATTGAGCTGAGAGGCAGCTCTACAGTGGACACTAAACCCGTCTGCTTGGTTGCCCAGCTCCACCCTCGGGGAGTTTTCCTTTACTCTCCCCACAGCCTTCCTATGATTGATACTACTGGCATCTCATCCCTCCTTGGTTCTGCAAAGACAGATACCTATTCTTCCTCTAATTTATGCTAATTTAAGTACTGAGGTAGGGAACTTCTTCCTCTAGGATTTTTTCTTCCTTTCTTCTCTTATAACCACCAGAGGTCCAGTTACTCTTTAAAATATATATTTTTAATTGTGGTATTCTTCAAACTGGGCTGTGTGGTGCTTTGTGTGTCTTGTGGAATAGAGTGTCACAGTGGGGCCCCATGATTCAGTATCCTATGTTGAAGGCAGTCTGTATATTCTTAACTCAAAGCAATGTCCCTGTGTGACTTCCCTGGTTGTCCAGTGGTTAAGACACCGCACTTCCACTGCAGGGGGCGTGGGTTTGATCGCTGGTCGGGGAACTAGGATCCTTCATGCCATGCTGCAGCCAAAAAAAAAAGAAAAAAAGCAATGTCCCTGGGGCTTCCCTGGTGGCGCAGTGGTTGAGAATCTGCCTGCCAATGCAGGGGACACGGGTTCGAGCCCTGGTCTGGGAAGATCCCACATGCCGCAGAACAGCTGGGCCCGTGAGCCACAATTACTGAGCCTGCGCGTCTGGAGCCTGTGCTCCGCGACAGGAGAGGCTGCGACAGTGAGAGGCCTGCGCACCGTGATGAAGAGTGGCCCCCGCCTGCCACAACTAGAGAAAGCCCTCGCACGGAAACGAAGACCCAAGACAGCAATCAATCAATCAATCAATCAATCAATAAAATTAAAAAAAAAAAAACAAGCAATGTCCCTGAGGCTGTGGGGAAACAGGCACAGTCTTACATTGTTGGTGGGAGTATCATTGGTATAAGCTCTATGTCGGGCAATTTGGCAGTTATCAATCAAAATTACAAATGTACACACCATCTGACCCAGCAACTTCATGTCTAGTCTACAGGTAGATGTACATGTATGAAAAATGGCACACATCCAAGGTTATTCATGGCATCCCTGCATGTAATAATAGCAAAAAAATTCCAAACAGCATAAATGTCTATCAATATAGAACTTCCTTATTATGTAGACATAGATAAATGAGGATGTTCCTTACATACTGACATGGAAAGATCTCCAAAATATATTGAATAAAAATTTCAAGGTACAAAACAGTGCCTTTTGTATGCTGCCATTGCCATAAAAAATTCTATGGAAAGACAGTGAAGCAATTACTAACCAAGGTTGCCGGTGGAAGGAAAACTGAGTGACGGGCACAGCGATGGAAGGGTGACTTTTCACTGCATATCTTTCACTTACAAAAAAAATTTTAAGCCCTGTGAATGTGTTACCTATGTAAAATAAATAAATAAAAATATAAGAATAAAAGAAGAAAGTCTAAAAGCAAGCTTTGCACTCCTTGTGTTGGCTAGAGGAATATCTATGATTCTCTCCTAACAAGGCATGGCTACTCCAGGGCTGACAGGATAGATTCCATGATGTACTGGTTTGTAGCAAAACTACATCTGAAAACTCAGCTTTCCAATTCATGGATGCCATTCTCAAGTATCAGATGGAAACCTGATCAAGCTGAGCATGAAGCAACAGCAAATCTACACAGGACCTGAGGACATACTGGCTCCCCAGCCTGGTATGTCCCCAGGCCGGTCAAGAGGGTGGGTCTGGCTGAAGTGGCAGATGAGCAGGGGCTGCTTTTCTCCCTCACTGCTTCTGTGGCTTTGGGACAGTACCTCCTAGATTGAAAGGATGATCTTCTCAGACAGAGAGAACTCTGGTCTTAGGTACCCCTGCCACACCCTCTACATCTAAGCCTTGGGTCAGTTCTACAATCTCAAGGAGCTCCCAGTTCCTTGAGCTTATCTTAACTGCATGGGTCTCATGCTTTATCAGCTATCCCAAAGCAGCAGGGACTTCCAACAAATGAAAAGTTATGCAGTACCAGGCTAACAAGTTACATCTGCACTTCTCTGAGATGAACCATTACGGAAGGCAAGCGTTAACCGGGAGGCAGTAGAAGAAGCGCTCCGACTTCCAGCTGGTGTCAGTCTAATACACTGAAGCTTTGAAACATCCCAGATCTTTCTGAACTATAAGTGAGGAGCCCAAGTAGGCCCTGCACTTCGAGCAGCAAAACAGAGACATAGGATTTGTGAGACCCTCACACGGACACTCACATTTCTATACCTTGATTGATAGCTGCCAGGGAAAGAGGCATCTGATGTTTTGTCAGTAGCTTAAGGCCACCAGTTAAAGATAATGGCTTCCGGACTTCCTTGGTGGCGCAGTGGTTAAGAATCCGCCTGCCAATGCAGGGGACACGGGTTCGAGCCCTGGTCTGGGAAGATCCCGCATACCACGGAGCAACTAAGCCCATGCGCCACAACTACTGAGCCTGTGCTCTAGAGCCTGTGAGCCACAACTACTGAAGCCCGTGAGCCACAACTACTGAAGCCCACGCGCCTAGAGCCCGTGCTCCGCAACAAGAGAAACCACTGCAATGAGAAGCCCACACACCGCGACGAGGAGTAGCCCCAGCTCGCCACAACTAGAGAAACCCCGCGCGTAGCAACGAAGACCCAACACAGCCAAAAATAATAAATAAAAATAAATTTATTTTAAAAAAAGATAATGGCTTCAGCTGCACTTGGATTTGTAGCTCAGTTGTTCTTTTGGTTTTTTTTTTTTTTTTTTACTCACCAGAACAAAATTTTCCCATTCTGTTAAGTGAAAGGTGCTAGTTACATATCCACTCTAATTTTGTGAGTGACCGGATCATTAAGATGGGCTATATCTCGTATTTTTAAATTTTATTTATTTATTTATTTTTGGCCACGCTGCACGGCATACAGGATGTGGGATCTTAGTTCCCCGACCAGGGATTGAACCTGTGCCCCCTACAGTGGAAGTGCGCAGTCCTAACCACTGGACCACCAGGGAATTCCCTATATCTTGTATTCTTGTTTAGCTGGTCAGAGACTCTCCTTAAAATATAAGCATCAACATCTAAATGACACAAGGATTAGATGTCTGTGCTTCCAGATGCAGTGAAGGGATTACTCTGCCAGGTATTTTTTTTCCTTAAACTCAACTTTTTTGGGGTGAAAATCACACATCCTACTTTCTGTTAAACTGATTATAATTTAAGTTCCTGGAGAGCATGCATTTCAGCTTAATCAGCACCAAACAAAGAATGTGCCCACAGATACTAAATGAATAATACTACTAGGTCACATAACTAACTGAACTCTTTAGCTCAAATTTGAATCCTAAATCAACCCTACTTATTGTGAATTAGATCTAATTGAGACCAGATTTGAAACCCTTCATCTAGGGACTTCCCTGGCAGTCCAGTGGCTAAGACTCTGTGCTTCTAATGCAGGGGGTGCAGGTTCAATCCCTGGTCGGGGAACTAAGATCCCACCTGCCTCGTAGTGCGGCCGAAAAAAAGAAAGAAACCCTTCCTCTGCTACAGAACTATAAGCTCCCTAAGAGGAGTTTCCGGCAGAGGAGTAAATGCTGAGTGAAAGAATGAAGGAGGGTGGGGGACTTCCATGGTGGAGCAGTGGTTAAGACTCCACGCTCCCAATGCAGGTGGCCTGGGTTCGACCCCTGGTCAGGGAACTAGGTCCCTCATGTATGCTGCAACTAAGAGTTCACATGCCACAATTAAGGAACCCACAAGCCGCAACTAAGGAGCCCGCGTGCTGCAACTAAGACTCGGCACAACCAAATAAATATCAAAAAAAAGAACGAAGGAGGGAAGGAGCTGAGTCCCACCACCCCAGCTCTTCCTACAGCCCTAGCTAGCACGCCCACTTTTTCCTCACTTGGATTACCATCTTGCCTCACCTCCGACATCCACGTAGTTTTCTCCCAGACCCAGGTCAAGAACAAGCTTTCCCTGGCCAACACCGCACCAGACCATCAGACTCCAGCCCACTCCCTCTATACTCAGCAGTGAAGCTACACCAGGCGGCTCGTCTGTAGTGTTCCACGAGGGCACGGATGCATCTCTCTGTCATCGGATCCTCTGTGTCCAGTGCCCAGAACATGGCAGGCACTCACTGGGTTTTGCTTTAGCAAAGTAAGGGAGGCCTCTTACCACCAATGCCACTACGCTGTGTAGGGCTCAGCAGTTTCCAACATGCTCTCAGATATACGTACAGTTATATTATCTCCCTTGCTCTATGCACTACTTCATCGACTCTCACACAGGAGGAGCTGAGAAGACAACTCATTTCTAGTCTAAAGCTGTCATTTTGCAGATGAAGAAACAGAGGCCAGAGCTGCCAGAGGAGTCCGAAAGGATCACAGAGCTACCTGGTGGCAGAGCCGGGTCTCACACCTGAGCTGCCAGTGTTCTTCCCACCATACTCCTTTGTCTCTTGCCCAGTAATAGTGTTCTTTCAGTTCCCAGGAGGGCAGAAATTGACTAACAAGTCTAACAGACTTGTATATCCAGCTGCTTATTTAACATCTTCACGTCCAAAAACATCTCAAACTTGACATATTCAAAAGTGAATTCCTTATCTCCCCTTCCTATAATGTATCCTTCTTCCAGGCTCCCCCATTTCAGTAAATGGGAACTCCATCCTTAAATTGCTCAGGCCAAAAATGAGGGAGCCATCCTCAACTTCTCTATTTCTTTTATATGCCACTTCCAATCCATCTGCAAATCTCGTTGGCTCCTCTTTCAAAACATATCCAGAATCCAACCACTTCTCACTCTTGCACTGCTTTACTTTGGGTACAAACTACCAACTTGTCTTGCCTGGACTATTGCAGTAGTTCCCTAATCAGTTTCCTTCCTTCCACTCTTGCCACCTACAACTCATTCTCAACATAGCAGCCACAATGATCCTTTATGTCAGATCATGTCACTTGGGTGCCTAGGACCCTCCAATGGCTCCCATCTCACCCACAATTCACAAAAAATCCAGGGGCCTATAAGGCCTAATATGATCTACCACCAATACACTCCCACCTCCACATCTCTTGCTATGTTTCTCCTCTCCACCCTACTGCAGCCATACTGACTGGTGTCCTCATGTTTCTTGAATATACGAGGCATACTCCTGCCTCAAGGCTTTTGCACTTGCTGTTCCCTCTGACTGGAATATAATTCCCTCAGATAAATGCTTGGCTCACCTCTTAACTTCCTTCGGGTCTTTGCCCAAATGTTACCTTTTCAATACCTTCCTTGACCACCCTACTTAAAATTTAATACCCTGGCTCCTGGTACTCTTTATCTTCTTTCTCTGTTTAATTTTCCCAATATATATTTTACTTGTTTATGGTATGTTTCTGCCTCATCCCAACAGGCGAGCTCCTTAAGTCCTGGAACTTTATTTTATTCACTGCTCTATCTCCAGGTATGAGAAAAGTACCTGGCCTCCAGCAGCTATTCACCAAACATTAGTGGAATGAATGAATGAGTGAATGAGTGAATCAATGAATGAACCTCCATACTTTTAGAATCTCCCAGTAATCTGGAGGGTTTAGGCCAGAAGGGGAAGACCCTAGTTGAGCTCTGATCTCTCCCTCACTTCCCCCACTGTCTCTCCCTCTTCTCAGGCCCAGCCCAGCCCTTTAACACAAGAAACCACACCTGGGCTGGGAAGCAGGGCAGGACCAAGGCCACAGGTGCTTGTTGCCAGGATGATACATTTCTGCAGTGTGCTGATTTTTGAATTTAGCATCATGATATCTCACAAACAGAAGAGGTCAAAAATAGGTTGGGACTAAATATACTATTTAACCAAGATAATAGTACTGACTCGGTAACAGCAGCTCGTTTGTTTTGAGACATTTTGCAAGGAACAGTGCTAAATTTGCACTTGCTCACCTAGCTGTCCTCTTCTTTTTTCTCCTATTTTTTATTATGGATTTCAAACATACATAAAGGTAGAAGGAATAGTATAATGAACTCCACGAACCCATTACCCAACTTCAACAATTACCAACATTTTGCCAATTTGATTTCTTCTCTTCTGATTGTCTCTGCAACCTCCGCTAAATATTTCATCTAGCTGTCTTCTTGAGAACTGGTCTATATATGACAGACCCTGGCCTTGTTACCACTGTATTCTAGCCACTATGTCAATCAATCTCTCTAGTCTAACCAGAAACACAGTAAAAAGAAGCACTTACACCCAGTCCCCCACCCAAGCAATGACTAAAAAAGTGTCTGAATTCCAGAACGTTTAAATCAAGGGACTTGCCCATTATCACGTTTGGAGGGATTTGGGGAGAAGGGTTGTTGTAGCTACAAAGTAGATGTAGACACTAGCTGTTTTCACTTGTTTGTACCTGATGCAGAATTTCTGAATGAGTTCATTCAATCCAGTAAGTATTCACTGACTACCTGCTAAATATGCGGGACAGGATTAAGATAACAGAAGATAAAGAAAACCCAGCTTTTGTTCTCAAGGAAATCACAGTGGGGGTGGAGGGTGGGTGTTGGGTGAGAAGAGTATCCAAATAACTAAGATCCAAGGCAGAATATGTTCTGTAGCCTAAGAGAGATTAAACAAATCTAAGGCGAAAGCTCCTTTTAAAAAAATCAACCCACAAAATTTGCAGACCCCAAGATTTATGCCTTCCTTAACTCTAAATCTGCCCTCTGCTGAGTTTATTGCTATACAGTCAATAAGTGTATTATTGGGAATTTGGGAATTCCCAATAATTCCCAAATTTGGGAATTTGGTGACCCACAGAATAGACTTTTGGAAGTGGATCTTTAATGTCACCTTTTGCTACTCACCATCCAGTCCTCTGGTGGGAGGGGACTGGAAAGTCCTCCCAGGGCTTGGAAAACAATGGGGCTAACTCGGGTGTTGACACTCAAAAGCATTCTACCCTGAGGGCATATACAGCAAGCAGCTTCATAAACAGGATAGAAGAGTGGGAGTGTGTCAAGAAGACATGGCTACATTTATTCAGAAGGATTTCCAAGATCTCCCTTCTTGCTACCTAAAGGACTGTGATCTTGGTGATCTATTATCAGAGGTTCCCAGAGAAAAGTGTAGTTCTCTGGACAAACCAGTGAAGTGTGGTTGGCCAAGCCGTGTGTGAAGGAGAGAGTGGCAGGGAGAGTGGAAGAAGGGGCAGAGCTGGGATGGGAGAAAGGTTTACACCGTAATCAATGCTACCAAGATTGGTGAGGTGAGGATGCAGGTGAGGATGAGGTGAGGTGAGGGAGAAAAATAAGAGTAGGGCAGGAAAAAGGCACTGTGAGAAGGGATAGGGCACAGGAAGGGGGATAAGGTAAAAGATGATTCTGGTTTGAAAAGATCACTGATGAAAATGAGAAAGATGCCATGAGATCCGGGAATCTAAGAGGCAGGATCTCACAAGATATTGAAAAGGGTATGAAGAGGAGGGATCTTAGCATGGGAGGGTGTATAGATTTTGAAGGATGGGATCACATTGGGATGGAAGGGGCTCATTTCACTGAAGCTGGGTGAAGCACTCACTAGATGAAGGGCTAATTTAGATGAAGGTTTTGAGTAACAGGATGTGGTTGAGGATGGTAGAAGGGAAGCAGCTGGAACACTCATAAAAGATTTCCAATCTCTTATGTATATGAATTCCTGGGGGTAAAGGATTTAACAGGATGAGAGGATTTGGGATAGAGTGCCAGTGAGATGGGAGACACCTTAGGGTAAGTGGGAGCTCCAAGGACTCATAGGGTGAGAGGATATTTGGACAAAGGATAAAGAGAGGTATTAAGGTGCAGGGGTCTCAGGACACGTGGGGTCAAAAGTCATGAACAATGGGTTAAGGAAGTCACCAAGCCATGGGGCAAAGGTTAAGAGAAACCTTGGAAGTGATGGGGAAAGTGTTGGTGTTGGGCTTAGAAATTATTAGAAAATAAGGAACAAGGGGCTGAGAGTGACCTGGAAAACTAGGTAGGTTTAGGGGCAAGAGAAGCAATGGATCCAATGAGTTTTGAAGACTGTGGGTTCAAATCCCAGCTCTACTGCTCATCTGTGTGAGTTTCAGGTTCTTCATTTGTTTAAAACCAAACCAAAACAAACAAAATATGGGAAATAGTGGTAGATATATTGGGGTTGTGAGGGGAAACAGTTTACACATACAAAGCTTGGCGCACAGTAGGTGCTCAGCAGTAAGTGCCAATCATTATTAAGGAGATAGCAGGGTAAAAAACCAGAGAAGTGAGGAGGCCACAGCAGAGACAAGAGGACAGTGATTCCAAGAGCTCGGGGGTACCAAGATAATGCAAAGTGTGGCCCCTGTGTTCATTATCTGTTGACTCCCTAGCACCCAGGACAGAGTAAGACCCATAAGAGCTTCTCGGCTTATACTTAAGGGCTCCCATGGACTAGGCCTGGTACCAAATGCTTTGAATGCATTATCTCAAGCACTACTATTATCCTACCCTAGTAGAAGTGAAGACTGAGGCTAAATGGTGTGCCTAAGGTGCCATACTTTACAGGCCAGAGTCAAACTAGAACCCAGATCTCTTATCACATCAATACCCCAAGCTGAAGCACTCTTATCCTGCTTTGCAAACATGTTAACTGATGAGGCCTGATCAAGGGAAATGGGTATGGATTATTAAGAGTGTAGGGGGGGTCGCAGGAGTGAGGGAATAAGGTTCAAGAAGCAAGTGGACCCTGGGCTGAGATTACAACAGTAAACTTCTAGTTAGGAGTACAGAGTACAAAAATGATTGCAAACAAATATTATCTTGACTGAGAATTGCAGAACGTCACAGCTGGAAGGAAACTCTGAGATCATTTAACCCAACCTTATCATAATACAGATGAGAAACAGGTCCAGAGCGAAGAAAGACTTCTTCCAGGTTCCCAAAGCACAACGGTGGCAGAGCTAGGACTTGAATCTGGGACCACACACTCAATCCAGATTCTCTGATGATTCCAACTATATCTACTTCATATTCATCTCTATATCTTTCTGGGCACCAGCTCGGTGCTAGGGCACTTGTAAGTCATGTGCTGATTAACACTGGGGGGCTGGAGTGCAGAGAGGGATGTCCGTGGAGGTGATTTTAGGATGAAGGGGGCACATGGAATGAGGATCATGAAGTTACAGGGCAAAGAAGGGATTATCAGATACTGAGGGTTATGTAGAACATAACTCCGTGGGAAACTATTTTAGTAGGTAAGGCTTAGGAGTCACCAGGAAAGGTTTGGGGGGAGTCACCAAGATTGTGGGGTAACACAGGGTAGAAGTGGAGGGGGTTACCAGACCAGTGGGGTCACTGACGTTTTGGGGGAGGTAGGGATCTCGGGTCCTGAGTCACTGGTTTAGAGCTGAGGTTGGTGGGTCCTGGGCAGTGCTGGGGAAATTCCTGGGTTGGCAGAGTCAACGAATAAGAGGTGAGGATTACCTGGTGAGGTCTTAGGGTCAGTGGGTGGGGTGTGGGGGTCACAGAGGTGGAGGCGGGCGCAGTCACGGGGTGGGGTTTGGAAGTCATGGGGGAGGAGTCGCAGGACGGAACGGAGGGGCAGGGATGGGGGCCGGAACCTGGGGTGGGGGAGGGTCAGGCCGCCGTCCAGCCTCCCGGCCACCGGGCTAGGGCCGGAGGAGGGGGGGCACGCCGGGCTCGGGACCTTCTCGGGGCCCTGCGCCCGCCCGGCCTCCCACCTGGGCACGGTGGACCCACTCTTCCCGCAGCCACCAACCTGACAGCCCCCGAGGGCGACTCCGCCGACAGACCGCCATGCAACGGGCCCCGCCACCAGCGCCGGCCCCGCAACCCGCCTGCGCCATAGCCCGCCCGCCCGCGCGCAGCTTGCCTCGCGCCATATCCAGGTTCCAGGGCCGCCGCACTTTCCTGTCTTCTCGGCGCGCCTCTACCGAGCCCCGGAACCCGTACAGAAAATACAGGGCACGCTCCACCCCGCACCCCCAGTCGCCGCGGCCGCCGTCCTACTTATCCCTGTTCCCGGGCCGCTGGAGCCCGGGCAGCCAGGCTCTGAACAGTGCCGGTGAGAGCCCCGCCCCGCCCCCCGACCGGGGTGACGCGCCGCCCGCGAGGCCGAGCGCCCGGGGAGGGCGTGATGACGTCACTACGCCCCGGTCAGGGACTGGGCGCGGCTCGCGAGCCGGGTCGTCTCTATAGCAAAGAGGAGTCGCCACCTGTCCTGCCGAGGGATTCGGTCCACCTGAGGCGGGAGGCGGGAGGAGCCCGAGGCCCCGAGTCTCGTCGGCCGCCTGCGGGTGAGAAGGTGCGCTTCTGGAGGCGGGGAGGACCGGAGGGGCAGATTGTGAGGGAGGCCGTTCTCGCGGCTGCCACTCTCCGCACCGGGGCCACTGACCCTCTCCTCGCGGCTCAGAGCCCCCAGGCGTCCTCCTGCGCCTTACGATCCCGAGGCGCTTTACTGTGCGCAGTCCGCTGGCACTGCCTACGATCTATGAGCCACCCCCTGAAGGAAGCAATTGCAGGTGTTACTAGCTCCTTATTGAAAAAGACAACGTCGAGGAGCCGTGAGGGACTGGCCTCTTTAGGGAGGGCGCCCTGAGGGTGCTCTTCGGTTCTCTCATTCCTCCGCCAGCCCTACCCGCAGCCTCAAAACCAGCTGCTCCCCCTTGTAGGCTCCTTTCGGGGTGAACAAAGCCAAGCCCTTTTACTGTTTCCGCCTCTCCCTAGGGAGGGGCTGTGCTTGGGGAATTTTCAGACACCTAGGGGAAAAGTAAAAGAGAGTGAGCTTTTGGTAAAAAATTAAAAATAGAGAAGTTAGATGAGGAAATGGTAAACGTTGCCTCTTAGGAGAGGAATTGGGGTGACTGGAGAAGTGAGGTGAGAAACTTTTCTCCCTCTCTGTCCTTTTAGACTTTAAGTCCTTTCTTTTGTCTCCTCTCTCCCCTCCCCGCCCCCCAAAATTAACTAACAAAAATTTTAAAGGAAGTATGCCAATAAACTAGAAACATTTACAAAGTACTGTGTTTGGGGCCCATGGTAGCTAGAGATGCCATTGGTGGTTTCTTTCCTCCCCTGTCTAAAGAGCTTAACCACAAAGCCTCCACTTCAATTTTAGACATTCTCTGTTCCGCGTCTTACTGCTTTTGGCACAATTCCAGAGGTGGGACTGGGGCTCCAGTTCTCATCAGGTTCTCAGTTTAGGGGGGCAGTAAGTGACAGTTGATGGCCCATTCTTTTTCTCTTTTTTTTTTTTTGGCCGCGCTGCAGGGCATGGGGGATCCTAGTTCCCCGACCAGAGATCGAACCTGCGCCCCCTGCAGTGGAAGCGCCCCCTGCAGTGGAAGCGCAGAGTCTTAGGCACTCGACCGCCAGGGAAGTTCCGATGGCCCATTCTTATGGTTATGTATATTATAATTAATCCTTTCTACATCTCCTGGTATAGAAATAAACAGCCTGACCTTTAAGGTGCCCTCTTTCCGTTCCTTTTTGATGGAAGTTTGACAAGTTATTTTACCTAGATACAAAGAGAGAACATAGTAGTTTGTCCTGTAGCATAAACTTCTGGTTAGACATAGAGCAGGGACTAGAACTCAGGTTGTCCTAGTTTGTCCCCCCGCACCACCTTTCTCCATAATAAAAAATACATCTGTTCTTTCTCACATTCCTTGCAGATCCTAATTTGATTGGCTAATCACCTCTCCCATTACACAACAAAAACTCTGGGAAACTAGTGTCTGAATTTGAAGTATTAAGATTCTGATGATGGGTAATTTCAGGTACTCAGGAGAACTGGGGAGGAAGATACTTTGGAGTGGAGGATTGAAGATCATTTCTAGTAACTTCTGTTCTGCCTTTGAACCCCATCCCCACAATATACCGTATACGCTGGTGGTCTTCAGACATTTTAAAAACTGGACTCCATATAAGAATTTTAAAGAACTATGTACCCCCTTGTTCATTTCTAAGTTGATACCTAAATTTTCCATCATAAATTTAAATACTTGTAGAGGATATAATTTCTGACTTACTGCAAATGTTGACGTTTTAAACTAAAACCATTACATCATTCTTAAATTGTATCTAGTGGACTCCAAATACCCTAAATATTTGATGTCTGCCAACATCCATTTAAAAATATATGCACAAGAAATTGTATATGGTTCCCTTTCTTATTGAATTCCTAATTCCATTCACTGCCCCTATAGAACTTTATCCTAATTAGTATATTTGTATGCTTTAAAGTCTTTTACTGATCACTATCACCTTCTTTGCAACAAAATTGAGTATATATTTAAGCTTATTACTTGTGACCATAGGCTTTGTTGAAAAATTTCTTATGAATCAAATTGTCATTACGGTTATTACTAGTACAGATTTATTAAGCAACATCACTATATTACACATCTTTATAACTTGTGAAACCTAAAAAGTACAGTTTTATTGAAAATGCATCTCAGTGAGAAATATGGTGTTTCTCCTCAATTAGTTAAGGTATTCACAGACTAATATTACCTAATGGTGGAAGGAGATAAGGTGCCACACCAATTCTCTACCTGTTTTTTATTTTTATATACATAAGCGTTGAGAGATGTTGTTCACATAGTAATTGGGAAAGGAAGAAATTTGTTAAAATGATATCCCTCAAGTCTTTGAACTGCTTCTAGATTACATGCCAACAATCACAAAGTGTTCTATTACCAAATACTGTTATCAAGTACTATCAAATAGAGTCCTCCTTTACTTTATTAAAAGCAAAGAATTGGAAACCACTGATCTTGCAAAAGGATTTGTTAGTCATTTGATTGTCAGTTTCAGTCTTATGAAAATAATTATTAATTATCTGTCACCTTTTCACTCAGAGGCACCTAGTTAGTCAGATACTGATTTTCGTACTTCTTTGCCAACACAATTTTTTTGATAAAGTTCTTTCATCATTACATGTTTTCAGTATCTTTCTGTTAAAATATTGACTTGCATTCTCTTCCATATGGAAAACACCTGCCATTTGTAGAATTAGCAAAGCCAGTCTTCATTTCACATCAGACTTACTTTCTGTCAGGAAAAAGTCTGACTTTATTCTTCAATTTAAATAAGTACATTAAGGGACTTCCCTGATGGTGCAGTGGTTAAGAATCTGCCTGCCAGTGCAGGGGATACAGGTTCAAGTCCTGGTCCGGGAAGATCCCACATGCCACAGAGCAACTAAGCCCGCACGCCACAACTACTAAGCCTGCGTGCCTAGAGCCTGTGCTCGGCAACAAGAGAAACCACTGCAATGAGAAGCCCGTGCACCGCAATGAAGAGTAGCCCCCACTCGCTGCAGCTACAGAAAGCCCACGTGCAGCAACGAAGACCCAACGCAGCCAAAAATAAATAAATAAAATAAATTTATTTAAAAATAATAATAAATAAATATGTTAATATTCACTTTCAAGAATATTATAAAAATCACTGGGAAATAAATTATTAACTGTAGCTTATAAAATAGATTACTAAAGTCAGTCATGATTAAAATTATATAGATCTAATATTAATATTATAAAAATTGTAAAAACAAGATGGTACTATTTCTCATTATATAATTTGGAATAATGCCATATAATGTATAGCTGAATACCTTAGTTAATTTATTAAGTGAAAAGTAGGGTAGAAGGCATGTTAGTCCCTTGGCAAATACCGGTTTCTGCTTGTGTTTGGCTTTTGGGAACAACTAAATAACAATCGTGTAACAAAAAAAGAAAGAACTCCAATAATTTTCTTAGACTTCATGATAAAACTTTTTCTTATGTATTTAATAAAAAAGAAAGTTTTTTTGTTAGGAAATAATGGTTTGAGCAGCTAACGATTTCATTTTTTGCTAGCAGGAGGTAGAAAATAGGAAACATTTTATAAGATGAAACAAGAAGATTGATTGTAATGGGAGTATTTTGTTATGAAGGGAAAAAACAACCCCTTCCTTCTACTCCCCAGGGTTTTACACCCTAGGCCATGCATCAAGATTCAATGTAGGTGAGGGATATGCCTTTCTTTTGTAATGTAGGACAAGGATTATGGTGAAAGAGGAGGTAGAATGGAGAGTGCATGAACATGCTGGCTGGCTCTCAAAACAGATGAGTTTTAGGGAAGAATTCTTATGGAAGTTGAGGATCTGGAAATGTATTCCCTTAAAACTCTCCTCAGGGCTTCCCTGGTGGTGCAGTGGTTAAGAATCCGCCTGCCAATTCAGGGGACATGGGTTCAAGCCCTGGTCTGGGAAGATCCCACACGCTGCGGAGCAACTAAACCCCTGCGCCACAACTACTGAGCCTGCGCTCTAGAGCCTGTGAGCCACAACAACTGAGCCCATGTGCCACAACTACTGAAGCCTGCGCGCCTAGAGCCCGTGCTCCACAAGAGAAGCCACCGCAATGAGAAGCCTGCGCACCGCACGAAGAGTAGCCCCCGCTCGCCGCAACTAGAGAAAGACTGTGCACAGCAATGAAGACCCAATGCAGCCAAAAATAAATAAATAAAATAAATGAATTTTAAAAAAAACTTTAAGAACTCTCCTCATATTGATTTCCTTGGCCAGGTACCCCCCTTGGAAAGTCTTCACATACCTTTAGGAAGAATTCCTTGGAAAGTCGTCATGTACCTCACTTTAAAGACTGCTTGATATAGACAGACCCATACTCCACTGATCCTCACTCTACATTATTCTGGGACATAATTGCAAGTGTCCTAGAAAGAAGGAGGAAGACTTGGTGTTTTTGGAATAGAAGAGGGTTAGGAGAGAAGTCAGAGAAGATGGCCCCAAGTTGGTATAGTCACTCACCATGGTCCTGGATGTGGTCCTCAGCTTTGCAGTTCTAGAAATGTGATTTTTGTCAGTCCACACAAAGGTGTTCATATTTTGTCACACTGAATCAAACTCACAGGAAGTTAATGTATGAAATAGAATGCCAGTGAATTAATTTATACTCATAATCACCAAGCTGACTGGATTCCCTCTCCTGCTGGGAAATCTATGTAGAAAGGTCAGTTGTAATCAGTGTTACATGAGGTGTGCGGATCTTGAGCATGGCTATTGTTATCAAGCTGTGATGGCCTGATGCGCGATGCCTGGCACGTAACAGGAGCTCAGCAAATGTGGAGTAGAATGCACCTGTCTCCTTTATAGATGCTGATGGGGAAGTTAAGGATTCTGGTAGGCCAACCCAACATATTTTTTGATCAGGTAGATTTTTCCTTGTTCCACTTAAATGGCTATATCATATAGCTATTAAATCCAATAAAATTTCACATCAGGGAATTACGTAATTACAACAATTAAGTTTTATCTATCATCTCTGAGCCTAGAAATGGATACTGTTCATTTATAAGGGGTTAGAGGTTGCTTTCCTGAGACCTGTATAGTAATGGTGGTAGTGGCTGAATGATCTCTATTTCAGAATTCTGTTTGGCGGCCAAGAATGTACTGCATAAAAAGAACAACGTTGGTGAATCTCAGTGCTGGTACTTTGCTAGAGATGGGACATCTTTACTAGGGAAGTATCTTAACCACCTGTGGCCTGTCTGGATTTTGGGGACTGTACTATGATAAGCAACAATACCCCAAATTTCCCCCACTTGGGATAATTCTTGATACTGCTTTTTAAAATAGACAAGCCTTTTCAAATTCTAAAATCATTAGGAATAAGATGGATAAATGAAAAATTGGGGCAAGTCCTACCTGGAAGCAAGAAGACACTTTGTCTCCTCAAAGCTTTTTTCCAGCTCTAGGGTAAGCCATTGAGAGAGGAAACGATGCCAGGCTGAGAAGTTTCATTTAGTATTTTAATAATAATAATAAAAAACGACAATACAAAATCCAAACATTTCTTTTTACAAGTTCAGATACATTTTTTCCCCCAAGTGCAAAATACTCTATGAACTGCATCATTTATTGTTGTGTAGGAGATGCTTACTATATCGGCAGCAGTGGAAGGTAGATATAAATACAATATTTTGAGATTTCTTTTGCATTAAAAAAAAAAAAGCCTCCCACATGGTAATGATTATTCTCTGAAACTTAAGTTCAACTTCACACAGAAGAATAAAGTTTTTGGTTTGTCCAAACTGTGACGATCTGTGTTGTCTAGATAAGCTGATAACAGAACTGGGGGTTCTATTCCCTTTGTAGAGGGTTCCTAATCCAAGTAATGGCCCAAGGACATAGTGTGCTACCTTTGAGACAAGTCAAATTTAAAGGTATCCTTGTGTTGTTGGCTTCCACTTTTCTCTTACAGTGCTTAAGAGAGAAGCCAGGCAAGTTAACATTTTCTGCTTGTGGTCAGTTACACTTTGTCTCCCTTCCTCTAGTTTGAGCCTGTTATATTGAGGTTAAGCAGCAAATACAGAAGTTTGAATGCTCTATAATATTTTCTGACATTTTGAGATATGGCCCCCTAATCTCCAGAGTCATCTCAAACATGCATATGGAGAAAACTTCTTGGATATGAAAACTTTCAGTAGGGCTAAAGACCAGGACTGTACTATTGAACTTTCAGCAATAAATCTGAGCCTCCACCACCTCAAATTAATCCAATCCTGGCAGAGTCAGAGCAGTCACTGCTCAATGTCAGCCTCTGCGAATTTGTAGGCCTCGGGCAGGGCAGTTCAAGTCCAGGCTCTGGTCAGTTTTCTCCCGACTTTGTTCTCTAAGGTTTAGGGAATGGGCCTGGCCCAATAATACAGAAAGACAGAGGCAGAGAAGTAAAAAGAGATTGCCACGTTGCTGAAGACATAAGTGCCTTTCTGATATGCATCACTTGGCGCTTGCAGCCCTTGCAGGAATGGCTTCCCATTCCCAGACTCAGATCAGGGCAGGTTTTGACTAAGAAAAATGAGGCCTCGCAGTACTGCGGCCCTACGAATACCTCATCCTGCAGAGAGGCCTCTTGGCTAGTTCATGAAGAGTTCCCATTTATACCATCTTCCCACTTCCCTACAGTGGTAAAAACCTCTTTTTCTGTCTGACCTGTAAAGGCCTAGAGAGTCCCTGAATGTTGACTCCTCAATCCACTAACCCTTAGTTTGATGCCCCTGGGCCAGCTTCCTCTGTAGGTTTAGGAGCAGCTTTGCCTGGATTCTTAACTCCCAACTTGGACGTCCTAAATTAAACTTGGTGGACATTAGCAGGTCTTCACCTGCTCTCCAAGATCTGTCTTGACATTAGTTAAGAAGCTTGATGGTCTCTACTTTCCATACTGTGGAAATAATTTGCAAGCCCCGGAAACCATGGAATAAATGGTTAGAGGAAGTGTGTTTATGTGTGTGTATGAGGGTGCCAGGGAAGGAATGGAGAGCAAGAAGTCAGACCCTGAAGGCATGAATCGGGAAGCACTCTGACTGGCTTTCTGAGAGAGATGCAAAATGGTAGGGAGAGAGGAATCTGAAAGTTATCCTAGCTTCTGGTGGAGAATGAGGATGGTCAAAGTTGATTAAAGCAGTTTTCATGACATCTCCTAGGAAATGTGGATACTTCTATTAAATGACCACTTCCCGTTTTGTATCTCTATAGCAGAGCCTTCTTTGACCCAGAGAGACAAAGGCAGCCAGACACTCTACCCCCAAGGGCCATGGTGTTGGCTAATGGATGTCAGGGGATCTAGTTGTGACATTGGTTACCTACTGCCTAAGGCTGTTTCAGTTGGTGAATGCTACTGAGTGGGGGGGGGGGGTGTCTGGCTCCTTTATTTAGTGTTGAGCCTCCTTGGGGAGCAACAGCCTGAGACAGTCATTAGAAGTGAGCCCTAGGAGTCAACTGTTAGCCTTTGATTGAATAGGGCTACAGCTTTGGGGGAACTAGAAGGAGCAAATGGAAAATAATTTTATAGGCAGCAGTGGATTGAAGGTGGAGTATGTGCAGGATCTGGACTTGGGCATGGACTTGATTCTTCTTCCTTTTGAAAAGCAGCAGTTGAGGAAGCTAGGCTTGAAGTCAGCTCCGAGAGGAAATGGCAAACAGGGGTAGGCAGAATCGCCAACGTCAGGCAAACAACTCCATGCCTGGATAACTGTCCTATTCTTGGCTCCCACAGCCTTGTCTCTGGCCTCAGGGCCCTGAGTCAGCCTATCCCCAGGGGGTTTGTCCTGGTCTTCTTCCATGTGCACATCAGGGGAAAACTGGATGAAAGCAGGGAAACGATGGAGGTTTTCCCTACTTGGGGTGGAGAATCACTAGCCAATTCCATCGGCCTCTACAGTCTTGAGGTCCATGCTGAATTCATGGAGGCATAGGGATGGTGGGATTGGTTTAGCAAACACAGGTCCTTCTCCTTCCTGCTCCATCAAGTCCCCAGAATTACATATCCTACATATCAGGTGCCTCTGCTGGGGGAGTAGAGACAGATCAGATGCTCCAGCACTCAAGGCTCATGAGATTCAAAACCTTTTTTCTTCCACTCCAAACATACACTCTTCTCTCTTAGGCAGCTATAAATAGGGTTGTTCTAATAGAGGAAAAAGAAACAAAAACAAAAAACAAAACCAGAAAACAAAAACCCCTCCCTCTAGTCAACATAGAAAGACTCAAAATGATTGCACTTCTTAGATGTGGACAGGGTGGCAGAAGGCTCGCCAAGTGCACACATTCCTCTTGCTGCCCACGGCCTGGGGCCAGAGGTAGGTGGCTCTGGGCTGGCTGCAGAGCGGGGTCCTCTTTGGTGGGGCCCACAGGCCATCTGGGACTACAAGGGAAAGACAACTCTGGGGGCAAGGCCCAAGCTGGCTTTTGGTCAGCAGCCATGTTTCTTTAAGGACAATCCTTAGCAAGGGGAGTAGGGCTCCCCCAGGGAGCACTCGGGTGGGAGTGAGGGAATGGCTGGGCCAGGGAAGACAAGTAAGAGAAGGGATTAGTGTTTGAGGCTGGCTTCCAATTGTTCTGTAGTCTGGTCCTTTAGAGGACACATTTTCTTTTTTTTTCCGTTTTCTTTTTTTGCCGATGCTTTAAAACCTGGTTTCTGTCCTGCAGAGATAAAGTCTTTCTCTTGGGGAGCAGCAGCGGCCTATTCAACATGGTAATTCCTGCTGCTCTTCCTCATTCAGCTGGTATCCACTAGCCAGGGGTGTGGGCCTTTTGTAAGCCCTCATGAACTGGACCCCAGGCAGATGTGAGCGAAGAAGGAGAGGAGCTGTGTAGACAGGAAAGTTGGCTGTGTGGGCATTCCAGGGCTCAAACCACGTGTCCCAGAGGACGAGTGCTGGCATTAAGCCTGTAAGTCAAAGGCTTCTTTGGCAGAACCCTGGGCTGTTAGAATATTCCTGGGGGGCACAGCCAGGGGACATTTTGGCTCCTGTCTAGCAAGGCACAACCTATAACGGCAGAAGCCCCTCTTCCCCCTCCCCATTCCCCCACTAGACCCACTTCCTTCGTGGGCCTCTAGCACCCTTCCAAGCTGATAGGGTCAGGGATGTGAGCTGGTAAAATGGGCAGTGTGGGTGGGGAGGGGAGCGGGATACTATTCCTTCACCCCTCAGGAGAATAGAGCCAGCACTGAATGGCTTTTCCAGGGAGCGTATAGGAAATGAGTAAAGAAAAAGAGCGAGGCAGAAAGAGACAAGGAAAGGAAGCTAGAGGAACGGAAAGGGAGAGTGCTTGGTCTATATGGAGATTTTTTTTTTCTCCAAAAAGAGAGATCGGAGAGAGTCCCTCATCCGAGGGTGGGGGCTGCCGGCTCTGAGGGCTAAAGAGTCTGGGGGCTTCAAAACCTGGGTCTTGGGCCTAGCGGCACTATTTGTAGGGCCTCAGGAAGCTGGAAACTTTGGAGCGGAGCAGCTTGATGAAGGATTTGGGCAGCATCTCCTTGTGCTTCTCTGTGTACTTGAAGTAGTTCTGGGGGTGGGCCAGCACCTCGAAGAAGGCCTTAATGAGCTTCTTGTCCTGCAGAGGATGGCAGGTAACAATGTCAGCATTGGTGTCAGTGGTGGGAGAGAGGACCACCAGCCTCCACTCAGCAGCAGCCCCTCTTGATGTCTAATAGGCATATCCAGAAGTGAACTCTGGATTCCCATCCCACCATCTGTTGCTCCTTTGGAATTCTACAACTCAGTCAGTGGCAGCTCCATCCTTCCATTGCTCAGTCCCAGTCCTTGGAGCCATCCTTGACCCCTCTCTCTTGCTCACAACCACAGCAAATCCTGTTGATTCTACCTTTAAAATACATCCAGGGTCAGACCACTTCTCACTGTCTCCAGAGCTACCACCCTGTCCAAGCCACCATCATCTCTCACTTGGCAATGGCCTCCTAACTGGTCTCCATGCTTCTACCTACGCTTGTCCTTCTACAGACTGTTCTCCCCCGCAGCAGCCAGAATGACTTTTTTGGTTTTTAATTAGATCACGTCCTTCTTCTTTTCTAAACACTTCTCTGGTTTCTTTTTTTTTTAAATGTATCTTTTATATCTTTATTGGAGTATAATTGCTTTACAATGTTGTGTTAGTTTCTGCTGTACAACAAAATGAATCAGCTATATGTACACATATATCCCCATATCCCCTCCCTCTTGAGTCTGGTTTCTTTTATCACTCAGTAAGGCTGAATCCCTTTCATGGCCCATAGGCTGAATGTGATCTGTGCCCTGCTGTCTCTCCTCTATCCCCCTCTTGACTCTTCCTTACTCTGCTGAGCTACACGGGCCTCAAGGTTCTTGAACATGCCACATGGCTCCCATGTTCCTGGGCTTGGATGCTCCTCTCCTGATCTTCTAATGGGTAGCCTTTTACCTCGTTCAGGTCTCTTCTCCTCAGAGGCCTTCCCTGATCACCCTGTCTGAAACAGCAACATGATGTGTGGAGAGCCTAGTGGGTGCCAAGCACTGTGCATTAGGACTCAGCTCTTCTGGCTTCTAGGCTAGTGTTCTTTCCATTGCATCAGCAGATTTTTAAAACAAGGGCTGGAGCTTCCAGTCTCTCATCTCCACTTTAATCAAAATGGTGCCTCTACTTTATGCATTGGAGTTCCATAGCACATTTGATATAAGGATTCAGATGCTCTAAAAATTTTTGAAAAGCATTGCTGAAATTATATTCTTTGCAGTCTGCAAGTTCTAGATTTTTGTCATTGTGTCTCATTTTGATAATAATACAAAAATTATTTTATTTATCATAAAGATAACATTTTTTTTGCATTGATAATTTATG
The DNA here is from genome assembly GCF_949987535.1 of Balaenoptera acutorostrata. NCBI lineage: Eukaryota > Metazoa > Chordata > Mammalia > Artiodactyla > Balaenopteridae > Balaenoptera > Balaenoptera acutorostrata. The sequence continues at coordinate 67,973,625 of NC_080073.1, read as the reverse complement.
AAGGATAATACTGTGACTAGGACTATAGTTTCTTTAGTAAGATTTTCTCAAACTGGGATCCACAGACCTAGGTATCCAGACCGTCCTTCAACGTTGGAAACATTCCTTTTCCTTTAAAAGAGGTCTATACCGAATTAACTCTGAGAAACGCTGTACTAGATCTGCTGTTTTTCTGTGGGAACTGAGGAGGGAGTAAGGGAAGGCAGGGACTTACGCAAAAGCATCTTTCTAAGCCACATTTTCCGTATATTTCTTGGTGGAAGAGGTCAAGGACATTTCATCTCCTCATCCTTCCTTTCTCTTCACCCAGAGTGTAAGATAGTGTGAGTGACACTGCAGTCAGATGGGCTTGGGCTCAAATCCCAGCTTTACCACTGGGCAAGTTCTCTAACTCTCTGTGCCTCAGTTTTCTCATCGGTAAAGTGGGAATGATGAAAGTACCTACTTCACAGAGCTATGGTGTAAATCAAATGAGAATATTCAAGTAAGCACTTAGCATATTGCCTACACATTGTTACATGCTCATTAAACATTGGCCATCATTATCGCTCATATACACTCACCTTTAAAATCTCCTGGTGGTTTTCAGATGCATAGAGCCGGCCATCTCGCACAATGTCTTCTACCAGCTGCTCATAATCCTCTGCAAAGTCAGCGAAGGAGAGGGGCTCAGGGGTGGGAACTCTTCCTGCTTCCTTGCTCCCTCCAAGACCCATGAGCCTCCCCTTTCTCACCCACTTCCCTGGCTCTCCTGCCCTTGCTCACCATCATAGGTAACATAGGGAATCTGGAAGCCACGGGCACTGTTGGCCTCACTTGTCTTGAAGTTGATCCAGAGCTTCCTGGAGCGGGCTGTGAAGGCGATGGGGCGCTCGTAGGTCTGGCAGGTCTCATAGGTGGTAATGGAGGATGGGGAGGCTGGGAAGGCAAGCAGCAGGTCAGGAGAGAGCAGGGCAAGCTCTCCAAGTCCTCCTAGAGTGAGGAATCATGCTGACAGAGGCCCTCCCTCATGTATGTAGCTCCCCTACCCTCCAGCATACACATATTCTCTCTCAATGCCCTGGGCTTGTTCCACAATTCCTCTTCGACATCCAGGCAGTCACACAGTGTAAGAAATTTGACATTTAAGTGAATGGAACAGTAAAAATACTAGAATAGGAAAGTGACACATGTAAGACTATTGGAATTCTACTCCCAAAGCTGGCTTTCTTAACTCCGCTCTCCACCGAACACGGAGCATTCATTGCTGTTTTCCTTTGCTCCGAGGCCTCCCTCATCATTGCCCCAATTCTTCCAGCACCAATTTTTTTCTCTCTCTCTCCCTCCCAACCAGATTTGGACTGCCCTTCCCTGGCCCAACTCTGCAGCCACCCACAGTTCTTTCTCATGACGAGGACGTCCCCACACTCGTCCTCAGATGGCAGGAAGATCTCGGGTACCACGATAAGAATCTTGCGCTTGGGTGGGGGGTTGATGTTCCAGACGCACTCCACGCCGGCTGGGTAGTTGCCTGGGTAGTTGGGAGACTCGATATAGCCAGTGAACTCACCCAGCTCCCCACCACACTGGCGATCTGTAGCCAAGCCCCGGTGGACAAAGCGAGAAAGAGAAGGGAAGTCAGTGGGGAAATAGGTTGGGCAAATTGAAGAGTTCTGAAGTGGAAATCAGATACATGTAGGCAGCCTCCTTCTTAGTCATCATCTCTTCTCCAAGTTCTGGGTCTCCCTTCCTTCCTGCCCTTTTAGCACCTTCTAATCTCACTTTACCTGTCCCTGCCTCCCCACTACCTGCCTCCCTCCCCTCCAGGGAGAGGGTGCTACAGGGCCCAGCCCAGCAACCAGTCTTGAGGTTGAGTGGGTTAGGGAGAGATGGAGGGTGGGACTTTCCTGCCCATCCACTCCCCAGCCCTGCTCCCTGTTGGTTTACTCCCTGCCCACCTCCGGCTTCCTCCCATGCCCACTGCTCCCAGGCCTCTCCACCCCGTTTTCCACAGCCTGGCGTGACACATACTCTTGCACTGGGCCACACTGGTGGAGCCATCAAAGTCAGTGCTTGTGTTTCCTGGACAGCGGGTGCAGAAGTTCTGACGGAAGTCGGGCTGATAGGAGCCCATGGCACAGCGGATACAGCGATGGATGCTGGTGTTGTAGTAGTGCCCAGGGGAGCACTGGACTGCAGGCAAGGGGGAAGGGTAGGAGTTAAGATGGCAGGCAAGCAGGAGTTCTGGGGCAGGACACATTCATCGCAGAGAATGGATGAAGACACCAGAGTTCCTTCTAGAGTCCCAACCTTCCCATGTCAGGCCAGAATTTAAGCTCAGGGGAAAACGAACTTGACAGAGTGGTTGGCTACAGCGCCAATCCTGTTCTTTCAGGCACTGAGCACAGTGGCAAACCTGTACAGAAACTCATTTGTAGTATAGAGGGGAAGGTGACACCAGCTTTCCAAAGCAGAGGGGTAAGTTGAACTGTTACTTATTCCCCAGTTCCCACGCTTGGGACTGGTGGAGGGTCACGACGGGTCCTATGAGTAGGATGGGGGGGTTGGTCATGCAGCTGGGCCTTTCCCGGTTTGGGGAAGATGGTAGGGCAACATACCTGGGTCTACTCTGGGGACTTGGAGAGTTTTTTGGAAGTAGCTGGGGTTGGGGTCCTGTACCGGGGGGAGCAGCCCACTCACCTTTAGTGTCACAGTCTTGGAAGGAGGCAGCTCCCTCGTGCTTGGTGGTGAGGCTCCCACCGCACGGGAAGCACAGGGTCCGTCCCGCTTCAGGTTGGTAGGTGCCACGTGGACATGGCTGGCAGGGCTTGAAGCCATCTACAGAGTGTTGGCCAGGTGAGCACTGACCTGCAGTAAACCGAGGGCCCAACTCTGATGGGGATGTTTCTGGTCATCCCCACGGGGTCACCCAGTCTCAGGGGACAGAGGCACACACAAACAGGATGTTGACTAGGAGAGTGGCCTGGAGCCTGGGCCTGCCTTGGGAAATCCCATGCCCATGGGCGTCCCAGTGCCCACCCTACCCCACTCTGTATTGTTTGTTCCCCTGGCACCTGCACATGTGGTGACGTTGGTGGCTCCGAGAGGCCCGTGGGCATCACTCCCAGGGCAAAGGTCGCAGGAGAGCTGCCCTTCTCTCTCCTGGAAGGTGCCCGCCGGGCATGGCACACACTGCTCCGTCTGGCCGTGGTAATACGTTCCCTGCGGGCAGCTGACTGAGGGAGAGTCGGCCGCGCTAGCCACCCACCCCCCACCTATTTCCCACCACCCAGGTCTGGGACTCCCCTTCCCTCTCCCCCAGATTCAAGGAGAATCTCTTTGTCTGGAAACAGAATCCTGCTTGGGAGGATCAGGGGCCAAAGCCATGTGCAGGAGGGTTGGTGGCCCCACATGACGTCCCTCTAGATTTCAGCCTGGGACCAAGGAGTGGGGGATGATGGGCAGGAGGGTCTCGGCTGCCTCACAATTTGAGAGATGCAACCGAGGCCTTAAAGTGTCCTGCTCTGAACCAGACCCAAGCTGAGCCTTCCCTACTCCCCCACTCCCCTGTTCCCCAGCAAGCTCCCTTACCACACTTGGCCCCAGAGCGGTGCTGCCCGGGCCTACAGGCCTCCACTGGTTCCGCTCGCTCCCCAGCTACTGGGCCTGGTTTGTGGGCCAGCTCATAATCAAGGCCTGCCAGGCGCAGTAGGAAGCGGTCCTGGTTGATGGACTTTCTAAGCATCTTCAGGGACCCTTTCAGCCGCCGTTCCATCCGCTGTCGGAGGCAGGGCAGCCCACAGCCAGCTGGTGGGGGATGGTGTTATGAGTCAGAGAAGGAAGAGAAAGAAAGAGTGGCTGTGAGCAGGAGGGCAAGGAAGCAAAGCTAGGAGCTAGGAGGGTCGTGGTGAGAGGGACTGGCTCCTGGGCTTGGCCTTAGGCAGGGTCTGCCCTTAATACAGGCTCTGCCCCTTCCTTCGCTGCTGTTTGCCCATCTTTGCCCTACCCTTTCCACCCTCCTCCCAACGGTGTCCCAAGTCCCACCTGTGGTTTCTTCGGCTCTGACTTCTGCCTCCAGTTCCAGGGTGAGCCGAGTGACTTCCTTGCCTGGAGGGGTCCGGGCCCGCCGGCCCTTGCCCTTCCGAGAGGAGTCACACTTGAGGTGGATGAAGGTGACCTGGCAGTCAGAGCAGGGGGCACCACCTGGGGGAGAGGCCTTGTCAACCTCAGCGGCACCCCCTGGAGACAGGGAATGTTCCTACTCCCAGCTCTCTCTTTTCCACCCCAACTCGGACAGATCTCACCAGATCTCTGACTATGACGATCTCAATTCTCTTTTAGTCTAAGATACTAATTAGTTGGTGGGGGTGGGTATCCTAGGACTTCCTTGGACTCTATGCCTACAACCGCTTCTTCCCCTGTTCTGTCCAGAATTCAGGGTGCCAGTGGGTTTTTGGAGATCCCACTAAGCAGAAGAGCTGAGGGGTGGGAAGGGTTTGGTGGCCAGATAGCCCATTGGAGTGGGGTCCCCAGTCCAGACCTGGCCCCAGGATTCTGCTGGCCTCCTCCGTTTTGCCTTTGTTTCTCAGGTGCAAACGGCATTTGGCATCTTTGATCTTGAAGGAAGCCCGCTGTTTAACCGTCAGCACTGCAGCCTCTAGAGGGATGGCAGAGCTCAGCACAGCCTGGGGGTCCCTTGAGGGTGGGGGCTGCTATAGAGGATGTTGGGAAGCTGGGGCCAGGGGCTTGGATGGAGGAGAGGGAAAGCCACGGGCATCAGCTGTTAAGGGTAGAGGGAGCAAGGCAGCAGGGCTGGAGAATTACAGAGGAAAGAAGGGGATCCAGGAAAAAGTAAGGCCAGGAGGATTAACGAGGAAGAGAAATAGGGGTTAATAAGCCAGAGAGTAGCATGGAACAAGGCCTCTGGGCTGGTGCTCACCATGGCAGTGGTTGGAGTTTGTGCTGTTCCCAGTGTGGCCAGCTCGGGCTGGAGCAGCCCTGGGGCTGGGGACGCCACAGCTCACGGTGAAGCCATTCTCAGACTCTGAGAGAAGGGGGCTGTCACAGCTCTGACCTGCCCCCTGACCCCCACTGGCTGGAGGAATCCAAGGGGACCAGAGGAGCTGCCTAAAAAGCCAGACTTCCTCCCTGCCAGCCCTCCAGCAACCTCCTCTCTGTACCTGGCAAAAATCGGGCCCGGGAGGGGCAGGTCAGGGCACAGGTGTCCTTCTTCCCAGACCGACTGCAGCTGATCATGGCTTTCGAGGCACCAGGACTACTATGACACTTTACTGGCTCTAGGAAGTGGAGAGAAGCCTGAGGAGGAGAGGGTCTTCCTCTCCCACCCTCTCTGTCAGTCCGTCAGTCAAGTAATTAGGAGGAAGAGAATTAGCTACATGTAGAACTGCAACTGTACACGGAGATGAATGAAGGGATTATTTACCAGGAACTTCACATCTCAAATGGCTACATTCTCCATCTCCTACTACCTCATACCTTCCTCAGTATGGAACTCCACATTTCCCAGGACCCCAACTACCCCCAACCCTGAAACTGCAGTGCCAGCTTCAGCCAGCAGAGGGCGCTGCCCACCTGTGCAATCCTTCCCGTTCCAGTGCAGCCGGCCCTGGCCTGCTGGGCAGGTACACTGGTAGCTGCCAGGAGTGTTGATGCAGCCAGAGCGGCAACCTCCCCGGTTGATACTGCACTCATCCACATCTGGGCGAGGGAGGAGGGAGACACAGACAAACAATAAGGGGGTGGGGGGGTGGGGGGGAGTAGGAGCCAGAGAGTGGGCAGTGAGTGAGGACCTTTGGTTAGAGTTCCAGGCACTCTAAGATGATTCCTGGCCCGAGAAGAGCTCAAACCTAGGACCTCCTTCCCTTATTTCTGTTCCCAGTCAAAAGAAGGATTGAGAAGGGGCCAAGCTAACAAGCTTTTTAAAGCCTTCCACTCCTACCTACCAGTGGGGCTGTAATTTGGAAGCTAAGGATGGGAGTCAAGAGGCAGTGATGGGGATGGGAGACAGAAGTTTCGTAAACAGGATGCTGTTCCCTGATACTCTAATCTCTCAATTGTCTTAATCTCTCCCACTTCATCATGATGAATGCAGACATGGCACATGCACCTGGGGATTGCCCACAGCCACCAGCCAACTCAGGGACTCGTTCAACTGAAGGGTGAGGAGGTGAGAGGGGCTGGGTGGCTGAGGGTCCAGATTTGCTGACTTACCCCCACAGTGGGTGACACCATACAGCAGGTAGCCGTGATGGCAGAGGCACTGGAAGCTCCCCGGCGTGTTGACACATATGTGGTCACAGGTTCGATCAAAGGAACACTCGTCTATATCTGGAAGAGCAAGGTTTCAAGCCGCTGAATCTGTCTTGGGGCACATGACCCTGTGACTCCCTGCTCAGGTGAAGGGCCCCAGGGAGGGGCCTTGGCTCTCTCCCTTAAACTGAAAAGAGTTCCTACCTCTGGCCCAGCCCTAAGATCAGCAATTCAGCCATGCCTACCCACCCCCTAAGCCCGCTCCATTTGGAGTCTTTGGAGTCAGGAACTCTTGAGGTCCGGTGCCTATGGATCAGGGCCACCATGTGTAGTTAGGCTGGTCAGATCCTGCCAAGGATATGAACTGGGGTGAAATCCATCCCTCACTTCTTGCCAAGCCATGTGCCCCAGCGTAGAGCTGGTTTGCCCAGAGGAAGGAGCACATTTGCTAATTCACAGCACAACACTGCCTATGGAGACTCTCCACAGTGTCCTTTGAGCTTCTCAGGCTCTGGCCCTCTGGCCTCTTTGAAGCTCTCCTACCCCAAGAAACTCTCCAAAGGCTTTGCCCTTGGCCCGAGTCTGCTCACCCTGGCAGTTCCTCTCATTGATGAGAAGCTTATAGCCCTTCTTGCAGCTGCATTCGAAGCTGCCCACTGTGTTGCGGCAAATGTGGTCACAGCCCCCATTGTTCAAGCGGCACTCATCTATGTCTGGGGAGGCAGGGCAAAGGAGAGAGAATCAGAGTAATACTGAAGGCTGGGGACAAACAGGGAGACAAGATCCCTCCCTCCCTCACAGAGACAGGGAGAATCAAGGAGAGCCCTGGGCCTGCCTCTTCCGACTCCTCTTTCTCTCTCCCATCTCTGTTTCTCCCCCGTTCAGGGTATCTGTGGCCATTAGTAACAACCTTGTTTCCTGAGACTGAGTCTTCTTAGAAGGGGAAAGATGAGAACCTGTGTCAGGCCCTCAGGTAATTGCCTAGAAGTAGGTGGGCACCTGACCTACAGGGGGCTAGTCCATGCCCCTCACTCTGCCACTGACAGCCCCTCCCAAGAAAGCTGGTGGACAGGTTTTGTCCCCCACCCCTGCCTGCCATAAGAGCGGGGGTGGGGGGGGGCAGAGAGGTGGAGATTCAAAGGGGCAGCGCTTCAGAGAGGAGGAGCTAGAAGAGAGGCCAGGCAGGGAGGACCTCCAGGGGAGCCAGTGAGGCTGGGGAGCTGATGGGGGGAGGGGTGGGGGCCAGGCAGGGGGCTGGGCTGTGAGAGGTCTGGAGAGACTCAGGCCTGAGGCAGCTTTCAGCACTAGGAAGGGAAGGGAAGGAGGGGGCACGTGAGCGGCTTCCTTCCTGAGGTCAAGTTCCCCAAGCGGGTGGCAGACAGGACCCAGGCTACTCACCCCTACTTGGGGGAGGGGGCACAGGGGGCAGTCTTCCACTTCACTCTTAGCATACCTGTCAACAGTCCTTCCTAGCAGCAAACCTCTCAGCTCTGGCTGTCTGACCTGTGGCCCCAGCCCTCCCCCCAACCCCAACCTCCTCCGCGGCCTCTCTACCAGCTGTTGGGCCAAAAGACACAAAGAGCAAGCCCAGGCCTTCCTCCAGTCCCCACTCCTTGTGACCAAGGGACACAGACCTGATGAATCACAGTTTTCAATATGGCTACCCACCCTTTTTCCTCCCCCACTCCACCTTTCCCCTAAACCTGGCTAATTAAAAGGGGGGAGAATAGAATGGACAATGTGGGAAATTATACCATAATAATAGCTAACACAGAGTGTTCACCATTTGCCAGGCACTGTTCTAAGGCTTTACATATAGTTTATATGTAACTCATTTAATCCTTACAACATTCTTATGAGGCAAGCACTTTACTTGGTGAAACTGAGGCACAGAGACACTAAGTAACTAGCCCAGGATTGCAGAGTTAATAAGAGGCAGAGCTGGAATCTGAACCCAGGCAGCCAAGCTCCAGCATCAGTGCTCCCAACTGCTACCCTAATCTCCCTCTGACCAGGAGAGCCTTTCCATGGGGAAGGTCTGGGGAATGTGAGTTAAGAAGGTTATGGAACACACCTGTGACCTTGTGCCTACATAGGGCTCAAATATCCTTCTAGACCCAGGAACAAACGTGAATGGCATGTTCATTAACCAAGAGGGTTAGGGACCATAGGGGAAATGGGAATAAGAGTAAGGAAAACAAAGTGGGGCAGGGGCAGGGGCACTAAGGAACTGGCTGGACTTTTTTTGTGCCCCCTGAACTGAGATGGGGAAAGGTGGGCAGGAGACAAGCCTTAGTCACAGCCTCAGTTATTTACAATCAGGATCGTTTCCAGGGGGTTGAGGAGGTCCCACAATAGGTACTGTATCTCTGGTCCCAACCTCAGCCCCTTACCCTTACGCTCCTGTCCTCTGAAAACCCTTACCTTTGCAGGTCTTCCTGTCCGGCTGCAGCATGAAGCCCACAGGGCAGCTGCAGTGGACGCCCGTCGCTGCGTCGTGGCACTTACTGTCGCAGCCCCCGTTGTTGACAGCACAGGTCTCTGTTTAGGAGGGAGGTGGGAGATGGTAACCTGGTTATCAGCTCGGAGGAGTCCCAAACGTGAGGGTATAGGAGGGAGCACAGAGGCCCAAGGGAAGGCCTTAGCCTCCCTGTGCTTTAGAAGGAGCATTAAGCGGAGGCTCCCAGCCCCCTTCCTCCCATCACTCCCACCCCCATCCCCTCACAAGTACAGCCAAGCAGTCCACTTCCCTGCCCCCTACTTGATTGAAACAAGGTGGACAGCAGTGAGGCAGGTACAAGCCAGAGCTGTCAGGCAGGAATGTGCTGAGGGGGTGGAGGAGGTGGAGAGGGGAGGGCGCAGGGAGGGATGGAAGCTAAGTAAGGGTGGTTCTCGCTGCCAGGGAACAAGAAGGGACAATAGGAGTTTCCTCCTCTTTCCACTGACTATCTCAAGACTATCTCGTTGGCGGGTGGGGGGTCATGGTGGGACAATCCTGGGAAGAGTGAGCCTGGTGATTCCTAAGACAGCTGAGAGATGGCCATCAATCTACTTCCCCTTCCTCCCTGCTCAGCTGTCTTAAGAAAGATCCCAGTTCCAGGACTGACTGCTCATCCTCAGAGGAGACAGCTAGTACTCCATCATTTCCCAGCCCCTTCCCGGCTACCTCCAACTCCTCCCGGGCCCTCCTCTTAGTTCCAGATGGAGATAAGCTGGCTGTTCTGTTGTTGTTTTACTTTCCTAATGGGGAGATACTGTCTAGGCTAGGGGAGGGGGCAAAAGGAGAAGAATCCAGAGGAGAAGGAAGGGCGTAAGAAGATAGGTGAGAGAGTTAGAGAACCTCAGAGCTAAGTCTCTTCTGTTGACCCCCTCCTGACTGGTAAGCTTCCCCTTTGCTGAGAGGTCGGAGTTGGGGGAGTATGGATGGGCCACTCTCCCTATTTTCTGAATTCAGAGCAGGAGAAAAATAGAGGTTTAAACTGCAGCTCAGGAGAGTCAGATGAGCCCAGGAGAAAAAACATCAGCTCAAACAGTGCAAGGCCCTGACGCAGGGACTGTGAGGGAGGTGTGGTCCATCCTCTGGGGGGGCCTAGAATTCTCCCATTAGAGAGACAGAATCCTGAGGCCTCCACTAGGGAAGAGAGGAGAGAGGGTCTCAGAATCAGGGGAGCTGAATGAGAAAAGCGCTGGAGAGTACTATCATCTTCTTGAGTCTCTGACTCCTAAAACTCAGGCCCAACCCTTGTCACTGAGGAGACCAGCAAAGCAAAGACTCCAGAAGAAGCCCAACTCTGCCTGTGGGTCCCTGGTCATGCCCTGGACCCTCAAATGCCCAGGTCTGGGAGCAGCCACAGTGGGATCTCCTATGTGCCACTCCCACCTTAGTCTCTCCTGAGGTTCCCTGAGACCATGGGAAGAACCTAGGAGGGAACCTTGACTTCAGGCTCCAAGCCCAGCCATCCCCCACAAGAGTGCTCTTAGCATAAGAAGAAGCCCTCTAAGCCCTGGAGCAGGGAGAGGGGAACAGAGATCCTGCACCAAGTCTAGTCAGTTCTGAGGGATCCAGGATGGAGAGCAGTAGAGCTGGCACACTGACCATTCCAGGCTGGACCGGGAAGCTGGGCATAGCTGCCTGCCCCTGCAGGGCACAGCTCTCCAGAGGGGCCTCCATGGCTGCCTCAAACCTCTGCTCTTCAGGCTGTGTATTTACATCACAGTTTAATCTGTGCTTATTCTGTGTCAGGCGCTTAGTAGACGCTATAATGCACTATCTCCATCATCACAGCAATACTAAGAGAGGACTCTTATTCTCCCTCTTTTACAGAAGAGTAAACTGAGGATCAGAGAGGACAGTAGCTTGCTTAAGGTGGCACACTTAGAAGATGGCAGAGCCAGGATTCAAACTCGGGTCTGTCTGAACTCAAATGTCGTGCACTTAACCGTTATGGTGGGAGAGAATGGAGAGTGATGCTGGGACTGTGAGCTAATATGGGTAAGAACCCAAGAAAGATACCCCAAGGAGGGGATGGCATCTAACCCCATCCCACCCCGATCTCAGATGGCACAGTGGGCACGATGGGTAAGTGCAGCTGGCTGGGTCTTTAGCTGTGTAGAAGGCAGAGAGAGGGAGGGGGCAGATGGCTGGGAAGGGGTGAGGTGTTAGAAGGTGGGACAAAGGAGCAGGAGAGGCAGGAGAGTGACAGGATCATGGAAAGAAAACCAACATGAAGGCTCCCAGGCCAGCTCATGGGGACTCAGGTTTCCTGTCACTCAATGGGCCCGGTACCCAGGCTGCCAGGGGAGCCCGTGGGCATGCGGTTAGTGGGAGCCCCAGCGGGTTAGCCCTTCCCCTAGCAAGCCAGCGAGAGCAAGCGGAGAGAGCAGACATATTTACCATTAGAAACGGCCTGAGGGGGGATGTGCTGCTCTAGCCGCCTTTCCCCTGTTTGACATTGTAAAAAAGCTGTTTAGATGCTGCGCAGGGAGCTACTGTGGCCCTCTGTGCCCCAACCCCTCCCCACCCTCCTCCTCCTCCCTGCAGGCCCAAACCACTGGCCCTAAATGATAAGCTCTGAGGCTCCTACACTTCATTCCCCAGGGTTGCCCTGCCTGGTATTCTCCAAGAAGCCAGGCTCCCACCGAGTAACCGATGGGAAGCTGAGTCTCAGAGAGGGGCAGTCATGGGCCCGGTACTACACAGCATGCCAACGGCAGAGCTGGGATGCAACCTCAAGTCTTACAAGCTGCCAAATCCCAAATCCCAGAGGGTGCCCACCCTTTCTGCTAACCTGTACCGCCCTCTCAGTCTCCCCACTAAATCTGAATGTCCTGATGGCCCCGAACAACGAAGTTTCCTTCTACCAGGGCTGGGGAGAAAAATGAGATACAGGTCAAGGTAAAAATAAGTTCTACTGGAGAAGAGGGAGAGGAACTTGGAAAGGACATAGCTATGAACCTTAGAACAGCCTCATTTGCTCTCTTCTGCCTCACTTGGCCATGGCCCAGAGCGTGGAATGGGTCTTGATTAGAGAAGAGCTCAAGCTTAATAGGAGTATTTTCAAAAGCAGCCATGCCCAGGACTATCTAAACAGAAACATATCAGAGAGGGACCCGGCCTCACACCCATGGGCCCCAAGCTCTGTCCTAATACATGCAGCTTTTCTTTGGGGACTGCATGCAATTTCTTCTGGGAGTCTCTAGGATGTGTGAGTGGTCCAGGGCATCGTAGGAGGTTTGGAAAGCAGAAGAATTAGACTTATGAGGGAAAAAATGAAAGGAGCTGGAACAAACCAGCCTGGAGAAGGCAACACGAAGACCTGAAAATGTTCCAAGATTTTGGCGAGTTAGTTCAGAGGGGAAACACGTAGCAAGAGAGATTTTAATTAAGGAGCTTTAAAACTGTGTGTGCAAGTCTCTAGAGCAGGTAGGTACCTGAAGGAGACCTTTAAGAGCACCGTCTGCTCCCCAGTTCTTATGTCTGGGGGAAAGGCAGTGCTCTCTGCAGAGACGGGGTGGGTCTCTGGAGTGAGATGGGAGAGAGTCTGGTTCTGAACCGGAATATCTTGTCTCTCATAAACACACCCAGTGACTGTGTTCACACCTTCCCATCCCCAGCATGTTGTATCCCATGAGATGAACGTCCATTCATAAATATCCGTGCCCACAGGACAAGCTTGCCCCTGCCTGGCTCAACACAGCCTTTCCCCCTGCCCAAACTCTCCACGTTCATTTCCCACTTTTCCAAGGGGACACCTTGTCCCATTGTCTTTCTCAGCACTCTGTGAGCACATAGTAATTGGCCTTCACAAACAACAACAACAACAATAAAAACTAAAGACTTTTAGGGAATTAGGAATTAAGGAATTGAACTCATTCATCTATGGGACCTAAAGATATGTGAGGTAAGGCCTAGGACTTCAGGACAAGGGGTCCAGGGGTTAAGAAGGCCCCAAACCAGGGTGAGAGGGATGGGATGCTGGAATTGGCGAGGAAGTGGGAAGGCTACAGGCAGAGCTCCACTGGAATGTGGAGGAGAGAGGAGGAAATGGGGGCCTAGGGTAAGAGGACTGGAAAGGAGATTTACAGGAGGAGAGCAAGGAGAGAGAGGAAAAGATACCTGGAGCCAGGAAACCCCATTTGTCAGTTCAAGGCTGGTTGTTCCAGGAAAGAGCACTGTGTCCCACCCTCAGTTCCAGAGTGGGGACACTGGGTTGTGACAGCTCCCATCTTACCATACTTGTCAACCAGGACCTCTGCTCAGGCTTAATCCATTGCATTGCCCCAGCTTTCCTCCCCCTTCTCAACCATGGCCTGGGTCAACAAGCACCTCTGCTAATTATTCCCAACCTGGCAACACTTTATCCTGGATGAAGAGGATGGTGAGGCTCCCAGGGGTGGGGCAGCAGAACCAATGGGTGGGGGAGGGGAGGAGGGTCAGGTGAGCCCTTCAGTCTCTCAGAGTTGTCTCTCACTAGACCTGGCATTGTCTGGGTCTTCAACCCACTCACCAGTCATTCTGCTCTCAGCACCCGGGCCCCATGTGCTCCCCCCTCCCCTGGTTCCCAAGGGCCCCTACCCCCACCCCCATCACAGGTGGACTGAGTTCTCCACTGGCCTCACCCACCGATGCACGTCTTCCCGTCGGTATGGAGCACAAACTTGACATGGCAGCCGCACCGGGGACCCTGCTCTGTGTCATCGCACGTGTGCTGGCAGCCACCATTACCATAGTTGCACGTCACTGTGCAGAGAGGGCGGGAGGCCTGTCAGCTTGCTTCTCCCTGGGGACCCCAGTTCTCCATAACACGGAGACTGGTCCTCTAATCTAGCTGCCTCTCCCACGCTCTCTTTTCTTCCCACCTCTTGCTGCCGAGGCCCCACGCCCTTCCTCTTTGTCTCCCCTTCTCCCTCACTGCCATCCCAGTTATCTCACATTTACAGTCCCGTTGGTTCTTGGTGAGCTCGAAGCCAGGGCGGCATTCGCAGGCAATACCCCCTTTGGGTGTCTCCCGGCAAATGTGAGCACAGCCATGGTTCTTGTTCATGCAATTCATTCCTTCTAAAAGGGAAGAGGAGGGCGGTGAATGTTCTGTACTCCTGGACGCCTAGAGGAAGAGAAACTAGAAGGGATAGGTGTGGCCTAGGGAAGCGGGAGGATTTCACTGAGGCTACAACACAGAGGAGACTGGCTCCCCCTCACAGGCCCCCTGTCCTGCCCATAGAGCTGGGTGCTAGTGAGCAGAGCTCAGGACTATTCTGAATGATATATAAGTATTGACAGCCAGCCCCTCAACCCTGCATGATCACCCTCTCCTTCACACAACCAAAAACTAGTGTCTAATAGTTGCCCAGCACTGTGCTGGTACTGGGTGGATCTAGGAAGGATCCAGAAAAATATAAGACATGATCTCTTTCCTCAAAGAGCTTACAGTCAAACTGGGAAGAAGATAAGTAACATTTATCCTGTGAGTGAGGAGTAATTAGTACAGATAATTACTATACGTCTCATTCAACAAGTATTTATTAAGCTCCTACTACAAGCAGGGCAGTATGTTAGGTTCTGGGGATATGAAGATGAATTAGGCATAGTCTCTGCCCTCAGGGATGTCACAGTCGGCGGGGGTGGGAGGGTAATGGCGGAGTCACAGAAACAGACAACACATACCCCACTGCTCCTGCCTGGCCCTCCCAAGCCAATCCAAGGAATAAGGCATGGGTGAGGTCCTCTCAGATAGCATCGGCTTAGGGCTCAGCCATCTACAATTAGGAGCGACACCCATCTTGGGTCTGGACACAGAGGATGTCCCATGGTAGCCTCAATCCCATACTGACCCCCAGCCCCAAATGAATTCTCCCACATTTTGCTGTAACCCCGAGTATCTGTCCATGGAACCCTTAGGATGTAATTGGGTTGAGGGACAAGAGAAGAAAGAGTAGCAGAGGGTGGGACCTGGGGGGCACTGAGGGGAAGCTCCAGAGCAGGTGGAGAGAGAAGGCTGGGAGTGCAGGGCTGGGCCCTCCCAGGTCATAGGCTGACCTTCCGGCCGCTGGATGCAGGTGTGCTGGTTGTCGCTGAGGAAGAAGCCCTCCCGGCAGTGGCACTCATAACTGCCCATCATGTTGACACAGCTCTGCTGACAGCCACCGTTGCCCTCGGCACACTCGTCCACATCTGTGCAGGATAGGTGGTTGGTGAGGCCATGGGTGCGGGCCAGGGTCTGGTTATGCGCTGGGACTTCAGCACCCAGGGCTGAAAGCAGTTTTAAGAATCCAGCACACATGCACATCCCCTCCACTGAAATCCAACTCCCAGCCTTACGCTAGGCAGTTCTCACCCACTCATCAGCTAATGTTCCAGTGCTTGTGAAGAGGCCACCCTAAGAGGGCAGAGCTGGGGAGTTACGAAGGTGGGGAGGGGACATTCCAACATGGCTTCCCTTTCCTTCACCTGTTGAAATTGGGTCTGAAGGCAGAGATTAGGAAAGGAGTCAGAGCAAGAGAAACAGGGATGAAGATAAGGATGGAGACTGACGATGGGGAGGAAATGTGGGCAGCTGGTTGTGATGAGCAGCCAGGGAATCAGGGCTCCATGTGCAGGGAGAGCTTTGGCCACGGTGCTGAGGTTGGAGGGGCAGGGTGGGGAAAGGTAGTGAACTTCAACTCATTGTGGGGCAGGGACCATTTCTGTGGACAGGCCATGACCCCGTCCTTCCTCCCCTTCCCCCATGCCTGGGCTTGCTGCCACATTCCCTAGCCTTTCTCCTATTTTGGTTTAACAAAACAAAGTCTGGTAGCTTGGCAGGGAGGGATGGGGGAAGGGCTGCCAGGCCACACCCTAATTACCAACCCCACATCACCACCCCCAGGTCCCAAAGCCAAGCTCATTCCGGGGCTCCCACTTCAATGCCTTGACTCCATCTCTGTGCTACTTACTACCCTCCCAAGTTCACAGTCCTTCTCAGTTTTCCTTGGCACAGGGAGGCATCAGGGAGATGGACCCAAATGGACCAATCTAGCTCCTAAGGGACCTGACTCCTAAGGGCCTCATCTGTCCTTCTCTTCCCATCCTCTCTGCTGAGCCCTGAAACCCTGTCCTTCACCCTTCTGGCCAAGGGCAGAAAGGCCCAGATCCAGCAGGCTCCTGCCTGAGACATGCATCTGTAGGGAAAGCCAAGGAGGTATACTTCTTGTTGCCTTGTTCCTGTCCCATCTCCTACACCTCTGACTTCTCCCTATCCCTGTCTTCCTGCTCTTACCCCATCCTACATTCCATCCTTCTATTTGCTCCCTTCTATTCCAGCCTTGTGATTTTGCTACTCTAGCCAAGTTCTTTCCTCTAGTTCTCAGTGGGGAAACTGAAGCCAAGGGCATGGATGACTTAGGGTTCCCCTAAAAGCCAAATGTTGAGAGTTTGAACCCTAACCCTGAGGTTAGGGAAGCATCCTCCTCCTCCTCCTCCTCATCCTCATCATCGACATTCCTCCTGTTTACCGAGCACTTACCATGTACTAAGGATTGTACGGGGCTCTTTACACATGTTCTCTCATGGTGAATCACACAGCAGCCCTTTGAGTGGGATACCACCATCGCTATTGCCCAAGGCTCCATAGCTAGTAAGCAGCAGAGCCAGGATCTGCCTGGAGCCAAATCATCTTCCTACCATGCTCCACCTCCTGTGACTAAGCCCACTACTGTCATATCCTGGCCCTTCCCCTGAGAACACTTTCTAGCAGCATCTCCTTCATGTTTTTCATCCAGCAGAAGGATTATTTCATCCTCAGCATCTAGTTTCCAGGGGGAGGCTGACTTTGTTTTCTATTTTGTGGGACTGCAGCTTTTTGTTCACTTTCCTCTTCTTGCCTGGGAATAGAAAAGGCTAAAGACACCTCCTCCTCCACAAGACATGCCCTGCCCCACCCTCGCTCACCCAGACAGTTGTGTCCGTCATGTGCCAGGTGGAATCCATCATAGCAGGTGCATCGGTAATTGCCAGGGATGTTGACACAATCGTGCACACAACCTGCATTATCCTCCCGTTCACACTCATCCACATCTGTGGGCAAATAGGAGTTGAGGCAGCTGGACCCCCCTGTGTGCCCCCGACTGTCCACCCCTGGGCTCAGCCTTATGGTGGTTTTTAAAAAAATATATAACCTCTGTGTATGTGTGTGCTTGTGTATGTGTCTCTGTTTCCCATAGTTACTTTCATAGCCTATAAACTATTTTGCATTTTGCTATTTTCATCTAAACTTAAGTCATAAACATTTCCATCCAGTCTTTCCAATTATCACTGTACATGGCTGCAAAATATTCCATTATGTTGCTACATCATAACTTATTAATCCCTTTTCTCTATTGTTAGTTTCCTTCCATTTATTTTTCTATCATAAATGATGCATCAAAAAACATATTCTCCCATATATTGTTTCTTTGAATTTCCTTTGAACAAGTTCCTAAACATGAAATTCCTGGGTCAAAGAGTATAAATAACTTCAAGATTCCTGCTAGGTATGACAAAATCACTTTTCAATTCATAATGTCACCAGGAATTAACGAGTGTACCTTGTGCATTGAAGTCTTAAGCAGCACCGAAGGTCATAAATTTAAAGTAACATCTCAAGACTGCTTTAATTTGCATTGCTTTAATTATGAGGAGATGTGTTTGTTTATAGTATGAATTTCCCCTAGGGTAAACTGCCTGTTCTCATTCTTTTTGGGCATGGCATAAGGGTCTAAAGATGGAGGTTCCAGTGTCAGGGAACCTCAGGCCTTAGTCCCATGATTCTGATCCCCCCCACCCAGTCAGGCTGTATGGCTGTGAACTGTTCCCACCAGGGCCTTAGCCAGCATATATGGTGGTGCCTTTGTGCAAATTAGAAAATGACACCCTCTCTGGGAAGAAACAGCTTTCCTCCAGCCCTCTCCCCACGCCAGCAGGGACTGCAGGCCTTAGTGTAATATACAGCGTGGCCAACTGAGAGCAGCTCAGTGGGGGTCTCCCCTCTCCAGCAGGTCCCCCTTCCCCAGGTGCCCTCCCAGCCTCACCTTTGCAGTGTTTACCATCCCCTGTGTAGCCAGACTTGCAGATGCACTTGTACGACCGTGGGGTGTTCTGGCAGATCGCGTCGATGTGGCAGTTGTCAGTTCCCTCCACACACTCGTCCACATCTGGCAGGGGCAGAAGGAACACATGAGACCCTCTCTTGGTACCTCCCAAGGGGTGTCTTGAAGGTGGTCCCTCAGGGCAAAATCCCCTCTCCTCTAAAATAGACAGCAACCCCTCCAGAAGCAGGTGGCCTCCCATACCCCTCCGATTTCAGAATCTTTCTGAATTCCTGAAATTCCTGTAATTTCAGGAATTCAGAAAGAACGCCCACTCCCCTCAAAAATACTTAATCCACAATGACAGCTAAAATTCCATCATTTGAAACACTCCTCTTTGATTTAAAAACAAACAAACAAAAAACCTTTGGACTGGGTAGGTAGCACACTTGATTAGAAACATTCAACCTAGGGTGAATTAGTTTACCTTTCTTAGGAGCAGACTTAGAGGGAGAGGGAAGAGAAAGGTACAGGGACAGTGGCCTCTGGGAAAGTGGCAGGGTCCAGCGACTATTGGTAATTCAAGGAGGAAGAAAGGGAGACAGGGCATCTGCGGAATCTTCATCTGCCTCACAATTCCGCTTGAGACCAGGCCTGCTCCCACTTGCCCACCATGGCGCCAAGAATCTTTGAAGGAAAGAAGTTCCATCCTGGAAGATTTGCCTAGGCCCATCCCTCAACAGCAGAGGGACTAGGAGCTGGCAGGGGCTGGCACCAGCAACCTGAAGCCTGATAAGTGCAGCCCTTGCGCCTCTCCAGCTGACTCATCCAGGCCCATCCATCCCACCACCCTGAGCTCTTTCATCTAACCCCAGGTGTACCTCGCTCTGACACAAGGTGCTACTCACAGAGCTCTGCTGAAGAAGAGGCCACCCAAGATCTAGCAGAAAAGACAATGTTCAGAGAGGACATAGGAAAGAGAATAATTTATCATCTTTGGGCAAAAGACTCCAACTTCTGGGGCAATGTTATGGTGCCCATAAAGCTGAACTGAAGTAGGCGAAAATGTTTCAGTCAAAAATGCTTTATAATTTAAGGCTGTGGAGGTTCAGAGATGACTCTGACCAGCCAAAAGGAGAGACAAAAAAGTAACACGAAGCAGGATGTGTCGCGTGCCACGAGGGCATTAGAGATAAGGAAAGAGGGTCCTCAACCTTGGCTGCACATCAGAGCCAACTCCCCTAGGAGATGCCCAAGTGCTACCTCCAGAAATTCTGGTCAACTGGTCTGGGCTGAGATCTGGTCATCAGTATTTTTCTAAAGTTACCCAGGTGAGTCTAATATGCAGCCAGGCTTGAGAATCTCCATTAAAGGGAAGATCAGAGGAGGAAGAGACAACTTCTAGCTGTGAACTAGGAAACCCAGGGTAGTGTAGCAAACTGCAAGTAAAGAAATGGGATTTGAAATCAAGATCATAACTTCCAAGTGTGATCTGTGGGTCATAGAATTGCTTGGCTTTTGTTAAAATGCAGATTCTTAGGCCTGATTGCTGACCTATTGAATCCAAATCCTTAAGGTGCTTGATATTTTTATTGAATGAATGAATGAATGGATCAGTAATTGCTCCAATTTATAGACACCCATAAGTCCTAGCTTGAAACAGTTAACTGTTCTTTTCTTTTTGATGTCAAGAACTTCCAGGGTAGGACTGAGGCTTCCTGGGGCTAAGAAGGGAACTGAAATTTGGAAGAGTGCCCCCAAACACCTGCCTCAAATCTTCTGGGCTTCTATTCGGCTCTGCACTCTACCCTCCAACTCTCTGACCCCTCTGCAGCGGTCCACCACGCCCAGTGATCTAATTGCTGTAATTCACACTTATTCTCCCCCTCCCTCAGGCTCTGCAGTCATGGCATCTGCCTGCTAGCTCACCCTAGGAAGTCATCCCAAAGTGAATGGATGGAGAAGAGGGGGCATAGAATTCTAGTTCATGAGACAGGGCAAGAGGGACCTGTGTAGATAGTAAGAGGCTGCATGGAGAATCAGTTTGTCCAACTGATGAAGAGAAAATGGTACTAAGAAACGTCCTATTGTAGAAAGACGATAATCAGCCAGTCCCAGGTTCAAATCCAGCCCTACCACTCTCTAGGGCGTGTTTTCTGATTCTCTTATTTGTTCCTCTTTAAAATGGGGATGATAATACCTTCTCATGAGAGGCTGTGAACAGCTGATGAGATAATTTGTGTAAAGTACCTAATAAAGTATCAGAAGCTTGAGATGATAATGATTAAATCACTGATTCAGATAACAGGTGCTCTATGACTGTGCTAAGATGGTAGCCACTAGGCACATGTGGCTATTTAAATTTAAATTACTTTAAAATTCAGTTCTTTAGTTGTCCTGGCCACAGGCCAAGTGCTCAATAGCTATATGTGGCTAATGGCTACCACAGTGCACAGCGCAGGCGTGGAACATTTCCAACATCACGGGAGGTTCTATTGGACGGCATTGCTCTAGGAGTTCTGAATAAGGGATACCCTGGGCCTGAGTGGACCAAAAAAGCTCCCTGAGGAGTGGGACTCAAGTTTGAGTTTTGGAAGTTGGGTAACCATTAGACAGTTAGAAGGGGAAAGGACATTTCAACTGTGGTTAAATGCATGAAGAAAGACTAGGCACTCTGAGGTCCAAGTCCTTATTCTCTGTCCCCACATTTGCACATGCCCCCCATGTTGGGGAAAATACCTTTTAACAACTAATCCTAATCTTTGAATGGAATCCAAAGTTTTAGATGTTCTTATTGGGTCCCCCGGAGGAAAGGGGACTGGATGATCACCCCCTTCCCTGTGGTAACCCTTG
The DNA here is from genome assembly GCF_949987535.1 of Balaenoptera acutorostrata. Lineage (NCBI taxonomy): Eukaryota > Metazoa > Chordata > Mammalia > Artiodactyla > Balaenopteridae > Balaenoptera > Balaenoptera acutorostrata. Next base: position 67,952,982 of record NC_080073.1, on the reverse strand, counting down.
TGAGTCTTAGAGGCAGGTACAGAGCACTGGACAATGCCAGTGACTAATAATCATCCTGTTCATCCTGCTTTGAGCCCTCTTCCCCTTCTGTGTCACTCCATCCCTTCCCCAGCGGCCAGAAGGACAACTTGCAAACTCATCTGGAAGCTCCTCCTCTAGGGCCATCTCAGAGGTACATGCTTGTCTCTGAATCAGCTGGGGCTTTACAACAGTCTACATCAGGCTGTCTGGGCTCCCAGTTCTTCCGTTTGCCTCTGATTCAATGCTCACCGGTACTAGAGTGGATCCTGATGCTGACTGCAGCAAACCCAGGCTTCCTGGCAGAACCTTTAGACCCTTCAGGCAGTTGGGCTTTTCCTGCCATCTTACCCCTCCCCCTCATCCCCTACTCATAATACTTATCCCTCTCCACCACCTAAACCATTCTACCCCTTTTCACGCATTCACACATCTCATTCTTCACATTTGAAATGCAGTCCTTTCTTTTTTCTTGTAGCCACACTGTTCCCAGCTTCCCAAACCTGGCTCAAAAATTGTCTTCCCAAAAGCTCTTCCTGGTAAGCCCTATTCCTGGTAAGTTCCAGGTCCTAGGGGACTCAGGTTGCCTCAGCTCACTTGCAGCTATTACTGAGTTGCTCTGCTAATGCTTTAAAGCCATCTTGTGTGGCATGTTCAGCTTTCCTCACTTGGCTGGTCACTCACTGAGGATGGAATTATTACTTGGATGGAATCTTTTGAAGCAGAACAAGCCTAAAACAGAGCTCTGAAGTAGGGCCCCAAATTATATCCAGTGTCTCCTTTTGCCAGTTCGTTCTTTCAGAGCTCCCCCCACATATGCCCACCCCCAAATTGTCCATGCAGGGATCCCTTCAACACCCATGGGCACAGTCTCATCTTAGTTCATTCTCTCAGGGTGCAGGTGTTTACTAGCTGGCCTGACAAACCAGGTGATACTGTTGGGCAGGGATTGGTTTAGACCAGTGGCTGCACCCTGGGATTCCCAGGGGACCTTTTACAATATGTGACTGTCTGGGGACTTCCCTGGTGGCACAGTGGTTAAGAATCCACCTGCCAATGCAGGGGACACGGGTTCGAGCCCTGGTTTGGGAAGATCCCACATGCCTTGGAGCAACGAAGCCCATGTGCCACAACTACTGAGCCTGCGCTCTAGAGCCCGCGAGACACAACTACTGAAGACCGCACGCCTAAAGCCCGTGCTCCACAACAAGAGAAGCCACCGCAATGAGAAGCCCACGCACCGCAATGAAGAGCAGCCCCCGCTCGCAGCAACTAGAGAAAGCCCGTGCGCAGACCCAACACAGCCAAAAACAAACAAACAAACAAATAAACAAATAAATAAAATGTGACTGTCTGGGCACTCTCTTAGACCAGCTGCATCAGGATCTCCAGGGTGAGTCTGGACTGCTCTCTGTCTTCCTTTCCCAACTCAGACTATTTGCCCAAGCTGGGAAGAGACCAGGGGCAACAACATGACAGAATGTTTGAGAAAAGGGGTTCTGGAGTGATACTGTGTCTGTTCAAATGCCAGCTGCACGCATGTCCTTGTGGTCCTGGGCCAGCCTCTGAACTTGCCGGCTCCTTCCTCTGTAGATGGGAATAATCATCACAGCACCTCCTCATGGGGCCACCATGAGTATCAAATGAGTTAATACTTATCAAGTACTTAGCACTGCAGTGCAGGCATACAGTAAATGCTCAATAAAGGTTCGTTATTTTATTCCTTCTCTCCAACCTTCTCCCCAGTATCCTTTCTGAACCCCTCTCCCCTTCCCCCTTCCCCTTCCCAAAGCCCCATTTGAGGCCTGGTGTGGGGAGATGCGGCACTAGGGGAGCACGTGATGGTACAGGGAATTTGGGGGAGACATATCCTTAAAGGTATCTGTGTCACTGCCTACTCTGCCCATGCTGGGAACTGCCCAAGCAGCAGGTGAAGTGGGTGAGAGGACAGTTGGGAACCAAAAAGCTGCCCTCCACAATCCTCTGTAAAGGCTGTCCTTTTGTGCCCTTTCCCCCACCCCAGGCACTGGCCTGGATCACAAGCTGAATCAGGGGAGAGTGGTGGCTGCAAAGACACCACAGATGAGCCAAGACCTCCCTGCCTCACCTTCTCCTGGCATGAATGCACAGGTCTGTAACGGCAGCAGCTTTTCCCAGCACCATCTGACGTTTCTTCTGGATTTGCTTCAGCACCTAACAGAGCACTGCATAAATTCTGCTAAACAGGGAGGAGGGGTGGGATGAGGCGGGGGATATGAGGGTTAGAGGACAGACTAGAAAAGGTGGATTATTACAACACAGGCTTAAGCATTAAGATTCCCTTCTGAGGATGGGGAAGTGTACCCTAAAAGGGAAGCAGGAGGACCCCCAAGGAAACACTTTATCTGCTTCAAAATTTTGCCCAGGTCCAGCTCTGGAATAACCAGGGAAAATGAGCAGGAATGCAGGCTGCAGAGAAGCAGATGCCCATAGGTAGAGTCTACCCCATCTTTATGTTACTACAGTTGTCACCTTACTACTCAGAGGGGCTGGGGGTAGTCGGGGACAAATTTGCTGGGCCCAATGCAAAGGTCCAAAGGAGCTTGCTTGGTGTCCTCATGTGCCCACATGGCTGTGGCATCCTTCTTGCCCAGCCAGGATAGCCCAGGATGTTTGCTGTGTCTACCTCATTCCTCTATTTTCCTCTCTTGAAATGTCTTCGAACCTCACCCATCATTGAGGACCCAGTGTAGGTGCCACTGCTGGGAAGCTACCTTTGACTGGTGCAGCTTTCTCTAATTTACTCTTTCTCTTTAACTCCGAAGGCTTTTACTTTCAGGTTCTCTCATCCTCTGACCAATCGCTATCTTGTGATGCCTCTCACATGCTACCTTACACCATTACTCAACTTTTGGTTCCTGTGTATTATCTTCCTATGGAAGCTCTGAGCTCCCTGAGGCCATGGTTTCTGAATCTTTGAAACCTGTACAGCAGCTAGAATAGAGTTGAGCATATTCATTCAACCATTCAACAAATAGTTATTGAGCATTTGCAACATGCCAAGCACTGTGCTAGGTGCTGGGCATTCAGCAGTGAACAAGACAGACTAATATATATATATATATATATTTTTTTTTTTTTTTTTTTAAATTGGGGTGTAGTTGTTTTACAATGTTGTGTTAGTTTCTACTGTACAGAGAAGTGGAATTCCTTGTGCTATACAGCAGGTTCTTATTAGTTATCTATTTTATACATATTAGTGTATATATGTCAATCCCAATCTCCCAGTTCATCCCACACACGCCCCCCCGCCACCGCGCTTCCCCCCTTGGTGTCCATACGTTCGTTCTCTATCTGTGTCTCTATTTCTGCCTTGCAAACCAGTTCATCAAGACAGACTAACATATTAAAAGCATTTAGTGGGGCTTCCCTGGTGGCGCAGTGGTTGAGAATCTGCCTGCCAATGCAGGGGACACGGGTTCGAGTCCTGGTCTGGGAAGATCCCACGTGCCGCAGAGTGACTAGGCCCGTGAGCCACAGTTGCTGAGCCTGCGCGTCTGGAGCCTGTGCTCCGCAACAAGAGAGGCCGTGATAGTGAGAGGCCCGCGCACCGCAATGAAGAGTGGCCCTCACTTGCCGCAACTAGAGAAAGCCCTCGCACAGAAACGAAGACCCAACACAGCCATAAATAAATAAATAAATAAACAAATAAATAAAATTTTAAAAAAAAGCATTTAGTAAATATTTGCTAAACAGATGCATGAATGGATGCATGGATAGATGGACAGGTTGGCGGGTGAGTGGATGAGGTCCATACTGTGGCATCCTTTCTGTTCTGTGTTACTGCAGAGAAAAAGCTCACTTCTTTTCTCTCCTATAACCCCACAACTGTTCTGGGTAGAAGACCGTCCCAAGAAATTTAGTTTTAAGTTAAGGGTAGGGAGACTGGTAACTCAGAAATGGTAAGATACCCACTTAAAGGCATCCATTTGGTCGTGCTGAAGCTAGAAGAGACGGGACCAACAAATCTAGTAGTATAAGCGGGAATCCTATAGAATGCACAGGTCCTCAGGGTCTTCAGATGGTATCTGGGGCTGCTCAGGCATCTCTTCAGAGTATCCTTGTCAGACAGACGTTCCCCAGCCTCAGTGCTAACACCTTCAGGACAGGGCACCAGGGGCCAACGTTCCATTGCTGCTCCTGGTCAGTTCCCCTCTCCTTTCTTCCATGTTGCTTCCCACATCCAAGTAACATCCAGAGTAGAACCAGCTCAGGTTTTGGCCATGACACCCTAACCTGCAGCATGTGCACGTATGTGTACCTGCATATGTGCATATCTGCTCATATGCAGGTACCCGTATGTGCACATGCTGGAGACTGGCATCCCAGCTCTGGCTTCTCAGGCTGTCTTCTCAGTTTGGAACTGGGCTGTGACCTCAGCTGGAGCCTGGGCCCATCCTCAGCCAAAGCCTAGGCAGGGGTGAACAGGCCTGGAGAGAGTCCAGGAAACCACACAGACGACCCCAAGGAGAGGAGACAGAGTACTTTGTTCTTTTTAAAAAAGTACGCTTCCCTCTCCTACAAGCTTAGCCTGCTCAACTGAAGAGCCAGGAAAAGCAGTTGGTGCTTGGTGACTGGAGAGGTGCAGGGCTGAACTTGATAGTGTCCTATCTTATTCCTAATCCAGCTCCTTGCTTATGTGAATGTGCCCCTAAATGGACAAGAATTTTCTCCCTTTCAGTGTGGACTAAACCAACAGCCCTGAGTCAGAGGTGTTTAGAGGATGGGGAGGGTAGAGGGTAGTGGGAGTGGGGAGGAAAGAACAGAATACTGGAGAGGGACTCAGGCCGTGGGCTGAGGCACATTCCCTTTTCATGATGATCAGTCTTCTCCCTCCAAATTGATGGGAAAAAATAACAAGATAAACAGTGATGATGTCAGATGATGTATAATTCCATTAAGCATGCAAAGTTCTTTCATGTAGGCCATTTCATGTGGTTCTCAAACAGTCCTGTCTCTCACTGAATCAATGAGGAACACGCCAGAGACAGTATCTTGGGAAAGAGAAAACAGCTAGTGCCCAGCCAGGACTCAGGTTTTCTGACTCCCAGTCTGGCGCTCTCTCAGTATACAATGTCTTTTATAAACGTTATGAGGGAGGAATCGTGCCTTAGCTGTCATCGCCCCCCCACCCCCACCCCAACTCAGCACTTAGTTCAGCACGAAGCAAGCATCCACTATGGAACCATGGAATGGCCTGAAACTGACATTCGGATGTTTCTGGGAGGAAGTCAGCAGTAGGCATACAGATGCTCCCAGGCTTTGGGCATGGGGGCAGCAGGGAGGAGGGTAGGGCTGTGTGTGGGCAGCGAAGGAGGGTGGTTGCACCATGGTGGGAGCAGACAGAGTTGCAGTGAGGAAGGGGTGGGCAGTGCGGCAGCAGGCAGGTGTCTCCTGCCCTTGGATTCACTAGGCTGGGCGAAGCAGCTGGTTAGAAACAAAAACAAACACCAGGGATACAGGTTCCTGCTGTTAACAGCTTCAAACCGCCAGAGGAAAACTCCAAATAAATATAATTAGAAACTTGTAAAAACGTCCTCTCTGTAAACCTGCTCCCCAGGGTCTACCCTTTAAGCGCCCCCCTTCTCCCAGCTCCCCCCAAGCGCACATATCCTGACACTCCACCCTCTCGGAGGGATTCCTTAGATCTGTTTCCTTATTCTGGATCCTCTCTCCAGCCCAGCAGCTCCTGCCCAGGTCTGTCCTCAGCTGTTACCATCAGTGACCAGAGGCACATAGCCCCTGGCCTGGGGCTCTGACATCCACACCCCACAGGTCTATCTCTAGGGCTATGGTTCTAGCCACAGGGAAACCATAGGTAAGAGTGAGGGCCACAGCACCCTATTTAAGGGGCATCATTCTGCCTGTAGGGCCAAATTGCAAAATCCAATGGCAACTACAAGACGGTGCCTTGGTCTGAAAAGGGGAGATGTCTAGGTTGCAGCACAATAGAGAGGGTTACTCTTGGAAACTGAGACTATATGGTGTGGGGCAAGAACTGGGGCCCTGGGGCCTTGCCCAGAGAGTACTCAGTTCCCAGGACACAAACATTTCAGCTCTACTTCCCAATGCTGTTGGATACATGTACATTCGCACACACAGAAACACACACGTGTCCTGCAGGGGCTGTTTCCAGGGGGAAATACTCCACTTAAGGACACGGTAAGAGCTATCGGGTATGTGAGGCTCCAGGAAAGTTGCGGGGTGGGGGGGGAGAAAGGAAGAGTAGCCACATGACGTAGACTCGGGCAGGAAAGAGTGAAGCAGGGCCCAGGGAGAAAAAGGCACGAGATTCAGGCGAGAAGCCTGGGGAGCCCCAGCTGCAGGATTGGGGCTTGCTATAGTGTCTTCCACCTTCAGCAGGAAGGATTTTGAAGAGATGCATAATCTCAGAGCTGAAAGGGACCCTAGGGATACTCTCGTCCATTTCGTAAGTGAGGAAGAGAATTTCAGTTATTTCCTCAGAGGCCCCAACCCTCGGGCTCTGCATTTACCTAAATCCACTGGTACCTACCATACTTCCCACCCTGTGCCATTTGGGGCTGGCAGTATGTGGGCATGAAAAGAAGAGAGTGGCCAGTCTGGTGACAGAGGGGCCAAAGGGGACGAGGAGGGGAGGGTCCACGTTCCCTCTTACTCCAGGCAGCTACCTCCTCTACCCCTCAAACATCCCTGGGTTGGCAGTTGTATCACTTTTCCCCACAAGGGCCGGCAGTCCCTCTGTTTCCAGACTCCTGTCTAATAACTGAGCCTGAAGAAGCTGTCCCCAGGTCTGGGCCTCTTGTGGGTACTGCCAGTCTCAGAGTAACTCTGCAGTTTCCAGCCCTGACAGGGACTCTTTCTTATAAGTGGGCATGTGCTAGGGGTATGGGACGTCAAAGGAGGCCCACACCCTGACATGCAGGGACCAGAGCCGGGGGCAGGGACTGGGGTTAGTTCAGGCAGCAAGCTCTTTACCTCCATCTTCTCAAGACGGTCTGAAGCCATCCACTCCCTTCCCCCATGCTCAGTTCAAGACACGGGATCAAGCCATTCCACTTCTTTACTTCTCCAATGAAAACAAAATGCACATTGCCTGCTTCCTTTTTCCTCTCACCAGAGCACGGACACACACTCACACACCCTGAGTCATGCACACGCACGCTCACACGCCCCAGTGAGTGCACACCGCGCATTCCCAAACTCACACCCAGGGCCGGCTCCTTTTACGACAGGTCCCGGCTGCTTACGTCTCAAACCGGTTCTCAGGCGCTCAGATTCCTGAAGGTTTCAGGAAACAGTCTCATTTAGGGGTGCTGATAACTTTCTTCTTTCTCTGCCTGTAGTAATTCTGGCCTCAGTGTCTTCTAGTCCCCTCTCTCTCATTCCACCCCGCAGAGACTTGGGAGATGAAGGGTGAGAAGGGGAAAAGTTCTCCCCTGGCTCCAGGCTTTCCCCACCCCCTTAGAGGACATGTCACTGAGAGAAGAGAGGTCAAAGGGATTCCTGAGGAATTGCTAAGCAGTCCACCCCCACCTCTCCACCCTTCTGGAAAAATGAGGGGTGGGGGTCAGGCTTAAAGGGAAGATCAGGCTCCAAGAGCGGAGGCTGCTTCTCCCTCTCTCTCCCCAGTGTGGCCTGGATGGGCCACAGGCAATAGCCGGCTGCCCACGGGGCCACCCTCACCCGCTGACACCGCTATGGTTTATTTCATATTTTGGAGGGAGGGGCTAGGAGGAACAGTCCCCTCACTGTAAGAGCCGGCCACAGGAGCCCAGGGAAGCGGGGAGGAGAGGAAACGGCCACATTAAAGAGGAAGAGAGGGGTGGGGGAAAGAGAGAGAGAGACACACACACATACACCCAGACAGAGACCCGGAGAGACGCATCGAGACAGAGAGACACTGTCTGCTGCCAGATGAACGCTCTCAGTCCCAGGGATGGTGTTACTTGGAAACTCTAAATATACGACTGTATCAAAATTCTAGCCCTAATGAGGAGAGGAAACAACCAGGTAAACTAAATGGCCAGGCTGGCTCTCCCAGCCGGCCCTGGGGACAAGTTTTCCCCAGGAGGCCAGGAGACCTTTTCATTCAGCTGTAACCTGAGCCCCATGCAAGGATTAGGTCTTTTTAACCACTGCTGCACACCACCACCACCCCCTCAAAAAAAACAAAGCAAATTAATGTTTTTAAGTTAACAATTATCCTGGTTATCCAGTCTGTCTACTTTAAAATACACAGACAGGCACTTGAAAAACACTCAGAATCATGTACCCTCATGCTCACTCATTCCCAGTCACACACACAATTCTCAAAGACACTAAAGCATCCGTATACATGCTTAACAACTAAGTCACAACAGAGACATACACCAGCTATGTCACCTGTGCGTGATCGTGGTAAACCTCACACACACACACACACACACACCTGCATACTCAGGGCTCCCTTCTGCGTCCCTCCCCTCCTCTCCATTCCACACCACTTTGGTTCTCCCCTGGTGAATCTCTGGAGAAAAGGGACAGAGGCCCAGATATCCCCAGTGCGATAGTAACTCTTGGCAAGATACTTACCAAGGTTATTTGTATTTTAAAGACTTGCTAGAGCTTCATTTAAAAGCATGTGGCATTCAAAGCACACCTTCTGGCACTGGTGATACCTTGGAGATATGTCTGAGAGCAAGGAGTGTCCACAGCACCGTCTACAGGTAAGGCTGCCCTGCCCGGTCAATACTTGTCCTTCCTGCAACATTGGCCTGCAGATTTGGGACCAGAGATGTCCCCCTACCCCAGCAAACCTGTTGTGAGGCAACTCTAGAAGACCAGGTTGATAAATTTCCTGAATAGTAGGGTTAAAGGTAGCTGAAACAAGAGGCTTGGAATCTACGCCCAGCTAGACTCAGGGATCAAAAGGAAGGAAGATGCAAAGCTAACTGCAGCCCAGGCAGAGCAAGTGTGGCTCGAATGTGAGATAAGCAGTGGGCAAAACTATAGTCTGTAAGTTCCTTGAGGGCAGGGCCTCCACTCTGGCTGCACTTCCCACAGCAGCAGCAGGATGAAATGCAAGAGGGAGCCCTTAAGTACCTCCGAGAGATTCTGAGTCCCTCTGTCCCTGAAGGATAGGTTGATCTCTCAGGCTTGAAAGCCTTGGTTTGATGGCACCTGTCCCTTCTCGGAGTCTCCATCTGCCCCACAAACCTCCCCCCCCCGAATATACTGCTTGCTCCTCCTTTTGGCCCCAGCCTCACTAGGCCACTACAGACACTGGCTTCAACTTGAAAGAGGCCCTTATCTCGTCTCTAGATTACTGCATGAAATCTGTTCCTTCCTTCAGACTAAACTCCCTAGCTAATTCCCTGTTATGAGTTAGTCAGCATGCGCTACAAAAGCCACCTTTGTTTATGAAAACACAAGCAAATCCACAGTGGGAGAGGGGCTACTCCCAGCCTGGGGGTGGCAGTGGTAGTGAGCTGTCTGGAACCAGGACTAGAGAAGAGGCAGTTTGGGGTTGGAAGGGGTGGGGGTGGGGTCTGGTATTTGACAGCTGAGGGTCTCCAGTGTTTTGGTTCTGTTAAAGGACAGGTTGGAGGAGGAAGGGGGTAGTTGAAGAGGCAGTGCTTGGGGAGAAGAGGATGGCACTGATATAGCACCTTCCTTTTAAGAGAGTGGGAGCCCATCCAGGACACAGAGCGGCTTACGAGCCAAGGGCTCAGGCTCCAGGACACAGCGACCCGACTGCCAGAGACTCAGACTTGCCCAACTTCCAAGTTCAACTTTCCCTGGTGGCCCAGCCACCTCCACACCCCAACTTGGCTTCAAGGAGCCCCTAGGACAATAGGCAGAATCATATTCTCCTGGGCAAAGCTGTGGCAGGAGGAATTTTCTTTTTGTCCATACAAATCTCTTCCTGGGTGAGGACTTGATGGGGGAAGGGTGCAGCAGGAGGTCAAGGGGGAGGGGAGTCTGTCCCCAAGAGAACTGTAGCCCACCAGCCTGGTTTCTGCCAGCACAGCCTTGGGACTGGCCAGGCAATGAGCCTGGGGTCAGGGATGGGGGCGGAAGGGCCTCCCTGTCTCTCTCTAATTCCTAGAGGGATCTGTCAGAGCTCCCCAGCCTGGAATTTTACTTTGTTATTTTAATGCAATTCTGACCTGGATTTAAATGGAATTGGAAACCCAAGGCCTTAATAAATAAATATTATGATAAGAAATGAAAGCCATGCAAGACGAAAGAGATTTCCCCCCAAAGAGGCAGAAATGCGACATTCTTGCCGGGAGCCAGAGTCACAGAAATTTTCTTCTCTTCTTCAGCCCCCTACCATCCAGAGGGAGACAGTTGGTTTTTTGGTTTTCCTTAAAAGATCCTATTTTTGTTTAACATTTTTCTGATAAGACAACTTGGAAATTTCTGTTTAACTTTGAGGATTGGGGGTGAGGGGAAGAAATATAGCATGGCTGAAAAAGTTTTCATTCTTTCAGTCTGTCCAGGCCAGAACTTAAGTTTTCTGACAATGTTTGAGAGGAGAGAAGATTCTCTCTCATACTTTTGGAGGACAAGAAGTCTTTGGAAGATGCTGGGGTGGCAATGAAGTCGGGCAGAATTCTGAGATGCGTGGTCACTTCTGCCCAGGGCTCCCCAAACTTCTCATTCACCCGTACCGCCCCTGGCTCCTCCAGCCTTTCGCCTGGGGCGCAGCGCCCAGAGGTCAGGCCCCCAGCCGAGGAGTGCGGGTGCACAGTGCCCGCTCCTGACAGCAGCACGCCTCCTAGCACCTGCCCTGCCCCTCGGAAATCGCGCCCCCGCCCTCGGGCCCTGCAGCCCAGGCAGCCCGGCGCCCGCGCGCCCCTCCTTCCTTACCTTGCACGGCTTTGCTGTGCTGGGCGGCGCGGGCGTGGACCAGCAGGACTAGCAGGCAGAGCCCGGGCACGCGCCCCGAGCCCATGGCTGAAGCTACGGGCGGCCGGGCGGCCGGGGTCGGTCTCGCGGCCCGGGGAGGGCGGAAGCGGGCCGGGCCCCCGCGCGCCAGAGGGGGAAGGGGAGGGGTTGCCCCGCCGGGGCCGGGCCGGGGGGTGCGGGCGCGGGGCGCGGACCGCGGCGCCCTTGGCGAGAGGCTCCCGATGCTGCCGGCTTCTCCCGGCCCGACGCCGGGGAGAGCGAGGCGGAGAGCGCGACGAGGCTGGGGGCGCCCGGCGCCGCTGACGGAGGGGAGCCCCCGCCCTCTCCAAGCCCGGCTCGGCTAGCGGCGGCGGCGGGGCTGCTCCGTATAATCCCACCCAATTCCCAGCTTCGCCTGGAGAGAGCTGCAGCGGAGAGCGCGCAGAGCCCGAGCGAGGGACCTGAGAAAGGGGAGCGGAAACGCAGCGCCAGAAACACGCCCTTTCTGCCTCTCTTTCTTCCTCTCTCGCTCTTTCTCCTTCTCTCAGGCTCCGTCTCTTTTTCTTCGCCTTTCTCCTCCTCCTCTTTCTCCTCCTCTCCTCGCTCCTTTTCGTTTTCTTCCTCCTCCCCCTCCTCCTCCTCCTCCTCCTCCTCCACCACCTCCTTTTCCGTGCCCTTTTTTCTTTCAAATGGGGCCTCGGCGCGGCGGCCGCTCCCCCTGCGCGCCCGGGCGCGGCGGCCCCCTCCCCGGCGGCCCCCTCCCCAGGCTGCCGGGCCGCTGCCTGGAGGAATTTACAATCCGGCGCTGGGGGAGCGGGCCCGGTCTCCATGGAGACGGCTTCCCCGGGAGCAGGGAGGTCAGGCGCAGACCGCGCACAATCAATGGATCAATGCAAGCACCGCTCGGCTCCAGACCAAACAGTACCCGGCTCCCGCTCGTCCTGTCTACCGGCGGAAAGAGTGGGGGAGCTAGGGTGCGCCCCCGCGCTCGCACGCGATGAGGGCTGCGCGACGCAGGTTTGCACTCACACCTACAAGAGGAGACAAAGAGAGTGAAGGGTGTCGGGGAGGCTGGGCTAGACCGGACGGGCACTCAGGCTCGCCCGCCGACACAGCCCGACACGCGGGACACAGCCACACGGGACCTCGAAAAACTGAGAGCGGCTCCGACAGCGGGTCGAGTTACGCCCTCCCAACTCTCACCTCCACCACAGACCCCACACCCTCAGGACTCAGTCCCCATTCGTAGTGCCGAGTCCACTTTAATTGAGGACCAAGAAGAAAGTAGCCCTTCCCCAGCTGAAACTGCCAGCTCCAGGGCAGACTCCCTTGCAGTTAAGGCCTCGGAGGTAGCCCACCCGGCACCCTACCCGTATAGACCTGGGTTTATGTATAAAAAACACTCTCATGCACTCAGCACAGGGGCAAAAGCTAACCCGAAGAAATCTGCCTATGTGTGTAAACACAGAGACCCAAAGATATGCACAACATTCTCCATACCTGCCCTCCCACCTTCAAGATGTGGTCCCCACCAGAACATTCTTAAGCCTTCATCCTTCCAACTTGCAGGAGCAGAAAAGGAAAGATAAACGATGTTTTTTAAAATAGGGGCAAAGTGTGCCAGAGGAGCAGTGTCCCTGAACCGTGGACAACACCTCCTGACACATTTACCAGCTCTGCATCTTCTCTCCTTCCATTCTAGCGGAAAGATGAAGGACCTCTTGAAAGGTGGTGAGCGCTTTCTTGGAGTATGGAGCTCTGGTCAGAATGAGACTGCCAGGCCCCAGCCAGCTACTTATGCTTCAGAGCCAATCTTCTGCAGGGAAGAGACCTCTGGGACACAGACTAACCTCAGAGAGCCCTCAGGGTACCCAGGAGGAAGGGACAATGACCGGGCTCCCCCTGAAAATAACTCAGTTCTTAGACCCTTGACACTGACAGCCCACATCAGCTGGGGTGACAGCTCTGCTTTGTCAGAGGCTTCCTTAACCCCCAGGGAGAAGAACTGAGCCCTTCCTCCCCTAGGGATTGAGTGGAAGAGTAGGAGGATGCAAACAGACTTGGGCATTTGGGTTTCTCGTCCTGGTTCTATCCTGGGACAAAGATTACCTTTGGGCAAGTCACACCTCAGTGGGCCTCAGTGTCCTCATCTAGAAAACAAGACAGCGGGTTAGCTCAGTGATGGGAAGGAGACAGTGCCCTTAAGAAGTCTGGGGAAGGAGGCCTTGGGAACCACTGCATGACATGAGAGATGACGGTTGGGATGGGAGCACATAGACCATGGGAATGGTGTGGAGGCCACAAAAGGTTGGGTCAGATGATCTCTGAAGTCCCTTTCAGCCCTGTCACTCTAGGACTCCCTCCCTCCTTCATTACATTGGCAAACCCCTCCCCTTGAAGCAGCTTTGCCTGCTGCCACCAATTATGTGTAGGGCTAGAGGACAAGTGCAAACCTGCCATCCTCTCTGCCCCAAACAGGAGAGGGGTTAAAAAAAAAAGAAAGAAAAAGAATTGGAGGTTGCCAGACGGTGCCAGATCAACAAGGGGGCACAGAGAGCTGATTAGCTCCCCCAAGGCAGGGAAGGGAGATTGCACTGTGCTTGCTTTGTCTCTGCCTTGCTTTGGACACTGGTGTGAGGTCCTCTGGGTCCCTAGGGAGGAGGGCTCCTGCCCACCCTCTAAACCACAGGTGAGGTGGGCATTGAGGATTCTGTATGGGCTGATTAATAGGTTAACTCAGACCTTCTCTCCAGTTCAGCATGATTTCCTGGTCCTCTGAATGTGGACATTGCCCTGGCTTGTGGGGGGCAGCGGGTGGTGGGAGAGTGGTTGGCCTCACCTTAGCCGCTATATCTCTGGGACGCTCAGTGTCTTTTACTCTAGTTTCCTTTTTTCCCGTCATTTTCCTCTGATCGTCTCCTCTGCTCCTCTGGGAAGGTGAGTTTTCTCCACATCTAGGCAGAAGAGGCAGTTCCCTGCCCTGCTCCCCACCATCCAATCTGGTACCCTCAGCCCTTCAGAGGATTCTATAGGAGCAGAAACAGTCTTATATCACCAGGGTACTGTGAACTGGGGTGCGGGTCACATTGCCCTATGCCCTGTCCACTTCTGCAGGGACTCACAACCAGATAGGGACTCAGGAAGATGACAAGGAAGGAATAATGAGATGGCTCTTGCAAGCGCTACTACAAAAGCAGCAGCACATGCCATACTGGTGGGGGCAAAATGTCCCTGAGTTCTCTAGGCCTCCCACACTCACCTCAGGTGGCAGTTTGCTTTGGGGCTTTACTTTCCTTCAGGGAGACCTCTGACATTCACTTGGTTCTAATTTCTCTTGCAAATGTCTAGGGAGAGGATGGGGCTGGGGGGCCCATAGCCAATACATCTTGGTTCTGATCCTGCTTCTAAGGACACCTCTGCCAGGGCTCTGTCACATTCGGGGACTTCACCTCCCCTGCCAAGTCTCCTTCCATGAGGCTTTGCTTTTCCTCTCTGCTCCTGAGCTTCCGCACCTGTAAAATGAAGCCAGTGCTTCTATCTTGACAGGAAATTATAGTCTTAACGGAGAACATGTACATATTGAAACAACACTACCCCAAGTTCAATGTCGGGCCCTACCATTTCCCAGCCATCTATCTATTTTGGGTGATTTATTTCATTTCTCTGAGCCTCAGCGTTCTCTTCTAGAAAATGGGTATGCTCATACAACCTCATAAGTGAGGCGTAAATCACTGTTTAACTACATGGGCCCTAGAGTAAAATAAAACTGCAGTTCAAATCTCAGTTGTGTGACTCAGATAAATTACTCAGTCTCAGCGAGCTTCAGTTTTCTCTTATGACAAAGGGAATAAAAACCTCATAGGGTTATGGTGTTAATTAAATGAGATAATGAATGGAAAAGCCCTGGCACATAGTAGGCATTCAATAGGTGGTGGCTATTGTTGTTATTTCCACTACTTCTCAGAAGGAACAAAGGCCATGAGTGTTTGATAGTAAAGGTATAGTAGTGCCTGGGAAGGAGTAGTCTTGTCCCAGGCCAGAGTTTGACGCAGCTGGGTATGAGTGCAGCTAATTGGGCTCGAGTCTCACCACCCTCCATAGGTTCCTGTCTGTCACACATTCCTACTGAGAAGGTTCCAAAAATGCCATGCATTCCAGCACACTGCCCTTGTCCGCAGCACTTCCAAATTGGAAAGTTGGAAGGAAACTTACCTACCAGGTAGAGTAGCTCCGGAACCCCTCTTTCCAAACCACCTTGCACCTCCTATCCTGCCTTAAGAAGGCACAGACACTCTGAGACACAAATTAGAGCTCATGCTACCATTTACTCAGTGCTTTTCTATGTGCCAGACACTCCACCACTAGCCAATCAGGCAAGAATTGTTATCCTCATTTTGTTGTTGGGAAAACTGAGGCTAAAGTAAGGTCAACCTGCCCGGATGACCGACTAAGAAGGGACAAAGCCAGGACTTGGGGCCCAGGCTTGACTCTGAAATGTGTATACCCTCTCCATTCTCTATTCTGCCTCCTCTGAAAACAAACATATTCTTGCTACCGTTACAGTTTAATCATTTGGGGCAGACCAGCCCCTTCCCATACAAGAGATAAGAGGACAGTACCCTTACTCCGGAGGCTCATACAGGAGTAAAATTTCAGAAGACTTTAGCCATCAACTTGTCTAATGATGAGAGGTCACATGACTGCCCTCGGTCACACGACATATTAAAGAGGCAAAGCTAGAAGCAGAATCCATGTCTCCCCTGACTTCTGACTCCTGGATCAGTGCTCCTTAGTCAGTACCTCAGAGCTGCCAGTCTCCCTTCCAGTTCTCCCTTTTCCTGATGATTTGATCAGTCACGAATCCTTCTGTCAAGTGGCATATGGTACTTGTCTCATATCCTCCCCCCAACACACACTGTCCTAGGCCCTCTAGAGTGTACAAAAGAAATAGAAAATGTGATCCCCGATCAAAGAGGTGTATCAGCACCAGTGTATGATTCCAGACCTTCACATCACAAGGCAAATCCCCCAAATGCCCTTACCAGGAAGGCAAGATTTGTATATGCAAAACAATATCTGAGGGCTTCCCTGGTGGCGCAGTGGTTGAGAATCTGCCTGCTAATGCAGGGGACACGGGTTCGAGCCCTGGTCTGGGAAGATCCCACATGCCACGGAGCACCTGGGCCCGTGAGCCACAACTACTGAGCCTGCGCGTCTGGAGCCTGTGCCCCGCAACGGGAGGGGCCGCGATAGTGAAAGGCCCGCGCACCGCGATGAAGAGCGGTCCCCGCACCGCGATGAAGAGTGGCCCCCACTTGCCGCAACTAGAGAAAGCCCTCGCACGAACCGAAGACCCAACACAGCCAAAAATAAATAAATAAATAAATAAAGTAGCTATAAAAAAAATTAAAAAAAAAAAAAAAAAAAAAACAATATCTGAATGCAACATCAAGCAATCCAGACAGAGTGCCAGAGAAAGTCAGAGGAAACAGGAGTCGATCATCCAAGAAGGCTCCGTGGACATTAGGAGGGATTTGAGGTGAATCTTGATGACACTTAGAAAGAGATGGACAAGATAGAAATATAAACAAAAATCAGTGATTGACAGATGGAGAGAAAAAGAGAATAGTCAGAACAACAACAACAACAATAAAAGAAATAGAAGAAAGAAGGGGGGAGCATGCTAGGTCAGTGGACAGGTTGACTCTGGTTGGTCCTTGTTTCCCACCTGTTCAGGATGGTTGAGCAGCCATTTGGCCAGATAAGCTGAAGATTGTAAGTAACTCTCTCTCAAAGTCTGTTCCGGCCCTGGGATTCCAGGAGTAACTTTTTCCAAGGCCCTTGGTCTTGTCTTTGTGGCGAGGTCTGCTGGCAGTCTTGCCAGGACCTGGTGGGGAAGGGGGGTAGCCTGGTCCGAACTGCCCACACCTGTTCCAGCCTCCCTACTTGGGCAGCCTCCTTGGCCCCTCGTCCCGGTGTTCTCCCAGCCCTCCCTCCCTGCCCACCCCCGCACCTGAGTCGCTTTGCCACCTGCTTCCTCCCCACCTGCTCCTGGCTGCTTCCATGAAGGAAACAAAAATCTCCAACCTGCCAATTGGCATGAACACTGATGTGTGGTTCCAGATTTCTCCACATCACAGGGCAAGTCTCCAAACTGCCCTGAGCCTTTGCTCTGTCACCTTCTACACAGCTGCTCTTCCAAACTTTGGATTCCCCTCCACCAACCTCGGCCCCCTTACTTCTCCAATCAGTGCTCTCAACTCCTGTTTCATTGAGAAGCCAGAAGCGATCTGGCATGAACTTCCTAACTCCTCCTCTCCACTGCTGGGAGAGGGATCCCTTTTTTTTGGCTAAGGCGAGTCCCACATACATGGGCAAGGACCCCATCCCCTCTTGCCCCTACAGGGAGCTGATACTGTCAGTTACCCCCTCCCTCTCCTGAATCCCTCACCTCAGCTCCTTCTCCTCCTGTAAACACAGTGTAACCTGCAGCATCCCACAGCAGCAACAACAAACTTCCCTAGACTCTGCTGCCTCTTGTCCTCCCAGTCTCCTGAACTTCTAGGAGGAAGACTCCTGCTCTCCATCTCCCCTGCTTTCTTCACCCGTCGCCCTTATGCAGTCTGGCCCAGGCCCACTCTAACACCCCTCTGCTAGGTCTCTGCCGACTTCCCCATCTCCATATCTGGGGCTGCCCGCTGGTCCTTATCTAGCCTTACCTCTCTGCATCATTAGATGCCTCTGAACATTTCCCTTCTTGGAATCCTTTCTTTCCCCCAGTATCCTGCCAGCCACTCTCCCTCCACTGGCCTCTTAAGTGCTTCTAGCTTGGCTCTTTTCCCTTCTTACACTACGTGACCTCCCCAGGGACTCTAACCCAGGGATAGCAAGGGTGGAGGAAAGAATATTGGTTTTGTGGTCAGATGGTTCTAAGTTTAAATCCCATCCCCAACAATGGGTGAGTTTGAGCAAGTTTCTTTACCTCTCTGAGCTTCAAGTTCCTCATCTAGAAAATGGGAGGATAAAATTCTGACCTTGCAGGTTGTTGGAGGGTTACTGATAGGTCGTGTGGAAGGTCCAGCACAAAGTACGTGCACAGTTTGCCCACATTGTGGGCCATTATGGCTCCAACTATCACCAATGTGCTGATGACTCCCAAATGTATATCCCTAGCCCCAACTTTCCTTCTAGCTCTAATTCTATATGTCCAATTTTCAGATCTGTATCTCTAATTCATCCTATATTTTTGCCCACTTACAGATATTTCCATTGGTATTTTTCAAGACCTCATGTTGAACCGACCCCTAACCAAACATTGTCCCTCTCAACACTCTCCCCTGACCTGTCCTCTTTCTGATCTCCATCTTGGGGTTAACAGCCCCATAACCCACTCAGCAGCCCCAGCTGGATTTCTCGGAGTCTGAAAAGACTCTCTCCTCCTTCCCCATCTAACAGGTCACCAGGTCCTGAGGGTGAAACTTCTGAAACCTCCCTCAATCTCATGCCTCCCCTCCACCTCTCCAGCCCCTCACCACTCCCCTTGCTGCTGCCTCAGTCCAGACACTCAATGTGTCTCCCGTGGACCACTATCTGACAGGGTTAAGTTCCAGCTCCTTAACGTGACATACATGGCCCTCTGTACCAGTCCTGAATGCTCCTCTCCAATGACATTTCATGTCTCTCTTCTGATCTCACCACCAGTACATCCAAGCCATGCCATGCCTGGCACATGTTCTTGCCAGCTGGAAAACCACTACTACCCTTCAAGATCCAGCTTAAATGTACCTTGTTTATGAAGTCTTATTACTGCCCCCGCAGGCTTGGCACTCAGTGGTCCTTGAAACCTACCCCTGTGACGACTCTGGCTGTGCTGCGCTGTAATGCTCTGTTTCCCTTCACTAGTCTGTCAAACATTTGAGGGCAGGACCCATAGTGGTCACCACTGTATCCCCAGCCCAAGCATATGCCTGGCACATAGTTGTGCTCAGTGAATGTTCGCTGAATGAATGAAAGAGTGAAGGAATGGTGAGCTCATGGGAATCCATCCCAAGGAGAGGTCGAGCATCCCTGACCTGTCTTCCTGCCTCCCACCAGCCTGAGTTGGGTTGCCTAAAGGACTGGTGGTAGAAAAGGGTGTTAAATGGAGGGGCAGTGTGGAAACCAGGGGCGGTGTGGAGATGCCAGGCTGAAGAGAGATCACGAAGTTGCAGGGGACCTAGGAGGGGACTATTCTGGCCAGAGACTCTGAGATTCTGGAAGACAAAGAATCAGAGCTGGAATCGTCCAAGCCAGAGCTCAAGACCTCCTCAAGTTTTGGAGAACTGAATGATGGCAGTCTGGATAAAGCGGCCAGAGGCAAGAAACTGGGGAGAGAATCAATGATCCCAGAGGCCTGGGACCAAGGTGGATGGGGCGGGGTACACAGGCGAGTTCCCCATC
Organism: Balaenoptera acutorostrata; assembly: GCF_949987535.1. NCBI lineage: Eukaryota > Metazoa > Chordata > Mammalia > Artiodactyla > Balaenopteridae > Balaenoptera > Balaenoptera acutorostrata. The sequence continues at coordinate 67,933,632 of NC_080073.1, read as the reverse complement.
TGAACCTTGGAGAAGCAGACTCAGGAGGCAGAAACCTCATCATCTCTACCCCTTCATCAAAGATCTTTCATACTGATGCTTCAAATCCCATCATTAGAAGATAAACTCCTTTGAGCTAAACTTGTGTTCCTTGGGTTCCAATATAAATATCCCTGTAAGAGAGGGTGGCAGGATTAGTCCTTTGTGAGTTGAAATGTTACTTATCAGCTGAAGCCTTAACAAAGGTGTGGCAAAAGAGGGGCTATGGGAACACTCACTGAACTTCCTAACTTTATGGCTCTCCTCCCCAGATCCCCACTGGGTTCCCTCCCCAGAGGAAAAGATGGAGAGATGGAGGGGGACCTCTCCATCTAACACTATAATTCCTATGGGTATCCTGGATTAAAGAAAGGATGAGTGGAGGTATAGGGGCAAAGTTCAAGGTACTCATGAACCAACTCATAAAGTGAATTGCTGTAAAATAAAACTCAGTTCCCCCAATAGCCTCTATTATATTTTCCAAGAAGGGCCCTTATAGGACTGAGAATCCTTTTAGAAGAAGCTGAAAACCTGTAACAAGGAAGGGCTTGGAATCTTTGCCAGTTGTGTGCTTATGCTGAGTGTTGATACCCTTACAAAAGTTTGCCTCCCTTATTTGTTAAGAGGCTCTCCCTTCTTCATGCCACCACTTCTCCTCTGTCCTAGGCATCTGCCGAGCTAGCTCGGCAAAGCTAAGGGGCATCAGCCAGTTTGGGATTCCTTGGTGTCTCGCCCCTGTCTTGCAAAAATTGGTCTGCAGGAGGCTGCAGTGCTCTGAAGGAGAACAAGCTGTGACCTTGACTCAGGCCTAAGGGCTACTGAGGAGAGAGCGGAACTCATTCTAGTCCTCTTCTGCCCTCACCCGCCCCTCCACGTCCTGGTCTGGTCCTGCTGGGGCTGACTGAAAAATTCGGTTGCTTCTCTCTGGAGGACCCAAGCTGTAATGCTACCCTTTACCAGTAGGTGCCGCCGTCTAACATACCATCCTCCAGTCCTCGGTGAAGTCCTGAAATCAGACCTTGGGGAGCCTACTCAAGGCACCCAGCGCTTCAAACAATTTGCAGTTGAAATTACTATAAATGAGATACTCCCACGTCGGTGAAGTTAAGATGTGGAATTAATTGTGTGTTTCTGTATAACCATAGATTCAATTTTTAATGAGTTTGACATTCATTTTGCACTTACCGCGTGCCAGGAACTTAAAGGATGTGGGAATTCAAAGGTGACATAGTTTCTCTTTTAGAGTTCATAATTAGGTAGGAGAGAGAAATTTGCATCTAAATAATTAGAATGTAAGGCAGAGCAGGGTAAATACCCAAATACGGAGGTGCCAGCATAAAATTCTACAGTAATGAAGGCATAAAAGAGACAGATTAATTCCAGCTGGAAGCCTGGGGACGACTCAGAGGAGAGGGTTTAAAGACGACCCCAGAGAATACATAGAATCCCATACATGGAGTTGGGTGAAGAGGGCAAGGGCTTTCCAAGTGGCGGAAACGAGGTGAGCAAGGACTTGGAGGGGGAATGTCTACTGGGAATTAACAATGTGGTTTAACCAGAGACAAGGATTTGAGGGGGTGGGGAGGAAGATCTGAAAGGTGGGATGGGCCAGACGATGCAGAGCCTGTTCCCACCTGGTGCTAAGGGGTCGACCTCGTTACATAGGCTCCAGGAACCCTGAGGACTTTGAAGCAAGGCAGCAGCAGCATGGCTGGCTCATGTCATGAATTGACTTTCTATACTCTGGGCTTTATGTACTCTGCAGGATTTCTTCAGTGTTTAGCGGCTTTATTTCATCATGGATGCAGGAAGAGAACAGAGAGCAGAAACGGGGAAAGGGGAAAAGAAAAGAAGTGAAAGGGAGGGAAATAATGGTTAGAAGGAAAAGAAGGATGGAGAAGGAGGAGAGGGAGCAAGAGGAGGCAGCAGAGGAGGAGGAAGGCAGACCCTGCACTGGGAAGAGGCTCAGCCCTGGGGCTGCGCTCAGGGAGCTGTCTGGGCTTTTCCAGGCCACCGGCCTCTGGCTCCAGGCCCCAGACGACCACAGAGGACAATGTGAGACGGGCTTGTTTGGTGATGTGTTTTCTGCTGGCCCTCTTTGTTTGTTTTCCGTTTTTCTGGCAGTGGACACATCTGGGGTAGAGAAGAAGGAGGAGGTCAGGGGCGTGGCCGGCATTGACAGTGGTCCCAGGTCAGGCTCTGGGATGGTGGGATCCTTTAGTGGGGGCTTGTGGGCTTTGGAGCTGGACTTTTGATGTTCCTGGGAGGGGCCTCCATGTGGGCACCCAGAGCCCGGTGGCCTGCCCAAGCCCAGAGATGGTTTGCCCGAAGCTCTTTGTCCCTGTTTTTCCCTACCCTGACCGGAAAGAATTAGTCCTTGAGGCCTGGGCTCCTTGCCTGTGTAGCCAGTATGTCGTGCTGGGCTGGGGAGCCTGTGAGGGTAGCAAGAGTAGCCACTTTCAGCTCAGCACTGGGGGCCTCAGGGGGAGTCTACACGAGCCAGCCTGCTCCCAAGCCCTGGTGATGAGTCTGGCCTTCTCTCCCCTGTCCCACAGCCCTTGGAAGCCAACCTAACGAGCACTATTAAAGTTCATGAAATGCAATGATTCCTCCGTTTGCTTCAGTTACACCTCTTTATGAGATTGCTCCCTCTTGCAGAGGAGATTCATTTGAGCCGCCAGGGCTTGGCCTTTGTTCCCCTAATTTTTATTGGCCCATTAACAAGATCAGATGCCCTGGGCTGACCAGGAATATCTGGTATGGGGTCCCAACAAGCCCTATTGGGTCTAGTCTCAGGTGGCCTTTTGATTCCAAATTAGCCTAAAAACAGCTCCTGTTTCCCTTCTTCCCTCTGTTTCTTCCCCACCTCCAAACCCAGTTTTCTATGTAGGTACAGCAGGGATGTGGGGAGATTTCAGAAGTTAGGAGATGCCTTCCCATCCCCTTTAGAATGTGTCTCAACCCACCGATGGAGCAGTTCCCCTTGGAAGAACACCAGTTTGGCTTAAGGGCTTTACTTCCCATTAAAATGGAAATACACTGAACCTTGTTAGTCATTCCTAGGTTGCTGTGAATTAGTTCATAAGGTCATGGATTGGCTTCAGGGGAATCTGGGAATCTCCTCTATTGTACACAAGCTTTTGTCCCCAGTGTTCGTTTTTTTCCAGAGAGAGATTTTCTATAGCTTTCTTCCAAGTTTTCATGACACCCCCAACGCCTCGCACAAGGTAGAAAACCTCTACAGAAGTGGAAGGAGAATGGTTTGTGACTGGGGCACAGAAGATAAACTCTTCTACCTGCACCATCTGCTTGGCCAGCCCCATCCCTGAGGAGGAACTAGACCCCTCCTCCTTTGGAGATATTTCTTCCACAGACCTCCCTTGTCACCACAGCTCAATCATGCCTCTCCTAAAACCAACCGCAAGTTGGGGGCGGGGGCAAGAGGAGAGCCCTTTAACTCTGTGTTGATTTGCATGGCAAGGCTGTAAATGATAGGTTCTCATTCTGGTGTAAATACTCATAAACTCACTGTAAGTGCCGGGCGTCACAGGCCTTGGGTGTCCAGATCCTCTGCAACCACGTACAGGCCTGGCATTCAGGAGGTCAGGGAGGAGGAGAACGCTGAGCTGGCAGCAGCTGTCATGACAAGATCACAGTGACTACCAGGGAAGAGGGCATGTAGGCTGGTCTCTGTAACCCCTCATCCTCCCCCACAGAGCAGATGGCCCTGTGCAGTGGTGCTTCAGAATGGCTCCTTTCTTGCTCAGCCAGTCTGACTCTTCTCATAAACTATGGCATTGTCATCAGAAGGCCCCTGGTAAAATGCAAAGGGGCTTCTTGGGAAGATAAGTAGGGCTGGTTGGCTGGCTGTCACCCAGTAGGAAGCAGAGACCCCGGACCAGGGAGGATAACGTTTGGGATATGTGGAGAGAAGTTTCCAGCAGATCAGTGCAATAGCTGTATGAAGTTAATTTAAGTGGCTTTTCAAGTAGTCTCCCTAATTCCATTCTTGCATTCTGAGGGTCTGTCCTTCACATGGCAGCCAGAGTCATCTTAAAGCAGAGTTTCACAACTTCAGCGCTCTTGACATTTGTTGGGGGGCTGTCCTGCACTTTGCTGGACGTTCTGCAGCATCCTGGCCTCTACCCACTAGATGCCAGGGTCGCCTCCACCTCCAAGCTGTGACAACCAAAAATGTCTCCAGACGCTGTCAAATGTCCCTCATTTGACAATGGGGGGGGGCAAAATTGCACCTCCCCAATCCGCCACTCCATTGAGGATTTCTGCCATAAAGTGTAAATCAAATCATGTCACTCCCTGGTTAAAATCCTGCAATGTCTTCCCCTTGCTCTGAGGATGAAATCCAGCTGCTTGGCATGGCCTTCCAGGCCCTCTCTGGCCTAGCCTCGCCTCCTGCTCCAGCCCCAGGTGTGCGCTTCTGCCTTTGTCCGCCATCACCCTTTAGCCACGTGAAACTTTTTAAAAAATGTACTTAGGACTTTTATTTAAATACATACATATATATGTGTATATAGAGGAGTGAAAGAAAAACCAAGATTTCTCCTTTTATTCTTAACTTATAAATTAAGCTGCAAAAGGAAGCCCCAGTAAAAATTGCATAAACCAATCTTAAGAATCAGACCATATTTACCATATACTTTCATTTTGCACTTTTTTTGTTTCCACTAAAATACTATCATTACATAAAAATGAGACTTTACTTTTATGTTGTCTTTGACACACAAAACTTTTTGATGTACCTAGATAAGCCAAGTCTTTTTGGACAGAGGAGAAGATGGAGAGACATTGGCAAATTTTGGATATGTTTTAGAAGGCTTTTCATACATACTTATGACAACTCATAAATATTTGACTTATAGAACTCCTTACTTTTGTTTTTCCTCTCTTCCGCATGACAGCAGGGAACTTATCTGGCTTGTTCACTATTATATCATCATTATCTCCCCTGGTGCCTGCCACACAGTAGATCCTGAATAATTATCTGTGGAATGAACAAATAAGGGTGGCAGAGTTCAGAGAAGGGAAGATTTCTTGGGCACATTGAGGCTTGAAGCTTGTTGGATAGGAAGAGTGGCGAGTAAGAAGGGGAAAAGGTATCCTGGGACAGAGCTTAGGGGATGGCAGAAGCAAACGCCCAAAGAAAGCACAGTGGCCAACATGTACCACAAGTGACCCAAAGGACGTGTAGGCAGCAGAAACTCCTCAAGGGACAGAAGGACAAATCCGGTGTGAAAATGATGTTTGGTCTGAGTGGATCCAGGGTTGAAGTGCTTGTGTCCCTTGATGAGGAAGTGGGGAGAGAAGTCAGCTGAGTTGGAGCCTAGTGAAACTGGGGACAAACCAGGGAGGATATCGATTGCTGAGACGGAGTCTAGACTGGGCTGAACCTGTGAAAAGTAATGATTTTTCCTCTCATGGTATCTGATGTCGATGACTCCAACTGCTCTGATCCCCTCCGACCACTGGAACCAGATCTGTGGCCACAAGGGAAGTCAAGGAGCTGACCAGACAAGTGAGCCTAGACCAGTGCAGAGAACCCTGGGACCTAAATGGGAGAGGCCTGGAGTCTGGTTCCTTCTTCCCTCCCTCTCTTCATGTGTGGCCTTGCTCTAGGCATTGGACGGCAATGGACCTCCGCGTCCTCCTTTTGGAAAACAGAGTTAACAATACCTGCCCCGTTCAGAGGAGAAATGAGGTCATGTTTGTGCAGCATTGCGAGCTCACTGGAGACAATGAGTGCATTCTTACCAGTAACAATAATAATCATTACTGTAAATCTAACCAGTAAATATATCTCCTCAAAGCTGGAGTTGGGCCCCTCAGTAGGATAGCAATTAAAGTTTTTAAAAAAATCTCTAGACGGGGGAATTTTCTGGCCCCATTTTGATCTTTGGGGTTTGCAGAGTTGTGGGAGGGAGCGAGCCCTGCAGCAATCTTCCATTTCAATTCCATTCAATTGTACTTGTTGTATCTCTCTTGTCCTTGAGTTATCCCCAATGGGTTTTGCAACCTCTTGCCCTCCTTCGGTGCGAGAAGAAAGAGGTTCCTTATATTCCCCATTTCCACACCCATCCAGTGTCCCATTCACTCACAGAAACAGTCATCTGACTATTAGAGATCCTGGGCATTTGGGCCTTGGCCACAAACTAGCCTGCAAAGTAGGTGACCTACCTCGAGTACTTGAGCCTCACTTCTACCCATCCCACTAAGTAGGCTGATGGTTCCCTAACTGAGCTGTGCATTCAAAGCCCTTGAGGAGTGGGGCCCGTGGATTCTCAGGTGATTCTGATACAGCCAGCCAGCACCTGTCTAAATTTGGGAACCACAGTTTTAGTGAAGTATTAGTTATGAAATGGGTCTACAAAGAGAAAAATGATGCTTATACAAAGGCATTGTTAAAGTTTGGGTCAAGCTGGCAGAAGACCCTTTCTCCTCCCCAATCCATAAAATGTTAGAAACCTACAGGAAAACAAACTATATTACTGTGTGAGAAAACAAAAGTGAACCCTCAGCATATCAGAAATCTTGGATACCAGAAAGATAAAGAACAAATAGCATCAAAGCTATAAAGAAATAAAACTTGAGGAAATCAAGCTAATACATATGAAGAAGACCACGGTGGAGGGAAGAGTGGTTTGGCGGATAGGGTGCCCTAAGCCTCAAACAACAGACTCAAAATAAGCAGAGGAGGTCCCAGAACTGTTCCTTGCTGCTTCCTGACCTGTGTTAGTAGTTGGCACTAGAGGATTTGCCCCAAGGTGCTGGGGCTAGAGAGGCAGAGCAATGTTCCAAGTAGCTACTGACACTCTGAGAGGGATATAGGGAGACCTCATTCAGAAGAAAAGCTGCTAGCAGGCCATTCCTCTCTCTCCCACCCTCAATCACCAGTGACGAGGCTATAGTGAACACAAAGCTGGCAAATTGGTATTCTCAAACACAAAAATGAGCAGAACACCAAGAATCACTAGAGGTTAAGGAAAAATAAAACTATGGGACAGAGAAACTCTAAGCCAGTACGGTCCAATAGAACTTTCTGTGATGATAGAATTGTTCTGTATTTGAGCTGTCCAATATGTAGCGACACACCGCATGTGGCTAGTGACCACTTGAAATGTGGTTGCTTCAACTGAAAAACTGAATTTTTTATTTAATTTTATCTTAATTTAAATTTAAATAGCAAGCAGCTACTGTATTGGATAGCATAGCCCTGAACTTAACACAGAGAAGAGTTAACACCCAAAGAAACAGAGACAAAAAGAACAAACAACAACAACAACAACAAAAACCACTTGAGTTGAAGAAGAATTATTATTTTCAAGAGATGAAAAATAATAATAAAGCCATTTAAAAAATCAACCAGATTTTTAGAAATTTAAAAATTGATCATCAGAATTTGAAATTCAGCAGATGGTCTGAGATGAACTTAATGATCTGATTATTAGAAAGACGGAGCTGGAGAAGTCTCCTTAAACACAGCGAAAATGATAAAAAGATGGAAAGTCTGAGAGAAAAAGTTAAAAGACATCTGTCTAATAGGCATTACAAAAGGATAGAACCTCAGAGAACAGAAGAGAGAAAATAATTAAAGAACTAATAAAAGAAACTTTTCCAGTTGTTGAAGAAAGAAATTAATCACTAGACTGAATGTTCCCAGGAAAAAAAGACCCACACCTAGACACATTTTGATGACATTTCAGATCACCAAAGATAAAGAAAAAAGATCTCGAAGCTTCCAGAGAGAAAAAGCAGGTCACCAACAAAATAATATTAAGTTGGCGTGAGACTGGAGGTTAAAAGACAATGGAATTCTATCTCCAAGTTCCAAAGGGAAATGAAGTATTCAAGTGGGAGGGAAACTTTTTTTGTTTTATAAGGAGAAAGTTTGCCACCCTCATATTCTTTAAAGAATTCCTAGGGGAAGTGCGTCAATAAAAAAAAAAATAGTGAGGGACATCCCTGGTGGCGCAGTGGTTAAGAATCCGCCTGCCAGTGCAGGGGACACGGGTTTTATCCCTGGTCCGGGAAGATCCCACATGCTGCAGAGCAACTAAGCCCGTTCGCCACAACTACTGAGCCTGCACTCTAGAGCCTGCGAGCCACAACTACTGAGCCCGCACGCCTAGAGCCAGTGCTCCGTAACAAGAGAAGCCACCGCAGTGAGAAGCCCTCACACCAAAACGAAGAGTAGTCCCTGCTCGCCACAACTAGAGAAAACTCGCACGCAGCAATGAAGACCCAAAGCAGCCAAAATAAATAAATTAAAAAAAAAAAAAAGTGAACTCAAGAAAGAGGAAGACATGGGATGCCGAAACTGTGGTGAACAAAGAAATTAGTAAAACTTTTAGTCAAGTCTGAATTATTGAGGCATAATGTAAACATTTCAAAAACAACAATTTGGAACCGTAATCTACCCACATGATCTCAACTTGGGAGATGACAAATGGGGGAGGAAGAAGAATGTTAAAGTGCGTTAATGGAGAAAAAAGTTCCTGATTAGCTCCAGACATTGATAGAAAATCATGAGTTAAAGAATATAGGATTTGGGCTTCCCTGGTGGTGCAGTGGTTAAGAATCTGCCTGCCAATGCAGGGGACACAGGTTTGAGCCCTGGCCCGGGAAGATCCCACATGCTGCAGAGCAACTAAGCCCGTGTGCCACAACTACTGAGCCTATGCTCTAGAGCCCACAAGCCACAACTACTGAGCCCACGTGCCACAACTGCTGAAGCCTGCGTGCCTAGAGCCTGTGCTCCACAACAAGATAGGCCACGACAATGAGAAGCCCATGCACCGCAACGAAGAGCAGCCCCAGCTCACCACAACTAGAGAAAGCCGGTGCACAGCAACAATAACCCAATACAGCCAAAAAATAAAAACAAATAAATAAATTTTAAAAAAAACCCATAGGATTCAAATTCACAAACAGATAATGGGGCATTGGAAAATCAACTTCCAAATCACTAGAGTGAATTAAAAGGGCAAAAAACTTAATCTAACAAAAAGCAGGAAAAAAGATTTTAAAAGATAAGAAGAAAGCAAGGAAAAGAGGAAGCATAAAATAAAATGACAAGGTAAGTCTAAAAATACCATTAATATTACATGAAAAAGACAATTCTTCTATTAAAGGGCAAATCCGGCTATATGCTGTTTACACAGATGTATTTGAAACCAAGTGGCAAGAACATTTTGAATATGAACAGATGGGAGAAATATACCAAGCAAATGATAACAAAAATAAAACAGGTATATTAGCATCAGATAATTTGGAATTCAAGGCAAAAATCACTAAAAGAAACAAAGAAGATATACTGAAAAAAGTTATAGTCTTACAAAAATATATAACTTCTATGATTCTTAGCAGTCAATTTCAAAATATATAAAGCAAACGCTAGTAGAAATCAAAGAGAAACGAACAATTCTATTATGACCATGGATGAAGTTTCAGAAATTTACAAGTCAAGTAGAAAAAAGTCATGAAGAAAATAATAGAGGATTTGAGTGACATAGGATTTGAGTTAACAAGCTTTAACTAATATATGTTATACCCTACAAACTGAGAACACATTTTTTTTTCAAATACATTTTTAGAATTCACATACAAAAAAAAACCCCAAATTCCAAACCACTCCCATTATACCAGGCATTTTCTCTGTGCACAATACATGAAAATAAGCAATTAACATTAAAATGGTGAGGTGGAATGAGGTGGGACTTTACATCTATTTGGAAATGTAAACTCATTCACAGGGAATTCTTTGGAACTCAAAGCCTAGCTTATCTCTGCTACAGCCCATTCTGGTGAATACTTATAGACGTAAGTCTCACATATGAATGTCATGGGATCCCAAGGGGGGAGGGGGATATTATTGTGAACCTCTGGTTCTGAGAGTAAAGTTTAAATAAACTCAGCCTGGTATTCAAAGGCCTCCAGAATCTGACCCTAGCCTGCCTTTCCTCTCTCACCTCCAACTCTTCTCCAACATGCAAATGCCACAAACTCGGAATACTCACCACCTAATAAATGCTCCTTGGTTCATGACACTCATCCTGTTACTTAACTCATGTCCTGTTGCTTAATTGTTCTACCTGTGTAAATCTCACCTCCTCAACATGATTGCACACTCCAGCACTCCAGCAAACTAAGGCTCAGGCCATAGTTTAGTAAATAAAGTTTTTTTTGTTTGTTTTTTTCTTTTTTCTGGGAACAACAGGTAATTTGGACTCACTCAACCCAAGTGAAAGAGGCAGTGGAAATTTATGTTATTATATTTGTCTTTAAAATGAGGAAATAGGAGCAAAGGAAGATTAAAGTGTTTGTCCAGTGTAGTACACTGGCAATATTGCAGTTAGTAGGCACCATCTTGAAACTGTGCACCTCAGATTGGGACTTGAACCCACGTACCGGGACTCGAACCCAGCCAAAACCCTGATTGGGACTCAGTCCCATGTGGCCAGGACTTGAACCCGGCCAAAACCCACAGTCTTCCAACTGAGATCACACACCTGGTTTCAGGACTTAATGAAGCTCAGGTTCTTGAAGTCTTATCGCAGGAAGAATTTAGTGAGAGACAAAGTGATAGGTAAGAAGTAGATTTATTTAGAGAGAAACACACTCCGCAGACAGAGTGTGGACCATCTCAGAAGGTGAGAAAGGCATCAGGGTATGGGGTTGTCAGTTTTTATAGCGGTGGGTAATTTCATAGGCTAATGAGTGGGAGGAGTATGCCAGCTATTTTGGGAAGGCATGGGGATTTCCAGGAATTGGGCCACCACCCACTTTTTGATCGTTATGATCGGCCTTGGAACTGTCATGGCACCTGTGGGTGTGTCATTTAGCTTGCTGGTGTGTTACAGTGAGCGTATACTGAGGCTCAAGGTCTAGTGGAAGTCGACTTGTCCACCATCTTGGACCCATTTGGTTCTAATCAGTTTATGTCATGTCCTTGGGCTATGTCATTCTTTCAAAGGTTGTGCCCTGCCCCCTTCCCTCCTATTTCAATCTCGTGATCTAATTCCTAACTGTTGCTGTTTTTTCTTTCTCTTGGACATCTCCTTTATTTAACAGAAGTTTATAATGTGCTTCCCATGAATCAGGCATTCTTTTATAAGTTTTCACTCATTTGAGTCTCAGCACAGTCTTAGGAGTTAGGTACTGCTATTATCATCCACATGGTATAGGTGAGGAAACTGAGGCACAGAGAGGCGAAGTAACTTGTGTGAGGACACATTCTTAGTATGTGGTAGAAGCCATTTGGCTCTGGAATCTACTTAACCACTATCTTATACTGTCTTTCATCTTCAGATGCGACTTGTCTTTTTCCTCTAGGTCAAAAACACATCAGGGATTTCCCTGGTGGTGCAGTGGTTAAGAATCTGCCTGCCAATGCAGGGGACACAGGTTTGATCCCTGGTCCGGGAAGATCCCACATGCCGCGGAGCAACTAAGTCTGTGCGTCACAACTACTGAAGCCCATGCGCCTAGAGCCCGTGCTCCGCAACAAGAGAAGCCACCGCAATGAGAAACCCGCGCACCACAACAAAGAGTAGCCCCCGCTCGCCGCAACTAGAGAAAGCCCGTGCGCAAAAACGAAAACCCAACGCAGCCAAAAATAAATAAATTTTTAAAAAAACAACACATCAAATAATGCCTAATCTCCCCACCCTGTGATCCGTAGAGGTTCTACTCTATTTAACATTGAATCAGTCACCAAGGAGGGTGCAAATAGGTAATGTGAGCTCCAAGAGGGCAGAGGGGTTATCTTGTTTACTGCATTCCCATCAGCAAAACAGTGCCTGATAAAGGAAGGTGCTCAGCAAAAAAAAAAAAAAAAAAAAAAATTAAATAAATGATCAGATGAATAGTTGAATAGATGGATAAATGTATGAATTAGATATGTTTGTAAATAAAGTTTTATTGGCACACAGCCACGCCCACTCATTTACACAATGTTTATGACTGCTTTCCCCAGAGGTCATATGGCCTGCAAAGCCTGAAGTATTCACTATATGGCACTTCACAGAACAAGTTTGCTGAACCCTAGAGTGTAAAGACACTTTCTTCCTGGAAGTTGTTATCACCAAGCTACTGCTGGAGAGGAACCCCTGTCACTACTTGTTGCATGAAAAATGGTCAAGAACGGCTTGTGCAGGAAATTGCAAGGATGCTCTTTGTGCCGAAAGAATGCCCTTATGGGAGAAGAGGAGGCAGTGCTAGCAGATGGCTGTCACCCTTGCAGAAGTGACTGGAAGGCAGGCTTTGGAGCCTGGGTTGACTTGGGTTTGATTCCCAACTCTGCCACTTACTAGCTGTGTGATTTCAGGCAGGTTCCATGCTCTCTTTGAACTTCAGTTGGCTTCTCTGTAAACTGGACAATAAGATCTGTCTCTAGGGTAGTTCAAGGCTCAAGCAAGATTATGCACAGAAACTATCTAGGATCTAGAAGCCCTGGTAAATGGTCATTCTTTTTCATTGTGGATACCAAATCTGATTCAGGATTGGTCTCCAACTATTACCCGCCAGTTTTGAAAGAGCTTTTGTGCTCAGGTAGCCCTTCATGGAGAAGACCACCACTGCCCCCACCCCCTTCTTCCTGCAGTTACCTTCTGCAGCCTTCCAGGTTCCACACTGGCTCTCATCCGGTCCCAACCCTCCAACCCTCCCTGACTTCTGTCTCTACCCACCCCCACCACCCCGTCCTCATCCTCTGCACTTACCCTCTCTCTTACTCTATTTTTCAAGTCATTATTGTTCTCTGGGTGTTTCCTGTGAACCCAGACACCTGCCCAAACAGATCTGCCCCACAGCGGGTCCAGTGAACCCTTGAGGACCGGTCACTTGATTTGACAACAGCTCCAGGCTGAGTGGGCACACACTCACCCGAGGGGGGCATCTTCATTCCCAGCCACACTAGACTGCACCCTGTGCCTGGTGTCCCGGGGCTTGAAATTCCTGCCACCAGAGAGGCATTCCTTTGTGATTATTCTTACCCTCGGGACGTTCCTCTGTTAAAACACAGGTAATTCCTGGGAGGAGATCACCTGTGTCCAGGTTCTTATCTTGAGTCACAGCCTCTGGGGTATTAACCTACCAATGGTCAACTAATTCCTGAGCTGTTACAGTCCCAAATGGGATTCTGTATCTGAAAACAATTTCAACTTTGTGAAGAGAAATATATAAGCAAAGGATTATTTTTAGTGTTAAAAGGTGTTAGCAGTTATGTGCTCCATTTTACTGAAATGGGTTTTGAAATAAGCCCCAAAGGAGTGAATCTCTAAGGGTGGAATTACAAACTACAAAATAAGTTTTAAAATATTTAAGATGCCAGGGGAAGGTACCTTCCCTCCCAAAGCCCACTGCTCGGGTGACCATCAACTCACCAAGTGGCCAGCTCTGACCCCTGGAGTCTTGGAGTAAAGAAGGTCTGTTTGTGTGACTGTGCTGTTGCTGCTGAAGCTTAGAACCAGGAAGAGTCTTGAAAGCCTCTTATATTGCAGATGAGGAAGCCGAGGCCCAGAGAGAGAAAGGTGTTTGCTCATCTAAACTGGGGGAGCCTAAGTAGAAAAGTAAGCAGGGGCTAAAGTAGCTCGGGGAGGCAGGGGGCCAGGAGGGGTCAGAAGGCAGAGGGAACCACAGGTGTGTTAGGGACACTGCACAGCACTCTCAGCAGTGCTGGCCCCTGTGCACGCGCAGCAGAGGCAGATGGTCCACCCAGCCCCTCACCCCGGCGGCCCCTCCTTGCCTGGGGCCACTCCGCCAAGGGGAGGCCTCCCACGCCGGGCCTCAGCCCACACAGAGAAAGTCAGAAACAGCGCCACTAAACTGGAAACATTTTTGTCTTTCTCCGCGGAACAATGGCCATTAATAGCCATGGAACTGGAGCATCAATGGAACGTGAACCCCAGGGGCTTGGGAGCCTGGAGGGCTGTGGGGATGGGGGGACGGAAGTCTGGGGACAGCTTCTGCCCACCACCTCCTCCCATCACCCACCTGCAGCCCGGTCCCTTTGAGGCACTTCTGGCGGCAGCTGACTTTTCCATTTGGAACACCACTTGACCCACACCCCTCCTGCTCTAGTGGGGGCTCTGAGGGGCTGCCCAGGCCACCCTCCTACCCACCCTGGCAGTGCCCTGGACAGTCGCCACACACACACACAGGAAACCGGGAACCACAACCAGGGGACGGCTTAAAACGGGCCCTTGACGCCCTGAACTGGTTATCCCGGGCTCCCTGAGACGCCCTGCAGCCCCCTGCTGGGGAGCGGGCAGGGCTGCATGGGTGACCTGGAGGCCAGGGACTGCCCCCCAGTCCCCTCCCTGTGGGCACCCCCAGCGTGGGCTCTTTTGGGGGCGGCTGAGGCAATGAGCCCTGCCGAGAGCAGGAGATGACGCATTTTTCTGCGGCCACAAGTCGCTTTTGACGGGTACGCCCCATTGGGGAGCAGCCGAAGCCTCATCCCACCCAGCATGGCTTTTGTCTGCACCACATATTTGTCTTATTTGGAAGATTTTTGTGGGTTTTCCCGTCTTTCTCCAGCGCTCACTGCCCCGCGGGGGATGGTGGGGCTGAGGAAGGGCGATCAGGGGGCCCCCGCCTGGTGGTCTACGGCACACTTGGAGATGGGGGAGAAACGTCGTGCCCCTCACAGCACCCTCTGCGTCCCAGTGGGCATCCTGGACCCAGGCCACACGCCTCTTCCCTGTGGCACGTGTGCCTCTCCTGGTCTTTCCCCAGCACTTTCCTCTCTTGTCTTCTCCTCTCAGCTTCCTCAGTTCCTGCGGCAGCATCCCTTTTTATCCCTTCACATCCCCTTCTGCCTGACCCCTTGTAATTTTGTACCTCCTGGCCGTTGCCCATATTTTTCCTCCCCCTTGGAGCACCTCCCCTTTTTTTCTACCTGTCTGAATTCTGAAGTATCTCTCAGGGCCTGTTGCCATCTCACCTCCTCCTTGGTGCCCACCTGGACTACTTTACCCCTTGGTAGGATCTCCTGCTTCTGAACTCCAAAAATGTGTGTTTTCTATCCCTTTGGTGATTCCAAACACCCCCTGCCTCTGTACCATCTGCCCAGCGACATGGCAGAGGCTGTGGCTTTCATTCTTTGGTTTCTCCCCCATTATGCCTTGTATAAAGCGATTGCTCAATTAATATGTGTTTGTTTGTGGCTTCTCAAGGGCTGGCCATGGACCAAATTAGAGAATCTCAGTTGATGGAAGAGGCCGAATCTAAGGACCCATTCAGAACTTGAATTCCTGCCAAAAGGTGTCTGGCTTCAGCTTACATGCGTCTAGTGACAGAGATCTCACTACTTCTTGGGGCAACTCATTTCCTCTCCCGATAGCTCTGACCACAAGAAAGTTCTTTCTCATTTTGAACTAATACCTGCCACCTCTGGCTTTCCCCACCTTACTCCCAGCTAGACCACAAAAACTATTTCAGTCCCCTTGCCTCAAAACTACGCTTCAGATATTTCAAGGCAGCCATCGCCTACCTCTGCAGTCTTTTCTTTTCCATGGGGAAACACCTTTTGTCCTAACCCCTGGTGCTCCAGTGCTTCTATGACCATGGACTTCAGCCTCATGCTGAGCCTCTCCCCAGACCCTTGCTGAACTCATTCTCCTGACAAAATTTCCCCTCTTTTGGATCAAAATGGATGTCATAACCTTTGAGATGGGGCTTGCCTCTATGTGGTAATTGGAGATGTCCTAAAGGAAGGAGCCCACTTTCTCACCAGGTTAAAACAAAAAGGGGATTAGAGGATGCCAACCAGCTGCTTTGTCTATTTCCCCGTTTGTCTTGGAGCAGCCCTACCCGCTCCTGAGGAGGTAGCCAGCAAATCTGGTAACTGCTTCTACATGTTAGTGAAGGACTGGCTTTCCATACATCTCAACGGCTGTCTCTTAGGTAATTTATGTGCGTTTTAATATAGGTATTTCAGAGGGAATACCAAATGTTTTAAATCAAAGGGGTGACCCATGGTGGCATTTCAGGCTGGTGAGATATTTTGTGACAAGTGAGTCCTGTGGTGCCTGGCCTGCCTCTCCCCTGATCCTCTGTGGATGATGGAGAACCTCCAAGCCCAAGTACATTTGCATTAGGACAAGGCACTTAAGGGGTTGCCCCTTCCAGCTCCCAGCTCCCATAACCTGCATCGATTATTGGAACTTATGCTTTGCTGCCTTGTATAGTTCACTGTCTTTCTTAAGTATCTGTGTCTTGTAGCAAATGAAGGACTCCTTGAGGAAAATGACAGAGATCTTAACGTATTCTTATCGATGTTCCATTTCTTAATCGTGGTGATGCTTACACAAATGTATGCCTTTATTGAAACTCATCAAACCGTATGCTTAAAATGGTTGCACTTTGTTGTTTGTGAATTATACTTGGATGAAAGTGGTTTTTAAAAGATGTGTTCATGTCCCTTACAGAGTCTAGAGCCGCATCCTGTTCGCACCTGGATTCACATGCATTTGTGGATTGATTTACTGAGTTAAGCTGTACCTAGAGCTATAGCCAAGAGCCATCTTAGCTTGTATACCCAACCACCAGCTTGACATGGCTCCTCAAACAGCGTGGCTGAAGTAACACTCTGCATTCTCTGGCCTTGCCTCCAGCCTGGTCCTTCTACCCAGTGAGTCAGGCCCAAATCAAGGAGACACACTCGATTCGTCACCCAGCCTATCTTGCAGGATTGCTTCAATATGACCGTTACCATCACTAATATTGCTACATTACAGGTCCCTCATACACCAGCTGCCTCACCAGTTTTGCCAATTGCTCACTTTGAGAGTTGAAGGCTTCTCCCTGAACCCTTGAACATGAGGGCAGCACTGTTACCCAACGTTGATTCACCAGACCATGGCTGTTGCTCGGAGCCTCCCAGCCACCCTGTTCCAGAAGCCATGTGCCAGTTGTCCTGCCTAATGGGCTACTGCCCCTGGGCCAAGGTTCTAATCACCTAGCCTGAGTTAGGGCTTAAGGTGTCTTGGGGCCCTTGGGTGCTGGGCCCTGTTCTACCCAGGTGCCTGGTTTCTTTTTCTTGTCCTGCACTCATGAGTGTGTCCTTAGAAAGGAAGATAATAGCTGCCTGTTGGTAGCAGGATGGGGTGACTTCTGTTTGCCTCTTTATGTTTTCCATAATGATTCCTGAGTGAGCATGTCTATCTTGCCTACCAGATTGCAAGTTCCCTGAGGGCAGGGTCTGAGTCCTACCCCTCTTCATTACCCTCTACTCCTAGCTGTGTGCCTGGCATATATTTGGTGTTCGATAAACATTTATGGACTGATTAATGAGTTTGATTTCATGAAAACTATGGAGGAGATGTCCTGCACTCATCCAACAGTATCAGGTGTTGGAGAGGCTGCAGAGAGACCGGAAGTGTGCTTCTACGGAGTGTGACTTGATCCAACCATCTTAGAGAGCTATTTGGCAATATTTGTCAAGTGGAAAATGCCCACCAAAGTCTTTACTCTGGAGACACACTGTCTCGTGCACGTACATAAGAATGTTCATGGCAGTGCTGTATGGAATCACAAAAAGGTAGAGGTGACCTCTATGTCCATCCACAATGGACATTGTGGTGGTCACAATGGACTATATACAGCACAGAATCAATCACAGCTTCACTCATCGATGTGGATGACTCTCTGAAACATAAAGTAGATCAAAAAAGAAAATTGCAAATGGATATGTATAGTATGATACCACTTATATGGCCTTTAAATAAATATAAAACAATACTATATATTGTTAGTTATGTACACTAAGTCTCAGGACAGGCTGAGTGGGGCTCAGGGCACAGTTCACCCCTCTGCAAAGGATATATATAATATGTATATAGTAAGATATAGAGATATTTGATAAACATCAAATTCAGGAGAATGGTCACCTTGGTGGGTAGGTGCAGGGGGAGAGCAGAGAGAGGTATTTGAGTCAGGTACACAGAGGGTTTCACCAGTATTGGCAAAGTGATATTTTCTAGGTTGGGTGGTGGCGAGTACATGGTGTTTGTGATGTAATTCTTTATTTTGTGGTCATCATTACTGTTGCTCACCAGACATTTGTGGCTCCTTCTCTTCTAAGCACATAGTAGGATTGCAATTTCTGGTTCTTTGTGGCTGGGAGGGACCCTGTGACCAGCTCTGGCCAATGAGTTGTGAGCTAGACTATTAAATTGCCTTTTTGAGACCCTCCAGATTTCTCTTTTGCTTCTGACAGTGTTTGAGATGTTGGCTGTTCCATCAGCCTGGGTTCCTGAGTAATTTCAGTGAGCAGAGCCCTCTGCTCATCCTTGAAGGACATGTAGCAGAAGGAGGAAGCAGCAAGTAGCAGAAGCAGAAGCAGAAGTGTGTTAAGCCAGTGAGATACTGGGGTTGTTTGTTACGGCAACAACATCTAGACTATTCTGACTGATACATACCTTTTAGTGTGCCTAAATATTTCAATTAAAAAATGAAATGATAGGACTTCCCTGGCAGTCCAGTGGTTAAGACTCCACACTTCCATTGCCAGGGACGTGGATTCGATCCCTGGTCGGGGAACTAAGATCCCACATGCCGTGTGGTGCGGCCTAAACAAAACAAGCAAACAAACAAAATGAAATGAGGGGAAACATCCATACCTTTTGGGCAAGTGCCAAAATTTGACAAGAGAAGGAAGCATAGGAGAGAAGAAGGTCTGCGAGGTTTCATTTCCATTGCTGTTTCCTTTAAAAAAAAAAAAAAGCCATTTCCTAATATCCTTTTTTTTTTTAAGACTTTTTTTATATTAATTTATTTAATTTATTTATTTTTGGCCGTGTCGTGTCTTCGCTGCTGTGCGCGGGGGCTACTCTTCGTTTCGGTGCACGGGCTTCTCATTGTGGTGGCTTCTCGTTGTGGAGCACAGGCTCTAGGCGCGTGGGCTTCAGTAGTTGTGGCTCACGGGCTCTAGAGCGCAGTCTCAGTAGTTGTGGCGCACGGGCTTAGTTGCTCCGCAGCATGTGGGGTCTTCCTGGACCAGGGTTTGAACCCGTGTGCCCTGCATTGGCAGGCGGATTCTTAACCACTGCGCCACCAGGGAAGCCCCTCCTAATATCCTTTTTCCCCTCAAGTGGTGGCAATGGATAAGCTCAGCAATGAATCAGGGAGGCTTGAGGCTGTAGTGCCCCCGGCATTTCATTACACCTTCCTTAGAAACCCATTTAGCGCCACTGTGCTTTCCCTTGGCCAGGCCTCAGCTTCAGGAAACAAGCCCAGCCATTGCTGAGTATTAGACACCTGCAAGGCAGACTTGGCTTGGCACATTCTCCAGGCTTCCAAGTCCATCCCCCCACCCTCCCCACTCCCCTAAGCTGCAGGAACATCAGCCAGAGCAGATACATGAGATCAGAGCAGACAGGATGTGAGGAGGTTCTCCCCTTAGGTGCCTGGCAAGAAAGGGAGCCCGGGCTCCCAAGAGTTTGGGGCCAGAGAGCTCTGTCACACACAGTGTGGAGCCCACTGACACTTTAAACATGAGCCTCCTGCCTTCTGGCCTCCGCCTCCAGAGGAAGTGTTCCTGGATTACCTTGACTAGAGGGGAGGGGAGAAGGAGCTGCAGGGAATACTTGGATTTCTATGGTGCTTTTCTTCCTAAAGCTTCAAAAGATTTTCCCTTCTCTGATCTCCTGTGGCCTCCCCCAGAAACAGGGCAAGGAGAGGAAGATCCTCTCATTTCCCAGTCCAGGTGAGGAAATGGGAGCCCAGAGAGGGTAAGCAAATAGCCTGCGGTCACAGAGCAGGACAAGGATATGATTCTGGTGGGCGAGGGTGTCGTCTTCAGCCCCATATCCTCCACCCTGGTCCTAGGCCCATCCTGCTGGGCTGGCTGATCTCTCTGTGTGGGCAGCAGCTTCTGTGCTCTCAAAGCTGCCCTTGCAGAGGGGTGAGCTGGGCCCTGAGTCCCCACTCAGCCTGTCCTGTGGCCTGAGCACAGAGGAGGAGGAGGATCCGGGAGAGGCTAAGGTCAGCCTCCTGCCCACAGAGCAGTGACGAGAGGTTGGCCGCGAGCCCTGTGGTCCTGCCACTGGGAGGTCAGGCCAGGGAGGCTGCCAGAACACCAGGGCTGAAGAAGGTCCAGATAACGCAACTGGGGCAGCCTCTGTGGGTGGAAATGACATTTCTTGGCTTTAAATAGCTCCATCTCCCTGGAGCCCC
Organism: Balaenoptera acutorostrata; assembly: GCF_949987535.1. NCBI lineage: Eukaryota > Metazoa > Chordata > Mammalia > Artiodactyla > Balaenopteridae > Balaenoptera > Balaenoptera acutorostrata. Next base: position 67,913,421 of record NC_080073.1, on the reverse strand, counting down.
AGAGCCTCAGCGGCGCTATTAATTCCTGGACTCCCAGGGCTGCACGGCCCCGTCATTCTGTTTGCACAAGTTGTGTAAGATCTCAGGCATTTTTCCTGCCACCCATCTCCCCACCTCCCTTCAGTTTTCCTGCGCAATTTCAACAAGGGGTTAGTTTATTTCTAGTAACAGGCCTGGGTTTTGAGCTGACCACATACATATTTTGTCCTCCTTATAAGTGACACGGCTCAAGTCAACAGCAAACTATTGAGGGTTTTCTTTGTAAGCTGTTGTCTCCTACAATGAAAGGTAATGTGTATACACGTGAAAGGTGAAAGTAGAGGCCATATCTACGCAGATATGCATGTGTATACCAAGTTAATTAATCAATCGTTTAATCATTCAACCAATATATTAATCCCCCAGATATTTGTTTGAGTGCCTACTATGTTTCAGGCACTGTGCTAGTTCTGGGTACACAGGGTAAACGAGAGTCCTAACTGATTAAACAACTGTTACCACCTCCATGCCTGCCGCTAGGGCTGTCTCCTGCCTAGTTGGGCATCCCAGTCACTAGATCCTTGTGTCTCTGAATCCTGCTCATCATCACCAAACCCCAGCTTGTGCCATGCTGAGAATGATGAAGAGGAGAAGACAGGTGGATACAGCAGGTACTCGATGTAGAAAATTGACAGGTCATGGTGGCTGATTGGCTGGAGATATATGAATCGGTGACAATTCCAAAGTATTCAGCCTAAGGACAGGGAGAATTGGAGAATGGCAAAGACAGATGCTTGGACTTGGGAGGGGCCATTTGCCTCAGTTAGGAATTGTATCTGATTGCTGATAAAAGTCCATTCACAGTGGCCTAAGCACATGGGGTTTCTTCTCTCACATAAAAGTCCACAGCTCTGGGACTTCCCTGGTGGCACAGTGGTTAAGAATCCGCCTGCCAATGCAGGGGACATGGGTTCAAGCCCTGGTCTGGCTCGATCCCACATGCTGCGGAGCAACTAAGCTGGTGCGCCACAACTACTGAGCCTGTGCTCTAGAGCCTGTGAGCCACAACTACTGAAGCCCGTGCGCCTAGAGCCCGTGCTCCGCAGCAAGAGAAGCCACTGCAATGAGAAGCCCGCACACCGCAATGACAGCAATGAAGACTGAACGCAGCCAAAAACAAACAAACAAACAAATAAATAAATTTATATTAAAAAAAAAGTCCACAGCTCTAGGGCTAGTGCAGCAGCTGCATAGTCACTGGGATCCTTCCATCTTTCTGCTCTGTCATCCTCACGTTCTCCTCATGGCCCAAAATAGCTACTGGAGTTCCACTCATCACATCTGAATCCCAGAAAGAGAGAAAGAAGAAGGATAGAAAGACAAAAAAGGTATATGCTTTCCACCCTTTTAAGGAACCTACCTAGAAATTCTCTGTCACCCTCCACTTGCCTTTCATTAACCAAAACTTAGTCACATGGCTACACCAAGATTCAAGGGGGACATGGAAATGTAATTTTTTAGGAGGGTGTGTTGCCCAGGGCTCTGTTACTAGTGAAGGAGGGAAGGACTGACATTGGGAAGCAACCAGCAGTTTTTGGATGGCACTGAATAGATACATGTTGACTTGAATTGAGTCAGGAGGAAAGATAAGGAACTGTGTTTGGGGGCATGAAGGGTTTACAGTGAGGATGAAACATCCTATTCGAAACAGAGGAGTGGAACATATGTGAAGGGAGGACTGAATACATAGGTTCTCTGGTCAGCCACAGAGAGATAAGAAAACCATGGCTCAAATGAAAGCCCATGGCTGAGCCTGGGTCAAGAATACAACATGGGGGAAAGAAGAGAAAGAGCAGCTTGCAAAAGAAAAAAATTACAGAACGTCATTTGTCAGTTCTCATTGTGTGATTTCATCCTGGCTCACCCAGCCTCCCAGTCAGTCTGTAGGATCTTTGAGGGCACACACTGCAGCTCCGACCTTGGGGCAGCTTCAGACAGCACCTGTGAAATACAGCTGCCTAGTTCTCTCCTGTGCCCAGGTTGAGCCTTTCAAGGACACCCACAGGGAAGACACCTCCACCTGCTCCTCCTCACGCAGGTGCACCCTGCTCAGACCTGGCTGACATTTAGACCTCGTTGGGGAATTCTGGAACCGAAGAGTGGGGGCCTGCCCTGTAAAGAGGGAGCAGGGGCATGGGAGGGGACTCTCCTCTTGCTATGTAAACCCTCAAGAAGTTTCTCCTAGAGGATTTAGATCAGTGGTTCTCAACCATGGGCAGTTTTGCCCTGCAGGGGACATTTGGCCAGGTCTGAGAACATTTTTGATTGTTATGACAGGGGGAGTAGGGTGTGCTATTGACATTTAGTGGGTAGAGGCCACAGATACTGCTAAACAGCCAACAAAGCACAGGACAGCACCCCCCCAGCAAAGAATTATCCTATCTAAAATATGAAGAGTGGGGGCTTCCCTGGTGGCGCAGTGGTTGAGAATCTGCCTGCCAATGCAGGGGACACGGGTTCAAGCCCTGGTCTGGGAAGATCCCACATGCCGCAGAGCAACTAGGCCCATGAGCCACAATTACTGAGCCTGCGCGTCTGGAGCCTGTGTTCCGCAACAAGAGAGGCCGCGATAATGAGAGGCCCGTGCACCGCGATGAAGAGTGGCCCCCACTTGCCGCAACTAGAGAAAGACCTCGCACAGAAACGAAGACCCAACACAGCCATAAATAAAAAAAAATAATAAAAAAAATAAAAATATGAAGAGTGACGAGGTTGCAAAACCTTGGTTTATGTGAGTCTGATTACTGGGCCCACAGGGAACAAATAATCCCAAGTTCACCCAGACCCATGCAATGTTGATTGACATTCAAGCTAACCCTAGGCCTCTGAAAGGCCTACTTAACCACCAGAGGAAAGACTAAAGCTATGCTTATCATAATTGACTACCATTTATTGACCATTTACTACACCCCAGGTTCTTTACATAAATTACTGCCAAGCATTTCAGCAATTATAAAAAAGTTTGTGGCATAATCATCATTATCCCTGTTTCACAGATGAACTAACTGAGGCTCATGGGGGGTTAGGTGACTTAATAGCTCACAGCTAGTAAATGACCCCAAAGCCCACTCACCTCCCATTCCCCACGTGACTGTTATATTTGTTACAATCCTATTATTACATGTATCTGCTTATGGTCTCATCTTTTGAAAGCTCATAATTGGATGTGACAAATGAGGGAGCTCTTTACTAACTAGACCATTCCATTAACCATAGCACATCCTTCTCCAGCCATTCTGGGCAAATGGGAATTTCTGTGCTTTAAAAGATATCAAGATGTAACAGGAGGATGCAGTTTTTGGAAAAGCAAAGCTAAGTGGCCACCAAGCAGTTGAAGATACACTCAAGTTCATTAAGGAGTTAGGCAAGTACAAATTAAAGTAATGGGGAGATAGATACCTCAGGGTGGTCCCAGGCAACTGGTAGAAATCACCAAGCACTGTGCCACCTACTACTGCTGGGTGTGGGGAAAAGGGCATCCTCATTCATTGTTGGTGGGGACATGAGCTATTAGACCTTTTGCAAAAGCAGTCTGCAATATCTTCTAAAATTAAACCCAGGGACACTTCAACCCAGCAATCCCACTTCTGGGCACATGTAGATAGGTCACAGGAGTTTTATCACACTGTGGCTCAGAGCAGCAAAAAGCTGGAAACAGTCGATGACTGTCAGAAGGGGGTGGCTTGATAAATTAATATAGGTGAGTTTTATTGTTTGTAAATAATAGTAATAATAATTTTTAAGAGATTGCTATACAACCACTACAGTTCCTATGATAATAGAAAAATATATTTAACAAGATTCCATTTATATGCATTTGTGTATATGTAAATATATATAGAGATATTTGCATAGACTTATATGAACATGGAGAAAAGTATAGAAAGGTTCATTCTAGGTTCTTAGCATGGGTTTCCTGGGGATGGAGATGCTGCTGGGGTGGGGATCAATGAAGACTCCAGAAAAAAGGAAAAGAAAAGAAAAAAGAACAGACTTTAACATAATGTGTGATATGACCAAATGTATGCACTTATGCAACATTTATGAATGTGGAGGTACGTATACATTTAATTTAAAATTTAAAAAAACGTCAATTCTCCAACGGGCCGAGCCGGGGAGGAGGCAGGGGTCTCCCGCCGCCGAGCTCGCGGCTCCCGCTCCCCGGGGGAGGACGGCGGAGGCTGCGCGTTCCCGGGCGGTGAGCGGGGGCGTGCCCGACTGGTCCCGGCGCCTGCGGGCGTGTTGCGCCTGCACCTCGTCGGGGCCCGGAATCCCTCACCTGGAGGGAAGCAGACGCCGGCCGGCCGCCCGCCAGGGAGACCGCGTGGGGATTTTCCAGTGGGGGCGGAGGCTCCTGAAAGGCTCCTTGTCGGCCGGCGAGGCTCAGGGACAGCGGGGACAGCGAGGCCTGGGGGTGGGGAGACCCCAGCTGGTCACCCCGAGGGCTGCGCTTCGGATCCCCTGGCCGCATGTCAGCCCTGAAGCTCAGCGAGAGGCCGGAAGCCCCTATTCAGCGCAGAGGCGAGTATTACCAGCAAGGGGGGCTGGGAGCTCACGCCCAGCTCGCCACAGAATTTGCGCACAGTGTTTGTGCCTCGTTTTAGAGGCCAGTAGTGGCTTGGACCCGCGCTGGGAGTTGTTCGTGTTTGTGGCTCCCCCTCCCTGGGGCCTAACACCGTGCCTGGCACTTTACAGGGCCTTCAGCAGGCAATATTAGGGAAGACCCCCCTGACTCCCGGGCTCCACAGCCATATACTCCCTGCAGAACCCTGGGAGCATTCCTGTACCGTCAGCATCCCACCTGATGGGCTTGAGCATTATGCTTCTCTCAGCCTGTGTCCTGCTCCTGCACCTCCACCCCACCCCGGGCTGCCTGGAGGACAGGGACGTAACAGACAAGTTTGACCACTTGCTGCCCAACATAGAGTAGGTGTCTTTCACCAAAATTTACTGTGGCAGGGCAGAGACAGAGGACATATGAGTTGAGGGGTTCTCTCCATGTTCTTTGAATGGAAATCTAATTAGGTCTTAGATATTCCGTTGTCTTTACCAAGAGAGAAACTTAGAAATGTAGCCTGAGCTCTGAGCCTGGTGGCAGGAGGGTTGAGATGTGACAAAACTTGCAGCGAAGGAAAGAAAGGAGGGAAGGAAGGAAAGAAGGACGGGAGGGAGGAAGGAAGAAAGAAAGGAAAAGAAAACTGGAGCACAAAGTTTAAAGGTTGAGTCAAGGGGGCCAAGGAGCCTCCCCTGTTCCCTTGCCCTGGGTTGTTTGCCAGGAGAAAGGAAGATGCTTCCAGAAAGCCCAAATTGGGGTTTAGTGGCTCCAAGGGAAAAATTTTCTACCTGGAGCTAAAGCAAGAACTAGGCTGCAAACCAAAATCTTCTAACTTCCTCTGTTGCCAGAGAATTGCAAGAGAGAAGCAGCAGGGAGGTGGGGGACGATGAGGGGGGGTGGATGGAAAGAACCCTGGACTTGGGGTCAAGGTCTGGATTTGAGCTGTGGTCTCAGCCACTTCGATCAGCCCCTTAGCCTTGGGGCTTGACTTCTCTGAACCTCAGTTTCCTCATCTCTAGTCTAATAATAATCCCATTTCATTCACATGACAATCTACTAATAGATGGATGACTACCTATCTCAGTTCCCTATATGCAGCAGGTCCTCAGCTAAAGGGTGCAGGTCAAAAAGATACTTGCATGGCAATGTTCAGTGCAGCATTATTTACAACAGCCAAAGATGGAAACAACCCAAATGTCCATTAATAGATGAATGGATAAACAAAACTTGGTATAGCCATACAATGGAATATTATTCAGCCATCAAAAGGATGAAATTCTGATCCATGCTACAACATGGATGAACCTTGAAAACATGCCAAGTGAAAGAAGTCAGGCACAAAAGGATAAATACTGTATGATTCCACTTATATGCGGTACCTAGAGTAGACAAATTCCTAGAGACAGAAAGTAGAACAGAAGTTACCAAGGGCTGAGGAGAGGGGAAATGGGTAGTCACTGCTTAATGGATACGGATTTTCTGTTTGGGATGACGAAAACGTTTTGGAAACAGATAGTGGTGGTGGTTGCACAGCAGTGTGATGGTAATTAATGCCGATGAGTTATGCACTTAAAAATAGTTAAAATGGCAAATGGTATATATATTTTACCACAATAAAAATCTTAAAAAGGGGGGTGGGATCCTGATTGTGAAAAGAAATTTCTGTTTTTAGCAGCATTTTTGTGATAGCTCCCAACTGGACACAGCCCAAATGTCCCTCTGCAGTAGAATGGATGAAGTGTTGTCTATTCACATACTGGAATGCTAGGCAGTCTTGAGAATAAACGACAACCACACACAACGATCTGGGTGGATCTGACAGATGTGATGTTGCGTGAAAGAAGCTGGACACGAAAGAGAATGTCCTGTATGATTCCATTTATGCAAAGTTCAAAAACAGGCAAAACGAAATCTATGGTGCCAGAGGTCAGGATAGGGTTCCCGGTGGGGAGTAATTATTGGAGGGAGCACAGGGGGCTTCTGGGGGCTGGCAGTGTTCTTGTTAACTGATCTAGATGCTGTTACCTGGATGTGCTCACTTTGGGAAAATTCTCCAGGCTGTTTTACACTTATCATGTGTTTTCTTTTCTGTATATATGTTTACTTCAACAAAACATTGTTTTTTTAAAATTCTTGTTCATGTCTTGAATGGTGAATAGGAATGGTGAACTAGAAAGTCAAGCTACAGAAGCCTGATTTATACGCTTAATCTCTACCAAGCCAGAGAGACTATGAAACCAGATTTAAAATTCTCTACGCTGCTTGCAATTTGTACTGCTCCCACCCCCATGAGCTGTAACCAATTAGTTTTGAAATCTAAATAGCCAACTTTCCACATCTCACACTGCCAGGGACCTGGAGGGGAAGGGGGTGCACCCCAGCACCAAGAAGAGGCCCTGATCCTCAAGGTCAAAGCCCCTGGAGCAGAATCCACCATCCCCCTGGGCTTGCAGGTAGACAGTAGGCATCCAGCAAATACTTGTGGATGGACTGTGTCATAAAAATTCTTCAAGTGCACCCCTGGGATCCCACTGCCCCCGACATCAGGGAAGGGCTGTTGGCAGGGAGCTGCCTGCAAGGACTTAGGGCCTTGGGGTCTAGAGAAGAAGTTGCCCCTTCCTCCAACATCGGGAGTCCACCTCCCAGCTGCCCTACTGGATGCTGTGGGGAGAGCTGATGCAAAACATTTGACTTGTCCCTGGCTGACCCAAGTTGACTCCTGACACCGAACAACCTGGCAGTTGGGGTCTGGGGGAGGGGATAATTTATATTTTTGCTTGGTGACAAATTGCTAAATAATAGATCTGGCTGGGGTTTCGGTTTCTCCCCCAGCAGCTTGACCAATGTGTTGGCCTGTTGACTCAATCAGCAAGTTATTTTGGCCCTGTGGAGACCCAGAACTCAGTTTCTGCTCCGGGAGGCCTTCCCCTCTCTCCTGGGTGTTTGGGCTTCCCCCAGGTGTCGTGTTTGTTTGCCTGCCTGTCTGGGGCCCTGAGGGTTGAAGAAGGCAGCATGGGCCCTTGCCAGACTCTAGGTTTTCACATGGCCTGGGGCACGTGGCCCTGGGGAAACAGACTCCTGCTTGCAGGGGTATTTCTCCTGCACAGCTAGCGAAGCAGCCTCTGTATCTCCTTCCTCTTTTATTTGTCCCAGTAAATGCTGTCCTCCCTCTCCTTCCAGCCCTATCTGCCTTTCTCTCCACAGAAAATAGCCAGCCACTCTTAGTATTAATGACAGCAGTAGCAGCAACATAAGCCCTTACGTGGGAATAGTGCTTTATGGTTTATGAGGCCCTTTCACAGCATCATGTCATTTGACCCTCCCCTAGCCCTCTGTTTGGGGCTGAGGCTCAGGAAGGTCTTGGGATTTACCCAAGGCCATGGACTCATAAAGGTCAGAGCATATCTTTTGATTTCTGATCCTGTTTTCTCACCTCTAACCCAAGAAGCCCCCTTGCTTTTGGAGACTGGGGCAGAGGCTGCTAACTGCCACCCCAAATCCACTCCCCTTTCTTCCTTAGCAACAGAACATCCATTTTATTCAAGGTAACATAGTGCCCAGGCAAAAGAACCATTCCTAGCCTCACTTGCAGCTGTGATTTGTAAGCAGGAACTTCAGGAAAACTCCTTAAAAAGGGGGCATGGACCCTTTTTACCTTATCTCACTGCCTGGAATTCAGAGATAATGGCTGGAGCTCAGCAGCCATTCTGGATAATGAGGTAACCTTGAGGATAAAAGCGACGTACTACGACAGTAAAGTAGAAATATAGAGGGGTCCTGAGTCTCAGATGACCAGAGAACTACTATGCCAGCCCGGACTTCCTACCTCTAGACTTCTTTTACATGAGAGAGAAATAAGTGTCTATTTTGTTTAAGCCACTGCTGTATGGTTTTCTGTTGAATCACTCCTGATTCAGGTACCCCATTTCTGGTGATACACAGTCTCTCCTGCACCCCTTCCTGCTTACTCATTTGGAATGCGGAGGGCTCTCTCCTCATGGTTCTCAGCTCTGATAGTTTGTATATGCTGAGCCTGGGTCATGAGAGCTATCCCAGGCAGGTACCTCTCTGGGTCTCTTGAACCTGCTGAGAGTTCTAGAGAATAATCACATTATAGAGTTTCTTCTGTTAGTTTCTATAGCCAAGTGAAACTACTGAAGGGGGAGAACACATGAAAATTCCAAGCTCTCAGCAATTTGCCTAGATTGGATCCTTCTGAGGGCAAGTTTACAAACATACTTCCGGCTACCCTTCATCCCCCCAGGCTTCCAGAGGGTGGGACAGAGAGTTCATCATTTAGGGCCTACTTCTCATCTGCACCCCTGTCCCCAGAGCACAGCAGAGAACAGTAGAGTCCGTGCGTTCATGATCCCTGTCATGTGAATCCCTACCAGTAAAACATTTGGAGCATATACCCCTAATAGATGCATGTTTGTTGACTTACGAATTATAGACTCCCTCCTACTAGTCCACACATGTGGGGCTGCATGTAACTGAAAGCCCAGGCAATAGTGGCTGACTTGAGCACCTTGACTGGTCAGGCCGGGTGGGCTCTGCTTGGTGCATCAGGTCGCGGATGTCATTAAGGGCCGGGTTCTGTCTGGCTTTCTGAAGTTCCTCCATCCTTATCGCATAGGCTTTTGTTCTCAAGTCTGTCCCTTCAAGGTCATGTGTTAAAATTGTGTCTGCCTTCTCAGAAAGGGGGACAGGGGCAGTGCCAGCCTGCCAAGCTCTGGCACCTGTCCCCTTTTTGAGAAGCAAAATGTCTTTTCCAGAAACCTCTGGTGAACGTGGTCTTATGCCTCATTGTCCAGCACTGGGTCGCATGGCTTCATGGGTCACAGAGGAGTCTGGGAAGTTATCAGGTAACAAGGGAAAATGGAGGTGGGAATGGAATGGCTGTTGGGTGACCACCCCATAAGGTCTGCAATGCATGTGTACTACTGGGCTAATGTATTAGGTATATGTTAAGACCTACGTTAAAAATAGGGATTTTTGGGCTTCCCTGGTGGCGCAGTGGTTGAGAGTCTGCCTGCCAATGCAGGGGACACGGGTTCGAGCCCTGGTCTGGGAAGATCCCACATGCCACGGAGCAACTGGGCCTGTGAGCCACAATTACTGAGCCTGCGCGTCTGGAGCCTGTGCTCCGCAACAAGAGAGGCCGCGATAGTGAGAGGCCCGCGCACCGCGATGAAGAGTGGCCCCCGCTCACCGCAACTGGAGAAAGCCCTCGCACAGAAACGAAGACCCAACACAGCCAAAAATAAATATAAATAAATAAAAATTAAAAAAAAAAAAATAGGGATTTTTAAAAGCATGAGATAAGAAGTAGACATTCTAATGTTACTTCCCACACAGTTCCTGGGGCCCAAGCACCCACTTTGGAAACCACTGGTGTAGCATAAAAGGCACAGACTCTGCAGCCAGAAGGATCTGAGTTTAAATCCTGTCTCTGCTACTTATTAGCTGCAACCTTGGCAAACTCCTTAATCTTGTCAAACCTCACTTCCTCATTTGCAAAATGGGGATAGGAGTAGAACCCACCTGAGTTTTGTAACAGTGCTGGGTACCTTTTAAGAGAACAGTAAATATTAGATGTCTCCCTTTAATAACAGCTTCCCATTTATGGGCAAGGGATGGTGGTGGGGAGAGTTAAAATAGTGAAAGTATTGAAAGCGATGGTAAGTCCTCAAAGAACGTCTTAATGATGTCCATCAGTTAAGTGTCCAGGTGTTTTTCATTTCTATAACAACAAACGCCACACTCTGAGGATTCCTACCAGGGCTAGAGCACAGGACCAGAGTCCTGCCAGTATTTTCCTAGCGTTGCCACTACCTGCTTTAAGCCCCTGATCCCGTGAGTTTGCTCTCTTGGCCTCAGTTTTCTCAGCTGGAGCCTGGGAAGCTTGGGCTAGAAGGTGCCAAGCCTGTCCCTTCTCCTTCGGTTTAGGATATCCCCTTTGTCAGTCCCAACTCCTGTGACATCTCTCTACTTGGTCTCTCACCACTCCCACTCTCCTCCCCAAGCCCCCTGGACTTGATTTCTGAGGTCCTGCCCCTTGTGGCTTGCCTTCCCTTTCCCTGGCCTATTCACCCATCAGTTCCCCTGCCTCTGGTAACTCTGCCCACTTGAAAGTGCTCTCTATCCCAGTATCCTATGAGATTCCACTGTCTCTCTAGGGAGGAGGCGGCATGGAGGTCTGGTCTCTGCTAGAGATGAGACCTGGTTTCAGATTTTTTCCCCCCAGAAAGATTCAGAGCACTTTCAGTGTGCAAGGACTTGTCCTAAGGGCTTCATATGTTTTAACACACATAACACTAGGAGGTAGCTCCTCTTATTATTATCATCATCATCATCATTCCCACTTTTAAAATGAGGGGAATGGGGCACAGAGAGGTTAAGTACCTTGCCCAAGGTCACACAGCTGGTAAGGGGCATAGCTGCATGTTTGCCCAGACACTCTGGCTCTAAAGCCCATGCTCTTAACCACTATGTTAGACGATAGCTAATTAATTTCTTTGTCTCTTGCGACTTAGGGCAAGTTATCTAACCTTGTCATTTTTGTAAATGTGGAACCATTTGGGAGTACATTGCAGACATCATGTCACGTCACCCTAAATATTTCAGCGTGCCTCTACCTGGCATTTCTCTATATAACCTCAGCACCTCATCAACTCAGGAAATTTGACACTGATACAAAACTGTCATCTAATATAATGTTTATTTGCAAATGTCCCTGTCTCAGTAATGTCCTCTGTAGCTATTTTTTTTCAATATAGAGTCCAGTCAAGGACCACACATTGTATTTAGTTATGTTTTAAAAACTTTTTAAATTGAGATATAATTCACATACTAAAAAATTCACCCTTTTAAAGTGTATAATTCAGAGGGTTTTTAGTATATTCACAAAGTTGTGCAAGTATTACTACTTTGTAATTCCAGAAAAATTTCATCATCCCCAAAAGAAACCCTGTACCTATTAGCAGTCACTTCCCATTCCCCCGTAGCAACCACTAATCTATTTTCTATCTCTGTGGATTTATCTATTCTGGACATTTCATATAAATGGAATCATACAATCTGTGGCCTTTTGTGTCTTGCTTCTTTCACTTAGCACAGTGTTTTCAAGGTTCATCCGTGCAATAGCCTGGATCAGAACTTCATTCCTTTTTAAGGCTGAATGATATTCCATTGTATGGATATACCACATTTTGTTTATCCATTCATCTGTTGATGGACACTTGGGTTGTTTCCACTTGTTGGCTATTATGAACATTTTGGGGGTCCAAGCTGTTGTTCTGCAGAATGTGCCTCCATTTGGATTGTCTGATTAGTTTCAGGTTCACTGAATCTATTTTCATAGCCTAACAAATGGCTTTCTCTCTCTGCTGAGCTCAGCCATGGCCAACGTCTCTGCCCAGCTGTGTCGCTGGCAGGTGGAACAGCCTGATGAAGGCAGAGCTCCTCACCTCCCCAACAAAGCTGTGCTGTGCTCATTTCCACTGCCCGCGGTCCCTGCCACTGCCCTCCCTGCCCTGTGGGCACAGAACCTCAGAGCTATTTCAGGCCCTTTCGTGGTAGACCTGGCCTGGGAAAATCTGAGGTCCTGGCGGCTAGACACAACTGCCTTCCTTAGAGGCGTGAAGGTCATTCCTTGGGCTTGGCTTCTTTGGTCTGGTGGCCCAGCCCCTTGCTTCTGGTTCCCACCAACCCCCAGAAGTCAACCCCTGGCAACTAGCATGAGGGAGCAGAATATACATCACTGGGATGGGCTTCCTGTTGACATACGCCAGCTTGTGGCATCGGGTGTGGTTAAGGCTCAAAAGAGCATCTATCTAAAAATGGGCCCTTTCTGCTCAATGAATTCGGAGCACATGTGTCTTTGAGTCATTGCTGTTTCCTTCATAGCGGCAAAAATGACCTTTCTTCCCCTGCTGGTTTCCTCTGAACAGCCCCAGGAGTCCCACAGCTATGAAACTCTGGAGTCTCTTCCCTCCTGGACCTCTTCTCTAGATTAACAGCTCAGCTTTCCTGGCAAAATCCACAGGGTGGCTGGGACTGCTGCTCCGTAGCTGTTTGGTTTTTTGTTAGAGCAGAATGAGGCAGGGCTTTTGGATCACTTTCTGGTTCGCTGTATGGCTTTGAACAAGCCACGTGACCACTCTGTTCTCCTGTTTTTCCAATTGGAATTTAGAGAATGGATGATGCCATTCTTTGCAGCATTTCTCCACAGACCGAGGTTTGTTTATGGGTGAGACAATGGAGCGAGTGACCGAGATGGGGTGAATCTCCTTCCTTGGAGATGCGGACATTTAACAATAGGTCAGATCCCCATTTGGCCATCCTGGCAGAAGTGGTTATGGAAAGAGCATGAGCTTCAGGGCCAGCTATTCCCAAGGCCAAAACTTATCTCTCTGTATCCTGCTCGCTGTGTGGCCTCGGGCGAGTTAATCTCTCTGACCCTCTGTTTCATGGGGATGATAGTAGCTTTTCCAGGAGTTGATGGAGAGATTAAAGGGGGGTGACGTCTGGAAAGTGCTAAGGACAGTTTCTAGTACGTTGCAGAAGCCCAATAAACCATTGATATTGAGAAAGTACAGTCAAACAGGGTAGCAGTGGGATAGTTCCTTAGGATATATGCAAGTCCTTACTCCTCTCTGTTGGCCAGTTTCTCATGCTGAGTTTTAAGATAGGTAAGTTAGTGTTGTTGGGTGAATACCCTGAAATTTTTACTGTGGTATTTTCCCTGGTAATTAAGGCCCCTTAACTCTCACCCTCGTTTTTGCTCAGCCCAGTTTTTACCTCCTTGGAAAACAGAACCAATCAGAAATGGGTTGCAAAAGGTCCCAAGTTATCTCAAGGAAAACTAGAAGGAGGGTGAGATGCTGCAGGGCGAGGCTGTGAACCCCACCTGTGGGGCCCCAGCTCCCTGGGAGGCTTGTGGGTTCCAGCCTCCCTGGTAGCATGGCTCTGGGTGGGCCACCCAGGGGGTGAGATTTCAGGGCTGCCCAGCCACAAATCCTCTCTGTCTTGTGGGCTAATTCTTGATAGTCCTTGAAGTCCATTGACTTAAAGATTTGATCATCCCTGCTGGAGAGAGATCCACCTGGGAAAAGATATAATTTAATCCTCTTCAATCATGTGATCCTCAGTGTATGTGACTATAGCAGAAGTTGCTGGTTGTCCCCCCGTTTTGTTGCCCTCCATCTTCATTTTGTAATAGAACCCCCAGCATCTGGCTGCCCAGTCACACCTGTGTTTCTCAACCATGGCACTTTTAAACATTTTGGGCCGGGTGATTCTTTCTTGTTGGGGAGGCTATTCTGTGCATTATAAGACATTTAGCAGCAACCCTGGCCTCTACCCACCACCCCCCTGTAGACATTGCCAAGTGTCCCCTGGGGGTAGGGGCAAACTCTCCCCTGTTGAGAACTCCCTTGCAGTAGAGACTACATTTCCTAGCCTCCCTTGCAGCTAGGTGTGGCCATGTGATGCTGTTCTGGCCAATGACACGTGACTTGGAACACCAGAGGTGTCCACATGAGCAACTGCCAGTTTTCCTTAAAGGGGAGCGTGGGTGCTTTGCTTTCTTTCTCCCCTTCCTACTGGCTAGAGTGAGAGTACAGTGTCAGAAGCTGGGAGGTGGAAGCTGAAGGTCAAGGTGGCAGGGCAGCTACAGAGAAGGAGCCTGGGTGCCCAGCGTGGGAGCTGCCATATCCACCCTGTTACTTATGCTTAAACTGCTGTGTGAGAGAGAAATAACCTTCTGCCTTGTTGGAGCCACTGTCATTTTGGCCTTTGTAACAGCAGTCAAACTATATCCTAATTGACATAAGTCATTTGTCACCTCCTTTCTTGACTGCAGAGTGTGAGGGAGGAAGTGACAACATGAAAACAGGAATAAAGGAATGAATGACTAAACCTGCCTCTGTGGAACCCCTTCTAAGTTCTAGGCACTGTGCCAGGGGTTTTCATGAACACCGCTTTTATTTAGTTAGTTCTCCGGGTGACTCTACAGGAGAGGCAGTATTATTCCTGTGTTTCCATAAGAGAAGGCCAAGGCTCAGAGAGGTTGAGTGACTTGCCCATATCACACAGTCAGCCAGGGACAGAACCATGATTCAGCTCTAGGCTTGAAAGACCCCACCCCCACTGCATGCTGCTCCTTTGATTGAGAAACTTTGCAGACATGAAGCTCCAGTAAGGACGCCACTGCCTCCAGGATAACGTGTCACACAAAGCTCTGTTCCTGTCTCCACACAACACTTTGTCTACTCCCCTCACACCCCATGTTCAGCTTTGCTCGTCTCCAAGCAGTCTCCACTTGCCTGCTCTTTCCTGCCTCTGTATCTTTACTCAGGCAAAGCTTGCTCAGCCCCCTTGGGCTGGGATGCCTTTAACATCCTTCCAAATCCCTAGCCCCTAAATCTGCTGACTCAGAGCCCTTCGGTGGGACTCGGCTCAGACATCGCCTCCTCCAAGAAGGCTTCCTTGACTATACACTTCTCAGTCAGACCAGGTCCCTCTCCTGTGTGCTCCCTCCACACCTGTACCACCTATGATGGCACCTACCATTGTGTGAGGTGTAGGCTCCTTGAGGGCAGAACTCTGTCTCCTCTGTCTCTTTACAGATCAACGTGATGTCTGAAACACAGTTTCTTATTCAAGGCCAGGGAGGGAGGGAGGAATGCTAGAATGCTGTCAAATGAGAGAACCGGCTCACAATTTATTCAGCCCTGTGTGTGTCCACAGTTGCTAGTTACTGTGAAGAGTTTCACAGAGAGGAAATGTGCTGGGTTTGGTCCTCAAAGAGCTAGGACTCTGAGAGGAAGCTGAGAAGAAGTCAAACAGGAAACGTACAAAAAGATAAACGATGGACACTGTACTTGTAGAATGTCTATGGAGTGGGTCCCCCAAGGCCCCCAGCAGGCTCTGGGCTCTCTTCACCCCATCAATCCCTAGGAATGCGGGCTCATTCTAACAGCAGTCTGAGCAAGACATAATTAGGAAGAACGATCTGCTGCCTGAGAGCTGCACCCTGAGATTCCAAGGCTGAAAAGAAAGACCAGATCTCCCTGCCTCCCTGACCTGACTCAGTTTGTGGGAATTATGTCCTGTTGTCCTGCTGTGGCGGACCGGCTGGCGTTTAGGGCTGGGGGAGCCCTTCTCCAGCCCTCAACTCCCGAGAAGCTTCCCCAGAGACCGGGAATGTGTAGGGGGATGTGTAGGACAGGATCCCTTCCTCAGATGCTCTGAAAGCTCGGGGAGCACCTGGAGAGCCAGAGGACAGGCCGGACACCTCGGAGCATGCAGCCGGGCCTCCCCCATTGTGTGGGACCACTCCTCAGTCCAGAGTTCCCATGGGCCGCTCCAGTGGCCTCCGATCAGTGGGTTTGGAAGTCTGGGCAAGAAGCCCAGCTATGAGTCCACCCTTTGCCAGAAGAGCCTTCCTTTCTCCCCAGGCGAGGGAGGGTGGCGACCTGGCCTCCGTGGCAGGATCAGCCCTGAGGGTGGACGGGAATGACAGATGTCCTGATGATGGTGGTGGTGAGGACGATGATGACGTACCTGTCAGGAGCTGTTCGAAGCACTTATTTAATCCTCACAACCACCTCATGAGATTGAGTCTCATAGGTTTTACCCTATTCATTATCCAAGTGATCTTAAAGCCATTTTCCAGGGCAGTACGCCCCCACAGAAGCTCCTGCCCTGTGTGGCCTTGGGCAGGTCCCTTCGCCTGTCAGCAAGACATCAGCCCCGACGAGACCAGCGTTGTGAGACCAACAATGCAGCCGTGCTTTGAAGAGGCTGTGGGTATTAACCAGGCTTAGCTGTCATTCCTCCCATCCTCAGCTGGCCTGGCCTGCATGCAGACGCCAGGGCCCGCCAGCCTTCTCCAGGGAGGGAGCCTGATTCTTCCATCTGTGCATTGTCCTCTCTGCTTCTCTGTTTTTCCTCACTGACCACCCACCATTTCGTACAGCCCGAGGAGGGCCTGGCCAATGTGGACAAGGGTCCCGGCACTGATTCTGCCCCTCACCAGCCATGTGACCTCAGGCAAGTTGCTTCTCCTCTCTGCCTCATCTGGAAAACAAGGGGGTCAGGACTGAACTACCCCTTTGAGCACTAACATCCTAATGTCCTGTGATCAAAGGCCAGGGGAAGGGCTGGAGGACCCAGACGGGAAAGCTCAGCCCCAGCTCAGCTTCCCATGTTAATGGCTTTGCCCAAAGGAGGCCCCTGGCCATGGAAGCTGCTTTATCAAAATGTGTTCCAGCTCACTTAGATTACACTTCACTCCGCTGAACTTCAAAAGGGGCACAAGGGCTCCTCTGCAGACAATTGCCGGCGGAACGTCAGCACGGCCAGTCAGGCTTGAAGGGGTCACGTCACTGGGCAGCTGGGCAGGCTTTTACGGACCCGAGGTGGGAGAAAGAAAAAGGAGGCAGGCTGAAGCCTCACGTGGTTGAGGCTTTATGGTTTTCTCGTGGTTATCGTCTTCCCCTGGTCTCCAAATCTCAGATCCAAAGAGAGAGTCCTGATGGGCCAGAAAGATAGGCAGCCTCTGATAGAATGAAATATAATCTGAGGAGCTGCAAGCCTCATGCTTAGAGGGAGGGAACAAAGCACATTTGTGAGAGTGACAGCTTATGGGTGAAGCCTGTTAGCAGCTTTGTGTGTGAACAGGGGACACGGGTATTAGTTGATGATAAAAGTTAGTCATGTGATGCAGCTTCCAGAGAAACTAAAGCCTTGGTGCTGCATTTAGAAGTTGAAGAAAAGCAAGAATATTGTTACCATTTATAAGTGCTAAGAGTGCTACACACTGGACCTAGCCAGTTATATAATCTCATCTGATCCTCACAATACCCAATGAAGTTAATACTATCATGATCTCTCTATATTTCCAGTGAGCAAACTGCAGTTCACAGAGGTTAAGTGACTTGCCCATGGCCACACAGCAGATAAAAGGCAGAGGTGGGCTTCAACCTTGGGTCCCTCCACCTATTTTGCCGCCAAAACAACATCATGTGAGGAACAATCCAAAGAGCAGCGGTTGTTGAGTCTTCAACTATTTTCAAGGACGTGAGGGAGAAGGGGGGTCAGACGTGCCCTGCATTGGGGCATTGGGAGGAACTAAGACTGAAGGATGAGCAGAAACCTTCTTCCACTCAATGCAAAAAAGACATTTTCAGCAGCCAGTTGTCTGGAGACAGCAGGCAACGTCAGGAGTAGTGATTTTCTTTGATATTGGGGGTGTTTATGCATAACCACCTGGCAGGGAGGCAAGCCAGTGGATTCAGTAGATGGTTGAATGAAGGCCCTGCTACTAACCCTGAGATTTTGGCAGATTCAAGGGCTGAGGGGCTGGGTCAAGCAGACACACCTTGGTCTCTGGTGTCCAAAAAGTCACATCATATAAAGGATTTCTCCAGGTGTTACTGGAGGTACCCCATAGTGGGTGGCCTCAGGCTAAGCTGAGCATGAACCTGGCTTGAAAGAACACTCACCTCAAGGTCAGGAGACCTGGTCCTTTGACTTCAACTTTTAGCTCTGTGCCCTTGGGCAAGTCACTTGACCTCTCTGGCCCTTGGTTTCTTCACCGGTGAAAATGAGCTTGGATCAGATCAGTTCTGTGGTCCTGAGACATAAACAGATGTTACAGGTGAACCTGGGATGACACAAACCCTCTGTGTCTAAGTGTTGGAGAAACAGAGCAGTAGAAGGAAGGCTGAGGATGACCCCATGGCAGCCTTCTGAGGAAAGGAGGTCCTCTTAATGGTGTGGGCTAAGCGGTCCTGGCTTGGAGGTCAGGACTCGGGAGCTGGGCTGGTGGCCCAAACTTGAAGTCAGCCCTTGCATTTTTATCATAGAGGAGGTGGGAGAAACACACTCAGCAGACAAAACAAACACAGAAAGGTGAGTTGTTGGTGAAGGTGTGTGTTTTGTCTGCTGAGCTCTTTCCTGCACAGAGACCCATCAGACAGGCTCGGGGAGGCCCTGGGGAGAGAGAGGAGGGGGCACAGGCACGCAGCTCCCAAAGCACTGTCTGTGCTTTGCAGTTAATGCCCCGACAGTCTTTGTTATTGTGAATGAGGTAGAACTCCCCCAGTGTCTGCTTTTTGAACTGAGGAAAACCTGAGTTCGAATTCCAACTCTTGCCACTCACTAGCCGGGTGATTTGGGGCAATTCACTTAACTTAGGATGTCCATTTATGACTTGTTATCCAAATGGAGGCATTTTTGAGAATGGAGGGGAAAGCTATTATTAATTATGCTGGGACAACAGCATAAACGGAGACTATTTGGAGCAAAAATGGGACACCCTGCCTGCCTTCGCCAAGGCCATTTCCACATTGAGAAAACGGCCACTGTGATACTCACATGCATGTGCTTCACGTGGCTGGGCTGAAGCTGCAGTGAACGGACACAGCATTTAGTGGGTGCTCAGGAAGAGAAGGTTCCAGGCTGACCTTTCCGTCTTCTTGCATTCTGTGTGTCTAAAAAAAAGGCTCTGAGACGGGGCTAACTGGGGTCCCAGAGAAGCTGTGCTAGGGCCTCCTTCAAATCTGTGTGTGCTTTCCTGGAGGGCCGGTGCCCAAAGCCAGCTAGGACTTGGGCCTCCCTTTGGGATCTGTTTGCCTTTTCATCAACACAGACACAGGGTTTTTCTTGGCTAGGCCCCTCTGCTCACAGCTCAGGGATTGTACCTTGAAGCATTCAGTCCCAAGTGATATGAATCAGGATCTACCAGGAAGTTTGTTTTCCAAGGCCTTAGTCAACATGTGGGTGTGGAAACACCAGCCAATTCCAATGTAGAGTCAACTCCTTTTTAAATAGGGACTTTCACATTAGTCAGACTTTTCAAAACAACATAATGTTTAAACAAAATTCCATTTCCACCTTTCCATCACCAGCAGCAGTTGCTGAAGATATTTCTGTTCCAAACAGAGGCTTCCCCAACCCACGTCTTAGCTGGTTCCTTTACTATGTCAGAGCCTGGGCTATGATGTCACGTGCTGGGGGTGTGAAATCACTCTTACTTGGGCCTCAGTTTCCCCTTCTGGCTCTTCACGTGGACTCGGACTGCTTCGGCCAGTGTCTTCTTTTGCTTCATTCTGATTCTTTGGTCTGTTGATTGCCTGGAATAGCAGCAATCCAGCTCACACTTTCCGAGATACCTCCCCCTTAGGCCCCGGCACAATCCCAGGAGTTCCCATATTTCAGTATGCGAAGCTCATAGCTCAGACTGCCACTGAGGTACTGCCGTTGAGGTACCAGGATTTGGCATGAAATACTTTCAGCAGAGACTCATGGGTCCCAAACGTGGTCACCCTGAGCAGGCTCAGACTTTCACCTTACCGAAACCTGAAGGTTGGCTGGGTACACACACACCTGGCATCTTCCCACGGGCCTGGGCCCCCATCAGTGTCTACTTTGATCCCTTCCGTCCTGGCTCCTACATTCCCAGGGCCTGTCCTGTGTCACATCCCCATGGAGCTCTCTTTGCTGGTTTGGCAAATCAGGCAAAGTCTGAGAACTCCTCAACCTGTTGGTTGTGTACTCCAGAGCTCTACTAAGTGTAACACGCAGTATTTCACTTCATGAGCAATGCTCTAGCTTGTGTTCAGAACTTGGGCCTCATGTAAGTAGCCGAGCAACCCCTCTGTGCCTCAATTTTGTCACCTGTAGAATGGGGATGATAACAGTAGCTCCTCCCTCACTGGATTGGTGTGAGAGCTCAGTGAGCTCATGAGTATAAAGTGCTCAGAGCCTGACATTTAGCAAGTGCTCCATTGCCATTGGCCATTGTTACGATAAATCTTCACCACCACCCTAGGAGAGGGGGACTCTGTTTATCCCCATGGGCAGATGAGGAACTGAGATTTGGAAAGGTTAAGTAAGTTGCCCAAGCCGTGTGTTAGAAAGACGGGCAATAAGCATGCTTTGGGAAGTCTGGGGCCTTGCTCTCTGTGACATGAGAGTCCGGGTTAAATCCCAATTCAGTTGCTTTTGCATATATTTAGAGAGACCAATGTGTCAGGCCCTGTGCCAGGAGCCAGGGAGCCAGCGGGTAGCTCCACCCGGTGTTCAGCCCAACCTGTGCGGGCCAGCTCTGGACTAGGCACAGTTAATCTCCAGCCATCCCCCCTGGCTTCACCTGGCTCATTAAAACCAGACACATTACGAGTTTACTTAGCATCTGCAGAGAGTGTCTTTCATCTTCAAAGGCTTTCGGAAGCACCAACCAATTAATCCTTACAACACCCTCATCTCGTGGACAAATATTTATCCTCACTTCATACCCAGGAAAACTAAGGCGTAGAGAGGAGAACAGAAGGGGCAGGAGGAGGAAGAGTGAGTGACAGAGCTAAGCAGAGAATTCCGGAGCCCCAGACCCTGCTGACTGCCCAGTCCATCTAGGGGCTGCAGGGAAATTCTTCCCATAATATCCTTTTTTTTTTTTTAAATGGAAGCAGAACCTTTTGCAAGTTCAGAGGATTTAGATTTCTTTAATAGTAACCTCCAGGAAATACATTAAAAACATATTCTATCCGTTACAAATCTTAATGTCACCAGCCAGGGATGAGGGAATTAATGCCGGGCCCAAAAATACATATAGTCAGCAACTTCAGGGCAAGGGCAGAGACGATTTATAGAGTGCGAGGTCTGTATGTCTGGAGCAGGCAGGCCGAGCTCAGCGGCGAAATTGAAACAGGGCTGTTTTCAGATGGGGCTGAGGTGGGGGGAGGCTGCTGAAGGCAGCTTTGATTCAATCATTGTTCCCCATTTCTTCTCAATCAATGTAAAAAAATTTTTTTTAATGCTATAAAGGCCAGGTTCTGATCTGTCATGAGAAAACTGCTTTCATTAACATAAGCTCCTGTTAAGGGCCCTTTAAAAGAATCAACCCCTCCCCCCTCCCCCCTCCCCCTGCCCGCCAAGTGCCCCCACCAGAACGATCCCAGCCCTGATCATCTCCCCTGTCTACCTGGGTCAAACAAAGGGGGAATCCAATCAGTGGTGCAGCTGGAGAATCTATGCAATGAAGACAAAACGTATGTGTAATTAATGTGGTTTTACTTCCGTTAGCAGAGGGTATTTTTCTTTACCTTTATATTGTAAAATAAAATACAGTTATAGCAAACCACACCAAAAAAAGGTGTAGCTTAGTAAACTGGGATAAGGGAAACAGCGCAGGTCTTTTAAATTGTTTTCATTTTTGGACTCAGCGCTCCATTTTGCCGAACTTGAGTCTAACACAACCTTGGAAAAGTTTTGAATCTCAGGGGTATTATTGCACTCATTTTAGGAAGGATAGTGACCTAAAGAACTATGTAGAGCACTCAGCTGTTAGTTTAGGGCCGCCACATTCCCAGCCACGTGCTTGCTGCTCAGAGAAAGGGTATTAAAGGACTCAGCACTAGGAGCTGAAGCCCACAGCAGAGATGGACTTGGGTCCCCAGCGTGTTCCCACTGCCTGCCTCTCTTGTGGAAAACCACACCGCATCGCCTAGGGCTGAGCGAGTTAATGGGCAGGTCTCTGTGCCCTTTTCGTCTGGAGGAAAGGATGAGAAGGCATTGCATCACGCCCCCTCCCTTTACAGGGGAGGAAACTGAGGCCACAGGTCTGATCTGAGGTCAGTAGTAGCAGAGCCAGGACCGAGAGCTGGGTTGGAAGACTCCCTGTCCGGTGCTCCTCTGCCCCATGCCTGTGCTGCTTTTTCCATGATACTCCTTGTTGGGTCAATAGCTACTTGTCAGGAACTGGTAACCAGCACTTTCTAACCAGCCCGAGTACTCAGTAGGATGACTGACCACCCTAGTTTGCCCGGGGTTGGGGGTGGGGATTCCAGTGCTAACCCTGGGACAGTCCCAGGCACACGGGGCCAGCTGGTCACCCTGTGGGCTGTGTCCATGTCACTGGCGCCCAATCACCTTGACTAGTTGGTGGGCATTCAACCCGTGGGGGCGAATCAAAAGTCAGAGAGGAGGATGGGGTTTCTTATGCCGAATGAGTTGAGTTGGAGTACAATTATCCATATTATTGAGATTTTTAAACAGTTACTGAAGGAAACGTAGGGGTTTGTCCTGAATTATAATAGCTAACACTTTGAGCATGCTTTATAACTTTAATGCACTTTCACACTCCAAATCTTAATTATCTGGGCCCTTCAGGCAAGGATGTCTGATTAAAATCATTTTTATGAAGTAGGAGACTGAGCTGGCCCAGCGACCTAGGCTGGCACACCTAGCTATGAGTGATGGAGCTTAAGAAGCACCACCCCCTTCTCTGACCCTTGGCTGATGCTCTTCACCACTCCCTCTCTGGTCAGGAACGCTGGCTGGAGGCCAGATCTTGAGTTCTCTCTCTATTTAATTGTTGGGAAGCAGGAAGCCAGAAACTGGGGGTTTCTAAATTCAATTCCAAGGATCTTGGATTAACACCAAAATAATTCCCGTACTGTAGACTTGCTATTGGAAAAGAACCTTAGTGGGGCCAAAGAATGAGCTTGGTTTGATCAAGAGAAGCTATTTGTTTACCTTTACCCTCCACTGAAAGCCGAGTTCCAGTATTAAGGCTCTCCCTCTCCAAATGCCATTCAAACAGCCCCCAGCCACGGACACCGCTTTCCACTCAGCTGGAGCAGGAGACTCTACACTTCTGAAATTAGAGCTGGAAGTGAAGTGCTTAGCTGAGCTTTGTCTTTCAATGCCTTTCTTCTCTCTGGGGTTTTAACTGCTTTTTCTGGCCTCAGGGAATCCCTTGGAAGTTAATAAAACTTACTACATCAAAGGGCTCTACAACCATTACTCTATTAAAACCTCACAGCACTCCTGCAGCAGGTAAGCATTATTAACCCCATTTTACAGATGGGGAAACTGAGGTTAATTGGTTTGCCTCCAGCTACTGAGGAAATGAGTGTCCCAGCTGGCTTGAGAACTGGGCGGTTTGTTCAGATCACCCAGGGGTGGTTGTTTCTAATGAAATCCGTTTTTCCAAGCACCTTGACTGGATTTCTTTTTCCTTCACTGAAAACTGATTCCTCACTGGCTGCGCTGAGGATGAGGAATTTCTCCAAAGCTGGCTAGTCCGAAAGCAACAGCTCCTGCCTTCCACCAGGAGAGGTGCCATAAAAATAGATGAAAGCTAAGAGCTCAGTGCAGTAATTTAGGAAACAATTTGGGCCTTTCAGAAATTAATGTTATTTAAAGATGCAGATTCATCCACCCCAGGGGCCTCCTGGGAGTGCTTCCCGAACCATCTGGTTCAATCAGCTCATTTTCTTTCCCTTAATCCTCCTGGCTCTCCTGTGTGTATGTACAGGGAAAGTTTCTGGGGAACTCGCAGCATGAATAAAAAGCAAAGACCTTTCTCTTTCACCAGCCACCTCTCCTCTTTTCCAAACAGCATTAAATTCCTAATCCTGTTTATTCTTAGTGGGGGTATAAAATTCATGTTCCAACAGACAATGAGGAGATCTGTGGAGGCCTCCACCCCAGGGCTCATGGCCTCTCAGTTTGGGTCCAGCCAAGATGGTTGGGGTGTCTTTACCCCATTCTCTGAGAAGACCTACAAAACCTGGTAGTGTTTGGGAATAAATTTGTCCAGGCCTGCTGAAGGAAGAAGCCAAAAAAAATTTTCTTTGTGGAGAGTGGCATGTCTGGTTAAAGCTATCCATGAACCACAGGGAAGATTTCAAAGGCTCAGGTAAGTGTTTTCAAAAGGAGGGTTTCAGCACAGTCCCAACTGTATGAGTCCCCGCTTCTTGCTGTTCGAGTCCAATTTTAATCCACAAAGGCAGGATGCTGTGTTTACATAAATAATTACCAGATTTCGGATAGCCAGACGTGTTGCAGCACACAGAAGGCAAGCCCATAAATTACATTTGGGGAATTAAGGGTCAGATTGATCTTATCTCTCTAAATCCGGCCAGATTCCGGCAAGCTAAAGGCACATCCGGTTGACTGAGCCTTGGGAGGCATGGGCCCCAGAAACTAGTGATCCTGAGGATGGCGCTACCCGTCCCCCCCCAACACCTCCCTTTTCTGCTTCTCCCTGCTCCAGTTTGCTGGCTGGCTCTGAGAGCCAGGGGTTGGCAGAAAGAACTGTCCCAACTTGCTCTTTGCCCAACCTGCAAGGGAGGAAGGCAGGAGATGGGTGTAGGCATCTCACTTCTGTCCTCTTTTTCCTCCTGGACCACACAGGATCTCACTTCTGAAATAACGGCAACGATGTAGGAGTAGTGATAGGAAACATCAAAGCAATGAGAGTTATAGAACAGGGCTTCTGCTGGAGATTTCCCTCCTGCACAGGCCAAACCTCTGTGTTTTCATTCATTCAACAGAAATGCATTCAGCACCTACTGCATCCCCAGTGCCATGCACAGTGCAATGGTGGAGGGCTCACGCTCTGGGGCCACAACTCTTCATTTGAATCCTGGCTCTGCCGGCCACCGCGGGCAAGTGACCTAACTCTCCTGGCCTCAGCTTGTTTATCTAGAAAGTGACATAATGATAGCACCACTCCCTAAGAGTGAGGTGAGGGTTAATTAAATCATTCATAAAGAGCTCTTTGAACAGGGCTTGCACATAGTATGTTGGTTACTGCTATTATTATTATTATGACTCTGCTAAGCACATGTGAGCCTCTGTTCTGAAAGTGGTTACAAGCTGGTTGAGACAGAATTCCCACATAAACACAAAGGTTATGACAAGGCAGTATGGTTGATTAGGTACCAAGTGAATGGAAAAGACAATTAAGTTCTAGGGAGCAGGCAGAAGGGCGAGATCGCTGTGGTGGAAGAAGGCTTCACAGAAGAAGGAAGGCTTAAGCTGTGCTTGAAGGATGTGCAAGATTTGGCTGGGCCACAGAGGGAATAACAGATGTAGGGAGAGCTTGAGGTGGGGGCTGGGGGTAGAGCCCCAAGAATCCACAAGACTTAAGCTAGAAGTTAGAGTGTTATGCAAGTCTGATGCTTCTAAGAGTATAAGCCAAACCTCTTCAATTAAGATTTCCAAATCCAAATGTTAGCCTCTCTTATAGAGAAAGAAATACTGATTTGTGTTAACTTCATCTGACAAAACAATGTTACACAGGGAGATCAGCTCGGTGCTTTATGACCACCTAGAGGGGTGGGATGGGGAGGGTGGGAGGGAGGGAGATGCAAGAGGGAACATATGTATATGTATAACTGATTCACTTTGTTATAAAGCAGAAACTAACACACCATCGTAAAGCAATTATACTTCAATAAAGATGTTTAAAAAAAAAAAAACAAAACAATGTTACAAAGTGGGGCAACAGAGTGTATTGTGAAGAGACCAGAAGAGGCATGGATAAATAGAGCCTCAATTTATAATATGGGGGGTTAGGTATATTGATAGAGATGTTATTGAAACAAAGTAATATTGTTTGGTGAATTAGAAAGTATTCTACCCAAAAAGTGTTCTATTCATTCAATCATTCTTTAAATATCGAGTGCTTACTATATGCCAAGCATTCAGGGAGACTCTGGTAGTGACAATAAATATGGTTTTTGCTCTTGATGTATTGACCTCATATTTTTCATTTTCTGTAAGTTAGAAAACAATTTAAAATAAATAAATAAAAGCAGGTACATGTGAAGCAAGCATTTCAAAAACATTTCTGTATAGTGTGTTTCTAAAAAAATTTTAATCTGCCTCTGTGCAATTTCATAAATTAATTTGGTCTTCATTTGAGTAAGAATTACAATAATTTATTATTGAACATTTAAAAAATTAACCTAGTCATTGACAATTGAATTTCTGAAAAACTTTTGCTTGGATATCATTACTTACAAAGATGAATTAATTCAAGAAGCATTCAGTGAATGAACCAACCATGTGCCCAACACTGTTCTACCTGCAACAAACAATAAGAAAGGATTTGAAGGGAAAGAAGGACTTTCACTTCCAGCCAAGGAGCAACAGGGACTGAATATACTCTCTCCCATGAAACAACCAAAAAGACAGACAAACAGACAAAATATATGAAACAATGGTTTTCAAACCATTTCAGGCAATGAAGGACAGTTACTGAGAAAGGAAAACAAACAAGGTAAGTAAGCCCTACAATTGCCCAAGCTTTCTGCCTTATGAGGGTTTCCAGGCTGTAGCACAGGGAGAGAAAACCCAGGCAGAGCTCAGCCAATTCTCTGAGAGCTGCAGAGGTCTGGAGGTCTGCAGAAGGTCTCCCTCAAGTATTCAGCATGACTGACCCATGAGTTTGAGGAAACTATCCCAGGCAGGGGAAAGAAGATCTGAAAAGATTAGAGAAGATGAGAGGTGTTCACTCAGAGCTGGGAACAGGGTCTTATCACCACCAGCCAGACTGGAAAACTTCATAAATCATGGGGCATTAGGTAGAATACTCAAAAGGGTATTGCCTCAGTAATGGGGAATAACTAGCCCTATATTAAACATGGCTTTGGTCCTACCTGACAATTCTCAAAAGTAAGACCAAAAGGATCAAACTGTGTCCAAGTAACCTAGCTCCCATACAAATCTCAAGAATATTTATAGAAATACCAAAATATCCAGCACCCAACAATGTAAAATTCACGTCTGGCATGTAAACAAAGATTATCAGACATGCAAAATGTGACCCATAATGAGGAGGAAAGTAAATCAATCAAAACTGACCCAGAACAGCACAGATATTATAATTAGCAGCTATTATAACTGTACTCCATTTGTTCAAAAAGATGTATGTTATAAAAAAGATTTAAACCAAACTTTTCAAGATGAAAACTACACGAGTGAGATGAAAACCACACTGGTTAAGATTAATAGCAGATTAGACATTGCAGAAGAAAATTTTAGTGAACAGGAAGACATAATGATAGAAACTATTCAAAATTAAGCATACAGGGGAAAAAAAAGTTTAAAAACTGAAAAGAGCATCCATGCACTATTAGACAACTTCAAGCAGCCTAATATATATAATTGGAGTCCCTGAAAATGATGCTGGAGGACAGAAAATTCACTTGTAGAAGTAATGACCAAAATTTTTCTATTTGATGAAAACTATAAACTCACAGATCCAAGAAGCTCAACGAGCCCCACGTACAATACCAAAAATCCTGAAAGAGAACTACACCAACTCACATTTGATCCAAACTCTCAAAACCTGGGATAAAAAAGAGCATCATTGAATCAGCCAGAGAAAAAAAGACTCATTATATGGAGAAAAACAAATATAAGGATAGCTGCAGATTTCTCACTGGAAACAGTACAAGTGAGAAGACAGTGGAGCAAAATATTTTAAATCCTGAAAGAAAACAAACAAAAAAAACCTCTCAATCTAAATCCTATACCCAGAAAAAAAAAAAAATCTTCAAAAATGGAGGTATTGGAAATTCCCTGGTAGTCCAGTGGTTAGGATTCTGTACTGTCACTGCCAAAGATGAGGGTTCAATCCCTAGTCTGGGAAACAAGATCCCACAAGACACATGGTGCAGCCAAAAAAAAAAAAAAACAGGTACTATACAGACCTTTTCAGACATACAAAGACTGAAAGGATTCACCACCAGCAGAAGTGTACTCTAAGAAATGTTAGAGGAAGTCCTTCAGGCAGAAGGAAAATGATACCAGACGGAAACATGGATCTACCCAAAGGAATGAAGAGCACTGGAAAAGTTAACCACATGGGTAAATACGTGTTTTATTTTAACCTTGTATGTCTCTTTCAAAGATAGCTGACTTTGGGACTTCCCTGGTGGTCCAGTGGGTAAGACTCCGCACTCCCAATGCAGGGGGCCTAGGTTCGACCCCTGGTTGGGGAACTAGATCCCACATGCATGCTTGCAACTAGGAGTCTGCACGCGGCAACTAAGAAGTCCGCATGCCGCACTAAAAAAAAAAAAAGATCCCGCATGCTGCAGCGAAGCTCCCGCATGCAGCAACTAAGACCTGGCCCAGGCAAAATAAATAAATAAATATTTTTTAAAAAGATAACTGCTTAAACAAAAATTATGATGTATTGTGTGGTTTATTTCACATGTGTAAGTGAAAAGTGTGACAATAAAAGCTTAAAGGCCAAGAGCGGGGAAATGGACATATTCTATAGTGAGGTTCTTATGCTATATGTGAAGTGGTATAATATCAATTAAAGGCAGGCTGTGTTAAGATATAAATACCATAAACCTCAAAGCAACCACTACAATAACAAAACAAAGAATTATAGCTACTAAGCCAACAAAGGAAATAAAATGGAATCATAAAAAATACTCAATTAATCCAAAAGAACACATAAAAAGAGAAAAAAGGAAACAAAGAAAGAAATGGAACAAATGTAAAACAAATAGCAAAATGGTAGACAAACTTAACCATATCAATAATCACATTAAAAGTAAATGGTCTAACAAATGAACCTATCTATGAAGCAGAAACAGAATCAGGGACATAGAGAATAGACTGGTGGTTGCCAAGGGGGAGGGGAGTGGGAGAGGGTTGGATTGGGAGTTCAGGATTAGCAGATGCAAACTATTATATGTAGGATGAATAAACAACAAGGTCCTACGATATAGCACAGGGAACTATATTCAATGTCCTGTGAAGAACCATAATGGAAAAGAATATGAAAAAGAATGTATATAGGTATAACTGAGTCACTTTGCTGTACAGCAGTAATTAACACAACATTGTAATTCAACTATACTTCAATAAAAAATAAATTAAAAAAAAAGGAAATGGTCTATACTGTATGATTTCACTTATATGAGGTAAATAGAGTAGCCAAACACATCAAACAGAAAGTAGAATGGTGGTTGCTGGGGGATGGGGGAGGGAGAAATGAGGAGTTATTGTTTATGGGTATAGAGTTTCAGTTTTGCAAGATGAAAAAGTCCTAGAGATTGTTTGCACAACAATGTGAATATACTTAACACTACTAAACTGTATACTTAAAATGGTTAAGATGGTAATTTTTTGTTATGTATATTTTATCATAATTAAAACCAAACCAAACCAAACAAAAAAATTCACATAATTCTTTGAGCTTACAAAAAAAATAAATGGTCTAAATGCTCTAATTAGAAGGCAGAGATTGTTAGATTGGATAAAAAAGCAAGATCAAATTATATGGTGCTTATAAGAAATGCACTTTATTTTTTCAGTTTTATATATATATATATGCACTCTTTATTTTTTTATATTCTTTTCCATTGTGGTTTATCATAGGATATTGAATATACTTCTCTGTGCTACACAGTAGGACCTTTTTGTTTATCCATTTTATATATAAAAGCTTACATCTGCTAACCCTAACCTCCCGCTGCATCCCTCCCCCAACCCCCTCCCCCTTGGCAACCACCAGTCTGTTCTCTATGTCCGTGATTCTGTTTCAGTTTCATAGATAAGTTCATTTGTGTCATATTTTATATTCCCTGTATGTGGTATCATGGTATTTGTCTTTCTCTTTCTGACTTACTTCACTTAGTATGATAATATCTAGTTGCATCCATGTTGCTGCAAATGGCATTATTTTGTTCGTTTTTATGGCTGAGTAGTATTCCATCATGTATATGTACCACATCTTTATCCATTCATCTGTCGATGGACATTTAGGTTGTTTCCATGTCTTGGCTATTGTGAATAGTGCTACTATGAATATAGGGGTGCATGTATCTTTTTGAATTATAGTTTTGACTGGATATATACCCAGGAGTAGGATTGCTGGGTCATATGCTAATTTTATTTTTAGTTTTCTGAGGAACCTCCATACTGTTTTCCACAGTGGCTGCACCAACTTACATTCCCATCAACAGTGTAGGAGGGTTCCCTTTTCTCCACATCATAAGAAATACACTTTAAGTATAAAAACACAGATATGTCAGAAAGTAAAATGGTGTAAAAAGATATATCGTGCTAACACTAATCAAAAGAAAAGATGGACCTGGGGATGTGATGTACATCACAGTGACCATACTTAATAATAATACTGTATTGTATATTTGAAAGTTGCTGAGAGAGTAGATCTTAAAAGTTCTCACCACAAGAAAGAAAATTTGTGATGAATGTTAACTATTCTTATTGTGGTGATCATTTTCAATATATATATATATCAAATCAAAATGTTGTATGCCTGAAACTAATATAATATTATATGTCAATTATATCTCAAGAAAGATGGCTATGTCTTGGAAAGATGTCTATGATATATTATTAGATTAAAAATAGTTGTGAAACAAACAAACAAAGAAACATGTAGTGGCTATATGAACGTCAGACAAAGTAAATTTCAGAGCAAAGAATGTTTCCAGGTATAAAGAAGATCATTTTATAATCATAAAGTGGACAATTCATCAAGATGATTTAATTCTAAAAGTTTATGCACCTAATAACAGAGCTTCAAAATATGTGAAGCAAAAACTGATAGAACTGCAAGGAGAAATAGACAAATCACAGTTATAATAGGAGATTTCAGTGCTCTCTCTTATTAACTGATATACAAGTAGGGAGAAAATAATCAAGGGTATAGAAGACAAACACCATCAATCAACTTGACCTAACTGACATTTATAGAACACTCTATCCAACAACAGCAGAATGTACATTCTTTTCAAATGCACATGGAACATTTACCAAAATAGGCCATATTCTGGATTACAAAGTAAGTCTCAATAAACTTTAAAAATTCAAGTCATAAAAAATTTGTCCTCTCATCACAATGGAATTAAATTAGAAGTTAATAACAGAAAGATTCTGGGAAAAATCTCCAAATATTTGGGAACTTGATAACACAATTCTAAATAACCAAGGGTCAAATAAAAAATACAAAAGGGAAACTAGAATGTATTTTGAATGGAATGAAAATGAAAACCCAACATATCAAAATTTGTGGGCTGCTACTAATTTGGTACTAAAAAGGTCTCAAATCAATCATCTCAGCTTCCACCTTAAGGAACTAGAAAAAGAAGAGCAAATGAAACCCAAAATAAGCAGAAGAAAGGAAATAGTAAAGATCAGAGCAGAAATTAATGAAATAGAATACAGGAAAACAATGAAGAAAAATGAAGCCAGAAGGTAGTTCTTTGAGAAGATCAATAATATTGATAAATATTTAGCCATGTTAGATCAGGAAAAAAGAGAGGAGACACAAATTACCAATATCAGTAATGAGAGAGGTGACCTCACTACAAATTTTACAGGTAAAAAGAGATAATAAGGGAATATTATGAACAACTTTGCCTATGTCAACAATGAACAATAAATTAGACAACTTATATGCAACAGCCAAATTCCTAAGACAAACTACCAAAACTCACTTAATGAGAACAGGTAACCTGAATAGCCCAGTATCTTTTTTTAAAAAATTAATTAATTTATTTTTATTTATTTTTGGCTGTGTTGGGTCTTCGTTGCTGCACGTGGGCTTTCTCTAGTTGCGGTGAGCAGGGGCTACTCTTCGTTGTGGTGCGTGGGCTTCTCATTGCAGTGGCTTCTCTTGTTGTGGAGCATGGGCTCTAGGCGCATGGGCTTCAGTAGTTGTGGCTCACGGGCTCAGTAGTTGTGGCTCATGGGCTCTAGAGCGCAGGCTTAGTAGTTGTGGCGCATGCGTTTAGTTGCTCTGCGGCATGTGGGATCTTCCCGGACCAGGGCTCGAACCTGTGTCCCCTGCATTGGCAGGCGGATTCTTAACCACTGCGCCACCAGGGAAGTCCCCAGTATCTGTTAAAGAAATTGAATTTGCAACTTAAAACCTTCCCCCAAAGAAAACTCCAGGCCTAGATGGCTTCACTGGTAAATTCTGCAAATATTTAAAGGAGAAAAAATACCAATTATATACAAACTCAGAAAACTGAAGAGGAGAAAAACTTCCCAAGTCATTCTGAAGCCAGTATTACCCTGATACTAAAACCATACAAACGAATTTATAAGAAAATAAAACTACAGACCAATATTCCTTGTGAACATAGATGCAAAATTTCCAAACAAGATTTTAGCAAATAAGATCAATATATAAAGAGACAAAATACATCATGACCAAGTGAGATTTATTCCAGGAAGGCAAGGTTGACTTAACATTTGAAAATCAATATAATTCATGTTATTAACAAAGTAAGAAAGAAAAAACATACGATCATCTTAATAGATACAGAAAACAATTTTGACAAAAATACAGCATCCATTCCAGGTTAAAAACTCTAAGCAAACTAGGAAATTCCTCAACCTGATAAAGAGCATCTGTGAAAAACCTACAGCTAACATCATACTTAATGGTGAAACTTAATGCTTTCCCTCCAAGATGAGGAGCAAGACAGGGATACCTCCTCTCACCACTTCTATTCAACATTGTACTAAAGGTTTTAGCCAGTGCAACAAGGCAAGAAAAAAACAGGCATCCATATTGGAAAGGAAAAAGTAAAACTCTTTATTCAAGACAACATGACAGCAAAAGCACGATCCATAAAGAAATATTGATCAACCAGACTTAATGAAAATGAAAATTTCTGCTATATGAAAGACACTGTTAGGAGAATGAAAGTCACAGAGTGGGAGAAAAATATTTGCAAAGCATATAACTGATAAAGGAGTTGTATGCGGAATATGTAAAGAACTCATACAACTCAACAATAAGAAAACAACCCAATTTTTAAAGTAAGCAAGAGATGTGAACAGACACTTCACCAGAGGAGGAATCTGAATGACAAATTAGCACAAAAAAGATGCTCAGCATTGTTAGTCATCAAGAAGATGCAAATTAAAACCGCAGTGAGAAACCACTACACCCTTACCAGAATGGCTTAACAGAAAAAAAAGAAAAGAAAAGAAAAGAAAAGATTGACAATACCAAGTATTAGTAAGGATGTGGAACAACTGAAACTTTTGTATACTGCTGGTAGAAATGTAAAATGAGACAACCACTTGGGAGAAATGTTTGGCAGTTTCTTATAAAATTAAACAAACTTACCATATTATCTAGCAATTCCACTCCTAGGTATTTACCCAAGAAAAATTAAAACATATGTCCACAAAAGGACACTAGAATATTTATAGGAGATTTGTTCACAAAGTCAAGAGCTAGAAATAACCCAAATATCCACCAACAGATACATGGATAAAAAACTGTAGTATATTCATAGAATGGGCTAATACTCTACAATAAAAAGGAAAAAACTGATAAATGCCACAAAAATGGATGAATCACACAGACATTATGCTGAGTCATAGATGTTAGACACAAAAGACTACTGTTATGGACTGAATTGTGTCCCCAGATTCATACATTGAAGCCCTAACCAATACGACTTTATTTGGAGACAGGGCCTTTAAAGAGGTAATTAAGGTTAAATGAGGTCATAAGGGTGGTGGGGCCCTAATCCAATAGGACTGGTGTCCTTATAAAAAGAGGAAGGGACACCAGGGATGTGCCCACACAGAGAAAGGCCATGTAGGGACACAGAGAGAAGGAGGTCATCTGTCAAAGAGAGAGAGGGTTTAGGAGAAACCAAACCTGTCAACACTTTGATCTTGGTCTTCCAGCCTCTAGAACTGTGAGAAAATAAATTTCTGTTGTTTTATCCTCCCAGTCTGCAGTATTTTACTAGCTGACTAATATAACTTTATACTGTATAACTCCATTTATATGAAGTTTCAGAACAGGTAAAACTAATCTATAGTGACAGAAAGCAGATCCATGGCTGCCTGGGGACTGGGATAAGGAGATGGGTATTGACTGCAGATGGGCACAAGGAAACTTCTGGGTATGAGGGAGGTATTCTATTTAACTGTGGTGGTGGTGGTGGTTCCCTGGTATATATATTTGTCAAAACTCATCAAAATGTATGCTTAAAATTGGTGAATTTTATTCATGGAAATGATACCTCAATAAAGTTGATTTTAAAAAGAAACAAAATATTATGTAAAAAGTATAGACAAGAATTCTGGATTGCAGTGTAAGAGTCATGAAGTCTACCAATGCTTCATGTCTTTCATTTTGTAAGTTTGGATTTTTAGAGAGGTGTGTCCCCAGCAAAGGAAGCTGTGGGTAGTTTCAGCCCTACATGCAAAGAGGGATGCAGATGGAGCTTTCCATGTTAAAGGCCCGAAGAGTTATAACCATGTATTTCCTTTAATTTGTTCATGAAAAATAGCCGACATTAAACATCAACCAACCATTACACTCAAAAAAACTCTTAATATAAAAATTTGTATTTTTTTTTTAACTGAGTCCCCATTTCTATAATCAACTGATGGTGAAGTTTTATTTGGCCTGGGGGCCTAGCCCTTCCTGGTGTCTAGTTCTCCAACTTGGACTGTGCAAGGCATCAAATCCCCCCTGAGGTGCTTGCCTCACAGAGATTGAAGATCCTCGCTATGGGCGTTAGAGGGTGCCTGCCCTAATTAGAGGGACAACTATTAACCTTTCTAACACAGCAACTCTTGCTTCTTTTCTCACCATAGAGTAGAAAAGAGAGAAGATTTGGATTAGGTGATTTAAAAAGTGTTTGCTAGCTATATTATCCTCTGAGCCTATATTAGGTCTATGCTTCTCTCACTCACTCATTCAACTATAATGAGTTCTCTCTCCGTGCTTAATTCTATAGGAAGGGCTCAGGACACAGCAGTGAAGAAGGCAGACATGGCTTGTGCCTTCATGCTGCTTGTATTCCAGTGGGAGTTGGGAGCTGCAGGCATCCCAGGTCGAACCGGCTTAAATGATAAGTAATGTATTGGCTTGATGCTTGGGAATCTTAGGCAGGAGTTTCAGGGGTTCCCCGAGACTCTCTGTGCAGTGAAGCTGGTATTAAGATGGCCGTCAGGGACAGTTCCCAGCCTCCCACCCTGGGAAGACAAAGTCAAAATCCAGGAGAGAGACTCTCCCTTCCCTAAAGGTGTGTGATGACACAGACTGATGAAGAACATTGCCGGAAGCCTCTAGCTGACCTCTCCTTGTGCCTTATTTGCCTGACTTGTGTCACGTGCTCTCTCTGAACCAATCACTGTAATGGAGATGGGTTTTTTTTTTCTTTCCCCCCTTAGACCAATCAGGGTTCTCCATGGAACTGGGTGTGGTAGGAATGAGCTGGGCGTGTCTCAGGAACCAGAAATGAGAGGCTCTGCTTTATTCTAGTTGGGTTCTATTAACCCGAATATTCACGTGGTAAATTTCAACATTGGTTCAAGGCAGCTGATAACCCTTTGGCAACTTCTGGAAGCACTGACCTAAGATACTGGTTTCAACTATAAAGTAATTAAAGGGAGTCACCTTATAGAAAACATATCAAAATATTCAGAGGTTTCATTGCATGACTGTTGAGGGGCAGTTGGGAAAGACTGCTTGGGGGAGGCAACTCTAGAGCTGGCTCCGGAAGCACGCAACGTGGCTTTAAGTTCCTGTCTCTGAGACTTACTAGCTGGGTAAGTCTCTTAAGCTCTTGGAGCCTCAGTTTCCTTTCCTGTAGAATGGGCACTATAATACCTTCTTTGTAGGATTTGTGAGAGGACTAAATGAGAATGTATGTGATGTCTTTTAGTACAGTGCCTGGCACATAGTGAGTGCTCAATATTATTATTTACGTGTGCAGAGCCAGTCTAATTGACCACATTAGGAGGTACACCTGGATTGTTTCTGACCCACACCTTCATCTTCTCAGAATCTGATTTTAGGTCACAGCTGATCAAGAATAGGAGTACCACTTACAGGTATTTGTCAAGGTTCTGTCCTCCATCTGCATTGCTTTCCTTGTTTGCTACAACACCTCCACTTTTCAGGAGGTGATGAGAAAGACTGGTCAAGAGCTCTGAGGTCAGATTCCCTGGGTTCCATCCCTGTCTTACTACATATTCACTGTGTGACCCTGGGCAGGATACTTAAGTTCTCCTCATCTGTAAAGTGGGTGTAAAAGCAACATCTTTGTCATGGGGTGGTTGTGAGAATGATAGTTGCACATCTGTGTGAAGGGCTCCCCGAGGGTCCGGCACATCGTAAGCACTTGATATGTGTTGTCTGGTATTATTACTCTTTCATCTATCAACCATGACTCCTGACACCTTTCTTGTTATCAGTTAGTCTCAATCTCTCTCCTTAAAAATTCCAGCTGCTTCTTTCCACCTGCCTGCTGAATATTTTCTCGCAAAGATCCAACCAAAACTTCATTCTCAACCTGTCCTAAAAGAAATCT
The DNA here is from genome assembly GCF_949987535.1 of Balaenoptera acutorostrata. Lineage (NCBI taxonomy): Eukaryota > Metazoa > Chordata > Mammalia > Artiodactyla > Balaenopteridae > Balaenoptera > Balaenoptera acutorostrata. Next base: position 67,876,674 of record NC_080073.1, on the reverse strand, counting down.
AAAATATACCCATCCAGGCTTCCCTCGTGGCGCAGTGGTTGAGAATCTGCCTGCCAATGCAGGGGACACGGGTTCGAGCCCTGGTCTGGGAAGATCCCACATGCCGCGGAGCAGCTGGGCACGTGAGCCACGATTACTGAGCCTGCGCATCTGGAGCCTGTGCTCCGCAACTAGAGAGGCCGCGATAGTGAGAGGCCCGCGCACCGCGATGAAGAGTGGCCCCCGCTTGCTGCAACTGGAGAAAGCCCTTGCACAGAGACGAAGACCCAACACAGCCAAAGTAAATAAATTCATTAATTTAAAAAAAAATTAAAAAAAAAAATACCCATCCACTCTCTCCTTCCCCCAAATTTCCTCCTCCGCCTCTCTGCAGCCATTCTTTCCATTAATATCAGCACCTCTGGGAAACAAAGAGCTTTATCTCCTGTTTCAAGAATTCCAGATATCAGAAAGCCTTGCTGCTCTTCCACTTCCCACAAATTCTCATAGTTGGGGAGCACTTCCACCCAGCTTAAGAGAAATGAGGCCAGAGCTGTGAAGTGACTTGCGCAGGGTCACCAGCACGTGGGCAGCAGAAGGAATTCAGGCCTCCTGTTTTTGAGGGGATTCCCCTTCCACCACCCCATGGCTCTCTGTTCTCTGTGCCGAGGAATCACTTTGCCCCAGTTGTCCTAAGGGCCCCTGGCAGGCTCACAGTCCCGGGCTTGGTGAGGCAAGGCTCTATGCAGTTCTTGAAACAATTAAAAATCAGATTTCAAAAGCCAAGTCTCCTGTTATCCTGAGTTGTGCACTGGGGAAGGGGGGTGGGCAGAGGTGAGGAGACTAGCTCCTTTGAGACTTTCCAAGCATTGTGAGCAAAGTAAAACCCAAACTGAGGGATGTGAGTCATTCTGAGCGTGCATCTGTTAGCCACAAATGGGTACAAGAGATGGAGGTTCTGCAGGGGTTATGAGTGGTTTAGCCAGTGTTTTTCAATCTGAGAAATTCCATAGCATAGAATTTGAGGGTGCCCGAGGGAGCCCTCCATGGCTCTTCTTGCATTCCCACCTTTCTGAGCCCTGACAGGTCTCAGGTACTCACTCTGTAGCTGATGGGCACTGAACGTGGGCCGCATGTGGGCTCCATGCAGGCTTCAGACACCAAAACAGCCGTCCAGCTCATCATGTTCCTACTTCCTCAGACTATTGAAGTCAGAAAATTCTTGCCATTCCTGAGCTTGTAACAGAGACTCAGACCCAGTGACCTCCTTTTGTTCCCGCAGGGGGCTGCAGCCCCTCTGCAAGTTTAAACCGTTCAAATGAGCTCCGGCTTCATCTCGTAGACACAGTCGGAGGAACGGGGAGGGGGGAGGCAGCGCTGGGAAGAGTCCCCAAGGTGAAAAGAGAATGCCCACGGTTTCCCCATTCTCCCCCCATGCCATGGGAAGAAAAAAAGCCCCAAAGTAAAACTGGAGTTTAAAACTTTTCTCTTTTCATAGAGACAGAAAATAGAATAGAGGTTACCATGAGCTGAGGAAGGGGGTGTTGGAGGAGAGGAGGACGAGTTATTGTTTAATGGGTATAGAGTTTTTGTTGGGGATGATGAAAGGTTTTGGGTATAGATAATGGTGAAGGTTACACAACATTGTGGATTTAATTTATTTGACGCCACTGAATTGTACCCTTAACAAATGGTTAAAATGATAAATATTATGCTATGTATTCTACCACAATAAAAAAAAAGACAATAACTTTAAAAAAAAACCCTGTTCTCTGCATTTCTTTTGAAACTGACTTCAAATAGACTGGCCCTCAAATCTGCAGCTGAATTCTTTGTTGGGAGATCATTATACTTTGCTTTAGGCTGGTGGTTCTAAAGAATTATGGATGACGGGAATGATTGAAACTGATTTATTTCTCAAGTGTTTGAGATTCCTTCATCCTGGTCCAATAATGTCTATTCAGGAAAAGCTTGTCTTTACCAAAGTCAGAAAAATAAAAGAAAATGCACAGGCCACCATCTAAAGTGGGCCTGGTTTAAGAAAATCTCTTATGTGAAATCTCAGATTTGGAGAACAAATTGGTAGCTGATGATTTGCCTTACAAAAGACTGATTCACTTAACAAAAGAGTTTTACTCAAAGGTTCCTTTAAGAAGAGAGCCCCCTGGTGCATTTAATGATATTATTAGATTAAAAAAAAAAGACATCCCAACCGCTCAAGGACATTGCACTGTAAATATGTGAATGCATTGTATTGTGTTGTAAGAGTGGGAATAAAGAAGTAAGGGCTCTTTGACAAATGGACCATTTTGGCCCAAAGTAACACAAGGAGGAAGCAAGATGAGTGTTCTTGGCCTAAAATCCTGGCGGCTTTCTGGGAAGGCTTTGGGAGTTTGTGATTTATTTCAGACAGCTAAGCCCGAGGCCTGCGATGTGTCCATTTTGAGAACTTAGGGTCCAAGTTCTAACTCTGCTCACGCTGACCCCTGTCACCTGCCCTGATCACAAAGGCCCTCAGTCGTGAGCTCAACTCTGTCCTGTGATGGCAGAAAAATATATCTGTTGCCAGAAAGTGGATTCTCTCCGGTGATGAAGAATGATCCTTATTTATGTCTGCATAGGTACATTCTGGGGCCCATAAAGGTTTAATTGTCCCTCTAACTAGTTTTTTTAAAAAACCCACAAAGAGGCTGCCAGCTTTCCCCAGAGTTTAAAACCAACTGAATGCGGTTCTGTGGAAACTGCTTTAAGTGTGTAACTTGCGCTGTGTCCTGGGGCACAAGGCACGATTGTTTGGGGGAGTCGAAAGATGCAGCTCTTAGGAGGACTTTGAAAGTCAGTTTTTGTGGCTTTGGGCTGCTGCTGACCCTGGCTTGCTCTACAGAGAGAGAGAGAGAGAGAGGGCCTCCCTCTCCCTCAGCAGAAGCCTGCCTCTGCAAGTTACTCCCAGGGTGCCACTGCCCCCTGCTGCCACCTCCCAGTTCAGGGGGAACCCCTGTCACAGGACCCTAAACATCCTCCCTTTTATCTCTGACGTTGCCTGTGCTGGTTTAAAAGACTTACAGGAAGCTAAGGAGAGAGGAGACACAGAAAGAGAGGAAACATGTCTGTGAGACAAAAAGAGAAAGACGGACACTGGTAACCAACACGGGGCCCAGAGAGACCCCTCAGCACCGCTGCCTCTCCTGTTTGTGCCTGTGTGTTCATTTGACAGTTATTGGCAGGGCACCTACTATGTGAATGAAGCACACACAGTTCCTGCTCTCAGAGAGCTTACAGTCTCCCGATGGAGTTAGTCATCATGCACAAATGTGTAAGGACAAACTGCCGTGACTGCTATGAAGAAAAAGGAATGGGTGCTGAGTGAAGCTAACCAAGGGCCATGGAAGGTTCTGTGAGGGAGTTAGGCCTTGTAAGTTAGACCTGAAGAATGAGAGGGAGTCAGTGAGGTAAACAGAGGTTAGAGGAAGGGACAGTATGTGCAAAGACCCTGACGCAGGAAGGAGCAGGACTGGAGAAGCAGGCTGTCGGCGCTGCTGCCAGCATCTTCTTTGTCTTCTCTTGAAGCCCCCTTCCCTGAAAAGATCTGTGATGGTTTCCCATCCATCACACTTCCCTGTGAGCTTTGAAGGGCCTTGTCCGGACTGCCCCCAGATTACCTTGACCCTTCTCACCCTCCTCCTGGGCTCTGCGAAGAAAACACATTTGTCAAAAGACTAAAGCAAATAGTTTTGACGTGTGGTTCTGTACCATAAGGGAGGTTATAGTGAAGTCGATCCCAGTTTACACGACTCCAAATGGTTCCATTTAAATGTCCCACCCTGTATTTATGTGTCCCTGCCACTTTAGTTGACTGTTTATCTTCCAGTATACTCTACTCTACTCGCAGTCCAGGCCTCTATTTAACATCATCTCTTACTATTTCCATTCCATGGTCTATCATTTACATTTTTCTTTAGGAAATGTAAATATTTATTTACAGTATTAGCTTTTACTCTTGCTTAGCTCTATATATTATGGAATAAACAGACTGTGATATGGGTTCTAGTCCTGAATTTTCTGTAAACTGGTGGTGACCTTAGCCAAGTCATTTAACCTCACTGAGCCTAATGCTTCTGTGTAAAATGAGGCATTTTTTGTTTTTGTTATTTTGTTTTGGCTAGCGGATCCATATTCAGGATTCCTCTTAATCCCTGTGCTTCTCTACTTCTTACAGATAGCCACCTAGGAGTGCTTCTCTGACATCCTTCTCTATATCCACCCCTCTTTCAGAATGTCTTTGCGGTAGGATCGACTATTCTGTATAATTTGCTCTTGTGGGGTAGTGTACAGGATAGTATTTAACAAATGAGGATAGATCATACTATTGTGCTTGGGTTAAAGCACACATATGTGGGGAAATGGTGGAGAAGTAGGAAAATTCTAGCTGCTGGCCTGAAATTCCCTTAGACTGCTTCTCAACCTGGGGTACACGCATGCATAGGGGCACAGAGGTGTGCCAGCAAGTACAGGAAGCCCTTCCTCCTCAGACAAGAATTCTACTCAAAGATTTGAGGAGAGAAAATAGACTTCAGTGTTAAAACAAACATATGACATCTTAGTTTAGAAGGGGAACCCTGGGGTGGACAGCTTTGGGCACACTGTGATGTGAGTGGAAACGTGGCCTTTGCCTCTGCCCTTGGGTTGTTTGAGAAATACTTGCCTTATGGGTCTTTTGAAATATGTGCACTTAAATAGGGTAAAGGTGTTGAGTTACTCAGGAGGGCCACTCCTGCCAAAGAATGGACATATGTGGAAAATCCATTTTCACCCAGTAGGAGAGTTTAAAGAGGGGTCTTGGGGTTGAGGGGGAGCCAGCCTGAACAAGAGACCCATTTCTAAAGACCAAATCGGTTACACAGTCTTGCTTAGGATTCTGGCTCATGGCTGGGTTTGAACTGATCCAAACATCTGGAAGGTCTCTCACCCTTTCTCTGACCTCCAGTAGCAATTCTTATTTGTACTCCATTCTGGGACTTACCATACCATTATATGTTAGTTATATTTTCTTTTTTATATAGCTTCTTAGCCAGAGTTAGGGAGGTGGTGTGAATTAATAAAAAGCATATGATCAAGCGTCAAGACCTTGCTTGCCGTGTGACTTTTGGAAACTCCCTGAAATCTCTCTGATCCCCAGCTTGCTCATCTATTAAATGGTCCAATATAACACCTGCCTTGCCTACTGAACAGGTAGGATTGCATGCAGAGCATATAGATTTGCAATGTAAAAGCATTTTGTAGATCATTAAACAAAAATCAGTTATTATTAACTAAGACCCCAAAGGGAAGGAGAGTTTATCTCTCACATCATCTTTCTATTCTCCTCAACCTCTAACTTTTGCCTAGTTGGTTCTGAAAACTATTAAAGATAAGATCATGAAATGCTGTCCCCACGCTGACCCTGAGAAAACTCCAATTCTGTCTCTCCTACCCCCATCCTTTCCTCCTCTTCTGGCCTGTCTCCTCCCCTCTTCCACATGCTCCCACACTGCTATTTCTTCCTACTGCCCCTTCCAGAGAATTTGGGCAAGAAGAGGACACTTAAAGGGGCTGTGTAATGTATATGAATGAACTACTCTCACAATTTCAGGCATCAGCAGGGCAAGTTTTATGGCGATGCCATTTTTGTGGGAAAACAAACTGGTGTCATTCTGGAGACTTTCTCCCAGAAATAAAAATGCCCAAACAGAATTATGGAAAAAAAATTTTTTTAATAGAGAAATCAACAACCCAATCTAAATATATCCCTGTAATAATGAAGAATCATATTTTCATTTAACTCTTTGCTGCAGTCAGACAACTTCCTCCCACTTCTGGCTTTGGGGTGTAGGCCAGCCTGCTTCACAGTTGACGTCCCTGAGGGAAACACCAGGAAAGGGTGATGAGGAGAAAGGGGCAAGTTTAGTATGTATTGATTTGAGATACTCTCTGGCGAAACAGTAACTTTGCTAGGCTATTCCCCTCCTATCTGCCTGGGCCTCAGAGTGAAGTGGATTTTCTTAAGCAGAAATGTTCTTGGATCTCTTCATAATTTTCCCCTTCAAAATATAGGAGTTGTGCAAGAAAGATCCACATTCCACACTAACAAGGCAAGGGTTATAATGAGAACTTGGTTTCTTACAGGCAATACTTTCGTCTTTTGTTTTATTTATTTATTTTTAAAGTAAGCTTTTGTGGTAAGAAATCAAGTCAAAGTAATAAAGAAGGATGGGAGAATCGTGGAACGGAAACTTCCTTTTCATTTTTTTCCCCCAAAGTGCAGGGATTGGAGGGGAGGGGTCACTCCAGGTCCTCACATCACTCCAGGGGCAACAGAGCAGACCAGGAACCAAGAAAGGCTGGTGACCTGGGGCCTGGAGCGGCGGGATCAGCCCCCAAGCCACAGATGAGCCCATGGCCAGGAATTCAGTGGGAGGAGCCTACACTGCCTCCCAGTTCCCCGCGCCTGCTCCGACCAGCACCTGGCACGGGTTCTCGGCTTCCACACCTGGAGAATGGGAGAAGGGCCCTCCTCTCACAATGGGCCCAGGATGTGCTAAGGAAACAACCCGCCTGGGTGTGGTTCTCTCTCAAGTTTTATGAACAGGCTGAAGAGAAACAAAACATCGTGCTCCTTCTCTTCCTAAGTAGTTTCAGGCGATCTTTTTCGTGGCAAGCGGGAGATGTCAGGCAGGGAAGGGCCCCGGGGACCAGTTAACCAAAGGCCTGTGGAGGCTTCGAGCCCTCGAGGACCGAGGCACTAGCCGGCGGCTTCCACCCGAGGAGGTGGCGGCGGCCGGCACGTGCCCCGCCCCGTTGCCCCGGAGACGGGCGGCGGTTTATGTTCAAATCCCGGACTCTCCCACCGTGGCGCGGCGGCGGGGGTGCGCGCGGGTCGGCCCCGCACGGCCGCCGTCCCTCGCTGCCCAGCCGCGGTGGTACGGCCCCAGCCTAGAGGTGCGCCGCAGTCCGCCCGACTCCGCAGTGGCGGTGGGTTGCTGTGGAGGAGGCGAGGGACCTGGAGTTTGAGCGCCGTGGGCTCCCCCTGCTGCTGGAGCCCGGGTGGGCCTGGGGCGGGCGTTTCAGGCGAGCAGGCCGCCCCTCTGGCCTTAGTTTCCTGGTTGCGGAGCCAGCACTCTCTACTCTGTGATTCCTCAGCCCCGTTCCTCCAGGCTCCTCTGCCCCTGTTGGTCCCCGAGAGACCCTGAAGCTGTCCACCCTCCTCTTAGTTTGTCCAGGTCGGGCGCAATTGGCCGGGCCCCAGACCCCTTCGGTAGTTGGAGAGCCCCCTTCCTCGCCGCCCACAGCGCCCCATTTCTCCCCCCCCCCAGATTCCATCAGCAAAATGACGGACGTGGAGGAAAACGTGCCCCTGAAGGACCCTGGCGATGCAGAGAGCGGGGCCTGTAAGCCCGAAACCTCAGGACCGACCCGGGAAGACATGAGCAGCCCCAAGGACCACCCTTCCCGTAGGTCCAGCCCCGCCGGCCCCAGCCCTCGGGGTGCTTAGTGTGGGTCAGGTGGGAAGGACCCCGCGGCGCCGCACTTCTCTACCCACCTTTTTCCTCATCCCCCCACCCCCCCACCCCAATCTCTACTTTCAGGCCCCAGGCCCCTTGTTGACCAGAAGATCTTCAGAGTTTTTGGTCCTGGAGAAAGAAGTGACCCAAGAGCGATTTCTTGAATCTGACAAGATGTGAGGCTGAGTCAGTTCAGAGCCAGCTTTGTATTCTTTTATTTTGAATTTGTAGGTGGAAAATGGCAGACACCTGGGGTAGATTTTAAAGAACGGAAATGATCCCAGATGGGCATTGTGTTCTCTCGGTGCTTCGTTGACTGCATTAGTAATGCTGCTCTGGCCTCATACTCTTTAGCTCATACTATAGGAGATGTTCTTTTATGTTCCTATTGGGGCACAAAGTCTCTTCCACACTTTACGTCTGATCTCACTGGGACTCATCCAGCATTTCTCTTATAATAATCACCAGGTAATCTCAGCAGTCAACCATCTGAAGGCCTGTCCACGTGCAACAACCTGAGTTAAATTCTTTAAATTCAATCGCTTGTCTTTCTCTTGTAGCCACACGGGGTCGCTGCTGGTTAAGGAAAAGCAGCAAATTGGGTGCTTTGGAATCCTGATGTGGGCAATACAACTCAATAACCTGAATAACCAAACTCCTCTTTTTTAATAATTTCGAAATTTCATATATTAGGTTGACTTGGTTAAGTTACCAAATTATCTTGAAAATGTCTTTGCCCTTGGGATCTGGATTTTAAAAATCTATTTTAGTTACTTTTTACCTCTAATTTCTCTTTGAACCCTCCCTGTTCCTGAATTTTACAGCTGTAGGAGTTGCATAGTGCTATGGTACTTTTGAGCGACAGAACAATCTTGTCAGAGCAGGCTATGAGCTTTGGTTTGTTGTAGTTGGGAAGTGTTTCTGTGTATAATATTTTCCTTAGTCCTTCAATAAGCTGCTACAAGCAGCTCAATCTCCCTTTGAAGATTTTCTCTTAGTTCTGATTTTGCATTACTGAATTAGCAGTAAGTCTGTTTGCATATTTGACTGTGTTTTGCCATTTTGGCCAAAACTGAAGACTTCAGAGAGACTGCAAAAATAAAGGGAACTTCCCGTCCAACTAAGGTTCAGTTCACCATTACATTTACCTAAACAGAAACTCTGCTGGTGGCTTTTTGGTAAATTTTACAATGACCTTTTACCCTTAACTTTTTATTTTGATATATTTCAAATCTGTTGAAAAGTAAAAAAACAACGAATGCCCACATTAACATTTGCCACACTGTTTTTTTCTCATTATATTTTACATATGTATTTTTTCTTGCTTGAAGTTATAGAGTCATGACTTTACCTCTAAATATTTCATGTATCTTCTAAGAACAAAGGCATTCTCCTATGAAACCTCTTTTGTGCAATTTTTCCTTTTTACATTTTTAAACCTTTTTGCTTATGGAAAACTTAAACATATACAAAAGTAGAGATATTGGAATAATGAACCCCCATTTACTCATCACCCAACTTCAACAATTATCAACTCATGGCCAATCTTAGTTCATTTATATCCCCTCCACATCTTGGAGCCAGATACTTTTTTGTGAACAAATTATGAAGCTTCATTGAAAGAGAGTGAGAAAATATGATTTATTGTGTGCAGCTCTTTTATACCAAGTAATAATAACTACCCATGTATGCCAATTATGTAAGAATGCTATCAGGTAGGTCTGTAATAAGAACTTAGAATAGTGGTTCTTAAATGCTAGAGCTGGTTTGTGACAAAATTCTTAGCATACTGTGTGAAATGAAATAAAGATATTGTAATGAGTTTTTCCTAAAGCTAAATTGATTCAATTTTAAGGACTAGTTTTTTTCTGACTGTATTCCCTTTCCGCTTTTTGGGAGTTTAAACTATCCTTTTCTTTTATGAAATGGTTTTGGTGGTGGTAGAGTGGATTTTTTTTTTTTTCTTGGTTGCACCAGGTCTTAGTTGCGGCTTGCGGGCTCCTTAGTTGCACCTCACCGACTCCTTAGTTGTGGCATGCAAACTTTTAGTTGTGACATACATGTGGGATCTAGTTCCCTGACCAGGGATCGAACCTGGGCCCCCTGCATTGGGAGCACAGAGTCTTAACCACTGCTCCACCAGGGAAGTACCTAGAGTAGATTTTTTATTTGCTTATTTCATACTATCCATACTTGACAGAACAAAAAGTTGGCAAGCTGTCGTCAGTTGCTCAAAATCTTTTTGGAAATTTACTCGTCTGTGAAATCCTAAATTCTGGAAACTACTTTAGAAGACCAAGTGAGATTGACGCCATTCAGTACCCTCTGTGTGGAGAATTTAACTTCCATCAGAGGCAGGAAGAGGAGAGTGGAATCGTAATATCCTTAGATAAACATTATTTTTGCAAATCACGTTATTTCTTTGCCACTTCATTATTTTACTTAAGAGAAAGGTTTTTAATCAGTTTCACTTTCTGTTTTTTTATAAGATAGCTTCTTTATCCTCCCTTACCCCCATGCTGGGCTACTGAGAGGCTCTGTCACGGGGCCTAGAGTTCAGAAAACATAACTGACTGGAATGGTCGAATGAGTGTGTGTAAGGTCACTGTGATGAATCTCAATTTGGAGCCTACTCAGTGGAGTGAATCTCTGAATAAAATAGAAATTCAGACTTCTTTGAGTTCACTGGTGTCCCCCATAAGTTCTTTTTTTTAGTTGAGGTATAAGTGACATAGAACATTAGTTTCAGGTGTATGTCATATGTTCTTTCTGTCACAGGTCTGATAGATACAGTTAATGATGTTTCCAAGCTGAGCAAGGAGATTGGGATGAATCATGATTTCCACATGGAAGAGAAGGTTTTGCCTCCAAGCAGGTACAGGCTCTTCTAATTTTCGCATTTTATTCATCCTGGTATAGGTATTTAGCACTAATGGCTTCTGACCAGACTCAAAGCATTTTTATTTAATAACACAAATCAGTGCTTGAATCTAAGCCATTAGAGGTCTCAGCAACTGAAACAGAAGAGTAATAAATTATAATTATTAGTATCAGAGGGTCAAGAAGCAAATGTTATTTAACCAGTGAATAAACCCAAGCAATTATTGGGATGTTCACTTTGGGACCCCACCTAATAATAAAATAGTTAGGGTGGATTTCAGATCTTCTCTGACAGATGCGGAGGAATTAGCCTGTAGTAGCTATCTGTTGCTGCATGACAAATTACCCCAAAACTCATCAGCTAAAACAGTGTTCATTATCTCCCAGTTTCTGTGGGTCAGGGATTACGGGTGTGGCTTCACTGTGTGCTCTACCAGTCTGTTGATGTTGGCCTGAGCTGCCCTCAGTTCCTTGCCACCTGGGCCTCTCCATAGGGCGGCTCACAAAACAGCAGCTGCCTTCTCTCACCCAGGGTGAGAAAGCGAGAGAGTAAGTGGGTGAGAGATGGTGCCCAAGACAGAAGCCACAGTCTTTTTGTTACCTAACCTCAGGAGTGATGTCTGTGGCCTCTGCTACATTTTGTTTGCTAGAAGGGAACCCACAAATCCAGGCCACACTCCAGGGTACAGGATTACACCAGGGTGTGAATACCAGGGATCTAGATCTTTGGGGGTCATTTTATTGGTATTGGTTGCCTACCACATGGCTCCTGTCTTATCAGTTACTCTCTTATGTGATCACAGATTTAAACAGGCACAGATAAAAAGATCAATTTTCTCATAGTGGTGTTTTCAACTGCCCCCTCAACTCCTCACCCACACCCCCATTCCCCACTTCATAAATCAGCTTAATTTGTGAATCAAGATCAGAACCCTGTTGATAAGGAATGCTCCCTCACCCCCATCAAGCCTTATTTTTCATTCTTCTTAGTTATATTGACATTGCAATAAATAAGAACCATTCCGTAAGTATGACTTGCTGGTTTATTGGCAGTTAAGTGGATAAATTCATTGTCAGATTTTACATTTTAAAACAGTTCTGATTTCCCACCAATAGACAGATATGTGATGGCAGCTTGTGATAAGTCAATTTCCTTAAATGTTTTTGTCATTTGTCAGCTTCAGGGACTCTGTTACTAAAGTGCTGTTCTCTGCCACAAGTTGCTGCCCTGGTCTTCCTGGTCTGATCTGCTCTTGCCAACAGATGTCCATGTCAAGCACAGCTTCTCTGGGAACAGGTTTTCACCAAAACCCAGATCTTCTAGCATCTCTCTCACTGCTTAGATGTTTCTGTTGCTGGCAGGAGAGGAGGAAAAAAGAGTAGAGGAAATGAGAGAGGGAGAAATGAAGCAGGGGAAATAGTACTATTCAGAGCTGGGTTTTCAAGTAAGGTAATACAAAATTTATATCAGGAAAAAGGTTGAAATCGAGTTTGAGGTCACTCCTTATTGGCAGTTGGCTTTACTTTGGGCTCATAGGATGAAGTTAATTGCAATTGTAGGTTCCTAAGGGAAATCCCATGTTTGGGCATTCATTCATCAGGCATTTGTTGAGTCCTTATTATGTGGTAGGAAAAATGTTGAGTTCTGGGGATAGAGGTAGCTACAGCTATAAATAAATAAGGCACTGTCTTTGCTGTCAAGAAGCTTTTGTAAGAGAGACAGATGAATAACAGAAAGTGACTGATAAGTTCACTCAGAGCTGTGTGAATAGAGTTCAATGAAAGTTCTCAGCTGCCTAAAGATCAGAGAAGATTTGCCTATGGAGGAAGATTTAGCCTATGATGACTTGAGTCTTAGAGGTGGTCTGGGTGGGAAGGAATGCTCCTGGCAGAGGAATCATGTTGGAGGCACAATGGTATGAACTGAACAAGTATCTTGATGTGATTGAGCACAGGGTATTATGAGGTAGGAGGAGATAAATTTGAAAGGGAGGTAGAGCAATATCAGGAAGGGTCATGTGAGCCATTTATACTGCTGGTGATGGGAAGCCCCAAAGGACTTTGAGCATGATCTCATGATCGGAATTGCATCTTAGAAAAATCATTGATTTTAGAATGAACTGGTGGGGAACAAATTAAAAAGGGACAAGACTGAAGACAGAGGGACCAGTTAATGGCCTAATGTAGTAGTCCAGGTAAGAGATGATGGTAGGAGGGGATGGATTCCAGAGACATTTAAAAAACAAAATTTATGGAACTTGGAAGATGGATTGGACAAATAGGGTGAGGGGAAAAGCTTTAAGAACAATTACAGTACACAATAGACTATTAGACTATAGTTGGTTACCTCTGCTGATTGAGATTGGTGTGTTGGGAGAGGAATTTTGATTTTTGTTGTATTCATCTTTGTATTGCTTTTTTTGGTTTGTTTTACAAGGAGCATGCATTACTAAGGGGGGATGTTTAATGCCAGAAAACCGATCACTATTTGGCAATGACTAGGTACAGCCTCAGAATTTTCAAATGATTCTTTTTCTTCTTATTAGTCTAACCGTATAGGTCAGAGAAATCATTTAAATAAAGGTCAGAGGAAAATTAATTCCTTTTAAAATATTAATAGACAATTTTTAGCATAGTTTAGTTTTACAGAAAAATGATGGAAAATAAAGTTCTCACATTCCCCCTTTTCTCCTGCACACAGTTTCCTCTGTTATTTATATTTTATATTAATGTGGTATATTTGTTACAATTGATGATCCAGTATTAATACATTATTATTAACTCAAGTTTACACTGGTGTTCACTTTTCGTGTTGTATATTCTATGGGTTTTGAAAAATGTATAATGACACGTATTCACCATTTCTGTATCATACAGAGTAATTTCACTGCCCTAAAAATCCCCTGTGTTCGACCTATTCGTCCTTCCCTCCCTCCCTCTGAAACCCTTGGCAACCACTGATCTTTTTACAGTCTCCACAGGTTTTTCTGAATTTCTTATAGTTGGAATCATATAGTATGTAGCCTTTTCAGATTGGATTCTTTCAATTAGCAATATGCATTTAAGGTTCCTCCATGTCTTTTGGGGGCTGGATAGTGCATTTCTTTTTAGTGTTGACCTCTTGGTTGCTTCCAAGTTTTGGCAATTATGAATAAAGCTGCTATAAATGTCCATGTGCAGATTTTTGTGTGGACATAAGCTTTCAACTCATTTGAGTAAATACCAGGGAGCACTATTGTTGGACTGTATGGAAAGAGTATGTTTAATTTTGTTAGAAACTGTGGAACCATCTTCCAGAGTGACTGTCTTACACTTTGCATTCCTACCAGCAATGAATGAGAGTTCCTGTTGCTCCCGTCCTTGTCAGCATTTGGTATTGTCAGTGTTTTGGATTTTGGCTATTTTAATAGGTGTGTAGTGGTATCTCATTCTTACTTTAATTTACAATTCCCTAATGAGATGTGAGGTTGAGCATCTTTTCATATGCTTATATGCCATCTGTATATATATCAATACTTTGGTGAGGTGTCAGTTCAGACCTTTCCCTGTTTTAAAATTGGGTTATTTTATTGTTGAATTTTAAGAGTTCTTTGTATATTTTGGATACTAGTTCTTTATCAGATATGTGCTTTGCGAAGATTGGAGCTTGCCTTTTCATTCTCTTGTCTCTCACAGAGCAGTTCTTAATTTTAATGAAGCCCAACTTACAAATTTTTTCTTTCATGGATCTTTCTTTTGGTGTTGTATCTGAAAGGTCGTTGCCAAACCCAAGGTTACCTAGATTTCTCCTGTTATCTTCTAGAAGTTTTAGAGTTTTATGTTTTACATTTAGGTCTATGATCTATTTGTGGAAGGTGTAAGATCTGTATCTAGATTCATTTTTTTGCATGTGGATGTCCAGTTGTTCCAGCACCATTTGTTGAAAAGACTATCCTTTCTAATTGAATTACCTTTGCTTCTGGTTTTTGTTTGTTTGTTTTGGTGTTTTAAAAGTTTTTAAAAATTATTTATTTATTTATTTATTTATGGCTGCATTGGGTCTTCATTGCTGTGCGTTGGCTTCCTCTAGTTGGCGATTGGGGGCTACTCTTTGTTGTGGTGCGTGGGCTCCTCACTGCGGTGGCTTCTCTTCTTGCGGAGCATGGGCTCCAGGCGCGTGGGCTTCAGTAGTTGCAGTACGCGGGCTCAGTAGTTGTAGCTCACAGGCTTTAGAGCGTAGGCTCAGTAGTTGTGGCGCACAGGCTTAGTTGCTCTGCGGCATGTGGGATCTTCCTGGACTAGGGTTTGAACCTATGTCTGCTGCATTGGCAGGCGGATTCTTACCCACTGTGCCACCAGGGAAGTCCCTTTTTTTTTTTTTTTTTTTTTGCGGCGGGGAAAAAGACGGATATTTCTGGCTTCCATGACTGGCTACATGGTAGTGCCATTGAAATTGGGAATACAGGAGGAACAGGTTTGGAAGGGGAAGATAATGAATTCAATTTTAGACCTGCTGATTTGGAAGTATCTATAGATATTCAGGTGTTATCAAAGAAGGAAAATCCTTTCCTAGATTTTAGGTCTATAAGAAAGTGAAAGATCATTTAGTTCATTGCCATATGTGTACATAAAGGGAAACTAAGTCACATCTTTTCTAAGCTAAATGCAAAATCAGTGCTAAAGTTCAGCCTGATCTCTATTCAGGGTTCTTCCTACTGCAGAGGGTGGGCTGTGCTGGAACCACAAGGGGCCCTTCTGAGAGGTTGTGCTGGTGCCATTGACATCCAAGTTTAACCCCAGCTTATTCAGCTCTGCTGCCGTCCAAACATAGTTCCTGGCCTTTCCCTGTCTGTATAATGGTCTTTTATCATATCAAACACTGTTTGGGGCTTAGGAGATAATGACGTTTTGGCAGTTTTTGAGTAGAGAAAGTAATTTGTTCATTTAACCTTCTTACAGTCTGGAAGGCAGGGTCAAGGAGACAATGCACAATGCCTTTTGGGATCATCTGGAAGAGCAATTATTAGCTACTCCTCCAGACTTCAGCTGTGCTCTTGAACTCCTAAAAGAAATTAAAGAGGTGAGTGACGAACCTTTCATTTGTAGATGTAAAGTTCCTAGACAGCCTCCACTCACTGGAATGTCAGTGGCTGGCAAATCCTAACTGAACATGGTCCATGAATCAGTCAGAGTCTAATCAATAGACAGAAATCACACAGTAATTTCAACAAAGAAGTTTTAATATAAAAATTATTATAACAGGGAATTGGAGAAATGAAGGCTTTGGGCTAGTAAGAAGCAAAGAAAACGCTACTGGAATATCAGACATAAGGAGAATCCTTTCTCATCCCCGGGGGATGGGGAAAACCCAAGGACCCAGTTACTCGTTTGAGGGCATGTCTGTGCCAGGGGAGGTTGCTGGCCTGTGTGTGCTGCTGACCGCCGTGTACTGCAGGAGCTGGTGCCAGGGCAGTTGCTGGTGCTGCAGGAGCCTGGCCCTGGAGAAGCAGCCACTTCCTCTGCAGAGTCCAGCACTAGAGAAGCCTCCCAGCTGCAGGAGCCAGCTGGCTGCAGAGCCACATGTACTGTAGGAGCCTCTGCCATGTGAGCATTCCAGAACCAGGAAGAGAAGCTCTTGCCTTTTGCAAGGTCTTTGTAGTATGTGGTGGATACACCCTAAGGTGACCCCCAGTGATCCATGCCCTTGTATAATCCTCTCTCCGTGAGTGTGGATGAGATCTATAACTTGCTTTGAATCAATAGAATATGGCAAAGGTGATGGGATGTTACTCCCAGGATTACATTTCATTATGTAAGACAATCTTAGCAGCCTGGAGAGAGAGACTTTCCAGCTGACCTTGAAAAAGCAAACAGGTAGGGACTTCCCTGGAGGCGCAGTGGTTAAGAATCTGCCTGCCAATGCAGGGGACACAAGTTCGAGCCCTGGTCTGGGAAGATCCCACATGCCACGGAGCAACTAAGCCCGTGCGCCACAACTACTGAGCCTGCACTCTAGAGCCTGCAAGCCACAACTACTGAAGCCTGCACGCCTAGAGCCTGTGCTGTGCAACAAGAGAAGCCACCGCAATGAGAAGCCCGCGCACCGCAATGAAGAGTAGCCCCCACTCGCCACAACTAGAGAAAGCCCGCGTGCAGCAAAGACCCAACACAGCCAAAAATAAATAAATAAATAAATAAGTTAAAAAAAAACTTTAAAAAAAAAAAGAAAAAGCAAACAGGTATGTTGTGAACTGCATATGGAGAGGGCCACATGGCAAGGAAATGCAGGTGGCCTCTAGGACCTGAGGGCAGCATCCAACCAACAGCCAGTAAGAAGCTGGGGCCTTCAGGTATACAGCTGTAAGGAAGTGAATTCTGTCAACAATTTGAATGAGCTTGGAAACATTCTTCCCCAGTCAGGTTTCCAAATGAGAACACAGCCCAGCCAACACCTTGATTGCAACCTTGTGAGATCCTGAACAGAGGATCTGGTTAAACTTTCTGGACTCTTGACCCACAGAAACTGTGAGATGACAAATGTATATACTGTTTTAAGTCTCAAAGTTTATGGTTAACTTGCTTATGGTAACAGAAAACCAATTAATAACCATCTCACATGCACCCCAATGTTTGTAGCAGCACTATTTACAGTAGCCAAGACATGAAAGCAACCTAAATGTCCATGGACAGATGAATGGATAAAGCAGATGGGGTCCATATACATCCATGGACAGATGAATAGATAAAGGAGATGGGGTCCATATACACAGTAGAATATTGTTCAGCCATAAAAAAGAATGAAATAATGCCATTTGCAACAACATGCATGGACCTAGAAATTATCATACTAATTATCATACTAATTATCATACTAATTATCATACTAAGTGAAGTAAGTCAGACGGAGAAAGACAAATATCAGGTGATCTCATTTATATGTGTAATCTAAAGTATGATACAAATGAACTTATTTGCCAAACAAACAGACTCACAGAGAAAATGAACTTATGATCACGAAAGGGGAAAGGGTGAGGGCAGGGATAAATTAGGAGTTTGGGATTAGCAGATATAAACTACTGTGTGTAAAATAGATAAACAACAGGTCCTACTGTATAGCACAGAGAACTATATTCAATATCCTGTAATAAACCATAATGAAGAAGAATATGAAAAACAATTTAATTATATATATCTATATAGATATAATCTGAATCACTTTGCTGTATACCAGAAACTAACACAACATTGTAAATCAACTATACGCCCCCCCCCGCCCCCCAAAAAAGTGCCATCTACAGATGAAGCTTAAAATTGTGCCATCTGGTAAAGGAAAAATATTTAAAGGACTTACTCTGAGAAAATGGAGAAGAAAAGGATGGATTTGGAGAGGACTTGAGAGGCAGTAAATTGATAAATGTTGCATTCCATTCCTTTGGCTACTCAGCTTCCATATGTACCCTTCTACACACACTCAAATTCCTGAAAGCAATTCTATTTTTACCTAATAAGACATAGCTATCCAGGGAATTCCCTGGCCATCCAGTAGTTAGGACTCCGTGCTTTCACTGCCGTGGGCCTGGGTTCAATTCCTGGTCAGGGAACTAAGATCCCACAAGCCGTTCAGTGCGGCCGAAAAAAAGAAAAAGAAAAGACAAAAGACGTAGCTGTATGTCTTACAAGTTCTTATCCTTTTCCCCAAATGAGGAAACTCACATTCCCAACAGTTATAACCGTTGCTGTCTATGATATACCTCATATACAGTCATAGTCTCACTGAATATTCTATTACCTACAGGCTAAACTGTAAAATTTAACTTCCAACAACCTGTCTATAAAATAATAATGGAGGTTCCTTAAAAAACTAAAAATAGAGCTATCATATGATTCTGCAATCCCATTCCTGGGCGTATATCCAGAGAAAACCATAATTCAAAAGATACGTGCACCCCAAATGTTCACTGCAGCACTGTTTACAATAGCCAGGACATGGAAGCAACCTTAATGTCCATAGACAGATGAATGGATAAAGAAGATATAGTACACATATACAATGGAATATTACTCAGCCATAAATAAAGAATGAAATAATGCCATTTGCAACAATGTATACACACCACTATATATAAAACAGATAATCATCAAGGACCTACTGTATAGCACAGAGAACTCCACTCAATTATTCTGTAATAACCTAAATGGGAAAAGAATCTGAAAAAGATATATGTATAACTGAATCACTTTGCTGTACACCTGAAACTAACAAAACTTGTAAATCAACTATACTCCAATATAAAATAAAAATTAAAAAAAATAATAATGGGAAGGAGAGAGAAGAAAATGGTTAGCATATACAAATAAAGCCATGCTTATAACAAGCAAAGAGAAAACATATGGTCTTTGTTTCTGTAATTGGTCATGAGGCTGTAGTTGGTATCTATGGCTTCATTTTAATAGTCATTCCATGTTTGCCTTGTCCTTAGCTGCTGGGGTTCTTTATCTGACGGAGTGACCCAAACCTTCATTGCCAAAGAGTCTGAGTCCTTGGGCATTTTGCTTTTGTTGTTTGTATGTTGTGGTTTTCCCTTGACCTATATTATTGGGTATGGAAGTATCAAGAGGTACCTTAGAATCTTCTGGGTTCCAGACACAGTCATTCATGTTCCCATTGTGTAGCAGCAGCCTAGTTTCTCCTTAGTACTCAGGATCAATTACTCTAGTCCATAGAGGAACTCCCTTTTTACCTTGTTGGTTCAGTGGTAGAGGGAACCCAAAATGATCAGGGGGGTAGTCTCATCTTCTAATTCACTGGAACCAATGTAAGCATTCCTCCCAAATCAGCAGAGCCCAAAGTTGTCAGGAGGGGAAATAAAAATTCTGCAAGTAGGTTATTAGATATAATGGTGAGAGGAACCAGTCCTACTTCCACCCCTTGATTCCTGGGACCATGTATTCTGGCTTTAGGGAATAGCACTGCATAATGGTTTTGATTCAAAGTATATATTGCATCTTATGAGACAGAACCTCTTCCTTTCAGGATATTATCTCTCAACTAATGCTGTAACTGAGTCTTCAATAAGCCATTCCACTTTTCAGTTAAGACCAGTCGACTCTCCATGAGGGGTATGTGGGTATGAACCCGTTGCTGTACTTTCTTGGCTGTAAAATGAATTCCTTGATTAGATGCAGTGCTGTGGGGCATACCAGGACCCAAGACAGAGGATAAGGCATTCTGTGAAATTTTGTGAGTATGTGGATGTTGGTGCTAACAGAAGTAGTGCAGACAGGGAAGACAGCTCCATATTCAGAATGCGTCTCTTCCATTGAGGGTGACTCTCCGCCCCCTCCACGAAGGAAGAGATCCAAAGAAATCATCTGCTACCAGGTGGCTGGCTGATCCTCCCTGGGGAATGGTGCCACGTTACCAACTTAGTTGTTTGTGCTTTTTAGGATTTTTTTTATTATGGTAAACAAAATTTTTACCGTTTTAATAATGTTAAGTGTTACAATTCAGTGGCATTAAGTACATTCGTAATGTTGTGCAGTCATCACCACTATCCATTTCCAGAACGTTTTCATCTTCCCAAACAGAAACTCTATCCATTAAACAGTAACTCTTCAGACCTTTTTTCCCCCAGTGCCTGGTAACCTCTATTTTACCTTCTGTCTCTATGAATTTGACTACTCTAGGTTCCTCATATAAGTGGAATCATACGACATTTGTCCTTTTACATATGGCAAATTTTACTTAGCATGGTTTCAAGGTTCATCCACATTGCAGTGTGGATCAGAACTTCATCCCTTTTTATGGCTGAAAATATTCCATTGTATGGATATACCATATTTTGTTTATCCATTCATTTGTTGTTTTGTTTTGTTTTGTTTTTGGCCACGTCACGTCTTAGTTGCAGTGTGCAGCGTCTTCAGTTGCAGCATGCGGGATCGTTTTTTCTTTTTTCACATCTTTATTGGAGTATAAATGCTTTACAAGGTTGTGTTAGTTTCCGCTGTATAACAAAGTGAATCAGCTATATATATACATATATCCCCATATCCCCTTCCTCTTGAGCCTCCCTCCCACTCTCCCTATCCCACCCCTCTAGGTTGTCACAGAGCATCAAGTTGATCTCCTTGTGCTATGCAGCAGCTTCCCACTAGCCATCCATTTTACATTTGGTAGTGTATATATGTCAGTGCTACTCTCTCACTTAATCCCAGCTTCCCCTTCCCCCCTATGCCCTCAAATCCATTCTCTACGTCTGTGTCTTTATTCCTGCCCTGCCACTAGGTTCATCAGTGCTGCTTTTTTAAAATTCCATATGTATGTGTTAGCATACGGTATTTGTTTTTCTCTTTCTGACTTATTTCACTCTGTATGACAGATTCTAGGTCCATCCATCTCACTACAAATAACTCAGTTTCATTCCTTTTTATGGCTGAGTAATATTCCATCGTATATATGTACCACATCTTCTTTATCCATTCATCTGTTGATGGACATTTAGGTTGTTTCCATGTCCTGGCTATTGTAAATAGAGATGCAGTGTACATTGTGGTGCATGTATCTTTTTTTTTTTTTTCACACACACACACTGTATTTTATTTTTACAAGAGATAAATAGACTGACACCAAGCATTGTACATGGATGACCACAACAAAAGCAACAATGATTGCAATTACCAAACATGAAACACACTCATACTATGTCATAATGTTGACATTCAGTCCAGTAATCCTCCACTGTAACAGCTCCTTTACTTTGCAGTGAAAATTGATTTGTATATTCTTTGCCTCTGAGTCCTTGTGGGATTTTTTTTTTTTTAATTCAGACAGAAAGTCACAAAAATTATACTTATCCTCATCAGTTCACTCAGTCCCATGTAATTAATTTTTTTTTTCATCTTGATCTTTTGTTAGCACTTTTATGAGTTCATGAGTTTTTCATTAGAGTTCTGAAAATGCTTATTCATTCAGTTCAGCAGTACAGTCAGTTACCAGAAACCTGTACTTGTCAGAGTCTTTTCCATGAATTTCTTGAAGATGAAACCCTTTTATAGGAACATATTTGCAAAAGCATCAGAGTACACCCAGAACTGTCTGTAAATGACAAAAGACTTAAAAATGACCACGGTTAAAGATCTGATGAAAGTTCATAATAATGCAGTTGACAAGAAAATTAGTTATTTCTGAGGTATACATTTTAAAGTAATAACTAGGATTCTTACTTATAACATTATACCAGAACATATAAGATTTTTAGAAATTTCATGTAATGTCTGAAACATTTATATTAACATATTTCCATACATATTTCCATACAAATACAAATATAAGATTTTTAGAAATTTCATGTAATGTCTGAAACATTTATATTAACATATTTCCATACAAATAACCCAATGAAAGTTTAGTATTAGTTGTTTTGTTTGTTTTTTTATACTGCAGGTTCTTATTAGGCATCAATTTTATACACATCAGTGTATACATGTCAATCCCAATCGCCCAATTCAGCACACCACCATTCCCACCTCACCGCAGTTTTCCCCCCTTGGTGTCCATATGTCCATTCTCTACATCTGTGTCTCAACTTCTGCCCTGCAAACTGGCTCATCTGTACCATTTTTCTAGGTTCCACATACATGCATTAATATACGATATTTGTTTTTCTCTTTCTGACTTACTTCACTCTGTATGACAGTCTCTAGATCCATCCACGTCTCAACAAATGACTCAATTTCGTTCCTTTTTATGGCTGAGTAATATTCCATTGTATATATGTACCACATCTTCTCTATCCATTCGTCTGTTGATGGGCATTTAGGTTGCTTCCATGACCTGGCTATTGTAAATAGTGCTGCAATTAACATTCGGGTGCATGTGTCTTTTTGAATTACGGTTTTCTCTGGGTATATGCCCAGTAGTGGGATTGCTGGGTCATATGGTAATTCTATTTTTAGTTTTTTAAGGAACCTCCATATTGTTCTCCATAGTGGCTGTATCAATTTACATTCCCACCAACAGTGCAAGAGGTTTCCCTTTTCTCCACACCCTCTCCAGCATTTGTTGTTTGTAGATTTTCTGATGATGCCCATTCTAACAGGAGTGAGGTGATACCTCATTGTAGTTTTGATTTGCATTTCTCTAATAATTAGTGATGTTGAGCATCTTTTCATGTGCTTCGTGGCCGTCTGTATGTCTTCTTTGGAGAAATGTCTATTTAGGTCTTCTGCCCATTTTTGGATTGGGGTGTTTGTTTCTTTGATATTGAGCTGAATGAGCTGTTTATATATTTTGGAGATTAATCCTTTGTCCGTTGATTCATTTGCAAATATTTTCTCCCATTCTGAAGGTTGTCTTTTTGTCTTGTTTATGGTTTCCTTTGCTGTGCAAAAGCTTTGAAGTTTCATTAGGTCCCACTTGTTTATTTTTGTTTTTATTTCCATTACTCTAGGAGGTGGATCAAAAAAGATCTTGCTGTGATTGATGTCAAAGAGTGTTCTTCCTATGTTTTCCTCTAAGAGTTTTATAGTGTCCAGTCTTATATTTAGGTCTCTAATCCATTTTGAGTTTATTTTTGTGTATGGTGTTAGGGAGTATTCTAATTTCATTCTTTTACATGTAGCTGTCCAGTTTTCCCAGCACCACTTATTGAAGAGACTGTCTTTTCTCCATTGTATATCTTTGCCTCCTTTGTCATAGATTAGTTGACCATAGGTGCGTGGGTTAATCTCTGGGCTTTCTATCTTGTTCCATTGATCTATGTTTCTGTTTTTGTGCCAGTACCATATTGTCTTGATTACTGTAGCTTTGTAGTATAGTCTGAAGTCAGGGAGTCTGATTCCTCCAGCTCCATTTTTTTGCCTCAAGACTGCTTTGGCTATTCGGGGTCTTTTGTGTCTCCATACAAATTTTAAGATGATTTGTTCTAGCTCCGTAAAAAATGCCATTGGTAATTTGATAGGGATTGCATTGAATCTGTAGATTGCTTTGGGTAGTATACTCATTTTCACAATGTTGATTCTTCCAATCCAAGAACATGGTATGTCTCTCCATCTGTTTGCGTCATCTTTAATTTCTTTCATCAGTGTCTTATAGTTTTCTGCATACAGGTCTTTTGTCTCCCTAGGTAGGTTTATTCCTAGGTATTTTATTCTTTTTGTTGCAATGGTAAATGGGAGTGTTTCCATAATTTCTCTTTCAGATTTTTCATCATTAGTGTATAGGAATGCAAGAGATTTCTGTGCGTTAATTTTGTATCCTGCAACTTTACCATATTCATTAATTAGCTCTAGCAGTTTTCTGGTGGCAGATTTAGGATTCTCTATGTATAGTATCATGTCATCCGCAAACAGTGGCAGTTTTACTTCTTCTTTTCCAATTTGTATTCCTTTTATTTCTTTTTCTTCTCTGATTGCCGTGGCTAGGACTTCCAGAACTATGTTGAATAATAGTGGTGAGAGTGGACATCCTTGTCTCGTTCCTGATCTTAGAGGAAATGCTTTCAGTTTTTCACCATTGAGAATGATGTTTGCTGTGGGTTGTCATATATGGCCTTTATTATGTTGAGGTAGGTTCCCTCTATGCCCACTTTCTGGAGAGTTTTTATCAGAAATGGGTGTTGAATTTTGTCAGAAGCTTTTTCTGCATCTATTGAGATGATCATATGGTTTTTATTCTTCAATTTGTTAATATGGTGTATCACATTGATTGATTTGCGTATATTGAAGAATCCTTGCATCCCTGGGATAAATCCCACTTGATCATGGTGTATGATCCTTTTAATGTGTTCTTGGATTCTGTTTGCTAGTATTTTGTTGAGGATTTTTGCATCTATATTCATCAGTGATATTGGTCTGTAATTTTCTTTTTTTGTAGTATCTTTGTCTGGTTTTGGTATCAGGGTGATGGTGACCGCATAGAATGAATTTGGAAGTGTTCCTTCCTCTGCAATTTTTTGGAAGAGTTTGAGAAGGATGGGTGTTAGCTCTTCTCTAAATGTTTGATAGAATTCACCTGTGAAGCCATCTGGTCCTGGACTTCTGTTTGTTGGAAGATTTTTAATCACAGTTTCAGTTTCATTACTTGTGATTGGTCTGTTCATATTTTCTGTTTCTTCCTGTTTCAACCTTGGAAGGCTATACCTTTCTAAGAATTTGTCCATTTCTTCCAGGTTGTCCATTTTATTGGCATGGAGTTGCTTGTAGTAGTCTCTTAGGATGCTTTGTATTTCTGCGGTGTCTGTTGTAACTTCTCCCTTTTCATTTCTAATTTTATTTGAGTCCTCTCCCTCTTCTTCTTGATGAGTCTGGCTAATGGTTTATCAATTTTGTTTATCTTCTCAAAGAACCAGCTTTTAGTTTTATTGACCTTTGCTATTGTTTTCTTTGTTTCTATTTCAGTTATTTCTGCTCTGATCTTTATGATTTCTTTCCTTCTGCTAACTTTGGGTTTTGTTTGCTCTTCTTTCTCCAGTTCCTTTAGGTGTAAAGTTAGATTGTTTATGTGAGATTTTTCTTGTTTCTTGAGGTAGGCTTGTATAGCTATAAACTTCCCTCTTAGAACTGCTTTTGCTGCATCCCATAGGTTTTGGATCGTCGTGTTTTCATTGTCATTTGTCTCTAGGTATTTTTTGATTTCCTCTTTGATTTCTTCAGTGATCTCTTGGTTATTTAGTAACGTATTGTTTAACCTCCATGTGTTTGTGTTTTTACGTTTTTTTCCCTGTATTTGATTTCTAATCTCATAGTATTGTGGTCAGAAAAGATGCTTGATATGATTTCAATTTTCTTAAATTTACTGAGGCTTGATGTAACCCAAGATGTGATCTATCCTGGAGAATGTTCCGTGCGCACTTGAGAAGAAAGTGTAATGTGCTGTTTTAGGATGGAATGTCCTGTAAATATCAATTAAATCTATCTGGTCTATTGTGTCATTTAAAGCTTGTGTTTCCTTATTAATTGTCTGTTTGGATGATCTGTCCATTGGTGTAAGTGAGGTGTTAGAAGTCCCCCACTATTATTCTGTTACTGTTGATTTCCTCTTTTATAGCTGTTAGCAGTTGCCTTATGTATTGAGGTGCTCCTATGTTGGGTGCATATATATTTATAATTGTTATAGCTTCTTCTTGGATTGATCCCTTGATCATTATGTAGTGTCCTTCCTTGTCTCTTGTAACATTCTTTATCTTAAAGTCTATTTTATCTGATATGAGTATTGCTACTCCAGCTTTCTTTTGATTTCCATTCACATGGAATATCTTTTTCCATCCCCTCACTTTCAGTCTGTATGTGTCCCTAGGTATGATGTGGGTCTCTTGTAGACAGCATATATATGGGTCTTGTTTCTGTATCCATTCAGCGAGCCTGTGTCTTTTGGTTGGAGCATTTAATCCATTCACGTTTAAGGTAATTATCGATATGTATGTTCCTATGACCATTTTCTTAATTGTTTTAGGTTTGTTTTTGTAGGTCCTTTTCTTCTCTTGTGTTTTCCACTTAGAGAAGTTCCTTTAGCATTTGTTGTAGAGCTGGTTTGGTGGTGATGAATTCTCTTAGCTTTTGCTTGTCTGTAAAGCTTTTGATTTCTCCATCAAATCTGAATGAGATCCTTGCCGGGTAGAGTAATCTTGGTTGTAGGTTCTTCCCTTTCATCACTTTAAATATGTCATGCCACTCCCTTCTGGCTTGCAGAGTTTCTGCTGAGAAATCAGCTGTTAACCTTATGGGAGTTCCCTTATATGTTATTTGTCGTTTTTCCCTTGCTGCTTTCAGTAATTTTTCTTTGTCTTTAATTTTTGCCAATTTGATTACTGTGTGTCTCGGCATATTTCTCCTTGGATTTCTCCTGTATGGGACTCTCTGCGCTTCCTGGACTTGGGTGGCTATTTCCTTTCCCATGTTAAGGAAGTGTTTGACTATAATCTCTTCAAATATTTTCTCTGGTCCTTTCTCTCTCTCTTCTCCTTCTGGGACCCCTATAATGTGAATGTTGTTGTGTTTAATGTTGTCCCAGAGGTCTCTTAGGCTGTCTTCATTTCTTTTTTCTTTATTCTGTTCCGCAGCAGTGAATTCCACCATTCTGTCTTCCAGGTCACTTATCCGTTTTTCTGCCTCAGTTATTCTGCTATTGATTCCTTCTAGTGTATTTTTCATTTCAGTTATTGTATTGTTCATCTCTGTTTGTTTGTTCTTTAATTCTTCTATGTCTTTGTTAAACATTTCTTGCATCTTCTCGATCTTTGCCTCCATTGTTTTTCCGAGGTCCTGGATCATCTTCACTATCATTATTCTGAATTCTTTTTCTGGAAGGTTGCCTATCTCCACTTCATTTAGTTGTTTTTCTGGGGTTTTATCTTGTTCCTTCATCCAGTACATAGCCCTCTGCCTTTTCATCTTGTCTATCTTTCTGTGAATGTGGTTTTTGTTCCACAGGGTGCAGGATTGTAGTTCTTCTTGCTTCTGCCATCTGCCGTCTGGTGGATGAGGCTATCTAAGAGGCCTGTGCAAGTTTCCTGATGGGAGCGACTGGTGGTGGGTAGAGCTGGCTGTTGCTCTGGTGGGCAGAGCTCAGTAAAACTTTAATCTGCTTGTCTGCTGATGGGTGAGTCTGGGTTCCCTCCCTGTTGGTTGCTTGGCCTGAGGCGACCCAACACAGCCTACCCGGGTCCTTTGGTGAGGCTAATGGCGGAACCTGGGAGGGCTCATGCCAAGGAGTACTTCCCAGAACTTCTGCTGCCAGTGTCCTTGTCCTCATGGTGAGACACAGCCACCCCCTGCCTCTGCAGGAGAACCTGGAACACTAGCAGGTAGGTCTGGTTCAGTCTCCTATGGGGTCACTGCTCCTTCCCCTGGGTCCTGATGCGCACACTACTTTGTGTGTGCGCTCCAATAGTGGAGTCTCTGTTTCCCCCAGCCCTGTCGAAGTCCTGCAGTCAAATCCCTCTAGCCTTCAAAGCCTGATTCTCTAGGAATTCCTCCTCCTGTTGCTGGACCCCCAGGTTGGGAAGCCTGACGTGGGGCTCAGAACTTTCACTCCAGTGGGTGGGCTTTTGTGGTATAAGTGTTCTCCAGTTTGTGAGTCACCCACCCAGCAGTTATGGAATTTGATTTTATTGTGATTGCGCCCCTCCTACCGTCTCACTGTGGCTTCTCCTTTGTCTTTGGTTGTGGGGTATCTTTTTTGGTGAGTTCCAGTGTCTTCTTGTAAATGATTGTTTAGCAGTTAGTTGTGATTCCAATGCTCTCGCAAGAGGGAGTGAGAGCACGTCCTTCTACTCCGCCATCTTGAACCAATCTCTCAAGGGACTTTTAACAGTTCCTTTGCCTATTTCATTCTTGCCCTTTCAAGTAAAATAATCTGAAAAATGCTTCCTTTGGTAAATTAAGAGTACCTCACCACTGTGTGGTGGTGTGCATTTTATATTTGTTGTACCTTGCATTTCTTTTTACCATACCCCTTGACTTTATTCATCTCTTTATCTCAATCTGCATAGAAAATGATATACTGTTGCTATCAGTGATCCCCTAAACCCTCGAACTGTCATTGGCCCCTAAACAAAGATAAATAATATCCTCTAGGAAATTTAGGGACCTAACTTCTTTTTTTTTTTTTTTTAATTTTTATTGGAGTATAGTTGCTTTTACAATGTTGTGTTAGTTTCTGCTGTACAACAAAGTGAATCAGTTATACATCTACATATATCCACTCTTTTTTAGATTCTTTTCCCATATAGGTCATTACAGAGTATTGAGAAGAGTTCCCTGTGCTATACAGTGGGTCCTTATTAACTATCTATTTTATATATACTATTGTGTATATGTCAATCCCAATCTCCCAATTTATCCCCCTGCACCACCACTGCTTTCCCCCTAGTAACCATAAATTTGTTTTCTACAGCTGTGACTCTATTTGTGTTTTGTAAATAGGTTCATTTGTACCATTTTTTTAGATTCCACATATAAGCGATATCATATGATGTTTGTCTTCCTCTGTCTGACTTCACTCAGTATGACACTCTCTAGGTCCATCAATGCAAATGATATTATTTCGTTCTTTTTTATGGCTGAGTAATATTCTGTTGTACAACATCTTCTTTATCCATTCCTCTGTCAATAGACATTTAGGTTGATTCCATGTCCTGGCTAGTGTAAATAGTACTGCAGTTGAACATTGGGGTGCATGTATCATTTTGAATTATGGTTATCTCTGGATATACGTCCAGGAGTGGGATTGCTGGATCCTATGGTAGCTCTATTTTTTAGTTTTTAAAGGAACCTCCATACTATTCTCCATAACTTCTTGATCCTTAAAAGACACAGGCTGGGATGTCTTTGGCTAAAGGGATTGTCCATTAGAGAAAGTTTGGGGATCTGAACAGAAAGCAACTCCTCCTTTGACTTTCTTTCCTGGGCAGATCTTGCTGTCACTGCTATTACCACGCCAGAACCGCCTAAGAAGTGAGATTGAAGAAGGCCTGGACATGAACCTCCTTAAGCAGGAAGCAGAACACGGGGCCCTGAATGTCCCTCATCTCTCTAAGTACATTCTCAACATGATGACTCTGCTGTGTGCACCAGTTCGAGATGAAGCAGTGCAGAAACTAGAGAACATCACAGACCCTGTTCGGTTACTGAGGTGTGAAACTTGACCAGTTTCTTGAAACCTGCCTCAGCCCCTGGGCCGGGCACAGCTGGGCCGGACACTGGGTCACAGCCTCTGTCTTGGCTGGCTCTTCCCTACTGAAGACCTGACTAACTCCTCTTTCCTCTGGTCTATTAGCTTTTCTTTTCCAAAGATGGCCTTGGATTGATTGGCCCCCTATACACCATCCTACCATAAATCATTGGAGTATGTAATCCTTTCTTCCAAGGAATTCAAACATCCCTATCCCAGGTTTTCTTATTACATTTCACACAATATGAGGGATAGGGATGGGAGGTTACCCCTTTTTCAGAGCTATAGAAACCATGACCCAGCAAGTTAAAAAAAAAAAAAAGTGAATTGTCCAAAAATAGCATCAGAAATAACATCAGCTAAAATCCCACTTCCCAGAGAGATTTGTCGGCATGCTGGTGTGTTTCCTTCCACTGACTACTCTTTTTTTAAGAGACATAGAATGACTGTTGTGGAAAGGTCTGAAGGCTTTAACATCCAGAGACTTATCTGTTCCTAGCTCTGCCACTCACTCACTTACTCACTCGGCCTTGGGTCCTAGGCCACAGTGCCATCTTTTGTAAATTTAGGAGGCAGGACTAAATTAGTTTTAAAGCCCCTCCTACCTCTAGAATATGGTGATTTAATGATATCTTGTGTAGGTTCCCCCTTACTGCATTTCCTTTCATAGTATAAATATTCTATTTCCTCCTGTGTCAGAGGAATCTTCCAGGTTCTGGGCCTGATGAAAATGGACATGGTGAACTACACTATCCAGAGCCTTCAGCCCCAACTGCAGGAACATTCCATCCAGTATGAACGAGCTAAATTTCAGGAACTCCTCAACAAGCAGCCTAGTATGTATATAACTTGAGGGCAGGAGCAGGGAATATGACTTTGGGTCTGACTTTAATGATGTGAGAGAGTACTCTGCCTCTTTTTAGGAGCAGAAAGTTTCTTCCTCAGATGGGGGTGGCAGAAGGAATAGTTATCTAAGCCAGAAAGACTTCCCCCAACCAAAGCATTTACTTATTTAGGAGGAGGAGATCTTGAATCTTCGTCCCAAGGCCTCAAGGATGTAGGAGCTGAAGATAATTATGCACTCTTCCTGTCACAGGCCTCCTCGATCACACTACCAAGTGGCTGACCCGAGCGGCGGCAGACCTCTCCACGCCGCCACCTAGCTGCCCTGACACTCCTGACTCCTCCAGTGTGGTCTGCCCCTCTCCAAGTGAGGCAGCCAACAGCCCGGAGCCCCTCAGCCCCAAAATGGTGCTGTCCCAGGGCTTCCTGAACCTCCTTCTCTGGGACCCGGAAGATGAAGAGTTCCCTGAGGTAGGACTGTGGGGGGCCTTGCCTTGTTGTCTGGGACTGAGGACTTGCATGGGGACCCTCCTCTCCTGACAGCCCGCTCTGCCTGCTTCCCCAGACCCTGCTGATGGACAGAGCCCAGCTGCAGGAGCTGGAGGCCTAGCTGCGCCAGTTAACCATCCTGGCCTCGGTCTTGCTAGTGGCCAGCAGTTTCTCTGGCAGTGTTCTGTTTGGCTCGCCTCAGTTTGTGGATAAGCTGAAACGCATAACTAAAGCCCTAATGGAGGAGTTTAAGTCCAGGTGAGTTGCATAGATCTTTCTTAGAGTAACGATAGGTGATATGAAGGCACAGGCAGGTAATGAAGGATGCCTTACGTTCCACAACAAACCACAGAAAGGCCCTTTGGAATCATTCACAAAGATTGTTGGTATCTTTCCATAAGTGGCCTTGAGGCTTGTAACAAAGAAAAATAAAACATTCTTCCAAAAGGGTAGTATGGAGGATAGTTTACTATAAAATGACTCATTATCTTGCTTGCTACAGAAGGGTCTTTATCTAGTTGAGTGGGCTGGTCGTACGTATCTCCAGGAGTCAGCCAGTCAGTCAGCAATGTTGATTGAATATCCACTGAGTGCAGGGTGTCACACCAAAGGACAAAGCGGAATCAGAAGGCCAGGTTTGTCATTATAATTGGTGAGAGTAGGACAAATGACTATGGAAAATGTCCAAGAAAGTGTTAAAAATGTGCATATATAAATAAATCCCATGGGGCTAAAGAATACTGAGTGGGTATGAAACCCTTGTCCAGAGTTGATTTTATAGTTTATCTTGTTTTCTAAGAAGAAGAACATGGTATCATACAGAGAAAGAAGTCAGTATCTGGAGGGTAACAGTGAAGACACTGACCCTGCCCACTGGGCTCTGTGCTTCCAGGGCCTGCGGTGAGGGCAGAAGGGTGGCTGGGCATCTCCCTCACGTGGGCCCGACTTCTGGTGTGGCGCTTCGGGGCTCAGGGCCACCCCTGGACACCAGCTTACTCTCCTTCACGGTCTAGGCCTGAGGAGGAGGCTATGCTGACTGTGAGTGAACAGGTGTCTCAGGAAATCCATCGGAGCCTCAGGAACGTGGGCCTTGCTGCTCTGAGCAGCGACAACACAGCATCGCTGATAGGAGAGCTCCAGAACATCACCAGGAAGGAGAACTGTGTCCACAGTGTCATTGGTGAGCATGCCTGTGGGGTGGTGAGAATGTTGAGGGGAGAGCCGATCCCAACCCTGGAAGGTGCTTACTGAACCATTTAACAATAAAGGGCATGATGACTGGGCAAGTCACTGTGTAGGCTTTAGTTTTTGCATAATGCTGGGTTGCAAATATATCCCTTTTAGTTTAAAGACTGACTCTATGGTTTAAGGAAGATTTGTACCGGGAATTCATGGCTTCTAGGTGTGGCATACTGTCCAGCCAATCTGGTTAAGTCATCCCTGGCCTTCTGGGTCATTTTTGGCTGCAGTCTAAGACATGTGACACCCACTCCCTGCCAACAAGAATTTGATGCCGAATTAGGCTGGAGGACATGTTCCCAAAGCAGGGATTTCCCCTGTCCCATGTTGGAATGGTGGCCATGAACTTGACCTTGCTCTTAACCTCAGCCATCTGAAGGGTCAGTCAAAGATCCTCCTGTTATGTCAAATACCAGGATTTAACTGATGAATACTTAAGGAATCTTTTGAATAGAAATGTGCTAGCCCACTAGTTTTGGATCTTTGCTTTGTCCTTGGGAGTTAGGTAGCAGCCCCCTCCCCAAACAAAACAAATTTCCTTATGTCTAGGTGAGTGGGTAGGTCAGTGAATATCTCAGTTAACCTTGAACTTGGGTGAGTAGAGTGCAGGGGTCAGTGTTTCTGCCTGAAAGTTGTTTGCTCTTTCCCTTCTCACTGTCTATTCCTCCTCACAGATCAGCGGATCCACTTGTTCCTCAAATGCTGTTTGGTTCTTGGTGTGCAGCAGTCTCTGCTAGACCTCCCTGGAGGCCTTACCCTCATTGAGGCAGAGCTGGCAGAACTGGGCCAAAAGTTCGTCAACTTAACACACCACAATCAGCAGGTGTTTGGCCCCTACTACACGGAGATCTTAAAAACCCTCATCCCCCCAGCCCAGGCACTGGAGACAGAAGTGGGGTCTCTCTGATGGCACTGGCTCCAAGCCCTGGTATCTTGGACCCAGGAGAGAAGCCCATCATTCTCTTGGGGTGACATCACCAGTGACCAGCAGAGCAGCAAGCCCTCTCCCCGCCTGCAGCCAGTACACTACGCTGCAGTGACCAAGCGTGTAAACACTGGCTGGCCCAAACTCATTCACTAATAAACTTCTGAACTGCAAGCAAACCCCACGCTTCCTGTGCGGCAGCCGTGGCCAGGCCCTGTGTCCTCGGCCCCCCGCTAGTGAGCAGCCGGCAGGCCCTGGGTTTTCCTCCAGGTGCTGCCTTCAGCACGCAAAGCTGAGAAGCCAAGACACGCAGGTACTATAACATATAACATTTTCTCTGAGGGTAAAGCATTGCTCTGAGGGCTCTGAGAATTCTGTGGAATTATCCAAAATGTGAGTGTATTTCTGGAAGTCAGAAATTTGTTTTGTCTAATTCAGTTCTCAGGATTGGGTGTGATTGAAAAAAGTTGTTAGAAACCTCATTTCCAGGACCAAATTCCCCTGAAGGTTTCAAATGATGCCACAAGAGGTCAGGAAGAGTGGGAGCCTCAGCTTTCTCTTCTGTTGCAGGGGTTCCGAAGCAGGGCGCTAGCTGGGGCCAGATGACAATGCATGTTGGCTCATAGCGGGCGTCCTGCTGAGGACAGGTCCGAGTTCCTGTGCTCTCTCTCTCTCAGGTGTCCAGAGTTCAGTCTTGGCCAGTTGGATCAGTGACTGGTTTGGTCAGGTTTATCCTTGGTCCTGTTCTCTAGCTGAGTGGCTGAGCGAGTCTCCTGTTCCCTCCTCTCTAAGCTTAGAAGCCCCTGTTCTTCCTGACAGAGGCCATGTGGGCGTCCCGGTGTGGAACACCCGCCTCCCTTCTTCCCACCTCCAGACTGGGACTGTCCCTGGCAGTTGTGGTTGTGAGCTCTGCTGTTGGCATCACAAATGAGAGCTGTTCTAGGAAGGACCTGGGCTTGTCTCCTGGGCTGGTTGAGATCCAGCCCCTCATTGTCGGGCAGACCGCAGCAGACCAGCCCTGACCTAGGATGGCGGAAATGAGGAAATGTTCCCTTCACATTTGGCCCTTTTTTGGTAATGGATAAGAGAGAAAATGGAAACTCACTCACCTGCTCTCAAGGTAGGGTGAAGACAATCAATGTTCTCACCATTTCAGGAGATGGAGGGAGCTGAATATAGGAAGAACATCTAGGAAGTCTAGGAAGAACATCTGAAGGGGGATTTGAGGTCCATTAGCCCAGGATTTCTCCTGATTGACTTCCTTTTTTAGAGAGTAGAGCCTAGATGGGTGACAGAGCCAGGCCAACAGTGGACCTTTACTATAACCAGAAAAGCTGGAGGGCCTGGATTGTTCAGTTTCCAATCTCGTAGCTGGACATCCTCAAGATGGGGAAGCCCAGAAAAAGGATGTGTTTAATAGACAGCGAGGCTTGCCTAGATGGAGTCTGATTTGCAACTACTTGAATTTGTTAAACATCCATATTTTGGAAGCCTCCTTATCTTAGAGGCAGAAGTGCTCTGAAGGGGTTCCTGAGAAGAGGACTGCCTGGCTGGTGGGTGCAGATACTGGGCTGACAATAGAACTTTGCTTTGTACTTCATAATTAAAATCCGGAACGATTGATTTCTTAGAAATTTTGAGTTGATTTTCTTGTACTTCCATGTGGAGGAGACAGGGATCCTGACCTCAACAAAGAAAGATAGCTCCATTCAATCCTGCCCACAGTTTGAGGGATATATACTTTGATTTGTGGTAAAATACACATAATATAGAAATTTACCATTAGTGACATTTTGTACACTCACAATGTTGTGCAGCTATCACTAGTGTCTAGTTGCAGAAATCAAAAATCAGTTCATTGGGCTGAAATCAGAGTGTTGGCAGGGCCATATTTCCTCTGAAGGCTCTAGGGGAGAATCCGTTCCTTGCCTCTTTCAGCTTCTACTGGCTGCTGGTATTCCTTTACCTGTGGCTGCATTAGTCTAGTCTAGGCCTCCATGGTCACCTCAGGGTCCCATGGTTGTCATCTGTGTATATCTAATCTCCCTCTGCCTCTCTCTTATAAGGATATTTCTGATTGGATTTAGGGCCCACTCACATAATCCAGGATAATCTCCCCTTTTTAAGATCAACTTAATCACATAGGTAATTGTTATGGGTTGTGTCTCCCCCACTCCCCGCCCCCAAATTCATATGTTGAAGTCCTAACCCCCAATACCTCAGAATGTGACCTCATTTGTAAATAGGGTCATTATAGATGTACTTAGTTAAAGTGAGGTTATACTGGAATTGTGTGGGACCCTGATCCAATCTGACTGGTGTCCTTATGAAAAGACATGTGTCACATGAAGAGACAGACACATACAGAAGTACAACAATGTGAAGAATCAGGGAGAATGCCGTCTACTTCAGGCTACCAGAAGCTAGAAAAGAGGAATGGGACAGATTCTCCCTCAGAGCCTTAGAAGAAACCAACTCTGCTGACACCCTGATTTCAGACTTGTACCTCAGATAAAACAAATGTATTATCTGTTTAAGCCACCCAGTTTGTGGTGCTTTGTTACAGTAGCCCTAGGAAACTAAAACAGCTTCTAGAGACTGTGCACATTCCTTGGCTGGTAGCCCTTTCCTCCAGCTTCTAAGCACGTCACTAAACCATTGCTTTCATAGTGTCTCCTCTCTTAGTTTGACCCTTCTCCCTCCCTTTTTTTTTTTAAACATCTTTATTGGAGTATAATTGCTTTACAGTGTTGTGTTAGTTTCTGCTATATAACAAAGTGAATCAGCTATACGTATACATATATCCCCATATCTCCTCCCTCTTGCGTCTCCCTCCCACCCTCCCTATCCCACCCCTCTAGGTGGTCACAAGGCACCGAGCTGATCTCCTTGTACTATGCGGGTGCTTTCTACTAGCTAGCTATTTTACATTTGGTAGTGTATATATGTCAATGCCACTCTCTCACTTCGTCCCAGCTTACCCTTCCCCCTCTCCATGTCCTCAAGTCCATTCTCTACGTCTGTGTCTTTATTCCTGTCCTGCCCCTAGGTTCCTCAGAACCATTTTTAAAAATAGATTCCATATATATGTGTTAGCATACGGTATTTGTTTTTCTCTTCTGACTTAATTCGCTGTGTATGACAGACTCTAGGTCCATCCACCTCACTACAAATAACACAATTTCGTTTCTTTTTATGGCTAAGTAATATTCTGTTGTATATATGTGCCACATCTTTATCCATTCATCTGTCGATGGACACTTAGATTGCTTCCATGTCCTGGCTATTGTAAATAGTGCTGCAGTGAACATTGCAGTACATGACTCTTTTTGAATTATGGTTATCTCAGGGTATATGCTCAGTAGTGGGATTGCTGGGTCATATGGTAGTTCTATTTTTAGTTTTTTAAGGAACCTCCATACTGTTCTGCATAGTGGCTTTATCAATTTACATTCCCACACACAGTGCAAGAGGGTTCCCTTTTCTCCACACTCTCTCCAGCATTTATTGTTTGTAGATTTTTTGATGATGGCCATTCTGACCCGTGTGAGGTGATACCTCATTGTGGTTTTGATTTGCATTTCTCTAATGATTAGTGATGCTGAGCATTTTTTCATGCATTTGTTGGCCATCTGTATGTCTTCTTTGGAGAAATGTCTGTTTAGGTCTTCTGCCCATTTTTGGATTGAGTTGTTTGTTTTTGTGATATTGAGCTGCATGAGCTGCTTGTATATTTTGGAGATTAATCCTTTGTCCGTTTCTTCGTTTGCAAATATTTTCTCCCATTCTGAAGGATGTCTTTTCATCTTGTTTATGGTTTCCTTTGCTGTGCAAAAGCTTTTAAGTTTCATTAGGTCGCATTTGTTTATTTTTGTTTTTATTTCCCTTATTCTAGGAGGTGGGTCAAAAAGGATCTTGCTGTGATTTATGTCATAGAGTGTTCTGCCTATGCTTTCCTCTAAGAGTTTTATAGTGTCTGGCCTTACATTTAGGTCTTTAATCCATTTTGAGTTTATTTTTGTGTATGGTATTAGGGAGTGTTCTAATTTCATTCTTTTACATGTAGCTGTCCAGTTTTCCCAGCACCACTTATTGAAGAGGCTATCTTTTCTCCACTGTATAGTCTTGCCTCCTTTATCAAAGATAATGACCATAGGAGCATGGGTTTATGTCTGGATTTTCTATCCTGTTCCACTGATCTATATTTCTGTTTTTGTGCCAGTACCATACTGTCTTGATTACTGTAGTTTTGTAGTATAGTCTGAAGTCAGGGAGTCTGATTCCTCCAGCTCCATTTTTCTTTCTCAAGATTGCTTTGCCTATTTGGGGTCTTTTGTGTCTCCATAAATATTGTGAAATTTTTTGTTCTAGTTCCGTGAAAAATGCCATTGGGAGTTTGATAGAGATTGCAATGAATCTGTAGATTGCTTTGGGTAGTATAGTCATTTTCACAATTTTGATTCTTCCAATCCAAGAACATGTTATGTCTCTCCATCTGTTTGTATTATCTTTAATTTCTTTCATCAGTGTCTTATAGTTTTCTGCATACAGGTCTTTTGTCAGGTAGGTTTATTCCTAGGTATTTTATTCTTTTTGTTGCAATGGTAAATGGGAGCGTTTCCTTAATTTGTCTTTCAGATTTTTCATCATTAGTGTATAGGAATGCAAGAGATTTCTGTGCATTAATTTTATATCCTGCTACTTTACCAAATTCATTGATTAGTTCTAGTAGTTTTCTGGTGGTATCTTTAGGATTCTCTATGTATAGTATCATGTCATCTGCAAACAGTGACAGTTTTACTTCTTCTTTTCTGATTTGGATTCCTTTTATTTCTTTTCCTTCTCTGATTGCTGTGGCTAAAACTTCCAAAACTATGTTGAATTATAGTGGTGAGCGTGGGCAACCTTGTCTTGTTCCTGATCTTAGTGGAAATGGTTTCAATTTTTCACCATTGAGAATGATGTTAGCTGTGGGTTTGTCATATATGGCCTTTATTATGTTGAGGTAAGTCCCCTCTATGCCTTGTTTCTGGAGGGTTTTTATCATAAATGGGTGTTGAATTTTGTCAAAATCTTTTTCTGCATCTATTGAGATGATCATATGGATTTTTTCCTTCAATTTGTTAATATGGTCTATCACATTGATTGATTTGCACATATTGAAGAACCCTTGCATCCCTGGGATAAATCCCGCTTGATCATGGTGTATGATCCTTTTAATGTGCTGCTGGATTCTGTTTGCTAGTATTTTGTTGAGGATTTTTGGATCTATGTTCATCAGTGATATTGGCCTGTAGTTTTCTTTTTTTGTGATATCTTTGTCTGATTTTTGTATCAGGGTGATGGTGGCCTTGTAGAATGAGTTTGGGAGTGTTCCTCCCTCTGCTATATTTTGGAAGAGTTTGAGAAGGATGGGTGTTAGCTCTTCTCTAAATGTTTGATAGAATTCTCCTGTGAAGCCATCTGGTCCTGGGCTTTTGTTTGTTGGAAGATTTTTTTTTTTTAAAGATTTGTTTTTTTGGTTATTTTTTGTTTTTGTTTTTGTTTATTTATTTATTTAATTTACTTTTGGCTGCATTGGGTCTTTGTGGCTGTGCACGGGCTTTCTCTAGTTGCAGCGAGTGGGGGCTTCTCTTCGTTGTGGTGCATGGGCTTCTCATTGAGGTGGCTTCTCTTGTTGCAGAGCACAGGCTGTAGGCACGCAGGCTTCAGTAGTTGTGGCTCGTGGGCTCTAGAATGCAGGCTCAGTAGTTGAGGCGAACGGGCTTAGTTGCTCCTTGGCATGTGGAATCTTCGTGGACCAGGGCTCAAACCCATGTCCCCTGCATTGGCAGGTGGATTCTTAACCACTGTGCCACCAGGGAAGCCCTGTTGGAAGATTTTAAATCACAGTTTGAATTTCAGTGCTTGTGGTCGGTCTGTTTATATTTTCTATTTCTTCCTGGTTCAGTCTCGGAAGGTTGTGCTTTTCTAAGAATTTGTCCATTTCTTCCAGGTTGTCCATTTTATTGGCATAGAGTTGCTTGTAGTAATCTCTCATGATCCTTTGTATTTCTGCAGTGTCAGTTGTTACTTCTCCTTTTTCATTTCTAATTCTACTGATTTGAGTCTTCTCCCTTTTTTTCTTGATGAGTCTGGCTAATGGTTTATCGATTTTGTTTATCTTCTCAAAGAACCAGCTTTTAGCTTTTTTTTTTTTTTTTTTTTAAATTTTTATTTATTTATTCATTTATCCATTTTTAATTTATGGCTATGTTGGGTCCTCGCCTCTGTGCGAGGGCCCTCTCCAGCCGCGGCAAGCGGGAGCCACTCTTCATCGCTGTGCGCGGGCCTCCCACTATCGCGGCCTCTCCCGCTGCGGAGCACAGGCTCCAGACACGCAGGCTCAGCAATTGTGGCTCACGGGCCCAGCCGCTCCGCGGCATGTGGGATCCTCCCAGACCAGGGCTCGAACCCGCGTCCCCCGCATCAGCAGGCAGACCCTCAACCACTGCGCCACCAGGGAAGTCCAGCTTTTTTGATCTTTGCTATCGTTTCCTTCATTTCTTTTTCATTTATTTCTGATCTGATCTTAATGATTTCTTTCCTTCTGCTAACATAGGGGTTTTTTTTTTTTTGTTCTTCTTTCTCTGATTCCTTTAGGTGTAAGGTTAGGTTGTTTATTTGAGATGTTTCTTGTTTCTTGAGGTAGGATTGTATTGCTATAAACTTCCCTCTTAGAACTGCTTTTGCTGCATCCCGTAGGTTTTGGATCATCGTGTTTTCATTGTCATTTGTTTCTAGGTATTTTTTTATTTCCTCTTTGATTTCTTCAGTGATCTCTTGGTTATTTAGTAGTGTATTGTTTAGCCTCCATGTGTTTGTATTTTTTACAGATTTTTTCCTGTAATTGATATCTAGTCTCATAGCGTTGTGGTTGGAAAAGATACTTGATACGATTTCAGTTTTCTTAAATTTACCAAGGCTTGATTTGTGACCCAAGATATGATCTGTCCTGGAGAATGTTCCATGAGCCCTTGAGAAAAATGTGTATTCTGTTGTTTTTGGATGGAATGTCCTGTAAATATCAATTAAGTCCATCTTGTTTAATGTATCATTTAAAGCTTGTGTTTCCTGATTTATTTTCATTTTGGATGATCTGTCCATTGGTGAAAGTGGGGTGTTAAAGTCCCCTACTATGATTGTGTTACTGTCGATTTCCCCTTTTCTGGCTGTTAGCATTTGCCTTATGTATTGAGGTGCTCCTATGTGGGTGCATAAATATTTACAATTGTTATAGCTTCTTCTTGGATTGATCCCTTGATCATTATGTAGTGTCCTTCTTTGTCTCTTGTAATAGTCTTTATTTTAAAGTCTATTTTGTCTGATATGAGAATTGCTACTCCAGCTTTCTTTTGATTTCCATTTGCATGGAATATCTTTTTCCATCCCCTCACTTTCAGTCTTTATGTGTCCCTAGGTCTGAAGTGGGTCTCTTGTAGACAGCATATATACGGATCTTGTTTTTGTATCCATTCAGCCAGTCTGTGTCTTTTGGTTGGAGCATTTAATCCATTTATATTTAAGGTAATTATCAATATGTATGTTCCTGTTACCATTTTCTTAATTGTTTTGGGTTTGTTTTTGTAGGTCTTTTCCTTCTCTTGTGTTTCCTGCCTAGAGAAGTTCCTGTAGCATTTGTTGTAAAGCTGGTTTGGTGGTGCTGAATTCTCTTAGCTTTTGCTTGTTTGTAAAGGTTTTAATTTCTCTGTCCAATCTGAATGAGATCCTTGCTGGGTAGAGTAATCTTGGTTGTAGGATTTTGCCTTTTATCACTTTAAATATGTCCTGCCTCACCCGTCTGGCTTGCAGAGTTTCTGCTGAAAGATCAGCTGTTAACCTTATGGTGATTCCCTTGTATGTTATTTGTTGCTTTTCCCTTGCTGCTTTTAATATTTTTTCTTTGTATTTAATTTTTGATAGTGTGATTAATATGTGTCTTGGCATGTTTCTCCTTGGATTTATCCTGTATGGGACTCTCTGTGCTTCCTTGTCTTGATTGACTATTTCCTTTCCCATATTAGGGAAGTTTTCAACTAAAATCTCTTCAAATATTTTCTCAGTCCCTTTCTTTTTCTCTTCTTCTTCTGGGACCCCTAT
This sequence comes from Balaenoptera acutorostrata, assembly GCF_949987535.1. NCBI lineage: Eukaryota > Metazoa > Chordata > Mammalia > Artiodactyla > Balaenopteridae > Balaenoptera > Balaenoptera acutorostrata. The sequence continues at coordinate 67,835,993 of NC_080073.1, read as the reverse complement.
AATTCGAATGTTGGTGCATTTAATGTTGTCCCAGAGGTCTCTGAGACTGTCCTCAATTCTTTTCATTCTTTTTTCTTTATTCTGCTCTGTGATAGTTATTTCCACTATTTTATCTTCCAGGTCACTTATCCATTCTTCTGTCTCAGTTATTCTGCTATTGATTCCTTCTAGAGAATTTTAAATTTCATTTATTGTGTTGTTCATCATTGTTTGATTGCTCTTTATTTCTTCTAGGTCCTTGTTAAACCTTTCTTGTATTTTCTCCATTCTATTTCCAAGATTTTGGATCATCTTTACTATCATTACTCTGAATTCTTTTTCAGGTAGACTGCCTATTTCCTCTTCGTTTGGTCAGGTGGGTTTTTACCTTGCTCCTTCATCTGCTGTGTATTTGTCTGTCTTCTCATTTTGCTTAACTTACTGCGTTTGGGGTCTCCTTTTCGCAGGCTGCAGGTTCGTAGTTCCCGTTGTTTTGGTGTCTGCTCCCAGTGGGTAAGGTTGGTTCAGTGGGTTGTATAGGCTTTCTGGTGGAGGGTACTGGTGCCTGTGTTCTAGTGGATGAGGCTGGATCTTGTCTTTCTGGTGGGCAGGACTGCATCTGGTGGTGTGTTTTGGGGTGTCTGTGAACTTATTATGATTTTAGGCAGCCTCTCTGCTACTGGGTGGGGTTGTGTTCCTGTCTTGCTAGTTATTTGGCATGGGGTATCCAGCACTGGAGCTTGCTGGTCGTTGGGTGGAGCTGGGTCTTAGTGTTGATATGGAGATCTCTGGGAGAACTCATGCCAATTGATATTACGTGGGGCCAGGAGGTCTCTGGTGGACCAGTATCCTGCAGTTGGCTCTCCCACCTCAGAGGCTCAGGCCTGACACCCACCCGGAGCACCAAGACCCTGTCAGCCACATGGCTCAGAAGAAAAGGGAGAAAAAAAAAAGAAAAAAATAATAATAAAATAAAATAAAATAAATAAAGTTATTAAGATAAAAAAATATATTATTAAAATTAAAAATGTAGTAAAAAAAAAAAAAGAAAGAAGAGAACAACCAAACCAATAAACAAATCCACCAATGATAACGAGCACTAAAAACTATACTAAAACAAAACAAAACAAAATGGACACACAGAACCCTAGGACAAATGGTAAAAGCAAACCTATACAGACAAAAATCACACAAAGAAGCATACACATACACACTCACAAAAAGAGAAAAGGGAAAAAAGAATTATATATGTGTGTGTGTGTGTGTGTGTGTACACACACACACACATATATATAAAGGAAGAGTCAACCAAATCAATAAACAAATCTACCAATGATAATAGGCTCTAAATACTAAACTAAGATAAACATAAAACCAGAAACAAATTAGATGTAGAAGGCAAACCACAAGTCTACAGTTACTCCCAAAGTCCACTGCCTCAATTTTGGGATGATCGTGGGCTATTCAGGTATTCCACAGATGCAGGTACATCAAGTTGATTGTGGAGATTTAATCTGCTGCTCCTGAGACTGCACAGAGAAATTTCCCTTTCTCTCCTTTGTTCACACAGCTCCTGGGGTTCAGCTTTGGATTTGGCCCGGACTCTGCGTGTAGGTCGCCTGAGGGCATCTGTTCTTCGCTCAGACAGGATGGGGTTAAAGGAGCAGTTGATGAGGGGACTCTGGCTCACTCAGGCCGTGGGGAGGGAGGGGTACAGAATGCAGCAACAGAGGCTGGCGTGACGTTGCACCAGCCTGAGGCACGCCGTGCGTTCTCCTGGGGAAGTTGTCCCTGGATCATGGGACCCTGGCAGTGGTTGGCTGCACAGGCTCCGGGAGGGGAGGTGTGGATAGTGACCTGTGCTTGCACACAGGCTTCTTGGTGGCTGCAGCAGCAGCCTTAGTGTTTCATGCCTGTCTCTGGTGTCCACGCTGATAGCCGCGGCTCGTGCCCGTGTCTGGAGCTTGTTTAGGCGGTGCTCTGAATCCCCTCTCCTCGTGCATCCCGAAACAATGGTCTCTTGCCTCTTAGGCAGGTCCAGACTTTTTCCCGGACTCCCTCCCGGCTAGCTGTGGTGCACTAGCCCCCTTCAGGCTGTGTTCACGCAGCCAACCCCAGTCCTCTCCCTGGGATCCGACCTCTGAAGCCCGAGCCTCAGCTCCCAGCCCCCACCTGCCCCAGCGGGTGAGCAGACAAGCCTCTCGGGCTGGTGAGTGCTGGTTGGCACCAGTCCTCTGTGTGGGAATCTCTCCGCTTTGCCCTCCCCACCCCTGTTGCTGCGCTCTCCTCCGTGGCTCCGAAGCTTCCCTCCCTGCCCACCACTGTCTCCACCAGTGAAGGGTCTTCCTAGTGTGTGGAAACTTTTCCTCCTTCACAGCTCCCTCCCACTGGTGCAGGTCCCATCCCTATTCTTTTGTCTCTGTTTTTCCTTTTTTCTTTTGCCCTACCCAGGTACGTGGGGAGTTTCTTGCCTTTTGGGAAGTCTGAGGTCTTCTGCCAGTGTTCAGTAGGTGTTCTGTAGCAGTTGTTCCACATGTAGATGTATTTTTGATATATTTGTGGGGAGGAAGGTGATCTCCACGTCTTACTCCTCCACCATCTTGAAGGTTCCCCCCCCCCTTTTTTAATAGCCCTGGTGATTATACTGGGCTGTTCTAGATAATCCAGGATAAGACCCTTGATTTTAATCACACTTGTATCTTCTGCCACATAAGGTAACATATTCACAGGTTCTGTTGATTAATTGGGATGTGGACATCTTTAGGGAGCTATTACTCAACCCTCTATTTCCGTTTTTCTGAGTGTTTTAAAAATCCTGAATGGGTGTTTGTCAAATTTTTCTGCATCAGTTGGTAAGATAATGTGATTTTTCTTCTTTAGCTTATTAATATGTTGGATTATATGGATTGATCTTCAAATATTGGTCAGCCTTGCAGCCCTGGAATGAACTTTACTTGGTTATGATGTATAATTCTTTTTATATATATCTGAATTCTATTAGCTAATATTTTGTTACAAATTTTTTTGTGCCTATGTTCATGAGAGCAGTATTGGTCTATAGTTTTCTTTCTTTGTATTTCCTTTGTTGGTCTTGGCATCAGGGTAATATTAGCTTATAGAATAAATGAATTAGGAAGCATTCGTATGCTTCTGTTTACTGAAACAGATTGTGTAGAATTGGTATTAATTATTCTTTAAACATTTGGTAGAATTCTTCAGTGAAATCATCTGGACTTAGAGTTTTCTTTTAAATTATGGATTCAGTTTTTACAGTGCTACTCAAATTATCTATTTCACATTGGGTGAGTTGTGATAGTGTATGTTTTTTGAGGAACTGTTCTATTTAGTCTAAGTTGTTAAATTTACATGTTTAGACTTAGTGCATAGTGTTCTAGTATTATCCTTCTGATGTCTGCAGGGTATGTAGCAGTAGCCATTGTTTTATACCTGATATTGGTAATCTGTCTTCTCTCTCTCTCTCTCTTTTTTTCTTTGTCAGTTTAGCTACAGTTTTGTGAATTTTATTGATCATATCATAAAAGAAGCTCTCTGTTTTATTGATTTTTTCCTACTTCCTGTTTTCATTTTCATTTATTTCTGCTTTTATCTTTATTATTTCCTTCCTTCTCCTTGCTTTGTGTTTATTTTGCTCTTTTTTTTTGAGGTTCTTGAGGGTAGAAGCCTAGATTACTGATTTAAGACTTTTCCTCTTTCCCAGTGTATGCATTTATTGCTATGAATTTCCTTCTCAGCACTACATTACCTTGTCCCACAAATTTGGGTATGTTGTATGTTCATTTTCATTCAGTTTAATATTTATTTTGATTCCCCTTGAGATTTATTTCTCTTTGACTCATGGATTACCTAGAAGTGTGTTATTTCCAAGTGTTTTAGAGAATTTTCTGTTATCTTTGTTATTGATTTCTACTTTGATTCTATTGTGGTTCAGGAACACACTGTGTATTATTTTAATTCTTCTAAATTTGTTGAGGTTTATTTTTGGCCCAGGATATGGTCTATCTTGGTATATGTTCCTTGGGCACTTGGAAAAAAAAATGTTCATCCTGCTGTTGTTGGCCAAAGTGTTCTATACTGTCAGTGAGATCCTGTTGGTTGATGGTGTTGAGTTCTTCTGTATCCTTGCTGATATTCTCTCTAGTTGTTCTACCAGCTGTTGACAGAGTTTCTAACTGAGTTGAATCTCCAGCTCTATTTGTTGGATTGATATTAGTCTGCTTAGGCTGCCGTAACAACATACTGTAGAAATTTATTTCTCACAGTTCTGGAGGCTGGAAAGCCCCAGATCAAGTCTAGCAGGGTCATTTTCTGGTGAGGACTCTCTTCCTGACTTGTAGACAGTCACCTTCTTGCTGTGTTTTCACATGGCCTTTCCTTGGTTGCCTGTGTCTGGCGAGATTGATCTCTCTCTTTCTCTCTCTCTCTCTCTCTTCCTCTTCTTGTAAAGTCAGTAATCCTACTGAATTAGGATCTCACCCTTATGACCCAATTTAACCTTAATTACCTCCTAAACGCCCTATTTCCAAATACAGTCAAATTGGGAGTTAGGGCTTCAACATATGAATTTTGGAGGGGCACAGTTCAGTCCATAGCATTTGTGGATTTGTCTATTTCCCTTTTTAACTCAGTTTTTGCTTCACATATTTTACAGCTCTGTTGTTTGGTGCATACACATTTAGGATTGATATGTTTTCTTGGTGCATTGACCTTTTATCATTATATAGTACCCTCTTCTCTCTTATAATTTTCTTTGTTCTGAAGTCTACTTTATAAGATATTAACATAGCCACTCCTTTCTTTTGATTAATGTTTGCATTATATATCTTTTTCCATCCTTTCATTGTCAACCTGCCTATATTACTGTTATTTGAGGTGGGTTTCTTATAGATAGCATATAGTTGGCTCATGTTTTTTAATCTCCTCCAGTCTGTCTTTTAATTGATGTTTTTAGACTGTTTAAATTTTGTGTAATTATGATATGCTAGGGCTTAAGTCTGCCATTTAATTTTTTGTTTTCTAGTTATTCTGTTTTCATTTTTCTATTTTTCCTGTCTCCCTGTGAGTTACTTGAAAACATTTTAAAATTCCATTTCTATTTAACTTATAGTGTTTGTGAGTTTATCTCTTTGAATAACTCTTATTTAGTGTTTGCTCTAGGTATTACATATATACATAACTCTCCACAGTCTATTGGTGTCATCATTTACCAGTTCAAGTAATGTATAGAAACCTTACCTTGTTTTATATCCCCTCATCCTCCTCATTTAAAAGATAATTGTTTTAAACATTTCCTCTACTTGCATTTCGAACGGTATTAAACTGCGTTAGGATTTTGCTTCAACCATCAAACATAATTTAGAAAACTCCGTAGGAGAAGGGAAGTCCATTGTATTACCCATATTTTTGCTTCATGTTTGTTCATCATTCCCTGATGTTCCAAGGTTCATTTCTTTCTTTCTTCACTTCCCTTCTATTTAGAAAACTTTCACCATTCTTTTAGGGTAGGTCTGCTGGTGACTAAGTTCCATAGTTTTCCTTCATCTGAGAATGTCTTGATTCCTCTTCATTCCTGGGTATTTGCAGGGTATAGAATTCTGGGTTCACAGTTCTTTTCTTTCAGCACTGGAAAAATATCATACTACTTCCTTCTGGCCTCCACAATTCTGCTGAGAAATTCACTGTCATTCAAATTACTTTTCCCCTATAGGTAAGATGTCATTTTTTTTAAAAAATTTTATTTATTTATTTATTTATGGCTGTGTTGGGTCCTCATTTCTGTGCGAGGGCTTTCTCTAGTTGCAGCAAGTGGGGGCCACTCTTCATCGCGGCGCGCGGGCCTCTCACTATCACGGCCTCTCTTGTTGCGGAGCACAGGCTCCAGACGCGCAGGCTCAGCAATTGTGGCTCATGGGCCTAGTTGCTCCGTGGCATGTGGGATCCTCCCAGGCCAGGGCTCGAACCCGTGTCCCCTGCATTGGCAGGCAGACTCTCAACCACTGCGCCACCAGGGAAGCCCCTAGGTAAGATGTCATTTTTCTCTCACTGCTTTTAAGAAATTTTCCTTGTCTTTCATTTTCAGAAATTTAATTGCGATGGTATCTTGGCATGGATTTCTTTTGGTTTATCTGGTTTGGGGTGTGCTCAGCTTCTTGATTCTGTATGTTTGTGTCTCTTGCCAAGTTTGGGAAATTTTCAGTCATTATTTCACGGAGGACTCTTTCAGCCCCACCCTCTTTCTGTCCTTCTGGGACTCTGATGACATACATGTTTGATCTTTTGTTAGGTCCCTGAGATTCTATTCATTTTTTTTTCTAATCTATTTTCTCTGCTCTTCCAGTTGGGTAATTTCTATTGTTCTATCCTCTAGTTTGTGGATTCTTCTCTTTCTTGTTTATTCTGCTGTTGAGCCCATCCACTGAGATCTTCATTTTTGTTATTGTGTTTGTCAAGAGCAGCCTCCTTATTGCCAGGTGATTGCAAGTTCCCCACTAGGCCTCCTCTGACACCACCCCAGTGGGTGTTGGGGCACCTTGTCACGTGGTGAGGGGGTATGTCTAGGCTCCCCATTTGGCCTTTGCTGGCCTGTGGAGGGTGGGGCCACAGTTTTTTTCTGTGATGTGTGGATGGACTAGAGCAGTTCGTGTCTAAAAGCGTTCTGTCTTGTTAGGCTACCTTTTTCTGGTCCTCTGGCTAAAGAGAGCAGGCTTTTGTTTGGGCTCTGTCTGTGCCCACTGGTGTTTCTGCCAGGGTTTTAATTTTACTTGTGAGAATAGGGGAAGGTCCATCTACTTGATCTTCCTGGAAATAGAAGTTCGTTTACTTTTGATAGCTATTGTCAAGTTGTCCTTTGTTACATGTGGTGCAAACATTATTTTGAGTTGTTTTTTTAATGGTGCATTTTGCTTTGCAGAACTATTTGAATTTTATATAGTTGAATATATTAATCCTTAAGAAAATGAACTCAGAGTTATGTAACATGTTTGGGAAGACCTTTCTCATACCAAGATTAGGAAAAAGTCTCTCATTTTCTTCTATCAATAGCTTTGTTGGGGGTTAATTTTTTTTTCATTTAAATATGTGAACCATCTGGAATTTATTTTGGTATAAGTAGGAATAGAAATGTCCCTGCGCCGTTCCCACCACCCCCATGGCTACCTGCTTGTCCCAACTCCATTTATTGAAAAATAAATATTTTATGGTGTTAGGGAAATTCTTTAATTTGGTACATGCCTGTTTATAACAGTGTTCCTAATAGCCGAGTCCCGAAAAAAGCAGTCACAGAGTTGCAGGGGGTGTGCTGCGCACTGGAGTTGAGACCCCCTGCCCCCGTGGCTGTTGGTTGGTAACGGCCGATGCTGTGAGTTGGTGATACTGAAAGGTCAGCCAGCCCATCCACTGGGCTTCGGGGGACCTAGACTCTCACACGGTCGGAAGCCAGAGGTGCCGAGGCCGACAAGAGGGCGTCCAGAGCTGCCCTAGAAAGTGCTCCCGTGGGCAGAGCTCCGCTTCCTCAGTGGCCTGGTCACTCAGCCTTCCGTCCTGACACCCCCGCTGCCCGGGTGCCTGGGCTATGGAGCATCTGTGAAGCGGGGCGAGGGGAGGAGCCCTGGTCCGTGTGCACTGCACCGTCCGCTCTACGACACGACCCGACTCCTGGCAGCTGCTTCCGCCTCCAGGTCCCGAGGAGGCCGGTGTGTAGATGCACTGAGCACAGCGAGTCAGAGGGGATGGGGATGCAAGGGGTGGAGACGGGCTGGACCGATGCCGTCCTGTGGGACGTGTCCTGTCCACCCCTGCTGTGAGGCCGCCCCACACAGTCCTCCCACCACTCCCTTCTGTCCTGCTCCGGCTCCCACTCGGTTAGGTGCAGCGTGCCTGCGGCCCAGACGGCAGGCCCGGGCGCCCAGCAGGAACTGGTCTGTCTCCCCCACCCAGCGGGCCCCCAAGGTGGGATCAGCACTGCAGTCCTGGGGTTGGGCAGAGCGAGTCACACCTGACGCTGGTGAGTGATGCCAGAAGGGATCGTGACGGTGGCAGTGTGTCCCACCAGGTACCCTTTCCTGAGGAACAGTGACTCCAATTATGACCAAACCTCCTCTCTTGCTGTAACGTTTCTTCTGCTTAAGAAATTGGTGCCAAAGCCAGGGGGCAGAGGGGGGTGAGGATGATGCCCCCGCCCCGTCTAGGACGTGAGGCCCTCCACCGGCCCTCAGTCTCCTTTCCCAGTTTCAATGCAGTTTGGCCTGAGAAGCCCAAGTCGGAAGAAGCTGGGTTTTGGTCCTCTCTCTGCCATTAGCTGGCTGGCTAAGAGAAAATCATTTCCCTGTTCTGGGCCTTGGTTTCTTCATAAATACAGTTGGGTACTGGGTGAGAATCAATGCTTTTCTCGTAAAGCCCTTTAACAAATGGAATATTTCACAGAAACTCATGAGTAAGAGTGTGCAGAATTCGGCAGCTCAGGTTGAAGCAGGAGTGTGGCGAGGGGCTCTGAGGATAGCTTGACACCACTGGACTAGATGGTTTCTAGGGGCCTCTCCAGCTGGCCCTGGGCAGGCGTTTTAACCTCTCTGAGCCTCGGTTTTCTTTTCTATAGAGACAGTACCCAGCTAGGTGTGAGGGCTGATGGGGCGGGTTGCCTGTAAAGCTGCCAGCAGGGTTTGGAACACGGGTGCTCCACCAACGACAGGGATGTCAGTGTTATTTGTGCCTTTCCAACCCTCCTTTGAATAGCAGCCCGGGCACCACCCGCTCTGGTTCTTCGAGCACCGCATCCCTCCCAGTCCCCACAGCCCGGGACTGTCTGATGGGTCTCATGGTGTGGCTTTGGGCTGGTAGCTAGTTGTGTCTGTTTAAAACTTAACCTCCACAATCAAACTGAGTTCCTGAAGGGAGCCTTTCCTTCCGTAGCTCTCACTCCCCACACTGCCTTGTACACCGACATTCAATAAATATCTGTGGGTGAGCAGCCCAGGCCAGGATGTGGCCCCTGCTTGGTGTTCAGACCGAGGAGGGGCAGGTGAATTGCAGGGCCCCTGCACTGGAGCAGGGTTAACGATGACTAGAGAGGGCTGGACGGAGCGGAATCCCCAAACTTGTCCCAGCCAAACACAGTGGATCCTTGTTACCGCCCTGGAGCCAGCGGCTGGCCTGTGCCTGCACTTCTGCCGGAAAACAATCAAGAAACTTTCCAACTCAGACTCCACAAAGTAAGGTTGGTTTCATGTCACTTCTCATTTATTAATTCAGTCTGTTCTAAGTTGTACAGTTACGAAAATAACAAAACCAAAGCCGAAAGCCCAGGAATATTTACACTCTCTCTCGTGTAGTGAGGTCAGTCTATGTTGTTGCACAGATCGGTTATGTTTGGTACCACAAGATGTCTGTAATTTAGACAAAATTGGACAGATTAACAATTATATGTACAGTAAAATAAAAGGGGAAGTCATTCAAGTATCAAAATACAGAGACAAAGATTAAATAACGTTTTATTACAATTCAGTCCCATTGCCACACCATTAGCAACACCACTTTGTGAACTGCGTCTGAGAGTCGTCCTGCAGGCCCGGGCATCACAACACAGGCCGAGGGCAGACCAGTCTGCTCAGCCCGAGACTTCTCCGGGGACTCCCCAGAGTCGAAGCTGGGGGCCCCGGGGGGATGCGAGCGTTGCAAATGCAGAGCCTGTCGAAGGGAAGCCCTGCTCGGAGTAGCTGCAAGCAGAAGGGCGGAGCAGAGAGCCTGTGGCCGGGCAGGTACTGACCTATCTCAAGTCCCGCCTGAACGGCCTGCACAGTTCAGAACGGGGCTGCCACACTGCGGGGCTTGTGCTCACGTGCAGAAGCAGGGCTTCTCTCCACGTGAAGCCTGTCCTGGTGTTAAAATTTTTCTTTCTAGGGGAGGGAGAGTACCTGTCCCGGAGGAGGAGTAAAAAAGAAATATCTAGTCCCTTCCTTTCTTGGCTATTGAGAAATAAACCAAGCTCAAAACAAAATCCAGAGCCAGAGCAGATCAGCCAAGGCTTTCCAACATGAAACACCCTGAATAAATAAAGAAGATATAGCAGCTTCAAGGGAAGGAGACACCTACCTATGACTTAAAAACAAAAAGACAGCTTGAGGAACTCATCGTAGTGTCTACAGTTTTCTTAATGGACCCACCACCCACCAAGAGAGCGCTGCTTAGAGGAGACCGGCCTTCCTCAGGAGGAAGAGGGCACAGCACTCGCACTGCAGCAGGAGCCGCGGTTTACCCACCCAGCTTGGGGTTCCTCGTCCATACCTGGAAGGAAGTAGGGGCTGAATACTGCTCAGTGGAAGCCAACGGGCCCTGGAAGCAGCAGGACGTGAAGTCAGACTTCCCGGTATCGAGGTCCTTGTTTAGTACCGAGAAGGGCAGGATCAGTGAGAGGGGGTGTGACTCCCCAGGCCTGCGGTGTGGACGGCTCAGCGGAAAGGAAACCCACAGGGCCCAGCCTCAGGTCAGCAGGAAGACGCGGCCCAGCTTTCCACTGCTGGCCGACCACAGGGCTGTGAAGGTGCGCCGGGGCGCTCCCTGCTCATTCACAGCCCCTGCCGGGAGAGAGAGCGGCGCTACTGAAGCCTGGACTACTGATCCTGGGACCAGATTGCGCTGTGCCAGCAAAGTGGAAGGTCTGCTCGCGGCCCCGTGGGAGGAAAGGCTCTGCTCTGGAAGGTGCTGGACAGGCAGCTGACCTGGCCCAGCCTCACAGGAACAGTCCCTCTGGCTCTGCCTCTACCTCCAGGAGGAGCAATGCAACCAAAGGTGAAAAGCAAAGCCAGCCAGCAGGAGGGCTCAGGCAGCAGCAGCAGCACCCGGACGCCAGCCTGCCCTGAAGGCCACACTCGGGGAGAATCAAACTGTCACCTGATTCAGCCTTCTCTACCCTTGGAGCCAGGGGGGAGCCCAGCAGCTGAAAGGATGACAATCAAACCGATAATTCAGAGAATCAAAGTGAGTCCTAATCACACAGACCTGATTAGACAAATCACAAATCAGCAGGCAGCCACCTCAGCCGACCTACCCATTAATGCCCAAAACAAAGCTGCTTCTTCTCCTTTCTGCCTCGACTCAGACAGTCTGAGGTCACCAGAGAGCCTGTGGCCAGGCAGCCCAGGGCAGCGCTCTGGCCACCGCCGGGTCCGAGACGGAGGAGCAGCCCAGAGCTCGGGCACCGCGACCTGCTTGTGCAACTCCACGTGGCCCCGGACCTTCACGTTTGGAACCCCAGAAGCCTCTGCTTTTGCCAGGCGCCTCTACGGGCTGCCCCCAGCTCCAGGCGGGGACAAGAAGCCGTGCGGCTCAGAAGGAAGAGCAGCTGACTGGCAGGTCTGTCGAGCAGATTCAATTCACCCACTACCTTCTCTCAGAGCTGCCCAAGCACGCCAAGACCCCAGCCCGAGGACAGAGGCCTGCTGTCCTCTGACCCTATGGCCATTGTCTAAAGATTGGCAGTTTAACCTAGAGGGCTGAGCCAAGTGTTGAAAGTTCACTTTATAAAAAAAATTTTTTCTATTAAAAAATGTTTTCTGGACAAGTCACTTCTTGGCCCTCTGGAGTTCCAGCCTCATCTGCTAGAGGCCTGGAGGGCTGCTCCGCAACCAGGGCAGGGCTCACGCGGCGAGACCTGGCGGTGGCAGGCCCAGACCATGCAGCCGCGAGGAGGTCCTACGGGCAGTAGTGGGGCCTGCGTCTTCAAAGCTGCAGCTGAGACGGTGGTGGCAGCGGCGGCGGCGGCGGGAGCCTGCGCTCCCCACGGCTGTTTCTGCAGCACAGTTGGTTCCTCGGTGGCTCAGCTTGGCAGAAGCAAACACAACGGGGGGGAGGAAAGGGTTAACCAAAGGGGCCTGCACAAGGTGGAGGAAACTGAAAGGAAACACGGAAGCAGAACAGAAGGTCCCTTACAGCCTCCCCTGAGCACCCTCCGTGGCTCAGCGCATCTGCTTGGAAGGCACGAGGACAGGCAGGCAGGAGGACCCACCCCGGTTTGTCGACTTGGGTTTCAACTCATAAAGCAACAGCTGCAACTTACTGGCTCTCCTACTGGGCCACGCTACGTGCACAGTGCTTCTTCCCACGGAAACTGCGGCTCTCCTCTCCCGCCATCTAAGCTGACCTGCCCTCACGCAAGAACGTGGGCCTTTTGAAAGCCTCAACTCCACCATCCCAGCTGCTGAACTGCTTTGAGGTGATGGACTCCTTCTCAGGAGTCAAGAGGCTGAGGGCGGTCGATCAGGGAAGGGACCGGGTGCCAGCTGACTATCTCTGGTCCCCACATCGTGGAGAAGCATCAGAAAGCTCCTGGAGGACAACGGATGTTGCTCGGCCCAGATCCCTGTCCTTGAGCAGCTCCGTTCTGAGGGAAGAAGGTGCACGGTGTATGCAGGGCACTGGCCTCCCTCCTGCTGGCTCCTACAGGAAGGCCTTCCTCTTCCTCGAGCCAGACTCCAGAGCCAGCCGGGGACTCCCCGGCGAAGACGTGAGGAGCCATCCCATTCCTTGCAGTGCAAGACCCATCAGGACCAAGACACCTGCTGCGTGGGGCCAGCCTGTGGGTGTTCAGATGCTCAGAGCCCCATCCTTTGGAGTCAGGCATGTGCCCTAGGACCTGGCACAGACCCTGGGCCCTCACAGAAAGAGGTCTGACCCTGGTCAAGCCACATCGCTGAGCTGAGGGTCTCACAGGGGGAGGCCAGCACCTCAGAGCAGAGGATAGAGGGATGGGCCGCAGGCCAGCTGTTAGCAGAGTGCAAGGGGATTCTGGCCCCACATGGTCACAGTGGTTGGTTGTGTCAGGAAAGGTGCAGTTAGCTCTTGGCAACGGCACCCAGCCGTGGCTCGGAAGACGGGAGAGGAGAGCCAACAGGGAGCCCAGGCCGATCAGAGGGAGCAGCCTCCAGTGCCGTGTGGACTCTGCTTGGAGACTGCGCCCACCTCAGGATCCACAGTGCCCGCCCACTGAGGCCCTCTCGGTGCCCACCTCAAAGGCAACTTGCCCCCCCGCCAAGCTGTCCTCGCCCAAGGGGGGAATTCACAGTGTCCGGTGGTGTTGGGTGCGAGCTGAGAGTGTGCAGTGTCTAAAGCTGCCGCCCCGGGAGGAGAGGTCCCAGTGGGGGTGGGACCTTGGCGTCAGCAGCTGGAAGGAGAGTTGAGAAGAGCAGAAAGACGGACGGCAAGGCACATGAGACTAGTGGAGACGGGGTGGGTGCTTAGAAGATAGTGGTCTCATACTTGGTGCTGAGGCTCCGCTTAGAGTCTGGTTTGGGGTCCACAACCCAGGAGACGCTGGCATGGGACTGGGCATCTGGGTCCATATCAGGTGGTTCCAGCTGCTGAGGAAGAGGGTGAAGAGTCAGAGGGAGCGCTGCACCTGGGCCAGGGGTCAACAGGGCCCGCTGTCCCCCGCCTCCCGGGCCATGCTGGCGTCAGTACCCCATGGGGGCAGCCCTGTTCTCAGCCAAAGAGCAAGCTCCCTGGGGTGGGGTGGCAGAAGGGGCACCTTCCCTGGAGCATCACGGGAGGGCCGCCTCTGAGCTCTCCAGGGGCAACTTCTCCTGGGGGTTTCTTGGAGCTGCTCAGTTAAAGGAGCCTTGCCCTACCTGAGCATCGAGCACTAAGCCCCAAAGCTGTTCTCAGTGGCAGGAAGGGGGTAAGGGGTTTGGAAACCCCAAACCTCGGGTCCCTCTGGCAGGGCCAGAGAGCTCACCCCGGGCAAGACCACAGTGGGTACCCGCGAGCTCTGGAGAGGAGGACATACGGCAGAGAAACAGAGGCTACAGCACAGACAGGGATGGTGGGACGGCAGCTCAGGAAAGACGGGCATGCAGGCAGGGCCGGGGGCGGGCACCAGAGTCTCAGAGAGCTCACGGTCACTTCGGGGAGACTGACACACAGACAGCAGGAGGTGCAGAGACCTTGACTCCAGGACTAACAGACGGCAGCGGGAGGTAAGAAGGACGATGGGTGGGGCAGGTGTGACAGTAACAACAGCGACTATCAGGGGGCAGCGGCACCTGGGGTGCGGAGCAAAGCAGACACAGACACGGGGTGGCGTTACGGAGGCCGGCTCGCACAGGCCCGTGTCCTGAGGGGCCGGCTACCTGAAGCGTGAGAAGACCCTCCTTGCGCCCACTCCACCCCGAGCCCTCAAATCCCGGGGCCCACGTACTGCTGACTTCCTCATGCCGACCCGAGGCTTAGGCACCGGTTTGGAAGATTTTGTTTCAATCATCTCGGCAGCAGGGGCCCCCATCGGCCTAGACTTCTGGGCCTGTAGGGCCAGCTGATAGGCCACCTCGAATGCCTGCCCCAGCGTCAGGATGATCTCATAGGTCAGGTTCTGGGAGAAAACAGCACAACGTGAGAGATGGGATGGAGGAACCACTGCCTCTAACACCTGCCCTGGCCTCATGCGCCTGAGCACAGGCCCAGGCAGCATTGCACAGGTAACAAGAGTGCAGGGAATCTGCTGGAACGCTTGCTCTGAAAGCAGAAGTTTGTCCCGAGGTGACTGATACATTAGGGAACAATCTGAACAAAACACACATTTTGTGTTTCCTCATGTGTGATTTCATTGGAGAGAAACACGAGGCGAATGCAAAGACTCCCCTGCTGACCCCCGTTGCCTGGGAATATACAGCAAACGTGCCACCCCCACCTGGCAGCTCAACTTCCTATGGGACCCACCCCTGACAGTAACAATCAAGCTGCAGCTCTTCCCAGGGCCACCCGGCTCGCGCCCTCCCCTCCATCCGTGCACCCCTCTGTCCTCTATTCCTTCTCTTTCTCTCTCCCTCTGGCACACAGGCTGGCAGGAGGCACATGCTTCCACAAGCTGACTTCGGGTCCTTCTCAAGGCAGAGCGCCATGTTTATGTAGCATTTATGTATTTCTTAACCATTTAACATGGATAAAATGGTGTGGGTGTTCGTATTAGGTTCCTGAGGGCTGTACCCCCTGCCTCATCTCCTCATGAGCCTTGGTGCTTCCCGTGTGGTTTCAGGGCGTGGTGCTCTCTAGGAGCACAGACGCCACGTTACAGCAGAACTGACTGATGCGGGAAGATGAGCTACAGGTAAGAGTACCGGGAAGGATGTGTCCTGGGAGTATTTCCTCATTTCACCTTCAGAACACCCCCATGAAGTCGGTTACACTCTATCCCCTTTGCGCAGACGAGGAGCCGGGGTCACGTGGCTAGCTAGTGGCAGAGCCAGGAGGCTGCAAGCACAGAGCTCCCGGGCAAGGCCGGGAAGACCCTGGAACCAGCTACTCTCACGGGGACAGCAGGGACCTGGACAAAGGCCCTGTCTCAGGGCAGCCACCATGGTCACTCATCCACTCCCTGTGGGCAGCGTGTGTGACAGCTCCCCTCAGCCCAGCAGCGCCAGAACCCCGCCTAAGCTGGGATCTGGGGGAAGAAAACTTACTGTCCCCAGGAGGGAGGTGGAGGGCTTTTCAGGGAGATGGCCCAGCTGGAGGGCGGGAATTAGGATGGATGGTCGACCAAGAGCCCAGGGAGATGAAGCCTTGGCTGACCTGACAGACACGCAGCCAGACGCAGGAAAGCCTCTGTCACTAGAACCCTGGACAAGCCACTGTCGTCCTGTGTGCTTTAGTCTCAGTGCCAGATAAAGGGGGCTGGAGTGATGTTCATTCTTGAACAGACCTTTGCTAAGTGCCAGCCGGGTGCCAGGACCCACTGCACTGGGGCTGTTGCAGCACAGGACCCCCCACCGTGCCCAGCTGCAGACTCCACCCACCACGTCCACCGTGCTGAAAACGTGGCAATAGTGGTGGCTGGTCTGCAGGTCCTTGGTGATGTAGGCGAAGGTACAGAGGTCCTCCGGGTCCTGGGCTGCACAGGAAATGTTCCGGATCTCGTGCTCTGCGATGACGTTCTGCGGGGAAAGCAGGGTCTGGAATTCCTGGGCTCCCTGAGGGCACACCCCAGTCCCTTCACCATTGCCACCTTCCTATCCCATCCTAGCGTCAGCCAAACGCCACTTCCCCCATCTCTTCGGGGTGGGGGGTGGCATCTCACCTTGTCTGATTTAGGGTTGGGGTCTCCACCCTTGACCATGGCAACTGAGGGGGCAAATGTTCACACCCAGCCCACTCTGCTCTCCAGGGTGGGGTCCCAAGCACAGGGCCTGGGGGTGTCCTATGCTCGCTAAGTGCATCACAGCGTTAAAGGCCCGTGAGCAGATAAGTGGCCAGTGGAGCCCATGCTGGGGAAGATAAGCTGTCCCTCGGGCGGGGCCCCAGGAACCAGGATACGTGGGTGCGTGAGAGACAAGTACCTGGGCTGGGGGGGGATGGAGAGGGGTAGTGGGCTAGGGACCCTCTAGGGAAGATACCCAGCTAGCGGGGAGGCAGGGGGTGTGTGGGGAGGAAGGGCGCCCCCTCCCCCCTCAACAGCAGTTGTGGGAAGCACACCTTGTTGGAGGCGTCGATGAACTTGACACCTTTGTAGGTGATGGACAGGATGATGGTGGGGATCTTCTTCATGTGCTCCGTGGATTTCTACAAGAAACGGGAGGCCTGTCAACTCACCTTCTCGGGGCTAGGCCCGGCCTCCCTCAGCCGCACGCAGCGTGGCAGGGCCCCCGTGGCTACAGGTGGTGCCGCCATCTGCCGCCTTGCGTCCTAGCCGCCCCCACGGTAACCTACCCGCATCTTGGCACAGGCGTCTTGCGTGGATTCTGTCCCTCGCAGATCTTTGATCAACATGGAACCCAGATACTGTGGGAGCGAGCAGTGGCCCGGCTTAGGAGTCCTGTGTTACCACATGGGGCCACCAGCCAATCTGGGACCACAGTCAGGGGGCTCCCTCTCCCGGTGACTCCCTTCCCCCATCCTGGCCGGGGAGTCCCCCTTCCCCCAGGTGCTGGGAGCGGCTGAGGAGTGCAGAACACCACGGGGGCCCTGGGTCCGGCCGGCACGGAAAGCAGGAGACCGGCCAGGCTGGGAGGGCAGAGGCTACTCACATTGGCTTCATAACCGCAGGACTCGAAGATGAGTTTCTCCGGCTGGTGTTGCCAACTCTGCACAGGGGCATAGGGGGCAGCCAGGCTTGGGGGCCGAAGGGTCAGCTTGGCCTCTCGGTGCTCTTCCTGCAGAACACATGGGGTCACAGGTCAGCTCGCCTGCTCAAGGGGTTCCCAGGCTCCCTCCCGGGTTCCACCTCCGGGAGCTCCAGGCCGGAGGCAGACAAGCCATTCTGATGCGCTGGGGCGGAGGTGAGGCCTGTCTATGCCAGAGAACTGGCGGAGAAGCAGGGACCTCAGCCGCCCGCCCGCCCGTGAGCAGCTCAGCAGGGAAGGCTATGTGGTGTCTGAGATGAGTGTAGATCTGATCCTGGTGTGGGGAGTCGGGGAAGTATCCGTGGCCAGGGATGCACTTTACAGGGATCCTCGTGGCAGGAGCTGGGGTGTGGGGGAGGGGTGGGAGGCCACCACGGGTCAGATGCCAGGCGATGGGGTAATTAACTAGGCTGCTGGTGGAAGGAATGGGGAGGAGGGGAAAATTCAGGAAATTTATGACTTCCATTCCCAGCAATATGCAAATTCTCTCAATACAGAGCAACTAAAACTGCTGGACGACGTGCTTTTTAAATCTTGTAAAATTCATGGTCGTGCTTGTGGAAAGGTGAGGGGAATCCCCAGAGGCCAGAACCGAGAAGTGTGAGTCACGAGAGAAAAGGGAGCGAAGCTAGGGCTCACCCTGCGGGGACGAGGGACACCCGGCAATCTGTATCTAACAGGCCAAGACGGGGGACAAGACAAAAAGCCTGCGGTCTGTGCAAGGCAGGAGGGAGGACGGGCAAGTCGAATAAATGCGAGAGCCCTGAAAGCAGTGCCCTGAGCGGTGGGCTGGGAGCCCTGTCCTGCCAAGAGGAATGAGGGGACCCCGTCTGTGGCTCCCTCCCGCCCACCTGGATCCTGAAGCGCTCCACCCGAGAGGGCGCTGCAGGGTCCTGGAGACTGTCGTGCCGCCTCCTGCCCGTGTCCCCAGAAGGCAGCAGCAGGTCAGCCGACCGGCCGGTGCAGGAGTCATTCTGGCTCAGGGGGGATGACGTCTGGGAGAGCAAGTCTTGGCACTGCAGTGGGGAGAAATCCAGGTGAGACTTGAGACTCATCAGGCCAGTCCTTAGGCTGTAGGTGTCAGCTAATCCTCGGGCTGTCAGGGCCCAGCTTGGGCAGGAGAATCAGTGAGAACGGGCACGAGCTGGAGGTCAGCACCCAGTGGGGAAACGGGCCGCTGGGCCCAGCGTGGGTACAGTCAAAGTGACCAGATTCTTCCAGCCAGGAAGCCCTGACAACCGGGTCCTGCAGGTGAGCACCCGGGTCACGAGAGCACCCTCTGGCCTGGAGCCCCAAGGGAAAAGGGGTGGTTGTAGGGCTGGGAAGCGATCTCTAGTTTATAAAATCGTCTGTCACAACTGATCGCAGGTCCTGGGGGCACGTGACCAAATCCAAAGGTCTTTCCTAAGAAAACATAGCGCTGCCGGTTGGCACCCAGAGCCCTCACAGAGAGTATGAATCAGTCTTCAGTTTCCATATCTGAATGTCAGCTGTGAGTCTGGTCCTCAGAACCAGCCTGGGCCCCAGCTTTCTCATGTGTAAGAGGAGGATAAAATAACGCCCACTTTGAGGCTGCCGTAAACGGGCTGAGGCTTGGAGCCCAGGGCCCACCCCACCCACCGGGAGCCACGCAACCTCATGGGTTTGGGGAGACTCATCCTGAACCGCAGGCTCACAGTCTGACCTGCTTTTCAGTCAGAGATTACCTGCCTTGAGCAACAAAGCATCTCTGAGGTTTTTAAAATCACAGGGATTTTCCTTCAGAAGATGGGGAGGGCCCAGGTCCCGCCATGCGTGCCATGCTTTGAATCGGGTTCACGTCAGGCTGCCCGAGAGGGGGCTCCTCTGACCCACCCCTGCCCGCCACCCCGGGCACAGCTGAACTGGACGTTCAGACATGGCCCCAGCTGTCTGGGATTCGGATATTTGTTTTCCTACTTTTGACAACATTTGGCCCCAACACTGGGAAGGGAGGGATCAGTTGCTCCTCGACTACAGAGGTGACGCTGTCTCTGAAGAATTCCCAAAGAATTCTCTTCAGTTCCTAACAACACACAGCACATACAAACATCCCTTCCCACCCGCCCCAACTCACTCTCAGCTGGGAAAACCGTGGGGGCTTCTGGGGCGGCTCCTCGTAGGGTCTGTCTGCCAGGGAGGCGATGATGCGCTTGCGATGGCCGAGCAGGTGCACCTTTAGGACCTGGGCAGGGGCGGGGAGAGGAAGGTCAGGCGGCAACTGGGCCGCCAGCCCCCAGCCCTCACCCCCACGGGCCATGCTGGCAGCCCAGGGACACTCACAGCAGAGCTGTACTCACGTTGACAAGCTCCAGCTCCCAGAGGTTCTTCACAGTGTCAATGGAGCTGTAGCCACTCGACAGGAAGGAATGGACGTAGTCCTGCAGGCCCAGGGAGTCCAACCAGGAGGGCACTGACAGGGGGCTGTTCCCATCATAGCCCAGAGCCTTCACCTGTGGGGCGAGGGCAGGAGGCGGGGCTAACATCTCAGCACTTGGGACGAGGGCCCTGGGGACCACGGGGACCACAGGGATGCAGGCCGGTTCACTCAGACCACACCAGAGGCTGAGGCTGAGGCTGGGGTAGGTATGGGACAGCTCCTGAGGACCAACAAGGGGCCTGTGTCCTCAGCATCCCCGAGTCGCTCCACTCACACAGCCTTCTCTACCTCAGCTCTGGTCTCGGGCCCCATCTGGGGACTACCAGGGCACTCCAGGTCTGGGAAAGGTGCCCTATCAGGTAAGGCTAGATGGGGAGGAGGGTTTGTGGAGGCCCCTACCGTGCTCTGACAAGGTCACAGACCTGGTAGGACAAGAAAATGGTGTGTGTCTGTGAAGCGGGCGCTGGCCTCACTGCTAGGACTCATTAGTGCTTCCTGAGCTCTGGGCAAGTGGAAGAGACAAGGGGACTCTGTGCCAGCAGAGCTGAAGAGAGGCTCAGGCCTACCAGCCACAGCTCCCCAGGAGGCAGAGACTGCCTCCTCTGCTGCCCCGAGGGCCCCGGGCCTCCTGGGGAGGGCCTGGTCTCAGGCGACAGGCCAAGCCTGTGGGCACCAGGCTCTGCGCCAGGCAGATGCCTGCAGTGCCGTTCCTGATGCCGGACTAGGTCCTGACTGTCCCTAGTGCTCTGCTGGCCTTGGGATGCGGCAAAGAAGTAAACAGGATACTGTCTTCCCCGCTGGGGCTCCCGGGATGAGGGGCAGACCCCCACGGTGACCTGCACACCCCCTGAGCCCCGCTCCGCCACTGGCAAAGGCTGAGGCCGCGGAACTGTCAGTGGTCACCTTGGGCAGGGACCGCGCGGCCTGGAGCAGCTTCCGCCTGTGCTGTGCATCACTGATGCCGATTTCCCGCAGGTCTTGATCTTCCATCACGTTAGGCCCCTAAGAGCAGAAAGGAGAACGTGAGGGCCTCCTGGACAAGGCCGCTGGCTCCCTCAGGGCGTCAGGTCAGCCTGTCATGGCCCCTTGCCACGTTCTTCTCCTTCACCACAGGCACCGAGAGAGAGTGAGCCCCAGGGCTCCCCGCGAGGCCAGGCCAGGCAGCAAGCAGCCTCATGCAGCAGGAAGACAAACCTTCCCAGGCTGCCCACCCAGCCCGAGCAGCTCCCAGGGCGCTGACCTGGGCTGGAGCAGGCAGGGCCGGGCACAGACCTTGCCCACCTGAGCTGATGTGCATTTTCCCCGGAGCAGGTTTCATGGCCCCCCAAGGTGAAGAACAGGATGACTAATCCCCAGATTCCTCACAGATGTGATTTTGTGATTTAAAGCGGCGGTGACAACCACCTTGGGCCGGCGGCAGAGGCAGGCACCCAAGAAGCCTGCCTCACCCCGAGGAGGAGAGGAGTCTCAAAGTGGGGACCTGCCTGAGAGAGGAGGGGGGGTTGGGGCTCAGCCCACGGGGCAGTTCTCCCCAACGGAGCAGCTGAGGGCGGAGAAGCCCAGCATGGCAGTGACAACGAGGAGAATGGCTGGTGTTTGCCGCGTTCTTGCTGAGTGACAGGGACGGAGAGCTTTTCTGTGCACCATCCCATTTCAGGCTCACAACCCTGTTAGGTTCTACTGGAATCCTCATTTTACAGATAAGGAAACTGAGACACAGAGGTCAGAAACACGTCTGAGGTCACACATCTCATGGTGGAGCTAGGATTTGAGGCAGTCTGACTGTACTCGCCACTCCTAACCCCTATCATGGTGTCTTTTATTACTCACAATGGTGTCACAAGATAGGTTTTTTCAGATTATGATACATGAAAAATCATGGGTTCTGCCGTGTCCCTCAGCCACAGTGTCCACCCCCGCCAAGGGCAACTGTTACCACTTTCCTGGATGTCCCTCCAGAGCCCAGCTGGGCACCTACACACACGTGCATGCTTCATTTTCACACAAATGTGATTGTTGTACACATTGTTCAACACCTCATTCTTAACTACTTAGTATATACAGGAGGTCACTCAGTATATGGAGACCTGTCTCTTCTTTTAAAGCTGCATAATCATCCAGATTATGGACATATTATAAATTGCTAAACGAGTTCCCTGTTGAAGGACAATTGTTTCCAATTTCTCCTTTTACAAATGGTGCTGCACAAATCTCCCTGTATGTGCATCTTTCTATGGTGGTTATCAAGAAGAGAGATTGCTGCCAAACCATTCTCAAGAGAGAAGAAGAGAGCTGGAGGTATCACAATCCCTGTCTTCAGGCTATACTACAAAGCTACAGTAATCAAAACAGTATGGCACTGGCAGACACATAGATCAATGGAACAGAATAGAGAGCCCAGAAATAAACCCACGCTTATATAGTCAATTAATCTATGACAAAGGAGGCAAGAATATACAATGGGGAAAGGACAGCCTCTTCAATAAATGGTGTTCAGAAAACTGGACAGCTACCTGCAAAATAATCAAACTGGACTACTTTCTCATACCATAAAATGGATTAAAGACTTGAATGTAAGACCTGAAACTATAAAACTCCTAGAAGAAAACAAAGGCAGTACACTCTGACATCAGTGTTAGCAATATTTTTTGGATCTGTCTTCTCAGGCAAGGGAAACAAAAGCAAAAATAAACAAACAGGACTATACCAAACTAAAAAGCTTTCAGACAGTGAAGGAAACTATCAACAAAATGAAAAGGCAGCCTACTGAATGGGAGAAGATATTTGCAAACAATGTATCAGATAAAGGGTTAATATCCAAAATATACAAAGAACTCGTATAATCAACATAAAAAAACTAAACAACTTGATTAAAAAATGGGTAGAGGATCTGAATAGAAAAATTTCCAAAGACATACAGATGGCCAACAGACACATGAAGAGATGCTCAGCATCACTAATTATTAGGGAAATGCAAATCAAAACCACAGTGAGGTATCACTTCACAGCTGTTGGAATGGCTACTATCAAAAAGACAACAAGTAAGTTTTCGCAAGGATGTGGAGAAAAGGGAGCTCTTGTGCACTGTTGGTGGGATTGTAAACTGGTGCACTGACAGATGAATGAATGGTGTGGTGTATACACACACACACACAGGAATAGTACTCAGCCATAAAAAAAGAATGAAATCTTAACATTTGTGACAGTGTGGATGGGGTCTAGAGGGCATTATGCTGAGTGAAATAGAGAAAGACAAATACCATATTATCTCACTTATATGTGGACTCTGAAAAATGAAAAGACTCATAGATACAGAGAACAAACAGGTGGTTGCCAGAGGGCAACTGGGTGAGGTGGCGGGGGGAAGAAATAGGTGAAGGGGATTAAGAGGTACAAACCTCCAGTTACAAAATAAATAAGCCAAGGGGATGTAATATATAGCATAAGGAATATGGTCAATATTGTAATAACTTTGTATGGGGATAGATGGTTACTAGACTTATTGTGATCATTTCATAATGTATGCAAATGTCAAATCACTATGTAGTACACCTGAAACTAGTATTGCATGTCAATTATATTTTGATTTAAAATTTTCAAAAAAGGATAAAAAAAAAAGAACAGAAATCGCTTGGTCAAAGCATATGTGTATTTAGAAGTCTGACAGATA
Organism: Balaenoptera acutorostrata; assembly: GCF_949987535.1. Classification (NCBI taxonomy): domain Eukaryota; kingdom Metazoa; phylum Chordata; class Mammalia; order Artiodactyla; family Balaenopteridae; genus Balaenoptera; species Balaenoptera acutorostrata. Next base: position 67,812,829 of record NC_080073.1, on the reverse strand, counting down.
GTTTATACTCCCATCAGTGCAGCACTGTGCAGAAATGGCTTATCACTGCACATTTCTTATCACAAGATCATCCCGCTCATAGATGAACTCAAGCATCTTTTCACATTTTATCTACCAAGCACTTACATAGCACTTACTGCCCTCCTCCATGTTTTCCATGCTTTGCCCCTGCTAAACCATTGAATAATAGGGACCACTGTTACCCCATTTTACAGCTCAGGAAGCTGAGGCCCAGAGCATCAGTAACTTGTGGGGCAGAGTTCAGCCTGATGCTCATGTCCGCGCGGCTCCGGGCTGGGCATGCAGAGCAGCTGCAGCTCCTTTTCCAGGAATTACTCACTTTATCCTTTGCATGTTTATCTATGGAGCTGTTGGTCTCTTCTGTATTTGATTTGTAGGAATTCTTTATATAGTAAGGAAATTAACTCTTTATGAAGAGTTAGGCATGTGTCTTTCCTGTTTGTCATTGTCTTTGGACTATTACGCTGGCTTTGCTCATGCAGAACCTATCAGCCTGCACCTGAACACACCCACTTTTCTCGTGGAGCTTCTCTAAGTTGTCAGCCTTAGAAAGATCTCCCCCTCCAGGATTTTTAAAACAATTCTTTCACACTTTCTTCCTGTAACTTTACAGTTTCATTTTTTACAATCAAATCTTTAATCTATCCGGAATTAATTTTGATGTAAGTTTTAAGGGTCAGGATCCACTTAATATTTTTCCCAGGCAGCAGGCTGTCTTATTTCTTGAATGAGCTATCTTTTCCCATTGATATGAAATGACTTCTGATGTGTCCTAAATTCCTGTGTTTCCAAGAGTTTTTCTGGACTTTTTATTCTATTGAGGTGGGTATTACTTATGCCCACTTTACAGATAGAGAAGTTAATAACTCAGGCAAGCTCATGCAGACCACCAACTGGTGGCCTCACCTTTGTACCCAAGCTGTAGTGACTGCTGGTGTGAGAGCCTCCCCAGAGCCTGCGCATGGTGACAAAAATTTTGCCCTATAGAGGACACATAGAGGACAAGCCATAAGCTCAAGAGACTCCAGGTGAAGATGGCTCTGAAGGCAGACTGGACTCCCTGCTCAGGCTGCACGCACCCCGTTCTGCTGGGACACTAGAAGGAGCCCTGGGCCTGCAGAAGGTCCCCTGGGCCCTGGCACCACTCCAGGTCTGACCAGATCCCAAGTCACCCCTGAATCTAGGAGTCACCACACCAAGTTCCTGCAGTCATTCTGGGCCCAAATCTAGGGTGTGCTGATGAGGAAAAGCAGAGAGGGGGGCTGTCTGCCCAGACTTTCTACTTGATGATGAGGACACCTCAGTGAGGACCTGACAAATGAACCTCCAAGAGGGTGTCACCGCAGTGACGTTCTAAACACCCACTGTTAACCCCAACATTTACTCAGAAGCCTTCACAAGTTTTTAGGGTAACATTAATACTGGACTGAAGGCTGACAACCAGGAAAACCAGATCCAGCTGGGGACAGGACCTTCACTAAGCAGACCCCCCAGTCAAGAGAACCGGGGACTGTATGCAGCTTTGAGGAAAAAGAGGCAAATGGAAACAAAACCAAAACAAAGGATGTGATGGAAAATCAAAGCAAACAGTTGCCACAGCACGTCCTGGGCTCAGTGCACGGTCCTCCTGAGTTCCTGAACTTGCCACATCTACATTCTGTGGGATTAGTTTGTGTGGTGACTATAAGGTGCTCCAAATCCTCAAAGGCAAGAAACATTCTGGAAGTTACTGTACCCTCTTGACTGAGGAAGAAACCTTTTAGAAACCTTTACACGAGGAGGTTTATGGGGAAAAGGGACTTCCTACTTTGTTTACTTTCTACCACACTAACGTTTACTGAGAGCTGACTATGTGCCAGGCCCTGTTCCGAGTTCCTAGTGAGTGACTAGTTAGGGAGCTAGTCAAGTAGGACAGCTCATCCGCCTAAGCGAAATCTGAAACATAACTAGTTGACACTTGGCTTGGTTGGGTTCCGTCCCTGAGGGAGAGGGGACAGGAGGGCGGGGGTTCCCAGCCACAGAGGTGGGAGCAATGCCACACCTCCTCCTCCTCCTGGGTAGGTGTGTGCATGCAGTATGTCAGTGTGTGGAAAAGCAGGCTAGGAGACAGTGTACCTGGGCTCTCCTGCTCTGGCCCCACCATGGCCTGTATCAGCCCCTGCAGGACCTGGCCTCCACCCGAGCAAAGGCCTGTATGTTCTGATGGAAGCGTGACTACTGGGCAGAGCAGCGCTAGACTGCACTCGCCTTGGGACAGGGTTTCATCTCTCAGCAGTGGTTTCCAGACTTTCCACCTGCCCCGCCCCCTCCAGCCTCATTTCCATATTCAGTATGGTCTCTCTCTCTCTCTCTTCTCACTCAGCAATTTCTCCTGCCAGGAGTCATAAAAAAAACAAAGGCTGAAACCTCCTCTCTTGGGGGAGAAAGAATGGGACAGAGCTACTGTCCAGGCCTGATTCTGCCTCAGGGGAAAAGCCTGGCACTGGTGCTTCCCCTGCAGCCCCTCCCTCTCCTCTCTGCCTCCCAGTCCTTTCTTGGGCCTCAAGGAGCCAGGAACTGTGAGAAGAGCTGCTCCAGACAGAGGAGGCAGGAAGTGGGAGAAATGCGTTGTTGGGGGCGGGGGCTCAACCTGGACGCACATGAAAATGCAAATTAAGACCTTAAAACATTAAATATTAGAGGTTAGTGTTAAATACAGCAAAAAATAAAAACAAACTTCAATTTGAAGTATGACGTTCAAATTGAGGGAAATAAGTTCAGATACTGTGTGGCTGTGTCCCAGTCATCAAAGGTCTTAGAGAAACTTCCAGCTGTTTTTGAAAGTGCATGAGCGGAGTGACGTCTTCAGGGAGGCCATTCCGAATGGAGAACGGTAAAATGTAAATGTGAGACACACAGGACACAAAGCATTTAGCTGCCGATCCGTGAGACCTCTTCCCAAGTGAATCCCATACTTGAACTTGGGACTATTTGCTAGCAGTGTTCTCCCTGGTGAAATTTCTCTCCAGAAGCAACCACAGTCAGTGAGCCTAAAGAGCATTTGGCATTTCCTCAAGAGGACGTCCTCATCAGCTAGGAACACGGATCAGACTGACGCTTTCAACTACTTAATCGTTTCCCTGAAATCATGGGCTCAGTTCCCAAATGCTGTGGCAACCAGGTAGGTGTGGCACCAGCTACTTGCTCTGTGTAGTCTGTCGTATTTTAAAGTTTCTAACCCTGTTTGTTATCTCCAAGAATGGGAAAGTGGAATGTACAGAGTGCAGGAGAATACAACGTTGGGATAAAACACTAATCTTTTTTTTGTTTTTCAAGGCAGAACACTCAATTTTCTACCTTATTTTCTAATTTTTTTTTTTTAATTTATGTATTTATTTTTGGCTGTGTTGGGTCTTCGTTTCTGTGCGAGGGCTTTCTCCAGTTGCGGTGAGCGGGGGCCACTCTTCATCGCGGTGCGCGGGCCTCTCACTGTCGCGGCCTCTCCCGTTACGGAGCACAGGCTCCAGACGCGCAGGCTCAGTAGTTGTGGCTCACGGGCTTAGTTGCTCCGCGGCATGTGGGATCTTCCCGGACCAGGGCTCGAACCCGTGTCCCCTGCATTGGCAGGCAGATTCTCAACCACTGCACCACCAGGGAAGCCCTCTAATTTTTATTTTATGATAATATTGAAAATTGGGAAGTGTATAAATGTTAAAAACCTCTAATTGCTAAAAAGCACGGAGAAAATGGGAACTAGCACTTAGAATAAGAAAGACAAAAGTATTTTCTTAAAGAAAAAAAAAAAAAAAAAAGACCTTAAGAGCAGATTTCTCTAATCAAGGGAAGGAAGGAGGAAGGGTGGGAAGATGAGGGAAGTACCAGCCTGAGTGAACTGAGCAGCCGATACTCACCACACCCATGGCTGTATTGATTGGGCCCCGAGGCATCCTCCAGAGTCTCTGTGCACCAAGGGGGTAGCTCAGAGTTTCCCTGGGTCCTGGCAGGTTCAATGTGATACTTATGCTGCCTCTCTGCCTTCCAGAATTTTGTAGATTTCCACTGGGCCCTGCTTCTATCTCTCCCTCATATTAACAAAATAAATAAATAAAATTTTTTTCTGAGTAGAAAAGTTATATAAGTTTATTATAAAAAATTCTGAAAATTAATAAAGTACAAAGAAAAATGTAAAAGCCACTTATAAATCCATTACCTCTGGGGGGAAAAAAAAACCCCAGGGTTACCATTCTGATGAATTCTTCTAAGTGGCTTAATGTTTTTTAAAAACTGAGATTGGGATCACTTCTAGCATTTCAGTGTATTTTTCTAAGCTTTTATTGTTAAAAAAAAAAAAAAGCAAAAGTTGGGATTGTGGTATATGTATTATTTATTTAACCTGCTTTCTCACATGCTGACGTACTGCGTGCACACACCTCCTCGTGACACTTAACCACCTGCGTCCACTGCACACTCTCTAGTTCATGGGCCTCCAATAATCTCACCCGCCACTGGACATTCTGGCTCCTCCTTTGCACGTAGTTTTCTACCATCCCCAGAACATGTTACTGGCCACAACGACGGAGTTGTCGTGGGCATGGTCGTCTGGGGGGAGGGTCACTGAACATGGCACAGGACCCTGGCCTGAGCCAGGACCGCCTTCCCAGGCTGGGGTTGCAGTGACCACACGCGCACACTGGTGGGTGAGCCAGGAGGGAGAGGGGTGAGCACACGAGTCTTCCTCGCCCAGACCATAGCCCCAGACCCGGGCCGGCCCAGGGAGAGCGGGAAGGAGCACTGGGAAAGGGAGGAGGAAGCAAGGAGGGGCAGGGCTCTGCTGCTGCTCACTGTTGTGGCCTAAAAATCTTAATAATGATGGAAAATAGAAGCCATGTTCCCTGAAGCATCACGCATCCACTCATCCAGGGGCTGAGGGCTTTCTGTGCACCACACAAGGCAGCTGTGGTATAAAGGAATAAGAACTGGGTTCAAATCCCTTACAAAGTCAGAACCTTATAAACAGGAACAAAGCCACCTGCCTGTCCAGGTTAACCAACAAATTCCCGGTGCTGAGCGCCGGCCTGCCGGCAGGAACCAACACTCATTGGCTCCTCCTGTGTTCACCTGTTCACTGCTGCCTGGCCCAGCTGATTCCTGCCTCCTTGGAACCTGGTCACAGAACTTCCCAAACTGACACCTTCCCCCAGCTCACGGGTGGCATTATAAAACGCTCAGCAGCCTCAGTAACAGGAGAAGCTCAGCCTTGACCCACAGCCCCTGCTCTCCTAACGGTCCCCACCTCTACCCGGCCCAGCCCTGTCCTCAGCTGGAGAGACAGAACTCGATGGTGACAGAGAGCAACTAGTTCCAAGAAGACGAGGATGAAGTGCAAATGTTACCAGCTCCTAGTTCCTGAAGCCAGACCCCTCCTCTCCCCTGTCAGTCTCAAGGGAAGGGTTGTCAGGGACGGCTCTCCTCCCGCGTTCAGGGAGGCAACACCCCTCGTGACCCTTGTTCTCCCAGGCAGGTCCCCGGTGTCCCCCTTCTCTTTGTAGCAGGAGCAGCATCCTTCCATCCATCTGCTGCCCGTCACCCCCGAACACCTGCCTTTCTGAGGCCTCATCTGAGGTCAAGATGCCATATTCACCCCCAAATCACCAGTGCAAACTAGCCAAGCCCAGGTCAGCCAGAGTCAAAGGGCCTGGATCCGAGACCACCCAAAGCAGGCTTTACCTCATGGATCTGAGGACAAAGCCGATTTCTGCTTCCGCTGCAGAGAAATCACCACCTTACGTTCCCACACACGGCCACGGCCACGGTCAGTCTCGATCTTTGCTATGTGTCACCACAGCTAACACTGTGCCCCCTTCAGAGCTTATGTGCAGAAGGAAGCAGTCAAATGAGATTCCATGGGACAGGGACAGACGGGGAGGGAGGCAGAGCAACCTGCCCAAAACCATACAGGGGCTCCTGGAGGAAACCCAGGTCTCCCGACTCTCAGCTGGTTCTCAGTGTGAGTAATTAGAACCCCGTGTTTTCTCCTAAGCTTTGCCCCATCCAGTTTCCTTAACTGTGGCTTCAGCCAGCTGCCCGCGGGCCCGGCCCTTCCCTGAGGGTGGAGGGCAAGAACGCCTGCTGCTGGCCTGTGGTGGTGGTGGCAGCTGCAGGTCCAGAGGGCTCCGGTAGCTCCAAGCCAGTGCCGAGAGCTTACTGCAGTCTGGGCCCCACCAGCTCCTTTGCCAGCCTTTTGCAGAACAGCCCACAACACACAGTGGGCGGATGGAATGGTCTGCCTGACCCAACGGGCACCTCGAGTGATGCGCTGGCCTAGCCCACTATCTCTGACTTTGGAGGATGTGCTGAGCCTGTGGCCCAGTCTCAGCATCTTCTGGTGAAAGGGGGGCATGGGGACCAGAGTGGGAGGCGAAGGCACTGCTCTGGGCCCAGGAGACCCAGCTTCCAGCCACAGCTCAGCTGTCTACTTGAGGAGCAGCCTGGAGCCAATGACTTAATCCCAGAGTCCTGAAAGTGCTGTCCATGGACCCCAGGAGTCCACAGATGGGCTTCAGGGATGCCCAGGGACACCTGCGTTATAACTGACATTTGACAGAGACACACGGGCCCCACTGCTCTGCCCCCTGCACCGCTGCACGTGTACACTGGGGGCGGGGGTTGGTCTACTAACTGAACACAACGGATGTGCTGAGATGCCAGCACAGAACCCCCTGCTGCTGCTCACACTGGGATATCAGCAACTGGAAGCTATATCAACAGGGTGTGTTCACCAGTCCAATTCCATCCTAAGGTGCAGTTAGTTAAATCAACAGACATGCAAATAGTTCTCAAACTCCCTTCCACTGTGAAGGGGACCGGAGAAGGCCAGAGCAGCACCGGGGGCACGTAGAGCTGGATCCTGAATAATTCCAGCCGCTGTCACTCTGAATAACTCCAGGGAGAGCAAGAGAGCACACGCGCCCGGAAAGGGGTCCAAAGGGAGCCTGGCTCTCATCTCAAGGTTCAAGGGCCCAGCAGAGACGAGGAACCACCTCAACTCCTGGGACACTGAGGAGCTAAGTTCTTAAGTGACCACAGAATTGAGTTAGTCCTGGAGGCAGGATCCACACTTGTCTAAGAACATTCCTCTCCAAGCCTTAGCTCCACTGCCCCTCCAATGACCCGGCTGAGGGAGCTCTCCCTCTCAGGTCCTGCTACACGCTGGGGCCCAGGAGCCCCTACCACACCCACACCCCACTGAGCAGTCAGCTCCCAGAGTGCTCTGCAGAGATGGGCCAGAACTAGTGCAGAGAAGTCGAGGCAGGGAGGCATCCTGACAGCAGTGCCCGCAGCGGCCCCTTGAAGACGGGGAGCAAAGGAGACAAAGGGAGGGACATCGGAGCGGGGCGGTGAGGAGATGGCGTGGGGAGCCAGGGTGGGAACCCAAGGGCACAGCCGGCTGCGCACATGAAGCCGGCTTCCGGGGCTGAAGAGTGCGGCTAATCTGGGGAACAGGAGCAGGAAGGGAAGCTCGGGGGGCTGGGGACCTGGCTGGAAAGCTTCACGGAAGCCAATAAAGAAGGACCTCCTTGCCGAGCTTACGCCTTTAGCTCTTGCAGGGCTCGGTCCTCTTCACCTGCCATCTCTCTCCCACTCGTGGGAGCTGGCACAGTCTCAGAAACAGACAGGAAAACAGGGGAAGGCTGTCTGCACGTGGCAGAAGCCTGTGAAAAAATAAATGGATGGGAGGAGCACGAGGCCTCCCCGACGCTGCCCCTAAGAGGCAGCGGGCTTGCCGGCTCAGTCTCTGTTTCCAGCCCATCCCGAGCCCGCTGCCAGACTCATTTCCGCTTTCCATTTGTCCAACACCCAGCCTCAACCACCTCCCATGTGCCCGCTCTCCACTCCACCCTGCTGTCAAGGGGCACCATGACTCCCGGGAAGCTCTGCCTGGGGAGGGCACAGCCACAGGACCCCGCCCCCCAGGCCCAGGGCTGAGACCTCGGGGATCCCCCAGAGTGTGCTTTCGAGGCCCCTCGCAGTCAGGCCCAGCCCACCTCTGCTGCCCAGTCAGGGCCCTGCCCTTCTCTGCACCTCGAGCCAGACTCCCCCCTCACCACAGACAGTGTGGGCCTCTCCCTGGAGTCTTTCCAAGTCCTGCAGGCCTCTACAAAACCCCCAGGACAGCAAGTAGAACCCAGGGGTTCAAAGTTGGACAGATCTGGGCTAGCATCCCAGCTCTGCCACTTCCTGGCAGTGCCTCCACCCTCTGGGCCCCAGCGGCCCCGTCTGCAACTTGACGGACAACCGCCCCAGGGCTGGGCGCCAGCTCAGTGCCCGGCAGGCGGTGAACCCTGGGTGAGCGCAGGGCCTCCTCCCGCAGCAGCACTTAACACTCGGCCGCTCTATTGTTACTATTGCGCTGTGTGCTCCCTTCTCCCAGCTCATCTATCAAGTTCCTTAAGGCTCCTACATTATCTGCTTTTCTGATTTCAGATCCATTCATTGTAGGAAATGCAGAAAATTTATTTCACTCCAAAAAAAGAAAATGAAGCCACCCATAATCCCCGAGATAACTGACTGTGGAAAACATTTTGGCTCACTCCCTGCACCTCTAGATGTTTTCTTTTTTGAAAATTAAGGTCATGTTGCACATGGATTTGTGTGTCTCAATTTCTTCACTCAACACTCCCCAAGGTGAATGTTCCTCCACATCAGACAGTCTTAAAAACCTTTTTAAATGTCCACATCATACCCCAGCGTGAGGAGCACCGCCATTTACTCAATGAACACTTCCGTGAAGAGAGGGCAGGCCGAGTCCCAAATACAGAGACCTGCACCAGCACGCTTGAGCTGCAAACCTGCCAACCACAAATCACCTTCCTTCCGCGCTGATTAACTGCATTTCCTCCCTTCTCCCGAGAAAGCCCATTTCCTGTGGACAAGATTTGTGGTGAAAAAAATGGAACTGGCTCTGATGCACGAGCCAGTGTGGTGGGCTGGCCGGCAGATGTGTGAGCCTGATTCCCCGCCCCTTCTCCCAGGGTCTGCGGTCAGCCCCATCAGCCTTGGGAGCAAGCACCTGGCAGACCATGCTGCCCTGCCCCTGCCTCCTGCAAATCAGAGGCCCTTTCTGCCTGCAGACAAGAGGGTGTGAATAAAGTTCAAGGTGCAATGCTCGCTGGTCCAGCTCAGTCATCACATCACAGGAGGAAGAGCCAACAGAAAGAGGGTGTTGAGCTTAGACAAGACAGGACCCAGGAGGCCGTGACAGAGATCTTCAACTTTCTAATGGGCTTAAGTGTGTTGTGTGTGGCCCCAAAAGGTAAACCTGGTTCAATGGACAGAAGCCACAAGGAAACAGATTTTGGCTCAATATAAAGAATGCTCTAAACCAGCCCGAGCAATGCAGAGAGTGAATGGGCTATTCCTTTGTAAGGTGGAGAAGCCCGTTACTGGGAAAACATCACGGCAGAGCTCATCTGGAAGGGACTCGGGCACAGAGGGGATGATGAGACCACACGATGTTAAAGTCCCTTCCACCTTGAGAGGGAGTTGTGCGACCCCCCTCAAATGCCCTATACTCCTCCCACAACAGCTCGGAGGAGCCCGCCACAGGGAGATTCCATAGCAGCCCTCAGTTTCCAGATGTTCCTACTACATCTAGAGTCTGGATGGCTTCCTGGGAGCCACTTGTGCATCTTGTAGAAGAGTCTCCAGGGTATTTCAAAACTAAGGGAAACATTTACAGCCTATTGGAAACCAAACCACACGGGGATAATACCACAGCTAACATGATGTAAGTTATACCATATGCAAGAAGGGAATGTTTCTAAACAAAAATGCTCCCTTCTTGTGTGTTTTCTTCCTCTTTTTTCTGGTTGCTAAAACTTAATTAGCCTTGCGGCCCATCTGGCAACTTACATGCAATTACCCAGGACACTTTGCATGGCTACTCAGGCCACTCGAGGTCTGAGAAGGGACAGGCCAGGCTGTGGTGTAATCAGCATTCCTTCCTGCACGGACTCCACCTGCCAGCTGCCCCTCCAGAACCGAGAGGAGAGAGAGGAACAGCTCGCACCCAGGGCAGCAGGAGGGGCCTGGAAAGCCCTGGAAGAATTGAGCTGCTGGCCTCCCTAGATGAGTGCCCTTCCCAAATAGAAACAGACGTGTTCTAACAGAGGCCCTGCATCTTGCGTGGATGTTTGGCCCAGGGCCCGCCCAGCTACTTTCCGGTCAGAGCACAGGGGTGACAGGGAAGCGCTTTTAAAGAAGTCTTGATATTCAAGGCTTAGGAACCTTAGCCTTTCCAAACTAGCAGGAGGAGGGGTGAGAAGTCAAGAGCTCAGCCCCTAAGACTCCTAAGCTTAGGGAGGGGACACTCTGTGACATCCACGGCCACCCTCCCTTGCCCATCTGATGGCCAGCGCTCAGAGGGGGAAGGCCCCTCAACACCCAGCACCAAGGGCTAAGTGTCCTCACTCACTGGCTGAACCCCCACCTCCACCTTGGGTTTGTTGGCCTTCCCCATAGAACATGGTGAGTCAGGGATTAGTTTACAACAACTATAAATATACTCAGTTCAACTTAAAAAAAAAATTATTTTAAAACCTAAGATTTTTAAAAGCTGAAAAATAACTGGCCCGAAGCTGGTTCTGGAAAGGTGGTTTGTAGCAGCCTTCACTGTCTGCCCCGAGGATGGAGACGGCCCAGGTGAGGTGAGCGGTCCCAGTCAGGGCTCCCCTGGGAGCCCCAGGCCAGCTCCCTGGGTGGCCCTCTACTCAGGAGGCACCCAATGCCACCTTATTGGTGAGAAGCCCACAGAGACCCACTCTGAACAGGAGAGGACGGGGGAGCTCTGGGCCGACCGACCACCACCCCTCAACCACGGCAGCGAGGGAGCTGGGGGGTCAGAGGTCTGCTTCAGGGAGTGAAGGCAACTCAGCATCCACTCGGGACTGCGTTCCGGGAATTGTCAGAGTGGGGGATAGGCCCGCCAGGAATCAAGGAGGAGCCTCAAACCAGCTCCTGACATAACATGTGCAACAGGGCGACTTAAAGCATATCAACGGTTCCATTCCCACTCCCCTCATCCACGAGTAAGAAAGTGGCCGTGCAGCACGGTGGTTAGAGCAGGACCCCCAGAGCCGGGTGCCAGGCGCACATTCCTACCCCACCAATTCCCGGAGCTGTGGGCGTGAGCAAGACACTCCACTGCTCTGCATCTGGAAAACGGAGATGTTGATAAGAGCGCACATCTCAGGGCTGCTAGGAGAGTCAATGAGTGGATACATGCAAACCACTGTCCCACAACTGCCCGCACACAGAGCACTAACAAGACGTGTCAGCTCTGTCGTCACCACTGCGCTCAACACCTACCCTGGGGCAGCTGGGGCTGCCTGGGAGCCGGAGCCAAAGCCCAGACCCGACCCATGAGGACATCTCGGGAGGGTTTCCAGGAGAGGGATGGTCACGGGCAGCCCACCCTGAGCTGCCTGCTGGACTGACACAGGGAGCGCTGGGTCCAGAGCCCAGGGTCCCAGCCGGGCCCCTACTCCACGGGGAGCCTGAGAAAAGACACTTGGGTTTTTCTTTTCTTTTTCTTTGAGCCGTCGTGCTCTGCAAGAAGAGCGTGCAAAGTTATAGCTCAGAAGAGGAAGCAATCCTTCCCACCCCCAGCTCAGCCTCTCATCTGGGCCACCTCTGAGGCCACGGCCCCGCCAGACACTCAGCCTTCCTGAGGGAGACCAGGCTCCCGGCTTCAGTGACTACGGGCTCCACGGCATAGTTTCGGGGAACAAACGGAACTTCTGGTGTCCGGCTGAGATAGGAAGGGGAGTCGCCAGGGGGACCCGGCCGTCCCGTGCACCTCAATGCTCGGAGCCACCCACTGCCTGGGGTCCGAAAGAGAGACGGGATGGGGCCAATGGGTGCATCAGAGACACCCCTTCTCAGACGCAAACTTGCAAAGAGCTCTCCCCACAGGGCCGTGTCCGGAGCGGAGATGAGGAAGCAGGCGACACTCCGCTGGGCGCCCTGGGTCTAAGCCATGCAGCTCCCTCTTCCCCGAGACACAGGTCTACGTACAGTTTCCAACTCTAGCACGGCCTGGGCAGCAGGGAGCGTCTCCCCCGGGGCCTGGACACTCACCAGGAAGCGGACATCGTCAAAGCCATTGAGAAGCAGCCTGCTCTCATACTGCTGCAGCCCCACGGCCTCCAGCCACTCCCCGACGCTCTGCTCCGGCGGCCGCGAACCTGACGAGAGAGGAATCGGCAGACGCTTGAAAAGGGAAAAACCATTGAGGCGGTAGCAGCGGCACTCAGAGGAAGACAGATGGCACTGCCACATCATAGTCATTACCATAAAGCAGCCACACTCTGTACTAGAGGCGGGAGAGCGGTGGCCCCCGCGGCCCCTCCTCCGTGGGTGCGCCAAGAGCACCGGGCGGCCACCGCCCACTCACGCGCCCCCCTGGGTCCTGCTGCTCCGGGGCCTCGCAGCACCTGCACGGCCGCCGCCCAGGGGTCGGGGGAGCCAAGCCCCAACGCTCTCCGGGTTGGCGCTCGTCCGCCTCCACGGAGGTATTTCACAAAGTCTGTCCCCACGGGCACCAGAAGGGGCCGGGGACGAGGGATAAGTCCCGCGACCTTGCAGCACAGGCCGGTCAGGGGCGAGCGCGCCTCTTCATGCAGAGGAGGGACACAGGCACAGCGACCACAGCGAGGACTCCGTTCACGGTCACAGGGAGCCAGCGCATGCAATACAAGCAGCAGGAACCCGGCACGGGGAGAAAGGAGACTTTTACTTGTCTTTCCCCAGCAGTCCCGGAACAAGCAAACCATGGCCACCGGCCCTTCGTGCTCAGAGGCTCAAGGCGGCGCGGGGCGGACGGGCGGGCGCACGCATGGGCCGGAGCTCCGGCCGGGAGCCGGGTCCCCAACTAGACTCCGGCTGCCCGCGAGCGGGGCGTCTCCCGGGCCAGGCCGCTGTCCGCGGGGCCGCCTTCCCGGGCGGGGCTGTGTGGCGGGGGCTGGGCGTTCATCTTCCTCTTCCGACGGTGGCTGCTCCTGTGACTGGCCTGCCTGCTCGGCTGGAAAGCAGGCGGGCAGATCCAGTTCTTGGCTAAAGAAGACAAAGCCCAACCCAATAAAGGAGAGAGAAAGGAAGCGTTCCTCCGTCAGCTGAGCTGTGGTGGCTCAAGTCTATTCCCATTCTGCGCTGCTCTCTCTTTGGCTGAGTGATAAAGCCAGCAACTGTCTTCCCAGGGTCTCCGGATCTCGCTGTCCTCCTCTGAGGATGAGCAGGGAGGGGAAGACATGCACTTGCTCCGCTCCTCAGGTAGGACAGGGGAGCGTGCTGGTGCAGGGAGGAAAAAAGTTCAGCCCTTCCGGGCAGACCTTGGATGTTCTGAGCTGAACGCCTTAACCCCACCTACTTCTCCAGTTCTCATGGGCAAGAACAGGTAAAAGAAGAAAAAAGGAAAAAGGGAAGAAGAGGTGCAAGGAAGGAAAAAGAAGAACCAACTATAAAAACATCACCTCCGGAGAACTCTTGACACGGTGAAAGTCATTATGCTGTTCCCGGCACTTTCTGCCCCTCTGGGCAGGCCAAGCCCAAGTGGCTTGGTTGTCTAGGAGACCCTGGTGACCCACTGTTCCAGGCTCCCCCTCTCCTTTGTCCTTTGCTGAACAGATGGTGGTCAGGGTCCCGATGCACACTGCAGCAGCACTGCGAGATGCCGAGTCTGGGGGCTGCTTGAGCTCCCCTGCCCTGGAGCGGGGCCGTCTGCTCCAGGAACCTAAGCGGCAGGCTCTTGTATGCCCTTGATGTCAAGCGTCCCCCGGCTGCTGATTCATACCTGCTCGTAATCCCCCGGCCGGACAGCCGTGGTCTGGCCTGCTGCTGGTGGATGTGTGCGCGTCCAGAACCGCAGCAGAATGCTTTGTCTAAAGAAAGGCTCCTGGGCTCCACGCTGCCTGCTGCCGGCTCCACAGTCCTTGCTCGCTCTCATAACGTCTGGCCCTCCCCCCTCCTCCCCTCCCCACCCTCCTCCCTTCCACACTCAGGAAAATACATCAGGGATCGGACATCGCAGCAGAAGCTGCTGCTTCTGCCACCGAGGGAGAAGGAGACAGCAGCACCAGCACTGGAGCAAAAGGACAGATTTTCCAATATCTGCTGTTGCCTAATACACACGCGTACAAAAGTCAGAGACGGCCAAACTTTACCTCCAGCTCCAGGGGCTGGAAACAGCTTATCAGGGAGAATAGAGAAGGAACAGTTCTGTAGTTTTGGCTGATAGTTTCTAGGACAGCCAGAGAGGGGACAGAGCAGGGACACTGTCCTGAGGGCACAGCCCACGGGTTAAGTGACCCCTGCCCCCACTTCAGGAATGATTGTGCCTCTCTGCCAGGCAGATAAGCCCTGCGGTATCACAAAAACAGATGACAAAATAAGGACATTACAACTGATAGTCCTCAGGTGAGCACACCAAACAACTTGGGAAGAGACTTGTCTCCAGGCCGTCAGAGCCCAGCAGAGAAGTGCCAGGCCCAGAGCAGGCCATTCACTATCTGGGGGAGGAGGACATGGGAGGAGAGGCACCAAGGACAAGGGGAAACCAGGACCAAACCCCCAGTACAGCTGAGGAGACAAAAATGGTAACGTGTACAGAGACACAAACCCAGGGACCACGTGTCAACCTGTGAACGTGCTGGGAGGCACCTGCATCCCAACAGGCTGTTGGTGGCCCTGGAGAAGAAGGGGCTCTGTGTGCTGGGAGATCAGGCCCCTAGAGGAGCCTGTATTTAACAGCTACTCAACAGCTAAATGGCTGGCTCCAGCAAGAGAAAGTCAAGCGTTCTCTTTTGCTGGCTAGACAGAACAGGACTTTGATGACAGCAGCCAGAGTGGCCCAGGCCCGGGGGAAGGCTCGCCCTCCCTGGACTCCTGACAGTGGGATGAGTTGTAAAACATGCCTGCCGAGGATACGGGAAACCAGCTCCAGCGCTGGCCACTCGGAGGCCCACAGCCCAAAAGAGGAGTGAGATTCAAGTGCCATATTGGGGCCTCGCCCTTCAGGACATAACCCTCTGCAAAACCGGTCACACCAGGCAATCCCATGCTTAGTTAAGGGCTGCTGGCTGGCACGCCTGCTCCTCCTCCCAGGATGGCAACCCCACAGCCCAGGTCTCTTCTCCTAGATCCAGAAGCCCAAAGACAACATGAACTCTGACAATGGTCATTCAGAATAAACAAGAAACCTGCTCTGGTCTGAGCTGAAGGCTGGTGTTCCCCGAGGTCCTGGGGAAAGCCCCCTCCCGACCCATCAGACAGAAGACAGAGGTTGCAGGCAGGCCTGAGCCCACGCTCTCCATCCTTCACAGCCTGGCCGCCGTGCAGATACTGCGAGCTGGGACTCTGCAGCACGGGTGGACGCACCCTCTGCTCATGGCCACCTTCCTGTGCCTGCCCTCGACTTTCCTAAGCTGGGGTATGGAGGATGGCTCAACTCAATGCTGCTAAAACAAAACTGCGTGTTGGGATCCAGAAACCTAGGGGGGTAGCTGGACCAACTCTTGCCATTCACATGAGTTCGTTGGGGGTGAGGATTGGAAAGTGGGGCCCACAGGGCAAGGAAAGGGCTCAGTGTCACCAGCTCCAAGGAGAAGGGCTCTTCCAGAAGAGTGTTTTCCAGAAGGGCTGCCACACTCCTGTTTTATCAAAGCCAGGAGGTAATGGCCTGATTCTGCCCCAATCTCTCAAGCACATGCAACTGATGTAGGCTCCTCAGACGCAGAGGGGTACAGGGAAGCAGAAAGCAGCCTCAACTGAGCTGACTGCATCAGACCCATACCTGCTGCCCCTAAAGCACATGGCAACAGTGTTTGTCTCGGTCCTGAACATCTATTCCCAACAAACACACGCTCTTGGTAAAAGCCTGCAAACCACGACAGAAGGAAAGCTCCCCGGACTGCGTGTAGGCAAGTGCCTGGAAAGAGAGCCACAAACTCTTAGCCAGAAGAGCCACTTGTGCAGACCCTCAGCATAATCCAAGACTGGCAAAGATGAACCCAACCCAACCGGACCCTCTCTGCTAGAGCCCAGGGAAACAGGGCTGAAGGGAGGGTGTCTCCAGGAACCCAGTGGGAAAAAGGGTGGAGGGAGACAAGGCAGGGGGGCAGATGCCCCTCCTCTCCAGGTCTGTCGATATGAGGAAGTAATCATTTCCTGGAGAAAAATGAGCATAGCTACTATTTACTGAGTATCTCTTTAGCTCAAGTGTTTGTATATATTACTCATTCTTAACAAACGTAAGAGAGAAGTACTATATCCAAATGTTGCAGATGGGAAACTGTGGGCTCGGAGGGAGTAAGCGACTCGCCCTGGACACATAGGTATCTAGAATCAGGATTTGAACCAGGGCTGCGGCTCCAGAGCCCATGCTCTCTCCACAAGCCCCATGGCCTCAGCAGCAACTTTCTCCCTGACGTGCACACTTGCCCCCATCCCTCAGACTTCCTGCCAGGGCCAGAGGCCCATGGAGGAACTAGAGGTGTCACTCAGGGCTCACAGGTCAATCCTGGATGGAGCCTCCTGAGTGAACAAGGAAGCCACCCCTTCAGGGCAGAGAGGCCCTTCCCCGATAAGGGGGAGAGGCCAGGCTCCCAAGCTGCTTTCAGCCCAGATGCACTGGTGGCAGTTCTGTCTTCCGATGCTTGGGGGAAGGGGTGCAACAGGTGCTCTGGGAGGCACCTTTAAGATGCCACCTCACCTGAGCAAGTAACACAACCATAATCCTATTACCAAGAAAAACAGCTCAGGTATGGCCTCCCTAGTTCCTTTGTTTCAAACAAAGGAAATAGAGGCAGGCCTCACCTGTAGGGCTTTGAGATGAAAAGAACACCCCAAGTAACAGTGATCTGAAGTAAAAATGATGAGTGCCTAAGTAAATGGAAAAGTGGAGAAACACACAAGGAGGAAACAGCAGATTCAACCCTTCCAGGCGATGCAGGCTAAAGAGTCCAACCCAGCGCTCTGCCGCTGCCATGGATCAGGTGAACGAGAGCCACGTGCCCATGAAGAGGTAGTGCCAGAGCCGCCTGGGAAGCTGGGAGACCAACACGAGGAGCACTCCACATTAAGCCAATCAGAGAAAGCCTACATTTATGAAAACAATGATGAATAAGTGACAATCGTTCACTTTTTATAAAAGGGCTTCCTAATAGACAGCCTAAAATTCAATTTGTACACTTTTCCCTCCACTATGTAAAAGGAGTCATGGCTCCTAAAATAACAGCTAGATGGGCTGTGTGGACACATGAGATTCCGAATTGTAAGAGAGTGACGTGGTCTGAGGCTGACTTCTCTCACCCCCCCAAATGTCTGTCTTCTGCGTCAGAGAAAAACCTGAGCTAGAAAGGACCCAGAGGGTGGTGTTCCACGGGGAAAATGGCTGCTTGGTACCATACCTGAGATCTTCTGCTGTTCCTGAGAAAAGTCGATCCCTTCTCCAATAGAGCTCATGATCTTCTCAATCTGAGATGGAAGAAAAGAGGAACAAAAAGGACAGGCTGTCAGGCTCGAGTCAAACATTGCCAGCTCACCGTCAGCGCACACACCGGGGTAGGCCTCCGGGTCTCTTCCAGACGATTCCAAGGTCCAGCACCAACCTGCAAGGTTTCAGAGCTCACGGCGCTCAGATCAAGCAAGGCTCTTCTCTGGCCACAGCCCCGTAGGGTCTAAAGACAAACTCTGAAGGGAGTGAGCGGGTAACAATCGGAGCTCAGCTGCTGGAAACGCCCAGGAGCCTCCCTTCCAAGGCAGTTTATATGTCAGTCCCCCCACCCTCCAGCTCTTCCAGACCCAGCGGAAACTGGGCAGAGGGTGCAAGAGCAGGCCAGTGCTGGCACCCTTCACTGCTCATGCTAGAATCTAAATTCCATGAGGGCAGAGGCTTTGCCAGCTTTGTTCCATGCTATACCCCCAGCGCCTAGAGCAGTGCCTGGCAATTCGCAAGCATCCAACAGATAATTGCTATCGCATGACTGCCAGCTCTGAGGTGTGGAGACATTTTCTAGAGCACCTGAATGGGCACATAACGCTGAATGGAGGATCATTTGACCCCTGGAGGCTGGCAGTCCTGGATGCAGCTCTGCATTCAGGGGAGAAGAGGTGCAGATACTTGTCCTTCCTCTGGACCACAGCAGAGAGAGCTGGCCTCAAAGCATCCAAATGTCTCCAGCATTGCCCCCTATATGGACCACCTGTCCCAGCCATCTGGCTTTGGTCACCCTGGGCCAGATTTAAGCCCCCTGCTCCCAGAAACCTGGCCAGGGGCAGGCCCAGACAGCGAGGAGGAGCCCCCCCAACCCCAACTGGGTTGCAGTGATAATGAGCTCATTCACTGCTCTTTTTCCAAAGAAAGGAAAAGAGGACCTTTTGTACCAGGGCTTGGATGTTTTTTCCTCTAAGTGCAAGTAAGGAGCCTCAGGTCTGACAATCAGAAAAATAATAGCTCTCCAGCCAGCCTCCAGCTGGCAGGCAAAGGCAGCACATTTGACACCCGGTAGAACAACACAGGGTAAGCACCACCTCTCCCCTGGCAGCCGGGAGCACAGGAAGGTCTTTTCCTCCAGCAGGCACCTAACTGCTTGTTAATGCACACTGCTAACTCCATCCCTGAGCTCAGCGAAAGCAAAGGAAACAACACATCTGACCCGTGCAGCAAACGGAGGGTGTGCCTCGACTTATGGGCCGGCAGCCCAGAGGCCGGCATCAGAAGCAGGCAGTGCCTCGGCAGGTCTGCAGTGCCCCTTAAAGAAAAGGCCCCCTCCCTCCAGCCCTCCCCAGAGCATCCCTTTCTCTGGCCCTGCCCATTTCAGGTGCAACACGGCAACGACCCAGCCAGCCAGGAGGGTACTTCCTTCCCCCCCCACCCCCACCCCGCAACGCCGCAGTGTTGCATCCATAAAATCGGGGGTGGATACTGCCTCCCATAAAGGACTGTGTGGATTAAAAGTATCATGTACATAGGCATCTGGTCGAAGACCTGGCTCATAGTAGATGCTCAATAAAAGGTTAGCTTGCTTCCCACTTCCCCTCTGTTGTCCACAGTGCTCCGACCTAGTAAAACTTATTTTTAAAGTTTTAAAATGTATTTTTGCTTATATTTATTTTTTGACAATACATCCACATGATTCAAAACTCAAAACAGGCAAAAGGTTATTCACAGAAAAGTCTCCTTCCTACCCGTCTCCCAGCTGCCTGTAGTTCTTCTCTCTGGAGGCAACCAGTATAACCAGTTTCTCAAGTATCCCTCAGATCTATTTGCAAGTAAGCAAATATATGAATGTATTCCACCACCACCCATACTGATAGAGGCGTTCCATATATGCTGTTCTGCATCTTTGTTTTTCCACTTAATAATGCATCTTGGAGTTCTTGCCACAGTTCATAAAGAACTTTTTTTTTTTTTTTTAAATGGATGAGGTATAGTCATCCTGTGTAAGGCTATATGATAATTTATTTAACCAGTCTTCGGATGGGCACGTGTGGAGTTTCCAATCTTTTCTCATTCTAAACAGTGCTACAGTGAATACTGTTTCACATACATCTTTGAACCCAGGTGCAAGGATATCTGTAAGATATCCTAGTGATTTCTTGAGAGTCCTTCCAGGCACAGAATCTTGAGTTAGCAGCAGGGACCTCACAGGTCATATAACCCCAACTCCCACGCCATGTCCAATTTTGCTAAAGACCTTCCAGAGATGGGGCACTTGCTAACTCTCCCAGTCAGTTCACCCTATTTGCATAAAGCGCCAAGTTATAACATTTGTCTTTCTACAGATTTAAACGTTTTTCCTAACTTCATCTCCTCTTCCACAGGAAAGGCTTAGGGATATGTGAAGACAGCTCTTACCTTCCAGATAAACTCTCCCCCACCACCAGGCTGCAAGGCCCAACCTGGCATTAAATGACACATCAGTCATTACATTCAGATTTCATTCAGCAGCCTCAAAGCTGGGCAAAGAGCAGGCACTCCACAGGTATCTGCTGATGTGCCTTCTTTTTCCTTTTCTGCATTTATAGGAGAAAAGTAGGGTGCTCGAGGTGAGGAAACTTTTTCTTACATGGGGGGTTGGGTCCTTATGCCTGGAATGGCTCTACCAGCCTTTGGATCCCTCCTCCAGGCCAAAGCGGGTAAATGTGGGAGAATCACCACTGCAAGCACAAGGACAGATGGAATCAAGCATGTTTTATCTGCCATTCTTCCCCGTGGGTCTGGCTCATGGTAAAAGAGGCAACTGACAGACAGACAGACAAAGAGCAGTTTACATTTACTTAGCGCCAACAATGAAAAGCTGTTTTCCCAAGGCCACACAGAGTGTCAGGGTGGGAAAAACTGAAATGGAAGGTGACTCCAAGGTGTCTTTTGAAATAAAGTCAAGCCCTACATTATATATTTCATTATCATCATAATCACCTAACACCCAAAGCCCTGGCTGGCCTGTCCAATCAGTATCTCCTGGCTGCTCAACCCATGACATTTTGCCAAAGGACCTTTGGAAGTCAGAGTGAGCAGAGTTGGACACGCTGCTGCTCCTCTGCTGCTGCTGCTTCTCTGCTCCGTTCCCTCCTGCTTGCCCCAGGGGTCACCCTCAGGTGAAAAGCTCAGCTTCCACAGCCCTGTGGGTGCTTCAGCCTGCAGGCCAGCTGGGAAGTGCTAGCCGGGAACTCTCAGAACCAATGTCATCCAAACTAGAAAGTGTGCTTTGTTTTCTGTGAACTGCAGTAGCTAAGTCCAGCTGAGAAGATTCTAGTTTATAGAGGAACTGAGAGCTCTCCAACGGCTTGCAACCCAGGACCCCTTCCAGCCTTGGTGAAAGCACAGGGCTAGGAGGGAAGTGGCAGTGAAGCGGGCCTGCGCGGGCAGAGACTGGCAGGTCCCCACCCAGCCCCTCAGCCAGTCCGTGGACACAGGGAGGAGCGGGACCTCATCATCTCCCCCTGCCACACCCCCGGGGCCCAGAACCAGCGAAGGGGGAATATGGTCATTTCAGTCTAGACACAGAGGAGCGGTCATAGGAGACAGATACTGTTCTGATCTACACACTTCGTGTAGTTTAACCATTTAGGCTTGAGCAGAAAAACAATTTGATTAGGCTGCTTTCCCAGAAACATTCTGCATCTCAGGGGAATGTCAGGGGAAGAGGCAGATGGAATGTACCAGAAGGGAACAGTTCAACATTCTCTTCTTCTTCTATTGTTTGGGATCCATGACATTTTTGGAGCGAGATGGGCAATGGCCATGATTTAATACTGCACTTTGGGACTTCCCTGACGGTCCACTGGTTGAGACTTTGCCTTCCAATGCAGGGGGTGCAGGTTGGATCCCTGGTAGGAGAGCTGGGGTCCTGCATGCCTCCGGGCCAAAAAACCAAAAAAGCACAGAACAGAAGCAGTATTGTGGCAAATTCAATAAAGACTTTAAAAAATGGTCCACATCAAAAAATCTTAAAAAAAAAAAAATACTGTGCTTCACATGAACTCTATAGAGAGCTCATATTTGTGTTTAGTAAAGTAAAGCCTGAAAGTTATCACCATAATGGACTCATCTATTCAAAAAATGCTTGGAAATATTCCATTTTCAGCAAGTATTCAGAATTATTCCATTTAGACTTTTTTTTTCCCCTACTAGGGCTGTATAAAATGTGTTCCCTGTATGGCTAAAAACAGAACCAAAACCAAACACTAGAAATCCTGCCACTGAGGCCCTCTCCCATCTGCTTGTTAGGAACACAGGATCCTGGATGCCCACAGGCTGGCAACGGGAAGTGACATTCTATATCCAGAGAGGCTCCACTCCGGTCACCATAACCTGGCTGCCAGGAGCAACTCAGATTATACTAGGCTTTTCCATGGACACTGGGAGTCACGGGGGCAGGGGGGAGAAGACAGCTGCTGCGGGGAGAAATACCTCCCTAGGTTTTGATGGGTCTTCTGTGCCCCAGGAAGTGCGCTGGATAAAGGCGGTCCAAGGAGAACCACAGCCTCGGTGCAACATGGCTCTGAGGCCCGTGGGGAGCCTCCCTCCTAGGAGGTGGTACGAGTGAGAAGCAATGGGCATTTTCAGGGGCTCTCACTGCAAAAACATCAGGGGAACAGGAATCAGTCTGGTCATAAGCTGAGGCCTGAGAGGAGAAAGAGAAAGAGATTGCCTTTCTCCAACCTTCTTTTGGTGCAAATGGGAACCTGAAGGGAGATGTTTCTGGAATTGACCGGCAACTGAATTTGGTGCCTGACGTCAGACACTCCCCCCCACCCCCTTTTGCTGCCTGCAGAGCTATCAGCTCCCAAAGACCCTGCCACCAGATGGAAAACACACCAGTCCCGTTGGGCCTGTACCACCAGGGCCGGAGACACCGTCTACCTCTCCTTCTCTGCCCCCAACACTTAATACTTTACTGGCCCAGAAACACACTGTGCTTGCACTGTAACTTCCCGATTAGCTGTTTTATGGTGTGTCCCAAAGACACTATAGGACCAATAAAGGTAAGAACCCCATTTCATACTGTTTCTTTAAGAGGCCACATGGCGACTTGCACAGAGCTGGCACATGGAGGGGCCGGGTAACAAACAAGTTACCATTTGTTAAATGCCCAGGCCAGGCTAGTCACCTCACTGATACAGTAAGAGGGGAAAGGCAGCCAACACTCTGAACCCCAGTCTAGATTCTCTAACTCCCCTTCCTTCCTCATTGTCATCTTTTTCCAACCTCCCTGAGTTGCTGGCACAGTGACCTCACACCCCACGACTACCAGCTGGCCCTTTCTCTCAACAGTCCCTCAGAGCCTCGACTCACTGCCAAGGAAACGTGTCATCCCATTTTTCAGGTGAGGATGCTGAAGCGCTACCCCAGAGCTAGACGCCCAGCCCCCAGCTGATGGCACTGCTCCCAGTGGGGGGGCCGCGCCTGCCCTCTGGCGGGGACCAGGGGGCAGACCCTCTCCCCGGGGCCAGACAGCCCGGCTTGGACAGCGCCCCCCATTCCCGGGAGCACAGGCCGAGCCCTCGCCTCCTCGACCTCCCCAGAGGCCCCGAGCCCCTGCCCTCAGGTGACCGACGACACCGGAGGTGGCCCCTCGGCTGTGCAGGGCACCCTGATGCTGCTGACGCTGCCTCCCAGGCCCAGCAAGCACATAAGAATGCATCACCATCTCTGTCTTCTGTGGCTCAGCGGCCGACAGGCACTCCTCAGCCTAGAGTGGGCTTTGATTCCCCACATTTGAAAAAGGGTCACCGACCAGGGTCTGAGTTATTTGTTCCCTCTCTCCCCAGACTGAATTGCACAAGGCCTGGGGAAAGACAAAGATGGATTGAAGTAAATTATTTGTCCTGATTTTCTAACCTTGTCAACTGCATTTAGGAGAGGGACAGGGTGGGGGGAGGGGAGAAGACAGCAGGGGATGAATACAGATCTGCCAGCGGGCTCAGGGCTGTCCCTTCCGAGGCAGCTCCACTAACAATGAGTCACTTCTTTACCACAGAGCAAAGTTAGTCTGAGTCTCATGGGGTTGGGGGGACCTTGGATCTTTACCATATTTATTGTTGTATCCCCATTTGAATCCCTGTTATGCTGCCACCTTCCTTCTCAATCCTCCTTTTCCTAAGAGACTGGGAGACCACAGAGCTGTTTTGTTTCAAAAGTCTCTGTCCTTCTGTCTCTGACACAGGCTCAAACGAAAGCCCAAGCCCGAGGTGTGCTTGCCCCAGGCTATGTTGGCCGAGATTGGAAGCCCGTGACCTCAGTCTAAGTCTCTAACTCCCCTTCTCCCTCCTCATTTTTATCGTTCCCATACCTCTTGAGTGGCTGATACCGGCCTTGCTCCCCAAAGCATCGCACACCCCACAACTACCTGCTGGCCCTTTCCTTGACCGATGCTTGTGCCCCAGACCTGCCACTTGGCAGAAAGTAGACGAGACCTGCCAAGTGACCTTCTCATTCTAGAACAGCCTACTATACAAGCACTCTTTAACTCAAAGCCCCAAGAAACTGCTGAAAGAAGAAAAAAAGTTGGGAGACCTAGATTCCAATTAACTTATTATTGCTGCCACGTAACTCTAGGTTATTCGCCAAGTACTGGCTTTAATAAGTGGGACAAGACTCTAAAAGATTAATGAGGATTATGTATTTGGGTTCTAGTCCAATTTACGCAATCTACTTTCTGTCCAGGAGCAGGCTTATTTGGGTGAGGAGGGTAGGAATGAGGAGGAAGCCACTCAGAAAGGCTGCAGTTCTCTCAAACACTGGGGAACCTGCCTCTTGGTCCTTCTTCAATTTTGCTTTCACCACCAACAATTTCCAAGTAACCTTCCCTTGTTGGTCCTGTTCTTCCACAGCCTGAATTTCACTACAGTGTGCTGCACTGTTAGTATGGCTATGGATTAAAGTAGCCCAAAGAAAACACTCTAAGCGCCCACTCAGAACTGATTTCCTCAGCAGTGCGGCCAGAGAAAGAAAGGGGTCCTATATCCATTGGCTCCTCAGATGCTGCAGGGGAACACTTGCCTTGTAATATCAGGGGAGACAAATGTAGAATTTTGAGTACGAAATTATATATACTTAAGATGTTAAAAAAAAAATTATATATGCTTGATACAAATACACTACCAGTAACCATCAGATGCCCAGAGACTTCCTGCAGCCTGCCACTCCTAAGTATCTCTGAACTTGTGAAATAGAAAGAAGTCGGATAGATGAAGTTGATAGAGTCCCCCAAATTCATTTTAAAGCACTAGTTAAAATCTTTCAGATAAGCCTTACACAAAAGAGCACATACTGCACTGATTCCAGTATGTGCTCTAGTTTATATATAGGTCTAGAATAGGCAGAACTAATATCCAGGATTGGGAAAATGTCAGAAGAGTAGTTGCTGGGGGGTGGGGAGGGGTAAAGATTGACTGGGAAGGGACACGAGGGAACTTCCTGTGGTGATAGTAATATTCCTGTATCTTGACAGGAATTTGGGTCACACAAACGTATGCATTTATCAAAACTCAGGGAATGGTAGACTCAAGATTTATGCATTTTATTTGTATAAATCCCCACCCCCAAAACTATAAACAAATACCAAACTCTAGGTAATGATATACATGTTAAAATGTTTAGCGATGAAATGTACTGATGTTTGCAAGTTATTTTGAAATGCATCAAAATATAAAATGGATTTTATTTTATATTTTGATGGGATGGAGAGATATGAGATAAAGCAAGTACAGCAAAATCTCAATGTAGAATCTAGGCTCTAGGTAGTGAATATATAGGCATTCCCTCACTATTCAAAAGTCTCTTTCAAGTTTTCTGTACATTAGACGTTTTTCAGAATAAAATACTGGGACAAAAATCTCTTTTAGGATCAAATCCTTTAGAGAATAATAAATGGTAAGATCAATACTGGTTTGAGCTTCATCATTTGTAATGAACTCTGCTCAACATGCTAATAAGCAGAGACATGCCCAATAGGCAAAGGAAACAAAGAGAAAGGAATGTGGGAAAGCTGACTTCACCATTATTCTGAGTCACGAAGCTTTCAGGGTTAAGAGCTCTCAGCCCCGCTCCTCTGTGGTGTGGCCTTCTCTATTCTGGAACCCAGGCTAACCCCAGTCTTGACAGTCTGAAAACTCAATTATCAAAGTGTTCCCAGGGAGGCACAGGCCCTGGGAAACTGGTTCATATAATCAGACTCAAAGGACACTGATCCCTCTGTGAGTTGCTTTAGCATGACAAGGAGCACGTTAGGACACTTGGCTAGTAGGATACATTTGTATCCTCTACAGCACGGTCCCCAACCTTTTTGGCACCAGGGACTGGTTTTGTGGAAGACAATTTTTCCACGGACTGGGGGTGGGGAGGGGTGGAGGGGGTTCAGGCGGTAATAGGAGCAATGGGGGAGCAGCAGACGAAGCTTCACTCGCTCACCCACGGCTCACCTCCTGCTGTGCGGCCCGGTTCCTAACAGGCCGTGGCCCGGGGGTTGGGGACCCCTGCTCTACAGCCTGAAATCAATAAAATGGGATCAAATCCACCCTCAGAATACTGCAAGGGAAAGGTGTGTGGACCATGACGAGAGCTTATTCAATTATCCCTTGGGACTTCCCTGGTGGTCCAGTGGTTAAGAATCCGTCTTGCAGTGCAGGGGACTCTGGTTCGACACCAGGTCGGGGAACTAAGATCCCACATGCTGCAGGGCAACTAAGCCCGCGTGCCTCAATGAGAGAACCCGCGTGCTGCAGCTACAGAGCCCCCACGCCCTGGAGCCCATGAGCCGTGACTAGAGAGAAGCCCACTAGAGAGAAGCCCACTAGACAGAAGCCTGTGTGCCGCCACGAAAGATCCTGCATGCCGCAACTAAGATTCCGTGTGCTGCAACTAAGACCTGATGCAGCCAAAGAAAAAAAATTATCCCTTTCCTACTTCAGGAGGTCATCTTTCCTGAAAATCAAGTACAGGTGCTCACAGCAAGGTACCCTTCTCCTTGGAAAGTACTTGGGATCAACACTGTTAAGACTCCAGCCTTCCAGGGTGGACAGGTTCCAGGGCTAAGTTCTCTCAGTCAGGTGCCGTGCACTGAGTACCCCCTGAGTGCCCTCTCGGCGATTCAGTTCATCCTCATAACCAGCTGGGGGGGCAGGGGGGACTTCCCTGGTGGCGCAGTTGTTAAGAATCTGCCTGCCAATGCAGGAGACACAGGTTCGAGCCCTGGTCGGGGAAGATCCCGCATACTGTGGAGCAACTAAGCCCATGTGTCACAACTACTGAGCCTGTACTCTAGAGCCCACGAGCCACAACTACTGAGTCCATGTGCCACAACTACTGAAGCCCGCACGCCTACAGCCCATGATCCACAACAAGAGAAGCCACCGCAATGAGAAGCCCGCGTACCGCAACAAAGAGTAGCCCCATGCTCGCGATAACTAGAGAAAGCCCGTGCACAGTAATGAAGACCCGATGCAGCCAAAGATAAATTAAAATAAAAAAAAAAAGTTCCTCCCACTTTAAAGAAGAGGAAACCAAACATGAGAAAAGTTAAATAACTTTTAACTTCAATAACATGATCACAGGAGTAGAAATATGTGGCCAGTGCCTTATTAATTATCTTCCTAATTCAGCTTATTTAGGGCCTAGCTTCTACTCTAGTAAAGCTCAGAGTAGAATTTCAAATATGTGGGACTGAGGACATTGGAAAGGCAGTGTACACTGATGGAAAGAATGAGAACTTTGAAATAAGAAACCTGAGTTCAAAATCCACTTTAAAAAAAGTCCACTTAATTAGCTGTGGAACCTTGGATAAGTCATTTAACATCTCTTTCAATTTCCCTTTCTATAAAATGTGAAAAAATTCCTTCCTCATGCAATCATTGCTACAGGCAAATTACTTAACCTGTCTTCTTAAAGCCTCAGGTTCTTCAAAGGCAAAATGAAGACCTCAACACGAGGTTCCTATTAAGATGTGAGACAGCACATAAGGAGTCTTAGTGAAGTGTTTGGTTCCCAAACAGAACTCTAATGAGGAATTAATTTATTATGACATGAGTTTGAGCAAGCTCTGCACCACCTAAAAGACATGGGCTTCGCTGGATGACATCATCCTAGAAGGAAAGACAAGGTTCTTGCTCCCATAAGCACAGATGGAGAGATTTGCTCCTTATCCAACAGCAGTGTCTGTCTGCCCCTGCTCCTGGGAGATTTGAGGCCCTGCCACATCCCGGGGCCCCAGCAGGAGGTACTAAAGTGCCTTCTTAAATTAAGTCCTTAGAAAACAGGGTTGAGCCTAAAAGTCATTTAGTTTTCACTCTGTAACCCACTTGAGCAGATGCAAGCCTTCCTTACACCAAGAAATACCTGCAGCCCTTGTAAAACCACAGAGGCCAGGCAAAGGAGTCTGCACGGTCCCCCTCCACTGCTCATTTCAGCTTATAGAGCTTAGAAGGGGTTTGCCCTCATGATTCACATTCATCTGGTTCCAAAAGAAACAGAATTCTACCCAAAAAACAAGTTAATCAAAACCCAGATTCCTTTTTTTTTTTTTTTTTTAAAGGACAGACCAGAGGGAAACAGCTTCCTTCTGCCAGAAAATATTTGGAACTTGCTGGGTGAACAATAGCTCACTTCCTGGATGCTCAGCTGGAGGCTGCTTCTCCGTTCAGGACAAAAGTTTCATGTAAGGGAGGTGACGCCTTTCTACAGGGCAGCTCCTCAGCAGGAGCACAGAGAACCCCGGACAATACCGAACAGAGGAGAGGGAGGAGAGGGGAGGGCTAGAAGCCGTGGTGTGGGCACCATCCCCTCACCTCAGAGAAAGCTGGGGAAACAGGCGGAGGCTGTGGAATCCCATCACCCACCCTGCAAGTCTCTTAACAACTCAACTGACGGACCAATTAGCTACTCAGTAACTAGCCCAATGCCAACCATGTTCACAGCGGGCAGGAGTCTCCCAGGCACACCTGTGGGTCTTCCGCTTCCTCCCACTGAGGGTTCTGCTCATCAAGAACCAGTTGGGATCACTTCCAAAACTGTTTAAGATGGTTGTTATTTGTTGATGGAAACAGAAAATTAAACATTACATAAGCGATGAAATAGTGCAAAAAGCTGTTTCTGTGGCAACCTGGTAGAGGCTTCGAAGAGACTCAATAACAGGATCATTTTTAAAAATGTGCCCTTGAATTGTGTTGTTGGAGAAATAAACCATATAAATTTCTAAAAGGATTCTGTGCTCCGTCTGCTTCCCAAGTGGCCAAATTCTTGCTTTACTTTTAAGAAACTCAATCTAGGGGGCTTCCCTGGTGGCACAGTGGTTGAGAATCTGCCTGCCAATGCAGGGCACACAGGTTCGAGCCCTGGTCTGGGAAGATCCCACATGCCGCGGGGCAACTGGGCCCGTGAGCCACAACTGCTGAGCCTGCGCGTCTGGAGCCTGTGCTCCGCAACAAGAGAGGCCGCGACAGTGAGAGGCCCGCGTACCGCGATGAAGAGTGGCCCCCACTCGCCACAACTAGAGAAAGCCCTCGCACAGAAACGAAGACCCAACACAGCCAAAAATAAATAAATAAAATAAAATAAATTAAAAAGAAAAAAACTCAATCTAGAAGTTTAAATCAATCATGTATTATAGATGTGGTTCATGTAATAAACAGGACAGAGAACTCCAAATAAGCAGGTCCACACGGGAAGAAAAAGCCTCAGCTCCACAAAAGACTAGCCTGCTCACCTACGCCTTTGGAGTTAAAGTAAAACGTTTGTATCCTTTTTAAAAATGACTTCCTCCTTTAAAAGAGTTTTGTGATTAACCAAACAACCCTAGTCCTGACTGGCCATGTCGAAAGCCTCCTGGGGGAGCTGGCAGCAGTGTCTGATAAGCTCTCACCTCTGTTATCAATACCCCAAGCTGTGCATGTAGGAATTCTCAAACCACTTTCATTATCTAGTAAGTTTAAACTCCCACAGACACAGAACCCTTCTCTGGCTGCTTTCTCCTAAAGATCCTCTCCGCTGAGGGCTGGAAAACCATCCCAGGTGACTCAAAGCATACTTCCAGCCCTTCCTTCTTCCTCATCGTGGTTCCTATTTGAACAGTGCCTTATACTTTCACTGATCATCACGGCCATGGTCCAGGGCCAAGCAGCCCAGGCTGCGTGATCGCTCCTGGTTACAGAGCAAAGTCATGGGCTCTTATCTGCTATCACCTCAGAGGCCACCTCTCACTAGTCAAACTTCCAGCTTCCACTCATTGCATCCGTGGTGGTGAACGGGAACCGCTGTCAGCCCACCCAGATCTCCAGCTGGGAGCACAGAGACAGAGGGGCATTTTATCTAAGACCTCCACCTGGTCCCCTTACCTTTCCTGGCAGACCATGGGGCAGGGAGGCAAAGCAACTAGAGTCCTCCAAGTCTCAGGGGTGTGTTCTAAAGCTCAAGAGCATCCAAGGTCATCTTAAACAAAAAACCTGAGCTAGGAACTAGTCTGTGCCCTGCCCCAACCCCAATCCCAAAAGGCAGTGCAAAAAATTATGGAAATGGCCTCCTTATATCCCCCAAATATAATAATGGAAGATAAGACACATGGAAATACTCCACAGGAGTGGTAGGTACATGGAGGATAATTATTTTCCGGTGGAAAGCAGAGCTCAGGGGTACGGACAACAGTGAAGTTGAGATGCCTGACCCTGGCTGCAGGCTGATGTGGGGCCCACTGCTCAGCCCACCATTCCCACCGACCCACGTCCCTACTGTTCCCGAGATCCCACGCCTGGGCCTCCTCTGCAGCCCCCAAATCTTCACTCTATAATTCCTTCCAGGTCCAGCTCTAGTCACCTGTGCTCTTCCACGCCGTGTGGTCTAATATAAAAAAGTATTCCAAGTCAGAACAAGAAGAAGGCTTTACCCTTGGTTTGTAACTTTGGCAAAATACATTAACCTACCTGAACCTTGTCTGTAAACGGGGATGAGAACACCTGCTTCAAGGTACAGGATGGGGATTAGACGCGATAACACAGGGAGAGTGGCCGGCACACAGCAAGTGTTCGATAGGCTCTGGTGCCCTGCCAGCACCCTTCTTGGACTCACTGCATCTGAGGTTTCTGTTTCAGGATCCTTACAGCAGAGGCAGCCTGGCTGTCCTGTACTGACACAAACGCGCCCATGTAAATATGGTCCGAGGACTGTGCCCAGTCCTTTGACAGAAGTGTACCACGCCTCTTCCGCTTCTTTTGTGCTTCCCACTGGTGCTCCTAGCAGGTACTGAGCGCTGGGTGGGCTTAGTCAATACCCAGTGGAAAACACACAAAGAGCTTTTAAAGTGGTTACACCTGAACCGATTCTTAGGGAGGAATTTGTTTAGGACATAAATCTTTCTTCCATCTGAGATTTTTCCCGAAGAGGAAATGAGAGGAGGAAAAGTGGTGGCTTTCCCAGCAGCTGTGTGGCATCTTTCCTCCTAAAATTCCTCCAACGGCATCCTCACTGCGTCACTAAGTTCCTGACAACATCCCCTTGCATATCAGCCCTGTGCTGACCTCAACCACAAGGAACTGTGTTCTTTCCTCTTAAAAAAATGAAATATTTCCTAAATTACAAAGAGTATATTTTATAATATTGTAATTTCAACAATAATAAATGACCCATCCACATGCTCACCACCTGGTTCAGGAAATAGAACACGGCCAATACAACACAGCCTTTCCTGGATCAAGGCCCCCCTTCCCTGCCCCTCTGAGGCCACCAGCCTCCTGCATTAAATGCTGTCATCCTCTTGCCTTTCTTTAGAATTTGTCACCCACGTCAGTGCTCCTAAGCAACATGGGTTCCTGTCCCTCCTTCCTGGCCAAGTGGACAGGAGCACAACTCGATGGCCCTGAAGGAACACAAGAGGCTCTGAGCCCAGAGCTCAGGGACAGGGCTCCCTTTGGCTGGTGAGGAAATGGGAGGCCATGGAACAGCCCCAGCATTTGAAGACACAGTACTGGTAGAGGGAGAGCAACAAGCCCTCGCTTCTCATCAGGCTGGCAGGGCGAGGTCACATGCCTTCTGGGACTCCTGAGAAAACCCATTCCCTACATGGGCAGTGGCATGAAACGGCTGTGGGCTAACCACACCAGACAACCAGAAAGAACACAGCCTTTCCCAAACAGTCTCAGTGGGGACCGCCCGCCCTGGGAATGCCCTGGGGACCTGCACTCTTGGGCCTGTTGGCAAGGGAGTCTGGCAAGCTGCGATGACAGAGTACATGGACTTTCTCAGGAAGAACATGAAAGGCTGCACACGGGAGAGGAAAGGCAGAAAAGATGGCCACACTGCCCCTCTCCACACTGTGAGATCCTGGCACTGGGAGACCCCTGGGCCACCTACCCTGCCAAGACCGTCTCTCGCCTTGGCCTGCACCAAGATTTCCAGAGCGACCACAACCCACCAGTCCCAACTGTTCTGCAAGCATTTACCACAGCCAAGACCGTTCCCCAGGGGCTGTGGGTGTGCCTAGGAGGGAGGGCCCTTCGGAAAAGGAGTGGGAGCTACATACAGCCTCAAGACAACACCGAGAGGGAAAGGTCGGTCAGAGGAGCCAAAGAAAGACTGAGTTTACTCATGTTTGAGTGAGACCCAGGACAACCATTACTTTTAATATTTCTCATAACTTCATAACATCTCTACTGTTGGCTATTTGTCTGTTTCCCGTTTTTGTCTTGTTTGATAAGCAGTAACAATTGAAAAGGGGGCTGCGTGCTTACTTCAGAGGCAGCAAAACTGGGGCAACACTTCCAACTTTGTCCCTTCCTCACAGAGTTCTGGAATAAGAGGAAAGAAGGGGGAGACAGAGTGGGGAAGGCAGGCTGAGGAGGTGTGCCGGCCCCGGGGGTCTACAGAGAGAAGAAAGGGTGGAGAGGAGGCTTGCTGATGCCCCCAGGAGTCCCAGGCCAAAGGTCAGGGGTCCCAGGTTGGGCTTCTCACCTCCACTGTTAACTGAGGTACAGGAACCTTGTCTTCTAAGATTCTACCTCTTACACAATCAAATACTTGAGCGACAGATGAACTCAGAGAGAGAGTACGAGTTCAGACTGAAGGAGTGTAGTACTCACGGCAACCGTGATCAACAAGAGATTTGTTTTCCTCAAGTATCTTTGAGCTCAGTCTGTGTGTGTGTGTGTGTGTGTGTTTGCACACACATGCATCAGAATCTCAAATATGCTCCTACACTGTTGAAAATAAACAGGATGGCTCTAGTCAAAACTGTGAAGTACGAAACCTCTACCCTCCTTTTTTTCTTTTTATACTTTGCTCCCAGAAGTGAGAATAAGTCCTTGGGCCCTCATCACTGTGTCGATGGCAATGGAGGACAGGAAGGTGGGGGCCACGTGAGGCAGGAAGCCGCAGACTCATCCAGCAGGGACCTTAGAGATGATCCAGGCGAGTCTCTGTTTTGCAGATAAGGAAACTGAGGCTCAGAGACATTCAATAACTTAACCAAGGCAACGAGAGGGGCGATACGGGGCTGACCCTTGCTTCTTGCCTCTCTGCTGAGTCGCCCCACTGATCTGGCAGCTGGGGAAGTGGCAGAATACGGAGCAGCACTTAGGGAAGCCTCCAGAGGGCTGAACCCTGAAGGAAAAAGACCTGAGGTAAAAATGAGCTTCTCTGCATTCCGGGGCTCTTGCCTCTTTTCGGAAAACGGCTTCTGTGCAGAACACTGTGCTGTTCCACTTCAAGAGGGGACACGGGGCAGAGGTCCCTGAACTTAGCAAATGTGTGGGCCATTTACCCCACTAACTGGGATGATGGGAATGTTATAAGGATGCCTTTTCATCGCGACACACAAGGACTTTAAAAATCAACATGATGGAAGCATGAGGGAGATCTTCGTGATGATAGAACAATTCTGCATCTTGACTGTGATGATGGTTACATGAACCTACACGTAATAAAACTGCATAGAATCACAATCCCCCCCCGCCCCCCGCCAAATGGTGAAATGAGAACAGGGTCTGTGGATTATACCAACATCAATTTCCTGACTCTGATATTGTGTGAGAGTTATGTAATGCATTATACCATTGGCAGAAACTGGGTGATGGGTACCAAATAAAGGCCCTCTCTGTACCATTTTCTGAACTCCCTATGAATCTATAATTATTTCAAAACAAAGAATATGAAGAAAGAAAATTTTTAAGTTAACATGAAAACTATCCCTTGTTTTATAAAAGGACAACTGAAATACAAAAAAAGGATGGACATATTTAGAATAAAGGCAGTTGGCAACCAAATACCATCAGCACCGCCATGACACTCCTCATTGTCCCTAATTTTCTCCTTTTATCGTGATTCAGTCAAAATTGTGTTGAGGACTAACTATCTTAGTAAGAATGCAAAATTCCAGTCCTCCATCCTCACCAGCCTGGCAAGCAAACTCACTGTGCCAACAGACCCACCTGAAGGGAGGCCTGGCATACAGCCCCCTTTCTTCCCAGCCCGGTTGGCTTCGGACAGTTCTCTGCAGCCCGGAGAGACTAGAACACAAAAGTGGGACAGGATGGGAGTGCTGTTTGAGGCCTAGGGGAAAGGGCACATAGGGGTTGCTGGCAAGAAATTGAAGTTTCTCTTCTTCTCCTCTTACCAGTGCCCAGAACCCTCTGCTTTTCCTCTTCTCCTCTACCAGAGCAAAGAGACTCAATGCCAGCCATTTACAATCCCAGGTTTTTTTGATTTACTGCCCCCTGCCCTCTTTCTGGCTCAGGCTCTGAGATCCAGGGTCTGTTCTCACAGCACCCTCTCCTTTCCTGCTGCCACCACCCCTGGCAGCTGCTTTCAGAGCCCTGAGGACTTGCCTAGCACATCCCCTTAAGCACCCGGACCCCAGGAGCACTTATCTGTCCTGATAAGTGCCAAAAGGGATGGGGTTGGGGGGGGAGGGTGCTCCTCAAAGACTCCCGGGGGTGGGGGAGGTTAGCCGCCAAGAAAGCCGGGGAAGCCTCAGCCCTGGGGACACTGACAGGGTGGTGTCAGCGTTCATCATTTCTGAGCCCAACAAGCCCACAGTTTCCAAGTGCAAACACCTGCAGCTCTCTGAGGGCTCTTTCAGGCCCCCAGAGCCCTTAGGCCTGGATCCCAGGTGGACTGGAGCCGGGGGGAGTCAATGTCCCGCCCCACCTTCCCGCTAAGGGAGCAGCTCTCACCGGACTGACTGGCTCCCTCCACCCCAGGTCCCTGGCAGGTCTGAGCCCAGGTCCAGAGCGGTGACCCCTCGTTAACAAACCCTCTACTGGTTCCCTTTCCTTCTCACTCCCTCACTCCCCAAGGAGTGCTTCCTGGGATCCCCTCCCAGATAAACTATTTGCATCTAGATACTGCTTTGGGGGGAACTCAACCTAAGATAGATGGTCACAGGGAATCCCAACAGTGGGGAAATAGGGGCCGAATTTCCACCATGAATGAACGTATCTCTGTGGGAGTCTGAAAGATGTACATCAACCTAAGGAGGGAAACTGCCAACAGCGTGGCCACTATCAGATACTAGAAAGCTAATAAAGGGGCGAAAAAAAAACGATTAAAAACTTGGTTTGCCTTGTTAATACTCATTATAGCCATTTATATGAACTGCTTTTCATTTGCCTAATTACCACTAGCACAATAATTACCACAGATATATTAAATGTGTCAGATAAAACTTGTATTACATTTTATTTGGTTTCTAGTGTTATGCAGCCCTACACTTAGCTCTTGTATGTTCATAACTGCGTGCTCCGTTGCATTGTCTGTTCACAACTGGAGAAAACACGCCTGAGGCTTACCTCCTAAAGCAGAGGCTGTCAAACTTCAGCGTGCATGGAATCACCCGGAGAGCAGAGTCTCTAACAACCTTGGTTGCTGGGCTCTCCGCAGAGCGTCTAATTCAGTAGGCCTGGGGAGGAGCCGAGAATTTGAATTCTAGCAAGTTCCCAGGTGAAGCTGCCGCTGCTGCTCTGTCATCAAGCTTTGAGACCCACTGCTTTAAAGTGCCATAATGAAGGAGAGAACAAAGGTCAAACTACAAGGTCAAACTTTCCAGTTTGCAACATGAAAGGCTGACAGTCTCTTTCAAGAAAATAGGTGGAATCTTCTAACCGTCTAGATCAGTCACTCAAGCCAAATCAGATTTGGTATGCTGGTACCTTCACCAAAAAGGGTAAAATTAACTCTGTTACTCAAACAAGTCCCAGGAGGTCTGGGTTTGCTCCTTTGTTCAACCAGTGCGAGTGCCCCCTCTGTGCTGAAGATGTTGCTAAGCAACAGAGGTTTGGGCACTGTCAAAGGTCTCATGAGACTCTGGGTAGGTCACATCCTCTATGGGCCTCAGTTTACTAACCTCTAAAGGAGATAACTCATAATTAGGGAAACTTCCAGATCTCACATTTTACGATGAATCAAAGCAGTATCGTGGCTCAAAGCAAAAACATTCTGCCCGGCTGTGTGGGTAGCATGATGAGAAATATAGGTAAGATCCTAGCTGTTCCAACAGGCCGACTGTGACAGGGCAGGTGAAGCCCTGGTCAGTCCAATTTGAGTCAACAAATGACCCCAATTAAAGGTGTTGCCAAGGTAGGTCAGTACTATGCCCAATTCCAACCAAAGAATGTAAAAGCACCCAGCGTGAAATCCATGTTCATAATTGGTACTCCCCTGATATATTATGACATTTAGTCACTCCAACTGCTGAAGGGAAAACCAGAGCCACTCACTAGAATTAAGGATGCTATGATAATCTCCTCAACTGGGGTTTTAAATGAGCCTTGTGCTAACAGCTTTCCTGCTCTGAATGCAAAGCAGGATGCCAGTGTAGAGAGGCGGGGCAGCCACCTGTGAAGGGCAGCCACTGATGCCACCGCTCTATTTCTGAGAGGCCTGGCTTCTGAACGAATCTCCTGATGTGTCCCAGGCAAAGCACTGACCTTCCAGATTCCAAGGGGAACCTGCAGGAAACATTCGTGTTTTATTCTACTTTATGGGTAGAGAAACTGATACCCAGAGATGACCACAATTTGTTCAAAATCACCAACAAATCAACTGTGGAATTGAGGAGAGGAGTGAGGCCAACCCAGGTTGGCAACATCCAATCAGCACATGGCTAAGTGTGAGGGCGAAAAGAACTCAGTTAAAACAAACATCTGCCCTAAGACCCACATGACAACGTGGCATTAAGGTTAAACAGGCAGAAACGGAGTCCAGCAATGGCAGTATCGAGGAGGGGCACCACGGGGCAGGGGCACACTTATCCCCGCCAAGCCAACCCAGAGAAAAATACAATTCTTTCATATATAAACAACTAACATTTTCTTAGTCTCACATAAGATATAAACAAAAGCATATTCAGGAAACTATTTTTGTTGAACACACAAAACAAGCAAAAACACTGAAGCACATCATTAAGACAAGCCCCTAGCCCCTACTTTCAATGAGACTGCTGCCCCGAAACCCTCCTTATACAGAATTCAGGAGCCACAGACTCCCTTCACAGAAGCTCCCGGAGACAAGCAACAATGTCTTTTATCTGTGCCCCCGGCACTCAGCCCCTAGCACAGTGCCTGACACAGAGCTGGCACCTAATAAATACCTGCTGATAAAGTGGACGGTCTCAGCCCGCCTGGACAGGCACTGACAGTGTGGCCAAGAAGAGGGCTCCAGGGAGGCCAGCCAGTGCCTTTGCACCTGTTACTCATGGCGAGACGGTTCCTAAGCCAATGTGTGCCACCTACTCACAGGCTAATGAGTCCCATAGGCTTAGGATCACCCGTGTAAAGTGAGCTGTCTCCTTGATCTGCCCTAATATACAACCTTTAAGCGTCTGCATCTGCATTTCATCTCATTGTGCCGGGATTTAGGAACAAGGCTGTGCTTTTCCTATTTAGTCCTGCTGTGATTTCACAGGTGTCAATCATACTCTCAGCCCAGGCTTCCTTTCTTCAGACATGGAGCCCTTACCTGTGGAGAGCTAACTGCCTCTAACCAAGCTCGCCTCGGATTTATGATGCTGCATTTCCTTTCGTAGCTCAAAACTGAGAAAATATAGACACAATTACCATGTTACATAAAATTGAGCAAATAATGCAATGATATTGGCCTGAGTAATGCTAAGCATACAAAGGCTTGGAAATGTATTTTAATTAATACAAATAGGAAGCATTTGTCTAAACAATCAAGTAAAGGGCAAAGCCACAAACTTGGTAGCGGTACACCATGCTCCCCAAATGTAGCATTTTCCACAAGCCGGGTTGGGACCAGTAAATGCTGCTTTGTGGAATGACTGTGGGTGTTCCCACCAGTGATGACTTCAAATAAAGCACTCAGCAGAGCTCTCTCCCAGGAACAGGGCCTGAACAGGCTGCAACATCCAACCTGTTCAAGTCCATCTGGGCAGGCGAACCCCTTCCAGAGCACTGAGGGACGTTACTGCATCTGTACATGAGGACCAGTAGAGGCTTTCTTCCCTGAGATCAGCCTCTGTTCCCATCCTCAAGGGTCCAGAAGATTTGACATTGAAATCTCTGTCGGTGGTGAAACAAATGCATCCATCACTAAGCTCTGGCCTTGTATACTGGCAGTTCTCAAATGGTTGCCTGGGATGAAAAAAGGCCGAATCTAATTGAACCTGCAGGAGGAATTTAGCACAGAGAAACAGCATTATCTGAGCTGGAGCACGGCCAGACCTCTGGGTTAATAACCCAACAGGGGAAACTCATCAAGGACCTTCATTCTGGATCAGCAGCAATATTTCTGATTTTTAAAAAACGGGCTTTGGAAAATTTCCTTTTTCGACAAATCAATTCCACCAGCACCATATATGTCAGAGATGCTAACTCTTCACTCTATCAAATAAGTGCCTGTGAAGCCTGTAAATGGCTTTAAACACACAGACCCAGCTGAGGAGGGTTCGTTGAGTTCTGCATTCACTTCACCGCAGCAAGTCCTTCTGGAGACCTACAAGAACGGATGGAACTACCTGGGCAGGAGCTGATATTTTAACTGAAATATTCCATGTTTGGTTCTTTTCTCCTTTCAATCTAATTTAAAAGATTAGGGGCCAAAAACTGGCCAATGCTATTTCTGGCCTTGACTTAAATATATGATACTTGAAAGCAGAAAGAGTTGTAACATCCACTGTGACATTTGCAAGGAGGGCTTTTATTTTCAACATTCTTTATAAGTGTTAACTATTTTATGTATGGGGGAAGGGGCAAGCAGGAAACAGAGTTACCTTAAAACTTATACTGGCATTTAAATGTAAAATTCAACACTCCCTCTTCAAATTAGAATGTTTCCGCAAAACATTTTTTGGCTTAAAAAAAATTGGGGTGGGGAGAGCTAATCTATCAAATTGAGTGAGAAATCCATAAAACATTGGCAGTAAACCCTTTCTGAAATCCATAAATTTCTATGTGCCCACCTGTGAAGCAAATTATTCTGCATATTCTCCAGAATCCTTCATTTGTGGTATAAAAGGGCTACTACTTATTACTAGAGAATGAAAAAGTAAATAAAATTCAAGATTTAAGGGTGAGTTGGAGAAGGACTTAGTTATTCTATCTCCCTCTGGAAGAAAAAGAAAGCTATCTATGCCCAAGCCTGGCAAGGTCCTCAGCCATCCAAACCTGAGCCCTTTGGAGTGACCACAACATTTTAAGGACAGAGGACCTCCGACATCCTTCCGAGGTCCTTAATCACTGACATGTTTCTAAGTGTCTCTTTTGGGCTGGGAAGCCTATGGGCTTGTAAAAATGAACTGTGATTACTATCCTTGAAACGTCTCTAATCTGGTTAGGGAGACAGGCCATGCACAAAAAGACAAGATCAGCAATGCCCGACGTGCCAAATTAGTGCCTGAGGAGAGACTGCCAAATAAAAAGCCTCTGCAATCTCAGGCTGCGAGTGGGCAGGTTCTGTGGCCGACAGAGACTTGCCCTCCTCCTCTCCCTGACTGGGCCCTGGTCCTCATGACTCTTGTCAGGCTACTGCCGTTGATCTAAACTGAGGCACCCCGCCCCCGCCCCTCCCACCTCTCACAGCACTTTGTTCTTTTTCTTCAAGAGCGCTTATCTTTGTTTGCGACAATATATTTTTTTTGTTTGTACTTGTTTAATATGTCTTTCCCTTTTGACCGTAAGTCCCTCAAAAGCTGGGTGTCTATTCTGTTTACTATTTCACTTCTGTATGCCCAGCACCTACAACAATGAGCACACAGTAGGCTCTCAATAACTGTGTTGAATGAATGAATGAGCAAGCCTTTAAAGAAGGGCAGCATTTCAACAAGAAGAAATGGAGAAAGCCATTCCAACAGGGACAAAGGTATAAACCAAAGTGTAGAGGAAAAGAGGGGGTAAAGGAATTGACAGGAACCAGATAAATAGAGTACAAGATGAGAGAGAAAGCCACGTATAGAAGCTGGAATCGCGTCATTCTCTGGAGAACCATGAATCCACCAGGCCAGGGAATTTGGACTTTGTACTGTAGCAATAGGGCACCGGGGAAGGTTTTCAGTCAGGGGAGATAACACAAAATATTTAGGAACATGACAAGGCAGCCACACGTATGATGGCCTAGAGGAGAAGCCCAGAGGCAAGCAGAATACTGAGGAGGTGGCTATCGAGGTGACACCAGGAAGGCAGGTGGGAATGGAGAGGAAGGGGAGAGATTCTGGGAGGAAACCTTGGTGACTGACACAGGATGGCAAGAAGAGGGAGCGTTCAGAGTGAAGCACATAAGAGGGCTTGAGACATCCTTTACAGGGCCAGGTGTGGGGATCACTTATACCACACAGACTTTCCCACTTCTCATCTTTCTATTAATTTCAAAAGGCAAATTGGTATTTAAAAAAAAAGCATCTTTACCTACAAATTAAGACCATGGTGGGTTCTACAGCTGCTAAACACTACCTGAGAAGCCCTCAGGGACCAGGCAAGACGATCACGCTGTCAGGTGGTGAGCAGGTATAGTCACTCTTCCATGATGGGGTACAGAGACCTATGCTGATTTTGCCAAAAAGCACAACGGGGGAGAGGCTGAGCTCTGTCTCCCAGGCAGGAAGCACAGGAAGAAGCTTCACAAGGCACAAGCAGCCCCCAGTCACTTCACAGAGCAGCTTTCTGTACGACCCCCTCAGGGGGAAGTGGGGGCTCTGAAAGGGTCACACACACTGTCCCTTGATTTGGGTTCACTGACAAATTGGTCTCCGTAATTTTTCAGGAGAGTAGGAGGCACGTCAAACTCCTTGGTGAAGCATTACTGGGTGGCATGTGACAAGAAAACCTCATCAGAATATATATTGCAATCTGTGATGATGTCATACGACTCCAAGAGGACCTGAGGACCTCAATGCAGCCAGAGAACAGAAGCGGTGTGAGAAGAAGCCATCTGAGCAGAGGGGGAAGGAGCTGGGTTAGCTGGCAAAGAAATGAGAAGTTTTGAGGGTGGGAGGACATAACTGCAGCCTTAAATATCTGAAGAACTGTTAAGCAGGACAGTGTGCATGGTCCAGAAGGTAGAACTAGAACTGATGGGGTGGAAGTCACAGATTTTAGCTGGAAACCAGAAATGAGTGTCCACAATTTCACACAAGTGATGGGGGATGGCAGAGGGGGTCACTTGGGGCTTCCGAGCAAAAGCCTGATGATCACTTCAGGGAACACAGAAGTGACTTTGTTCATAAGGCA
The DNA here is from genome assembly GCF_949987535.1 of Balaenoptera acutorostrata. Lineage (NCBI taxonomy): Eukaryota > Metazoa > Chordata > Mammalia > Artiodactyla > Balaenopteridae > Balaenoptera > Balaenoptera acutorostrata. Next base: position 67,771,609 of record NC_080073.1, on the reverse strand, counting down.
GTTGGACTACCTGCTAACTCAGACTCCTTCTGATTTCTTGATTTGAGAATTTGCTAGAAATCGCCCTATCACTCTGCGAGTCACAAAAGAAAACATCTTACAGTCTTCCCTCCGGGACATCAGTAGAGGGAGGAAATGCTTTGAACCTTAAAAGTGAAAAAGGGGGCTTTCCTGGTGGCGCAGTGGTTGAGAATCTGCCTGCTAATGCAGGGGACATGGGTTCGAGCCCTGGTCTGGGAAGATCCCACATGCTGCAGAGCAACTGGGCCCGTGGGCCACAACTACTGAGCCTGCGCGTCTGGAGCCTGTGCTCCGCAACAAGAGAGGCCACGATAGTGAGAGGCCCGCGCACCGCAATGAAGAGTGGCCCCCGCTTGCCGCAACTAGAGGAAGCCCTCGCACAGAAACGAAGACCCAACACAGCCAAATAAATAAATAAATAAATAAATAATAATTAAAGGTGCTAATAATTAAAAAAAAAAAGTGAAAAGGAAAACTCATGCTTTTTCCCAGGAATCCCCTCTTCCAAGTTACTTTCCCTCATATACCTAGACAAAACTTCTTTCTGGAGTTGGGGAGAAAAGTAAAATAGTACTGCAATAAATTGGGGTTAAACAAGAGGAATTGAAAAGTAACTGCTAATTAATGCCAAAACAAAAATTCAGCTCACCTATGTACTAACTACAATCTCATTAAGACTTAGCAGCTCCAACTGGCTTCCCTCATTTAACAACTCCAACATCTTAAACAAGTCATTTCAGCTTGCAGACTTTAGTCTCCTCACTTGGAAAACTAAATCAAATAGTGGGCAAGATCAAATAGCTGCTATAAAAATCAACAGGATGTTTGGTCTTGACAACGATTTTTTGGATTTGACACCAAAAGCAAAGGCAACAAAAGCAAAAATAAACAAACTAAAAAGCTTCTGCACAGCAAAGGAAACCAGTAACAAAATGAAAAGGTAACAAATGGAATGGGAGAGAATATTTGCAAACCACATACCCAGTAAGGGGTTAATATCCAAGATATACAAGGAATTCAACTCAATAGCAAAAAAAACCCAAGTAACTCAATTTAAAAATGGGCAAAGGACCTAAACAGACATTTTCCTAAAGAAGACATACAAATGGCCCACAGGTACATGAAAAGGTGCTCAACATCATTAAGCAACAGAGAAATGCAAATCAAAACCACAGTGAGATATCACCTCACACCTGTTAGAATGGCTGTTATCAAAAAGACAAAAGTGTTGGTGAGGATGCAGAGAAAGGGAACACTTGTACACTGTTGGTGGGAACGTAAACCAGTACCGTCACTGTGGAAAACCATATGGAGGTTCCTCAAGAAACTAAAAACAGAACTACCATATGATCCAGCAATTCTACTTCTGCGTTTATATTCAAAGGAAATGAAATCACTATCTCAAAGAGATATATCTGTGCTCCCATGTTCATAGCAGCATTGTTTACGATAGCCAAGGTATGGAAACAACCCAAGAGTCTGGTGACAGATGAATGAATAAAGAAAATGTGGAGTATTACTTTTATTACTTTATAAAAAAAATTATGTTATAAATTATAATATTACACACACAACGGAATATTATTCAGCCTTAAAAAAGAAGGAAATCCTGTCATTTGAAACCACATGGATGAACCTGGAGTATATTTTGCTAAGTGAAATAAGCCAAGACAGAGAAAGAGAAATACCCCATGATATCACTTATGTGTAGAAACTTAAAAAAAAGTCAAACTCATAGAACCAGGGGAAATAGGGGAAGGCTGGTAAAACGGTACAAACTTTCAGTGATAAGATAAATAAGGTCTGAGGATCTAATGTATAACATAGTGACTGACTATAGCTGATAATACTGTGTTTATCATATAATCAAAATTTGCTAATAGAGTAGAATGTCAATATTCGCACCAAAAGAAAAAAGTAAATACGTGAGGTGACAGACGTACTAATTAACGCAATGTGGGGAATACTTTCACAACGTATATGTATATTAAATCATCACGTTGTATACTTTAAATACCTTATGATTCTATTTTACCTCAATAAAGCTGGGAAAAAGTCAACAGATTGCATTACTCCCTATATAAAAATAAATTCCAGAAGAAACAAAGATTTAAACTTAAAAAATGAAATGATAAAAGTACTAGAAGAAAATAAGAGAATGCTGCTTTTTTCCCCTGGTATTCTTATAATAAGGAAGATCTTTTTAACTAGGACACAAAATCCTGGTTTAAAAAAAGTCATTAAAGGAGGAGGAACCAAGATGGCGGAGTAGAAGGACGTGCTCTCATTCCCTCTTGCGAGAACACCAGAATCACAACTAGATGCTGGACAATCATCGACAAGAAGACACTGGAAGTCACCAAAAAAGATACCCCACATCCAAAGACAAAGGAGAAGCCACAGTGAGACGGTAGGAAGGGTGCAATCACAGTAAAATCAAATTCCATAACTGGTGTGTGGGTGACTCACAGACTGGCGAACACTTATTCCACAGAAGTCCACCCACTGGAGTGAAGGTTCTGAGCCCCACGTCAGGCTTCCCAACCTGGGGGTCCAGCAATGGGAGGAGGAATTCCTAGGGAATCAGACTTTGAAGCCTAGTGGGAATTGATTGCAGGACTTCGACAGGACTCGGGGAAACAGAGGCTCCACTCTTGGAGGGCACACACAAAGTAGTATGTGCATCGGGATCCAGGGGAAGGAGAAGTGACCACAGGGGAGAGGGAACCAGACCTACCTGCTAGTGTCGGAGGGTCTCCTGCAGAGGCGGGGGGTGGCTCTGTTTCACCGTGGGGACAAGGACACTGGTAGCAGAAGTTCTGGGAAGTACTCCTTGGCATGAGCCCTCCCAGAGTCCGCCATTAGCCCCACCAAAGAGTCCGGGTAGGCTCCAGTGTTGGGTTGCCTCAGGCCAAGCAACCAACAGGGAGGGAACCCAGCCCCACTCATCAACAGTCAAGTGGATTAAAGTTTTACTGAGTTCTGCCTACCAGAGCAACAGTCAGCTCTACCCACCACCAGTCCCTCCCATCAAGCCTCTTAGATAGCCTCATCCACCAGAGGGCAGACAGCAGAAGCAAGAAGGACTACAATCCTGCAGCCTGTGGAACAAAAACCATATTCACAGAAAGATAGACAAGATGAAAAGGCAGAGGGCTATATACCGGATGAAGGAACAAGATAAAACCCCAGAAAAACAACTAAAGGAAGTGGACATAGGCAACCTTCCAGAAAAATAATTCAGAATAATGATAGTGAAGATGATCCAGGACCTCGGAAAAAGAATGGAGGCAAAGATCAAGAAGATGCAAGAAATGTTTAACAAAGACCTAAAAGAATTAAAGAACAAACAGAGATGAACAATACAATAACTGAAATGAAAAATACACTAGAAGGAATCAATAGCAGAATAACTGAGGCAAAAGAACGGATAAGTGACCTGGAAGACAGAATGGTGGAATTCACTGCCATGGAACAGAATAAAGAAAAAAGAATGAAAAGAAATGAAGACAGCCTAAGAGACCTCTGGGACAACATTAAACGCAACAACATTCACATTATAGGGGTCCCAGAAGGAGAAGAGAGAGAGAAAGGACCAGAGAAAATATTTGAAGAGATTATAGTTGAACAATTCCCTAACATGGGAAAGGAAATAGCCACCCAAGTCCAGGAAGCGCAGAGAGTCACATACAGGATAAACCCAAGGAGAAACACACCAAGACACATAGTAATCAAATTGGCAAAAATAAAAGACAAAGAAAAATTATTGAAAGCAGCAAGGGAAAAATGGCAAATAACGTACAAGGGAACTCCCATAAGGTTAACAGTTGATTTCTCAGTAGAAACTCTACAAGCCAGAAGGGAGTGGCATGATATACTTAAAGTGATGAAAGGGAAGAACCTACAACCAAGATTACTCTACCTAGCAAGGATCTCATTCAGAGTTGATGGAGAAATCAAAAGCTTTACAGACAAGCAAAAGCTAAGAGAATTCAGCACCACCAAACCAGCTCTACAACAAATGCTAAAGGAACTTCTCTAAGTGGGAAATACAAGAGAAGAAAAGGACCTACAAAAACAAACCCAAAACAATTAAGAAAATGGTCATAGGAACATACATATCAATAATTACCTTAAATGTGAATGGGTTAAATGTTTCAACCAAAAGACACAGGCTTGCTGAATGGATGCAAAAACAAGACCCATATATATGCTGTCTACAAGAGACCCACATCATACCTAGGGACACATACAGACTGAAAGTGAGGGGATGGAAAAAGATATTCCATGCGAATGGAAATCAAAAGAAAGCTGGAGTAGCTATACTCATATCAGATAAAATGACTTTAAAATAAAGAATGTTACAAGACACAAGGAAGGACACTACATAATGATCAAGGGATCAATCCAAGAAGAAGCTATAACAATTATAAATATATATGCACCCAACACAGGAGCACCTCAATACATAAGGCAACTGCTAACAGCTATAAAAGAGGAAATCGACAGTAACACAATAATAGTGGGGGACTTGAACACCTCACTTACACCAATGGACAGATCATCCAAAATGAAAATAAATAAGGAAACAGAAGCTTTAAATGACACAATAGACCCGATAGATTTAATTGATATTTATAGGACATTCCATCCTAAAACAGCACATTACACTTTCTTCTCAAGTGTACACAGAACATTCTCCAGGATAGATCACATCTTGGGTCACAAATCAAGCCTCAGTAAATTTAAGAAAATTGAAATCATATCAAGCATCTTTTCTGACCACAACGCTATGCGATTAGAAATGAATTACAGGGAGAAAAATGTAAAAAACACAAACACATGGAGGCTAAACAATACATTACTAAATACCCAAGAGATCACTGAAGAAATCAAAGAGGAAACCAAAAACTACCTAGAGACAAATGACAATGAAAACACGACGATCCAAAACCTATGAGATGCAGGAAAAGCAGTTCTAAGATGGAAGTTTATAGCTATACAAGCCTACCTAAAGAAACAAGAAAAATCTCAAGTAAACAATCTAACCTTACACCTAAAGGAACTAGAGAAAGAAGAACAAACAAAACCCAAAGTTAGCAGAAGGAAAGAAATCATAAAGATCAGAGCAGAAATAAATGAAATAGAAACAAAGAAAACAATAGCAAAGATCAATAAAACTAAAAGCTGGTTCTTTGAGAAGATAAACAAAATCATAAACCATTAGCCAGACTGATCAAGAAAAAGAGGGAGAGGACTCAAAGCAATAAAATTAGAAATGAAAAAGGAGAAGTTACAACAGACACCGCAGAAATACAAAGCATCCTAAGAGACTACTACAAGCAACTCTATGCCAATAAAATGGACAACCTGGAAGAAATGGACAAATTCTTAGAAAGCTATAACCTTCCAAGACTGAACCGGGAAGAAACAGAAAATATGAACAGACCAATCACAAGTAATGAAATTGAAACTGTGATTAAAAATCTTCCAACAAACAGAAGTCCAGGACCAGATGGCTTCACAGGTGAATTCTATCAAACGTTTAGAGAAAAGCTAACACCCATCCTTCTCAAACTCTTCCAAAAAACTGCAGACGAAGGAACACTCCCAAACTCATTCTATGAGGCCACCATCACCCTGATACCAAAACCAGACAAAGATACTACAAAAAAAGAAAATTACAGACCAATATCACTGATGAATACAGATGCAAAAATCCTCAACAAAATACTAGCAAACAGAATCCAACAACACATTAAAAGGATCATACACCATGATCAAGTGGGATTTATCCCTGGGATGCAAGGATTCTTCAATACACACAAATCAATCAATGTGATACACCATATTAACAAATTGAAGAATAAAAACCATATGATCATCTCAATAGATGCAGAAAAAGCTTTGGACAAAATTCAGCACCCATTTATGATAAAAACTCGCCAGAAAGTGGGCATAGAGGGAACCTACCTCAACATAATAAAGGCCATATATGACAAACCCACAGCAAACATCATTCTCAATGGTGAAAAACTGAAAGCATTTCCTCTAAGATCAGGAACGAGACAAGGATGTCCACTGTCACCACTATTATTCAACAGAGTTTTGGAAGTCCTAGCCACGGCAATCAGAGAAGAAAAAGAAATAAAAGGAATACAAATTGGAAGAGAGCAAGTAAAACTGTCACTGTTTGCAGATGACATGATACTATACACAGAGAATCCTAAAGATGCCACCAGAAAACTACTAGAGCTAATCAATGAATTTGGTAAAGTTGCAGGATACAAAATTAATGCACAGAAATCTCTTGCATTCCTATACACTAATGATGAAAAATCTGAAGGAGAAATTATGGAAACACTCTCATTTACCATCGCAACAAAAAGAATAAAATACCTAGGAATAAACCTACCTAGGGAGACAAAAGACCTGTATGCAGAAAACTATAAGACACTGATGAAAGAAATTAAAGATGATACCAACAGATGGAGAGATATACCATGTTCTTGGATTGGAAGAATCAATATTGTGAAAATGACTATACTACCCAAAGCAATCTACAGATTCAATGCAATCCTTATCAAATTACCAATGGCATTTTTTATAGAACTAGAACAAATCATCTTAAAATTTGTATGGAGACACAAAAGACCTCGAGTAGCCAAAGCAGTCTTGAGGGAAAAAAATGGAGCTGGAGGAATCAGACTCCCTGACTTCAGACTACACTACAAAGCTACAGTAATCAAGACAATATGGTACTGGCACTAAAACAGAAATATAGATCAATGGAACAAGATAGAAACCCCAGAGATAAACCCACGCACCTATGGTCAACTAATCTATGACAAAGGAGGCGAAGATATACAATGGAGAAAAGACAGTCTCTTCAATAAGTGGTGCTGGGAAAACTGGACAGCTAAATGTAAAAGAATGAAATTAGAACACTCCCTAACACCATACACAAAAATAAACTCAAAATGGATTAGAGACCTAAATGTAAGACCGGACACTATAAAACTCTTAGAGGAAAACATAGGAAGAACACTCTTTGACATAATTCACAGCAAGATCTTTTTTGATCCACCTCCTAGAGTAATGGAAATAAAAACAAAAATAAACAAATGGGACCTAATGAAACTTCAAAGCTTTTGCACAGCAAAGGAAACCATAAACAAGATGAAAAGACAGCCCTCAGAATGGGAGAAAATATTTGCAAACGAATCAACAGACAAAGGATTAATCTCCAAAATATATAAACAGCTCATGCAGCTCAATATTAAAGAAACAAACAACCCAATCCAAAAATGGGCAGAAGACCTAAATAGACATTTCTCCAAAGGAGACATACAGATGGCCAAGAAGCACATGAAAAGATGCTCAACATCACTAATTATTAGAGAAATGCAAATCAAAACTACAATGAGGTATCACCTCACTCCTGTTAGAATGGGCATCATCAGAAAATCTACAAACAACAAATGCTGGAGAGGGTGTGGAGAAAAGGGAACCCTCTTGCACTGTTGGTGGGAATGTAAATTGATACAGCCACTATGGAGAACATATGGAGGTTCCTTAAAAAACTAAAAATAGAATTACCATATGATCCAGCAATCCCACTACTGGGCATATACCCAGAGAAAACCATAATTCAAAAAGACAGATGCCCCCCAATGTTCATTGCAGCACTATTTACAATAGCCAGGTCATGGAAGCAACCTAAATGCCCATCGACAGACAAATGGATAAATTAGATGTGGTACATATATACAATGGAATATTACTCAGCCATAAAAAGCAATGAAATTGAGTCATTTGTTGAGACTTGGACGGATCTAGAGACTGTCACAGAGGGTGAAGTAAGTCAGAAAGAGAAAAACAAATATCGTATATTAACGCATGTATGTGGAACCTAGAAAAATGGTATAGATGAGCCGGTTTGCAGGGCAGAAGTTGAGACACAGATGTAGAGAACAGACGTCTGGACACCAAGAGGGGAAAACCGCGGTGGGGTGGGGATGGCGGTGCGCTGAATTGGGCGATTGGGATTGACATGTATACACTGATGTGTATAAAATTGATGACTAATAAGAACCTGCAGTATAAACAAACAAAGAAAAAAAACAACTAATACTAAACTTTCTTTGGGTTATTTGTATGGAAATATGTTAATATAAATGTTTCAGACATTACATGAAATTTCTAAAAATCTTATATGTTCTGGTATAATGTTATAAGTCATAATTCTAGTTACTACTTTAAAATGTATATCTCAGAAATAACTAAATTTCCTTGTCAATTGCATTATTATGAACTTTCATCAAATCTTTAACTGTGGTCATTTTTAAGTCTTTTGTCATTTACAGACAGTTCTGGGTGTACTCTGATTCTTTTGCAAATATGTTCCTATAAAAGGGTTTCATCTTCAAGGAATTCATGGAAAAGACTCTGACAAGTACAGGTTTCTGGTAACTGACTATACTGCTGAACTGAATGAATAAGCATTTTCAGAACTCTAATGGAAAACTGATGAACTCATAAAAGTGCTAACAAAAGATCAAGATGAAAAAAAAAATTAATTACATGGGACTGAGTGAACTGATGAGGATGATTATAATTTTTGTGACTTTCTGTTTGAATAAAAAAAAAATCCCACAAGGACTCAAAGGCAAAAAATATACAAATCAATTTTCACTGCAAAGTAAAGGAGCTGTTACAGTGGAGGATTACTGGACTGAATGTCAATATTATGACATAGTATGAGTGTGTTTCGTGTTTGGTAATTGCAATCATTGTTGCTTTTGTTGTGGTCATCCATTTACAATGCTTGGCGTCAGTCTATTTATCTCTTGTAAAAATAAAATACAGTGTGTGTGTGTGAAAAAAAAAGTCATTAAAGAAAAGATTGATAGATTCATTTATATAAAAATTTTATATTTCTGCATGTTAAAAAAAAAAACCAACCAAACTCCAAATACCATAAAGGAAGCCAAAAGACAAACTCATATCACAGATAAAAGGTCAATTTCTTCAAACATAAAGAGCTTCTACAAACGAAAAGAGATCAATTCAAAGAAAAGAAAGGAACAAGCACAATCCAGAAAAGAAAACAGGTTTTTTTTTAAGCATATGAAGATGGTACCTCACTCTTAATAAAAGACACCCACTTCAAAACTATACTAAAATAACATTACCAACCTGTTAACCAAAAAGAGATTAAAAAGCCAACAACCCCCAGGTTGGTGAGGTGTAGAGAAACAGATGTTCTTTGTGTGTATGAGAGTAAATTTAACATGCATAAACCCTTTAAGATACCTGTTTACCTTCTGGAAATTTATCTTAAAATAACTTTGTATAAGGATATGCATTGCAGCATTACTTTTCATTAGTGTCGACTAAAAAAGATGCACGTGAGAGTTACGAGTTAAGTTTTAATGGGGGCAAAGTGAGGACTACAGCCTGGGAGTCAGCATTTCAGATAGCTCTGAGAAACTGCTCCAAAGAGGTAGGGGGGAAGGTCAGTATGTATGTGATTTTAGTGAAGAAGGAGTACATGTAATCAAGCACATATTTTTTTGCAGAAGGTTTCTGCTAGTCTTGTGAAGGTTACTGCTCGTCATCACCATGAAGGATTTTAGTGCTTTTCTAGATATGCGGAGATACAAGAATTGGGCTCATAGAGCTTCCCTGGTAGCGCAGTGGTTAAGAATCTGCCTGCCAACGCAGGAGACACGGGTTTGAACCCTGGTCAGGGAAGATCCCACATGCCGCAGAGCAACTAAGCCCGCTACTGAAGCCCACACGCCTAGAGCCCGTGCTCTGCACAGCAATAAGAAGCCCACGCACTGCAACGAAGTGTAGCCCTGTTTGCTGCAACTAGAGAAAGCCTGCGCACAGCAACGAAGACCCAACGTAGCCAAAAATAAAAAAAAAATAGTGCTTTAAAGAAAAAAAAAAAAATTGGGCTCATAAAATCGGCTCCTGAAAATATCTAACTATCTGAAGACCTGTTGTGCCAGTTTTTCCCAGAGCACAGAGTGCTTCATTTCTGCTCTCCACCCTGAACTTCTTTCAGGGGGTGTTGAAAGTCAGCAGCTGCAGCAGCACATGATTTAATCCTTGTAGAGGTAGACGGCAAGTGCCAATGGCGAGTGCCAATTTGTAGCTGACGTTAGTAAAAACTTGGTAACATCCAAAATGTCCATCTGCAGGAAATGATAAATGACAGTATATCCATACTACGGATACGAAGTATAAAAATGAAAAGGAAACACTTCATACTGAATTAGAGTGATTTTCAAAAAAATACTATTAAATGAAGAAAGTGAGATTCTGAGTAGTATGTATAACATGGCACCATTTATTTTAAAAAGAAAGAAAAATATTCAACGTGTCTGAAATGCTTACAGATGCACAGAGTATTTCAAGGAGTATGTAGGAGAGATGCTTGAAAAACTTGTGATAGGAACTGGGTGTCTAGGGAGCAGAGAGGGAGGGAGACTTAAAACATTATATATTCTTCAGTACCTTTTAAATGTCAGCCACATTCAGGTATTATAACTCAAAAAAAAAAAAAATCCCCGGGTATAAAAATTCCATTTCCAGAGTTGGCTTTGCCTAGACTTCTATCTGCAGTTGGGTATGGCGGTTGAGACAAATATTCCCACCAAGGGCACAGAGACAGCTCAAGACCTTGGGGTTTGGCTATCCCCACCCTTGAAGTGCTCTCCTCTGCCACTACACCCCGAGATCCACAGCGTTCTCTCCTGTCCTATGAGCCAGCACAGAGGTTTGGCCAGCCCCTGAAGATAAGCTTCTCCAGGCTCATCTGCCTTCTGAGTGTCAGTGAGGGAAGCTATTTCCCCAGCAGCAAAACCCAGGACGGCATGCCTAAATGCATAACAGATACAAGGCAGCCCCCTGGTTTTTTGGAGGTCCTGTTGAAAATAACTAGCTCCAAAGTAGAAAGGAACTGGAACATTTATACAAAACACACCATTTCAACTGAGTTTACAACAGCTTCCTGGTTGTTTAAATCAGGACAGGCAAGAACAGATTGCCAGACAAATTGTCATTTGTAGGCCCCTAGTGAGCTTACGCAGTTTTCCACCTGTCCAGATAGATAAACAGGCCGCTTTGAGTTATGGACAGGTGGGCCCCGTGGCGCCAGAGACTGGAGCTCGTGAGCAAGACAGAGCAGAACACCTGCGGAAGAGCGCTCAGCACCTTGGCCCTGCCCAGAATCTTCAGGTCACAAGCATTCCTCTTACCCACTGGCTACCCCCATGGTGGCATCAAAACGGAACATCCATGGGGAAGAAAGCAGGACAAAGGAAAGTAAATGAACCCTAGGCAGGGAGGGCAGTGTTCCATGAAAACACAGAGCTGAGACAGGATCACATCTCTGAGGGCGCGAGCACAACACTGGCATCCAGAAAAGAGCTCTGTGTTGTTGCTGAGGATCATGGATTCCAAACGAAGCCCAAGTGAGGTCCAGATTAATTGCTTTCCTAGGGTCTTACATAATGAAAAGCCTGTCCCTCATTATCTGGCCGGGTAATTACTTAGCTGCCTCTCTGACCACACAGCACATCTCTGAACAAACTAAACTTCTCTGGGGTCTATTCATTTCAAGGAGGAAAAAACACAGAAACATAGTTGTCCTATGAGAATGTAATGAAGCCAGCGTGTTTAGTGATACTTCATGGGGCTCCATGTGAGCCAGAGATGATGAGGGCTAAAGCAGCCAGCAGCGGGTCACCTGGGCAGATTTACAGGGAAGGAGCAAGGACAGACCAGAGGCATCAAAATGCTTGGCATCTCAACCTGAACCAGACCCAGGCCTGCATGTACTACACACTCACTAACTAGGCAACCACAGTCCCTGGGCACAACTGACCCCTAGCTGGATAAACCAGATGTAAGTAGTTCACCAACTGAAATAACACAGAACCTACACATACGTACACATACATACATACACACACACACACATATACAGACAATCTCTGTACCTGGCACCTCAGAAGCTCCCTCTACACCGACCACCCTAAGTCCACTCAGGGTCAGAGAATGTCTGAGGCCACCAGTATCTCACACTCTGACTGTAATTAACTGTTGGGAACCCGTGGGCTTGGGGCTCCAAAGAAGAAGCATTTAAGATTAATCAGGGCATCAGCCCCCAAATGCCTTCCCGGGCATCAGCAAGCACCATTCTGTGCTCCAAACGATGGTGCCAACACCTGCACTCATCTGCCCTGACTCCTTAAACACCTAGTCAGCTGTCCTCCTCTCACGGGAGCTCCTGTTTTCAGATTCCTGGCCATTTTCTGGTCTAAATCATTTTGAATTCCCTTCCTTTTGCCTTATAATCCTGGTTTTTAGATTTTATTTCTGCTCTGAGCATGTGATGCACCCATGGAAATGTATTTCCTAAGACAGTGACCTAGAACCCAACCCCTCTGTCAGAACCCACCCGATGATCCTGGCCCAGGATGACGACAAGGACAATGATCAAGTTTGAGAAATTCTTAGAAATTCAGATTTTATTCTAGTTCAATAGCTTAAAAAATACATGTATGTATATACGTGTGTGTATACATGTATGCGTGTACATATGTATGTACATACATATGTATGTATGTTTAAAAAGGCCCCAACACAGCTTAATAGAAAAAAATCAAGGGGAAAAAAAACAAGATGAGAAAAGAAGCAGGTGGCGATAGTGGCTAAAGAGAAAGAGAAAGGAAGTTAAAGGTAACAGTCAGGTAATAAGGTATATTTGTAAGATAATGTAAATGTACAATGGAATTTTTTTATTGAAGTATAGTTGAGTTACAATGTTGTGTTAGTTTCAAGTGTACAGAAAGTGATTCAGTTATACATATGTATGTATATGTATACACGTATGTGTGTGTGTGTGTGTGTGTGTGTATATATATATATATATATATATATATATATAGAAAGAGAGAGAGAGGGAGAGAGAATGGAATTTTAAATTTCTCTTACAGGAGAAATAATTGTGTACAAACAGAAGCAGCAGCCCAGTAGCTCTGCTCGTGCTCCGCCCACACCCGCCCAGCTCCCTCTCTCCTCCTTCTCAGAGGGGTCTTCCCAGGCTGCCCCACTGAACTGCAGCCCTGGCCTCCACCGCACTCTATCCCTCTTCTCAGCTTTGTTTTTCTTATTAGCACTCTTATCACCAACTAGCACACGATGCATTTTACATATTGTCTCCTTTTATTGCTCTTTCCCCTCTAGCCTTCTAGAAAGTCAGCTCCATGAGACAGGGGATTTTGTCTGTTTTGTTCACTGCTCAACCCCAGTGCTGAGAACAGTGCCTGGAACATAGCAGGTACTCAATAAGTTAGTCAAACAAATGAATAATTATGATAAAAATATACTTCTATTCTACATTATTTCCAATTATGTGAAAAATACCTCTACTTGTTTCTCAAACAATTGCTTAGAATAACATAAGATAAACTACTATTCCCGAAATTATATAAAATTACTCAGTCTGTATCTTACTGATGCCATGACTAGAAAAAAAGAAGCAAGAGATACAAAACCAGAACCAAAGTATATAAAGAATGTCCCAGAAAATGTTTCTTTCTGTGATTCTCAGCATTTATATGCACTGGAATAAAGACCAAATTCTTCTCATATATTCACCTACATTCACTGTCACTCAAGCTCTTGGTCTGGTGTTAACAAAGCAAAATGTAATGAAACGAAAAAGAGGAGAAAAGGGAAATTCTCATCTTGCTAGCAATTTCACACATACCACAAAATCGTACATAGTACTTGATGGTGCCTGTCCTGACGCAGCTAAATGGAACTAGACTGTTTGTGAAAGGTCCGAGGACAGACAGTGTGGGTGGTGGCGTGGGGCGGAGGGGAGGTAGCTTACACCACAAGCAGTAAGTGTTCTGTAGAATACAAAAATGGGTGAACCCTGGCAAGAATGTTTTAAAGAAAGAAAATAATAGAAAAATCCTGGTGGAGAAGGCTGAGAATGAATGGCTGTTAGAAAAGCCTCTCCTTGATGCCACCAGTAAAAATAAGAATGAAGAGGAAAAATAAATGAGAAAAGGAGGAAGAAAGTAAAAAGACAGGAAAGAAAAAAAAAAGATAGGAAAGAGCACAGATGAAAAGGGGAGAGGGAGCAAAGGGAAAAAGAGAGATGAAAATAAAGAAGCAAGATGAGTAAAAAGATAGGAAAAGCAGCAATGAGGCAATCTGGAGAAGCAGAGAAAAGCGTGAAAATGAGGAAAGGAAAGAGAAAAGTCAGGGTCCCAGAGGCCCGGGATGAGGAGTGGAGGGGCAGCAGCCGGGAGGGCACCCTCTCCCAGGCCAGGTCCCAGCTGCCTCGCCCTTTCCAGCAAGCTGTCCAGGGGGAGGCATGATGTCATCAAGAGATGGTCAGGAGAGGCTCAGGCGGGGGTGGACACACCGACCTTCTCATCACTGGCCAACTGCAGAGCCAGGACCGACTCCAGCTTATTCACAGCACTCTGGTGCGTCTTCTGTTAGCACCAAGGCCATGGAGATGCCCATATATATATATATATATATATACACATATATATATATATTTTTTTTAATCTAGGCTAAAAAAATCACTTGGATTTATCAGACAGAATGGCCAAAATTGTTTATTCAGGACTGCCTATAAAATAAGTGAGATTATTTTTAAAATATGAAAACAAAAACACCCTCAGTCTTACCAGACCACTTAAAACCAAAGGAAATGTAGAGGTTCTAGGATAAAAGTTGTGACTACTGTATATACCCAGAAGCAATGTAAATAGACACTCCAGGCTCCAATCTGTCCCTAGAGGTAGGAGGGTCACATTCTTGTTTAGAGTGGGAGGGCTGTGCTCAGCAGAAAGGACTACGTGCTTGTTTACATGTTAAAGAACAATGCACACTGGAGAACAGTGGTGTGGAAAGTTTAGCCACTGTCAGCGGAAACTCAAGCCCAAATCCCTCTGTTTTACATCTAAGTCATTCTTCTTGCACACCTGACTCTCAAGGGTTAAAAGCAACCAAAGCCTCTGTGGAGTTGAACCAATCAGTGTTTCTCTTGATGACATCATGCCTCCAACTGGACAGCTTGCTGGAAAGGGCGAGGCGTGTGGGACCTGGCCTGGAAGGGTGCCCTCCTGGTTGCTGTTCCTTCCCTCCTCATGGGGAGACTCAAGGGCCAAGGGTCCCCGCAGCTACCATTTCAGACGAAACCAGGACATTCCCCAGATCCCTGGCCAGAGATTACTCTCAGTTTGCACAAAATGCATATGAAGCATGCCCCTGCACTTCACCCATTTCTCACTAGTTTAATATTGATGAAAGCCGATTACAAAACATCACTTAAGCCTTTAGCCAAGTTCTAAATGACTCGAATGTTTATGCTAAGTAGACAAGCAGCCTTCTGTGGTTTTCTCTTTCCTAAGCTTCAATCCCATTCAAAGGCAGGTATGTGAGAGACCTATCTGACCCCTTAGACTTGTTATATATTCAAACCACTATCTGACCAGGAGGTTATTTCTGTTCTTCTTGCGAGGTGTTTATTTTGGATGTGGATTGCTGCTGCCATGTGTGTGTGTGTGTGTGTGTGTGTGTGTGTGTGTGTGCGCGCGCGCGCGCACGCGTGTGCGTGTCTGTACCTGCGGGTGCATTGTGCAGCGCAGGAGACTGATTCAGGAGCACACAGCTGAAACGCTGCAGACACTGCCAACACCGTGGAAGGAGAACAGGTTTCTTCCTTAGAGTTGGAAGTGGGAAAGGCTTCGAGTTAAATGATGAATTTCTCCTGCCTCCCAGCACCCTGAATATCCATGCCTTCTGGTTCATCTGCAAATGAAGATTAATTTACAATTTACATGCAAGAGCCATGTTGACTGCTCCAGCACACAGCCATCTATGGTTGCTTAGAGTTGATAGAAACCGTGCTAGAAATGTCCATATCATTCAGGGTCCCTGCAGGAAAAAGAAGGCACATTCGAACTGGGGAACTGAAGGAGCTTGATAAAGGGATTATTTATACAGGTTTGAGTAGGGGACAGAGAGTAACAAGGGATGGGAGCTAGTCACAGCCAGGAGCCCCAGACCAGGAGGGTCCAGGGGAGGGGCTGGTTACCAGAATGCAGAGAGAGCAGCTACTGGGAAAGGATCTCTCACAAGACTGATGGTCTTCAGCAGAGGGACCCAGCCAATCCAAGATTTCCTTGGCCTAGTGATGCAGTCCACATGGGTCAGCCTCCTGGGGCACACAGGCAGGTAGAGAGGGTAGGGAATGCACTGAAGGGCAGAAGGAAGATGCCCTGACGGTGTCTAACAATCAGAGAATAGCTTAAAGAACAACAAACTAACTAACCTTATGATATAACCAGGGATAGAATACTATGCTTTTTAGAACGAGGATCTGAATCCAGATCTTATTGACACTGCCACGGTATACAGCCATTAGGTAAGAAAAGCAAATTATAGGGCTTCCCTGGTGGCGCAGTGGTTGAGAGTCTGCCTGCTAATCCAGGGGACACGGGTTCGAGCCCTGGTCTGGGAAGATCCCACATGCCGCGGAGCGGCTGGGCCCGTGAGCCACAATTACTGAGCCTGCGTGTCTGGAGCCTGTGCTCCGCAACAAGAGAGGCCGTGACAGTGAGAGCCCCGCGCACCGTGATGAAGAGTGGCCCCCGCTTGCCACAACTAGAGAAAGCCCTAGCACAGAAACGAAGACCCAACATAGCAATCAATTAATCAATAAAAAAATAAATCTTAAAAAAAAAAAAAAAAAGCAAATTATAAATCAGCAAATGTACCGAGACCCCAAATTTGGATATACATCAAACGTTAACAGAGGTTAACTATGTAGAGAGATGTAGGTGATTTATCACCTACACTCCTTATCTTTATATTTTAAAGTTTTATTTAAGCTTCTCAGTTTAACTTCTATGATGCCCAAGGGATCATTAAGACAAAGAGGGCGCTGACTTGACTGCAGAACATGGAAAGTATCTACTGAAGCTGGGATTTAGAGCTCCTCTTAGGCTGAGCACTTTTAAAAGCAAACTGTTCCTTCTTTGTTACCAGAAATTTAACAGAAAATACGGAGAATACAAGTGTCACTATTAGATACTGTCTCAGAGGTTTCCCTTAACCAGGCTAACTTTTAGAAGTCCTTGGTTCAGGGCATTCGACAAGGGCCGTGTTAACACCTATGAGGAGCAGGCTGTACGTGGACAAAGTGACCATCCACTGCGCATATTCCCCAACTATACATCATTATCCCAAACACCCAGCCAGTCAAGTGGCCACTGCTGCCCCGGATGCAGAAGGTGCATCGGAACAATAAACAGTAGAGAGGCTGCAGGTTGCTCTCTAACCTCTCCTCTCTCAAGGAGCCAGGCAGAAAGGCTCATTAATTTCTCAAAGAACAATGACGGGGGTGGCGCCTGCCCTACTTTGCCAGGCGGGGCGGGCTCTTCCGTCTTGGGTGGGGCAGAGTAGTGCAGGAGGTTACAGGCTGAAGGGCTTGAACTCCACCACTGGACCATCCATCCCAAAGCTCTGCTTTTTTAAAGGTCTGAAGACACTCCACGCCCCAGTTCTCTTTCTCCAAAGCTGCAGGCACAATAATAATATTAATATCTACCATTCACTCAATACTTTATGCATACTAGGCACTGTGCTGGGCAGTGAAACACATACCTAATTGGTAAAAACACCTCTGAAACACAGATTTGACCACCTCTGTTTCACAGATAAAGATAACAACATCGAGGCTTCCTGGGGCCTCACACATGAAGGCGGAGTCGATGGAGCTGGGGCTCCAAGCGGGATCTGCTGACTTGGAAGAGGAGCCCCGCGTGCTACCCTGCACTGCCTTCCAGGAGCAGCCTGGCTAGCCTGCACACAACTCCATCTGTGCTGGGATCGCAGCTGCCTGGGCCCAGAGGCTTCCTCTTCCTCCCAGGCCCCACGGTGAACAGCTGAGCTGGTCCACAGCTGCGTCACAGCAGCCTTCCCTACCTCCTGGGGATCTAACGACGACAAAGAAAAAAAATCGTGAAGCACAAGATACAGGCAAAGCAGCCTTCAGGCATGGTTCAGGGTAGTGGCGAGCAGCCGTTAACTATTGCCGGGTTCTAGGAAGTCTGCCCAAGCCCTGCGTTTAGGGCCAACCAGTGGGGGAAACACTCCTGAAGTTTCTCTTTAGACAGAGATAGCCACAAAAACCAAGTATAATATGACTCAAAAACAATGTTGAAGGGTTACACATAAAGGGCCGTGTTAATGTTTACTACGCAAGCAAAGCTTGCTCTTCTGAATTCTTTCCAATAAGACCTCAATTGCCTTTACTTTTTTCACACTTAAAATGTAACAGTGCTTCTGGTGGTTAGCCACACTACAGCCTTGGCCAGGACACCTAGACCTCGAACAGTCCCTGGGTTCATTGGATCCACCTGCAATCTCTACCCGCAAAGGAAGTATCAGCATATAAACCTCCTCTCATTAAGATGTCAGGAGACCACTGATATATTAGCCTAAACAGCCAACTTCAATTAAACTGGGCTGTGCCTCGGTGATTGTGTGTTTCTTTTCCAGGAGGAAATGGTGGAGCCCATAACACTGCCTGGAAATGCTGCATGCCAACAGGGCCTGGATATCCCGTGCAGAATCGCCCAGCGACTTCTTGGGGTGGAGGATATGCTCAGGGTAGAGCCATAAAGAAGATTATGGTTAGATTGGTAAAGCTGTCTTCCAGCCCATTTGGAGGATTCTGAGATACTGCCTTGATATCAAATCAAATACTCACTTCTCAGCCTCATGTTCAAGGTCCTCTCACTGTCTGATCTCAATTTCACTTTCTACCATTATTTCTTACTCTCCTTGTACAAACTCTACACTCTGTAGAAACCAAATGACCTAAGCTTTCCCAGCTCCACGCCCTTGCTCATGCTTTTCTCTCCACCTCAATGCCCTTTCTTCATCCTATGGTTTCAATCTGGTTCTAACCAAAACACTTGGTTCTTTAATTCCATGTCCAATGCCATTTCTCTGTGATCTTTCCTAAAGCCCTTTCCACCCTCTCGTACCCCTTGCCTCTGCCCACCCCACCCCCACTGATGTTTTTCTCTATTGATCTCTCCTGCCATTTCAGAGAATATTGCATTTATCTTACTCTTAAGCTGCCTTATCCTATACTTGACTGTAAATTAGTAAAACTCCATTTTGAAAAACAAAGGTAGAGCACACTTTCCTACAAACACCTACTCTCCTGTGTGTAATCTTCTGGCCCCAGGCACTCTTGAACACAAACTGATTTTCCTTAAGTGGCCTGGCATCTAGCACAGGCTCACCAAATTCTGGTTTACTAAATAGTGAAGACCTTCTCTGGCACAGGATCTTCCTGTCCCTGACTAAACAGAGTCCTAAACCTCATCATATCTGGAGATGAGTGCTGGAGGAATCGGCCCCGCCCTGTTCCCACATTGGGAATGGGATTAGTTTTGGTTTACATAACTTTTGCAGCTGCAACCTGGATAGGCTGGGTAGGGCATTTAGTCTACAGAGTGTTCAAATGGACATGCCAGCTGCAGTGGTCCCCTCCTCTTTAAGTGCTAAATTCATCTCTTGAAAATGTTCCGGGGAGACAGATCCAGCCTGCTTCAAAGTCAGCTTCCTCCCAGCAAGAAGCTTTCAAGGGTAGTACTTGAACATTCCCTGTGTGTTTACCCATCTTTGAGAAACACATTCTTCTGCCCAGGAAGACATGTCACAGGTCACTGAAAAATATTTGGGCACATATTTCTAACTATTCTATAACAATGGCTATGAAAGGAACCTGGGCCTCAGACTCCAAATGTTTTCTCCTCACTAATCTCTCTTTGTTTCCTGAACCACCTAGCCCTCTGCCCCGCCAACCCAGGAATGTGGGATGGGCAGAACGCTTCTTCGGGGAGATCATTCGGTCTTCCTGGGAAACACAGTAAGAATAATCACGAGCAGCGGGAAACAGAAAATCCCCCTTCTGATCCCCTTTCAGCAGCTTCTCCCAAAGCCCCCTCCCCCCAACTCAGGATCTTCCCTCTTCCTCCTGAAAACTCATAGGAAGCACTCTAGCTCTTCTGAAGCATCTTCAGGGTGAGCCTGGCTCCCTCAGTGGGGCTGATGGGATCCAAATATTTCCAAATAGCATATCATTTCTAGGAACCGCCTCTCCCTCAGTCCTGCTCTGCTGGGCCTCCACCCTCCAGATTAACCATGAGTGGACCTGTCCTCTGCCACACAGGCAGGAAGACCCCTGACCTGGCTCCCTGGCACCTGCCTCCCTCCCAGCTGTCAGAAACACTCTGGTTGAAGTGTGAGGGAAGCAGGGCAGCCCTGGCCCACATCCTGGCCTGGGCGTCAGCACCCAGGGGAGCGCGGGGGGCTCAGCCAGCCCAGCTCTCGGAGACATCACGCGGCCTTACCTCATCCCACTCGGAGGCAAAGGAGGGAGACTTCTCCAGCCTCTTCTTCCCGATGCTGCAGTTGGACAGGGACTCGCTCCGGCTCCCCATCGTAGCGTCCTCCGTGGGTGAGCAGGTCAGGAGATCAGAGTCAGACTTGGACAAGCTGCGGCTGAGTTTGAGCTCAGCTTTGGGTCTGCCGGTGGGAGGGGCTCGGCTTCTGGCCCCGCTCCGGTCGCCTTCTTCCTCGGCACCCCCAGGGTGTGGAGATGCGGTGCGCGTCGAAGTTTCGGGGTGCGTCTGGCTGTGGGCGGGAGGCAGGCCGGCCGGATAGCCCACTCTCTTACTCTGGTCCGGCACGCGGGGCGCGGAGGCTCCAGACGTGCGCCCGCCCGTCTCCTCCAGCTGCATGCCTGCCTCGGGGCGGGCACCCTGCACGGGGGACCCTTCTTGATGGCTCTGGCCAGGGGCTGGAAGCAGCTGGAAAGGGTCCTGCCCCGCCTCACACACTGGGGAGGAGCCGTGGAGGAGACCTGAGAACTGCTCCGGGACCTGCCCGTCCTGCCCCTCTGCAGAGTCCTGGCTCCGGCTGCCGCTGCTCCGCCTGTGGTCTTGGAGTGGACAGAGAGACAGAGAAATAACAAAATTAAACACGGCAAAACCCAACAAAGTTCCAATGCAGCAAGCGCACGGCCGAGCAGAGGAATTCAAAAGCAGAGGGAAAGAGAGAGAAGCTGGATCGGCTGGGGAGAGGACAGAGGGAGAGAAGGGGAGAGAGGAAGGCAGAAAACAGTTTAATATTGTTCTTAATGTCCAATTTGTACCCAAAGTCAGAGCATTTATGAAATTCCAAACACTGGTCTGATTAATGTTATCTGGCAGCCTTCCTCGTTGTTAGATTTCTGTTAACATTAACAACCAGACCTTGCTATATAAGGCGACAAGAGGTGCTAACTATATCCCACAGAAAGGACACAAGTGAGGAGAGAGTGAGTGAACACGGAGCAAAAGTGAGAGAGAGAGCACGCGCGCGCGAAAGAGAGCAAGCAAGCACAAGCAAGCGAGACTCACTCCTGGAACATCTGATACATTTCCATAAAGGCCAAAGTGTTATTTAGAGCCACCCGCCCCCCACCACCCCCCCTTCCTCTGGCAAGCAGCAACAGAGGGAAAAAAATGGAAGTCATGATCCACAACCTGCAACTTCTGGAATTCCTTAACTGAAAGTACAAAACAAACCAGCAGAGAAATAACTGCTTCCTTCCTCAGAGGGGGGCGATTCAGAGTTCCACGCCTCATCCTTCCTTCCTCAGGGAGCACAGACTTTTCTACTTTTTTTTTTTCTCTCTCTTTCTTTTTTCTTTCTCTTTTCTTTTCTTTCCTTTCTTTTTTTTTTTTTGAGAATGTACACATCTCACTCCTTCCAAAGCCTCCCAGCTGCTCCTATTTGTTTAAGTTTAACCTTAGTTGATCCACTGAAATCAAAATGGTCTGATTTGTCAATGCCAAGAGACATGTGCAGTTCTTCTGAGACGGCCCTAACATCCCAGAAACCTGACACTACTGGCTCGTGAGGCCAACTACTACTGTACACTCCCCCGAGGTATCAAATACCTCTGCCCTGAGGTAGCATAAATAATTGACCAAATCAGAGTCCAATATCAGTATCACACTGGGACACCCAAGGGGCTCTCCCTGCATGAACTCAGAACCATTAGAGATTTTAACCCACATCAGCAGGGCAGATGACAACCCTGTGTCCAGTACTAGCTCACATTCCATAGCTAATATTCAACTCTACTTTCTTTGTGAGTGGAATCTACGGTATATATACCAAATGATTCCCTAGTTTGCCCCAAGCTCCCCAAACTGTTCATGAGATCAGAGAATCTTGGAATCCAAAGGGTCAAGTTCAACTATTTTTACAGATGAGAAATCTAAGGCCCTCAGGCCTTCTGTGGTTTGTCCGGAGTGGTGGGGGAGAAGGCTCTAACCTAGGTATCTGAGCACCTGGCTCTGGTCCCGCTGTTCTGCTCTCTCGCTGTGTGGCCTTGGCAGTGATCACATCTTGCCGGGCTTCAGTATCTAAAATAAACAGGTTGGCTGCATGGTCCTTATAAATCCCTTTTATGTTCTGACAGTGATGAGAAGCCAAGTCTCCAGCGTACTGCGATGGCACACTTCCCCCTTGGGGTGCTGCAGAGCCCCGCCTGGGTGTCTCTCCTGGGGCTGCCTGCACAGCACCCTCCCTCCCTCATCATGGCCTGCAGCCCCAAGGCAGTCAGGTGAGGAGGGGCACGCTTCATAACCATGACGCTTCGCTGCCCAAGCATGATGCCAGGTCCTACAATGCTGGCTCTTCCAGGGCAGCATTTCGGGAAGGACCCCAACAACCAGCTCTCCGAATGAGCCCACTGCCCTGAGGTCTGAGCAGGGATATGGTTCCACGCACCCCACCCTCTCAAGAAGAACAGTTTGGTCTCCACAGTCGGCTCAGCTTTTGGCAACTCTGCAGAGGCTGCTGAGGGGGCAGCCAAGTCCACGTTATGGCTCTGATTACTTATCCACAGGAGCCCAGAAGTATGAACTTTGGTATCTCCTTCCTCTATACTTGACTGCTTCAGGACTTTCACACCCTGAACTCACACACCCCACACCCCAAAGGTCAAGTCCAGAGCACTGAACAAGCACTGAACATCCTGAATCATGTCTCTAGGGAAGAAGATGTGCTGAGTACATAAGAGTTCCACACAGCTTCACTCAGGCCCCAGGAAGCCCTGACTTCCAGGCTATGAACACCACGTATGACAACTGACAGCGTGCAAGAAATGCCCTGTAGGGCTGCACAGTGGGACCACCTGACCACCTAATGGTGGTTCGGGCCAGTGAGACTTCCTAGGAGAGGTTGATGGGGAGAGTCAACCAGGGTGCGAAATTCGCCACCTCCAGGACCATATTCTGATGGCTGACTTCCTCCAGATTCTGGCCCAAGGTGCAGTGTCCCCCTGACTGCCTCTGAACTCGAAAGGGAGCGCCGATAACAGGAGCACAGCCTTCTCTTCCTTTGCACCAGCTTCTATCTCCTTATTTAACAAGTTTTTTGAGGAGATGGGAGTCCAACAACAAAAGAAAAACACCAGTCCATAACTGGGAGTGAGCCAGGCTCACACTGCCTGGGTGGACCTCGGAACCCAGGCCACAGGGAATGTTCTGACTGCTGCTGGGGGAGCCAACAATGAAGGCCCTGTCCAACAGCCACGCATTCATGCCAGTCATCAATGGAGAAAGAGGGACAGATGCCAAGAGCTCAGTACCAGACAGATGCTGGAGGAAGGAAGTGGGCAGAAAGAAGGAACTTATGGAACTTATGGAAGGAGGAAATATGTGAAGAGCAAGAATTTCTGAGGGTCATAATCCCATTAGAGAAAACACAATCCACCAGAGTAGAAGAAATCATGGAAAGGGATGCTCATAATGAGACAACTTACCCAGGCAATTCCCTAGGAAAGACACCTTGGTATTTGAAAAGCTTGTCAAGATCTAAGAACCTCAGGATCTCAACAAGCTGGTGTTCTCTTTCCCATAAAAAACTATATCCAAGGCTAAGCTAGATTTCCTGGCAAATCAATGAGTGGGAAAAGATCTACTCAATGGTCCCTTCCTTCTGTAAAGTCAGGACAATATTAGGTCTCTTAGGGACAAGGTGTTAGCAATATAATGTACTGATCAAAAGCTAGATTTTTTTTTTTTCTTTTTCCCCCAAAAGCCAGATCTTGAGCAAATTACCTAACTTTTCTGTGCCTGGTATTGTCATCGATAATTTTGGGATCTTAATAGTACTTATTTCATAAGCTTGTTATGAGAATTAAATTATATATGTGAAGCATTTAGGACCATGCCTGGCACATGCCAGCTCTCAATAGATGGTAACAACTGTTATTATTCTCCACACAGGATCCATAACAACATATTCTGCTCACAGATGAGACCAACTACTTCTCTGTTCCTCACAGATTCATCACAAGGATCTTCAGCGACAGTGTACGTGACAAGTACCAACATCCATTGCCTTCATCATCCTTGTAACTCTCGACAGCAGAAGGAGGGGACAGAAGGTAACACAGTGAGAATGCTGAAGTGAGAAACTGAGATGGGCCCCAGAACTGTCACTGTAACCACCCATTCCCACAATCCGCATGTGCACAATGTCTGTCTTCAGGGGGCACCTGAAGATATAAAGATGAAGACAAGGACTCTGCTCCACGAGCTTACCAGCTATTGGAAGAGACCAGCATATAGAGAAATGACTAGAATGCAAGGCAAAGATTAATACATGCTTTAAGAAAAGTATAAACCAAATGCACTGTGCAGTGAGCAGAAAGGAGAGTGTGATAACTTTGAACCAGGAGGCTTCTCAGAAGAGGTAGATTTTTGAGCTGGGTATTGAAGGAGAAGAAAGGCCTTGACAGGCTTAAAGAGAAGTGGAAACACTTTAGAAAAATCAGTGACAGGAACCTTGTGCCCAGGGGCTCGTGGACTCGCAGGCTCACAGAAGAGAACCCTCAGGCCCGAGGTCTTCCTTCAACTGAGAATCACTATGCTCCCACCCTGGGAACTCCACAGCTTTTCCAACCCTCCTCCCATGCTGCCCCCAGCACTCCTCACAACCTGCCCTTCTAGGAGAGAAACAAAGCAGGACACGGGGAGGGCTGTGTCCTTACTCTCCCCATACATCAAGGCCAGCTGCTCCACTGAATACTAGGACACCCCAGCATGCTAATTCCCAGTCCCTTCGACTTTCCATTTTTATTCATTCTGGGTGTGCATTTTTCTTTTATCCTGTGACCTGCTTAAGCAAGGGGTCTTCTATGCTGCATTTTAACTACTATCATGATCCATGGGGATTCTCAAGGGCTTCTGAATAATAACATTTTAACATTTACACATTTTCAGTCACCTCTGCCCCTTTATTTATTTACTTATTTTTTCATAGCTACTTTATTTATTTATTTACTTATTTTTCGCTGTGTTGGGTCTTCATTTCGTGCGAGGGCTTTCTCTAGTTGTGGCAAGCGGGGGCCACTCTTCATCGCGGTGCGGGGGCTGCTCTTCATCGCGGTGCACGGGCCTTTCACTACCGCGGGCCCTCCCGTTGCGGAGTACAGGCTCCAGACGCGCAGGCTCAGTGGTTGTGGCTCACGGGCCCAGTCGCTCCGCGGCATGTGGGATCTTCCCAGACCAGGGCTCGAACCCGTGTCCCCTGCATTAGCAGGCAGATTCTCAACCACTGCGCCACCAGGGAAGCCCACCCCTGCCCCTTTAAATGAGGGCTGAAAAATGCAG
Source organism: Balaenoptera acutorostrata (assembly GCF_949987535.1). Lineage (NCBI taxonomy): Eukaryota > Metazoa > Chordata > Mammalia > Artiodactyla > Balaenopteridae > Balaenoptera > Balaenoptera acutorostrata. The sequence continues at coordinate 67,745,786 of NC_080073.1, read as the reverse complement.
CTCATGTGAGGACTTGCTACGTTAAATCAATCCTCAGGCTCCGAGGAGAAGGCTGGGGTACTCCAGTTTCCCGGGCTGTTCTGCTTTCTTTGTTCCCTTAGGATTGGAACCTTCCAGATGCTCAGTCACTGTGGTGATCATCAGAAACTGTGTGTGTCCAGGGAACTCCCAAGTCCATGGCTGCTTTTGAAGGGTCACCGTGCTTTCCTCAGAAAGAAGGCACCGAGTATGTTATGCAGACATTCGCTGGAGATCGTGATCTGATAAGACAAATAGACTGAGAGTCCTTTCTGGTCCATGACAACAAGAGAAATAGAAGAAGATCTGGACTGGGATTCAAGAGGTCCAAGTTGGAGCCCCAGCCCTGTGACTTTTCCTCTCTGGGTCTCTTTCAAAAAATGAACGGCTGGGATGCATTCTCTGGGGCTTTGAGATTTAGTACGGTTTGAATCTGTGATTAGACGACCTAAGTTCCCTTCCAGCTCTGTGACATTAAAACATGAATAGTAGCAGGCCTTCAGGGGAAATGATTTAACCTCATGGTTAAACACGCTTTGGATTCGGCCACACTAGAGCTTAAGGGCCAGCTCTAATGCCTAACTTTTTCTTCCTCATCTATTAAACAGGGATAAAAATAGCCTCTATTCGGAAGATTTGTCTTGAGCTATTCAATGACCTAATCAGTGTAACTGAACTCGGCACGCCGCTGGCCCATAAGATGCGTTCAGTTAATGTAAGCTGCCATCATTATCATCATTTTTCATTTACAACCGTTTCCAAACTGCTCTTCACGCTAACACTGAACAGTCTCGTTTCCTTTCTCCAGACTCTACAAAGGAGACAGGTTTCTTCTAAGTGGCCCTATGAACCAGGCAAAATAAGACTCAAATGCCAGGGAAGGTCCAGCCATCTTGCAAGTTTGGTTCAGGGTGATGTGTAACAGCACAGTGGAGGATGCTAGGCTCAGGAACCACCTCCACCCACAGCAGCACCCACGGGCACAGCCCAGCTTTGGGACTCAGGACTGTTCTACCTGGACTTGGTCCTGATTAGCTGACAGCTCCCCCATTTCCCTAAACTCTTCCTGAAGAGTCTATTCACCGCCTGCTGTTGGACCCCTGGCCCCTCAGACTCCCCTATTCAATATTACCAGCTCTGCCTGGATCAGTTTCCAACCAGCCATGATATTTAACCGTGCCTGATTTAATAGCACACTTGCCATCTCTGTTTCCCTTGATCTTCTGCCAGTTCCAACACTGGGTATTCACAACCATTTGCTTTCTCTTCTCCAGTTGCTGGAATGTTGAGCCCTGCTGAATACTCAAGAAACAACTGACTGAGTCCTCTACCAATGTATTTAACTCAGCTGTCTTCCAATAGCTACCAAGTATTAGGTACTAGTTCTTCTGTGCCGGACACTGTGCTAAAGCATGTCCTTTTTTAATAGTCACAGCAACCATGAGGGAAGAATTTGTATCCCTACTTTACCTGTAGAAACTGAGGCTTAAAGAGGTTAAATGGCTTCCTCAAGGCCACCAGCCAAGAAGTGGTAGACAGGAATTCAAACGTGAGCCTGACTACCAGGCTCAGCCGTCCTTTTATTCACTTCTTGAAAACTATGACATCGCCATAAGATCGATTTCTCGCCTCTGCCACTCTTTTCTAATCGTCATCTTTCCCATAGCACCTATACTCTTGGAGGATAATCGCACCAATTTCCTGAGAAGGTTTAGATCAAACTTCCTGAACTATTTTCAACATGATGTCAAAATCTGGGGATAATTTCATCTCTTCCCAATTGCCTCAGAGAAGTATCTCCCCATCTAGGATTTACCAATGGTCAATTGCCCAATCCTTTTTCTAGTCTTTATCCTTCTAGCTCTTTCTGTATCATTTGAAACTGTTTACCAGTTGTCCCCAGTATGCACTCTCTCCTTCCTTGGTCATGGGATTTTTTTTTTAGATTGGCTCACAGCCACCTAGAATACAGACTACATTTCTCATCTTTGTGGCTAGGTGTAGCCATGTGACCAAGCTCTGGTCAATGGGTTTTATAAGTGAGAGTGGTATGTGCAACTTCTGAGAACTGTCTTGAAAGTACTCTTCTTCTCTCCTTTCCTCTGGCCTGTGCTGATAGCTTGAACTTGAACAGTCATCCTGAACTATGAGACGGCAGAAGGAGACCGGGTCCTTGACCATCATGAACTGCCATACTAGCCCTGGACTCCTTACTTCTGGACTTCTATCTTGTTTAAACCACAGTGATTTGGGGGTTTTTGGAAGTTCCGTGTTGGCTTCTAAGACACTGCATTATCCTGGTTATCTTCCCATGTTTTTCCTTTATTTTCCTCTAAAAGTAAGTTCTATTCTTGACCTCTTCAATCTCTCTAGTCTTTCCCTCAGCAATTGATTTTCTCTTACGTTATCCATCACCTCAATGTGGATGATTCATGAATCTGTATTTCTAATCATTACATCTCTCTTGAACATCAGACCCACATTTCCAAGTGCTTATGGAGTATTTTTAGCTGGATATTCTGGTACCTGAAACATCTCAAACTTAACCTATCCAAAACTGAACTTGACGTATTTCCTCAAATGCGCCCCTCCTTCAATTCCCTATTTCTGTTAGTTGCACAATATTTCCCCAATTAACCAGGCTCAAAACCTTAGAATCATCCTCAATACTCTCTCCTCCTCTTTCATCCATACTTGGTTGTAAGATCCTGTTAATGCTACCTCTTCAAAACCTCTGCTATCCATATTCTCCTTCCTATCACTTTCTATTATCCCCCTAGTTTGGGCTCCAATTTCCTTCAAGAGATTCCTTGAAGTCTCTTGACTTCAGGGTATTCCTGACTCCAGTCTCTCCCAACTGCAATCTAAGATTCTACAATTATACAAACAGTCAGCGCTCCATATCCATGGGTTCTGCATCTGTTGATTCAACCAATCACATATTGAAAATATTCAGAAAAAAAAAATTCCAGGAAGTTCCAAAAAGAAAAACTTGAATTTACCATGTGCCAGCAACTATCGTACTTATATAGCATTTACATTGTATTAGGTATTAGAAGTAATCTAGAGATGATTTAAAGTATCCAGGAGGATACAGGTAGGTTATATATGAAAACTATGTCATTTTATATAAGGGACTTGAGCGTCTGAGGATTTTGGTATCTGGGGGTATCCTGGAACAAATCCCCTGAGGATACCAAGTGACGATTGTACTTAAAGTGTGGCTTCTATCCTGTCACCTCATTCAAAAAGCTTCAACAATACTTCATGGTCTTTGGAATAAAGACTGCCTTTTGAGATCCAATATTCTACGACTAGTCCTTTGTTCGAGGACTAGATTATTTTCCATTCTCCAAACATGCTATCGTCTTCTGTCATCTTACTGTTATTTATGCCACTCCCTCTGCCTGGAAGGCCCTCTCTTTCCTCCTTATTTCTGCCGATCAAGTACAATTCTCTGTTTTTGGGTTCAGCTCAAATGCACTTCTTTCATAAAGCCATCCCTGATCTCTTACACTGACATTATTTATTCCTCTTTGAACTCTGAAATTACTTTTATACCACTTTACATGAATTTAACATATTCTGCCCTTTTATGATTATTTTACTTATGTCTCATGTATACATATTGTATATAATGGCTGTCGATACATTTGGTGAAAGAAAATATAGATGCATAGCTGACAAAGTTCTAACTTGTTCTATAATGGAAAGAAAAGTAAACTATTCCAACTCAGAAATATAAATTGATAAGAGCACGACAGTTATATAGTAGGGCTCCTCTAATGCAAGGGGTGAGAGAAGAGGAAGCTGCTGAAGATGAGGCTTAATTGTTAAACTCTCTCATTTACATTTTTTGCCTTTGGGAAAAGCACCCAAATTTATACCTTGGACTCTACCAAGAATATCTAGCCTGGACTTCCCGGCAAAGACGGTGGACTGAATACAGGTACTTATTTAAATCTTCTTCCCAAAGTCTTATTACTAAACTAATAGTAAAAGTGGGCCTCCTTCTAAAAGATGTGCAAATGAAAGCACCCCCAAGAAAACTCAATCCCAAGCTGCCAAAGGGAAAAGCCAAAACTCACACTATAGAATTCCCCGAAGGCTCAGAAGTTGGCAGCCCTTTGGATGTGGGAGTAGAGGGAGAAGCTAAAATAACATTTTCCTCCCCTCCAAGAAGACTGAGGTCTTCATACTCGTGCACAAACTTCACGTGGACCTAAATGCACAGCTCTCAGGAATACTGATTTAACTGCTTCTTAAAACCTCCAAAGTGTAGCTGTGTGCCAAAGAGTCCACATATATCACTGTCTTCAGATAATCATGCATCACTGTCCTAAGTTAAGTAACCACTTCACCTGGACCTAAGCACTATTAGTGGATGCTGCAGAAAAGCACCAGAGAGAACAATGACTTTTAGAGCTCCTGGCTACTTTCCTATTTGCTAGCAAACCTGGAAAGTTGTCCACTGTTTCTCTGAGCAGTAGCAGGCCCCCAATGTCCAGTGGGCAAAGAGTTAAACACTATAGAGAAATAAGTGATACACAAAACATTGCTCTGCTATGCTAGTCCTGTATAAAGATTTCAGAAGACTTTTTCTACATTGGAAACAATTGAAATAACGGAGGAATATCTAGTCGGATAAAACTGTCATAAAACCATCTGGGCCTAGTGCCTTTGTGGGAGAGGGGAGATGGGCTTTCTACTTCACAGATCTATTAAAGCTTTCTCCTTCTGTCAGTTTTTGTCATTTCTACAGACACAAATGGCATTTCTGGGTGGGAAGATTTTTCACTGTGAAGGTTTGTCCTGCATGGTGCAAGATGCTTAGGGTTCCTGGTCACTGGGCACTGAATGCCAGTAGTAACCCTTCCTCAACTAGTCATTGTGATGGACCAATAACTCACCCAGACAATTCATCCCAGGAGGATGGTAGCAACTTCTAACTAACCAAATAAAAAAATTTATTCTTATAAATTCTTTCTATTTATTTTTAAAATCTCTGCATTTATGGTTATATATTTCTTATATTATTCCTACATGTTGTATTTCCCTTTTCTTGATCAGAAATGTCGAGATATTTTAAAAAACACAAGTTTTCATTGCAATATTCAAGTCTATTGCTTTTTTTGTTTTTTAATTTCATTCTTTGTTTTCCTTTTTTTCTTTCTGTGTTTAACTGAGGTGTACATGCATACCATAAAGTAGGTGATGTGTACTATCTGCTTTTATCTTTATTAATTCCTCTCTGATACTTTCTTTTGGTTAAGTTTCAGTCTTTCTTATTTTTTAACAAATGAATTTAAGGATAAAAACTTTCCTCTGAGTGCCACTCTGGTCAAATATTATCGGTATTTATGCAAAGTATTTCTACTACCATTAGTTTCTAAGTAGAAAAATGGAAAGGAAAAAGATAGGCAACTCATAGACTAAATATATAATACTAATCAATAAGATAAGGTGCTCAGTTTCACTAGATCAGGCAAATGCCAAATTCTAAAGTCACTTTTTTTGCTTACCATGGTGAAAAGCATTAAAAAGTGATAATATTCCATGTTAGTAAAGGTATAGGGACAAGAGCATGCTCGTTCACCATTAAGGAAGGGCCATGTGGCTCCACCAATTAGATCTAGACATGTACCTACACTTTGACCTGCTAATTCTACTTTCTATCAATGTCTTTTAGAGAAATACTCGTATAAGCATGTAAGAATGTCTGTATGGAATGTCCACAGCAGCATAAATTATAACAGAAATAATACTGAAGACAACTTAAACATACATCAGCTAGAGAATAAAAAAATGAGTTATGGGATATTTAACGAAAATTTTAAAAGAATAAGGTAGATTTTAGGACTGTGACAAAACTGTATTTATGATCTATGAACAAGGTAAATTGTAAAAAAAAAAAGTCTGCAAAATAGTTTGTAAAATATGATCCTATTTTAGGTTAAAAAACAAACAAAATCTCACATGGTCACTTTTATATTAAGATAGCAAAGGGCCTGAAGCATACAGCATACTTTCAAACTATGGCCACCAATGGCAACTGTGAGTAGCAGAGAGGTGAGAAGAATCTGAGCATTTTGTGTGTATTCACTTTTCTATTATTTGAAATTTTTCTTTCCAGTGAGCTAAAATGAATGTAATTTTAAAATGTAATTAAAAAAAAATCTCCTATCCCAGCCCTCACATTGTAGTTGCCTCAATTATAAAGGAGGAGCTGAGAGCTCTGGTAGTCTCATTAACATGGCCTTTTTGAAAACTGATGAATTAATTCATAAAAGCTGCCTAAGATAATGACATTAGTGGAAAAGCAGGCAAAATTTAATATGTACTAACATGCGACAACATCTGCTGACTTGCCTCACTTTTACCAATCCTAGCAGGCATTTCTTCCAGGCTACTGAGAAATCGGCAGAGCCTATTTTCATATTTAATGTCTCAACTCCTTTGTCTGAAAGCTCTTTGAGTGATCTAAGCAGCTAGCCTGGAGGCAGGCACACCTCCCATGCTGTGGTGCAATTAAATCTGTTTCCCCTACTGCCCACTCTCAACAGTTAGTCCAATGCTGCAGAGCTGGAAGAAACCAAAGCAAATGAGGATGAGATGTGAGGTCAGAAATCCTCCTTGGTAGTTCTCTCCTTAACCTGGAGATTTCTTAACCTGAGGATAGAAAATTCCTATCAAGGGCACTTGGCCCCATTTATGAAGTTCATCTAGGAAAGTTTCCCCTTTCCTTGCTTTCAAAGGCTGAGCCAGCTATCCTGTAGGGGTTCCAGATCAAGCCTTTGAAAGAAAGAATTAGAATCTCACTCCTCCATGATACTAAAGATTCTTCCCTCACTAAGACCACTTTCAAACAGAGCATTAAATAAACTGAGAACTTGTTCTTCAAGGGTTAATTTCAGTATGATTATTACTAAACAACTAGAGTAGGCATCAATGCTCCACTCCACTCTCTTTAAAGTTTTAATTAAAAATCCACCAACATGATTGGAAGACTTAATACAGTTAAGATATCAATTCTTCCCAAACTGCTATAGAGACTCAACACAAAATTCCAAGAAAAACCCCTCAGGACTTTTTGTAGAAATAAATAAGCTGATTCTAAAATTTTGTCTGGAAAGATAAAAGAACTAGAATACCTAAAACAATTCTGAAAAAGAGTATAACAAAGTAGCAAAGGCAATTCCATGGAGAAAGGACAGTCTTTTCAACAAATAGTGCTAAAACAACTGGATATTCATGTGCAAAAAAATAAATCGCTACCCATACCACACACCATATAAAAAAATTAACTCAAAATGAATCATAGATCTAAATGTATACCTAAAGCTATAAAATTTATAGAAAAAATATAGGAAAAAATATTTGTGACCTTATCTATGAAAAAAAGGATTAATCGAACTTCATCAAAATTAAGAAACTCTGCTCTTCAAAAGACACTGTTAAGGGAATAAAAAGACAAATCACAGACTAGGAGAAAATAATATATCTGATAAAAAACTTATATCCAAAATATATAAAGAATCTTTACAACTCAATAATAATAAACAACCCAATTTTTTTGATGAGCAAAAGATCTTGAAATGGCAACTTGATTAGATACAAGGATGGCAAAGAATCACATTAATAGATGCTCAACATCATTAGTCATTAGGGAAATGCAAATTAAATCCAGAACGAAATATCACTACACACCTATTAGAATGGCTAAAATTTTTAAATACTGACAATATTAAGTGCTGGGGAGCACACACAGCAATTGTAATCCTGATAGGAATGTAAAATGGTAGAACCATTCTGGAAAATGGTTTGGCAGTTTCTTATAAAGTTAAGCATGTATTTATATAGGATCCAGCAATTTCATTTCTTGCATTTACCCAAGAGAAATGAAACCTATGTTCACACAAAAACCTCTATGTAAACGTTTACAGTAGCTTTATTTGCAATTGCCGAAAACTGTAAATGGCCCAAATGGCCCTCAACTAGAGAATGGACAAACTGTGGTATGTCCATACAATGGAATACTACTCAGAAATGAAAAGGAACAAATTACTGATACACTCAACAAGTATGAGTCTCAAATGAATTATGCTAAGTGAAAGGGACCAGACTCAAAAGGGTACTGGAATATTGTGATTTATAGGAAATATATATATATATTTGGCCATTCGGATGACCAAAATGTATTTCTCAGATACACTGGGTCTTCATTCATAGTTCCTGGCTTACAGTTCCCCAAACCCAAGGAATTTTCTGATTGATAAGCTGTTAATGAAGGTGACTTTTGGTTAGTTGGTTGGTTGGTTGGTTGGTTGGTTTTTGGCCGTGCTGCGCAGCTTGTGGGATCTTGGTTCCCCGACCAGGGATTGAACCCAGGCCACAGCAGTGAAAGTCCTAACCACTGGACCACCAAGGAATTCCCTGAAGGTGACTTTTGGATACCACCCCAGGGTGGGGGCTGCTTGCCAGGAGAACCAATCATGTGATCAGAGGGTTGGAACTTTCGGTCCCATCCCCTGATTTCCCAGGGAAGGGAGAGGGGGTTTGAGGTTGAATCAATGCCATTGGCAGATGATTTAGTCAATCATGACTGTGCAATGAAGCCTCCATAAAAACCAAAAAAGACAGCTTTTTGGTCCCTATTTTTTTCCAAGAGCTTCCACATGGGGGAAACCAGAACACTTCTGCATGCCACCGTGCCAGGCCCCAAGCTCCAGGAGTACAGAAGCTCTGTTCGGGACCTCGCCCTATGTATCTCTTCATGTGGCTGTTGATTTGTATCCTTTAATATCCTTTTATAATAAATCGGTAATCTAGTGAGTAAATGGGTTTTCCTGAGTTCTGTGAGGCATTCTAGCAAATCAATTGAACCTGAGAAGAGGGTCGTGGGAACCTCTGATTTATAGCTAGTCAGTCAGAAGTCCAGGTAACAACCTGGACTTGCAACTGGCATCCCGAGTTGGAGGGAGTCACTGGAGCCTCCAATTTGTAGCCAGTTGGTCAGAAGCACAGATGTTAACCTGGGCTTGTGATCTGCCTCTGAAGCGGAGGGTGGTCTTGTGGGACTGAGCCCTTTACCTGTGGAATCTGATTCTATCCCCAGGTAGATAGTGTCAGAATTAAGTTGAATTCTCATACACCCCACTGACGTATACACACACACACACACACACACACACACACACACACTGGAACTGGGTCTGGGAACCCTTTTCAGGTACGTACTATATGATTCCATTTATACGACATTCTGGAAAAGGCAAAATCATTGCTACAGACATTGGCGCAGTGACTGCCCGGGGTAAGGGAGGGGGGCAGGACTGACAACAAAGGTACACAGGAGAATCTTTTGGTGATGAAACTGTTCTGTATCTTGATTGTGGTGGCAGTCAAATGACTGTATTTGCTAAAACTCAGAGAACTGTACACAAAAAGGGTGAATTTTACTGTTTCTAAATCATAACTTTTTTAAAAAGTTCCAAATGGAAACCATTAAAACAAATCAAAACAAAACAACTACCATGAAAATAACCACAAAATTTCTGCATTTAAGGAGGAGAAACCTTTTACACAGGACCATTAAAAATAAGGTCTGCAGTGTCAGACACATCTGCACACGTTCTCTTAGCCACTCCTACCCTGACAGGCCTCGCAAAGCGTACTTCAAAAGACACCACTGCATCCCCCAGTCTTACCTGAACCATGGGCTGTCAGAGGACTGAAGGAAGCAGTAATAATACCCCGTGAAGGACCTGGGACCTGCAAGCGATAGAGAGCCGGGAGAGGCCGCAGGAGTTCCTTCAAACTGCAGTGGGAATTGCACTGCCCCTTCTTGTTCTTCCTTAGGAGACAGAGGTTGTCCCAAATGCTCCAGCGGTGCACACTCACCCCTGTCGGGACCACGTTTACACCGCCTGGCTGGTTCTCAGTCCTGCAGCCCTCACTCCTCGCGGAGGAAACTGAATTTTGCAGAGGCAATGAAAGTAGGCCAAGGCGACAGAGCACTCCAGTTACCGGGTGGCAGCCAATCACGGGCCCCTCCCCAGAAGTGTCTCAGTCTGAGGTCAGGACTCAAAGCAGAGTCTGTGCCGGCAGCCTGAACCCAAGGGGAATGACTTGTTGGGCTTGTTTTTCCACCACATTAACTTGAGGGTTTGTGATTTGAGACCCCAGATCAATCTCTGCCACAATGCTGGCAGCCTCCCCTCCCACGGCGCTCACCTAGTCTGACCCGACCTTTTCCTTGCTTCACACGCTGAAAGGTGACAAGACCACTCCAGCCCAAGGTATTGAAAATGAAAGGCCATAATACACCCACCGCCCAGACTGCCCTGAAACCCAACTTCCCCAGCCCAAGGAACACCATCATCTCCTTCTGCCCAGGATCACAAACTTTAAAAATCCTTTCAGGGGCTTCCCTGGTGGTGCAGTGGTTGAGAATCTGCCTGCCAATGCAGGGGACACGGGTTCGAGACCTGGTCTGGGAAGATCCCACATGCTGCGGAGCAACTAGGCCCGTGAGCCACAATTACTGAGCCTGCACGTCTGGAGCCTGTGCTCCGCAACAAGGGAGGCCGTGACAATGAGAGGCCCGCGCACCGCGATGAAGAGTGGCCCCCGCTTGCCGCAACTAGAGAAAGCCCTCGCACAGAAACGAAGACCCAACACAGCCAGAAATAAATAAATAAATAATAAATAAACTCAAAGTTAAAAAAAAAAAAAATAAATCCTTTCAGGACTTCCCTGGTGACGCAGTGGTTAAGAATCCGCCTGCCAATGCAGGGGACATGGGTTCAAGCCCTGGTCCGGGAAGATCCCACATGCCGCGGAGCAACCAAGCCCATGCGCCACAACTACTGAGCCTGTGCTCCAGAGCCCACGAGCCACAACTACTGAAGCCCGCGCACCTAGAGCTCGTGCTCCGCAACAAGAGAAGCCACCACAATGAGAAGCCCACGCGCAGCAACGAAGGCCCAACGCAGCCATAAATAAATAAATAAATAATTTAAAAAAAAAATCCTTTCAGAGTTGTTTCTGCCAGGAGCAGGGGTGGGGGCTCTACCTTTTGTCCTTCCGTCCACGGATGCCAGCTTCTTTGTCTCTGCTGTCAGCAGTAGCTCATAAGGATGCTCGTCCTCCTCCCTGGCTGCGCTCCCCTGAATCCAGGGTCTCACAGTCAAGACCTAAGAGAAACAAACACCACGGTACTTCTCATGCGGGGGGCTAACACCCAGACAGGTTATGTCAAACAAATTTGAGATTACTGGCTCCTTTTTCATCGGAGGGGAAGAGAAGGTAAATAAGTCAAGTGTCACAGGGAATCACAATGCTTTCCTGGCTACGCACCTGGACCTCAAATCTCAATGGCCTTGGATTAAAATATTCCCCTTTCCTTCCCTCATTTCATCCTTCAAAATGCCATAAAATCCAAGATCCTCCCCTCCCCTGCCTCTTCCCTCTTCAGTGTTCTGCAGTATCTCTTTTCTGTGGGTAACACCTCCCAAGCGGTTTTTAGCCACCATGCATCACAAGGCCTTCTTTCTCCATGCTTCTTTCTTAATATGCTCACACAGTACCCCAAGGCTGGGATCCTTCCCCTCTTCTCAAGAGGGAATCAGCATGACTTCTGACTGACCCTGACTGACTGGTATTTACTAGGAACAAAGCATTCTGTAAATCCTTCTCTATTTTTGTAGGCCCTTCCTCATAGGCCCTGTGGGTTATAGATGAGGATTTCCCCCAAGCTGGCTTCCTACCACACCTATGAAAATACAATCTTAAATCAATTCCACCAATCTCTGTTCTGAAAAGAGGCAAGTGGATAGGCAGCAGGAATTTCAGTGGAGAAAAAGCAGCTCTGTCTCCTGAGAAATCCCTAATCCAGGCAGCCAAGTGTCTCTGATGAAATGACTGACCAGAGCTGGCCCCTACACCTGTCAACCGGCTTGATTCAGCTGGGGGCCTGGTGGCCACAGCCAGTCACGGTACCAGAGGAGCCAGGCATCTCGAACCAAGCCAGAAACACCACGATTACTGCTACAGTCACACTGAGAGAGAGAATGGAGATATCTGCTTTAGAGGATAATCCTAGCTCATCTCTCCTAAGAAGCCAATGTGTTTCACAGGCAAATTAAGAATAATCATAGACTGGCGATTAGGAAAGCCAACCAAAGCACAAAAGCTCTTCTTGAGCAGTTTGGCTAGAACAAGTAATATATTATGAACGAGGGTGTGAGAGGGATTCACAAGTCCACCTAACAAACAACGGGACCCTACAAGTGTGGCACTGTGGTGCCACTGAAACCTCCTCCTTCACTGATGTGTCCCACGGCGCACCAGAAACAAAGCAGGTTTGTGATTCAGTAGGATCTTGCTTCTTGGAGGCATAGCTCACAGCGTTACAGCCTAATGAGACAACACAGATTCTAGCAGCCTCAGACTCAGTGAGAGACTGCAGCTCCTGTTTGTTAACAAGGCTGCCACTCCAAAGGCAGGATGGTGGTCTCTCCAAAATTCTGCTAAGCACAGCAGGAACCTCCACTGACTGAGAGCCACCTGGAAGCTAAAAGCTCTTTCATTACAATGAGCTACTTGCCTGTATTACTTATTCCTTTTGCCTCTTCACAGGAACACAATTAAGGGAACAAAGAGGGACCGTTAAGCAGTTCAGACAGTGTCAACTTAATACCACAGGCTTTACTGACAGGAATTTGTGTTCAGCAAGTTTACACACCCAGAGCCATCACTGAGGCAGAGCCCTGGAAATCTGATTCTGTGAGTGTTCTGCGCACAGCAAGAGCTCTCACGTAGCCCCAGGCAGACTTCTCTGAGAGGTATCTGACAGCCTGGGTGCCCAGCCTATAATACCCTTTCTTCCCAAGCAGGAAGGGTCTGATGACTTCCATCTGGAAAATCAGACCCACTGGACCTGTGTTTGCTCCGTGCCTGGCTCTTGTGCACAAGTGGAAGCAGGGAACCAGCAAATGGCAGAGCTGGAAGGGACCGGAACCATTACAGTCACAGCTGGAGAGGACCTGGTTCCAGCTCGTTCCTTTTGCAGGTGACAAAACCCGGTTACACAGGGAGCTCCCAGCAGAGCCAGGGCCATAAAATTCACTCCACCTGATTCTGGATCGAGCTGGCCTCATTTTTTTTCTGGGAAGTGTGGTTTCTTCACCCAATTCAGAATCCTCTCCCTCCTTCAGATGTCTAATGAGTGCCCCCTGCTCATACCCACACAACTCGTAGGGTGATCTTTTCCTCTTGGTCCTGGCCTCTGCCAGCTATGGGATTAAAATCTCACAAAAAAAGCAATAAACTGCTTTTCTTCAAGTCTTCCTAGCGCCCACTCAAGAAGCCCTGTGTCACAGTGAATATGGCAATAACTGATTCGCAACAGAAAGGATTCTGCTCTTTACTAAATTACTCCTTAATCTTTTCCCCCTTTCTTCCAGGGCTTGCAATAAATCAAAACCAAAAAAAAAAAAGTATTCTCTGCTATATGGAAAACAACATTTTTGCTGCAGAGAAAAGCGACTACCAGTTACCACCCAACTGTGACCAATGGAATGGCCAGTTGGGGTGTGGGCAGCTTTCTGGGAAGAGATACCACAGCAGCTGCAACTTCCCATGAACATTTAGCACATCTGAGCATAGAGAAGACACCGGTCAGTCCGATGCAGTTGGCAGCCCCTTTGGTGGGGTGAAAACAGCTGATTAGCTTGTGTGTGTGCACACACGTATGTGAATATGTTTAATTTTTTTTAAGACAGTTTCAGGATCTGGTCATTACTCTGATCAGCTCTCCTAGAGCCAGTGTACTCAGCTTCTCTTAAAGGTTTTCATGGGTCATCTGACAATGACAAGCCTCAGGAATAGGAAACGAACACTGGGACAGATTGCTCGCCTGCTAGGATAGGAATGAGGTTTAGGGTATTAAAGCTTTGAGAGTATAAGAAATGAAGATGGTGAAGAATACAGTCCAAAAAAAAAGTCTACTTTTGGAGAAGACTTATCCACTCAGACTATGGCAAACAGAATCTGTCTTGATCATTAAAAGGATAATAACCCAGAGCACATCACCTCTATATCTATGTACTTATAATCATCACTTAGGAAGCAAAGCCAGGGTTCTCAGGGTCTTCCAAATACTGACTATGGTTGTCCAACTGATCCAGAATTCCAGGCTATTCGGAAGCGAGTCCTAGAAGATGTAGCTCAGACACAGTCTCCAATCCAGGAGAGTAATAGGGATATTTCTCCCCCTACTTTTTGATACAGTATTATTGCCAAACTGTATGCCCTAGAAAGCCCTGGGAGAAAAGAAAGTGCTGGTTATCCAATAGTTCTTTAGGAGCCTTGCCCTTATCCTTAGGCACCAGAAAATTTAATCCAAGTCCTTGTTAAAGAGATGGTATAGGGCATTTACAGAGACCCAGCCCCAACTGAATATGCTCTATATTACTAGGTTTCTCTTTGTAAAAAGGGAGTAATAAAGCAAACCTCTATATAAAAACGTGTAGGGGTTTACTACATGCGCTTGTATCTGCTGGCAATGTATTATTACCCTAGAGCCTGTAATTCTAGAGACCCCTTAGTTGAGTCATGATAGTAAGTATTTTGTAATTAAGGGATAGAAAGAAATAAGGACAGAATTTGTACCTAACATAGAAATCACCCCTATCTCCAACACTGACTTTACATTCTAAAAAGGTCATCCTTGTATTTATACATTTTGTCAAACTGATGTCATCCTTCTGGTTGCGTATGTTTATATTAAATAAAAGAACCTGTCTCACTGGATGGTCCATGGCAGTAAAAAAAACTTAACTCCGACTTCTGGGGACAAAGTAATGAGACTTAATTGACTAGTTTATGTTAGCTGGTTTTTAAGTTAAAGAACAATAGGGCATCGAATGAGCTACAAAAAACTATTGAAATTATATAATATTTTGAATAAACACTCAATAAATATATTCTCTGAATGGCAGGAAGTGTTAAAGGAGCATTGGGAAGATGAAAGATTAAGGAAAACATGATTTTCTTCATATACCTAAGTGAGAAGGTTGAACTATTTGCCCCAGGATAACATTTCTTTTTTGAAAAGGTGAACTATTCTTTTCAAATTACCTCCTTTGATTTCCCCTGCCCCCATGACTCCTATTTCTCTTCTAGTTGAGTTTTCATGACATTTTCCATGTTTGTCCTGGTGCAGATTCTTCATATGAAATGAAGAGGGAAAATGCAAAAACAGAAATAAGGCCTTTGGGTCACAAGTGTCAAAGCTTGCTAATCTGACCCAGTCTAGAGAACAGTGATTAGGGGGATACTCTACACTTTGTATCAAAAGACAACACAGGTACAAGAGGCAAAAGTGAGACTGTTTAGCCTAATGGAACCAGGAGAATGTGCATGTTTGGCTTCCCATGTGGCATGGCAGATCAATAATTGGCCCATCTGCTAGAGAGCCTAGTAAAATTCCTTGGTTAGTACTTTTGAGTGCGTTTGAAAGGTCCTATTTTGGATTACTGATATATACACAATGCAAATTTACTAATCCAAAGAGGTGATAAAAAAATGACAAAGCAAAGTCTTCTTTAAGCACGCATTTGATGCACTTTCCAAAAAATCATATTTCAGTGATGGGAGTAAACCTTCAACCCTCTACCTCAGAAGCTGTCAAGGGAAAACACTTCTTATCTATGCGGTCTTCCTCCTCTTCATCGGGTGGTGGTTTTGCTGGAGGCGGAGGACGTTCCCTCTGTAGAAGAGAAAAAATAAGTATTTTACTATGTCTTTTTTCAAGAATTTAACTCTTTGGTTTACTCTTATCTCAGTCTTTGGAAATAAAAAAGAATAATGTAAAGAATTCCCCTGAAAGACTAAACTCAAGGTTTAGTATCTGAACAAGATGGAGAACCCTGCACACATACACAATTCAATTAGCATTGCTCTTTGTTTTTTGATGTTTGTAGCAGAGTCTATAAACACCTCTGTCATATCCTTGACCACAGTGAGAAATACCAGCACTGAAAACACACAACTACCTCATCAGAAAATGTCCTTCATGATACTGATACACAAACTCGAGTATAGGAAAACCAGTGGCTCAACTTCCAATCTACTCTAAAAAGAGGAAACACTAAATCAAAAGAATCAACTTGTCAGAGTTCTAACAAACCAAAATTATTAGGGAAGTAATGAGGAAATCCATCAAGGGCAAATACATCAACTCCTGCTCAAACTTGAATGTTGTTCAAAGCTCAGAACTGTCTCTTATCCTTGGTCACCTCCTTCAATGATTACTATTATGTATCATTAGCATATGAAAACCCTATTTCATCTCAGCCCATTTAAAAAAGGACTATTTGTCAGTTATCTGCCCTTGCAGGGGTTGGCAAGCTTTTTCTTAAAGGGCTACACAGTAAATATTTTAGGGTTTGCAGTAAACTCTGCCACTGGGGCACAAAAGTAGCCATAGAAAATATGTCAATGACCGGGCATGGATGTGTTCCAAATACAACTTTATTCACAAAAACAGGCAGCTGTCTGTGGGTCTTGGTTCACCAACCCCTTGCCCTAGAGCAAGAAACTCACTGAAGAGGGGATTATCTAGATCATGGGTAGACAGTTTCAGGAATATACAGAATGATCTTTGGTGAAAGAAAGCTGAAGAGAGTTTTGCCACTATCCCTGCTGTACTTTCAGCGTCTTTATATCACACAGTCCTATTTATGCCTGAGAGTCAATGTTCCTACAAGGAAGGGAGTGGGAACCTGAAACAGGAGTTGATCTGCAGGCTCCTTCCCTGGCTTGTAGGTTAGTCCACTGTGTTGCTAGAACGAGAGTATTTTTACACGTCGGTGTGGAGGTGAGTGTTGAATTATGTGACAGCCTCAGAGAAACCTGCAAGGAAAGACACTTCTCATGTTTTAGGAGCTGCCGGGTTAGTTAGCACTTGGCATCCATGATCTCTCTGTTAAACACGCTTTACTGCTTGGTATTATATCTTGATAAATTGGTCATTCCCATATCCCCTGCCACCGGATGGATGCCCAATGGCAACGACTCCAAAACAAGTTCATATGGTCAAGCCGAACAAAGCTTTTTAGGTCAGATTTCCCACTAAGTCCACTTTCCCCACCCTTCTTTGCTCCAGAAGCGTAGGAACAAGCCTGGTCCAGGGCCACCTTGTAAGGAGGGGAACAGCAGACGGAGCAGGCCCATAATCTCACCAATTATCCAACTGTGGGACACAAAGAGCTGAGGAAAACCAAAATGAAACGTAACAACAACAAAAATGACTCATCCTAGAAGCCTTCCCAAGGCTAAAGGAGCCTAGAAAGAACAATATGAAAGGCTCTTGTGGAAGAGGTAATCACCAGGGCCCCTGGAAGGAAAGAGAAGCATGGGTCTTTTACGGTCTTTTCAACCATGAAAACTATGGCCCAGGGGCCTGGAACTATGAAGCTGATTTATAGATACCATCCGCTGTGTTTACAAGACGTAGAACAGTCCCTTGGCCACAGTTAATTACCAAGGACCAGGAAGGCAGCACGGCAACAACATACTCAAGTAAAACTGGCAAAGCATGTACCCCAAGATGTATCAGTTTCTACTTAGCAGGACCATAGGAGGCTAGATTACTACAGTGGGATGAACAAAGAACCTGTGTAAATCAGTGGCTAAGCCTCACAGGAACTTGCTCCTTCAAAGCTTACTTCAGGAACCCCGTGTTCTTCTTGCAAAGCCTCCAGCTCCCTCTAATGGGCATCACCTGTAAGTGCCACTGAAAGCAACACCTTCCTCCACAGGTTGGATTTCCCTAATTCATTTGTACCTAACAGTGAAAGAAGTGGAAACAAACAAACAAAAACAAAAAACAAAAAAAAACCCTAGCTCTGCCTGCAGAAGCACTGTGTGAGCGGTGCTTGGCATATGCACTTGCTTTCACCACCGACAAGGAGTTTCATCACAGTCCTCGATAACACCCGCTCTGCGTCTACCACAAGACTGGTGGGCCTTTCCAAAATCCATACTGAAATGCTGGGACTATCCCAGGGCAGGGCAAGGAGCCTAATGAAAAAGAACACCAAAAACATCAGGCCATTCCCAGGGAGTTAATGAAAAGCCTGAGGATCACCAGGCAGCCAAAGGATCATCAAAATGGTCATAAGCCAGATTTGCACCAAAAGGGAAGGGCTAGCCTCTCCAACAGGAAGTAATATACACCTGAAAATATGCCTCAAGGTGGGATCCTGTTAGAGCAACAGGGATCCTGTTAGAGCAATGCCTGTTTATTAAAAGTGCAATGTTCAAAACCTCAACAGTGCAGGAAGGAAGGGCCATGGGACCACTGATTCAGGCTTAGGCTCACAGTAAAACCCTGGGAGAGAAAATGGGGGTAAGGAGTCTGGAGAACAATGTATAAGGCTAGAAGTAGAAGCAAGTGCTAGAGCGACTTCCCTGGTGGCACAGTGGTTAAGAATCTGCCTGCCAGTGCAGGGGACACAGGTTTGAGCCCTGGTCTGGGAAGACCCCACATGCCACGAAGCAACTAAGCCCGTGTGCCACAACTACTGAGCCTGTGCTCTAGAGCCTACGAGCCACAACTACTGAAGCCCGTGCGCCGCAACTACTGAGCCCACGCACCAAAACTACTGAAGCCCACGTGCTCTAGGGCCCACATGCCACAACTACTGAAACTGCGTGCTGCAACTATTGAAGCCTGCACGCCTAGAGCTCATGCTCCGCAACAAGAGAAGCCACCGCAATGAGAAGCTCGCGCACCACAACGAAGAGTAGCCCCCGCTTGCCACAACTAGAGAAAGCCTACGCTCAGCAAAGAAGACCCAATACAGCCAAAAAAAATAAATAAAAATTTAAAAAAAAAAAAAAAGAAGAAGAAGAAGCAAGGGCTAGAGAAAGAAGCAGTCAGATGGGAAGGTTGACCTTCAGAGGGAAAAATTCAGGGTTGTCCCCATCCTACTATTTCAATGGCTGGAGGGGTTATAACTATGGGGAAAATAGGAATGCACATACTAATACATACACTGTCTGATTAAGCCTTGCTACGACCCTGCTGAACACAGAATCTGTCCAAATACAAATGGATAAATTTTTGAGGGCAAATGGAAGGTGAACACGTACTCAGGGCTGACAGGAACTTATTTAGCAAGCTCTTTCATTGACGGAACTGCTCTCCAGAAAGAAACAAACAATATATAGCAAAGACCCCAAAGACAGAAGCAGCAGTGAGGCTAAATAGAAATAAAATGCTTCAATTTACTCTAAGGCCAAAAAAGTAATAGAAGGATGCAAACAGGTTATATTGAAACTGGAAAAATTAAAATTCTACCTCAACGCAAGCTGCAGAGTTTGACCACACTAAGCAAGAGCGAGATGGTGCAGAGCCCCCAGGAGAAAAGGGTGAGTGGGACCCAGGCCCCTGAAACACAGCTGGCACTGGGGGTCGCACGTCCTCTCTCCCGCTCCCCAGCAGAGCAGAGGTGGACAACAGAACCCCGGTGCGGAGGGTCAGCCACGTACAGGCCTCACTCCAGCAGCTTTCACTCCCACCGCCTCGGCCTCCTTGCTCACGGAGTCCCGGTCAGACGAGCGCCCGCTGGCCGTGCTGTCCAATGAATGGCAGGAGACAGCGTTGTACAGCGCCTCGTAAGGACCCTCCTCTTCTGTGTTGGTGTCAAAATCGATGATCAGTTCAGTCACTGCTTTCTCCACGTCACCTGAAGAGGGGTTAGAAGTCAAGAGAGTCGGTGAGAGGAGAGCACAGTCTTGGACTTCCCACCACAGGAACAACCCAAAGCCCCTTCGGCCACCTGAACTTGACCAACGTTAACCTAGAGCAGGAAAATAAATCACGGCTTTCTCCACGGACAGGAATAAATATAGAGAGTTTCATCTGCACTTCATACCCTGAGAAATGAACAGATTTTTCTCTAATTCAATATGGAACCTTTGACATCTATGAAGGATATCTCCCAAGATCGTTATAAATTCCCAAATACCTCAATACCATGACAGCATAAACTTAAATCATAAGATGTAGCAAGGTACAACTGGAAAACTTCAGTAATCCCTTTAAATTCTTAACAAGAACCTCCATGTGCCCAAGCAAAATAGAGGGTGGTGAAGCCTTTCTGAGATGAAGGCGCTGTGCAGCTGCAACTCACTCACTAGATAACTATGAACCTCAGAGTGCCTGGGATCCAAATTTGTGACTCTGCAAAGTAACCAGGGATCTGGTTATAGACCAGGGATCTCTGGGTCACTTGCAAAGAGTCAAAACTGTAACTGCAAAATCCTTGAAAGCTAAGAGCTTAGTTAACTACTAATCCCATTACCAGCAAATTATGAGGTCAAGAAAAAAAGTGTGACCAGGGGAGGGGAACAAGGACTCTACAGTAAAGACAGGCTGAGAACCCCTGAACTCTTGCATCTCTGCACTCCTCTGAAAAATCCCTTTCCTTTTCCAGTATCTGGCTTTGCTCTGTTTCTCGAGCCTTCTTCATTGTGCTCTGTATCTGGGGGAGGTGTCAGCCAGTGTTCTGTCCTTCTCATTCATCAGACCTAGGACCCAAAAGGCTGCTCAATCAATCTGAAAAGGTGGATCCTGGCTAGTGATGGAGAGGCTGGACTGCCCAAGCTAGCACCCAGACCACATTTGTTGGACAAATGATAGACTACTAAAATCTGCCATATACACATCTACCAACCAGATGACACTCATTAAATATTTACTGTGAGCCAGCTATACTCAAGGCACTAAAGTGTGTGTTAGAAAAAAAAGGTTTCACTGAGATTTGAGTTCATCTTGAGATCATCCTGTCTACCACACATCCCAGGATAGCTCTCATAGAGCCAACTCTAAAAGTAGAGAATAAAATAAAGTAGGAAAGAAAAGGTCCACCATCAAGGCCTAAGCTTTGCCCAAGAAAAGTTCATATGGTAGTTGGAAAAAAATGAATTTGAATATGAACTTATTAAGTACTCCCAATCCCGCGAAATAATTATTTCAATTAAGATTTTCCATTCTGCCAAAGAACGTTCAACTCTTTTCAAGCTGAGAGCCCCTTTGCTGGAGGAAGAGGGCCGACTCACCCTGAGACTTCTGGGATATGGAGTCCATGTTGGAGATGAGAGGTGGCTGGGCTGTGGGGGTTTTATCTACCTCTTTTGCACTTCTTTTTCCAGTCATGTGATCTACATGGAGAGGCAAAAAAAAGCTGCACCAAATACCAGTGGCTTGGTTCAGCCAGCGTGTCCCCTGGTCCCTGCGGCAGGGAGATGGACCCATACCTTCGATCAGTGCTGCTATCTGCTGGCTCTTCTGAGATGGTAGCTCCTGGACAGTGTCTAAGGCAGTCAGTCCACGGTTATCTTTTATGTTGACGTCAATTCCTAGAAAGGCACACCAGGTGGACCAGGGGAGTGAGAATTTTCAAACCAGCCTCAAAGAGGGTCAAATTCCAGGATACCTAATGCTCCTGGCAGCACAACTAACATTTTCATCCAAAGATATTTTATCCAGCTATACAAGAACTTCGTACATTTGCAATCAACCAGTGGAGACATATACATATTGGGTTCAAAGGCAGCCAATAAAAATCCCCCTCCAGGGATCCTGGGGGAAATGATCCCAACCCTGGCATGCTGTGTAGACAAGAGCGCTGCCAACCTCTCACCTGCAGCCAGCAGGATTTGCACCACATCGGTCTTGCCAAACAAAGCAGCCTCATGCAAAGCACTGCCCTTCTCCGTCTGGAAAGCAAATGAGAGCGCAGAGCAGGATGTCATCAGAACAGGGACCCAGGTTTGGCGTGGCTTCACACGACAAACGGGACGTAGACAAGAAGGGACAGGAAAATAAAATAAACCACACAAAGTCCTCTGTCATTATCTTTCCCACTTTTCTTGTCTGGATTCCAAAACCACAATCGTGGCCCATACGTGGGTGCTTGATGTGCCACCAGGTGGTCTCACGTGAATAACTGCACTGTTATCCTTGGAACCACCTATTGGTGACACTCCTCAAAACCCCACCTTCCTGGGTGGAAGGAATGATGAGACGAAAAGTACAAGGGGGGGAAACACCTTAACTTCAAATGTGGTCTGGTGGATGCAAAGCCTAAGGAATGGCCATTCATCTGAATGGAGAAAGCTACCAACAAAGGGAAATGCTAAGTCTCCTATCGGCAACATCAAGTTGATGGGACTTTGGAGGCGCTAATGGTGGCAGTGGGAACACAGGTATAGGAAGATAATGAAAGTTTTCTAATTTCAAGAGAGAGTCCATAAGCATGTCTTCTCAGGGTATAATGACCAAGTATTACCCCTGAAAAGAAACAAAAAATAACAGACTCACTGGAGGAGTTTCTTTGTCTCTAAAGTTTCACATTACAATGAGTCAGCAAATGGAAGCATCTGACATGTGATGTGAACCGTGCTAAATAGGAACACAGCCCAGCAGCATGGCGCTTGTGCCTTTCCCAAAATGACTAGGTCCCTTGGGCCTGGGAGGAACATCCGCCCCACTACCTGGTAATTGCTATCCATGCCGGCATCCAGGAGGACCTGGACCACGGCTTTGTGGCCATTCCTTGCTGCCAAGTGCAGAGGGGTGTGCTTCTTAGTGTTGCAGCTCAGGAGGTTGGGGTGTGCGTTGAGGAGCATCTTCACCACCTCCAGCCTCCCGTAGAGCGCAGCCAGGTCCAGAGGCGTCTCGAACTTGTTGTTGCGCATGGTGGGGTCAGTCAGCTCCTCTAAGAGGACCTTCACCACCTCCGTGTGGCCATACTGCGCTGCGCAGTGCAGGGCCGTCTCGTTGTCATTGTTCTAAAGAGTCAACAGGCGGATGATGTCAGAAAGGTGACCAGCAGACTGGCAGACAACTGGGGTAATCACACGTAAAACCATTGAAATTTAAATGAGAAAAATAGCAGCAACACTTGGGGACTAAATAGAACTATGTCAGAATTCCGCAAACAAGCCCGACGGCTCCAATCAGCCTCATCTGCCCCAGTTACTGCCAGAGGGGAGCAGTCGGCTCCTCAGCCTTTGTAGTCTCCTCTGTGCCAATGCAGACGTGTCTCCAGACGGCAAGGAGAGCCACCTCGGGAACACGGCAGGCCGCGGGGAGAAGCCCTGGCACAGATGGATGCCCGTAACATCACTGCCATTGACTCAATTTAAACTTCAACTGGTTTTACAATTTCTATTGAGCCACCCCCGTGGTCCTGATTCTGGATCTGCTGACCATCCATTGCCTCGCACACAAGCTTTTTGGAAAGAGTTTGTCATCTGCGTAGCTCCGTGCATGCAAATCAATTGGCCAACAATGAAAGTTACAGAGCAGAGCACCCAAGATCACTCTCAACATATCAGCCAACAGCCACTGCCAGGGAACTGAGGCGCCTGAGCTCAGTCACAGAGTAACACGGGACCCAGATGCCACCCTGAGCCTGCTCCAGGAGCCTGCCCCAGCCAATGCATGCAGGACCTACAACTGTGCCAAGAAGGGTTTCTTAGGTAAGAAAGATACAATCAGACACCAGAATGTTTTGTGTGAGAGGTGCAAAATATTCAAGATTGTAACATTGCCATTAATTCAAATTCACAACCCCACAGGTCCTCTGATGCCAATTTTGTTTCAAACTAAAGGTAGAACCTGAGATAAAGCAGGAGAAGTTTGTGCTTTATCAACCATCAGAAGCAAAATGTTAATCATTCCAATTATGCTCTTTCTTTTACTACTACTGACAATGTATAACTAGAGCAGGCATAGAGGAATTTCCATGACCTCTCCATTTTTAGAAGCATTAATGAAAATAATAATTCTCCCACAAGATTTTGAGATTCCTGAATTTATCCAGGAGGCTTCTGCCACTTTGGGGAAACAAAGCTTCTGAGGGCGTGTGTCCTTCAGGTCAATATTATGCACCTTTCAGTGGTCAAAAGGTAAAGATTAAATGTTTCCACAATTGCTTTAATTCTATTAATGATATTAAAAGTAACAGACTAGGAGTTACCCAAACATGCATGCAATTCCATCTGCTTGTGATCTGGCATTTAACTGCATCATTTTTTCCAGCTACACCAAGTGTATCAGAAAGATCCAGGGCTACTAGGCGCAAGGCCCCAAAAGGCCAGCATGATAGCAAAGAAATTTTTTTTAACGAAACAAGGACAGAAAGGGTGGTAGCAGGAGCCACATGCAAAGATAAATGCACACAGATAAACAGAGGAAGCAGCACTGAGCTCCAACACAGCTCCAGGAGAGCAGCTGCTGAGAAGTTGCAGACAGACTTCTCTGGCCACAGAACACAGCCAGTTAGCAATGGCCTCCTGTGATACAGCTGGGTCCAAGGGGCGAATTCCATGTCAACCTGAAATTCTGGAGGGCAGGAGAAACTCTGGGCTGGAAGTTAATCCTTGGGGCTCCCTGTGCCAAACAAACCTTTCAGGCCACCCATGTGCCCACTTCCTATTAAGCTATGGCATGAAAAACTTAGAGCTGTCACCTCACTTTCTCAGGAGAAGAAAAGACAGCTACAGCAATGAAAACTCACAGGAGCTTCCTGTAGAGGGATTCTGGGGCAGAGTTGCAACCCAAAGAAGTTTAAGAGGATTCTCAGGGTTTTATATCTCAAGATTAGCATGACAGCAAGGGCCAAGAAAGTCAGCTTATTCTCATTAAAACTCCAGTCCAAAAAAACTCGTTTACTCTGAAGTAGACACTGCTATCTCTTTTATACCCAAGTTGTCTCCCAACAACCAGAATAATCTGTAAAAAGTATGTCATTAGGGTCTGAAGAACTGTAAAACTCTCAACTATCCAGCAGGGGAAAAAAAGTCTTCTCTGGGTTTTTGCCAGAACTAAAGCAGCTACCACAGAGCTGCCTCGCTAAAGGCATGGTCTTGATCACTACCAGGCAAACTGCCTGCCTATGTTAAAAATGGCCTAACCACATCTCTGCAGTTTATATTCACAGTGTAGGAAGCATCTTATTTATGTTTCAGTCTTGCCAGACATGGTCTGGTAACTACAATACTCTTGAGTTTACTTCTGTGGTGACCACATCTCTCGACTATTGAACACAGGCCATCACAATGAGCTCTTACTACCACTTCCCCTTGGAGCCTAACAATTTTCAGGGCAAGAAGTCACTAAGTTTTGGATTTATGGACCCACAAGAAAGGGAGGGATTCCAGGGAGGATACAGACTCTCAACCACCTGGAATCCTTCTCTTTCACACCTTTCAAATCACACCATGGGTGCTCACAACACCTCAAGAGCTCCCAGAATCATACTACTATGAATCTGGACTAAGGAAGGGGACTGAGATGAAATACCCCAATTTTCCCCCAAGGCTTTGCACAAACTCCCCATTCCTGCTCATCTTGAGACCCACTTTCATTTTTTCCTTGCTAGGTCATTACTTCTAAAAAAACAAAAAAACAAAAAAAACCCTATACCCTTTATATCTGGAGACCCCATTCAATGTATAAATCCATTATTTATGTGTTTTATATACATACACACACATACATAAACTACAAACAGCAGAGAACCATCTAGAAACATTCCCGTGACCTTTCTCCTCTGGGAACTATTCAAAACCATCACCTCCCAGTGCTTGGATTATAGCCCAACTGCATTCTTGTCCACTGTTGACAGATATCTAAGTTAGGAACACCGGGGCTACAGCTCTCTGGAGCAACGATGGTATAGTCTCTAGAAATATACCCAAATTGGAACAAAAGGACAAAGTGGGTCTACAAAGATTTAGAAGACACCGGAAAAGCATGAGAACCAAGTTCCTCATGTGGAGGAGGAGTCAGACTTACTCTGCAAAGCTCTGAAGGCAGAACTTTGACCAACAGATGGAAGGTTTAGGAAAATAGATATCAATCAAGCATAAGAAACCAAAAATCAGTGGAATCCAAAAAGAGGCTGCCAAGAGTAATTCTGCTTGCTACTAGGAGAAACAAACAAACAAACAAATAAAATAAGGGGTAGATGGCCTGCGTTTTAGGTGAGAAAAGAGGAATCCTGCTCTAGTGGAAAGTTAGCCTAGATCAGTGGTTCTTAAACAAGCTTTGTTTTGGAATTACAAGGGAGCTTAAAGGTAACTAATACTGAGCCCCACCCCAGGTCTGCCAAGGTAGCACCTCAGAGGGTAAAGCCCAGGAAAACTAATATTAAAAAGGTTACCAGCCTAGCAGACACCGACTTAAACAAACAATCATTCATCATCATCAAGAACAAAACAAACTGACATCATGTGCCTGGTGATGCGATGCACTAAAAAGGAAGGATGAACATCACTCTTGTGGCATTACTGCCAAAAATGTATAACCTGAACCAAATCAAGAGGAATTATCAGACAAACTCAAACTGAGGGCCAGTCTACAAAACAAACGGCCTATGCTCTTCGAAAATGTCAATGTCATGAACGACTAGAAAAGGCTGAGGATAACTGTTCCAGATTATGTATGATCCTTGGACCAGAAAAAGAAATTGCTCTAAAGGACATTATTGAGACAATTGGTGAAATTTGAACACGGATTTCTTTTTTTTTAAATTTATTTATTTTTGGCTGCGTTGGGTCTTCGTTGCTGTGTGCAGGCTTTTCTCTAGTTGTGGCGAGCGGGGGTTACTCTTTGTTGCGGTGCGCGGGCTTCTCACTGAGGTGGCTTCTCTTGTTGTGGAGCACGGGCTCTAGGCACACGGGCTTCAGTAGTTGTGGTGCATGGGCTTAGTTGCTCCGCAGCATGTGGGATCTTCCCAGACCGGGGCTCGAACCCGTGTCCCCTGCATTGGCAGGCGGATTCTTAACCACTGAACCACCAGGGAAGTCCCTGTGGATTACTTTTAAGTGTCTGGAGAAATAGACCTACCATAAAACTAATTTGACTACTGCTCATCTTATGATATTCAGACTAAGTTAAAATTGTTTTAAAAGGGGGTAAGTAAACAATTTTAATAGTTTCACCTTAGCTAAGGATGACGTACATTTGGACTGGTTTATGCTGACTTGCTGAAACAGGAAAAGGTGCATATGGTGAAGAGGAAGATAAAAGCTCATGAAAACCATCTCTGCTCCCAGGAAAGGCATCTGCAACTTCTTAATTCCTACAGGTGCTTGATAGGACTTAGCACACAAACGTATTTTAGCAAAAACAATTCCTAGACACACCAGGTCAATGAAAACCCACTGAGCCAGGATAAAACCTAGGGAGGTTAGAATTGAATCAGCCTGAGAAGAGTCTGCATTCTTAGCACAACCCAAACAGCCTTATCCCTTAATGGAGTTTACATCACTTGGCCTTTGAGGAGGTGGTGGGTGGGGTGGAGGCAAAGGGTAGTACAGTTGGCCCTCCTAATCCACACGTTCTGCATCTGATGAGTCAACCAACCATGGATCAAAAATATTCTGGGAGAGGGACTTCCCTGGTGGTGCAGTGGTTAAGAATCCGCCTGCCAATGCAGGGGACACAGGTTCGAGCCCTGGTCCGGGAAGCTCCCACATGCCGCGGAGCAACTAAGCCCATGTGCCACAACTACTGAGCCTGCGCTCTAGAGCCCGTAAGTCACAACTACTGAGCCCACGTGCCACAACTACTGAAGCGCGTGTGCCTAGAGCCCGTGCTCCACAACAAGAGAAGCCACCACAATGAGAAGCCCGCGCGCCGCAACAAAGAGTAGCCCCCGCTCACCACAACTAGAGAAAGCCCAAGCACAGCAACGAAGACCCAATGCAGCCAAAAATAAATAAATAATTTTAAAAGGTAATGCTTAAAAAAAAAATATTCCAGGGGAAAAAATCTAGAAAGTTCCAAAAAGCAAAACTTGAATTTACCAAGTGGCAACTATTTACACAGCATTTACATTGTATTATCGTATTACACTGTATTATTAGGTATTATAAGTAATCTAGAGATGATTTAAGGTGTATGGGAGGATAGAAGTAGGTTATGTGCAAACACTACACCATTTTATATAAGGGACTTGAATACAGTATCCACAGAGGTCCTAGAACCAATAGCCTCTCGGATACTGAGGGAAGACTGTATTTCCAAAGAAAGAAGTAAGTTCTTATTCCATTTAGACGAAGTTTTTTATGTGTGCAAAATCAAGGGATAGGAAAACGTGCTTTTAAGAACAAAAGTCTTACCCTTTAATCAGAGCTTTATAAGCTAACTAAACTAACCACCAAGTCGGGAAACAATCACTTCAAGGTGCTTCCCCCAAAAACAAAACCCTGAATGGACCAATACAGCAATGTTGCATTAAGCTTCAGCCACTAGAAACAAAGAATAAATTCCAAAACGCCCTTTCAGAAATACCACATGGTACATACTTTTCAAAATTAGGACCTCAAATATTACTAGTAACCAGATATTTTTACTTCATGTACATGATCTTATTTGAACTCCAAAATAATCCCTCCAGGTAGATGGCATACCCCATTTTATAGAAGAGGAAACTAAAGCTCAGAGAAACTAAGTAACTTGTTCAAGTCAACACCAGTAAGTGGCAGCACAGATTTCAAACTTGGGTCTCACTTGACCTGTGAGGGTTTTCCGCTCTGCTGCACTATTTCCAAAAAAAAAAAAAAAAAAAAAAGAAGATAAAGTATCTTCCTATCTTCCTATCTTGAAGATTAGAAGACAGAATTGAAAGTGTGGGCAAACTAAAACTACTGTGTTCCACCACCCCAGATCAAACTGCTTTTCCACCATTAGGGCCCAACAGCTGAAGGAAATCTCCCGTAGAGCCTGACGAGGTCCAGCCCATAGGGACCTTCATTTGCTAAATCAGTATTTCTCAAAGAAAAACATGAAATATCTGCCTTGCATTTGGAAACACGCAGAAGGACCTTACATTTCCCTTCCCAGCGGCTGCTGTATTCAGAGCCAAGTGAAAGGTAGCTGATGTGAATAATGCAGTGACTCAACCAAACTCCAGATTGTTGCCAAAAAGCAAACCTCATCTGAATGAAACCTTGAGTCAAAAACAGCAGGTGAGAGCGCAGAGGAGACAGGCTAACACCATCACCCAACCCACCAGCTTTGCCTCCAGAGGCAGTGGAGGGCCGAGGCCTGAGGCTGGACGTTCATCACTAGGCCCATCAGCCCGTTACTTATCCCAGCCTCACGGGGGAGGGAGACTCAAGGCAAGTGCCCTGCTTGGCCCTGCAACTTCATTTCCTATTTCTGAGCTGTTCCAAGGGCCAAGAGTGACCAGGCAGAGAGAGAAGCTAATGGCTGGGGAGAAGGGACTGAGGCTTCAAAGCCCCAGGCACAAACTCAAGGAAAAGAGAGGGGAGCCACACCAGCAGCTTTTAAGAGTAAAATGGAGTCACCCACGCCCCGGCTGCCACACCTCCACCACAAGCTATTGTTCGGATTCCATCTCAAGAGAAATATTGAAAGCAAACTTAAAAAAAAATATTAATCTAGGAAGTGCAATTTAATCATTTTCTGTGCTTATTAAAAAGTAAGCTACTTTGCGTAAATCTTTTAATTGCATTTTTCTTTTTTGAATTTAAATGATTTTAGAAATCACAATAGTAAATTATGCCCATAATATGGTCCCTTCTATTTCCCCAGTTCTGCCACTTCTAAGCCTTTCAGCCATTCCAGGAAAAGCACCCAACCTTTCCACAATTGGTATGGGTTTTAAAAACAAAAACAAAACCCACTGAAGCTCCGTTTTCCCGTTCCCAGGCAAGCCAGAAGCAGATGGGCTGAAGCGGACAAACATCAGGATGATGAAGAAGAGCCTGAGTGGATGAGAGTGGAAGCCAGAGAGGACCGAAGAGAAAGTGCAGCTTGGAGAAATGATGCAGAGAAATCCTGGCAGCGAAAAGTACACACCTTGGCATTGATATAAGGGTCAAAGGGGCCGTACTTTTTGAGTTCTTTGATCTCAAGAGCATTCTATAAAAAGGAGAGGAAAAGAAAATGTGATGATAAAATGGATGAAATATATCAAAGCAATGCACAGCCCCAAGGGTGCCCAACACTAGACAACTTGGATCTGCCCTCTGGGTGCCTCAAAAGGAAGTTAATGGGGAAGACAACCTCCAGGGCACAGCGCTCATCACCCCTCTCATCCAAGCTTCCAACTGAAGCAACATTAATGGTTTTTAATAAATCAGTGAAGTACTTGTAACCACTGCCTAGATGCATTAGGTTTTTCGAGCTATTGCAGATGTTGTGCCCAGCCCCGGCCCCACCCACCTGCCTGCCAGATACGCAAAGCACTGGGCTGGGTCCCACTTATCAATGGATACTCCAGACGGGAGGCGGCTGTGAGCAGGACAAGCTAGCATACTCAAGTGGCTCAAAAATCCAAGCAGCTGTGTTCCAAGGCAAAAGTGAGCAAAGACAGGGTTAGAAATGGTGGCTGAAAATTTCTTAAACGAGAAGGACTTTAATGCGTGACTAGATTTTTCCACATTGAGGAATATTAGTTAAAAGCAAACCTCTTTTATTTTCCTCCAGATAAGAGAAATTACTGTCACATTAGCCAGGAGGAGTAAAATTGCATTTAGGTTCTAAAGAGGCAATTCTAAAGAGACAATTTTCCTTCCTAATGTTATAAAACAAACATCCTCATTGATGATCTTGAATGTCTGTTGCTCACCTACCCAGAAAATACAGCCAGAAGGGGGAAAGGGAAGCTGATGAACAGCTGTACACACACAATCTCCAAATGGAGGGAGCTGGGAGCACTGCTGTAGTTTTCTCAGCCCTCAAAGTGAAGCTGCCCTTCTCTGAATCAAAAGTGTGCTCTTAACAGCTCACTGAGAATGTGCATGGTCTTGCTGACAGGGGGACTTCAAGAATGGTTTCCTATTTTTTTGAGGAATAACCCTGATCTAATCCTACAGGCAACTGAACAATCTCCTCTCAGCAAAGTCACTAGTAAAACAGTCCCAAGCTTATTGAGAAAGGGCAGCATCTCTCTCCTTCAAGCAAATAAGAAAAGTATCTACTTCAGTTCAGAGCAGAGAGGGAAACAGGAGAATGGCTTGTCATTCAGAGAGGGCCCATCTCCTCGCAAGTCGACACAGTCTCAGATCCAAACTACAGGGCGGTGTATTTTATGAGAGGTTTGTCTACAACTTACATAATTCAAATATAACTTTCCCAAAGGAATAAATATAAAGAAGAGAAGGTACAGTCTCAGAGTACCTGAATCCATGGCCAGTGTATGGTGTTTCTGCTCAAATGCTGCCTTTTTTATTTTTTAAGAATTCTCTCTGCTTTGTCAAAGCATGGTCAGTTGTAAATGAACATTAGAGGACACCATGGAAATGATCTTCATTCTGCTGAATCACCTCAGACCTCCAGTCACGTGTTTTTGTGAGTTCATTTTTCAGCACTAGCACTCGTACCACCACTTCTGCAAGTTCTGATGCACGTAAAACAACGGCATGGTTCACATAGTACCAACACATGCTGGGAGTATTTCTGTTTACCAGCTAAAGCTGCACTGCCACGTTGATGGCAAAAGCCCAAGAGTTTGAAATGAACTCTGGGCAATTCTGCAGGATTTGCATTATTTCCAGTTTTGCACGTGAGGTGAGTATTTATAACTTTGTTACAGTACTATTCCAAATCTGCATGATTCAAATGCATATGAAATGCACCCTTCATGGTACAAGGTTTCCCTGACGCACTAGAAGGAGTAGCGCTGGGAAGAGGGGAATCACCCTTAGGCCAGGGAAGAGCTGGTTCCCTGAGATCTGAGCTACGGGACTGAGACGGTGATGGGGCTGCCAAGGTCCGGCTGTAGCTGAGTGCAGAAAGCTTCCCTTCCCTCCAACCTGTTCATTGACTTTGGTGTGTGAGGGCCCTTGATGGATGAGCAACCGCACTATCTGGGCATCTCCTTTCCAGGCTGCCAAGTGCAGAGGGTAACAGCCTTTAGAATCAGCCACGTTGGTCAGTGCGTCGTTCCTCAGAAGAACCTCGACCACATCCCTAGAAGGCAAAAATCGATCATGAGTTTGCAGAACCCACAAGTCTTTTGTACTAACAGTTCTGCACATCTGTTTGGCACAAAGCTCTTTCACAGAGATTATCTCATCTGGCTCCCCATCTCTACCTGAGCTCACCGCCCAGCTCTTCCTTTTATTCCATGAGCTACTTGTACAGCTGTTGACAGCAGCCTCTGAGCCATCTTGAGGCACACTACACTGACTCATCACCTCCCCGTGTATCTGGGCTTTCTACATAATCCATCTATTTTCCATTATTTTGAAAACGTCTGGTCCCCTTGTCTAAACCTTGCAATGTTTCCTTGTTTGTGATGTTGAAACAGCATTCAGGGATAGAATTTACATAAAAGCAGTCATGCAAAACAAATATCATTATTCACCACATTATTCAGAGCATTTAGTGATGTGGGAGCTGGAAGCGGACAGGCAGAGCAGAATTAAAGTGGTTGCAAACATAAGCCAGATGCATATGTTATCACTTGATACATCCAGAAAGAAGGACTTGGCTTCCTTCTTGGTGACACCACTAATTAAGCAGATATAAATGTATAACTATCCCCACGCACATGAGGTCAAAGAAAATCTCCACTGTAAATAAAAATAGCATTTGGAGATGAACTTGGCTAACAAGCTACAGTCATTTAAGTCTGAGATTCACTTTAATTCAGGTTACCCCACCATTTAAGGTGGAGGGAGTCTCTACAGATTTTCTGTCAGCTTTGTCTAAGATGGTTACAGAAAAGACCACATTACAGGAAATGATCACATTCCATATATCTTAGAAAAGTTTAATGTAGAAGGAAACAGTCATTGCTTCTTTCCGGCACATCAGCATCAATTAGGCTGGGCCAAATATTGCAAAAGTGAGACAGAATACCATGAGGTGGTAGGGCCCTGTTCTCGCTTGGAAAAATCTAAATGGTCCCAATAATCCTTCCTCATAAAAATTAAACTTCTACTGCTTATCTCCTTTAGTATTATGCCTCAAACTCTCCCCGATGCCCTGTCTTCCGTTACACTCTGTTTTTCATTCTTCCTGGCAAATCTACGCACTGTACTCCACCACTCAGCCTGCTCCTGCTCTGAGCCTCGCCATTCTCCCTCACTTGAAGGGCAGCGCCCTCTTCAAGCTGCCAAACCACTGAAACCTGTGCCTTCTCTCAAACCACCACCCACCCCCTCACCAAAGCACACCTTCTCCAGAAAACTTCCCAGACAAACCCCACACAAATCACAAATTCCTGATAACCTCTCTATACTCAAGGGAATTAAATAGGCCATATTATTTATTTATTTTTCCCCTTAAAAATGGTTCTTGTTGTGTACAAGGCTAATTTTATGAGGAAAGAGTGGCAAGCAGAAAGATAAAGTAAACAGAAAGAAAGTTTCTCATGACCACTCGATCTATTTTCAGTTTATAAAGGGACTGGTTACATAATACATTATCCAGCACCATTATGTTCTGGCTGCCCCACATTTGAGCTTCGTATTCAGATCATTGTAAGGCACTGCCCCATTTCAAAGGGGAAAAGAATAAGCAGAAGAAAGGTAAAACTTAACCTTTGGTTAAAGTTATTTTGGGAGTGGGGTGGGGAAGGACGTTTATATTATACACTAAAGAGAGACTCAAGAATTCTGGACAGACTAAATTTAGTTTTTCTCTGTTCTTCAGCATCCCTGCTTTGTACACCTTTACAGAAGGAAAAAATTTAAAAAGACAATCTGAAGGCCTGGGTTCTGAAGAGTGGGGCAGGAATGCAGCACGTTAATACTTACTTATGGCCATTCAAAGCAGCATGGTGCAGAGGTGTATACCCAGTGCTGTCAACACAGTTCACATTTGGCCCTCTCCAGATGCTATAGGGGGGAAAAAAAAGACTGAAGTCACAAACCAAATTTAGAGACAGCTAGCTGCCCGGAAAAGGATTCTGTGTGGTGTTTAACCAAACAGGTTACTTCCACATGACTCCTGATAAAAGAAAGCAGCTATTTACTACAGAAATGCACAGCACTGAGAGTACACAATGGGGTGCTGAACAAGGAATCAAGTATCAAGACAACGGTGTCATCATTTCAGAGCTTGCTTTCCTGTGTCATTCTCCTCATTGGTAACTTTATTATTCACTCAGTCTGGGACTCGTGTCTCTGAGTACTGTCAGGATTGTAAGAACAGCTCATTGAAAGGTCATCAAAAATATCACTGAACCAGGGACTTCCCTGGTGGCGCACTGGTTAAGAATCTGCCTGCCAATGCAGGGGACACCGGTTCGATCCCTGGTCTGGGAAGATCCCACATGCTGCGGAGCAAGTAAGCCCGTGTGCCACAACTGCTGAGCCTGCACTCTAGAGCCTGCGAGCCACAACTACTGAGCCCGCATGCCACAACTACGAAGCCCGCATGCCTAGAGCCCATGCTCTGCAACAAGAGAAGCCACCGCAATGAGAAGCCCGTGTACCGCAACGAAGACCCAATACAGCCAAAAATTAAAAAAAATCACTGAACCAAACCATTCAGTCAGTTACAGGTACTGAGTACCCACCTCTACTCCTGGTGACTGAAGGCTTGAGAGAAACTCTAGACCAGATAATCAGGATCATTCAACCACAAGGACCAAGATCAAAGAACCCACATTCATAAAAGCACCAGGATACATGTGTTAAGATGCAAGGGACAATTCTGTCTTTCCTTTGTGAATACGTCTTATTGGTAATAAAAAGAATAACAACAGAATCTACAATTTGAGTGCCTTATTTGAATCAGAAATACCAGACTAAGACGGTTGAAATGTCATCTCATTTAATCCTCAAAGCCTTAATTCTGACTTCTGTTTCATACCTTACTACATTGGCCAGAGCTTCTAAAATACTATTAAGTAGTATTTTTTTGTTTTGTCCTGCTAATGTTATTGGCAGTTAGTCTGAGGTAGACACTCTGTAACATGTAAAGGAAGTATCTTACTTTTTTCCTTTTTAAATGTATTAGAAATACTGTTTAGTTTAAATACATTTTTGCATCTATGGATAATATCATAGTTTTTCACAGTGAACCAACTAAAATGTTATCAATAGCTTTCTTAATATTGAGCCATTCTTTCATTCCTGGAATAAACCTTATTTGGCCATTATCCATTAGGGCCATATCAGTGACTTCTACTTGAGAGTATTTTACTTATCATTTTCACATCTGCATTCATAAAGGAAGCTGGTCTGAAGTTTTTGCTTTTTGTGCCATCGTTATTGGGTGATATGAGTATTAGGTTTAAGTCACAGATCACCTGGGCAGCTATCTACGCATTTCTATATTCAGGAATCACTGACATAGAGCACTAAAATTAAAATCACCAGTAAAACCATCTGGGCCCAGAGCCTTTATACACAGATGTTGGAAGCAGCATTATTTATAACAATAAAATTTTAGAAATAGCCCAAAAGTCCATCAACAGAGAAATGACTATGATAACTAAGGTGGAGACACATAGAATATTATATACTATTTATAT
Organism: Balaenoptera acutorostrata; assembly: GCF_949987535.1. Taxonomy (NCBI): domain Eukaryota; kingdom Metazoa; phylum Chordata; class Mammalia; order Artiodactyla; family Balaenopteridae; genus Balaenoptera; species Balaenoptera acutorostrata. The sequence goes on along the minus strand of NC_080073.1, from coordinate 67,710,222 downwards.
TGCTATGTAATAAGACAGAATAGAGATTACAATATAATGCTAAGGAGAAAAAAGAAAGAAAATTGTAAATACTGTAGAGAAAAAATATATATGAGAGACATTTATCAGGATTGTGGATTGAGTGCACAAGTTTACCCCATCTCCTGTCTAAAGTTGTATGAAGTGAAACGATTCCCACCCTACACCACAGATAATTGATGGACATAAAATAGATAGAGAGATTCAGCCTAAGAAAATAAGAAAAAATGTTATCAAGTAACTGGGAATGTTGAGGGATTCCTAAAAGGCAGAAATCAGACAAGGCTAGATCTACAGAAACACAACCTAGAAGAATGCCAATTAAAATAATCACATACCACTTTTCACCTATCAGACTGACAAAAATAAAAATAATGACACTATAAAACGCTTGTAAAGATCAGGGAAACAAACACTCTTAAATACCACTGGTATGAGTTTAAATTGGTGAATTCCTCTGGGAAGACAATTTGGCAGCACCCACCAAAACCAAAAATAGGCATTCACTCTGGGCCAGCATTTCCACTTCCAGGCAGCTATCCAACAGAAATGCTTGTACATGCGCACAAAGACACATCCTTGTTCAGGACTGATCCACTGTAAGAGTAAGAACTACAAACTTAACGTCCACCTATAGGTAGGGAGTTAAATACCAGGTACCCCAATAAAATGAATTATTACATAACAGTTAACAACAACAACAAAGGAAAGAAAAGACAACAAGTTGGACTTATATGTCCTGACGTGGAAAGATTTTATAAGATATGCTGTGTTACAGCAAAGTGAAAAAAAGAAGTCATTGTATAATATTCAAAAGATGAGCCCTCATTTTATAAGTACACACATGCACACACACACACGCACACGCACACCCCCCCCCCCTTGGATGGCGATGGGAAGCATGCTCATCCAGTGTTGACGGTGGTTCCCTCTGGGGAAGGAAGCATGTGTCGCAGAGGCACCACAGAGTGGTGAAGGGGGAATTTCACGTTCTGCTCTGTATTCTACCACACTATGTAAAACACAGTGTGAATACATTCATGTAGTAGTCTTTTTAGAATATTTTTTTTAAAAGAGGGGAAGGAACCTATGTACAGGGAAAAGAAGAGAAAAACATGAAATGTTAATAATAAATGGTTGTATATGTGTGACATGGGTCACTTTAATAAGCATGTAGGTATTTGGCTTAAAAGCTTAAGATAAATTTTAAGTGAAAAGAGAGGACATGTGTACTCTGACAGCTACATTATTTGTTCCTTGTCAATTAAGGAAGCTGGTGACAAGGTCAGGAGCTTGAGTTTCTTCCTGGTGTCCCCATCCTCCATTAAGCTTGGATTCTTATAGCACCTTCCAAACAAAGAGTTAAAAGCAATGATCTCTTTGTCACATTTATACCTCATTTCCTAAACCAAAAATGATTTACCTGTGTCTGACAATGAATAGAACGATGGAAAGTGAAACAGATCTGGAAAATCTAAGAGGTACAATTTTCATACTTAGTTTCAAATTGCCCCACAAGACAAAAAATCATCATTCTATTATAAACTAGGTGACACTAAAATCCAAAAACAAATTATTTGCCCCAAATTACAAGCCAAATCAGTGGCAGATCCAAAACTCCCATTTATGGTGCTCTTGGCCTTTGGCCAAACCAGGGACTTTGTGATCTAACCGGATGACAAGACGAAGTGAAGATGCAGTCATACAAGGTCGCACACAATAGCAAGATGACTGGAATAAACAAGAGGAGTTGGGAAAAAGGGAATAGTAACACCGGTTAAAGCAGCTGGGAGCTCAGGTCTGTCAGCTCCTAGTACTGCATTAGGAATCTGCTACCTCTTCAACCATCTCAATCCAGGTCCCAAAGTAACCTTAAAACTGAGGTTTAAACTGCCCTTGCTTTTAACAAAAAGGCAGAACTGAGCAAGCCCTCTGTCATTTTCTAACTTTTACTTCCATGTCTCCGGTTTAGAGGTGATTAAGTTTGGATATCCCATACCAGCACTAAAACTACCTCAAAACAATTCGAAAAGACAAGGCAGAAAGATAAGCACTTTTCCTGCATAAAGCTGCAACTTTCCCAACTGGGTAAGGCCTTTTCCCCTCCTTTTTCTCTAACTAGCATTTCTTCTAAATGCCCATGTGGAAAAATTTGGGGGAATGGGGAATATATTAAATAAAACCTAAATGAAGATGGAGAACTGTCATCTCTCTGCTTGGAATCTTAGCTTCAGACAGGATGGTAGTAACATCCCCCTCCACCCAAGTTTCTTCCTTTTTGGCAGCCCAAGAAAAGAGCTATTTACAATCTAGGCCTTCCTCCCTATCACAGCTGTCCTATTAGGTTTCTCTAAAGCAGTAAGTACCAAAGGGCTGATCACTGACAAACAAAAGCAGAGCACAGAGCACCAGGAAAAAAAAAAAAAAGGTACAGGAGATCCCTAAACATTTAGTGCACCATCACCACAGCACTGATTACATTTGACCTTGGACCACACTGAATTCTTTATGCTGCGCTTCCATACTATATATTTTAAGCCCTTTAAGGGAATCCTTCATGTTTCCAAGAGCACAGCACTGTGCAAGGAACTGCCCAGGGCCACCAGTTTGCAACTTCTAACATTCGGTTTTTCCTAACCTGCGACCCCAGTGTGACATGATCTCTGTGTAGTGTAACGAACCTGCTACTCTCTATCCATTAAAAATGGCAACAATCTCTTGATGGGACATGTAAGCATACTGCATCTGAGATATCTTTACATAAAACACAGAGACAGAAGAACCATAAGTTGGAACCAAAGTGGCCAGTCCACTTTCATCTGTGACTACTCTGTGGGATCAGGACTAAACGATATCCTACAGTGGCTCTTAGCTGTCAGCAAGCTTGCTTCATGTTGTCCAATTACCTAACTGCTTACTTCACGCAGACAAGTAATGGCATCTCAGTGGGCTGGCAGAGTGTCCAATCCAGTTCAACTGAATAAATGTTTAGGCACTATCTTCCATACGCCAGAGTGTTATAGTCTCCACCCTTGAGGAGAGTGGGGAAGTCAGACAAGTAAACAAATGACGACACAGTGCGTGAATTCTGGGAAGTATGCAAAGCATGGCTCACGGGGAAATGGGAATAAGGGAGGCTTTGCAGAAGATGAGACACTTAAGCTGAGCCTTTAAAGCTTAGATGGAATCAGCCAGGCAGGAGAAACAAGGAGGAAACGCCCCAATTCAAGGTCTCCTGAGTAGTCCCAGCAAACTGGGGCAAGTGCAAGTACTTGTGAGTGGCTGGAGCATGATGGTGAATGCGAGGATGGAGAGGCAGGCAGAGCCAGGTCATGAAGGGTCCTGTGCGCCACTGAAAGTTTCAAGCAGGGAATGATCAGATGTAAGTTTTACAAAAATCCTTCTGTTGACAGCTGGGAAGTGGGAACTTAGACAGTGAATTTGTTATTCACCATACTGTTGATGGTTTTAAATATTTCAGAATTTGAAAAAAAATCATTATGCTAAGCATTTGTATAGATGATAGACTGGAAGAAGTGTGTGACTAGATCCAGGGAGCCCAGCTAGAAGTTAGCAATTCAGGCATGAAATAAGGACCCAAACAAAGGCAGTGGTAAGGAGCACTGAGAAAAAAGGACAGATTCAATAGAAAAGACAGGATCTGGTGACCAAATGAGGGGGGGGTGCGGGTGTGTGTGAACAATTCAGTGGCTAATGAGAGAGTAATTTGAGGAGGAAAACCAGTGTTGCTTTGTTTTGGGATTGTGGCAGTATGAGGCAGGGGAGGGTAGGAGGCACCGGGAGTTTTGTTTTGGATTAGTTGAGGCTGAAATTAATTTGGACTCCCATGTGTAGATGCCCAGTCAATAGGCAGATGAGGGTCTGGAACACCATGGTTACATGGTTAGTTTAAAATGACAATATGCTCAAATGTTGACAAACATGTATGTTGCCCTTACAATGATATTATAAAGTAGGGAATACATGTTGCTATTTCCATCTTACAGGTAAGAAAACTGAAGTCCAAATGACTTACTGATTGCCATATAGCTAATTAACGTGGAACTGAAACAAAATCCCACGTCTGACTTCTAATGCATATTCCTTCTAGTTTATTCAGGCTCTTGACCTTAACTGTTGAGACACAACAACTTGGAGGGACTTCCCTGGTGGCTCAGTGGTTAAGAATCCGCCTGCCAGTGCAGGGGACACAGGTTCGAGCCCTGGTCTGGGAAGATCCCACATGCCACGGAGCAACTAAGCCCGTGCACCACAACTACTGAGCCTGTGCTCTAGAGCCCGTGAGCCACAACTACTGAGCCCGTGAGCCACAACTACTGAGCCCATATGCCACCATTACTGAGCCCACGTGCCACAACTACTGAAGCCCACATGCCTAGAGCCCGTGCTCCGCAACAAGAGAAGCCACCGCAATGAGAAGCCCGCAAACCACGATGAGAAGCCCGCACACCACAATGAGAAGCCCGCACACTGCAAAGAGTAGCCCCCACTCGCCGCAACTAGAGAAAGCCCGCGAGCAGCAACAAAAACCCAATGCAGCCAAATATAAATAAATTTATTTTTAAAAAAACAAAAAAAACCTTGGAGCTCTGTGGGTCTCCTCCTGCATTAGTTCTCAGGAAGTCAAAGACTCTCAGAACACCAAGTCGGAAAAGGGCCTGCTCCATCACTGACTCTGTGAAGAGGGAGCAACGGCAACAAACTTGAGGGGGAAGAGAGGTTCTGGGCAGCTCTCCATCAATTCTTCATTAAATCATCAAGGTCTAAACAGGAGTTTGTCTCATCAGCCTTTTTCTGCCAAAGGCCTTCTCTGTTTTCCTCTTTTAGTTATCGTTTTAGTTATCCTTGCAAAGGCAGATTTATCTCTGAACCTCAGGAAGGACTGGCAGTTTTCCAACAGAAGGAAACATTGTCCAAAGTCAGTCTAATTTTAAAAAGACTTCATCTTACTCAAATGAATTTGACACATCCTTACTAAAATGCTTTCTACATAATTAACTGTTGAGGGTAAAAGGAGAGATAATAAGGAGTCTAGGAAACCATTCCCATTGTCAAAGAAGCTTGTGATCTTTGGAGAAAGACACAACTTACAGACATGAAACCATCAGACAAGAAACCCCCAAAACAATGCCAAAGGAATTCTAGTTGACTGGGAAAAACTGAACATGTATTTTTATTTCTGCTCAATCCTGAAACCCACTAAAATGAGAGTAAAAACAAACAAAAAAAGAATATGAGTAGGATAACAGTGAACATAAAATGTCAACATTTTTGGAAGATGAAAAGTAGATAAATTAGCAAAGCTGAGAAAGTGAGTCCCTGCATCCAGAGAAGGGGATGCCAATTCACACAAGCACCCTGGGAAGGGTCAGTGATTAGAAGTACCTGTTGGCACAGGAGACCAGAGATGAGGAGGGGCTGAAAACGAGGACTTGATACAAATTCTGTATGCAGCAGCATTAGCCCACCAGGTCCCCAGTCACATCCAGGGCAGCCAGTAGACTATTACCCCTGCACCCAGGCAGAAGGTGGATTTATTTTGCGAAGAAACTGAACCAGGTGGGCTCTAAACCCAGGGAGTTTAGGAACAGCAGAAGTTAGGAAGAGGCACTGTACCGAAAACAGAGGCCCTAAAAGGAAGTTTACATCCTGAAGGACGAGGTTCCAGACCTGCTCACGCACTTGGCTCCCAACATGCTAAGAGCCCTACCCTCCACTTGCAAACAGAAGGTTAGAAGATTTTTTCCTGTAGAAACCAAATGACTCCACAGAAAGGTTCAATAGATGCTGACTTTCAGGGATTCCCCAACAAAGCAGGTGGATTCCTGCCCAAACACCCTACATAGAGCATATAAAACCTATCCCTGACAAGTTCATCCCACCTCTATATAGACCATCCAATCGGCTTTTTTGGTGTCTCACTTTTAAATTAAAACGACAACAAAGAATCACCATACATTTAAGGAGAGCGTTCAACATGAAAAGAGAGAGCACAAAACAAACAGAATAAAGGGACTCTAAGGAACCAAATAAAACCTCAACCAAAAAAGCTTATTATCACACAAGAATTGGATTAGAAAAAATTGGAACAATCAGTGTAAAGCTTTTGGAAATTAAAAAATTATAGTAGTGGGACTTCCCTGGTGGCACAGTGGTTAAGAATCCGCCTGCCAATGCAGGGGACACGGGTTCGAGCCCTGGTCTGGGAAGATCCCACGTGCCGTGGAGCAACTAAGCCCATGAGCCACAACTACTAAGCCTGCGCTCTAGAGCCTGCGAGCCACAACTGCTGAGCCCATGTGCCACAACTACTGAAGCCCGCGTGCCACAACTACTGAAGCCCGTGCGCCTAGAGCCCGTGCTCTGCAACAAGAGAAGCCACTGCAATGAGAAGCCCGCGCACCGCAATGAAGAGTAGCCCCCGCTCGCTGCAACTAGAGAAAGCCTGCGCACAGCAACAAAGACCCAATGCAGCCAAAAATAAATAAATAAAATAAGTTTTTTAAAAAAATTACAGTAGAAATATAAATATAAATACAGAGCTAGATGATAAAGCTCAGTAAATCCTTCAGAAAATGGAACCAAAAAAGAGATAGGAAATTCCAGAGAAAAGATAAGAAAATTAGAGGACCAAGAGTTCCAGAGAAAGAGAGAAAGAGGAGAGGAGAAAATTATCAAAGAAATAACTTAAATTTTCCTAGAACTGAAGGATATGAACTTCCAGTTCAAAGAGTCCATCTTATACTTAGTACAATAAATAATTTTTTAAAAGACCCATCCCAAGGCACACTGTGAAATTTCAGAATACATGGGATAAAGAGAATACAGTCTCCACAGAGGAAAAACAGTTTGCATACAAAGGACTGACTGGCATCAGAATTTTCAATAATTTCAAGACTTTCAAAAAGTCTTATGGCTTTCGTTTCTGTAAGCCATAAGACAAAGGAGCAATGCTTTCAAAATTCGAAGGTGAAATGATTTCCAACCTTTAATTCTATAGCAGACAAAGAATCAGTCAAGTATAAACAGAGAATAAAGATATTTTTAGACATGCAGAGTCTTAAATTTTACCTCCCACACGCCCTTTATCAGGAAGTGACTGGAGGATGTGCCCTACCAAATAAATGAGCAAACCAAGAAAGAGGAAGACAGGCATCCAGGAAACGGGACAAAAAAAGGCAAAGGGAATCGAGCGTGCAGCAAGCCTCAGAAATACCCAACCGTCGCTGGAGGATGCAGGGCTTTGGCATCTGTGGGAGAAAATAAAACTGACGAGATCAACTGATGGGTCTGCCTGGAATGTGGAAAAGAACATTTAGGGATTTTAAAAGTATGGTTTTAGTTTGGGGATTAAGAGTGAGCTGGACATAGGAAACTCAGAAAACCAACAAGAGAGGCAGAATGAGAAAAAAAAAAAAGGATTGGAGTATATTAATTGGTTCAGCAGGTGACTAATATTAATAGCCATAATAATATAAACATAAACATTAGATACTGATGTAACTAAAAATTGTGATATATCTGAAGGATGAAGGGGGAGGCAGTGGACCGAGAGAGTGCAAGAAAGCTAAACCCTGCTCTTCCATAACAAAGACTGATAGAAGATGTGTAAAATTTTTAAATCAAGAAATAGCAACATAAGCATAATAATCAGAAATATGGAGGAAACACCTGAAGCTCAGAGCTAAGAGCTAGAAGTGGCTGCTTTCCCAGAGAAGAACTCAGGTGTGTACAAATGCCCCCTGGTAAGGATGGTGCAGAAACGATTCTGACACAACACGTCAGGCTAGACAAGTCCTTGTCAACTATGAAATGTATATTTCTGGTCACCTTGGCTTTTGTGGCCATGTGTTTTGTGTTTCAAACATGTGACGAAAGGCAGTGACTTTGAAGGGTTTATTCCCTTATGAGAGAGAAACACAGTGGAAAGGCAACGCCCCATTGTAACCTCACAGGTGACACAACTCACACAAAAAACTTGGAAGGATGGCCCCCTCTTTCCACAAAGCCAGCAAGGAGCTCTCCCCTCTCCTGCCAATCTGTGCACACACAATACCCACCCCCCCCCACCCCCCACACATACACACAAACCAGCAAGTTCCTGGAGAGCAGGGACTGTTAGAAACCTTGTACATTCACACCAGTAACTGCTATTTTCAATCACTGCCTCCCTATCAACGCTGGTAAGGGGAAGGGGGAATGGGAATGGTGGCAGGAGGGAGCACAGTCTCAACATGGACATGGATGTGACAACCTGAGACATGATACCACCGCAGGAGTGCTCTGCTCTTACTGCGATGCAGTCATGAGCAATAATGTATAATCACAATTTTACAAGCCGTATTTCCCTCACCGTTTATACTATTACTTTGGGGGCCCTTATCTTTTATTTGATTCAATTTACCTTAGCCTGGCTTCTTAACACTCCAGCATTCACTGTTTCTGTTCCGCAACAGCAGGAAAAGTCACAGAAGTGCTGAACTGCATGAAAATGGTCTCCCGAGTTCAAAATTCTGACTCCTGTCACACCGCATGCTCCATGATAGCAGGGACTGTGCCCGTCTTGTACCACCTTCCCAAACAGCAAGCACACAGTATGGGACACAGAGTAAATACTCAAATATTTGTGGGGAGGGGGAAGGAGGGGAAAAGCCACTGTGCTATTCTAGGTTCCTTATAATAAATAAGACCAAGCCACTGCCCTAAAGAACCTCAGAGGCATAGAAGTAAAAAATTACAATGCAGTGTGATTCGTGCTATAAGAAAACTGCAAACGCTAAGGGAACACGGGTGACCGCTCGGATGAATGGCATCCTTTCTCAAGAAAAAGGGATGAAAGGGCTCTGCAACCAGGGGGAAGGGTGTGTAATCACACTGCAGCCAAGGTGATCTTTTAAAAGCAAACATTTCCTAGTTTTCTGCACTCCTCATGCAGGCTCTTCTTTCCTAGAAGGTCAGGCTCCCTCCTGCCTCCTCCCCAACCCCCATTCCATCCTGCCTCTTCAACTCCCCTTCAGCGTTGAGCAAAGCTCTCCTCCTCAGGGAACTCTTTCCTTTCCTCCCCAGGCCAGGCAGGGCTCTTCATGAGCTACTTGTAGAGCTCCTTGTACTTTGCCTTGATGAAAATGATCTCAGTTCAGAGCTCTGTATTTGTCATTATTTGATTGCCTTTCTCACTAGACCACAAGCAACTTCCGGGCAGATCGGAATATGTTATGTTTACCACCGTATCCTCACTGTCAAGAAAGCACTGCACCGGGCACATGCAGTAAGAAAAATCTACACATAAAGGTGTGAGAAATCTACACAGGTAAGAGAAATCTACACATAAAAGCATGAGGGGGCCTAGGTATTTAAAGACGGCTATGGTAAATTACTTTTTTAGATTATGGAAACTATTTCTAAGAACTCAAATATCCCGTCAAGTTATTTTTTGAGTAAAAAATACTGTACAGATTTGTCTAAATATATGTGCAGATTCATATTCTAAGGTAACATGTTACCTAGAAAGAAAAAGCAAGGCTTCTTCTATTGTTTAATGAGTATATGACAGAGAGAGAGAGAGAGAGAGAGAGAGAGAGAGAGAGAGAGAGAGAGAGAGAGAGAGAGAGAGAGAGTGTGTGTGTGTGTGTGTGTGTGTGTGTGTGTGCGCGCGCGCGCACGTGCAGAAAAGCTTTTAAGAATGATTTGCTCCTTGGCTTGTCAAAGTCCACAGGCTTAACTGAGCTGGTAGGAAGGCAAGATGCCTTAATCAGTCACATTTGGGGGCAAAGATTCCTCCAACTTAGGGAAACCATAAATCCTGGCTTATATCTGTTGTCCCAGCATAATTATTAACAGGATCCTGGCCTGGACAATAAATTATATGGTCACTTTACTCCATCCAGACTTTGAGACCCTTTTCTTGGAATTTTGAGTCTAAAAGGCTTGGAAATAACAGCCAATATTAAATGTTTGCTATGAGCCAAGTATACTTTAAGTGGATTAAACAACTCACTGTTTACTTCTCACCAGAACCCTATAAGGGAACCCTAGGAAACTGGCAAGTATGGGGATGAATAACTTAACCAGAGTCACAGAGCTGGAATGGGTGACACTGGTTTAACTCCAAAATCTTAACACTGTGCTATATACAACTTCTTGAAAACCACTCTCTCAGCTGTTTTTCTCATTCCTGAATAAGATGAATTTCCCACAGCTCATACACTTTCATTTCCGCCCTGCTTCACCTTCCCCGCCCCTCATTCATTCTGTCTTACTCGTTTTTTTCTCTCCAGAGGTTATAGGAAACCAATAAAGAGTCTTGAAAGAGAGGCACTATATTCTAGGTAGGAACCGGGTCCCAGAGGGAAATGAATAGAGGTAGTTAACCAAAAGACTCCTATTAACATTTCCAGAAATCCAATTAGCTGACAAACCTTGTTACTGAAGGTAACTACTGAAAGCATCAACATTATAATGATAGCTACAAGCTGACTGAATTCATTTAATCTTAAAGTATTTAAAGATGATTATTTTGTTGTTTTAAGGAAATTAAAATAACAAAATTTCAAGATAGAAATTAATAATGCAAAAGTGATGTACACCTCAAATGAAATTTATTATCAGATTCTAGGTCCAATACACACCACATATATTTCCTAAATGTCCCAAGCATCACAACAAAAACAGTATTCTGAATGTTGCTAATTTGTAAGATGAATGTCAAAGATCTAATTTTTTTTTCACACATGCAACTGACCCATATGAGTGAATCCTGGACTTGACACATTGTATTAGCTACAAAATCTCTAGTAGATCATCTAAACTTTACATAAAGTAGACATGTCACTTGTCCTATCCCTACCCTGACAGAGTTGTTTTATGGAATAAATGGGATAACTTATGTGAAAAAAATTATAAACTGGAATTTAAAATATAAGGGTTTGGCATCAATATCTAAAGTGAAGCAAAGTATTCTAAAGAATGAGACCAGTGTATATGTGCTGACATGAAAAAACATGTAAGATATATGAAGTGGGAAATGCACCTGCATAACAGTATGTAGAGTATGATCTCATTTATGTAAGAACAGTGTATTTTTCTAAGCCTATACTAACATATGGAAGGCTATATTCCAAACTGTTGAGACTGATTTGTTCTAGAGGTGAGGCATGTATTACTTTTCAAATAAAACACACACACACACACACACACACACACACACACACACACACCCTCTCCTTGACCAAATTTTAGTCAGGCTCCTCTGAACACTCTTTTCAGCTAGGCCTTGACTTTGGTCCCCATCCTATCTTTGACCTGCTCAGCCCAGTTTTAGCAAGAATTCTGTTAAGTAAGTTTATCAAGAGTTCTCCCACCCTTGATATCTGATCCAGTTCCTCATCCCCCCTCTTTGATGTCTAAGTCCTTGGTCTGCCTATAGCAAGAATCCTGTTAGGTCAGTTTAGCAAGAATCCCCCTACCCTTGATGTCTCCTCTTAGAAATTTTCCATCCACTGACTCACCCACCCTCCTCTTTGGCCAAAAATCCCCACTGGTCCTTGTTGTATATGAAGATGAGCCTGGTCTCTCTCCCCTATGGCAATACTCCTACTGCACTAGTCTGAAAATCTTCCTTACTCTTTTAACAAGTGTCAGAACAATGTTTCCTTTAACAGCACACACACCCACTTTTTTTTTTTTTTAAGTCAAGCCAGATCTATTCCAGAGAGATGGGCTTCCGGTTACAAGATTCTTAAGAGAGTTCTTTTAAGAAGGGGTTCTGGAGTAAATTTATTTCTGGGTTTGGTCTCCTTTTTCAAAACCCTCCTGTGGTCTCTGATTTTTCCAGCCTCTGGAGAATGAAAATCAATTATTCCCATTTGCTTCTGAATGGAGCTCTTCAATTACAGAGGCTAAGAACAAGCTTGCCCAAATGACAGCAGTAGCAGTCCCCAGGGGAGGGTACCAAATAGGTCAGTGATTTCAAAGGCTGGTGGATTTTAGAACACATTATAGGAATTGTACAAAATGGTGGCCTACTGCTAGTTTAAGTGATGGTGAGATTAGGGAGGTGAATGAGTCAACGGGGGGGGGGGGTACCAAATCCCAGATAGTCTACATTCTAAAACAGTTCACAGATTTGTCCCTTCCTCTTCATTTCCAAAGTCACTGCCTTATGCCTGAAATAAACTCCAAAATGATCTTGACTGCCTTAAGTATCTTCCTCCATTGACAAAATCAAAATACACTCTTTCCAAAACGCAGCAAGTGATCCCCCACCTGCGGCGAACGCCTGCCGTGCCAGGCAACTAGTCCACGGCAAAGACTTCTGATTCAAGCGCCATCATTTACATCCTGTTCTTGAAAGAAACATGGCAATTATTTTTGAAAATATACACTTACAGGTTAGACAGATTGAATTTTGCTGCCTTAAGCTTTTTTGTTTAAACTAATTTTTTAAAGTTATTTCTCCATAATTTAGTAAGCACTGTAACCACTTCCATTAGTAAAAATAGCTGAACAAGGCATATTACTTTGGAAAATTAAAACAAAACAGAAAAAACACACACACAACAACAAAAAGTTGGTTTTAACTAAGTCCAAGTTTTCTCACTTTCTTTGTCCCTATTTGTAATATGTTTAGATTTAGTTTAATCCCAGAGCCTTTCTCAGAGACTCTATTGAGATCTATATTTAATCAGCCTCCCAAATCTGCTCTATTTGCCAGATTCCTCTTCTAGCTTTCCCAAAAGGCACTCAATATCCTGTCCTTGGAGTCAATCCAAAAATAAGCGCTCATTTGGGATGACTAAGATCCTTAGCAAACACCTGGCCAAAAAGCAAGGCCATGCTACATGTAGCATCTACCAACTGAGGAATACAAGACTTGATCAAGAAGGTTACAAAGAAAAGTTTCCCAAACTGGACAGCTTTCCCACAAATAGCTTTTTGCTTCTCAAATTTTAAATGTACAAGTCAAGAGACCGCCATTTACAACAAACAAACCTCTACATGGGAAGAAATACAGCTTCATATATCAAAGAACAAGAGGAAAGCCCTATCATCTACTGATGGCCTAGAAAATGAAGACATCCAGAAAGCCTTTAATGAGTCTAGTAGATGTTGTCTTTTAGTACAGTAACTACAACAGAGAGTCTACTATGAGCTAAGTATCATGCTAGACACCTAATATGTATTCGCTCTATTTTTCATACTAAATAGTGAAATAAGAACTTGCATTCTGGGCTTCCCTGGTGGCAGAGTGGTTAAGAATCCGCCTGCCAATGCAGGGGACACGGGTTCGAGCCCTGGTCCAGGAAGATCCCACATGCCATGGAGCAACTAAATTCATGCGCCACAGCTACTGGGCCTGCACTCTAGAGCCTGCGCGCCACAATTACTGAGCCCTTGCGCCACAACTATAGAAGCCCACATGCCTAGAGCCCGTGCTCTGCAACAAGAGAAGTCACCGCAATGAGAAGCCTGCACACCACAACAGAGAGTAACCCCCGCTCACCACCACTAGAGAAAGCCCACGCACAGCAATGAAGACCCAATACAGCCAAAAGTAAAATAAATAAAATAAATTTATAAATAAATAAAGTAATAGAACCTAAGATTAAAAAAAAAAAAAGAACTTGCATTTTATAAACTTTAACATGCTCAGAGAGATGAAACCAAAAAGAGGTGAAGCCACTTGCCCAAGGACACACAGCTACCCTGAGGAGCCAGCATGAAAACTTGTTCTGCCTGACCCTTAAATCTACATTACTCGATTTACCACCTACCGAAATCAACAGTCTGATTTAAATAACTATTGTTTCATATAACCATTCTGTTAATAATGCAAGCCTTAAAAAGTCTATGGACTCTAAAAAGTTCTACAAATATCTCTGTGTTGACTCCTAATATGTATGCCTTTGTGCACACATATGCTTAGCAATTACTGACAAAAATTTAGAGACTGACTCAAAGCCAAGACTTATTATGACTCTAAACTGTAATACGAACTAAAAATACCACACTCCAAGCTGGTTCTTTGGAAAGATCAATGCAACTGATAAATATCTAGCTGAGCTAACCAAGGAAAAAAAAAAAAAAGAGAAGACACAAATTACTACTATAAAAAATGAAAGAGGGGCCATCACTACCAATTCCATGACTTTAAAAAGATAAAAGAATATTATGAACAATATGCCCACAAATTTGGTAAATTACATGAAATGAACTAATTCCTACCAAAATTCACACAAGAAGAAATACAGCATCTGAATGGGCCTATATTAAAGAAACTGAATCAATAATTAATAACCTTACAAAACACAAAGCACCCAGCCCAAATGGTCACATTGGTAAATTCTAAGAAACACTGAAGAAATGATACCAATTCTCTGCAATCTACTCCAGAAAATAGAACCAGCAGGAACACTTCCTAACTCATCCTATGAGGGCAGAATTAACGTAACATTAAAACCAGACAAAGACATTAAAAGAAAGGAAAATGACAGACCAATATCTCTGATTCAACATTTGAAAACCAGTTAACGTAATCCATCATGTCAACAGGATAAAGAAGAAAAATCATATAGGATCGTAGCAACATATGCAGAAAAAGCATTTGACAAAATCCAACACCCACTCATGATAAAAATTCTCAGAAAACTAGGAATGGAGAGGAACTTCTTCAACTTGATAAAGAACATCTATACATAAACTTACAGCTAACATCATACGTAACAGTGAGAAACTAGATATTTTTCCCCTAAGATCAGAAACAAGACAAAGATGTCCCCTCTTACCACTTCTATTTAACATGGTACTGGAAGTCCTAGCTAAAGCCATAAGAAAAGGAAATAAAAGGTATTCAGATTGGGAAGGAAGAAATAAGACTGTCTTTGTTTGCAGATGATATAATTTGCTATGTAGAAAATCCTGAAGAAGCAACAACAACAAAAAATCTCCTGGACCTAAGCAATTATAGCAAGATTACAGGATACAAGGTTAGTATACAAAAGTCAACTGTTTTCTCACATACCAGCAATGAACAATTAGAATTAGAAATTAGAATTTGAAAAACATAATACTATTTACATTAATTAGCACTAAAAATTAAATAATTTATTATAAATCTAACAAAATATGAACAAGACCTATATGAAGAAAATTACAAAACTCTGATAAAAGAAACCAAAGTCTAAATAAATGAAGAGGTATTCCATGTTTGTAAACAGGAAGACTCAACATTATTAAGATATCAATTCTTCCCAATTTGATTTATAGATTCAACACAATCCCCCCAAAAATCCCAGCACGTTATTTTGTAAATATCAACAAAATGATTCTAAAGTTTATATGGAAAAGCAAAAGCTCCAGAATAGCCAACATAATATTGAAGGAGAAGAACAAAGTTGGAGGACTGACACTACTGGACCTCAAGACTTACTGTAAAGCTGCAGTGATCAAGACAGTGTGGTACTGGCAAAAGAAAAGTCAAACAGATCAACGGAAGAGAATAGAGAGCCCAGAAATAGACCCGCACAAATTTGGTCAACTGACCTTTGACAAAACAGCAAAGGTAATTCAATGGAGAAAGACTAGACTTTTCAAAAACTGGTGCTGCAACAATTGGACAACCACATGCAAAAACATGAATCTAGACATAAACTTTATACCTTTCATGAAAATTAACTTAAAATGAATCATAGCCCTAAATGTAAAATGCAAAACTATAAAACTTCTAGAAGATAACACAGGATAAAATCTAGGTAACTTTGGGTTTGGCAATGACTCTATAGATACAACACCAAAAGCACAATCCATGAAAGAAAAAATTGATAAGTTGGACGTCATTAGAATTAAAAACTTCCACTCTGTGAAAAACACTGTTAACAGAAAGAAAAGACAAGCCACACATTGGGAGAAAATCTTTGCATAACACATATCTGATAAAGGACATGCATCCAAACATACTAATAACTCTTATAATTCAACAATAAGAAAACAGGGACTTCCCTGGTGGTCCAGGTAAGACTCCGCACTCCCAATGCAAGGGGCCCAGGTTCGATCCCTGGTCAGGGAACTAGATCCCACATGCATGCCGCAACTAAGAGTCTGCCGCAACTAAGAGTCTGCATGCAGGACTTCCCTGGTGGCGCAGTGGTTAAGAATCCGCCTGCCAATTCAGGGGACACGGGTTCAATCCCTGGCCAGGGAACTAAGATCCAACATGCCGTGGGGCAACTAAGCCCATGCACCACAACTACAGAGCCCACGCGCCCTGGAGCCTGCAGGCCACAACTAGAGAGAAGCCCGCGGGCCACAACAAAGAGCCCGAGCGCTGCAACGAAAGATCCCACATGCCTCAACTAAGAGCCAACGCAACCAAAAAAAAAATTTTTTTTAAATAAATAATAATAAATCTTTAAAAAGAAAAGCTTCTGCACAGCAAAAGAAACCATCAACAAAATAAAAAGGCAATCTACTGAATGGAGAAAACATCTGCAAATCATGTATCTGATAAGGGGCTAATATCCAATATATAGAAGAACTCATACAATTCAATACCAAAAATAAAAAAAAAATCTAATTAAAAAATGGACAGAAGATCTGAATAGACATTTTCCAAAGAAGACATACAGATGGCCAACAGACACATGGAAAGATGTTCAACACCACTAATCATCAGGGAAATGCAAATCAAAACCATAATGAGATATCACTTCACATCTGTCAGAATGGTTATTATCAAAAAAACAAGAAACATCAAGTTTTGGCAAGGATGTGGAGAAAGGGGAACCCTTGTGCACTGTTGGTGGAAACGTAAATTGGTACAGCCACTATGGAAAACAGTATAGAGGCTCCTCAAAACTTACTGTGGGGGGCTTCCCTGGTGGCGCAGTGGTTGAGAATCTGCCTGCTAATGCAGGGGACACGAGTTCGAGCCCTGGTCTGGGAAGATCCCACATGCCGCGGAGCAACTGGGCCCGTGAGCCACAACTACTGAGCCTGCGCGTATGGAGCCTGTGCTCCGCAACAAGAGAGGCCGCGACAGTGAGAGGCCCGCGCACCGCAATGAAGAGTGGCCCGCGCTCGCCGCAACTAGAGAAAGCCCTCGCACAGAAACGAAGACCCAACACAGCCAAAAATAAATAAATTAATTAATTTCAAAACAAAAACAACTGTGGTGATCATTTCACAATGTATGCAAATATTGAATTATTATGTGTACACTTAAAGCTAATATAATGTTATATGTCAATTATACCTCAATTAAAAAACAAAGAACGAAAACAAACCCGCTTTTAAAATGGGCAATGACTTCCCTGGTGGCGCAGTGGTTAAGAATCTGCCTGCCAATGCAGGGGACACGGGTTCGAGCCCTGGTCTGGGAAGATCCCACATGCCGCGGAGCAACTGGGCCCGTGAGCCACAACTACTGAGCCTGCGCGTATGGAGCCTGTGCTCCGCAACAAGAGAGGCCGCGACAGTGAGAGGCCCGCGCACCGCAATGAAGAGTGGCCCGCGCTCGCCGCAACTAGAGAAAGCCCTCGCACAGAAACGAAGACCCAACACAGCCAAAAATAAATAAATTAATTAATTTCAAAACAAAAACAACTGTGGTGATCATTTCACAATGTATGCAAATATTGAATTATTATGTGTACACTTAAAGCTAATATAATGTTATATGTCAATTATACCTCAATTAAAAAACAAAGAACGAAAACAAACCCGCTTTTAAAATGGGCAATGACTTCCCTGGTGGCGCAGTGGTTAAGAATCTGCCTGCCAATGCAGGGGACACGGGTTCGAGCCCTGGTCCAGGAAGATTCCACATGCCGCGGAGCAACTAATCCCGTGTGCCACAACTACTGAGCCTGTGCTCTAGAGCCCGCGAGCCACAACTACTGAGCCTGTGTGCCACAACTACTGAAGCCCACACGCCTAGAGCCTGTGCTCTGCAACAAGAGAAGCCACCACAATGAGAAGCCCGTGCACAGCAACAAACAGTAGCCCCTGATCGACGCCAACTAGAGAAAAGCCCGTGTGCAGCAACAAAGACCCAATGCAGCCAAAACTAAATAAATTTATTAAAAAAAAAAAAAAAAAGAATCCACCTGCCAATGCAGGGGACACGGGTTCGAGCCCAGGTGCAGAAGATCCCACATGTCGTGGAGCAAGTAAGCCCATGCGCCACAACTACTGAGCCTGTGCTCTAAAGCCCACGTGCCACAACTACTGAAGCCTGCATGCCTAGAGCCCATGCTCTGCAACAAGAGAAGCCACCGCGATGAGAAGCCCACGTACCACAACAAAGAGTAGCCCCTGCTCTCCGCAACTAGAGAAAGCCCACGCTCAACAACGAAGATCCGACGCAGCCAAAAATATATAAATAAATTTTAAAAAATAAAATGGGCAAAAGATCTGATCAGACACCTTACCAAAGATATACGGACGACAAAGAAGCATATGAAAAGTTGTGCTACATCATATGTCATTAGGGAAGTACAAATTAAAACAACAATGAAATACAAGTACGCACCTATTAGAAGGGCTAAAATCCAAAACACAACACCAAATGCTGGCGAGCATGGGGAGCAACGAGACTCATTGCTGGTGGGAACGCAGTGAAAACAGCCCGTTTGAAATCTCGCTTGGCAGCTGCTTACAAAGCTAAATATAGGTTTACCACATGATCCGGTAATCGTGCTCCTAGGTATTAACTTATATGAGCTGAAAATTTATGTCCACACAAACACTTGCACATGAATGTCTATAGCAGCTTTATTCATAATTGCCAAAACTTGGAAGCAATCAAGATGAACTTCAATAGGTGAATGGATAAACTGTGGTATATCCAGACAATGAAATATTGTTCAGTGATAAAAGGAAATGAGTTAACAAGGCAAAAAAGACATGGAGGAACCTTAAACGCATATTACTAAGTGAAAGAAGCCAATCTGAGAAGGCTATATACTGTATGATTCCAAGTATATGACATTCCATTAAAGGCAATACTACAGAGACAAAAAAAGATCAGTGGTTGCCAGGGGTTCAGGGTGTTTCGAGGAAGGATGAACAGATGAAACACAGAACATTTTTATGTCAGTGAAACTATCTCGTGTGATACTGTAATGGTGGATGCATAACATTATGTATTTGTCAAAACCCAAAGAACTGTACAATACCAAGAGTAAACCCTGGGACTTCCCTGGTGGTCCAGTGGGTAAGACTCTGTGCTCCCAATGCAGGGGGCCTGGGTTTGATCCCTGGTCAGGGAACTAGATCCCACATGCGGCAACTAAGAGCCCACATGCCACAACTAAGACCCGGCACTGCATGCATGCATGCATGAATGAATGAATAAATAAATAGAGTGAGCCCTAACAGACTTTAGTTAACAATAACATATCAATATTGGTTCATCAATTACAACAAATGTACCACCCAGCCAAGATGTTAATACCACACACACACACAATATTAGCAATACGGGAAACTGTGGGGGTGAGGGAGAGAAGGAGCATAGAGGAACTTTCTACACTTTCTGGGCAATTTTTCTACAAACCTAAAACTGCTCTAAAAATGAAGTCTATTAAAAAAAAACCCCGGGGGCTTCCGTGGTGGTGCAGTGGTTAAGAATCTGCCTGCCAATGCAGGGGACACAGGTTCGAGCCCTGGTCTGGGAAGATCCCACATGCCACGGAGCAACTAAGCCCGTGAGCCACAACTACTGAGCCTGCGCATCTGGAGCCTGTGCTCTGCAATGGGAGAGGCTGTGACAGTGAGAGGCCCGCGCACCGTGATGAAGAGTGGTCCCCGCTCGCCGCAACTGGAGAAAGCCCTCGCACAGAAACGAAGACCCAACACAGCCAAAAATAAATAAATAAATTTATTAAAAAAAAACCAAAACAAACAAACAAAAAAACCCCACACTCCCTAAAAATGAACACTAATGCCAGAAGTAACAATGTACAATGTATAATCCAAAACATGTGAAGAAAAGAATCAGTATCAGGATGAAACAACAAGAGTGGCACAATTTAAATGCAAGTCAGGATCCTAACTTTCCATCAGCTGCTTGCAGGCTTCAGTTCTCAACTGAGGGATCAGTCAAAGAAAAGTGGATGCAATTACACAAAATCAAAATATTAGAGATAAAAGAAACTGTAAAGATCACCTACCCCACTCACTCACTTTTTAGATTGAGAGCATGAAACCTAAATGTTTAAACTCCTGTCTTAGCTCCTAGAAGCCAATAGAGCTCATCTCTGTTAAGCTACTAACCTCAAATCTAGACCATAAACCCAAGAGACTTTTTGAGCTCTAGCCACTTGTAATGACTGTTCGTAGCAATCTCCAATTACTCTGTCATGTGCTGCTAAGTCATGAGTTGTTCTAGAGAGAGCTGGTAAAGTAGAGAAAAATCTCCCTTGGAATGTAGTTCCTCAAAGAAATAAGAGATGGCCAAGGTATGGCCTAGTGCTCAGAAGACACCAAAATATTTTCACTGAAGGATGGCATGAGAAATTGCCCCTGACTACTAAGCTACTCCCAAAGGACTATGAAAGGAAATGAAACATAACAAGCTCCAAAAACTGAAGGCAACCACTGCTTAAAACGCCTCTGCACGCAAAGGTTACAACTAGGACAGTGTTACTCAGAATCTAATACTTTGTAGGCTAGGGATATTATGAAGCTCTAATGTAATGTATCACTTCTAACAACCACAACAACTACAATGAGAACAGCTCCTGCAAGAGCCAGTTCTCAATTCAATTCCCCCGACTCCATACAGGGTGTGGTCAGTCCCATTCCCAGCACAACCTGACCACGTACGTCCCTCTCAGGTTTCCTAGCCCAGGTCACACACTCTGCTGTTTCGTGACATCTTAAAAATGTCTTTAAAGAATGAGTAGCAGACTTCCCTGGTGACGCAGTGGTTAAGAATCCATCTACCAATGCAGGGGACACGGGTTCGAGCCCTGGTCCGGGAAGATCCCACATGCCGCGGAGCAACGAAGCCTGTGCGCCACAACTACTGAGCCTGTGCTCTAGAGCCCGCGAGCCACAACTGCTGAAGCCCGCATGCCTAGAGCCTGTGCTCTGCAACAAGAGAAGCCACCGCAATGAGAAGCCTGTGCACCGCAACGAAGAGTAGCCCCCGCTCACCGCAACTAGAGAAAGCCCACATGCAGCAACGAAGACCCAACACAGCCAAAAGTAAATTAATTAATTAATTAATTATTTTAAAAGAAAGAATGAGTAGCTGTCGATTTTAAAGAATGACTAAAGTTATACCAGGAATGTCAGGAGTTTTGAACATCAGAGAATCTGATGTAGCCATTAACAGATTAAACAATAAAAACTATACATCCCTTTCATTAGATATAAAATACTTTATGATTCAACACTCATTCATGATAAAAAACTTCTTCAAATTAACTGTCAATAATATATTAAATGGAAAAAAACAAGTTGCAGATATGTATCACCATTAAAACAAAAATGGAATAAATCTGTCTAAGCATGGTAAAAAAAAATCTGAAAAAAATATACATAAAACTGCTGTAAGGACTGAAGGGAGGAAGAGACACTATGGATTGTTATATTTGACTTTTTTGATTGTGAGGATGTATTAGTCTAACAAATTTAAAATGGTATTTTTGTTTTAGAAAAGTTAGACTCAATAGTATGCCTAATCATGGCCCATTTAACTTTATATCAAACATACAGAAAAGACCATCTACTAAGAATCATCAGGAAAAAAGTATTCCTCAATTATATAGATCAGTGCAAATTAAATCGTCTCTCATTTCCATTTTTCCTCCAAATCCTCATCCTTGTCATATGGGTCACATGCAGCCTCCCACAGGTGCCTCAAGGATAAAGGTCATACCACGTATATTGCCTTGAACGCTGTGAACATTGATTAAATACATTTTTCAAGAGAAACAATGTGAAACAGCACATTCCAGGCTTCTTGGATCCGTCTTCGGGTCAGTGAACTATACCGGTCAACTCAGAGTGCTCAGCGAGGTTAGGAATGTCTAATTAATCTTTTCATTATCTTCCAAATTTATGGGCAGTTGTTTTCCAGAACTCACTATGTGGAATCTCAACTTTAGAGACACAACGTACTCACCAGACAGTGCAAAACACACTCTGTTCTTAAAACCACATAGCTGCTTATCTTATGGCTATTCTTGGCTCAAAAGACAAGTGAGAAGTGTCTGAGAAGTCTGGAAATGAGAACATCAGTGGACATCTAACCAGGACCCAGATGACTGAAACTCATTAAGCTGCACCATCGCACTTCATCCAAACCCTGCTCAAGTGGCCTCAGCCACTGCCCACAAGAGCTGGGAGCAGAAATCATATTTCTTAGATGAGCAAGATGTGAAAAGCCCACAGAAACAGAAAATGCTCCTTACTCTTCAAGAATGCTGTGCCTCATTTTTACACTATCAACTACTTTGCAGATATTTCTTCTAAGCAGATCGGGAAACCATTAACAATACCATGTGAATAAATGAAAAGCATACAGTATCCTTAGCATATTCCCCAAAACTTTTTATTTCTGATTACTTGAAAGCAAATAGTAGAAGGCAACTAAATACTTCACCATGGTGCATATTATAATATTGCTAAGACAAACTGGACTAATTCTTTTTTTTTTTAAATTAATTAATTTATTTTTTGGCTGTGTTGGGTCTTCGTTTCTGTGCGAGGGCTTTCTCTAGTTGCGGCAAGCGGGGGCCACTCTTCATCGCGGTGCACGGGCCTCTCACTGTTGCGGCCTCTCCCGCTGCGGAGCACAGGCTCCAGACGCGCAGGCTCAGTAGCTGTGGCTCACGGGCCTAGCCGCTCCATGGCATGTGGGATCTTCCCGGACCGGGGCACGAACCCGTGTCCCCTGCATTGGCAGGCGGATTCTTAACCACTGTGCCACCAGGGAAGCCCTGGACTAATTCTTGATGAAAATATTTATCAGATGCATAGTGCAACCTACATGTCCATTGAATCAACAAGATCTGCAAGCAAATTTCACAAATGTGATGAAATAGATACTAGGATCAAATTAAGTAAGTTTGTCGAGAAGACGTGCGAAATCACTCCATAAAGCTGTTGAAGAGACTTCCATTCCCCTGTCTGCAGGAGGCAGCATGCATTCTGATCTGTTCCATCCCAAGAAGCAAAGGGCCTGCCCTGCAGGGAAGGGCCCCTGTGACAGCTCTTGCTAGTGATTAGGCCCTAAGCCTGTCTGCTCTAGATGTGAAACTTAGGGAGCTTATTTGGCTGCAGATCAAGGCCACAATTGTCAAGCATCTTTATTGGTAATAAAAGTGATATTCCTATCTCCATCTGTCTGACTGTGTGAATTTCACTCTTTTCAATTGTTTCAGAAACAACTAAGAAGAGGTTTTTTTTTTTTTATGTATAGAAGCACATCTCGGGCTTCCCTGGTGGTGCAGTGGTTGAGAGTCTGCCTGCCAATGCAGGGGACACGGGTTCGAGCCCTGGTCTGGGAAGATCCCACATGCCACGGAGCAACTGGGCCCGTGAGCCACAACTACTGAGCCTGCGCGTCTGGAGCCTGTGCCCCGCAACGGGAGGGGCCGCGATAGTGAAAGGCCCGCGCCCCGCGATGAAGAGCGGCCCCCGCACCACGATGAAGAGTGGCCCCCACTTGCCGCAACTAGAGAAAGCCCTCACACGAAAACTGAGACCCAACACAGTCATAAATAAATAAATAAAATAAATAAATAAAGTATTAAAAAAAAAAAAAAAAAGAAGCACATCTCACTTTACTGTACTTTGCTGTATTGTGCTTCACAGACGTTGCAGGTTTTTTGTCTTTTTAATTTTATTGAAGTATAGTTGATTTACAATGTTGTGGAGAGGTATTCTTTAATTGGCTTCATCACACCTCATAAAACCCACCTCCAAAAGAACCTAAAATCAGTGCTCTTAGCCCTTATATAATCTACGATCAAATGTTTTTAGAACAAAAATTCATAATTCTTAGGAGAACCAGTTTATAATGCTGTAACTACTTATGAGATGAGTTTCAAAGACACACTAGTTTGTCAGGCTCTTCGAAACTCAGAGAGAAAAACAAAACAAAACAAAACAATGGCAAAAAAAACACAACAGCAATGTGCGAACAACTGGAGTATCCCAAAAGTCAGAAAACAAATAAAACTGAGTAAAAAATTAAAATTCAAATGTGATAAACATCTGTCTGTGGGCAGGGGGAACAGGATGATTTGTGCCAGGACAGGGACAATGACACAGGCTTTCTCCACAGAACCATTTCACACCATTCCTCAAGGGAGAGGACAGCTCTCTTTGGGGAAGATACTGGAGACCTCCCCTGCCCCTTAACTCTAAAAAAGCCTAATACGATTGATTTTTTTTTTAAGCCTCAGTTGAACAGGCCTAAAAGGATTGTTCCCTAACTGCTTGATGCCTGAAATTCTTCCAAGAAAAAGAAAAGCCTTTTAAACTGCAATTAGAAGTAAATGGCTTAAAATGTGCTTTAAAATGGTTGAGAAGTAATGTATTTGCTACAACTCTATTTTATCTAATTATGAATAAATGACATCAGAGCCATCCTGGCTTAGATGGAGGGAAGGAGATGAGAACACAAGGGCAATAGGTGCCTTTAGTGGGAGAGAGGTCACTGCAGAGGGAGGTGCAGGTTGGGGTGGGAGAGAAGGATGTAAAACCATTATTTAAAATGATGATGTACTAGAAAACTCAATGACAAAGGAAAGTGTCCATGACATATACCGGACCAAGTTATAGAACAGGAAAGGCTACAAGGTAACTGACTTAGCTCAGGCCCTGGGACCTTGTCCTAATAAGTTTCCCCACCACGGATACCATAAAGAGTGTCGTCACAGGCTTCCCTGGTGGCGCAGTGGTTAAGAATCCACCTGCCAATGCAGGGGACACGGGTTCGAGCCCTGGTCCGGGAAGATCCCACATGCCGTGGGGCAACTAAGCTCATGCACCACAACTACTGAGCCTGCGCTCTAGAGCCCACGAGCCACAACTACTGAACCCACGTGCCACAACTACTGAAGCCCACGTGCCTAGAGCCCATGCTCTGCAACAAGAGAAGCCACCGCAAAGAGAAGCCCACGCACCACAACGAAGAGTAGCCCCTGCTCACCACAACTAGAGAAAGCCCGTGCATAGCAACGAAGACCCAACACAGCCAAAAATAAATAAATTAAATTAAATTAAATTTTAAAAAGTGTCGTTAGATTAATTTTCCTAAAGCTGGAGTCTGATCATTGCTAGTCCACTCCAAAACCTTCAGTAGCATCCCTCATCCTTCGAAATGAGGTCAAAATGATTCAGTGAAGGATTGATGACTTGTGTGATCCAGCCACAACTTATTTTTCCCAATCTTATTTTCTTCTTTACTACTTTATACCCCATTGCTTCAGCAAAATTTAGCTTTTCTCCAAACGCACAGTCTCTTCCACTTCAGTGCTTTCCTCATCCGCCTCTCTCCCTAGACTGCCCTGTGCCTCAATTCTCTTCCTTCGAAGGCTACAGTTCGCACTTTAGCTTCTCTGGTCCTCCATCCACAGAACAAGGCCTACTGTGTGTCAGGCACTCTGCTGAGGCAGTACCTAAATTATATTGTTCAATCTTCACAACTACCCTGTGAAGTAGGTACTTTTTTGGGGGAGGCGGGCGGTGGGCTGTGCCGAGCCACTTGCGGGATCTTAGTTACCCGACCAGGGATTGAACCTGTGCCCTTGGCAGTGAAAGCTCGGAGTCCCAACCACTGGACCACCAGAGAATTCCCCTGAAGTAGGTACTTATCATCCCTAAATACCAGAAGAAGAAACTGTCTTAGAGAAATAAAATATTGTAGTCCCCCCTTAGTCATAAGGGATACGTTCCAAAACCCACAGTGGATGCCTGAAACCACAGATAGTGCTGGACCTCACGTATACGATGTTTGTTCCTATATGCACATACCTATGATAGAGATTAATTTATAAATTAGGCACAATAAGAGAATAGCCAAATTGATAGCATCATTACTCTTGCACTTTGGGGCTTTTTTTTTTTTTTTTTTTTTTGGCTGCGTTGGGTCTTCGTTGCTGTGCGTGGGCATTCTCTAGCTGCCGCGAGCAGGGACTACTCTTCATTGTGGTGCGCGGGCTTCTCATTGCAGTGGCTTCTCTTGTTGCGGAGCACGGGCTCTAGGCGCACAGGCTTCAGTAGTTGTGGCACGAGGGCTCAGTAGTTGTGGCGCGTGGGCTTAGTTGCTCTGCAGCATGTGGGATCTTCCCAGACCAGGGCTCGAACCCATGTCCCCTGCACTGGCAGGCGGATTCTTAACTACTGAGCCACCAGGGAAGCCCTGGGGCCATTATTAATTAAAATAAGGGTTTATCACACAAGCACTTCGATGCTGCAACAGTCGATCTGATAACCCAGACAGCTTCTAAGTGACTAATAGGCAGGTAGCATATACAGTGTGGATACACTGGACAAAGAGATGGTTCACATACCAGGTAGGACGGAGCAGGATGGGGTAAGATTTCACCACACTACCCAGAACAGTGTGCTATTTAAAACTTATGAAATAGTTACTTCTAGAATTTTCTATTTAATATTTTTGGACAGCAGTTGACCGTGGGTAACAAATCACAGAAAGCTTAACCGCAGATGGGGGGACTACTGTAACTTGTCCAAGGTTCCTACAATAATAAGCAGTAAATGAGGATTTGAATTCAGGCACTCTGACTCCAGAGCCCAAAGCCACAACCACTGAGCCTTTCAGTGCTACATATCCAGAAGGACTCTCTTCTCTCCTCTCAACTTCCATTATCCTTTATCTGTTTACACTAGTTAATGATAATAGAATAAAAAGTGAGGTGATATGTATGTATCCATATGCATTTTGCACATGTATGTATGTAATATGTATATACGTGTCTCTCTAGACTCTAAGGCACTTGAGACCAAGGTCCATCCGTGTGAGATCTGTTTTTGTATCTGCTTGGTATCCAAAACAGTGCCCTGCTCATATAGGTGGGTACTGGATAAAATGTTCTATGAATAAATGAAGCTATGTTATCAGTCCTATGCTCTGTTTTTCAAACAAGTAGTTTCTTACAAAAGTTTGGCTCCCAAGGAGTTTACTTATCTAGGTGTCAAGAGGGATGTATTTCACATTAACTGATAGCAATGAAGCCGTTAGTCCTATACAAGTTGGGGATGAGGTGAATGAATAGTGAAGGAACTAAATATCCTTAAGAGCTATTGCCTCTATTAAAATATATTAGAGACTTCTCATAAGAATTAGAAACCCCAGGTTGGTTTGAAATTACGGTAGTGCTTTGACCATTAAGGAAGGAAACACATCATAGGCACTGGATTAGTCTGGCAATGGAAGCAAATGAACAGTTGAAGGGGAATTTGAATTTTTTTTCTCCTCTGCCTGGAAAGACTATAGAGAATTGGATGTCAAGGTAATGACCTCAATATTATATCCCAAGTAATCAACAGCTGGAGGTCCTTCACCAGCCTCCCACTGACAGTCACAGACCCCTGCGTTCCCATCTGCTGCAGAGGCAACAGGGCTCTTAAGAGGAAAGGCATAGTCAAAATCTTATAGTCTCCAGACTCTCCACCTTGATGGCAGCAGAGGTCACTCTACTTCTGCAGACCCTCTGGCCTGTATTTCCCCCCACTGGAGATAAGGGTTCACCAGCAGGATGTGTGCTCTTTCAATGCACCCTACAGATCGTGGGGTGCTGAGCACTCTAAAATAAGCTCCTGAAGCCCCTTACCAGTCGCTAGGGACATGCTAATCCCATCACCACTTCACCAGGGGGGTATTTTATTTTATTTTATAATTAATTTTTATTGGAGTATAGCTGCTTTACAATGTTGTGTTTCTGCTATACAGCAAAGTGAATCAGTTATTCATATATCCACTTTTTTTTTAATATTAACTCTTTTTTTTTTTAACTTTGGGTTTATTTATTTATTTATTTATGGCTGTGTCGGGTCTTCGTTTCTGAGAGAGGGCTTTCTCTAGTTGTGGCAAGTGGGGGCCACTCTTCATCGTGGTGCGTGGGCCTCTCATTATCATGGCCTCTCTTGTTGCGGAGCACAGGCTCCAGACATGCAGGCTCAGTAATTGTGGCTCACGGGCCTAGTTGCTCTGCAGCATGTGGGATCTTCCCAGACCAGGGCTCGAACCCGTGTCCCCTGCATTGGCAGGCAGATTCTCCACCACTGCACCACCAGGGAAGCCCCCACTTTTTTATTTTTCTTAATTTTTATTGGAGTATAGTTGCTTTACAATGTTGTTAGTTTCTGCTGTACAGCAAAGTGAATCAGCTATACGTATACATATATCCCCTCTTTTCTGGATTTCCTTCCCATTTAGGTCACCACAGAGCATTGAGTAGAGTTCCCTGTGCTATACAGTAGGTTCTTATTAGCTATCTATTTTATATAGTAGTGTATATATGTCAATCCCAATCCCCCAGTTCATCCCACCCCCAACCTTCCCTCAGGGGGGTACTTTAAATAAATAACTTGCACCTTCTTTCTTTCAAGGTTTTCCTTACACAGCTGGTAGCCAGAGCTATTTAGGAAGTATCAATGATACTTTTAATATTGAAATGCTGGCGTGTATTTAACCCAGTGGGGCTTTTAACAACGTATATTAATTTAAAATGTTTATGTTTTCAGGATTTGCTTAAAGATAAGAGACAACTAAAGCTACAGGGAAGAGGAGCCCAAATATTAAGCCGTTCCCTTTCTCATAATTCAAGTACAAATGACAAAGTCCAACAATGTTGGCAAGTCCTGGCTCCACCTCTTATCTCAGTAGTTTTTAAAACTAACACAAGGGTAGTCTCACGTCTGATTCAGAAGATGGGGCATTAAAAAATGTAAACCAGCCCATCCCTGTGCAGAGAAGCATGAAAAGAGAGTCATGTCCAAAGGACAGAACCCCAAAGGTTTTCTTACATTAGAGACAATGCGAATGGCCTCACATAGCCACTCCTCTAAGAAGGGAAATAAGAACAGATAGAAGAAGAAACCTGAGCGGCCTGACGTTTGAAATACCTAGAAAAAGTGATTCACAGCAGTCTTGTCAAATAAAATGGGAAGGAAGAAGAGGGGGATAAGGCTGGGGGGGCAGGGGAAGATGATTGTTTTAGCTGAGATGTGGACAGTTTTTTTTTTCTTTAAATACCTTAGCCAAGAGAAACAGGTTTCACATGTGTAAGAGCAAGGACAGCTTGGTTCAGAGCCAACTTGTCATGAAGCCCAGTTTCCAACACTTACTAAGAGGCCAAGTTGCAAGGATGTTTTTTCTTGCATGAGGTTCCGGGGGAGGGGATGTAGGGAAGCCCCTTAAGCTACGTGTAAATACAAATGAGAAAATGAACAATAACTAGACAGGGTCCTTGAGTAAGCCCAAAATAGTTTAAAGCTAACCAAGCTCTAGGCAAGATCCAAAGACTTCGGTGAATAAAAAAAACTATTTCACCCAGTGTTGTAAGTATCCTGGGAGCTAAAGTGAGGGCTTCCATCCTCATCGGCTCTCTGGAAAATGCTTCAATTTGTAAGGAGAGTAAAAGAAAAACCAAAGCTTTCAACTCTCCAACATACATGGTTAGACAGTTAGTTATGGAGGTTCTTCAATTCTTTTCCCTTTCTCCAAGTCAGTCCCCTGAACACCATAGTATAATAGTCTAAGGCCACAATTTCTGGAATAGCAGTCATAAAATATCAGCTATTGACTACCTAAAAAAAAACCTCACAGTATCCTCAAATGAAAGTAATGTTTAGTGACATTAATTTCCATCTAATTCGTTAGTATTTTTCAAAGGTATTAGCCCTGAAAACTCTTTTGGAAGATGTCAGTCAAAGCCACAAACAAGTAGAAGAAAACAGACATTGGTATGATATCGAAGGAAGTCAAGTGCTTGAAGGAAGGGCAGCTGCTTCCAGAACACTTACACTGTTTTCCCGTGTATAAATCCAAAACCACCTTCTTCCCATCACTCTCTGCATGACCCCTCTGCCACCTTTTGCATTTAAAAATCTTTTTAAGCTTCCATTTCTAATAGCCGACTTCAAAAAAAATCCATTTAACCAATGACCTTTAGTCTACAAAAGCAGTGATGGAATAATCAGTGACATAAATTTAAATTCCAGACTGCCAAACAAAACTTTCAAAGAGGAGCCACTCTTTCAACTCAACAATAAAAAAGATAAATAACCCAATTCAAATATGGCCAAAGGATATGGAAAGATATCACTCCAAAAAAATATACAAATGGCTAATAAGTAACATGAAAAGTTACTCAATAACATTAGCCATGAGGAAAAAGCAAATTAAAAAAATCACTTTATATCCACTAGGATGGCTAAAATATAACAGACAAGAACAAGTGTTAGCAAGGATGTGGAACAATTGGCACCCTTATACATTGCTGGTAGGCTTGTAAAATGGTTCAGCCATGGAAAACAATTTGGCAGGTCCTCAAAAAATTAAATATAGTTATCATACAACTCAGCAATTCACTCCAAGAGAAATGAAGACATATGGCCACACAAAAACTTGTATATAAATGTTCAAAGCAGCATTATTCATAATAGCCAAAACATGGAAACAATCTAAATTTTCATCGACTGAGGAATGAATGAGTAAAATGTGACATACCATACAATGGAATATTATTTGGCAACAAAGAAGAATGAAGTACTGATAGTTGCTACAATATAGATGAACCTTGAAAACATTATGCTAAGTAAAAGAATCCAGTCACAAAAGGCCACATATTGTATGATTCCATTTATGTGAAATGTCCAAAATAGGCAAATCCATAGAGACAGAAAGGAGGTTAGTGGCTACCTGGGGAGACGGAAGGTAAATGAGAAGTGAATTCTAATGTGTATGGGGCTTCTTTTTGGAGTGATGAAAATGTTCTGAAATTAGACTGTAGTGATGTTTGTACAATCCTGTGGCTACTAAAAAGAAAAAAAAGAAGAACCCACTATTTGACTGGTAGTTATGACCAGGTTAAAGACAAGAATAACGCACACACGTGCGCACGCACACACACACACACACACACACACACACACATTATGGCTTATGAATCTCCTGTATACAAGCAGAACGCTAGGAATCGGGAATCAGAAGCTCTGGAGCTAGAAGGGATCTGAGAAAGCATCCGGACCATCATCTTACCCGTGGAAAAAACTATGGTCAAAAGGGGGAAAATGACCCTGTCTAAGGCAGACTTGAGGCTAGAACTGAAGTCAAGGCCTTACCCATGCCAGATCCTCCAGTCTCTCTCTCTCTAACTTAAAATTTGTCAGAACTATCCCAATTGGATCACCCAATTGGCTGCTGGAGGCATCAGCCTCTACAGTGCACCTCAGCCCTTCTCCAGAGGCTGCAATTGTTTTAAGGCAACTCTCTTGTATCTGTAATATATATTCATTAAACTTTGAATATGGAAAAGGCTAGTCACGCATTATTAATCTTTTACTATTTTGTGCTTCTTCCTCACCAATTTTCCTGCCCTTTAGCTCTTTGGAAGTGTCCATAACAGAAAGAGGTGTTATTTATTGAGCCATCTAAGTGTGGATTTTTCCCAGGCTTGCACATAGATTACAGGAGACGTTCCTGGATGAAGGAAAGGAGATTCAGCAAACTGGCCCCATCCCTTGCCCCAGACTGGTTGGAAGAAAAGGTACAGTGGTTCCCTCCTCTAACCATTTTGAATCACTCAGGTTTTATAAGATTTAAATACCCCTTAAGACTTGGTGGCTCCTTGAAATAATGCCGTTTGTGGGGAGTTAAAAAAGCAGAAGGGGAGGAGGCAGGGGCTCTTCTACACAAAGATAAAACTTGCTTCTGAGAGTCCTCAAAGCTAAGAAGGCATGAAGGTCCAAACCCGAAAACAGCCTTTATTTGAGATTAGCGTAAAACCCTTCCCTCGACCAAAGTAATAAGGAAGAAGGGTCATTGCTGATGGGCAGCTGACCAACTAGGAAGGAGACTCAGCTATACCTGTGACCACAATCATGGGAATGAGGCAAAATGATACTTCTTAGGAGATACAACATTCCTAAGTTTGCAAAATTGTGGTTAATTTCCATGAGAGGAACCTGTACGAAGGCCGAGAAGTTGCCTTCCTCAGAGACAAGCAGAGCAGGGAAGAAAGCCAAAGGAAGGGGGAGGAGACAAATGAGAGTCCCCCACACCCCCTACCCCCATCTCCGTCATCTCCATCAACCCTGAGGCAATCAGGTGTGGTAAAAGTCCGCGTCCCTATTTTACAAAAGGAGTCTGGGATTTAGAAGAATTAAGCAGCCTACCCAGGTCACACAGAGAGCGTGGGGCAGGCTGGAGTTTGAATCCTGTTCCGCTGGACTCCACAGCCTGGGCTCACAATGTCACATGACCACCTGCTCACCTTCCTTCCCATAGAAGCTTCTCTCTCTCCATCCCTTTCCTGTGCGTTATCTATCAGTATTTATGTTGTTGACCCTCCAAACACAGCCCAGGAGAGATGCACCTAGCACCCCCTTGCTAAATCCCTCCCCCCAGTAAGTAATGAGAAAAGTTCAATATTATGAATATTCCAACAGACTGGGAGAGTTTAGGATCATTGGGAAACGATCCCATCAAATGTGGAAACCAACTTCCTGTGCTGGAAAGTACCCATTGATTGGTGTAATAAGAAGACCAAAACCTTTCATTTAATTAAAATTGGTCTTCTGGAATCCAACATGGGGAAGGAGAGAGGGGGAGACAGCTATCGATGAAAGATAACTGAAAAGAAAAATCTCATTCATGAATTTCAAGAAATCATACAGTAGGAACATGGAGATTAAGCCAGAACTACAGGGGAAATAACAGGATAAAAGAGACAAAGCAGTTTAGGGGTTTGGGTCTCATAACTAAAAGTAATGGTTAACCACTATGATCTTTACAACAGAGATAGAGATTAAATATTTCAAAAAGATAAAGAAACAAGACAAAAAATTTAAAGCAAAGCAGCAGATGGCTAAATACTCCAATGACAATGATGAAAAACAAAACTGCCCCACCAGGATAGATAATCTGCATGGTAAGGCAAGGCAAGTCACTTACCTATATATACATATATGTACATACACTAGAGAAAAACGGGACCTTTTCCCAGGCAGATAGCTGCTACACAAGAAAATCAAACATGGGTCAAATACATTTATTCATCTGTTATAATATTATCAAGTCCCTACCATACAAGGTTCTTTTGCTTAGGGGAGTCAAAAGTATATGAAATCTAACCAAAGAGGCCTAAATGAGACCCCCACCACAACAAAAAAAGAGTACTGGTTAAACACAAGTGTTGAAAAATGTACTGAAGCATAAAATATATATACGTTGAAAGCTGGCTTGTACTAATAGTATCGAGCATTTATTACATTCCAGATATTGTTTTAAGCACTTAACTGTAAAGCATTTACAGAGATAAGAATTATTATCTTCATTTTACAGGAGGTTTAATAACTAGCCCCAAACCCCACGGCTACTAAATTCTAGGCACTTTACAAAATCTGTCTCACTTCTTCATGACGAGTCTTAACTTCGTTACACATATTTAAAAACCGAGGTTAAAAGAGGTTAAGTGACTTGCCCAAGGTTACACAGCTAGTAAGTGGGTACAGCCAGTGTTCAGGCCAGGTCTATAGCACTCAAAAAAGCATCTGTTCCCTCTTATGTTACCATGTGACATTCCTAAAACAAATTCTTGCGTGGAACTAAAAAGAAGGAACAGAAAATGCCGTCTTCAAAATGGTGGCTCCAGCTAACAGAAGGGAGACCATTAAACAAGGTGATTAGGGGCAGCGGCCCTAGAGCCAACCTGCCAGGACTCAAATCCCAGCCACAATACTCGGTGTGCAACTCTGGGCATGCTGTGCCTCAGTTTCCTCAGCTGTAAAATAGGATAACAACTGTACCCTCTCAGAGGGGTTGTTGTGAAGATTAAATGAGCCAGTACTTGGAAACTTGGAAAATATCAGAACAGTGTCTGACACAAAGCAGTGGGGGGAGGTCGGGGAGGGTGGTAGAGGAAAAAGAAAGAAAGGGGGGAAAAAAATAAAGACTGCTCAAAAAAGAATAATTGAAACAAAGCAAACATGGGTAAGGGCCTTAGCCCAATCCACCCTGCTGTGATAATGCTTTTATTTGGGCTTTTGGGCTAAAACCCTGGCCTAGGGGAAGCCAAGGCTCTTCCTTATCGTAACATTGCAGCTTCCCTGTGACATAGTGCTCCTAACAGAGTGATTCCAAGCATGAAAATCTGAGACATTTCAGATGATCCTAGGATGCCTGGGGCTCTAAAAAAAGCTACTCTCTTCTTCCACGGTGTTTCTTCCTTTGCAATCTCAAAAGCAATCACATCACCGGCAGAGCCTGACCATGGTAGTTGAAAGCTTTACAGGGATTTGAAATAGCAGAAGTATGTGGTTTGTGAAGGAAAGGGAAGGCAATATTCCCAACCTCCTCCAAAGTTCAGAGGTTCCCTTATGGAAAACAGCGTTGAAGCCCAAATACCACCTGATACTGAGAAGCCCGTGGCTCAAGAAGGTCCAGGGAAATTGGCAGTAAAGTTGAGCAGGAGCCACTAACAAGTCCCAGGTCTGGGCCCTACATCCTGTGGAGCTGGACACTCAGAGAATGAATGGGGGAAATGGCAGCCTCGCCTCCAGCTACCGCGCTCAAACTTCAGCCCAAAGGAAGCCATCTCGGTTCAGGGAACGGGGCCACTCTTGGGGCTCCTCTTGGCTGTCAGGGGTCATTACTTTCCTGCTCATCGCAAAACCTTCCCCTAACCTGCTCCTCCTCTCCACTCTCCTCTCTCTGACCACTATTTGCACAGCCATTCAGACAGGACTGAAGACTCAGGTCACCTTGCACCTGTCTCCCCTGTGTCTCCATCAGTCATCAAATCCTATGTGTCACAGCACCACCTCAAACACTACCTGCGCCGACCCCTTCCTCTATGCCCATGGCCATCACTCAGTCCCAATCAAAAAGAGGTGAACGATCAGAACAGCTTCCCAGCAGGCCTTCTGCTTCCTGTCACTCACCTCACTCCAACCCACGCTGTGAGTCTCCAGTTGACTCACTGGCTTAAATTTCCAGTTCCTGTGTCAGTCCACAGCTATGTCATCCCCTGGTCGCCTAAATGGCCCCTGGTGCCCCTCTACAAAAACTAACCCTTAGATCTATGTTAGAACTCTGTGATCACTCCCACCTCCCACGTCCCAAATCACATACCCCATCGAATTTCCCATTACCCTAATCAGTTTCCTTACAGCTTCTAGAACACATCAAGTCCCTTCCTACTTCTGTACCATTATGCACATGTCTTTGCCCGACTCAAGCCATCAGCCCTTTTCAAGCTCCACCAAGGAAGCCTCTCCTGACCACACCTCCCTCAACTTGCCCTCTCCTTCCCTGAATTCCTCTAGCACTGATGTTCTGCACCACATCACTTTCTGTACAACACTGCTGGATGCTTAGTATGTGCCAGGCGCCATTCTAAATGTTCTACGTTCATTTAATCCTTATAACAACCTGATGGAATTACTCTCATTTTACAAACGGACAAACTGAGGCAAAGAATGGCTAACTGGCCCAGGGCCCACAGCAGAAGTCCTGAAGCCAGGATTTAACCTGGCGCCAGATCCCACACTCCTCACCATATATAATAATTACAGACCGCTTCATAGGCCGTTGTGATGATAAGTTCCTCAATAGTGGGGACACAGCCCTTCCTCAAAGCTGCATACGAGCTAATATCCCATAACTGAGGAGAGGAAACAAGGTCAACCTCCGATCAGGGACCGGGGTTGTACCTGATGCCTCACAGTACCTGAAAGAGGAGCTTTTCTCCTCTTGGGAGGCTGGGGGGCACCGGGATAACGAGGCAGCGAGCGAGCTGGAGTGCCCTTAAACTACCACCTGATCATGGGAGTATTCCAGTGTAAAATCCACCTCGAGTACCAAGACACTCTGTCTGCCTTTGCCTGCACACTCTGCACCTCAGAGTCTCCATCTTTGGGGTCCCGGATGCTACGGTGAGAAATACCTGTTTTAAGGAATTCAGATAAGTTACATGACACAAATTAGAAGGGGTCACAGAACAATTCAAAAGGTTCCATTTTGGAAACCCTATGAATAAAATGATGATGTCTCCTGAGAGAAAGGGTCTTCGCCTTCATCAGCACCCCTCCGTCCCCCACTCAGCAAGTCCAGGGACAGAGATCATCATCTCTAATACCACTGGCCCCAAGAGGAATGGTTCTCAGAGGTTGGGAACATTACACTTTCAGAGGGCTCTAGAAGGTTCTTTTTTTTTTTGGCCGCAACTCGCAGCATGCAGGATCTTAGTTCCCCGACCAGGGCTCGAACCCGTGTCCCCTGCATTGGGAGTGCGGAGTCTTAACCACTGGGAAAAGGGAAGTCTTCACTGCCAGGGAAGTCCCTAGAAGGTTCTGAGAGATCATCTTTCTCCCTTAAACACATCCAGTCAAAGGCATGGATAGTCAAGGGAGGCCACGGGTGGCCCTCAAAGAAGTTTCCCCAGTACCACAGGTAAGTTTCCCATGCTGCCACCACCCAGGGAAGAAGGATTTGCCCCGAAAGCACTGCGACTCCCTCACCTGTGTCCCCTGCAGGGTAGCATG
The DNA here is from genome assembly GCF_949987535.1 of Balaenoptera acutorostrata. Classification (NCBI taxonomy): domain Eukaryota; kingdom Metazoa; phylum Chordata; class Mammalia; order Artiodactyla; family Balaenopteridae; genus Balaenoptera; species Balaenoptera acutorostrata. Next base: position 67,673,436 of record NC_080073.1, on the reverse strand, counting down.
CCAGTGACTGGGAATGTCGAAGCTTCTTTACTACAACATGTGATCGTCAGGAGATATAAAAAACACCATATAAACTACACAAACACATGAAGAAGCACAGTTCTTCTTCATGTTAGCCTAGGGCACGCGTTAATACAATTATCTGTCAGTATCCACAGGGGACTGGCTCCAGGAACCCCCAGATATCAAAATCCACGGATGCTCAAGTCCCTTATATAAAATGGTGTCGTGTTTGCATATAACCTACGCACATCCTCCTGTACACTTTAAATCATCTCTAGATTACTTATAATACTTAATACAATGTAAATGTTATGTAAACAATTGTAAATACAATGTAAATGTTATGTAAATAGTTGCTGGAGTGTGGCAAATTCAAGTTTTGCTTTTTTGGAACATTCCGGAATTTCTTTTTCCAAATATTTTCAATCTGCAGTTGGTTGAATCCACAGATGTGTAACCTGCAGATACAGAGTCTGTATGTATAATAAGATCTGAGCCTTTTTACAGCCTCCTCTAGTTTTACTTCCTAATTTTAATCCACTCCTGATGAAAATCCCACAGGGCTCTCTCTAAAGCAGGGATTCTCAACTTTAGCACTATTGACATTTTGGGCCAGATAATTCTGGGTTTGGGGAGGTTGTCTTGTGCACTGTATGATGTTTATAGCATCCCTGGTCTGACGCCGGTAGCACGGCTCCCTGACTCCCAAGCTGTGACGACAGACAGCACCAGCATCAGGGGTGGGGAGGATCACCCCTAGCTGATAATCACTGCTCTAAAGAAACTAAAGAAGCTCAATTTGGTCTGAATCCCAAACAGCACTCCCACCCACCCAATTTCAAGTTGAAATTACTTTTCCCCCAGTTTCCCAAACCCCAGATAGTGCTCCCCAGAATTCTATTGACAAAATCACCCTGAATAAGGTTCTCCAACTCCTGGCAAGAAGGATCTTCCTCCTTCTTCCTATCTGTCACTTAAGCCTCCTTCATGGTTTCTCAGCTATTTCTCTAGAAAGGCTGTAAGGTTCCTACTCAGTCACCCCTGGGCCCACCAGCTTACCCTTCTATCACAGAGCATGTGAAGGCCTTTGCCCCAAGGCCCAATTACATGCTTATTATCTGGTCACAGACAGGGGCAAACCAGACTCTTTCCTGGCACCCTCAATGTCATTTGTCATAGAGGACTTCAGGAAAGCCATTCTATGAGCAGAAACTAGAGGGAGAAAAATGTACTAAAAGAGGGTTTGTGAAAGGCCCCAAATAAATGGGTTTTATTAAAAAAAAATCATTTACAGAAGATAGAAATCAAGAGTCTGCTAAGATAGTCAAGGCTTCTGAGAAAAAGAAAAGGATAATGTGAAACTGTAACTAATACAGACAAGAACAAAACAAAACACAAAAAACAGACCAGAAAGGGACTAAGAATTAAGTCTCCTTGCAAATAACATGTAAGAAAGAATATGAGAACACTTGAAAGTCCAATAGAAATAAACATAATAGTAACTGCTGAGTTGCCAATTAAAAAATTTGTCGTCAAGAACAAAGAGGCAAAAGATCTACATAATTAGGTAGGAAAAATAAAAATGATACTAGAGGCAATTAAGACTTCTAAGATCAGATAATATTAATAAATGTACTAACAGATTCGTATGCCTTTGTCTCTAATCATTTTGCCTCCTCCTCCACCTCCTTGATCATTTCAGACAGATTTTCTCCAAATGGCAGGAACCACCCATTTGGAAATCCAAATGTCCCCGTGCCAATGGCTGCCAAACCACATGCAGAAATAGCAGAGCTGCAGAGAAACATGAAACTTAACAAATTACCCCCAAAGAATGTCTCCTTTAGAAAGGGTTAAAGGCTGAGAAAAACAGGAAACTGCTCTTGAAGCTTTTTTGGAAGGCAACTATGCTCATCACCATAGACGCTTTTTGGAGTAGAAAATGTGTACAAATCTTCAACGATTTTATGAAGACTGTAGTGCATACTGAGGGCACAGGTCTCTGGGACCTATAAATAAGAACACGAACCTGAAGCTCGTTGAAAGAAAAGCTAGAGGAAAGTGTATCTAAAAACCAAACCCTGACCAACTTCTATCTGACTTTATAGACCTGGCTGAACGGTTCATATTAACACCCATAAATACAGGAGAAAAGAAAAATATGCACACCAAAAACCCCTCCATTCAACGCCAAGTATACAGATTCTGGGAGGCCGTAGGGCTGAGCCAACATTCCCAGTGCATTCACTGTCCACCGAGCTGACTTTTTAAAAAACTTCCTCTAGGTGTCTGAAGCCCCTGCCTCTGCAAAAAGACTTAGATTACTAAAAAAAAAAAAAAAAACCCCACAAAAACTGGCATCCTTCAAACAGCTTGAGGCTCTTTGAGGATGGAGCTGTGAGGAGCCGTATGGAGTCCAACACTGGGCACAACACAGGCACTTAAATAAGGGTCAAAGAGTTGACCCATCTTCCTCTCTATCCGAATTCAGGAATCCTTTCCTAGGGTCTCAGAGGAAGAAAAGCACCTCTCTCCTCAGACTCTATCTCCCCTATAATCTGTTCACTCCATTATACCCATGATGTAGCTTGACAGACTCAGTTTAAAACTATACAACTTTGTAGCCTTCTGAGCTTGGCCAAGTGGCTTAAACTCTTGTTTCCTCTTCTGTAAAAGAGGGGTTGACTCTCTAGCTCCCATGGTTGCTGGGTGAATTAAACAAGATATAACAGGAAATGTGCTTCCCCCAGTACCTGGACACAGAAAGAATTCAGTCTGTGCTGTTAACATTATCCCAGCATCTTCAGTTGCCCCCTTTCTATCAGGTTCTTCCATCGCCTTCAGATGTGGTCAGAACACAGGCAAAAGGCTTCACTGAGTCCCACTGCTCCAAAGCCATCTTACTTCAATTCTTCCTGTCCTTGCTGAACTCTGGAAGTCAGTGATCTACACCCACTGGCCTCACAATAGACTCCCTACCCACTCACTGCACAGACCCTCAAGGCAACCATCAGCTTTTCACCTCCTTAATGAAACAGCAACTCACACAATCCCCAAATCCAATTTCTGTTTTCATTGTCCACGATCTCTGAAGCACTCGACAGTCGATCAAACTTTCCCTTAAATTTTCTCTTCCCTTGATCACTATAGCATGGCCTTCCTAGACTTCCCTTCAGCTCTTGCTGTTTCCTCCGGTGGTGGCTCCTCTGGTGTGGAAATGCTGGGGGCTCAGTACTCTTTCCCCTCTTTCTCTGGACATGCTTGCCCTCGCCATCTTCCACCAGGACGAACCCCACGGTTACCAGGGCTGATTGTCAAGGAGCCTAGGCAGAGTCTTGTAAGTATGTGAAGGAAATCCTGCCAGGACAGATTTGATCTCTGCGAATTTGCTGAAACGCAAAGCCAGGAGTACTGGCCAAGGTGGGAAGGCAATGTTTGTGGCCGAAATAATGTGTGAAAACAACAGCTTGAAGTGGTAGGTTGACAAAATGTCTACATTTCTCATGACATCCCAGCCCTGACAGGTACAGTGTGGTGGTTAGGAATGTGGACTCTGGGCTCCACACCGAATCCTGACTCCTCCACTAACTAGCTCTCTGACCTTGGTCACGTTAGTCTGTCTCAGTTTTCTCATCTGTAAAATGGGGATAACAATACCTATTCCTATGGCTTTGTGAGGATTCAACGTCAAGTATTAGCACGGTGTTTAGAATATAGTAAGTGCACATGAAATTTTAGCTGATTTTGCCCTCTACTTACTCTGTGTTCAGTCTTAGTCTAAAAAAGAATGTCAAGTAGGATGCCCCATCACTGACAAGGGGGAATAATCCACACAGGAAACAAAGTAAGGAACAATGCTCTGAATTATCTGCATATAATAACCCAGAGGAGGGTATCGATTTATTTGGAGTCTCCCCCAAAACCTCTAATGCTCCTAACACTTGTTTACCAAAAAAAAGTCCCTGATTCTTTTACTAGCCACCAGCTGCTAACAACACTGAGTCTGCAAGTTTGACTAGATGGACTCACTTCCAAAAAGAACTTCAAGATTTTGTGGCTCGGGTTGTTGTGAACTCCAAACGTCAGTTGTTTTAATAAAGAAGCTATTACCTATATCATCTTCTGATCAGAAAGCTTCAAGTTATACTTGTTTTTGAATATAAGTCATCGCACAAGTGCCTACATTAGAAAAAAAAATTTTTTAATAACAAAATTTTTTAAAGATGTTAGCATTTCTGAAAGAGTCTCTCTCCTTTCTCCTGTTTCCTCAGCATTTTTATAGAATTTCAGAGCTGGAGGGAGCCTTCGGTATTTTTGAAGCCGAGGCTTTCATCAGCAGCTACATTTGCAAACTCCTCTGAGTCCTCAGCTTGGGTGAGGGGCTGATGACAAACCAGAAGAGAAGGGACTCCTTTGGTGCCACGCAAGTCTGCCAGGCCTACTGCACTGGAAACGGCTCAGCCGGTGGGCGCTAATTAATCATATGAGAACATGCCATTCCTTGGTTGTTTTTTTAAAATATGCAAATAGAAAATTTAAATGTGATGATGTTACAAAAGCTGGTACTCTAATGATTCTTAGAGTAAAAAAGCAGATGTTAGGGGGAAGGGGGGGGTGGGATGAACTGGGAGATTGGGATTGACATATATACACTATTGATACTATGTATAAATTAGATAACTAATGAGAACCTACTTGTATAGCACAGGGAACTCTACTCAGTGCTCTTTGGTGACCTAAATGGGAAGGAAGGAAACCCAGAAAAGAGGGGATATATGTATACGTATAGCTGATTCACTTTGCTGTACAGGAGAAACTAACACAACATTGTAAAGCAGCTATATTCTAATAAAAATTAATTTAAAAAAATAAAAATTAAAAAAATTTAAAAAATTTTTTTAAAAAGCAGATGCTGTATTATTCTGATTCATTAGCTTATCTTACTACTTTCAAGACCAGCTCTAGTCCCAATAAAACTTAGTTCCAAGCCCACCTGTGTTTTGTTGTTTAAAGAGCCCTGTTCAGAAGAGAGGTGGAACCTATTCTTTGACAAATGGTTTTGAAAGAAAGTCTTTACATAGACTATCCTTTGGATACGCTGTGTTAAGTTTTTTGTACCAATCACAGATCCAGGTGGCCTAGAGGGCATGATTAGTTCTTGTTTTAACTTTTGGACAAACTAAGAAATGAAGCTATAAAAATAGATGTTTCTCTGCTCTCTCCTCCCCAGTGTTGCCAAGCTTGTTACTTTTATCCGTTAACCCTTATCTGCCTGCATGACAGTCTTACTGTTTTCTGCTATTAAAATATTACAGTTGCACAATATAAGATCACATCCAACTCAGCATCTTCCCAACAGAAAGAATCAATCCCTTTAATGATCACTTTTGAGGTCTAACTGTACTGCTCCCCAGAGAAGAGGCAATAAGGCCCTGGGACAGTAGCTGTGGGTAGGGAACCAGCCGACAAGTCCCCAGCAAGGCAATGAGCACAGAACAAAAACGGTAGGTGCCATGAAGCCAGACAGGCCCAGGTTTAGAGTCCAACTCTGATATCTACTAAGCTGAATGACTCTGAGCACGTTACACAATTCTTAAATGGGTCTATTCGCCACCTAACTCGGAGCTGAGGGTGAATTCAATCAGAATGCATCTAAAGAGCCTACTGTAATGCCTGGCACAAGGAAGCTTAATGAATGTCTTTTTTCATCCCCAAATCATGGTGCATCTTTAAAAACTGTCCTAGTGAGGGGAAGGGGAAACTCTTGAACCTCTTGGCTCGTGACAAAACAGGCAAGCAGACCCATTCATCAAAAAATCAACAGCAATTTAGTTAAGGACTCTTAAAAAAGGGGGGTGGGGGTGGGGGAGAAGAAATACCTACCTTAACTTCTTAGAGCAGGTAGAGGAAGGAAACAATGTCTACCAGGCAACAGGGACACAACGGTGGCCAGGAAAGGGAACCTACATACCGTCAAGGGGCTTGCAGTCCAGAAGTGGACGGAAACAAGCAAATGGGACGATAAATGTAACAGCAGGACTTACAGAGCAGGCTCTGGGAGCACACAGTAAAGGCCCCCACAGGTAGAATCAGAAGACTCCCTGCAGGAAGCGACATATCGCAATAATAATAATAGCTAACTAACACTTGCTGAGAAGCCATGATGTGCTAGGAATACGCTAACTGCACTAGTGGATTACCACCTGTAATTCTCAGAACAACACTGCAAGACAGCCACTATTATTACTGCCATTTTAAAGGTAAAACAAAGAGGTTAAGAAATCTCCCCAATGCATACCACTAGCAAGTGGAAGAGCTGGGATTTGAACCCACTTAGGCTGACCCCAGAGTCTAGGCACTTAACCACCACACCTACTGCCTTTTCTAAGATGAGACCAGAAGCTGTCAAACATCAGAGCCTGGGAAGTTTTGTAGATGCAGAGGTGTGTGGTACAGCTCTAGATGCAAGTCAGCACAGGGCCCAGGCTCATGGGAATTGCAAATGGGCACTTCATACTTGTTAAATTAAGTAATTCTGAAGCCTCCAGTGCAAAGCTAACAGTGGTGAGCAATGAGAAAAGAGGAATAAGTCAGACTGCAGAGCCTCAAAAACACATGAAGGAGTTTGGGCCCAAGGACAAGCCATGATCCTGAAACGGTGCTCTGAGCCAATATTCAATATTCAATTTCTTAGAAATAACAGTCTCCTGGGGGAACCTTCCCAAGAGACTAAATTCCAACTTTTCCTATAAAGAACTAGAAACATTATAGTTCACCAAACATAACTGATACTCATTCAGGATCAAGTTTTTTAAGGAGTATATAAAATTCAAAATGTAACAGTAACTTGCCCAATTCACATTTAATATGTTACAGTTACATGGTCTTCTGTAAAAAAAAAATGTTTTTTTCATGCTTGCAGTCAACTTTTTCCTTCAATAAATCAGAAGGCAACAGGATACTTTTAATGAGACTATAAAATTCAGTAAACAGACTTAGTAGCCATCTTTAGGGAGACCTTGAGAGGACGTGCTAATAAACGTGAAGGCTGGGGCTTCCCTGGTGGCGCAGTGGTTGGGAGCCTGCCTGCCAACGCAGGGGACACGGGTTCAAGCCCTGGTCTGGGGGGATCCCACATGCCGTGGAGCAGCTAAGCCCGTGCGCCATGACTGCTGAGCCTGCGCTCTGGAGCCTGCGAGCCACAACTGCTGAGCCCACGTGCTGCAACTACTGGGGCCCACATGGCCTGAAGCCCGTGCTCTGCAACAGGAGAGGTCACCACAATGGGAAGCCTGCGTGCCACACCAAAGAGTAGCCCCCGCTCACCACAACTAGAGAAAGCCCACGCGCAGCAGCGAAGACCCAATGCAGCCAAATATAACTAATAAATTAATTAACAAAAAAATAAAATAAAAATCTTAAAAAAAAAAAAAGTGAAGGCTTTTTGTGAAACTGATCCAGAGATACCTTTTGCTGCCTTCTTCTCCTCACTGTGATTTTCTACACAGAAAGCACAGAGGCACATTGGGGATGAACTTGTTGGCACCCATGTTATCAGCCCCATAGCTTCACCTTATAAGACAGTTACAAAGCTCTTGTTTAATAAGCGTATACCATGTTCCAGGTGCTGTGCAAAACATGTTATCCTCACAAAGGCCCTCTGAGGTACAAGGTACTATTGTTATTATTACCATTTTGGAAGTAAGAAAACTGAGGTACAAAGAGTTTAAATAAATTACCGCTAAAGAGAAAGCTGGCTTTGAACCCAGGTCCACTAGCTCCAAAACCTATGCTCCTAAGCACTGAGCACCTTGCCTCTCCCAAGTCCCTCCTGCCTTCAAATGGCATCACCAATCCTGATCCACACTGGCAGAGATTTCAACACCCTATGACTCTCAACCAGGTGTTCCACACCCACAAACCCAAGGCTTTGATTTCAACGATGATGGCTAAACTCAGTCTCTGGAAGGAACAAGTGGGGCAGGTTCTAGGGACAGAGCAGAGAGGGTGGAATGAGAAACAGGAAAAATATTTCTGGAGTAAGCCTGAGGCAGCAAAACTGAGGGGGGAAAATTGGTGCTCCCAGGTGGGGGAAGGAGTTGATAACAAGAGACAGCCTCTTCCTCTCTCCAGGGACTGTCCAGTCCGGGAGTTCTGGAAGTTGCTTATCAGGTCCCACCCACAGCTCCACCCTCATAAACCGCTGTAACCCTGGCCAGAGCAGAAACACCTGGAATTCCCAAAGCAGAGCAGCCAGAGGTGGGGAGGTGGGGAGATGGAGCCAAGCTGGGCCAGGGGCCTCCTGGCCTGAGGTTTGGAAAAGAAGCCAGAGAGCAAGGGGGGAGGACAGGGAAGTCAGCAGTGGATTCTCTAGGGACATGATGTGCCTTCTCCTCTAGCCAGCTGGAAGGAGACAAAGACCCTCGACTCAAAAAAAGATCTTTACCTACAAGACACCATCACATCTGTTGGTTAGCTGAACAGACAAGCAGAGTGAGACAGGGCAGATGGCCACTTCATTTGCACTTCATTGTGAATCCTCTTACAAAAACTTACTTTCTAACATCAGGTTGAATCTAGCTACACAGTGGTTACAGGAATTCTGATAGGTAATTTGGAACACGGGGCGGGGGGAAGGGGAGCTTGGCTGGATGAGAAGAGAAGAGGTCACATAAATGAAAAGGTGCAAAAACAAAAAAAAACAACAAACCATCACTGACATCTCAATGTACCTGAGTGAAACCCACCTCTCCACAAACCACACAGGAAGAGCCACTCAGCCACAGGCCAGCTCCCAGTTCTCCGTCCAGCAGCTGGGGCAGCGGGGAAAGCTGCAGGCAGGCTAGCAGGCTGCTGGGGCAGCCACTTAAGCCCCCAGCTTCTCTCCCTTGCTCCTCCTCTACCAGAGCACACAGGACAGGACACCTGGAAGGCCCACAGGGCAAGGTTTAGTGGTGGACCAAACAAAGGAGGGTTTTATGTTGCCCTTCCCCCACCCCCGAAAGACACCAATTAGAAGAACCTGTGTCTCTAACTATAAAGGGAGAGGCCCCCCGCCTTAATTATTAGCCATTTAACCCTATTACTCCAGGTAATGCAGGAGGGCTGGGGGGCACACCTTTAATAAGGGATGATCACACTGTCGGCAGCAGGGAGGTTGCCTCTGCCTGAGCCAACACGGAGCAGTGCTTGTTCACAGCAGGTACTCAATAACTGGTGAGTCAAAGACCAAGATGGAGTACACTTGACAATTTAAGAAAATTTCCACAAACTCTGTAGTCCAATAATGTGGTATTTTTTGCCTTTATTTTTATGCAATCAATTCCCAGCTGAACCATGTAGAATTATAAGCCCTGTGCAGATGGGATGGGGAACACGCTGAAACTTTTTTATTTTTAAGTTACACGGGGGCAGAGCATATTTCAGGGTCAGAAGGAAAACTTTTTTTTGGCTGTGTTGGGTCTTTGTTGCTGCACGCAGACTTTCTCTAGTTGCGGCGAGCAGGCTTCTCATTGCGGTGGCTTCTCTTGCTGCAGAGCATGGGCTCTAGGCGTGCAGGCTGCAGTAGTTGTGGCACGCGGGCTCAGGAGCTGTGGCTCGCAGGCTCTAGAGCGCAGGCTCAGTAGTTGTGGTGCACGGGCTTAGTTGCTCCGCGGCACGTGGGATCTTCCCGGACCAGGGCTCGAATTCGTGTCCCCTGCATTGGCAGGCGGATTCTTAATCACTGTGCCACCAGGGAAGCCCCAGAAGGAAGACTTTTACAAGAGATCAAATGAGGAAATTTTTCTTTAAAATGAGACATCTGGCAAACCTGGCAATTCAGTTTTTATTTGTTGATGAAAACTTCTTGGACCTGGGTTCCTCTCTGAATCATTCTTCTTAAAATAGAGGCTTTAATAGAGAGCATTTTGTCTGATTTTTCTTCCACAGCAGGCTCCTTTGAGCACACAGAGGAAGCAGCAGCCTCAATCCAAAGTAATTCCATTTTCATATTACCTAACATTTTAACTCCAATTCAGCAATATTTGTAGAAAAGTGTACTGTAGTTGAGACGCTGGTCTCATCCTTTCCTAAAGCTCCATGTCCAGATATTCCTCTATGTGTTAACAAGTAAGAGGCAGACATGATGCTCCTCAAAGGCTTTATATTGGCTGCAAGGAAAACAGCTCTAACCTGGAACCAAATACTTTCTCTGAAAAGATGGGAACAGAGAGAACCAGCTCCGCCTTAAATTAGGTAGGTGTGGACCCCAAACAGAACAGAGTGGCTCAGGGATCAGGGCTTCAAGAATGTGCCAGCCCACCGCAGAGCAAAAACCAGCCAGCCTTTCCTTTCACTCCATTATTACATTCTCATCAATCAAGCTGAAATAAAAAGGAAACCCTCTGGAAGGAAATCTTGGGAATGTAAAAACCCAAACTGCACTTTATTAACAACAACAAAAAACACCTGCCCAGGACTTCCCTGGTGGCGCAATGGCTAAGAATCCACCTGCCAATGCAGGGGACAAGGGTTCGAGCCCTGGTCCAGGAAGAACCCACAAGCCGCAGAGCAACTAAGCCTGTGCACCACAACTACTGAGCCTGCGCTCTAGAGCCCGTGCTCTGCAACAAGAGAAGCCACCGCAATGAGAAGCCCGTGCACCACAACTAGAGAGAAAGCTCGCGCGCAGCAACGAAGACCCAACGCAGCCAAAAAAAAAAAAAAAAAAAAAAAAAAACCCACAAACCTGCCCAGGCCTGAAGTTCCAAGATGTTAACCAATACAGATCTATGCTTTCAGGAAGGGTGTCTGCATTTTTCCCAGCTGCCTACAGCACTAACTATGGGGTCCCCTTCATTCATCAAGTATCCGAGTATCTACTTAGCTCTAGCACTGCCACAGGGGCAGGGGACACATGTAAGCAGAAAGACAGACGTGGCCTTGGCCCTCGTGGAACTTATATTCTGGTGGATGAGACAGACTTCAACGATCCCAGAAATAAATGACATAAAGAGCTAGCTAATGCTTCCCACCACAAACAGAACATGATAGCCCCAAATACCCTTCTAGAGTAAAATATCACCCCATTTTACAGCTAAGAAAAATGAGATAAATGAAGCAATGTGCCCAAGATCATACAACTTACAACCTCAGTCTGGCGAGGCCTCGAGTCCACAGCCTCTCACCAAACCAGGTCACCTCTGCCCTCTTCCTGCTGCTTCCAGAAGCCCTCAGTAAGACCCCAGGGAGAAACAATTCTACAGCCTATCCTGCTCCCACACTCAGAGCCTTCGGACAGGCTTATGTTCAATAAACACTCTTTTGGGGTTCATAGTGCAATATTTTAGTGCTCTTCTCACTTCACTTGTGGGGAAATTTTCCTTCTTCAGGAATGGAAGAGTCAATAACACAGGGAGCCCAAAGGCCTCCTTCACAGAATAAAACTAAAATGACTACTGGGCCCTGGAAGATTTCTAGCTGCCCAAGAAAATGGGCTGGCACCTTACTCTCTGTTTCCTGTCCTGGCCAATTCAATACTGAGTAACAGAATTTCAAAACCATTTCCTCCCCAATCTTAGAAAAATCTTACAACCTCCCAAACCAACTTAAATTCACACTGAACAGTGTCTTCCTGAAAACACTGTTTAAATCAAGTGATGATGACTAAATCATTCTAGACCCATTAGTGACAAATATTTTTGTTGAGCAAACTATGAGTACTTAATTAAGACTGTTTGAATTCTGATGTTTTTAATCACCGAATTTTCATAAAGTAGCATAGTCTCAGAATCATTTGTACAAATTTTTTAAATGTCTGTATAAATTTCTTTGAGAGGATACCATCCTTCCTGACTGATTAGTTTTAGATTCAAAGACTATTTTATGTAGTCTTTCCTAACTAGTGAATAGTTGGAGGTCAAGAGACCGAGGCTTAGTTCAGCCACTATTTTGATGTGTAACCTTAAACAAGTCAGTTCCTCTCTCTGTGGCTACTTATTTGTCTTGTGGGCACATGAACAGTCTTTCTCCATTTTACAGGGGTGGTGAGGCCAAGGAGATGACACAGGTCAACGCAAAAGGTATTATGTGAAGTCGAGATATTTGATCATCCTTCTGCATCCGGCTCCTAGCGCAGGGCCTACCACAGAGCAGAAACTCAGTAAATGTTTGAAGAACGAACAAAGTTCACTTCTGCAGAAGCTGACAGCATTCATCGAGTACAGGAAAGGAAACCTAACCTTAGGGAACCAAAGGGTGGGTCAGGTTAACCACAATAAAAATAGGCAATACACACTCAGCCAGCAGGACCACAATAAGGTTCTGCATCTCATCATCAAAAACGGAACCACCCATCCCTACATACCATACAGATACACAAAAGCAGGTCAAACATGTCACTCAGAACTAATTCTGTTTCTCAATCCATCCCAAATGTTTTCAATGATCCTCTAACCAACATATTCTTACTAGTATACATCTTTCTAACCTAAAATCATCTTTGCAGTAGAATAAGGTAGTTCTAAAAAATAACTGTCTATTAAATCCTTACTATGTGCTAGGTGAGAGATTTTCAGTTATTTCAATTCCTACTCTTTAATAAAATGTGTTGTCAACTCCTCTCAGAGGTGAAGGGGGCTCTCCCACCCCTGGGCAAACTACCCAGTGTCAGGGTCTGGAGCCCCGCCTCCCTGAAGACCCCAGACTCCCAGAACACCTGGGATCAGGGAGAAGCCGCAGGAGCTGCTCTGAGGTTGAGATCAGGCCGGGGAGAGAAAATGGGGCTGAGGACCACCCTCTCCCTCCAAGGGACTCTATGTTTTATGTTTAAACACAGGGGAACCAGAGCACACCAGTGATAAGCATTAGACTACATGAGTATCACCGGAAAATGCTGACACTGATGCTAATTATAGATGCCGGAGAACAACAAATTAGTAAACAAGAAACTGTGAAATTTTGATTTGGCCATGTAAAAATTAATACTGATTATAGTCACTTACGTGAATTGCGTACCTAATTACCATGCAGCACAATAATGATCATGCACATCAATAAAGGTGTCAGATTAGCATAAATGTTTGATTTCATCACAACACAACTGAGGTAACACCTGGCGGCTTCCATAAATTGTCGCTCACCTAGCACGCTTATTTTACTCACAACTTCAAGCTGAATTGAACATCCCTGGGTGAACAAGAACTTGCATTGCTGTAAAAGCATAAACAGTCCCTGGGCACAACCTGAAAACTGGAACAGCAGAGATTCCGTGGCGACTCACAACACTGCACAGAGATTCCAGGGGCAAGAAATATATCTTGCATTTTATTATATATGACTCTGTAGCCAAACTGCCATTTCTCTTCTACTCATTTGAATGAGGATTCTCCATCCCACATACCACCATCCTTCATTCTAATCTGTCAGAGATTTATAGTAACAGGAAATTTGGAGCTGGGGCTGGCAGATAACTGAATTTTGGCTGACTGGAGAGAAAAGCTTCCTCTCAGCAGAAAGGGTGTGGTTTGGGTTTCTTAATGACCATTCAGGGTTAGGACTCCAGACGTTGCCAATCACAAAGCCCAGGCAGCTTGTTTTGCCTTTTCTAGAAATTTCCAGTCCTATGTACATGGCTCTTGAGCTTCACAAGGATGTATTCTCACAGCTAAGGACCAGGACTGTTTGTGAGGAAGTGCTAGGCCCTAGATAACAGCCCTGTGGGTCAAGGATCCCCCTCACTGCTATCCTGTGCACATCGAAGGAGCTTATTCCAGCATATCACAGGCCAAAGCAAAGACAGGGTTAGCATTAAACTTTATAAAAACCTTAGAATCAAATCTATACACCACTCTGCAAGAAGTGCCAGTTTGGCTTTCTGTACACATCTCAGTAAATAAATAACTATCCTGAAAGGAGTAAGAAGTCTTTTCCTGATTTCCATATCACTAGTTACCCCTAGGTTCAAGGGTCCACGGGTCTTCTCTGTGGGAATACCCATTTGGAGCTTTAGCTTTCACCACAACAAACAAAGGACGATTAAAACAAACCAAAAGACTGATTTATCTGCCTGATTTTTTAAAAATTATCATACAACTCTAGGCCTTCATCTACAAATGCCTATGCACACAGAAATAAGTAATGGGGATGTTCTAAAGCAAACACTTCCCTTCTGCTGAAGAGGGAAAAAAGTATTTCATTTCAGTTATGACTTACGAAAATCCAGTCCTAAAAATTCCACTTTCTTATTTTACATTGTAAAATCCTATTTAGTCATAAGAGATTTCAACCTCTTGCTTGTAAATCAACTGCCAAGTCCTGTTCCTTGCACCTTCTGAATATCTTTCCAGTCCGGCCTCCTCTCCATGCCCATTGTAACTAGTCCTAATAGCTTTACACGCCTAATCAATTTCGACCCCTCCGATCGACTTCCCAAAGATCTGAAGTGACCTTTCGAGATTGCAAATCCATCATTACCTTCGGTGTAAAATCCAAGTCCTGAACGTGGGCCTGACGGTCTCGCCTCTGCCTGCTACTCCAAGCCCATCTCTCCCCAGTCCCAGCACCCCACCTCCGCCCTCACACCAGACAATTGCCTGCAGTTTTCTCCATCCTTTGCACATGCTGTGCACTCTCTCTCCAGCTTGGATGAGCCCTCACTTTCTCCTTCTTTGCCTGCGCAGCTCCTATTATCTCTAATGTGCCACTCAGACATCACTTCTTCAAGGAGGAGCACTTCCCTCACACACTTGGAGTGCCCCCCTCACCCTCACCCTCACCCTGTCCCTTGGTTCCTCCATGATCCTCCAGCATCCCTGCTTCACAGCACTCATCACCTCCTATCTGTCTCCCTCGTTAGAAGATTAGAAGGCTGGGACCGAGCCTTTCTTTCTAATTCCACTGGCTCACACAAGGCCTGAGACTCATTAAATGAAGAGCCATCGTCCTTTGGTTCCAAATCAGCACAACTTCCCCTACTAGAGAGTTACGCATGTAAGCTACTGGGGGGGGGGCGGGGGAACTACTAAGGTGACTTCTCATTAATGATGATAATAATTATTATGGTAAATGTCAGCTGAAGGCACAGAGCATGATACAATGGAAAAAACATGGACTCTGCAGTCAGTGAGATATGAGACTGAATTTAGATAAGTAACATAAGCCCAGGTCTGTGGTTTTATGAGAGAATTTATTTAAGTCTGGGAATGTGTCGAGTATAGTATTTGGCACATATAGACCCATCCCTGCTCCCACCCCACTGTACCCCATGGGCCTGGGTGTATGGTGGAGAAAAGGAAACACATTCCCAGGCAAAAACCTATGGTGATAAAGGCCAGAATGGTAGTTACCACAAGGAGGGGCATTTTTGGCTGGGAGGTGACATGAGAGCCTTTTGGAGTACCGGAGACGTTCTATGTCTTGATCTTGGTGATGAGTATACAGATGTATACTAGGTAAAACACATTGCTCTGCACACTTACTGTCCGTGCATTCACTGTAGGTAAATTATACTTCAATAACTTTTTTTAACTAATAAAGGAAGTACACTCTCCCTATGATGGAAGACAGCCTCAAAGATGAGGCCTGGGGCTTCCCTGGTGGCGCAGTGGTTGAGAATCTGCCTGCCAGTGCAGGGGACACGGGTTCGAGCCCTGGTCTGGGAAGATCCCACATGCCGCGGAGCAACTAAGCCCGTGTGCCACAACTACTGAGCCTGCGCGTCTGGAGCCTGTGCTCCGCAACAAGAGAGGCCACGATAGTGAGAGGCCCGCGCACCGCGATGAAGAGTGGCCCCCACTCGCCGCAACTAGAGAAAGCCCTCGCACAGAAACGAAGACCCAACACAGACAAAAATAAATAAATAAATTAATTAATTAAAAAAAAAAAAAAAAAAAGATGAGGCCTGAAGTCAAAGCATGTTTGCACGCTGAAAGCTCCTGGTCACCCACAGCAGTGATTCTTAGCCCCAGGGCTACAGTGTTATTATAAAGGGTCAGCAAATGCATTTGTACACCAGGCATTGGAAGCAGGCAGGATAAATGTCTCACATGCACGTACGTATCACAATGTCCCAAAGGTACAGAGAAGCTACCATATTTAATAAAACACATTAATTTCAGAGTGTTACTAACTTTAGAGTCACTCTGTTATAACATAGTTTCTCAATCAACAAACACTCAAAGTATAGCTACAATCCTGTTGGGACTAAAACAATTTTTTGAAGTGTTATCTTACTCTCAATCTCACACTCTCTCGCTCTCTCTGCGGCCTGAAGTCTAAACATGATCAAGCCAGCATCCTAGGGGTATACGAAGTGGTGGGGAGGGGTCTCTAGACCACCCTAGTCCATTACCATCTTCTCTTCTTCCAACCTCCTTTAGCACCAACTATCTACATCTACGGCTAAACAGTCAAGTACCTAAAAGATGGTTGGACTTCCTCTTTATAAATATTAATATTGGCAGCTGCCATTACTATGTTCCAGCCACTGTTCTAAGTACTTTACATGCATAACTTCATTTAATCTTCACTCAGTCTTATTATATGGGAGATATTATTATTAGAGATGAGGAAACTGAGGCCAAGAAATTAAGAAAGTTGTCTATTTTCTCTCAATTGGTAGGTGGCAAAGGCAAGATTTGAACCCAGAGAACTTGACTTCAGAGCCACTACCTGACATGGCGCTTGTGTGTTTACTTTTTATTCTGACATAAATTTAGGCTTACAGAAGAGCTGCAAAAATAGTACAGAGCTCTTGTGTACCTTTCACCCAGCTTCCCCTTATGTTATCATCTTACATAACCACGGCACATTGATCCAAACTTAAGAAAGTAACACTGGTACAATACTATTAACTAAACTACAGACTTTATTCAGATTTCCCCAGTTTTGTTTATTTTAATTTTTTTGGAAGTATAGTTGATTTACATTGTTTTTACACTCATGCCCTTTTTCTGGTCTACTTTACATTTGTAGGTGTAATTCCTTAGTCTCCATTCTGTAATGGTTCCTCAGTCTTTCCTTGTCTTTCACAGCCCTGTCACTTTTAAAGAATACTAGTCAGGTATCTTGTTGAATGCTCTTCAGTTTGAGTTTGTCTGTTTTCCCATAATTACACTGAGGTGATGGATTTTGGGGGAAGAACATAAGAGGTGAAGTGCCCTTCTCATCACATCCTATCAGGGGGTAAGTGACATCAACATGACTAACAATGTTAACCTTGACCTCTTGGTTAAGGTGGTGTCTGCCAAGTTCTTCCACTGTAAAGTTACTGTTTTCCCTTTCCATACTCTATTATTCGGAAGCCAGTTTCTAAGACCAGCCCACACTCAAGAGAAGGGGAATTAAACTCCATCCCCAGGAGAGGAGAATTTCAAAGAATATGTGGACATGGTTTGAAACCACCACAGTAATTAATAAATATTTTTGGAAGATGCTTTAAGGCCATGCTAATATTCTGTTTCTCCTTAAACTGTCACAAACTAATTTTAGCCTTCATTGGTAGATCTTGCCTGCAGCAATTATTACTGTGGTGTGCTAATGGCAATTTTCTATTCCTCTCATTCCTTCCACATTTATTAACTGGAATTCTTCTGAAAAGAAGAGCTATCTCTTCTCTCCCATTTACTTATTTATTCAATCATTTATATCATTAACTCATAGATGTTTATTTCATTCTTTGGCTTATAATCCATTACTATTGCTTTTTATTTTGCTGTTCAAATTATTCCAACTTTGGCCATTGAGAGCTCTTTCAGGTTGGCTTCTGTGTTCTTTTGACATATTCGCCTTTTTTATTTTCCCTGCCCCAGTCCTAGAATCAACGATTTCTCTGAGGAGATCATGGGGCCATTCTATCATCACTCTAATCAAGTCAATTTCTTAAGGGAACTGACCAATTTCGTATTCCTAAGTATCTCCTACAGCAGTATGCTTGACAGACAGTATGCTTGACAGACAGGAATGTAGTTGTTTATGAAAGCTTCAAGGGCAGATGTATAAACATAACATAAAATGTTATGTTTATGAAAGCTTCAAGGGCAGAAAGAGCAATGGCCCGCTTGCACACTCACATAGCTGAGGCGACAGGCTTCTTCCTCTCCTGAGCCACCCTGCGGGACAAAGCCACATGGTTCCTGGCACACAGTAAGAGTACAGTAAGTGCTTGTCCTTACTAAGATTAGTACACAGTAAGAGTACAGTAAGCAGTAGGTCCTTTCCCCAGTCTGTCTCTGCAGCTGCTTTAAGACGTGCTGATGCACCTTCCTTGGGACCTCTGTCAGGAAACACTACAAACACTGCCCCCTTTTTTTTATGGATGGCAAACTGAGGTGCAGGAGAAGTAAAACATATTGCCAAGATCATACAGCTAGAGAATGGCTGAGGTAATTCTAGGCGGAAGGCCCCTGGGGGCCTGCTCTCCCATGCCCTTCCCCAGAGGCAGCGTGCACCCTGAAGGAGGAAGGTTGCTGGAGACCATGTTCCCTGTAGACTGATTTTTCTGTCTAACCCTCATCCTCTTCCCTTCAGAGTTCAAGCATGGAGAGGCTGACTAAAGGGTAAAACTAAGAGACCTATGTGCTTTCCAGACCCCAGGGTTCTAGATAGTCCCAGACCAACTCTACAGACAAGAAGAATTTAAGGCTTAATTTAAAGATTTTGTCTGGGCATCTACAGATCAAATAAAAGGCTGACATCAAAATCAGTGAAGGAAGGAAAGACAAGATTTAGATTTTGTTCCACTCAATCCCAGATGGCCACACTAACCAAAAGACCAATCCTAAGTGACTAGTATAAGTATGAATACTAAGTGGGCAATGAGAAACAAACTAAACACATTAAAATGAATGTGAAACACAATCAAAACAATGTTAAAAAGCAGAAGGTTAAGCCTACAGGTGTCAAAATCTTGCAAGTCCCAGTACCTGGTAATGAGGAAACCTGATGCCAGCCAGATTCATCACATGAAGTCAGCCACTGACTTCATTATTTCATCACCAGAAGGAAATCAGATAACACCTTGAGCAACAGTAAGTGTTAACACACACACACACACACGGCAATAATGGTGGTTATTACGTTATTATATAATCACATTTTTTCAGATATATAGTTGTCTAAAGAGTAAATATTAAAGAGTGAGGGAAACAGAAATGATGGTAACTAAAGACAAAGAGTCTAACAGATCATGATTGTTAAAGAAAAGACATTTTTAAAAAGACAGCTCTGTCTGAAAAACTTAAGTTGGTTGAAAAAACTTAAGTAAAAGTACTGGATCCTGATTTTGTATACACTCTCCAAGAAAGAAAAAACTGTTACACTTTAAAGTGAAACACTAAACCCTCGATCATTTACTTAAATACCTTTCTGAAAGTCTGCTCTGGGTCTGCTAAAGACAGGGAAAGGGTTGCTGGTTAAGAGTGACTAGCAAGAAAACTATTCTCCAGAGAGGCCTTAAACATATAATAATGGAGATAACAACAGATTAAAAAGTAATGAATCCGGAATCTCTGCCAATTTCAACATCTGAGGTATTTTCATTTGTAACAGATAAAAAGTAATAGAGTATTCTATTACTGCTAAGCATATAGGACCCATAGGTGTTTTCAGAACTACTCAGCTAGAATACCATCTTTTCCTTCTACTTCTACAACCTGGGGACTCAGACGTCTTCTTGGCAGCCATGATCTCCACATAAAATAGACTCTACAGGCCTTGCAAATGGAAAATCTCGGTCTTGGGCAAGTCACTTTAACCTTTCTCATCAGTAAAATGGTCACTAATACCGATATCACAGGATTGTGAAGATTAAAGCACCAAGGATTATGGAAGTAACATTTCCTGTCCCATAATCCCAGGCTTCAAACTACTATCAACAATCATTTGAACCAGCCAGACAATACTCTCTGAAAGTCATTTTATGGACAAACTAATTATTGTTTGGGAATGTAAAATCTGGTCATAAACCACTAATGAGGTGGGGGATGGGGAAGGAATTGTAAAAAAAGCAGAATGGGTAGCAATAGCTGGAAATAATTTCAAATACACAGGCCTCTAGTTTCTTGCCAATTGTTTAGATTTACTTCCCTTGCACACCCTTTGGCCTCTGTGGTACATCCGGCAGGCATGTGTCCAAAACAAATCTTTATCACTTTAAAATCTGGTGGGGGAGGGGAGGGTACTGAATTTTCTCAGAGGTGAAATTCATGAAAGCATTAACCTGCTTGAGAGGAAGGTGAGAATTTTCTAGAAGAAAAGTTTGAGGAAGTTTGAGAATAAGGGAGGCTTTTTCCTCTTCATGAGCTGCACGGCTTCACCTATATCCTCTAAACTAATATATTATTTGGCATAAGTTTAAAGACATTCCCCTCATCTAACTTTCTTATATTTCAAGGAAATTGCCACTGATTTAAAAAATAAGCCTCTCACTTTATGTAGTCGAAGTGTTCCAAAGGGATTATGTATTACACTCTTAATAAAAGGAACAATCCCCAGTTGCATAAAAGCTAAGACTAAGGACTCCGGAGCCAGTCTGCCTGGGCTTGGAACCAAGCCTCAGCACTTCCTAGCTTACTACAGTGGGCAAGTTATTTGATGGCTCCGGGCTTTGGTTTCCTCATCGGTAAGACGGCAATGCTACTTGTGCCCTCCCCAAAGTGTTGTTATGAGGATGAAATGAGCTAATATTTGTAAAGTGCTTAAGAACTGTGGATGGCACAAAGTGTTATCAAAGCAAGTATTAAATTAAAATAAATAAATCCCTAATTTTGGGGGTAAAATTTTACCTAAGCATATAGTAAGGGGTGGTTTGAATTTGATCCAAAGACACAGTTCTCCAAGTGGTCAAACGCAATGCTTTACAAGCAAAAGTTGGGGGAGTCAGACTCCTGGCTCTGCCCTCCTCCGTGTGGCCCTGAGCTGGTCACTTTAACCTCTCCCTGAACCTTTGCTTCTTCATCTGTAAAATGGAGATAATAACAATTAGCTAGCAGGTATGCTGTGAAGACAGACTGAGAAAATATAGATGTAAAGTTCTGGGTACAGACAGAGCAAAGTATTAAGTGCTCAAGAAGTAAAACTCTTCCCCAACAACGTGTACATCCCAACCTACCATAGAGTCTGTAGCGACAGCTCTGAGCTGCTGTGAACTAACTTGTGAGTGAACTACCTCAAATACTGCAATCTGAGCTGGGCTTTTGTTGAAGTTTTATCAGGGCTGTGGGGCAACCTGAAGAAGCAAGAATCAGGCAGGTGAACCGAACCAGGATCCAGAATCAAGCTGGATCATAGGAGGAAGAGGGAACATGACACCAACAGTTATGAACAAAGCCAGGACCAGGCTCCTCTCCAGGCCCAGCAAAGAGCTAAAGATCTAAAAACAAGCCCCAGAAAGAATTTTCCAGGTAAACAGCCCTTTTGAAATGATCTGTTCTGAAAGCTCTTCTGGCCATTGGACTTCCTAGAAGTAGGTCTCAATTATAATTCAAAAGGAAAAATAACTTGAGAAATGGATTGTGTTTAAAGGAAAATGAAAAGAAAATCACAATGAAGGCTTATTCAGGTGAAAGGAAAACAAAGTCAACAGGTTGGTTCACTCAGACAAAAAGGGCTGGGGTACAGGCAGAAACTCCCTTTAAGAAGGGTCCTCCTAAGGTTAAATAAAGCACCACCTCCAAATACACTAGCTTGTGTTTTCTAAGTATCTGATACCTCAAGTAATAGCACCACTGTCTCTACTTTTTCACAGGTAAGAAGAGAGAGTTTCCAATTCTTTTTAATTAAGAAAATTAAAATCCCTGAGATTTTAAGCTTTCGCTATGACTGAAAAGAATTGTAATTAGGAGATCTGACTATACACAAGCAAAGCTGAAAGTCACAAATTCAATAAAAGGAGGGACAATAATAAAAAAATTTACTTTCTTAATCTTAGTAAGGACAAGCACTTAATAATGCCCTCCAAATTAAGGCTACTAATCCAATATCAGTGAATGGTCAATAAATGCTGACTACTGGTACTATTATTAGTGGGACATACATTTGGAGCTGCTTTTCCAGTCACATCGAGTCCTCACTGGCAGGGATAAGCCAGTGTGCAGCCCCGACAGAGGACACACCCCATCACGTGGAGGCAGAGGCACAGCCTCCGTCTTGCAAGAATTACGCACCATCCAACACGACAGTGTGAACTCCTTGGCACTATGAAGCTCAAGTGTTTTAAGATACATTTTCCTTTCTCAGTAAAGTCCAATACATTTCTTCCCTTGTTTTTATTTTCATTTTTCATCTTAACTCATGACAATGCTCTTTAAACAATCTGAGAGCCCAACATGAAAGTGCTGTGGAGTGAGTATGATGGAGCTGGATGCTGTCATTGCCTAATAGAGGCCAAGATCTCTCTGAAGTAGAACCCTTACTGTCCCAACAACTGTCAAAAAGAAACAAATAAGTGGTTCCATGTGCTACTTTTGTCACTTCTAAAATGACACTACAGGTGTAGCATTTGTACATCTGGCCAGTCAAGGGGGAAATCTGAGCCAAAGCAGAAGGACCCTGACCCAGTCCTCCCACCCCCACTCCAAACACATAAAACCAATGGATAAAATAAAACAAAAGAAATACTTTCATATATAGTTGAGCTCCAAACCAAGAAAAGAAAATATACAGATGGCAGAACAGGAACTCAAAATTGGACCTGTGAGTGGGAGCTCTGAATGCAATAGCTCAGAAGTCAATAATGAGACAGAGACCTACGCTTAGTATACTGAACAAAAGACAATTCAACTGACTCTTTAATGTTTATGTAAAAAGTGTGACACCATGAAACTTATTCAGAGTAACATACGAGACTGAATAAGTAACAACTCACCTTGACACACCTAGATTCTTATCTAGAGCCACGCCATAAACCTGGTGGGAAAACACCATTTTTAGTGGGTTTTCCATAATTACAATCTTAAGAAATTTGGTTACTCAAGTCTCTAGAGTATCTTTTTAAGGCTTTGTAACCTATAGGGCCATGTATGGCCAGCAGGAAACTTAAAAAATTAAAAGCCAGCTGAACTAATCCAGACTCTGAAAGATTAGAATCCTTGATTTGCAAGTGACCAGAAGAACCAGCACAAACTGGAGGACTCTGAGTAGAAATAGCACTCAATTAAAATACACAAATACGAACAACACCACTTCATTACAAACCAATTCAACTGCTCTACATAGTAAAGTAAAACTGTCAAAGTCTAAATGTCTCAGAGCACATTTTAAAAAGGTTATTACTGAAGCACAAATAAGCTTAAAAGTACGAGTTCATAATGATTATTCACAAGAAACTCATTGGACACCTCTGAAGACTACTAGGAAACCAACTTGATCTGAAAACTGGTAAATAAGGGGAAAGAATCAAGCATTTAATCCACCTTTCCTACACCCACTGTACCTCAGGGTAACCAAGTAGTTAATAACATGAGGTTTCTCTATAAAGTTTCTCTGCAAAAAGTATTCCAGTTAATAAATGAAGAAGGGAAAATAGAAATGAAAAATCACGACTTTGCAAACTCTAAATCATGGCTTTAGACCGTGATGGTCAATGGATGCCGACATCACAAAAAAGAAGACTAAACAGAAGGACATACACAACATCCCCTAGAAAGAAATCCTGCCAGAAAATTTGAACCTGAATCAGACCAAGCCTAGATCTGATTTCCAGCCCACAGGAAATACAGGGGACAGATGAACATGTTGAATGATACCTCAGAGATGCAATCAGCGAAACCCAGACTCTGGGAAATGGGGCAAATGACCTTTTTTTCTTCAACAAATAAACTGGAATGAAAAAATGACAGAGATGAAAGCCACAGATTTAAAGAGACTTATGAGACATACCAACCAAATGCAATGTATGGACCTTGTTTGAACATAGATTTGAACAAACCAACTATAAAATATAAAATAAAATATTTGGGGGAATTCCCTGGTGGTCCAGTGGTTAGGACTCCACGCTCTCACTGCTGAGGGCCTGGGTTCAATCCCTGGTCAGGGAACTAAGATCCCACAAGCCACGTGGCCAAAATAAATTTAAAAATAAATAATAAAATATTTTAGACCATATGGAAAATTTGAACCCTGACTGACTAAACACTTGATGGTTTCAAGGAATTGCCATTTTCAGGTGTGATAATGGTATTTTTAATATTTTTTAACGAGTCCTTGTCTTTTAGAGATACACACTTAAATGATATATAGGTTTTCTTCAAAATAATTGAGTTGGGGGGGATGGTGATAAAAAGAAACAAAATTTTCCATAAGCTGATAATTGTTTTATGGTTACTTAAGGTATGTGAGGATTCATTATTTTATTCTCTCGACTTCTGTATGTTTGAAATTTCCCACAGTAAAAGCTAGAACAACAAAAGGCAAAAACAAAATGGATTCTGTCTCATTCTGCTTGAAGCATATTGCTCCACACATTTGTATTATTAATGGCCCTCTTCTAAACATTTTGCCCCTGAAGAAGGACCCAAGAGGCCCCAACCTGACTAATAAAAATCCTGTGCCTGCACAAAGGTAACTTTCTAAATATAAGTAGCATTTAGCCGCCATAGATCCGTACATTACTTTCCAATCAGAAGGACCCAGGATATGTAAGGGGCCTTAGAATTATTGTGAGTCCTCAAATTCAACTGCACATATGTGATTTTTGCAATGGTTAAATACTCAAATTACATCTACTATCCTACTGAGTATATAAAATGTCATAAGCACAAGCACGCACAAAAACTTATCTACGAGGATGTACATCACAGTGTTGTTCCAACAGCAGAAAACTAAAATCAAACTCATGTCTAATGGTAGGGAAGGGATTAAATAAATTACAGTTCATACACACTATGGAATACCACTTACCCATTTAAAATGAGGTTGAGGGGATTAGAAAATGATGGGGAAAATGTTCACAATATACCAAGGAGAAATTTGAGACAAAGTACATACAGAACATTGTCTGTTTGGAAGAAAAAAAAAAAGTTTGCATAGAAAAAAGACCAAACTATGTACACCAAAATTGCAACAGTTAATTTCTTTAGGTGGTAGAACTATAGATGATTTTATTTTCTTCTTTGTGCTTTTATGTGTCTAGCAATTTTTCTATAATAAAGGCAGAAGTCCATAATCCCTTATCTACAATTCAGGAATCCAAAAAGTTATGAAAATAAATTTTCGAAAGTTAGCGGCAGACTTGGTTAGGTGCAAAACTGATATGGAGCTGCTTCATATTTATCCCATTTAGTGTGAATATTAACAGGTTTCACTCCGAAATGTAATGTTTCAGAGTGCTGCCCCAGATCCCAGTAGGAGCTCAGTATCACCCTCCAGCAACCCCAAAATTCTGGATTCTAAACCCCAAGATTTCAGACAACAGATTGTGAACATTTATCAGTTTGTAACTTTGCCACCGTTACCATTTTTAGGCTTTTAAAAATGGGACTCTTATTTGAAAATGTTGGGAGCCTCTGCTATCAATTACTATAAATTTTTAAATGGGAACATTAAAAACAAAAAACAAAAAACACATGTCCTTAACAAACAGGATTATCATTCCAGATTCATCAAAGGTGGCGAGCACTGGGCTCCCATCAGATAAATGTAGTAGCCCAGGTTCACCAAGCCCTTGGCATGTGCCAGGCATTATGTGTCTTACACATCTTAACTCACGGGATGCTGCCTCAGGAGGTAGGTACTATCCTAGGCCCATTATATATATGAAGTCACAGACGCTCAGAGAGGTTATGTAACTTGCCTAAGTCACAAGGCAGAGATGGACCAGAGCCTGACCCTTAGCAGCCATGCTAAACTCTCACCAGTTAAGTAAGCCAGAGGGCTGTTCTGCTTCCTGGATCATCTCCACCGTTTTTAATAGTGGTAAGAACATCACAAGTAAAGCAGAGACAACTGACGTTTTAAAAACTCTTTTTTGATTTGTAAACTAAACAAACTTGATCTACAAATTACTGAGAAAGGATAAATATGAAGCCATACCATATAATTTCTAGTATTACTACCATTAACTCTAACCACACCAAAGTTATTTGAAGATGTTCTATGAATGTAACAATATAATTTTCTATACCACAAAATATCTCCCAGTAATCTTTTGGAAATCGGTGTGGGGAACATTTTCTGAGGGCTCTCCAGAAGAGACCCAGTTCCTGCCCACAGGAGAGCCCGACATTTCCAAGAACAAACTCTCCACTATCTACTTTTGGGGCTTCCTCGGTGTCTCTGGGCTATAAAACCCAGTAATTTACTTTCCCTACTGAAGACTAGGGCAGAAATAGCCTTGACTTCCGTTTGCAAACCAAAATTCATAGCTGTTTGAGGTGAACAAACCAAGGAGGGTGAGGGGTAGGGGGAAGAACCTTCAAAGGGATTTTTCTGGCCAAAGATGCAACTTTCACTGGGACCAGAACCTCCCAGGACAAGTGAACATGTTGAAGCTGACTAGATACAAACCAAATTCTTCACAGGATTGTTTCACTGTTTCCCGTCTCTAATTTTTGTAACTAAGACAATCAAAAATGAACTTCAGGGACTTCCCTGGTGGTCCAGTGGGTAAGACTCTGTGCTCCCAATGCAGGGGGCCCAGGTTCAATCCCTGGTCAGGGAAGTAGATCCCACATGCATGCCACAACTAAGAGTGTGCATGCTGCAACTAAAAAAGACCCCTCATGCCACAACGAAGATTCTGCATGCCGCAACTAAGACCCGGTGCAGCCAAAATATAAACAAATAAATAAATTATATATATAAAATAGATTCTCTTTAAAAAAAATTTTTTTTCAAAACTGAACTTCAATCAGAGAATTAAGGAAAAGGGAGATCTCTGACTTAACAAACTTCTGTTAAATTATCTTTTACTACCAGTAGATGCCTTACTCAGTTTAACATGAGGCATGCTCTAGATGTTTAGATATAAAGTAACCACGCTGCAGTCATTCCCAGGCATGCCACCTTTTTTGTTTTGTTTTTTAACAGGGGGACCACGTTCTGCTTTTGAGAAAGCAAAAATGTACAGCAATTCCAAATGAAAGGAAAAGGGTTGCCATCCCAATAAAATTATACTTAAAGAAGTATTTTAAGAAGTTCTTTAAAAACCAATTTTAATGAATTAAGAAGGTTTAGTGGAAGATCCAGAAAACTGCTATCCTAGTAAATAGTTGTGGTTTTTGTTGTTGTTGTTTTGTTTTTGCATTCTCTTAGAAGAGCAGGAACTTAGATCACACAAATCCATGAGTTCCTGCTCCTAAGGCCTCCCATTCTACATCCTTACATGGTCAGTGTTACACTCCTCAGGATGTTAAAATCATCTTGCTCAAAATAGGCACATTCAAAAGAAATCTAGCACAGTAGGAGGGCCAAAGTAAAAGGGTCAGCATGAGAAAAAGCTGTCATGTCACTATAATTTCCAAGCTACACATCCATTCTCGGGGGCCATTTCAATAGAACGGTTAGGGTAATCACTTTTTTTTTTTCCAAGTATGAATTCCTTAAATAAACATCAGGAATCCTCTTTCTTTAAAACAATGAATAACTTTGTCATATCTTCTGACATTTGGAGAGAACCCGTTATTGTCCCCCAAATGGAATCCAATTTTCAAAACTTTCCATTCTTCATTCTTTATTTCAGAACCTTTTCATATCTTTGGGAAATTCATGACTGTCTTTGGATAATTCATGACTGTCTTTGGATAATCTCCCCACCACCCACAGTAGAGTAAAAATCTAGTTTATAGTCAAATTTATTGCTACTGTCTATAAATTTTCAGATTTCTCCAGCAAGCCTCCTTGGCTTCTTTTCTTATTCACTCTTCTCATGCTTAAGAAATCAGGTATAGAACTTTCCTAGACTATGACACAATCTATTCCTCAATTACAACCTTTGGTCTGTTTCTCTGTGCTTCTGAACCCTCAGGAGTGCATTTCACTTTACATCATTCACATTGACACATATCAGTATTTAGCTCAGAATCCACTTCATAGTTTTAAGCTAATGAATTGTGTTTTCTTTTAACTTTTCCTTTTCTCAGAACTTTCTTCCCTTAGTTGTTAGAACACTTTTAATCCAAATCTTACTGTATTCTCAAACAGAAGTTGCCTTCCTGAAAATCAGTAGTTTCACTATAGCCATAAACATATTAAACTCTCCATTACATGAAAATGTGAGTGACCTACTATGTACCCAGGGCTGAAAAATACCATGTTTAAAAAAAAAAAAAAGTTTAATACAGAGCCTGTCTCAAGCTACAGAATAAAGGCAACCATTCAACAATTAGAAAATGAGACAGTATTATATAAAGTAAAATCCATGCTATTCAGAACCTCTGTAGGACTAGGCATTTTAGATAACTATGCTTTCTAGATAATCTACTGCTTGTCCTTTGAAATAACAAATATTATATTTGAATCATTTTAGATAGAAAACTAAAATTTTTTGTACTTTCATTAACAAGCTATACTGAACGTAATTTAATCTTTATTTGATTGGCTAAGAGTCACAATAAACAGATACTACAGCACTAAGCTATAGTGCAGTGATGCTTGGGGCCTAACCAGGTGTGTAGGGCTATATTCATCTATGTTAATAGTCTCAAATTACTGGCGGTGGGAAAAATTATGCTAGCCTTTTATTGTTTTTTTCTCTTATTTTGTCAGTCTGTCACACAGACATATCATACTACTATAAACACTACAAGGGAACAGACCTTGTATTGGGAGAGGACTAATTTTGACAGACTACCTACTATGTGCCAGGCCTGAGATAAATTTTGCAGTGCATCTAACAATTGGCCTAGCACAAAGCAGATGATGGGTAAACATTTGGTGGGTGAATGGCATTAGTGTCCCTGCCTGAGCAGGGCCTCTCCCTTATTTACTGTTTCTAATCTGCCGTGGCTTGGAAAACAGATACCCAAGAGTAAAAGAACAGCATTTAAGACGTGTCTGGCATGGCACTTAGCACGTGGCAGGTACAGCATGGCAAAACTGTACGTGCTCAACGGAACTGGGGAAGCCTAACAGTGAGCGCTTACAATGTGCCAGAAACTGTGGTGAGCTTCTTCCACACATTACATAAGACAATACCTATAAAGCAGATAATATTCCCCCCATTTCACAGATGTAGAAATTGAGGCTCAGAGTGGTTGAGTAATTTACATAAAGTCAAGCAGTTAGTCAGTGGTAGCAGCGAAATGTGAATCCAGGCAGTCTGACTCCAGAACAAGTGGTCTGAAGCGTAATACTACACTGCCTCTGAATAAGTATACAGTAAATAAGCGAAGGTCAGAAGGACATGAAGTTCATAACAACTTTTTTTCCTAGTACAAGTCTTCTTTGCTGACTTTCTGATTCTCAGCAAGTATGTTCTCAATTGGTGAGTTACTATATGTAAAGCAATAAACTGTGAAATCTAGGCAAGCAAAGTATGAGTTGATGCACTACTGTTCACTGCAGATAATGGGTTCCAAAGAAGTAGAAGCCTGAGAGATCTGTGTGTATTAGGGTCATTAGGGAGGGCTTTAAGAGGTTAAGACCTAAGCCCAAGCAGTATAAGAGAAAAGGGATGGGTGAGAGAGGAGGCATTTTGTAGCTTAAGAATAAGCACAAAGCCTTTGTGGAATGGGGGTGGGGGGT
This sequence comes from Balaenoptera acutorostrata, assembly GCF_949987535.1. Taxonomy (NCBI): domain Eukaryota; kingdom Metazoa; phylum Chordata; class Mammalia; order Artiodactyla; family Balaenopteridae; genus Balaenoptera; species Balaenoptera acutorostrata. The sequence goes on along the minus strand of NC_080073.1, from coordinate 67,643,775 downwards.
GGGCTGGGTCATAAACAGATGAGTAAACAAACATACTTGTGATCCAGAACATTTATATCCACTGCAGCTGTAAGCTCCTATTCCTGCCTGCTTTACTTGGTCACTCAAAACAGCTGGACAAACGTAGGCTACAATTGACAATATTAGTGGGGTAGGATATGGCAGCTAATGCAAGGGCCAAATCTGAAGCTACGATTCCACGGCTCTCATTAAATAACCCAGGGTCCTTGAGGTGGGGTGTGTGGGCATAGGAGACCTACCCTCTACTATTTTCAAACCTACAAAGGGAGGACATGCTGACCTAGGGATTATCTAAATGCATGGTTTCATTTTCTCAGAAATCTTTCACTAGTTTAATCAGAGTCACCTCTAATTAATGACACACCTAGTGTAACTAGTGCCTGCAGATCCTCCCTGCCCCTAGGAGTCACAGGGATGAGAGGCCGGGGCAGCTCTGAGGCCATCTACCATCTCAACAACAGATACAGGAGCAAGTCAGAAGGAGTCAGCTCTCTTACAGAAGGGAGTGGAGACAACATCCACCCTTTATGACAGAGACTGGACATATTAACATGAGGCCCAAAGTAAAAAAAAAAAAAAAAGAAAAGAAAATCAACAAAGATTTTCTAGTCTTGCTTAACTACAAGGTAGTTAAGGGGGGGGGGGGGGTAAGGTATCTCTGGCAAACAGCCAAATGCTGTAGCATTCAGCTCATTAGAGACAGGCACCTCCAAACCAGTATGGTCTTTCTCTCATCTCTCAGACATCAGAAGTGCAGGAATATCAAAGTAATCCAGGTAAGATTCAAAACCCAATTTATGCATTCGAAGTACATTTATTGAACACCTGTGTCAGGCACTGATATAGGAACTGGGAATATAAACATAAAGACTAAGTCACTCTGAAAGATGGAAGTATAGCCATCCATTATTATTATCTCCTTTTATCACACCCAACCTCTTAAGGCTCCAGACAGAAAGTTCTTCTAGTGACCTACTGGCACCAAATAAGTCTCCTTTCCCACCTCAGTGCCCCTGATCATGGTGTGCCCACTTGGAACGCTCTCACAGTACTTCACCTACCCAAATCCTCACATCCTGCAAAGTCAGCTGAAGTCCCCCTCCTCCTGGAAGCCCTGATCTCCATCTCATCCCACAGTGATGTCTCATTTCTCTGAACTACTAACAGTGAGTACCACCATCAATTTATGTAGAAATGTATCATTCCCTAATTGATACTTTTATTTATTCAACAAATCCTGGGTACTAACTATGTGACAGCATTGTTCTAGGGGCTGGAAATTGCCCCAAATGGTACTGGTTTTTGCCTCCTCAAAAGAACCCCCTGGGAGAGTTCTTCTCTTAGACTGCTTTTTAATATCTTCCTGTATAGACCTGTGTTTGCACTCAGTGCTTAATACCTAACAATTTATTAGAGCCTTGGGCTTTTTTGGTCCAAGCTCACTCAAATTGAAGTTACATAAACTAATGGGGAACAAAAGCGAATGAAGCCATTTCTAAATGAACTTCCACTTCTTAAAAACCTCAAAAGAACAAGGAAGGAAAAGAAAACCGGCTATGAAAGTGCTGCTGAAACAACACATTTTACTCACACTGACAAAGCACCTACAATCCCCCCTCCAAGCCACATAAAAACGACCTTTTTCTCTCAATCCTTACAGCTCCAGAGTCAAGTGTTTATTTTAACAACAGACATTGGAAAAGTTTAAAGCACCCCTCAGCTTCCTAAACAAGTCTTTCTAAAGCTTTATTTTTTGATGAATAAACCCCCTGATGAACCTTGCATATGCCACTTAACAGACTAATCCAATGAGATTCACTACAAGGAACCAGAATTTAAGCTTCAAGCACAAGAGGGGCTCAAAGAAGAACACTTTGAGCGTGATAAACCCAGAGGCAATTTGAATATAAACAACAAAAGCCACGTCCTGAAGAGCCTGGTGGAAGGTTCCAAGTTCCCAAAAGAAGGGAATCAAGAGAATTTCCTCCAGGGGAACCGCGAGATTCTGCAAGGCGTGGGAGTTTCTGCAGGAGATGAGGGAGATTTAAAATATACATATTTTCTGCTCTAAAGTGGCTTGTGAGATACAACAGCTGGCACCCAACAGCGGGCGAGGGTGAAGCCCGGCTGTGCCATGCGGCGGAGGCTGCCACCTGGGCACTCCCACCATTCTTCGCTGCCGGGTTAGGCGAGACGAGGAGAGCCTGACGCCGCGCGGACCCGCACTGGCGCCCCTCGCCCCTTGGGCCGCCTGCCCTAGCCCCGGGGCACCCCGCAAACCCACCCCGCCAGGGCCTCCGGAGCCCCGATCTCTCTGGGGACCCAGGAGACAGGCAGGGGAAGGGGGGTCTCCAGGCAGCTGCCCAGCCCCGGAGCGATACCCACCTGAGCAGGCTGGAGAGGGGATGGCTCGAGGAGCCGAGACCGCCGCCGCCGCCGCCGCCGCCGCTGCCTCCCCCTGAGCCCCCGCTGCCGCCGCCCCCGAAGCCTGAGGAGAGCCGCTTCCCGGACAGCAGCTTCTCCACGGCCGGGAGGTGTCCGGTGCGGGCCGCCTCCAGCAGCTCCTGCTCCTTCCCCATCCCCAGGGCCGCCGCCCCCTGGACCCCCTTTCCGGGGCCGCCGCCCAGCCTGTTCTGGCTCGCAAACTTTCGGTCTCCGGGCAACGCGCCCCCCAAACCGGCCGGGACACCACCCCCCTCCCCCCGCCTTTTCCCCCAGGAGCGCGTCACTTCCGGGATCCGGCGTCACGCGTCAGAGCGCCCCCCGCGCCCCGCCCCCTTGCCCACCTAGCTGGGCGGGGCTCAGCGAGCGGGAGCAGGTGATTGTGGTCTGCGGCAAGTGCACCCCGCTGCACAGAGCTAGGCCTTCCAGGTCAAGAGGAGAGCGTCGCAGGGTCGCCCGCTGTATAACTGGAAGGGAACAAACGCTGTTCACCTGTCTGTGCCTGCCGAAGTGCGCTCCTTTTCCAACGGTTTTGGGAGCTCGCAGGACAGAAAATACGGTAATTCATCCAGGCAGTGTAGAAACAAAGAGAGAAATATGGTAACGCGCACATACATTTCCAAGGCCATTCCTTCTGAACACATAAATATGTAATGGATGTGGGAACCGAGTGATAAAGACGTGAGTAAAATGCCGCCCTCCGTACCGCAATGAGGAAAGAGAGGAAAATTTTAAAAGGAAAATATCCGCACTTCATGCTCCCAATCCCTGAAATGGCTCGTTAAAGCCAAACACTCAAAGCAAATATCTCCCTCCCAATAGGATTTGTTTCCCCTTACTTTTTTTTTTTTTTTTTTTTAGCCGCCCCCGAGGCATGCGGGATCCTAGTTCCCGGATCAGAGATCGAACCCGCTCCCCTTGCAGTGGAGGTGCGGAGTTCTAACCACTGGACCGCCAGGGAAGCCCTATTTCCTCTTACTTTTGATGACATTAACCAAAGTGACATTAAAAGTCAGATTTGTAAAACCGACCCCAATCTTGAGTCCTGGTGAATTGGGAAAATCATACAATTGCGTAGAAACCGCCTGTTTTGTTTGTGGTGCTAGGACTGTTCCTGGCTCGAAGTAGACGCTCAGTAGTTGTGGAGTTAATAATGCATTGGATAAATTCTGTTCAAGCTGTATGACTATTTTCTTTCTTTTTAGGTGCTTGAGGAACGGAAGGGAAACGCTGGCAATTCAATGTTAACACAAGCCCGAGGTCTCTGTCCAATTGAACTGTAAGAGATTGAGTTCCTGCCTGCGTTTGCCTGGTAGCCGCATCCCACAACAAGGGCGAACAACAGAATTGAGTTTTCTCCTGTCCCCAAACTTTACTCTGAGGAAAGCGGATTAAGGACGGAGTTCACTGACACTGCGTTTTGAGAAAGACGGAAAGGAAAAAGAAGCCCTTCAGTAAACAATAAAGCTCTCCTTTACAAATGCTGGTTTCCCAAGGTGGAAAATCCACAAACTGATTTCCGTGCCCTCAATTTTCCCTCTCCCCACCGCCACCAAATCAGAAGTAAAACAGAGCCCTGAAGTCCTCTAGGCGCGCCTCTAAATGACCCCTCTGGAGAGCGGTATGGGTGATGTCATCGCAGCGCGACGACAGGAAGTAAGCTCCTGGGCTGCGGTGCTGCGCGGAGTCCCGAGCTCCTGAGTCTGACAGCACCGCGATCTCCACTCCCATCTTCTTCTCGCCGCCATGGATATTGTCTGCGAGTCGCCCACGGAAAAAGGTGGAGAGACAGGGGAGTCAGATGAGACGGCCGCTGCTCCTGGGGGCCCGGGGGTTACTGACACGGACGGAATCACGGAGGAAACTGACGGAGACGCAGATGGGGAATTGAAAGAGGCCTCGGCTGAAGAAGGCGAGGTAGGGAGAGATGTGTTGATGAGGCCGGAGGAGTTGTGTCACTGGCTGCTTGACAGGCTTCTTGGTTGGTCCCTCCCAAGCTAAGATAGTCGAACTCACCATGGCCCTTTAGATCTGCCATCGCGGGGTTGGGGAGAGAGAGGAGACAAAACCTTAAGAGCCGGTTCAGTTCCAGAGACCCAAGCACTGGGTCAATAGTTTTAATCCCTGCCCTTAGGCGTTAAAGCTACTTCTAAGGGAATTTCAAATAGCCTCTTGGTTTTCCTGGTGAGGAAATTGAGGTCAATGCCAATCGACACTGAAACTTAGGGCAAAAGCTAGAACCCAGGATTCCTAGTACCACTTTCACCCCAATATGGTTTCTTAGATATTGCTTAAGTGTAACTTTGTCATTATAGGCTGCAGAGTCGTTAAAGGGAGACTTTGAGGTAGTTACTAATTTAGTCACGTTCTTATCCTCTTGAGACATTTAACTGCTACCAGTGACCTGGGTGCTAATGTCCAAGGGTCTCTATAGCACCAAACCTATCAATTGTGCCATCCCAAGAATTCAGCAATGTTGCTCCGCTGAGCATCAGTCAGGATACTAGAATCTCAGCGTTCTCTAGGTTCCATTTCTAAAGGTAGAATCTTGGGGTCTTAGAGCTATAATTCCTGTTTGAATGTAAGTGTGAGAGCATGGGTGAAGACATTGGATTAAATGGAAACAGCCTTTCAGAGCATAAAGTTGTATCAAAATATATAAAGTTAAGAACTTTTAGAAAAAGAAAAATGTGACAAAACTACTTTAAGAAGGAACTTTTAAAACAGATCTCAAGGACAGAAAGGATTTAAGTAATAATTAGCTTAGTCCAGTAAAAAGCTCACTACATACAGAAATTTGCACCTAGAAGATAAAAAAAATTTTTGATGCTTCTGAAACACTTTTTTAAATTGATCATATACCAGACCACAAAGAAAAGCATAAATTCTTAAAAGTAGAAATCATAACAGATCATATCCTGTTAGTACAGTGCAATAGAGTCTGAAATTAACAACAAAAATTTTCTCCCACTCCAACTCCCTCCAAAAAACTAACACCTGGACATTTTAAACTAGTTTCTAAATAGCCTTTGGATTAAAGAAATTAACAAAGAGAATGCCACATCAAATCCAATGGGATTTGACCAAAACTTTATTTAAAGAAAAATTCATAACCTTACATATTTTTACTAACAAACAAGAGATATTGAAAATAAGCACCCAGTTCAAGAAACCAGAAAAAGAACAAAATAAACCAGAAGAATATAGGAGCAAGGAATTAATCGGGATGAAAGTAGATGTTAATGAATTAATGCTTTAAAAACATAAACAATAAAATGAAGACCTGGTTATTTGAAATGTAATTGTACAACATTATGAAATAAGAAAGGGCTATAGGCACTGATATGGAGATCTTTAAGCTTTAAGAAAATTTGATGTTCAAGTTTAGACCAAGTAATTTTGAAACTTCAAGAAAAATGGCTCATTTTTAAGGATAATATAAATCACCAAAATTGAAGCACAAAGAAGTTAGAAAATTTGTATATATCAGTAACTAGAGAAGAAGTTGAAAAGGTTGTTAAAGATTTACTGCCTTCGCTCTCACGTACTTCTCATATTCCTGTATGAGTTTAAATGTGAGTTTCTCTTTAAGGAAACAGAAGTTAAATCTCATTAATGAGGTTTGTTGTATCCTTAGATTCTATATTGTTGGAGGGGATGAAGTTTGGATTTTTTTTGTTGTCATTATTAAACAGATATTAAACATCTAGAATGAGTAAAACAATGGTAAATATTTATGTGAGGAGAGATAAATAAGAGACAAACCTATCTTCAAAAAGTTGTCAGTCTAGGGGCTTCCCTGGTGGCGCAGTGGTTAAGAATCCGCCTGCCAGTGCAGGGGACACAGGTTCGAGCCCTGGTCCGGGAAGATCCCACATGCCGCGGAGCAACGAACTAAGCCCATGTGCCACAGCTACTGAGCCTGCGCGCCACAACTACTAAGCCCGCGTTCCTAGAGCCCGTGCTCCGCAACAAGAGAAGCCACCGCAATGAGAAGCCCGTGCACCGCAACAAGGAGTAGTCCCCAATTGCTGCAACGAGAGAAAGACCGCGCGCAGCAACAAAGACCCAATGCAGCCAAAAATAAATTAATTAAAAGAACTAAAAAATAAATAAATAAAGTTCTCAGTCTAGTAATAGGAAGTAAATATTTGCATTATACAGTGGTATTGAAAGTTAGGAAGAAAAGAGCACTACATGTGGGAGAAGCTCACTTAAAAGTCCCAAATTCAAAAAAACACTGCTTTGATGAGAAGGTACCTCCTTTTTAATATTCTTTCCACATGGAATCATCATCAGTAAAGAGATCTATAGATTTAGAGGAAGAAGAGCTGGCTGGGTGGAGAAGACTTTTCTGACATCCCCTCTAAAGAATGAGGTCAGAAGAAGGAGATCAGGGGGAGAGTGGTTTTCATGATCCTTGGCACTACATTGCCCTTGTAAACAGATGACTGGAACTAGGATCATAGCTAACCTGGAAAACTGGACTATTTAGTAGGTTTTCTTTCTACAGCTAGGCTAAAAACTCCTTTAGGAGAGACAGGGTAGCTTATATTTTGATGGTACAGCCAATGCCTGGAACCAAAAAACTACAGAAATAAGTGGATTTGTTGTGTTGTAATGAGAAATGATGTCTTCTTACCTTACCCAAGTCTAGGAAGTAGGCCAAATATATAAAGGGTTTCTTTTGTCTTCTTAGCTCAAGAGTCAGGATATCTCAGATTTAACAGCAGTTGAAAGGGAAGACTCATCATTACTTACTCCTGCAGCCAAAAAACTGAAAATAGATACCAAAGAAAAGAAAGAGAAGAAGCAGAAAGTGGATGAAGATGAGATTCAAAAGATGCAGTAAGTCACTTTTCTGATCTTTCCCCTTTCAAGGCTCTAACCTGACCACACAAAGTTAATAGATTTTTCTTGTCCTTAAATTTTTCTTTTCTTTTTTAAACTCAAAAGAAAATAAAGCAATTAATATTGCATTATGTTATGGTATAGAAAATATAAGTAAAAATTAAAAATATCACCATACCACCAAAATAAACACTGTTAATATTTTGATGTATATTCACCAAGATATTTTCTTTACATATATATATCTATAAATAAAATTAAATTAAAAATTTCAAAGATGTTAAAGACTGTTTGTAACCTGTTTTCCACATTATATATGGTAAATGTTTTCCATGTCAATAATTATACATCTAGGTCATAATTTTCTTCAAAATGGAAATAGCTTTGTTATGTTTTCTGATTATAAAAATGGGATAGGTTCATTGCAAATAATTCAGAAAATACAGAAAAATAGAAAAAATAATAACTTATAATTCCACCACCCAGAGTTTACCCAGGGTATATATTTGGGTATATACCTTTTCAGATATATTCTTTAATGTTTGATATATCAGTATATAGCTAAATATTTTTTTTTTTTTTTTAAAGGATTTTCTTATTTATTTATTTATTTATTTATTTATTCTTGGCTGTGTTGGGTCTTCGGTTCGTGCGAGGGCTTTCTCCAGTTGCGGCAAGCGGGGGCCACTCTTCATCGCGGTGCGGGGACCGCTCTTCATCGCGGTGCGCGGGCCTTTCTCTATCGCGGCCCCTCCCGTCGCGGGGCACAGGCTCCAGACGCGCAGGCTCAGCAATTGTGGCTCACGGGCCCAGCTGCTCCGTGGCATGTGGGATCTTCCCAGACCAGGGCTCGAACCCGTGTCCCCTGCATTAGCAGGCAGATTCTCAACCACTGCGCCACCAGGGAAGCCCTAGCTAAATATTTTCATGTCAGTAAATATGCCCATAAATCATCATTTTTAATGGCTGCATTGTATTCCATTATATGGATGAACTATAATGTAACCTATTTCTGTAGTTGTTCTGGGTTTTTTTTCTTCCTCTTTTGACAACATTATGATCAACATCCTTGAGCACATCTTTGCGTACTTGTCCATTTACTTCCTAAAATAAACTCCTAGAAGTGTAATTGGTAGTTTAAACAGTATGAACATTTTCAAAGGATTTTCATTTGTATTTCCAGATTCTCCAAAAAGGTTGTTCCACCTCACAGTCTACCAGCATGCATAAGTTTGTGTCCTCCCATCCTCACTAATACCATGCTTTTTAATACTTTTTTATCTGTTTTATGAAAAATGTTAATCTTGCTTTAGTTCATCATTTTAATTTCTTTAGTTAATACTGAAGCTTAATTTTTTTCCTCTCTATATATTGGCCATTGGTATATTTTGTAAATTTCCTATTCACTTCCTTTGCTCATTTCCTAAAATTGGTATGGCCATCTTTTAATTTATTTGAAAATTTAACTATATATTAAGATTATTAACCCTTTTCCATATATTTTGTAAAATTTCCCCTTAATCTGTTAATGTTGGAAACTACTGGTTTGAATGTAAATTTACATATTAAATTTTTATCTTTAATGTGAAGTGTAGTGAGGTAGCCTTATGGGGAGAGAGAGCCTAATGCTGAAAACATAACCTGTATAGTGTGATTCAATGACCCAACATTGTTGTTTTTGTTCTTAGTGAAGTAAGAAAGGAACTTGCATTTCACTTATTGTCAAGTTCCGTTAAGAGTAGAAATGCTTTCTCTTCATTCCTCATAAACACTAAGCCTAATACTATTGATCCCTTGAAAATTTTATTTTTTAGATATCTGAGACTTGCTTTTATTGACATAATAATATATATCTTAAGTATTCATTCTTATAAGTGAACTTAATTACCTGAATCTTTGTCTAGAATCCTGGTTTCTTCTTTTTCTGAGGAGCAGCTGAACCGTTATGAAATGTATCGCCGGTCAGCTTTCCCTAAGGCAGCCATTAAAAGGGTAAGGATGGACTACTACACTCATTTCCATGAGCTATGAGAACTGAATGAGACTCAACAGCTGTATCCACTGGCATTTTGAAGTGAGGTGTTAGGCAAGTTGGTGGAACATTTAGGCAGGAAAATAAAAATAGCATGCCCCTCAATAATCTGACCAGTTGTAATTTTGTATTCTAGGGATAGGGTCTCAACAAATAGAATAGGCCATTATACACCTGAATCCTTTTGTTTTACTGGTGTCAATTTCAGATCCAGCCTTTAGTGAACTCTTTCAGTGCAGAGCTCTTATGGGTACTATGTTCCAAAGCCAGTCCTTGACTACCTTAATCACAGTCTTTTGTCCTTCTTTCAAGCTGATCCAGTCCATCACTGGTACCTCTGTGTCTCAGAATGTTGTTATTGCTATGTCTGGTATTTCCAAAGTTTTCGTCGGGGAGGTGGTAGAAGAAGGTGAGTGGTGTTGGTCTAAATACTGGATTGAGCCTGTGGTGGTCTTATTTCCAAGAATATCTATAGTGAGGGACTTATTAAGGCACCAGTGGTGGTTTCCATTTACACTAGAAAGGGAGCCTTGCATTCAGGAGAGCATGAACATTATTCCTTGAAAGTTTCAATACTGGAAGGCCTGGAAACACCTAGGAAATCTGCCCTCCTGATTCCTGTCCTCAGCCCAGGGTGACAGAAACAGACTTTGTATTTTCCTCCAATGGATTTTGCTCATTCCTGCTGCCAAAAGTAAAGATACAAAAAAAAGCAATCACTGGGGTGACCAGTGTGGTATGGTGAGTAGTTGTCCCTGATGTTATGATCCCTGGGAACTGCCCCCTGTCCATCAAGTAAAGAACCTGGCTGCTGCCCATTGCTAATTTCTAGCTGGTGAAATACCTATTCTTTTAAGGAGAAGATATGTTTTAAACTGTTGCCTATGATAAAACCTGATGTGGGATATACTAAAGCTAACATGATACATTTTATAGCATTCTCTTAAGAAGGGAAAATGTCTTGGTTTATTTCTTAGGAAGCTTAAGAAGAGTTAATGAGAATTACAGGACTCAAAAGGATTATAATGCATAAGCTCTTGTGTGATAATGAAACTCTCCCCTTGCCCTCTGTTTAGCACTGGATGTGTGTGAGAAGTGGGGAGAAATGCCACCGCTACAACCCAAACATATGAGGGAGGCTGTTCGGAGGCTGAAGTCGAAGGGGCAAATTCCCAACTCGAAGCACAAAAAAATCATCTTCTTCTAGACCAAAGTCTAGAAGGGCCTGGTACTGAAGGAAGAAGTACTCATTCCAGACTTCCTATTGCATGAGACTCTCTGCACTGGTGCTTTAGTATCTCGGTCCTCGAAGGAGTCCATGATGCTTTAATGTCTTTCTCAAAACTCTGATACTCATTACACCTTGAAGGCATGCAGCCTGTTTCGTACTTGCCTTGACTAAATATTGGGACCTCTGAGGGCATTTTGAGGCATTTAACTATTACTGGCTAGTTGGAAGAAGAAAGGTTGATGAGGCTTAAGCATCTTCTGGACAGGAATGCTGCTTTCAGAAAGAAAACCCTTCCAAGACGGTTTGACGGTTTCACATTGAAGCCTGAAGTTGCAATGACTTAGGTTGTTTCTTACATTTGGTTTTAAGTAAATGAAACAATCAGAAACTTTTGACTTGTGATACTCTACCGTGAAGGACACGGTGACAGCAGGAGTAGTGGAATAGCCTGTCCTTGTAAACATTTTGGTGAGTGATCATTAAACTGTTTTCCAACTTGCCATGTGTGCGTTCATTTTCTGTCAAGCAGGTTGGAATGGTGGGGAGAAGTTCATCGTTCTTTTTTGGTGTCAGAATAAAACTGGTCTTGGCTTTTTTGTGAAAATTTGAGCCCTCCCCATTTCCTACCAGAACCATTAAAATTTTATCTCATAAAAGAGTACTTAAAGTACTTAAAAACAATGTAAAAACCCATATGTTTCAATTGCTATAAACAGATATACCAGAACCAATACTGTTTAATAAGTTTAATTTGCTTTTTTCAAGTGGTTCACAGAACCAGTACACTCAAGGTTTGATTAGATACTGCAACATTAATATTTCCCAATACTGACCAATATTCCAGTTCATTGGATACATTCTCATTGTTTTCCTCACGTAGAGGGGAATGGAGTGACCTTTTATTGACAGTGATAAGCAGTAATAAGGCTACTGTAATATAACTGGCAATCCCCAAGAATTCTTTCCTCTCAATCATTTGGTGTCATAACGAGAGGGGTTTTGAAGCTGTTCTCTTTTGAAGCTTTCCTGAGCATGTCTTAGTAAAGATTCCAATTCTGTTTAGCACCCTGAGTGGGGGAAACAGCTTGGACACACAAAGTTGGGCAAATCTGGATTATATTATCGTACATTAAAACTCATGGCTTTAAACGTGTAGTTAGCCAATGGAGAAGACACTTCAGTAGTGTATTCCACAAAGAAATGCTGTAAGACTCAGGCTAAATCTTGACCAAAAACTAATATATTGAAGGGAAAAACAAAAACAGATCTTCTCTCAGCTCTCAGAGGGAGCTTTTTAAGTGGTTATAAGAACTATACCTATTGCAGTTTGAGATACTGGATAAGGCTGAAATTTACAAATAATAAAGAAGGAAGTACACATCCCAAGTCTAGCCACTTAGCAAAGCCTCCCAGTTTAAGGTTATCTGAGAGTGTTTCCGCTTGTATCTGTTGTAAGAGAGGGAGAAAATAATCCCCATTCAACAACAGCTACTATCCATACCTACCCAGAGGTGAATGGGAATATTCCTATTCTAGCAGAAGGTGGGGGAAGATCCTGGGGAAGGCCGTAGTCCCTGAAAGGACAGGACATCACACCAGAATCTCTTGAAACACAGTAATTACTATGGTAAATCACAAGGCAATGACACAGCTCTTGCAGTTCTCAAATAACCAGTTGTCATCCTACTAGCTTGTGTAGCAATGTTGTTTCCATAGTTTTGTGATATTACTATAACTGTTTTTGGAAGTTTAGGCAAGTATTAAATAGGGGAGAGAAAAAAAAGAAAACCCTGAACTAGCCTATGGGGAAACTGATGTAAATGGGTTAAATGGAAGCATTTAAGTTATGGGGTATGTGAGGGGTGGCTTATCCCTTGTATATTCCATAGACAGGAACCATTCCTTTCAGAACCATGAAAAAGGGTACGTAAAGGTTGAGGCCTGTGGCAAAATGAGGGTCAGATTAAATACACAGCAAAAAGCAGCCATCATGAGAACAGAACCTACTCCTCCTGTCTTAAGTCTAATAGACTAGGTTAATTATTCCAGTGAGTTGAAAACAGAATTTGAGATTGATAACCGTCCCTGCAGCTCAGCTAAGAGAGATTTAAACCAGTCCATATGCACTAAAGCACATCTCTAGTATATCCGTGTAAACGGGGACTCTAGACGATCGTAGATGATACGTAGTTGTAAATGCTTCACAGCTGAAATGGTGATGTGCGGTGGCTGAAGTCTTTTGAGGGATAGCGGTGCTATCACTCCAGACATTTTCTTGAGGTATTGTTATTTCTTGTTCACAGAGTCTTAGAGCTCCAAGGCAGAAATTGTAAGCAGTCCACAGGAGCTGATGCTACTATGTTTTCCTTCCGTCTTTTTCCTTTACGTTTATCCTGAGGACTACAAACAAGGTCACATTTCTTCATTATGAAAGTTGTTCTTCCCCCAATGAATAGGAGTATGAAGTTATACAAGATGATTTTTACTAAAATTCCATGGGACAATGACCCCAACCACATTTCCTGAGGCAGGAACTTCAAGACACAATGCCCAAAGCTGTCACATAAGGAAATTCAAATTCTAGGGCTCCATTTGTTACATGGACGAGAGCGCCAGAGAGCCCAGAAACCTGACTGAGCTCTGCTCATTAAAGGGGTGAGCCTCAGTGCTTGCCAGATTTGTTTCTATTGCCTCCCACCAAGCACAAGCTTAAGGTGAGGGTGTACCAAGCAATCCTTTGCATGGAGGGACACAGTGGGTAGAAGAGGAGGTGAAGGGAAGAGAATCAGAATGTGATTTTATACCAATTCAGGTGAACCTAAGGTTGAATAATTCTATTTTCTGGCTACTGGCTCTCCCTCCTCCCCCTTTAAACACATTAGAAATGCCATACTTGAGAGGAGTGTGATTCTTTTTGTTCATCATTCTGCCTTTGAAAAAGGCACTTAAGGGGGAGTCTGTGGAGGGATGCAGTTACCCTCTCTGTTGTATATCACCAAATAGCCCTAGTTTTCCATAATTCCTTTTGGAAAACCATCATGCAAGGATTCCTCTTAAACCTTCTGTACCCATACAGTTTCTGCCAGCACCACTTCTTGAACAATGACGCCTAGAAGTTTCTGATTTGCTATGAGAAGTGCTTTCTTTTACCTAAGGCTAATAGGTACGGCCCTAGAGCTAGTATTTTGGGACCTGAAGAACATGTCCCTGCTCTTGACTGAATATCTGATCTAACACTACCCTCAACTTTCATCTTTTCAGAACTGGAGCCAACATTTTAAAGATGTGTCCACATGTGGAAGTACCTCTACCACCTGATAATTTTTGCTGTTCTCTGGACCTTTCCTCTCTTCACCATACACTTTGTAAATAAGGTCACTAGAAGTGCACAGATAATTTAAGACATTACCACGGCCTTGCATGAGGTGCTGTTTTCTGTGTTGGCTCCACGTGCCCTTCCTGATGATGCAGTCGGGCTTTTGGCCACAGCAGCACACTGACCCCTCCTCCCTCTCAGCAATGCTTAGGTTTCTTTCCTGAGTTCTAACAGAGCTCACTGCCTCGCTGGTTGCTGATTCTCCCCTAAGTGCGTTACTTCACACTTACCTACACAAAACCTCACTTGTCACTTTCCTGAGTATTCACAGCCCAGTTTGTGAATCTTCTGTAATTTCACTTTTTTTTTTCAATTTCTTCTGGTTTATCTTTCACTGCCTGGAAGCAGTGACATTTGATTGCACTGTAATATCCTACTTTCAGGTTATTTATAAAATTCTTAAATAAGGTTAAACCAAGCATCAACCCATAGGGAACTTACCCTGTTAACATTCTCTCTAGAAAGGTGTTTATTTTTAAGTCTCTGCATTGTTTCCTAAGCATGACAGAACATTCCCATAATCTCATAGTAATTGTTGTTTTTAAGATTGCCTTAGTGAAGAACCACAACAAAAAGTCTGTAAAAGTCTGAGCAAATTAGATCTTGTTCCTTCTTGAACACATATTTCTTTTTATCCTCAAAAAACTAGAATATACAAGTCAGGCATGATTTCCCATAAAGGAAACCATTTTATCTTTCCTTCAGTAAGTCATGTGTGATTAAGACTTTAGTAACACTACTAAATCACTATTTTGCCATCTTGCCAATTCAAGGTGAGTTAGCTGATGAACTTCTGTCCAACACAGCTTGAAGTATATCACAGAGCAGTATGGATGAAGATAGGGTGTTGGTAAAGAATTCGGTAGTAAAGAAAGAGGGGGAAATAGCTCTTTCATCAGGCAGGGGCAAAACCTAGCTAGGTTGAAGGGTTTTGTTTTGCTTTGTCTTTTACTTAAGTCAAACTAACATGATTTTAAAAAGCCACAGTGATAGAGGGGCGTGAGAGGAAACAGGCTGAGATGTTAATGTTACAGTTTTAAAACACATTTTCAGCTCCCAAACCACCAAGTGCTAACAAGAGTGCTGGTAGAAAGTCATAGTGCTGGGAAAGCAGGTGTGCCAGGGACCCCAGGGAGACAGGAAATAATCTGTGAGGTGCAGCTGTGGAAGAGGGACACGGCCAGCAACAGCGGCGCAGAACCAAGCTCCCCTACCGACCCTCACCATGTCATGCCTTCAACCTAGCTCAGGGTGAATAGTTTCTTCTTAAATTTCAAACAGATTGCCTTATAGAAGGGAAAGATGATACAAGTGAGCTGCTACTGTTGTTTACTTCCTACCACAGCATCACAGCGATGAAAGCATCACAGAAAGAAAGCTTAACCCTGAAAAATCTGATTGTAATATGAGCCAAGATGACGTGAGCTTGGTTTCCTTTCCAAACAAGGCAGAATCCATGTCTCATTTATTCTTGTGCCTCCCCAGGCTCCCGCCTTGCTGGCTATTTCCTGTTCCACTCTACTACCGTGGCCGAAGCTCAGGCCAAGGACTTCTCAGGTCCACTACAGGAAGCTCTGGAACATAGAATCTTTGGTGGCTCTGTGGGTGACCAACTGAGAAGATGGGTACTCTGCCTTGTTCACACAGGCGGAGTAAGCAAATGTCTCTGCTGTGAAACCAGACGGTGAAATGACCCTACAGTGTTGAGGAGATTCCGCCTAGTGTGCAGAGGGCCAAAAGGCTTTATACAGGAAAGACGTGATGCCTGAGCCACGCACAAAGCTGCCCCCAACTTCCTGGAACGTGGTAATACTTTGCCCTGTCTTCCATCCAAGTCAGAACTGCTAGTAGAAAGGACACCATGAGGAGTGAGTTGAGCATCCTTAGCTGACTTGTCCAACACTGGATGGTGCCTGTCGCAGGTGGTGTGATTGCTGGTGATCTCCTCCTCTCTCCTTGGCACAGATGGCTGAGCCATTGTTGTCAGAGGTCAAAGAGCGGGTTATATTTCCTAATCTCCTGAAGAAGTTTTTCTTTATCCTGGTTGGCATGAGCCAATGCTTGTTTAGTTTCTATAAGTTCCTTTTGTAGGGTAGGCAGTTCTTGCACCTGAGGAACAATTAGTAATTCACAGTGAATGAATAAGGTAACACACCTTGCAGAAACATCCAGTAAGGGAATGAGGAGGAAGAATTCAAGCAGAACAACCTATAAGTTTGGTCAATGATCAAGAGAACCCAACTAGATATTTTCTAAGAGCCTAAATCCCTCTTCCGAGTTCATCAGTTGCAGGGACAGCAACAGGTGGAAGATGCCATCAGCAACTATTCACCTCCAGCTCCTGACTTACATCCTCTGTTCAGCACTTCTAGAAGCTGCTGCTAGGTGACAGGAGCCCACACCGCCCAGCTGTACCCAGCACAAGCAACCTTTTCAGCCTTCTGGGTTTTACCAGCTTCTGTGATTACAGCCCCTAAGGGTTTATGAAAGGTACTGTTCAGTTATATCCTCACCTGTGGGCCAAAAGCCTCCCCTGTGGGCACCAGAAACACCTGTTCTTTTGGGGGCTGCCTCTTCTCACTTTTAAGTACTTCGGCTGATGGTCTGTCCTGAGCAGCAGCTGGAAAAAAGTAAAGGTTCTAAATGACAAGCTGCCAGCAACACGCAGACTATTCCTAGTTGTCACCTATTCCCTTACAGGAGCAAAAAGGCAGAGAAGCCAGGAGGCTGACAAGCCCAACTCACCGCCAATGTGGAACACACCATCGTCACTCCGCTTCAGCACAACGTGCTCCATGGCTAGAGTGATGGGGATGGGGCCTGGAGAGGTCGGATAGATGGGGGGGATATCGTCCTATAGGAAAGAGAGAAACCACATGATGCCCCCAACCAGCTCAGAGCAACTTAGGTAACAAGCCATGCTTCTACCATTGAGCTGGAAGCACTTTTATGTCAAATGTATGTTTATCCATACATTCTTGCGAGATGTGAGAGGCATAATTGAGTCTCTCCCACTCTAGAGGTGTTGAGACTGAGGATCTGATAACCTAATGGGCTTGCACAGTCATGCTGCATGCCAAGGGTCAGGGCTAGAGACAAGATCCCCTCACTTGAACCCAGGACTCTTTGCCAGAAACACATTTTTATGTACTACTGTAACACTGACAAAGAATGCTAATATGCATTTCCTCACTTGATCCTCACCACATTTTACAGGGACAGGAGAAGAAGTTAACAGCTGTCACTGCCAGAATCCCTTGCCTGACAAAGTCTAGGGTAAAACCCAAAAGTTCCTCTCACCTTTAGAGTGATCCTGGAGTTCAGGAGCTCAATCTGCATGGGAACTACCAGTGGGATCTCCTCATCCTCCAAGAAGGGCCCCAGGCCACTGAGCACCGAAGTGAGCAGCTCAAGGTCACAGCCCTGAAGCAAGAAACGCAGGAAGCCATTCTGTGTGGCCAGAGGGGAATGAACAGCTGCACCAGGCCCCACCTCAAAGCGAAGGCCTACAGCTGGCCTGATGTGGCCAGTCTTCAAAGTTGAGGCTTCCTGAAAGCTTGTGCCTTTGAGAAGAAAGACAGAAGGAAAACATATGAATTAATTACTAGCCAGTGATTGCTCTAAGCACTTTATATATATTTAATATTCCTAACAACCCTGGGCCAGAAGTATTATTATCATTCCCATTTTAGAGATGAAAGAACTACGGCACAGAGAGTAACTTGCCCAAAGTAACACAACTTGTAAGTAGCAAGGATACGATTTGCACGCAGGCAGCCTGACTGCAAAGACTGTGGGCTTGGCTACTTTGCTCTAATGCCTCTCATGACAGAAGGGATGTTAAGGACCAATAAAAAGCTGGTCTTGCTATGAATCAGAGGCACTGGGCTGATGGCCAAGGTAAAGCTCTTAAAACAGAGGACCCTTGGGAATTCCCTGGCGGTCCAGTGGTTAGGACTCGGTGCTTTCACTGCTGTGGCCCAGGTTCAATCCCTGGTCAGGGAACTAAGATCCCGCAAGCCACACAGCACAGCCAAAAACAAACAAACAAGCAAACAAACAAACAGAGGACCCTCAACTCTGCTATATTTGATCACCTCTTCCTTTCTCCAAGTCTTGGTCTTCTCACCTCTCTCTGAGGAAGCCAAGCAGGATCTATGCTAATTTCCTCAAACCGCATAAAGAATAATCTCAGGTGTAGCCAAGGCTATGAAACAACTTACATACCTATATAAGTGCAAATTGGTACAACCATTCTGGAAAACAAATTGGCATTATCTACAAAGGTTAAAGCTATACCTTACCCTAATGACCTAACAATTATTTCCTCAGGAATATAAACCTGGAGAAACTCTCCAACATACATATCAGGAGACACATACAAGGATGGGCATGTCAAGACAACCCTATTTGAAATAGCAAAAAAACTGGAAACAACCCAAATGTCTGTTCAGAATAGACTGAAGAAGTAACTAGAGTAATGGGTACAAGAGATATTTTGGGGGTGATGGTGATGGTTGTAGAACCCTGTAAGCTTACTAATATTTATCAAATTGTATACTTACAAGGAGTGAATTTCACAGTACGCATAAGCAGTTCTTAAAAAAGCAAAAAGTGGTATATTTCTGCAATAGAATATTATATAGTAGTAAAAATGAATAAATTATAGCTAACTCAACAACCTAGAAGAATCTGAAGAATATCATGGTACTTGAAGGAAGCAAATCACAAAAGAATACAAACTATGATTCCATTTAGAAAAACCTGAAAAACTGCAAAGCTAAATAATACATTGATACAAACACATGCAGAAGAATTGTAAAGCAAGAGAATGAGAAATACAAAATTCAGGACAGTGATTCCCTATGATAGGTGAGAGGCAAGAGGAAGGTTCTGGAGAGGGACTCCCAGGGACTTCAAAGTTAATGGTACTGTTCTATTTACTAGGTAGTGGGTACATGGGTTCATTGTATTGTTGTTATTTTATACCTTATATGTATTTTATAAGTATTCTTTTAGTATCTACTCAATATTTTTTTAAAAATTTTTAAACAAAGCATGTAGCATAAGCCCAGATTTTTCCTGTCATCTTTTAAAGTATAAATGATAATTCACATCAAAGGACTGAATCAGAAGTTCCCTGATCAGATATAGCTTGATGTTAGCAGCCTCACAAAGAAGTGGACACAGTCCTCATATATAAGCATAAGGAGCACCTGGGAGGTGAGGATGGAGACTAGCCTACTGAGTACAAAACCCCAGAAAGAGCTCTGGGAGAGGCACCTTGCAAGAAGGAGGCTTCATTAGACTTCTTCCTCCCCCTAATGGCTGCTGGAGAGAAGCGCCAAGGGCTTGGCACTAAGGTAGCTGCCCTTGGAGCACAGTGACAGGAGCAAGTTAAGCTATGGATGCCCCAGAAAAATCCCACCAGCTCTCCTGCAATCGCACCATCCTCACCTGGGCACTGTCCATGCAGGAACTGCCAGAGTCCCACGGTGCCTAGCTGCTGGAGGGTCAGCTCCTCTGCTTGCAGGGCCACAGTCAGGTCCTCACCACGTACCTCAATCCCCAAAGACACCTCATTCACCTTCAGGACCAGAACTGAAACCTGTAAAAGGAGACTCCCTTAGCTGAGTCCTAAGCTTCCAGCTTAGAGCCTACCCTCTGCAGAGAAGAAAGTAGAACAACTGACCAGGTGAAGATGGAGGTCTTCCCCACTGGGTGAGGCTGAACTGTTGGCCTCTGGTGATCCCTGGCCATAACTATCCGCAACAGGGCTCCCTTGAACACCAGCACTGTCTAAGACATTGGGAAGAGATCCTGGTGGAAGAGATTCTGGACCAGACTCTGAATAAGAAAGATAACAAAAGAATTTGAAAGTCAAAAAATTCTATTCAAATCCAATCTCTAAAAACAGTGACAACTATAAAAACAAAACATTTATGACACTCATGAGACAACTGGAAATTTGAAGACTAACTAGATATTTAATGAATATAGGGAATTATTGTTAATTTTTAAAAGGTCAATGGTATTTGGGCACCTTAAAGAAAGTCTGTAAATGGAAGCAACCTAAGTGTCTACGGACGGATAAATGGTTAAACAAAATGTGGTATAAACATACAACAAATAATGGTCTTAAAAAGGAAGGAAATTCTGACACATGCTACATACAACGTAAATGAACCTTAAGGACATTTTATGTGAAATGAAACAAGCCAGTCACGTATGGTTCCATTTATGTGAGGTACCCAGAGTCGTCAAATTCATAGAAACAGAAAGTAGAATGGTGATTGCCAGGGGCTGGTGGAAGAGGGAATGAGGTGTTATTGTTTAATGGGTATAGAGTTTTGCAAGATGAAAGAGCTCTGGAGATGGATAGTGGTGACGGTTATGCAATGATTTGAATGTAATTAATGCTACTAAATTATAGTTTTAAATAGTTAAGATGGTAAATTTTATGTTATGTGTATTGTATTTTACCATAATTTTTTTAATTTTTAATATTTTAAAAATTTGTATTTTCTAGAGATGCATAATGAAAATATTTATGGATAAAATGATATGTTTGGGATTTGCTCCAAAATAATATGGGAGGAAGGGAAGTGGGCAGAAGAATATATAAAACAAGAATGGCCATGAGTTCTTAATATCTGAAGCTAGGTAATGGGTATATGAAGGTTCGCTATTTGATTCTGTCTATTTTTAAATATTTGGATTTTCCCATAAGAAATTAATAATAATAACAAAACAAACATGGATATATACCATCCAGCTTAAGAAACAGTACATTCTCTTTTTATTTTCATTTAGATACTCTTAAAGGGCGATTTTAAAAGTTTTCATTTCAATAAGCTGAAAGAACTAGTGTTAACTCCTAGTGGTGATTAATCTAATGCCTAAAGGTTACTTGTTTTATCATAGACAAAAAGCTCCTAGTTATTTTCCAACAATAAAATACATAGTTTAGGCAAAGAGCAGACAATAAACACACACACCATTGATATAGCCACAGAATTAGTCTTACCGCCACAGCTACATGGCTGTAAGACTAGCGCTCTCTTCTTTCAGTGTTGTTCTGTGATAAAGGTCAAGTACTAATCAATAACCTAGAAGATGTGGGGATAAAGTCAGCGCCACAGATCCACTAAAATTTCTCTCTTCTGGGGCTTCCCTGGTGGCGCAGTGGTTGAGAATCTGCCTGCTAATGCAGGAGACACGGGTTCGAGCCCTGGTCTGGGAAGATCCCACATGCCACGGAGCAGCTGGGCCCGTGAGCCACGGCTGCTGAGCCTGCGCGACTGGAGCCTGTGCCCCGCAACGGGAGGGGCCGCGATAGTGAAAGGCCCGCGCACCGCGATGAAGAGCGGTCCCCGCACCGCGATGAAGAGTGGCCCCCACTTGCCGCAACTAGAGAAAGCCCTCGCACGAACCGAAGACCCAGCACAGCCAAAAATAAATAAATAAATAAATAAATAAATAAATAAATAAAATTTAAAAAAAAATTTCTCTCTTCTTTTGGTTTTTTGATTAAGAAAATGTCTACTTTATCAAATCTCAGCTCCTTTTGCATCCTGCTGGTCTGAATACAGGCATCAGAAAGAACACTCTTGGGGCTCTACAACTCTGCCCGGCTCTGCTTCCACCTACCAGACTCCAAGAGCATCACAAAGCTCTCACTGCCATCACTGTCCACTGAAATCCGGTCTTCAGGGCCACTGTTATCCAATGAGACACCATCAAATGACTGCTGAGATACTGTCCTCTTCATGGAGAAAAATCGGAGTCGGGCAGCACCTCCACTTACTGGGGCTGCCACCCCCTCATCTGTCTTGGCCATGGGCTCCCTATTTAAAAAACAAAAACAAAACCCACAAATGTGGCTTAGGAGGTATGTTGTTCCATTCCCTTGCAATACCCATCCTTTTCAGCCCAGACCGTTATTGTATACATAAACTTTGATGTCAACTATTACCTGCTACAAGACCATTTTTCAACTGCTGGCCTTTCTGAATCCTCATATTCCAGCATTTCAAACTGCATAGGCAGTTCTCCCATATCAAATGTCAAGGTTATTCAGGGTCATCCCATGTACAGAAGAGACCAACTACCTACAGCCCTGGTGCTTATGAATGGTACCTGAAACCCATGTTCATTCCTCAAGTACTTACTGAATAGCCTCTGCATACAAGGCACCATACAAGGCACCGGGCAGTGGTGGAGAGTGATGAATAAGACACCCCCTGTCCTCAAAGAATGTACATTCTATCAGGAGAGAGGAGACTTATACACAAATAACCTTATATGGTAGTAAGTCACACACACCATAAGAGGGACAGGGGTACAAGCCAAAGGCTAGGCAATACCAAAGAGGGGAAAGGATGAAGAGAACGGCTCTGTGGAAAGAGATGATGTTTGAGGTGGTCCTTGAAGGACTGTGAAAGAGATGACGAAGAGGGCCTTCCATGGGGAAGAAACAGCATGAGCAAAGGCATGGAGTCAGAAAACGAAATGTACCTTTGGAGACTAGTAAAGAGCTCAACTCAGCTGGAGCGGAAGTTTTGTTAGGGGAGAGCAATAGAAGATAAAGTTAGAAAGGTTTCTTTAAAGAAACCTTTAAAGACCTTATGTGCTCACCCTCCTATTTTATTTATAGGTGAAGAAACTGACCCAGTCCCAGTTAAAGGTAGAATTAAGAAGAACCCAAGTCTCTTAACTTCTTGCTAAGTGCTTTTTTCACTTTACCACATGAGTGGCAGCCAGATTATAGAAAACCCTGGACAAAAGATAATGCATGAAAGTGCTCTGAAAACTGTGAAGTGCAGGAGGCATACGGGAAATCTCTGTACTGTCTACTCAATATTGCTGTGAAGCTAAAACTGCTCTAGAAAATAAAGTCTATTTTAAAAAACTGTAAAGTGCCATGTGGATATATCATAATAACTAATTATTCCACACTAAGAAGTTCAAACTCAATTCAGGGAGAATAAAGAAAAAGCCAGAAGGCTTTAGAAAAGGGAAATAACAAGATCATACCTGTGGTTTAAGAAGTTTGACCTGGGACTTCCCTGGTGGCACAATGGTTGAGAATCCGCCTGCAAATGCAGGGCACATGGGTTCAAGCCCCGATCTGGGAAGATCCCACATGCCACGGAGCAACTAAGCTCGTGTCCCACAACTACTGAGCCTGCGCTCTAGAGCCCGTGAGCCACAACTACTGAGCCTGCGTGCCACAACTACTGAAGCCCGCACGCCTAGAGCCCGAGCTCTGCAACAAGAGAAGCCACCGCAACGAGAAGCCCACGCACCACAACGAAGAGTAGCCCCCGCTCACCACAACTAGAGAAAGCCCGCGCGCAGCAACGAAGACCCAATGCAGCCAAAAATAAATAAATAAATAAATAAATTAAAAAAAAAAGAAGTTTGACCTGCCTTTTTCAAATATGCTAGAGAGGGAAAGATACCCAATGAGGAAATCAACTAATAGTTCACTAAAATAGTCCACATGTGGGAGAAGACAGGAAAAACGGATGTGAGACTCCCTAGAGCTGTGCTCCCAGCGTCATCCTCACAGGAACATTATCATCTAAAGGGGAACTCATTAGAAATGCAGTTTCTCAGGCTCCATCCCAGACCTACTGGACGAGGAACTCTGGGGACAGGGCTCAGCACTCTGTGTTTTAACAAGCCTCCAGATGATTCTGAAGCATGCTTAAGTTTAAAAGTATGGTCAGAACCTGACAAATGCCTGGAAGAGGCAGAGCTTGAATGAGCAAGAGAATGATGCCACCAAAAAAAGAAAGAAAAAGAGAACCAGGGCTTCCCTGGTGGCGCAGTGGTTGAGAATCTGCCTGCTAATGCAGGGGACACGGGTTCGAGCCCTGGCCTGGGAAGATCCCACATGCCGCAGAGCGGCTGGGCCCGTGAGCCACAACTGCTGAGCCTGCGCGTCTGGAGCCTGTGCTCCGCAACGAGAGAGGCCCGCGCATCGCGATGAAGAGTGGCCCCCGCTTGCCACAACTGGAGAAAGCCCTCGCACAGAAACGAAGACCCAACACAGCCAAAAAATCAATCAATCAATCAATCAATCAAACATACGCATCTGATTCAAGATCCTCATTAAAAAAAAAAAAAAAAAAGAGAACTGGCCGGGGGAGGGAGGGATAAGGAATTTAGTTTTATATATGTGAGGTTCAAGGCACCCCTGGGAGATCAATGTGGACCTATGGGCAGTAGATAGTTTTAAAGCAAGAGCAGGGGAGGGGAGGAAAGTCAGGACTGAAAATAAGGACTCTCGCAGACGTGAGGAGATGGACAAAATAACCTAGAGAGAAAGTACAGCTGATCCTTGAACAACACGGGTTTGAACTGCACAGGTCCATTTATATGCATATTTTTTTCAAGAGTAAATACTATAGGACTGCACAATCCACGGATGGTTGAATCTGTGGATGCGTTGGAACCACACATATGCAGGAACCTCTTATAGGTAAGGCCAACTATAGGTTACATGCAGATTTTCAACTGCACAGAGATTCAGTGCTCCTAATCACCACATTGATCAAGGGTCAAATGTATTAAAAAATGCAGAGTGATATAAACCTTCTGAAAGTTTGGCAAGTACATCAAGAACCTTAAAATGTTTGTAGTGTTTGACCCAGTAATTCCACTTCTGGGTTTTATTCTAAAGATTTAGATAAGCATAAAGAGTAATGTTCACAAAAATAGGGATGTTTAACACAGCCTTGGTTTTATTATTATATTTGCAAGAATATAATAGAGCAATTAAAAATTATATGTTCAAGTACCTCATGAATGGGAAACTATTCACAATAAATCATAAAGTGAACAAAATTGGAAATTTTCTATATTATATAGAAATAATATAAATACACAAATATTATAAAATAATATTTGTGTACTTTATATGAGTAGGCACATATAAGCATTCACATTGATACACAAATATGTGTCGAAAAATTGGAAGCAAACAGATGCAAATGTAAATAATGGCTATCTCTGGATAGTGTCATTACAAGTGACTGTTACGTTTTCTTCTTTATTCTTTTATTTTTCCACATTGTCAACGAAATGAACACAAATCATTTTTATAATTTAAAAAATAAAAATTATGACAAAAGTGATCAGAATATGGACAGCCTAGTGCTGTGGAACAGTTCCATTTACAGGATAAAAGGAAGAAGAGAGCAGCCAAGGGAAAGGAAAAGACTCCTTCTGAGAAGTGTGAGGAACTGGGTGGGTTACAAATGCCCAGAATGAACTGACCAGCAAGGCTGACTGTACAGAGGAGTCCTGGAAAAAGATGACTGAGAAAAGGCCACTGGCCTGGGCAGTTAGGAAGTCAGTGTTGGTGTTTCAAAAAGAGTTTGTATCACACACCTTTCTTTTCTCCTTTTTACCTCTCTTTTCCCATCTCCCTTACTCTTCTCTAATTAGAAAAGGTAGCACATTAGGTGACTGGGAGTCCAGGCTTTCAATCCTCACCCCACCACTCACAAGCTGTGTGATCTTGAGCAAGTTTCTTACCTCTCCGAGCCTCAGTTTTCTCATCTGTAAAATGTGGAGTGATATTAGGACCTGCCTTATAGGGTTCTTACAATAATTCAATGCATTAATATTGTAATATTTAGGACAAGGCCTGACACATAGAAAGTACTCAATAAATGTTGCCTAGTATTATTACATAATTAATCCTTTAAGCTTTCCTTCTCTTTCCTCCTAGGCTATCTAGGCCTAGCAGGTACTAGTATACCCGCAGGCACTGCTTTGAGACACACTTAAGAAAATCCACTTAAACAAAAGTTCTAAAGCCACTGATCTTCAAACCATGGTCCCCAAACCACGAAGTGTCCCAGCAAAGATTTCCCATAGTTTTCATTATCTTTCCTAAAACCACAGGCACCCATGGAAAAATCTATACCTTCCCACTCTTCTGACTGTGCATTTCTGTGTTTTCTGCTTACTCCCCACTGTAGCCCCGGCATCTAACACAGAGCCTGGCACACATAAGGGCTAAAAAAATACTTGTTCAACGGATGAGTGAAATTCTTCCTTCTCTATTATTCTGACAGATATTGATAAGGTGTACCAGAAAGAGCAAGTCCAAAGCCCCAGCTTTTCTAGTTATAAGATACAGGATCCATGGGCTCATCCTCTCTGAAGCTTCCATTTCCTCAGTTATAAACTGGGGATACAAACATCTGCAGCGACCTCCCCGAGCTGCTGTGGAGATTACATCAAACAAAATACTATGTGAGAGACCACTGAAAAGAATAAAATATCATACAGATGCCAGGTATTATTATTCTGATACAGCATAGCTGTATCAATAATAGTGAATCAGTGAAAGAGGAGACAGCTTGATGCTAAGAAGCAATAAATGTTGACTTGAAAACTGCCTAAGACCAGGCTAAGATATATGGAGGCATGAGAAAATCCATGGGATTTTGTTATTTTATTGCAATTTCTGGTTCTTCCCCTATCACAGAGTTAGGTGTAGTCCTGAAAATAAAGTCCCTCTGACTGGTATGCTTACATCCTCTAAGTAGCCTGAAAGTTCTTCCGCTGCTCTACAGGCAGCTCTGAAAACTAAAGGCTTTGCCACATTAACTAGACCATTCCATACACGCTCCTGGACCACACGGTGCTTCCCAATCTACAAGCGCACACGGCAGGAGGCCTGAGCCCAATGGCCAGAGCTAGGAGGGAGAGAGGAGGCGAATGAAGGAGGCAGAGAACCACTCACTTGGCTGGGGGCAGAGACAGCATCTTGTGCATGGTGGAGGTCATTCGGTCTCTGCCCAGACTGAAGGCATCCTTAGTCAGGGACATAGCTTCCTTGGTGAGGTCCATGGTGGCATGTAGAGCCTCCTTTGTGGCATCCTTGGTCATGTGAATAGCACTTGATAATTCTCCCTCAATGTTCTTCAAGGGGATGAGCTCGCCCTGTCCATTCACAGCAGTATCCTTGTCCCCTGGGGGCTTCAACTCAGCTGGTGAGCTAGGTGCCTGGGCGCTGCTCAGTCTCTTGGCCTGTAAGGAATCAAGTGCCTCATGGCCCTTCCCTGCCTCCCGCTGTGCAAGAGGATCTGAGTCCTGCGCTTCTCCACTGCTATGGAGAGGCAGCGGCCTATCCTGGGATGCATCCAGATTTTCAACGCCACTGTCCTCCAGAACCTTCCTGGGGCTTGCTGGGCCCTGTTCTGAGGAGGCATCAGACTTCAGCTCCCTATCCTCTGAAGGAGACAGCTCTGAATCTACGAGGCTCGTAGTATCTGAACCCTCAGAGTCAGCTTCAACAGCCCCAGGGACAGGATGCATGAGCAGAGCTACCTCAGCACTGGGGAAGAGGACGCCAATGCAAGCTGTCTGGTCCTGCAGAGGAGACCCAGTCATGGCCTCGGTATCCTTACTAAGCTGCTCCTGAAGACCCTGGAGCACCTCCTTCAGGCGGAGGAGAGCCAAGTACTGGTAGTGGTCAAGCCTCACTCGGACATGCTCAGGCGAGTGTATGAGCACATGCACATCTGCCGTGTCCTCCAGCTCTGTCAGAGGCCCTTTGTTATCCACACTACTGCTGCCTTCTTTCAGAATTTCCATGACTTCTGTAAGGCTTGATAGGCTTTTCAAATCATGCTCAGTCTTTGACCTCTGATGGGACACAGTGTCAGGGGCAAGGGCCTCAGAATGGACAGGACTGCCAAAGCTGGCGGATGCTTTCAGCCTCCCTTCTGTGGCCATAAGGAGCTTTCGTGCCTGGGCTTGCTGCCAGCGGAGGGGTAGGCAGGCCCAAATCGACAAGGGGAAGGGGGCCACAAAATTCAAGGAATGGCCTTTGAAGTTCTCTATTCCCTCAAAGTCCAAGGAGATCTGGGTGAAGTGGATGGACCAGAGATCCTGGGAAGCCTTAAGCCTCTGGGGAGGGAGGGCACTAGATTGAGGGAGTCGGGAATCCACCTGGAAGGCGTGATGCAAAAACAGCATGTGCAGAAGGCTAAAGCCGCCTGGCACCTTGGGAAACTGAACATAATTGGAATGAAAGAACTCAGCAGCAGCAAAACCCCGGAAGAGACTCTGGAGGTCTGGACAGCTACAATGTGGGGCGTGACGTGTATTGGTGGCAGTCACGCCTGATGCAGAGAAGACAAGGGCCTGGGGACGGTGCAACCCAGCCCGCTCTCTCTTCTCCAGCGGGAAGCTCACCTTCAGAGAGAAAATGAAACCCAATTCAGAATGGCCAGCTGAGCAACTCTGCAACCCACCATTAATACACACATGAAAGACCATTTGGGCTGAACCCAAAACTGCTTTCCTTACTTCTATCAAATGAACAGAGCAGAACCTTGGATTATAGCCATGGTAGAAGTGCAGCTGTGGCTACCAACAGGGAACAAAAGTCCCACTCTCTACCCTACCTTCAACCAGAAGGCATCCAGTCGGATGTCCAAGTGTTCATCTTTCTGGCTTGAATCTTCCAGCTTGTAGATAGCTTTGAACTGCTCCAAGCTGCGGTATAAATCCAGGCAGAAGAGGTTTCCCCAGAGCAAGCTGACAGGATCCATAGTAAATGTCAGACCATTTAACTGAATGTAAAGATTGGGACAGGGAACTGGAAAGCAGAGAAAAAAAGAATCACCATGAATGAAGTAGCAGCTCGACTCTTACTTATCAGCTAATATTCATTTTATTATCAAAGGTATATATTTACACAGGGAAGAGTTTTCAACAAAGGTGTGCTAAACTAACTCAAACACTTAAAACTCCAAATAACAAACAGAATATAAGCAGAGAGCCCCCGAGGCTGACAAATGTGAAGAGCAAGAGCAAGACAGTAAGGAATGACCAGAGCAGGTGCTTACCTGGCAGCTCCTGATTATCGGGGAAGTAATACTCTGTGAACTCAATATGAATGGCAGAGACCTGAGTGGGGAGGTTGTGAAGTTTCCGACTGCAGGAAAGGAGCGTCGATGGCTTCTTACTTGGCTGTCCAGCTGTAGAAACCTATGCAATCACGAGTTGCTGTTAGCATCTATACAGCACCCAGAATAGAATTTCCTCCATTTCCTCTGAGATGGGAGGATAAAGCCTCTACAATTCTTCCAAAGTCTGTCACAGGGAGCAGAGTGCTCTTCACGCAGATTCCAGGCATTCTCACACCTGACTAACACTATCTACAAGTTCGTTTTTTCAGTGAAAGGTTTGTAGCAGGGTATTCAGAGCAAAGTGGGGAATCCCAAGTCCTGATCTCAGCAGTCACACTCAGAAAGAAACAGACCAAAGTGTCAAATCCACCTGGAAGGGAGGGAAACAGCCCCCGAATTCTACAACCTTGATCACATGTGTTGCGTTCCAAATGAACTGCTCCACCCCTTTCCAGCCTTGTTTCCCTGTGTCGTGGGCTCCTTACCTGGTGGACGTCCAAGTCATCCACCCGTATTACCAAGCAGCTAGAGCGCAGGCGATTCCATGCTGGAGGCCGAAAGACAGCCTGTCGGCCCTGAGAGGGGCTTCTCTCAAGGGGGTTCTTTCGAGAACTGGAGAGAGAATCTAAATAAAAATAAGAAGGTGGGAAAAAGAATCAGATACACTCAACTATCATCATTAATAGAATTCGGAAAGTAAAAACCCTAAGATCATTAATGCTATATGTAGGAAAGAGTTTAACACTGGCAAGCTCCAGGATGGAACTCAAAAACTATTCTCTCCTTAAGACCAAGGCAACGGCCTATTGAATAGAGAAGCTAACAACCTCTCTTCCACACTGCAGCTATCCCTGGAAACAAACAGGACTCCGTAAAGAAAAAAGTCACGGATGTCTCTCCGTGGGATAAAGTTGGAATAATCAGCTGGGAGTAAGTTGGGATAATTAGCCAGTCCAGTGCTTTATCGCCACTGGATACTCAAAGGTAAATGTCAAGAGGCAAAGCAACAGGAGTCCTCCAGCTCCTCATAACCCACCTGCTTTCCTCCGGAAGGGAGAGCCTACCCCCAGGTGCCAGGGTTGTTTCAGACCTGTCTCCTCGTGCCACTTCTCCATTTTACTCTGAAATTCCATCACCAGCTTCTGGGCCCACTGGCCTCGGGTCTCCATGGCCTCACAGTGACGTACCCAATGTTTGCAGCTATCGCCTGTGCGATAAAGCAAAAAGATTTTAGTCTAAGATCATGATCCAATGTTACATTTTTCTTTTCCATTGGTATAGTTTTCCATAATTCAGAATCTGATCCCTCACCGCCAATCCAAAATTCTCTGGGATAAGTAAAAATTATCTAGTGAGAGCACTCAAGTTCTTCTGGATTCTATATGTGATTTTTCCCTAGGGTTCCCTAAAGGCCAGCTGCTGACTTTTGCCATCTTTGACCATGGACCACTGGAGAGGCTCTAAAACTAGTGGAAGTAAGGGGTAGAGCACAGAATCAAAAGCAACATCTCAGACACTGCCTGCCCTCCTACTGCTTCTCATCAACAGTGGACCCTGCAAGTTTCCAGAAGATGTTCTCTTGAAAAGGACTATTGCCAACACCTCTCTGAGCATGTGCTGCAATCCCTGGCACCCTTCTGCTGGGCAGTCAGGGATGAACCCAGGCATATGGCCTCAATACTTAGGCCACGCTAAAACTGCACCCATTCAGAATTCTCCTACCTGCCCAGTGGAAGGGGTAATAGTCAAATGCCATCTTGCGAAAGGTAAGCTGCATTGCACCACCCATGAGTCTGTTTGCGGAGACACCTACAAAGAAAAATAAAGGTGAACAGCAGCAGAAGAAACACAGGCTTAAACACCACTTGAAGCACTTAAAAGTCCTCCTAAGGGTCAGCTCCAAAGCCTGGCTGATACATAAGTGCAGCCGAAAGGCCATGATGTCAGGTGATTTGCAAGGCTGAGGCCCTCCTCTTTTGAATTGCAATGGACATGCTCTAAAAGATTTTTTTTAAAAAGCATATTCCACTGTCTCTGTAAATGGCTGTCAGAATTCCAGAAAGACAAAAGAAACCACAAAACTCAGGATTCTGGAATTCCAATCCTAGGTCTCCCACAGGCACACTTGACAACCCTGACTGATTGGTTCCCCCAAACCTGGCAATAGTAGTATTGCTGTCCCTCAGCACAACACCTGGAGAGGCATAAGCCAAACTCCCCAAAAAACAGGACCCATGTTACTTCCTTTCATTTCTTAGCTAAAGCTGTGATGTAAGACTGTCATTACACACTGTACATACGAAGTACCATGGAACACTAAAAACACTGCACTAACAAGGACATTATAAACATACAGAATAGTGTAGATAAATTGAATTTTTTTGCAATAAGTCAAATATTCTATTGTTTACCTTGAATTTACATTTACTTCTTACTAAATGAATGAACTTTCCATGTTTCTGTCTTATCTCTCCAACTACACTCTAAGAACTGTAAGAACAAGGACTATTTCTTCTGCATATGTGTGTTATCTAAGCTACCCTGTTCTGCACTTCCCTCCTATCCCTTCCATCCTATTTCCAGGTGAAGGGAAATACCATGGGACCTTCTAGCTGTAAGCTGGTACACCTACAACCAGGAGGGTCATTTCCATCCACTCTAGATATCACCATGCCAAGGTTCTGGACTAATCACCATCCTACTAGGAGATACACCTACACCTGTGTTCCTGTTGCTCAACGTTTTTGTCATAATTACCACCTCATAGGAGCCTGTTTAGCTATTTTTTCCCTAATTGTCCCTTCTCCATGAAATTTAATACCACAGATATACTGTATATCTTATGTACTATATGTCTACCTGTGCTTTATACATAAAAAGAGTAAGAATAAAGCTTATTCCTTTCATTCAATGCCAGGTTAAGAAAGACTAAATAATTCTTTTAAGTTAAAAGTTAAGGGACTTCCCTGGTGGCACAGTGATTAAGAATCTGCCTGCCAATGCAGGGGACACGGGTTCGAGCCCTGGTCTGGGAAGATCCCACATGCCATGTGGCAACTAAGCCCGTGCGCCACAACTACTGAGCTTGCACTCTAGAGCCAACACACCACAACTACTGAAGCCCGCATACCCTAGAGCCCAGGCATCACAACTACTGAGCCCACGCACCACAACTACTGAAGCCTGTGCACTCTAGGGCCCACGTGCCACAACTACTGAGCCCGCGTGTTGCAACTATTGAAGCTTGCACGCCTAGAGCCCATGCTCCACAACAAGAGAAGCCACTGCAATGAGAAGCCCAAGCACCGCAATGAAGAGTAGCCCCCCGCTCGCTGCAACTAGAGAAAGACCAGCGCACAGCAACGAAGACCCAATGCAGCCAAAAATTTTTTTAAAAGAAACAAGCATATTTTAAATTTATTTATTTTTCTATTTATTTTTATGGCTGTGTTGGGTCTTCGTTTCTGTGCGAGGGCTTTCTCTAGTTGCGGCGAGCGGGGGCCACTCTTCATCGCGGTGCGTGGGCCTCTCACTATCGCGGCCTCTCTTGTTGCGGAGCACAGGCTCAGTAATTGTGGCTCACGGGCCCAGTTGCTCTGCGGCATGTGGCATCTTCCCAGACCAGGGCTCGAACCCGTGTCCCCTGCATTGGCAGGCAGATTCTCAACCACTGCACCACCAGGGAAGCCCCCAAAATTTTTTTTAAAAAGGTTAAAAAATAAAATGTGAAAAGTTAAAAAAATTTAAAGCTATTAATATTTAACTTAAGTTTATAACTATATCTGCTGAGTAACTTTTATATATATATAAATTTATTTATTTATTTTTGGCTGCATTGGGTCTTTGTTGCTGTGCGTGGGCTTTCTTTAGTTGCGGCGAGTGGGGGCTACTCTTCAATGCGGTGCGCGGGCTTATTGCAGTGGCTTCTCTTGGTGCAGAGCACGGGCTCTAGGCGCATGGGCTTCAGTAGTTCTGGCACGCGGGGTTCAGTAGTTGTGGCTCACAGGCTCTAGAGCGCAGGCTCAGTAGTTGTGTTACACGGGTTTAGTTGCTCCGCGGCATGTGGGATCTTCCCGGACCAGGGCTCGAACCCGTGTCCCCTGCATTGGCAGGCAGATTCTTAACCACTGTGCCACCAAGGAAGCCCTGCTGAGTAACTTTTAATGTAATTTATTTCTTATAAAAATTATAATGTATAGAATCACATATGCAATTTAGCAATTTATATTAATACATAATAGTGATATAATCAAATCTTTAATTATTCAAAATTATTTTTGAATAAAATAAAGTTTTTAAATTAATTTCTTAAAATTATTATTTTGTTAGCTTTTAACTTTGCTTAACATGAGAAAATAACTTTAGCTTAACTAGGTGCTAGATATTCAGATAGTGTCAATATTTTTCCTTTTCAACATTTAACTAAATTATTGATTTGTTGAACAATTTGTATAATTAAATAATAAAATATAAACTATTTTTATTTAATTCTCAAAGTTCAAATCACAAAAGTACTAAGGATTAAATATAAACAACACTGATGAGGCAGCCAATGACAGCTGCTAGCTATGTACAGGCCACCTCTCACCATCTGACTTTGAGATCAAGCAATCGATAGAAAGTCCTCTAATCACAGCCATCTATTTGCCATAGTTTATAGCCCTGATCTTCCATGAACTCAACATCAGTGTTGCTCATATGATACCCAAGAAAACTCAATAAGAGAAATTAAACACTAAGGAATAAAATTTTGTCAATAAGGTTAAGCATTGTTATATCTAAGATTTTTTTCACCCCCACCCCTCACCAAAGAACCAATTTCCAATGTCCAGAATAGGCAAACATCAAGACAGAAAGATCAGTGGTTGCTTACAGCTACAAAATGGGGAGTGTCATCTAATGGGTACAGAGTTTCTTTTACGGATGACAAAAAGGTTCTAAAATTAGATTGTAGTAATGATCACATAACCCTATGACTATACTTTAAAACACTGAGTTGTATATTCTAAATGGGTGAATTGTACGGTATATGAATGATATCTCAATAAATATATATCTGTTTAAAAGAAAAGAGTGGATTTTTCCCTGCTGTGGGGAGATATCATCCCAGTTGAACATGCATGACCTAGGCTACTAGAGGGAGAGGGTTTCACAGCCATGCTCCCTCTGTTGGATTTATTTGGAACTAAAAGAACAATAAACTACACGACTGAACATATTAAAATAAGGTTTAGAATAGAAATCAAATATAATTACCCATTATCAACATATTTAATTATAAACACATAATCATATATGACACATAAATGGTAAATAGTGTACATAAATGACTAAAATTCTCCAGTGAGATGGTGGGAGAGGATAGCCTAGCCTGAAGAGAGGTGAAGAAAGCTTTGGCTCACAGCCCTTATCCTGAGGGAGATAACTAAAAAGAGGCAGATGACACTCTTTTCCCCATCAACCACCTACCTCCTCCCAGAAGCCTGAAGGGCGAGCTGCTCCAGTTTGATTTTAAGAGACAGTGCTGCCCCACTGCAAACCAAGCCGTCCCCAGTTACCCACCAAGTTTCCAATAACTTCACCTCCAATACCAAGGGATAGACGAGCGTATTAGTGAGGGGTCCCAATATCCAGGCTATAGTGTCCCTTAATGAAAAAGCAGACAGATGTAGCCTTCAAGGAGTCCCTAGAGCAGCACTATCCAAAAGAACTTTCTGTGATGATGGACATCTTCTATGGTCCATAGATTATAATGAGCACTTGAAATGTTGTTGGTGTAAATGAGGAACTGAATTTTTAATTTTATTTAATTTTGATTTTAATTTAAATAGCCACATGTGGCTACTGGCTACCATACTGGACAGAGAGTTCTAGAGCAATGCTATCCAATAGAAATGTAACATAAGCCACATAAGTAATTTAAAATTTTCTAGTAGCTACATTAAAAAAGTTTTTTTAAAAAAGTGAATTTAATTTTAATATTACACATTATTTAAACCAATATACTCCAAATATCATTTCAACATGTAATCAATATGAAAATAATTATTAAGGTATTCTACACTCTCTTTTTGTACTCTATCTTCGAAATCCCATGCATATGTTACACTTGCACCCCATCTCAATTTGGATCAGCCAATATTTCAAGTGCCCAATAGTCATATGTGGCTAGTGGCTGCCATATTGGACAGGACAACTCCAGAGAATCTTAGCACCCTTTCCGTAACACCTAGTTCTCCCTTCCCCTTTCTTCCCAAATCCAAGGAGAAGAATCAAAGTCACAAGAACTCTTTGTGTTCCCTGTCCCTTCACAGAGTCATATGACACACCTGGGTACGGTTGGCTGGGATTTATCCCTCTATCTAAAAATATCTCATCCAAAACTTTCCTAAAATCCACCAAGTAGATTCACTTAGCTTAATAAATACATGGGGGCTTCAGGGAAGGCTAGTCATTCACCTAATAGTATGGATTGCAGGACCTTGTTACATGAAGAGGACAGTGCTATACACTCTTATCAAGCAAAAGGATGAAACTCTCAATAATGTATTTTTAATAAAGATTTCTGAAAGGATTAAAACCAAAACAAAACAGGGACTTCTCTGGTGGCGCAGTGGTTAAGACTCCGCGCTCCCAATGCAGGGGGCCCGGGTTCGTTCCCTGGTCAGGGAACTAGATCCCACATGCATGCCACAACTAAGAGTTCGAATGCTGCAACTGAAAAAGATCCCGCACGCCACAACGAAGATCCTGCATGCCGCAACTAAGACCCAGTGCAACCAAATAAATAAATAAATATTTTTAAAAACAAAACAAAACAAAACTGCAAGGTCTTTATAGTAACACTTGGAAGAAACAACCAAACAAAAAAATAATTGTTTTAGCAAAGAACTTCCAAAACTAGTGGCTAACAAAACAGTGAGCAATTTATTTGCTGTGGTGGCAAAAGCAATCTTTACGCTGTCACTGCTCCTTTCAGCTCTTTCATATTGGGAGTGGAGAGGGGCCGAAGTCACTTCAAGACCAAGGTAGAGCAAAGCAAGAGAGGCATTGGTGCTTGGTGTCCCAGAAAAAAAAGGTAGTAGGTTCCCCCAAGGAAAATGAATCTAGGTCTCATTAAGAAGCAAACATAACCTCCAGAGAGGAAAAGGCAGCAAGAACACAAGCTTCCATAGGACGGCATCTAAAAACAAGAGCTGGCGGCAGAGGGGTGTAGAGGGAGGACAAAGAGTATTGAAGGAACTGGCAGCAGAGAAATAATAATACCGAATACTGGCCTATGATTAATGTCCTCCAAATTCAGTATATTATGTCATTTGAGCCTGATAACGACCTATAAAGTAAATGAGTAAGATATAATTTAACTCAAGGTTCACAAATGAAGAAACTCAGAGTGGTGAAGTGATTTCCCTAAGGCTCATGAAGGAAAGAAATGAGTCAATTATTTTTTCATTCTGAATAAATGTGTATGTGTACTTAATACCAATTGCTCTAGTGAGTCTCAAATGGGCAGAGATGTCTGCCAAAAAAGCAGGTGCTATTTGTTTATGCTCTGCTTACAGCACCACAAAATAAAAGCAATGTCTGAAGGGCGCTGGGCTTGACTTTCCTAAGGACCACTCCACTCTGCATTAACGCCTTCTCTTTATTTAAAGATGGCTCTCCTATATCCTGTGTCTACTCTTTTTCATATGAAATATCTCTGTGTCTTTCAACTCTTTCCTTCTATGCTACAGTTTCCATAGCATTAAACAATCTGCACACCCTTCCTGGGATGCTTTCTCTTTGTTAATGTCCTCAAGAACAGCATCAAAAACAAGGCTCAGAGTTCCAAATGGAGTCCACAAAGGTGCCAGAGAAGAATTTCCAGAGCTCTGGAACCCACACTTCTATTGATGCAGTTTAAATTAATATGTGATTTAGGGAACACCATGTTAAAAAAAAAATTGCTCTAATGAATGAAAAAGCATGACAAGAACACACCATAACCTCTCTGCTTCGGAAGAACACATTTATACATAATAACTATTTAAATTGACTCAAAGATCTGAAAATTCTGAGGTTTCCTATAGTTGAATTTACTTTCCTGAAAGCTTATAACAGTGGTTATCATTGCCCAAAAGACTCTGGGGAGGGAAAAAAAAGTATACACTGCTTGGGCTCTACCCCTGAAGATTCCGATTTAGTGGGGGCTGGGAAGAGGCCCAGCTCCTGTGTCTTACTGTCTCACAGGTAGTTCTGCTGCATCCTAAAGGCTGAAGAGCACTCGCAGACAGAGAGCTGCCACAGGAGCACAGAGGCCTAAGGAAGGCCTGTGATTAAGGGGAGCCAGACAAATACCCCACATAGTCTTGAAAACAGCCTTCCATCCCCAAGCTTTGCCCAGAGCTCCAGGCGGTGATGGACCACCCTGCACAGGCTCAGGCCTCACGGGGTACCTGGCTCTCGGGACTGGCTATCATCACAAATGTGCAGGTCCAGGCGGGAGATGAGCAGATGGTAGGAGGACTCTTTCACATCAAATTTCTCAAAGTACTGGCTGAGGCGGCTGCTGCTGCTGTTGCTGCTGCCCTGGCTGCCACCGAACGCCTGGGCCCAGGACTGCTGGGCGCTGGGAGCAGGTGGGGTGATCTACACGTGACAGAGAGAAACAAGAAGTCCAGACCCAGACAGCCTCCTTGCTGGCTTTCTTTAAGCTTTAGTTCAGCCTGAAGAAAACCACAATCTGACAAGGTGTCCCTTCCTTCTCATAACTATTCGTCTGGTATCTCATGTAGGTCTACCCCACTTAAATAACCCAAACTCCAAGAAGCCAAATTATAATTAATCTAGTAACTGTCAGAGTCCTGTTCTGAGATTTGAATTGCCTTCTAAGCTCTCACTCCCCTAGAACTTAGCTGACTGATGCTAAAACACCTCCTCCAGGAAGTCTTCCCTAAATGCCCTCTTTCAGCCCAGGTAGTTGGATCCCTTTTCTTTGTGCTCTCATGGCACAGTGTTTACCTCTATTACAGCACTTATCACATCATATTGTAATAACTTGTTTATAGTCCATATTTTAAGACAGCAAGAGTTCCAAGGACAGGAACAAGAGGCTTTCCAGTGGCTAACACTGTATACCTAACACACTAGAGGCACCCAAAGAACAGAATAACTGAATAAATCAGAGGCACAGGCAAAGCCTATGTACCTCCAGAAGTGAATGACAAATTCCCCCAAATAAGCCTAATAAAGTCTAGGCTCCACTCACAGTGGAGGTATGAATTAGGTCCGGCCTACCATCTCCCCACTGCCACCAAGGGTCTCTGTTTCACCTCTAACCTGTACAGGTTCAGGGGCCAGGCTCTTTCTCTGCTGTGCTGACTTCTCCATGGCCTCACTCAGTGATTCTGCATATTTCATCATAGCCTTGAGCTGTGAGTCAGTTAGCACCCAGAGCAGGTCATCCAACAGGAACATCAGCTTGGAGGCTATCACATTGCAATCTTTGGTCTGAAGGGGTCACACAGAACACAGGATTCAACATCTGGTACCATCCCAACTACTCAAAGTGACCACTGCCCAACCAATTTCAGAGATGGCTTTTCAATCCCCAATACACGAAAGGAAAGTATCAAGCACTGTGGAGAGTCAATTTCTTACAAAACTACTAAAGTTTTCTGTGATTAACAAGAAGCAGCAATAATCAACTGCCTATGTGTCCCTATATACAGGTAAAAATCATGGTTTTCAAAATTAAAATGACAGGGAGGTAGAAATGTTTCCTCATTAGCAGATACAGTGCAACACTGAATTGCAGGTCCTCCCCTTTCAAATGTCATTCCAGGGGCCAATAACACTCAAAAAGGAGGAAACACCATCTCGCATGCTATCTGGGAGAATAAAAGATGGAAGTTTTCATGAGGACAGAGAACACACTCACTCTTCTCTTGAGGGCTATTTGGATCCTGCCTTGGTTGGTAATAAGCCTCAGTGGAGTGGTGACTGGGTCCTGATCACCATTGTCTGTAGCATCTGCCTCAATTCGAAGTGTTTGCCAAGTTATTTCCTTAAATGTTAAAACCTAGAAGGAAAGAAAGTAAAATCCCTTAATTCTGTGGATGAAATTAATCAAGAGGCAGGAAGTCCAAGGGGAAAAGACTGGCAAGGCAGAGACCCCCACCATTCTCAGCTGGGATCCTACCCACAGAAGGCAGTGGATCAGAGATCCATTACTGAGGAAAGGATGTAACAGTAACACTGGACAGAAGGGATTCTTGGGTTCCCAAGGATGGGGGAGACTTTGAGGAAATCCCCAAAGCAGGAATAACATCCTTTAAGAATGAGTCCTATTTTGAACCCCCCATTCTCCCTTCTCAGAATGCCAGGGCTGTCACCTCTCCTCGGCGGGGGTCAGTGATACGGGTGAGGCGGAGGTCACTCTGCTGCCAGTTGGGGTTCACACTATAGCCCTGGAGCTGCCACAATTCAAAAGAAGCGTGGAAGGCCTTGGAGTGAATCTTGATGGTGATGGAACTGACGATGATGAACATCCCCTCCACCACCTTCTCGGCAAAGCCATACTCACTACAACAAACGAGGCAGACCAACATTCAGGATCATATGAGACTTGACGCATACTTTTTTTTTCTTTTTTCTTTTTTGGCCATGCCGTGCAGCTTGCGGGATTCTACTTCCCTGATCAGGGATTGAACCCGGGCCCTGGCAATGAAAGCGCTGAGTCCTAACCACTGGACCGCCAGGGAATTAGTAGGCATACTCTTTATACTGGAAGACGTAAGACAAGACTCTTAACAACGCCTGTCTTTGGATGCTAGAACTGTGGATGACTTTTTAAAAATTTTTCTCCTCCCATTTCTGCTTTATATTTTTTACATTTCTAAAAATTTTTATGATGATGTAGTACTCTTTCTGATGAGATTTTTTTTTAAGAATGGAATAAAAGAAAGAGTTGACCTGGAAACAATCTCTGGTTAGAAAGAATAAATTGAAAAAAATATTTTCACAGTCCACAAACTACCTGAATAAATATTGAATATTGTCTGTGAGGAGAGATATAACAACAGAAAGGAAACACTAGGTTTCTATAACATCTTCAAAGACAGAACATACTCTGCAAAAGTAGTGAAAAGAGGAAAGAAGTACAGCCAGGTTAGCATGAGGTCTAATACTGTGAAATCTAGTCAAGAACGGTCCCACCTCTGCCCTGTCAAATCTATCCCAAAGAGCATAGCTGTGCTTTATAGTGAGAGGCAGAAACAGCAAGGAGAGGAACAAAGGCCATCCTTAAAGTCCTTCTGGACATGGAAAACACAGACATTCTTGACATGTAGGTGAAACAGTTCTCATTACAAGAGATACAAAAGTCTGGGAATTACAAACTGGAAAAAAAAATCTTTGCAATTTATATCACAAAGGGCTAATATCTCTGATGTATAAAGAGTTTCAAAAAACTCGGAAGAAAAAGACCAAGAGCCCAATAAAAACGGGACAAAGTAGGGACAGTTCACAGAAAAATAAATGCAAATAGATATTAAACATAAAATGATGTTCAACCTCACTCGTATATAAAAACTACACTAAGAGTTACTTGATTTATGACAAAAGTGACAGTGTAGTAGGGAAAAGACTGTCTTTCAATAATGGTGCATGGTCAGTTTGAGGCTATCTACAAAGAGAAAAAATAAGATTGATCCTTATCTTACATTAAACAAACAAAAAAACAAGTTTCAAGATTGATTGTAGATCTAAATGTGAAAAGTCAAACAATAAAACTAAAAGAATAAAGTTAGAAAAAAACATAGGAGAATATCTTCATGCCTTGAGATAGGAAAAGATTCCTTAAACAAGACACAAAAAGTGCTAACCATAAAGGGAAAAATAGATATATAGGACTATATTAAATTTATCATTTCTGGTCAACAAAAAAATAACATTAGGAGTGATAGGGAACCCACATAGTAGGAGAAGATATTTGTAATACATGTATATAACCAAGGACTTGTTTCCAGTATAAAGAACTTCTACAGGGCTTCCCTGGTGGCACAGTGGTTGAGAGTCTGCCTGCTGATGCAGGGGACACGGGTTCCAGCCCTGGTCTGGGAAGATCCCACATGCCGCGGAGCAACTAGGCCCGTGAGCCACAACTACTGAGCCTGCGCGTCTGGAGCCTGTGCTCCGCAACAAGAGAGGCCGCGATGGTGAGAGGCCCGCGCACCGCGATGAAGAGTGGCCCCCGCTCGCCGCAACTGGAGAAAGCCCTCGCACAGAAACGAAGACCCAACACAGCCAAAAAATAAATAAATAAATAAATAAATAATAATTAAAAAAAAAAAAAAAAGAACTTCTACAAATTAATAAGAAAAAGACAAGTAAAATAGAAAGCTAGTGGGAAGCAGCCGCATAGCACAGGGAGATCAGCTCGGTGCTTTGTGACCACCTAGAGGGGTGGGATAGGGAGGGTGGGAGGGAGGGAGATGCAAGAGGGAAGAGATATGGGAACATATGTATATGTATAACTGATTCACTTTGTTATAAAGCAGAAACTAACACACCATTGTAAAGCAATTATACTTCAATAAAGATGTTAATTAAAAAAATAATAATAAATAAGGAAAAGACAAATAACCCCAAAAATAACCCAAAAGATAAATGGGCAGAATACATCAATGCTTTGTGAAAGAGGATATTTGAAATTCTAATAAACAAATCATCAAAAAAATGCAAACTAAAATCATAATGTGATACAACTACACACCTATTAGATGGCTAAAATAAAAAGAGAGACAATACTAAGTGCTAGCAACACTGCCAGGGGGAAAAGTGGTACAAACACTTTGGAAAACTGTCCAGCAGTATGAACTAAAGCAGAACATATGCACAGCCTATGACCCTGCAACTCTACTGCTAGATATATACAAATCAGAAATGTGTACATATGTTCACCAAGAGGTATGTATAAGAACGTTCATAGCATCACTATTCTTTTTTCTTACACATTTTTAATTTACGTATAGAAAAGATCATTCTTTGTGGTGTACACGTCCAGGGTTTCGACAAATGCATAGAGTCATGTATCAACCACCACAGTCATGACAGAGAACAGTTCGATGTAGCATCAGTATGCTTAATAGCCAGAAACTGCAATCAAATCAAATGTCCATCTACAACAGAATGGATAATTGTGGCATATAATGGAATAACATACAGTAATAAGGATGAATGAATGATAACTACATGTAACCACATGGATGACTTTCACAAACATCACGTTGAACTAAAGTATGTAGACACAAATGATGACATAATTTGTGATTACATTTATATAAATTTAAAAATAGGGAAAACTAACGTGTGGTGTTAAAAATCAGGATAAAGTTATCCTTGAGGGTGGGTATGACTAGGAAGGGTGCAGGAGGCTTCTGGGATTCTGGAAATGGTCTGTTTCTTCTTGTAAAGAATCACTAATCTATACACTTAGGATTTGTGCGCTTCAATATAACTTACCAAAAAACTACACAGAAATACCATGTGTTATCTTTAGACAAAAATCTTAAAGTTTGGACTTCCCTGGTGGTGCAGTGGTTAAGTATCCGCCTGCCAATGCAGGGGACACGGGTTCGAGCCCTGGTCCAGGAAGATCCCGCATGCCACAGAGCAACTAAGACCGTGCGCCACAGCTACCGAGCCTGCGCTCTAGAACCCGCGAGCCACAACTACTGAGCCCACGTGCCACAACTACTGAAGCCCGCGCGCCTATAGCCCGTGCTCCACAACAAGAGAAGCCACTGCAATGAGAAGCCTGTGCACCTCAACGAAGAGCAGCCCCCACTCGCAACTAGAGAAAGCCCGCGCGCAGCAACGAAGACCCAACACAGCCAAAAATAAATAAATTAAAAAAAAAAAAAGTCTAAAGTTTGAAAATATTGTCTATTGGCAAGGCTCTTGGAAAACAAGAACTCTTACAACATTGCTGGTGGTAACATGAAATTACAAAATCCTTACGGAGGGTAATTTAGCAATGTCTATCAAAATTATACATGTTTTTGCTGTTAGACCCAGCAGCCCCACTTCCAGGAATCTATCCCAAAATATGCTAGCAAAAACAGTGGAAACAAACCAAATGTCCATCAACTGATGAATGGATAAATAAAATGTGGCATATCCACACAATAGAATATTATTCAGCCATAAAAGGAATAAAGTACTGATACATGCTACCACATAGCTGAACCTTGAAAACGCTATGCTAAGTGAAAGACACCAGTCACAACAGACCACATAATATATGATTCCATTTGTATGAAATGATCAGAATAGATACAGAAAGTAGATTTATGGTTGCCTAAGGCTAAGGCAGGGGAGAATGAAGAGTGACTTCTAAGAGGTATGGAGTTTCTTTTTGGGTGATAAAAATGTTCTAGGGCTTCCCTGGTGGCGCAGTGGTTGAGAATCTGCCTGCCAATGCAGGGGACACGGGTTCGGGCCCTGGTCTGGGAAGATCCCACATGCCGCAGAGCAACTAGGCCCATGAGCCACAATTACTGAGCCTGCGCGTCTGGAGCCTGTGCTCCGCAACAAGAGAGGCCGCGATAGTGAGAGGCCTGCGCACCGCGATAAAGACTGGTCCCCACTTGCCACAACTAGAGAAAGCGCTCGCACAGAAACGAAGACCCAA
Organism: Balaenoptera acutorostrata; assembly: GCF_949987535.1. NCBI lineage: Eukaryota > Metazoa > Chordata > Mammalia > Artiodactyla > Balaenopteridae > Balaenoptera > Balaenoptera acutorostrata. The sequence continues at coordinate 67,600,203 of NC_080073.1, read as the reverse complement.
CACAGCCATAAATTAATTAATTAATTAATTAAAAAAAAAAACAAAAAACAAAAAACAAAAATGTTCTAAAATTTATTGTGGTGATGGTTGCACAACCTGGTGTATATACTAAAAACTATTGAATTGTATACTTTAAATGGATGAATTCTACCTCAATAAAGCTGTTTTTTAAAATATGCTGGAAAAATACTAAGTAACTTACAAACAAGGTCATTTATTACTGCACTATTTGTAACAGCAAAAAACCTAGAAATAATTCAAATATCTATCAACAAAGAACTGGCTATATGAACAATAACGCCTCTATAAAATATACTGAGTATTTTGCAGGTGCAAAAGGAATAAGAAACATCTCTCTACATACTTCTATGAAGTGCTCTCCAGGATATACTTTTTTTTTTTTTTTTTTTTTTTAATTTATTTATTTATTTATTTATTTATTTTTGGCTGTGTTGGGTCTTCGGTTCGTGTGAGGGCTTTCTCCAGTTGCGGCAAGCGGGGGCCACTCTTCATCGCGGTGCGGGGACCGCTCTTCATCGCGGTGCGCGAGCCTTTCTCTATCGCGGCCCCTCCCGTCGCGGGGCACAGGCTCCAGACGCGCAGGCTCAGCAATTGTGGCTCACGGGCCCAGCTGCTCCGCGGCATGTGGGATCTTCCCAGACCAGGGCTCGAACCCGCGTCCCCTGCATTAGCAGGCAGACTCTCAACCACTGCGCCACCAGGGAAGCCCAGGATATACTTTTAAAAGAAAAAAGCAATGTGGAAAGTGTTTATGGTATGTTACATTTTGTGTAAGAAACAGAGTGGGGACAATACAAACGTACATACATAAAACATACCTTGTGTTATAGTTTTAACTTTGGAACTATGTAATATTACATAGGTTAAAAATAAATTAAAAACAATTTAAAATTTTAAAACAAACTGATATAAAACTCCTAGAAGATAACATAAGAAAAAACCTAGACGACCCCGGGTATAGCGATTACATTTTAGATACAACACCAAAGGCACTATTCATGAAAGAAATTATGGATAAACTGGACTTCATTAAAGTTAAAAATCTGCTCTGTGAAAGACAATGTCAAGAGAATGAGAAGACCATCCACAGACTGGGAGAATACATCTGCAAAAGACACATCTGATAAAAGACTGTTACCCAAAATATACAAAGAACTCTTAAAACTCAACAATAAGAAAACAAACAACCCAATTAAAAAATGGACCAAAGACCTTCATAGACACCTTACAAAAAATGATATACAGATAGCAAATAAGCATGTGTCTTATAAGCTCTACATCATATGTCATCAGGGAAATGCAAATTAGAACAACAATGAGATTCCGCTATGCACCTATCAGAATGGTCAAAATGCAGATCACTGACAACACCAAATGCTGACAAGGACGTGGAGCAGCAGGAACTCTCATTCACTGCTGGTAGGAATGCAAAATGGTACAGCCACTTTGGAAGACAGTTTGGTGGTTTCTTCCAAAACTGAACATACTCTCACCACAGATCCAGCAATCAAGCTCCTTTGTATTTACTCAAAGGAGTTGAAAACTTAATGTCCATACAAAAACCTGCACATGGACATTTATAGCAGCTTTATTCATAATTGTCAAAATTTGGAAGCAACCAAGATGCCCTAATAGGTGAATGGATAAATAAACTGTGGTATATCCAGACAATGAAATATTATTCAGCACTACAAGGAAATGAGATATAGAGTCCTAAAAAGACACGGAGGAACCTTAAATGCATATTACTAAGTGAAAGAAGGCAATCTAAAAAGAAGGAATCATCCTGGAAAAGGAAAAACTATGGAGACAGTGAAAGGACCAGTGGTTGCCAGTGGTTGGCGCAGGGAGAGGGATGCCTAGGTGGAGCACAGAGGATTTTTAGGGCAGCGAAAATACATTGTATGATACTATAATGGTGAATATATGTCATTATACATTTGTCCAAACCTATAGAATGTACCACCAAGAGTGAACCTTAATGTAAACTATGGACTTTGTGTGATTCTGATGTGTCAATGTAGGTTTATCTATTGTAACAAATATACCACTCCAGTGGGGGATGTCAATAATGAGGGAGGCTATGCATGTGTGAGGGCAGGGGGTATATGGGAAACCTCTGTATCTTGCTCTTAATACTACTGTTTAAACCTAAAACTGCTCTTGTACTGTCTTAAAAAAAAAATGAAACAAATGAATGCCTCTGTATGTCAAATTGGTATCCAACCATAAGAAGAATGATTTCAAGTAATTTTAAAACACAGTATTTTGATGATACATCCCTAATGGGATATAGCATAAGGTTAAAACACACATACACACAAAGAAAGCTACTGCATTCAGTAGTCTTATCGATAGTTATAATACTGGTTTTGTTATTTTTTGAAACTATTGAAAAAGTAAATCATTTATTATATTATTGTAGTTAGGAACCAAGATTCAGCATATGAATAAAAAATACAGGGACTTCCCTGGTGGTTCAGTGGTAAAGAATCCTCCTTCCAATGCAGGGGACGCAGGTTCGATCCCTGGTCGGGGAACTAAGATCCCACATGCCGCGGGGCAACTAAGCCCGCATGCCACAACTACTGAGCCTGCACACTGCAAACTACAGAGCCCACACGCGCCACAACTAGAGAGAGCAAACCTGCACACCACAACTAGAGAGAAGCCCATGTGCTGCAACGCAGAGCCCGCACCGCAATGAAAGATCCTGCACACCTCAACAAACACCCCATGTGCCACAACTAAGAGCCGACGTAGCTAAAAAAAAAAAAAAAAAAAAGAATCCAGCATTTATCCTGACATTCCTGTACAAACTGTATTTCAAATAGTTGGTGAAAGAAAGTTCTTTATAGAAAATCACAACTAATAAATGCAATAGGAAAAAAGAATTATAAAATCTCTATTTTCTATCCTACAATGATATAATAGATCTATAGACAACTATCATCAATGGTCCTTAAACCATGAGGTAAGAGGTAGATGAGGAACTTATCATAACGGACAAGTCAGGCCAACATCATCTGAATCCACTGATTAATCCTAACCAAAGGAATATTATGTGCCTCCCGTTACGTTACAGTAGGAAATACACGGTACCATTCATGAAGTATTTTTACCAAGGAAACAAACAAACAAATGAATCAAATCCAGCCTTTAAATCTAACTACCAGATTAAACAAGAAACATTTTAAATGACACCTCGAGGACACAATCAGCCAAAATATAAAATGTGGGAAATTCTTTAGAAGAAATACTCCAGTTTCTACAAAGAACAAATGATATATAAAAAAGTGTGGGGGCTTCCCTGGTGGCGCAGTCGTTGAGAATCTGCCTGCTAATGCAGGGGACACAGGTTCGAGCCCTGGTCTGGGAAGATCCCACATGCCATGGAGCAACTAGGCCTGTGAGCCACAACTACTGAGCCTGCGCATCTGGAGCCTGTGCTCCGCAACAAGAGAGGCCGCGATAGTGAAGAGGCCCGCACACCGCGATGAAGAGTGGTCCCCGCTTGCCGCAACTAGAGGAAGCCCTCGCACAGAAACGAAGACCCAACACAGCCAAAAATAAATATAATAAATAAATAAATAAAAGATTACTATTAAAAAAAAGAAATTCTTTAAAAAAAAAGAAGAAGTGTGGGGGTGGGGGACTGTTCAGAGTTAAAGAGCTTTAAAAAGCATATCCCCAAATATAAGGTGTGGAGTTCTGTGGAGCTACACTGAATTGTAAAAAAATATTTCAGAGACAATTCAGGACAATTGAATATGCAATAAGTATTAGATGATATTAAGGAATCCCTATTAATTCTATTAATTGTGATAATAGTACTGTGGGGTTTTTTCTTTCTTCTCAATCCTTGTCTGTTAAAGACACACAATACAGAGGTATTTACAGGTGGAATCATATGGCACCTGGGATTTGCTTTCAAGAACTACAGAGTGGGGCTTCCCTGGTGGTGCAGTGGTTGAGAATCCTTCTGCCAATGCAGGGAACACAGGTTCAAGCCTGGTCCGGGAAGATCTCACATGCCGCAGAGCAACTAAGCCCGTGTGCCACAACTACTGAGCCTGCGCTCCAGAGCCCGCGTGCCACACCTACTGAAGCCTTCGCACCTAGAGCCCATGCTCTGCAACAAGAGAAGCCACCACAATAAGAAGCCCGCGCACCGCAACGAAGAGTAGCCCCCGCTCGCGGCAACTAGAGAAAGCCCGCGTGCAGCAACGAAGACCCAACACAGCCAAAAATAAATAAATAAATAAATAAGAACTACAGAGTGTGCGAACACACACACATGCACACAAAGTGGCAGAAGAAAAGTAGAAAAAGAATGGTAAAATGTTGATAATTGTGAAAGTTAGATCTTGGGTGCATGGGGGTTCAGTACACTATTCTCTCTATTTTAGTGCATGTTTGAAATTTTCCATAATAAAGTTTTTATTTTTTAATTAAAAGGTGATCCGGATCAGTTAATATGTTGGAAATAATAGGACCCAAAGCAACTAACCTCTGTCCTGAAGCGAGGGCAATAGGAGACTGTCCATTGGGGGGCCGAGGCTCCTCACATGTCTTCATCTCCACCTCTACCTTATCCAGACACTGAAATAAAAGCCACAGAGAGCTAAGCATCTGCACAAAATCCCACACAGCACAGACTGTGTCTTATCCATCTCTGTGCTCCAATACCTAGTCGAGGGCTGTGCCCACAGTAGGCAGATAATGAATGTCTGTCAAATGAATGAATGAACAAACTGAAATACAAAGAGAGCCCTCATCTTCCCCCTTCCATTTCCATTAGCAGCAGAACTCCATGACAAGCATGGGATTAGCTCATAGCAGAAAAAGAAAACATAAATCCAAGTTACTGAGATATTACTATTCCTGGGGATTCCAGTCTTTGGGGTAAAGATATGTAACAATCAGTTCCTGGAGGGCTTTCAGCTGATAATCACCCAACAGTCAACATGAACTAAACTTCTAAGTTTTCCTCTGTCAGGAATCCAAAGGAAATGTAAAGGTAGAACCTGGGCAGCAAAACTTGTTTTAAAAGAAAAATGAAAATCAAAACAAAACAAAACAAAACAAAATCAGGACTCCAGGGTCTTGTGTCTCAGTGCTAACTGCTATGTTGCACAGCAGTTCCAGAAAAAGCCCAGACAATAGTCACTCTGTCTCACAGAGAAGCTCGCAAGCCAGACAGAAGAACCCACACTCCCAAAAGGGACAGCCCATCAGGGCTCCTCCCCATCTTCTCTCAGATCTTCTAAAACCTTACCCCGGCCATCCCCATTTGATTACTTGCAATCAAGAAAGGCCATTACCAAGCAAATTGGGTGTGTCTTCAACTTTGTCCACTGGATCTGAAAGAGGAAAGCAAAGACTCAGGGCTGTGGGAGTCACCCCTCAAGAAGGCAGGTCTGCTGGCCAAAGAGAGCAGCAGCACTCTGACCCCCATTCTCACCCGGATTGAGGCCCTGTTGCAGTAGACCCGAGTGATGGCTAACCAGGTGGGAAGCTCCAGCACATTCTGTAGAACCTCTTCATCCAGCTCCAGGTTGGTCAGCTGACCCTCCCCTTTCAGGGTGCTCAAATTGATTTTGTCCGGGGAAAGATTCTTAGTGAACCTGAAAAGAGTGATGATAAGAAGCTATTATTTCCACAGAAATCTGCAAATGGGCATTATAGCGAATAACACTTCTCAATTTAGAGAAAAGAGAAAGTTAAAGAACAAATGGGGACTAATGGCCACACTGTCTCTATGCCGTGTAAGATGTCAGGTGAGGACTTCCCTGGTGGCGCAGTGGTTAAGAATCCACCTGCCAATGCAGGGGACACGGGTTCGAGCCCTGGTTCCCGAAGATCCCACATGGCACGGAGCAACTAAGCCCGTGCGCCACAACTACTGAGCCTGCGCTCTAGAGCCCACGAGCCACAACTACTGAAGCCTGTGCGCCTAGAGCCCGTGCTCCGCAACAAGAGAAGCCACCGCAATGAGAAGCCCGCACACCGCAACGAAGAGCAGCCCCCACCCACCTCAACTAGAGAAACCCCGTGCAGAGCAACGAAGGCCCAACGCAGCCAAAAACTAATTAATTAATTTTTTTTAAAAAAGATGTTAGGTGAGACATTTCATTCTGTCACGACTATGTCATCTTTCTACTCAAGAACCTACGATGGGAATTCTGGAGAAATGGCTATAGCAATGGCAATAGAGCCTTTTGATATATCTGAATCTCCATATAAAACCAGAACTAGATTGCAACTAAAAAACCCATGGATAACATTTAAAACAAAACTAGAAGATAAAGCATCCTCATAAACCCTCATACACAAGCAGGCAGGGAAAAAACATTAACAGCCACAGGACATGAGTGCTATAAGCAGCTGTGCAAATCAACAAAGAGGAAAACAATAGGGCATCAGACAGATCAGAGAACAGAAGAACTCCAAGATAACCAAGTACTCAGCAAAAAGCAATGTGGGTCAATTTGAGAATAGCAACTGAAACTGGAGGGATTTGGGGCAAGGGTCCCAAAGGAGCTGAAGCAATCTAACCCTATAAACTCTTGGAACTAACCAAGGCTCCTTCTTAGGACAGGGTACTGCTGGGAGAGGAATCCAAACTAAGCATGACAGAAATGAAGAAAAGAGATGGTCCAAATAAAAGTGGGGCGGGGGTGTTGGGGGGTAACAGACCAGGACATCTCAGAAAGCAAGCCATTATACTTTTAAACACTACCTGAAACAGCAGAAGAGAGAGCTCTATGAGGTTAGAATATAAAACAGTAGCAGATTAATTATTGGCTTGTTAAGTAGGGTAAAGTGAAACCCCAGACCCTTACACCTACCTTTACTGATGTGACAAAAGAACACACAACCACTTACAGACTTGCCAAAGGGACTGAACCTGAATCTCATCACGCTACTGGGTCCAGATGCTAATTTGCAGGGAATACAGAGGAAAACTGCTGAACTGCACCATAAGTGTGCAATCAGCAAAATCCAGGCCATGGGAAATTCTACAGGTCAAGGGGCCTGGACATAAACAATTCACACAGGCCCATCCTCTCCCTGTTCCACAGTCACTGTCTCCAGTCTTTGCTCATGTGCTCTTGCCACCCACTCCTTTTCCTGGAGCACCCTTATCACAATTTGCCATTCAAGGCCCAACTCCAGACTTCTCACTGAGGCTTTCTTTCCCTAACTGCTTGAACTCACATTAAACTCGTACCTTCTACATCCCTGGAATCTGTAACACACATTTAGGTCATAATCAGAGAGGGTCTTAGGGTGTTCTCTAATTTTCCCATGTGTAACTACTGCTGCACAATTAGATGTTGAGCCCTTTGATCAGGGGCTTAGTCTTAGCCATCCCTCCTAATAAAATGGTTCCCAGACAGAATGCTGGGCCTACATACCTTGTAGCTAACTGCCCTGTTGACTGACTACTCCCAGCTCCCTTCTCTCATCTTTTTGGCTGGATCAACTTAAGGCCATTGCCTCACAGCGTAACCCCCTCTCCTGTATGACAAGTTATCTAGATGAATCTCACCCATATAAGTTCTCACTGTTGTTGCCTCACATAGCCACTATTTTCTACCCCAATAATGAATTCCATTTCTCCTTCCATCTGTAACTATACTTAGCCCTTACATATATTAGATGCTAATAGCTGACTTTAGAGTTATATGTTGTTTACCAACTTTTTTTTCCCCACATATCCTTTCCTTTTACTAAGCTATGTTTTCAGTGTTGGTGGCTTTCCTTGGACCATAACATCATGACGGGCAAGAGTTTTATCTTTACAATTTTCCCCTACAGTGACTAACATGGTATTGGGTTGGCCAAAAAGCTCATTCGGGTTTTTCAGTAAGGTGTTATTGGAAAACCCGAACGAACTGTTTGGCCAACCCAATACTATGTAAAAGGGCTCTGTAACAATTTTCTAAATGATAGTAAAAAATTTTTAGAAGTTTATAAACACACCGTACTGTATGATATTAACACATACACAGAAATGCACTGGCATGGTAACAACAAATTCAGGGAAATGCTTACCTGTGGGACAAGAGGAGGAGACCACAGCAAGTGTCACCTGTATGGACAATGCTTATTTCGCAAGTTGGGAGGTGACTGTATGGCTATTCATTATATCACTCTCTATACCTTTCATTATGGCAAATATTTCACAATAAATCTACCTAAGATTTCTATCAGTGACCTACTGTATAAACTTCCTGTTGAGAGAGCTCCTCCTCCATGGGTCTCTCACACTCTTACATGTCTTGGTGGGTAAGAAAAACACAAAACACATGACCCTGACTGCTCCTTACCCAAGCCACTTCTCAGGATTCTGTTTGCAAAGAGTTTTGAGGGATGAAGTAATGTCCCCCTCCAGGGCAAAGAGCAGGCTTGTGTACCACGTACTATAAAAGCAATGGACTCCCCAAGCTCAGTGTTCCACTCCTACAACACACGTACAGACATCCGTCGGGGCCTGTTCATACCACGCCCGTGGGACCTGTGGGGGCAAGGGGAACTAGTGCAAACCTGTGTTTATGCTGCTTGCTGGGCCATGAGTAATAAAGTCCTTTGTCTCTGACCCAGGAGCCTCGTGCTCTGCCAGCAACTGCCATGAACTGGAGCAGGCTGTTAGCTTCTAAATAGGGTAAAATAAAATCCCAGACCCTTACACATACTTTTACTGACTTTAATTCATAAAAAAAAAATTAATCAACATTTACTGAGTATGAGTCAATTTTATTCTCGGAACCAAAAAAACAAGTTTTCCATAATGGCTCCTATTCTCTGAAAACTAACTTGCCACAGAGGGAAAGAGAATTCCTCTTTTCCTGTAAAGAAGGGCCACCTACTAGGAAACAGGACTGGTGTGAAAGGGAAAAAAGAACACTTTAAACACTTCCACTATGTAAAACAACAACAACAACATCTGAAAGTAAAGGAAGATACAGTGCACATCCCTGAGTAAACTGGAGGAAACACAGTCCTTAAGGAAGGAAAGGAAAGCAGAAGACAGAACTCAACGTTATTTGTAATCACTAGGTACCAGCAGGCTTTGTTTTTCAAGCCCCTTTTGTATCTAAAATAAGATATTACAGTTATTTCCTCCCAGCAACCCTTCCTTTACTCTTAAGTATTCAGGGAAGCCGCCTCAGCTCAGAAATGGGGGCAGGGCATCCGTCAGAAGAATTAGTCTTAAAGATAATAATTTTTGAAGACATAAAATTAGTTTTGAGGACTGTGTGTCTCCCCTCTCCTCTGCACAGATTCTGATAAGACCCCACGTCCCTACCTCAGCTGAGAATCACTAAGACAAGCTACTTTTCCTTCTGATAAAAAACTATTTTCAAGAAAAAAAAGTGATAGGAACTTTTTCAAGTATGTTTCTCTCTGAAAAAAGAGGAACATACTTCAAATAAAATGAATAAGTTACACTGCTTATTAGCACTGACGTTCTCAGAGTGACTGTATTAAATAGGTACCATACATCTAACTTCTATACTGTATTCTATGCAAAATCTAACTCTATTTACAGCTCCATATAAAATAAATGTCATTTTTCATTTTTTCAAGCCTTAAAAAAATAAAAAAGTATGACAACATTTTACTTTGTACCAGGCACTGAAAAGGAACTTAAACACATTATCTCAATTAGTCTTCGCAATACCCCATATGAGGTATGCATCATTATCCCCATTTTAAAGAGGAAGAGCAGGGGCTTCCCTGGTGGCGCAGTGGTTGAGAAGCTGCCTGACAATGCAGGGGACACGGGTTCGAGCCCTGGTCTGGGAAGATCCCACATGCTGCGGAGCAACTGGGCCCGTGAGCCACAACTACTGAGCCTGCGCGTCTGGAGCCTGTGCTTCGCGGCAGGAGAGGCCGCGACAGTGAGAGGCCCGCGCACCGCGATGAAGAGTGGTCCCCGCTTGCCGCAACTGGAGAAAGCCCTCGCACAGAAACAAAGACCCAACACAGCCAGAAATAAATAAATAAATAAATTTAAAAAAAAAAGTCTTTAAAGAGGAAGAGCAATGGTTCTAATGAACCTAGGGGCAGGACAGGAATAAAGATGCAGACATAGAGGATGGACTTGAGGACACGGGGAGGGAGAAGGGTAAAGTGGGACAAGTGAGAGGGTAGCATTGACATATATACACTACCAAATGTAAAATAGATAGCTAGTGGGAAGTAGCTGCATAGCACAGGGAGATCAGCTCGGTGCTTTGTGACCACCTAGAGGTGTGGGAGAGGGAGGGGATATGGGGATATATGTATACATATGGCTGATTCACTTTGTTATACAGCAGAAACTAACATAACATTGTAAAGCAATTATACTCCAATAAAGATGTTAAAAAAAATAAAGAGGAAGAACATGAGGCTCAGATGTGAAGTCATTTGCCCAAGGTGACAGGGCAGGAAGAGGCAGAGGAAAAGCATGAAGCCAGCTCTGCTCACTGGACTGTCTTACTTCTAGTAACATTTTCACTCAGTAATATGTTCCTCTAAAACACATCTGGCACAGAATGAATTTATAAGCTATCTCAGAAATGGTTAGAGGACAGCTTTTCCCTTTTACAACCTACCATGGACTACTTAACCTGTATAAGAAGAATAAATCTGTTTGGGGGGGGGTAAAGTTATAGTGTAACTCCATTAAAAATGTCTCTGCACTTTGCCAAACAAATCAGATTAATAAAATCTTTCTTAAGTATGCCCAGGGCTAAGTCACCACCATACCAGCAGTAATGCCCAGTCTCTACCAAGACACTAACAAGAGACCACACAGGTTACTGTGCCATCAGCTCTATGATCAAATATGCAAGTAAGTTAGTAAGTAATCATCAAAAACTGAACACACGAAACCACCAAGAGTTCTTTACTTATGCTCTAAGGACTGCTGACAGTACAGGCAGGTTATGCTGGACCACCACGGGCTGTCCTCCCATAACAGTAATAATGATATAACATAGATTTGCTTTTTAATTTATCAATTTACTTTTAGGAGTCAACAAAAATGGCTATTACCTTACCAGCTTCTCAAAAATGCAGTAAGAATTCCTCAACTGATTTTGTCCGCATTTTATAATAACAAAGAATAGGTGAAAAGGTGACCCATGGGGCCAGTCGCGGGAGAGGTTTGTGGAGGTCTACTCAACCAAAGAAACCACTGATCTGAGATCTAATCGGAAACCATCCAACAACCCCTGGTAAAAATTTCATTCAGCATTTGTGCTCCTAATAGAGGATGACATCACTGAGTCCAAGGGTGGCTGAAAAGGCTAATGGAAGCCTGCTATTTATTCCACTTCAAGAATGTGGGAAAACATTTTCTGGCCATCTGTTACTGTTACAGAGCATAGAAGCTAAGATGAAATCAAGATGGAAAAACAGATTTTGATCAGGTTTCATTTCTGCCAGAGAACTGCAATCTGCCAAAGAGACAACAGAGAAAGGCTCTCAGACATCTTTACATGTACCACAATGATGGGAAGTGAGAATTCTTAGATTTGCAGAGTCACAGAATTTCAGAGCTAGAAGGGATCTTAAATAATCACTTAGTCCAGGGACTTTCCTGGTGGTCCAGGGCTAAAGAATCTGCCTTCCAGTGCAGGGGACACAGGTTCGATCCCTAGTCAGGGAACTAAGATCCCACATGCCACAGGGCAACTAAGCCCCCGTGCCACAACTACTGAGCTCGCGCACCTCAACGAGAGAGCCCGTGTGCTGCAAACTACTGAGCCCATGCACTCTGGAGCCCGCACACTTCAACTAGAGAGAAGCCTGTGTGCCACAATGGAAGATCCCATGTACGGCAACTAAGACCCAATGCAGCATGCATGCATGCATGCATAAATAAGTAAATAAATAAACACAGTCTTTTTTTCACCTTCCATTTTTAAAGGACATTTTAGCTGGATATGGAATTCCAGGCTGAGTTTCTTCCTTTAAGCATTTTAAAGATATCATCCCATTGTCTTCTTGCCTCTTTTGTTACTGATGAGAAGTCAGCCATTAATTCATATCGATGTTCTCCTTTCTGTGATGAGGCATTTTTCTCTGGTTGCTTTCAAGTTTTTCTCTTTATCTTTAGATTTCAGCAATGTAACTGTGATGTGCCTGGGGTGGTTTTCTTTGGATCTATCCTGCTTAGAGTTCACTGAGCTTCTTGGATTCAATAAATCTGTTTTTCACCAAGCTTGAACATTTTTAGACATTATTTCTCCCACTCTCTCTCTCTCTGTTACAGCTCTTTTGAAATATCATTAACATACCATATATACATCCATTTAAAATGTACAATTTTTTTAGTATAGTCACATAGTTGTACAACCATAAGCTTCATCAATTTTCACTACCTCCCTCAAGGAAAAAAAAGCCATACCCTGCAGCTATCACCCCCAATCTCCCCATCCCTCCCAAAGCTAGACAACTGTCATTCTATTTTTTGTCTCTATAGATTTGCCTATTCTGGACATTTAATATAAATGGAACCATACAATATATGGTCTCTTGTGACTAGCTTCTTTCACTTAGCATACTGTTTTCAAAGTTCATCTATGTTGTAACATGAATCGGCACTTCATTCTTTTTTATAGCCAAGAATATTCCATTGCATGAATATGTCACATTTTGTTTATCCATTCATCAGTTGAGAGACATTTGGGTTATTTCCACTTAGAGAATATTATGAATAATGCTACTATGAAAATGCAAGTACAGGACTTCCCTGGTGGTCCAGTGGTTAAGACTGCACATTCCCAATGCAGGGGGCCTGGGTTTGATCCCTGGTCAGGGAACTAGATCCCACATGCCTCAACTAAAAGTTCACATGCTGCAACTAAAGATCCCGCATGCCGTAACTAAGACCTAGTGCAGCCAAAAAAAAGCAAATACAAGGTTTTTTGTGGACTTAACAATTTTATTTCTGTTAGACATACACTTAGGAGTAGAATTGCTGGGTCAAACGGTGACTGTTTTACTTTTTGAGGAACTGCCTATTTTCCAAAGTGGTTGTACCATTTTGCAATCCTACCAGCAGTATTTGAGAGTTCTAATTTCTCCATATCCTCACCATCACTTGTTATTATCTGTCTTTTTCATTATAGCCATCCTAGTAGCCATTGTGGTTTTTGTTTTTGTTTTTTAACATCTTTATTGGAGTAAAATTGCTTTACAATGGTGTGTTAGTTTCTGCTTTATAACAAAGTGAATCAGCTATACATATACATATATCCCCATATCTCCTCCCTCTTGGGTCTCCCTCCCACCCTCTCTATCCCACCCCTCTAGGTGGTCACAAAGCACTGAGCTGATCTCCCTGTGCTATGTGGCTGTTTCCCACTAGCTACCTATTTTACATTTGGTAGTGTATATATGTCCATGCCACTCTCTCACTTTGTCCCAGCTACTCTCTCACTTTGTCCCAGCTTACCCTTCCCCTTCCCTGTGTCCTCAAGTCCATTCTCTACATCTGCGTCTTTATTCCTGTCCAGCCATTGTGGTTTTGATTTGCATTTCCTTGATGGTCTCATGATGTTGAATATCTTTTCATGTATTTGTGGCCATGTCTATTCAGATACTCTGCCCATTTTTAAGTTGGTTACTTGTTTTTTTATTATTCAGTTGTCAGCCATTATTCAGAAATTTTTTGTCTTGTTTTAGTTATCTACTGCAGCATAACAAATTACTCCTAGCGCCATAAAACAGTAAGCATTTTATTAAGCTCACACATTCTGTGCATTAGAAATCCATTCAAGGGATAACTAGGATTGTTTTTCCCTGATTCATGATATCTGGGGCCTCACCTGGGAAGAAATGAATGGCTGGGAGCTGGGATCACCTGGAGCCCTCTTCATTCACATGGATGGGCCCTGAGCTGTAATGTCTCAAAGGCTGGGCTCAGCTGGGACTGTTGACTGCACACCTACGTGTAGTTGCTTCATGTAGCTTGGATGTCACTTCCACCCCCATTCAGTTGGTTACAAGAAAGCCACTAGGGCCAAGAGAAAAACATGTAAGGTGACAGATATCGTTGTAGCCATCTTTGGAAAATATAATCTGCCATGTATCTTATTCTCTCTTCTCTCCTTCTAGGACTCCAATTACACATATTTTAATATTGTTCCATAGTCACTGAGGCTGTTTTTGTTTTTCAATCTTTTCTTCAGAGTAGATAATTCCTACTGCTCTATTTTCAAGTTCACTGACCCTTTCTTTAGCCATCTCCAATCTGCTCTGAGCAAGTCCAATAAATATTTCATTTCAGATACTGTACTTTTAAGTTCTAGATTTTATATTTGGTTCTTTTTATACTTTCCATTTCTCTGCTCACATTCTCCATTTGTTACCAAGTTTGCTTTAAAGTCCTTGTCTGATATTTATTACTACCAAGTTTATTTACTACTACCAAGTTTGCTTTAAAGTCCTTGTCTGATAATTCCAACATCTGAGTCATCTTGGGGTCATTTCTATTGACTGCCATTCTCTGGACAATGAGTCATATTTTCCTTTATTACACATGTAGTCATTTATTATTGTACACTGGACATTATTGAGATTCTGGATTCTGTCAATCTCCCTTTGAAGAATTTTGTTCTGTTGAGCAATTAACTCAGCTAGATTCATACTCCAAACTCTGTCTTCCCTGTGGTGGACAGAAGCTGAATCTCAGCTCAATTCTTTCAGCTTTCAACCATTGCCTTTCCAGTCTCCATGGAGTCTTCCCCCATGCATGTCAAGGATTAAAGCAGATTTTAGGGCTTCCTCTTCTGTTGCTCCCTTCCTTTTTTTTTTTTTTTATAATTGCAAATCTCTTTATTCTTTTTTTTTTTTTTCTTTTTGGCTGCATTGAGTCTTCATTGCTGCACGCGGGCTTTCTCTAGTTGAAGCGAGTGGGGGCTACTCTTCATTGCAGTGCACAGGCTTATCATTGTGGTGGCTTCTCCTGTTGCAGAGCATGGGCTCTAGGCATGCGGCTTCAGTAGTTGCAGCATGTGGGCTCAGTAGTTGTGGCTCACAGGCTCTAGGGCATGCGGGCTTCAGTAGTTATGGCACATGGGCTCAGTAGTTGTGGCTCACGGGCTCTGGAGTGCAGGCTCAGTAGTTGTGGCACACAGGCTTAGTTGCTCTGCAGCATGTGGTATCTTCCCGGACCAGGGATCGAACCCGTGTCTCCTGCACTGGCAGGTGGATTCTTAACCACTGTGCCACCAGGGAAGTCTGCTCCCTTCTTTCTGAGATTTATTCCCTCATTTTCCAGCCCCTCTTATAGCCCTGAACTCCACTCTCTGACTCCCCAAGCTAGTAAGACTGCAGACTTTTGCTTGAGTGCTAGCCATCACCCACCATGCAAACTGGGGAGTGTCCTCAGGCAAAAAGCTATATAAGTGAGAATCTTACCCAGTACAGTTCCCTTCTTTCAAGTTCCCTGTCAGTTTCTGCTTCATTTGGTCACTTTCCAAAGTCCTTGAGTTGTTGCTTTTTACATACTACCCAGAGTTCATAATTGTTACATGAGGGAGGGTTAGATCAATATAAGATACTCCTATATTATTAGAAGTAGAACCCTTTTCTTCTAGCTCTCATCACGTTCTCCCCAAGAGGCAACCATGATGTGAGTTACCAAAAATACATATGACTAGATGTGCACAAATGCACCCTCTCAGAGCAGGGCAGTAAAGGGTAATAGATAAGTCATCTTCTTGGTCTGCTGGTGAAGTGCTTATCATAAAATTGTAAAGCAATATAAAAAGGTATAAAGAGAAAATGACAGTTTCCACTATATAGAAGTAATTATATATGTAGGCAGTAATTATATATGTAGATAGACAATTATTCCATACATATTCTACTAAAACTTTCTTTTTTCTTCAGTGAATACCTTGGGTATTTTATAGTCAAATTTTTAATGCTTTTTAATAATTGGAGAGTTATCTATAAACGATACCTCTGTATAGATGCACTGTAATTTTAAAAATATTTATTTATTTATTTATTTATTTATTATTTTTTGGCTGCGTCAAGTCTGAGGGCGGCATGCAGCATCTTCACTGCGGCATGTGGGATCCTCTGCTGCAGCGCACGGGCTTCTCTCTAATTGTGGCAGTCGAGCTCTAGAGCACGTGGGCTCTGTAGCTGTGGCCTGTGTGCTCAGTAGTTGCAGCGCTGGGGCTTAGCTTCCCCATGGCATGTGGGATCTTAGTTCCCCGATCATGGATCGAACCCGTGTCTCCTGCATTGGAAGGCAGATTCTTTTTTTTTTTAACTTTTTATTTTATATTGGAGTACAGCTGATTAACAATGTTGTGATAGTTTCAGGTGCACAGCAAAGGGACTCAGCCATACATATGCATGTATCCATTCTCCTACAAACTCCCCATCCCATCCAGGCTGCCACATAACATTGAGCAGAGTTCCCTCTGCTATACAGTAGGTCCTTGTTGGTTATCCATTTTAAATATAGCAGTGTGTACATGTCAATCCCAAACTCCCTGACTATCCCTTCCCCCCATCAGAAGGCGGATTTTTAACCACTGGACTACCACAGAAGTCCCATAGATGCACTATAATCTATTTAATAAAGTCCCTACTGATTTCTCTTTTACATTCATTTCATTAAATAGCCATGTAGGTTTTTCTCACTTGTTTGATTCCTTCGTAGGATGAATTCATAGAATTGGAACTGCACATTTTACATTTTGACAGATATTGCCAAGTTTCCCATCATAGACATGATACTGATTCACAATCTCAACAATTATAACCAATTGTAAAAATTTCCCCGTACCCATGGTAGCTTGGTAATTTGAAGCACTCCTATTTACCCTACTCCCCATCCCAATATTAAGCCATCCAATATTCTGGAGATTCTAGAGAGGTTATCTTTCCTTAATTCTTAACAATAGTCCTGATGAACATTCTAATTCCCTCCTCTAAGCCTGGAGCCTTTCTAGTCTGTTTAGCTGAAACACTAATACCCTGTCTGGTTTGAGCTAGTCTTCTTCTGGAATTTAATATTTGTAATTTGGTCCACTAGCAAGGGTCCAGGCAGGTAAATAAGGCATGTTACCTATCGACTCCTCATCTAATTGACTGTTAACATATTTGACCATCACCTGGAATATGGCTGCAATTTCTTATCCATTGTCTTTTCTACATACCCTTTTATTGATCATTCTAGAATTAGGACTGGGATAGGGGGGCTCCTCATCAACTGTAACTCAGAGACAGCTGCACTCTGCCCTCTCTTAATTCTCCAACCATTCAGTTCCCATAGCGACTGGGTCCCAAATTATTTCCCCTACGCTGGTCTTGAAGATATTACACCTCATGACCCAAGTCTTGGCATTTCTCACTTTGTTAGAAACATTTGTCATCCTAACATATTCCCCTTAATTTCTTTTACTTCCATGTCATGACAATTCTCAAGCTTACATCAAGAGTAAGAATTAATGAAATCCGAATATTGTATTTCTAATTTAAAAACTTATACACAAGCACTTGGTTTAACCAAGTGAAAGTGTACTTGCTAATGCTCAGAAAAGAAAGGCCTATTCCATTAACGGGCACTGTTGGTTATTTGCTATTGAATGAGAAGAGATCTTTGTGGTATAGCCTTAAATATCTAATTAGAGAAGTGTAGCAGGCAGATTATCTGAGTTTTAAAAATTGCCCTAGGAGGAAACTGAGGAAAAAGGAAAACCACACCATACACTGAGGCTGTCCTTAAGTTTTTAGCAGAATGGGCCCTAATTTTGACCAACACATATGCTTATTTTAAGAGGCACAGACTGCTCAAATTGAGTTATTCCACATCTGATGGAGAAAGAAAAGCCCTGTCAAACCTTTGAGTAGTTTCCCCTAGGGATCATTTAATGAACAAATACCTAAGATAGCAGCACAGTCAACTAAGAGTTAGTAGGTTCAAACCGTAAAAAGTAGCTGTGGAAGATACAATGAAGAGTTTAAAATAAAAACAAATGTCTCTAAGGAGGACTATGAGCTCCCTGAAAGCTAGAACTGTGTCATTTAGATCTTTGTCTAACACAAAGTCCAGGATAAGGATGTTCAATTAATGTTTACTGATAATAAGAAGCAAATAAATGATAATTGCCAAATAAGTGGAATGAACTAAGGGGTATATCCAAAAATCTATCACATTCTTTCACACATTGCAAATCAACTATAATATGTCTGATTATCCAGACATGTTAAACCAGGTTTAAGAGTGCCATCTGTAAACACAGAAATAAATATAAGCTGTGAAGCTGAGGTTAGAAGGCACACCCTTCCCCATTGCGATAATTAGAAAGTGCAAGGTTTTTAAAAAGGAGAGAAAGAGAGAGGTTAAGTATATTCTAAAAGCTCTATCTAAAAGCTTTTATGATAAAAAAAATAACATTAGAAAAATGAAAAAGAAAGAAGATATTTCTCTGAGAACAAAAATTATTTTTAAAGTAACAGCTAACATTTAATTGCTTACTCTATTCCAGGCACTGTCCTAAGCACTTTCTTATACATTTTTAATTAATTTATTTCTCTCAATGACCCCATGATATAAAAGACAACCATTGTCTCCAATTTATAGATGAGGAAACCTAGGCATAGAAAGGTTAAATAACTTGCCCAAGGTCACAGAGCTACCAAACTGGGATTCAAGATCAGGCAATCTGGCTCAAGAACTTGCAGCCTTGCCCACACTAAACCATCTTTCTGACTTTAAACAAAGTCAACAGAGGCAGAGGAATATGGAGAAGCTCCAGGTGCCTCGGACGCTGGTCGATGGCAACAAAGAACAAGCTGAGCCTAATCCAGATGCCTTGGCATAGTATTCAGGCCTCTACGACCTAGGCTCTATCCTTCCAACATAATTTCTAGCTGTGTTTCACCCCTAACCCCACATTTCAGTGATGCAGAACCACATGCAGTCTCCTAAATGTACCTGCCGCTTCTCAACCCAGTACCACCGCTCATGCAGCAAACTCTGCCTGGCATCACCTTTCTACCCCGACTGTCTGTGCCCCACTGGCTCCGCGGATACTTCTGAATGCTCTACTGGGCTTATTGTTTACAGGCCTACTTGTCTCTATAGGCAGTTAAGTCTCTGAGCAGGAATTTTGTCTCATTTCTCTGTGAGTTCCTGATGCTTGGCATACAATGCAGGTGGTCAATAAAAGTTTCTGGGAAGAATTAATGAATAAATGGTCTCAGAATCAGAGTCCTCAAAGACAGCCAAGAGCCAGGGGCTAGCTGAGCAGAAGGCCAGACTCCGCATCTGAGAATGGCTGAGACACTACCTGCAGCTCCAAGGACTGAGGAGCCACAGCCAACTCCACCTGAAAGGGAGGGAGAGAGCAAGGCTCTGCTGAGTTCAGCAAAAGGCTATCCCCCAATACACTGCCAGGCCTCGAACTTCACATCGACCTCTGTCAAGTCATTTCCTCAACTGAAATGAGTTCCTGAACACTGCAGCCCCTTCTTTCGCTCAGGTTAAAAAACACAGATTTCAAAAAAAGAGACACAGAGAGAGAAGAAAGAAAAACAGATTTCTCTTAGAAAAGGGAAACGCATTTTCAGCTTGTTTTTTTTCAGAAAAACAGGTATTTTCAGCTCTGCCTGGGAAAGCACTACACCAGATGGCGGGAGGAAGTCAGCTTGAATGAACTTAGCCCATCCCTATCTGGATTGTCTACATTTCAGAACTCCCCAACTTTCAAATGACTCACACATACCAGTGCCCAGACCCCTGCTGCCCAGACCCCTGCCCCATCCTCACTGCCACTGCAACAAAAACCGCTTTTGGAAAATAAAAAACAAACTTGGAGCTTCCAGAGTATCTGTGGATTGAGGAGCTATGAAAGTAAGAGTAGCTTAGGGGAGCTGACCCTGTAGGACATATTATGAATTAGAGTTGGTCTAGTTAGAATAGCGTTCCTGCTCCCAAGTATGTTCTCTACTCCTCCCCTTGAGATGGGTGAAATCATATATTCTAATGAACTGGGAATTTTGGTGAGATAGTAAAGGGAGCAGAGCATATAGGCCTGAGGGTAGGGGGATATGGTAGCAGAGGACTGAGGGTAGAACCGGGGCAATGGGTGCATGAGAAGGGGGGCCTTAGGAGGTGGGAAAGAGACATAAAGGAGAGAAGAGCAAGTATATCAAGAGCAAACTTGAGCTATTTCAGATTCCAGACTAACTCAGTGGTTCTCAGCCCTAACAGACTCAACTCTAAGAGTGGTATTGCCAAGAGTGACAACATTTTCTAAAATAACATTCAAAACAATCTTCCCCCATGGTAGCTGCAGTCCTGGAACATTCACTCTAGTTTAAAGCTATGCAGGGAATTCCCTGGTGGTCCAGTGGTTAGGACTCCATGCTTCCACTGCAGGGGGCACGGGTTCGATTCCTGGTCAGGGAACTAAGATCCCACAAGCTGTGCAGAGCGGCCAAAAAGAAAAAAAAAAATCTGTGCAGTACTTTGTGTTTACATGTAAGTAGGCTTATATAATCTAAACAGGTAATTCACCTCTGTAAACATCTAACAAACATTCAGAAGTCAAAAAGGACAAAGGACAGGGAGTTCCCTAGTAGCCTAATGGTTAGGATTCTGGGCTTTCACTGCCGTGGCCCAGGTTCAATCCCTGGTCGGGGAACTGAGATCCCGTAAGCCACTTGGTGCGGCCAAAAGTAAATAAATAATTAATTTTTAAAAAGACAAAGGACAATCCTTCTTTGTGTGAAATGATTCTGCATACTGCATGACGTCAGCATCTCCAGCCCACTCATTAAATGCTGGTCACACTCCTCAATCACAACCAAAATAAAAAGTCCTTGCTGAGATACAATGATCTCAACGATCTAAAAGATCTTACTCCAAGGAATGGGAAAGAAAAACGTTTTCTTCTTCTTCTTCATCTCCCCGCCTCCTTCAAATGGTTCCCTAACAATCAAGACCCAGATCTCCATCTAGTGAGCTTATATTGTATATAATTAACACACTATTGCTTTTGTGGGCTAACTGGGAACCTATTCAACATTTATAACACTATTTCTACTACTGGACCACACACTCCAAATTTCAAACTTAGAAATAAATTTTGAGAACATAACACTTCCATAAGTCAGAGACTTAAATACACTGACCTCTCACCATCAGTGTTCTCATTCTTTAAATGATGGGCTGACATCCAAGATAGATAGATATAGATATAGATATAGATACAGATATATAGATATAGATATATCTCCAAGGCACTATAAAGACTGAGTATACATGTAAAATGATCATTGCTGTGGGCGAATAAAACAACGTCAATCAACAAATAATTTATAATACATCTAGTCCTTATTTTTGTGGCAAGAAGGTACAAACTACATACCCTTTACCTAACTTGCTAATGTGAATTATTTTTACACCTTAGTTTTTCCATTTACTACAGATATTGATTGATTCCACTGCTTATAAATATTGGGAAATGTTCTTTAGCATCTATAATCAGCACCATAGCACTTGCTTCATCACACAAAGACAAAAGGTCCCTTAATGATACTGGGTGAATTGGATTCCTTGCCCTTCTGCTCTCCCACCCCCACTCCTGCTCCGGTCTATGGTTCCCTGAGTATAACTATGCACTCCCACTCCACATACCTTCTCCTGCACCCACTTCACCCACTCAAAACATCTTCAGACTCTCTGGTTTTCAAAGTAGCCAAAGGACATAATCCCTGCCATATGGAGGTCACACTCCAGTGGTTGTAGAGAATTAAGCTGTGATAAAAAGAACCTTTTTTTTTTTCAGCAATTAATGCCATACTTAACAGATTATTATTCAACCAGGCTTTATATTAGGTGAGGGTAACTAAATGACCTCTAATTTTTTTTTCACTGTGAGAATACAGTATATGATTGCGCTATCTTCTTAAACTTTGGATAATTAAATCTTCTAAGGACCCAACCCAGTATTACATTTCAAGTATTTCACCTATGCTGAGGTCAAAGTTTATCTTGTAGTGTGCCTTGATAAGAAAAAAATGATAAGCGGGACCAGCCCTTGTTTCCTTCTCTCCTTAAGCAGTGATACAGAGCATTCATCTCTACCTCTCCGTGTTAAAATACTAAGAAACATAATTCTTAAATATCTAAAGAATTAGACATTTGGGTAAGTTAGGCACTGTTAGTGATCTCTCTTGAGCAACTTTAGTAAGATAAGTAGTAGTCACTGTTCATTGAATACTTTTTCAGTATCAGGCACTTTTATACATTATTTCTAATCCTCAAAACAACAGAGTGCATTATTATCCCCCATTTTACAGATGAGAAAACTGAAGCTTCAAGAAGCAAAAATACTTGCTGAACACCAGTTTACAAGTAGCAGAGTCAGAACATACAGCCACCTTTTAGAATCCAAAGTCCTGGTTCTTTCTACTACAATGACATGCCTCTCAATTTTTCAAAGCAGCTAATTTCATTATTTGTGAATCATACATTAAGCTTTGTACGTCAGATACATATGACAGTACTGATTTGAAATTTTTATTGCTTATAAATGCTACTTTTTAAGACACAAGATAACCACTTTATGATAAAAGAGAATCATCCTTGGAAAGTTGTAAAGACTCTAATACAAAAACTATGAAATTCAAATTTTAGTTTCTTTAGTAAAGATAAAAGACTATGCCAATGGGGTACTAAGCTTATAGAACAGAATGAAATTATTTAATATCCAGGGTAGTCTGAAGACCAAATATTTAACAAAAACTCAAACGCCTAAAGAACGGCCCCTCTTTTCTCTCAAGGTACATGACTGTTATTTTGACAGGGAGCAAAGCATCACATCCATTCCAAGCAAGAAATGTTATAGGTTAATGGTTACAAATTACCCTAATTATTTTCATTGAACCTCCCAATTTGAACATTTCTCCAAAAAGATCTTCTGTTTTCAAGGTTCTGACATTTGCTTGTGACTCAAATTTACAAATAAATCAGAATTTGAAAATTAAACAGAGGCAAAAATAAAGTGGCCATCTGGTTTACCACAGATGAAGTAAAGAAATTTTCAAAACATACCCATCAGAATGACTAAAATGAAAAAGATAAAAAATATCAAGTGTTGGCAAGGATATAGAGCAACCAGAACTCTCATACATTTCTGGTGGAAGTGCAAATTGGTACAGCCACTTTGGAAAACTGTTTGGCAATATCTATTAAAATTTAACATATACATATCCCACAACCCAGAAATTCCACTCTTAGGTATATCCCCAACCAATATGTATACATTTGTTCACCAAAGGACATGTACTAGAATGTTCCTAACAACACTATTCAGCATAGCCCTAAACTGGGAAACTATCCAAATGTCCATCAACAGTAAAATGTATAAATGCATTTAGGTATATTCACATAATAGAATACTAGACAGCAATGAAAATGAAAAATCTACAAATTGATACAACAGAGATTAACCTCACAAAAATAATGTTGAAGTAAAGAAGCCAGACATGAAAGCTACATTCTGTGATTCCATTTATATAAATTACAAAAAAAGACAAAACTAATCTTTGCTGTTAGAAATCAGGACAGTGGCTACCCTTTGGTAGAGGTAATGATGGGAGGGACACAAGGGGGCTTCTTGGTGCTGATAATATTCTCTTCCTTCACATAGGTGCTGGCGGCAAGAGTATGTTCAGTAGATGAGAAGCATTAGAGCAGCAGAGTGATTAAGGAGCCCGGCTCTGGGGACTTCCCTGGTGGTGCAGTGGTTAAGAATCCACCTGCCAATGCAGGGGACATGGGTTCGATCCCTGGTCCAGGAAGATCCCACATGCCGCAGAGCAACTAATCCCGTGCGCCACAACTACTGAGCCTGCACTCTAGAGCCCGCAATCCGCAACTACTGAGCCCGTGTGTTGCAACTTCTGAAGCCCGCATGCCTAGAGCCCATGCTCTGCAACAAGAGAAGCCACTGCAATGAGAAGCCCGTGCACTACAACAAAGAGTAGCCCCCGCTCGCTGCAACTGGAGAATGCCCGCGCACAGCAACGAAGACCCAAAGCAACCAAAAATAAATAATAAATAAAATTTTTAAAAATAAATAAAATAGAACAGATGATTAATAAGGCATTTAAAAAAAAAAAGGAGCCCGGCTCTGGAATGGGAGTGACTGCGTTAGAATCTCAGTTCCATCACTTACTAGTTATGATTTGGGGCAAGTTACTTAACTTCTCTGTGCTTCATTTCTTTATCGATAAAATGGGCCTAATGTCTCCTTCACAGGGTTAGTCATCATAAGACTTGTAAAATGCTTATTCGCACAGTTGGCTATTACTATTACATATTTGCTGAGTAAACAAAAGCGCTTATTCTGAAGCAACGCAACCAGATGAGGAAGGAAACAAATACATATATGATTGCACTACTGCCAGAAAATGCACAAAATAATTATTTGGGAAATGAAGATGACAATAAGTGAAGTCTAGTATAAAGGGGCGTGATCTGGAAGCTGAGACTAGGCCTACAAACCTTCACCTAAACAGACCCTGGGCAAGCAGGGCAAGCCTCTCTGAGCCTGCAGCTCCCAGCAGTCCACCAGAGGCTGGCCCAGTGATCTCTCCAGGATGATGAGTATAAACGAGTGGAGGCACTGATCAGAAACAGAGGGCTGAGCTCACAGTCAGGCTCTCTTATTCTCTGAAAGGACTCTGAAATCTTCTATGCCTCTGAATTTCACCTAATGCTTATGTTTTTTAAAATATCTATCATGTCTATCAGCCACGTCTTTGTCACTCGGGGTCACATTTCCCACAGCCATTCTGAGTAAATAATTCAGACTTCTGATGGGTTTCTAAAAGAGCCAGTTGGATTAGTTGATGTCACCCATACCATGGAAGTGTATTCTCTGGCCATGTGATAATAGCTACTCTTTATTAAACGCTACTTCCATGCCAGGCACTATAATAAATACTTTATCCCCAATTCTCAAAAAATTCTGCAAAGCATGTAGTATTCTTCCTTATTCTCATCCTTTACAGATAAGAAAACTAAGGCTCAGAAAGGCTGCCCTGTTCATTAAGTGGCAGAGCTGGAAGGTGAATCTAGCTTGTCTGGCTCCAGAAAAAACGCTCTTCTCCTGAGCCATAGTCCCTTGACTCACTTTACAATCTATCATATTTCTTCTTACTTGTATAACAAAAGGTCTTAGCTAAGGTGTTCTAAAACAAGAATAATCTAATTCGGTGAAAAATCAATTTTGGATATTTTTTAAATGATTACTTTTGTTTCTAAGTAAAGGTCTCCTCCTGGGTTTATTTAAATGAATACTGTACATTGAAGCTATTTGTATTAAACAGCAGTCACCCAAACCATAGGTTAAAGCCCTTAGAAGAGATTTATACTTCTTTCCTCCTGAATCCCCAGTGCCCAGATCAGTGCTTGGCCTAGACAAGACACTTAACAAAAGTATCTTGAACATCACCTCCTTCAAATCTTGTTTACCAAAATACTCTACTAACAAGTAGGATGCATTCCAACAAGAAACTTTAGTACCTGAAACTTCATGACCAAAATTAAAAATAATATGTGAGTCACTGGGGTATCCTTCCTGCTATAGGACACTCTTCCAGGTCAAGCGGCACTGTCATCATCAACAAGTAATTATTAAACACCTATAAATATTTACTTAATATAGTAACCCAGTATCCCTTCTCTTCTCTCTCCTTCCCCATCAGGTTTGGCAAGACACAGAAGCTATAGTTCCCCTCCAGGCAGGCCGGCCTCTGTATGTGTAGTAGAGACCATACAAAGACACAAATGTCACATGTGATTAAGGCAGCTTTTCCGAGTTAAACCAACAGAAAGGCCTCAGGAGTTTGACCTTTCCCCCAATCAGACCCATGTCCTAGCACTTTTCCCGGAGCCCTGAAATTGCAGCCCTGAATAACCTTCTCCCCCTACCTCCTCAGTCAACCACACAACCCTGAGGAAACAAGAAACTTCTCCCAATGTCTGTCATACCTATCCCTAATTCATCTAAAAGAGGTACTTTGTTCACTAAGGATTCACTGAATGTGTCAGCATATACCATTAAAATTTTTCTTTAAAAACTCTATCTTCATAGAGGGTGCACAGAATATGAGTGTCCTATGGGGAAAGTATACCAGAATTAGAAAGCTGCGTTCTATTTCTCTGCCTTTTTTTTTGGCCGGGCCATGGGGCTTGTGGGATCCTAGCTCCCGGACTAGGGATTGAACCCGGGCCCTTAACAGTGAAAGCGCTGAGTCCTGACCACTGGACCGCCAGGGAACTCCATTTCTCTACCTTACCTTCCACTGCAACTTAGGCAAGTCATTTATCCTCCTAGGCTTTACCTTCCTCAGCCATAAAATGAGAGGTTGAACTAGTCAAGGATTATTCAGGGCATTCACTCAAGATGCCTTATGGGGTGAAGGCATGTGCTTTAAGGGGTTCTTAACCCTCCCCCCCACCCCGGGGAACTTATATAAAAAATTACTTGTTTGTGTATGTGGATTTTTCTGGAGAAGTCTATGGCTTATATCAAATTGTCACACAAGTTGTGGCCCCCAAAATAGCCATATCTCATGTTTTATTGAGCACTTACTATGTGCTAGGCACTGCACCAAGCCCTTGTGTATTAACTCATATAACCCTCACAATAACCCTTTGAGTTGGATACTATTATTATCCTCATTTTACAGTTAAAGAAAGTAAACCTAAAGGACTTCCCTGGCGGTCCTGTGGTTAAGACTTCACCTTCCAGGGCAGGGGGTGTGGGTTCGATCCCTGGTGGGGGAGCTAGGATCCCCCATGCCTGGGGCCAAAGAACCAAAACATAAAATAGAAGCAATATTGTAACAAATTCAATAAAGACTTAAAAAAAAAAAAAAAAAAGAAAAAGAAACCAGAAAGAGCCTGGGCTTTTAAACACAGTGCTATGTTAGGTAAGGTCATCTCTAAACTTTAAAATTCTCTGATTCTGTGTTCACACAAATTAATGGTTTTCCTTTAGTTAAATTTTCTGTCTCATTTCACAATCATTAGTCCTACACATAAGTCTTTACACAGAACAACCAAATTTATGGAACACCCAAATGAATGTTACCTGAAAAAGAATATATTAGGGAATTAACCAAGTAAAGGGTCCAAAGGCACTTTCCAGCTCCAGCCTCCAATCTGCTTTTACCTTTAAAACATGGTGTGGTGATTAACCAAAAGATGTATCTGAATCTAATGACTAATTAAAGTCTAAAATCAAAGTAACAGTGAATTGGCCAGTGTCTGCCAGAAAAGGAGATGCAGTGACAGCAATAGTGTCTCACACACCACTCACCAAGGCAATGAGAAGACCAGGAAAGACACATGAGTGCAAGGTCTGGGGTCCCATGGTGACTGGCTTCTCCCCCTACTCGCACCTCCTGAAAACCACTGACCACTGTGGAGCCAGGGATTGGATCACTTTCCACGTGACAGACAACGGCTGTCTAAAGGTATTAAGGCATCACCAAGCCCCGCCTGGAATAAGGAGTGAAAACGAACTGAAAGGCTAGCTTCCAATTTTTGTGGACACCAGTTCTGACAACCTGCAATCGTAGTCAGGGATCAGCAGTCACCCAATTACAACTGAATTGTTTTGCCTGTCACCTGGCTCGGGTCCAAATGACTTGAGGGACATCACATTGCTTAATAAATGATTGCAAAGTAGAAGTGGATGTCGTTAGTTCTTTTCACAGGCTGTCAAAAAACCTCCACATCTTAAAGGGAAGGTTGTTGAAACTTTATGCCCAACTCTCATGGCCCTTCTCCATTTAGTCTATATAAGGAGAAGAGAAGCAAAGGAAGGAGAAAGGAGATCAGAGGAACGGCCCTGGGTGCAAGGATTAGCTTTTTCAAGGGTGATGCAACAGGGTCAGCCAGACGATGAAGAGGAGGAGCTGGGTGCTTCTGGGAAGGAGAAACCAGTGTCGGGGTTGGGAATCTGAACGGAATATGGGTTATGCAGGACTGGGTGACAGCGTTATTTAGAAGGGGCCGGGGAAGAAGGATCTAGCCCGGAGCAGAACTAGGAAGAGGAAGGCCGGGGTGGCGGTGGTGGGCGGGTCAAGAGGCGGGCAGACGGCCCCGAGGGAGGGGCAGCGGGTCCTCAGCCAAGAGGAAACACAGCGGGGCGGGCAGGAAAGGATGGAAACCGCGGGGTCCACGGAGTGACGGGCAGAGGGCCCGGGGGGCATGCAAGGGAGGACGGGGTAACCTGCCCGGCGGTGTGGGAACTGAGGGTGCGCGCAGCCGGTCAGGAGACCCTTGGGGTCGGGAGGGCCGGGGGGCTGTTAGGCTGGGGAGGAGAGCCAGGGCACCCGCGCAAGGGCAGGGGCGTCGGGTCCCGGAGGGCCCAGGGCCAGGGAAGAGCAGAGTGGTGACAACGTTCGGGGCCACCGGAGCGGGGAGGCGGCCGTCCGGCTCGAGTTGAGGCGGGGATCGCCGCCGAGTCCCGGCCCGGGCTGAGGAGAGGGAGGCCGGCCAGGAGCACGGCGTCAGGGAGGAGGGTCGAAGGGGGCGAGGAAGGGCCCAGGACCGCTGGGGCCGGGGCTGGCTCTCTCACCGGGACAGGTGCTTCAGGATCTGCTTCTTAATGAGCCCGGCCATGCCGGAGCCGTGGCCCGCGTGGAAGGCAGGCGGGCAGCTGTGTTCTCCTCAGCCGCGGATAAGAGGCGGCCCCTCACCTCGCCGCGGCGCGGGGACCGGACGCCGCCGCCACAGCTGCCGCCATGGCGCCCTCCCGCCCCTGCCCCGGCGCCCGGAGCTCCGCCACGATCCCACCCACCCGCGCGGCGACAAGGAGATCGCGCGCGTCCAGCCTGGCTTGCGGCGGCCCGGGTCGCGCGCTGTGGGAGGGGCGCGCGGCGGCGGCGGCGGGGACGCGCGCGGCGAGGGGCGGGGCGGGCGAGCTCTGAGCTCTCTCTCTCCCCTCAGCCCCGCCCGCTGTCTGAAGCCGACGGAGATGTGAAGGGCTTCGCCTCTGAACTGCAGGAGGTTCACACCCCGGCAGTCTCCTTGAAGCATCAGGGAAAGGCGGCGTGTCTGTAATTTTTTGCAGGAATTAGCTAGATAATTGCACACCTCCTGGTCCGCTTCTCATTCATTTCCCTCACACGTTAACTCATTTGTTGAACACCAGCTAACTGTACTGCAGGAATCGGGCTGGGGAGTGAAAAGTCTCAAGGAACTCACAGGCCCATAGAACCACTGCGCTCTGCTGCTTTGTGCTGAAGAGTGAGAGGGGGGCGCCTCGCCATCCTCTATGTGCCCCTCTTAGCCTTTACCTGGTTAACCAATGGATAAATGTTTACTCAACACATATGAGATGTACTGCAGAAGCACCCACTCTCAAATGCTGGGGGCAGCAGAAAATGAGGCAGTAACTTTAAATGACCAAGGGCTTTAGAGATAAACTTTGTTTTACAAATAAGGCAACTGAAGCCCAGGGGAAATAGTTGAAAGAGCTTACAGCTACCTAGTGAGACGAAAGACTAGAACCCAAGTGTTCTTACTCTCAGTCCAGTGCTACTTCCACTCGGTCCATACACTTAAAAGTGTAACCCATATGCCGGGGACACCTGTAGATTCGGGCAAAGGTGGGAAGGTGGCAGTTTTCTGGACTTAAACCTTCAAGCAAAAACCTGAGCAAAATACTCTCTGAGACAGGCTTATAGGAAATCTGGCCACCAGTTAATTTTAAGTTTATTCATTCTTGTAATTAGATAACACATGAACATAATACAAAAATCAAGATAAGCCTCTCCCCTCCCCTGTCCCTCAGCCATTCAATTCCCTTCCACTAAACAACTGTTACCCCTTTCCCAAATTACATTTTTGTTTTGTTTTAATTTATTTCATTTAATTTATTTATCTTTGGCTGCATTGGGTCTTCGTTGCTGCGCGCGGGCTTTCGCTAGTTGCAGTGAGCGGGGGCTACTCTTCGTTGTGGCGCGCGGGCTTCCCATTGCGGTAGCTTCTCTTGTTGCAGAGCACGGGCTCTAGGTGCATGGGCTTCAGTAGTTGTGGTGTGCAGGCTTCAGTAGTTGTGGCACGCGGGCTCTAGAGTGCAGGCTCAGTAGTTGTGGCGCACGGACTTAGTTGCTCCGCAGCACGTGGGATCTTCCCGGACGCGGGTTCCAACCTGTGTCCCTGGCATTGGGAGGTGGATTCTTAGCCACTGCGCCACCAGGGAAGCCCCCAAATTATGTTTTTAAAAGGGAACAAATCATCCTCAGCCTGGGTTCTCTACTATCCATTTTCCTCCATCAGGACTGCATAATCTATCATTATTTGTTCCTGTGCCCACTTCTCACCAGAATACATACCAGGGACCAATAGACCCCACGGAAGAAGAGATTTCTTGCCAGGATTATTGACCATAATCGCTCCTTCCCAATTTGGCTGTCACCTGCTGGGGTCTCAGGGCAATTTCTTGCATTTCTTGATCCTTTTCCTAGAGCACCCCAGCAGCTGACTGGATATCTGACGTTAGCTATGTGAAACAAAACTTGCCTCAAGCTCAGAGACTCAGCATCCTTGTTGGATGATTCATCATGCCTGATGAATGAGATATTTTTATTGAAAGCAAAAACTCATGCTCTAAAAAAATATGGCCCCTCTAAGGACCATGGAATAGGAGAGTTCATACTCTCACCAATAGTATTGTGTGTACCTTTCCCTGCAATGCTAAGAATGCAAAGCATATAAAAACAAAAGGGATTTGGGGCCGATCTGTATTTTTTTTAAGGTTAAACATTTCATTTTGAAATGACTGTAGATTAACATTCAGTTAAAGTAAGAAATAATACAGAGATCCCTGTACCCTTTACCCAGTTCCCCCCAATGGTAACATCTTGCAAAACTTTAGTACAATATCACAACCAAGATATTGACATTGATACATTCAGTGTACAGAATATTTCTTCCTGATATGAATCCCTTTTATTTCCTTTTCTTGCCTTATAGAGTGGGCTACCACTCCTGGCACTTTGTTTAATAGCACTGGTGAGAGCAGACATCCTTTCTTTGTTCCCAACCTTAGGGGGTAAGCATTCATTCAGTCTTTCACCATTAAGTATAACGTTAACTGTAGATTTTTTTGTAGGTGCTCTTTTCAACTTAACGAAGTTCTCCTCTATTCCTATTTTTTCTGAGAGTTTTTATCAAGAATAAATGTTTAGGGACTTCCCCGATGGTCCAGTGGCTAATGCTCCACGCTTCCAATGCAGGGGGCCTGGGTTTGATCCGTGGTCAGGGAACTAGATCCCACATGCCGCAACTAAGAGGTTGCACACCGCAACTAAAGATCCTGCATGCAGCAACTAAGACCTGGCACAGCCAAATAAATAAATAAATACTTAAAAAATAAATAAATAAAGGATGTGTTTAAAAAAAAAGAATAGGGACTTCCCTGGTGGCACAGTGATTAATAATCTGCCTGCCAATGGAGGGGACACGGGTTCGAGCCCTGGTCTGAGAAGATCCCACATGCTGCGGAGCAACTAAGCCCGTGTGCCACAACTACTCATCCTGCACTCGAGAGCCCGCGAGCCACAACTACTGAGCCCGCGTGCCACAACTACTGCAGCCCGTGTGCCTAGAGCCTGTGCTCACAACAAAGAGAAGCCACCACAATGAGAAGCCTGCACACTGCAACAAAGAGTAGCCCCCGCTCGCTGCAACTAGAGAAAGCCCACGCGCAGCCAATAAATAAATAAATAAATTAATTAATTATTTTAAAACAATAAATGTTTATTAAAATAAATTTTAAAGGCTTTTTTCAAAGGCTTTTTCTGCAGTTAATGTTATGTAATTTTTTTTTTTAGCCTGTTAGCATGATGGATTACATTGTTTGACTTTTCAAATACTGAACCAGCTTGCATCCCTGGAGTAAACCTCATTTAAACATGGTGTATAATTACTTCTATATATTGATGAATTCTACTTGTCAATATTTGGTTAAGAATTTGTGTATATTTCCTTGATGGCTAATAATGTGGAACGTCTTTTCATGTGCTTATAGGCCATTTGTAAATCTTTGGAGAAATGTCTATTCAAATCCTTTGTCCTTTTTTTTTTAAATTTATTTTTGGCTGTGTTGTGTCTTTGGTGCCATGCACAGGCTTTCTCTAGTTGTGGAGAGTGGGGGCTACTCTTCATTGCAGTGCGCAGGCTTCTCATTGGGTGGCTTCTCTTGTTGCGGAGCATGGGCTCTAGGTGTGCGGGCTTCAGTAGTTGTGGCTCGTGGGCTCTAGAGCACAGGCTCAGTAGTTGTGGCACACGGGCTCAGTTGCTCCACAGCATGTGGGATCTTCCCAGACCAGGGCTCAAACCAGTGTCCCCTGCATTGGCAGGCAGATTCCTAACCACTGCACCACCAGGGAAGCCCCCCCTTGTCCATTTTTAAATTGGGCTGTCTTTTTATTATCAAGTTGCAATAGTTCTTTTTGTATTCTAGATGCAAGTCCCTTATCAGGTATATTATTTGCAAAAATTTTCTCCCATTATCTTTTCATTTTCCTGACTGTAAACTTTGAAGCACAAAAATTTTTAATTTTGATATCATTTATCTTTTTTCTTTTATTGCTGTGTTTTTCGTGTTGTATCTAAGAAATCATTGCATAATCCAAAGTCATGAAGATTTACATGTATGTTTTCATCTAAAAGTTGTATAGTTTTAGCTCTTACATTTACTCAAAATGATCCATTTTGAGCTAATTTTTGTATATGGTGTGATGAAGGGAAACAATTTCATTATTTTGCATTTGGATATCTAGTTGTCTCAGCATCATTCATTGAAAAGAATATTCTTTCCCTATTGAATTATCTTGGTGAAAATCAGTTGCCATGTACCAGGAACTGACATAGGTTGTAGGTCAATTATACTTCAAAAAAAACCAAACTCATAGAAAAAGAGATCAGACTTGTGGTTGCCAGAGGTAGGGCGTTGCAGGGGGAATGGGGAATTGGATGAAGGCAGTCAAAGGTACAAATTTGTTATAAGATAAATAAGTACTAGGGATATAATGTACAACATGATAAATATAGTTAACATTGCTGCATGTTTTATATTAAAGTTGTTAACAAAGTAAATCCTAAGAGTTCTCATCACAAGGAAAAAATTTTTTTTTCTATTTCTTCAAATTTGTATGTTTATGAAAGGATGGATCTTCACTAAACTTATTGTGGTCATCATTTCATAATGTATGTAAGTCAAATCATTATACTGTACACCTAAAACTTATACAGTGCTGTATGTCAATTATATCTCAAAACTGGAAGTAAAATAATAATAATAATAATAATAATAATAATAATAATAATAATAATAATAATAGAAAAGCATTGCCAATAAAAGTAAGGGTTTATTTCTGAACTCTTAATTCTATTCCATTCATCTATATGTCTAATCTTATGCCAGTAACACAATGTCTTGATTAGTGTAGCTTTGTAGTAAGTTTTTTTTTTTAATAAATTTATTTTATTTATTTTTGGCTGCGTTGGGTCTTCGTTACTGCGAGCAGACTTTCTCTAGTTACGGTGAGCGGGGGCTACTCTTTGCTATGGTGGGCGGTGTTCTCATTGTGGTGACTTCTCTTGTTGCAGAGCACAGGCTCTAGGCATGCAGGCTTCAGAAGTTGTGGCACGCGGCCTCAGTAGTTGTGGCTCATGGGCTTGTAGTAAGTTTTGAAATAAGGAATCTGTAGTGTTTTTGAGTGTATAGCTTTTAGTTGTACAGCTTTTGTTTCTCTAGGTATTACATTATTTATACAAACTTATCACAGTCTACTGGTATTGCCATTTACTAGACATAATGAAGTATAGAAACCTTACCTCCCTTTATGTTCCTTTTTTCTCCTGGAGGTATAATTGTCTTAAATATTTCCTCCACATATGTTTAGAGCTGCATTAATCAGTGTTGTGATTTTTGCATCAACCATCAAACATAATTTAGAAAACTCAGGAAAAGTATAGTCTACTGTACTTAACCATATTTTTGCTTACCATAGCCTTCCTTCCTGATGTTATGAGATTCATTCATTTATTGTTTCCTTTCTGTTTAGAGAACTTTTTAGCCATTCTTTTAGGGTATATCTGCTGGCAACAAATTCCCTTAGTTGTGCTTCATTGGAGAACATGCTTATTTCCCATTCAATCCTGAAACACTATTTTCACTGGATATAGAATTCTGGACTGATAGGTCTTCTCTTTCAGCACTTCAAAACTGTTTGCCACTTCCTTCTGGTGTACATGGTTTCTGATGAAAAACTGCTGTCCTTCAAATTGTTTTCCCTCAAATGTAAGGTGTCATTTTTCTCTGTGTGTTTTCAAATTTTTTGTTTTTAGTTTTCAGAAGTTGACTGTGTCTTGGTGTAGATTTCTTTGAATTATCCTGGTTGAGGTTCACTCCATCCATTGTAAACCTTTGGAAAGTTTTCAACCATTATTTGTTCCAGTACCTTTTTTGGCTCTTTCCTTTTTTGCTCTCCTGGAACTCTGACAATATGAATATTACATCTTCAGGGACCCACGGGTCCCTACAGCTCAGTTCATTTTTTTTTTTGTAAGTCTATTTTCTGTTGTTCAGATTGGGTATTTTTATTGTTTTATCAAGTTCTCTGATTATTTCCTGTTCCTGATTGTTGCTGTTGAGCCCACCCACTGAATTTTTTTACTTATTTGGGGGTTCCAAATTTTCCATTTGGTTCTTCTTTTTGCCTTCTACTTCTTTGCTGAGATTTTTTTTTTTAACATTTATTTATTTATTTGGCTGCACTGGGTCTTAGTTGCGGCATGCAGGAGCCTCCTTGTGGCATATGGCATCTTTTTTTAGTTGCGGCATGAGAACTCTTAGTTGCAGCATGTGGGATCTAGTTCCCTGACCAGGGATCGAACCCGGGCCCCCTGCATTGGGAATGCGCAGTCTTAACCACTGGACCACCAGGGAAGTCCCCTTTGCTGAGATTTTTCTATCTCTTCCTTTGTTTTGAGCATGTTCTTAATTGCTCATTGGAGCATTTTTATAATGTCTGCTCTAAAATCTTTGTCAAATAATTCTAGCATCTCTGTCATCTTGGTGTTGACATGTATTGATTGCATTTTTAAATTCAGTTTGAGATCTTCCTGGCTCTTGGTATGATAAGTGATTTTAAATTGAAACCTGGATATTTTCATATTATGTTCTGAGACTCTGGATCTTATTTAAACCTTCTGTTTTGCTGACTTTTTCTTGCAATGGCCTGGCAGGAGAAGTGGGGAGGTGCTCTCTTGTTACTATCAGGTGGAGATAGGATTGCCCAATTAGCCTCCTTGGACACCCAAGGGAAGGGCTCCCCATTACTGCTGGGCTAAAGTGAAAGTTCTGGCTTTCCAGTAGGCCACAGCTAATACTTTTCCAGCTGGCAGTGGCAGAGTGTTGTTACTGCTCCCCACAAGGCCTCCACTGGCATGGGGGTATGTGCAGCCTCCTCACCACTGGGCATTGGTGAAAGTCCTTAAAGTCCTGACTAAGCATCTTCTGACACTATATCAGTCAAGAGGGGGCAATGCCTTGTAACTGCCAGATAAGAATGATAATCCCAGCTCTTCTCTGATACCACCCTGGTAGGAATTTGGGGCACTTCATTATAGCCTCACAAGGGTGGAAGTGTAAGCTCCCCACTTGCCCTTTGTGGCATGGGTTGGGGTAGGGTAAGTTTTTTTCTATGGTGTTTGGCTGGAGTAGAGTGGTTATCGTCTAAAAGTTTTCTGTCTTGCTAAGCTGCCTCTTTTCTGGTCCTCTGGCTATAGGGAGCAGGCTTTTCTTGGGGAGTTTTTTGTCTGTTGCCCATTGGAGTTTCGTGGTTGCCAGCTTCTTCGGCTCCAAGTCTGGCACCATTGAGGCAAAAAGAAAATCCAGACAGCTCACTGTGTTGTTCCTTGGGTCCCAGGTTCCCTAGCAGTTCTGCCTTCTTCTGTCCACCTTTCAGAGTTTCTTATGCTTGTTTTTTAATATAATGCCCAGGGTTTTAGTAGTAAGAATAGAGAAATGTACACCTAGTCCATCTTTCTGGAAGCAGAAGTTCATACATTTTTAAAAACTTATTTTGAAATATTTATAGATTCACAGGAAGTTGTTAAGATAATACAGAGAAGCCCCATGTGCCCTTCACTCACTTTCCTGCAATGGTTATATCTTACACAACTACAGTACAATATAAAACCCAGGAAACTGATATTGGGGTGTGTGCGTGTATAATTCTGTCATTCATTATGTGTGTAGACTTGTGTAACCACTACCACAATAAAGATACAGAACTATTTCATCACCACAAAGATCTCCCTCATGCTACCCCTTTATAGTCATTCCCTGCTCCCCCCTAACCCCAACACCATTCCTAACCTTTGGCAACTACCAATTTCTTCTTCATCTCAATAACTGTGTCATTTATATAGATGGAATCATGCAGTAGGTGACCTTTTCAGACTGGCTTTTTTCACTCAGCATACTGCCCTTGAGATCCATTCAAATTGTTGTATCAACAGTTCATTCCTTTTTATTGCTGAGTCATATTCCACAATCCATATATTTTTAAAACACCTAGGTGATCACTTTATTTCAGACCCAGTAGCTTCGCTCACCTGCTTGGCAGGACAGCCACATCTCTAAATTCATGATTAGGGACTTCCCTGGTGGTCTAGTGGTTCAGATTCAGCGCTTTCACTGCCATGGCCCAGGTTCAATCCCTGATCAGGGAACTGAGATCCCATAAGCCGTGCAGTGCAGCCAAAAAAAAAAAATCATGATGAAACATTCATTTGTACATACTGTGCTTTGGATGGAACAAAATAGGACATACACAATGCCCAAAGAAAGGTAAGACTATGCAAGCAAGGAACGGTAGTTTTATAGAAGACTCAAGAGCAAGAGGATTGAGTAGCAAAGAGATGGTATTGCTGTCTGTAAGGATTCTTGAGAGTAGTTCCTAGTTTGTGGTAGTTACGACTTTTAAAAACAACTTGAGGGGGCTTCCCTGGTGGCGCAGTGGTTGAGAATCTGCCTGCTAATGCAGGGGACACGGGTTC
Organism: Balaenoptera acutorostrata; assembly: GCF_949987535.1. Classification (NCBI taxonomy): domain Eukaryota; kingdom Metazoa; phylum Chordata; class Mammalia; order Artiodactyla; family Balaenopteridae; genus Balaenoptera; species Balaenoptera acutorostrata. The sequence continues at coordinate 67,563,044 of NC_080073.1, read as the reverse complement.
GAGCCCTGGTCTGGGAAGATCCCGCATGCCGCGGAGCAGCTGGGCCCGTGAGCCACAATTGCTGAGCCTGCGCGTCTGGAGCCTGTGCCCCGCGACGGGAGGGGCCGCGATAGAGAAAGGCCCGCGCACCGCGATGAAGAGCGGTCCCCGCACCGCGATGAAGAGTGGCCCCCGCTTGCCGCAACTGGAGAAAGCCCTCACACGAACCGAAGACCCAACACAGCCAAAAATAAATAAATAAATAAATAAAATCAAGTAAAAACTTTAAAACAACAACAACAACAACAACAACAACAACTTGAGGGGAACTTCCCTGGTGGCACAGTGGTTAAGAATCTGCCTGCCAATGCAGGGGACACAGGTTCAAGCCCTGGTCCAGGAAGATCCCACATGCCGTGGAGCAACAGAGCCCATGCGCCACAACTACTGAGCCTGTGCTCTAGAGCCCACAAGCCACAACTACTGAGGCCAGCGCGCCTAGAGCCCATGCTCCACAAGAGAAGCCACCCAATGAGAAGCCTGCGCACTACAACGAAGAGTAGCCCCTACTCACCACAACTAGAGAAAGCCCGCACACGGCAATGAAGACCCAACGCAGCCAGAAACAAAAAATAAATAAATTTATTTTAAAAAATATATATATTACTTTCCTCCTGGAGTATCTCTTTTATCAGTCAGGTAGGTTCAGCCGCACGTAATGGAAAACTCAAGATGTGTGACCTTAATAAAAAAGATGTTTACTTCTCTTCCAGGTAAAAGAAGTTTAAGGTAGAAGTACATGGCAGCTCTTCAATCTTTAGGGACCTATGTTCCTTCTATCTTGCTAACACCATCCTTAGTTGCCAATTCATGGTCCAAGATGTTGCTTGCATTTCAAGCAAACATCATATCCACATTCCTGTCAACAGAAAAGAGAAAGGGCAGAAAAAAAGGCATGTTCTCTCCTGCCACATGGCCTCACCTAGTTACAAGCTGTGGGAAATGTGCTACCACCCATTGCCAATGGTCATGCATACTGATAAAAATTAGGCATTCTCTTATTAAAGATACTAAGAGATACTGGGGTAGGCAATTAGTAATGTCTAACTGCCACTCTAGGCTCTATTGTTATTATTTTTGTCCTCCTCACATGCTTCTCTCTCTAGCAGAGCCCTGAGAGATAAAAGGGATGAAGAGGGGGAAAATATAGCATTTGAGTGTAGAGGTAAAATTCTTTGTCCTAGTTTTTACTTCTATATTCTTTCAACAAGCATCCCCAGAAAGTACTAGGATGTGATGTACAGGCAAAGAGGAGGGGGGAAGGATTAGAGACCTGTTTCTCAGGGTCACTGTGAAAGCTACGTACTTACAAAGGACTTTGAGATCTTGGCCTCCTGTGGTGAGTTCAAAGTCGCATCATCATATGAGGACGTAAGTCATCTTATGGGCTTTTCAAGAATGTGAAACCAGTTTGCCTTTATTTTTTCGGCTGTGCCACACGGCATGTGGGATCTTAGTTCCCCCACCAGGGATTGAACCCGCACCCCCTGCAATGGGAGCTTGGAATCTTAACCACTGGACCGCCAGGGAAGTGCCCTTATGGGCTTTTCCTAATTGGCAGCCAGGGAAAGATACTTATTCAAAAGGAACAAGTATGGGACTTCCCTAGTGGGGCAGTGGTTAAGAATCCGCCTGCCAATGCAGGGGACACGGGTTCGATCCCTGGTCCTGGAAGATCCCACATGCCGCGGAGCAACTAAGCCCGTGAGCCACAACTACTGAGCCTGCATTCTACAGCCCGCGAGCCACAACTACTGAGCCCGCGTGCCACAACTACTGAAGCCCGTGCGCTTAGAGTCCATGCTCTGCAACAAGAGAAACCACCGCAATGAGAAGCCCATACACCGCAACGAAAGAGTAGCCCCCGCTCACTGCAACTAGAGAAAGCTGGTGCGCAACAACAAGGACCCAACACAGCCAAAAATAAATAAATAAATAAATTTATTTAAAAAAAAAAAAAGGAACAAGTATGGAGAATTTGGACAATCACCTGGTAGGTGATCAAAATTACTGTTACCAATGAGGGGCGGATGCCTGTGTGCCTGCCTACAGATGTGATAGTCTAGGGATGCAACTGAGGACATGTACCAAACTGTAATCATGAGGAAACATCAGGCAAACCCAAAATGAGAAATGAGGAACATCCTATTAAACAAAAGCTGATGAAATAATCAGTGTCATAAAAGACAAAAGAGAGGCTGAGGAATTATTCTAGATTAAAAGGAGACTAAGGAGATGTGACAAAAATTTAAAGTACATGATTCCAGAGAGGATTCTCTACAGGAAAGGGGAAAAAAATACAAGGACAATGTTGGATCAGTGGGCAAAAATGAAACATGGTTGGTAGATTGAATTATTGAATCAAGGTTGATAACTAAACCACAGCTGTATAAGAGAATATACTTATTCTTAGGAAATACACACTTAAATATTTATGGTAAAGGGTATATGATACAAGCAATTTACTCTCAAATGGTTCAGAATAAAAAAGAATGTATAATATATGGAGAGAGAGAGAGAGAGCACAAGCACAAATGATAAAGCAAATGAGGTGAAATGCTAACAGCTAACAAAAGGTGATGGGTGATTCTGATCAAAGGGTATGTAAGTGTTCTTTGTGCAGTTCTTAAACTTTTCTGTAAGTTTGAAATCTACCACCCTGACCCTTAAAGAGCAAGAACAATAAGGATCATTCGGACTTTTTTATTCCTGCACTTGTCTGATGAACTATTCTAGATGCTGAATTTGATCCTGTGCCAGAAAGTCTAACCTTTAAGTTTTCAATTGGCAGGGAAAGAAATGTCTTCAATTAGTTAATGTTTATTAAGGTTTTCATGTAAAACAATATACCAGGCAAGCCTTCGGGACACTTCTGTCAGAGGAACAAGTATGGAGAATTTGGACAATCACCTGGTAGGTGATCAAAATTACTAAATAGTAATTTACTAAATAAATTACTATTAGTAATAGTGATTTAGTAGTATTAGTAAATAGTAATTTACTAATACTAATTTACTAATAGATCACCTTAGTAACATTACTAAGGTAGGCCAGGCTTTTTTCTTCTGTTCACCAAGTGACAGATACCATCTGACTGAAGCTATGTAATTGGGACAAGCACTTAATCACCACTGGACTTTTTCCATACAGGATGACCAAGTTAGCCTGTGGTTCTATGCAAGGATCCCATTTCTCATGCAGCCTGGAATCAAGAGGCCTGGCATTATGACAAACCATTAAAGCCATGCAGTAGACATGACAGCTTGGACTTCTTTTTTTTAATTTTATTTTTTTTATACACAGGTTCTTATTATCCATTTAATACATATTTGTGTATATATGTCAATCCCAATCTCCCAAATCATCCCACCACCACCCCCCCCGCCACCACTTTCCCCCCTTGGTGTCCATACGTTTGTTCTCTACATCTGTGTCTATATCTCTGCCCTACAAACCGGTTCATCTGTACCATTTTTCTAGGTTCCACATACATGCGTTAATACACGATATTTGTTTTTCTCTTTCTGACTTACTTCACTCCATATGACAGTCTCTAGGTCCATCCACGTCTCTACAAATGACCCAATTTTGTTCCTTTTTATGGCTGAGTAATATTCCATTGTATATATGTACCACATCTTCTTTATCCGTTTGTCTGTCGATGAGCATTTAGGTTGTTTCCATGACCTGGCTATTGTAAATAGTGCTGCAATGAACACCGTGGTGCATGTGTCTTTTGAATTATGGTTTTCTCTGGGTATATGCCCAGTAGTGGGATTGCTGGGTCATATGGTAATTCTATTCTTAGTTTTTTAAGGAAACTCCATGACAGCTTGGACTTTAACTACACTCCCCATGGCTTTGGATCTGCCCATAGGAAAGGAAGCAAATATGTTACCCCACATCAACACTAACTTCTTCAATTCTTGGTATCTAGTAGTAGTCTGGTTTGTACCTATACAAATGCTCACATTACAGTTGACTCATATTTTAGAATTAAAACCAGATGTCTAAAGGCATAAATCAATAGCAGTAAGTTTATCTTCTTTATAGCCTCTTACAAAGGAAATGTCTTATGATCATTCATTATAATAATAGTTTGCCCTAGAAGGAGTTAATAAACAAAATAAAAAGAACCTTCCTTAGAACTATTTATTCCTACTTTTGTTCACTGTAGTTAAAACTTGTTAAACTTTTAAGTCATCATATTGTTTTTCTGAAGCTATGTAAAACACTTTCTTCAAAGACTAGAAATGTTTCTAGGGTGGATGTTCAACCTTAAAAACATACTGTGGAAAAAGTTTCCTTTTAGGAAAACCTGGGTTGTTTTCCGTGGATCCACAGGCTCTTTACCTTGAGCCTCACAGAGCTACACAAAACAGAAACTTGCTGAGTCACACATAAGCTCACTTGGCACGGTTTCCCCTAACAAACCCTTAAGTCTGCAGAAGATTTTAAAAACAAATCTGAGCTATAAAAGACAGACATATAAACTATCAATTTATGAGACTTAAGTCCTCCTTAAAAAGATGTGACAATAAAAAACTAAAAAGCAACAAGTAGTCCTGGCAGAAGCTCAGACTAGGAAGTTGACTCAGCTCCTACAGAGGCTGAGCATAAAGATCATCTCACTGTAAGGATATCTATTTCTAACCTCTTGTTTACCTAGATATGGTGATTTATTTGCCTAAATTAGCTTCTCTTCAAAATATTCATGAGTTTCTAGGGAAAAAAGTAATCTACCCATTGTCATTTCAATTTCTAGCTACAAATCTTTTCAAAATTATAGACACATACATAGAGTTGTACTTTTTGGTTTTTTTATTTTTAAAATATTTATTTATTTGGTTGCGCCGGGTCTTAGTTGCAGCAGGTGGGCTCCTTAGTTGTGGCATGCGAACTCTTAGTTGCAGCATGCATGTGGAATCTACTTCCCTGACCAGGGATGGAACCCGGGCCCTCTGCATTGGGAGCTTGGAGTCTTAACCACTGCGCCACCAGGGAAGTCCCCAGAGTTACAATCTTGAGTAAAATAGATCCTAAGACAGAGTTTGCCAAACCCACTAATAATAATCAAAATTTCCTAGGGAGCTTTCCCAAAACGCAAACTTCCTAAGCCCTAAACCAGATATATAGAATCAAAATCTGGCATCTTTATTTTGGAAAAGGTCCTCCATTATTCTGATCACCAGGCCAGGTTGTAAACTGTTGGTTTAGGGCACCCTCTGCCCATCACTATAACAATAACCTCAGATGGGAAAGGTGGCTTCTTTTGTTTTTTTTTAAATAGCTAATGATTCAAAATCCAAAAGATACAAAAAGGTGGCAAACCTTTCTCCTTCATCCCTGTCCCCCAGCCACCCATTTACTCTTCATGGGCAACCAATATCACCAGCTGCTGATCTGTCCAGAGATCCTTTAAGCACACACAGGTACATACAGGTATATCCTTTACAAAAGGATAGCAGCAAACAATACATTGTTATGTGAACAAACCAAAGTGCAGGACAATGTGTATCTTGGAGTTCTTTCCCCATCAGTATAGAACTTCCTTATTCTGTTTCAACAAGCATGGTACATGCCACTTTGTGGATGTAACATACTTGATAAATCAGTCCCCTTTCACTGGACACCTATGTGATTTCCAGTCTCTTGCTATAACGCATAATCTTGTACACAAGTCATTTCATACATGTTCAAGTCTATCTGTAGGATAAATTCCTAGACATAGAAATGCTATGTCGAAGGATACAAGTATTGTAATTCTGAGCGATACTGCCAAATTGCCCTCCCCAGAGGTTATACAATTTTCACTCCCACTTGTAGTATGAAATAGGAATTTAGATTTTACACTGAGCTGAATATGAACAGTGGCGATGGCTTACTTTCTAGATGCCTCCCTGGAAATATCCTCCTTTTATAGCCTAGTAACAAATAACATTCTGTAAACACCTTCTGCACCATGAAAATCTGCATAGTTTTTCCATTACTAATAGAACATTTTCTGACTATTTGAAGTCCAAGAAAAAGAGGAGCTGAGTGAAAGGAGGTTAAGGCAATTCTTGCTGCTGTTAGCTGACATGCACTCACCGTGAAGCCTTTTTCCCTACTTTATTTATTTATTTATTTATTCATTCATTCATTTATGGCTGTGTTGGGTCTTCGTTTCTGTGCGAGGGCTTTCTCTAGTTGCGGCAAGCGGGGGCCACCCCTCATCGCCGTGCGCGGGCCTCTCACCATCATGGCCTCCCCCGCTGCGGAGCACAGGCTCCAGACGCGCAGGCTCAGCAACCGTGGCTCACGGGCCCAGTCGCTCCGCGGCATGTGGGATCCTCCCAGACCAGGGCTCGAACCCGTGTCCCCTGCACTGGCAGGCAGATTCCCAACCACTGCGCCACCAGGGAAGCCCTTTCCCTACTTTAGCATAAAAGAATTAAAAATTTCCACTTGCTACACAAAGCATTATTAATGTGAAAAGTTAACCAGGTGCTGTTTATTATTTTAATCAACAAAAGCTCTACAAGTGTTGGATTTACCAGTTTTTGCACAAGAGAACTTAACTAAATAAAGACAAGGTGCCCAATGGGACCCACTCTACAGCTAAGGGAAAAGAAGTCATACAGAGGGCCTGCTAAAGAAAGAATGAGCTAGAGAAACACAACTGGACTCTCCTTTATAATACAAAAAGAATACAGAAGGGAGAAAAAAAGGGAACACATTTTTAACTAAAAGAATTGACAATTTTATTTTCACATTTCACAATACAAATGAAAATTGCTTTTTTTGTCCCACCACTCCCCTCCAAAACTACTCTCTCTTTGATAGGAAGGGGGAGCAAGTCTTCCTTGTCATCCTGTTAGAAAACATCCCGAGTCACAGCACCATGATCTCCTGGTGAAGTAATATAAAACTGATATAAAGAGGCTCCCCAATCTCCTTATCTGTCGGGTCGAGTCATTCCTGGCCGGGTGGGCACCATCATGGGACGGGCAGGAGGTCTCATCATTGGGGGCCCAGGCATCATTGGCATGTGGCCTCCCATAGGCGGCCTCATTCCAGGAGCTGCAGGTAAAACAAAGAAAAGGAAAAAAGACAGTCAAAAATACTACTTAGGAGAGCTTGATGGGACTTCAATTAAAGACAAAAAAGTAGCCCTCCCCCCCTGCAAAATGCTGGAAGAAAGACATACTTGACAGAAGAAACGCAACAAATTCATCACATCTGTAAATTACTTAGACATTCTCAAACAAAAAACAAAAAGGTCAAAACAAGAACCATATGGGAATCATGATCTAATGATAGTAAGGGGGAAACTATTAATAGACTGCTTTCCAGAAATCACCAGGGACTAGTTCCCTAAATTGACCTTTTTTCTCACTCAGGGAAATTCACAACTAAGTCACATGTTACTCAGTCAGCTCTTTTAATCAGTTCTATCCATCATATAACCAGGAGCTATTTCATGAATGTACACAGGCACAGAGGACAATCTTACCACTAAGCGTTTGTTCGGAGTTGTAGGAAAGGTGAGCAGGAGGCCCATGCTGAGAACCTGTTAGTAACCATACTTAGCTCAAGTCAAGAAAAATAATAGGCAATAATGTGATTTATAACAATTAGCACACACACACAAATCTGATTTTTCTAATACATTTCAGAAACTATTAATGAGTTTTTTTAAAGTGTCCCATCAATACACCAGCCAAATAAATGAGTCAGGGAAAGGAGGGCAAGCAGACAGGTGAGGTTTGGGGAGGAATACAGGCAGCTTCACGGGAGTGGTAATGTTCTACTTCCTCAGCTGGGTGGTGGGTTCATGGTATTAATTGTATTACTATGCCTTATAATTTTCATGTTACGTATCTTCTTTTTAAATATCAAATTTTACCTAATTATTTATTTTCAACTAAATCATTTTGATTAAAGGCTTGCAATAAATGCTTCAAGAGAAAACTATTTAAAGTTGAATACAGCCTTATCACAAAAAGTAAAACACAAGTATATGCAAAAACACAAAATCCAATAGGTACAGAATTAAGATAAATTTCAACAGAAACAGAAAATACTAAAACTTCTAAATATCTTATTAAAAAATCCCTCCATAACATAACCTGTATTCAGCATTTCTTAGAAGAAACTGATCTAGACCAAAGACTGAAAATGAGGCCCCTGAAAACTTTTTCTTTGGTCTCCATAATGCCTTAAATCTTAATTAGTTGTCAACATTGGCAATTACTATGTCTTGTTACTAATAAGTAATTCTAGACTTCTTTTTTCATCTTTTTATTGTGGAAATGTTCAAACATACACAAGCATAGAAAAAAAGAATATAATGAACATCCATGTACCCATCAACCAGCTTAAACAGCAACCTTGTTTTATCTTATCCCCACCCATTCTTATCCCTGCCCACCCCTCAGCTACTCAATGATTTTAATGCAAATCCCATAATTTTATTATTTTATCCTGGCTAAAAACAACAACAACAACAAAATACTCAGGCAAATTGGCAACACTAAGCCTGTATTCTCAAATGTCAACCACAGGTTGACGCTGAGTTCTAGAAGGCTTCTTTACATGTGACAAGCATTCCCCAATTCACATCCCTAACCCCTCTAGGAATGTGAATCTGTGATCCCAATTTAAGAATGCAAAAGACATCTGAATCAGTTAGATTGTGTTTTGGATTCACAAGCCAGTAAGGCAGGAATTCTCTTTATCTAAACTCTCCCACCCCTAAATGATACCCACAGCAGGCATACTGAATGTTTCTGGCCAGGAAGCTACTCTAATGCCTTTGCACCTTGTCTTACCAGTTGAGTTGTAGGCTTCTTATGTCAGTTGTAGTTACTCTAATTACATAATGTAATTATTCTGCAAACTGATGAAATACGAATGTAGAGAAAGAACTATTTCTATAAAAACTAAGCTGATAATAAGAAAGACTCAGGCAAATCATCCCCCAAAAGTACTCACAAATTTGGTAAGCGAAACGATCATAAAAAATAGAAATTAAATTGCCTCACAAGGTCTCTAACCACTTCACAGAATGAAACTGAAGTTGGTAAAGGATGCATTATGAGTATGGCTTTCTGGTTTATGCAAGAAATATACGGTGTTCCAGTCAGTAGACTCATTCTCAAAGCAAAGGCCCTGACCATGTATCAGAAAACTCTGCAAATTAATGTACATTTATGTTTATGTTAAAATAAAATGTTTGAGGCATAAGTTTTTTCCCCTTCCTGAATAAAAGACTAACTACCAGGCCTAAGGCCTTTTTCATAAATACTAATTAACCTAGTTAACCTTCAAGATTAAATCAGCAATAGGCGGTAGCTCTGCTCCAAATCAAAACCAAGAAAAGCAGCAGCACAAATATATATCTACCCTTCTCCACATTATAAATGGCCAAAAGTCAGGAGGGGGTGAGGAAACAGGAGGGACAGAGGAGAAGGAAAAAAGAGGCAGTCTTATCCTGCTTTCAGTTGTACAAGGTCTTTGGATACCATCCAATTACACTGATAAACCAAGTATTTCTTTTTATTATTATAGATTCACCAAATGTAATTTGTTGCAATACATTTAGACAGCTAATTAAGAATTCTATTTAAATGGAAAGCTAAAACACAATGGAGAATCCAAGAAGGAAAGAGATTCAAACTTACCAGGTCCCACTGGCATCATCCCAGGAGGAGGAGGGCCCATCATTGGCATCATGGGAGGGCCCCCCATGTGGGGTGCTGGCATCATCCCAGGGCGAGGAGGACCCGCTGAAATAAAGAATGGGGCCTGAGGCTGAGATATGCTTGTATATTAACATTCTCTCTTCTCAATGAAATAGGGCCTCATGATCTGGCCCAAATTCTGTAACAGTTCTGTAACTTCTTATGGTTTCTTTTATAACAGCAGATTCACAAAAATCAGTGGGCTACAAAACTTTAGTTACATTATGACTAAAAAACAAGAACAAGCCTGCCTAGACAGAAGTGTAAAATAAAGATAAGTTTCCGAGGTTAAAAAGATTCCAACAGTTTAAATTTTTAAAAGAAGGGTATTATACCCCTGATGAACTTAAGCCACAAGTACCTAATTTCAGATCTTTTTTTTTTTTTTTCCAATCAAAACCTAGGTTTAAGAGAGTCTTTGGAAATACGAAAATGTTCCGCACAGATATTCCTGAACAATAACAATATGGAACAACTTAAATGTCCAACAATAAGCAAATGCTGAGACTAATTATGTACATTCATACCACTGACTATTCTACCATTAAAAATAATGGAGTTGAGTGCCAGCCAGTCAGGATCGAGTAGGAGAGAGAGCCTGTGAGCCTGATCAGGTCCCAGGATGGCAGGATTCCAAGAAGGGTTTGGTGGGTCACTAGTGGTCTATCTGCATTAGTGTGCAACTATTAGAAACAGCCTACTTCTCTGTGTTTATATCCATGATAATTTACAGGACTGAGTTTAGGTCTGAGTTCAATTTTAATCTGAATCCTTCCAGAAGGGCCAAAGAACTTATGGCCTAGTTGCTCAATGTCCTCCTGTCTGTCATGCAGAAACAACACACCTTCCCAGAGAGGAGAGTCCTTTGATCCACTCCTCTTTTAACTATGCAATTTTTGTCTTTCACAGGTATATATATTGGTTTTAGATGAGTTACAAGGTTGGGAGAGAGACTGAGGAGTTTATCAGCTACATCAATCCTCCAGTGTTGTATTCATAGCAGTAAACAACTCAGCAGCAATACCTCTTTATACATCAGCTCATCTAATCACAGGTACATTCTTAGCTTTCCATTGACTCTATCTCAGACCCACTTGAGATGCCACAAATATAATACCCTAATAATAAGGTAATCAGAAGGTAACTCTAAGGATATTTCAGAAATTATACCACTGAAGTTGTTTTCTATTACTGCCTATGTATTCATTTAATGAACATTTGAAAACCAACTGTGAGATAATCTAACAAAATCAAGGATAATCTGCCCAGTTACACCCCTTAAGATAAAAACTTTATAAACTTACGGAGGCTGGGGGGAGGTGGAATCATTGCCCCTGCAGGAGGAGGAGCAGAGAATGGAGTAGGAGGTATCTTTCCTTGTTGGAATGCAGCGGCTTTGGAGAGTGAGAAAAAAAACAACAAACAGTGAATGAGAATTCAACAACCCATTTATTTACTAAAATAACCACTTTCGTTTAAATTTTTTTTTTTTAATAATTTTTTTTTATTTTTATTTATTTATTTTTGGTTGTGTTGGGTCTTCGTTTCTGTGCGAGGGCTTTCTCTAGTTGTGGCAAGTGGGGGCCACTCTTCAACGCGGTGCGCGGGCCTCTCACTATCGCGGCCTCTCTTGTTGCGGAGCACAGGCTCCAGACGCACAGGCTCAGTAGTTGTGGCTCACGGGCCTAGTTGCTCCGCGGCACGTGGGATCTTCCCAGACCAGGGCTTGAACCCGTGTCCCCTGCATTGGCAGGCAGATTCTCAACCACTGCGCCACCAGGGAAGCCCCTCATTTAAATTTTTAACTGTCCCATTATTTCACTCTAAAAAGCATTCATCTAAGATTACTCCATCATGGTCTCCACAGTTTTTAAATCAACTTTAGGTACTCACAAGCTAAAACTGCAATTAATTGGTTTACTGATCTGGGTTTTTTAACCTGTTTTTATTTCATCAGCATTCCTATGGATGAATTAACTATGAGAGACTAGTTAACTATGAGTGAAAACCTCCCACCTATAAATGTCTTGCCAAAGAGCAGCAGTCATCTTTAATCTGTACATGTAGTTTACACTCAATTCAAACTGCTCATAGTTTTGTTTAAAAAACGTGTGATAACTGCCCAGAGGCCAGGCTTTGTAAAATTTCAATCCTTCCTATATATGCTTTCCTCCATAAAAACAATACACCATTTTGGTTTACCTGTTTTGAAATTAATGCACTGAGGTAAGAGATGTAAAAGAAAGATTTCAAAGCAAGAGCCTGCTCCGAAGGAGATTATGATCTTGAAAAAATGTCCAATAAAATTACCTTTTAATTTTTCTTTCAGACAATATGAGGCACAAATGAAAACAAAAGAAACTGAAGATTGTTTATATTTGGTTTGGGAAAGGAGTCATACATAAATACTAAAATACACACTCAAAAAGTCTATTCCTGAATTTGTTAGCCCTTCCCAATTCAGTGCAGCCTGCAGCCCAGACACTCTCCCATTCCACTCCAACCCCACAAGTGCAAAGGAGATCAAATTACTCAAGTAGATCACTGGTAATTCATGAGAACCAGATCCAAAAAATGACCTAGAGTAGAGATTTATGAACAGCTATCGTATTCCTCCAAACAGAGCGTGTACTCTCTAAGGGATCACATCCTCCAGCAAAAGCCTTTTCCAATCAAAAGTCACCTCCCACACGTTGTGTAGGACAGCTTGTAAAGGCTGAAGAGGGAGTGGCTAAGTAGCGGACTCAACATCAACATAATCCTGAACATGATGAGGTATGCCCCCAAGGGCTTGCTTCTTATCCTGTAAAAGTCTTTCATCAAAAACATTTACTCATCTTAAAATATACCACTGAGCACAAAAAATAACAAACATAATGCTAACCTTTAATGCAAGAAACTTCTAACATCTTTTCAAATAGAGAAAATGATTACATTATATTTTTTCCCAAATGAAATGAGACAATGTCTGAGATTTGCTCCTTAATAATCCAGGAGGCGAAAGGGAGTAGATTGCCTCAACAAGGGGCAATTCTGTCCCTTTGGCAACACCGGACAATGTGTGAAGATATTTTTAGTCACAACTGGGCATTGCTATTGGCATCTAGCGGGTATAGGCCAGGGTTGCTGAACAGTCTACAATGCACAGGACAGCCCCCAACAAAGAATTATCAGGCCCCAAATATCAATAGTGCTAAGTTTGAGAACTTTAGTATAAATGAAACAAGCCTGCCGCAGCAGGGTGTTGCGGGTGTGGCAGCCATGGGAGGTTTATTCTCTAAAGTTCTCCTTCTATTGTGCTTAAAATTTTCCATGATAGTTTTGCCTTTTTTAAAAAAAAATAAAATCACACCACAATCAAAGTTCACATTTGCCTGCCAGTTCTGGGTACAATGAACGATTAGGAAAGGCCATGTTTCAAATACACCAGGATGATCTAACATAAAAATGCAGTATCTCTTTCTGTCAGTGCCTTGGACCCAACTATCCTAAACAACAAAAATGTTCTTAATTAAACAAAAAGAGTATGGCATGTATGGCAGGGGTCCAAAACATACCCAAACTATTCTGTCACATCAGTTACTTCCTTTGTGACCAGTTATCTTTGCCAGGACAACGAAGAATAAAAGTCTCTCAAACTCTTCAAAGAGAGCTACAAACTCACCCCCACCTTTTCCTATTACTACCGGAAAACAGATCTAAAAACCATGGCTCACTACAAACGAGGTTTTGCATAAATGTGCTACAAAATCTGGTCCACATCAGTAGTGAAATATTAGGCAACTCATTCTTCTCTGCCCAAATTCCCAGTCTAATCAATACCTGATTGCTCTAACCTCAAAAATTAATATTAATGTTTTCCTATATCCCTGGGAAACCAATGACCTTCCACTTCTTTGATTCAGTACATCAGAATGCTCCTATTTATCATTCAGAATGAGTTGCTTCTGTGAAAAACAACAGAGAGACAGGGACGAGAAAGAATGGGACCATTCTACCACATCAGAACAAGAGAATGAAACGCACTTGTTTTGTCAATCAGGCTCTGAGCCTGCTCTTCCATCCATTTCTGATAGTAGTCTTTCACATTCTCTTTGTGTTTCCTACCACTGCAGTGTGTCTTTCTCACAGATGGCTGTAAAACAAAAGGTTGTATCAGTCAGAGAAACAAATATCCAAAACCAGAAAATTTTTAAAGCCTTACCTTTTAATAGGTAGCCTGGCTACCTCTAGCAGCCTTAGCTGGTGCCAAAGCATCACTTAAAAACATTATCCAGCAACGTACTGTAGTAATTTACCTACTGTATGTATTATCTAAACCAGGGGTCAGAAAACTATGGCCCATGGGCCAGCCACCTGATTTTGTGGAAAAAAAGTACTGGAACACAGTGGTATTCATTTGTTTATGTATAGTCTATGTCTTGTCTCTACAAGAGCAGAGTTGAGCAGTTGCAACAAAGCCTGTATGGTCCACAAACCCAAAATAATTACAAGCTGGCATTTGAAGAAAATGTTTACAATCCACTGATCTAGAAAACAGTATCATATAATGCCCTTTCTTAGGCTATTCTACAGCAAAATAATATAGCTTATATACATTTAAATAACACTGTTTATGGGAATATATTCTTTTAAAGGACCATGGGTCTAGAATATAGACTCCATGTGAATCACACACAGACCTTTGTCTCTAGCCCACTAATCCTTTTGTTCTTTCTTTAACAGTTTTATTGAGGTAAAACTGACATAAGGGGTTTCCCTGGTGGTGCAGTGGTTGAGAATCTGCCTGCCGGTGCAGGGGACACGGGTTCGAGCCCTGGTCTGGGAAGATCCCACATGCCGCGGAGCAACTGGGCCCGTGAGCCACAACTACTGAGCCTGTGCGTCTGGAGCCTGTGCTCCTCAACAAGAGAGGCCACGATGGTGAGAGGCCCACGCACCGCGATGAGGAGTGGCCCCCACTTGCCGCAACTAGAGAAAGCCCTCGCACAGAAACGAAGACCCAACACAGCCATAAATAAATAAATAAATAAAAATTAAAAAAAAAAAAACTGACATAAGATAAACTCCATGCACTTAACCTTCTGGTTTTTTAAGTTAACATTTATTTAACTCTTACTACATGCCAGACACCATGCTATGTACTTCACAAGTAGTGCTTCAGTCTCTATAGAAATCACATGTGCATGGTACAGTGGAATACTAAGCAGAAAGAACGAATCACTGATACATGCGATACGGACAAATCTCAAAAACATGCTGAGCAAAAGAAATCAGATACACACAAAGTATATAAGGATCCATTCATATGACGTTTAAAACCAGTAATAATGATCTTTAGTCATAAACACCAGATCAGTCAGTGCCAGGGGTGCAAGGGACTGACTGCAAAAAAACACAGGGAACTTTCTGGAGCGATGGAAATGTTCTATATCTTGATCAAGTTGTAATCATTTGACAAGTCAGCAAACTGTACACTTAAAATGTGTGCATTTAACTGAATATAAATTATCATTCAATACAATTGATTTTAAAAATCACAAGGTTGGACTTCCCTGGTGGCGCAGTGGTTAAGAATCCGCCTGCCAATGCAGGGGACATGGGTTCCATCCCTGGCCCAGGAAGATCCCACATGCCGCGGAGCAACTAAGCTGGTGCGCTACAACTACTGAGCCTGCGTTCTAGAGCCCGCGAGCCACAACTACTGAGCCCGCAAGCTGCAACTACTGAAGCCCATGCGCCTAGAGCTCGTGCTCCGCAACAAGAGAACCCACCGCAACAAGAAGCCTGTGCACTGCAACGAAGAGTAGCCCCCACTCACCACAACTAGAGAACAAAAGCCTGCGCGCAGCAACGAAGACCCAATGCAGCCAAAAATAAAATTAATTAATTAATAAAAAAATAAAAATCACAAGGTTATTGGGACTTCCCTGGTGGTCCAGTGGCTAAGACTCCACACTCCCAGTGCAGGCAGCCTGCGTTTGATCCCTGGTCAGGGAAGTAGATCACACATGCCGCAACTAAGAGTTTGCATGCCACAACTAAAGATCCCACATGCCACAACCAAGACCTGACACAGCCAAATAAATAATTTTTTTTTTTAAATCACTAGTATGTATAAAATAGATAACATGAGAACCTGCTCTATAGCCACTCTACTTCACTTCGCTGTACAATAGAAACTAACACAACATCGTAAAACAACTATACCCCAATAAAAAAAAAAGTTAAAAAAATTAAAAAAAATAAAATGGTTGGTTCTACTGGAAAAAAAAAAGAAATTAAAAAAAAAATCATCCACTGCATGCAACTCAATTGTCGGGAAGGACATTTGAATTTTTTTTAAATTTATTTATCTATTTTTGGCTGTGTTAGGTCTTTGTTGCTGCGCATAGGCTTTCTCTAGTTGCGGTGAGCGGGGGCTACTCTTCGTTGCGGTGCGCGGGCTTCTCACTGCGGTGGCTTCTCCTGTTGTGGAGCATGGGCTCTAGGAGCATGGGTTCAGTAGTTGTGGCTCGCAGGCTCTAGAGCACAGGCTCACTAGTTGTGGTGCACAGGCTTAGTTCTTCCACGGCATGTGGGATCTGCCCGAACCAGGGCTCGAACCTGTGTCCCCTGCATTGGCAGGTGGATTCTTAACCACTGCACCACCAGGGAAGCCCCAGGACATTTGAATTTTCACAGAAGAAAAATAAGAAAATAAACCCTTTACCTACTTAAAAAAAAACCAACAATCACAAGGTTATTATCTTCTGTTTATGCTTAAAGACTTGTCTCAAAACACATAGATTGTAAGCAGCAAACTAAGGCCTGGAATCCAGATCTCATTCAGATGCTCCTCACAGCTGCCTTCCTCCCTCCTAACTCTCTTCTCGTGACTGCTTCAGCAGCAGCATATACGACCAACGTCGTGTGAGCAAAACTGTCTTTTTTATGGTCTGTATCTCAAAATACTGTTCCCTGTCTCCCAACCACTGTTTACACTAATACAACAACGATGCCTTAAGCTTAATAACAAAATCATGCCTAAGAACCAGCAAAAGCTCAAAAGTTAGAGCACTGAATGTTTTATACAGTCATACTGAACGTTTTATACATTTCAAAGTCCACCACAAGGACTGCTTCAATCACTATGGAAACTTCCTATTTTCACAAGGTATCATGTTAGAACAGCAGTATTACAAGGATTCCTGACATTTCTCATAAAGAGATATTTATTATAAAGAGAGACTTTTCCATTCTCTGAATTCTAGTATTAGCAAGATGAGTGAGTATATGACAACATAGCACTGGAAAAGGGTAGAAAGGCATAGCCCCCCATACCAACAACTTCAAAAAATTATGACTAGGGGTTTGACCTAGAGAGGGGGTTGGGGACAGAAAACCAAAACAAAACAAAAAGAGAGGGGGTTGGGGACAGAAAACCAAAACAAAACAAAAAGATGGGGGATCTATAGGCAAGCTACTACCACTACCAACTTACTGGAGGAGTCTCCTCCAAGACAATCTATAATAATATTTAGAACTATTAGTTCTTCAAGAGGAACCACCCTACTTACATGTTCCACGAATCTATTAATGCTGAACTACACCTAACCATGTGTTAGAAAAAATTCCAAATGAAGTGACAACAGAGAAATTATTGGCTAGGTTCTTGCAGCTACTATTCAAGATGACATCATGATCGAGTTCTAATTTCATCAGGTCTCTGCAGAAGCAGCAAAGTAGAGAGCTGCAATTCTGAAGGTATGGCTCACAGACACCACTCAAAGTGCAAGACAGACCAGTGAATTTTAATGTTAAAAGAGCGTATGACATGGTTTCAGATTCCACACTGCAACTAGCCATGTGCTGAGTTTTGGTGCAATAATATAAAGTAATAAAGAATATCCACGATTGTCTAAAAATGCTATTAAAGTACTCCCATATCCATGTGAGGCTGGATTCATCATATACTTCAACCAAAACATAGTGCAACAGATTTAAAGTAGAAGATGAGAATCTGCCAGCTTCCATTAAGTCAGATGTTACACAGGATTCCAAAAATGTTAAAATGCCATTCTTCGTACTGAATTTTTTTGTTTTGGAAAATAGCTATTTTTCACTTTTAAAGTGTTATTTGTATTACAAATAAAAAGTCTGTTATCATTACCTTTAAATGAATTAATAAGCATTTTTTAAGTTTAAGTTTTAACTTCAAATACAGAAAATTTTAATGGATATAACCCACTTTTTTTTTTCTTTTTGAATAATCCAGTAATTTTTAAGAGTGTAAAGGGACCATGAAACAAAAAAAGTTTGAGAGCTGCTGGCATAGAAGCTCTGGAGTTAGACCGCCTAGCCTCATCTTCCAGCTCTATACAACTTACTGGTTTTGTAACATCCAGTCAGTTATTTATTCACACTGTCTCAGTTTCCCCCTTTGTAAAATGGGAGATAACACCAACCTCATAGGATTATCATGAGCATTAAACAAAATGATACATGGAAAGCATTTGGAACACTGCCTGACATACAATAAATACTCAATCTTAGTCGCTGTTATTATTTGTTAAGCAGTTTTTAATCAAATCAAAGTATTCGGTTTAAAATTTAGGCATTTCTTTCCAATTTAATCAGTCAAACATTTAAGAGCCTTGACACAACGAAATATTTGAACTTCAGAACGTTTTCCTAGAATTTTTACTTGTCATATAAATTTTTTTCATCTTTAAACTTGCTAAAGCTTTATTATTTCGGGTCTCCATTGAAAACACTGACTGATGGAAGACTAATAACTTTGAATTATGAAGACAGACAGTTACAGGAAGAGTGGAAAAACAAACACCCCAAAGTATTTTCTCCAAGCATTAGCCCTTAAACCTTAGCAAGATGAAATGCACAAATTACAAAATTTTGTAAAAATCTAATTTAGGGAGTTCCCTGGTGGCCTAGCAGTTTGGATTCCGGGCTTTCACTGCTGTGGCCTGGGTTCAACCCCTGGTCAGGGAACTGAGATCCCACAAGCCGCACAGTGCAGCCAAAAAAAAAACCTAATTTATTACATATAAGGCTTTTCTTAGGTTTCCTTTTATTAAAAAAATAACTTTATTGAGCTATAGCTCACAGATCATACAATTTACAAATTTTAAGTGTACAATTCAACGGGTGTTCGGTATATTCACAGAGCTGGGCAATCATCACTACAATCAATTTTCTTTTTTTAAATTATAGTTGATTTACAATATTATATTAGTTTCAGGTGTAAAAGACAGTGATTCAATATTTTTGTAGATTATGCTCCGTTTAAAGTTACAAAATAATGGCTATATTTCCCCTGTGCTGTACAATTAGCTATTTATACACAGTAGTTTATACCTCTTAATCCCATACCTCTATCTTGCCCCTCTCCACTTCCCTTTCCTCACTGGTAACCATTAGTTTGTTCTCTAAATCAATGAGTCTGTTTCTGTTTTGTTATATACATTCGTTTGTTTTATTTTTTTAGATTCCACATACACGTGATAACACAGAGTATTTGTCTCTGACTGACTTATTTCACTAAGCGTAATACTCTCTAGGTCCATCCATGTTGTTGCAAATGGCAGACATATACGGTTTTTTGAAGCTGAAAAGAAACTACTTACAGAGTCATGGGTGAGGTATGTATCGCAGTAGTCACAATAAAACCTGGAAAGAGAAGGAAAGTAGAGAAAGAGAAAATGACAACCCGTTAATAGATGCCCATCCACTGAGGTGCTATTTATTGAAGGTAAAATAGAAAATAAAATAAAATAAAAGACCTATTCACGATGCGAAGACATCAAACAAAGCGTCCTGACACAAGCCAAGCTTTTGGGTTGCCTTACGGAGAGTCGACCTCCACACTCGTAAAGGGGTATCTAGAAATCCGGGTCTCCCTTCCTCCCCCAGACCCTCTCGCTCCCCCAGAAGCTCCCGGAGCCAGAACCCGCTCTGTGCTCCCCCGCAGGGCCACAATCAGTGATCGAGACCGCGAACACCCCCAGATTCCGGCCCCCACTCACTTAGGCATGTCGCTCTGCAGGCCTTCGGCAACTCCGTTCCGCGCCGCCCGGAAGTGACGCGCACAGTGAGCGCCGACGCGGCGGAAGCGATGAGTCAAATGCGACTGCAGAAGCCCCACCCAGTCATCCAATCCGCCAGCTGCGCTGCGCCTGCAGTACGGCTTTGTCGGCAGAGCGAGGGGCGGGGCTTGTCCTGCTCCTCCTTTCACCTAGAGGAGGGTGGGAAGGGGGAATATCAAGTGTCCCGGCGACGTTCAATGCACGCACTGGTGGCCGAGATTTTTGATGCTCCCGGAAGCGTGTCATTCATCCTTTCTTTCGACAGTTATCTAATGAGTGTCTGGTACGTGCCAGGCACTGCTATAAATGCTGAGAAGCCAGCAGTGAACAAAACAGACAAAAATCCTTGCTTTCTTGGAGTTGATATTCGAGTTGGGGAAGACAAATACAGTAATAAAGTCAGTATGTAGTGGGTTAGATGGAGCCAAGTGCTATGGGGAGGGAGGGAATGAAGCATGGAAGAGGGGAGTTCAACTTTAAATAAAACAGAAAGCTTGCTGAGAAAGTGACGACTGAGAAATGATAGGTTTCTTAAAGCAAGAAAGCCAGGCGCAAGCCAGTTTACATAGTGTCTCTTTTTTTTTTTTTTTTTTTAATTTATTTATTTATTTATGGCTGTGTTGGGTCTTCGTTTCTGTGCGAGGGCTTTCTCCAGTTGTGGCAAGTGGGGGCCACTCTTCATCGCGGTGCGCAGGCCTCTCACTATCACGGCCTCTCTTGTTGTGGAGCACAGGCTCCAGACGCGCAGGCTCAGTAATTGTGGCTCACGGGCCCCGTTGCTCCGCGGCATGTGGGATCTTCCCAGACCAGGGCTCGAACCCGTGTGCCCTGCATTAGCAGGCAGATTCTCAACCACTGCGCCACCAGGGAAGCCCAGTGTCTCTTTTTTTGAGTCTCATTAACCACTGGAGGTGGCAGAATCCCCAGTTTCAAGTCTCGTGGCTGCTTCCTAGCTGTGCTGCATGTGCAAGTTATTTAATCTTTCTGACTCCGTTTACTCATCTGAAAAATATGAATAATAGTTCTTACTTGTAGGCTTTGAGGAAGAATTAGACGTGAAAATGCTTGTAAAGCTTTCAGTGCAATGTCTGTACATACTAAGCCCTCCACAAATGGTAGTTATGGTTCCACAGGAGGAAACTGTTAGAAGAAACTTGTCCAGGGAGTTCCCTGGTGGCCTAGGGGTTAGGATTCCAGGTGAGAAATGGAGTATTTCCTACCATATCAGTAAACAAAGGATGTCACACTCATCAGCAATTGCAGCCACCACTGTTGTGAGCTGGTGAGCCCTGAGGGAACTGAGGAAGGAAAAAATACCTGCCATCTAGCAGCCATCAGATTGCGGCCACTCCCTACGGTGAGCCCTGAGGAAACTCAGGATGTGAAAACACAGGACACTGGCCCCCAGATAGCTGATGTGCATAGCAGAGGAAAGATTTCAGTGAGCCCAGACTCTTGCATCTTCCCATACATAGAAAAGCGCTAAATTCCTTTACTTGGAATATCTGATTTTCTTTAATTAACAATAATCTTTTGATGTTCAGACTACCTGCCCTTTGTTGCAAAACTGCTATATAACCTGGCTCCCTGCCTTGCCTCCTCCGAACAGTTCTCTCAAGGTTACTTGAAATGCTGCCTCCCGGGCCTGAAGTCCTAAAAATTCCCTCTGAATAAAATATAACTCTCAACTTTTAGGTTGTGAATATTTTTTAAGTTGACACAGGCTTTCACTGTCGTGGCCCGGGTTCAATCCCCAGTCAGGGAACTAAGATCCAGCAAGCTGCGGGGCAAGGCCAAAAATAAAAGGTAACTTGTCCATAGGGATAACCCGTTCTGGCAACAAGGCCAAACTTCCAGCCTGGTGTATCAGACTCCAAAATGGCCTGACCCCTCTTTCAGAAAAGGGAAATAGTGTTGGGAACTGGGGAGGAGGAGCTTTTGCTTCTTTTGTTCCATATTCTCCGATGGTGGAGTTGCAACCAAAATAATAAAACCTGGTGCTTTATTGGAATATTTACTATGTCCTAGTGAGACAGGAGATAGATGGGCCCCAGGCTGAACAGTGTGGACAGAAACTCCGTAACAGCAGAAACTCCATAAAAGCAGGATGATGGAGGAAGCTGGGCCCTGCCCAGATAAGAGATAAAGGACCACATATTCCTCATTCTTGAAGTCAAGGAGATCTCCCTGACTACACATGCACAGAAAGGCTCCTTGGAGATCAAAAAGGGAGCGGGTGCCACCTCATAGTAAGTGATGCCAACTACCCATAGACCTCTTCACTAGAATCCATCTTGGCTAAGAGGTGCACACGCACACAGGGGAGGACCCTGAGATATACCAAATGCGGACTCAGAACCAGGCAAACAAGATGATTGGACAAAGGAAACCCAGAAGAAATGCCCCATAAAAGTGATTCAAACTGCCACGAGTGTGTGGCTCTCTCTCCCTGAGCCCGCCCGAGTGTCTATCCACACGTACTGTACTCTTTTTCCTTGTAATAAACACTTTACTTGCTTCACTACTTTCAATCTCTATGTGGAAGTTCGTATCTTCATAGCTCACGGGTCAGGGCCTTGTCACTGGCCACTGGTCCCTGGTGGTCTAGTGGCTAGGATTCAGAGCTCTTACTGCTGCTGCCTGACCTCAATCTCTGGCCGGGAACCGAAATCTTGCTTCAAGCTACTGTAGGCCAAGGCCACCCTCGATCACTAGGTGCTTTTGTCAACTGACAAAAAATGCACAGGGACTTCCCTGGTGGCGCAGGGGTTAAGAATCTGCCTGCCAATGCAGGGGACACAGGTTTGAGCCCTGGTCCGGGAGGATCCCACATGCCGCGGAGCAAATAAGCCCGTGCACCACAACTACTGAGGCTGCGCTCTGGAGCCCGTGAGCCACAGCTACTGAAGCCTGCACGCCTAGAGCCCGTGCTCCACAACAAGAGAGGCCACCAAGATGAGAAGCCTGTACCCCGCAACAAAGACCCAACTCAGCCAAAAATAAATAAATAAATTTATTTTTTTTAAAAAGCTTTGCATATATACATGTATATATATATATATATATTTTTTGGTTGCATTGGGTCTTGTTGCTGCGCTCAGGCTTTCTCTAGTTGCGGAGAGCAGGGGCTACTCTTCGTTGAGGAGTGCAGGTTTCTCATTGCAGTGGCTTCTCTTGTTGTGGGTCACGGGCTCTAAAGCGCAGGCTCAGTAGTTGTGGTGCACGGGCTTCGTTGCTCCGCGGCATGTGGGATTTCCCAGACCAGGGTTCGAACCCATGTCCCCTGCATTGGCAGGTGGATTCTTAACCACTGTGCCATCAGGGAAGCCCTGCATTTATAAGTTTGAAAAATATTGTGTAATTGCCCTCCATTGTAGTTGTATTTACCTGATAATTAATGAGTTTAATGACTTGAAATCATTTGATTTTGTTTAAACTAATTATCATATTTGGTTCATTCAAGTCCTTTTGGAGTTCACTTGTAAACGAAGCTTATTGCTGGTAGTGAAGTTAGGGTTGATGCTATAATAAGTATAATTTTAGGTTGTTTGTTTGGGATGCTCAGTGTAGGGGTAGCAGGAGGGCAATTTCTAGATCAAACGGGAGGAATGTGATGGCTACTAGGAAAAATTTTATGGAAAAAGTAGGTGTGCTGATTCTATGGAATCAAATCCACATTCATTGGGGCTTGGTTTTTCTGTATAAATATTGATTTGAGGGCATATACAACCTGATAGGTTAAAAAGTCATTGTATTATAATTTTAATTTCTCTTATGAATAAAGTGGAGCATTTTTTCATGTTTAGGAGCCTTAAAGAGTCTGCAGA
The DNA here is from genome assembly GCF_949987535.1 of Balaenoptera acutorostrata. NCBI lineage: Eukaryota > Metazoa > Chordata > Mammalia > Artiodactyla > Balaenopteridae > Balaenoptera > Balaenoptera acutorostrata. Next base: position 67,539,368 of record NC_080073.1, on the reverse strand, counting down.
ACCTTCTATGCATAGACTACCTTTTCATGTCCTTTACCTATTTTGTGTATTATATTGTTAGCCTCATCCTTTTCTTTTGATTTGTAGAGAACTTCATAGATAAGGAAATTAACATTGCCTGTAATATGAGTCGCAAATATGTTTCCATTTGTTATTTGTCTTTGGCTTTAATTGGGGTGATTTTTATCATGAAAAAATTTTAAAGTTTGTATGTTAGTCAAATGTTGATCTAGGGGCTTCCCTGGTGGCACAGTGGTTAAGAATCTGCCTGCCAATGCAAGGGACACAGGTTCGATCCCTGGTCCAGGAAGATCCCACATGCCTTGGAGCAACAAAGCCCATGCACCACACTACTGAGCCTGCGCTCTAGAGCCCGTGAGCCACAACTACTGAGCCCACGTGCCACAACTACTGAAGCCCGCGCACCTAGAGCCTGTGCTCCGCAACAAAAGAAGCCACCGCAATGAGAAGCCCGTGAACCACAACGAAGAGTAAACCCCACTCACCACAGCTAGAGAAAGGCCGCGCGCAGCAACAAAGACCCAACGCAGCCAAAAATAAACAAATAAATTTATTTTTAAAAATGTTAATCTGTTCTTTTACGGTTTCTGGGTTTTACGTGAAGGATTTTCTCTGAGTTTTTTTAAAAAATTCTCTCATATTTTTCCTAGTTCTTTTATTATGTCATTTTTTCATGTTTATATTTTTTATCTATTTGGAATTTGTTTTAAAGTGTGTAATAGGGATCTAACCTAATTTTTCTTTTCATAACAGTAACCCAGTTATCCCTCCCAGCACCAGTTAATGAATAATCCATCACTGTCCCTTGTAATCTGAAATGTTACTTTTATCATTTTCTCTATAAATTCTATCTCATTTCTGAGCTTTTGGTTTGTTCCATTGGTTTGTCTATTAATGTGCCTCTACCAACTGTTTTAATTGCTGTAGCTCATATCTTATCTATGGTTATTTTAATATAAAATATTTTTCAATTACCCAGTTAAATTACATACTTAACTTTATCCTTTCCTAAAAAGAATCTTCCAGCAGTGATAAAGGTGTTACATTTGTCGTGTGGTTGGGCATATCCTCTGATACACTGTTGTATATCCCAGTATGGTAAGGTTGCCAGCTAAATACACAATGCCCAGTTAAATTTGAATTTCAGGTAAACAATTAATAATTTTTAGTAGAAGTATGTCCCATGCAATTTTTTTCTATTTCTGGAAATCCAACTATAGGATACTTGATTTTAAAAAATTCTTTTAGGGACTTCCCTGGCGGTCCAATGGTTAAGACTCTCTGCTTCCACTACAGGGGGCATGGTTTCGATCCCTGGTCCAGGGAACTAAGATCCCACATGCCATGTGGCACGGCCAAAAAAAAAAAAATTATTTTAGTTACATATGACAAAGCCAACTTACATTAGTGTAGGCAGATAGGGATTACAGAAGCCTAGAGAGCTGGGACCTCTAAGGGTAGATTATCTTCAGGTCTGGTTGACCCAGGGTCTCAAATAATTTTACTCGGTCTCTTTCTCTCTACATCTCTCATCTCTGTATGTCTGCTTTTCTTGGTACGTTGGCCTCATCCTCTCACATCGCAGCATGGCTTCCTCCATGCAACCAAGTAAGATAACCTCAAATATCTTCAAAATTCCATTCTTCTAGCACCATAATGCCAAAAGCCAGGCAGGGGCCTGAATGGCCAGGCTTGGGTGAAAAGTCCTTCTTGGGTTGGGATGGGTGGGAAATTGTAACCAACAGTGTCACTTAAACTTCAGGGAGTGAGGGGGGAAGACCCAAGTGTTGGGGGAGTCCTGTTTTTTCTTTCTTTTTTTTAATTAATTAATTAATTATTTTTTTGGCCGCACCATGCAGCTTGCGGGATCTTAGTTCCCCAACCAGGGATCAAACCTGCGCCCCCTGAAGTGGAAGTGTGGAATCCTAACCACTGGACTGCCAGGGAATTCCTGGGGGAGTACTGTTTTCAAAGGAGAAGTACGGGAAAGCATTCTGGGCCAAAAACGGTATGCACAGCTGCCACTGTTAGTCATACCTAGCCCAGTTTGCAAAGCCCAACTCAAAGAAAATGCCAATTTGAGGTGGTAATTTCCATTTTCACTACCAGAGGACTAGAGTTCTTAGTGCCTTAGCATCCTACACCTCCCCTCATGTCTTTTCCATTGCTTTCCCCAGTGCTAAGGAACAGTAGGTAATATTCAGTTATTCAATATTTATTCAACAAACATTTACTGAGCACCCACTTGGTGTTCAGGTCAATGTTGGCCACTGTCAATGGGAAAATAAATAACACACTGTGCCCACCATCAAGTTTCGTGTAGGAGATAAGATTTCAACAAATAATTATAGCATTATATGGTATATGAATATTCATGAAGAAGTAGTATCATGTAGTGATAATGAACACAGCTTCTAGATCCAAAGTGCCTATTGCTTTGACCTTGGGGAAGTTGCTTAACCTCTCTGTGTCTTCGCTTCCTCATCTGTAAAATGGGGACAGTAATAGTGCCTACTTCATAGGTTTGTGGCTGTGAGGAGTGAATGAGATAATTTTCATAAAGCACTTAGTACATGGTAAGCACACAGTAACTGATGGGTAGTGTTGGCACTGTCAGTAATAAGAATTGGTACTAAAAACCCAGATCTCTTGAATTCCACATCCAGAAATCCTTCCGGGCCACTTCAGAACCACACAAGAGGTGAGCTATGGAATTAGAGGCATTTTCCCTCTCGCTTCCAATTAGAGACTTATATTTTGCAGCCATCATTGGCTGCTGAGTCTTCTATTAGGCACACTTCAGAATCCATAATTCTTAGTTCCAGTCCCAGACCTCAGGGCCCTGAAATTCAGGGGAAAGACTGAAACCTGGAGGTGGACTTGCCTCTGCTCTCTGAGCTGTACTTCCACAGATGTCTCACTGGGGAGGATCTATCATTGTGACCTCGCCCCCTAACTTCTTTTTGAACTGAGACCTCACTACAGTGAAGTGGACTCAGAAAGCTAAAACTTGATCTTTCTCTTTTTTTGGACAGGAAAGTAGGATTTATTGGTGGGCACAAGTAAGGAGGGGACAGCACCAAGGCTCTCATGAGTGCAGGGGCCGCCAGTTATCCAGAGGACCACGATTAGGGTCCAGAGGACCACGATTAGGAATGTATGTGACCCCACAGCCATCTGGGATGAGCCGTTTTCTGCCACCATGTTTTCAAATTCATCCATTTTAAACTTAGTAAATCCCCACTTCTTGGAGATGTGGATCTTCTGGCAGCCAGGGAACTTGAACTTGGCCCTGCTGAGGGCCTCAGTCACATGCTCCTTGTTCAGTAGCTTGGTGCGGATGGACATTATGACTTGCCAATGTGGACCCTGGCCACTGTGCCCTAAGGCTTTCCAAAGGCACCGCACATACCCGTCTGGAGCCTAGACTGGGGACAGCATGCCAGTCATGATTGTCCACTGGAAAGGGCTGTCTCCAAGGCCCCTTAGGGCAACCCATACGGGCAACAGGCTGCGTGCACTACCAAGGAGGCTGCTGTTTGCAGCCATTGCACACCGGGTCCCCATGGGGAAAAGAGCACAGTCTGCTTAATTGGCTGCAATAAAACTTGATCTTTTGTTTGGAAACAACAGCAGAACATAGGGCCCCAGTTGTGGAAGTTCACGCCAGGCCCCCCAGAAGGGTGTAAACACAGCTATGGCTGGGAACTCATGGCTGTGGCTGGTGAGAGCAAGGGGAGCTCCTGAGGACCTCACCCAACATTTAGCCCATTCTACCCTGCAGGTGAAATCAACTGGGAGGTGATGGAGCTCCTGTTTTCCAAGGCCAATGACTGGAGACGAGCTTTCACCACCTAACCTAGGCAAGTGAGAACAACACTAGGACCATAATGAGGGTGCCCACCTGGCACCTATGGGATGTCAGCAGACCCCATCCATTTTTGCCTGGCCGAGTGACGAGGAATAATTATTTATTAGTTCTGTTGTGATTGTCTTGCCTCCTTCACAGAAAACAAAGGGTTCAGTGTTGGGAATAGAGAAGCCCAAAGTCCTAGGGCCTGAGGACCAAGTTCTTTTTTTGAACCTCTTCATTAATTGAAGGCTGTTGGACCAACAGGCTATGGTATCAGGAGGAAGTTGTGTCAGCCACTAATCACCAAGGCAGAAGAACAGGTTTGTCGGGGTGGTTTTGAGTAGCTCCTTATTAAAAAAGGGTTATTATACTCTAATAAAGATGTTAAAAACAAATAAAAATTAAAAAAATAAAAAAGACTTATTACTCACTCTTAGAATGTCTTCTCTTAGACAAATACGATATTTTCCCTGTGAGCCCATTTTATTGGCACAGGAAGCTTTCAGTCTGACTCTAGGGGGGGCAAATTGGAAAGCTGGAAACAGAAACATAAGTGGCCTCTTTGTGGCTTAATACTCCAGCAGGACCTGAGGTCGTGGTTCAGAATGAGACGCGCGCGCGCGCGCGCGCACACACACACACACACACACACACACACACACACCCCATTCTGCTGTCCCCAGGCATGTTGTTTTTAGTGACGTGGCTTTTACTGGAGAAAGGGGAAGCTAATATTTACTAAAGCACCTAGTCTCTGTCACCAATAAACACTGTGCTTTCATTATATTATCTGATGGGATTTGATTTTGAGGATTTTTTGGTAATAAGGAAACCGATACCCAAAGAGGTGATGTGATCTGAACAAAATACCTACTTAATACATGGCAAAGACAGGAGCTGAATCCCGATAGAGTCCAGTGCTTACGCTCTTTCCGTTGAACACACTGCCTGTACATCTGAGACCTTTAAAATCTCTGCCTGAGTGTAAGCCCCTCCCAGTAACTCCCTTACTGCAATGGATGAACCTGATTTATTCAAATATGTACTTCAAAGCACCAAGTACTACAAACCCCCAGCTGGAAGGCCTTCCACATAAAAGGAGCAGCTCCACTAAAAGGTGAACCTTATTGTGTGTAATTTATACTTTAGTAAATCTGACTTTTATTTATTTATGGCTGTGTTGGGTCTTCGTTTCTGTGCGAGGGCTTTCTCTAGTTGTGGCAAGCGGGGGCCACTCTTCATCGTGGTGGGCAGGCCTCTCATTATCGCGGCCTCTCTTGTTGCGGAGCACAGGCTCCAGACGCGCAGGCTCAGTAATTGTGGCTCTCGGGCCCAGCTGCTCCGCGGCATGTGGGATCCTCCCAGACCAGGGCTCGAACCCACGTCCCCTGCATTGGCAGGCAGATTCTCAACCACCACGCCACCAGGGAAGCCCAAACCTGACTTTTAAAAAGATGTTGGGGGACTTCCCTGGTGACGCAGTGTTTAAGAATCCACCTGCCAATGCAGGGGACACAGGTTCGGGCCCTGGTCCGGGGAGATCCCACGTGCCTCAGAGCAACGAAGCCCATGCGCCACAACTAATGAAGCCCGCGTGCCTAGAGCCCATGCAACGCAACAAGAGAAGCAACAGCAATGAGAAGCCCGTGCACCGCAACAAGGAGTAGCTCCTGCTTGCCACAACTAGAGAAAGCCCATGTGCAGCAACTAAGACCCAATGCAGCCAAATAAATAAGTAAATAAATAAACTTATATTTAAAAAAAGGTGTTGGATATAACATATTAAAAGCTCCTACAAAACAATAATGAAATGACTATTGACTCAATAGAAAAGTACAAATGGAAACTAAATATAAATGTCTTTTAAACATATGGAAAGGTACTCGTCCTCATTCATAATAAAAGTAATTCTAATTGAGTCACTCAGATACCTTTTATTACTTACTGGATTGGTAAAAAACCAAATGATTGAAAACTCTTAGAATAGGCATGAATATGGGTAAATAGGAATTATCATACATTACCAGCATATATAAATTGCAACAATTCCTACTGAGGGCAATTTAGCAGTGTCTACCAAAATCCCATGTGTATATACCCTTTGACTCAGCATAGGAATTTATCCTACAGTTTTAGTTGCAGGTGTGCAAAATGATGTGTATACAAGGTTTTTCATTGAAGCAGTGTTTGAAAGAAAGAACAAAAATCTGAAAAGTTAAATGTCTATCAACAAGGCCCTAGTTGAATAAATTGTAAGACACCATAGTGGAATACTATGTAGCTATAGAAAAGAATGAGAAATATCTTTGTGTGATATGGAAAGAAGTGATATGGAAATCTCTCCAAGACATATTGCTGTTTGAAAAAAAGCAAGATGGCAAGCAGTGTTAATAGTAGATAACATTTCTATAAAAAAGGAGGGAGATACTATGTATTTGTATTACCTTGTAAATGCATTAACAATCTCTTAAAGGAGATGCAAGAAACTAGTAACTGGTTATCTGTTGTGAAAGAAAAAGGTGGGAAAGATATATTTCATGGTATTTTTTCGAAACTTTGGCAATTAAACTTAATGAATTAAAAATATTAAGTACGATTTTTTTTATTTTGCTGTTTTACTTATTTATTTATTTATTTTTATTCAAACAGAAAGTCACAAAAATTACCATCATCCTCATCAGTTCACTCAGTCCCATGTAATTAATTTTTTTTCATCTTGATCTTTTGTTAGCACTTTTATGAATTCATCAGTTTTCCATTAGAGTTCTGAAAATGCTTATTCATTCAGTTCAGCAGTATAGTCAGTTACCAGAAACCTGTACTTGTCAGTCTTTTCCACGAATTCCTTGAAGGTGAAACTTTTTTATAGGAACATTTTTGCAAAAGCATCAGAGTACACCCAAAGCTGTCTGTAAATGACAAAGACTTGTAAATGACAAAAGACTTAGAAATGACCACGGTTAAAGATTTGATGAAAGTTCATAATAATGCAATTGACAAGGAAATTTAGTTATTTCTGAGATATACATTTTAAAATAATAACTACAATTATGACTTATAACATTATACAAGAACATACAAGATTTTTAGGAATTTCATGTAATGTCTGAAACATTTATATTAACATATTTCCATACAAGTAACCCAAAGAAAGTTTAGTATTAGTTGTGTTTTTTTTTGAATTTTTGAATTTTATTTTATTTACTTTTTTATATAGCAGGTTCTTATTAGTCATGAATTTTATACACATCAGTGTATACATGTCAATTCCAATCGCCCAGTTCATCACACCACCATCCCTACCTCCCTGCGGCTTTCCCGCCTTGGTGTCCATACGTTTGCTCTCTACATCTGTGTCTCAACTTCTGCCCTGCAAACCGGTTCATATGTACCATTTTTCTAGGTTCCACATACATGCGTTAATATACGGTATTTGATTTCTCTTTCTGACTTACTTCACTCTGTATGACAGTCTCTAGATCCATCACGTCTCTACAAGTGACCCAATTTCATTCCTTTTTATGGCTGAGTAATATTCCGTTGCATATATGTACCACATCTTCTTTATCCATTTGTCTGTTGAGGGGCATTTAGGTTGCTTCCATGACCTGGCTATTGTAAATAGTGCTGCAATGAACATTGGGGTGCATGTGTCTTTTTGAATTATGGTTTTCTCTGGGTATATGCCCAGTAGTGGGATTGCTGCATCATATGATAATTCTAGTTTTAAGGAACCTCCATACTGTTCTCCATAGTGGCTGTATCAATTTACATTCCCACCAACAGTGCAGGAGGGTTCCCTTTCTCCATACCCTCTCCAGCATTTGTTGTTTGTAGATTTTCTGATGATGCCTATTCTAACTGGTGTGAGGTGATACCTCATTGTAGTTTTGATTTGCATTTCTCTAATAATTAGTGATGTTGAGCAGCTTTTCATGTGCTTCTTGGCCATCTGTATGTCTTCTTTGGAGAAATGTCTATTTAGGTCTTCTGCCCATTTTTGGATTGGGTTGTTTGTCTTTTTAATATTGAGCTGCATGAGCTGTTTATATATTTTGGAGATTAATCCTTTGTCCGTTGATTCGTTTGCAAATATTTTCTCCCATTCTGAGGGTTGTCTTTTCGTCTTGTTTGCAGTTTCCTTTGCTTTGCAAAAGCTTTTAAGCTTCATTATGTCCCATTTGTTTATTTTTGTTTTTATTTCCATTACTCTAGGAGGTGGATCAAAAAAGATCTTGCTGTGATTGATGTCAAAGAGTGTTCTTCCTATGTTTTCCTCTAAGAGTTTTATAGTGTCTGGTCTTACATTTATCTATGAGTCTATTCTTTTTTATTATTATTACTTTAAAAAATTATTATTTTAATTGATATGTAATTGACCTATAACATTATGTTAGTTTCAGAAATACACCATAAAGACTCTGGGACTTCCCTGGTGGGCCAGTGGTTAAGACTCTGTGCTTCCAGTGTGGGGGACGCTGGTTCGATCCCTGGTCAGGGAACTAGGATCCCACATGCCACGTGGTGTGGCCAAAAAAAAAAAAAAAGAAACACATAATGACTCCATATTTGTAGATATTGTGAAATGATCACCACAGTAAGTCTAATTAGCATCCATCACCATACATACTTACAAATTTTTTTTCTTGCTATGAGAACTTTCAAGATTTACTCTCTTAGCGACTTTCAGTATACAAGCCAGTATTATTAACTGTAGTCACTGTTGGTTTGCAAACTTGGGAGTTCCTCTGGTGAAATTCAAAACTGGTCCCCATACACAGAGGGCAAGGAGAGAGAGCTTTTGGACACTTGATGAAGAAAAACAGTAGTTCCTGTTTGATGAGATCTGGATGAGACTGCTTGTCTTGAAGAATCTCCTGGAGAGGTGAGGGGGGTGGCCGCAGCTCACCCTGGGGACATAGGCAGTGGTGGCAGACATACTAGGGAACATTCACCCGCATGAACACTGTTGATATTGGCAGATGACATATTGGTTCCATAAATTCATTCGGGCATCAGTAAATAACTATGTAAATAACTGGGGAAGAAGAAGGAGATTTTCCTTATAACACATCTATCTTTTTTAATATTTATTTATTTATTTATTTATTTATTTATTTATTTTGGCTGTACCTGGTCTTAAAATGGATACTATCTGGACACTTTCCAAATTTTGAATATGGATTGTATAAATTCCCTATGGCTGCGGAAACAAATGACCACGTGTTTGGTGCTTTAGAATAACACACATTTGTTCTCTTACAACTCTGGAGGTCAGAAGTCCAAAATCAGTTTTCACTGGGCTGAAATCAAGGTGTTGGGAGGGTCATAGTGCCCCTGGAGTGGTAGAGCACACAATGCCTCCAACTTACTTTTGAGTAAATCAGAAATATGTATATAAAATGGGACGAAGTATCAACAATTAGGAAATCTGGATAAAAGGTGTACAGGAGCTCCTAGTACTTTTTTTTTTTTTTTTTTTTTTTTTGGCTACCCACGGCTTGCGGGAATCTTAGTTCCCAACCCAGGAATTGAACCTAGGCCACCACAGTGAGAGTGCCAAGTCCTAACCACTGGACCATCAGGGAATTCCTGCTCCTTGTACTACTTTTGCAAGTCATTAGGTTTGATTATGCTAAAACTTAAAGGTACCAAAAAAATAACTATTAGGGATAATAGAGGCAGGGATATTGATGCCAAAATCTTGGATCTCTCTGGTTTTTTTTTAGTATTTTAATTTATTTATTAGCTGTGTCGGGTCTTAGTTGCGGCACTCTGAGTATTTCATTGCAGTGCAAGGGCTTGTCTCTAGTAGTGGCGCTCGGGCTCCAGAGAACGCGGGCTCAGTAGTTGTGGCGCTCCGGCTTAGTTGCCCCAAGGCATGTGGGATCTCAGTTCCCTGACCAGAAATCGAACCTGCGTCCCCTGCACTGGAAGGCAGATTCTTAACCCCTGGACCACCAGGGAAGTCCCCAAAATCTTGGCTCTTTGTGCACTGATGCCAAAAAGAAATACGGAGACAGAGTTTTGGAGGAATGAGAAAAAAGTAGCTTTATTCTTTGCCAGGCAGAGAGAACACAGCAGGCTACTGCCTCAAGAACTGTGCCCCTCTCCCTGGGGAATAGAGAGAGGCTTATAACCCAGGGCTTGTGGTCTGGGGTACGTGATAAAGCTCAAAGTAATGAAGTTTCGCTTTTTTTTTTCTTTTCTTCTGTAAATTCATGGCCAAAGCTGGCATCAGGTGGCTCAGCAACGGAGTCTGGTGTCCCTTAAGTTATCGGACTGTGACCTTTTTTCTGAAATGACGAGTGCTGCAAGGGAGTGTAGGGGGAGAAGATGCCAGGTACAGAGTGTAATTCATATGGAGTCAGAGAGTAATTACCTTTGTGAAGGACAAGTCTAGCTACAAGTGTTTGTTAGTAGTAACAGCTAAAGAATAACCAAGATTGCTTAACTCTTTCAGGCCTGTTTATGCTATTTCCAAGCCTGTTTATTGTTTCCTTATTTTCCTTGTTTATCAGAAAAGAAAAGTCTCATTTCTATTTTTGCTGCAACAATATAAGAAAAAGTTTCATGCCAGTTCTAAGGTCAGTAGGACAGATTCCTAACCAGAGGCAAGAAAATGAGTTAGGTAATAATACTTCTTTGCATTTCGATGATGCTTCTTTTCCAAATTATGTCACAGCTATTGTCTTATTTGATCTTTGCAATAACCCTGTGGGGTTGGAAGGGCAGATATTTTTATTCTCATTGGACAAATGAAAAAACTGAGTCATTTAAGGGACTCACCTAATATCCCACACAAGCTTAGTGGCAGAGTTAAAGATTAGAAATTCTCTCCAGGGACTTCCCTGGTGGTCCAGTGGTGAAGACTCTTGTGCTTCCAGTGCAGGGCACACAGTTTCGATCCCTGGTCAGGGAACTAGATCCCGCATGCCGCAACTAAAGACTCAGCACAGCCAAATAAATAAGTAAATAAATAAATATTCTTTAAAAAGAAAGAAATTCTCTGCAGATCCTTCTGTACTAGTTGTAAGGAGGTGGTTAAGACTGGTTGAAGTCAGACAGACCTGCACAAAAATCTTGGCTACAACTCACCTAGCTGTTTTACTCAGTGTAGGTAGATTATGCAGTAGTGACAAATAAACCCCTGAAACGTCAGCAGCTTAGCACAACCAAGGTTTATTTGTTATTGCCATTACAGTATAATGTACACCAGTGCGCTCCCTTGAGACTCTCTCCTCCAAGCAGTTACTCAGGGGTCTGGGCTCTGTCCTTGAGGGGGAGGAGGGGGTGGAGTGAGTCCTTGGCTTCTAGCTGTGCAAATAAGAAAGAGAGAATGGAAGTTTGGGTGGACTGTTTTAAACCTGGAAATGGAGTATCTCACATCTACACTCTGTTGACCAGAACTCAATCACATGGTCCCATCTAAATACATAGAGATCTGGAGAATGCAGTCTTTCTGTGTGGTCAAAAGGAAAATAAAACAGGTCAATGAACATCCAGCTCTGGCTCTGCCATACTAACTATGTAAACTTGAGCAGTTTATTTAAAACCCTCGGTTTTCTCATTCATCAAATGGAGACAATAATACCACACAGGGCTGTTGTAGTAATTGAAGCACATAATGTACATGACGTGTAGCAAAGTGCCTGGCATTTAGTAAACCATAAACACTTATTCTTAATGTCAGTTAACTTCCCATGTCTCTTATAGCACTAGTTCTATCAATTCCCTGGCTAGTGGTGGGGATTATTCATTCCAAACCTTTCCATGTGCTGCCCATTTGTTCATTGCTCTCTGCCCATAATGTAATGTAGATTTGTTTCATCAGAAAGAAAGATCAAGGTCTTGGAGCAGGGCCCAGGAGGCAGGATGTAACATGAAGAGCAATGGGTTACAAAGTGTCATTTAGCAAAATATACCTCAATGCAGAGGTATATTGAGGTATATATATATATTGAGGTATATATATTGAGTTATGTATAGAGAGAGAGGCAGTGCAGGCACCCCTGAGCCCCCTGGGGTTGCAGAGATGGCCCCTCTCATAACAACAGGTGTTGGCACACTTACAACAAAGCTGGCTAAGAGATCTATTCTCTACTCCAGAATTTAGAGGAAGACGAAGGAGTGGTGACCAGGGGAGGTCAGATGTAACAGCTGTCCAGAGCTCACAACTTTCCCCATACTCTAGGCCACAGTACTTTAAGGTGGCCCAACTAAGGCCTGTCCAAAGAGGCCCAGCGGGGGACATTCTGGGCCTCCTGGTGACCTGAAAAACAGAACACTGGAAGCTATGAACAGGAGTAGGGTGGACTCCTCCAAAGAGGCATGCATAATCATTTCTTTTCTGCTCGATAGAAACATCCCTTTCAGTCTGGAAGTGGACACCTGTTGCCAGAATTTGGGACCTGCCACTTGCATAGACCTTACTCCACTTCCTACATACAATCAAACCATGATTTGTCCCAGCAGCACAGAGGGTGGTTTAATCTTCCAGTCTGTGACCAGAGTTGAGAAGTTTAGCAAATTTGGTAAGCAATGTAATTCATGATGGTGTAATGAAATTATTCTTCTTTTAGATTAGTAGATGTCCAAATTCTCTTGGTTTTTACAAACTAGCAGATTTGGAACGCAGTAAAGTTAAAACTCAAGACTCCAGATCAAAGAAAAAGATTTTTACGTTTATTTATTTATTGGCTGCATTGAGTCTTAGCTGTGGCACATGGGCTCTTCGTTGCAGTGCGCAGGCTTCTCTCTAGTTGTGGCACAAAGGCTCAGTTGTGGTGCACAGACTTAGTTGCCCCAAAGCATGCAGTATCTTAGTTCCCTGAACAAGGATTGAACCTACGTCCCCTGCATTGCAAGGAAGATTTTAAACCACTGGGCCACCAGGGAAGTCCCTCCAGTTCAAAATTTGAATCCACTTGAAACAGATTGCAACTTTTACTGAAGCCTTCCGTCAAACTTGCAACTTTTGCTCAGTCTTGTGAGATGCCCTCCCAGCATTTCTGGTGGTGATTTGTAGGCCTTGGACTTCTTTGTGGCTCAGGTCATCATGAGTGGGTTCAGAGCTCCTCTCTTCTCCATGCAAGACCAAAGTCCAATCAGCCTTCCCTCCGCCCAGGATCAATGTTAGGCTCTGCTTAATTGTGCTATTTGCTGACTAACTCCCAGACTCTGGACCTTACCTGTCTCAACTTACAGTCCCGTTCCATTTCCCTGTTACATTAGTCATTTCTGTGACTTGAATCCTTTCTGCTGGTACCTGCCAGATCCTGGGAAGTCCTGTTTTCTTACCACTTATCATCACTGGCCCCAGAATTTCTGTAATAGGGGTTCTTAGGAGGGGCAGTCTCTTTGGAAGGTGGTTAGGCAAGTCTCCCTTCTTGTACAATTCCAGGGGCATCCCTTACTCTATATTTTACATAAATGATACCCCTTGGAGGTATGAAACTCGGGGACTCTGATTTTTGGAAATTGTTATGAAGTTGCATTTCCCTAGCACTCTTTCTACTTAAATTGTGTGTTTATTTGGAGAGGTTGATGGGTCGGGAGGCTAACGTTCTCCCCAAGTTGCCTGTTGTTGCTGCCACTACCACCCATGATCGGACAGGAAAATAAATGTGGGAAGAAAATTTGAAATCAAAGGTTGTGGAAGTTTGCAGTTACCACCAGCACCTTCAGAAGGGTCAAGAAGTGATACAGCAGAAGTGAGACTAAAATGAAAACTAGAAAAGGAAAGAAGGGAATTCCCTGGCAGTCCAGTGGTTAGGACTTGGAGCTCTCACTGACAAGGGCCCAGGTTCAATCCCTGGTCGGGAAACTAAGATCCCGCAAGCCACTTGGCACAGTCAAAAAAAAACACAAAAAGGTAAGAAGAAAAGAGAAAGAATTTTCCAGAAGCAAACCTACCTCTAATGGCTCTTAATCCCTCTCTATTGGTTAGGATGATGGCTCATGAAACCCTGTTGGTTAAAAGGCTTTTCTGGAAGAAGAAGGTGTCATGGGGCTGTAAGTCAGGTGACACAACTGAACTTCTAAATTCCCCAACTTCCAGTTACTGAACCCTGTGGGAATTGCTTCCCTTTCCCAGGGAGTCTCCTGGTCTGGAGAAGAGGACCCAGACCACCTTACAGGTTGTTGTGAAGCTCAAGGCTGAGGTAAAATAATGATGTGGGAGTGTAGTGAGGGGTTTGGTTTCAGTTTACCTAAAAGCTTCTAGGCTTCTTGGAATTTCCTATAGAAATTTTAGGGAACCTGAAGATCTTTCAAAGGCAACTTGTTTTTGTAAACTCCCCTTCTTCTTCCCAGATATATCTGTGTGCAGAGTGGCCTTCAAGTCCCCTTTTATAATGCTAATGACCCTGGGGAAAAAACACCACTGACACATTTCCAGGTAACACATTAATTGTCCATAAATGCTTCAGCTCAGTGGGGGAATGAGATGTGGCATGGTTCCCTGTGAAGGAGGGGAGGGCCAATTGGAGGTTCAGAGACCTGATAGCAGATGAGATACAAAGCAAAAGTAGTTTGCTTCCCAGTTTTGCAGAGGGAAAAGCCAGGCAGAGCAGGACGATCTTTCAACACTTTTGTTATACGTGCCAATAACTATCCAAAGGGTTGGAATCATTTGTTTTTCTCTCTGTGATATGTCTACATTTGTAAATGTGTATGTATAAATTATATTTAATTCAGTCCCTTAACTGACACACCACAAATGGCTAGATTGGAGTTGGAATCTGAGGTTTGCCTGGGGGATTTTAGTGCTTTGTCAGCCCCTAGTTCACCCGTGAGAAATACTGAATAAAATATGAAGGGACAAGGAAAATATTGAACGTTCTCAGGAGAAAAGCTCAGAATTGTCCTTTTCTACTGGGGAGGAAGCTTGGTCATTTTTTTAAAAATTTATTTATTTATTATTTATTTTTGGCTGTGTTGGGTCTTCATTGCTGCACGTGGGCTTTCTCTAGTTGCAACAAGCGGGGGCTACTCTTCTTTGCGGTGTGCGGGCTTCTCATTGCGGTGGCTTCTCTTGTTGCGGAGCACACGCTCTAGGCACAAGGGCTTCAGTAGTTGTGGCATGCAGGCTCAGTAGTTGTGGCGCATAGGCTTAACTGCTCTGAGGCATGTGGGATCTTCCCGGACCAGGGCTCGAACAGTGTCCTGTGCATTGGCAGGCGGATTCTTAGCCACTGAGCCACCAGGGAAGTCCCCCATGACACTTTTTAATCAAACTTTAAAAATTTAAAGTATAACTGTATATAGCAAAGTGTGAAAATCTTAAGCTTGATGACCTGCCTATACCCCTGTGTAACTCCAGATCAAGTTATATGCAGGACATTTACAGCACCCTAGAAGACATTCTCATGCTTCCACCTACAGTCAATAACCATTGTCCCTTCCTCCCCATCTTCCCAGATAATCAGCGTTCCAACCTCTATCAGCAGAGATTAGTTTTGCCAATCTTATACGTGGAATCATACACAACATGCTTTCCTGCATTATGTCTGTGCAATTAATCCATGTTGTTTCATATAGCAGGAGTTCATATTTGTATTTAGTATTCCACTGTGTGGATTGATCACAATTTATCCTTCCTACTGTTCGTTGGCATTGGAGTGTTTCCAGTTTTTGGCAATTATGAATAGCATTTCTCTGGACATCCTTATATACTTCTGTTGGTGGACATAAGCACTCACTTCTTTTAGGTATACACCTAGGAGAGAAGTGGTTGGATCAGTGGGTAGGCATGGATTTAGCTTTACGAGAGCTGACAAGTTTTCCAAAGTAGTTGTACCATTTATTCCCACCAGAAATGTATGAATGTTCTACTTGCTCCATGATCTTGCCCACATTTGATAATGTCATTCTTTAAAATTTTTGCCATTCTAATGAATATACATCTTGTTTGTGAATTTTAATTTGCAAAAAGCATCTTAAAATGTACATAAGTTTATTGGAAATTTTGGATATGTTCTGTGAAGTGCTTGTTCAAGTCTCTTGCCCATTTAACTATTGGGGTGTCTGTCTTTTACTTACTTATTTGTAAAAGGGTTCTTAAAATACATTTTGGATTTGAGTACTTTACTGGATGCATGTATTGTGAATATATTCTCCCAATCTATGGCTTACTTTTTCACTCTCTTAATGGTGTCTTTTGGTGAACTGCATTTCTTTTTTTTTTTTTAATTTTATTTATTTTTTGTACAGCAGGTTCTTATTAGTTATCTATTTTATACATATTAGTGTATATATGTCAATCCCAATCTCCCAATTCATCACACCACCACCACCCCACCCCCCACCCCGCCACTCTCCCCACTTGGTGTCCATACGTTTGTTCTCTACATCTGTGTCTCAACTTCTGCCCTGCAAACCGGTTCATATGTACCATTTTTCTAGGTTCCACATACATGCGTTAATATACGGTATTTGATTTCTCTTTCTGACTTACTTCACTCTGTATGACAGTCTCTAGATCCATCACGTCTCTACAAGTGACCCAATTTCGTTCCTTTTTATGGCTGAGTAATATTCCGTTGCACCACATCTTCTTTATCCATTTGTCTGTTGAGGGGCATTTAGGTTGCTTCCATGACCTGGCTATTGTAAATAGTGCTGCAATGAACATTGGGGTGCATGTGTCTTTTTGAATTATGGTTTTCTCTGGGTATATGCCCAGTAGTGGGATTGCTGCATCATATGATAATTCTATTTTTAAGGAACCTCCATACTGTTCTCCATAGTGGCTGTATCAATTTAAATTCCCACCAACAGTGCAAGAGGGTTCCCTTTCTCCATACCCTCTCCAGCATTTGTTGTTTGTAGATTTTCTGATGATGCCTATTCTAACTGGTGTGAGGTGATACCTCATTGTAGTTTTGATTTGCACTTCTCTAATAATTAGTGATGTTGAGTAGCTTTTCATGTGCTTCTTGGCCATCTGTATGTCTTCTTTGGAGAAATGTCTATTTAGGTCTTCTGCCCATTTTTGGATTGGGTTGTTTGTCTTTTTAATATTGAGCTGCATGAGCTGTTTATATATTTTGGAGATTAATCCTTTGTCCGTTGATTCATTTGCAAATATTTTCTCCCATTCTGAGGGTTG
This sequence comes from Balaenoptera acutorostrata, assembly GCF_949987535.1. NCBI lineage: Eukaryota > Metazoa > Chordata > Mammalia > Artiodactyla > Balaenopteridae > Balaenoptera > Balaenoptera acutorostrata. The sequence continues at coordinate 67,522,383 of NC_080073.1, read as the reverse complement.
TCTTTTCGTCTTGTTTGCAGTTTCCTTTGCTTTGCAAAAGCTTTTAAGCTTCATTATGTCCCATTTGTTTATTTTTGTTTTTATTTCCATTTCTCTAGGAGGTGGATCAAAAAAGAACTTGCTGTGATTTATGTAAGAGTGTTCTTCCTATGTTTTCCTCTAAGAGTTTTATAGTGTCCGGTCTTACATTTAGGTCTCTAATCCATTTTGAGTTTATTTTTGTGTATGATGTTAAGGAGTGTTCTAATTTCATTCTTTTACATGTAGCTGTCCCGTTTTCCCAGCACCACTTATTGAAGGGACTGTCTTTTCTCCATTGTATATTCTTGCCTCCTTTGTCATAGATTAGTTGACCATAGGTGTGCGGGTTTATCTCTGGGTTTTCTATCCTGTTCCACTGATCTATATTTCTGTTTTTGTGCCAGTACCATATTGTCTTGATTACTGTAGCTTTGTAGTATAGTCTGAAGTCAGGGAGTCTGATTCCTCCAGCTCCGTTTTTATCCCTCAAGACTCTATTTGGGGTCTTTTGTGTCTGCATACAAATTTTAAGATTTTTGTTCTAGTTCTGTAAAAAATGCCACTGGTAATTTGATAGGGATTGCACTGAATCTGTAGATTGCTTTGGGTAGTATAGTCATCTTCATAATATTGATTCTTCCAATCCAAGAACATGGTATATCTCTCCAACTGTTTGTGTCATCTTTGATTACTTTCACCAGTGTCTTATAGTTTTCTGAGTATGGGTCTTTTACCTCCTTAGGTAGGTTTATTCCTAGGTATTTTATTCTTTTTGTTGCAATGGTGAATGGGATTGTTTCCTTAATTTCTCTTTCTGATCTTTCGTTGTTAGTGTATAGGAATGCAAGAGATTTCTGTGCATTAATTTTGTATCCTGCAACTTTACCAAATTCATTGATTAGTTCTAGTAGCTTTCTGGTGGCATCTTTAGGATTCTCTATGTATAGCATCATGTCATCTGCAAACAGTGACAAATTTACTTCTTCTTTTCCAATTTTGTATTCCTTTTATTTCCTTTTCTTCTCTGATTGCCGTGGCTAGGACTTCCAAAACTATGTTGAATAATAGTGGCGAGAGTGGACATCCTTGTCTTCTTCCTGACCTTAGAGGAAATGCTTTCAGTTTTTCACCATTGAGAATGATGTTTGCTGTGGGTTTGTCATATATGGCCTTTATTATGTTGAGGTAGGTTCCCTCTATGCCCATTTTCTGGAGAGTTTTTATCATAAATGGGTGTTGAATTTTGTCAAAAGCTTTTTCTGCATCTATTGAGATGATCATATGGTTTTTATTCTTCAATTTGTTAATATGTGTATCACATTGATTGATTTGTGTATATTGAAGAATCCTTGCATCCCTGGGATAAATCCTGCTTGATCATGGTGTATGATCCTTTTAATGTGCTGTTGGATTCTGTTTGCTAGTATTTTGTGAGGATTTTTGCATCTATATTCATCAGTGATATTGGTCTGTAATTTTCTTTTTTTGTAGTATCTTTGCCTGGTTTTGGTATCACGGTGATGGTGGCCTCATAGAATGAGTTTGGGAGCATTCCTTCCTCTGCAATTTTTTTGGAAGAGTTTGAGAAGGATAGGTGTTAGCTCTTCTCTAAATGTTTGATAGAATTCACCTGTGGAGCCATCTGGTCCTGGACTGCTGTTTGTTGGAAGATTTTTAATCACAGTTTCAATTCCATTACTTGTGATTTGTCTGTTCATATTTTCTATTTCTTCCTGGTTCAGTCTTGGAAGGTTATACCTTTCTAAGAATTTGTCCATTTCTTCCAGGTTGTCCATTTTATTGGCACAGAGTTGCTTGTAGTAGTCTCTTAGGATGCTTTGTATTTCTGTGGTGTCTGTTGTAACTTCTTTTTCATTTCTAATTTTATTGATTTGAGTCCTCTCCCTCTTTTTCTTGATGAGTCTGGCTAAAGGTTTATCAATTTTGTTTATCTTCTCAAAGAACCAGCTTTTAGTTTTATTGATCTTTGCTACTGTTTTCTTTGTTTCTATTTCATTTATTTCTGCTCTGATCTTTATGATTTCTTTCCTTCTACCAACTTTGGGTTTTCTTTGTTCTTCTTTCTCTGGTTCCTTTAGGTGTAAGGTTAGATTGTTTACTTGAGATTTTTCCTGTTCCTTGAGGTAGGCTTGTATTGCTATAAACTTCCCTCTTAGAACTGCTTTTGCATCCCATAGGTTTTGGATCGTCGTGTTCTCATTGCCATTTGTCTCTAGGTATATTTTGACTTCCTCTTTGATTTCTTCATTGATCTCTTGGTTATTTAGTAACGTACGGTTTAGCCTCCATGTGTTTGTGTTTTTTAGGTTTTTTCCCCCTGTAATTGATCGCTAATCTCATAGCGTTGTGATTGGAAAAGATGCCTGATATGATTTCAATTTTCTCAAATTTACCAAGGCTTGATTTGTGACCCAAGGTGTGATCTATCCTGGAGAATGTTCCGTGTGCACCTGAGAAGAAAGTGTAATCTGCTGTTTTTGGATGGAGTGTCCTAAAAATATCAATTAAATCTATCTGGTCTATTGTGTCATTTAAAGCTTGTGTTTCCTTATTAATTTTCTGTTTGGATGATCTGTCCATTGGTGTAAGTGAGGTATTAAAGTCCCCCACTATTATTGCATTACTGTGGATTTCCTCTTTTATAGCTGTTAGCAGTTGCCTTATGTATTGAGGTGCTCCTATGTTGGGTGCATATATATTTATAATTGTTATATCTTCTTATTGGATTGATCCCTTGATCATTATGTAGTGTCCTTCCTTGTCTCTTGTAACATTCTATATTTTAAAGTCTATTTTATCTGCTATGAGTATTGCTACTTCAGCTTTCTTTTGATTTCCATTTGCATGGAATATCTTTTTCCATCCCCTCACTTTCAGTCTGTATGTGTCCCTAGGTCTGAAGTGGGTCTTGTTTTTGTATCCGTTCAGCGAGCCTGTGTCTTTTGGTTGAAGCATTTAATCCATTCACGTTTAAGGTAATTATCGATATGTATGTTCCTATGACCATTTTCTTAATTGTTATGGGTTTGTTTTTGTAGGTCCTTTTCTTCTCTTGTGTTTCCCACTTAGAGAAGTTCCTTTAGCATTTGTTGTAGAGCTGGTTTGGTGGTGCTGAATTCTCTTAGCTTTTGCTAGTCTGAAAAGCTTTTGATCTCTCCATCGAATCTGAATGAGATCCTTGCCAGCTAGAGTAATCTTGGTTATAGGTTCTTCCCTTTCATCACTTTAAATATATTGTGCCACTCCCTTCTGGCTTGTAGAGTTTCTGCTGAGAAATCAGCTGTTAACCTTATGGGAGTTCCCTTGTATGTTATTTGTCATTTTTCCCTTGCTGCTTTCAATAATTTTTCTTTGTCTTTAATTTTTGCCAATTTGATTACTATGTGTCTCAGCGTGTTTCCCCTTGGGTTTATCCTGTATGGGACTCTCTGTGCTTCCTGGACTTGGGTGGCTATTTCCTTCCCCATGTTAGGGAAGTTTTCGACTACAGTCTCTTCAAATATTTTCTTGGGTCCTTTCTCTCTCTCTTCTCCTTCTGGGACCCCTATAATGCGAATGTTATTGTGTTTAATGTTGTCTCAAACATAAAGACAGCATGTGTTTAATGCTGTCTTCATTTCATTTCATTCTTTTTTCTTTATTCTGTTCTGCAGCAGTGAATTCCACCATTCTGTGTTCCAGGTCACTTATCCATTCTTCTGCCTCAGCTATTCTGCTATTGATTCCTTCTAGTGTATTTTTCATTTCAGTTATTGTATTGTTCATCTCTGTTTGTTTGTTCTTTAATTCTTCTAGGTCTTTGTTAAATATTTCTTGCATCTTCTTGATCTTTACCTCCATTCTTTTTCCGAGGTCCTGGATCATCTTCACTATCATTATTCTGAATTCTTTTCCTGGAAGGTTGCTTATCTCCACTTCATTTAGTTGTTTTTCTGAGGTTTTATCTTGTTCCTTCACCTGGTACAAAGTCCTCTGCCTTTTCTTTTTGTCTATCTTTCTGTGAATGTGGTTTTCCTTCCACAGGCTGCAGAATTGTAGTTCTTCTTATTTCTGCTGTCTGCCCTCTGATCGGTGAACTGCATTTCTTAATTTTAATATAGTCCAATTTATCAATTGTTTATTTTATGCTTGATACTTTTTTGTGTCCTATGTAAGAAATTTTTGCCTACTCTCACTTTTTAAAAAACAGGAAATTATTCTTTTCAAAAGTCCATTGTGAAAAAATGAGTACATATAGATTATCTAAAAGGAGAAAAATAGGGAATTCCCTGGTGGTCCAGTGGTTAGGACTCTGTGCTTTCACTGCCGTGGGCCCAGGTTCAGTCCCTGGTTGAGGAACTAAGATCCTGCAAGCCGAGTGGCACTGTCAAAAATAAATAAATAAATAAAATGAAAGGAGAAAAATGATCACTTATGATGCTCCCATCCAGAGATATAACCTCTATTAACATTTTGGTACCTATTTTAGCACTTATAAATGTTTATATATATAGTTTTTTTCAAAAAAGTGGGATGATACTGTACTCATTTTTTAGTTAGACTTTTTAAACTTATATTTTATATAAATATCAATTTCTTTTGATTGAGACTCATTTGATAAATCTACCATAGTGTTAGAATTTTAGGCTCAGGTCTGCTCCTAGCTCCAGGCCATAGGAAAGTCACTCCCAGTCTCTCCACCCTGGAATTCTGAATGTCTGAGGATTCACCCATAACAGAGACTGTTGCTATGTGTCTTTTCCTTCTCTAGTGTTTTGACTGACTCACTTGTCATCCAAATGACCTCTTAGGCCAGAGTAAACAAAAACCCTTGGGGAACTGTGTGGTAAGGTAATCATGTCCTTGAAGCCGAATGAGTGTAGTGGCTAGACCTCACAGCTTTGCTTAAAATCATCTGTAGTTGTGTGACCCTAAGGGACTTCCCTGGAGCTAAGAAATGAAACTTCACTTTTTATCAGAAGAAAGGTGGTTTAAAGAGTTAAGGACTTTCAGGGGAAAATCACTGCTATTTTTAACTCTCAAAAACTCGGGAGGACAAACCGAAAATTTTGAAAAGGCACCATAAGAGGTAAAAGCAAAAGGCATTGCAAAGATCTTTTACTAAGAGAGTAGAGTAGAGGAAATACTATCAGATGAGTTACATTCAGAAATATCTTCTTGAATTACTGGGTGACAGTTAAAGGTCTGATTTGGAAAGTAAGGGACAGAAATCTGAATTTTGGTTGGCTCTTATGTGTTCGCCACATCACTGTGGCCCCATCATCTCTCTGAGCCTGTCTCCAGGAAATGATAGTATCTCATAAGCTTGTTGAGATGATTAGGAGAGATAAGTGGCCTGAAGCAAGTAAAGACCTTGGCCAGTCTTAGCACGTGGTAAGCACTCAGTTTTTTTCCTTTTGCAATTAAAAAAAAACCGAGATAAAATTCACATTCCATAAAGTTCACCATTTGAAAGTGTAAGGTTTTTCATGTCTTCACAAGATTGTGCAACCATCAGCACTAATTCCAGAACTTTTTCATCACTCCCAAAAGGAACCCTGTACATATTAGCACTCACTCTCCATTACCCCTTTCTCCCAACCCGTGGCAATTACTAATCTACTTTATTTATTTTTTATTTTTTACTTTTAGCCACGTCACACAGCGTGTGGGATCTTAGTTCCCCGACCAGGGATTGAACCTGTGCCCCCTGCAGTGGAAGCATGGAGTCTTAACCACTGGACTGCCAGGGAATTCCCTAATCTACTTTAAATCCTTATGGATTTGCCTATCCTGGACATTCCATATAAATGAAATCTGCAATGTGTGATCTTTTGTGACTGGCTTCTTTCATTCAGTAATATCAAATACTTGATATTATTGTTATTGTCCTTATTCTTATTTCCTATGACTCAAATAGCATGAGAATCAAATGACATAATGGATATGGAACCTCTTTGTGAAGAAGAAATTGCTCTGGAAACACAAAGACGGATTTATCCATTGGGATATTCATTCTTTTGTGGGAATGGTGAGGTGCCCACAGGAACTTGCTAGAAGGAAAATAAAATTGTAGAATTCAGCAACATGATAGGACTGAAAACATCCTCTATTATTAAAAAATAAATTACCCATTCGAAAAATGTTCAGCAGACTTTTCTCCTAAAGATTTTTGCTTGCTCGGGTAAGCAAAGCCTGCTACCACTAGCCCAAGTAATCAGTTTCCCCAATCCTTTGAGCTAAGCTATGCCTGAATGTAGAACACAGAGGCAGGGCTTGGGAGGATCTTAAGAGGCAGCTGTCAGCCATCGCTCACAAGCCCAGCTATTACAATGGCCTTTGACCCACCCAAAAGGGTTGCTGGAGGCCACCAACAGATTTGGAGGCAGATATTCTGTTTGATTTCTATCTAGTCTTAACATCGCTCTTGTGTAATACGGGAGAAGCTTGGAGTCATTTTTTATTTCATTTGTGTGGATTATGACTCATTCAGGAATTTGCCCGTTCAGTTGGTCCTGCTGAAATGCAGATAATTTAGCAACAATCAAAACTCTTGGGATTATTAGCTCAGACTCTAAATGACTCTTCACTCATAGAACTAATTATTCTTCTTTGCATTGCCTTCCAGAGAATTTATTGAAGACTTGAGGCCTCAGAAGAGTCTTCTCAGAGTTTACTATTTAATTTATCCTCCTCATTCCAGTGACAGCTAACTTGGCCTAGTGTTACCACTGTGTGGTGATGGTGGATGGTCTCTAGGTCTGGGCAGGGCTCTCTGGATTTTGCCACGTGGTCTGGTGGGAAATTTAAGCATTTCCTCCCAATAGCAAAAGAAGCTTAGGAAAGAGTGTTGAACTGCTTTTTTCACTGACCTGTGTGATGCTAGAGGATTTACCTTCCTGCTTGGTCCCGTCTCCCTTTTATTTAAAAAAAAGTTTGATGTGTTTCAACAGGCAGTAGGGAGCCTTCCCTGGTGGTACAGTGGTTGAGAATCTGCCTGCCAATGCAGGGGACTGGGGTTCGAGCCCTGGTCCGGGAAGACCCCATATGCCACAGAGCAACTAAGCCCGTGCACCACAACTATTGATCCTACGCTCTAGAGCCTGTGAGCCACAACTACTGAGCCCACGTGCCACAACTACTGAAGCCCGCGTGCCTAGAGCCTGTGCTCCGCAACAAGAGAGGCCACCGCAATGAGAAGCCCATGCACCGCAATGAACAGTGTCCCCCGCTTGCCACAACTAGAGATAGCCCGTGCGCAGCAACGAAGACCCAATGCAGCCAAAAATAAAATAAATAAGTAAATAAATAAATGTATGTTAAAAAAGAGTTTAAAAAAAAAAGAATAATATAACAAACATCCAAGTCCTTACACACATCCTAACACTATGCCATATTTGTTTTTTATATTTTTTAAGAAGTCAAATATTACAGAAACAATTACACACCCCCCCCCCAGGTATCCCTCCCTTATTATATTCCCTTCTTTTTCTTTCTTGAGATAACCATTATCCTGAATTTACTATTTATTATTTTTAAAGTTGATATATATGAATCCATAAAAAGGATATCCTATTGTTTCACATGTTTGTAAACCTTATAAAAATGGTATCATATTGTATGAATCTTTCTGCCACTACTTTTTCCATTCAACCTCGTGGTTTTGAGATTTACCCATGTTGCTTCATATGGATAGTTCAGTCAGTTTAATTGCTGTAGGTGTTTGACTTCATGACAATTGATCACAATTCATCACAACTGATCTATCCATTTTCCTGTTAATGGACACTGAGATTGCTTCCAAGTTTTTGCTCTCAGAAGCATTGTTGCAATGAACATTCTTGTGTCTCCTTGCCATACATGTGAGAATTTTCTAGGGCACATACCTAGAAATGGACTTGCTGGAATGTAGGGAAAACCACCTCTTCAACTTCCCTAGACATAGCAAATCGTGGCTATGACAAGTGGTTGTCCCAAGTTTCACTTTCCTGGGAGAGAATGAGAAGTCCTCTGGCTCCACACTCTCAGCAATACTCACTAAGCTTGTCAGTTTCTTCATCCATAAGAGAGAAAACCATATCTATGATAATGTATCCAAAAGGTCTTCTATAGGGAATTCCTTGGCCGTCCAGTGGTTAGGACTCGGTGCTTTCACTGCCGTGGTCCCAGGTTCAATCTCTGGTTGGGGAACTAAGATCCAGCAAGCTGTGCAGTAAAACAAAACAAAAAACAAACAAAAAACCAAAACGTCTTCTATAATTGAAGAAATATCTTGTGTGATGTTATTGCTAACCCACTACATGTTGGCCTCCATGCCAAGCGCTTTATTTACCTTGTCTTATTTAGGTCTCCTACTGACTATAGGAGGGAGATGCTAGCGTACAACATTTAGAAGGAGTAATTAATTTGAATTTGTCTGATGTCACATATCTGGTAGGTGACAGGGCTGGGATTTGAACTCAAGTCTGTCAGACTTCAGGGCGCCTATGATTGCCCCAATGCTGAGCTGCATGCATAATCTTTAGGAATAACATTAAATCAACTCTTGGTTGTGGTGTTGAGTTTCTGGTAGAATGCCTTCTTTTTTTTTTTTTAAGCATTTATTTATTTATTTATTTTGGCTGCACTGGCTCTTAGCTGTGGCATGCAGGCAGGATCTAGTTCCCAGACCAGGGATCGAACCCGGGCCCCCTGCATTGGGAGCACACAGTCTTACCCCCTGGACCACCAGGAAAGTCCCTAGAATGCCTTCTGAGGGTGAACAATCTGGAGATACAATATGTCTGGATACTGGGGTTTTTTTGTTTGTTTGTTTAATTTTAAGTGGTATATATTATGAATCATAGAAGATTTTCATGTAAATTTTTTGTTTTTTGGCCACGCCGTGCAGCATGTGGTATCTTAGTTCCCCGATCAGAGATTGAACCCTCGCCCCCTGCACTGGAAGCACGGAGTCTTAACCACTGGACCACCAGGGAAGTCCCTCATGTAAATTTTTAATGTATAGAATCATGTAAAGTTTTCATGTAAATTGAGAGGAAAAATGTCACCCACATTCCAATAACTAAACTTTATACACTATTGTCACTGTTAACCCTGTAGTTGTTTCCGAGTGAGTATTTTGTTTTAAGGAGAGTTTGTAGTCACCTTAGAGCTTGAAGTCATGGCAACACCACAGATGAGAATTTACCCATAATGAGCCATGTCTAAATGCCAGACATTTATGCTAAGTGTTGTACATATGTTAATTCCTGTCTTTTTTTCCAATTGAAATGAAATTCGAATGCCATAAAATTCACCCTTTTAAAGTGTACAATTCTTTTTTTTTAGATGAGGAATTAAGAATTAAAATATCTTTTTGTGTCTATGAAAATCACAGAGGCCCAATGCCAGTTTCATGTCTGGTACTATGTTAACAGTAGGAGTGGGTAGGCAGGTATAACTAAAACAATTTGGCTGTTAAGTTGATAATATTGAAGCCAGGTGATGTATACATGGTAGGTCATTATATTATTCTATCTCCTTTGGTTATATGTTTAAAAACTTCCATAATAAAAAGTAAAAAAAAAACCAGTCTTTTTTAAGAAAGGTCTAGCTTTATGCTTTAATAACTAATCTTTGCATACCTGAATTTATGTCTCTGATATGAAAATCAAGACTTAATAATACACTAACTTCATAAAACATTTTAGGGCTTCCCTGGTGGCGCAGTGGTTGAGAATCTGCCTGCTAATGCAGGGGACACGGGTTCGAGCCTTGGTCTGGGAAGATCCCACATGCCATGGAGCAACTAGGCCCGTGAGCCACAACTACTGAGCCTGCGCGTCTGGAGCCTGTGCCCCGCAACAAGAGAGGCCGCGACAGTGAAAAGCCCGTGCACTGCGATGAAGAGTGGCCCCCACTTGCCACAACTAGAGAAAGCCCTCGCACAGAAACGAAGACCCAACACAGCCAACAAAATAAAATAAATAAATAAATAAATAAAATCCAGCAATTCATATAAAAAAAAACATTTTATAGTTTACAAAACATTTTCCACATTTTATCTCACACTTACCCTCTGAGGTAGACAAGGAAGATATTACCATCCCCATTTGAGAGAAAAGAAAAATGAGGTTCAAAGCAGTAGATCTGGGACTTCACCCCACTCCTCAGACATAGAATTCAGTGGCCTGTCCCCTTCTATTCAAAATGAATACAGCCTTAGAAGTAGGGGATTAAAAGATACAAAATACTCTGTAAAAAATAAATAAGCAACAAGGATATATTGTACCACACAGGGAAATATAACCATTATTTTATAATAACTTTAAGTGGAGTATAATCTATAAAAATATTGAATCACTGTGTTGTACACCTGAAACTAATATAATATTGCAAATCGACTGTACTTCAATTAAAAACAGCAAAAGGAATACAGCCTTATTGCTTTTTTCTGATTATAAAAATGATGTGCATTATTTTTAAAGAATTTAGAAAAATTACAAAGAAGAAAAATGTATGTGACCTGTAACCATAACAACCAGAGATAATTACTGTTAACATTTTGTATTTTATCCTTCCAAATCTTTTTTTTTTTAATGAAATATGGTAAAATGTTTTGTAACCTTTCTCAATGATGTACTGTAAACATGTTTCTGTATCAATAAATATCAATCTCCATTTATCACATGGCATTGTTATAACTTATTTAACAATCTCATGTTGTTAGACATTTAGATGGTTTCAATTTTTCATTATTATGAACAATGGCAAAATAAACATTTTTATAACATGGTTCTTGGCTTACTCATTATTTCCTTTAGATACATGACTAGAAGTGGAAAATATGAATCACAGCATTTAGAAGGATTTTTTTACACATTGCTGACAATTCCAGAAATGTTGTATGTACTTACATTCTCAACCATCCAGTGTTTTTGTTTGTTTGTTGGTTTCTTCACCAGTTCATAATTGCTTTTCTTGAGACAGATGTAATTCAAATATACCAGTGAAAATATAGAGTTTAATTTGTTAACTTATAATCAAGTTAAACTATTGAGCAAACCATTAACCAACAACCCACTGTGTTTGTTTAAAGTAATGATCTTCAATCTTTAGTGCGTTAAGAATCACCTGGTGATTCCTGGGCTCCATCCCAGACACAGTGACTTAAATTCCAGAGGTCTGGAGCCCAGGAACCAGCACTTTTAACAAGAGCACCCTTCCTTCAAGTGCCTCTGATGTAGGTACTCTAGGTAATTAGACTCAGAGAAACACTAGTTTGGGACTTCCCTGGTGATGTAGCGGTTTAGACTTCGCCTTCCAATGCAGGGGGTGCAGGTTTGATCCCTGGTCAGGGAGCTAAGATTCCACATGCCTTGCGACCAAAAAACCAAAACACAAAACAGAAGCAATACTGTAACAAATTCAATAAAGACTTTAAAAATGGTCCACATCAAAAATAAAAAATCTTAAAAAAAAAAAAGAAAAGCACTGGTTTAAGCATACACACAGGTGTAGGTTGAGAGTTTGCTGATTATGGACCTTATTACCTTTTGGTCATGGGAAGTCTGGTAAGAAATGGAAAATTCACCTGCTCTCTCTTATCTTGGCCTCATTCATATCATTCTCTCAGCTTCTCTCTCTCTCTCTCTCTCTCTCTCTCTCATACACACACACACACACACACACACACACACACTCACACACATTTCTGTAGACAAAACAAACAGTTTGGTTTTGGAGATGCCTTTATTGCAGGCTGCCATGACAGACAAATATTTGATTTATAGAGATTCTTCCTTCTTTAGGGCTTTCAGTTTTGTTTTGTGTTGTTCTCTTTTGCAAGCAACCACCTCTGACTTTCCTAATCAGCTGAGCATCTGAAAGTCACTTGTCTGAAGAAACTGAGATGGTCTTTAAGGTGGTCTCGGAGGTTCTGTGATGGGAAGAGGTAGACTGAAGGCGAATGAGGCAGTTGAATTTTATTGGACCTCTGAGGCAGAGGGGGTCCTGGAATTGTTATCACCTGGAGTCCTTCTCGACCCTTCGAAATTTGAACTAGGTTTTCCAGCATTTACCTTTCCAGGAATTGCTCCCCTATGCCTAGCTTCAGGAAACAGCTTTTATTTTTCTCCTTGAAAGTCTATTTTTGACACAAAGTCTTCTTTCTCATGGAAACATTCAGCTTTTACACGTGTGGTGGCATGGTGAGGGCTTCAGACATGTGGTCCTCACAGGCAGGTCTGCCTTTGTGAAACATGTGAGGAGGGGAGGGCCTCACTGGTCACTTTCCAATAGTATAGCCTAGTTTGCCTGTTGAACTTCATATGAGTGGTATTATGCAGTCCGTATTCCTTTGTGTCGGGCTTCTTTTGCTCAATATATTATTTTTAAGACTCATCCATGTTGTATGTATCAATACTTCCTTCCTTTTGGTTGCTAAGTAGTATTCCATTGAATGGCTACATCACAATTTGTTTACTCAGTTTCCTGTTGATGAACATTTAGGTTGTTTTCATTATTTGAATACTACAAATAAAGCTGCTATGAACATTCATGTACAAGTATTTGTATGGATTTATGTGTTCATTTCTTTTGGGTAAATCACACAGGAGTGGAATGGCTGGTTTTATGGCAAGTATATGCTTAACTTTTTAAGAAATGGGGCAGTTAAAAAAAAAAACTCTTTTTTAATTGTCAAGTCCATATCTTATGTCAGTAATTCCAGCTTCCTGTTCCTGTGGTCTAGTTGGAAAGAACACTGTTTTGAGAGTCAGAAGTCTGGGGCTTGGCCTGAGCAGCTTAGTTCTAGTCTTGGATTTTGAAAAAGGGGTCATTTAGCTTCTCAGAGCTTCAGTTCCCTAATCTTTAAGTTGGGGTTAATAATGTTTCTTTCTTTCTTTTTTTTTGGCCTCACGGTGCAGCTTGTGGGATTTTAGTTCCCCGACCAGGGATAGAACCCGGGCCCACGGCAATGAGAGTACGGAGTCCTAATTCCGTGGGAGCCAGGGAATTCCCAATAATTTCTATAACAATAAAAAATTGGAAGTAGTCTCAGAGTCCATTAACTGGAGACTGGTCAAGTAAAATACATTCCTAAATTAGAAAACTATGTAGCCAGGGGGGTGGGGGAGGGATGGATTGGAGTTTGGGATTAGCAGATGCAAACTAGTCTATACAGAATGCATAAACAACAAAGTCCTACTGTAGAGCACAGGGAACTATATTCAATATCCTGTGACAAACCATAATGGAAAAGAATATTAAAAAAGAATGTATATATGTGTGAGTCACTTTGCTGCACAGCAGTAATTAATGCAACATTGTAATTCAACTACACTTTAATAAAAAATAAATTTAAAAAAGAATACTATGTAGCCATGAAAAATGATGGTGTAAAATTATATTAATTGATGTGGAAAGCTCTTTTCAACATACTCTGAATGAAAAAAAGCAGGTTAGAGAAGCAGGTACAGTATGATACCATTTAGGCAAATTATACAAATGAGATATATGAAATGCATATTTACTAAAATATTAATAGTGGTTATCTATGGGTAGTGGGACCTAGGGTGTTTTTTTTACTTCTTTATAATTTTCTATATTGCTTAATTTTACTTGCAACAAGCATGTATGAGTCCTTGCAAAATAATAAAGCTATTAAAAATATAAACTAATACATTGTGTTTTTCCTGAGAATGAGATGAAAGAATGGATGGATATGTTGAAAAACTATAAGGTGTTATTATATAAATGTAAGATATTAGTATTAATATTAGTATTTATCAAATTATCAAAGTAAGAGAAGTAAGAGGAAGCAATGACAGTTCCATAGAAACACAATCAAGTTGAACCTGGGAAAGAGGTAAACTCCTTAGAACTGAAAGAAATCTGGAGTAATGAGGAGGGCACAGGTTTCTTTCTGAGCTTTGGGCTTAAATCCTGGCTTTCTCAATATCTGTGTCTCCTTGGACACATTATTTAAACCCTCATTCTCCATTTCCTTATCTTCAAAGTGGCAGTAATAATAATGTTGATCTCATTTTGTTGTGAGGACTAAATGTGTCAAAGAACTTACAGTGATGGACATTTGGCACATTGTAAGGGTTCATTATGTATTTGTTCCCCTTTTCCTCCTTTTCCTTCTTACCTCTACTTAGGATGCAGGCAGCAAGATGCTTTACACATTGTGACCCAGTTGGAGAAAGACTGAAAAGAGTGATTATAATGAACAAGAGGAGTTGTGAGTGGTTTTTCTACATGAGGGAGAGGTAAGGAGTTGGTGTGTTCTTAGAAGATGTTTTGGCTCCGGTAAACTAAAGGGATCAAGGAAAGAAGAAGAAAAAAAGAAGAAACGAATGGACTATTTCTGGATGTATCTGGGTCAAGGGACCGAGGGACATGAGATAAAGACAGGTTTTCTTTTCCATTGTCCCATTCACCACAGTAGGAAAAAAGAGACCCAGGGCATCAGATGCTCTGTCCAGAAGAAAAAATAGTACAATAGTACAACAGGTTGGTGCCTTCGGTTTTTGTATCTCTTGAGTAGAATAATAGGGTAGAGGAACTGGAAAAACTCCAAATGTGAGGGATCTGGTCCTTTCCCATCATGCTCTGGATGGATGTTGAAAGTAGAGGTACTCCTCACTGCAGGAGGCTGCTCTTCAACCGCACCCATTCATTTCCCAGAGAGAATGCTCCCTCCAGTACACACAGAAATGCAAATCAAAACTGCAATGAGGTATCACTCTACACCCATTAGATGGCTACTATCAAAAAACAGAAAATAGGGACTTCCCTGGCCATCCAGGGCTTAAGACTCCATGCTCCCAATGCAGGGGCATGGGTTTGATCCCTGGTTGGGGAACTAAGATCCCACATGGTGCATGGCACGGCCAAAAAGACCCCCCAAAACAAAATAAACAAACAAAAACCCAGAAGATAAACAGTGTTAGCAAGAATGTGGAGAAATTGGAACACCTGTGCACAGTTGGTGGAATTGAAAATAGTTCAAGTGCTACGGAAAACAGTATGGAGCAGTCTTAAAATGTTAAAAATAGAACTACCATATGATCCAGAAATCTCACTTCTGGGTATATACCCAAAAGAACTGAAAGGATGGTCTTGAAGAGATATTTGCACATTCATGTTCACTGCAGCACTATTCACAGTAGCCAAGAGGTAGAAGAAACCCAAATGTCCACCAATGGATGAATGGATAAGTAAAAAGTGATATATACACACAATGAAATATCATTCAGCCTTACAAAGGAAGGAAATCCTGACGTGCGCTACAGCATGAGTGAAACTTGAGGACATTATGCTAAGTGAAATAAGCCAATCACAAAAGACAAATACTGTATGATTACTACAGGACTCACATTCATAGAAAGAGAAAGGAAAACGATGGTTGCCAGGAACTGGGTGGGGAGGGTAAAGGGGAATTGTTGTTTAATAGGTATAGAGTTGCAGTTTTGCAAGATGAAACAGTTCTGGAGATTGGTTGCACAGTAATGTGGAAATGCTTAGCTACTGAACTGTACACTTAAAAATGATTAAGATGGTAAATTTTGTTATGTTTTTTATTAATTACACATATTAATGAAAACAACAAATGCCTAAATGACTTTGTCATAATGTGTTCCCTCACCAGCCTGTTCCTCAAACCATGTGGAGAATCACCCATGGCCTGGGGAAGGTAGGCTTGAAGTCCTCTCTGTGCATCCCAGCCCACCCTCCCCTCTTTCCTCCTCCCAAGTCCTACCACGTCTTTGTCTACTGCTCGTTTGGCACTTGAACATATGCTGCTTTGCACTGTTGGCTATGTTTATGTAGTTATTTACAGAAATGTATGTCTTTGTCTCTCCCACTGTCCTGTAATACCTTAACACGTAACATTTACAATCACTTATGCCCATCTCATTTAAACTTCCAATCTTGGGAAATAAGAACAACATGGAAGTTTTGGCTTGTGGTTAGGTTTATGTAATTGTACCTGTAGGTTCAATTCCAAGTATTTTTTTCTTTCTTTTGTTTGATTTATTCTTCACTCCACTTTGGTGATTTTTTGCAGCGTTCTCTATACAGAGATGAAGAAACTGAGGTCTAAAAGTAAGTATCCATAGTTTGTCTACATTCACACAGCACAAGGATGAAGGTTCTCTTTCTGACCTAATGTCCCTAACTCAGCCTTGCTCATAGTAAGCCAGCAGACATTTGCTTGCTCAACTGAATAGGTCATTTGACTGTTATCTGCTTCCTAGGTTTTGTAGCTTACAAGGTTTAAGGCAGCTGACATGGGGAGTGAGAATGTGAAGAAGTAAAATAAACTCATATTGGGGCTTCCCTGGTGGCGCAGTGGGTAAGAATCCTCCTGTCAATGCAGGAGACCCGGGTTCGACCCTTGTCTGGGAAGATCCCACATGCCACGGAACAACTAAGCCCGTATACCACAACTACCGAGCCTGCACTCTAGAGCCCGCGAGCCACAACTACTGAGCCCCCGTGCCACAACTACTGAAGCCCACGCACCTAGAGCACATGCTCTGCAACAAGCCACCATAATGAGAAGCCTGTGCACTGCAACAAAGAGTAGCCCCTGCACGCTGCTACTAGAGAAAGCCCGCGTGCAGCAACAAAGATCCCATGCAGCCAAAAATAAATAAATAAAACACATAAATTTAAAAAAAAACTCATATTGAACCATATTAGTGAAAAAAAACAAAGTAAGGATTTTGTCCATCCCTGCCCACATTTGTTTTTTTTTTGGAGCAGTTTTCCTACTGGTGGACATTGGTGCTATTTCCAGCTTTTTAACTTTTCATTATTATACGTATTATAATACTTCTATGAAAAGCTTATTTATAAACCTGGGATTTTGGGGCTAGAGTATATGAATACATTAAAGGTTCTTCATACCAATTCATCTAAATTCACATCTACTCACCTTTAGGAAAAATTATATCAATTTACATTCCTAGAAGCAGTGGTGTTTGAGACTACCTGTTTCCCCACACTCTTGCCAACAAAAGCTGTTATACATTTTTCAAAGCTTTGCCACTCTGATTAGGCAAACATCATACTTTATGGTTGTTTTAATATCTATGAGTGGCATACATCTTTCAGTATGTTTATTGGCTATTTGTATTTCTTCTTTTGTGAACTGTCTATGTCCTCATTTTTCTTTTTCTTTTCTTTTTTCCTATAGGGGTTTCCATTATATTTAAGAGTAGGATGTCCATTTCTATCTAGAAATCAAATAATCACTTTATTTTCTTCTTTTTTTTTTAACGAATTGATTCTTTCTTTGACTTCATCCAGGAGATAATGTATTTTCAAAATTTATTGTTATTATTATTATTTTTTATTTTGGTTGTACTGGGTCTTGGTTGTGGCATGCGAACTCTTAGTAGTGGCATGCATGTGGGATCTACTTCCCTGACCAAGGATCAAACCCAGGCCCCCTGCATTGGTAGCATGGAGTCTTATCCACTACACCACCAGGGAAGTCCTGATAATGTATTTTGAATGGAGCCTGGAGAATCCCATGGAATCTAGGGAAGCTGAACAACCAGGACTCAGGATGACAGGAATGTCTTTCTCCCACGCCTTCAGGTCTCTTATCTTTGCTTCTGCTTTATGGCTCTCTTACTGCAGGTGAGCATTATCTCTTTTTCATGGGTGCCCACAAAGATCATCTCATTTCGTGTATTTCCGTCATTCACTTTTAAGTAAACAGTCTAGGCCTTGTCTACTGAAAAAAAATGCACAACGTGAGAGTTGTGAATTAAGTTTTATTTGGGGCAAAATGAAGACAATAGCCCGAGAGACAGCATTTCGGACAGCTCTGAGAAACTGCTCCAAAGAGGTGGGCAGAAGGTCAGTGTTATATATGATTTTAGTGAAGAGGGTGTGTGCAAACTCAAGCACACATTTTGGCAGAGGCTTGCTGCTAGTCACGAGGAGCAGATGTCACTGTTATTGATTTTAGTGCTTTTCTAGATACGAGGAGATGCAAGAATTGGGCTCATAAAATCTCCTGAAAATACCTATCTGAAGATCTGTTCTGCCAGTTTTTCCCAGAGCACAGAGTGCCTCATTCCTGATCTCCACCCTGAACTCCTTTCAGGGGGTGTTGTAGGTCAGCAGCTACAGTGGCTCATGATTTAATCCTTGTAGAGGTAGATGGTAAGTGCTAATTTGTAGTTGGCAGCCTATTCCACCAACCCATTGAGTTCCAATTCCAAATTCCTGAGAGAGGGAGAATCTGATTGGCTTATCCTGGGTCAGGTGTCTCCCTCTTGTCCAATCAATGAAGGCTAAGGGACATGGTTATGTGGGTCAGAGATGGCTGCTGAGGGCCAACTTAGAGGGTTGTTAAAGGTTTGAAGAGAAAGGAGGTCATCATAGTTTGGATGTATACCCAAAAGTTTTCTCCTACAAGTTGCTATTATCATATAATGTATCCTAACATCAATTTGGACTCTTTATTCTCTGAATCAGTTATGCTGTGGCATAATCTTCGTACTAGCTGGACTTGGCAAGTCTGAATCTTAAGGACTTGGAGATACGGAGGTAATCTAGGCTGCTCTGGTGAAATGAATCACTTTTCTCCTAGACTTTCAACTTCTGAATGACAGACTGCCTTAACTTCCTTAAGAAACCCTGAAATTGACCTGGTCTGGGGATCTGGGATTAGTCCAAATTTTTCACACAAGATCACCAACTCAAGAAATTTGGAAAGAAAGTGGCAGGTCTTGGGCATATTCCAGGCAGTGGCATATTCGAGCATATTGCCTGACGTGAGATGGTGCCTAGAAGCCCTTTTGGAATAGTGCTTGTCAGCTTTCCTTCCTTAGGGTGGTGCTCAGCAACTTGTCCTTTTGCCTCTCAACCAGTCCTTCTCCAGGCCCTCTTCCCAACAAAACAAAACAAAGCTGCAGAGCCATCAGGGCAGGACCACAGGTGTTGTTATATAACCCTTCAGACTCAAGTGGAGATTCACATTTCTGAGACTCTCCTGACTGGGTAACACCTCGGTTTCCTCCATTTCATATCCCACCCCCACAAAAGAATTTTTCCATGGGGGAATCGGGGTGGGCTGGTTCTTCATATCTAATGTGCCAGCCACCTTGGTCAGTGTACACAGTGGTTAGGGATGGGACAGTTTTTTTTTTTTTTGGCTGCACGGTGCAACTTGCAGGATCCTAGTTCCCCCACCAGAGATCGAACCCGTGCCCCCTGCAATGGAAGCGCAAAGTCCTAACCACTGGACCTCCAGGGAAGTCCCAAGGGATGGGACAGTTTTTTATTGGGCATGACTGTCCCAAGAATTGTAGATGATTAGCATTTCTGGTCCTCAGGGAATTAATGGCCAGGAATTAATACCACCCCCAATCTCATGAGAATCAAAAATGTCCCCAGAAAGTTTCAGAATTCATTTGAGGAGTAGTTATACTCCTTTGAGATAATGCCCATCATGAACTGACGTTCTGAGCCATTTGGGTCTCTTATTTGCAAGAATCTTTTTGTATTATGTGGGCTGTTTAGGTGAGAGCTAAGACCCTAGTACTGCATGGGGTTGGCCAAGAGCTTTTAATTTCCTTCGGGTCAGCATTCTAATAGAATCATCAGATTCCAATAACATTTTCTTCTTTTAGAAGAAACACAACTTTAATCCATGAATGTTGCAAGTTAAAACACTTCCAGAAAGTGTATAGTCTAACATCAAATCAGGTCTTGGATCTGCATTTCGAATTATTTTGTATGTAAGGCCACATTGAACTCAAAGTATAAAGGGAATTGTAGCAGGATATAGTGGATAGAGCACTAGACTGGGAGTTTCTGTGATTACTAGCTGTGTGATTTTGGGTTAATCAATTCTCCTCTCTTGGTTTCAACTCCTTCATCTGTAAAACGAGGAGGTTAGATTAGACAGTCTCAGTTCCTTTCAGCTCTAATGTTGGGATTTTTATAATCTTTCTGCGTTCCCATTCCATCATCCAAAAGATTGGGACAGTATGTGCTCACCTCTGAGGGAGACTAAATTTTCCTTAATAGTAGTGAAATATTCCAACATTATGGCCATCCAAAAATTAGGCCCTGGCAATGATCTAAGCTTCCACAGAGATCTTAGAGACCCAAGAACAGTTTCTTATAAAATGTTTATAACTAGTGTCTAATACGAGTTTGTAAGTATGCTGTTAAATGTGTCTGTTTCCCATAAAATACTCCTGTTGGAGGAAAAAAATCATTGGAGAGAGAAAGGATGGTCCCTTATTAAGAAAAGAGAAAGGGCACATATTTCATATTTTAACGGAGGACCAGCAAGGGAAGTGAAGTAGAAGAGGGACCAAGTGAAGAAGTAATCCCCGCCTACTTGTATCACTGTCTAACCCCACAGTCATCTCAAGTTTATGGCCAGAATACTAGTTACTATTTCTTAAGTGCTTCTTATGGAGTAGGCAGGGTACTGAGCTTATATATTGGTACCTCATTTAATCCTCACAACAATCCTATCTGGGAAAGCACTATGATTACCAATAACGGGCAGAATGAGAATTTAAATCTCCAATGTGTGTGACCCCAGAACCTAGGCTTTTAAAGCCATTGTTTTAGTCTTATTTGGTAGTGGGACAGAAGGAGGTAGAATGTTTTCCCTTTCCAAAATCTCATGGCACCCCGGATACTACTGGTCACTTATTCTAGTTGTCTGCTTGTTGAAATTGTTAATGGAAAACATACTCCATTAGGAATGAAAGATGGGTTCTAGTTTTGCTGCTCTGTATTTTTGGACAAGGCATACAAACTTTCTGGATCTCACTTTCCTTATTTGTAAGACAGACAATGAGCCACTTGAAGGCAGGAGACCGTTTCTTATTCGTCTTTTCCCCGTGTGGATGTGTTAGGCAAATCGTGGTGAAAGAAGGAATGAAGGTAGACAAGATGGTCCCTATGCGTCCTTTCTCATTCTTTGATCTTGAACAGTTAGGTGTACTATATGTACCGTAACACTTTGCCTTCTAAAAACTTAACAAGGCAATGTCAAATTCTCGGGACTTAACCTTTATTTTGAGAGGGTTGGTCTTGACGGAGTGGGTGTAAGATTATATGCGGTGTTCGTCTGGACCTGTGATTGACGTTTGTATCGAGGCCTCCCTTACTTTCCGGAAACTGGAGACTACCGTTGCATAACAGAAACAGCACGGGTAAACTGGAGTAATCATCACCGAGGGTGGCCGGGAGCCTAGGATTTTAGAGCATTATCCCTCTGGGAAAACAGCTCTAGAAACTTATGCAAACAAGTCCTTCCAGAGCGAGGGGCAAAGCCCTGGCTGGGAGGACTGGGTCTTGTGTGCCATCTGGTACTTGACCTTGCCCTGGCCTCTGTTCTTCCCTGACTTCAGTTTCCTCACCTCCCAAACGCCGCCGTTGTCGTACAAGAAGATCCCGGAGCTTTTCCCCGCCAACCCCGGGCTTTAACTCCTCCCCCTCAGCGTGGGGGCGGGGCGAGGAAAAGGTCAGGCCAGGAGTCACCTCCCCGCGCCGCCCGGCCGTCCCCTTCCTCCTTCCCACTGCCCGCCCCTCGCTCCACCGCGGTGAGGTCACGCGGGGGACGTCACGGGGTTCTGACGCCACAGAGGGGCGGGCCTCCGGGAGAGGAAGGGGCGGGGCTAGGCGAGCGACGCTTGCGCAGTGGGCGCGGCGCGGGAGGAGGCGGAGGCGGCATAGAAGCTAGAGGCGGCGGCGGCGGCGGAGGCGGCGGCACTGGGGGGGGTGGGAGGGGGGGGAGCGCGAGAGTGAGTGAGTGGCTGAGTGAGTTTACCCCTATGAGGCGGTGAGAGGCCCGGGGCCTACCTCAGAGGAGCGGGGTCGCGGCACCAGCTAGCAGCGGGCCCCCTCCCGGTCCCCGGGCCCGGCGGCGCGGCGGCGGCTCAGTTGTGAGGAGGCGGGGAAGCGAGTGTCCGGCCCCAGCCATGGAGGGCATGGACGTGGACCTGGACCCCGAGCTGATGCAGAAGTTCAGCTGCCTGGGCACCACCGACAAGGACGTGCTCATCTCCGAGTTCCAGCGGTTGCTCGGCTTCCAGCTCAACCCGGCCGGCTGCGCCTTCTTCCTGGACATGACCAACTGGTGAGCCGGCCCCGCCGCGCCAGCCCTGGCAGCGGCCTCGGGGCCCCGAGGGGAAGGGAAGGGACACCCAAGCTCGGCGGCCGGGCGGGACGGTCGGGCACTGAGGGGTACCCCCTTTCCGGGGCGGGGAGGGAGTGTGGGGAACCCTAGGGGCCTGGAAGAAATTTGGGGGCCGAGCAGGGCTGGAGGGGGTTGTATGAGGAGAGTTGGGGTCCGTGGAGGGCAGGAGAGGCGGAAGGGAGATGGGCGGGGGTTACTCCTGAGGTTCTGCGGAGTATTAGCGGCCGAGGAACGCGGGAAGAGGGGGAAAGACTTGAGGATCGAGGCACGGGGTCGACCTGTGAGGAAGAGCGCTGTGGTGTTGGCTAAGAGTAAAAAGCACAGAAAATGTGAATTTGGGGAGTGGGCAAAAGCTTGGGGTATGGAGTTAGGGGCTGAGGATGACAGGGATGAGGGGAAACTGAGGGAGAGAATTAGGTACTATGCAAGAACCTGGCGCGCGGGTGAGACTTGGGAGTTAAGAGCTGAGAAGAGCAGGGGGGGGGGGGGGTGTGTGGTGTGTGTGTGTGTGTGTGTGTGTGTGTGTGTGTGTGTGTGTGTGTGTGTGTGTGTGTGTGTGTGTGTCCATTCGAGGACAGATAAAGAAAAGGGAAAAACTTTATGGGGGAGGACAAGTGAGTACGGTAAGAAAGATGACTTTCCCAAGAGCTGTGCCAGGCAGCGGTGGGATCTACTAGTGGGATCCGCTAATGGAGGACCGGGAGTGCTAGACCTGGGGCAGGGTGTGGGAAAAACCTTAGGAAAAGTGAAGGAGAGAGCTTATCTTGGGGGAGGGAACTTTCTGAGGGGATTGGAACCCTGGGCTCCAGAATGCGGGAATGGAGAGGGGCTTATCCAGAGGGGCTTACCGGAAAGAAAGCTGGTTGGTAGATGTTTGGGAAAATGGAGAACTTGACTTAGGCTCGGAACCAAGTATTTTTGGCTTGGAGTTTCCTTTTAGAAGACTGAATTGGGACAGAAGACCATGACAACTTAGACTAAAGGAGTATTTCTTGGCTTTGGGTGGAGCACTTGCTATTTTTGATAAGCAAGGCTTCCCTTTGTTCTTTGAGGAGGGGTTGTTGAGTTCACTCAGGGTGAGTGATCAAGTGGAGACCATTAGACTTCCTTTGAAAGGATTTCAGGTGAAACAACTCATCTTTCTTTGGTTGGAAAGACATGAGATGATTGCCCTTTGCTCTCTGTGTTGGGCATGTGGAATCTTGTTTCTCTTGGCATCACTTATACAACCAGCCTCCCCTTTATTCCCTGTCCACTGGATGCCTCAAGCAATGCCAGAAAAAGAGGCTGTAAGCTTAGTCTTTATCCCGTTACTCATCGAGCCCTATCCTGAATGATGCCCATCTTATTAATGGGAGCCTTATAGCTGTGGTGACGTGTGAATTTTTTTCTGTGCAGCATCATTGGTAGGTCCTGTTGTTTATCTTTAAAGTTGATTGTTATAGTAAGAGTGGGATTGAGTTTCTAGATGTTTAGAAAACTCTTTGAATGCAGGAGATAGTCTTTGTAATTAATAGTCTTTATAATTAAAGAAGCATTTGTGATCCCCACTTGTATCTTTTAAGTCCGGGATGATCTCAGACAGGGACTACAGCCTGCAGTAGTTTTCTGAACACCAGCCTATGTGTTTAATAGAGAGTGACAGGGGTTATTGAAAACACCAAGAAGAGGTACTACACTGGTGAGATTTAGAAGTAAAGCTATATCTTGAGGAGGGTTGTACCCTTGCCTGCCTGCTTCCCACCCCCAGCTCCTTTTCTTCCTTGTTTACACTAGTTCAGCATAAGAGACTTGGTATATTGTTGCTGCCAGTTTGGTAGGGGAGGATCATTATTTCTCCCCACCCTCTTGTGAGTTGTACCATTTAAATCCTGCTCTAATAAGTTTTTAGTTTTTTAGAGTCAGTATTAGTACAATTATTAATGGCTACAGAAACAACGTAATGAACTTTATATGTTTGAGGTGTGTGTGTTTAACATCTAAGATTGTTTGTTTTTAAGTGTTGTGAAAGGTGAGGCCCAGTGTGGATGAGAAAAAAAAATAATTATGGTTGCATTATAAAAATTTTATTTGAATTTTATATAAAAATTATTAAGCTCAATGACACTGAGTAGCATGTGTTCTGATGAGATGTTATCTCTGTATAAAACAAGGTGATATCAGCATTCCTGAACAAAGGAGTGAGCCATTAAAAAATGTATTCTTGTTTTAAAACAGAAGTCAGTAGCTTCTTAGGAATCCAGGCAATTAAGTGATAACTCAGCTTTAAGTACGTTACCTTATTTTTTGACTGTAGAAGTCATGTTCTTTCTTTTCTTTGATTATAAAATGAAAAATTTGTGAACTGAAGGAAGTAAGGCTTGTTATGCTTTTCTTTCTAATGAAAGCAGTTAGTTTCATAATCCAATATTGTGTTTTGATTCCTATGTTGACCTGGCTAAATTTGTCTTTGTTTTAAACAAATACTCATGATAATTAATAAAATCTAGTTAAAATACATACATGAATGCATACCTGGTCAAAATATTTGTGTGTTAAATAAATATCTAAAGTCTAGAAATTTTTTTTTTTAACATCTTTATTGGAGTATAATTGCTTTACCGTAGTGTGTTAGTTTCTGCTTTATAACAAGGTGAATCAGCTATACATATACATATATCCCCACATCTCCTCCCTCTTGGGTCTCCCTCCCACCCTCCCTATCCCACCCCTCTAGGTGGTCACAAAGCACTGAGCTGATCTCCCTGTGCAATGCGGCTGCTTCCCACTAGCTATCTATTTTACATAGAAATGTATTGTTTTTAAGTGTCATTTAATGTCTGACTTTGGAAACTGTCGAGATAGTCCCGGTACAGGTTGCCAAAATTTCTCTCAAATTGCTGTGGTTAACCTGTTGAATTTGAGATGATTAACCCTCCTGTGACTTTATAAGTGCCTGCTTTGGGTTGTAATAAATAACCACCATTCAGTTGTCTAGTGATTGTTAAAAAATAATGTGGTAAAATAAAAATGATTATTTTAAAATGAAGGCCACGAGTCTTCTAAAATGAAACCCTACTTGGAAAGGTTTGTTTTCAAAAGTAAGAATTTATTTTTGTTATTGGTAACAAACAACTTTTTAAAAAGCTGTTGAAAATTGGCTAAATTGAGTGTGTTGGCCTTATAAGTTACCTACCGTGTAAACATAGATTTTTTTTTTTTTTTAGTCTTAGGTTGGATATGCATTATATAGATATTTATATTTAATTTAGAACCCAGTATTATTTCAGTTTTGTACTGTTTATACCTGAGCTGGCAGCTATGCTGCTGGAGATTGGTGGAACTGACTCTTAAAAAAGTAGTTAATTTTTAGTTCCTAAGTAAGTACATAAAGCGCATAAATGGTGTGGTGAAGGAACCCAATATCTGAAGCTAAACTGAAATGACTTATAGATTAGAATAACTTTCTATAGGTGGAATGTCTTGCAAAGACACTTTTGGGCTGTGAGTATAGAACTTGGAATTCTAAAACTGGAAGCTGGCTTAAGATTCTCTAGTTCATTCCAGTTTTTCCTGCAAAATTGCATATAACCCTTCCAAGATAGCTTATTCTTGCATCCCTGAGGGCAGAGATTTGCATGATACCTTATGGTAGTGTTTAATTACCTTTCTAGTTAGAATTATGTCAAAACTGAATCTTTCTTACTGTAATTAAGCTTTTTTCATTTGCTTGTGTCCTCCTTGGAGATGAAGAATATCTAATAAACACGTTCCTTAAGAGGTCAGAAAGCTTCTATTAATACAAATCACTAGAAATTTTCAACCATTTGTCATTTTAACACATTCAGTTTAATGATTTCTCACTCTTTAATGTAGTCTGATAGATTTATATATATTTTTAAGTGGAAACCAACAGGATTGAGAGGAGAGCTTAATAGTGGTGAAATGTACATAACGTAAAATTTACCATTTTTAGTCAATTTTAAATTTACAGTTCAGTGTTACATGAGATTTTAAATTCAGTTGTGGCCCTCAAAGTCACTTGTCTCTGTTATGTTTTCAAAGTAAGTTATTCTTTAGTGTTTGTGACAAGAAGCAAATAACACTTGTAGATTTTTTAGAGAATGTTAACGTAGGAGTTATTTCTCATTATAGGGGTAAGTAAATTATCTTTGACCAGCATATAGACAATGTTGGTTGTTTCTGTCCCTCCTATTCATTAAGCTAGTGCTTTTCAGTTTTGGTGCAAAACTGCAAAAGTTTTGCAACATCCTAGGTTGCCTTCAGGTATCTTCGGGAAGCAGCATGTATTTTTTGGAACACTACACATGCCCATCATGGATACAACAGATGTTTTCTAGAAAAATAACTCAGGAAAAACATTTTTGTAAAATAACATCCTATTGACTTTCTCAGTATTGTCAGAGGCACCCTTCTGGATAAAATGAAGGTATAACCACTATGCAATGAAGTGAAATCAGAATCTGGATGTGAAAATCAGTTGTACATCCTATCTGATCTCACAGTGCCTCCTCTGCCTGATCTTAATCCATTTCTCAGTCACCTGCATGCTAAATGAGTTTCTGATCCACTCTCTGGTTTATATGTATGCGTCTAGGAAAAGTCTCTTTATGACAGATAAAACATGATATTAATAATGGTTTCCTTTAAAAATGTGTGCCAAGCAGCAGCTTTAGGAAGAGAGTAGGAAGGGTTGCGTAACAATGACAGAGTGTTGTGCACGCTATTGCATTTTTAAGAAGGTTGGGAGTTCTTGGTTTGGACCTTCTTCTTTCCCACTTTTTTTGGCCTTTTTTGAGTGGCACACACAGGTTGGGACTCTGGGTATAATATAAAATAGTTTACAAACAGAGCATCAAGATTCATTTTAGTTTTAAAAGGAACACGGTAAAAAGCACATTGTTGTCCTGCAGGAAGTCTTTTTACTGTTCAAATGCTGTGGCACTTGCATTTCTGATATATATCAAGTCAGAACTAATCTCCATTATCGCCAGGGTGGGTGGAGTTGTTTCTTTACCATCTCTTGTCTTCCGACTTGCCCACCCCAGTTTGTCTAGCACATAACAGCAAAAACTCAACCAAACAGTATTTATTTATTTATTTATTGGTCACAAGGCTTACGGGATCTTACTTAGTTCCCCACCAGGGATTGAATCCGGGCCCGGCCTTGAAAGCACCAAGTCCTAACCACTGGACCACTGGGGAATTCCCTCAACCAGACAGTATTTAAAGAAACGTATTTTGGATAGACCCCTGGCATATAGTGTAATACAAAAGCAGAAGACAGCCTCTATCATAATTTGCTCTCTAACAGGAAAAGAACATGCCTGAAACTATGAGAAAAAGTTTGGGGATAATAAGGAAGCAGCATTCATATGTTAATGCTGAATTAACTGAGTAAAATTTCAGAACAGGTAGGAATGGACTGAATCAAACAGAACCAGTGATTCACAAATATTGAGTGCTTGCTGTGGGCAGGTTGCTTTCTTAGAAGGTTTGAAATGGTTGGGATTTGAATTGATGGAAAAGTTGTGTAATGTTAGGTGGAGGATATTTCCTGAGTGAAACCAGGAAGGAGCAATTGGAGCAGAGCTGTCTGGAAGATTGGCTTGGCAAGAATGTGGTTAATGGGATCAGAAGTGATAAGAGATGGAGCTTATTCTTATTTTTGCTTTGGAATATTGTTGGTTTCTTAAAAAATTGGGCTGAAATTGACATAAAATTGAACCACAGTAAAGTGAACAATTCAGTGGTATTTAGTGTGTTCACAATGTTGTGCAACCACACCTCTGTCTAGCTAAAACATTTTCTTCACTGCAAAAGGAAACTCGGCACCCATCAAGAAGTTGCTCTCCATTCCCTTCTCCCCCCAGCCCCGGCAACCACCAATCTGAATTCTTTCTCTATGGATGTATCTATCCTGGATATTTCATATAAATGGAATCATAAATATTTTTCCTTTTGTGTGTGGCTTCTTTCAAGCTTCATCGTGTTGTATATAGCATGTATCAGTACTTCATTCCTCTTAACGGCTGTTTAATATTCCAGTGTATGTGTATACCACAGTTTGTCCATTCATCCATTGGTGGACATTTGAGCCATTTCTACCTCTTGGCTATTGTGAATAGCACTGCTGTGAACATGCGTTTAGGTATACTTGTTTGAGTACCTGTTTTCATTTCTTTGGGTATATATGTAGGAGTTGAATTGCTGGGTCATATGGTAATTCTATATTTAACTTTTTGAGGAGCCACCAGACTATTTTCCACAGTGGTTGAATCATTTACATTCCCCTAGCAATGCTTGAGGGTCTGTACCAATTTTCCTACAAACTTGACAACACTTATTTTCCTTTTTTAAATTATAGTGAGTCTGCAGTGGTACCTCATTGTGAGATTGATTTGCATTTCTCTGATTACTAATTGTATTGAATGTCTTTTCATATGCTTGTTGGCCATTTGTATATCTTTTTTGGAGAAATGTCTATGAAAGTCCTTTGCTGGTTTTTTAGCTGGACTGTTTGTCTTTTTGTTGTTCAGTTATAAGGGTTCTTTATATATTTTGGATACTAGACCCTTATCAGATATTTGATTTGCAAATATTTTCTCCAATTCTGTGGATTTTTTTTTTAAATTTTTTAAATTTTATTGATTGATTGATTGATTGCTATGTTGGGTCTTCGTTTCTGTGCTAAGGCTTTCTCTAGTTGCGGCAAGCGGGGGCCACTCCTCATCGCGGTGCGCGGGCCTCTCACCATCGCGGCCTCTCTTGTTGCGGAGCACAGGCTCCAGACGCGCAGGCTCAGCAGTTGTGGCCCACGGGCCCAGTTGCTCCACGGCATGTGGGATCCTCCCAGACCAGGGCTTGAACCCGTGTCCCCTGCATTAGTAGGCAGATTCTCAACCACTGCGCCACCAGGGAAGCCCTGGATTGTTTTTTTTCATAATTAAAAAATCTGTTTATTTATTTATTTTTGGTTGCGTTGGGTCTTCGTTGCTGTGCGTGGGCTTTCTCTACTTGCGATGAGCAGGGGCTACTCTTCGTTGCGGTGCATGGGCTTCTCATTGTGGTGGCTTCACGTGTTGCGGAGCACGGGCTCTAGGCGCGCGGGCTTCAGTAGTTGTGGCACACGGGCTTAGTTGCTCTGCGGCATGTGGGATCTTCCCAGACCAGGGCTCGAACCCATGTCCTCTGCATTGGCAGGCGGATTCTTAACCACTGCGCCACCAGGGAAATCCCCTATGGATTGTTTCTAAAATTTTCTTGTTAATGTCCTTTGATGCATAAAATGTTTTTAATTTTGGTGATGTCCAATTTATTTAATTTTTTGTTGTTGCTTGTGCTTTTGGTGTTATAGCTAATAATTTATGCCAATCCAGGATCATGAAGATTTACCTCTATGTTTTCTTCTAAGAGTTTTATGGTTTCAGTTCTTATATTTAGGTCACTGATCCATTTTGAGTTAATTTTTGCATATGGTTGAGGTGGGAGTCCATCTTCATTCTGTAGAGTTTAATTTTGATCATATTATATGCTCTGGAATTGGCTTCTCATTGACTCTGCATTAAATATATCCTTTACTTGTATTAAATATGTACTGTACTTGCTTTGGCTACCATTGAAAATTGGGCCAGAAAAATGTGCCAGGTTTTCTGATGGGGGAAAAAATTTATGCATGTTCTATTGGCACCGAAAACTAAATGTATGTTCAAAAGGTCAATCCTCCCCGCCCCCAATCCTTCAGCTTTTCTTTCTGACTTTTTCCTCTTTCATTAATAGCTACAGTGGTCTTCCAGACATAAGGCTTGAACTGTGTTATTTCCAGTGCCCTCTCTTTCCTGGATACCCCAGATCATTTGCCAAACCCAGCTCATTTCCACTCTGCAGTGCACCTCCCAACTGTCTCTTTTTTCCATTCTCCTTGCCATCACCTTAGCTTATATAGATTATGTTACCACTTTAACAGGGTAACATAGGAATAGTCTCCAAATTGGTTTTCTGCACCAGGTTCTCCTCCTTCCAGTCCATTTTGTGGACATACCCCTACCAGGTCAGTCTTTCTGAATCACAGCTTTGATCAGGGCCCTTCTTTTCTCAGAAACCTTTGTGCCTTGTTGCGGACCAGGTAAAGAGCAGAGAGCTTTAGCTTGACATTCAGGACCTTCCATAGATTGATCCAGCATATCTTTTGTGATGGATATCCTGCTCCTCTCTGCCCCGTTCTAGCTGGCCGGCTGCTCATTTCCCACACATACTTTTGCTTTCCCAATTTTTAACTTTTTTCTTCTACCTAGAATACTGTTATTTCCTTTCTTTATACCTCATGAAATCCTATTGTTTTTTTTTGAAATTGGGACACGAATTCTTGGTAGTGCTGTCTTCTCTGAACTGCACTCTTGCCTTTTTAATAACGGTTATCATATATGATACACAGCCTGGAGAGGAAAATGTCCCCTAACGGCCTTTGTTTCTTCCTTAGCGTCTGATGCAACACTTTGTATGTAGTAGGTGCTCAATAAATATTTGTTGAAGTAGTACCTGAAGGTAGGTGGGAATAAAGATTTTGTTTTTATGGAAGTCTTGAAGTCTAGTGCTGTTAGAAGAAACAAGTTCTATAAACTAAGCTTCTTTTCAGGCTCTTTGGTTTGTAGGTTTAATTTGGGCATACATGACATGAAAGCAAATTGAAATTTAAGTAACAACAAGAATATTGTTTCTGGAAGCAATCTGAGCCCTCTGCAGGTTGCCCCCCCCTTGTTATATACCTACCTTTCCAGGCATGTCTCCTTATACTAAATATTTTTTGTAATCAGTTTATGAGAGAATGTATTATTAGTCAAAGTTAGGTAACAGTTATTTAGATATGAATGGAGAAAAATATTTTGTAAAATCTCTGAAGTTCTCCTGGATCTTTGCCAGTATTTTTTATTGAGGAAAAACTGTAAAAAGCAGTATAAGCACATAGTAAGTTCAAATAGTTTAGAAGGGTCTAAACAGGAATTGCAAACTAAAATGCTTATAGATGCCAGGTGGGGGACATGAACAGTTGAAGTATGCGTGAGCTAGAAAGCACTTGCCTTTTATAAAGAGGATGTCTGATACTTGCCTTAAGTCAAATATTGCCATGCTGGAATGGGGGCCCAGCGTTCTTAGATTTTTCCATTTTTTCAAGAGAAGCCAGAAATTCAGATTTTTATGGGAAATTTCCTGATTTTCAAACGTTGGCAACTATTTTAAATACTTTTAAAACATTGTGTGGGCCAAATAAACTACATCTGTAGGTGGGATGTGGTCCTTGGGCCGCTAATTTGCAACCTGTGGATGAATAGTGAAAAGCAAAAATCCCCTCCCCTTTCTAGATATAGCCACTACTATTTCTTCTGTACCTTTTAGAAAATGTTCATGTCTATAGACTTTTGTACGTATACACAGGTAATTTTTTATGCATGTGTGTATATGTATATGTGTATATAAAAAATTAAATGTATATAAAAACTTTTAATAGCAGTGGTATTGCTATTTGAATAATTATTCTTCCTATCCAGACTAGTGGGTACCATATCTCTTGCACCTTCTTTGCTTCAGTGGGCAGTGAATTAGCTGTCAAGGTACTTGGATAGGATGATCAAATAGATACACTTTTTAAATTGACAATGCAGTGGTGAAACTGATATATTGTAAATCAACTGTACTTCAACAAAAAAACACATAATAAAAACCAACGAAAAGCAGTAAAAAACCCGTGCAGTGGTGGATTTGGTCTCTTCAAATATAGTAAAATTCCTTCATTGTATTAACAGACTCTCATCTAGTGATTACTTATACTTATTAAACCTTTGTTTTGCTGTGTTAAGAGCAAAATGTGTTAAACTATCTAGCAGTGAGCTCATCTGAATTTACTTATGAGGTACTGTCAGAGAACACATTTCATAATTTGAACTTTTTAGGGACCCAAAACACAAAACTGAAACTCAGTTTAACTCTTTATTAAACCACCTTGTACAGATAACACTAATACATTTTTCACTCTATGGAAGGGTAATTGATTTTGTAAGTGATTTTCTAATGATTTGCCAAAGTTAATGTATGTCTTGGGAGGGGTAGCAGTTTATTCCAAATATGGAACTCAGCCTCATTGAATTTACTATGTACTGGGTTTGAAAAGACTCACTTTTAAAAATGAATGGTTACATTTTCTTAAAATGTTTGAGCTTCGGATCTGTACAGTGTTTCCAGGAGTTTGAATTATTGTGCTTGAGGTCAGTGATTCATAGCCTATTATGTAGCAACAGCTTACTAATGATTGATTGAATGATACACGATGTGCTTCTAAAATGCTTTGTGGTCAGCATTTATCTTCTAAAGTAAATTTTGCTTTTTAATTAAAAAAATACTTCGATAACAGACTTTGAGTAGTGGAAATCATTAGCCGAGGGATGGGGTTTGCATACGCATGTAACTGGGAACTACTGCCTTTAAAATATTTTAAAATTAAAAAATAGTAACAATTGTATTATGACATAGATCTTACTGCATATAAGCTAGAAAATACCAAAAAGAAAAAAGAAAAAAATAAGCCATACTCATGGGACCCAGAAATAAGCAATTTTAACTTTTTTTTTTTTTTTAATTTTTGTTTTTATTTATTTATTTATGGCTGCATTGGGTCTTTGTTTCTGTGCGAGGGCTTTCTCTTGTTGCGGCAAGTGGGGGCCACTCTTCATCGCGGTGCGCGGGCCTCTCACTATCGTGGCCTCTCTTGTTGTGGAGCACAGGCTCCAGACGCGCAGGCTCAGTAATTGTGGCTCATGGGCCTTGTTGCTCCGCGGCATGTGGGATCTTCCCAGACCAGGGCTCGAACCCGTGTCCCCTGCATTGGCAGGCAGATTCTCAGCCACTGCGCCACCAGGGAAGCCCCAAGCAATTTTAACCTTTTGATCTATATCCTTTTAATACTATTGTGTGTGTGTGTACC
Source organism: Balaenoptera acutorostrata (assembly GCF_949987535.1). NCBI lineage: Eukaryota > Metazoa > Chordata > Mammalia > Artiodactyla > Balaenopteridae > Balaenoptera > Balaenoptera acutorostrata. The sequence continues at coordinate 67,489,210 of NC_080073.1, read as the reverse complement.
TGTGTTTGCTTTACAAAAGTGGAGTATTTACTATATTCTGGGTATTGTTTTAAGTTATTAAGTTTAATATATAATTTAATGTTCATAATAATTCTGGGAAATAAATACTGTTATCTTCATTTTACAGAAAAGGATTAGAGACTCAGTGAAGTTAAATAACTTACCTAAAGTTATGTGGGTAATAAATGGTAGAAATAGGATTCAAGTATAAGCAGCCTGGGACCAGAGTCTGTGCTCCTGATTGTTGTGTTTTACACACTGTATGGGTTTCTAGGACTGCCATAACAAATTACCACAAGCTGAGTGGCTTAAAACAAATTTATTCTCTTACAGTTCTGGAGGTTGCAAGTCTGAATTCAGGGCATGGCCAGGGCTATGCTCCCTCTGAAGATTCTTGGGGAAGAATTCTTCCTTACCTCTTCTTAGCTTCTGATAGCTCCTGGCGTTTCTTGGTGTTCCTTGGCTTGTAGATGCATCACTCCAGTTTGTCTCAGAAGTCACATGACCGTCTTCCGTGTGTGTGTGTGTGTGTGTGTGTGTGTGTGTGTGTGTGTGTGTGTGTGTGTGTGTTGGGGGGGGTAGGGAGTGGGTGGGTGGGGGTATGTGTCTCCTTAGAAGGGAACCAGCCAGTTGGATTTTGGACCCAACCTAATCTAGTATGACCACATCTTAACTGATTATGTCTGCACAGACTCTGTTTCCAAGTAAGATCATGGTTCTGAGGTTCTGGAAGGACATGAATTCAGGGGGATACCCTTCAACCAATATACACACTACTTGTAGTCTGTTTTCACTTAAAAATATGACCATTTCTCCATTCTTTTTTTTTTTAAAGATTTATTTATTTAATTATTTATTTATTTACTTATTTTTGGCTTGTCGGGTCTTAGTTGCGGCACGTGGGATCTTTGTTGAGGCATGCGGGATCTTTCGTAGCAGCGCACGGGCTTCTTGCTGGTTGTGGCGGCATGTTTTCTCTCTCTAGTTGTGGCCCGCAGGCTCCAGGGCGCGTGGGCTCTGTAGTTGTGGTGCTCAGGTTCCAGAGCGTGTGGGCTCTGTAGTTTGTGGCACGCAGGCTTTCTAGTTGAGGCACATGAGTTCAGTAGTTGTGACATGCGGGCTTAGTTGTCCTGCAGCATGTGGGATCTTAGTTCCCTGACCAGGGATTGAACCCGCGTCCCCTGCATTGTAAGGCAGATTCTTTACCACTGGACAACCAGGCAAGTCCCCATTTCTCCATTCTTAATAAATATGATTCTGTACTTTTATTTTAAAGGCTTCACAATATTCCTTTACATGGATATAGAAATGTTCCCCTCCTCAATGCTTTAAAACAAACTTTGATATGTTGTTGAGTATGGACTTTAGGCCAAGCCATTTCAGGTCAATCATCCACCTCAGTTGTCAAGATTTTTTTAACTGGGAGAGCAGGATACGTAGGTGCACCATCTCACGTATAGAGGTCTTATCCCCTTCTTACTTTAAAACACACACACAAATGGAATCACACTATACATACTGTTCTTAGGTTAGCTTGTTTAACTTTACAATGTGGACATTATTTTTCTTTTTTTTTAATGGATACATGGTATTCCATTGTGGCTGACCACATTTTGTTTAACCACTTCCTTACTGATGGACAGTTCGTTTCTAGGTATTTGCTTTTATAAAGCTGCTCTGGTATAGGTATCTTGATACAAACTTGTGGATACAGTCCTAGAAGTGGGATTGCTGGGGCTAGGTGTATGGCCAGTATAAATTTTGATAGGTAGTATCAAATTCACTTCAAATGTATTGTACCAATTTTCATTTTTACTGTCAGTATACAAGAGTGCTTGTTTTGCCACCCTCTTAGCCATGGAAGAATGGTCTTTACATTGTTGCTGGTCTGATAGGTTAAATATATTATTCATTTTAATTTGTATTGCTTTAATTATGAGTGAGGTAGGGCATCTTTCCTTATCCTTATTGGCCATTTGTATCCCCCCTTGCCCCCCAGCTTTGTTGAGGCCATTTGTATTTTTCTGTGACTTTTTTGTGTGTTTTTCTGTCTACCTCTATTGGATTGTTATTCTTTTTTCCATTGATTTGTGTGAGCTATTTGCATATTAAGGAAAATAGCTTATTAAATACTTACCTTTCCTCCAGTTTGTCTTTTAACATGATTTATGATTTTTGTTTTAACTGTGTAGAAGTTTTTTGGTGAATTTTTGTGAAGTTGAATCCAGCAGTCTTTTCCTTTTTGATTTCTGCTTTTGGTTTCATGCTTAGAAATCCTTCCCCCACCTAATCGTTATATAATTATTCACCTCTGTTTTCTTTATGATTGCATAATTTACATATAAATTTTTTATACAGATGAAACTTGTTTGGCAGTGTGCTGGGGTTGATATCTAACATGTTTTTCAGATGATTAGTCAGTTTTCCCATTTATTGTGGAATTTACATTTCTCCCCAATGATTTGAAATGCTATCTTTATCATATATCAAATGCTTATGTATATATTTGGGCTTGGTTTTGAGATTCTTCCTCTGTTGTACTGGTGTGTATGTCCGGTTTTCTAAGGTTGAATAAGAATTTTAATGTTCACTTAAAAAATATTTTTAAAGGGAAGTACATTTTCTTCTTATAATTTTCATTTTATCTGCATTATAAAGGCACGTAGTTTAAAGGGTAAGGTAGTTCTACAGGCTTGTTAAAAGGAACCAGGGATTCTAGAGTCCTTTTTTCTTACTCATTTCCAAAGGCAGTCTTTTTAAATTCTTTCAGCTGATTTTTTGGGTTTTTACCTCTATTGATTTTTTTTTTTTTTTTCTATTTTGACCATTATCTGTTGACTTCCCACAGGGAGATGAGGATGTTATTCTGTGAGAGCCAATGTGGTGGTAAAGAGCAAAGTTCAAAGCTTCTGCTATTTACTATCTGTGTGACCTTCGGCAAGTTATTTTACTGCCTCTGTGCCTTGGTTCCTTATATATAAGGACAATATCAGTTTTTACCTGAGGATTGGATAAATTAATATGTGTAAAGATTTAGAGCTGTACCCAGCACATGGTAATTTTCAGTTACACTCACCCTCTGTCTAATGCTCCCATTTTAATTATTTGTGATTTGGTTAAATCAGTTTTCAGTGTTTATGTTGTTTTAACTATTTAAATCCTTATTGACACTTGAGCCATTAGTGTACTGGGATTCATTTTCCTTTTCTGCACAATCTTTTGCTGTCCTAGGGGGAATCATTGTCTTGATTTTTTGGTTTGCTCAGTTTCTTAGATAGTTTTAAAATGCTTTATTTATTAAGTTTCAGGTGTACAGCATTATAGTTCAACATCTGTAGACAACATCTGTATACAGGATATACAGAAAATTCTGTTTTTTCTGTATGGGGATCAGATTTTGTTTTTAAAAAATATTTATTTGTTTGTTTATTTATTTATTTATTTATTTATTGTTGGGTCTTCGTTGCTGCGTGCGGGCTTTCTCTAGTTGTGGCAAGCGGGGGCTACTCTTCGTTGCGGTGCGCGGGCTTCTCATTGCGGTGGCTTCTCTTGTTGTGGAGCACGGGCTCTAGGTGCACGGACTCAGTAGTTGTGTCACGCAGGCTCAGTAGTTGTGGCGCGCGGGCTCTAGAGTGCAGGTTCAGTAGTTGTGGCGCACGGGCTTAGTTGCTCCGTGGCATGTAGGATCTTCCCGGACCAGGGCTCGAACCCGTGTCCCCTGCATTGGCAGGCGGATTCTTAACCACTGCTCCACCAGGGGAGTCCTGGATCAGATTTTTTAAACTAAGTTATCCTCAAACTCCTTACTATCTATGAATCTCTTCTCAGTAGGTTTAGACACTTCAGGTGTTCTGTTGGTTTTATCTTTGTGAAGAAGTCTTCCACAGTGTTTGACCCACTATGACTGGACTGGTAGAACTCTAGGTCTGCTCACAGCTCCCCTGGTACCCCGGGGATTTCTTTCATACTTTCCCTACTTTGTTGGAACCCCTGTTTCCTGGACCCCATTTTTTTAAACTTCCTAAGAGTGCAGAGGAGATAAAATTTGAGACTTTCGTATTCTGAAACTGTATTTTACTCTTGTGTTTAGTTGATAATCCCAGGTTTGGTTAGGTAGCAATTTGAAGATTGGAAGTATTTTTCTCAGAATTTTGAAGGCACTGTTCCTTTGTTTTGTGTTTTTCAGTGGAAATGTTGAAATGTGATGCTGTTCTGATTCTTTGTTCTTTGAATGAATTCTGTTTTTTCCCTTTCTGGAAGCTTTTGGTAACTTTGCTGTGTCCCCAGTGTCCTGAAATTTGACAATGATGCATTTCAGCCTGTGTTCTCATACATTGTGCTTAGCCTTGGGGAGCCCTTTTAGTCTGGAAACTGTCCTCTGTTCTTGGAATGTTTCTTATTTTTTTTCTTCCAGTTTTATTGAGATACTACACCACTGTATAACTTTAAGGTGTACAGCATAATGATTCGACTTACATACCTCATGAAATGATTATCACAGTAAGTTTAGTAAACATCCATCATGTCATATAGATACAAAATTAAAGAAATAGAAAAAAATTTTTTCTTGTGAGCGAGCTCTTAGAATTTAGTCTCTTACTAACCTTCATATATAACATATAGCAATGATAATTATATTTATCATGTTGTACATTACATCCCTAGTGCTTATTTATCTTATATCTGGGATTTTGTACCTTTTGACTGCCTTCCTGCAGTTCCCCCCTCCACCTCTGGTAACCACAAATCTGATCTCTTTTTCAGTGAGTTTGTTTTTGAAGTATAATTGACCTACAATAACACTATGTTAGTTCCTGTTACACAATATAGTGATTTGCTATTTTTATGTATTTCAAAATGATCACCACAATAAGTCTGATAAGTCTAGTTATGATATGTCACCATACAAAGATATTACATAGTTATTGATTATGTTCCTCACACTGTACATTTCATAACTGTGGCTCATTTTTTTGCAGCTGGAAGTTTGTTCCTCTTATCTCCCTCACCTATTTCTTTCCTCCCCCTACCCCCGCTCCTTGCCACCACCTGTTTGTTCTCTCTGTCTATACCTCTGTTTCTCTTTTGTTGTGTTTGTTCATTTGTTTTGTTTTTTTAGATCTTAGAAATTTTCTTGAATTAATTCTTTGATTTCTTCCTCTTCATTTTCTCTGTTCTCTTTTCTTAGATCTCCTATTTTTCAGACACTGGATTTTCTGTTCTGGTCCTCTGTCTTATCTTTTTTTTCCCCTCTTTTAATCTTTTGACAAAATTTTTGCTCTCTTTTCTGAGATCTCCTCAGTGTTGTTTTTCTTCAGGTTGCCTTTTCTGTTTGCTTGCTTTAGTTTTTTTCTATCATATTAGATACTTTACCTTATGTACTTGCTGTTTATTAGCTATCTACTCGTATTTAAGAGTAGGACACAAAAAGTTGTTTGAAAGTTGTGGGCCTGACTGTAGGGTTTGTTAAATGAGGGCTTAACAGCTCCACCCATTTCCTCCAGGGTGGGGCAGTCACCAGCTATGCAGTGTTTAGACTGTATTGAGGATCTGAGGTCTGATGCATAGTTTAGGCAAATGCATAACTTCTGTTTTTATCCATGTCTTTACCTTCACTTGTAGGGTACCTGGTGCTCTTAATTTCTGAACCTTTTGGGGAATCCTCATTTTAAGTTGGATTGCTTCTCTACTTGTTCCCACTGCTGGCCGAGGAGGAGTCATCTTTCTCAGGTTGGCTAAGTCATTTACCACTTGTCTGTCTGCTTTCTAGCCACCCAAATATTGCCTCCTCACTTGTTCATTTGGTCCTTGTGAATTTCTGACTTTTTCCCGCATTTTTCTTCATTCAGGCTGCTATAACAAAAATATCATAGATTGTGTGGCTTGATAAACAACAGAGATTTATTTCTCACATATCTGGAGGCTGGGAAGTCCAAGGTCAGGGTACCAGCAGATTCAATGTCTGGTGAGGGTCCGATTCCTGGTTTACAGATGACTTACTTTTCACTGTAACCCCATGTGGTGGAAGGGGCAAGGGAGCTCTCTGTGATGGCTTTTATAAGGACACTAATTCCATTCGTGAGGGCTTTACCCTTGTGACCTAATCACCTCCCAAAGGCTCCACTGCCTAATACCATCACGTTGGGAGTTAGGGTTTCACAATGAATTTTGGGAGGACACAAATGTTCATTCAATCTGTAGAACTATACCTGTATTTTAGGAGGGTTTTGGGAGAGAGCTGAGGCTAGTGTGTGAAATTTTTTTTTTAATTAGTTAATTTAGTTTTGGCTGCATTGGGTCTTTGTTGCTGTGCGTGGGCTTTCTCTAGTTACGGCGAGCAGGGGCTACTCTTCGTTGCGGTGTGCAGGCTTCTTATTGCGGTGGCTTCTCTTGTTGCGCAGCATGGGCTCTAGGCGTGTGGGCTTCAGTAGTAGTTGTGGCTCATGGGCTCTAGAGCGCAGGTTCAGTAGTTGGGGCACACGGGCTTAGTTGCTCTGAGGCATGTGGGATCTTCCCGGACCAGGGCTCGAACCCGTGTCCCCTGCATTGGCAGGCGGATTCTTAACCACTGAGCCACAGGAAAGTCCCTGAAATTTTTAATTGGAAGCTGAAAGGAAGTACTGGATTTGGATCTAAAATTTTTTATTCTGCCTTTTTATTCTTACGATTTATGTGATTGTTTGGATATGATGTAAAATTTTAGTATACCAATTGAATAATTGATCAAGTTGTGATGATGTTGTATTTAGATAGCTTTCCTTCGCCAAAATGGATCTGCATTTACCTGAAGGATAAAAAACAAACCACAAATACTTATCTCTGGCTATGAGATTATGAAGTTGTTTTTTATTTTCTTTTTCACTTTAATTCTCTCATTTTCTATAATGAATATGTATTACTTGTGTAATTAGGAAAAAATAATACCTAAGTAGAGAAAACATTGTTAAACATCCTTAGATAAAAATTTGCCCTAGGTTCCAATATGTTCTTCTTTTATTTAATCCTAAATCTATCAGAGTTGTGCTCTGTCCTTTACTTCTTTTAGGTAATCTACAGTTAGAAACACTAATTTGGGGTGAGTGTATGTGCTGTGCAGAGTTCATTCTGTCTGTCCCCCAGCTTTTTATTTTGAAGACTTTTAAAACTATAGAAGAGTTGAAAGATTAGCACAATGAATACCTGTATAATTGCCATTTTACCGTATCTGCTTTATTTTTTAAGTATTTTCAATGAAGTATAATTTACATATCATAAATTAACCCATTTAAAATAGATAATTGAATGATTTTTAGTAAGTTTACAGAACTGAGCAACCATCACTACAATCCAGTTGTATAATATTTTCATCATTCCAAGAAGGCTTTGCCTGCCTGTTTATAGTTAATCACCATTCCTACTTCCAGCCTCAGGCAAACACTGATTTTTTTTCTGTCTTTAACTAATTGCCTTTTCTTTTACTTTTTATATCGATGGAATCATATAATAAGGGGTCTTTTTTAAAAAAATTATTTATTTATTTAGGTTGCGCCAGGTTTTAGTCGTGGCACGTGGGATCTTCGTTGCGGCGTGTTTTAGTTGTGGCACGTGGACTCTTAGTTGCAGCATGTGGACTCTTAGTTGTGGCATGCAAACTCATAGTTGTGGCATGCACGTGTGATCTAGTTCCTGGACCAGGGATTGAACTCAGGCCCCCTGCATTGGGAGCATGGATTCTTAACCCACTGGACCACCAGGAAAGTCCCATAAGTGGTCTTTAGTATCTGGCTTCTTTCAGTTAGTGTTTGTTTATGAGGTTTATCCATGTTTTAGCGTGTATCAGTATTTTTATTGCTGAGTAATTTTCCATTGCATGGATATACCACATTTTGTTTATCCATTTACCAGTTGATGGACATTTGGATTTTTTCTACTTGGCTATTATGAATAAAACTGCTATAAACATTCATTTGCAAGACTTTGGATGTATGTTTTAATTTCTTCTGGGTAGATACCTAGGAATTGATTGCTATTTTGTATTGTAAAATTATGTCTTTTTAAGAAACTGCCAAACTCTTTTCCAAAGTAACTAACATTTTCCATTCCCACCAGCAATGTGTGAAAGTTCTCTCTCTGGATTTTATTTTATTTTTCTTCCCTGAACCATTTGAGATATATTGCAGACATCATGCATCATCATTTCACCTCTTAGTCCTTCAGCAGATATCTTCTAAGAACAAGGGCGTCATCCTACATATCTGCAATGTCATTGTCACTCCCAAGGAATTTAGCCTGGAAATAATAGTGTTATCCAATATACAGTTCATATCTAGATTTTCCTATTTGTTCCCCAGATGCCCTTTATAACTTTTTTAAAAAAAATCCAGAGTCTTCTCAAGCATCTCATGATATATTAGGTTGTCATGTCTTTAATCTAGAACAGTCCCTCACCTTTGCCATTTGCTTGTTTTATGACATTGACATTTTTTAAAAGTCCAGGCCAGTTGTCCTCTGGAGTGTCCCATATTGATGATTAGTCTGTTTCCTCATGGTTAAATTCAGGTTAAACGTTTTGTTGTTGTTAGAAATGTGTCTTCTGTTGCATCACATCAGGAGGCATCTGCTTTTGTCCCATTATTATGCTAAATTTGAGTATTTAGTTAAGACAGTGTTCACCTGTTATTCTCCTTTGTAATTAGTAAGTAATCTGTGATAGACTGTGAGAATATCCTTTTCCCCAACAATCTTTCTCCTGTTTTAGTATCCATTGATGATCCTTGCTTGAGTTGTTTATTGCCTAGTGGTTGCAAAAAGATAACTTTCTAATTCTGTTGTTCCTTCTGTGTTTACTAGTTCGCAGTCTTTTGTAAAGATATTGCTAATTTTTAAATGGAACTTGTCAGACTCATGAAGGATTTTATGGAGAATGAAGCAGATTTTGGTTGCTTGTCTTAATAGTGTTGAGCTTAGCATATTTACCTTACACTAAGCCACAGAGGATCCAAAGAAACGGTACTGGAGAGAGAGCGAGATCTCCTTGACGTTTGCGAAGCTTGAAATACATAAACTTTTTCACTGTGTTTACATTATTTGGGGATGTTTGCTGCTTTTCTCTCTTTGAGAGACCACTCTTTTTAAGGAATAAGAAAAAGCTACAGAAATGGTTTTTCTTAAGCTTTTATTAGTTTTTCTTTGTAAACCAAATTAGTTTTTTTCCCCCGTGTTTGTTTGGATGGTTTTGTGATTTTTTTTTTTTGATAGTAATTTAACTGGTGGTAATTATGCAGTATCATGCAAAGTAGCTATTTTTAAAAATCCTTTTCTTCTGTAATGTAAAAGAAATGCCATAGTTGGATGAGCCGTCCAAACCTGACTGCTTCTCATGTGCAGTTGGTTGCCCAGACATGAAAACATTAACAGAGTATGTGAGACTGTCTGCAAGTGTCATAGGACTTTTACAGGAAATATTCTTTACATGTTGTCTTCCTTGTTTGTTCTCAGGGATTAGTTACTACTAAAAATGGCATCTGACATCTTTTATACTGTCGTTTTATTAGTTTGTAAAAGAAAAGGGGAGCTGGTCCTCTCAGGTTTATGAGCTGTGATAAAATCTGCCTTTATCCTAGTCTTTTTTCAAGTTCTGTCCAATTTAATTTAGTCTTCCAGCTGTAAGTATGTAGCTTTTTAAGGTACCTATCTCACATGTACTAGAGAACAGCCAAATATAGCCGCAGAGTATTTGGAGATGGGTTGGCTGCAGAATGAGCAGAGTAGGCATTAAGGCCATGTGACATTATTTGGTGGTGATGATAACACTGCATTGGCTTTGTTCATCATATTGCATAGAACTTGGCCAAGTTTTATTTACCTTTTTGTTTTTAGAGGACAGAATAAGATTTCATAACATAGGGTCTTAGACACGTACCCTAGTATACATTTTTGGAGGTGAAGTGTGCTGAGGCTTACGGTTGTGTTCTCCAAAGATGGTGTGGTCAGCGTGGTTCTTTAGGGGCGATGAAACTGAAGAGGCTTTGAAGCTGGCCCCTGTAGCACACCATCAGGAAATCTCTAGGCAAGACATATAAGACAGGCGTGGAGCATTTTAATCAAAGGTATATGTAAAAGGTATGTGATTTCTTTTCGAAGCCCCTGCATTTTTGTATGCAGAAACAACAGCTAGATTTGAGAGTGGAACGTTGGCTTACAATTTAGCTTTTTGGCACTTTTCCCTTTTTTAAAAATAAAAAAAAAGTTCCTGGTATTTTTTAGAAAACAGATCTCTGACTAAGCTGTAGGATAAGACGCATTTTAACCATTGCTGGCTTATTCTAAGTTCCTTGTGAGGTAAACACACTTTTGAAAACCATACTTAATTATAGATTTACTTGATCATTTCATAACTGCTACTTTAAATTATGTCCCAACGAAAGTTTCATGAACAACAGTAAACCACAGATGTTTTGTTTATGAAGTTAGTTTTGTTTGAATCACGTTTTCTGTTTGTCATTCTGGGACTTTTTGGGTATTTTACATTTTCATGGCTACTCTGCGCATTTCTACTCTGTTCTAGTATCTTCAAAAATTTCAGTTAGCACTGAACCTAGTGATTATTTACCTTTTTAGGAAGTATCCATGGCAGTTACATGGCGGGGGCGGGGGTGGGGTGGCGGGAGGCAAGAAGAATAGGAGTTAACTTCTAAGTGTGCATCTTTAATGGATAATTGAGTTGTTGAGAGCCGAGTTATGATGAAGGAAATGACTCAGCAGAAAGTAGCACCTTTTTATTTATAAGCTTTTAGTTTTTTATATTCATAGTTTTCTTGTATGATGAACGTTTTCAAACATATAGTAAAGTAGAAAGAATAATATAATGAATAACCATTGTATTAATTTTTTGCTGTTGTTAATAAATTACCACAAACTTAGTGGTTTATAAAAACACCAATTTATGATTTTACAGTTATGGAGTTCAGAAATACAAAGTGAGTCTCACTGGGCTAAAATAAAGGTGTATCAGGGCTGTGTTCTTGCTGGAGAGTTCGTTTCTTTGCCTTTTCCCACTTCCAGGGGCCACATACCGTACCTTGGCTTATGGCCTCTTTTCTCCATCTTCAAAGCCAGCATGTCGTGTGGGTCCTTCTCACACTGCTCTCTCTCTGGTTCTGTCTACCAATTCCCTCTTTCACACTTAAGGAAGTGATTACATTGAGTTCACCTGGATAATCCAGGATAATGTTGCTATGTCCAGGTCACCTGATTAACATCCTTAATTCCCCTGTGCCATTAACATAACATATATACACATTGTGGGGATGATGAAAATGTTCTGAAACATGGTGATTGTGTTACAATTCAGTAACTTTACTAAAAATCATTGAATTGTGCAATTGAAATGGGTGAGTTTTATGCTGCATAAGTCGTACTTCAGTAAAGTTGTTTTTTTTAACCTTTAGATGCTCTCCTTTGCTCTTAGGAGTTAAGTCCAAATTTCTTAATGAAGCATATTGGTCTCATCCTAATTAAAAATTTTAAAAATTGTGGTTAAATACACATAACATAGAATTTATCATCTTAACCATTTTTAAGTGTACAGTTCAGTAGTGTTAAGCATGTTGTGCAGTTAATCTCCAGAACTTTTTCATCTTGCAAAACTGAAACTCTCTACCCATAAACAATAACTCCTCATTTCCCCCTTTCCTTAGCCCCTGTCAGTCATCATTCTACTTTCTGTTTCTATGAATTACTACTCTAGATACCTCATATAAGTGAATACAGTAATACAGTATTTGTCTTTTTTGTGACAGCTTATTAGCATAATGTTCTCAAGGTTTATCCATGTTCCAGCATGTGACAGTTTTTCCTTTTTAAGTTTGAGTAATATTTCACTGCATGTGTATTTTAATCCATTTCATCCGTTGATAGACATGTGCTTTCATCTTTTGGCTATTGTATTTTAATCCATTTCATCTGTTGATAGACATGTGCTTTCATCTTTTGGCTATTGTGAATAATGCTGCTATGAACATGGATATGCACATTTCTTTTTGTGACTCTGTTTTCTGTTCTTTTGAATATATACCCAAAAGTAGATTGCTGGATCTGAGTTAAGTTTTAATTTACCTTTCCAGTTCCTCTTCTGTCTCTTGTGACAGACTTTGCACCAGACTTGCAGACTCTATCTCTGGACCACACTCTACAATTTTGAATTAATCTGGGATTATTATGTTGCAGGTAACAAACTTACTTCCAACTAGATAATGCTAAAGGGGTGGGGGTATTTTAAGGATGTTTCTATGTTACACAGAACCCAAAGGCAGGAATAAGTTTGGGCTTCCAGGAACAACGGGAACCAGGGACTAAAAAACCCTTCAGATTCCTTTCTATGTATGTTGTATCTAGGTGTTTGCAGTGGTCTCCTGTCTCTGCTGAAGAGAACCGTGACTGTCAAAAGCCCCCAAATGTGTAGTTTATAGCCCAGATACTATGAGAAAAACTCTTTCTAAATTTCAGTTCCAAATTTCTGGGTGTCCCCACCCCCACATCAACTCTGGAATGACCTCGCTCTGTATTAAGGAGTTCTACGTGCAAGTGGGGGCATTGCCAAACAAGTAACAACTACAAATGCTCTCATCCCCCCTCTCCCGTGGGAGATGACCCCTAGTCAGGTCCAGCTATCATAATTATGACTTTTGTTGTCCCAGGTGCCCTATCCCACCAACTGAAGGTCTTTGGGTGATAGCTGTGCTTTCCCTAATTTGGTCTTGATTGGTCCAGGTATACATTTGCATGATCCTGCACTCTATAGGCTAAATGATACATTTTTTTGTTGTTGGCATTCCTCTGCCCTCTGTTATATTGATATATAGGCATACATTGGAGATACAGCTGGTTTGGTTCCAGACCACCGTAATAAACTGAATATTGCCATAAAGCGAGTCACATGAATTTTTTGGTTTCCCGGTGCATGTAAAAGTTATGTTTAGACTATACTGTAGTCTGTCAAGTGTGCAATAGCATTATGTCTAAGAAAACAATGTACATATCTTAATTAAAAAATACTTTATTGGCAAAAACCGCTAACCATCATCTGAGCCTTTAGCAAGTTGTAATCTTTCTTGCTGGTGGAGGGTCTTGCCTCCATGTTGATGGCTACGGACTGATCAGCTTGGGAGTTGCTGAAGGCTGGGGCAGCTTAAAGTAAGAGAACAATGAAGTTTGCTGCACTGACTGACTCTTCCTTTTACAAGCAATTTCTCTGTAGCATGCAATGCTGTTTGATAGCATTTTGCCCACAGTAGAACTTCTTTCAAATTGGGAGTCAGTCCTTTCAAACCCTGCCATTGCTTTATCAACTAAGTTTATGTAATATTCTAAGTCCTTTGTTGTTATTTCAACAATCTTCACAGCATCTTCACCAGGAGTAGATACCATCTCAAGGAGCCACTTTCTTGGCTCGTCGTAAAAAGTTAACTCCTCATCGGTTAAAGTTTTATTCTGAGATTGCAGCCATTCAGTCACATCTTCAGGCTCCGCTTCTAGTTCTCTCGCTACATCCACCACATCTGCAGTTACTTCCTCCGCTGAAGTCTCGAACCCCTCCAAAGTCATCCACGAGGGTTGCAATCAGCTTCGAAACTCCTCTTAATGCTGATATTTTGACTTCCTCCCATGAATCACAAATGTTCTTAATGGCATCTAGAATGGTGAATCCTTTCTAGAAGGACTTACTTTGCCCAGATGCATCAGAGGATTCACCATAGCCTCACAAAATGTATTTCTTAAAGAACAAGACTTGAAAGTAGAAATGACTCTTTGATCTATGGCTACAGAATGGATGTTGTGTTGGCAGACATGAAAATCTCGTTGTATATCTCCATCAGAGCTCTTGGGTGACCAGGAGCACCGTCAATGAGTAGTAACATTTTGAAAGGAATCTTTTTTCTGAGCGGTAAGTCTCAACAGTGGGCTTGAAATGGTCAGTGAACCATGTTGCAAACAGATGTACAGTCATCCAGGCTTTGTTGTTTCATTTACAGAGCACAGGCAGAGCAGATTGAGCATAATTTTTAAGGGCCCTAGAGTTTTCAGAATGGTAAATGATCACTGGCTTCAACGTAAAGCCACCAGCTGCATTAGCCCCTAACAAGAAAGCCGGTCCTTTGAAGCCAGGCACTGACTTCTCCTCCTTAGCTATGAAAGTCCTAGATGGCATCTTCTCCCAATATAAGGCTGTCTTGTCTACGTTGAAAATCTCTTGTTTAGTGTGGCCCACCTTCATGAATTATCTTAGCTGGATCTTCTGGATAACTTGCTGCAGCTTCTACATCAGCACTTGCTCCTTCACCTTGCACTTTTATGTTATGGAGAGGGCTTCTTTCCTTAAACTGCAAGAACCAACCTCTGCTAGCTTTAAACTTCTTCTGCAGCTTCTTCACCTCTCTCAGCCTTCACAGAGTTGAAGAGAGTCAGGGCCTTGCTCTGGATTAGGCTTTGGCTTAAGGGAATGTGGTGGCTGATTTGATCTTCTATCCAGACCACTCAAACTTTCTCCATATCAGCAATAAGGCTGTCTCACTTTTCTTATGATTCGTGTGTTCACTGGAGTAGCACTTTTCATTTCCTTGAAGAACTTTTCCTTTGCTTTTACAACTTAGCTGTTTGGTACAAGCGACCTAGCTTCTGGCCTATCTTGTTTTTTGACATGCCTTCCTCACTAAGCTTAATCATTTCTAGCTTTTGATTTAAGGGGAGAGATGTGTGGCTCTTCCTTTCACTTGAACACCTAGAGGCCATTGACGGGTTATCAGTTGTCCTAATTTCAATATTATATCTCAGGGAATAGGGAGGTCCAAGGAGAGGAAACGAGATGGAGGAATGGCTAATTGGTGGAATGGTCAGAACACACACATTTACCAATTAAGTTCACAGTCTTATGTGGGCACAGTTTGTGGCATCCCAAAACAATTACAATAGAAACATCATAGATTGCTGATCACAGATCACCATAACAAATATAATAATAATGAAAAAGTTTGAAATATTGTGAGAATTACCAAAATGTGACACAGAGACACAAAGTGAGCAAATGCTGTTGGAAAAACGCACTGATAGACTTGCCTGCAGCAGGATTGCCACAGACTTTCAATTTGTAAAAAAGCAATTATCTGTAAAGTACAATAAAGCCAAGTCCATTAAAACAAGGTATGCCTATAGTCCCAGTATAAAATTGTGAGGGGAAAATGTGATGAAAGGAGAAATATAGTTGACCTTTTAGCAACTAGGGGGTTAAGGGTGCAAACCCTTTGTGCAGTGGAAAATCTGTGTATAATTTATAATTTGGCCCTCCATATCAGCAGTTCCCAATCTGTGGATTCAACCAATCTTGGATTGTGTAGTATTGTAGTATTTACCATTGAAAAAAATCTGAGTATAGTGGACCCGCCCAATTTACCTCATGTTGGTCAAGGGCAGCTGTACTATATTTCGGTCAGTAGCATATTCCAGTCAACTAATATATATTAAGCACCTTCTATATGGCAGGCACTGTTCTCAGCCTGGGGGATAGAAGCAGAAAGAATTACGGTGTACACTGTCTTCTGTAGGGCAGGAGCAGTAAATAATACAGTCAGCAAGTCTCCTGGTCACCTGTTAACTCATTTCATTGGCGGAGAACTGAAGGCCTTGGCCTAGCTTTCCCCAGAAAGATTTCCTGTGTCTGATATTCTTCATGACCATCCTTGAGAGGAGCACAGGAGATGTAGGGGCAGGGTGGGAGAATTCCTTTATGAGGGCCATGCTGCTTTAGCTTTCCCTTCCAATACGATGCTACTTTTGGGACCTAGGGCTTGACCAGGGGTATAATAATTATAGGCTCCCAATAATAGAACTCCTTTAAAACTTAAGTTCATTGCTTATCCACTTCATATTTGGACATTCCCTTTGATAAATAACCAACTCCAGTAATATTATGATTAGATTTTAGCCTCCAAGATTGCTGAAGAGGATTGCTAGGACTGGGTTAGGTCCCTTAGCTCTGCTTATCATTCCAGGTTAAAGGTCTCTACTCAGGGCATGGATGGATAATTCTGGATTTAGAGTTTTCTCAAATATTCTGTGGAATGTCACCCCCTAAATTTCCCCTCTCCCAGCTATGTTTCTTTTAGATACGGTTTATAATGAAGGGGGGAGGAGATGGCAGTTTGGGGGATCCTGGGAGAAGTGTTTGAAAGGGGCTATCTACATTGTATTCATCAGTGTCTCACAGGTTAAGTGATGCAGAGAGTTCAGGTGCTGAAATTCAGCAAGTCTCTTAATTAACCATTAGAGGTTTCAGATCTCTGGCTTTAGGCAGAAAGTTATATTCTTGTATGTCATATCTTCTTTCTGGAAAGCCAGATTGGGTTGGGTTGTGTTTTGCAGATTGGTTTGTCTTGAAAAACTTTACTGAAGTTTGCACAGTGTTCTGTGGGCAATTTCCTTTTATGGTCCAAGCTCCAAAAGCTCCATCTAGCTTTGGAGTGCATATGGAGTGTAACCAGTTGCTTTGCTACATACAAGGACTGCTACCTTGCTAAGGCCAGATGGAGGGGAGCCCATTTCCTCCAGCTCACCTTGACTTTTTGTTTGTTTTTTAAAATATTTATTTACTTACTTTTTTTTTAACATCTTTATTGGAGTATAATTGCTTTACAGTGGTGTGTTAGTTTCTGCTTTATAACAAAGTGAATCAGTTATACATATACATATGTTCCTATATCTCTTCCCTCTTGCATCTCCCTCCCTCCCACCCTCCCTATCCCACCCCTCTAGGTGGTCACAAAGCACCGAACTGATCTCCCTGTGCTATGCGACTGCTTCCCACTAGCTATCTATTTTACATTTAGTAGTGTATATATGTCCATGCCACTCTCTCACCCTGTCACATCTCACCCTTCCCCCTCCCCATATCCCCAAGTCCATTCTCTAGTAGGTCTGTGTCTTTATTCCCGTCTTGCCACTAGGTTCTTCATGACCTTTTTTTTTTCCCCTTAGATTCCATATATATGTGTTAGCATACTGTATTTCTTTTTCTCTTTCTGACTTACTTCACTCTGTATGACAGACTCTAACTCCATCCACCTCACTACAAATACCTCCATTTTGTTTCTTTTTATGGCTGAGTAATATTCCATTGTATATATGTGCCACATCTTCTTTATCCATTCATCCGGTGATGGACACTTAGGTTGCTTCCATGTCCTGGCTATTGTAAACAGAGCTGCAATGAACATTTTGGTACATGACTCTTTTTGAATAATGGTTTTCTCAGGGTATATGCCCAGTAGTGGGATTGCTGGGTCATATGGTAGTTCTATTTGTAGTTTGTTTGTTTGTTTGTTTTTTTAAGACTGTATTTTTTTTTAAATTTTTATTTATTTATTTATTTTTAATTTATGGCTATGTTGGGTCTTCGTTTCTGTGCGAGGGCTTTCTCTAGTTGTGGCAAGTGGGGGCCACTCTTCATCGCTGTGCGCGGGCCTCTCACTATCGCGGCCTCTCTTGTTGCGGAGCACAGGCTCCAGACACGCAGGCTCAGTAATTGTGGCTCACGGGCCCAGCTGCTCCGCGGCATGTGGGATCTTCCCAGACCAGGGCTCGAACCCGTGTCCCCTGCATTAGCAGGCAGATTCTCAACCACTGTGCCACCAGGGAAGCCTGTATTTGTAGTTTTTTAAGGAACCTCCATACTGTTCTCCATAGTGGCTGTATCAATTTACATTCCCACCAACAGTGCAAGAGTGTTCCCTTTTCTCTACACCCTCTCCAGCATTTATTGTTTCTAGATTTTTTGATGATGGCCATTCTGACCAGTGTGAGATGATATTTCATTGTAGTTTTGATTTGCATTTCTCTAATGATTAACGATGTTGAGCATTCTTTCATGTGTCTGTTGGCAATCTGTATATCTTCTTTGGAGAAATGTCTATTTAGGTCTTCTGCCCATTTTTGGATTGGGTTGTTTGTTTTTTTGTTATTGAGCTGCATGAGCTGCTTGTAAATCTTGGAGATTAATCCTTTGTCAGTTGCTTCATTTGCAAATATTTTCTCCCATTCTGAGGGTTGTCTTTTGGTCTTGTTTATGGTTTCGTTTGCTGTGCAAAAGCTTTTAAGTTTCATTAGGTCCCATTTGTTTATTTGTGTTTTTATTTCCATTTCTCTAGGAGTTGGGTCAAAAAGGATCTTGCTGTGATTTATGTCATAGAGTGTTCTGCCTATGTTTTCCTCTAAGAGTGTGATAGTGTCTGGCCTTACACTTAGGTCTTTAATCCATTTTGAGTTTATTTTTGTGTATGGTGTTAGGGAGTGTTCTAATTTCATACTTTTACATGTACCTGTCCAGTTTTCCCAGCACCACTTATTGAAGAGGCTGTCTTTTCTCCACTGTATATGCTTGCCTCCTTTATCAAAGATAAGGTGACCATATGTGCATGGGTTTATCTCTGGGCTTTCTATCCTGTTCCATTGATCTATGTTTCTGTTTTTGTGCCAGTACCAAACTGTCTTGATTACTGTAGCTTTGTAATATAGTCTGAAGTCAGGGAGCCTGATTCCTCCAGCTCCATTTTTTGTTCTCAAGATTGCTTTGGCTATTCGGGGTCTTTTGTGTTTCCATACAAATTGTGAAATTTTTTGTTCTAGTTCTGTGAACAATGCCAGTGGTAGTTAGATAGGGATTGCATTGAATTTGTAGATTGCTTTGGGTAGTAGAGTCATTTTCACAATGTTGATTCTTCCAATCCAGGAACATGGTATATCTCTCCATCTATTTGTATCATCTTTAATTTCTTTCATCAATGTCTTATAATTTTCTGCATACAGGTCTTTTGTCTCCTTAGGTAGGTTTATTCCTAGATATTTTATTCTTTTTGTTGCAGTGGTAAACGGGAGTGTTTTCTTAATTTCACTTTCAGATTTTTCATCATTAGTGTATAGGAATGCAAGAGACTTCTGTGCATTAATTTTGTATCCTGCTACTTTACCAAATTCATTGATTAGCTCTAGTAGTTTGCTGGTAGCATCTTTAGGATTCTCTATGTATAGTATCATGTCATCTGCAAACAGTGACAGCTTTACTTTTTCTTTTCCGATTTGGATTCCTTTTATTTCTTTTTCTTCTCTGATTGCTGTGGCTAACACTTCCAAAACTATGTTGAATAATAATGGTGAGAGTGGGCAACCTTGTCTTGTTCCTGATCTTAGTGGAAATGGTTTCAGTTTTTCACCATTGAGGACAATGTTGGCTGTGGGTTTGTCATATATGGCCTTTAATATGTTGAGGAAAGTTCCCTTTATGCCTACTTTCTGCAGGGCTTTTATCATAAATGGGTGTTGAATTTTTTTGAAAGCTTTCTCTGCATCTATTGAGATGATCATATGGTTTTTCTCCTTCAATTTGTTAATATGATGTATCACGTTGATTGATTTGCGTATGTTGAAGAATCGTTGCATTCCTGGCATAAACCCCACTTGATCATGGTGTATGATCCTTTTAATGTGCTGTTGGATTCTGTTTGCTAGTATTTTGTTGAGGATTTTTGCATCTATGTTCATCAGTGATACTGGCCTGTAGTTTTCTTTCTTTGTGACATCTTTGTCTGGTTTCGGTATCAGGGTGATGGTGGCCTCATAGAATGAGTTTGGGAGTGTTCCTCCCTCTGCAATATTTTGGAAGAGTTTGAGAAGGATAGGTGTTAGCTCTTCTCTAAATGTTTGATAGAATTCGCCTGTGAAGCCATCTGGTCCTGGGCTTTTGTTTGTTGGAAGATTTTTAATCACAGTTTCAATTTCAGTGCTTGTGATTGGTCTGTTCATATTTTCTATTTCTTCCTGGTTCAGTCTCGGCAGGTTGTGCATTTCTAAGAATTTGTCCATTTCTTCCAGGTTGTCCATTTTATTGGCATAGAGTTGCTTGTAGTAATCTCTCATGATCGTTTATATTTCTGCAGTGTCAGTGGTTACTTCTCTTACTTACTTATTGTTGGCTGCATTGGGTCTTCCTTGCTGCTTGCGGGCTTTCTCTAGTTCCGGTGAGCGGGGGGCTACTCTTCGTTGCGGTGTGCGGGCTTCTCATTGTGGTGGCTTCTCTTGTTGCAGAGCACGGGCTCTAGGTGCTCGGGATTCAGTAGTTGTGGCTCGCAGGCTCTAGAGCGCAGGCTCAGTATTTGTGGCGCACGGGCTTAGTTGCTCTGCGGCATGTGGGATCTTCCCGGACCAGGGCTCAAACCTGTGTCCCCTGCATTGGCAGGCAGAATCTTAAGCACTGCTCCACCAGGAAAGTCCCCTTGACTTTGTTATGCATTGTGGATTTTTAACTTTTGCAATACTTTAGTCTTGTATCAGTTAGGACTGTACTGGAGGTGAACACAACCCTGTCTTAAACTAGCCTGAATAAAAATGAGAATTAATAAGGATACAGGAATATCTTAGAACTTAAGTTAGCAATTCATTTGGGCTTCAGAAACAACCAGAACCAGGGACCTGAATGTTGTCAGGCCTGTCTTTTTCTGTCTGTTGGTGAGTTTGTGCTGTTCTTGTGACTCTCATACATCTGTGTGCCTTTGCATATAATCTCCCTCTATCTGAAATGCCCCTTCACCCCGTTCTCTAGGTGGTTAACCAGTTCATTAGGGTACAGTTTTGATGTTACCTGGTTGATGAAGCTTTCCCTGAGTTCCTAAGTTTGAGTAAGGTATTTTCTTTTCTGTACTTTTGTAGTCCTTGGTTATATTTCTTCCCTGAAATTTACCTCATTGAATTGTGATTACTTGTTTCTAAATCTTTCTTTAATAGACTTTGTGTTCCTTAGTAGCAAAGAGTTTGTCTTATTTATCTTTACGTTTCTATTACCTAGAGCATGAATGAGTGAAAACTTAAAGAAAAGAAATATAAAAGAAGTAAATATTATATACTTACTGATTGGCAGATAGGGAAAACGTTTTTGTGCTGATAATTTAGTTTGATTCTGAGCATAAATGTTGTTGGTTCTTTCAGTCCTAGAAACTGTGTTTGGGAATAGGAAATATATTTTTTAGGGTGATCAGAGCATAAGCATACCATACTTGAGTTATGGTGAGGTACAGTGCATGTCTCAATTTGTTCTCCCACTCAGTTTCCCATGTCTGAGCTTTGCCGTTTATTGCACTTGCCATGGAAGTGTCCCCAAAGGCTAGCTAGGATCACCCATAGGGCAGAATCCTACTCGTACCCAAGAATCTGTCCAACTTCTTTTTCTCTTAAAAACATTTCATCTTCTTTAACACATGGTGCTGGTACAACTGGATAACCACGGGCAGAAGAATGAAGTCAGACCCCCTACCTCACTCTTTATACAAAAATTAACTGAAAATCAGTGACCTAAATAAAAGTAAAACAATAAAACTATTAGAAGAAACATGGGGATAAATCTTCATGATCTTGGATTGGGCTACTGATTCTTAGATTTGATGTCAGAGTCAAAGCAACAACAAAAAAAACTAGATAAATTAGACTGCAACAAAATTAAAAACTTGTTATGCATCAAAAGACATTATCAAGGAAGTGAAAAGACAGTCAACATAATGGGAGAAAATATTTGTAAATCATATATCTGATAAGGGTCTAGTATCCAGAATATATAAAGAACTCTTACAGCTGCACAATAGGAAGACAAGTAACTCAGTCACAAAAATGAACAAAGGATTTGAATAGACGTATCTCCAAAGAGGATATACAGATAGCCAAGTACATGAAAAATTGTTTAAGATCATTGGTCATTAAGGAAATGGAAATCAAAACCACAGTCAGATATCACTTCACACCCACTACAATGGCTATAATAAAAAAAAAAAAGAAAAAATAAGTGTTGGTGAGGATGTCGAGAAATAGGAACACTTGACTTGTACATTGTTGGTAGAAATGTAAGATGGTTCAGCTGATGTGGAAAACAGTTTGTGGTTTTTCGAAAAGTTAGACATGGAATTACATGTGACCCTGAAGTTCTACTCCTAGCTATATATCTAAAGAAATGAACACATATACCCACACAGACACTTGTATATGAATGTTTTTTGTTTTTTTTTTTTTTAAGAAATTCACGTTCTTATTTATTGATTGATTGATTGGTTGATTGCTGTGTTGGGTCTTCGTTTCTGTGTGAGGGCTTTCTCTAGTTGTGGCAAGTGGGGACCACTCTTCATCACGGTGCGCAGGCCTCTCACTATCGCGGCCTCTCTTGTTGCGGAGCACAGGCTCCAGACGCGCAGGCTCAGTAATTTGTGGCTCACGGGCCCAGTTGCTCCATGGCATGTGGGATCTTCCCAGACCGGGGCACGAACCCATGTCCCCTGCATTGGCAGGCAGACTCCCAACCACTGCGCCACCAGGGAAGCCCTATATGAATGTTTATAGCAGTATTACTTAATAGTCAAAAGGTAGAAACAATCCAAATGCCCATCAGCAGATGAATGGATAGTCAAAATGTGGTATGTACATATAATGGAATATTACTTAGCCATATAAAGGAATGAAATACTGATCATCATGCTACCATTTGGGATAAATCTCAAAAATATTCTGCTAAGTGGAAGAAACCAGACACAGAGGTTGCATATGGTGTCATTCCTTTTATATAAATTATCCAAAATAGACAAATTCATAGAGACAGAAAACAGATTTGTAGTTGCCAGGGGATGGGGGGGAGGGAATAATGAGGAATGATTACTTAATGGATATGTGGTGTTCTTAATGGGTATGAGATGATTTAAAAGTTTTGAAAGTAGAGGTGGTGGTTGCACAACATTGTGAATGCAGTAAACAACATTGAATTATATACTTTAAAGTATGTAGTTAATTGTATGTTATGTGACTTTCACCTCAGTTTTTTTAAAAGAGGAAAAATAGTTTGATCTTGACACAGCCAAAGGCAGTCAGAAATTAAACTCTGTAATGCCAGTGTCAAATTGGTGTAGGCTCAAAATCTGCCCCTTCCCCTGCCCACTTTTTAAACAATGAGCCAATTGTATTTTCTCAGATGACAACGATACCCAATGTAAGATGGCTCTGGGGTTGCCTAATTTAGTGGTTCAACTATATCATCAAGGACACAGCAATTTTATTTACCTTCTGAGCTGTCATTGTCAGCATGTCAGCCTCATCCTCATTAGGTCTCCTGAGGTTCCCAATAGGTTCCTTAATGTTCCCTAGATGGCTGAAGTAATTCTTTGCACCTACTTTTTTTTTGTATCTTCCAGTGGTGGGAAAAAAGATACCTTTTCTTTCTTCTGTTTTTGTTTTTATTTTCATTTACCTTTTTTATAAACTATTCAAACCTACAGAAAATTTTAAAAGAATCAGAGTATATACCCTTATACTTGCCACCTAATTCAAGAACAGTGGTTAACATTTTTGCCGTAATTTGTTTTCTCTATATAAAAATTTTTTGAATCATTTGAAAGTTGTAGACATCACGACCCTTCATCCTTAAATATTTCAGCATGCTTCTAAGAAAAAGGACATTCCTTTACATAACTACATAGTAAGACACTAAGATAATTTACAAAAATTCTTTATACTAAAAAAATATTCAGTACATATTGTAAGTTTGCTCAGTTGTTCCCAAATGTATCATTTATAACCCCTTTTTTTTTTTATAGAATCAGAATCCATTCAAGGACCTCAAGGATCATATATTGCATTTGGTTGTTATGTCTCTTTGAAATTTTTTGTGTTTGGGGGTTGCTCAACAAGGCTTGAGGGATCTTAATTCCCTGACCAGGGATTGAACCCGGGCCACGGCAGTGAAAGCGCCTAACCCCTGGACCCTCTCTTTAAATCTAGAACAGTGCCACCACCTTGGGTTTTCATGGCAGAATGCTAGTTTTTTACTTTCTCTTTGGGGAAGGTATAACTGCTGATGTTAGTTAGAGGGACCAGTTCTAAAAAGTATTAAAATTAATGGATCAGTAAATAGCCAGGAAAAGAAGAGGAAGAAACAATCTTGGACTTGCTAGGGCTCTGAGAAGTGGCTAAATACTGGTGTGAACTTTGTTGCTCCTCTTAATGAAATCTTTCACAAGTTCTTTCTTTCTTCTTACTGTCTTCATGTATTAAATAATATCTATTAGTTAATTTTTAGGTTTGAAAGTATTTTAAGCCTTCTTCAGCCCAACTTCTATTACCTACCTGCGTTCATCTTTGTTTTAATGAAATTCTGTTTCTTCTGAGGCCTTAAAATTCACAAGTATCACAAGTACACGTTTTTTGGCCTGTTTTTTTGGTCTTCCATGTTACATGCCTGCTGAGTTGATGTTGGAAAGCCCGGGTAGATGTTGGAAAGCCCGGGTAAGAACTGACATCTGTTTTGCTGATCCTTTTTCTAATCAGGTTTTTTCAGTCATTCAAAGATAGTGAGGTCTTTCTGATTCCTGATGAGCTTGTGCCTTAGGAGCAGTATCATTGGTGCTCCACAGGTGAGGAAAACTTCTTGAAGTTCGGGATAGGTAGTGCTTGAAGCCTGAAGATGCTACTGTTCATGTTTAACTAGATTGATTCATTATTCTGATTTCCCATTTTAATTTATGTCCAAATTAGATGGATAGTTTCTTTTCTTATAAACAATTTGGATCCTTTTGAGTTTCTTACTTGTTCAGAGAGTGGAAAGAGAAGGTGTCTAATTTTATTTTGCTGAGAATCTGAGCTAATACTTAGACTTCCAGCATTCCCTCTTTAATTCTGATTTCCTAGTTTTCTTAACTGTTTTCTTCTACCCCGTATTTTTAGGATGATGTTCCTGACTGTATATTCAGTATATAGATGATTTTTCTTCATAAGACTGTCAATCTGACTTCGGTTTGTATACATAGTACAAAAATAAATGTTTTATGTTTGTGAATATATGCAAGATTAGGCATTTGACCACTTTTAGGAATTCAGTTTAATGAGAAGTTAAAATTAATTCATTTATAGAATTCATGATGGTACTTAATATGTTCTTAAGAAAATCAGATGTTCAGAGCATTAGTAGAAAATTGGAAAATTCTGGGTAAGGTAAAAGTTTTATGCCTTTGAATAGATGTGGTTCTGAGTTCTACTAATAATTGTCTAGCCTGGGGCAAGTTATTTACCTGTCAGTGCATCTGTGGCCTCATCTGTAAAATGCAGGCTGGACAATATTGCTTCTTAGTTATAAAAGTGCATTTCATCAGGAAACACATATCAGCATCACCAGATTCTTCTACTCCAAATCAGGTTAACCTGATTATCAGTGCAGTTGAAACTGTATTGTGCACCAAGCCCATTTTTTTTTTTTTTTAGAAGGTCACTTTTTTTTTTTTTTTAATTTTTACTTATTTATTTATTTATTTATGGCTGTGTTGGGTCCTCGTTTCTGTGCGAGGGCTTTCTCCAGTTGTGGCGAGCGGGGGCCACTCTTCATCGCGGTGCGCGGGCCTCTCACTATCGCGGCCTCTCCCGTTGTGGAGCACAGGCTCCAGACGCGCAGGCTCAGTAGTTGTGGCTCACGGGCCCAGCCGCTCCGCGGCATGTGGGATCTTCCCAGACCAGGGCTCGAACCCGTGTCTCCTGCATTGGCAGGCAGACTCTCAACCACCGCGCCACCAGGGAAGCCCCTTTTTTTTTTTTTTTACCCCAAGATGGAAAAGCTGCCTTGGGCTGATAAGCCTCAGTGTGAGAGGTAGTTGCAGTTACCCTTCTTTGAGTGTCCCTGGTTTGCTGCAGTCTGCTAGGCTTTGTAACGGATAGGGCCCTTGTCTCTTTTGCTGTCTGTTCTATCCCTAGACCCAGGCCGAGTGCCTAGCACATGGATAAATGCTCATTAATTAAATATTTGTTGAATGAATGACTGCCAACCTAGGGCATTGGCATTTACACACATTGCCTCATGCAGTCTTCACAGCCAACTTTATAACACCCAACTTTGTAATAAAAAATATAAGCATCCTTACAATAAAAAAACTCAGTTTTGCACATGAGTAAACTGACACAGATGCTTAACCACTTGTTCAAAGCCCCACAGCCAGGGGTTAGGAGCTGCCTCCAAAAAAAGCCTTTTAAAATTTTACCATTTTATAATCAAATGGGACCTAATCAAAAACTTAAAAGCTTTTGCACAGCAAGAAAACCATAAGCAAAACGAAAAGACAACCTATGGACTGGGAGAAAATATTTGCAAACAATGCAACTGACAAGGGCTTAATTTCCAAAATATACTAACAGCTCATACAACTCAATGACAAAGAAACAAACAACCCAATGAAAAAATGGGCAGGTGACCTAAATAGACATTTCTTCAAAGAAGACATACAGATGGCCAATAGGCACATGAAAAGATGTTCAATATCGCTAATTATTAGAGAAATGAAAATCAAAACTGCAGTGCGTTATCACCTCACACTGGTCAGAATGGCCATCATTAAAAAGTCTACAAATAACAAATGCTGGATAGGGTGTGGAGAAAAGGGAACCCTCCTACACTGTTGGTGGGAATGTAAATTGGTGCAGCCACTATGGAAAACAGTTTGGAGGTTCCTTAAAAAACTAAAAATAGAGTTGCCATATGATCCAGCAATTCCACTTCTGTGCATATATCAGGAGAAAACTCTAATTCGAAAAGGTACATGCACCCCCATGTTCATAGCAGCACTATTCACAATAGCCAAGACATGGAAGCAACCTAAATGTCCATCAACAGATGAATGGGTAACGAAGATGTGGTAAATATATACAATGGAATACTACTCAGCCATAAAAAAAGAGTGAAATAATGCCATTTGCAGCAACATGCATGGACCTAGAGATTATCATACTAAGTGAATGAAGTAAATCAGAAAGGCAAATACCATGTGATATCACCGATATGTGGAATCTAACATATGATCCAAATGAATTTATTTACAAAACAGAAACAGACTCACAGACATAGAAAACAAACTTATGGTTACCAAAGGGGAAAGGGGGTGGGGGAGGGATAAATTAGGAGTTTGGGATTAGCAGATACAAACCACCTGATAAACAGCAAGGTCCTACTGTATAGCACAGGGAACTATATTCAATATCCCATAATAAACCATAATGGAAAAGAATATGATAAATAATATATATATATATATCTGAATCACTTTGCTGTACATCAGAAACTAACATAACATTGTAAATCAACTATACGTTAGTAAAAAATAAAGTAAAATAAAATTTTACCATTTTAACCATTTTTAAGTGCACAGTTCTGTGGCATAAAGTATATTCACAATGTTTTGTAACCATCACTATCATCCATCTTTGCCTGTGCCTTTTTCCCCCCCATTAACACTGCCTCCCTTTGTTCTTTAGGGCACTTTTAACTATTAAAATCAGAGTAAAAACTTTTCTTGAGCAAAAACACTGAAGGAACCTGGAAGTTTAAACTTTCAGGCTGGGCTGAATACTGAGTCAGTGTCCTCCCTTTCCCATCTGCTCAGCCAGCTCTGTTTCATGTAGAGTTTTTTATTGGCTAATAATAGTTGAGTATGTTGTTTTGAACAGGAATACATGCTATCATGTCTGCTTGTTCCCACACTGAATAGGAGCTGTTTAGTCTCTTCCTGCCGTTCCTTGGCCCTGTGAGGCAGTGATCTAAATGGTCCAAGCGCTGAGGAGCTGTGTACCTGCCCGATGGGTTAGAGCACCACCGGGCTAATGTCTTCTCTCCGCCTTGTACTTGGGAAATGATTGTGCTTTGTCATCCTTCACTTCTTCTTCCTGCCAGGAGTCCAGTTCACTACTTTCAGTTTCACTTTGGGCTTTAAAAGTATTCCTTAATCTTTCTCTGGTTGAATTTTCTGTATAATACAGGTACAAGTAAGCAGTTTTGTTGGCTTGGCTGTGGGATGAGTTGGAATGTGTGAAAGGAGATTTGGTGGGGGGGATGGATCTGCCTAAGTAGGGTAGCTGGACTTTTCCACTTGCTAGTGTTTCTGCTGTGCTGGTCTCGAAGTCCTGTTTGATATCAGGCAGAGCCAAGTGGCGAAATATGACACAGGCTGAGGATGAGCATTGGCAATTGTCCTGAGTGCACAAATAGTCTCTTCCCTCCCAAGCATATTTTACAGCCAAGTGAACAGAAGACAATTCAGGCTGTTTGCCTGAGACCTTCGGCAGAAAAATTATCTTTATAAAAAAGTGGACACTTGGTTTTTATAAAAAGTTTCAGAAGAACAAAATGCAACCTAGGCTTATTTCTCTCTCCCTTGTTTTATCTCTGATCCCTAAGTGTAAGGCTGATTCCAGATGTACTCCTAAGTCTGTTTGCGGGTGGTAGGGTCTGGGCATCCCCAGGTTCGACCAGTCACATATTCTTCACTTGAGATCAGTGTCAGCTAGATAAGGAAGTTGCCGGAAAAACTGAAGTCTAAGCTTTCATACTGAATGGTCAAGTAAACAGGCACAGTTTGGACCCTGGCCCAGCTCTGCTCCATGTAAATTTTATCTAGCACACACATGACGAGCCAGCAGTTGGTGGTGGTGTAATTCCAGTCATGACTCACTAATACTGCAGGCCGCCATTGCGTGAGGCTTGACCTGAGGTAGCTGCTCTAAATATAGCCTTCCTTTCTGGCAGCTGCAAACACCTGGAAGAGCAGGCAGGCCCCCAGCAGAAAAGTATTTGCTGTTAATAGCATGTCTGTTAACAGTTGTGTACTGTCAGAGCTTATTTCATGCTATGTTTATACATAATTAAAAACAACCCACTGGATCCATTGGCTTATGGTTGGGTTATGTTTAGAAAAATGCTATTTGTGTTGTTATTCTGTGGGGACTGGGGATGATGTCACTAGTTTGAGGAAGACCATAAGAGAAATGGTTAATGTAATTACCGACAATTTCTTTGATCTTTAATGAACACAGCTAACTTAAACACCTTAGCGGCCTTTGGTCTCTGGCACTGAAGAACCAAGCTGTCTGTCATGTGATTCTGTTCAGTTAGGGACTCTGGTTTGTGTGCTTGGTAGTTCCTTCTGACATAAGGGGGTTTATAGGTAATTGAAAAGAACACCAGGGACTTCCCTGGTGGTCCAGTGGTAAAGAATCCACCTTACAATGCAGGGGACGTGGCTTCAATCCCTGATCAGGGAGCTAAGATCCCACATGCCATGGGGCAACTAAGTCTGTGCGCCACAACTACGGCACTTGTACGCCTCAACTAGAGCCCGCGTGCTCTGGAACCCGCGCGCCACAACTACAGAGCCCATGCGCCCTGGAGCCTGCGTGCCACAACTAGAGAAGAGAAAACCCACATGCCACAACTAGAGAGAAGCCAGCGCACCACAACGAAGAGCCCACACGCCACAACGAAAGATCCCGCATGCCTCAATGAAGATCCTGTGTGCTGCAACTAAGACCTGATGCAGCCAAAAATAAATAAAATAAATAAATAAATCTTAAAAAACAAAATAAAGAACACTACTATTTACAAAATGGTGTTAAGACCTCACCAAGATCTTATTTTTTACCTATCAGATCGACAAAAATCCAAAATGTTGGAGAAACACCGTTGATGAGCAAGTGGGGAAATAGACACTCTCATACATTTTTGGTGGGAGCATTCATTAAGTATGTAACTTTTTTATTGAGGGAAGTTTAGATATATTGATTAAAGCCACAAATATACGCCCTTTGACCCAACGGTGTCACTTGTAGGACTTTATCCTACAGATGCACTTGTATGTTAAACTATGTGTGCTTAAGCTTATATATGGAAGAATTAAAGATAGGAAGCAAACTCAAAAGTGGATTGGTTACCTAAATAATGATATATCTATACAGTGGATACAGCTGTAAAAAACAGTGAGGATATTCATTGTGTACTGACTTAGAAATGTCTTCATGATACAGTGTTAAGGGAATAAAGCAAAGGGCAGTGTGTAATATGCTACCAGTTGTGTAAGAAGGGGGGAAATAAGAATGTATATCATTTGCTTGTGTGTGCATAAGGAAGTTCTGGAAGGGTATTTAAGAAAGTAATATGAACAAATGATTACCTGTGTGTGTGTATGTATGTGTGTGTGTAGGAAGGAAGAGATAAGATGGGTATTTTTCATTGTATGAAACTTTGAATCATGTGCATGTGTTGCTTTTTTAAAAAAATAAATAATTGGATTTTTTTTTTTTTAATGGAGCTTCTTTGGATTTTAGTCACAGCTACAGAGGAGCTCTCTTTTAATTGACTTCCTTACCCATACTTGCTGTCCTTGTGGGTAAGAGAGGGATTTCCTCACATTGTTGCTGATGGTGCTAATAATGTTTGTTACTTTCTATGTGGGTACCTTGGGAAGAAAGTGATGCACAAGTTTTTGGTCCTGGCGTTTTTCCTGTTGTTCCTCAGCCAGAATCAACGACTCTGAAGATTAACATACTAGGAGCCATCTATATACTTTCTATATATGGGTCTATAGGTTCCTTTTGTTTGACAATTAGGATAATATGCTCTGGAGAGGACTGAAGTCTTTTGCCTTTTCTCTTTTTTTGTAGGAACCTACAAGCAGCAATTGGCGCCTATTATGACTTTGAGAGCCCAAACATCAGTGTGCCCTCTATGTCCTTTGTTGAAGATGTCACCATAGGAGAAGGGGAGTCGATACCTCCTGATACTCAATTTATAAAAACATGGCGAATCCAAAATTCTGGTAAATGTATAACGAGCAATCTTCCTTGCCCAGTCTTCTTTTTCTTAGTTGTTAAAAGAAATAAGGAAGTGTTTTAGCTTAAATTATGTGATTGTGTAACTCTGAGCTTTTCCTTATACATGATGTAGAATTTTCTTGTACTGGTATGATGACCCAAACAGCAATAAAATACTCCCTAGATTAGGAAGAATTTAGGTCTTGATGACATTTAAACACAATTCAGTATTCTTTTGATACCAGGAACTAGGCCTGTGTGTGGTGGTGGTATTTTCTCCACCTGTACAGTTCTACTCCATTATTTTATTTCTGCTCTAATTAATCTTCCAGTTATTTCCAGCAAGCTAGAGGAGGTGCATCCTTGAATGGAACAAGGTAGTTAGAGTTGTGAGCATCTGCTCTTTTGAAAGCTCATTTCTTTGCAACCACAAGGATGATTGTATCTGAAATTTTCATTGAGCTATCTATTTGAGATGTTAACATCACTTTGAAAAATTGGTTAAGAAGCGTAGGGATTTGCTCAGCATAGAAAAGATGGAAAGATTGAGAAATTGCTTTTTTTAAAAAACATTGTTTTGACGTACTGCTGACTTAAGAAAAATTTAACATAAGTTAACCATAGTTCTTTGAAAATAGTATCTGAATATGTATCTAGTAACTGTTTATTATCACCTTTTACTTGTTAAATTCTTTTCTAATGACTTTTTTAATTCGAGTGAGTTTAATATTTCTTGTCTCATCCAGTAACAATTTATGCTGACTAGGTGAGGATGCTTTAACTTCCTTATTAATGAGGATTTACAAAAGAAATTCTAAGAGATGGAAAACTAGACAAAAGGAATATTTAGCTAAAAGTTTGTTGGTGTCGGGGAACCGTGTCTAGTAAGGTAATCTGATGTGAAATGATATAAAACTCTGGGGACTCAAACCTATAAAAGTGACCTTTTATTGGACCCTGTTTACTTTTCAGTTCTTTATATTTCAGTTCTTTTATGATGGGGAGAGACTGGCCAAGCTAGCCTTTTATATAATAATTAATGTACCAAATTATTATTCTTAGTTTTTCTGGCTAATTTGGAAGTAACTTTACCTTGGATGAAGGTTTGGTGTGTCACTGAGCAAAAGCACATAATCTGGATTGACCCAGTGTTGTAGATGACTGGGGACATCAGTGGCTTTGTAAATTTTCATTAGCTTCTTTTCTCTTTTGGTTATAACAGTGTGGTGCATTGTTAGTTTGAGAGGCACATGGTAGTACAGGAAAACAGCCATTTTTCTATTTTTCTTGAAATTCTTGTTCCGAGTTTGATTATCTTTACGTTGTCTAATTTCTTTCTCACCTTTCTTAGTGTTGTCTGCTTTTACAAATATTAAAACAATCTCTTTAGGTCAGCTTTTATTCATCATATTTCTTATCTGAATTACTAAAATCTGTGTTACTGGTCAAAAATGCTTTTGAAACCTAGCCATGAATTTTTACAATGAGTAACATTTGTTTAGAAAGTATAGCTTATTAAAAGTTTTGTTTATTTAAAAGAATTAATCCAAGACCTTGTTTACTTAATGGTGAAAACACTGGAAATGGTCTGGCTTTCCATGGGTTCTTTATAGTGTTTTTAAATATTGAAAGTTGTTAGAGTACTGTTGAAATGTTTTAAATACCATCTTGCTGCAAAATAACCATTTTACATTTCAGAAAGCCTCTTGAAATATCTACTCACTCACTAGACAGTTTCTTGGGTTAATGGGAGATTGTAAGGGTTTGATATAAAATGGCGAGAATGTCAAATCAGAACCCCAAAGAGCCTGCCTTTCACCTTTACTTGGAGAAAATTTGTTTTGGTGGGGCTAGCTCTTTTTCCTTCTGCTTTTGCATAGTAACTCCAGTTTAAAACAATCTCTGGGTCTGCAACCTTTCTTCCTGTAAAAGGACATTTTTGTTCCTGTACACCTCTTGAAAAACTGGGCAACAGTTGCTAGAGATTTTACCTTTTGAGGTACTTGGAATAGGTAGGTTTTTTATTCTTCTGGAAATCATTCCATCAGTTGTAAAATAGTTTTGTGTCTGTAAACTAAATGCTTTCCATTTGTTTAAGAAGAAACTGGCCTCACATAATTAAGTGACAGGTATGTTATTAGAGAGAGAGATAAGGAAAGCATGCACAGGCACTGGTTCTTTGGCATCATCCTAATCTGGCCTGGGTTCTTTCTGGAAATAGAGTGGTAACACACAGAAGTAGGGTAGGCCGGGACTTCCCTGGCAGTCCAGTGGTTAAGACTCTGCGCTCCCAATGCAGTGGGCACGGGTTCAATCCCTGGTTGGGGAACTAAGATCCTGCATGCCGCATGGCGTGGCCAAAAAAAAAAAAAAAACAAAAGTAGGGTAGGGCTTAGCTGTTTCTCCTCAGGCTCTCTTACTCTCATTCATAACCTTCCCTAAGAGATAAGTGCTCACTGAAAGAGTTTCATAAATAATTTTTCACAGTGCTTCTCTACTGTCATGTTTCAGGCATACCAGGAATTCAAATTTACAACAGATGAGATTGATAGGAACTGCATATAGCTGTCCCAGCACCTTCCCCAAAGAAGATAAATGTCACACATTGTTTAAAATTAAACACCTAATATTGTTTAAGTCCTTATATTCAGATCATAGAGAAACTGAAGTGAGACATTTAATGACATAGATGCAGAATCCCAGGATCCAAACTTTTGGTACTGTGTAAGTTTTAGAAGTTTGGGAAACTTTACAGCTGGAGTTTAAAATGAAAATTTGAAACTGTCCCTCTGAAGATGAAAGGAGACAATTCTCTTTACCAACACTTACAGCTTCTCAGTTGTTACAGCCATGCTGTGCTGTCCAGCTGTGGTGAGTGTTAAACTAAGCATATGATAACTCTGGTGTTTCTCTGACTTTAATGAAGTAGTTGTGATTGTTATATGAGAGAGTGACTTCAGTGTCATCTTTATTTTCTAAACTACATAGAAGTGAATATGACACAACAGTTGAGGGAAAAAAAGAAACTTGAGAAAGAACAACTGTTCCCTCCATTTTTCTTTTGACTCCTTAAAATAGTTAAGTTTCTTATGTTCCAGTCACTTTATCAGGTACAGGAAGAAAATGGCAACAAGATCAGTGAAGGGCCCTGTTTGCATGTAGCTTAATTTGAAATGCAGTCTCTAAAGCTACAGGGGTTAAAAAGAGGGAGGGGGTCTTCACTGAGGTTTGCCTTCTGTCTTGCTCTTTGGATGTTCCTTGTTGTCTCCAAACTATTTCTATAATCACTTATACCTAGTAAGTCTCAGACTTTCTGGAACTGATGGACTTTTATTTTGTTTTTGCCATGCTCTCTATCATCTCAGAATTGCCACATGACAGGTTTCTTGTCTTGCTTTGTTTTGACTTTTTATGTCTTTTAATAAAATTATATTCCATGATAACTGGAGAATCACAGCCTTAGTCATATGTGTGCTTGCGATACTTAACTTGGAAAGTCATAAAACACAGATTAGTCTTTCTTTTCTTCTTATATATATCTACCCCCCCCATTAAACCAGTTGTAACAGACTTAATTTGAAGTGCTATTGCGTTATACTTCTCAAATCCAGATTGTTCTGGTATGCTTAGCCTGGTAGGCCAAGTAGCTCATCAGTATTTCCCTTCCTTCTGTATCAAGAGTCAGTATCAGTGACCTTTTCAGAACTACCTGACCTGACAGTTGGGGGCTGTAAGAACTATATTTCATAATAAACTGTTGGTAACTCTCAGAAGGCAGATGATTGGTTCTTCATTTTATAGCAGATTAACACTCTAGAGTTGATGGTGTATAACTCTTCCAGTTTTTTCAAGAGGCTCTCCAAGTACCACATCAATAGGGTCTGACGTACTAAAAAGATCAGGACCGTAGCCTCATAATTGTTAATCATTTAACATTTTACCAACTAACTCAGTATCCTGGGAATACAGCAGTACTCCCTCTTTTGCACAGATGAGAGATCCAACTGTCTCAGCTGCTTGTGCTTGTCTGCCTAGGACAGCCAAGTATTTTCCACACCCAGACAGTCTTGGTTTCCCTTGTTTTCTTTAAAGTTCCAAAACAGACACATTCTTGGATTTTCATATAAACATTGTCTTGTTATAGATGTGTGTGTGCATGTGTATGTGTATCTTTTAAAGAATAATTGTGAATTCAGCCCTATAATAGTAGCTTAATTTTCCTCTTGGATCTTGGTCTTTAAGGAGACTGACATTTTCCAAGGTACTTCACGTCAACTGCTACTATTCTTGACTAAGACAAATATGCTT
Organism: Balaenoptera acutorostrata; assembly: GCF_949987535.1. Taxonomy (NCBI): domain Eukaryota; kingdom Metazoa; phylum Chordata; class Mammalia; order Artiodactyla; family Balaenopteridae; genus Balaenoptera; species Balaenoptera acutorostrata. Next base: position 67,454,236 of record NC_080073.1, on the reverse strand, counting down.
TTGCCGGGCCATAGGCCCCAGAAATGAAAAAAAAGAATTTGCATGTATTGCCAGTGTATCATCCACAACATTTTCAACAGCAGCAGTTGCCCTTTATAGTGTTAACTTAAGAGGGCACTTTGCTGGCAGGATTTTTTTAAAGAGGGTCTGACAGACATAGCGACCACTGCTCCATCTGCTACCCCTAAAATCCAAGAGCCACAGCAGGTGCCGTTCTACTGCTGAGATCTCAGCAGTAGAGTGTTGGTTGCTTTTCTCTCCAGTTCTCTTTTTCAGTAGTAAACCATCAAGTATATCAAAACCGGCCTGGCACTTCACAAACAAGGTACTGAGGAATCCTAGAGTGCTGTTAGGAGATGAGTTTCAAGCATGCTGAAAGTACTTCCATGTCCAGCTTTTCATGGTGATTTGCTTTTATAATGAATGTATGTATCTCAACAAAAAGATATATAGAGGTTTCTGTATATAGTAAAAAGGAGTCTGTTGGAGAGACTTCACAGGAAAGATCACATCTAGTCACTGTGTGTCTACCTATGACTGGTCAGAAGTCAATATATTGATTTCTCATTTGAGTTAGTTTACGTGAAAATAGGTGTACAGGAGTGGGAACCAAATAAGACTGTTGCCACTTCCAAAGGAGGGAAAGACATTCCTGCCAAAGCCATTTCTCTGTCTTGCCATTCCTATTCTTTCTACAAGCACCTCCTGCTGGTGTCATCACCCCTGAGACAACGGGTCATTGTACTGTTATCAGGGCCCACTGTTCATATTTTCCCCACTACTGTTTGAACCTGAAAACGAAACTTTCACTTGACTCCTTTGTCTTATTTGCAGTCTTTTGACCCTCGATCTTTTCATTGTTAGGGACTCCAGAAGAAAAGTCATACATCAGGGAAAAAGCAGTTCTAAAATGAAAATAATACAGAAACTATTCCTCTTTCCTCAATGGAAAGTTTCATCCTCTTTCCTCGATGGAAAAACTGGGGACAGTCAGACATATTTTTACTTTGAATGTCAGTTTAAAAGGTCAGGTGCAAATAGGCATGTGTTCTTAGTGGAGAAAGCAGTCTTCGAAAGATGTGGGCCTGAGCTTCATTTCCATGGCTCTTTTCCGACATCATTCTTAGGTTCTACAGATTCAATGTGATGTGTGGCCTTCCCTGGGTCACCCCAAACACATTTTCTTGAGGAACTGCCTTGCTTTTGCTGTGTGTGCTTTCTCTTAGGGATAGACTGCTGGTCAGAGGTTGCTGACTCTGATTCTTGCTGACCAGTGAGGTGTTATATAGCTCAAAGATATGTGGCTAGGTTTACATATGTGTGAGAGACAGAGAGACCTCTTCTACAGTTTTGTAATGAACTGCACTCAGCATAGGACCATTGATTGCCTAACATTTTTTTCTTTTGCTTGAACTCAGGGGCAGAGGCCTGGCCTCCAGGGGTTTGTCTTAAATATGTCGGGGGAGACCAATTTGGACATGTGAACATGGTGATGGTGAGATCGCTAGAGCCCCAAGAGATTGCAGATGTCAGCGTCCAGATGTGCAGCCCCAGCAGAGCAGGAATGTATCAGGGACAGTGGCGGATGTGCACTGCTACAGGACTCTACTATGGAGGTGAGTATGTCCCTGTGCAGCCCAGGGTGAATGAATTAAGGTAACATCTTACAGCATCCCCAGCGTTGCTCACAGAGCCTGTCAAATTATGTAGCAGGGTGTGGTCCCTTTTAAATAGCGACCCCATGCGGGTAAATGACTTGAATTTAATGACTAATTGGTTCAGTCTAGCGGTCTCCTTTTTATACTAGGAATTTAGTTAAAATTTAGTGAAGTGTAATGAGATATATATTGCATTCTAAACAATGATTTAGTAGTGCTGCTATTTTTATTATATAATCTAGTAGGTGCTGTAAGAATACTGAAGGAGTCCTTGTTCTCACAGTCTCTAGACAGAAGTTGTATAAAAAAAGATAATGCACAAAATGTGCATACTTCTCTCCACCTGATGACCTGTCAAGATGCTAGTACCTCTCACTCCTTCTTTTTACTGCCATACTTTTTGGACAGAGTGATTTACACTCATTGTCTCTTCTTCCCATTTACTTTTATTTTTCAAACCAGTCAATCCTTTACCCACTCCAGTGATGTTTATCAGCAACTACCCTGTTTCCAAATCCAGTAGCCACTTTCCAGTCTTCATACTAACTGACCCTCTATCATTTGGCACCAAACTCTAAATGTTTTTTGAAGTGTATACCTTCTTAGACTCACATGGTACCTCTCTTGTTTCTTCTCTGAATGTTCTTTGTCTAGTCTCATTTTTGCCCTGGGACTACAGACATACCTTGATTTATTGACGTTCGCTTTATTGTGCTTTACAGATAATTTTGTTTTTTACGAATTGAAGATTCGTGACAACCTTTCGTTGAGCAAGTCTGCTAGCACCGTTTTTCCAACAGCATTTGCTCACTTAGTGTCTCTGTGTCACATTTTGGTAATTCTCACAATATTTCAGACTTTTTCATTATTATTATATTTGTTATGGTGACCTGTGATCAGCAATCTATGATGTTTCTATTGTAATTGTTTTGGGATGCCACAAACTGTGCCCACATAAGACTGTGAACTTAATTGGTAAATGTGTGTGTTCTGACCATTCCACCAATTAGCCATTCCTCCATCTCGTTTCCTCTCCTTGGACCTCCCTATTCCCCGAGACACAATAATGTTGAAATTAGGTCGGTTGATAATTCTACAGTGGCCTCTAAGTGTTCAAGTGAAAGGAAGAGTCACACATCTCTCACTTTAAAAACTAGAAATGATTAAGCTTAGTGAGGAAGGCATGTCAAAAAACAAGATAGGCCAGAAGCTAGGTCGCTTGTACCAAACAGCTAAGTTGTGAAAGCAAAGGAAAAGTTCTTCAAGGAAATGAAAAGTGCTACTCCAGTGAACACACGAATCATAAGAAAAGTGAGACAGCCTTATTGCTGATATGGAGAAAGTTTGAGTGGTCTGGATAGAAGATCAAATCAGCCACCACATTCCCTTAAGCCAAAGCCTAATCCAGAGCAAGGCCCTGACTCTCTTCAACTCTGTGAAGGCTGAGAGAGGTGAAGAAGCTGCAGAAAAAGTTTAAAGCTAGCAGAGGTTGGTTCTTGCAGTTTAAGGAAAGAAGCCCTCTCCATAACATAAAAGTGCAAGGTGAAGGAGCAAGTGCTGATGTAGAAGCTGCAGCAAGTTATCCAGAAGATCCAGCTAAGATAATTCATGAAGGTGGGCCACACTAAACAAGAGATTTTCAACGTAGACAAGACAGCCTTATATTGGGAGAAGATGCCATCTAGGACTTTCATAGCTAAGGAGGAGAAGTCAGTGCCTGGCTTCAAAGGACCGACTTTCTTGTTAGGGGCTAATGCAGCTGGTGGCTTTACGTTGAAGCCAGTGATCATTTACCATTCTGAAAACTCTAGGGCCCTTAAAAATTATGCTCAATCTGCTCTGCCTGTGCTCTGTAAATGAAACAACAAAGCCTGGATGACTGTACATCTGTTTGCAACATGGTTCACTGACCATTTCAAGCCCACTGTTGAGACTTACTGCTCGGGAAAAAGATTCCTTTCAAAATGTTACTACTCATTGACGGTGCTCCTGGTCACCCAAGAGCTCTGATGGAGATATACAACGAGATTTTCATGTCTGCCAACACAACATCCATTCTGTAGCCATAGATCAAAGAGTCATTTCTACTTTCAAGTCTTGTTCTTTAAGAAATACATTTTGTGAGGCTATGGTGAATCCTCTGATGCATCTGGGCAAAGTAAGTCCTTCTAGAAAGGATTCACCATTCTAGATGCCATTAAGAACATTTGTGATTCATGGGAGGAAGTCAAAATATCAGCATTAAGAGGAGTTTCGAAGCTGATTGCAACCCTCGTGGATGACTTTGGAGGGGTTCGAGACTTCAGCGGAGGAAGTAACTGCAGATGTGGTGGATGTAGCGAGAGAACTAGAAGCGGAGCCTGAAGATGTGACTGAATGGCTGCAATCTCAGAATAAAACTTTAACCGATGAGGAGTTAACTTTTTACGACGAGCCAAGAAAGTGGCTCCTTGAGATGGTATCTACTCCTGGTGAAGATGCTGTGAAGATTGTTGAAATAACAACAAAGGACTTAGAATATTACATAAACTTAGTTGATAAAGCAATGGCAGGGTTTGAAAGGACTGACTCCCAATTTGAAAGAAGTTCTACTGTGGGCAAAATGCTATCAAACAGCATTGCATGCTACAGAGAAATTGCTTGTAAAAGGAAGAGTCAGTCAGTGCAGCAAACTTCATTGTTCTCTTACTTTAAGCTGCCCCAGCCTTCAGCAACTCCCAAGCTGATCAGTCCGTAGCCATCAACATGGAGGCAAGACCCTCCACCAGCAAGAAAGATTACAACTTGCTAAAGGCTCAGATGATGGTTAGCGGTTTTTGCCAATAAAGTATTTTTTAATTAAGATATGTACATTGTTTTCTTAGACATAATGCTATTGCACACTTGACAGACTACAGTATAGTCTAAACATAACTTTTACATGCACCGGGAAACCAAAAAATTCATGTGACTCGCTTTATGGCAATATTCAGTTTATTACGGTGGTCTGGAACCAAACCAGCTGTATCTCCAATGTATGCCTGTCCTAGATTGTGAGCTGGGCCCTGTTCATGCTCTGTGACCTCATCCACCCACCTGGCTTCATCTGTCACCAGTACGGCATACACGGTGGTACTCGAAGTCATATCTGTGGTGCAGACTCTTTGGAGTTTCAAACCTGTATTTAAGTGCTTGTGGACAGAACCCCTGGATATTCTGTAGAGTTTTGAATTTTAGTATCTCCTAGACAAAACTTATATTCTTGTTATTGTCATCCCACTGAGATGATCAGGCCAGAAGCTTGAGTCATCTTTTGTTCTGTCTTATCATCCTTAATCACAGACCAATTCGTATTCGTTTCTCTATATCCTATGTCCTAGAGATCCAGAGAAAAATAAATAAAAAAGAGTTCCTGTCCTCAGGGAGCTCTTAACTGGACTCATGGCCAGTGGGACCTTTGGAGTTATTTCAAGGAGTCCTGGAATTAATTTTCTCATATATGTTTTTGCAGCCAGTGGAAACTTGAAGTATTTCTCTGACTGAAAAAATTATAATGTTAGTGTCATTTTTTTGTAACATCATTCTTTGCCGAAAACCTTTGTACCTCCTGTAATGGAGCCAAACTCCTTGGCACAGGGCTTAAAGCTCCTCATGATCTGGTCTGGCCTCATTTTCACTTTCATCCTTAGTCACCTCTTTACTCCCCACAGCCAGTCCCCAAAGACACCACATGATTTCAGTTCTTCATGCCCTTGCTCATATTGTTCCCATTGCCTGAAATACCTTTTTCTTTACAACAAACCCCTGCTCATCCTCAGCACCCTGGTGAAGTCACCTTTCCTCCTTCCCTCCTCCCCCCTTCTTACTCGCCCCTCTACCCCAAGGAAATACCTCCTTCCCTTTTCACTTATATTATGCACACGCTTGTTATTACAGTTAACACATTGTGTTTTAGGTGTTTGTTTACTTATCCTTTTCTCCTACTAGACAGTGAACTATTTGTTGAATAAAGAATCAACATCATGTAACAATCATCTATCAGAATGCAGAGAGATTATTTCTCCCCTCTTTTCAGGCCACCTCTCCTGAGAATCTTCTTACTTGCAAAGTTGGAAATAGTGTCTCCCATTGCTGAGCTCCATTTCATAATCTCTTTCCCTCTCCTTTGCCTCTCTTTGGCACTTTACCTCTTTCTGCCCAGTTAATTTGATGAATGTCTAATATTGCTTTTAAAACTTCAGGTGATACATGTCTCATTTATCTTTGTAACTCTTGAAAAAACTGAGCCAAGTGCAGAGTGGAGAGTGGCTACTCAAATTTTTAAATGCATGTCAGTGTTTTTAAAGGAGGAGGAAGACAACATACATGACTTTAAAAAAAATTTCTTTGATGCAAAGATACTGCTTCATAGTGTTCTCCCATGCTTGAGAGCTCTTGTCTTATTTTGTGCGTGTGTGTTTTAGTGTTAAATTAAAAATAATTATCACTATATGTGACATTAAAATTTATACTTGTAACATCCCTCTCAAATTCTATAAGTAGGTAGAGTATAAATATACTAGCTCTGAAGGCATTAAAAACTTCAAAGCCTTTCTTGGTCATATAGTCTGTGAGTTGTTTTTCAGGACTTTGAAATCTAATACCTACAAGGGATCTTAATAATTCATCTGATTCCATGGTTTTCAAGCATTTTTCTTAATCAGTGGAACCCTTTTCTTGATAAAAGTATATGTGAATGCCTCCTCCAAAAAAGAGAAAAGATAAAACTGAAACTGGCTTTGTTGAATTGGGAGCCTCCTTGGCCTGTGTTTCCCTGCTTTCTGTCTGAGGTGACCTCCAGGGCTGTGTGGAGTATAGTTTGCAAACCCTTCATCTACTCTAATAAAGAATTTAATTCCATTTACAAGTTACCGTATTCCATTGAATTCAGTTTAATGTTGATTATAAAACATGTCATGATAGCAGAACTGTTAAATGACTGGCAGAAAGTGAAATATACATATATACATAAAACCACAGCTGTGAACATGTGAAAAAAATAAGCTGCTATGTTAACCTTGGCATGAATGGCTCTTTCAGTTTTTCTGCTCACTCTTAGCTTGCTAGTGCATTGAGTATAGTGTAGTGGTAGGCGTTTGGAATGTAGGACTACATTGCCTGGGCACAAACTTCGACAAGTTAGGTAACTTCTCTATGCCTTATCTTTCTGGGTTTTTTTTTTTAATATTTATTTATTTATTTATTTATTTATTTATTTATTTATTTATTTATTTATTTATTTATTTATGGCTGTGTTGGGTCTTCGTTTCTGTGCGAGGGCTTTCTCTAATTGTGGCAAGCGGGGGCCACTCTTCATCGCGGTGCGCGGGCCTCTCACTATCGTGGCCTCTCTTGTTGCGGAGCACAGGCTCCAGATGCGCAGGCTCAGTAATTGTGGGTCACGGGCCTAGTTGCTCCGTGGCATGTGGGATCCTCCCAGACCAGGGCTCGAACCCGAGTCCCCTGCATTGGCAGGCGGATTCTCAACCACTGCGCCACCAGGGAAGCCCTCTGGGTTTTTTTTTAAAGGTTTATTTTGATGTGGACCTTTTTTTTTTTTAAGTCTTTATTGAATTTGTTACAATATTGCTTCTGTTTTATGTCTTGGTTTTTTGGCCGAGAGGCATGTGGGATCTTAGCTCACTGATCAGGGATTGAACCTGCATCCCCTGCATTGGAAGGCAACGTCTTAACCACTGGACCACTGGACTGCCAGGGAAGTCCCTTGTCTTTCTGTTTTAACAACAAAGCTTGTTTTGTTTGTTTGTTTGTTTTTGGTTTTGGTTGGGTGGTCTCTTCTTTAGTCTTTAATGGTCTTTTCTAGAAAAAATCTATTCTCCTTATTTTTATAATAATACTTATGTTGTTTGAGCTCATTTCTCTTCCTAAAAGGAATTTTTGCTATATTTAATAATTTACAAAGTGGGTCTTCTTCCCTCATTTTAGATTGGTTGTACTCATTCAGTCTCTCAACAGGAGTGTGCTATTAGCATATTGTGTAGACAGTTCTTCTTTATGTGGGGCATATTTATAAGACCCTTGGCCCTCTCACTAAATACCATGTTCATCTTTAGAGCCACCCTCCACTCCCACCACACACATTTCTAACTCCCTTGGTTGAGTACCACTAAGTATTTGATTCTTGGCAGAGTTATTTTCAAGCCCAAACATTTTATTTTATCTTTTTTCTACAGACTTTTGCTTCTTAGATAAAAACAACCTGTTATCTAATGCCTACTTTATGTCAGGCATTGTACTGGGCTTTTTCATATAAATTATCTTATAAGGGAAGTATTAGCTGCACTTTATGGGTGGGGAAACTGAAGACCAGAGATAATTAATGACTTGTCTAAGTTTCAGTGAAAGTTATAAATTAACTATAAATTATAGTTACAAATTAACAAAAGTAGTTTTATGATCTTTGCCATTGGACACTACTATATTGGGTTCACAGGGAAACTTTGGCTCCAGGTTGTTGGCACTTGGCAGAGTTTAGGGAGACTGGGGTATATGGTCCACAAGTCCTCTCCATTTCCAGAGTGAGTGGGAATGAGGGTCAGGCTGAGATTGGCAAGGTGACTCTTAGGTAGTTGAGTAAATATCAGTGTTCCCCAAGGAGTTCCTGCTTTTCAGGAGATATACAGTTCCTGTAGGACACTTGACTCTTGGAAAGGAGTAAGCAGCATGAGTGCTTGTCACCATTTTAGCCTTGGTACAAACATGCCTCCCCTCTTCCTAGTGGAGTACCATCTTTCAAAGTTCCACAGGAGACGGACTTCCCTAACGGGCCAGTGGTAAAGACTCCATGCTCCCAATGCAAGGGGTGCTGGTTCGGTCCCTGGTTGGGGAACTAAGGTCCCACTCGCCGCACCATACAGCCAAAAAAAAAAAAAACCCACCAAAAAGAAAAAAACCAAAAAACCCCAAAGTTCCACAGGAGAGCTGTACCCCTGCACTTGATGGTTCCTTCTAAAGCAGAGGGGTTCTAGTTGTGAAGTAGGCACTGAGGTCACGTGATACTCTGGTTATCACATGCTGATTAGGGTTTCTTCCGCTTGAAATAGCTCTTCTTGTTAAATGGCTTCATGTGGTTCCTTAGGGACAATTCACATGTAGATTAAATACTTATATTCATTTAGTTTTCTCAGAAGTTAGAAATGGAACTTCCCTTATAAAACTCCCAAATCATAATATATAATATAGTCCCACAGGTTAGGAAGCTTAATGGGTGCTCTGTGTAAACCACACTGTTTATTTCTTTAAACCTTTGTAAGTTCTTCTTTCAGCTTCTCCAGTTTATGCAATGTCCACCTTAACCAGGTAGTGCAGAACTGCTCCTCCTCATTCTTCTCCAATGTTTTAACTAATGATGTTGTAAAAGAAGCTCTGCTTTCATGGATGTCCTCTAGACTCTACACAAGTGTCTTCTATTTAGATGCTGTTCTACTTGGAATTTCTACCAGCTCTCTTGCCCTTTTGCCTATTGACCCCACCTTTAGAATGTCTCTCTTTTATGTTGCACTTAAAAAACCTGCTTCATTTGCTTCTAGAAGATCCTCAATAAGATACTCTCTGAAAAAGGAAAGGAGGGAGGAAGGAAGGAAGGAAAACCAGCAGCAGCAGCAGCCACAAGCAGGCTCTTGCCAGATTAGAGCTCCTGGAGCAGTCAGCCAACATGATGCCATTCTAGCCCCCTAGACATGTGTATCATCTAGCAACAGCCTGTGGAACAAAAACCACATTCACAGAAAGATAGATAAGATGAAAAGGCACAGGGCTATGTACCAGATGAAGGAACAAGATAAAATCCCAGAAAAACAACTAAATGAAGTGCAGATAGGCAACCTTCCAGAAAAAGAATTCAGAATAATGATAGTGAAGATGATCCAGGACCTCGGAAAAAAAATGGAGGCAAAGATTGAGAAGATGCAAGAAATGTTTAACAAAGACCTAGAAGAATTAAAGAACAAATAAACAGAAATGAACAATGCAGTAACTGAAATGAAAACTACACTAGAAGGAATCAATAGCAGAATAACTGAGGCAGAAGAACAGATAAATGACCTGGAAGACAGAATGGTGGAATTCACTGCTGTGGAACAGAATAAAGAAAAAAGAATGAAAAGAAATGAAGACAGCCTAAGAGACCTCTGGGACAACATTAAACGTAACAACATTTGCATTATAGGGGTCCCAGAAGGAGAAGAGAGAAAGACCAGAGAAAGTATTTGAAGAGATTATAGTCGAAAACTTCCCTAACATGGGAAAGAAAATAGCCATCCAAGTCCAGGAAGCACAGAAAGTCCCATACAGGATAAACCCAAGGGGAAACACGCCGAGACACATAGAAATCAAATTGGCAAAAATTAAAGACAAAGAAAAATTATTGAAAGCAGCAAGGGAAAAACGACAAATAACATACAAGGGAACTCCCATGAGGTAAACAGATGAATTCTCAGCAGAAACTCTACAAGCCAGAAGGAAGTGGCATGACATATTTAAAGTGATGAAAGGGAAGAACCTACAACCAAGATTACCCTTCCTGGCAAGGATCTCATTCAGATTTGACGGAGATGTCAAAAGCTTTACAGACAAGCAAAAGCTAAGAGAATTCAGCACCACCAAACCAGCTCTACAACAAATGCTAAAGGAATTTCTCTAAGTGGGAAATACAAGAGAAGAAAAGGACCTACAAAAACAAACCCAAAACAATTAAGAAAATGGTCATAGGAACATACATGTCGATAATTACCTTAAACGTGAATGGATTAAATGCTCCAACCAAAAGACACAGGCTCACTGAATGGATACAAAAACAAGACCCATATATATGCTGTCTACAAGAGACCCACTTCAGACCTAGGGACACATACAGACTGAAAGTGAGGGGATGGAAAAAGATGTTCCATGCAAATGGAAATCAAAAGACAGCTGGAGTAGCAATACTCATATCTGATAAAATAGACATTAAAATAAAGAATGTTACAAGAGACAAGGAAGGACACTACATAATGATCAAGGCATCAATCCAAGAAGAAGATATAACAATTATAAATATATATGGACCCAACACAGGAGCACCTCAATACATAAGGCAACGGCTAACAGCTATAAAAGACGAAATGGACAGTAACACAATAATAGTGGGAGACTTTAACACCTCACTTACACCAATGGACAGATCATCCAAACAGAAAATTAATAAGGAAACACAAGCTTTAAATGACATAATAGACCAGATAGATTTAATTGATATTTATAGGACACTCCATCCAAAAACAGCAGATTACACTTTCTTCTCAGGTGCACACGGAACATTCTCCAGGATAGATCACACCTTGGGTCACAAATCAAGCCTTGGTAAATTTGAGAAAATTGAAATCATATCAGGCATCTTTTCCAATCACAACGCTATGAGATTAGCGATCAATTACAGGGGGAAAAAACCTAAAAAACACAAACACATGGAGGCTAAACCGTACGTTACTAAATAACCAAAAGATCAATGAAGAAATCAAAGAGGAAGTCAAAATATACCTAGAGACAAATGGCAATGAGAACACGACGATCCAAAACCTATGGGATGCAAAAGCAGTTCTAAGAGGGAAGTTTATAGCAATACAAGCCTACCTCAAGGAACAGGAAAAATCTCAAGTAAACAATCTAACCTTACACGTAAAGGAACCAGAGAAAGAAGAACAAAGAAAACCCAAAGTTGGTAGAAGGAAAGAAATCATAAAGATCAGAGCAGAAATAAATGAAATAGAAACAAAGAAAACAGTAGCAAAGATCAATAAAACTAAAAGCTGGTTCTTTGAGAAGATAAACAAAATTGATAAACCTTTAGCCAGACTCATCAAGAAAAAGAGGGAGAGGACTCAAATCAATAAAATTAGAAATGAAAAAGGAGAAGTTACAACAGACACCGCAGAAATACAAAGCATCCTAAGAGACTACTACAAGCAACTCTGTGCCAATAAAATGGACAACTTGGAAGAAATGGTCAAATTCTTAGAAAGGTATAGCCTTCCAAGACTGAACCAGGAAGAAATAGAAAATATGAACAGACCAATCACAAGTAATGGAATTGGAACTGTGATTAAAAATCTTCCAACAAACAAAACTCCAGGACCAGATGGCTTCACAGGTGAATTCTATCAAACATTTAGAGAAGAGCTAACACCCATCCTTCTCAAACGCTTCCAAAACATTGCAGAGGAAGGAACACTCCCAAACTCATTCTGTGAGGCCACCATCACCGTGATACCAAAACCAGACAAAGATACTACAAAAAAAGAAAATTGCAGACCAATATCACTGATGAATATAGATGCAAAAATCCTCACAAAATACTAGCAAACAGAATCCAAGAACACATTAAAACGATCATACACCATGATCAAGTGGGATTTATCCCAGGGATGCAAGGATTCTTCAATATATGCAAATCAATCAATGTGATGTACCATATTAACAAATTGAACAATAAAAACCATATGATCATCTCAATAGATGCACAAAAAGCTTTTGACAAAATTCAACACCCATTTATGATAAAAACTCTCCAGAAAGTGGGCATAGAGGGAACCTACCTCAACATAATAAAGGCCATATACGACAAACCCACAGCAAACATCATTCTCAATGGTGAAAAACTGAAAGCATTTCCTCTAAGATCAGGAATAAGACAAGGATGTCCACTCTTACCGCTATTATTCAACATACTTTTGGAAGTCCTAGCCTCGGCAATCAGAAGAAAAAGAAATAAAAGGAATACAAATTGGAAAAGAAGAAGTAAATTTGTCACTGTTTGCAGATGACATGATAGTATACATAGAGAATCCTAAAGATGCCACCAGAAGACTACTAGAGCTAATCAATGAATTCGGTAAAGTTGCAGGATACAAAATTAATGCACAGAAATCTCTTGCATTCCTATACACTAATGATGAAAAATCTGAAAGAGAAATTAAGGAAACACTCCCATTTACCATTGCAACAAAAAGAATAAAATACCTAGGAATAATCCTACCTAGGGAGACAAAAGACCTGTATGCAGAAAACTATAAGACACTGATGAAAGAAATTAAAGATGATACAAACAGATGGAGAGATATACCATGTTCTTGGATTGGAAGGATCAATATTGTGAAAATGACTATACTACCCAAAGCAATCTACAGATTCAATGCAATCCCTGTCAAATTACCGATGGCATTTTTTACCGAACTAGAACAAAAAGTCTTAAAATTTGTATGGAGACATAAAAGACCCTGAATAGCCAAAGCAGTCCTGAGGGAAAAAAACAGAGCTGGAGGAATCAGACTCCTTGACTTCAGACTATACTACAAAGCTACAGTAATCAAGACAATATGGTACTGGCACAAAAACAGAAATATAGATCAATGCAACAGGATAGAAAGCCCAGATATAAACCCACGCACCTATGGTCAACTAATCTATGACAAAGGGGGCAAGGATATACAATGCAGAAAAGACAATCTCTTCAATAAGTGGTGCTGGAAAAACTGGACAGCTACATGTAAAAGAATGAAATTGAACATTCCCTAGCACCATACACAAAAATAAACTCAAAATGGATTAGAGACCTAAATGTAAGACCGGACACTATAAAGCTCTTAGAGGAAAACATAGGAAGAACACTCTTTGACATAAATCACAGCAAGATCTTTTTTGATCCACCTCCTACAGTAATGGAAATAAAAACAAAAATAAACAAATGGGACCTAATGAAACTTCAAAGCTTTTGCACAGCAAAGGAAACCATAAACAAGACGAAAAGACAACCCTCAGAATGGGAGGAAATATTTGCAAACGAATCAACGGACAAAGGATTAATCTCCAAAATATATAAACAGCTCATGCAGCTCAATATTAAAAAAACAAACAACCCAATCCAAAAATGGGCAGAAGACCTAAATAGACATTTCTCCAAAGAAGACACACAGATGGCCAAGAAGCACATGAAAAGCTGCTTGACATCACTAATTATTAGAGAAATGCAAAGCAAAACTACAGCGAGGTATCACCTCACACCAGTTAGAATAGGCATCATCAGAAAATCTACGAACAACAAATGCTGGAGAGGGTGTGGAGAAAAGGGAACCCTCTTGCACTGTTGGTGAGAATGTAAACTGATACAGCCACTATGGAGCACAGTTTGGAGGTTCCTTAAAAAACTAAAAATAGAATTACCATATGATCCAGCAATCCCACTACTGGGCATATGCCCAGAGAAATCCACAATTTAAAAAGACACATGCACCCCAGTGTTCATTGCAGCACTATTTACAATAGCCAGGTCATGGAAGCAACCTAAATGCCCATTGACAGATGAATGGATAAAGAAGATGTGGCACATATATGTGATGGAATATTACTCAGCCATAAAAAGGAACGAAATTGGGTCATTTGTTGAGACGTGGATAGATCTAGAGACTGTCATACAGAGTGAAGTAAGTCAGAAAGAGAAAAACAAATATCGTATATTAACGCATTTATATGGAACCTAGAAAAATGGTACAGATGAACCAGTTTGCCGGGCAGAAATTGAGACACAGATGTAGAGAACACACGTATGGACACCAAGCGGGGAAAGCGGCCGGGGGGGTGCGGGTGGGGGTGTGATGAATTGGGTGATTGGGATTGATATGTATACACTGATATGTATAAAATGGATAACTAAAAAGAACCTGCTGTGTAAAAAAAGAAATTAAAAAATATTCTTTATCTCTTTAAAACAAGAAAAAAAGATGCTCTCTGTTTCAGTTCTGATCTCTAGATCCCTCCAGTATCAGAAATAGGAGTACCCCTTGAAGATAAGATTTATTTTTTGATAAAAGAAATGCTAGCCAAAGGGAAGTGTATGGGAAGTGTTTTTAGAAGGGACATTTCAATATGTAAATGAAATCCAAAATCCTTAAATATCTTTACATTATAAGGTGTACATTATGTTTAAAAGGCGATGGGCTATTTTGGCTTCAGAGAAGGAAGCCTGCAGGTTTGTACAGGCCAGCTGGTTGTACTGACACCAAGTGGTCATTTGTTTGGTGGTCGTGTCCAGGTAGTTCCTCAGGAGTTACAGGCAGTGTGAAGTGGCTCTACTGTTCAGATTAATCTCTAAAATGCAGTCATGTGGGTCCTGAACCTCTGTGAAGCATGGAAATCAAGAGATCAGGTGAAACAGTGATAGATCTTTGAAGTGTAGTAAATAAAATATTTGCATGTCTAGGTATGAAGCGTCAGATGTTTTAACTACTTGGAAATTGTAATGTGAGTAGTTTTAATGTGAACTGTTCGTGCTAACACTGTTTCCTTTATAATTAGTTGTATTATTTCTCAGTAGACCAAATATATATTTAAGGGTTTGGTAGAAGTGCAAAAATATAATTTCTTTTTTTTTTTTTTTAATTTCTATTTTTTTTCTATTTTATTCAGGTACTTTCATTGTTTTGGTGTTTGTTTTTACTTCACCTGGAGTTTATTTTTGTGTAGGTAGGAATATAACCTTATATATTTTCCAAATGGAGAGCCAATCATCAGGTATTTGTTGAATACAAACATAGCTTTTATCCAATAATGAATTATGGATTTATCACATCCTCTCTGTGGTTCTGTTGATCTAATGATCAATTCCCACATCCTTTCTACCCTGTTTTAATTATTGTAGCTTTACAATGTGTTTCGATACCTGGTAGAGAACAACCCCATCGTTATTATTCTCATTCAGGATATTTGTGTCTATTCTCCATCACTATTCTTTTTTTTTTTTTTTAAACATCTTTATTGAAGTATAATTGCCTTACAATGGTGTGTTAGCTTCTGCTTTATAACAAAGTGAATCAGTTATACATATACAATATGTTCCCATTTCTCTTCCCTCTTGCATCTCCCTCCCTCCCACCCTCCCCATCCCACCCCTCTAGGTGGTCACAAAGCACAGAGCTGATCTCCCTGTGCTATGTGGCTGCTTCCCACTAGTTATCTAAAAAATATAATTTCAAAGCAGCATCTTTTTTCTTATGGTAGCCAGAGCCGTTTTGATAATGGAAATGTCTTTGATCTGGAATGTTAGGCTCCAGGGATTCTGATTTTCAGGATCGACAGTTGCTTAAAAATTTTTAACCAAATTTAATTCTTTATTAATATCCATATACTTATTGTTAGAAAGAAAATAAATAGTTGTAAAACCACTGACCATTTAAAAAATAAATACTTAGGCATAATTGCTT
This sequence comes from Balaenoptera acutorostrata, assembly GCF_949987535.1. NCBI lineage: Eukaryota > Metazoa > Chordata > Mammalia > Artiodactyla > Balaenopteridae > Balaenoptera > Balaenoptera acutorostrata. The sequence goes on along the minus strand of NC_080073.1, from coordinate 67,438,308 downwards.
TTTTTTTAAATTTATTTAATTTATTTATTTATTTATGGCTGCGTTGGCTCTTTGTTGTTGCATGCGGGCTTTCCCTCGTTGTGGTAAGCGGGGGCTACTTTTCCTTGTGGTGGGTGGGCTTCTCATTGCAGTGGCTTCCCTTGTTGCGGAGCACAGGCTCTAGGCACGTGGGCTTCAGTAGTTGTGTCACGCAGGCTCAGTAGTTGTGGCGCACAGGCTTAGTTGCTCTGCGGCATGTGGGATCTTCCCGGACCAGGGCTCAAAGCCTTGTCCCCTGCATTAGCAGGTGGATTTTTAACCACTGTGCCACCAGGGAAGCCCGGCATAATTGCTTTTTAAAAAAATATAATTCTTGGAGGCAGCTGCTCGGAGCTCTCTGGGGAGGCGTGGAGCAAGGGCTAGCGGGCAGCGAGCGGGGCTATGCGCGCGAGCAGGAGTGACTGAGGAGCCGGCAGCAGCCATGCGTTGGGCCCGGACCAATGCGGCTGAAGCTCCCGCAAACTTGGGCGCGCGCTCACGCTGCTCCGCCGGCGGCCTGAGTGATGAAGATGGTGGCCCCCTGGACGCGGTTCTACTCTAACAGCTGCTGCCTGTGCTGCCATGTCTGCACCGGCACCATCCTGCTTGGCGTCTGGTACCTGATCATGAATGCCGTGGTACTGCTGCTTCTGTTGAGCGCCCTGGCTGATCCAGATCACTTTTCACTTATCACTTTTCAAGTTTTGAACTCGGAGGTGACTTTGAGTTCATGGATGATGCCAGCATGTGCATTGCTATTGCAATTTCTCTTCTCATGATCCTGATCTGTGCAGTGGCTACTTATGGAGCATACAAGCAACATGCGGCCTGGATCATCCCATTCTTCTGTTACCAGATCTTTGATTTTGCCCTGAACAGCTTGGTTGCAGTCACTGTGCTTGTTTATCCAAACTCCATCCAGGAATACATAGGACAGCTGCCTCCTGATTTTCCTTACAAAGATGATATCATGTCAGTGAATCCTACCTTGTTTGGTCTTTATTATTATTCTGTTTATCAGCATTATCTTTACTTTTAAGGGTTACTTGATTAGCTGTGTTTGGAACTGCTACCGATTCATCAGTGGCAGGAACTCCTCCGATGTCCTGGCCTCTGTTACCAGCAATGACACTACGGTGCTATGCACCCCCATACGATGATGCCACTGTGAATGGTGCCGCCAAGGAGCCACCACCACCTTATGTGTCTGCCGAAGCCTGGAAGTAGGGTGTAGTTGAGAGTGACAGCTTGACTTTCATACATCAGGGCAGTAGGTCTTTAATTTTACTTCTGAGATGAGCTTCTGAGCTTATTTGTTGCTGAAATGCTACAGTTTAAAATTTTAGATGTTAAGTTGAAACTCTCTGTAGTTTGAAACCTATGCTTTAGCTAGAGCACCATGATAGAGTAACTGTAGACTTCTTTCTGTGGGGGGTGCGATGGGCTCCCCTAGTCTTCGCTCAGCATTGAAACTACCCAACAATGCGGATGAACCTTTTGTCCGAGGAGGCTGTTGTACATGCTGAGCCCCCGAGTTGAAGAATTTATGACACTTTTCTCTCCGTTCCCTCCTTTCTCTTTTGAACACGTGAAATAAAATCAAAATTATATGATGCTTAGGCCATTCCAGTTTATAGAACAAACCTTAGAAGAGGAATGTTAATCGTGTAAGGAGTCCATATATACATATACGTAAAACAAGAATTTCCTTAGATCCTTTATGATTTAAATTCAGTGATAATTTGAGTTTGCTGGTCAAGGATTTTGTCCATGGGCCAAATTGAAACCCTTTGTCGATTCTTGGCAGTGAGGGCAGTCAGTCGCCACCCCGGTGGCTGCTCTTGTACACCCATGTCTCGGGTCACGGCATGGCGTGTTAGAGGGGAACTGGTTGGTACTGTGTGGTATCAGGTTCTCCCTTTCTCCCAGTTTCCCATCCCTGCTCAGAGCCCCCCTTTCACTAAGTGTTCTGCCCTAGCCTGACTCAGGGAGGACATCCATCAGCCTTTGTCAAGTGGAATTGCTGATATGTATTTATCCAACAACCTGAAAAAAGGTTTTCTTCTCTCCCTGCAAGGCACATCCTACTACTTTGAACTTCTGAGTATGTCTCATCATCTTTTAAAATGAGTGTAAAACAGTCTTCAGAAAAATGGGAGGTGGCGGGGGTGCTTTCCTTGTGAAATGCCCTTATCTTGACTACCTGAATTTCAAGGGACTTTTATATATTCATATGTTCAAAAGTCACACCTCTCCTGTTTGTTCATTATTGAATGTGCTGTAAATGAAGCCATTTGGAATTAAAGTGAGATTTGCCCACATCCAAGAAAAATGTATATATATATAATTCTTAACTTTTTTGTGTGTATGCATTGGTAAGGGCTATAGCTTAGATAGAATCTAGTTAAAAAGTGTTTCATTACGTAGAGAGTATATCCCTATCATAGTAAAACATAAACACATAAAACTTCCTGCGCTTCTTTGATTCTTATGTGACAGTAATTTTAATATGCATCATTGGTTTAATGACTACTTTTCTTGTGAGGAGAAGGGAAGAGCATTATCATATTAAATGAACATATTTGATCATATGATACATTTTGATTTCAGAAATATTAAAAATGAGGTGAAAAGTAAGACTTACAATGGAGGAGATATGTCCATTTCCCCGTCACAAAAATGTTTACATATATGCTGAAATTGTTTCAGATGAGTAATTCTTAAAGTTTTACTGAATTGTTATGTGATGGGAATTTTTAATAAGTGCCGTTGTGTACCCTTGCCACTGAATCAGACCACAGCATGTCTCTTATAAATCAGGAAGCAAGCATAATTGCTTCCTATTCAAATCATGATGAATATCTAATTTATCATTACAGTAGTCCCCCCCTTGTCCTTGGGGGAACATTCCAAGACCCCCAGTGGATGCCTGAAACCACGGATAGTGAACCCCATATATACTGTGGTTTTTCCTGTACATACATACCTATGATAAAGTTTAATTTATAAATTAGGCACAATAAGAGATTAACAATAACTAATAATAAAATAGAACAGTTATAACAATATGCTATAATAAGAGTTATGTGAATGTGGTCTCTCTCCCTCCCTCTCTCCTTCTGTCTCTCTCTCTCAAAATATTTTATTGTTTGTATTCAACCTTCTTGTGATGATGTGAGATGATAAAATACCTACAAGGAGGATCATTTGCTTTGGGTGATCCTGGATCATCAAGCCATGACAATGTGGATGGTTGGATGTCAGGAGCAGATGATGTCAGTGGTTGGGGGTTCTGGGTGGGATGGAGCGGGAAGGCATGAGATTTCATCATGCCACTTAGAATGGTGTGCAGCTTAAAACTTACGAATTGTGTATTTCTGGAATTTTCCATTTAGTATTTTCAGATTGAGGTTGGCCTTGGGTAACTGAAACCACAGAAAGCAAAACTGTGGGTGTGGGGGCTATATAACTACTGAAAAATATGTGGTTATTTTTCTTAACAGAATGGTGATTAGTGTCTAAAGTAATTGAAGTATAGGGCTTTTAAGCTTTATCTGATATCTTAATTTTTATGATGCAGTTTATATTCCTTAATTATTGCTCGAAATGTAGCTGTTATTTTATTTTTAAAAACCTCGTATTAGTCTTGCAGTTAACTGTAGGAATCTTTGAAGAGGGTATCTTTTTACTGAAAAGCAAATTCCATTCTCTTCCTGTAATGATGCTTTGACATTAGCCACACAGTGCTCTAATGAGTTTTTCCTTGGAATGGCAAAGATATTTATCATTAGAAATTAGTTCATTCTGTAATCTTTATCTTGAAAAAAAAATCCCTTTTTAAAAAACCCTCTTGGGCTTCCCTGGTGGCGCAGTGGTTGAGAATCTGCCTGCTAATGCAGGGAACACGGGTTCGAGCCCTGGTCTGGGAGGATCCCACATGCCGCGGAGCGGCTGGGCCCGTGAGCCACAATTACTGAGCCTGCGTGTCTGGAGCCTGTGCTCCGCAACAAGAGAGGCCGCGATAGTGAGAGGCCCGCGCACAGCGATGAAGAGTGGCCCCCACTTGCCACAACTAGTGAAAGCCCTCGCACAGAAACGAAGACCCAACATAGCCATAAACTAAAAATAAATAAATAAATAAAAATTAAGAAAAAAAAAAGTTTAAAAAAAAAAACCCTCTTAATTTTTCTCCTTTTAAATTTAAAGAGCTTATGGTTTCCTTTCTTTACATAGAGAATGTCAATGTCAGACATTTGGCTCCAGGTAGGAATGCTTTGAGCCTCTGGATTTTACTTGGTAGTGATCAGTGTCCTTCCAGTTTCCTCTTATGATTTCTAAGAGTTTTGCTTGTACTTTGTTTTTAGATGGTCTTAAAAGTAATTGAATTCTACAGTGGGTCAGGCTTTGGCTTAGTAGCCACTTCAAAGTCATTTTTTCCTTTTTTAGTTTTACAATTGTCTTTTTTTTTTTTTTTAATTATTTTATTTATTTATTTATTTATTTATTTTTGGCTGTGCTGGGTCTTCGGTTCGTGCGAGGGCTTTCTCTAGTTGCGGCAAGTGGGGGCCACTCTTCATCGCGGTGCGGGGACCGCTCTTCATCGCGGTGCGCGGGCCTTTCACCATCGCGGCCCCTCCCGCCGCGGGGCACAGGCTCCAGACGCGCAGGCTCAGCAGCTGTGGCTCACGGGCCCAGCCGCTCCGCGGCATGTGGGATCCTCCCAGACCAGGGCTCGAACCCGTGTCTCCTGCATTAGCAGGCAGATTCTCAACCACTGCGCCACCAGGGAAGCCCTACAATTGTCTTTTGTATTTTAGAAATCAGAAGTGAATAGGAAAGCAGACTTTATCTGACCTAAGTCTTACTAAGACTTTAGAGAGCATTTAATAATACATTTTATTTAACTTGGTATAGCCCAAATAGTATCATTTCAACGTGTGGCTGTAGTTCCATTTCAAGCACTCAGTAGCTACATGTGGCTAGTGGCCTGCAGCTCTATAAACTCTGGTATGTTGTACCAACTTTTTTTGTTTTCTATAACAAATTGTGTAGAATTGGTGGCCATCTTCTTCTAAAGAATTTGCTAGTGAAACCTTCTGGGCCTGGAGGGTTCTTTTTTTTTTTTTTTTTAATTATTTTTGGCTGCGTTGGGTCTTCGTTGCTGCACGTGAGCTTTCTCTAGTTGTGGCGAGTGGGGACTACTCTTCGTTGCGGTACGTGGGCGTCTCATTGTGGTAGCTTCTCTTGTTGCGAAGCATGGGCTCTCGGTGCACGGGCTCAGTAGTTGTGGCTTGTGGGCTCAAGAGCCCAGGCTCAGTAGTTGTGGTGCACGGGCTTAGTTGCTCTGCGGCATGTGGGATCTTCCTGGACCAGGGCTCGAACCCATGTCCCCTGCATTGGCAGGCGGATTCTTCACCACTGCGCCACTAGGGAAGCCCTTCAGTTTATTTTTATAGTTATAGATCTGTTCAGGTTATCTTTCATCTTGGATGACTTTGCGTAATCTCAAGGAGTTGGTCCTTTTCACTAAATCATTGAATTTATGTGTGTAGAATTGTTTGTACTATCCTTTATTATCATTCTAATGCTTTCTGTGTCTGTAGTGATAACCCTCTCTTATTCTTGATATTTTGTGTCTCCTCTCTTTTTTTCTTTAATAATCTTGATAGATTTCTTAATTTTAAGGAAACCAGCTTTTGGTTTCATTGGTTTCATTGATTTTCCTCTGTTTCTCTGTTTTCAGTTACGTGGATTTCTGCTCTTTTTACTTTTTTTTTGTTGTTGTTGGCTGCGTTGGGTCTTCATTGCTGTGCGCAGGCTTTCTCTAGTTGCGGTGAGCGGGGCTACTCTTTGTTGCGGTGTGCAGGCTTCTCATTGTGGTGGCTTCTCTTGTTTCAGAGCACGGGCTCTAGAGCACAGGCTCAATAGTTGTGGCGCACAGGCTTAGTTACTCTGCGGCATGTGGGATCTTCCTAGACCAGGGCTTGAACCTGTGTCGCTGAATTGGCAGGCGGATTCTTAACCACTGCGCCACCAGGGAAGTCCCTGGATTTCTGCTCTTACTTTTATTATTTCCCTCCTTCTGCTTGACTTGAGTTTATTTTTTTCTTTTTCTAGTGTCTTAAGATGGAAGCTTGGGGTCATTGATTTGAGACCTTTCTTTTATAATGTAGGTATTTAGTATTATTCTCTTAGTCTGTTTGGGCTGCTGTAATAAACTACTATAGACTGGGTGGCTTGTAAACAACAGAAATGTATTTCTTACATTTCTGGAGGCTGGGAAGTCTAAAATAGAGATGCTGGCAGATTCAGTGTCTGTTGAGGGCTAGTCTCCTACTTCATAAGGTGGCCTTCTTGCTGTATCCTTTCTGGGATGTTTTTTAATAAGGATGCTAATGCCATTCATGAGGGCTCTACCCTCAGGACCTAATCACCTCTCAGAGGCCCAACTTCGCAATACACTCACATTGGGGATTAAGTTTCAAAATAAAAATTTGTTGGTGGGAGGATACAAATGTTTAGTCTATAACAATTGTAAATTTCCCTCAGAGTGCTGCTTTTAGCTGCCTACCATAAATTTTGAAATACTGTATTTTCATTTTCATTCAGTTCAAATTATTTCCTAATTTCCCTTGAGACTTCCTGTTTGACCCATGGATTATATTGAAGTATGTAGTTAAGTTTCCAAATGTTTGGTAATTTTTCTGTTATCTTGTTTGATCATTTCTAGTTTAATTCTATTATGTTAAGAGAGCATACTTTGCATGATTTCAATTCTTTTAAATTTGTTAAGGTGTTTATGACCCAGGAGATACACCCAAGAAATATTGTCTATCTTGGTGAGTATTTCATGTGTACCTCGAAAGGATGTGTATTTTGCTATTGTTGGGTGGAGTGTTGTATAAATGTCAGTTAGATGTAGTTGGTTGATGCTGTTGTTCAATTTCTCTATATCTTTATAGATTTTTATTGGGGGGATCAACTAGTTCTATCTATTACTGAGAAAAGAGTGTTGAAGTCTCCAACTTCAGTTTTGGACTTGTCTGTTTCTCCTTTCAGTTCTGTCAGTTTTGGGTTCATGTATTTTGAAGCTTTGTCGTTAAGTGCATACACATTTAAGATTATGTCTTCAAGGTGCGTGACCCATTTATTATTGTGTAATGTCCCTCATTGTCGCTGGTAATTTTCTTCATTCTGAAGTCTGATATTAATATAGCCACTCTGGCTTTCTTTGATTAGTGTTTGCATGCTGTATCTTTTCCTAGCCTTTTACTTTCAGCCTACCTATATTATTATTTTTGGAGTTTCTTATAGACAGCATATAGTTAGGCTATTTTTTTTTCCTTTCTGACAATCTCTTCTAATTGGTGTGTTGAGACTATTCACATTTACTATAGGTATTGATACATTTGAATTTAGTTCAACTGTTTTATTATTTGAGGACTTTTAAATCAATTACATCACTAAACTTATTTGTGATTAAATTCTTTAAAAAATGTATTTGTCCTCATAATAAAAGAAATATATGACCTAGAAGATACAGAAAATATAAAGAAAAAACATTTATTCTGAAATACAGATATAGACACTGTTAGTGTATGTATCCAAATATTAAAAGCATAAAAAATTTTGTTTTTCAAATTTGGTATTGTGCTACATATAATTTTGTAACCTACTTTTTTCCTACTCACTAATATTTTAGAACCTTCCCCCTACTATTAACCAAAATGTTGTAGATTGTTCTTTCTTTTTCAGTTGAGATAAAATTCACATAACAAGTTAACCACTTAAAGCGTACAATTCATTGGCATTTAGTGCATTCACAGAATTGTGCAGTCATCATCTGTTTAGTTCCAACACATTTTTATTACCCCAAAAGGAAACTCCATACCCATTAAGTGGTCACTCCTCATTCATAGAGCCCCTGGTGACCACGAATGTACTTTTTGTCTCTATGGATTGATAATTCTTTCTGCTGTGTTGGGGCAAGGTATATAAATAGTGATCAAAAAATAAAATATATTAGACAGCCATCTCAAAAACAAAATCTGGGCTGCTTACTAAGAATGAACAAACCATAATTTACTTGGCTCACTTACAGTTAAATTCTTAAATATTCTTCTTTATTAAAGAAGGACAGTAGAGTAACACTATGAACCTTGAAGTCATACCATCTGGGTTTGACTTCTAGTTCAACAATGCAGTAGCAGTGTGACCTTTAGGAAATTATTTTATCTTTCAATGACTCAGTTTCTTCACCTATAAAATAAGGAAAACAGTACTCACCTCATAGGGTTTTGAGGGAATTTGAGGAGTTAATGCATGTAAAAAGCTTTTAGAACAGCACCTGGCATGGTAAGCAATGAATAGGTGTTAGATGCTACAGCTGCTACTGCTTCTTCTTCTTCTTGTTTCTTTTCTTTTTATATATAAATTTATTTATTTTTGGCTGCATTGGGTCTTCATTGCTGCACACGGGCTTTCTCTAGTTGTGGTGAGCAGGGACTACTATTTGTTGTGGTGCGTGGCTTCTTATTGCAGTGGCTTCTCTTGTTGCGGAACATGGGCTCTAGGCGCGTGGGCATCAGTAGTTGTGGCACCTGGGTTCAGTAGTTGTGGCTTGTGGGCTCTAGAACACAGGCTTAGTATTTGTGGCACACAGGCTTAGTTGCTCCACGGCATGTGGGATCTTCCCGGACCAGGGCTCGAACCCATGTCCCCTGAATTGGCATGTGGATTCTCAACCACTGCGCCACCAGGGAAGCCCCTTCTTCTTGCTATTAAAAGATACGACTATATTGTGAAACCTTATGTGGTAATCCTTCCTCAACTGTTAACTTGTCTTGTAAGAACTCTCTTAGTAAAGATTCCTTAAGGTTTTTCCATGTCAGATATTTCAGTGATCTCTTGACCTGGTGGCATCTTCAGGATGGAGTCAAAGATTCCAGGTCATAAAACGAGAAAGGTGTTAAACATGTGGAATACCCAAGGCAGAAGAATATGCAGCTTAATGTGCACTGAAAATTATGCAGAGAATTAAAATTTACCAGAGCAGAAACCACCAGTGGAAACCTGTGGGAACCAGTACTGGGGTAGAAAAACCAGAACTGTAATTGACAAATTGCTGGAGGCTCAGTGTAGACAAGCCTGAGAGATGAAGACTCCAGGAGTGTCCCCACACTTTCATGAGTTTTACCTCAAGAATCTCTACCAGGTTTTCCCAGTGAATATTGGAGGGAAAAAATCCCCTAATTCTTCTGGCAGGGAAAGGGGAAAGTAACTGTTTTGAAATTACCCAGAATATTGTGTTTTTCTTAAGGCCTGCCCTCAGGAGAAATTATTTTACCCGAGCCTTACCTGCTGTGGGTTTATCAGAGCCTAACTGACCTAGAGGAAGGGAAATGCCCAGCTCCAGTCCCCTTAGCCATCCTGTCCCATAAATGGGGAAGAAAACTGAGAAGCATTGATGAAGTTCATAGTCCAGGGGCACAAGCTCACCAAAAGACTGAGGCCTAATCATAGGACTGCAGAATGCTTCCCCTCCCCCTACACCTAAAAGGCTCTTTTCTGCAGTTCCTTTTACACAGTATATTCATGTACACCTTTCAACAGAAAAGGAAAAGACGAAAAACACAGTTTGAAGAGACTGAACAAGCATCAGAAACAGAGTCAGACTGAACAAGCATCAGAACCAGAGTCAGACATGATAGGAGTGTTAGAATTATCAGACCAGGGATTTTAAAAATCTGTGGTTAATATGCTAAAGATTTTAATGGAAAAAGTAGACAACATGCAAGAACAGATGGATAATGTAAGCAGAAAGGTAGAAATTCTAAGAAAACAAAACAAAACAAAACAAAAAAGGCAGAGATCAAAAACTGTAATAGAATTGAAGAATGCCTTTGATGGGCTCATTAGTAGACTGGACCCAGCTGAGAAAAGAATTTCTGAGCTTGAGGATATGTCAGTAGAAACTTTCAAAACTAAAAAGCAAAGAGAAAAAAGACTGGGAAAAGAAATGGAAAAGACTACCCAAGAACTGTGGGACAACTACAAAAGATGTAACATATGCATAATTGGAATACTAGAAGGAGAAGAAAGAAAGGAACAGAAGAAATATTTAAAGTAATAATGACTGAAAATTTTCCTAAATTAACATCAGACACCAAACCACAGACCTAGGAAGCTAAGAGAACACCAAGGAAAATAAATGCCCAAAAAACTACACATAGGTGAATCATATTCGTAATGCAGAAAATCGACGATAAAGAAAAAATCTTGAAAGAAGTCAGAGGAGAGAAACAGTTTACTGATAGAGAAACAAAAATAAAAGTTATATATGACTTCTCCTCAGCAATCATGTAAGGAAGCAGAGAGTGAAGTGAAATATTTAAAATACTGAGGGGAAAAAAAAAAACCTCCCAGCCTAGGATTTGGTACTTTGCAAAGTTATCCTTCAAAAGTTGAGAAGAAATAATTTCTCAGACAAACCAAAATTAAGGGAATTTGTTGCCAGTAGTCTTCCCTTGCACGAAATGTGAAAGTTCTTCAGAGAGAAGGAAAACTGCAGGTCACAAACTCAGATCTATACAAAGAAAGAAAACACATTGGAGAATGAGTAAGTGAAGGTAGGATTAAAAGTCTTATCCTTTTAAAAGTTTCTTACTCTTGTTTAAAAATATGTTATTTATTTATTTGTTTGTTTGTTTATTTATTTATTTATTTAATATGGCTGCGCTGGGTCTTAGTTGCGGCACATGGGATCTTCGTTGCCGCCTGCAAGATTTTCATTGCATCATGCGGGATCTTTAGTTGCATCATGCAGGATCTAGTTTCCTGACCAGGGATGGAACCCAGGCCCCCTGCACTGGGAGTGTGGAGTCTTAACCACTGGACCACCAGGGAAGTCCCTATTTTTCTTATTCTTAATTGATCTAATATAACAATTTGTTCAAAATAGTAACAGCAACAGTGTAATCAATTATGTATGCTTGTGTTCAATTATATGTGTTTGTGTGTATCTCTGTGTGTATACATACATATATATACATATGTGTGTGTGTGTGTGTGTGTGTGTATATGAATAAGTGAAATGAATGACAGCAGTGATACAAGGGACAGGAGGGAGAGATTAGGAGTATTTTGCTATTATATGATACCTGCACTATCCATGAAGTGGGTAGTGTCATTTATGATTTCACTTGGATTAGTTGTAAATGTACATTGCAAACTGACAACCTCATTAAAAGAAAAAAAAACTAATTGTTATGCTAAGAAAGGAGAGAAAATGGAATCATGTAAAATGTTCAATTAAAACCTAAAAGGCAGAAAAAGAGTAGAAGAGAAAAATCAGAACAAAGAACAAGAGCAACAAATAGAAAACAGTAACAAATATGGTAGATATTAATCCCGCTATATCAATAACCACTTTTAAACCTCAGTAGTCTAAATGTACAAATGAAAGAGATTGTCAGAATGGATCACAAAACAAGACCCAACTCTACGTTGTTTTCAAGAAAATTCTAATATAAATGTACATATACATTAAGAATAAAGGGATGGAGAAAGATGTACTGTGCTAACACTAATCCAAAGAAAGGAGAAGTAGCTATATTCAGTCAGAGCAGACTTCAGACCAAAGAAAATTATCAGGGATAAAGAGGGATAGTATATAATGGTAAAGGGGTTAGTACTCCAGGAAGACATAAGAATTCTTAATGTATATGTGCCTAACAACAGGATATCAAACTCTGTGAGGCAAAACTGATAGAACTGAAAGGAGAAATAGACAAAATCTCCACTGTTTTAGTTGGAGACTTCAACACTTCGTTATCAGAAATGGACAGACCCAGCAGGCAGAAAACCATAAGGACATAGTTGAGCTCAACAACACCATCATTATGCTGGATATAATTGACATCTGCAGACTACTTCATCCAACAGCAGCAGAATAGACATTCTTCTGAAGCTCACATGAAACTTTTCACCAAGGTAAACCAGATTCTGGGCCATAAAACACCTTAACAAACTTAAAAGAATAGAAGTTATACAGTGTATCCTCTCACACCACAATGGAATTAAACTAGAAAGCAACAACAGAAAGATAGTGGAAAAATCCCCACACTTCTGAATAACATATGGATCAAAGAAGAAATCTCAAGAGAAATCTAAAAATACTTTGAACTAAATGAAAATGAGAATAACACCTATCAGAATTGTGAAATGCAGCTAAAGCAGCGCTCAGAGGGGAATTTATAGCATTGAATACATGTTAGAAAAAAAGAAAAACCTAAAATCTATAATCTAAGCTTCCACTTTAGGAAACTAGAAAAATAAGAGCAAATTAAATCAGAAGAAAAATATAGATTAGAGCAGAAGGCAGTGAAATTGCAAATAGAAAATCAATAGAGAAAATCAATAAAACCTAAAACTGGTGTTTTGAAAAGATTGATCTAAGTCAGTAACCTCTGGCCAGGCTAAGAAAAAAAAGGAGAAGATACAAATGACTAAAATCAGAAATGAAAGAGAGAACATCACTACAGATCCCATGCACATTCAACGGATAATAAAGGAATATTATGAGCAAGTCATGTTGGTAACAAACAGATGCAATGCCCATAAATTTGATAACTTAGGTGTAATGGACCAATTTTTTTTTTTAATTAATTTATTTATTTATTTTTGGCTGTGTTGGGTCTTCGTTTCTGTGCGAGGGATTTCTCTAGTTGTGCCAAGCGGGGGCCACTCTTCATCGCGGTGCGTGGGCCTCTCACTATCGCGGCCTCTCTTGTTGCGGAGCACAGGCTCCAGACACGCAAGCTCAGTAGTTGTGGCTCACAGGCCCAGTTGCTCCGCGGCATGTGGGATTCTCCCAGACCAGGGCTCGAACCCATGTCCCCCGCATTGGCAGGCGGATTCTCAACCACTGCGCCACCAGGGAAGCCCCCTGGACCAATTTCTTGAAAGGTGCACTCTGCCAGAGCTCACCCAAGAAGAAATAATCTGTATAGGTCATATCTATTAAAGAAATTGAACCAACAATTAATAACCTTACAAAACAGAAAGTGCCAGGCTCAGATGAGTTCACAGGTGAATTCTACCGGACATTTAAGAAAGAAATTTTACCACTACTCTGGAATCTCTTCCAGAAGAGTGAAGCAGAAAGAATACTTTCTGACTCATTCTGTGAGGCCAGCATTACCCTAACGCCAAAACCAGACAGACAGTACAAGGAAAGAAAATCATAGACCATTATCTCTCATGAACATAGATGCAAAAATCATCAACAAAATATTAGCAAATCAAATCCAACAATGTGTAAGAAGAATAACATACGCTATGACCAAATGAAATTTTTCCCAGACATGCAAGGCTGGTTCAACATTCAAAAATCAATTAATATAACCCATTATATCAACAGGCTAAGAAGAAAAGTCAGGGGCTTCTCTGGTGGCGCAGTGGTTGAGAGTCTGCCTGCCAATGCAGGGGACACGGATTCGAGCCCTAGTCTGGGAAGATCCCGCATGCCGCGGAGCAGCTGGGTCTGTGAGCCACAATTACTGAGCCTGCGCGTCTGGAGCCTGTGCTCCGCAACAAGAGAGGCCGCAATAGTGAGAGGCCCGTGCACCGCGATGAAGAGTGGCCTCCGCTTGCTGCAACTAGAGAAAGCCCTCGCACAGAAACGAAGACCCAACACAGCCATAAATAAATAAATAAATAAATAAATAAATACATAATTAAAAAAAAAATAAAGGGCTCAGGAATGATTTGGGCCCCAGCCCTTTTTCAAAAAAAAAAAAAGAAGAAAAGTCACATGTTCATATCAATAGATACAGAAAAACCATTTGTTAAAATCCAACACCTATTTGTGATTAAACTCTCAGGGAACTAGGAAGAAAGGAGGGGATCTCTCTCTACTTGATAAAGACTATTTACAAAAAATCTTCAGCTAATATCATACTTAATGATGAGAAATTAGAAGTTTTCTGCTCAGATCAGAAGTGAGGCAAAGGAAAATCCACTGCTTTTCAACATCGTACTGGGCGTCCTAGCTAGTGCAATAAGACAGTTAAAGGAATTAAAAAATATCAGGTTGGGAAGGAGGAAATAAAACCGTCTTTTTTTTTGCAGATGGCAAAATTTGAAAGAATCAACAACAAAAAAAATCCTGGAACTAATAAGCAACTATAACAAGGTTGCAGGATACAAGATTGATTTACAAAAATTAAACGCTTTCCTATAAACCAGCATGAACACGTTGAATTTGAAATTAAAAACACATTACCATTTATGTTTTTATCCCCCCAAAATAAAGTACTTAAGTGTAGAGCTATCCAAGTGTGAACAAGATCTATATGAGGAAAACAACAAAATTCTGATGAAAAGAATCTGAGAAGAACTAAGTAAGTGAAGAGATATTTCATGTTCATGGATAGGAAGACTCAGTATTTTCAAGGTATTAGTTCTTCCCAGCTTGACGTGCAGATTGAACACAGTCCCAATCAAAATCCCAGCAAGTTATTGTGTGGAAATCAACAAACTGATTCTAAATTATATACAGAAAGGCAAAAGACCCAGAGTAGCCAATTCAACAATGGAGAAGAACAAAGTTGGAGAATGGACACTCTCTGACTTCAAGACTTCCTATAAAGTAACCAAGATATTGTTGTAATGGTGAAAGAATAAACAAATAGATAATTGGAACAGAAGAGAGAGCCCAGAAATGGACTGACACAAATATAGTCAACTGATCTTTGACAAAGAAGCAAAGACAGTACACTGGAGAAAAGATACTCTTTTCAACAAATGCTGCCGGATCAAGTAGACATGTACATGTAAAAAAATGAATCTACACACAGGTCTTACATCCTTCACAAATATTAACTCAAAATGGATTATAAATCTAAACATAAAATGCAAAACTGTAAAACTCCTAGAAGATAACATAGGCAAAAACCTAGATGATCTTGGGTACGGCCATGACTTTTTTTGGTTGTGCCTCACAGCTCATCAAACCGGAGCCCTCGGCAGTGAAAGCATGGAGTCCTAACCATCAGACTGCCAGGGAATTTCCCATGACTTTTTTTTTTTAATTGAAGTATAGTTGATTTACAATATTGTGTTTCAGGTGTGCAGCAGAGTGAATTGATTATAGGCAATGACTTTTTTTTTTTTTTTTTTTTAATTTATTTATGGCTGTGTTGGGTCTTCGTTTCTGTGCGAGGGCTTTCTCCAGTTGTGGCAAGCGGGCGCCACTCTTCATAGCGGTGCGCGGGCCTCTCACTATCGCGGCCTCTCTTGTTGCGGAGCACAGGCTCCAGATGCGCAAGCTCAGTAATTGTGGCTCACGGGCCCAGCCGCTCCGCGGCATGTGGGATCTTCCCAGACCAGGGCTCGAACCCGTGTCTCCTGCATTGGCAGGCAGATTCTCAACCACTGCGCCACCAGGGAATCCCCGCAATGACTTTTTAAATGCAACACCAAAGGGGCATGATCTAAAGAAAGAATTGATAAGCTGGAGTTCATTAAAATTAAAAACTTATGCTCTGTGAAAGACAGTGTCAAGAGAATGAGAAGACAGGCCACAGACTGGGAGAAAACATTTGTAAAAGACACATCTGATAAAGAATTATTATCCAAAATATACAGAAAGCTCTTAAAACTCAATAATAAGAAAACAACTCAGAAAACAAGCAAAAAAAGAGTTGAACTGACATCTCACCAAAGAAGATACACAGGTGCAAATAAGCATATAAAAAGATGTTCAACATTATGTCATTAGAGAGTTGCAAATTAAAATAAGTTACCACTACCTACCTGTTAGAATGGCTAAAATCTGGAACACTGACAATGCCAAATGCTGACAAGGATGTGGAGCAACAGAAACTCATTTATTGCTGGTGAGAATGCAAAGTGGTACAGTCACTTTGTTAGGCAGTTTGGCAGTTTCTTACAAAACTAAAATATTCTTACCATATTTACAGCAGTTATATTCATAATTGCCAAAACTTGGAAGCAATCAAAACATCCTTCAGTAAGTGAATGGATAAATAAACTTTGGTACATCTAGACAGTGGAATACTATCCAGCACAAAAAAGAAATGAGCTTTCACTTCATGAAAAGATACAGAACACCCTTAAGTGCATATTTCTATGTGAAAGAAACCAGTCTGAAAAGGCTACATACTGTATGATTCCAACTATATAACATTCTAGAAAAGGCTAAACTGTGGAAACAGTGGTTGCCAGGGACTAGGGGAGGGAGGGATGAATAGGCAGAGCACAGAGGATTTTTAGGGCAGTGAAACTATTCTGTGATACTATAGTGGTGGAAACATGTCATTATACATTTATTAAAACTCATAGAATGTGCAACACGAGTGAACTCTGACGTAAACTATGGACTTTGGGTGATAATGATGTGTCTGTGTAGATTCATCAGTTGTAACAAATACACCACTTTTATGTAGGATATTGATAGTAAAGGAGATTTTATGTATGTGGAGGCAGAGAGTATATTATCTTCTCAGTTTTGCTGTGAACCTGCATCTTCTAAAAATAAAGTCTTAAAAATAATGAACTCTATTAAAACTTATTTTCAATAATAAAAAATAGTAAACATTAGGAAATAATAACTTTCTAGGTCAAATGGTGTCTGAAGGGGCTTTCCCAGATATGCAGTATTTTAACTAAAAAGATTCAGATTGGTGACAGGGTATCACATTTCCAGATTGCAGTAAATAAGCATAAACTCTGGTTGAGCATGACTAATGCAGTTTGGCATGAGTTGAGGGTTCTGTGTGCAAAAGAGTGGGAGGTAGATTGAAGGTGATGGTACTCTGAAGAATATTTACACCCACAGGTCATCTGGAAGAGGGATGAGTAGCAGAGTGTCATGGCCCAGACTAAAAGGCCCAAAGCACTGTACCTCTGCTGTGAGAGGGTGGCGAGGGTGGCTCCCTTTGTAGGATTGGGAAGTCCCAATGGCCATGAGTGAGTCCCAAGACCCCCTGTGTGTGGATGTTGCTACTTCAGTCTAGGGATGAATAGTCATTCATTCCCTCAAAGCTCTGTGCCCAGATTCAAGCCAGGAAAATTTTTGGCCTGTTAATAAGGGCCTGCAGTGGAAATGAAGAGGAAGGGATACTTAGGAAGATTGGGTAGGACCAAAGAGATGAAGAAAGTGAAAAATGAGAAAAATAAAAGGAGAATGAAGAAACATTTAAGAAGTTCTGCTTTGTCTCTGTCTGACTCTGACTTGTCAGTGAATGTGATGATGTCTGTAATGTAGTTCTCTTTGGAGAGAATGTTGAGGGGGAGGGGTATCTAGTTTCTTTGTTTTGCTAGTTCTCTCATTGGTCCAGCTAGGATGATGATGTTGACTGGGAGCAGTTTCCCTGAAGCCAGAAACAAAGCCCATCCTCTTTTAGGAGGAGGGGGAAAGGAGAGTTGATGTAGTACATTATCAAAGATCTCACCAAGGATAACTAATTACCATCAGTAATGCTGTTTTACCCTTTTTGTCCATAATTATGTCAAAGATAGCGTTTGAGTTTCTTAAAAAAGACAGATGGGGCTTATATCTTGTTATTATGCTTTTTAGTATTCAAAACATACATAGTACCTCTGTAGAAGGACATCAGAGTCCTAAGTTAAACCTTACTTTAAAGCACATGTACCAAGAAGAACAGACCTTTTTCTTTCTTTTTTTAATGGAACTACTTAAGGTTGAATTAAGTAAATCAGTTGCTAGTCTAAAATTTGACTTTCTGGTTCTTGAACTAAATACTTGGAAGTACTTCTTCTGTTCGAATATTCTATTTTAAATTACCCTTTGGTAAAAATACTACAGATATGAAGAAGCACCAAGTGTGTCACAATCAGATTGGTTGAGAAATGCAGCAGAAGTAGTGAAGGAATGAGAATTCCAGCCATTTTTCTCCCTATTTGCATGTAAAATGGACAATATTTAAATGTTAAGCCCTTTTATCCAATGTTACATTTAAGTGTTTTTCAAAGTTAATACAAAACGATTGTTAAAATGCCAGTTTTAATCTGTATATTTTTTGTCAGTTACATACGTTTGGCTCTTAATGTGCTATAGTTTTGATTCCCTGTGTTACCCTTAAAACATAATTATACTTTGAGATTTAAATTAGCAATTTAAGTTGCTTAAATGTACTTTCGTGCTATATTTTCTGCAATTGTGCTATCATCCACTCAGTTATACTTTATTAGTAGGCTATAAAATTTCAAATTATTAAGACGTTAATATTTCCTTCTTTTCTGCCAGGAATAGTTGTCTCCATAAGTACTGTCTCTTTCCTGGTTGGTGGAACACTCAAAACTGACCAGGGGTGGGGGAAAGTGCTGCCTGAAGTTATAGATAAGTACTAGTCCAGGAGTTAAAAGATCTGACCTCTGGTTTTGATTCTGCCACATAATATATTAGTGATTGACCTTGAGCAACTAATTCAAAGGTACTGGGCCTCAGGGTTTTGTTTGTTTGTTTGTTTGAATTGTGAAATACACATAACTATTTACCATCTTAACCATTTTTAAGTATACAGGTCAGTGGCATTAAGCTCGTTCACGTTGTTATACAGCCATCATCACTATCTATCTGCAGAACTCTTGCAAAACTGAAACTCTGTACCTATTAAATAATAACTCCTCTTCTCCCTCTCCCTCCAGCCCCTGACAGCCACCATTCTACTTCCTGTCTCTGAATTTGACTACTCTGGGTACCTCATATAAGTGGTATCATACAGTTTTTGTCCTTTTGTGACTGGCTTTTATTTCAGTTCATGTTAAAGGTTCATCCAAGTTGTAACATGGCTGAGAATTTTCCAACTTTACAAGGCTGAATAATCCATTGTATGTATATCCCACACTTTTAAAATCATTTATCTATCAATGTACACTTCGATTGCTTCTACCTTTTGGTATTATGAATAATGCTGTTATGAAAACGGGTATACAAATATCTCTTTGAAACTCTGCTTTTAGTTCTTTTGGGTATATACCTAGAAATGGGATTGCTGGACCATATGGCAATTCTATTTTTAATTTCTTAAGGAAATGCCATACTGGTTTCCATAGTGGCTGTACCATTTTACCCTCCCACCAGTGTACAAGGGTTCCAGTTTCTCCACATCCTTGCCCAGACTTGTTATTTTCTGTTATTTTGACAGTAGCCATCCTAATGAGTGTGAGGTAGTATCTCATTATGGTTTTGATTTGTAGTTCCCTAATGATGAATGATATCAAGCATCTTTACCTGTGCTTTTAAGTCCTTCAGTTTGTTCAAGTCCTTTGCCCATTTTTCCCCCCAGTGTGAATACTTTTATATAACTGAGGGAAAATAAGCCACATATTTTGAAGATGAATCCGTTGAGAAGATAATAGTAAATTTTTAAAAGGAGATTTCTGTAGTCAGTTGACTATTCCATTCACATTAAAACTCTCACAATTGAAAAGGGTTTTTGTTTTTGTTTTAATGTACAAAGAGCTAGCATTGTTTCTGCGGTAAGGTAGATGTCCTGGATGAACCATTCAAGAAGTTGGCTTAGTCCAACTTAATGAAGCCTATATCCTTCGTGTACTGTTGGAAACACTGGTGGTACATATTGAGGCTGTACTTTTGGATCAGACTTGCAGGTTTTTTTAAAAATTTATTTATTTTTGGCTGTGTTGGGTCTTCGTTTCTGTGCGAGGGCTTTCTCCAGTTGCGGCAAGCGGGGGCCACTTCTCATCGCGGTGCGCGGGCCTCTCACCATCGCGGCCTCTCCCGTTGCGGAGCGCAGGCTCCAGATGCGCAGGCTCAGTAGTTGTGGCTCACAGACCCAGTTGCTCCACGGCATGTGGGATCCTCCTGGACCAGGGCTCGAACCCGTGTCCCCTGCATTGGCAGGCAGATTCTCAACCACTGCGCCACCAGGGAAGCCTGGACTGTGCAGGTTTGAGCAGATGCAGCAAGAGCAAGAACCCTGGCCTGATTTTCTTGGATGGCTCCATTAGAGCTGCTGGTGACCCATCTTGCTTTCTCATATGTAGCAAGGCAAAAGGCCCTTTGCGCATTTTAAAATCAGGTTATTAGTTTTATTTTGTAGGAGTTCTTTATATATTTTGGATATTTGCCCATTATCAGATATTGATTTGTAAATATTTTCTCCATTCCGGTGTTTGCCTTTGCACTCTGTTGATTGTGTCCTTTGATGCACAAAAGTTTTAATTTTGATGTAGTCCAGTTTATCTTTTTTCTTTGGTTGCCTGTGCTTTTGGAGTCAAATCCAAGAAATCGTTTCCAAATCCAGTATCATGAAGCTTTCCTTCTGTTTTCTTCTCAGAGGTTTAGTTCGTACGTTTAGATCTTTGATCCATTTTGAGTTAATTTTTGTATATGGTGTAAGGTAAGGATCCAAATTAATTCTTTTGCATGTGGATATCCAGTTTTCTCAACACCATTTGTTGAAAAGACTTCCCTTCCCCATTGAATGCTCTTAGTATTCTTGTCAAAAATCATTTGACTATAAATGTGAGGGTTTATTTTTGAGCTCTCCATTCTATTCCATGGTCTATATGTCTGTCTTTCTGCCAATACCACACTATTTTGATTACTGTAGTTTTGTAGTAAGTTTTGAAATCAAGGAGTGTGAGACCTAACTTTCTACTTCTTTTTCAAAATTATTTGGCTCTTAGTGATGCTGAGATCAATCAAAGGGTTCAAGTGGTGACAGCCTAATCCCTCCAAAGGTCCTCCCCATCAACCAACCTTTTGTCTAATGGTTTTGTTCATTGATTATTGCCTGAATCATTTCAATTAGGGATTACAAAGTGGCAATTTTTTCCCCACATATATTAGCTAGAGTAGTTTTGGGCGGAGGAAACTTTTCTTTATCAACAATGACTTATTTTCCTGAAATTCAGTTTTACAAATAAGGCTAGATTAAATGCTTAATTCTTTACCTTTATTTGCCAGTTTTTTAGAATAAGGGTTTGGTGCTTTATTTACTTTCAGTGAAACTAGTGAATGAAGAGGAGGATTAAAGATTATATTCCCTTTTTATAGGTATCATAAACTCTTAGATTTTATATAGGAAACCTGTTTTACTGTCATTGGTAGAGTCCTCCAGCAACAGTTAGACATAGGCAATCATCAGACATTACTCTTAGCATTGAATCTAACTTCCAACAGTGCAACACAGTAAACATTTTTTTAATGTCACACTGCTAAGTACTTCTGCATAAATAATTTTCTTTCTTTTTTTAAAATAATTTTCTATTTATTGAGCACCTATCCTGTGTCAGTCACCATCCTAGGAAAATTATTTTTAATCTCCAATTCTTACTCCTGTCCCCCTTTGGCCTAGTGTTTTGGGTTTTTTTTTCTTGAATATGTAGAACATTTCTGTGATCCTAAGTCTCAATTTAGGAATGATATATTTAGAAAGGTCTCCCTCCCGTTCTGTCCCCTTCAGATAGTGCCTTCCTCCTCTTATAGGTACTCATTTTTATTTATTCATTTATAGATTATCCATTCAGTGTTGCATTTTGTTTTGTTTTGCAGACACCAGCAAATGTATATAAATGTGTCCTTTTTCTTACAAAGAAGTGTCATAACTATAGATATTGATCTGCATCTTACTTTTTTTCACTTCATAATTATATTCTAGAGATCACTGTAGAAATATTCATTCCTTTTTATGGCTGTGGCGTATCCCCTCAGGTAGATATGTCTTCATTTTTCTAGCTTAGTCCCCACTGATGGACATTTGAGTTATTTTAAACTTCTTCCAATATAAAATTTAAAAAAATTTTTTAAATCCTTTGGAGATGTAATATTGGCACACATTATTGTTTTACATGCCTTGAAACAATAACTATAGATTGGATTGATAAAAAAAATTTCTTGCTGTTACATATAATGTAATATTATTAATTTTCCTCCTCCAGCTTCTTCCCCATTTCTCTGCTCTCTTTCATAGCAGAAGTCCTTCAAACATTTAGTATCAGTAATGGCTATCGCCACCTCCTGTCTCCTCGTCGAATTTTTTCCATTCAGGCTTCTGTCCCTACCACTCCACTAAAACTGCTGCTCTTTTCAAAATCACCAGTGACCTGCATGATACTACATCCAGTGCTTTGTTCTCAGTTTTCAAGTTACTTGATTTATTAGCTGCATTGGACCCACTTAATAACTCTGTTTCCCTTGAAACGCTTTTGTCATTAGGCTTCTAGAATACTATATACTCCTGGTTTTTCTTTATTCTTGGGGCTGCTCCTTCTCTTTCTTTATTTGACCTCCTTATCATTGAATTCACTCCTCTTTCCTTATGTTATCAGCTGGTGGGGAGAGGGCAGTTGTACAGGAAGGGAAGACTGGTAGGAAGGGGTGGAGTCTCTGCTTCTAGGAGTTGAGGCTGGGAGGAGGAAGAGAGGAAGGCGTCTGGGTTCAGAGATCACCTGAAACAAACCTGTAGTCTGACAAAACCAGATAGACATATGTGGTGAGGGAAGGCACTCCAGGTGACCTGTGGGATGCCATGCAGTAAGAGGGAGGAGGGAAGCAGCTTCTGTAAGGTTGGGTTCCTGCTGAAGGATTCTCAGGAGGCTCTAGGGAAGTGGGATCAATTTTGGATTAGCTGCTGTTTCTGAGGCAGGACTAGAAGTGAGGATTAATTAGGGCTTGGGTGCTATCGTGGGTGGCAGTTGGGTATCCTTAGTAATAGATGGCTGTAACAAAGCTGGTCTGGGGGCGTCGTTGGTAAGAAAGCAGTAGGCATTCAAAGAGAGGGTCATTATAGCATTTTACAGCTGCTGTATGACCTTGGGAGAAATAGTGTTTCCTATTATCTTTGTACCTGCCTTTATCTGTGTCCTCCCAGCCTGATTAATGGCAATTTTGGTTTTTTTCCCCATTCTGAGCTGATTTTCATCTTTTGTCTCAGACATGTTTTCACTCTTTGTTTCACAGCACTGATTTTACTGGGTTTGGGAAGTAGGGGTCCTTATTTCCTCAGACCTGAAGTAAATAACTAAGTGATTAAATGATTGCGATTACCTGCCCCCCTACCCTCGCCACACACACAAGTTAAGGCAAAAGCTCATGTTTTTTTTTTTAATTTTTATTTTTGTCTGCATTGGGTCTTCATTGCGGTGCGGGTGCGTCTCTTGCTGCGGAGCACGGGCTGTCGGTGCACGGGCTCAGTAGTTGTGGCGCGCGGGCTCAGTAGTTGTGGCTCGCGGGCTCTAGAGCGCAGGCTCAGTAGTTGTGGTGTAAGGGCTTAGTTGCTCTGCGGCATGTGGGATCTTCCTGGACCAGGGATTGAACCCATGTCCCCTGCATTGGCAGGCGGATTCTTAACCACTGCGCCACCAGGGAAGTCCCTCATGATTATTAAATAGGGCATGATTTGAAAAAATTGTGAAGAGGAGTAGTCTCTTTTTTGTTGCCATTTCTGCTTTTCTTTCTGAGCCCCTCTTCCTATTATGGGCACTGGGGACTCCTCACTGTCTTGTCTCATCCAGGCTTCCAGTGCTCTTTCCTAGGCTTCTCTTTATCTTCTCCCCTTTGTGAACTTGTGCCCGTTGGTTGATCTGATAATGGTGTTAATGTAGCTTAATATGTTCCTTTAGGGGGCATTTGCACTTTAAAATGAAATTCCTGAGAATAATATGAAACTAAGGAATAAGTATTTAATGCACACTGTGGCAAGATGGGGTGGGGAGTGAGAATGGGTAGGGAAGCAGAGCTGAGTAGAGGCAGCCCTTCAACAGTCACTCTGCTGTAGATGGGGCCTGGGCCCCAGAGATCAGGAGTTGTCCTCTGAGGAGCTAATGAACTGGAGTTGGCTGTCCCATCTTCCCCCATAGATGCTGAGGTAGGTGTTGTGTTCATAGATAGTGAAAGTATCTGAGTGCCTGGGCAGGTGTCGTGAGAGCCAGGCATGTGTTGAGTAAACAGTGTAGAAAAACGGACTGGAAGTTGAGACTGGGAAGAGACAGACACAAAGATGAGGAGATACTCATAATGTTGACCTTTGCACTACTTACTCTCGGGGCATGTTTCAGGCCACTAGTTTACCAGTGCTCAGACTCTCTCCTTTCAAGCCTCTCTCACTGAAGCCAGGCAGCACATATCCAGCCTTCCTACTCTAGAAATGAAATGTGAGCCCGTAGCTTGTAGCCCAGCAGCTGACTAGAGCCTGTTTACCTCTGCAGACCCAAGTTGTTTCTTAATTCTCAGGGGAAATGTGGGGTTCCTGTTGTGCTATGAAGATGAGTTGAGCTTTAGGAAGGATTTGAATTCACAACCTCCAAATCTAGAAGTGGCCTCCCTGGTAATCTTGTAGGTACATGCAGGCTAAAGCTAGCCTGTGTCTCCTGGTGCTCTTACAGCTCTTAGGGACGAGCCCAAGGTAGTTGCTCTAGAGATCAGAAGCCTATAAGATTTCATTCCTAGCCACAGTGGGAATTACTTTGAGGTGTCCTTGTAAACTGGATTTTTGAAGGTGGTGCTTTCCCGAGTCCCCTACCCTTTCCCCTTCGGAAACCCACGCCAAGTGGAACCTATTAATGTGGCAGTTTATTGCTTGCTTTTTGTGGCTTCCATTTGCATCTTCTGTGGGCCAGAGGCAGGCTCTGGAACTAGTCAGGCAGCTTCAGCCAAACATCCACATCAAGATGGTTCATTTGTGCCGTCATTGCTGTTCCCCCTGTTTGAAGACTGTTAATGTCCTTACTGCACTGCTGAGAAGGGGTTGCACTAGAAAGGCAAGATCTCCCTGCAGATGGGAATGACTCGTGTGTCCAGTTGATGATGTGGTCTTTTTGAGGCCTCAGAAGAATTGAGCGCGTGACGGCCCCTCCTGCCTGCCCTGCTACAACCTTGTTCTACCCCCTGCTAGATCAAAGCACTCTCCTTTATAGTCACTTCACTACAGAGAGAATTGTTTGTGTTGGCTCCGTTACAACTTTACCTCTTAGTGTTTGAAAGTACACTTTTTTAATGCTATACTAATTTCTTTTAGTAAACTTTACTTTGGAACAATTTTAGATTTACAGTAAAGTTTCAGAGGTGATACAGAGTTCCCATATACCCAGTTTCCCCCATTGTTAGCATCTTACATAATCATGGCACACTTGCTAGAATGAAGACATCAACATTGGTACATTACTATGAACTCAACTGCAAACTTTATTTAGATTTCATCAGTTTTTCCACTCAGGACTCTTCTGTTCCAGAAACCAGTCTAGGGTCCCATATCGCACTTAGTTGTCATGTCTCCCAGTCTCCTCTGGTCTGTGAAAATTTCTCAGTCTTTTCTGTGTTTTTCAGGACCCCTGATAGTTTTGAGGAATACTGGCAAGTATCCTTTATATAAAGTATCCTTTATAACAGCGGACCTCAACCTTTTTGGCACCAGGGACCAGTTTTGTGGAAGACAATTTTTCCACGGACGGGGGGGGCTGTGGTTTTGGGATGATTCAAGAACATTACATTTATTATGCACTTTATTTCTGTTATTATTACATTGTAATATATAATGAAATAATTATACAACTCACCATAATGCAGAATCAGTGGGAGCCCTGAGCTTGTTTTCACTTGCCACTCACTGATAGGGTTTTGATATGAGTCTGCAAGCAGTTGACTTATTATGGTCTCTGTGCATTCAAACCTCTCTGCTAATGATAATCTGTATTTGCAGCCAATCCCCAGCTCTAGCATCACCGCCTCAGCTCCACCTCAGATCATCAGGCATTAGATTCTCATAAGGAGCGCACAACCTAGATCCCTTGCATGTGCAGTTCACAGTAAGGTTCGCACTCCTCTGAGAATCTAATGCTGCCTCTGACCTGACAGGAGGCGGAGCTCAGGCTGTAATGCGAGCGATGGGGAGTGGCTGTAAATACAGATGAAGCTTCGCTTGCTCACCTGCCAATCACCTCCTGCTGTGCAGCCCAGTTCCTAATAGGCCATGGACAGGTACCAGTCTGTGGCCTGGGGGTTGGGGACCCCTGCTTTATAATGTCCCCCAATCTGAGCTTATCTGATGTTTTCCACATGGTTAGACTGATGTTATGGGTTTGGGGAAGAATACTGTGAAGGTGAAGTGCCCTGTGGGGGTGGAGGGTACTTGATATTTGCATAACATCACTGGTGATATTAACCTTGGTCACTAGGTTGAGTAGTTTGTTTGCCAGTTTCTCCACTGTAAAGTTACTCCTTTTCTCTTTCCCTACTCTATCACTAAGATAGAGTGGATTGGAGGGTGTGTAGAATTTTGTTATTTTTTAAAATATTTATTTATTTATGCCCTGCCGGGTCTTGCAACATGCGAGCTCCTTTTAGTTGCGGCATGAGAACTCTTAGTCTCGGCATGCATGTGGGATCTAGTTCCCCGACCAGGGATTGAACCCGGGCCCGCTGCATTGGGAGCGCAGAGTGTTACCCACTGAACCACCAGCGAAGTCCCTGGGGGGTGTATAGAACTAAGCTCCACCTCTTGGAAGGGAGAGTATCTTTATATATTATTTGGAATTCTTTGTAAGGAAGTTTGTCATTTCTTCATTTATTTATATAACTATGGACTCATAGTTAATAAATATACTCATGTATATTTATTTTATAGTTGGAGTTACAATCCAGTGCTACATTATTTATTTTGTTGCCCAGATTGTTCCAGCTCCAGAGGGAGATCTTTCAGGTGGCTCCTGTATCCCTGTAACCTGCCCCTATCCTTTTGTGTTTTGACCACTTCCTTACTTTCTGGTACAACAAGATGTTCCAGGCTTTTCTTATATTTTCCATGCCCCAGCCCTAGAATCAGCCATTTCTCCAAGAAGCCCTTGTTCTTTCTATTGGAGAGTAGTATTTAGAAACTACTGAGCACTAGGTATGTTCATTGCTACAGGGGTATCATTACTTCTAGGCCATCTTAGCAAATAGAGCTAGATAACATATGTATACATACTAACCTTTGCATACAGACATATCTATAATTGTTTCTGTGTTTCGTTTATATTGATGTCTCTGGCTTTAATCCAGTACCACAGGGTTTATTTTAGAATTCCTTCTTTGCTTGCTTTACTGTAATATCCTTCTTTGATAATGAAAAACCTTGCTCTCACCATCCATTTACTTATTTGTTCAACCCAGTATACCTGTACCTGTACTGTACATATATTGTAACCTATATTCCCACAAGAAACAAATTTACCAGTTCTAATATTGTACTGTTTTTAACAGTTCTATTTTAGTGGACAAATCATAGGTGCTTGTTTATATTTATTATGATGTGATTTGACCCATGATGCTAGCTTTTAGATATATGCAAATGTTTTTAATATTCTTACCATAATCTGAGATGTCTTTGTATGTCAGCATGATTGATTAAGATTATGGACTTGGGCTCAAAGTAAAATATTTTCCTTTTACTCTACACTTCTCATAGTCTAAACTTAAGAAATAAAAGGTTATGTTCTCTCTTCAGTAATTTATTACACATTTCTACAAAAGGAAATTTATACTTATTATTAATAAGGTTTATACTTATTATTAAAGGTTTTATCATATGTAAAAAGGACAAGTTGAATGAAATAATATTTACAGTACCTCTAGCTCCAAAGTTCTGGCTCAGGTGCTTTTAAAAAATTACTTTAAGGCAAGACATTCTAAAATTGGTTTCTCCATTGGCTTACTAAGCCCTGACTGTGTAGGCTTGGCACTTGGTTTTACTTTCTTGGCTACTTTTCTAGGACACCATTCTTATTTCATATGTCTGTCAGTAAAGATACTAAAATGGGACTGACTTAACTATAGGTTTCGTTCCCTGGGCACTTGGCTTCCCAAATTCCTGTTTGGGTTTAAAAAGCTATACTAAGAGCTGGAAGTTCTTGGTCATCATCATGGTCAACTTCTAACTTGAAGTCTGATCTTAGGCCCATCACTTCTACCTCCAGACCTCAGATCCTTCATCTAGAAAGTGAAGCAGTTCCGTTAGATGACCCCTGATATTCCTTACAGCTGTGATTTTGTCATCAGCAATAGTGAAATATCTGGCTGGCAGTTTTAATCTTAGTAATTAAGGTGTTCTGGCAAGAATTGGAAATGGTCAACCTCTGAAATAAGCTTATTGGGCTCATCTTCATCCTTTTTATTGTTTGATTAAAAGAAACCCACACACACTATGTGTGGGATGAACACGTTCCAAAATGTGAGGTCTATAGGTAGTACCTGGAGGGCTCAGATAGTACCATGTAGAAGGCATGGTGTACTGTTCATAATGACCCATCATGATAGTAACTTTGGAGGATCAGAACTGGAATTTTAATTATGGGTGTTTATAAATCAGTGACTTCTTAAGTGACATTCCTTTTACAGCTACTATGTAGAATCTGTGAACAGTGCAGAAAAATAGCTAAAGTGAAGAGAGTGTGGTGGCTTTAAGTATGATAAGGCCCAGTGAGTTGTATTAAAGAAGCTTTAGTTCTCAAAGCCAGGGGGGAAATGTCATTAGTCTCGTATGCTAACAGCCTTCAGAACAGTCTGTCCTTTCTCATAAGCATTTAGTTTCCTGAGCTAAGAGAACAAAGCCTATTACCTATAGCTGAGTATGCTAAACATACCATGTACTTACAAAAGGATTTTGGAAAACAGATGGGTGGAAGATAAAAGTAGGAATTAATTTACTGTAAGATAAGGCATATCCGCTTGGAAGAAATGAATAGTAGAGTGAAGGAATGTTGCCTTTGGTTAGAAAGCCTAGAATAAGAGAGCACAGAATGAGTCTCCCTCAGGCTGCCTGCCATTGAATTGTTTTTTAAGGCCCTTATCATATTGGTTTATGAGATTGAGCAAGTCTTGAATGAAAGTCATCTGACCCACCATTACTGGCACTGTTAGAGATTTCTAAGTGAAATGGTACTCTGCCTGTCTTTGTTTACAGTGTTAAATCAGCAGGTTGAACTTTCTTTTTTTTTTTTAATAAATTTTTTTATTTTTATTTTTATTTTTATTTATTTTTGGCTGCGTTGGGTCTTCGTTGCTGTGCGTGGGCTTTCTCTAGTTGTGGCGAGCAGGAGCTCCTCTTTGTTGCGGTGCGCGGGCTTCTCACTGAGGTGACTTCTCTAGTTGTGGAGCGTGGGCTCTAGGTGCACGGGCTTCAGTAGTTGTGGCTCGCAGGCTCAGTAGTTGTGGCTCACAGGGTTAGTTGCTCTGTGGTATGTAGTATCTTCCTGGACCAGGGCTTGAACCCGTGTCTCCTGCATTGGCAGGCGGATTCTTAACCACTGCGCCACCAGGGAAGCCCAGGTTGAACTTTTATGATACTAGTTTACGTAAAGATTCACATTTGCTTTAATGGTAAGTGTGTCTGGGATGGATTCCCATTCCTGTGATCCATACTAATGTTGCTAGTGGCTTTAGCTTCCTCTTCACAAGAGATAAAAAGAGTTGCTCATTATAGAAGTGAACAGTAGATGTCACTGCATCTCTGCTTACTAAGGTTTTGGCTCATAGCTGTTTGGATACAACCAAGTTCTTAATACAGCTTCCAAATCACTAACCTTAAATCGAGTATTTATGGCTATCTGACACTTAAGATCCCCTTCCTCAGCTGTAGAACCCAGATTGAAAATTGAGAACAAACGCAGCCCAAGAGAGTTTTCCTTAGTTTCCTTCAATTTCCTTTTTAGTCTATTTGTTCTAGGCTTATATATTATACAGTAGTCCCCCACTTATCTGTGGGGCATATGCTCCGAGACCCCTAGTATGAATGTTGAAACCACAGACAGTACTGAACTCTATATATACTGTGTTTTTTCCTATACATACCTACCTATGATAAAGCCTTATTTACAAATTAGGCACAGTAAGAGATTAACAACAATAACTAATAATTCAGTTGAACAGTTATAACAATATACTGTAATCAAAGTTATGTGAATGTGGTCTCTCTCTCTTAAAATATCTTATTGTCCAAATTTAATGCCTTTTCCATCTTAACTAAGCACTTATCACTCACTGTGGCTCTCAGTTTTGCAGTTTGAAGTGCGACAGCAAAACTGGCACAAGTTTCCTTTTTCCTTCTTCACAACTTGATGGATAGAAGATTTGTTACCATAGGTTTTAGCAGCCTTATTTAGCATATGATTTTTTTCTTTCCTTATTCAGTTGAGAACTTTCACCTTTTCACTTGAAGCACTTTACGGCTTCTCTTTGGCGTATCTGAAGTGCCAGCATCGGTTCTCTTGTGCTTTGGGGCCATTATTAAGTACCATAAGGGTTACTTGAATACAAGCAGTGCCGTACTCGATTGTGATTGTCGATCTGATAACCCAGATGGCTACTAAGTGACTAACGAGCAGATAGCGTATATAGCTTGGATACGATGGACAAAGGGATGATTCACATCCAGATAGGATGGAGCAAGACAGTGAGAGATTTCATCACACTACTCAGAACAGTGCGCAATGTAAAACTTAGGAATTGTTTACTTCTGGCACTGTCCATTTAATATTTTTGGACCACCATTGACATGGGTAACTGAAACCATGAAAAGTGAATCATGGGTAAAGGGGACTACTGTATTGCCATGTAGCTAACTGATGAAGTTTTATCTGCCTTTTCCTATCAACCTTATACCACTTACTTAGGAGCCTGAACAATTTTTCATATTTGTTTTCAACAAGGTTCACACTTAAAAGCTTCTTGGCCTTTCTATAGCTTGCTTTTTGAAAACCTTCCATCAGGAAAGTAGATGCCACTGTTCTCTGAATTGAGGTGCTGAACATCAAATTGAAGTGCCGCTTACTTTGTTCATTTCTTTTTGAACCCATGGCTTTGACAGTTGAGGAAATAAAGAACTGAATTATGACCAAAAGTCCTATGGTGCATCTTTTAAAACAAATCTCTTATGGTTTCAATGTAGATGGTAGGGTTTCCCTATCTGACAGAAAGGCAAAGTTGGTATCAAATTGGATTATTTTATCAATAGAAAGTCTCAGGCATACTAAATTTTGTTATCTTTTGAACACATAGATGGTGAAAATAGCCAGGGTGGTATCTGTTCTAATATGTCAGGATTAGTGCTGGCTTACACCTGTGTCCTGGTGTAACTAATAACGCCCTCTTTTACTCTCAGTTGTCCTAGTTTGGGCAGGTCACTCTAAATTGCCCCAAAGTGGGGGGAGGGTTGGTTGATAAGTTGCAGTTTTAGTAATTATAAACATTTTTTTTGCCTCAAGAGTTATGCCTGCCCTGAGTTTTCTGAGTTAACCATGTACAAAATAAAGCAAAAACCACAAAGAGCTTGTAATTCTGGAAAAATAGCTTTTGGGTTTCTATATATTGATCATTGTTCCTCTGGAGTAATGATTTCCAAAATATGGTTATGCATCAAAATCAACTAGTAACCTTTTTACAGATAGTTTCATGGGTCTCACCACAGACCTCTCCTGAATTTGTACCAGAGTATGAATTTGACGTTACCAAAAATGTGGAACTGCATGCGATGCAAATGTACTGGATAACTTTGTCAGTAAGCTTCTAAACTAGCATGTAGAGGAACATTTCTTCTTATGGTTTGGGTGGTGTTTGGGGTTCTCTGTGATGGCTGCTTTGAGCCTTGAGGGTATGCCTGGCATTGACATGACTTGCCTTTTTGTTTCAGATGTCATCTGGGTCATTCTCAGTGTGGAGGTGGGTGGACTTTTAGGAGTAACGCAGCAGCTGTCATCTTTTGAAACGGAGTTCAACACACAGCCACATCGCAAGGTAGAAGGAAACTTCAACCCGTTTGCCTCTCCCCAAAAGAACCGACAATCAGATGAAAACAACTTAAAAGACCCTGGGGGTTCCGGGTTCGACTCGATCAGCAAAAACACGTGGGCTCCTGCTCCTGACCAAACCGAGCAAGATGAGAATAGACTCTCACAGAACTCTGTAAATCTGTCCCCCAGCAGTCACGCAAACAACTTATCAGTAGTGACTTACAGTAAGGTAGGTGCCCTCGGAGAAGAGGAGAAGGGGTAGGTGGTGGGCCTTGGGATTTGTGATACTCCTTCATGGCAAACCTAGAAGCCTAGAATGTTCTTTAAGACTGCTTAGCTCTCCTGCCAATGCAACAGCACAAAAACCTACCCCTTCTCCCCTCCCCCCCTCCCCCATCTCCATGTCCTGTGGATGTTACTCCATCCACATTTATAATTTACTACTGTCTCTGCTCTGGTTTGGGTGCTGAAAGAACAGAGTTCTTTACCTTTAGCATTAAAAAAAAAAAACAAAAGAAGTCAAAATATCACCAGCCATTCTTCCAATGTAAATGTATACCAAGTGTAGAGCAACAGCACACCTTTGGAATTTGTTCCTACTGTGTTTTTTTGGTTTTGGGTGGGGTGTTTTTCCTGAGGAAATAGACAAGCTCAATTATTTATCCTAATGTTGTTGTATCCTATCCAAATGTTGTTGGGCTTCCACTTTATTTACCTAGTTTGCATGTCTTCTTGTTGATGTCTTTCCAGTCTCTTATGGCCCATCTACCTCCTCACCTACAACCCAGAGTGGCCCAAGTGATATTTTGACTTTTCATGTGTGAGGAATAAGTGAGAGAATTGTTTGTTGAGTTAATCATGATTTTAAATATTCTGATTGTTCTAAGACAGTCTTCTAGGTGTTTGATTTCTTGATCTGTTTTGCTTTGCTTGCTGATTAAACAGCACCTTCCATACTCCGCCAAGGTGACTATGGTTCCTGGTTGTTGGTTTTGGTAGGTTGAATAAAGCCCTGATGCTAAGCGCTAACCATTGTAGGTGATTTGTGTGGCAGGGCCTGTGAACATTCCTGTTCGTTCTTCTCTGATTAATAATATGGTGTATTAGGCCCAGCCTCCCACCTATATAATCGTATAACTGTTAAGTCTTTCCTTGCTTCGTGTTGGCATTCACCCTCAAATTTTTAAAAATAATGTTTATTTGAGGGACAACTTGCTCTGTTGTAAGAATGGCATTTTTCTGACCAGTGCTTTATATGTGGTCTAGATCCAGAGGCAAATTAAGAAAAGAAACTTGGTGATGTGAATTCTCTTTCTCCACAGGGTCTAGTAAGAGGGACTGCATTCAACAGTAGTGCAACAGGATTGATTTATTGGTTGGATGGTCATTATAAAGGATTGTGTGGAATCATGTTAATCATACAGGACATAAGAGAAGTAAATTGGCAAGGCAATAAATGGCTTATATTTGAGGAAAGACTTCACATCTTAACACTCTAACAAAAGATTTTCCACTAAGTTCCTATTGCTCCAGATTTCTCTTCCTTAAATTTAACCCTCCAGGGTATGACTGTTCTGGGTGGTATAGGCCCTAGGCTAAGCATGCCCTGTTAGAAGGAGAACTTTAGGGCAGTTGAGTGTAATGGGAAGATGAGAGTTGGACGAGGCAAAACCAGTTGCTCCAGTGCTTTCTGTAAAGGAAGCGCCTTCACCCAACTGTGAACTCCCTGGCTCAGCTATCACTGTTAGTCTTAGGAGAGGGCTGGTGTTCCTGGCCAGTGCACTGCACTCGTTTTCCTGAGTTGTGAGCCTGTTAGTTGTTTTTTGCTCCTTTAGGGCTTTAGGGACTGATGCCTTTTAAGTCTGTCATTGCTCTGGCCCGGGGTGGGGTGGGGGTTGTCGGAATGGATTACCTACCAGCCTTAATTGAGGTCCTGCCATGCTGCTCTTTTTCGGAAAGGCTGGGCTATGGTGAGGCTGTTGAGATATTTCTTGAGGTTGATGAACTCGTGGCATGTTACCTGATTTTTTTCATGAACTCTGTAGAATCATTTAGAAATAGCATTTGCAAGAACCACAGAGAAAAGGTTCTCATTGGAGACGATATACAAGACTGTTGGCTGTAATGCATTGAGAATGTGGCACTTGGACCCCAAAGAGAAATTGGAGCCTCCTTTTCTTCTTAAGTTAAGCAGTCCTCTTAAAAGCAAGTCCTCTGAAAGCATTTCTGGCTAAAGTTGAGTCAGCTCCACCTCTTAGGGCTCCTTAGAAATGGGGTAGGGTATAGACAGTTATCAGCAAGTATTTATTAACACGTTTCTGCACTGGTGTACAGAGCAGTGTACATTATTGAGTAAGGAAACTTGAAGAATAAAAGAAGTTATCCCTGCCAACCAGCAGCTCACAGTACAGTAGGGGAGATGAAACACGCATACAATTCAGTCAAGGTGAAGTATGAATTTGGGCAGTAGAGCACAGCACAGTCAAAATGTATAATTTGTGTGCATGGCTGGGGGTTAGAGTTACAGAAGCCAGAGATGAAGTAGAGGTGGAGTTGATGGAAAGGGCTTTTCAAAGAATGGACAGATTTGGAAAGACAGGAAGGATGATGGTAGGAGAACAGTTGAAGTGCTGAGGGCAGAATACTGAGTAAGGGATGTGTGGTCAGGAGATACGGGTGACGGACAGTGGGAGATACATTCAGTTGGTTGCAGTGTGTTCCTTTGGATGAAGTAATTTGATGGAAAAATTTGGGTGAAATAATTACAAATGGCTTCGAAAAGAATTGGGACTATACTTAAATGAATACCTTAAAGCAGAGATAATTCATGATTCTAAGCATTTGTGTTTGGCTTGAGAATATAGATTTATTTATTTTTAAAGGCAAGAATACTTGAGGTTCTGAAGGGCTATAAGTGGCGAGATCAGGTATATACTAGAGTTATTTTTTAACCGTTCCTATGTGCCAGGTATGCTGCCAAGTACTTTACATGTATCATCTTCATATTTTGATGAGAAAATAAAAGTTCCTAGGGGCTAAGTAATTTACCCCAGTGTCACACAGCTAGCAAGAGGCAGAGCTGGGATTCACATCCAGGCACCACGTTACTAAAGGTATTAGTAGGTGAACCTGGGCTTTCCTTAGATCTTCCTGTTGGGATGGAGGCTGTGTTGAGCGAAAGCATTAACTGAGTTGATGACCAGTGTCATCAAGGTTGTTGAAATAAGATAAGTGGCTCTAATGTAAACTGAGGATTGCCTGTGGCATCTTTTTCTTTTGAAGAGTTCCCCTGTTTGTTGAGTCTTTAAAGTAGTGATTTCTTTTTCTGGTTGATAAAAATAAAAACTTTTTAAACTCTCAGGGTGTACCAACCATGTGGGGTTAATAATAAATAGCCCTTTTTATTTATGAGTGAGTGGAAAGGATGAGAGCCCCCTAGAGCGCTAGGATTGGGGCAAGTGTGTTCAGTTCACACCAGGTGCCATCTTTATTGGGTGGGTTGGAGGAGTACCTGATGCCCTGGTATCAGGGATCACTGAGTTGGCAATAGATTTGATTTACTCTAAAGAAATTCCCTGCCTGCCCTGAAGGCTGGGAAAGAACATGACGCTCTGGGAAGCCCATGACCACAGTTTTAATAGGCAGATACAGTTTCCTGCTGCCTCCATAGTTACAGTTTAACTTGCTAAGGTTGGTAGGATGAAATGAAAAGATTGCTTCATGCACCTTATGTGAGGGCTGGGTAAATGTCAACATAATGGCCCATCTGTCAGTGCCAGGATCTGGACACCCCTGGAGCCCTTCCCCAGCTACCCTTGAATAACCCATAAGCTCTCTGGACCCAGTGCTCTGTGCCACAGGCAGGGGTGGTGGGGGGAGAATGGGGGAGCTCTGGGTGGGAACGCCTGTCCTAGCACCATCCCACAACATCCAGAGGGCCTGGGCCCTCCCTGTGTGAGAGCTGTCAGAGGGAGTCAGAAAGGTGAGCAAGTATATGTTGACCTCCAAGGATTCATAAATCTGACTCCATGCTTTTGTTAAAGATTGGCTGGCCTCATTGTCAGC
The DNA here is from genome assembly GCF_949987535.1 of Balaenoptera acutorostrata. Lineage (NCBI taxonomy): Eukaryota > Metazoa > Chordata > Mammalia > Artiodactyla > Balaenopteridae > Balaenoptera > Balaenoptera acutorostrata. The sequence continues at coordinate 67,402,449 of NC_080073.1, read as the reverse complement.
TCAGTTGTGGCTGACCTGTCCCAGGTGAGCAATCAGACCAAGTATTGGTGAAGGTTAGGTGCTGTTTTAATGAACGCTTTTTATGTGATTAACCCAAGAGCCTCTGAGGACAAACAGTCACAGTAGGGTAGGTGTTCACTCTATGGACTCAAGGCTAGTCTTGCCATGAGTTCTAACTGTGACTCATCTCTGGAGGCTGGGACAGCTTCTGTTCGGACAGTGGTACAGTAGCAAAAAACAATCTGTAGAGGTGTGGAAGGAGAAAATAAGTCGTATTGAAATTAAGTACTTCTTTTTCTTACTTGCCAGTAATTTTCAAAATTTCTCAATGTTTTCTAAGAAGGCCTTACAGAGGAATAAGACACCAACTAAATGGTCTTATTCAGGACAGCTGGGAATAAGAGTGTGACACCAGGGTGTTCTTCAGGACAACCCAAATGCTTTGCTTCCTTTCTCTAAAGAGTAATGATTTACACTGGGGGAGCTGAAAAGAATCCCAAATTCATTTATTTTGTTACTTGGACTATGCGTCTTATTTTGTGTTTGTTCTTATTTTTAAAAAAAAAAAAAGTTTGGAGCTGGTGTTTGTCGTATACTCCTCCTTTAAACTGATTACAGTCTGAGCCACTGTTATTACTTCCGCCAAGTGCTGGTTCAGAAGGAGAAACGTGTTATTATCTTTGGGAGAGGTTCCTCATGCTTGTCAAGCGTCAGCCACTGCCGAGTGCCATCTGCCCTGCCTGCCCACATTTGCACCTGCTCCTCCTCCTCTCTGTCTCTGACAATCACCCTAGTGTGTTTTGGATCTGGAGCTAGAGAAGTTAGTCTGCTTTTCTTATATCAGAAATCAACTCTCTTCTAACCTGCTGCTGTCTGTGTTGACTAAGGCATGGAAGAGTTAATTTCTCTCTGTTTAGGTGAGGGTTTAGAAACGTAGTAGAGGTTACAGGGAGAGGTTTGGAAAAGGCAAATATTTTGCTGTATGGGCCTGAGGATGTAATGGCTTGTGGATCTTATTATCTACTTTGAAGTAGCCAATCAGTTTAACATAATAATAAGGGATGAGTTTAATAAGGATGGGCCCGACATCTGCTCAGTTCAGAGCGCACTGAATTTGACCCAAAGGCAGGTGGTTGGTGTCCTTAGCTGAGCTAATGGCAATAGAGGGCAGTATAACCTTCCCACTGCCATGAAACCTGAGTCTTCATTCTCAGGTGCAGACCCTTTCCCTGAAAGGTTTAAAGATGGCTCAAAGAGAAGCTGGAAGGAAAACTTGTGTCACTTGATATTCTATCCAACTTGTGTTCTCCTCTGGCAAGGGACAGGTAGCAAATGCACATTACTCCCAGGTGGGGGCCACGGGAGTGCAGTAATCAGAGCTGTAAAGCTGCCGTTCATTAAGCACTTACTATGTGCCAGGCACTGTGCTGAGGATTTTTTAAATTTAATTTTTATTGTTAAAATTATCAATGTACATAATTTAAGGAGTCAAGTAGATCTACAAAGTTTATTACAAAAAACGCTAGTCACCTCCCTGCCTCCCAACCCCCAGTATTTGTTCCCCAGAGGCAGAGGCAGCAGTTTGACATGCATTACTTCATTTAGTCCACACAACAGGACCGTGATACAGGCACTGTCATTATCCCTATTTACAGCTGCTGAGACTTGAGGTACACAGGTTCCATGCCCAAGGTCATGCAGCTAGAAAGTGGTAAAACAAGGATATGAACAAAACCAGTTGTTTTTGACTCCTGAGCCTGCTCTCTTAACGATCCACTACATTGCTTCCCAGTTACAAATAGTGTTCAAGTACATATTTTTATCAGCTGAGCTGACAGCTGTGGGCTAGGGAGAGCATGCATGCTTTCTGTAGTACACAGCTACATTTCAAATGAGGATCAAGCCAATTATTGGCTAGCTATTATGTGACTTCTCTACTGCTAAACCCCTTCTCTCCACAGGCTGTTATCTATGGAAGCTACAGAAATCAGCCTTTCTCTCCAGCCTCTATAAAGGGAAAAGATTCCCTAGAACCTCCGTGGTCACTTGGGTTTAGATTTTTGGTGACATTGAAATTTCCATTAACTCACTTTTGTGACAGCAGCACCTATACCTCTTGAAGTCACCTGTCTATTCCTGATTGTGGCCAAAAGATAGTCTCTGGAGTTTTTCATTTTTCTGTAATGAATTTAACATCTCCCTTTGAACATACTTAGTATTTTAAAACTAGAACATACTTAGGGACGATCTAACTCCCTTTAAAGCCAGATTTAGTTTCAGCAAAGGCTATCTGGAGAAAGAATATTTTACAGTCAGTACAAGTCCTGAGATGGAAGTTCACCTGGTTTGTTCAAGACCAGAGTGGGTAGGAACAGGGTAGAGGGAAATGAAGTCAGGGGATGGAAACCAGATCATGGAAGGATTTGTGGGCCTTTGTAAAGCTTTGGGCTTTTGCACTGAGGGACAGAGGGAACCACTGAAGGATTTTGAGCAGAGGGGTGATGTGGTCTGACTTCATGCCTGACTTCATGCCAGAGAGTAAAAGGATCACTCTCTGGCTCTCTTGTGGAGAGTACAGGGCAAGGATAGAAGCAGGGGACCAGTAGGGAAGTTAGTACAATCATCTAGGTAAAGAGAATGGGTGCTTTGGACCAGATTGGTAGCAGCAGAGGTAGAAGAGGTCTGTGTCTGGATCTGGTTTCTTAGCTAGAACTAACAGGATTTGCTAATGGGTTGGAAGCAGGGTATAAGAGGGAATAAATGATGACACCAAGGTTTTTGGCCTGAGCAACTAAAAGGGTAAAATTGCCATCCACAGAGAGAGGAAAGGCTATGGTAGAGGTGGGGAGAGATCAGGAATTCATTTTGGGTACATTGGCATCCAAATGGAGGTATCAAGTAGGCTTTTGTATATCCAGATTGGATATAGAGTTTAGGAGAGAGGGTTTGGGTGGAGATAAAAAATTTGGGAGTCATTTCATGTGGATGGTATCTAACGCTGTGAGCCTGGCTGCAATCCACAAAGTGATGAGTCTATGTAAAGCAGGGTTTTCTCAGCCAACAGAGTAAGACTATTGACATTTTAGGCTGGATGAGTCTTCTTTTGCTGCGGGGGGCGGTGGGGTATGGATCTTATGCATTGTAAGATGTTCAGCAGCATCCCTGGCCTTTACCCACTGGATGCCAGTAGTACCTCCCCAGCCCCAAGTGTAAGAGCGAAAAACACCTCCAGACATTGCCAAATGCCCCTTGGGGCAGGGGCAAAACTTCCCTACTTGGAAACTGCTGGTATAGATGGAGAAGAGGTCCAAGGACTGAGCTTAATGCTATCTGTCTAACATGTAAAACTGCTGTTACTCAAAACACCTCTACTGCGTTTATTCTTATTCTTAATTCACGACACTCTTGTGACTTTTGTAGTTAGTTATACTCTTCATTTGACAAAACAATAAGGAAGTTGTAAGTGACTTGCTCACATTCACACAGCAAATTGGGGGTGGGCCATGGGCTGGAACCCAGGGAACCCAGTTGGAGTCTAGTGTTCTTCTACACCACATTATTCTGAGGCTTGCTGGCAGAAGCAAAGTTTGTTTGCTGTTCTCTGAAGGTAGTTTATACACTTAGTGTCAGGTTGTAGAGACCTTCTTGTTCATCTTCAGGAGCTACAAAAGAATTTGTGACCAAGGAGGAAGCAGTGGCCGGCAACTGAGGAACCTGCCCCTGTTCACTGGCAGATTAGCACATTCTGTACAGAAGGGGTTTGCCAGGAGACTGGTTTAATGATATTAAGATGTCTCTCTTTTGAAAACCCTGAGGAGCCAGCAAAGTCCTCCCAGCCTTGTTGGTGTTTGCATTGGCATGGGTCATGTGTGCATTTTAAAAATAAATTAAGCAAACACTGTGAGCCTTAGAAAATGTCTTTTGTTGTTTGTAACATTACTATCTCACTGAGAATAAAAAGTATCTCCAGGAACTCTCTCTTTTGTACCTCAACAGCTTCAAAGTGGAACGTTGAGCTCCGTCTTCTTTGCTTTGGGACTCTGAGCATTGTTTTAGGCTGAGCTGATGCTGGGCAGTCTTGTAGCTGAAACAGAGCTAGTGTTCCCAAGATAGCATATTTTACTTCAGTTGTAAGGACGTATTCTTTTCCCTGTACTCTGAATTTAGCATTTTAATTTCTGATGAAAATTCTCAAAGTGGGACTGGTGAAATTGAAGCAGATAAGTATAATTCAAAAGTATGAGGTTAGATAGCCTTATCCACCAGAGGGCAGACAGCAGAAGCAAAAAGAACTACAGTCCTGCAGCCTGTGGAACAAAAACCACATTCACAGGAAGACAGACAAGATGAAAAGGCAGAGGGCTATGTACCAGATGGAGGAACAAGATAAAACCCCAGAAAAACAACTAAATGACGTGGAGATAGGCAACCTTCCAGAAAAAGAATTCAGAATAATGATAGTGAAGATGATCCAGGACCTCGGAAAAAGAATGGAGGCAAAAATTGAGAAGATGCAAGAAATGTTTAACAAAGACCTAGAAGAATTAAAGAACAAACAGAGATAAACAATACAATAACTGAAATGAAAACTACACTAGAAGGAATCAATAGCAGAATAACTGAGGCAGAAGAACGGATAACTGACCTGGAAGACAGAATGGTGGAATTCACTGCTGTGGAACAGAATAAAGAAAAAAGAATGAAAAGAAATGAAGACAGCCTAAGAGATCTCTGGGACAACATTAAACACAACAACATTCGCACTATAGGGGTCCCAGAGGAGAAGAGAGAGAGAAAGGACGCAAGAAAATATTTGAAGAGATTACAGTCGAAAACTTCCCTAACATGGGAAAGGAAGTAGCCACCTAAGTCCAGGAAGCGCAGCCAGTCCCATACAGGATAAACCCAAGGAGAAACACGCCGAGACACATAGTAATCAAATTGGCAAAAATTAAAGGCAAAGAAAAATTATTGAAAGCAGCAAGGGGAAAACGACAAATAAAATACAAGGGAACTCCCATAAGGTTAACAGCTGATTTCTCAGCAGAAACTCTACAAGTCAGAAGGCATTAGCATGATATACTTAAAGTGATGAAAGGGAAGAACGTACAACTAAGATTACTCTACCCGGCAAGGATCTCATTCAGATTCGATGGAGAAATCAAAAGCTTTACAGAGAAGCAAAAGCTAAGAGAATTCAGCTCCACAACAAATGCTAAAGGAACTTCTCTAAGTGGGAAACACAAGAGAAGAAAAGGACCTACAAAAACAAACCCAAAGCAATTAAGAAAATGGTCATAGGAACATACATATCGATAATTACCTTAAACGTGAGTGGATTAAATGCTCCAACCAAAAGACACAGGCTTGCTGAATGGATACAAAAACAAGACCCATATATATGCTGTCTACAAGAGACCCACTTCAGACCTAGGGACACATACAGACTGAAAGTGAGGGGATGGAAAAAGATGTTCCATGCAAATGTAAATCAAAAGAAAGCTGAAGTAGCAATACTCATAGCAGATAAAATAGACTTTAAAATAAAGAATGTTACAAGAGACAAGGAAGGACACTACATAATGATCAAGGGATCAATCCAAGAAGAAGATATAACAATTATAAATATATATGCACCCAACATAGGAGCACCTCAATACATAAGGCAACTGCTAACAGCTGTAAAAGAGGAAATCAACAGTAACTCAATAATAGTGGGGGACTTTAACACCTCACTCACACCAATGGACAGATCATCCAAAATGGAAATAAATAAGGAAACAAGCTTTAAATGACACAATAGACCAGATACATTTAATTGATGTTTATAGGACAGTCCATCCAAAAACAGCAGATTACACTTTCTTCTGATGTGCGCACGGAACATGCCCCAGGATAGATCACATCTTGGGTCACAAATCAAGCCTCAGTAAATTTAAGAAAATTGAAATCATATCAAGCATCTTTTCTGACCACAACGCTATGAGATTAGAAATGAATTACAGGGGAAAAAAACATAAAAAACACAAACACATGGAGGCTAAACACTATGTTACTAAATAACCAAGAGATCACTGAAGAAATCAAAGAGGAAATAAAAAAATACCTAGAGACAAATGACAATGAAAACACGACAATCCAAAACTTATGTGATGCAGCAAAAGCAGTTCTATGAGGGAAGTTTATAGCTATACAAGCCTACCTCAAGAAACAAGAAAAATCTCAAGTAAATAATCTAACCTTACACCTAAAGAAACTAGAGAAAGAAGAACAAACAAAACCCAAAGTTAGCAGAAGGAAAGAAATCATAAAGATCAGAGCAGAAATAACTGAAATAGAAACAAAGAAAACAATAGCAAAGATCAATAAAACTAAAAGCTGGTTCTTTGAGAAGATAAACAAAATTGATAAACCTTTAGCCAGACTCATCAAGAAAAAGAGGGAGAGGACTCAAATCAATAAAATTAGAAATGAAAAAGGAGAAGTTACAACAGACACCGCAGAAATACAAAGCATCCTAAGAGACTACTACAAGCAACTCCATGCCAATAAAATGGACAACCTGGAAGAAATGGACAAATTCTTAGAAAGGTATAGCCTTCCAAGACTGAACCAGGAAGAAATAGAAAATATGAACAGACCAGTCACAAGTAATGAAACTGAAACTGTGATTTAAAATCTTCCAACAAACAAAAGTCCAGGACCAGATGGCTTCACAGGTGAATTCTATCAAACATTTAGAGGAGAGGTAACACCCAACCTTCTCAAACGCTTCCAAAACATTGCAGAGGAAGGAACACTCCCAAACTCATTCTATGAGGCCACCATCACCGTGATACCAAAACCAGGCAAAGATACTACAAAAAAAGAAAATTACAGACCAATATCACTGATGAATATAGATGCAAAAATCCTCAACAAAATACTAGCAAACAGAATCCAACAGCACATTAAAAGGATCATACACCATGATCAAGTGGGATTTATCCCAGGGGTGCAAGGATTCTTCAATATACTCAAATCAATGTGATACACCATATTAACAAATTGAAGAATAAAAACCATATGATCATCTCAATAGATGTAGAAAAAGCTTTTGACAGAATTCAACACCCATTTATAATAAAAACTCTCCAGAAAATGGGCATAGAGGGAACCTACCTCAACATAATAAAGGCCATATACGACAAACCCACAGCAAACATCATTCCCAATGGTGAAAAACTGAAAGCATTTCCTCTAAGATCAGGAACAAGACAAGGATGTCCATTCTTACTCCTATTATTCAACATACTTTTGGAAGTCTTAGCCTCGGCAATCAGAGAAGAAAAAGAAATAAAAGGAATACAAATTGGAAAAAAAGAAGTAAAATTGTCACTGTTTGCAGATGACATGATACTACACATAGAGAATCCTAAATATGCCACCAGAAAACTACTAGAGCTAGTCAATGAATTTGGTAAAGTTGCAGGATACAAAATTAATGCACAGAAATCTCTTGCATTCCTATACACTAATGATGAAAAATCTGAAAGAGAAATTAAGGAAACACTCCCATTTACCATTGCAACAAAAAGAATAAAATACCTAGGAATAATCCTACCTAGGGAGACAAAAGACCTATATGCAGAAAACTATAAGACACTGATGAACGAAATTAAAGATAATACAAACAGATGGAGAGATATACCATGTTCTTGGATTGGAAGGATCAATATTGTGAAAATGACTGTACTGCCCAAAGCAATCTACAGATTCAATGCAATCCCTATCAAATTACCAATGGCATTTTTTGCAGAACTAGAACAAAAAATCTTAAAATATGTATGGAGACATAAAAGACCCTGAATAGCCAAAGCAGTCCTGAGGGAAAAAAACGGAGCTGGAGGAATCAGACTCCCTGACTTCAGACTATACTACAAAGCTACAGTAATCAAGACAATATGGTACTGGCACAAAAACAGAAACATAGATCAATGGAACAAGATAGAAAGCCCAGAGTTATACCCGCACACCTATGGTCAACTAATCTATGGCAAAGGAGGCAAGGATATACAATGCAGAAAAGACAGTCTCTTCAATAAGTGGTGCTGGAAAAACTGGACAGCTACATGTAAAAGAATGAAATTGAACATTCCCTAGCACCATACACAAAAATAAACTCAAAATGGATTAGAGACCTAAATGTAAGACCAGACACTATAAAGCTCTTAGAGGAAAACATAGGAAGAACACTCTTTGACATAAATCACAGCAAGATCTTTTTTGACCCACCTCCTAGAGTAACGGAAATAAAAACAAAAACAAACAAATGGGACCTAATGAAACTTAAAAGCTTTTGCACAGCAAAGGAAACCATAAACAAGACGAAAAGACAACCCTCAGAATGGGAGAAAATATTTGCATACAAATCAACGGACAAAGGATTAATCTCCAAAATATATAAACAGCTCATGCAGCTCGATATTAAAAAAACAAACAGCCCAATCCAAAAATGGGCAGAAGACCTGAATAGACATTTCTCCAAAGAAGACATACAGATGGCCAAGAAGCACATGAAAAGCTGCTCAACATCACTAATTATTAGAGAAATACACATCAAAACTACAATGAGGTATCACCTCATACCAGTTAGAATGGGCTTCATCAGAAAATCTACGAACAACAAATGCTGGAGAGAGTGTGGAGAAAAGGGAACCCTCCTGCACTGTTGGTGAGAGTGTAAACTGATACAGCCACTATGGAGCACAGTTCGGAGGTTCCTTAAAAAACTAAAAATAGAATTACCATATTGATCCAGCAATCCCACTACTGGGCATATACCCAGAGAAAGCCACAATTTAAAAAGGCACATGCACCCCAGTGTCCATTGCAGGACTATTTACAATAGCCAGGTCATGGAAGCAACCTAAATGCCCATTGACAGATGAGTGGATAAAGAAGATGTGGCACATATATACAATGGAATATTTCTCAGCCATAAAAAGGAACGAAATTGGGTCATTTGTTGAGACGTGGATGGATGTAGAGACTGTCATACAGAGTGAAGTAAGTCAGAAAGAGAAAAACAAATATCGTATATTAACGCATACATGTGGAACCTAGAAAAATGGTACAGATGAACCAGTTTGCAGGGCAAAAATTGAGACACAGATGTAGAGAACGAACGTATAGACACCAAGAAGGGAAAGCGGTGGGGGTGGGTGCAGGTGGGGGTGTGATGAATTGGGTGATTGGGATTGACACGTATACACTGATGTGTATAAAATTGATGAGTAATAAAAAAAAAAAGTGTGAGGATTTGTGTCTGGTGTAGATGCTCAGGTTTCAGTGACTTGTTCTTAGCTAAGTCTGCTCTGATTGTATTCCAGCAGGACCAGGTCCACAATGTAAGATTGAAGGCTGCTGTACATCGGGGGAAAGTATGGGCTTCCTTAGAGCTCGACTGAAAGCGAGACCGTTTTCAAAGCTGTGGACGTTCATAGAAACTACTTTAACAGAGAGAGCTTTGATATTATTTAGTCAATAAGGGAGACCTCCTAGGTTCCTCAGCCTGTGCTAATCCTTCCTTATCTTCAAAGAATTTACTGTCTGATTACATAGATGTGACTAGCTCATAGGAAAGAATGAGACCAGTAAAGATGGAGTATATTGAGTTCCAGTTGAGTTTTAAGTGCTCTTGAGTTTGGAGGAAGGAGAAAACAATGAGATTTGGAGTAGCCAGGAAAATGATACCTTGGTGAATGATAGATTCAAACTGGGACTTCCCTGGTTGTCCAGTGGTTAGAACTCTGCACTTCCACTGCAGGGGGCACAGGTTCGATCCCTCGTCGGGGAACTAAAATCCCACATGACATGCAGTGTGGCCAAGAAAAAAAAAAAGAAAGAAAGAAATGATAGATTCAAACCAAATTGGAGGGAAAAGGAGTCACATGCAGGAAGGAAGACCCAGAGGCATTCACAGGCAGGGTGTGTTCAGGGGACACTGGCCAGCCTGATTGTGGTGAGTGAGGTGTGCTTAAAGAGGGTGAGGTGAATTTTGGAGGAAGACCTTTGAAAGCCAAGCAAAGAAGAGTTCACCTTTAATGTGAGAGGAATCAGAGTGCTAACAATGCTTTTGAGCAGAGGGGTGGCAAGATGAAACCAAATATGGCTGAAGGAAAGACAATTTATTCTCCTTCAATCAGCCATCCATTGGCTGGGGTGGGGGTGGGGGGAGGTGATGCTGTGAATTAATTGTAAGAGAGGTGGAGGAGACAGTGGCATGTAAGGAAAGTGTACAGGAGCTTGAATGGAAATTCTGAGAGGAAGTGGGACCAGCAACCTCACCCTGTGCCTCAGGACTCCCATAGTACAACACCAATGGCCACATGGCTGGGAACTTGGGTAAGTTTTCTCTCCTTTTAGGTGTTGTCCCCAGTGAGACTCTTAGCACTTCTTTCTTCCTTTCTATGAATCTCCTCTACCCTAGGAGATGGCCATGAGAGAGCCTGCATCTCACCTGGATTCTAGCACACTTGCTATTACATGAGATCTTGGGGACTAGAATTTCAAATAGCGAATAGCCTTTTCTGAAGTGTTTAATGAAAGGGAAGTCAAACTCAACCAACATCCTTCATCTTCTTGTAGGACTTTAAATAATATGTTTTCATTCACAATTATGTTTGAGTTTTATTCTTCCTGGTGATTTTCTTGATTTGTCAGGGGGTAGGTGAAGGCTCTGGGAGTTGCCTTTGGCCATGGGGAGCTTGGGGGGATGGGAGGATGAATGACAGAGGAATAATGGAAGGAGGAGGGAGGATGGAAAGGTGGATGATGGAGGGAGGAAGAACAGAGGATGGATGCATGGCAAAGGATTGGATGGGTGGTTAGAGGGAGGATGGATGGATAGACACGAAGGTCCCCAGCAGGACTGTAGAAGTTAGTTAAGAGCAACAGAAAAACTGTGTTACAGAGGTAAGTATAAAAAGTGGTTTTACAGGGCTTTTAAAACAACAGTTCACCACGCTTATAACTGAGTTAAGCTTTTAAGCACAACTTTGGCACAATCAGAAGGCTGTGAACTGAGCCTGCCCCATGAACAGCCTTCATGCATAAAAGTACGTTTATTTTCTTTTCTTTGGCTTGTTCTCATACTTGTCTTCAGCCACTGCATCTTTGAAATTTTGAGGACTGTCACATGACAGTGGCTTGAACACCATTGTTGAAGCATCTGCAGACGTTCCCGTCATGGTGATCTGGCCCTGATATTCCACCAGCAAGCCTCCTTGTGCGGTCAGCATCCATCGAGGGAAGGGCGCTGCTTTGAGTGCTCCTGAGAGAAGAGTCCTTATTGCCCTGCCCATTACTCCAGTACAGACTTGATTTCTAATTAATGAGAGATGAATGGGTTCGATCAGGGCTTGGTCAGTCTCTGGCCCTTGCCAGCCAAGCCAGCCCCATGAGCAGGGCCTCACCACACCAAGTTTGCAGTACAGGATCAGGACAGAACTTAATACTAAACCCTGTATTCTTCTGTGTTTGCATTTAGTGTACATAAATGATACAAAAGGAGCAGTAGGTGGGCGAAGCGCCGACTGGGACTGGCCCAGGAAATGAGAAAGGAGGAGGAGGGCCCTGGTGGTGTTATCTGATGCTGCCATCAGTATACACCTCGAGAGCATGTTATTTCACAGTCATGCAGCAAACACTCCTCTCTTTTTATTAACCAGTGTGAACCTTTTTATTTATTTAAATCAAATCACAAGTAAAAGCAAAATAAGACAGGTATGTGAAAGTCTTCGTGTTGTGGTGCTTTATCTAAACAGGCTTTCATATAGAAAGAGTACCCTCAAAAGCCCTCCTAAGACATTGTTGTTTCATTAGGAATTTTAGCCTTCCTTTTTTTTTTCTCCTGGAAGGTTAAACAGAGATGGCTCAGCAGTGCAGAGTATTTCACAGTTCATTCATTCATTTTACTGACACTTGTGTCTTACTATGTGCAAGGTACAAATAACTGGCAGAAACAAGTTCCACTGGACTTTCCTGACAGTCAGTTCAGTGGTTAAGACTCCGCACTTCCAATGCAGGGGGTGCGGGTTCGATCCCTGGTCGGGGAACTAGGATCCCACGTGCCATGTGCGTGGTACGGCCAAAAAAAGAAAAGAAAAGAAGAAACAGGTTCCACTGTCGTAAAAGGGCAGCTTTCTCTTCTGATAGCACTGTACTCCCTACTGCTGAACATTGATGAGTAAACGTCTAAAAATATTCTAGCTGAGGGACTTCCCTGGTGGTCCAGTAAGACTCCACGCTCCCAATGCAGGGAGCCCGGGTTCGATCCCTGGTCAGGGAACTAGATCCCACATGCATGCCACAACTAAAGAGTTTGCATGCCAAAACTAAGAAATCCTCATGCTTCAACTAAAGATCCCTCATGCTGTAATTAAACATGCTGCAACGAAGATCCTGCGTGCTGCAACTAATACCCAGCACGGCCTAAATAAATAAATAATTTGGGGGGGGGTAAGTTCTTTAAAAAAAAATACATTCTATCTGAAACAAAATAGTTTCTGTTTTTTTTACTACTCCTTTTTGGAAAAGTTATTTTGATTTCTGTACAATTTTAGGAAGAACTTTTAAGTTATCGTAGGTACCCACTCACATAAGATCAGTGATAACCAAATCACCGGCTGGGAGTGACTCTGCTATTCCACAGGGGCAACTATAAACTATTGTGAAAAACAAATCAAAGAGATAGTTTTTAGTTTTAGTTTTGCTTTGAGGATAGGCCCGCAAGTACTGGATCTTAAATTGTCCTTTCAGGAGATTGTGATGAGTGAAACTGAGCTAGCTTGTCTTTTATGTCTATAAGTGTTCTCTTTTAAAAATATTTTAGAAAATTAGCCAAATTATGACTCACAGTAGTTATTCCATTGTGGAAGTGCAGCTCAGGACCTGGCCCAACTACCGTAATCATTCAGCTGGCTTGAGGCCAATGTCTCTTCCCAGACACCCACGAGTAGGGAGGCCCCTTTGTCTTAGTTGGCAGGTATGGAGCTCCCATGCTTTAAGAGGGCTCGCCTGCCCTGTAGCCAAGTAGAATTTAGGTCCCAGGGCTCACAGCCATGACAGCTGTTCAGTGAAAGCTTAGGGAAGACTGAGGCAAACAGGCAACACCTCAACCCCTGTGGACCTAAAGGCTGTCTCTCCTTCGCCAGGAACACTTTCATGTCCCCTAGCAGATGTGGGGCCACTCCCAAGAAATGTAGCCTTTGAAAAGCCATTTCTGTGCAAGTTGGCCCTGGGGAGCTGCTCTTTAGACCTGGAGTCAGATAGAGGAGTTCTTTTCTTGGCTTGGTCATTTACACCCTCTATTAATATGCATAAATCCGGCCTTGCTGCTAGTCCCTATGTGGTGAGAGGTGAATCCTCATAGAGAAGAGGTTGGTCTTCTGCATCAAACTGAGTTTTGTAATCATGCTGCGATGGCCTCCATTTCTGCTTGTCGGAGTTTAATTCAGGGCTTTGTGTGGTACCATCTGATGCATCCATCCCTTGATCTGTTTTCCTTATTAGTGGCACACCTGTTATAGGAGAGATATCAGGGGTGCCAGGTTAATGAAAATGTTTGGCATTTGCTTTTCCTGTGGGTAAAAGTTGAAGAGTTGTTAGGCCCCAGAAGAGAGTGAACGCTATCTGTATTGCCAAACCCTACTTTGGGCTGGGGCTGGAGACATTAGCCACCAGAACCTGTTACACGGGGTCTTGGAACTCCAGTGGAATCTGAAATGTGGATGGGCATCTCATTTCAAATATACCTTCATCCCACTCTTAGGAAAGGCACTTCCTGCTTGGCCTCCTGCCATCGGATGCCCTGGGCAAGCTGTTCTTGGAATCTCCGCCAGGCTTTTCCTCTATAACTGGTGTTGCATTGCCTGTGTTCTGTGATCCTCTTGTGACATCTGTAATCCTGCGTGTGGGGAGTCTAGATGATAAAGTAATTCTGAGATAGAATTGGCTCCCTCTCTCTTCCTTGAAGTGATAGTAATTTATTTGGGGGGGAAGGAAAATAGAGCTTGTTCCTCAAGCCATGTTTCTGTGCCAATTAAACATCAACAACTCCAATATGCCATTCTCTGGATGAAAGGGAATTAGATAGCATTTTTTTTTTTCCAAAAGGCACAGCACCTCAGTCAGTAAATAGAGGATCAACATTAATTAATTAATTAATCTAAGCTAGTTAAATACTACACTGAATGGTCTAAGGGCCAGGGCGTTCAGGTGGAAATCTGAAAATGCCCATGTCTGTATTGCTCTCTCTGCCAATTGCATGGGGTCCATTTATCTGTAAAATGGGAATGCACGACAGCTCCTTGGCAAAGTCATGAACTCCCTTCTCCAAGCATTCCAGACAAGTCACAAGGCTAGTGCTTGCTTTATAAAGGCCTATGTGAAGTGTGTGGAGCTTTGGTCTGGAAAGCAGTTAAATTTAGGGTGAAGGGGGAAAAAATTCATAGAAAACAAATGCTGTTTGTTCTTCTGTTTTCTTTTCTCTGTGCGTGTTTTTCTGCACAAAGACTTTTGAGCGTTGTATTGGTTCTAAATCGTATGGGAATCTGAGCCTTTGTTGCTCTCCTTGGATTGTTGGGATGAATGAATGTTGGTTGGGAAATACTGAGAGCAGCTTGTTTTAAGCTTCTTTAATTTCCATCTCTGGGGCCTGTGACCTTCCAACCAGGCCCCACAAAATGGAGTCTGAGAGCCCTTAGCTGGTCTGGCCCACACTTGGTTGAGTGGGTGGGTCTGTGACTACTGACATGGTTACAGTCTCAGCTCGTCTGCTGGAGGCATGGTTGACTCGGGGCTGGCAGACGTGACATTTTAACCACCACTGCTTTGCTTACCAGCTCTGTGCTCTTGATCAGGTTACCTCACCTCTCTGAGCTTGGAGAGCATACTTGTTTCAGTTTATCTTTGTGAGAATTAAAGAGAACATGTTCAAGTGCTCCAGCAGCACCCGGTGGCACGTAGTTGATGCTCTTTCAGTGTTGGCCTGCCTGTCTCCCATATTCACCTCTTCAGCGATACCACCAAGCAGCTTGAGGCCTATTTCTGGTCTCTTGAGGCTTTTTATGGAGGGAGGGGAAAAAAGACAAAAGCAATTTCAGTGCTTTCCACTGAAAAAAACTGGGAACTTTAATCTCATGTTCCCTGTTTTTGGCAGCTTTGACCTCTGGTCTAAATAAGCATGACCAAAGGGCATTTTTTTCTTAGAACACTGTGTTTCAACCTCCTGAGCTAGGTACTTTATGTCAGCTCCTAGAACCTTAAATCTAGAAGTTTTAAGGAGGAATCTGAGATCCTATGAGGGGAAGGGACTTTATTCATGGTCATTTGGTGTGCTAGTGCAAAGCGGGGATCAGAACCCAGATCTCCTTCTCCCACTTCCGCGTGACCCGCAGCCCATTGCAGTGAAAACTGTGAAGGTTGTGCATCTCTAGCTGACCACTCCCAGGGAGCCCAGCCTCTCCTGGGACCTGGGAGGCTGTGACCAGATGGATGGCATGACACAGACACTTGTGTCCCCAGACCTAAGCGGCTGTTTAAAAACTTGGTTTGGAAAGGCCAATATTCTTGTGACTTCGAAGGGTCTGGCACTCCAGGTAGTAGTCTGAGAAATACCTGTTCTCTTTCAATTATTAATTCAACAATACTTACCGGGTGCCTGCTGAGGGACAGGTGCCATGCTAAGTGCTAGAGAGATGGCAGCAAACAAAGTCATACTGGAAAGGGATTCTAATCATTGACAACCCTGCAACCAAGCACTTACATTTCTTTTCAAAGAAACGTGTCATTTTGAAAAGATAATCAAATTCTGACTGTTCACATCTTACCAAGCTAATGGAAAATGTCATCTCAATCATTCTTGTGCCTCCTCACCCCAGTTGTGCCTAGATTCAGGATTCTTACTTAACATAGTTGTCAAGCATCGGGAAACCCCTCTGGTCATTTGTCGTGATTATGGCCGTGCCACCTGCTCTCCGTACCCATTTGGTCCCCTTGGTCCAAGGGCCCTCTGCTTCTGGGCCAGTTTGGGGTGTAGGACCTTTAGTGAGGCTGGTTACCAGTTACCTTTGCCCTCCCAGGTCTTGGCATTGACCGGGTCTTTTCAAGGAGCACACTCCACAGAGGTGTGAAGGTGGAGGGAGGCACAAGACATCCTCCAGCAAGTTTGTGTGGCCGCTTTTGGTGTTGGCACATCTTGGTGTCTCATTCTTAACATAAGGGAAAAGTGAGACTATGATGCCTTCTCCACCAGCCAAGCAGCATAGAAAACGCCTTTGGGAATTTGGAATAAACCTTATCATCATGTGGCAAGGGAGAGGCAATGTGAAGAGAGCAAAGATCAGACTTGGGTTTGAATCTTGGCTCTGCCTTTTACTACCCATGTGACTTTGAGCAAGTCTCCTAATGTCTGCAGTCAGATGGGCATCAGTCAAATGAGTGTAATAATTCACCTAAAGACAGTGTATGCAAACCCCCTGCTGCCATGTCTGTACTAGGTGCCCGGTGGACAGTTGCTTTTTCTGCTCCAGTGTGTGTGTTGTTGATATAAGTGCCATCAGCCAGCAGTAGCCTGCACCTGAGGTTAAGGTGCAGACAGTGGTGTCCAAGGATCTTTAGCAGAGAGGTTAAGATGTTGTCAAGGAGGGAAGGCTTTGTGACCTGGGTGGAGGAAAGTTGGCACCAGTTGATCTAGAATTTGAAAGATGAAGAATCTCTCCACCAGCCTCCCCTCTCTTGGATGGTGTGTTTGCAGGAGAACACTTAGCAAAAACTTGAAATGTGCTGATATGTGGCCTCCTGAAGATTTGCATGGTAAGGACAACCCTCAAGTCTTGTTTGTGCTTTGGAGCTTCCTTCTGGCTCACTGGGAACCGTAAATTCTTTTACTTGGTTTGGTTGTCACATTGTACCTGCTATGTCTGCCACCACTGACTGTGTTCACTCTCTTCCAGGGGCTCCACGGGCCTTACCCCTTCGGCCAGTCTTAAACGGGTGTCAGCAAGAAGAAGAATTAACAAAAGACAGAAGGCTTGACTCTGGGGGGGAGGGCAAGGGGTTCCTCTGGATTGCAGACCACATCGCACGGACCCCTGGCTCTGACCCCCATCCTGGAAGAAGAGGAAGAATCAGAAAGACTAGTTTTGAATAAAACTCAGTGTGCGTGTGTGAATGCCGAATCGCAGGAGTGGTGTTGAGGCTACCAAGAAGAAATCCATGCAGCCAGTTTGGGTTTTGTTTATTAGGCGTCAATCTAACAAGTCATTAGGTCGCTCGGGAAGGAAAAAAATGTTTAAAATGGGGGAAAAAAGCCATCTTTTTAAACAAAAATTATTTTGCCTACAGACAGGTTGTAGTTTTGAGCACATGTTAATTTTTTCCCCTTTCCCCACTTTTTTTTTTTTTTTTAGATAAGGGATAACATGCTGTTTATAGAATGCTTGTTGCTCTGGAAGCAATTCAGGTTCAAAACTGGCATGGCCTGCTTGGGGACTCTGCGGGTCAGTGCTATAGGAGGACACCTGCCGTGCCACCTGACTCCACGAGTCTCCAACCCCATTTGTTTTTAATGGCATCAGCCCATGAGTTATCACGCTTTTCCTCTTCTTTTCTCTTTAATCTTCTGTTGATTTACACCTTTGACATTTGTATTTGTCAACCCTGTGGCTTGTTACCGTCAGAACCTCTCTGAAGACCAAACTTCCCTGTGTGGCCAGCAGAGGAAGCCTTGAAGACAGATCTCGGGTGACGTGGGAGTTTGTGAGGCTGAGAGGTGTCCTCCTGCACACACTTGTAACAATTCGAATTGCTTTCCTTCCTTGTTTCTCTTGGCGGAGAGAAATGCCATCACGCTTACTGCTCTCTTGGATTCTTGGTACACAGCGGCTCCCCGTTCACTCTGGGAACGCTGCCTCTGTGCTGCGTATATGTGTGTGCTGCGTGCACACACACACACGGGTGTTGGTGCAGCTCACCAGTGAGTGTGCAGCAGGCGAATGTGAAGGTGTCCCCTGCTTCTCTGTTGTCACACAACTCCCTTCCCTGTGTTTCTCTCCAGTTGTCCTTTGGGGTGTTTTTGCAGCCTGTTAGTGGAGCTGAGCTGTTAAGGTATGAAAATGGAGCCCCAGATGGGGAATTTGCCATGGGGAAGGGCCACACTTACTGACTGAGTGATCTTGGAGACCACATTTTGCTGGGAATGAAAGGACCCCCGCCCTGAGCAGGATGCTTAGTTATTGGGAGGTGGCGGGCAAGGGACAGCCCAGCCGGAGCACAGGTTGATTGGCTGGCTGCTCACTGGGACAGGTGTCCCCACTGGCATCCTGTGGATTCCGAGCAGGTTGAGATGTGGATATCTCCATGGGAAGCTTAAACCAGGCCAGAACAGCTGTCTGCCAAAGATACAAGAATATGCAAAGTCCCTCTTCTCTTCTCACCCCCTCCTTCCCTCGAGTCTTGGTTTGTTTGATAGCCGGGGATATGGATCTAGGGTGCGGTTGCTGGGTCACCTGCCTGTTACCACACCCCCACCCACCCCGGGGGTGTGAGACAGCAGGGAGTCCAGGTCGATGATTGGCTGCAAGGGGTCATATAGCCTGGGTGTGGGTGAGGGTCTGCCTGCCTGTCTGTCTCTGTCTGGGTGTCTGAGTTCCGAAAACATGTGTTGTTTGTTCCTCCTCATCCTCTTCTGAGACTGTTGTGTTTTTCAAGCTTGATTGTGAGAGAAAAGCTTGTACGAAATTCCCCCATTGCCTCCCCACCTGCCCCCAAATAAAAGGGTGAGTAACCATTGGTCCACTGGAGAAGCCCCAAGGGAGGGTGGAGCCTGCCTGCTGAAAGGGCAGTGCAGCTGGGTCAGGGGCTGGACTGGAGCTCACACTGGAGCACCTGCTTTCTATGCACACAAAGAGCACCCCGTTCCCAGCAGAGCAGGGGTGCTCAGGCCACCACAGGTCCAAGCCAGGGGCTCACGATGGCTTTTTGTTTGAGGGCCCTATGGGGCCCAGACTGCCACCACTGTTGGTGCCAACCTCCTGGGACACCGCCACCCTGGAGCCCACACATGCCCAGCCGTTCTACTCACTTGATAGCCCTCAAAGCATCACATCTCCAGCTGCCCCTGCAGGATCATGGGAGGCTTTACGTCCCCTGGTCTCCTGGCTTCCTCATCTGCCCCACACTAGGTGCCCCTTCCCCTTTTCTCAGGAGGGGGTGCCTGCCGTTATTCAGCAGTGGCTTCATAGATCACCATCAGTGGGTCTGGCCCTGCCAGAGGGATCCTGCTCCTCCTCTTGCTTTTAGGCAGTCTCACCTGGCAAGGTAGTTGTCCCAAGCACGTTGGCTTCCCTGCCAAGAACAAACCATTTCTGTACACATCTTTGGAGAGGTGAGCTCCTTGCAGAGGCCAGAGCGAGCGAGCGCAAGCCATGGAGTAGGGGTGGAAGGAGTCCATGGTTCCCCCAAGACCTGGAGGCTGTTGGTACCATTCATCCTGCCTCTTCTCGCTGGTTTGGGTTCTGAGCAAGTCCTTAGAGCCCCTCTTTTCCACTGCCTAGTGGGGCGGCAAAGGCTACCCTCTCAGCGCCAGTAGTCTCAGTTCCTCTTGGACTCTTTACCAAATGACAGGCTGCCTCTGGGCAGGACCACCAGTGTCTGGCACCCGCCAGGTGAGGCAGGCACCATCCTTAAGGACCTGAGGCCCGCGGGGGAGGCAGAGGGGCTCAGGCTTGGGAGGAATCTGTCTGTGTGCACAGAGTGAGGTGTGTGTGGATGTGTGTGCACGCGTGCATGCGTTTTTTCTTTTTTCCCATGGGGACAGTTGAATTTGGGGCATTTTTCTACAAGAAACAGCCTTCTCTTCCCCCAGCAAGGACTGGCTGTTACCTAAAGTCCATCAAAGGCACTTCCAGCCAGGAGAGAACCTCACCAAGACAGCTGCTGTGGCCCAAGGATGGCCAAGGTGGGAAGTGGGCATGAGAATAAACACCTCCCCAAATTCAATGTGAGCCCCAGCGGGAGAGGGTGGTGGGGTTGCCAGGGCCCAGAACTGCAAGCTGATTCCCCACCCCACCCTGCCTCGCCTTTTCTTTGTTTCCTCGTGTGAATGCTGGAGCAGCAGTAGCTGCCTCCTCCACCTGGACAGTGGTGTGCAGCAAGCAAGCTGGGTGGGTGTTTGTGGTGGGGCCTTATGGTGCCTGGGAGGAGATGAAGATGAGGAGGTTTTTCCTTACTGTATAAATGAATATTTGTATGATTAAATTAACACACACCAAAAAAAACCCTGTTTTCATGTGTGTCAGTGAGTTTATTGCTCCCTGAAGCCCCTGTGTACCTGCTTCGCTCCCC
Source organism: Balaenoptera acutorostrata (assembly GCF_949987535.1). Classification (NCBI taxonomy): domain Eukaryota; kingdom Metazoa; phylum Chordata; class Mammalia; order Artiodactyla; family Balaenopteridae; genus Balaenoptera; species Balaenoptera acutorostrata. The sequence continues at coordinate 67,382,061 of NC_080073.1, read as the reverse complement.
CAGTGGCTCTGTGATATGTGCTTTTTGGTCTCTATGTCTCTCCTTCTTGTATATGGGAAAACTGAGACCCTGCGGTTCATTATATGTTTGTGAAATCAGTCCTGGGATTATAATTAGATCTGCTGCTATTCCTGGTTTCCAGTGGCCAGAAAGGTAAAACTCTTCCCAGTGGCCTCCTCAGGGTACCTACCATGCGTCAGTTGAGCACTACTCTATCCCCAGTACATAAGATGTACCGGCCAAGTTAGTGTGTATCAGCCAGCAGGCATTGTGTGGGCACTTACTGTGTGTCAGGCATGGCGCACAGGTGTGAATGCAGGAATTGCACAGGAAGAATGCAGAGCACCATGGGCATCTTCCTACTGGGGAAACAGACAAGGCCGAGTTGGGGAGTCCTCAGACCCAGCTGGGACTAGATTTAGAAGAGGAAATGCATCTTTCTTTAGTGGTTCTGGTGGATTACGGATTAGGTACCTTTTTGCAGATTGGTCTGGGAGCCCGAGAGCCAAATAGGGACCATACTCCAGGCAGTTGACAAGCTAACTTGGATCCTACCCCCACGTAGTTATGTGAGACAGGCCTATGACCTTGGCCTCCGGAGATGGGGAGGTGGGTTACACAGTGGTCCATAGCATGAAAGAAACTTAATTGACAAATACATCAGCAAATTGTGGGTTCACTGTATTCATCCCTTCATGTCTGTAGGAACTCAGAACTCAACTGTGTCCTCAGTCACATCATCACCCTTTCTGTGTTGAAGGGAAAGTGAGATCACAGGGGGAAGGGAGTTGCTTGTCTTACAGGCTTGGACCCATGGCATCGGTTCCCAGATGCTGGTATTGTTTTCACGTAATTGCAGACTCCCAAATTGGGTCTTCACCCTGACTGGCAGAGCTGTGTGTTCTAAATGATGGTGGCCCTGGCACTGAGCCAGGGGGTCTAAGGTGTGGGAATTGGGGGGAGGGGATTCTCCGGCCGTCTCTCTGCAGGCAGCTCAGTGAGGGAACCTGTGGCCACAGATTGCACAAGACAGACGGAAGCACCGCAGAAAAACTGGTCTCTGCCCCAAGGCCCCAGGGTCTCTATGTAGCCTGATACAGAGCCCAGTGCAAGGGAGCCTGGGAGACTGGCCCAGAGACCCCTGGGGTGAGCACCCTCGCCTCTGCCCCCAGTGCTGTGACAGTGCACCTGCATCCTGCGTCCTTCCAGATGCCCACGGCTATTTGTTTTCTGCAGAAGAGGGGCCCCCACCCTGTCACCTGGGTCTTCTGGCAGCTCAGACCCACTCCCAGGCCTTCCCCAGGGCCCCCACTGTTGGACAGTTATTTGCTTGGCAGAATGTGTTTTGTCTTTGGGGCTGTTACCTGTCGAGAAGTCACCAGGCCCTGGGAGAAAGGAGCAGATTTGATGGTAGCTCCTGGCCTGAGCCATTCCCGCGGGGGCTAGGTGACAGGGAGGGGGCTCTCAGCTGAGCTTCTGTCTGGGGGTGGGGGTGGGGAGACAGTTGCAGTGGTCTGGGCCCAGCCCTCCAGGCAGAGCAAACAGGTCCTCTCGGCCACCTCCCTGCCCCAGCTCAGGTTGTACTGGGTGCCTCCCACCCTGTTCTTGGGAAGGCCTCTCCCTCACCTGCTTGCTGTGACCTGGCCACTTTCCCAGACGCCACCTGGTGTCCAGCCCTGTCTGGCGGCCAAGAGAACAGGCACCAAGGGCAGTCGTGACAGCCCTTTATTTCAAAAATGGGAATGGAGCAGGTGAGGCTGCTTGAGACATGAGAGGGTGTGTGAGTTTGGGAGTCAGGGTGTCCAGAGAATGGATTCTGACAGGCTAGCATGACTGCCCGATGGGTCTCAGATGGCTCCTCTATAAAATGGAGATGCACTGGTTTAGAAACCAGGACTTGGGTGGAACTCACAGTTTTTTTTTAAGTATCCTTTTTAGCCCTTTGTTCTAAGATGCTGTCTGTGGTCTGGGGCAGTGCTTCTCAAACTTGAATGTGTTAAAATGCAAATTCTGATTTAGTAGATCCTGGGAAAGAGGGCAAGATTCTGCATTTCTAACAAACTCCCAAGTGAATGGACACTGCTGGTCCTCAGACCACACTTTGCCTGAGGATAGTAGGGGGTGGTCTGAAGGGGTTCACTGCCCCCACAGCCACCCGGTCTATGAGACTGAGCCGTATCTAGCCAGGGCTGTGTTGGCCAGGCCCACTAGAATTTGAGGGAGCTGAAGTCATTTAGAACAGTAATGTTCCAACTGGGCTATGGTTCCCCAGCATTTCCCAGGGTTTATCCAAGGCTGTGATTTCTGGCTTAAATATTATTTCTAGTGTGCTGCTTTTCCATCACAAACAACAAATGTCTGAGTGTCCACTATAATTATGGTAATATTGGCTGACCAACTCCTATTAAACTGTTTATATGAATGACTTAATCCTCACAACCATCCAAAGTTGAGAGCAGGCTGGCCTGGTGTTCAGTTTGTGAACAAGTAACTCTGAAGTGTCAGGACTCCCATGGATATGAAAGTGCAGGCTGGGAATATGCAGTAAGCAACCTTGACTTAGTCCGGGGGTGTACGGGGGGCTTCTCTGAGCAAGCTGAGACCTGAAGGTTGGAGAGATGGCTGGTGGATACACAGTCTGCAGTTCAGTGGGGAGGTTGGGGCAGGAGACACGGTGTGGGAGTCATTAGAGATCAGATGGAATTTAAAGCCTCAGAACAAGATGAGATCATCAAAGGAGGGACAGCGGGCTTGACCCCACGTGTCACATGCTCCCTCAAATTCTGCTGGTTGCCCCAGCTCCCTCTGCGATGATCTGTGACCAAGAAGACCCCCGCCTCAGACTCAGCATTCTCATGGCTGCAGTGCACCTCTCTCCTGTCCAATCCCCGTCCTGTCCCTGTACCCTTGTGTCCCAGCTCTCTCACTGCAGGGCACTCCTACAGATGGTTATAGAGTAGACAAGGGACTAGGTGCACCCAGGGATGGACCCCACCTGGGAACCAGGTGGGGGGTGCCTGGAGGAGTGAGGCCGGAGCCCCGGTAGCTTGTAGCTTAGTTCCTGTGGTCCTGTCCTCCCAAGGACAGTCCAGGCCCCTGGAGCCAAGTTCTAGGGAGTTCCTCCTGCTGGGCTGTGGGAAAGGGAGAAGTCTGAGGGAAGAGGGGGTGCTGTATCTGGTTGGGGGCCCAAGGAGCAAGGCCCTGTGGCCCATGCTTACCTGCACCAATCCCCCAGCCCTGGTCAGCAACCAAGACACCCCAGATCCCTGACAGGCTGGGCTGTCATTGCTTGAGGCCTCTGAGCAACCAAGGCCCCCACACATAGAGGGCAGTGGGACAGCAAGGGCCAAGGGGGGACTGTGGCCAAGCTGTGAGGGATGTCTTCTCAGGGTATGGCTGCCCTGAGCTGCGTTGTAGGTGGGAAGGGGGAAGTGTGGAGGGCAGGAGTAGTCCCTTAGGGGTGCTGGGAGTGTGGCCACCTCAGAGCTGGTGCAGGTGGGCCCGTGACCAGCAGAGGGCACCATGTGGCCCAGGCCTTGTCTGGAAAGGATGGACACTGCCCTGGCCGGCTCCCCTGCCAGTATGTTTTCCAAATCCCCACGGCTCCAGGGCGAGTGTTGCCTCTGCTCTCCGCTCCAGGTAGGCGAGCTTGGGTTTGAATCTAGGCCCTGCTGTTTGCTGTGTGGCTGCTCAATTTATGTCAACCTTCAGAACCTCAGTGTCCCAATCTGTAAATGAGGACAGTTCCTTTTTCCGGAGATGGTCATGAGAATTAAAACCCTTCATAAAAGTTTAGCATCGTATACCCGGCACAGGTAAGTGTCCAGTATGTGGTGACCATTGTTATATTTTTGTGACCCTCCAGATGTGGGAAGTCTGCACTCCCGAGGAGAGGGAACTGGGGCACTGGGCGTTTGGGAGGCAGAGTCCAAGAAATCCATAGCCTGCTCAGGAGTCTCTCCCTGGACCACAGCCCTTATTTCCAGCAAATCCTTGCCCTGAGGGTATTTCTTGGTCTGGGGTGGGAGTTGGGGTGCAGGAAAGGACCATTCTGGAAGATAGTCTAGTTTCCTCTAAGAAGAGGCTCTAGGGGGAGGAGGCGGTCCTCAGTGACTGCGTGCAGTAGGCTCTCAAATACTCATTTGTTGAGTGAAGAAATGAACAAGTGTGTAGGAGAGACTGCCTTGTACTGGACTGGCCTGACTTCTGGAGGTGGACACCGCCCAGACCAGACCCCAGACAGTGCAGGGGCTCCTGGAGAGGGGTCGGTGAGTCACAGGTGTGCTGGAGGTTGACAATGACAGCCCAGAAACCTATTCCTGGGAACTGGTTTGGCCGCTGTGGTTTACCACTTCCGAGGGCAGAGCACTGTGGCCGACACATTTGCTTCCAGGTGCCTGCAGGGACCCGTATCAGTACCAGAGCCAGGGACGCAGGCCAGACCACAGGTGGGCACCAAGGTGGCATTTGCATCCCATCCTCACGGCATTTACTGGCGTCAACGGCACCCGGATCCTCTGAGCATCTCCAGCTCTTGCCTTCATGCTATTGTCTTCACTTACCTCTTTCTTCCCCCACATCCTGGCTTCCTGGTAGTTGAGCACACTTTAACCAGGAGCCAAGAGGGTGTAGGCTTGGGGCTGGGGGTCCCACAGAGAGCTGGTGGGTTTGGGGCAGTTGTTACCAAGATGGGTCAGGAAGGCTATCTGTGTGTGTGTGGAGCCCCTGCCAAGCCCCCCGATGTGGGTCATCCAGGGCTGATGAAAACACACGTCCCTGTGTGGGAGATAGGACCTAGGAGATGGGAAAAGTGAGCACCGGTGGGGAACTGGGTAGGCTGAGCGTCCTGTGAGTGGGGCCCATGCAGGAGGGTCTGAGAAAGCCGGGCCTCCCTCCAGCGCCTTGGGTTGGGGACAGTGACCATTCAGTGAATCCCCAAACATGAGACCAGAAAGGGCCTTAGAGCCCAGCCAGAAAGGGCACTGCCTTCCCCAGAGTCCCACAGCCAGTGTCGGCCTCACCCAGCCCAGGCTCTCTCCAGGATGCCGGAGCCAGCAGGGAGAGCCAAGGTCCCCCAGAGAAGAGGAAGAATCAGTGGTTGGGAAACAAGAAACAACTCCAGCTGGCTCTGATCCCCAAGCCAGGCAGCCAGGCTTGCAGGGGTCCAGTGGGGTCCAATCATAGTGGTGGTGGTTGGGCCCCAGGGGAGGCAGCTTGGCTCTGGGGACTCGTTTGCATGGAGTGAAGTGGAATTTGCATCTTTGAGAAGTTACAGCTGTGGGAAGGGAATGGGCGGTGGGAGCTGTTAGGCAGGCCTTCCATCTCCTGCCTCCCTCTGGATGGGGTGGGTGTGGGGCATCAGGCCCTGTGCCAGCCAGCCCCCACCTTACCTGGTGTGAGGAGCACAGCTGAGTCCCAGTGCCCTTGGCTCAGCATTCAGGCTCTGTTCCGTGTAGAAGAACACACGGCTTAAGAGAAACAGAGGCGTCTCCATAGCTGCATATGCATGCACACATGTGCATGTGATCCAACATACATGTGCAGTACTGTGCACCACTTACACGCAGGAACATGTTCACAAAACACACGTGCATCCACATACTACACAGGTGCCCACTCATGACCCTAGTTCATACACAGACGCACCAGCACACCCTGGGAGTCACGTAATCTCACACCAGCATGTGCCCACACAAAAGTTCACACCCATTTCCCACGTTCATACAATAATAGTGGGTATTTTTTTTACTAGTTTTCCCTGTAAATCAGGCATATTTGAAATTCTATTCTGTCCTCACAACAACTTTCTGAAGTAAGTAATATTTTTTCTTTGTTATTAATGTATACTTTACACACAGTAAAGAACACAAAACTTACAGGTTCGCTTGATGAGCTCTTTTTTTTAAATAAATTTATTTATGTATTTTTTGTTTATTTATTTATTTTTGGCTGCGTTGGGTCTTCGTTGCTGCACGTGGGCTTTCTTTAGTGGCGTCGAGCGGGGGCTGCTCTTCGTTGCAGTGTGCGGGCTTCTCATTGCAGTGGCTTCTCTTGTTGCGGAGCATGGGCTCTAGGCACACGGGCTTCAGTAGTTGTGGCACGCAGGCTCAGTAGTTGTGGCTCACGGGCCCTAGAGCGCAGGCTCAGTACTGGTGGCGCACGGCTTAGTTGCTCCACGGCATGTGGGATCTTCCCGGACCAGGGCTCGAACCCGTGTCCCCTGCATTGGCAGGCAGGTTCTTAACCACTGCACCACCAGGGAAGTCCGATGAACTCTTTCTTAAGCACATGATGCATAACCATCATCCAGGTCAAGATCTAGAACATGTCCACTGCCCCAGCAGGCCTTGTCCATCAACAGCCCACACAAGAGGAGCCAATGCCCTGTTAAGGCAAGTGCCATTATTATTCCCATTTAAGAGATGAGAAAACTGAGGCTCAGACCCATGGTCACATACTAAACAGTGGCCAGGCTGCAGGCTCTCTGACTCTAGACTACCACACCACTTAGATAGCCATTCTTATCCACGTGCACACCCTCCACTAATAGAGGGACATGATCACAAAAGGGGTGGAAGGGCCTGTCTTGTTTTTTCCATGTGGAAAGCAGCAGAGACAATTTAAGCTTTGTTTTCGATCTGCCCTTAAAAGGGCATGACTTGGCTCATGAAGGATAGAAGGATCCGTGAACTCGGTGAGCTCAAGGGCTGCAGCTCCTGCCCTGGGGCACAGTATATCCATGGGGCAGGGGACGCATTTGAGGACACTTCTGCACTAGAAGAAGCCATTCAAGGCATTTTCTTCGTGCCCTCCATCAGCAGAAGCACTTTTGGCAAAGCTTGTCATTCATTCATTCATTCATTCTGTTAATAGATACACAGTGAGCACTTACCTACCTTGTGCCCAGCCCTGTCCTAGGTGCTGAGGATGCAGCAGTGAAACAGACACAAAATATCCCTGCATCATGGAGCTGACATACAGTGAAATATATGGTATTTTGGGTAACGAAAAGGGAGAAACACAAAAGGATAGGGCAGAGAAGGGGGAGTGCAACTTTAAATAGGTCAGGGCAGTCCCCACTGAGAAGGTGATGTTTGAAGAAGGATGTAAAGCAGCTGAGGGAGTGATCATTGTGGATATCTGGAAGAGCATTCCAGGCAAAGAGAATGGCCAAACAAAGCAAAAAGACAGCACCCATTGTGTTTAGATGCCAATTGTGGGTTATGTGAATTGCAGACTCTGGCATCTGCTCCCCTCCCCGACTCGTGCTGTATGACTTTGGTGGATTCACCCTTCCTCTCTGGGAAGAGAGGAAAATAATGAGCTTTCCTGTCCACCTGAGCACTCTTGTCCTCAAGGACCTGCCCTAACCAGTGGAGGAGCATCTGTGGTCACCCAAGTTATGGTCACGGGGCCTGGCAGAGTTCCACAGCAGTGCCTCTGGCCTGCCCACCCTCACTCCAGGGCTGGCCATAGACTCAGTCCAGGGCCCTGACTCCTCTAGATGCAGTGGCCAGGGGTGGCAGTAGGGGAGGCCCTGGCATAGTTCCTGGATATTAGAGCATTTTCAAATATTGACTATGTGTATTTGGGACAATGGGATGGCGTTACTGGGGATTTGTAGGTGCCTTGGGTGTCATATGTTTATCTGCATATTTACTGTTGAGGGGAACAGTGGATGAGTCTAGGGTCCCTTCAGACTCCACCTTCACTGGACACTCCAGTCCTGGCTTATCTCTGAAGGACCTCTCTCCTGGGGACCCCCTGACCTCCTCCCAGGGTTGGCTTCACATCTAGGCCCTGTTCCCCTTCCCTTCAACCCCTTAGCTTCTCAAAAGCCTCCTTAAGGGAAATGGTTACCTAAGACCATCTAGACAAAGAAGGAGATATTAACAGGCCCTGTTGAGTCATTTAGGAATTGCAATCAGCTGTAAGTAACATAGTCCTGAAAGACAGTGGTTTAAACAAGATAGGGGTTTATTTTCCTCTCCTTAGATGTAAAGTCCGAAGGTAATTACTGGGCTGACTTCCATCCTCAAGGCCTCCTTGTTGTCACAGTGTAGCCACTACAGCTCCAGCTATCACATCCCAGTTCCAGGCAGAAAGGAGGAAAGACTGAATCAGTCCCCTTTTAAAGGAACTGTCCTGGAATCCCTACCCAACAACTTAATTTATATCCCACTGGCCAGAACTTGGTTAACTTCCTTCTGTCTCCAGGGAATGCTGGCATGACTTCATCCAAGATAATTGGGATTCCATCAGTAAGAAAGAAGAGAATGGATATTGGGGAGGCAACTAGCACTCTCTTCCCTATATATACCGTGTATTTTTCCATCTCTGTGCCTTAAAAAAACTCACACTGTTCCCTCTACCTGCGAAGACTTCTACCCTCACCCCTAGTCATCTATTCCCTGGTAAGGAGCACACAGCACATTTTCTGAACCTACTGGGGTTACCGTGACAGAAACCCCTCAGGGTTGCTCAAGTGAAAGGGGGAGGGTGGAGTTAACTGTAAGAACGCAGAATACCAGCCTATGGTGTCCATCATGGGGGAGGGGCAGGGCCTCCCAACTCCCCTGCTCAGCAGAGGTCAGAGCTGGAGACACAGCAGGGGACAAGCCAGGCCAGTCCCTTCCTCCAAGGAGCTGACATTCTGATGGGGAGAGACAGTCATCATACAGACCAAAACCTAAAGAAGATCGGTTCAGGCTGCCCTGAGTACCGAGAAGATATCAGGGAAAGGTGGTAGATAGAGGTTAACCAGGTGGTCAGGGAGCACCAGGCACACAGCCAGCACTTAATAAGTGTGTGTTGAATGTAGCCCTCAGGAAAGTGGCCCAGATTCCAAAGGCTGTAGACTTCTGAGGCGCAGGGGATGAACACAGCTCCACATGGAACGCCCCAGGGCAGGTGTCAGGTGCTGGAGCTCTCAGCCCAGGCGCTGGCCCAAGCCTGGAGAAGAAACCAAAAAAATCACAGGGGAGTGTGTGTAGGGGGTTCTGCATCAGTGCTGAAGCTGTTCAGAAAAGCTGCTGGATCCAGACACCTAGCAAATGCAGAAAGTCCAAGACTGTGGTTCCTGTGGGTCACCCTGAGTGGTCCTCCCTCACAGACCGGGTCCCAGGTGTGTGGTTGAATGGACTCCCAGAGGCCTGAAGAATGAGGCAGGGCCTCCTTTCCCCCAGACCCTCACACGCCAGGCAGACCTCCTGGCAGCCCACTCAGCTTGGAGGGGAGCCAGCCCTACCCCTACTGGCCATGGGAGAGAAGAGGCTTTCACCACTGGGTGCAGAGACACTGTGCCCTGAGCACCCTTCTCTTCAGAGAAAGTGGCCTCAGGGTGCTGGGGGAGGAAAGAGAACCGGCTGGTTCCCCAAATCATCCCTTCCTGCAAGTCCCGCTGTCCCAGACCTTTTCTCTCACCATAACATTTCTGAGGCCCTTAGGAAGATCAAGTGAACATCTCAGTGAGGAGCTAAGGACTGATACTGCTTAAGGGGTGATGCTGTTATTGAGTAACAATACCATATGTGTATATGATGCCTTTTCTCCCACAGGGGCTCCCTGGAGCCTCCATGGACCCCCTACAGGGAATGTTGTCTGCCCCCACCCCCACCACCTAACACATGAGAGCACTGAGGCTCAGAGAGGAGATGGACTTGCTCAAACTCCCCAGAGGAAAAGGGGCAATGGCCAAGGGGAGAGGGCCAGAGCTGCATCCTGTGGTCAAGGGTCTTGGATGCCGGGGTAGGACTTTACCCTGTGGGGTCACTGACTGCAAACACACATGGTAGAAGCACCCCCACATCCCTCCCTGGGTCTACTGTCCTCGCGCACAAATACTATCTCAGCTTCTGACCGCATTCACAAATACTGTCTTACCTGTTTCTCCCATCAATTGGCCCAGAAGATGTACTGTATCCCCATTTAACAGTACAGAAAACGGAACGCTAAGGAGGTGGAGACCCTTGCCCAAGGTTTCAGGGCATCTGGGCCAGGTCCTCTGGTTCCAGGCCTGCCCTTGGTGCCCAGCGCCCCTGTGGCAGTGCTGAGAGGCAGGTAGACGAGTGGGACATGGGCTCCATGTCACTTATACCTGGCCAGGTGTGATTTGGGTCAGTTCACTGATCTGCTGGGCCTCAGCGTCGCCACCCGTGAAATGGGGCTAGTTCCTGCTCCACAAGGTCTTCGTCAGACTGTACTTGGCTCATGCCCACCTGAGGCCCCTGCCCTCTTCTTGGGGCCAGGTAACAGCTGGGGGGCAGCTCTTCACTGTGTCCTGGTGCCCCCTTCCCCGCCCTGGCCCTGTGCCAGCTAGGCCCGCCCGTGCCACATCTTCCAGATGGTACCATAAATCCATACCCAAACCTGGGCTTCCCAGGAACAAACAGCCCTTCCCGGCCCCTCCCAGGAGGCCCCACCCCCCTGGAGCCCTCACTAGCAGGATGCCTCATGCCTGGGGCCAGGGGTGAGGGGCAGCCACTCAGGGCCAGGGCTGTGGTCTGCCCTTTCTGAAAAGGTGGAGGGGAAGCCAACCTGGGAGGCTGAGGCCAGGGCAGGGAGCTGTGAGAACAGGCCTCAGGACCCCTGAGACTGCCCCGTCCCCTTTCTCTTCCTAACCCTCCTTCCTCTCTCCTCTCCTCTCTGTTCTCTGCTCCTCCTCGCCCTTCTCAAGAGAGACCCACTTCCAATCTGCTCTGTGACCTTGGGCAAGTCACTGAATCTCTCTGAGCTAGTTTCTCCATCTGTGAAGTGGCCCCTTTCCTGGGCTGGCTGTAGAGGCTGAAGAATGCTTCGGGAGGCCTCAGGTGAAGGGCAGCCTGCTGGCCTCTCATCTGCTACCCCCTACTGTTGGGGGGCAAAGGAGGGGTGATCCTTCCCTGGGTGAGCAGGGACTGGAAGTTTGGAGAGCTAAGGTCCCAGGCCAGGCAAGTAGGGTCCATGTCCCCTCCTCCTGGCCCCCCAGGAACTCCTCCCTTCAGCTCGAGAACCCCCACCCTTCTCAGAGGGCCCTGCTGGACAGAGCTCGGGCCTCATTTTTCCTATCTGTGCAATGGGATGGGCAGGGTTGGTGTGGGGGGAGGGAGGTGGGCTGGGTAAAGTTCCTGGCCCTACGGGGCTCGGCCCCAGTATCTCGAATGGATCAAATACCTGTACCAGGAGACCTGTGCCTCAAGCCTGATGTACCTCTCCCAGCACCTTGGTCACCAAGACTCAGGCTTTCTTCTCTGAAACTTTGATCTCCTCCCTGCTCAGCTTCCCTCCGGCACAGAGAGTCTGTCTTGTACAGTGAAATTCTTAATTACAGATTGCCTGTCTGCTATTGTTTTCTTTTGTTTCATGTGTGTTGGGAGGGATAGAGCACAGTGGTTCTCGGGCCAAGCTGCCAGGGTTCAGTCCTCACTCTGCTTGCTGGCTGTGTTACTGGGAGGTAATGTGGCCTCTCCTCTGCCTCAGTTTCCTTATCTGTAAAATGGGGTTGATAGTCGTAGTGCCCACCTCATAGGGTCAGTGTACAATGCTAATGTTAAAATGTGTAAAGTGCTGGGAACCGTGAGGGTCTGTGCCTGGGCTCATCGTTACTCTTCTTGTCCACCTGGTCCCAGAGGGTTCGCTGTGATGCACGCCTCCAGCCCCTGCATCTAGAAAGGCTGAACCACAGAAAGATGGCCCCAGGCAGTGCATGGCCACCAGGCAGGCGAGTGAAGACACCTGTCCTGGAACCTCCCTCCGCAGGTCTGGTGGCTGGAGGACAAGCCAGTGGTGGTCTTTGCTGGGCCAGGTGACTGCCCGCCCTGGGAGGAGAGACAGGGGCGTGGAGATCTGGGCTCCTGATTCCGCCTACTCACCTCCCCTCTGTGGGGTCTTGGCTGCCCACTTGCCTCCTCTGGGTCTCAGTTTCTTCATCTGTAAACAGGAAACAAGAGCTTCCTCTCAAGGGTATGTGGAGATGAAATGAGACAGCATGTGTGAAGAGCCTGCCCGGTCAATGTGAGTGCTGTTGAGGACAGCAATGGAGAGTAAACTCAGCAAGGGGCAGGTGGGTCCCTCCCACAGTGAGGGGACTAGTGGGCAGGTACTAGGAGGGCCCACAGGGACCTAGTGACTGACTGTCTAGTCCAGCCTCTCGGCATTCAGAAGACCAGGCTGAGGCCCAGAGAGGGAAAGGAACGTGTGGAGGTTGCACAGCAAGTCAGGCAGAGCTGGGGCTAGAGTCAGGTCTTGAGCCCCCTGGCCCAGGACCTTGGCCTGCCCACCTTGAGGGGTACAAAGAGAGGGTCTCCAGCCTCTGCTCCCCTCCAGCCCCCAGGCTTCCCGCCCACTCCGGCCTCAAATGCTCTAGGATGCCTGGTTAGGCACACCCTTGCTCTAAACAGTTCTGCTACTGCCCAGCTCTGGGCAGGTCACCTCAGTTTAGAATAGGACCCTGCACAGGATTGTCATGAGGACCCAGTGGGTGATCCACCCCCACATACACACGTACACACAGTACTTCCCACCCCACATGTGTCAGCGAGACTAATCCTTACCTCAGCCTAAGAGGCCCAGGGAGGTGGGGTGACTCGCCTGAGGTCACATAGGTTGTCTGTCCCCCTGCCCACTCATGTGTCTGCTCACGCGAGAGAGCCAAGCACAGGGCACCTCAGAAAGCTCAGCACATTCCTCCCCTCCTCACGCCTCTCCAAGTCCTAGCCGGTCCCTCGAGGCCCGGCTCCCGGCCGCCTCTGCCATGATGCCCTCCCAGCCCCCTCCTCCTGCCCTGGAGTCCTTCCTGTCTGCCCTGTCCTATTCACACCGGGCAGCTGGCCTTGGCTCACCAGCCAGACCGTAAGCTACCTGAGGGCAGGGCGCTCGGCTGGGCACACAACTGTGGCTGAACAAGAAGTGGTGAATGAGCATGGGGGTGGGGGGGAGCATGTGAGGGAGGGGTTGAGCCCTGACGGCAGGGTGAAGGTTTATGAGTGATACCCGAGATGCTGGGTGGGTCCGCTTCCTGCAGCTGCTGCCAACTGCGTCCCAGACTGGGCGCGGGGATCCTGGCTTACCCAGCATGACGCAGGAGCAGCGTCAGATGGCCGAAGGGGGCAAGGGTCATCATTTGGGGGTAGGGCAGCTTCTGGGGGCCACCAAGCTGCTGAGCCCAGCGAAAGGTACGCATGGCAAGCTGTCCACTAAGGTGGAGGGAGGGGCTGGACAGAACGACCTTCCTGGGACTGACTGACTCTGTGACCCCTTGAATATCCCAGCCCATGTACAGGCCAGACGGAGCTGTGATCAGAGTCTGGGCTTGGCTGGCTTCGCATCCTGGCTGTTTCTTAGTAGATATGTGTCCCTGGGCAAGTTAATCAACCTCTCTGGACCTCAGTTTTCTCGTCTGCAAATGAAAGTATGATACCTACCCCATAGGGTTATTATGAGAATTAAATGACATTATGTAGAAAAGGCATTTGTTCACAGTGCCTATACCATAGAAAGGGTTCAACAAATGCAAAAAGTGATATTACTGTATTTATTAGCTATAGGCACAGAGACCATGAGAGACTGAATTGAAGCCCCACAGCAGGCAAAGCCAAGGAGGGACCGAGACTCCTACTTGGTAACTATAGTAAAAGGCAACAAAGCATGGGGCTGTGCATGAAACCCTGAAGCCAGGCTGCCTGGGCTTGCAGGTCAACTTTGCCACTCACAAGCTGTGTGACCTTGGGCAACTTCCATAACCTCTCTGTGCCTCATGTGCCCATCTGTGCCTCAGTTTCTCCATCTGTGAAATAGGGATTATAATAGTGCACCTGCCTCATAGAGTTGCTAGAAGGATTGAGTTAATTTGTGTAAAGTGCATGGAAGAGTTTCTTGTACTGAGGAAACACTCCATAAGCTCAGCAGTTATCGGGCTATGTGACCTTGAGCAAGTCCCTTCCCTCTCTGGGCCTCTGCTTCATCCCTGTAAAATGAATCATGAGACTAGTTCAGCTGGAGGCTCCTTCCTTCCAGCTTTGAGATCCGTAGTTCTGGGGAGTGACGGCACACTCCCCAGAACCCTCGTCCCACACACCTGAGGGCAGGACCCTTCCTCAGCCTCTATCCCTCCCCCTCTCCTTTCTCCTCCTCCAGGAGAGCCAAAGGAGCCAAAGAAGAAGGACAGCCTTGGTGGTGAGGAGGCGGGGAGGCAGTCACAGGGTTGAGACAGTGGGGAGGTGATGCATCCCCCCTCCCACCAACCCTCTATCCTGTTCCCACTGCCCACTGGTGCCCCAGGGATGGGCAGCTGGACCAGGCCCCTGCTCATCTCCGACCAGGGTGGGACCCACAGAGGCAGAGCTGGCTTGCCCCCTCCATCAGGAAGGAGAATCCCCAGAGAAGCCCCCTCCTTGGCTTGGCAGAGCCAGGCAGGCCTTGCCCAAGAATGAAGACAGCAGAGGCCAGGAATCAAGCCCTGACAGCTGTGGGACCTCAGGCAGACCCCTGATTCTCTCTGAGCTTGTCTTGGGGTCTGAGCACAGGCGGGCAATGTCTCGGCCCCTGCTGGACCTGGTGACAGAGAGCTCATAACCCAGGGAGGTAAGAGCTCAATGTCCCCCACCCCCAGGGGCCTGATGCAGGTGGTCTTATCGCACGCCTCACCTGCAGCCCTCTCCACCTGGCTAGGCTTGAGTCACTTTAGCGAATGGTGCCTCTGACTAGAGCCTCATGGTGAGGTGAGAGCAACTGGAAACCCCACACCAGGAAACAAAGCCTGTTCTCTGTCACCCCTCCCGTGACCCTCCTTCTTCCCACACCTGTGGCCATTGTTGTCCAAGGAAATCAGGCTTCACACGGGAACCAGGAGGAGGGAACCTGGCCCTGCAACCTCCCCACACCCTCTGCACTCCCCAGGGATATTCCCAGGCCTACCTCAGCCCCATCCCCCATTTCCCTCCCACTTCCTGGTTGGTACCCCTAGCCCCAACAAATTCCATCCATCTATCCATCCATCCATCCATACCTTCATTCCATGCATAACTATTTGCTAGGCACTGCACTAGAGTCCAAAGATGCACAGCAAGTAAGACAAAGCTTCTGTCTCTATGGACTCCCAGCCCAGGGCAGGAGACAGACTAGGAGAAGGACTATTTGATAAGGTGGGATTTGTACCCTGATCCCAGGGCCCTGATACTGGCAGGATCAGGGAAGGCTTCTCAGAGGACATGATGCCCATGCTGGATTGTGCAGATTAAGAACAAGGGCATGTGGAGAAGTCTGGAAGCAAGAGCTACTGTCAGCCCCACAAGGGCAGGACCCGTTTTGTTCATTGTTGTGTCACTAGTGTCTAGAACAGTGTGACATGCAATAGATGCTCAGTAGATGTTAGAATAAGTCGGTGTCTGGGGAGAGCTTCCTAGACCTGAAGCGGCAGCTGTGATTGTGAGCTGAAGTGGTGTGGGTGATGGGGGCAGGACCACACCAGGCCCCACAGACCCTGTGCACTTGCTCTGAGGGCAGTGGGGAGCCATGGGGGCTGAAAGCAGCCGAGTGACACTCCGCCTCACCCTCTGTTCCCTTCCCCTGACTCTGACTCTCTGAGCCCCTGCACGACCCAGCTGCAGCTGCCCCTTCCCTCATCGAAGTCCATATCTGTTGGTTTGTGGAAATAATCACATATTAAGCATCTACTGCATGCCGGATGTTTTGCTGTGAGCTGGAGGTGAATTGGACAGTATTGCCCACACATTACCCACAATCCAGGACAGGGACTCTTTTTAAAAAAAATTTTTTTAAATTGAAGTGTGGTTGATTTACAGTGTTGTGTTAGTTTCTGATGTACAGCAAAGTGATTCAGTTATACGTATATATACATTATTTTTCATATTCTTTTCCATTTTGGTTTATCACAGGGTATTGAATGTAGTCCCCTGTGCTAGGGGACCTTGTTGTTTATCTATTTTATATATAGTAGTTTGTATCTACTAATCCCAAACTCCTAATTTGTCCCTCCCCCACCCCCTCTCCTCTTTGGTAATCATAAATTTGTTTTCTGAGTCTGTTTCTGTTTCGTAAATAAATTCATTTGTGCCATATTTTAGATTCCACATATAAGTGATATTGTATGGTATTTGTCTTTCTCTTTCTGACTTACTTCACTTAGTATGATAATCCTTAGGTCCATCCATGTTGCTGCAAATGGCATTATCTCACTTTTTTATGGCTGAGTAATATTCCACTGCATATATATGTGTATATATGTATATATATATATATATACACACACCACATTTTCTTTATCCATTCATCTATTGATGGACACTTAGGTTGTTTCCAGTGAACACTGGGGTGCATGTATCTTTTTGAATTAGAGTTTTGTCTGGATATATGCTCAGGAGTGGGATTGCTGGATCATATGGCAACTCTCTTCTTAGGAGGACAGGGCCTCTTAATCTGGGGTTCATGGAGGGGCTGCAGGGGGTCTGTGAGCCCCTGGAATTGTGTGTGTATTCTGAGGTGGGAGATCTACAGCTTTTAGTAGATTCTCAAGAGTGGCCAGCTCCCCACACAGGTCAAGGCCCACATGTATAGGGAAGAAAGTTGCTTTCCTGGCATTGCATCTGGATGCTGTTGAGAGATGTCAGGTCCCAGGACCTCCCAATCTTAGCTTAACCCTGACTCTGCCCTGGACCCCAAACCCTCCCAACCCTACGTCAGGAGCTGGCCATTCCTGGCAGCAGGTGAGAGCCCCAAGCACTTCCTGCCTGGTGGTGCAGCTGCCCGGCAGGGGTGTGCCACCCACAGCCCTGGCCCCTGGAGCAGCTTTAGTTGTGTCAGCTTAGGATGGTTCTGGGAACCTGTGGCTGCCACTGTATCTGGAAAGTCACCATGGGGGAGGGGCAGGACTCAGGGTCAGGGCACGGGCAGTAGGATCTGAGGGTTGGATCCACACAACCAAAGGGCACAGGGGCTCCCTGACTGCAGCAGCTGGCAAAGGGACATCTTTCAACACTAAGTCCCACCCCACCCTCGCCCAACCTCTCCCCGCCAGCCCTCAGAAATGCTCTGTATTTTTTTCTTTTCCTATCCCTTTTCCCCTTTTAGCATCTTCATTCATTTCATTCACTTATTCATTTCTTTCATTTATTCTTGAGCACCTAGAAGGAGGATAGGAGACTGACTAGGAGCACTAGGCTCTTATGTCACCAAGCTGGGCTGGAGGAAGCACTTGGTGGGGGGGGGGGGCGGGGAGAGGAGGCCAGGGGAGGCCAGCAGGGAGCATGGGGCCAGCCAGGGTACTCCCCACGGCGTCCCCAGGTGTCCGAGCTGGGACCCTGTAGGGAGGTGGGGGCTGAGCCCATGACTGTAACCCCCTGAGCTGAGCTATAGAACATGGCAGGGGTGGGGTGGGGCTCGTGTGGGGACCTCATCATCTAGGGCTCTGGAGCAGAACAGGAGTCAACTGGAAGAATGTACCCAATGAATCTCCAGCATCATTCAGTGGAGAGGATGCCCTGAACCCTCAATTGTGCCTCAATTTCCTCATCTGTAAAATGGGGACAAGTTGGGGGCAAAGTATAGGAGGATTAATGTGAGAAATAAGGGACTTCCCTGGTGATCCAGTGGTAAAGAATCTGCCTTGCAATGCAGGGGACTCAGGTTCGATCCCTGGTTGGGGAACTAAGATCCCATGTGCTGCGGGGCAACTAAGCCTGCGTGCCACAACTACTGAGCTCGCACACCTCAACTAGAGAGCCCACGCGCCACAACTACAGAGCCCACATGCCCTGGAGCCTGCGCGCCACAACTGGAGAAGAGAAAACCCACATGCCACAACTAGAGAGAAGCCCGCGCGCTGCAATGAAAGATCCCGCATGCCTCAACGAAGATCCTGCATGCTGCAACTAAGACCCAACACAGCCAAAAATAAATAAATAATAAATCTTTTTTTAAATGTGAGAAATAAGTGAATTAATTCACGTAGCATTGCTGGTAATAACCTTGATTCTGGGTTGGCAGTGGGTTCCCTGTGTTCATTGTATGATTAAAAATTGAGGGCTTTACTGGTGGCACAGTGGTTAAGAATCCACAGGGGACACGGCTTCAATCCCTTGTCCAGGACGATCCCATATGCCGCGGAACAACTAAGCCCATGTGCCACAACTACTGAGCCCGCACTCTAAAGCCTGCGAGCCACAACTACTGAGCCCAAGCGCCACAACTACTGAAGCCTGCATACTCTAGGGCCCGTGTGCCGCAACTGCTGAGCCCACGTGCTGCAACTACTGAAGCCCGTGCGCCTGGAGCCCGTGCTCCGCAACAAGAGAAGCCACTGCAATGAGAAGCCCGCGCACCGCAACAAAGAGTAGCCCCCACTCGCCACAACTGCAGAAAGCCCGCATGCAGCAATGAAGACCCCAACACAGCCAAAAATAAAAAATAAATAAAAAATAAAAAAGTGATATCCCTTTAAAAAAATTTTTTTGAAAAGGCCATGCATGGACCCTTGGTGAGTGTGGGTCATAGACCCAGGATTATGGTTAATCCAATTAACATTGGTCCTAATAAAAGCCTCTAAAGTGCTTGACACATGTTGAGTGCTCCCTAACCCTGGCCACAATCTAGATGACAGAGACAGAGGTTCCCACAGGGAGAACCTTCCAGTGTCGACAGGGCCTGGCTGTATGCCAGGCACTTGCACTTTCTCTCATTTCCTCCTTACAGCATCTCTTTGAAGAAGGAATCCTTGTTCCTCTTTCACTGAGAAGAGAAACTGAGGCTGAGAGGGGAAGTGACTTGCCCAAGGTCACACTGTGGGACTGCAGCAGAGCTGGGATTTGAACTCCGTGTCCAGACTCAGTGCTCTTCCCCAGCAGCCCAGAGACTTCGGGCTTCTCCAGCTCAATAGAAACAGTGCCCTAAGGGCCTCTGGACACCTTCCGCTACCACCCCAGGGCCCTGAGAGGATGGCCTACCCAGCAGCCCACTAGCTTGAGCCCCCTCAGCTCTGTTTTCTCATCTGTCTCCTTAGAGCCCATCTGGCCTGAGCCAGGCCCTGGGGTCTGCCCATCCTGGCCCCATGACTGCACAGGCCACCATGCCCGTGGCTGCCCCTTCTTCCCTCCAGGCCATTCATCCTTCGGGAGAGCAGGTGTGTGTCAGGAGGGAGGGGGTTGAGGGGTAGAAAGGGGCTTCTACTGGAAGAACATGCTGTCAAGGTCAGGCCGTTGGTGGACCTGGACATCCAGAGGCAGATGGAGAACACAGAGGGTGGTAAGGGAGCCAGAGGACCATGACACTGGGCAGGGGGCACTGAGGGCAGACCCCCCAGCCCACAGTGCCATCCACACGCACCCTGCAGTCCTCCAACCAGGGCCTGAGCCCTGACCCTCAGCCTCAAACACGACCTGGTGGGCCCCTTGTCTACAAAAGGCAGAGTCAAATGGCTGTGAATGCTGCACTCCCAGGCTCAGCACAGCCCCCAGACTGTCCAACAATGGCCAGACTGTCCTGCCCAGGGCCCCAGCAGTGCCCCAGGCTGGGGGCAGCAAGCATGGGGAGAGAGATCCTGGCTATCTCTAACTCCTGCTCGGCTCTGCTGCCATTGTGCTGTGTGACCTTGAGCACTTCATTGCCCTCTCTGATCCTCAGTATAAAGGGATCTTGGAGGACTGGTTGATCTCTATCCTCCTGGCTCAGCCCTTCTGTGTCTGCGATTCTAACCCCATGGAGGAAGAGAGTTAGAATCTTTCAGGTCTTGATTCAAATATCACCTTCTCAGGCAGGCTTTCCCTGACCCCTCACCCCCCCTTACACACACACACACACACACACACACACACACACACTTAAAATTGCCTGACACTTCCTATCCTACACCCCTGCTTTATTTTTGCCCCACTGTACAGTCATCACCTTCGGACACCCTCTTAGCTTACTTATTTGTGTTTATTTGTTGTCTCTCCCTATGGGGGAGTGAGACTGGGGGAGTGAGATTGGTCTGTCCCTTCACTGCTGTGCCCCAGCGCCTGGCAGGCGCAGGTGCTCAGCAAATAAACGTTTGCTGAGGGTGTGACTGGGGGGTCGGCCATATAACAGGCCTGGGCGGCCGAGGAGGGGGCTGGAGAGTGGGTGCTGCAGTCTGGGCGTGAGGTGCAGTGTCAGGGCAGGGTGGGAGGGGGCTCCTGGGCAGGGTGTCCCTCCGCCTGGGAGGTGCCCACCGGGCAGTGACCGGGCAGCCTGAGCCCGCGTGTGAGGGGGCCCCTTCCCAGCTTGCGGCCCCCCTCATCATCTCCTGGGGCGGGCGAGAGGGCGAAGGCAGCCTCCTGGGCTGGACACGAAGGCCCGCCTGCCCCCCACTCGGAAAGCATGCAGCCCTGATAAGGTGGGTAAATTTCAAAGGGGCTAATGGGGCAGGGCCGCTGATAGCAGGGCCGGGGCGCTGCCAGCGGCCTCCCCCCACTTCCCACCGCCCTGCGGCCCAGCCCCCCTGCCGGCCTGTGAGCAAAACAGGTTCAATTGTGCTCTTATCTGGGCCTGCGGTTTTGTCAGGCCTGCCAGCCCCGCACTAATGGGGGAAAGGCAGCAGCCAGCTCGCGGGCATGGGCAGTGACGCGGCCCCGCCACCTCCACCCCCCACGATGGGCCGGGCCAGGGGGTGTACCTGGCACCCGGGAGCGGGGTCGGGAGGGGCGACTGACGCACCGAGGCTGGGGGGTGCTGCCATGGCCGAGGGCCAGGCTTGGCTTCGGCTCCTGGCTCCACGGCTCGCCAGGTGAGCTGCCTCACTTTCCCTGCCTCAGTTTCCTCACTGATGTTTGAATAGGGACACTGATGAGAGGGGTGCTACCTCCAAGGGCTGTCGGGACACTGACATGAGTTACGCTCTGTAGAGCAACTGACGTGGCCCCGGGCTCACAGTGAGCCCCGGGTAAGGGAGGTGCTTGGCAGGAGGACCCGGGAAATTGAGGGGCCAAGGCTTCCAGGCCCTGCTATCTGGCTCCACGCTGCCTCCCTGGCCTCATCGCTCTCCACTCCCCGCTCTCTGCGTCAGCCACACCGGCTTCCTGACATTCCTCAAACACACCAGGCATGAGCCCACCTCAGGGACTTTGCTCAAGCTTTGCCCCTACCTGGATTGCTTACGGGTAACTCAGGGCTTCCTGTTTTTACTCAAATCCCACCTTCTCAAGGAGTTCTGCCCTGACCACCATATTTCATGCTGCTCTCCATGCCCCACCCAGCACCCCTGACACCCTGTTTTTCATGGCACTCATCAGAGTCTAGAGTACTATATAATTTACTCATTTATTGCTTTTCCTGTTGACTGTCTTTCTCCTCTAGAATGTAAACCAACCAAAGTTCACTGCTGTGTCCCAGGGAACAATGCCTGGCCCACAATAGGCCTTCAGCACATATGTGTGGAGTGAATGGATTCAGAAGGCAGAGATCAGGCCAGGGTTGAGGTTATATCTTGGGACAGCACCCTGCTGTACCATCGCAAGGGCCTAAGGGGGAGGAGAGGATGTTCCGTGTGTGTGTGTGTGTGTGTGTGTGTCTTCTCTGACCCCCAGATAGGCCTGCAGTGTTCCCCAGGCTTGGAGCCCATCTCTGGCAGGAGCTCTGCATGACTCAGTTCACAGGGAAGTCTGGGGACCCTGAGAGCTGTGCCGGGGCCCTGGGGTGGAGTGAGGCCTCCTTAGATGGCATCCCAGGTGTGAATCAGTGATGGGGTGGATGGATGAGGCTATAGGCAAGAGCGTGTGTCAGGGTTGGAAGGGTGGGTACAACCAGGCCTTGGACACAGGAAAGACTGGCCCATCTACTCAGCCACTGTTGGGGGGAGTGTCTGAGGAGGAGGAGGAGATGGCGTTGGTGAGGAAGCCCAGGGCCTGGGGAGCCAGGCTCCGAGCTGGGAAAGCCTTTGGCATCTCCTACCTTTTGGTTTTTCCCAGAATGGAGAGGATCATGCACACAGTAGGTGTTCCTGAAACCAGTAACCTACAGATGGCTAGCTTTGGGAGAGATGCTGGAGGTCATCTGTGCCCTCTGAGGCCACCAGGCCATGAACTCCTACAGGACAGATTGTGCCCGGCCACCCTGCCCCTAGTGCCTGTCCAGGGCCTGGCACAGAGCAGGTGCTCAGTAAATGCTTGTTGGCCTGCGCAGAGCACCATGTCATGGCCCAGGGGGCCCTGCGTGCTCCAGGTGATGGAAATGCATGGGTATGTGGGCCTGAGGACACAGCCCCCCGCCCGTCGGCTATTCCTGGTCTCCTCGTCCACCATCCAGCTGCAACACAGTGTCCTGGAAAGAAGACTCCAACAGACCCAGCCCGAATCCTGCCTCTGCCACTTTCCAGCCTTGACTTTGGAGCCTCTGTTCCTCATCTGCCATGAGAAAGGTCAGTGAAGCCGCCAGTTGCTGGACTTACTAGGATGAGATGAGATAGTGCATGCCCCCCTCCAGAAGCATGGTTGGGGTCTGGACTCAGATCCCCGCCCTACTGTGTGTCCTTCAAGTCTGTCCCCTAGCCCCTCTGGTCTCAGGGGCTTCCTCTGGACTGCAAGGGCTGGGTGGTCTCTGGGTCCCACAAACCAGGCTTTCTGCCCACCCTGCCCCCACGGCCCCATCTGGGTGACCAGCCCCAGACTCTTCAGCAAGGGAGCCCTTGCCCAGGCTGTTCCCTTCTCATAGCTGGAGCCTGGGGCAGGGCAGGGCCTGGTGTCCACCAGGCAGGGGGAGGGAAAGAACCAACTGGAAGCCCTGTCTCTCTGTGGCTGACACAGGTCCCAGCCTTGTCCTTGCCATCACTCCCAGGCTACAGCTCCTAGGAGGGTGGGGATCCAAGGAGATGGAGGCAGCAATCTCACTGACCAACTGACCAACAGACAAAGACAGACTGCCCTTTCCAAAGTACATCCAATTCCTTTGTCATTTGGCATTCACCCATCACAAGGCCCCACCAGGATCTCCCAAGGCAGGATCAGCAGGCAAGTATTATTTCCATTTCACAGAGGAGGTGAGGGAGGCCCAGAGGGGGCTAGTAAACGGCAGCGCCAAACCAAGCCCTGGGCCCTGCCTCCCATCCAGCGCTCTTCACTCTCTGACGGACTAGTGCAAGAGAGGATGCACACAGGGAGGGAAGCTCTGGAGCTAGCTGCTCCAGAAATCATAATCTGTGTTGGGTCTGAGCCTGCGGGCTGCTCAAGGGTCCCTGCCCTCGAGGAGTAGAATCTTGGGGAGAAAAAAAAGAAACACTGGGAAACAGAGCACAAAGAACTGGGACATGTGAGGTCCGCAAGTACTAGAGGGGACATGGGAAAGCTTTCTGGAGGAGAAAGCTCTTGAGATGGGGCTCGAAGGATGAGGATGCTTTCAATCGAAGTAGAAGAAACTCAGCTCTATTTGAACAACAGAAAAAGAGCATCACTGGTTCATCCAGGTATTCATGGAGTGATGGCTCTGCCAGGCTCCTTCTCTGGCTGTCGCAGCTCACATCCCCCGGAGGTGACAGCTCCCAATATTCACTCTCAAGGCTTAGTAAACCCCAGTGACCAGAGGGAATGTTATCTCAGTAGGTCAGAGCAAAGTTCCAGGATGGAGTGGGTGGTGTGTTGGACCCCAGGTCTGCAGCAGGTGAGTGTAGAGAAGGTATTGCCCATAACAGATGGGTGGGGTCTGGATGGGGGAGAACAGGAGGGGCCACATTTCACCCCCTGAGGGTTTGGCCAGAGGAGAATTGAAGAGGAGGACCAGCCTTGAGGAGCTGTGGGCAGGAGGCAGGAGGTCTAGTAGACCCAATGACCTGTGCGAGAGACCTGGGACTTGACCCCAAGGGGACAAGGCGGGTAGTAAGAGGGTCCTATCAGGCGCAAGGTGATTGAGGAAATTTCAGATGTGAGCTTATATCTGCTTCCCAGCTATGACCTTGGGCAAGACATTTTAAACATTTGGGCCTCAGTTTCTTCACCTGAAAAATGGGTACAGTAATAGTTACCTGGAAGGGCTGCTGTGGTGAGTAAGATGACGTGGCCTGTAGTTGGTGGTCAGCAAGCCCTGGAACTTGCTGGTTCACAGAGCACTTTCACAACATTATCTCACCCCTCACCACAGCTCTGAGGGTTCCCAGGGGATGGGCAGAGGGGAGTCCAGCAGGTTCCAGCCAAAGTCACAAAGCTGGAAGGTGACAGAATTAGGATGTGTATTTGGGTCAGATCCTGAGCTGGTGTCACAACACCATGCTGGATGGATCAAGGTGCTGAGGGGTGTGTGTCACCCAGAGTCCCCTAATTGGCCCTCCCTTCCCCTGGAGCCCACCGGAGTTGCCCCAGGTGGGCACCAAACCTTCCTTGAGCCCACCACTGACATCCACCCCAAGCAGCCTCTTAGCACCTTAGCCCATGTGAGCCCCAGCTGAGCAGATGGAGAGTCCTCTCCTTGCTACCTCTTGGATCTTTCCAGCTTCCAGAGGCACCCTTTGTTTCCTTACTCCAGGCCTGGGCTGGTAGAATCACAGTCCATGCTTAGCACAGCTTAGTCTGGTCCATCCATTCAGGCCCACCCATTCCTGAGGACACCTATGAAGTGCTCATTTGGTCCCAGAGCAAAGCTGTACCAGCATTCAAGGGGCAGCCTTCCCAAAGTCAGGGTTTTCTGTAGTATAACCAGTCCCCTTCCAAATGCCACCCAGCAGTGAAATATCCTCTCTGGCTGCAAGAGTATTCTATCTTCATCTATCTACCCATCTTCTGGTCTATCTCAAATAGAATCAGACTGGGCTTTGAATAATAAAGACCCCACTTAACAAAAGCCAAAGGTCTATTTCTCTCATAAAAGTCCTGAGGCAGGCAGTCCAAAGGCAGTTTGAAGGTTTTATGCAGTCCTCAGAGACCTAAGCTTCTTCCAGCTCACTGCTCCTCCATCTTGTCTTCATGGTCCAAAATAGCAGCCAAGATTCCAGCATTCACAGCTGCATTCCAGGCAGTAAGACAGAGGAAGGATAAAGAAGAAGGAGGTGAATGGTACATGCTAGTTTACTTTTTTTTTTTCTTGGTAGTTTACTTTTAAGAAGGATTCCTAGAAAATGACACATGACACTTCTACTTGGTCACACATCTAGCAGCAAGGGAGTCTGGGATAGTTTTAATTCCAGGTAGCCAAGTTCCCAGGTGAAAAGTAAGGCTTGTTTACAGAGGAAAAGAGGAAAATGGACATTGGGGGTAACTATCTCTGATACCCCATCCCTTCAATAAGCATTGATTGGATACTCCTTGTACTTACCCATGTTATAGTACTAATATGATTAATACCTTAGTATCTCATGAGCTATGAACAGTGCCTGGCATATAATAAGTGCTCAGTGGCCATTACTATTACTGCATCAGAGTGCTGATATAAGCACAAGCTTCTGTGAGAGTGAAGAGGAGGTCCCGCCTGGGAATGTAGGAGGTCTTTCTTTTTGCTTGATCCTGGAGGGCTGGGATGGTCGACTGTAGCCACTTTAGGACCTTGTGTTACCTCCCTGACCTCCATCCCATCCCATCTCAACCTTCTCTGGGGAACGACTCTGATAACATCCCACCTCAACCTTCTCTGGGGAACGACTCTGATAACTCTGATAACACCTAAGCATAGGCTCTCCAGTGTGAAAAGTGCAACCATATGTTGGAGAAATTTGGCATCGGTTAAGGTGAGGGGGCTAGTTCTGAAGACCCTGGAATCTTCCTGAAGCCCTAGAATACTCATACTGTAGGCAGTCACACAATTACTTCTGAAATTGGAAAATAACACTAAAACGCCTCCATCTGACAGCATGGGGGTTGCAGATGCCCTGCGCCCTTCTAAGGTGATCCAGAGGAAGGAAATGCCAGACTCTGCCCTCCGGGGACAGCCCTCAACCCACCTGGCAGGATGAGGAAGAAGCTGAGAGCTCAGCTACATGGCCTTCCTTGAACTCGTGGAGGTGGAGGAGCCTGGGCAGTGGGTGCCTGGGCTTGGGTACCTCCTTGCCTCCCCCTACAGGGACTGTGGAGAGCAAGCTGCTGCTGGCTGACCACCACTCTGGGCCTGGGAAAGCGAGGTCCCTTTCCCCAGGGTTCTCTGAAAGCTCCCTCCATCCCTGACCTGGGGAGCCAGATAACACCTCCTCCAGGAAGCCCTCACTGATTTCCCTTGCCAGGTGCCCACCCTCATTGTTCTCCCACAGCCCTCCATTGGGGTTTTTTCCAATGCTGCTTTGCTCAACTGTCCCCCACCCTTGGCTGATCCCTCTCAATATAGCCCCAGTGCCTTGCACATGAGATGAGCTCTGTAGCTATGCATCAACTAATGAACAAGTGAGTGAATGAATGAATGAATGAGTGAGTGAGTGAGTTCCCTGGCTGCCAGGGTGTGGGTCCCCCAGCAAGGAGGCAGAGGCCTGCAAGGGTTAACCAGGAGCCCGCCTGTGGTCTGAGGTAAGCAGGGAGCGTATTTGTTCAGGTAAATAAGGAAGGATTACTTATAATGGGAAATCAGGCCCCGGCCAACTCTTCATCTCACGCTGCCTGACTTCCTCCCAGCACATTCCTGCACTCCGCCCGTGTCCACACTGCCCCGCAGACCCAATCCCCTGAGCCCACCGTGGCCTCCCTCGTAAGCCCCTCTGGCTGGGTCTTGCTGCGGTGCCAGCAGGTGGCCCTGGGCTGGGGGCAGGGGGCTCCCTACAAGGGCGCGCAGCCCTGAGACCTCAGAGGGCCACACCTCGAGGGTGGCCAGGCCCCCAGCGGCCCACCCAGTTGCCACCTCTGACTCCAGCCCTGCTGGCCCCTGGTACCACTGGCCCCCCAGATGCCTGGCTGAGACCCAGCAGTGGCCCAAGCTGCCCACGCCTCCTCCTGGCCCCCGAGGTTGGCACTGCAGCAGACAACTCCTTGGGCGCCAGGCAGCTAACGGGTAAGTCTGGTGGAGGGGCAGTGCCCTGCCATGGGGGCCTTCCCCTGCCAGGAGTGGGGAAGTGGGTTGTTGAGAGTGCTTTCAAAGCCAGAACTGGTCTCCCGGGCATCAGTGACCCTGATCTGGGTCCTTCACCTTCAGAAGCCCCTGATCCCTGTGCATGCTGCCCAGTCTGCCTCCCTGGGCTGACCCCAGAGCCTGGGTGAGCCCCCCTGGCCTGGAGAGGCCTGGGGTACCCCATGTCTGTGATGACCCCATCTGGGCTCCACATTGAGCCCAGCCTCGTCCAGCCTGAGGGGAGGCAGCTTTGTAGGTGCGGAGCCGCAGCCCTGAGACCGGGCCAGTTCTGCTTGGCTAACGAAACACAAGCAGCCTTTCTGCTGCTGCCAGCCACAGCTGCTCTGCCAAGGGAAGGGTCTCTCTGGGGCCTGGTCACGAGTTGGCAGGGGTTTGCTGGAGCCTAGAGGCTCAGGGCCAGGGCCAGGGTCCGGGTTGCAGCAGGGGGTACAGTCCCAGAGCCCAGGGGCTGGGTGGGGCAGTGGTGGGCACAGGAACCAGGGCATCTGGGAAGCTGGGGAGTAACCACCTGGGTGCCTGGGTCCCCAGGGAAGCGTGGGGCCTGTGGACTGGAGTCTGGGCGCGTGAGGAAAGCAATGGGTGGAGGGGGACAGGGGTGCTTGAAGGTGCTGATTTCTAGATTTGCCGGATGCCTCCTGTGAGGAGAGAGGGAAGTGGGTGGTGAGGATGACAGGGTAGAAACCTGAAGGGTCTGGATGGCTGGGGGCTCCCCCGAAGCTGGACAAGGTGTGTGCATGCGTGCGTGCTTGTGCATGTTGGGGAGGGGGAAGCACCCTGAGCTAGCCCCGGGCCTCTCACCTCGCTGCCCTCTGGGCCCACCCAGCAGCCCGCACCCAGGCCACAGGCGTCGAGTGGCCTGTCCCCTGTATGATGGTCATGGCCTTTCTGCTCCTTCTTGCTTAGGGCTGGGACTTGGCCTCATTTCCTGCCCCCACCTCCCCAATAAACAGCTTCACAGCAACCCCCAATAAAGCAACATCTCCCCGCACCAGCTGCTCGGCTGAGTAACAAAGCAAACAGGCATCCGAGCTGCCCCAGTCCCAAGGTGGCAGGCAGGGATGGGCAGGAGACCCCCCACCAGACGGGGGGGCCCAGGCCACGGCTCAGCCTGGCTGGCCAGTCCCACTCGACCCCTGCCCACCTGGGGGAGGGGCTGGAGCCAGGAACTCCCAGCTTGGAGCCTCCCCACCCCCAACTCAGGGAACTTTGGGGAGAGGGAGCATCCTCAGAGCCCCCAGGGAGGTTGGGGTGGTCTCTCGCGGGGTGGGGGACCACCCTCCCCTTTGAGAGCCTGACAGGCGCTGTGAGGGTCTCAGAGCTGAAAACTCAGTCCCTGCCAGACTTGGTTATTGTATTACTGATTATAAAACACGTTGGCAGATGTGATGTCATTTGGTTGTCACAAGGACCCTCTGAATTAGATAGAACTTCTCTTGTCAACCGAGCCTGAGAGAATAGGGTGGCACTCAGTAGATGCTCAGTCAATGCAGAAAGTGTGATGCTGGCAGTAAGTAGAAGAACCAGGAGAACCCACTGTCTGCCACTGAGGTCACTGCAGTTATAACATTAATAACCCTGAAACAACTAGAGCACAACTTTGTGCTAAACGACTTGGTGCAGCTTGAGTATAACCTGGGGACAAGGCCCTCTGGTGGAGGGCAAGAAGGGGCGGGTTAGGACCCACAGTGTGTGACCCTAGGCAAGTCACTTTTCCTCCCTGCACTTACAGCTCTTGTCTGTGAAATGAGAGGGTTGGACAAGGTGGCCTCCTTTGTTAAAGGAGGCTTCATGGAAGAGGCAACCTGGAGTGGGGTTTTGAAGGCTGTGTAGGAGCTGGTGGAGGCAGGCTGTCCGTCTGGATTGGCCAGCTTTACAAGACTTGTGTGCTTTCCCAGCCTTGTCTCCTAGGCTGAGGTCAGGGGAGGTAGGGGACTCTGGCTCTGGCTCCTCCTAGAGGCCAGGGAGGAGTGAGTGAGGCCAGCAGCTGCCCTGGTCTGGGCTAGAGAGCAGGTTGACCTCGGAGCAAGGTCCAGGCCTCTCCCACCACCGTTTTCAGCTCTCCCCCAGACTCCACCCTTTGGCCCTGCCCCTCCCTCCACCATCACCACCTGCTTCTTCCTTTATGCCCCTCACTCTTCACCTTATTACCTTTCCCTCCCCTCTTCTCCAGCCCCATCCCCTCACCTGCTCGCAGGTGCCACCTTCATGCCTGCTCAGCCCATCATAATTCACAAGGAATTTCCATTTGCCCTCCCCCTCAATCACCACAACCCCTTTAAGACATACTCTTGACAGACCATTCAGTAGACGGGACAACTGAGTCTCTTGCCCCAGTGCCAGACCTAAAGAGCAGGGAGTCAGGGCTCCAAACAGCGCGGGACCCTCCCCCTGCCCCCACCCACACCACATTTCATGCCCCGCCCTTTGCCCCCAGCCAGGTGAGTGGCCTGTCAGGTGGAACAACTCTTCCCAAAGCAAACTTTGCACAAGCCGAGTTGCCCTGGGCTCTTCCTGACATTTAATGCCAAGCTCCTTCCCCTGCCTCGTTTGCATGTTCCCAGCCCAAGAGGTGCCCCCTGCCAGATTCTCCTCTCCTACTTCTCAGGGGCCTCCGGACTAGGGGAAGGTGAGCCTCCTCTTCCCTCTGGATCACTCCTTCCAGGCCAGGGACTCTGGTGGGGGCCTAATGGACCAGAGCCCACCCAGGGCTGTAGAAAGGACTAATGAGGTTTCTCTGGGCACCACCAGAATCGAAGGGGCCCTTCCTTTTCCCTCCAGCTCTGGGTTTGAGGAGAGGGGTCTGGGAGTGACAGTCTGGGTTAGGCTCCCAGCACCTGGGACTGGTGACAGGGGTGGGGCCCAGGTCTCTGCTCTTGGGGCAGCGAGGGTTGCTGAGATCCAGCTCTTCCTACCTCTGACTTCCATTCCAAGTCAGGCTGACGGGCAAGATGGAGGTCATGGGGTCATAGACTCTAGACAGTGTCTGGGCCAGAAAAGCTCTGGGAGATGATTTACCCAGTGGGAGAACAGAGGAGGAGACTGAGGCCCAGAGGGGACCAGGGGCTGCCCAGGGCCTTACATATGGTGGGAACAGGGCAGAATATGAATCCACATCTCTAGATGCTGAGGCCTCGAGTTCTTTCCAGACCACATACCCTTTGGAGCAAACTCGAATACAGGGGTAAGCTTGGGGCTGAGGTGGGTCCCTGTACCTCCAGGCTTCAGGCATTGGTGCCACCCAGACCTCCCCAGAGCGACCTTTGTGGGGCTGGGGTTTTCTAGGGCTGGGCCCGCAGGTAGCCTGAGCGAGGCGACAGGGGTGGTCAGCAGGGGTAATCCTAGAGGTCGGAAAATGCCAAGTCATCAGCACCATCTGGAAAGAGGGCGCCTTGATTTCCAATCCCTGCCTGGTCACCATGGACACGTGCCCTGAGGCGGCCACTGCCCCCTGCCTGTCAGGTGGGAATAATCCTGGCTGCGCCACTGCCACAGAAGACAGTGGGAGAACCCAAGCAGTTTATTTAGTTGGACTTCACCTTGTCCCTGGAAGAGTTGGAGGCGATGTCAGTGGCAGGGCTGGGGCGGGGGGGAATTGGGGGGGTTGGATGCCCATGGTACCCACACCACAGGAGCAAATGGGAGACAGTGCTGGTACAAACGTGCCTTCGGGCTCCTGGCTGCCCCTGGGAACTGTGGGCAAAGCAGACCTGACCATAATTCCTTGATGTTCCCCGACTCGTTTGTTTCCTGTCCCCCATCCTCCTGCTACCTGGCCCTGTTCCCTAAATCCCTACTCCCAAGTCTCCCTGGGCCCGTGGGCTGGCTCCCCAAGTTAAATCTTCCCAATTTGAACCTTTGTTCCTGCTAATTGGATCCAGCTAGTTTCTTTTCTTCTTTTTTTTTTTTTTTTTTGCCCACGCCGCGCGGCATGTGCGATCTTAGTTCCCTGACCAGGGAACGAACCTGCGCCCTCAGCAATGAAAGCACGGAGTCCTAACCACTGGACCGCCAGGGAATTCCCTGGATCCAGCTAGTTTGAAGAGCAGTTTCAAAGGACAGGGAGCTGGGTTTTCATGGGAGGGCAGGAGCTGTCCAAGGAGCAGTGAGGGGGCTGGAG
The DNA here is from genome assembly GCF_949987535.1 of Balaenoptera acutorostrata. Taxonomy (NCBI): domain Eukaryota; kingdom Metazoa; phylum Chordata; class Mammalia; order Artiodactyla; family Balaenopteridae; genus Balaenoptera; species Balaenoptera acutorostrata. The sequence continues at coordinate 67,350,971 of NC_080073.1, read as the reverse complement.
GGGGAGTAGCAGCGTGGGAAGGGAATGTCTAAAGGAGCAGGAAGGCTGAGGCCAGAGGCAGGGAGGGTTCAAGGAAGCTAGACAGGTGCAGGCAGGCCCAGGGCACTGGACTGGGCAGGCTTGGCTTCTCTCCAAGGTGCTGACCAGCTGACGGGGGGTTGGGTGGACAGGCCCATGTGGCCCCTGCCCACTCTGCATGGCTCCTGGCCAGGTCCTGATCGCACCCCCAAAGCCCCCTGATTCCAACCCATGAATGCAGGCCCAGAGGTTTGGAGGGAGGGAGAGAAGGGCTGACAGCAGTGGGGAAACTGGAGGAGATCTGCCCCCAGTTGGTGGAGGAGGCGACTCTGGGCAGAGTGGCAGGCTCTGTCTCACCCTAGCCCCAGCCTCTTGCCCTCAGTGCTCTTCTCATGGGGCCTGCAGCTGGGGTGCTGGGCTCTGGGCAGACTAAGGTTGTGTCTCAGGATTGAGGTGGGGGCTCAGGCACATTTACCCCACCCACCACCCCCTTGGGGGTAAGATCTGAGCCTGGATTGAGCAGGATGTGAGAGACAGGCTCCAACCCCATGACAGCCCAGGGCCTTAGTAAAGACTCTGGTAACTCCATTTCCCTGGGGCTGTGGTTTCAGGAGATATCTGAGCATCTTTTGCATGTCAGGATGGGAGTGAGAACCAGGAGGCCGGGGAGTTGCCTCCCAAGGGGCAGGAAACAGCTGCTGTAAGTCTCTAAATTTGGGTCCCTCTGCCTTCCTTCTCTCCTTGCTCTGCCTTCCTGGGAGAATGCGAAGTACTGAAAAGAAGTGGCCGAGGTGGCTAATCCCTCTCGCTGCTACCCTGCGAATCCGCCCTGTTTCTGGGCCTTGGCCTCCACCAGCTGTTACCAAATTTCTTTGTCTGGAGTCACAGCCAGTGCCTCTGAGGCAGGAGGGAGGCAGGACATGCTGAGCCTTAATCCAGACACGTGGCTTAACCCAGAAAAGATCAGCTCGAGGTTTGGGAGCTGGAGCCATCGCTCAGGAGATGGGCAGCCCCTCGGGGCCAGAGGCTGTCAGGAGGGACCTGGACCTGGCAAAGCCTGGGCTTGTCCCAGGACCCTAGGCCTACGGTGCAGTGGTCCTGGCTCTGCTGTGTGGCTGTGGACACATCTCTGCCACTCTCTGGGCCTTATTTTCCCAGGGCACATGTGTCCGCATGGGTAGACAATCACCCATGAATGTAATCATGGCTGAATTGCATGGCACAGATGGGGAGAGCTGGAAAGTCAGAGGAGAAAGCTGCTGGGGACGGCTCCCTGGGGGAGGAGGGCTTTGGGCTAAACTGTGATGAGAAGGAAGGGGCATCTTGGGCAGGGGAACGACAAAACAAGAGAAAATAGCCATGTCATGCCCACAGCACAGGGGCCAAGGGAGAAGCACCGTTCTCATCAGAGCCTGGATATGTGGTCACCATGTTGATCTCTGGTTCTGGTCCAGACCCTGCCCCTAACCACTGAATACATCTGTTTCCCGCTCTGGCCTTCATTGTTCCCATCTATAGGGATCACATAGTATACGGTCCCTTCCAGCTCTGATTATCTGGCTCAGAGGTAGGCGCCAGCCACTGGGATCAGGCAGGGCAGGCAGTGGGGAACCATGGGAGGTTCTAGAGCCCAGGGGTGCCTGATGAAAGGGTTTTGGAGGGAAATGGACTTGACAGTGCAGTGGAGTGAGCAGTTAGGAGGCGGGAATGAACTTTGGAGGATCAAGCTGCCTGATCAGGAGGTGGGCAGGACCCTGGGAAGATGGGACCGCCCGGAGCAGGAGCCCCAGAGGGAACGTGGTACAATGAGCAGAGCCCGCACATGGCCAGCTGGGGACCTCGGGCAAGCTGCACACCTTCTCTGAGGCTCACAGTCCACATCTATAAAACAGGGCTCTCGAGTCCCCTGTGGGTAGTAAAAGGGTAACGTGTACCAACGCTCTGGGCCCAGGAGGTGCTCCCCGTGTGTCCTCTTCCCTCCCAAGTCTAGTCCTAGAGCCTGGAGGAGGTGCCAGGGATGCAGGCTGGGCACACCAGCCCCTGGCTCCTGACCAGTAAACCCAGGTCCCCCACGCTGGGCTGCCGGGGTCTGAGCCTTCTGCACCACCTCCCCACCTGCGGACAATTGGCTCTTGCCTCCCGCCGCATGGTTAATCATTAACTTTTTTTTCACTAGGTAGGTGTTGGAGCTGGGACCAAGCCTTGGTTGAGAGCAGGTTCCTTGGCATTTAGGAGCAAGGTGACGGGGAGCTGGAATGTGGGGTGTGGAGGAGGAGGTGGGAGTTCTCTGCTGGTGAAGGAGCCCTGGGCCAGGAGCTGGAAGTCGTTTAGTTCTCCGCACCATAACTTCCCCACCACAGCGTTGGAATGAGCCTAAGGCCTGAGCTGCCGCTCTCCCGGGAGGGAACGAAGGCGAGGGCTTCAAAGCTCACTTGACAAATGTGTCAGGGATGTGTCATCACATCCCCACCTGGCAAATGCTGCCACCTGCCCTGCCCATTCATCCTCACTGACCCCTCACACCACTGTGCCCCAAAACACAGCAGCTGCCTCCCATCCTACCTGTGGCCGAGGCCAAGCAAACAGGAGGGCCACGAGGGAAGCAAGTTCCCCTGCTTCTTGGGAAAGGTTCCGTCTCCCTGGCACCCGGCCCAAGGTGTTGGCAGGGACTGTCCTAACGTGGCAGGCCGGGGAGTTCTGGGGACGTGGATGGGGCGGGAAGCAGGAAGGGGGTGATGAGGGAAGGGTGGGGTTGAGAGGGGCTCTCCAGGGGTGGGGCCACCCAGGGGGTAGGGTGTGGGCACAGGCTGGGGCGGGGACCCAGGGATAGAGCGGGCTGTTGGCTCTACCTGGGTAAATAATGTGGACCCACAGCGCACACGTGTGTTTGCACAGAAGGACTTGAAATGATTCCAGGCCTGCCCTCTGTCCCCCGCAACCCCGGCTCCCCGATCCCTGCCCACCCCACCCCACCCTGACCTCTCCTTCCTTGTCACTTAAAGGAGCCCTTGAAAGGGAGATGCAAAATGAAAGTGAACAAACTTCTCTCTTTCTGGCGTTCTCTCCACCATGGAAAAGCAGGGCCGCCGTGTACAGTTGGGAAGGTTGGGCACTGCACAAGATGGGGGACGAGGGTGAGTTAAAGTTCCACTTGGGCTCCATTCACCAAGCCACGCCACCCAGAGAGAAAAGGGCATCATTTTCTGAGTTGTACGCAGTTGCACTAGCTGCAGCCCTAGAGAAGCCAGAGCCTTCCAAACAGAGTTCTCTCTCTGCCTCACCTGCACGTTGAGGCTGAGCAAGTCAGTCTCACGAGGTGACTGGAGAAGGGCCAGGGAGCCCCCGCCCCATGGTCCTGGTGCAGCGCAGCAAATCCCACCATTAGAGAGTCTACCAGTCCTTCCAGTAAAGCCTACCCCTCTTACTGGCCAGATGCCTTCAAAGCAGCAATTTGCAAACTTGAACACTCATCAGAATCACCCAAAGGGCCTGTAGAAACGCATTGCTAGGAATTCCCTGGCGGTACAGTGGTTAGGACTCTGTGCTTCCATGGCAGGGGGCCCAGGTTCAATGATCAGGGAACAAAGTTCCCACAAGCAGTGCAGCGCAGCCAAAAGAAAAAAGAAAAAAAGAAAGAAATGCATTGCTGGGCCTCCCCCTGCCCCACTCTCCCCACACCCCCCCCCCCCAGCTTCTGATTCAGTAGCTCTGATGTTGACCTGAGAATTCAAGTTCCTCAAAAGTTCCTAGGTGGTGCTGATGCGGCTGGTCCTGGCACCGCATTTTGAGAACACTGTTTAAAATGTAAATACCCCCAAGAAAGGACACCCATTAACTCGCCCTTAACAGGTTTATCTGCTCCTTTCCTCCTTTCGGAATGATCCCCTGTATTATGAGGAACATATGTTGTTGGTAATCTTCCACCTCTGTCCTGATTTATTCTTGGGTTTTGAGCCCACAAATCATGGAAATATCCCAGGGACCCCAGTTCTTTGGTGTATGTACATCTCGCAAGTTCCCTGCCTCACCCAAACCACGGACTCCAATATGGGGCTCAGAGAAAAGGGTCCAGGGGAAGCAGAGCCTGGGGACCCATGGGGAGGGACACTGTGGTTCCTCGTGTTGAGGCCAAATGGTGTCCCTTGGGAGGCATTGGGGCGGCAGGTAGGAGTGGGGTCTGACTTGCTGAGGGCCTCATTTGTCCCCCAGGGCCTGGGCCTTCTGACCAGCCCCTGCAGCTGTGGGGAAAGTGGGCCTGTAGGTCTGCACCTGGCACCTCCCGCCTTGGGAGCTGTGAGTTCTTCTGGGTGTGAGGGGAGAGAAGAGGGCCTGGGAGCTGGGAGGGGCTGGGGAAGCACCTTTCAGGAAAGGACAAGGAGGGTGGGTACCGGGAACCCAGCCCTGAGTAGGGGCGGGGCCAAGCACACCTGTACGTTGTTGTTCAGTGACCACCTCAGCAGCGTTAGGCAGGGAATTTATTCGCACCCCCCAAGTGGCCCTGTGGGAGAGGAAGGGGCCCCGCCTCCCCAACCTGGGAGGGGATTCTACCCTGCCACACCCCTCACTTGCTCCTTTCTTTCTTCACCTGGCTGATGGAGACGATGGTGACCTTCTCCCTTCCCTACCCCCTCCAAGGGCAGAGTAAAAGAAAACAAGCTTTGCCACAGCAGAAAAGATTAGGTTAGCTCTTAGAAGGAGCTTCCTCGACAGGACAGGGGACTGGGATCTGGGTGGGGGCCGGCCCAGGGACAGAGGGCTGGATATTAAAGACTTCTTGTCCAGGCCTCAGTTTTCTCATCTGCCAAATGGGACTAATCGTGCCTTCCATTGTGAGGACTGAAAGAGGTCAAGAACCTCAGAAGATTGTTTTAAACAGGCTACACGTGTAAAGATTTGCTGCTCGCAGCCAACCTGGCTTCCCTGGGGAGTAAGGGAGCTGTTTACAGTCCTGCCCCCACTCCCACCCCACTGGCTTCCCAGCCACAAGACCTGTCTGCCCAGCCCTGTCTTAGCTGCCCAGTGACCCGGAAGCCCCAACTCTCTCCCAGGCCCAGCCACTGCCCGCTGGGCTCCTCATCTCTGTAACCAGCTTAGCAGCCCCCATGGGGATGGGGAAGCAGCCAGGACCTGACTCTCCTTCCTTTTTTATTTCTGTAGACGCAGCCGCCAGCCCAAGCAGCAGCGGCATGGGCAGTGCCAGCCCAGGCCTGAGTGGTGTCCCCCCCAGCCGCCTCCTGCTGCCCCCCGACACTGTGCTACGGACTGGCCTGGAGAAGGTGGCAGTGGGGGCAGGGGCAATGGGGCCCGAGAGACGGGACTGGAGCCCCAGCCCACCTGCCACACCTGAGCAGGGCCTGTCCACCTTCTACCTCTCCTACTTCGACATGCTGTACTCTGAGGACAGCAGCTGGGTGGCCAAGGGCCCCGGGGCCAGCACGCGGGAGGAGCCGCCCGACGAGCCCGAGCAGTGCCCCGTCATCGACAGCCAAGCCCCGGGGGGCAGCCTGGACCTGGCGCCGGGCGAGCTGACCCTGGAGGAGCATTCACTGGAGCAGGTGCAGACCATGGTGGTGGGCGAGGTGCTCAAGGACATCGAGACAGCCTGCAAGCTGCTCAACATCACGGCAGGTGAGCCCCTCCTCACGCCCCCCTCCGCCAGGGGGACACAGGCCAGCGGAGGTCACAGGGAGGTGTGGGGGCACCGCCTGGTGCACTGTGGTCACCTCCAGAGATGCTGGTGCTTCCACACGTACAGTCAGCCCCTAACACACAGCAGCTGCAAGCCTGGGATCCATGGTTCCCACTCTCTCTGTGCCCCAACTGCACCAGCCCAGTGTCCCCACTTGGTAGGTGCCGGATGAAGCAAATATGAGCTCTACACCATCTGGCCCACCTCCTCCTCTGACACTTATATCCACTCTCCCCTTATTCACTCTGCTCCAGCCACTCCTGCCTCTTTGCTGTTACCGCAACACACACACCTCAGGACCTTTGCACTTGCTGGTCCCTCAACCCAGAGCACTCTTCCCCCACATACCTACCTGGCTCACCCCTCACCTCCTTCAGGTCTTGATTCAAATGGCACCATCTCGATGAGGCCTTTCCTGACCCCTCTATTGAAATTGCTGCCCATACCCCCACGTCTTATTCCTCCAACCTGCTTTATTTCTCTCACGTTTCCTACCATCTGATATGCTGCATATTTATCTTGTTTACTGACTGTCTCCACCACTGGAATGTACATGCCCCAAGGGCAGGGATTTTCATTTGTTTTGTTCACTGCTACATCCCCAGTTCCTAGGATGTTACCTTGTACATAATAGATGCTCAATAAACAATAACTTAATATCCCAGGCCCTGTTCTAGCACTGGGGAATTCAGCGTGAACATAGCACAAAGGCTCCTTCGTTCACAAAGCTAATGTTACAGTGACGAAACAGATCATAAATAAATAGGATAGTGTATCACTGTTCCAGTGGGGATGAGGGCTCTGATGAGGAGGGAACATCAGGAAGCCAGGCACATGTCTGCGAGGGCCTGGAAGGTGTGGTTACGGAGCTTATGCTACTGGTTGAGGGGCTGCTGGGTCTCCAGTCCCCTGTCCCTCCATCATCTCTCCAGCTTTGGGCAAGCCTGACCCATCTCCTTGGCCTTTGGGCCCTGGCATCTGAGGCTCCCACACAGGAAGGGTCTTCAGGCATCCCTCAGGCCTGGCTCCTCCTCCTCAGAGTCATCCGGGCCCAGCCCCTGCCCCCCGGTAGTCCCAGCTGGGGTCCCCCCCTTGAGGCAGCTCCTGCCCAGGCCCCATCCTCCAGTGGCCCAATGCCAGCCCCCAACCCGGCAGCTTTTCCCACGGTGCCTCCGCTCCCACACCGAGTTGGGGAGGGCTCTGCCCTCTAAACAATAGGGACATAAACAAATTGCTTTGACCCTGAGGAAGAAAATGGGTTTATTAAGTGGGGGCAGGCCAGTCTGCAGGTCATCCAGCTTAGACCACAGCGTTCACTTGGAGGCCCCATTGTGTCTGTGCCCGCAGCTTGGCCACCACCCACGTGCCCTGCTGGGCTCACCCCAGGGCGGCTCCCCAGCGAGACTTATAGGACCAAGCCAGCCACTCGCCTCCGGGCCTTGGCCCCATGGCCACCTTGTACCCTGCCACCGCTCCCCCACACTTGGTGCACGTGCACTGAGCAGCTCCCCAGCACCCAGCCCTTTGTTAGGTGTTGGACGAGGGAATGGAACTCTCTGTGCCTCAGTTTCCTCATCTGTAAAATACAGTGGGGGTGGAGAGTAGGGTTTGTAGAGCTAATTCTTGGTTGGGTTTTTCTCTGGTTCTTTGAAGGGTTTGGGGAAGGCAAGAGGCATCTGGGAAAGAAAGAAGCTTGGGTGTTTCTGGTCTAATGTCACTGTCCCCTCCAGGGCTGCGGCTCCCCAAAAGGCCCTTTGGAGGGGCTGGAGGGGTCTGGGAGGACCTGAGGTCCAGGTGAGATGGGGGTGCAGAGGCCCCAGGCTGCCCTGCCCTGAGCCATGTTTGCTTCAAGGGCCCTGGCTCCTTCCTCTCACCGCCCCCTTCTTCGGTACCCCCTCCACGGAGCCCCTCAAGGACCCATGTGGCCTGGCCTGGCCCCATCCCAGGAGTGCATGGTCCCAGGCCACCGGTTCCCACGGGGGCTCCATCCGAGCAGAGGGGCCACCTTGGGGGTGGTGCCCTCAAGCAGCCTCCGGGGCTGAAAGAGTGTCTCTTGCCCAGACCCCGTGGACTGGAGCCCTGGCAACGTGCAGAAGTGGCTCCTGTGGACGGAGCACCAGTACCGGCTGCCCTCCGTGGGCAAGGCCTTCCAGGAGCTGGGGGGTAAGGAGCTGTGTGCCATGTCGGAGGAGCAGTTCCGCCAGCGCTCGCCCCTGGGCGGGGACGTGCTGCACGCCCACCTGGACATCTGGAAATCAGGTGGGACAGGCGTGGGTAGAACGCCCCACCCCCTGCCCCCCACTGCGGGCTCCAAGCCAGGGACACCAAGGGGAACAGTTAGGTCAGGATGCCTGTCCGGAGGCTACGCTCCACTGGGTAGGCAGCCCCTTGTCCCAGTCTGGGTTCTGTTCTGAATCCCAACCCCAATGACAGCTGCCTCCCTGGATCCTGGGTGAACTCTCCAGCCCCGACCCACTGCCTACCCTGGTCAAGACCACAGAACTTAGGACAGAGCACGTGGGAAGTTAAAAATAGAAGTTAGACTGTGAGGACGCAGGACATCAGATACTCTAAGTCCTTCTTCTTTGTCCTTTTTAAAATGTTGTGTTTGTTTTGCGTTGTTTTCATTAAAGAAGAAATGAGGTAATAAATGTGCAGGATTTTTAAAAAGACCATCGTGAACAACAGTATACCATGAAGAATAGTCTTCCCTCCCACCTACCCCGGCCCTTCAATCCCCCTCCCTAGAGGCAACCACTGTTGCCAGTTTCATGAGTACCTTGCCAAGGAAAGTCTATGCATATACAAGCAAGAGTAAGTGTGACTTCTACCCCTTTCTAACATGAACAGTACGAGTATCACACTGTTCTGTACTGAACAGCGTATCTTGGATCTTGTTTCCCATCACTGTCTATACAGCTGCCCCATTTTTGATGGCTGCATGCCAACCCCTTAATGTTTACTTGGTCTCAATCTCATCGGGCGCCCAGTGTGCCCTGCACAGAGCCGTGCACTTCGGAGGGGTCAGTCCTCGCTCCACGAGTCAAGGCCCCTGCCCCTCAGGGCCCAGGGTGAATAAGAGGACAGGTCCCACTCTCATGGCCCAGAAACCAGTGTCCTGCCCCAGCCCAGGCCCCTTGCCGGGGTCTGGCAAGAGCAGTGGACAGTGCCAGGCTATGAGCCGGGTGGTGATGTGGGCAGAAGCTGGTGGCCTCTGCCTCCCACTGCTTGTCTGGGGAGGGGGCCAGGTAGAGAGCAGGAGGGGATGGTGGTGCTCGGGGAGCTTGGCAGCTGGAGGGCAGGGAGTGTTTTTATTATGCACCGTGCAGGCTTCACCACCCTGCATCCTTGCGAGACCTGTGAGGGGGTGTCCCAGCCCCATTTCACAGGTGACAGAAGGGAGGCAAAGCAAGGCTTGACTTCCACTCCTCTCTGAACAAGGAGCTGCCTGCAGGGCCTCTAAGGCCCCTCTCAGCTCCGAAATCCTACATTTTCTTCCAGGAAGAGGCTCTGTAAACAGCTGGTCTTCACAGGCTGGCAGGAGGGAGGGAGCCACGGGGGGGCTGCTCTGGCCCCACAGTTCCACCCAAATGCCCTCCTCCTCCCTTGGGGGGGGTCCCTCTGGTCCCCAACTTCCTCTCCTTGTCCCGCAGCGGCCTGGATGAAAGAGAGGACGTCCCTGGGGGCGATTCACTACTGTGGTGAGTCGGGCAGGGCAGGGAGGTGGCCGGGGCTCTGGGGTCTGGGGGTGGGGCTGGGGCAGCCATTGAAGAAGGGGGTTCCCCACTCACCGCCACCCTCCCTGGCTGCCCAGCGTCGACCAGCGAAGAGAGTTGGACGGACAGCGAGGTGGACTCGTCCTGCTCCGGGCAGCCCATCCACCTGTGGCAGTTTCTCAAGGAACTGCTGCTGAAGCCACACAGCTATGGCCGCTTCATCCGGTGGCTCAACAAGGAGAAGGGTGAGCAGTGCCAGGGGCAGGAGGGGAGGGGGCTGCTGGGGGCCTGCGGTCCTGCCAGGCGCTGGGCAGGGAGGGTTGGGGGCGGGGCAGAGGCCTGGCGCTGCCCCCACCTTTGCCCTGAATGCCACACACGCACTCTCACTGGACCGGCCCAGGGTCTGTGTGCCATCTGTGTCCACGCGTGTTCCCCGCCTGGGCTCTGCCTGTTGAGGGTCCCCAGTGACACACAGTGCCTGGGACATAGCAGGGCCTTAAAACTCTGCTGAGAACCGGACACGGTCTTTACCCTCAAAACATCAGAGCTTGACGGAGGAGACTGATGGTGTCCAATGAAATATACAGTGTGGGCAACAGAGGTAATATTAGATTTTCAAGTAGCCACAATTAAAAATTTTTTAAAACAGGTGAATTTAATTTTAATAATACATCTATTTAATCCAATACTATAAATTCATATAATTTCAACATATAATCGATATAAAAATTATTAATGAGATATTTCCTAAGTCTTTGAAATCTGGTATACATTTTATGCTTACAGCACATCTCACTTCAGACCAGTCACATTTCAAGGGCTAAGAGCCACATGTGGCTAGTGGCGACCACATTGGACAGCAACAGGGCTGGATGGTGTGCAGGTGTGTGTTTTGGAAAAGGCTCAGAGCCAAGAAGCCTGGGTTCTAGGCCCCATTCTGCCATTAGTAGCTGTGGGCGCCTGGACCCCAGTCTTCATGTTTGTGAAATGGACTAGATTCATTCATCCAGCAAACCTTCCTTGAGCACCTCCTCTGGTTCCACACTTGCTCAGCCGACATTTATGGAGGGTTACAGTGTCCTGAGGGTGTGGGGAGAATTCAGCGGTACCCCATCCTCCAGGGACCTGCAGTCTTGTAGGTGAACCAGCAGTGAAATGAGCTGGTGTGCAGAATGTGTTGGGCTGTGATGGGGTCAGCTGTGCCTGGGTCCAGGAGGGCTTCACAGAGGAGTGACTCTGGGAATGAGTGTGGAGCACGGGAAGGGGTTAGGAGGGGTGGAAAAGTTCCTGCACAAGGTGTGGTGATCCCGTGTGTATATTTGAGACTGAGAGTGAGCCGGTACTCCAGGGAGACTGTCCCATGAGGGCAGGGAGATCAGGGAGGGCAGGGTGGTCTGGGAAGCCTGCCTGGAGAGGGTGTGCTGACCTGGGCTTTGCCAGGTGGTTTAGAATGAGAACTGGGGGTGTTAATGAGTAATAGTTCATCCTAAGGGGTACTTCCTTCGGGCTCTGCTCTAAGCGCTTTCTGTACCCACTCAACAACATGGTGATGATCACTACAACCCCCTCTTACTGACAGGAAAACGGGGTCTCAGACAACTTCTAAAGGTAGAAAATGGCAGAGCTAGGATTCCAACCCAGGTCAGCCTGGCTCCAAATCCAGGCTCTTTCCACCATCTCCTACCAATTAATCCTGCCAGAAAGGGCTGTGTGGGCTGAAGTGTCTGAGAATCGCAAAGAGGTTTTTCAGGCTCGGGAACTGCACGGGTGACCTTGCCAAATGAGCCGTGTCTGCAGCCCGGAGCCCTGCAGGGCTTCTGCGTAGGGTGTGCACACCCCACGCTTAGGAGCAGAGGCTGGCAAGGATCAGGCCCTCAGGGCCCCAAGTCACCAACCAACGTACGCAGGTTCACCCTGCACCAGGAGGTGTGTGAGTCCGTGGTACGATTTACCACTTCCTGGGCCCTGTGGAACACCCTTCCCACATGTTCCTTTAACCTTCACCACAACCATGGGAGAAGGTATCGTGGCCCACCGCCTGGCCCAACCCCGGGCGACTCTAGCTCCCCTGGCTCCGAGAGACTGACCTGCTGGTCTTGGTCTTTCTCCTTCCTGCTGCCCCGCCTGCACTGCTGGCTCTCTCTGGGCCCTCCTGCTGCCCCAGGCATCTTCAAAATCGAGGACTCCGCGCAGGTGGCCCGGCTGTGGGGCATCCGCAAGAACCGCCCCGCCATGAACTACGACAAGCTGAGCCGCTCCATCCGCCAGTATTACAAGAAGGGCATCATCCGCAAGCCGGACATCTCCCAGCGCCTGGTCTACCAGTTCGTGCACCCCATCTGAGTGCTGCGGCCAGGCCCCGGGCCCGAACCTTGCCCTCACCAGACCTCCCTCCTGCCTGCCCTGCCTCAGCCAGACCCTGAGCTGGGGGACAGGGCAGTCTGCTGGCATCCGGAGTTCAAGGTCAGGGAGGGGATGGCCCCTTGCTCCAGGGGTGTCAGTGAGCTCTCTGGGGCCCGAGGGACCCCGGGGTGGGCGTGCTTTCTCCTTGGGCCTGACTGCTCCTGCGCCCAGTCCACTGGAGGACGGGGGAAGCCAGGGCTGTTCTCAGTGTTCATGGCACCCCAGGCAAGGCCCTCCCTCCACCCAGCCTCTGACCCCAGAAGTTCCAGAGCAGAGCCGACAGAACGGCAGTGACTTGGCCAAGGCCACTCGCAGTCCAGTGCCCTCTGCCACCCATTCTGTACCGTGCCTGGCATGGTGCGGGGACGTCTACACCCCCAAGTTGGGAAGCCAGGGGTGCCCTGGGGACGGATAATAAAGATACTAGAGAATTGACATGGCCCCAGTGTCCTACGGTGAGGGAGTGGCACAGCCTGGAGGCCATCAATGCTCAAATGGTTGTGGTCACAGGGGCCTGGGGTGGTCGAGGGAGGCTTCCTGGGGGAGGTGGCATTGAGCTGAGCCTAAAAGGAAAGGGGCAGTTGATTGGTAGAAGCAGTGGGAGAGAGGCAGTGAGTCCTCAAGGCCAATGAGGGGCTGGACTGGCCCTCATCTCCCCTGACCTGGTGTCGGCTGGAAGGAGGGCGTGGGCTGGGGCTGAAAAGGGTCTACGGCAGGACTGGAGAGATGGTGGTGTCCTTCCCATCCTCCTGCTCTGCTGTAGATCAGGACTTTCCCCTGGGGTGGGCCGAGGGCTGCCCCTCTTGTGAGGGGGTCCACAGCCCTTGCCTCTGCTTGGCCAACTGAAGGGGCTCTGGGTTGGGCAGCAGGGCTGTGGGAGAGGATGGGGCCTTCAGTCCTCCTCATGGGACACTGGCTCTGCAGCAAACAAAGTGGAAGAGAGGTTGGCTTGCTGGCAATTTCTCTCTTGAGAGAAGCCACAGACCTCCTCAGGGGCCCTGAAGCTGTGAGCCCTGCAAGCTGGGTGTGAGGGGCCAGGGCTCCTGATGGGAAAAAGGGGTGGGTCTGAGTGTTCATTTGTGTGCTGGGGGAGATGGAACCCACCGCCCTCTTTCCTGGGAAAAGCAACTCGGCTTCCTCATGCTCCCCTCACGTTTGTTCATCCAGCTCAGCTGACGTGAGGGCCGACTAGGCGGCCAGGTGCTTCCACTGCTTTTTGTCATTAACCTTCCCGACAAAACTGGGAGGTTAAGGGTCACCCCGCCACCCGCTACTTTGCAGCTGATGAAACTGAGGCTCAGAGCAGTTAAGTGCTTGCTCACAGTCACACAGCCAATCAGCGGCAGAACCAAGAACTGAACCCACAAGGACAGGGCTCTCTCTGTCCCTCCATCCTGCGCTGTCAGCGCCCTTAGCCTCTGTAACGCTTAGCTTCTGATGACAGGCTTCCGGGAGACAGCCCAGCGCCACCCAGACCACTGAGGGTTAAACACTGCCCTGTACTGCACCTTCTGCCCTCAGCAATTTTATTGTCTCCAGAAGAAAGTTTACTCCTGGCAGTGAGCAAACAGCACCTTGGCATCTGTCATCTGGGATTGCACTGGGAGGAGGAGGAGGCCCTGCCCCAGGCCAGTACCTCGCTGGGCCCCTGCTGTCTGCCCACCCCCGGGGAGGGGGCAGACTGGGCCCTGGCCAGAACCCAGCTCGGCTCTGCTGAACTGGTTTTGTCTCCGGCCTGCCCACCCTGCCCCCAAGTCCCTGGAGCCACCTGCTTGCACGTCCCCAGCTGGGCCTGGGCCTGGAGAGGCCTCGGATCTCAGGCTGAGGCTGGGGCTGGGAGGGAGGGAGGAGGAGGATTAGGGGCGAGGAGAGGGGAGCTGGAGCCGCTCCAGAACGTGGAGCTGCGGGGGGCTTGGGTGGGGCAGCTCCCTGCTGTGTGGATCTGCACGAGGCGCAGAGGCACACACCCATCCAGTGACACCTCCTGAATCCTCTTCCTCCTTCACACACCTGCCTGTCAGGACTCCATCTAGCCTAGGTCCTCCCTGACCTTTTGCAGGGGAGCCTGCCTCCAGGGCTCCCCATAACTGCATGGAACAGCCTGTCCAAATAAGGCAAACTGTTATCTTTACTTGAAGCGTCCTCTGGCTAAAACCAGGGGTTTGTCCCTGGAGGTGGATCTGCGGGATGAAGAATATGGGGGAGAGAACAGATCCAATCCCCAAATGGACCTTTTCTCCCTGCCCTGAGCATGCCCCGAGGCTGGGGGAAAACAGTAGGGGTGAGGGGACTATAGTATATTTGCCTTGAACGATGGGTTTGTGTCAGGACCCTGTCAGCCTGTCAAGGCCAGAAGGGCCTCAGAGAGACATCTAACCAGACGGGGGAGGCTGAGACCCGGGGTGGGGACACAGTGACCTGATGGCAGGACTGGGACAGGGACTCCTGCCCTGCCCCAGAGGGGATCTGGGCGGAGTGGGGAGGCTGGAGCAGGGGCTGGGACTGGAGCTGAAGCTGGGCTGGGGGCTGAGCCCCGGGCATAACAGAGTTAGGAGCCCAGAGCCCCTGTCCTGCCCCCCAAGGGGCCCCACACAGAAATGCTGTCAGAGGTCAGGCAGGACACAGGAAAGTGTGGCATGGCCTGATGTCACACCACAGGGAGCCTGAGACTGTGAACAGCCAGGAGCCACAGGCCTCAGCGGCCACTTTTAGAATTTTGCTTTAAAAATGGAAACCTATTTAGGGGTCAAATTCACCCTTGAACCATGAGTTTGGGACCCCGGATGCCCCAGGTCTCCTGGTCAGTGCTCATCACCAGGCACCCGGGACTCTAAAGGCCACAGCCTTGGAGCCTTAGAGAGCATCTGGTGTGACCTTCCCTGTACAGACAGGACCCAGGGCCCTGGAAGGTGAAGGGACCAGCCCTCAGGCCCCCAGCCCGTGGTGGTCGCCGGGCCAGTACCCAGCGTGCTCCCCAACAGACGTCCAACCGCAGGCAACTCTCAGAGCGCTCGCAAGACACACAAGACTCAGGATGACAACGTCCAGCCAGGGTGACACAGTTCTGGATTTTATCCACAGTCATACAATCACAACTTATATATATATATATTTGTATTTATATACCTTTAAATTACACAATCATGTACAAAACAGGTGCATTGCTGAGACCACAGCACTTCTCGGAGTTTCACAGGTGTTGGACTAATGGAGTCAGGAAGCCTAGGGTGGCAGGCGGCGGGGCAGCCCCGGCTCCTCGCAGAGCCAGGCTGCAGAAAGGGCGCTTAACTGGGGACAAAACACGGTACACGCCGAGCCCCGCAGGGTGCCCCACGCAGCATCCAGGGGGCGGACGGGGGCTACAGGAGGCGGTGGGCGAGGCCGCTACGCTCGGTGTTGAGTGCCCGACACCAGCACTGACAGGTGGGACTCAGGGGGACTTCCGGGCGGGAGACCCTCCTGCCCTGGGGTCCTGAGGAGCCGGGGGACTGAGAGGGAGTGGTCCCCAACAGGGCCGTGGAGGTGGTTGCTCAGAAGGAATGGGTTTCGAGCCCCCGCCCCGGAGTGGGCTGCTGGAGTGCTGAGGGGGACAGGCCTGGGGTCCAGCCAGGGCCACAGCCCCTCCCCAGGTACCGGGAAGCCGCGGGCACAGAGAGGCGGAGTCCAGGCCCAAGGTGCAGATGTGCTCGCTTCCTGCCTTCCAAGGGGCAGAGGCCTCCAACCCCAACTCCTGCCCTTGGGGAGAGGCTGAAGAGGCTTTTGTTCTGGAGTCCAGAGGCCTGAGGCTTCCGAAATCTTACTTCAGGCTCTGAGGGGCCTAGGGCACATCTCAGGCTGCAGCAGAGGCCCAGAAAGCAGACAGTAACAAGAACAGGGGTGCTGAGAGGGGAGTTTGCCAGACCCTGGGGGTGCCATTGTCCCCAAACCCCCAACTCCCCTGGCCCCAAGGGAGGCCTGCACCAGCTCAGGCCCCTGTGACTCTGCCCAGGTCCTCTGTGACCACATGACCAGGCTCAGGGACTTGAGGCTGGGGTCTGCGACCTCCTGAGTGGGCTGCTGGGAGAAGAAGCACTGAGCAAAAGAGGACTGAGGCTGACGGAGGGGCTGGGGTATCACACTGTCTTTACCTGGAGGCCTGGGGTCCAGGTGCTGCTGGAGCTGAGCAGGTAGGGTGTCTGCAGGCCCGAAGCTCAGAAGTAGCATCAGCTGTGAGCAGTAACCTCGCCTGGTGCTGCAGGAAGTCTCAAAGCCTCACCCCGGAGGTCCCCGAGAGACTCCTCTTCCCGTCATTCCCCTACCTCATTGGGTCTTGTCCTGCCCTAGTCGGCTTCTCAAGCACCCTCGCCCCACTCCTATGGGCCAGGCTGGTTGGTACCTGGTACGAATACCTGGTAATCCAGCACCACTTCCTTTCACCAACCACAGGAAACACTCCTGCTCTTGCGTGAGGCCCTTTGCCTCCTCCCACCCACAAAAGTCCTTTAACTGAGACCCAGGCTTGGAGAGATGGAGGGGCTGCCAGCAGGAGGGGCTGCCAGGGGCTGGGGTTGGGTGAGAGGGGACAAGGAAGAAAGACCTGGCGACTGTCCTGCTTCTGAGGCCGGGGCTCCTCCCTCCTGCAAACCCACGCCTCTCCCATTGGCCACAGGCACCGGGTCCCCAGTGCCTCCCCAGGCAGGCCAGAGCAGCAGAGAGAGGCATGGGAGGCCAGCTTAGCCCAGTGGTTCTACGGTTTTAGATGGACATGGAGGGAGGGAGGGAGAGAGGGAGGGCAAGAGGCCCTCCTCCCCAGGAAATGGGAGGAGGCTGCTACTGTTGTTGGCTTTGCCCTGGGCTTTGGGGGGCTTTGGGGGGCTTTGGGGCCCCTCCCCCCGGCCTGAGGCCTTACGAGAGGGGGGCGGGGTCTGAGGAAGCGCCTGTGCCGGAAGTACTGACAGCGGCAGAGAAGGGCCCCAGCAGGGTCCTCCTGGTCCTTCCGCTGAGCCTGCTCCCCGTTCACTCACCCTCCTACACCCCAGTCACACTGTCACCAACTCCAGCTCACCCCTCTTCATGTCCTGGGGAGTCTAGGGCCCCCTGGAAAGCTCTATGGGAGAAGAGGGTGACTATCCCTCCTCCAGCCCCACCAGTCCTGAGGGGCGAGGCTAGGAGAAGGGCACTCCCCAGGCAGAGTGGAAGACTAAAGAGGAGACCCCCTTCTCGGGGGTCTGCAGGGGAGGTCTTTGAGAATAGGGAGGTGGTGGAGGGGAGCAGGGTTGGGCAGGAGGCAGAGGTCATAAAACCAGGCCCAGAGAATGGGCGCAGGTGCTGGCAGCCTGGGGTGGGGAGGGGAAGGCTGGAGGGACTGAGGCAGGATGGAAGGGTCCAGGAGACACCCATCTGGGCTCAGGAGACTCTTTGGTGGGATCTGAAGAGCGGATGTTGTGATGTCGCTGTTGGGCTAAGTCCTAAGACCCTCACCTACCCTGGGGCCATCACCCCAAGTCCCACCACCCTGGCCTCCAGGCAAATGCTCTGTCTCTTAGTATTTTTTTGTTTTGTTCTGTTTTGACTTTTAAAAAAATAAAAGCTTGATTGGAAAATATGTCTGGAACTCTATGGCGAGGGGAGGAGGACAAGAGTGGGCAGGGAGAGGAGGCGGTGGGTGAGGAGTGGGGGTGATGTGGAGGGGAGCAGGGTAGCTAGATGGCCTCCACGTAGTTGGCGGGATAGAGGCCCAGCTGCCCGCTGTCCAGCCGCCCGCGGCACCAACCCTGCTCGTCCTCCTCGCCAAGCTTGGTGAGCTCATCTCCTAGGGAGGTGACACAGAGGAGCTGGTTGACAGGAACTCAGAGAGGACTTACCCCCACCCCCACCTGCCGGGTAAGCCCTCTGATTACACTGGGCCGACCCCAGTGCCCCGCCCATTACTGCCCGGATGCCAGCCCCCGGAGACCAGCCCCACCCACACCTCAACACCCACGGGCGGCCCAGCCAACCACCTAATCTCGGCTCCACCCCGGAAACCCAGGCCCCGCCTCCAGCTTCATTGCCCTAGTCCTGTCCGTCCTCCTGGCAGCCCTGCCCTCAGGCTCCGCCCCCAATCCAAGTTCTGGCCCTACCCCCACCCTATTCTCAGGTCCAGATTCTGCCCCTGGCACCCACTTGCCACTCTCAGGCCCTGCCCTTGCTCTCCAATTGAAGTCTTGCCCCCGAGGCACAGGTCGCCCTCCAGGTCTTGGCCACGCCCATGCGCCAGGCCCCGCCCCCTTACCAGCCTTGAAGCTGAGCTCGTCCTGCTCCTGTCCGTCGTAGTCGTAGAGCGCCCGCACACGCACTCCCTTGGCGTCTTCATCGAAGGGGTTGGAGCCCCCGTTGGCCTCATTTCCCCCAAATGGATTCCCGCTCTCGTCGTCCGACCACTCAGTGGCGTAAGTCTGGCCCCTGTCGTAGCTGCTAACACTGAGACGCAAAGAGAGGACCCAGCATAAGTGGCCTCTCACCCTGTCCTCAGGGCTGCCCCCTTCTCCCAACCAGAGCCCTGACCCTAAATTCCACCAAGGCTGGAGCAAGGATGGGCCTTGTAAAACGGGGTCCGGAGCCAGTGACCCTCACTGACAGCTCTTTAACCAGATGGGAGGCAGGACTATTAGCATTACTCAGCCCTTGAGTGAGGAGGTGCTGAAAGAGACCCCAGAGAACATCTGACCCCTCATCTGAGAGGGGCATTACAACCCAGTGGCTAAGAGTGAGGATTACTAGTACTAGGGATGTAATGTACAACATGATAAAGATAATTAACACTGCTGTATGTTACCTATGAAAGTTACACAGTAAATCCTAAGAGTTCTCACCACCAGGAAAACAATTTTTTTTCTAATTCTTTAACTTTGTATCTATATGAGATGATGGATGCTCACTAAACTTATTGTGCTAATCATTTCATGATGTATGTGAGTCAGATCATTATGCTGTACACCTTAACCTTATACAGTGCTATGCATCAATTATATCTCAATAAAACTGGAAGAGAAAAAAAAAAACAAGAAAAGAAAGAAATAAGGCCAAGGCAAATATATGAGTGAGGATTCTGGAGCCGGACCTCTTGGGCATCATATCTTGGCTCTGAGGCTTACTAACTAGCTGTGTGACCTTGGGCAAGTCACTTAACCTCTCTGGGTGTTGATTTCTCCATCTGTAAAATGGGAATATTCACACACTCCTCAGAGTGTTGAGAGACATCAAGGAGCTAATTTATGGAAAATGCTTAGAACGGTGCCTGGCACACAGTAGGTGCTCTCACAGGGTTATCTATCACTACCTTTGAGAGGAGCCCAGGGTTGCCATGATTTAGACCATTTCTTGTCTCCTGAGGTAAAACTCAGCTGTCCCAGTGTGTGGACCCCCCTGGCCCCCAGGAAGCTCCATAGGAGGCACTTACCTGCCACGGTCCCCAGCCTGGGATGTGGACTCCACCATCCCAGCAGCATTGGTCAGCACTACCCCCTCTGCCTTCTTGGACTGTTTCTCCTTCTTGGTGGTGGTGTGCGGGAGGTCTGGGTTCCACTCCTGGGGGGCGTCAGGGGAGCAGTCAGGCTGGGGGGCTGCCCCCCGAGGCTCCTTCCAGCTGTTTCAGATTCCCCTTCCCCATCCCCACACATCCTCACCTCAAACTGGGGCCAATTCATGGGCATGCCAGGGCCGCTGGTGCTGCGGAACCATCTGAGGTCTTCCTGGGCGTCGGCCCCCCGGATGGCCTGCTCCAGCTCCCGGTACACTTGAACATAGCTGTGCACGGGGGAGATGGAGAGGTGCAGGGCAAGATGCACCATGGCCCCGTCTCAGCCTCAGTGAGGGCCAGAGCCTGTTCAGGAGACCAGGGTGCTGGCGTGCCCCCCAGGTGGGAATCAGGCTGCTTCCAAAGGAGCAATCTCTGAGTGGGCAGCTCCAGGTATGCCCAGTGGGCACCTTCTCCATCCCCACCTTAGCCACTCACCCATCCATCCAAGCATGTTTCTTGAGTATCTGGTGTGTGTCAGCTTACACCCAGGCAGCCACTGGCCCCTGCAGCTCTGCCCTCCCCTTCCTGTCACTATAACATAGGGCCCAGGATGCCCTGCTGCCTCTGCCTGTGCCCACCGTGCCGCCACGCCCAGCTACCTGCTATTCTCAGCTAGGTTGAGGTGACGTTTGATGTCTAGCAGCACCTCCTTGAGGAAGACCAGCCTCCTTTCCTCAAATTGCTGGCACTGTTCAAACACCTGCTCCATGCCCTCCATGTACTGGGGTGTGGTCTTGCCCACGTCATCCAGCACCTTCTCATACTTCTCCTGCATCTATAGGAACCAGGGCAAGGCGGAGGGTGGTGGTGGTGAGACCCAGGCCTGCAGCTCCCAGCTGCCACCCACTCCAAGGGGCCCTGAGACCCCAGCCCGACCAGCACCTTCTGCACATCCTGCTTGCACTTGTCCACTTTATCCTGCAGCTTCTTCTGCTGCTCGGGTGTGACCGACTGCTCCGTCTTGCTATTCATCTCCCGGGTCATGGCCAGCTTCTCCTCTTTGCAGGCCAGATGGTAGGCCTTCTTGGCTGCCTCTAGCTGTGGGGAGGGGGGGGAGAGGGGGCAGGGTGTAAGCAGAAGCAAACGTGTTCACTCTCAACCCCTCCCACCTGCCCGCTCCACCGGGAGCTGTGAGCACACATTCTTAAAAGGCGGAAGGGATGCAGGCCCCAGCTCCAGGTATTCAGGAGCAGCGCCCACCCATCTGTGCATTTCCCTGCACTGCCTGCCCCTGTGGACTCCCTCCCATCGGGCACTGCAGGGCCTGCCCCATCTGTGGGTGTTTCTTTCTGGCAGGCAGTGCTGCTCCCCTGTGGGCCCAATACCAGTGGGCAGTGCACCGCCTGCCACATCCGTAGAGACCCTCCCTCTGATCAGTCTGCCCCTCTTGAGCCCAGCTGCCCAGCCTCGCCCCTTCCGTGGCAGCCGCCCACCAGGCACCTCCTTTATCTTCTTGGCCCAGGGCTTCTGGGCCTTGCGGAAGCCGTCTTCAGCCTCCTTGGTCTCCTTGAAGCCGCCCATGATCTGCTTGTGATAGGCATCCTTCTGCCAGTTCTTGACCTTCTCCAGGTCCTCGTTTAGCAGGCTGTTCTTCACCTCCTGGTGCAGTTCGCTCACTTTGTCCGCCTCCGTCATCATGGCACCCCAGGCCCGCTCCAGGCTGCCATACTGTGGGCCTGAGGAAATGGCCATGCGGTCACCGGGTCCTCATTACCCCCGGCCCAGAGGCCCGCCTCACGCCTCCTTTCTCTGAGGCTTTCCCCATACTTCCCATGGCAGCAGAAATGCCCTCCTCTGCTCTCCCTATAGTTTTATCCATCTTCCAGGGCCGAAGAACAGCCACCTCCTTCAGGAAGCCTTTTCTGAGTACTCTATCCTCACACACCTCGGTCTCCAGCCCTCATGAATTGTTCTTACAGCGTCCGTCTCTGGGCCTACTCCCTGTCTCCCCCATCAGCTTGTGAGCCCCATGGGCGGCAGCCTGGACCCCCATGAGCTCTCACAAGCCAGCACAGCACCAGGCACGCAGTCGGTGCTCCGGGAATGTTGACTGAACGTAAAACTGAAGAACCAACTGGTGACAGATAACAGGAAGCCACTGGGACCAGACATCCCACAGGATCTGGACCAGCAAGAACAATTGCTATAATAAAATTTGCATATGGGCCACATTAAACGCCCTGAATTTGATAGTTGGACTATGGTTATGTAAACAAATGTTCTTATTCTTCGGTGTTACATGAAGAATTTAGGGTGAAGGGGCATGTCTCTAACTTAAATGGTTCGGAAAAGATATGCCTATAAATAGAGAGGGAGTGAGAAAACAAACGTAGTAAAATGTGAGCTGGTGAGTCTGGGTGAAAGGTATGTAATTCTCTGTACTGTTCTAGCAACTGTTCTCTAAGCTTAAATTATTTCAAAATAAAAAGTTGTTTGTTTTTAATCCAACCTAAAATTGCAGAAAGTAGAGCTGACCGGGGACAGGGAGGCCTGCGTGGTTTGGGAGGGGAAGTGTGCGGGGCAGGGCCCGGCGACTGGGGGGTGCAGGTGCATCCAGAGGCAGGGCGCTCCCGGGACCCAGACAGTGGGGGGCCGGTTAGCGCCTGGGGTGTGCGCACGGGCTGCGCATGGGGCAGGAGGGGGAGGGGCACCTTTCTCGATGAGCTGGCGCCAGCGCTTGGCCCAGTCGGTGAGCTGCTGCGCATACGCCTTCTCGATCTTGGCGCGCTCCTGCACGCAGTTCATCAGGTCGTTGCACAGCCGGTGCCCGTCATCGATGCGCTTCACCGTCCGCTTGTAGTTCCCCACCTGGCGGCCGAGCAGCGAGCACGACTCCCGCGGGCTCCCCGCCTCGTCCGCCCGGCCGCCCTGGCCACCCTGTCCTGCAGGGGGCGCCCGCTGGGCCACCCCGGCCGCCCCGCGCTCACACCCTGGGGGCTCTGCACCCTCTCGACGGAGGCTTGGACACCCCCCTCACACCCCACCGTCTATACACTCCCTCATCCCACTTTAAACAGAATTTCCTCACTGCCACCAAGTGCAGAAGGATATTTATAATTTGGACTTAGACTCAAATGAATTATTCATTTTGTACTTGCCGTGGTAAATCTATTATATTTATATAGACTCATATAAGCGTTGAGTTGAGCTGCAGCTTCTTGACATAATATTATGTTTTGTAGACATCTCATTAAACACTTATTAATTTAGGTTTGGCAGTTTTCACTTTGGGTTTTGGAAGCCGATGGAAAATTTCTTTCTGGGTCTCAAATATTTTGGGAGGCTCCTGCAATGCTGGCTCCACCTCTTTGTTGCTGCGGGGCTCCCTGAACTCGTAACACTTCTCTGTGACCAGTGCTCCGCCCCCTGCCCACTGCATAGGGTAGGAGGCGGGGCACAGTTGTGAAAGGACACGTAAGCTGTAAAGTGCTGCACCTGCCTGCGTGAAGCACGAGGAGTCTGAGCCGGGGCCCCCAGAGCAGAGGGTCAGGAGGGCCCTGTTCCGCATCATAAATTCCACAGGATCTCTCCAGGGGCAGCTGTGGGGCAGAGGGGCTCTGGGCTCAATGGTCTGTAGGAACCACTTGGTGGCAACAACCGCCCGCTGGACATGGAGGGCTTTGGAGGGGTCCGTGGGGCTGGGGAGCAAGATCTGAGGTCATGGGTGGGTGGGAGCCTGGGCCTCCACGCAGCCAGGCTGCCTGGTCCCCAGGACCTGGGGAGCATCTAAGCCTCACCTCCCAGAAGCTGTCGGTGGTCTCCTCCAGAGCTAGCGAGGCCTCGTCGTAGGAGCCAGACATGGTGTGGCCGTTGCGGGGTGGACAGGTGTGGAGCGGCGGTCAGCAGGCCGGCTGCTCATGCGCTGGGAGGGCAGGAGAGAGATCCTAGAGATGAGGGCAGCTCCCCGCATGCCCCATTCCAGGCCTGGGGCCCCAACTTGCTGTGGGCCTCGCATTGGATGGGGGCTCAGAGACTGGCTCCCCATCCCTAGGGTAACCCCAAGAGCCACCCTGTAGCACCCCTCGTGCCCACCTCCCGGTCTCTCCGCCATAAGCTCTTCACTCCACATCCTGTCCTTCCCCTCTCCCCTAAGTCCGTCATCCAGCTCAAGCGTGGGCACCTCTTCTCAGAAGCCTGCTGCAACCACCAGAACCATGGTGCCTACAACTGTTTTTGTGCTCCTGGACTCTTAGAGCTAAAACCTAGGGCCACGTAATTACATATTTGCTTTATATAAATCCGCAGTTTGCTTCACAGACACACACAGCTCCTCAAAGCCAGCAATCAGGCTTATCTTTGTGCATGTCCTGCACTCCCCCTCCCCAGGACCTGGCACCCTGGGGGTCAATGATGAACCCTAGAAAGCTTCTCAATCTGCCCACCTCGGTACTGCCCACCCTGACACAGCTGAATCCTTGCACCTGGTGCAAAAAACCCACCTCAGCTCCCGCCCAATCCCCAATTGACGCAGAACCCCTGGTCTCAGCCCCTAGAACCTCCCTGAACCCCCCCACCTGAAGCCTGGACCCGAGACCCTCGGGAAGCTGGCAGCAGGCCCCCTCCTACCTCCCGCCCAGGCTCAGCGCCTCCTCAGATCTCTGAGCTACTGGGCTCCTGTAAATGCCCTTCCGGCTGCCCTGGTGCCCAGCTTCAAAGCCTCCGTTAGCCGCTTACGTATCTCCTGAGTCCCAGACATGTGGCTTCCTGGCCCACAGGTCAGAGCACCGCAATCTGCATGAACATCGGGGTGGCTGTGTGTACCATGGATCTGTCAGCAGGCATCACAGCTATCCAATCTAGGCCATGTGCTGCCCCCGGGCCAGGGCAGGCACTGCCCTACTCCCATCCCCCAGTCCTCATCACCACCCTGGACAAGAATGGCTCAGTAGTTAGGAGACAGGACGCAGAGAGCTAGGGGCCTGGTCTTCAAAGGGGCAGTGAGTCCAGGCTGGGCCTGACTCTGAAATGGAGCAGGACCCTATGATCCTTGCTGCCCATGTCCTCAGCCTGCCTTTTGTCTGTGGAAAAACTTTAGCCAAACAGTAAGTTTAATCAGATAAGTGAGAAAATGCAGAAACAAGACTAAAAGTCTAAGAGTCTAAACAAGTCCAACAAGAGAAAATAGTAATAGTTTAGTCATTAAGCATAGTCAAGGACCTTTAGTTCCTCTTCAAGGGCTATAGATAATATTCTGAGCCATATCCTGTGAGCTGTCTTACAGATACTAAAACCGCTACCAGGTGGAAGAAGTTAACTACATGATGACCAGGCTGTAGCCATGACATAAGCTGCCACAATTCCAAGAACTGGCCTCAAAGAAATATGAACAAACCGACCCTTGAACCGAAGACTAACTGTACTTAAACAATCAAGATGACACTGATCAGACCACTGCATGACCAATTTCAAGATGACTGTCAGAGCTGACTGTGCTGTTTCTGCAAGTAGCCCCTCCCCTTCACCTACAGAAGCTCTTGCCCACTGATTGTCAGTGGGGGGAAATTGGCCTTTGGACAGGAATCTGCCCTCCCCCAAATAAAGCAAACTTTTCTTTCCACCAAACTTGCTTTTTTTTTTTTTTTTAATTTTATTTATTTATTTATGGCTGTGTTGGGTCTTCGTTTCTGCGCGAGGGCTTTCCCTAGTTGCGGCAAGTGGGGGCCACTCTTCATCGCGGTGCGGGGGCCTCTCACTATCGCCGCCTCTCTTGTTGCGGAGCACAGGCTCCAGACGCGCAGGCTCAGCAGTTGTGGCTCATGGGCCTAGTCGCTCCACGGCATGTGGGATCTTCCCAGACCAGGGCTCGAACCCGTGTCCCCTGCACTGGCAGGCAGATTCTCAATCACTGCGCCACCAAGGAAGCCCCAAACTTGCCTCTTAATTGGCTTTACAGCAGCGAGCAGCCGGATCCCCACTTTCAGTAACAGTTTTTGGCACCCGACATAGGGCTGCTGCACTCTCACAGCACCTGGCTCCCTGGGGTTTTCCCGAGCAGACTCGCCCACCATGACCATGTGCTGGGATGGCTGCGAGGAGCCTGCCACTCGTGGCTAGCTGGTCCTGAGAGAGGGATTTGGGGGGACGTTCCTAGCAGCTGCCAAAACCATTTGTTTCGGGAATCCTCCCTGTTTCTCCCCTGCTTGGCACTGGCTGCCAATGTACGTTTTTCCTTGGTGGAACGGAAACATGCATCTAGACGAGCTGACAAGCTCCAAGACAGAGTAAGTCCACTGGTGTGTACCCAGGCAAACTTCTATTTTGAGCACAAAGTGCTATTTGGGCATTTTGCCAATTGGTTCTGACATGTGTCTGACACTGAGGACCATTTGTGTTGGGGAAATATTTGTTTGGGACTCTGTATCAGTCATCCTCTTGGAGGATTTGTGACAGTTCTGTCTTCTGGTGTGTGAGTGTATATTCCATTTGTGTGATTGGAAAAATTTTAGCTATGAGATTATGACTAAAGAAAAAAGACAATTTTTTTTTGGCCACACTGCTTGACATACAGGATCCTAGTTCCCCGACCAGGGATCGAACCTGTGTCCCCTGCAGTGGAAGCACAGGGTCTCAAGAACTGGACCACCAGGGAAGTCCCAAAGATAATTTTTTTTACCAATCTAAGACAACAGTATTCTTTAGACTCTGGAGAAAATTGGTTAAGATGAAACTCTTTTGAAATTCCAAAAGAGTTTTGAAATTCTTCTAGTTCTTTTTGCATCTGCAGTTAGAGAAAGCTAGCTTGATAAAATACTCTTTTCAGAATTCTGACCCTCAGAGAACAAAAATATGCCTAGGAGAAAACTTGAAGTTAACTCTTATCATGTCCTTGAAATACAAACACAGCCCACTTTGCCTGCGACTTCAGCCTTGGGTTAATTAGTAGAACTTCAAAAGATGTTTGGGTTTATTAAACATGCATCTTGTACCACAATAAAGAGAAACTATGCTATGCAAAAAAATGTAAGTTTTTAGAGGTTATGGAATATGTTCTTTTTAAAAATTAATTATTTTATTTTTGGCTGTGTTGGGTCTTCATTGCTGCGTGCGGGCTTTCTCTAGTTGCGGCGAGTGGGGGCTACTCTTCGTTGCAGTGGACGGGCTTCTCATTGCGGTGGCTTCTTTTGTTGCGGAGCATGGGCTCTAGTTGCACGGGCTTCAGTAGTTGTGGCAGGTGGGCTCAGTAGTTGTGGCTCGCAGGCTCTAGAGCGCAGGCTCTGTAGTTATGGCACATGGGCTTAGTTGCTCCACAGCATGTGGGAGCTTCCCGGACCAGGGATTGAACCCGTGTCCCCTGCATTGGCAGGTGGATTCTCAACCACTGCGCCACCAGGGAAGTCCCAGAATATGTTCTTAAGTTTGCCAATCAGTAAATGCTGTGTAACAGTTCAATTACTTACTTCTTGGTTTTGTTAAGGCTTTTAAGTGTTAAAAACTGAAATATGTAATTAAAGCTACTAAAAATGATAAGGGAAGCATTTCAGTGTGTAAAGCAAGTAGGATATGTGTGGTGGGCAGAGAAGATATAAAGAATGGAGATATTTTTGTTGAGGAAAAATGATGGTAATAATCTTGTCCTAGAGCTGGTTATTTCTGGATGGGGAAATCATATGGATACAAAGGTGATAAAAGGTTTGCAAAAAAAGGGAACTTTGAGAAAAGAATTTTGTACACTGTCAGGAGTGATTAAGATTAGATTGGATTTAATTAGGTTAATATCTATAGTAAGCTGGTAAAGACTGGAATTTGGTTTCTTTCTCCCTGTTAAGAGAACAAAATTTTTCTGGAATACTGAGCTGCTTTTAATAACAGATTGTAAGTTTCTTTCTTTTTTCTTTTAATAACACCAATATTTTTTAAATTAGTTAATTAATTAATTAATTAATTTTTTGGCTGCATTGGGTCTTCATTGCTGTGCATGGGCTTTCTCTAGTAGCAGAGGCTACTCTTCATTGCAGTGTGCAGGCTTCTCATTGCAATGGCTTCTCTTGTTGCAGAGCACGGGCTCTAGGAGCACGGGCTTCAGTAGTTGTGGCCTACAGGCTCGGTAGTTGTGGTGCACCGGCTTAGTTGCTCCACAGCATGTGGGATCTTCCCAGCCCAGCGCTTGAACCTGTGTCCCCTGCATTGGCAGGCGGATTCTTAACCGCTGCGCCACCAGAGAAACCTGTAAGTTTCTTTCTCTAGCCAACTTTGAGTATTCCAAAAGGCCCCTAGGCATCTCAGAAGAAATATTAAAGCAACTAGGATTTCGTAAGTTAAATTATATGGACAACATTTGATAACTTTCAGATCATACTGCTGAACTGGGTAAGAAATTTAAAGAATTCTAATGAAAAGCTATTGTTTTGCTTCAAACCATATGTATATATATATTTGGCTGCGCTGTGCAGCATGCAGGATCTTAGTTCCCTGACCAGGGATTGAACCCGTGTCCCCTGCATTAGGAGTGCAGAGTCTTAACTACTGGACTGCCAAGGAAGTCCCTCAAACCATAATTTTGACCCCAATGTTCAGGATGGAAAAAATTGGCTAGTTTTCATAGAGTATAATTACTTACCATGTGTATCACTGCTGGCTTTAAGTTTACTACTAAAAGCACATGTACAGGGACTTCCCTGGTGGCACAGAGGTTAAGACTCCATGCTCACAATGCAGGAGGCCCAGGTTTGATCCCTGGTCTGGGAACTAGATCCCACATGCATGCCGCAACTAAGAGTTTGCATGCCACAACTAAGGAGCCCACAAGCTGCAACTAAGGAGCTGGCGAGCCACAACTAAGGGGCTCTTGAGCCGCAACTAAGGAGCCCACCTGCTGCAACTAAGACACAATGCAACCAAATAAATAATAAATATTTTAAAAAATAAAAGCACATGTACAATGCTTGTGTGACAATTGGGTATTAGTGCTAAAATGTGTAGCCTATAAAATGTTTCCCCATCAGCATACCCCTGTATTAGTTTGTTATATCTGATTAGTTTTCCCCCATCATGGATAACTAGGCCAATATATAACCAAAAAGTAGGTCTAGCACTGAGGGACATGAATGAACCCAGAGCAGGCAATGGAGCTACATCTGGCAGTGCTGGAAAAATATACTGATTATCAATGCTTTCTGTGCAAATATTTGCAATTAAAGTGGGGGGGGAAATGATGGAAGAAATTTTCACATATTGAGGTATGGGGAAGTCATTCTGGCTTACACATGATTTAATTTGAACTTTAGACTAACCAAAACAGCCTGTTTGTGGCCTAGTAAACATACATTGTATATCTGCTTTAACCATTAAGGAAAAAAAACAAAACAAAACACATACAGAGAATAATACGAAGATGCATTTTGATTGTTATCCTCATTGTAATATGTCTACTAATTTTCAAATGTTTGTCCAGGTACTATGACAAGTAATCAAAGAGAGAGTTAATGTTTTCATAATATAAAATGTTGAGGACTTCCCCAGTGGCGCAGTGGTTAATGCAAGGGACATGGATTCGATCCCTGGTCCGGGAAGATCCCACATGCTGCAGAGCAACTAAGCCCATGCGAGACAACTACTGAGCCTGCGCTCTAGAGCCTGCGAGCCACAACTACTGAGCCTGCGTGCCACAACTACTGAAGCCTGAGCACCTAGGGCCCGTGCTCTGCAACAAGAGAAGCCACCACAATGAGAAGCCCGCACACTGCAACAAAGAGTAGCCCCCACTTGTCACAACTAGAGAAAGCCCGCGCACAGTAACAAAGACCCAACGCAGCCAATAAATAAATTTTTAAAAAAATGTTGATGCTAAGCTTGGAACTTGAGATTATTTCCAACTCTGTGTCGTTCCCAAAATTAGGCAGGACTATGCCCCACTTCAGCAGGAAGTAGTGAGAGCAGTTGTCGCGCCATTCACTCAAAGATTTGGGGAAACCTGGAACAGAAATGGAACTAAAACAGAATTCCTCTACCAAGTCTATGATTAACCTCGGTATCCAAAACTTTATTCCCTTTCTTGTTTTGTACCTGTCCCTCCTCAAGACTGAGGAGTATCAAAGAAAAGGGGGTATTGAAATGGAGCAGGACCCTATGGTCCTTGCCCCACATGTCCTCAGCCTGCTTTTTTTTTTTAAAGCTACTCTATTTATTTACTTATTTATTTATTTAATCTTTTTTAGCTGTGTTGGGTCTTCGTTTCTGTGTGAGGGCTTTCTCTAGTTGCAGCAAGCGGGGGCCACTCTTCATCGTGGTGCGGGGGCCACTCTTCATCGCGGTGCGCGGGCCTCTCACTATCACGGCCCCTCCCGTTGCGGGGCACAGGCTCCAGACGCGCAGGCTCAGCAGTTGTGGCTCACGGGCCCAGTTGCTCCACGGCATGTGGGATCTTCCCAGACCAGGGCTCGAACCCGTGTCCCCTGCATTAGCAGGCAGATTCTCAACCACTGCGCCACCAGGGAAGCCCTCAGCCTGCCTTTTGAGTGTGGAAAAACTTTAGCCAAAGAGTAAGTTTAATCAGAGAAGTGAGAAAATCAAGAAACAAAGGAAAACAGTCCAATAAGACTAAATAATAATAGATTAGTCATTAAGCATAGTCAAGGACCATTAGTTTTTTCTCAAAGGCTATAGATAATACTCTGAGCCATATCCTATGAGCTGTCTTATAGATACTAAAACCCCATCAGGTGGAAGAAGTTAACTACATGATGACCAGGCTGTAGCCATGACATAAGCTGCCACAATTCTGAGAGCTGGCCTCAAAGAAATGGGAATAAACCAACCCTGGAACTGAAGATTAACTGTACTTAAAATAATCAAGATGCTCTATGTCAAAAAACCAAACAAGCCAATCAAAAAATGGGCAGAAGATCTAAATAGATATTTCTCCAAAGAAGACACAGAGATGGCCAAAAAGCACATGAAAAGATGCTCAACATCACTAATTATCAAAGAAATGCAAATCAAAACTACAATGAGGTATCACCTCACACTGGTCAGAATGGCCATATCAAAATGTCTACAAACAATAAATGCTGGAGAGGGTGTGGAGAAAAGGGAACCCTCCTACGCTATTGGAGGGAATGTAAATTGGTATAATCACTATGGAGAATAGTATGGAGGTTCCTTAAAAAGACAAAAATAGAGCTACCATATGGTCCAGCAATCACACTCCTGGGCATATACCTGAAGAAAACCATACTTCAAAAAGACATGTGGGCTTCCCTGGTGACGCAGTGGTTAAGAGTCTGCCTGCCAATGCTGGGGACACGGGTTCGAGCCCTGGTCCGGGAAGATCCCATGTGCTGCGGAGCAACTAGGCCATGCACCACAGCTGCTAAGCCTGCACTCTGGAGCCTGCGAGCCACAATTGCTGAGCCCACGTGCCACAACTACTGAAGCCCGTGCGCCTGGAGCCCATGCTCCACAACAAAAGAGGCCACTGCAATGAGAAGCCCACGCACCACAACGAGGAGTGGCCCCTGCTCACAACAATTAGAGAAAGCCCATGCACAGCAACAAAGACCCAATGCTGCCAAAAATAAATAAATAAAGTAAATATATATAAAAAAAAGACACATGCACCCCAATGTTCATTGCAGCACTATTTACAATAGCCAAGACGTGGAAGCAAACTAAATGTCCATCCACAGAGGAATGGATAAAGAAAATGTAGTACATATATACAATAGAATATTACTCAGCCATAAAAAAGAACGAAATAATGCCATTTCGTTGCAGCAATATGGATGCAGCAATATGGATGGACCTACAGATTATCATACTAAGTGAAGTTAAGTCAGACAGAGAAAGACAAATATATGATATCACTCATATGTGGAATCTAATTTTTAAAAATGATACAAATGAACTTACTTATAAAACAGAAACAGACTCACAGATTTCGAAAACAAACTTATGGTTACCAAAGGGGAAACATGGCGGTGGGGGGGGGGGATAAATTAGGAGTTTACGATTAACATACACACACTACTATATATAAAATAGATAACCAACAAGGACCTACAGCACAGGGAACTCTACTCAATATTCTGTAATAACCTATATGGGTAAAAAATTGGAAAAAGAACAAATATATGTATAACTGAATCACTTTGCTGTACACCTGAAACTAGCACAACATTGTAAATCAACTATACATCAATAGAAAATTTAAAAAATAAAAAAACAAGACGATGCTCATTAAACCACTGCATGACCAATTTCAAGATGACTTTCAGAACTGAATGCTGTTTCTGCATGTAGCCCCCTCCCTCTGTCTATAAAAGCTCTTGCCTACTGATTGTCAGTGGGGGGGGGGGGAGGTTGGCCTTTGGACAGGAATCTGCCCTCCCCCCACAGGTTGCCGGCCTCTGAAATAAAGCAAACTTTCCTTTCCACCAACCTTGCCTTTTAATTGGCTTTAGAGTGGCGAGCAGCTGGACTCCACTTTCAGTAACAACACTACTAGGAGCTGTGAGCCTTGAGCAGGAGACAACTCACTACTTCTGCACCGCAGCCTTGGACACTATGAACCCTGACCAGTGAGGATGCTGGGCGAGGGCTAGTCTCTGCAAGATTCAGCCCAACCAGGGGATCCAGGCTGGCCCTCAGGCTCAGGGCAGACATGTGGCACCAACACCTAAGGATACTTGGTCAAGGGTGTCCCTCCCCTTCTCGGGCCTCAGCCTCCCCATCTGTTCAGAGGCTGGTGCTCTTTTGTTCCTTGCTCCTCTCAGGCACTAAATATATTTTGCTCCTTTCGCCTTAGCAAAGCCTCAGACATACCTTCCCACACTCACGCACAGTGGTGGTAGGTGGGCAGGAAGGCAGCTGAATTCATCAAGGGACAAAGAAATGAGTCTAAATTTTTTTTCTTCTTCATTTGGCACTTTTCACTTATAAAGCAGTACTTGCTTCATAAAGAACATTTTGAATTTAGGTTTGAAGAAGTAAAGGGCAGGGATATTTAATGAAGGACTTAAGTATCCCTGGGGCCAGAGACCATCTAGAACCCTTAGAGTCACAGAGCTCTGCTCTTTGGGATCTCCAGCACGTACAGCTGTTAGCAGCTGGCGGTGGGGGCGGGGATGGGGGGTAGGGACATTTGGTTATGGGAGCAACGACGACACGGTTGAACCCACCCCTGGTAGTGGGGAAGTGACTCCACACAACCTTGACGGAGGGCAGCTTGGTGCTCTCTCCCACCCTCAGAGGCACACACCCTTCACCCAGCAGCACCACCCCTAGGAATTTACCTGGAAGGTAATGCCACCCAATTTTATCTACTGCAGCACTGCTTGTAAAAACCAAAGGCTGGAAACAACCCAAATGCGCGGCCGCAGGGGACCAGTTAAGTAAATTACCATGCAGGCCTGAAACAGAATGCTCCGGTCTTGAATGGAAGGAACCCTCCAAGCCATGTCACTGAAGCAAAACGAGCCAGGTTCAGCGCAGTGTGGCTGGATGCTTCCATTTTTATGGGGGGAAACATATGAGCAGAGAATATTTTTGGAAAGCTGAGTAATGGTAGTTGCCTTCAGGGAACTAGGTGGCTGGGGAATGGGAACGGGGAGGGATTTTTCACCATGGGTCCTTTTGTGTCCTTTAGATTTTGCCTTGCATAAATTGTATCTATTTTAAAAAGCCTCCAGGGCTTCCCTGGTGGCGCAGTGGTTGAGAATCTGCCTGCTAATGCAGGGGACACGGGTTCGAGCCCTGGTCTGGGAAGATCCCACATGCCACGGAGCGACTGGGCCCGTGAGCCACAACTACTGAGCCTGCGCGTCTGGAGCCTGTGCCGCGCAGCGGGAGGGGCTGCGATAGTGAAAGGCCCGCGCACCGCGATGAAGAGCGGTCCCCGCACCGCGATGAAGAGTGGCCCCCGCTCGCCGCAACTGGAGAAAGCCCTCGCACGAACCGAAGACCCAACACAGCCAAAAATGAATAAATAAAAAAGTAGCTATAAAAAAAAAAAATTAAAAAAAAAAAAAAAAAAAAAAAAAGCCTCCAGCCAGTGCTGGAGAAGAGCCGAGGGAGCTGGGAGCCAGGACCGAGGGTGCACTTGAGGCATGGAGGGAGGGGACAGAGCAGTGCAGACCCGGCAAGTCGGCAAGTCGGGCTAGAAGGGAATGCAAGAAGGCCACTCTCCACCTTGTCCAGATCCAGGGAGGGTGGGACTGGCTGCGGCCCCACCCTGGGTGCAGGCAGGGTTTCTCCGGCCTCCCGGCTGAGGCAGCACGTCTAGTAGAAATAGCTCTAGCCTTGGGGTCCCTGCTCTGCCACCAAACTGCTGTGTGATGCTGGGTGACTCACATGGCCTTGCCGGGCCTTGCTGTGAAATGTGGGTGATGCAACCAGACTTAAGGATTAGATGAGCCGGCGGTGAGGTCCAGCCCACTCTCACCCTGGGAAAGACCCACACAGAGGTGGCCCAGAAAGACAGGCAGGCAGCGTCAGGGAAGGGACGTGGGAGGGGGCGTGGGAGCACCCCATCACCCCGCCCCTGCCTCCTCCAAATCGGCCTCACACCGCCACCCGGGGGCTTAACTCTGGCAAATGCCTGGTCCTCCCTGAATGGCGGTCAAGGGCTGCCATCACTGAGAGCACGGCATCTCTCAGGTCAGGAAGCTGGTGTGGCCGGAATCTGCTGCTCCCGGTGGACAAGCCCCATCCGCTCTCACCTGTCCTCAGCCCATCAAACGGGCACAGCGCCCATCTGACTTTTCTCACCATGATTGTAAAGCTACCGTGGCCCTGGAAGCCCTATATCATTAATAATAAGAGCTGGCATTTATGGAGCACGGACTTGGTGCCAGGGCCTGTCGGCATGTCTTAGTGCCTCTAATCCCCACCGCAGCCCTGTAAGGCAGGGGCCGTTCTCACCCCCACATTGTAGATGAGCGCCCTGAGGCTGAGACCCGACTGAAAGAGCCTGTCAGCTCTCACTTCTGATTTGTCACCTCTGTTGCTGGAATAGGGGTGAGAGTCCCATTTCAGGATGGGCCCTGTCTGTGGAGCCAGGGAAGGTGCCGGGCCTTTCTCACCCCCAAGGATGCCGTAGCCCTTGGCACGCATGTGGCACAGGAGGTATTGGGCTCTGGCCCCAGCTTGACCTCTTTTACCAGTGAGATCTCGGCCGGGTCGCGTCATGGGTGTCTCAGTTTTCTAACTCATATGATGAGAAAACAATACTTGAGTCTTCAAAGAGCAAATGATAAAAGGGTGGTTAAGTTCTTTTTGAAAAACACAGACCACTATGGAAGTTTGAAGTTTTAATGCAAGCCTTGAACTTGGCTTTAAGGAGAAAAGAGCCCGAAGGTGAAAGGTGTTCCCCCTCAGGCCCCAGGCCCACTGCCAGATGCCTCTAAAAGACTTTGGGGGGCAGAGGCCTTGGTCATGTTCCCTCGACCCCTGGCTTGGAGAAGGGATAGAGAAATTAACAGCATGAGCCCAGGGAGGGCAGGAGGGTGTGGACGGCACCGTGTAGATTCCTAGGCATTAGCCACTAACAACCACAGGCCTCAGAGTCACCCAGCTCCTCTTTCTTCTCGCACCCCACACCCAACCCATCAGCAGATCCTGAGCAGTGCCTGGCACATAGTAAGTGCATGATCCTTATTTGTAGAATGATGAATAAATGCTAAGGACCTTCTGGAACATTCATTCATTAAATAGAAACACTGAATTCTGTACCCTAGAGCCAAACATAGTCACCTGCACACAGTCGGTGTTCTATAAATGTTGATAATGATGATGACACAACCAAGAGCCGGAATCCCAGAGGAGGGGGTCCCAGATCCCTCCTGTCCTCTGTTTCCGAGCCCCCTTCCTCTCCTCTTGGTCAACCCTCAGGGTCCAGTTCCAGGGTCTCTTCCTCCTTGATCCCCCATGATGATTCTGCCCTCGGGATGGTGCCCTCCATCCCTAGGGATACCGCAGCACAGACAGAATAGGTAGCAATCGGGCTGTCACGTCACCCTCTCTTCACTCTCCCTTCATATTAACCACAACCATTTTTGAATACCTACTATGTGCCAACCTCTTGATGCACTTTATTTCTAATTCTCATAACAACCCATTGAGATGAGTGATGACTTCTCTGCCTTCTCTGAGACTCAGAGAGGTTAAATAACATGTCCAAGGTCACACAGCAGGGAGGAGGCAGAGTCAGACCCAGACCCAAGGGTGAGTCCTTCCCGTGCCCCTCCGTCCCAGAGCCCGTACTCCATGGGTGTCACCCCAGCCCTCCTGGCCTACGGGACTGGCTCAGCTCAAACCTGGGCAGGGCCATGAGAAGCCAGAGCTGCCTCCCCCTCACCCAGGGTGGGTCTCAGATCCCACAAACATTCCCAGCAGCTCCCCCGCCCCTCACCTCACCCAGAGATGGACGGGCTCACTGTGCCTGACGTGGGGCCACCCAAGGACCCTTACCAGCCTCTGCTGGGGGTTCAGATGCAGCGAGAAGGATCCAGGTCAGCTGGA
Organism: Balaenoptera acutorostrata; assembly: GCF_949987535.1. Lineage (NCBI taxonomy): Eukaryota > Metazoa > Chordata > Mammalia > Artiodactyla > Balaenopteridae > Balaenoptera > Balaenoptera acutorostrata. The sequence continues at coordinate 67,315,150 of NC_080073.1, read as the reverse complement.
ATATGCTGTCCTTCCACCCCTCCCTGTGACACACACCCCAAGCTCATTCCGGGCTCTGCTCCTTTGCTCACGCCTTCTCTCCTGCCTGGGGTGCATGCTATCCTCCCGCCCATGGATCACCTCTCCCCAAAACAACCCTGCTTCCCTTCAAGGGCCAGCTCAGTCCCCCGCAAGAAGCCTACCTCAGCCCCACACCCGGGTGCGGCTCCTCATCACACCCTGCCATCAACCACGTCTTGCTGGCTTCAGGATGCAGCCTGCTCTCCTGACATGCACAGCAACTCCCACCAGATCAGCACTAGGAGCAAATTAGTTAAGGGTCCTGCCGTGGGGCCAGACAGAGCGACTGGGTTCAAATCCCAGCTTTGCCACTTTACTGGCTGTGTGACTTTGGCAAATTGCTTAAACTCTCTGCGCCTCAGTTTCCTCATCTGCAAAATGGAGGTGACGATACCACCAACCCCATGGGGTTGGTGTGAGGGTGAAATGAGTAGCCACGGGAAGCACCGCATTAACTGTTATTATTACTATGGGTATTATTACCCGCTCTTGCCACAGCTGCAGCGCTTTCAAAACAGGAGACTGTCTGGATGATCTCTCTGGATGACCTCACGTCTCCTTCTCCCCTCTTTGGACTAACACCCCCATAGACCTTTGCTAAGGACTGACTTGTGTTCCCCTCAAATTTATATATTGATACTCTACCTCCGCAAAGTGACTGTATTTGGTGATAGGGCTTTTAGGAGGTAATTACGGTTAAATAAGTTCATAAGGGTGAGGTCCTAATCCAATAGGATTGGCGTCCTTATAAGAAGAGGAAGAGCTCGCCCCCTCTCCCCGGGCTCAAGCAGAGGGAAGGCCGTGTGGGGACACAGCGGAAAGGCTGCATCTACAAGCCCGGAAGAGAGGTCTCACCAGGGCCCTGACAGGCTGGCATCTTGATACTGGACTTCCAGCCTCCAGGCTTTGAGAAATAAGTGTCTGTTGTTTAAGCTGCCGAGTCTGTGGTATTTTGTTACAGCAGCCCGAGCTGACTAAGACCACCTTCCATGACGGTTGGGTCTCATCTGGAACCCCAGGTCTCCAGGTCCCCTGTGAAGAGAAGATCCCAGGCCTGGCTTTCTCTTGCCTTCTCTTTGGGTCTAAAAACCAGGCTCCCCAACCTCCATCTTCTGTGAGGTAGGTCCCCAGGGCAGTCCCCAAAGCGCCCTGCCTTCAGAAACAATAAACCCCAAGGTGGGGAGGCGGGAAGAGGATGGAAGCAAATGGGGAGACTGAGGGAGGCAGAGCCTCGGTCTCACTTGAGGCTGGAGGGCCCCAGAGGGGCGCAGAGCTGAGGGAAGGGTGGGCCGCGGGATTCGTCCCTGCGGGAAAGGGTTGAAGGCACCGCACCCCAGCCGCCCCTGGCTGGCCTCCCCTCCCCTCCTCCCGGCCACTCCCCTGACTCCAACCTTCAGCCCTCACCACTCCTATCCTATCCCCTCTCCCTCCAGCCCCATCAGGCCCCAGGCCCTCTCTCTCCTCCAGAAAATCACCCCCAAAGGCAGCCCCCTGCACTCCCCTGCTCCCAGGCCGCGGATGGGGCAACGTCTCATTAGGTCCACCTGTCTCTAGGGAGCCTCTAAGACCATTCTGGGTGCTGCAGGCTCAGCAGGGAAGGAGACCAGGCCTTCCCCCCATGGAGCATACACTCCAGAGCAGACAGGAAGCCAAGCAGTGGATAAACATCACCTCATTAGGTGATTAACATTAACAACAGCTGAAGAAAACCAGGCAGGGAAGAGGGTGGTCAGGGGCAGTCTCAAGCAATGACCGGTGGAACAGGTGTACACACAACCCGGCTCCCCACCTTCCTGGCTACACTGGCTCTCAGAGGTACCCAGTGGGATCGAGCCCCAGCTGCCCACAGTGGGAACCAGCTTACTCAAGCTCCCTTCATGCCTCACCTCCACACTCTCTGTGTTTCCAGGGACCACCTCCCAATGAAGCACTCTAATCATAGCCTTGTCTCAGGCTCCACAGATGGGGAGGCAGGAGTGGGAGGTGGTGGGAAGACAGGCCCCCATCCTCCCTGCTCTGGATGCGTCTCCTCAAGACCAGTCATCCCACACATGGGCCCTCTGTCCTGACAGGGTGTGTCCTGTCCTGAGCCCTCTGCATCTGTGGTCTCCTGGAGGGCAGGAGCCAGGTCTGCCCGCCCTGTGGATGATGCTCCTGGTGGGTGCACAGCAGGCTTTCCCGAGGCACAGAACTCTGACCAGGAAGAAGGGGCCCTCCGTCTTGAGCAGCACTGGGGGTGGGACGCATGCAGCCCACTCTCCTCCCCTCCCTGGCCGGGTACAGCTGTCCTGGACATGGCTGGGTCAGAAAAAGGCAAGAAGCGTGCACCCAGTCCATGCAGGACATCCTGTCCAACTCGATGCCCTGGGGCAACTGCCCAGCCAGGGGGGCATTGCATCCCTTCCCCTGTGAGGGCTGAAACCATTACAGCACGGATGCAGGGGGCCAGCCACTGAGGCAGAGACTCCTGGCTTTAATTGCAGCCCTGATCCTTAGAGTGCAGCTCTGGGCTACAGCATGAGCAAACCAGAAACCCGCCTGCCTCATGGAGCTGACGTTCTAGAGAGCTAGACAGACAAGAAACCAGATGAAAAAGTAAATGATCAAGTGTGGTAGGTGACAAAAGCTCTGGAGAAGAATAAGGCAGTGAAGGGGTCAGGGAGGGATGGTGGGGGCTTAGGAGCGATGCTGTTTTACACAGGCTGGTCAGAGAAGGCCATTCTCAGCAAGTGGCATTTGAGCAAAGACCTGAAGGAGGTGAGGGAGGGCACCATGCAGATACCTGGGGGAAGAGCATCCAGGCCGAGGGAACAGCCAGTGCAAAGGCCCTGAGGCACAAGCATGGCTGCCATGGTTGAGGAACAAGGGGGCCATGTGGCTGGAACAGAGGGAGTGAGGAGGAAAGGGGAAGGCTGAGGTCAGAGAGGTTGGTGGGGAAGGCGGGGAGAGAATGCAGACACGTGGTGCCTTGTAGGTCAGAGTGAGGCCCGTGACTTTTCCCCCATCAAGTGAGATGGGAGCCACTGCAGGGTGTGAGAAGAGGTGGGATGTGATCTGGCTTAGGGTTTTTTTTGTTGTTGTTGTTTTTAATATTTATTCATTTATTTATTTGGCTGCACCAGGTCTTAGTTGCCGCGTGCAGGATCTTTTAGTTGCTGCATGCGGGATACTTTAGTTGCGGCACGTGGGATGTTTTAGTTGCGGCACGTGGGATCTAGTTCTCTGACCAGGGATCAAACCCAGGCCCTCTGCATTGGCAGTGTGGCGTCTTAGACACTGGACCACCAGGAAAGTCCCTGGCTTAGGTTTTAAAGGCTCCCTGGCTGCTGGGGGTGTAGGAATAGGGGACTACGGGGGGGCAAGAAGTACAGGGCACCTGCTGGCAGGTGGCTGCAGCCCTCCCATCAGGGAAGATGGGGGCTCAGACCAAGGTAGTAATGCCAGAAGCAGTGAGAGGTGGGTGGGGTGGGAAATACTCAGACTTGGGGCCAACAGAATTTGCTGATGGTTTGGATGTGAGTGCGAGAGGGAGGAGGAGTCAAGGGTGGCATCAGGGTTTGGGACTGAGCAGCTGGCAGGTGGGGTGCTGTTTCCTGAGATGGAGAGCACCGCGGGAGGAACAATTTAAGGGAGATGGGAGCTCAGTTTTGGTGCCCTGAGAGCTAAGTGGAGATGTTCCTTCTCCCCAGAGCTCCTGCACTGGGGGCATGTGGGGAGGGGCCAGCCTGGACCAAACTGTTCTTCTAGTCCTGGGGCCCCGGCCTCTGAGTGCTCCTGGGGCTTCCCTTCAGCTCCCTCTGATGCTGGGAAGGCTGCTGGAGGTGGGGGGCATGTGCCCTGGGCTGTGAGCCCACTGGGGGTGATGGGGTGGGGCTGGGAAATGGGCCCCAGGAGGCCATTCTGCTGGCTAACTGCCCCAGAGCCTTGGGGCAAAAAGGGTAGGAGAGAGACAGAGCAAGCAAAGACAGACCCCAGGGGGACATGGGACAGAAAAAAATGGAAGAGAAGGGGAATGTGGCCTAGAGAAGGCCAAACAGGAATGGAGGGGGGGGGGTGGTCAGGGCCAGGCCTGAAGGGCCTGGGGAAGGGACAGATCCTTCCAGCTCTTGATCTCCAGGCCTCACCGGCCCTTGTTGTGGCCGGGATGGAGGCTGGCCCAGCTGTAGGAGGTGAAGCAGGATAGACGCCAGTGCCGGCCCCAGGCCCTGATCTGTGCCGGGGCTCAGAGAAGCAGGGGGCAGATGGTGATGGTGCACACAGGTTACTGGGTTGCCAGCTTCTGGGCAGATCTGCAACCCCACCCAAGCTCCTGCCACCTGAGACCCGCCCTCTCACCTCCTGGGCCCTTAACACTGAAGGGGGAGGCCCTCGTGCCTATACTCAGCAGGTGCAACTAAGGTTTGCAGAAACGGATGGAGCCGCGTCAGCCTCTCAGCACATATCCCCCAGCCCCGTCACACTGGCCCCTGTCCCGGGTGCTCTCACTCCCCAAGTGCCCAGGGAAGGGGAAGCTCCACAGAGTGGTGCCAGGACCCAGCCAAGCTCTCAGGGGGTGCCGGGGACGGAAGGCAGGCAGGAGAAGGGGGCAGACCCTCCAAGGCCCAGGCACCCTAGGCACGCCTGAGTTTGCACACACCACCCCCTGCCCCCTCAGGCTGGGATCTCCTCCCCACGCTGGCCGAGGCCCTTTAGCTGTGGCCCAGGGCCCACCAGGACCAGGTGCACCCCACCCACTGCGCTGCTGCAGGCCCTCCTGCCCGCTCCATGCCCAGAGCCAGGCAGTGCGGCCCAGCGCCTCCCCAGGCCCGGCCCCACCCCCTCCTGGGCAGCAGGCAGCGGCTCCTCTGCAGTGCCCCGAGCTCCCCCAGCAGCAGTGGAGTCATCCCCAGAAGCAATGCAGCAGAGGCACAGAGAGAGGGGGACGGAGGGCCACAGGCACCCCCCCACCCAATCAGGGCCCACTCTCCTATACCCCAGCATGGAGCCCTTGGGCTTGCTGCAGTGGTGGGACAGGGGTCCTCTGGGAGATCTGGGGGAACTGGGTCTGCAGGGAGAACAAGGAGAGGTAAGGGCCTCAGCTTGGGGGAGAAGAGAGATGCCTCCCCCCTGACCCGGGGCTCTAAGCCCAGGGCCTGAGAGCAACGGGGCCAGCAGGGAGGCTGCTGATGGGGGGGGGGGCGGTTCTGCTGGTTCCAAATGGCCAGGGCCCAGCAGTGCCCTGAGCGGGGGCGGGGGGCATCCTCACCCACCCACCCCCACCAGCCTCAGACTGGGGAGCAGGCACTTTGGGTTCCTGGGAGCTCCAGCCCCCTTGGCCTGCTCTGCCTAGGAAGAGGCATTTCTCCAGTCGGGACCTGTGGCAGGGGTGGAGAGAGGGACAGAAGTGCAGAGGAGGAGAGCTAGCAGGGGCACAGTCCTCCTGATGGGGAGGCCCCAGGTTCTGAAGAGGGCCTCTCAGGATGCAGGCTGCTCCCCACCAGGTCTACTGGCCCTGGCCCCTTCGGCCCCTGTGCTTGCCACCAGGTACTGCCGGTAGGAAGGCAGGACAGCCCCGGGGCCCCACTCTCCGTGCAGCCTCTTCTGGCTGTCCCCACCGGAATGCCTACCTGGGCCCGTCTGGGCACCCAGCCAGGGGCACGTAGGAGTGCACTGTCCCCACTGGGCCAGGCCAGGGCCGGAGGGGCCGGCTGTCCTCCTCCTTCTCCGTGGTGGCGGGCGGGGAGGGGGCCTGGCGCCCGGGCCAGGAGATCTGTCCTCTTGGGTTCCCTCCACCGCTCGCTGCTCGGGAAGGCAGCAGCGCCCGAACTGCAGAAGCCAGCTCCCCGCCCCCACGGCCGCCTCCTCCCCCTCCCGCCTCCCGCCCCGCCTCCTTCTCCCGCCCCCCGCCTCCTTCTCCCACCACCCACCTCCTTCTCGTTTCTATGGCAACCGGGCAATGCTCGCTCAGCCAGCCTCTTTCCCGCGTACATCGGGGGACGCCCGCCTACGTTGCGGCTCCTGCATCCCCGGGCGGTTGGGCAGGCGCACACTTCACCTTCCCAGGCTCTTGCAGCCACGCCCCACGGGGTGGGGGGTCCCTGCTCCAGCCCCGTCTTCTCTTTCTGCCTGAGACCCTGCTCCCCCAGCATCCCTTCAAGGCACTGTAAGCTGCACCTTTCCACATGCTTCCCTCAGGTCCTTAAAATCTTACCGCGTGCCTCTCTGTAAAACATTTCTACTTGCTTAATCATTTATTCTCATTCAGTCATTCCTCAATTCCAAACTTTTATTCTGAGATTTTTCTGTGTCAGGCCGAGTGTGAGATGCTCGTCTGCAATCTCATTCCATGAGATTCCATACCCATTTTACAGATTGGAAACTGAGGCCCGCAGTAGTGAAACAACTCGTCTGGGCATCCATGGCTCCTGGGCTTGTTATTGGCAGCGAGGCTTTGTAATCCAAATTCTGGTGCTGCTCCCACAGGCCACAGCTGTCACACACCCCTTAGAGCAAACATCTAGGCTTGTACCACACACGTATGGCTCATTAGCACCTACCTGTGTCCATGCACATGTGCACCCCAACGACACACTTATATATACAAACACCCATTACGTGCATTTGCACACGTGCATTTCCACAAATCTGTGGATCTACCTATACATGCACAGGTAACACACACACATACTTACACATAACTCTAACACTAATATCAGTGTACACACATCTACACGGATCCAGAACATGTATCACACAAACCCTTCCTACATAAAATCACTGCTATACACGCAAGCCCCCAACCCTAGCCTTATGGGACGGATTGGTGACACAAGTAAGTGTCCCAACCAGGAGAGGATCTGTCTGCTTTTCTAGATACTAATCTGCCCACCGTGTCTTAGCTTGGCTGCTGGAGGGACTGGAGGGGACTGGGGTTGGGAGGAGATGGGGTCCACCCTCCCCCACTCCCTCTCCCTCATTCTGAAAGTCCTCTGCCTGGTCCAGACTAGATCCTACCTAGAGCCCCCTCAGCCTAGGAGGCTCACAGATATTCCCCCCACCCTCCTAGCTGCTGTCCAGTCCTGGTACTTGGAATTATGACAGGATTGAGTAAAATGGGACCCTCCTCCCCAGAGGGAGTTCCAGACTCAGACAGCCCTGCCACCCCCTCCTCCCCAGGAGGGATAGCATCCAGTGGGGGCCGGAGCAGGGGCTGTAGATCAAGTGGAGAAAGGGGCCCAGGACACATAGTGTTCCCCACAGGATGTGCTGACCCCAGCCCAGCACCGCCTCAGAAAGACCTCAGGCAGGATCACTGCAGCCCCTGTGCCCTAGGGTGATTCTCAGGGACCCCACACAGCCTGGAGAGGGCACACACAATCAGAAAGAACCAGAAGCCCACCAAAAATTAAGCCAAAAAGTGCCTGTTAATAATAATGATAGCCTCTTCCATAGTTCATCCCATCTAAGACCCCTCTCAATCATAAGACTGCTGCCAATTAAACCAAGACATGCTATAAATTGTATGAAGCATCCTAATATCAGTGATGTCAAATGTGAGGGGGAAATCATCTTAGAATAGATGAAATAGGGCATTTCATTCATTCAACGGATATTTACTAGGCACCCACCACGAACTGTTCTAGGTGCTGGGACACAGGCCGTGGGCAAAACAAAGTCCCTGCCCTTAGGAGTGACGAGCTAGTGGATTTACTGATTCCAGTTCTCCTGTAGCATCTCTGGCTGTCATGGCAGCCCTGCAGGTGAGGTCACAGGACTGATTAGGAAACAGAGGCTCTGAGAGATTGAGCGATTTGCCCAAGGGGACAAAGCCAGAAAATGCCTGGGCTGGGATTTGAACCCTATGCCTGCCAAGCTTTTCCCGAGGCTCTATGCTGGTTCCATTAGGAAGGATCTGATTAGGAAACACAGTAACAGCCACCCATCTTCTAGGAGTTTCACAGCCAGGGTGCTTCTCATCCTTAGGTCAAAGGCAGGACAGGGTCATAAGTACTTGAAGTGCCAGTCACATAGTGGGCATGAGTGAGGACCCCTCCCCCAAACGACCTCAGAGGTGACTTCCAGCCTGGCCTACTTGGGCCAGAAGCCTGACGCTGGGTGTCCCCAAGCCTGGAGGTCCTCAGTAGTTGGTGAGGTCGACACCCAGGCCAAGAGGGTGGGGATGCCTGGTGCCTGAGAGCAGAGATTCCCAGGAGAGCTAGGGGGTGGGGAGGGATAGAGTTCCCAGGCCCTGTAAGCAGAGCCCCCTGCCCACCTGCCAGCCCCCAGCCTCGGATCATCTTTCTCCTAAAGAGCCAGCTCCATCCAGGGATACCAAAGACAGCTGCCCCCGACCCACCTCCATCAGCCTGATGCAGCCCCATCTGCTGCCTGGCAGACCCCTGAGTTCTGCCCTCCCACACTCAGGCAGGCTCTGTGCGAGAAGCTGACCCCTTCTGTCACCCCCCACCTTCCCCAGGCCAGAGAGCATCCACCCCACCCCACCCTACTGTCAGCCTGATCAGCCCCATCTGCTGTTGGGAGGGCCCCCAAGACAGGTATCATAAGGGTAGAAGACAACAAGATTGGGATATCCTTAGTTTCTGTCAAAGTTGACATCGATAAGAGACCCCCCCCAAACCAGCAAAAATACGGGTAATAGGTTACGCCATGTCAGCCTGTGCCCTTTGAAACTACTCCGTCTTTATCTCCTACCTCCCTCGTCTCCTTCTTCCCAAGTGAACCCCATTCAGGGGAAAATTGTCCTCTGCCACAGTTTTGTTGCAGCTTTCCTCTGCATGTTAATTGGGCTAGAAAAATATCAAGGAGTCGCCATCTGCAGCCTCCACTCCCCTACTTGTAGGCCCTGGACAGGCCCAGGGACACCCCCCATGCCACACACACACACACACACACACACACACACGCACACCATGCCCGACCTCAGCCCCTATTCCTGGACCTTAATGTGTTCCAGTCCCACAGGTGGGATCAGTCTACAAATGAGGAGGGGGCCTCACCCAGGCCACAGGGCAGCTGCTCTCGTGCCCCCCAGGAGCAGCCAACCTGTTCTCTCACTGCCTCCTTGTTCAACCCAAAGAGTATAATTGCCCCCCTCCCCAGCCCAGCAGTTATCCTCCGTGTTCCCCAGTGCTGGGCAAATGCAATCAGGGCTCATTAACTGCTGCTTTGTATCTCATTTGCATAATGCCCCCATGACTGTCAAAATGCCAGAATCCTCCCAAAACCTCTACCCATGACAGGAGAATGGAGCAGATTGCTGGCCAGCAATGGAGAAATAAACTGGACAAGGCTCTGCTGAGGGTCTATGTAGGAGACTAAACACGTGGGGATGGAAAGAATCAAAGGGAGAAAACCAACAACTACTTTGAGTTTCAGATCCTGAAAGGTCCCCAGAGGAGGGGCAGTCGAAACTTACTGAGTATGTGCTAAGGCCAGGCACTGTGCACAGTGCTTTACACACTTCACCCACTTGTTTTCCACAATGAGCCATTTTACAGGTGTGGAAACTGAGGCTCAGAGCAGTTACGGCCTCACTATTCAAAGCCTGGGTCCCAGGTCCCACAGCTTGGGCATCACCTGGGAGCTGGTAGGAAAGGCAGAATCTCAGGTCCCACCCCAGACCTCCTGATCAGAATCTGCATTGTCACAAGATTCCAGGAGATTAGAGTCTAAGGGACTTGGCCCATGATATAGATTGAAGATGATGCTGGTGTCAGAACTGAGGCATCTGACCAAATCCCATGTCAGTGTCTTTAACATTTAACAAATGTTTCCTGAGCACCTACTACATGCAGCACTGCTCTAGGCAGCGGGACACAGCACATAACCACGAGATAACCCCATGGATGTTTCATGCCAAAGTGGGAGACACTCCACAAATAAAGAGTAAAAGTTCAAGTGATGATGGGAACCATCAAGAAAAATAATGTGGGTAAAGGGATAGAGAGGGTAAGTGGGGGCCATTTTAGAATCCCTCTTTGAAGAGATAACATTTGAACAAAGACTTATATAAAGGGGAAAAGGAAGTATGTGATAATTTGGGGGGGGACTGTTTCTGGCAGAGGGGACAGCAAGGGCACATGTCCTGAAGTGGGAGTGAGCTCGGCACACTGAAGGTACCCAAAACTGAATGGGTGGGTGGACAGGTGTGTGGGTAGGTGAAGGGACAGCAGAGAGGGGAGTAAACAAGGTAGGAACAAAGAACAGGCAGGGGCTAGATCCTGTAGGGCCTCGTGGACCATGGTGAGGATCTGGATTTTATTCTAAGCAAGAAAGGAAGGCACTGGTATTTTTGAGCAAGGGTGGAGAAGAGATCCAGTTAATGTTTTTGAAAGATCACTGTGGCTTTGATATGGAAAAGTTACTAGAAGGAGGCAACAGGCTAAAACGAAGAGACCAGTTAAGAGGCTTTTGCAGTATTTATTCCCAACAGAAATGAATGTTTGTGGTCACTGAAACCCATGACCAAGAGCACTTGTAGCAGCTTTACTCATAGTAGCTCCAAACTGGAAGCAACCCAAATGCCCATCCACAGAAGGACTGATCAACAAATCGTGTGGTTATTGCATGCAGTTGAGGTAGTTTGCTTTTTCACTGCTGTCTAGGACTCCACTGTGCAAATGCTACCGTGTGGTTTGCTTACATAGTTGAATACTATACAGCAATGAAAAGCATCCAACTACACACAACCACATGGAAAAAATCTCAAGACATCATGATGAGCAAGAGAAGCACAAACTGAGAAGAACATACATAGTGGATTCTACTTTTTTGTTGTCGTTGTTGACAGAGATTTTTTTATTTCTTTTCTGTTGACTTCAGGGTCAAGTTTGGCCTTTCTTGTGGATTCTATTTATATGAAGCTCAAGAACAGGCAAATCTGGATTTCTGGTTCCTGGGCAAAAGATGGAGTAAATGTACTTGTCCCTTTTCCTTCTGCAAAGTCCAGCTAAAAATCCTGGGCATTACATATAAAACAAACATAAGAAGACTCTAAAGGGGGAGAAAAGAAGGCAGACTGACTAGGGACCTCAGGACCCAAGGAACGACAGTGCAGTGAGTTCTCTGGGTTTTCTTTTTGCCTGCTATATCCCAGATGTGTTGCGGGAGAAGTCAGCAACCCAGAAAGACCAATAAACGTGGACAAAAACAGCCCCAAGACAAGCCTCCTCTCTTTAGCCAAAGGACTAGGAAAGGTGCAGTTTAGCAAGACAAAAACTTTTAAAACAATAAATGCCCTACTCTAGCTAAACACCATGGAAAAAACTGCAGCCAGTCCCACCCCATCCCCATGAGCAGGGGTCAAGTGGGGAGCCTTGCCTGGCAGTAACCAGTGCCCCATCCCCTACCACCAGGGTGTTGGGTGGTGGGTGCGCTGGGTGGTGCTTTCCCACATGGCCTCAGCTGGGGCTAAAATGTCTAAGACAGCTTCTTCATTCACACAACTGACCCTGTCCCTCCCCCTCCCCCCGTTCCCTCTCTGCCTTCCCTCTCACGTGCTCTCTCCAAAGGGGTACCTGGCCCTACTTAACATGATAGCTCAGGGCTCCAAGAGCACACATTCCAAAAGGACAAGTCTAATGTGTGGGCACCTACCTATCAAGCAAGCCTCTGCTTCTATCATGCTGGCCAGTGTCTCACTGGCCAAAGCAAGTCAATGGCCAAGCCCAGAGTCCATGTGGGAGGTGGACAGGGGTGGGGAAGTGGGGGGAATTGCGGGGTGAGGCTTAACTAGGGTGTGAGTAGCAGGAGCTGGGGTTCACAGGTGGGGGTAGGGAGCACCAGTGTACCAGACCACCACAGTAGGTCTGTAACAGGGCCCAAGAATTTGCATTTTTTATGACCTTCTTTCCACGTAGCTCCCCACTGTGATACAGGCAGCCCAGTGAGCACACCTGCAGCATTGCTCCTATCCTATAACACCTATTCCATGACACCGTCATTGAAGAGGCTTTTACACCTCCCCACCTGTCTGGGCACCGCTCAAAAGGAATGCCACAATCGCTGTCCTGGGGGGCAGACAGCCCAGGACAGACACACACACACTGGGACACAAGAAGCCTGTTCAGACACTGGCCTCTCCCACAAGCCTAGGGCTCTGGCTTTTAGTCCTGACTCAGCCCCATCCCAGCCCGAAGACCTGGCATGGGTCTCCCCTGTCTGCCGGTGTCAGTTTCCTCCCTCAAAGTGAGGGGATTGGACTAGATTAGCAATTTCCAACTTCTGCACCACTCAGGGACCCTTTGCGTATTTTTTGACCCAAGGAACCCCACGTTTTGAAAGATTTTTGTCTACCAAACAAACTGCACATGCTAAGTAATTTTTTCAATTGGAAAACAAATTGACTTTTTTTTTTTTTTTTGCCGCACCACGCAGCACGCAGGATCTTAGTTCCCCCAACCAGGGATCGAACCCACACCCCCTGCAGTGGAACACAGAGTCTTTTTTTTTTCTTTTAAATAAATTTATTTATTGTATTTATTTATTTTTGGCTGCGTTGGGTCTTCTTTGCTGCGTGCTGGCTTTCTCTAGTTGCAGGAAGCGGGGGCTACTCTTCGTTGCAGTGCCGGGGCTTCTCATTGCGGTGGCTTCTCTTGTGGCAGAGCACGGGCTCTAGGCACGTGGGCTTCAGTAGTTGTGGCACAAGGGCTCAGTCAGCAGTTGTGGCTCGCGGGCTCAGTAGTTGTGGCATGCAGGCTCAGTATTTGTGGCTCGTGGGCTCTAGAGCGCAGGCTCAGTAGTTGTGGCACATGGGCTTAGTTGCTCTGCGTCATGTGGGATCTTCCCGGACCAGGGATCGAACCCGTGTCCCCTGCATTGAAAGGCGGATTCTTAACCACTGGACCGCCAGGGAAGTCCCTTGACTTTTTACTCAATTAATTACCAGGTAGAGTTCTTGACCGGTATGGTATAATCAACATTTCTACTCTGAACTGAGAAAATTCTCACCAAAAGCAAAGAGCTCTGAGATATTGGGTGGACTGAGCTGCCTCAGCTGGGAAATGCTCAATGTGGGGACAGCTTTTCACAACATTCAAAACAACCAAGCCTCAGGAATTCCCTAGCAGTCCAGTGGTTAGGACTCCGCGCTTTCACTGCCAGGGGCTCAGGTTCAATCCCTGGTCGGGGAACTAAGATCCCACAGGCCTCAGGGTGCGGCCAAAAAAAAAAAAAAAATACAAAATAGCCGAGCCTCTCTCTAGAATCTGGGGCCGGTGGGCAGGGGGATGCCAGCTGAGATCGGCCGGACAGGGAATCCTCTGAGTACGAACCCATCCAGCTCTAAGTAGCCTGTATGCTGAGTGCTTCTCGGGGCCCACCACGAGCCGGCAAGCTGCAGAGAACCATGGGGGCAACTCAGGGCATCTAAGGTGACATGGTCCATTACAGTTGCCACTGGTGCCATTGACTATTCAAATTTCAGTTAAATAGATTTAAATAAATTTGAAAATTCAATTTCTAAAAAAAAAAAATCAATTCCTCAGCTGCACTAGCCACATTTCATGTGTTCAACAGCCACATGTGGCTAGTGGCTACCATCTTAGTGCAGAAATAGTACATTTCTGGGCTTCCCTGGTGGCACAGTGGTTAAGAATCTGCCTGCCAATACAGGGGACACGGGTTTGAGCCCTGGTCTGGGAAGATCCCACATGTCGTGGAGCAACTAAGCCTGTGCTCCACAACAACTGAGCCTGCACTCTGGAGCCCGCAAGCCACAACTACTGAGCCCGCATGCCACAACTACTGAGGCCCATGTGCCCTGGAGCCCGTGCTCCGCAACAAAGAGTAGCCCCCGCTCACTGCAACTAGAGAAAGCCCGAGCGCAGCAAAAGACCCAACACAGCCAAAAAAAAAAAAGCCCATGCGCCACAACTACTGAGCCTGTGCTCTAGAGCCCGCAAGCCACAACTACTGAAGCGTGTGCACCTAGAGCCTGTGCCCCGCAACAAGAGAAGCCACCGCAATGAGAAGCCCACGCGTTGCAATGAAGAGTAGACCCCACTCACCGCAACTAGAGAAAGCCTACGCGCAGCAACGAAGACCCAATGCAGCCAAAAATAAAATTAATTAATTAATTATTTTAAAAAAAGAAATAGAACATTTCCATCATTGCAGAAAATTCAAAGAGACAGTGCTAGAAGGTAGTCCATACAAATGCAGGCATGTCCAGTGTCACACACTTGATGGGGCCCAAAAGATGAGTTCCCTACACATTACATTCTAGTTGTTCCCCTGCTCATATGACACGATGGGGCTGCATTTCTTGGACCAAAAAAAAAAAAGAAAATGGTTCCAAAACACTGCAAAAGTCACATTTAGGGATATAGCCAACCTTTAAAATCATGTGTTATGTTTAGAGAGAGATGATTAATCTGACAAAACAGCATGACCAATAATATTTGGAGCAAGCCACCAAGTATGACCCCTGTCAACATCCCCCTCCCCCGGCCAGGATTCCACCCCCCCCTACCCGCCCCACCCCCGGCAAAAAAAGGAGAGAGCCAGCGGCTGTGTGTTTGCTCCTCCTGACAAACAGAAACCTCTTTGACCCTGCCAACCCCATTCTTTGCATTCTATAGTATTTCTCTATTTTTAAAGAAAGGGCTTTGCCACAAGGGGGCAGGGTGGGAAAGATGGTGGGGATGTCTGATTTATTGTGAAAGTAATTTCCAGGAGCAGACACTGTTGGTTCTGTAACCAACAGTCATTCCTCTTTGGCTCTTGCCGACCGGAGTCCTGACTACGTAACAAGTGACTCAGAAGAAATGCTGACTGGCCTAAGACAGGGTCTCTCAACTTCAGCACTACTGACATTTGGTGCTGGATAATTCTTTGTTGGGGGGTTGTCCTATGCATTGTAGGATGCTGGGCAGCATCCCTGGCCTCTACCCACTAGATGCCAGTAGCACCTACCCCCCAGTTATAACAAACAAAAACTTCTGCAGACGCTGAATGTCCCCTGGGGGGGGGGGCAAAATCAACCCAGATTGAGAACCACTGGTCCAAGATATAAACTCTAAGCCAGTGGTTCTCAAACTTGAACATTCATCAGAATCACCTGAAAGACTTGTTAAAACAGATTGCTGGGCCTCACCCCCAAAGTTTCTGATTCAATAGGTCTGTGGTGGGGCTCAAGAATTTGCCTTTCTATTGAGTGCTCAGGTGATGCTGATGATCCTGGTCCAGGGACCCCACTTTAAGAACCACTGCTCTCTAAGTGATTTGTGGCACACCTGTTCCCCTGGCCAGTTAGACCAGAGAGAAAGACCTTCCAGGAAAGGATTCCTTGTTGATGATAAGAAACATTTGGGAAGAAATAGTCTCATCTTCTTAGACATTGTGGAGTCTGCATGTGATGTCTGGAGCTGTGGCAGCCTAAGAGGAGCTAAGAGGAGGGCCAGAAAGAAGCTGGTTTCTGGAGGCGATTGAATCACAGAACTAACCAATGCTGGAGCTGTCCTCAGGAGATCCTAGTAACCAAGATAATGAGTCTCCCTTTTTGTTTAAGTAAGTAGTTCCCAAACTTTGCTGCCCATTAGAATAACTGGGAAGCTTTAAAAACTCACCCCATACGAATTAAGTCAGAATCTCTGAGTGAAGGACCCAACAGTCAGCATTTTTTAAGCCTCCCCCAGGTATTTCAATGTGCAGCGAAGTTTAAGAACCCTTGCTACTGAAAGTGTGGTTGGTAGACCATCAGTGTTAGTATTACCCAAAAGCTTATTAGAAATGGAGACTCTCAGACCCCACCCCACACTCTGAGACCTACTGACTCAGAGTTTGCATTTTAACAGGTAATATGTGATCTATTTACACAATAAAATTTGAGTCACAATGATTTAAACCATTTTGAGTTGTTTTTTCTGTTATTGGCATCCCAACTGTTACCATCTGCAAGGCTCACACGTCTGAACACAGGGTTCACATATTTTAAAATATCATGTTGAAATAATTCTTTCAAGAGACCCCAGTAGTTTCCCCAACACTGGAGAGCATTGTGATGGTGGGCACACATCACAATGGTGGGTCATAAAGTTGACCATGCCCATCCCAACAACTTAGGATTCTACTTCTTGGCATACATTCTTGAGAAAATCTTATGTCCTCAAGAACACAAACACAAAAATGTCCTTTGCAATTTTGTTAAATCAGAAAAGGGAGAAAACCTAAATGTCCATAGTTGGCGAAATTGATAAATAAATCATGGTATATTCATTACCATAATATTATCTAACATTTACTGAGCAGGCACCGTCCTAAACGCTTTACATGGATGGCCTTGTTTAACTTCATAGCTTCCCTATAAGGCTGGCATTATTATTATTCCCATTTTATAGATGAGGAAACTAAGGTACAGAGCAGTAACTTGCGTAAGTTACTGCACAGAACTCACTGAGTTAGGCAGGATTTGAGACCAAGCAGTCTGGCTCTAGAACTGACCGAATCATTACAGTAGCCTGCCTCATGGGGAAAAAAATCTTCCCTGACCCTCTGACCTTTTTACACAGATATGCCCATCCTTTCCACATACACACTCATGTCTATCCCAGCACCTGTAGTACTTAACTGCAACTATTATTTTCATACTGGTCTGCTGGCCCTTCTTAGAGTGCTCTCAATCCAGAGGCACGTGAGAATCACCTGGAACACTTTTTTTTTTAAAAAACTGTGGTGAGGGAATTCCCTGGTGGTCCAACGGTTAGGACTCCGCACTCTCACTGGCAGGGGCTAGGGTTCCTCCCTGGTCGGGGAACTAAGATCCCGCAAGCCACGTGGCGCGGCCAAAAAAAAACCTGTGGTGAAAAATATATAACATAAAATTTACCACTTTAACCATTTTTAATTGTACAATTAGGTATATTCACATTGTTATGCAACCATTACCACAATCCATCTCTAGAGCTTTGCATCACCCCAAACTGAAAGTCTGTACCTATTAGTAACTCCCCATTCCCTGCCTTCCCTCCAGCCCCTGGCAACCACCATTCTACCTTCTGTGTCTATGAATTTGCCTAGTCTAGGCACCTCATATTAAGTGGAATCACACAATACTCGTCCTTTTGTGTCTGGCTTCTTTCACTTAGCATAATGTTTTCAATGTTCATCCATGTTGCAGCATGTATCAGAATTTCACTCCTGTTTAAGGGTGAGTAATTTTTCATTGTATGGATTTACCACATTTTGTCTACCCTTCATCCACCAATGGACATTTGGGCTGTTTTCACCTTTTGGCTACTGTTAATAACGCTGCTATGAACAATGGTGTTTCAGTATCTGTTTGAGTCCCTGCTTTCAGTTCTTTTGGGTAGAGACCTAGAAGTGGGATTTTGGATCATATTCTATGTTTAACTTTTTGATGAACCATCAAACTGTTTTCCACAGCAGCTGTACCCGTTTACATTCCCATCAGCAATGCAGAAGGGTTCCAATTTCTCCACATCCTCACCAACACTTGTTATTTTCTGCTTTTTTTGATAATGGCCATCCTAATGGGTGTGAAGTGGTATCTCATTGTAGTTTTGATTTGCATTTCTCTAATGATTAATGATATTGAACATCTTTTCATGTGCTTATTAGCCATCTGTATATCTTCTTTGTAGAAATGTCTATTCAAGTCCTTTGCTTATTTTTTAAACCGGTTGTTTGGTTCTTTGTTGTTGAGTTGTAGGAGTTCTTTATACATTCAGAATATTAATCCTTAACCAGATATATCATTTGCAAATATTTTCTCTCATTCTGTATGTTGTCTTTTCACTCTCTTGATAGAGTTTTAAATTTTGATGAAATCCAATTTATTTATTTATTTTTTCTTTTGTTGCCTGTGCTTTTCATGTCATATCCAAGAAATCATTGCCAGATCCAATATTATGAAGATTCTCCCGTACATTTTCTTCTAAGAGTTTTATCACCTTAGTTCTTACATTTAGGTCTTTGATCCATTTTTGTATGTGGTGTCAGGTAAGGGTCCAACTTTATTCTTTTGCATGTGGATGTCCAATTTTCTTATCCACGACTCTTTATTTTTTTTTAATATCCTCAAGGTTTTTCTTTTGTTTTTTTTAATTATTTTTGGCTACGTTGGGTCTTTATTGCTGCGCGTGGGCTTTTCTCTAGTTGCAGCGAGCGGGGGCTACTCTTCCTTGTGGTGCACAGGCTTCTCATTGCGGTGGCTTCTCTTGCTGCGGAGCACGGGCTCTAGGCGCGCGGGCTTCAGTAGTTGTGGCTTGCAGGCTCAGTAGTTGTGGCTTGCAGGCTCTAGAGCGCAGGCTCAGTACTTGTGGCGCACGGGTTTAGTTGCTCCACGGCATGTGGGATCTTCCCGGACCAGGGCTCGAACCCATTTCCCCTGCATTGGCAGGCGGATTCTTAACCACTACGCCACCATGGAAGTCCCTTACCCATGACTCTTTTAAAACTCCTCAAGTCCATGCTGCACCCCAGACTCTCTGTGGTGGGGCCCAGGCATCATTAATTCCAAGGTCCTCAGGTGGTTCCCAAGGGCATCCCAGGCTGAGAGCCACTGTCCTACTGCACTGAAGCCTTCTTAGTTCCAGGCCACCTCGTGTTGGTCTCTGTATTCCCACTTTCTAGCACAAGGCAAGGTCCATGAGACATTCAATGGGGTTTATGCTGGGCCTGGGGTGACCATGGGAGACTCTAGCCCTGGAACTTCTCAAACACATGGGTTCCCCGGCACCTTCCACGCCCAGGGCTGTGACAGGTGCATCCGAGGAGATGAAGCAGGATCAGCCAGAGGCTCAGCCCCAGGGGAACATGGGTGGCCTCGGGAGAAGTCACAGAGTCCAGTGGAAACAGACTGCTGGACGGTGCGGGACAGGCTGGAATCAGAGAGGTCTGGCTGCTGGGGAGGGCTGCCAGGGGCAGGGCTGGGGTGCAGGCTTGGAGGGGCAGGGAGGAAGGGGAGCTCAGGGGAGGAAGAGCTTGAGTGGAGGTGTAGAGTTGAGCACATATGGAGCAAATGGGGGAGCCTCGCTGGAGAAGCCTCCCAAGGAGCACAGAAGGAGTAATCTTAGCAGCAGCCGACATCTGTTGGAAACCTGTCTGCTTTCCACCATTATGTTGCCTCATCTTAAAATGGGGGTAAAAAAAAAAAAAAAATGGGGGTAATGGCAGCACTGACCTCACAGGGCAGCTGGGGGGACAGGAAAAGCCCCAGAACCGTGCCTGACGCAGAGGAAGCACTCAATTATGCCAGCTACAGAGTCCATTGTTATTATCCCCTTTAATGTCAAAAACAACACTAAGAGATGTCTACCATTATCTTTATTTTTTTAAAGAGGAAACTGGGGATCAGGGAGGTGAAGTCAGCAGCTCAACGTCACACAGCAGGAATGAGCCATGATTCAAACTCTATTCTGACTCCAAAGCCCATGCACGAATCTTCCACAAAACTGGGGCACCAAAGGCTGGATTCCTGGGATCCAGATCTGGAAGGGCCACTGTGTCTGGACCAACTCCTTCGTTTTGTAGAGAAAGACAACCAGAGAACGGAGGTGAGCACAAGGCCCCACAGCATGTCAGGCTAGGGGGATCTGGGGCTGAAGCTTCTAGAAAGACCGATGAGCAGAACCAGTCACTGCCCCCGCCAATGGTCACCGCTCACCGGGTCAGCGAGCACCACCTGCCCCGCTTCCAGCCAGCTCAGCCCGGAGAGCGCTGGGGAGCTGGAGCGTCACCCAGGGGGAGGAGGCCGCCTCTGCGCTGAGAGCTCACCACCTGCCTCCCCAGTCAGGCTGGCAGAGATCACCCCGAGCGGGCTCCCAGCTCCCAACCCCCTTAGTCGGGGCCTGCAGCCCAGAAACCCCCTGACAGGCCCCCACTGCAGCCCTGTACTTGCCACAGGGAGGAAGCAGGGCAATTATAGATGACCTTTGCAGGGAGCAGAATGTAAACTGGAATCCGTTTGCCTGTGCAATCTTCATCATTACCACAGCAATTATCTGCAATGAGCCATTGTGACCAAGGCTTCAGTGCAGGTGCTGAGCCCCCAACATGCTTTAGCCCTCGCCTTCCCCCTCACAGGTTGTCCTTTGTCCCAAAGGACAATCTCCTGCATCTGCACAACCAGCTGCCTCTCCACTCTCCAGCTACAATGGCAGGGTGGGCTGGGGGGCTCAATCATCAACCCAGGTTTGGGAAATGTTAGGGGGTACAGGAAGGGATGCCTGAATATTTCTTGTTCTTTCCCTCACTGTCAACTTTTCCAACAAGTGAAAGCTCCTTTTTGTCCCACATCTACATAACCACTGGAAGAGTTAAGGGACGAGATGTGAGTCATTCACACTTTAGTATAAATAAGTTTACACAGCCAGCTTTCTGCCTGATGCCTAGCTGAGATCCTGCCCATTTGGGGATGGGGGTGGAAATTAGGAGTGTTGATAGAAGAGGAAAGAGAAGAGAGCAGGAAGACGGAGAGGAAAGAGGTGCTCCTGACAGAGGTGTCAAGAGTAAGGGACTTTGAACTGAGCCAAATGACTTGAATGGTACATCCCATAATGGGAACTGGAGACAGGCTTGAACTTGTAGTAACTAACACTCATGCCAGAATCCAGACAGTAACTAACCAGTGTTTGTCCGAGTTCCAGGGGGCATTCCAAGCACAGCATAAAGACCTGCCTGTAAAGCCCTTGGCTGGGAAGTGGTCTGAATCCTTACCACCCAAAGTGTGGTCCCTGGACCAGCAGCACTGGCATCACATGGGAGTTCGTGAGAAATGCAGAATCTTGGGCCCACAAGACCTCCTAACTCAAAATCTTCCAGCAAGGTCCCCAGGAGACTGCTGAGAACATCAAGGTTGGAGAAGTTAGGCCCAGAGAGCCCTTGGAATTACCTGCTTCTAAGAGGACCTTGATGGGCAACAGGCAGGGGTACACCATGAAACAAGGAAGGGGGTTGCTGTGGGGCTGGCCTGAGTTGCTTTCTAAAGGAAGGGGGGAGCCACAGGCCAATGAAACTAAGAAGTAAATTTGGGGCCCTGGACTTGGAATCCACTGCTGGGTTCTTGGTCACTTTGCCACTAACCTGCTGCATGACTTTGCACAAGTGATTAGCCTCAGTTTCCTCTTCTGTCCTATGGAGCTGATACTATGTTCTCTTGCTGCCTTTGGGGGCTGCTGTGAAGCCCAAAGGAGCTCAGATGAGAAAGCATTTTGGAAACCATGAAACACTGGACAGGGTGCGTCACCGTGGCTGCTTCTGGTTGTCCTCATGAGATCCACAGAAGTGTGGCCTCACGGGCAGCAAAATTTACCTGCTTCCTTCCACAACCCTTCAGAGCTGGAATCTCAGGCTGAAAGGAGATGGCCAAACCAAGTTACCTGAGGGTGTTACTATCTGATAACCTTTTAATGTATCTGCCAGGATTTGGTTTTGAAGAAGACACTTGGAAATGAATATCAGGTACAGTCAAGTGGGGGTGGTCCTGGAATTCTCTGGCGGTCCAGTGGGTAGGACTCGTGCTTTCACTGCCAAGGGCCTGGGTTCAATCCCTGATCAGGGAAATAGGGTTCCACAAGCTGCACGACACAGCCAAAAAAAAAAAGTGGGGGTGGTCCCAGGGCTCCCCAAATCTCACACCCACCCATCTGCCAGGGAGCAGTGGTTTCCCACCCTGACCGCACATAAGAATCACTGATGTCTGGACCACCAGAATGGCTAAAATAAAAGGACAGACAATACCAAGTGTTGGTGAGGATGCAGAGCAACCAGAACTCTGGAACACTGCTGGTGAGAATATAAAATGGTGCAGCCACTTCGGAAAACTATTCAGCAGGGACTTCCCTGGTGGCGCAGTGGTTAAGACTCCATGCTCCCAATGCAGGGGGCCTGGGTTCAATCCCTGGTCAGGGAACTAGATCCCACATGCATGCCACAACTAAGAGTTCGCATGCCACAACTAAGGAGCTGGTGAGCCGCAACTAAGGAACCCGTGAGCCACAACTAAGGAGCCCGTCTGATGCAACTAAGGAGGAGAGATGCAACTAAGGAGCCTGTGAGTCACAACTAAGGAGCCCGCCTGTCACAACTAAGACCCCACGTAACCAAATAAATAAATAATTAATTTTTAAAAAAATAAGAAAGAAAAAACTATTTGGCAATATCTACTAAAGTTCACCAACCCTGCCACTCTCGAGTAGACACCCAACAGTAACAAGTGCACACAGCCACCGAAAGACATGTACATGAGGGACATCCCTGGCAGTCCGGTGATTAAGATTCCACACTTCTGGGCTTCCCCGGTGGCGCAGTGGTTGAGAATCTGCCTGCCAATGCAGGGGACATGGGTTCGAGCCCTGGTCTGGGAAGATCCCACATGCCGCGGAGCAACTGGGCCCGTGAGCCATAATTACTGAGCCTGCGCGTCTGGAGCCTGTGCTCCGCAACAAGAGAGGCCGCGATAGTGAGAGGCCCGCGCACCGCGATGAAGAGTGGCCCCCGCTTGCCACAACTAGAGAAAACCCTCGCACAGAAACGAAGACCCAACACAGCCAGAAATAAAATAAATAAATAAAATTAAAAAAAAAAAAAAAAGAAAAAGGAAAGATTCCACACTTCCACTGCAGGGGGTGCGGGTTTGTTGGACCCCGGTCAGGGAACTAAGATCCCACATACCGCGGGGCATGGCCAAAAAAAAAAAAAAAGGCATGTACACAAATGCGCACAGCAGTGGGATTCACACTAGCCCCCAAACAACCCAAATGTCCACCAATACATGAAAAACTAAATATTGATAAATTGTGTGCTGGGCTGTGTGCTGCGCCTCCCAGAAGCCCTGCTTCAGGACAAAGGTATCCCCCAGCTGTGGGGTATATTTACTGCTGACAAGTCTCAGTCCCTCCTCAAGGACTGCCCTCCACCTTACAGCCCTGTCGCAGGGGAAGCTCGCATCCAATAACTGGTTGACACGGGCCTGGATCCCTGGATCCTTAATTCAGCACAACTCTGAAGCACCATCCCAGCCTCAGCGCTCCCCAGGCGATCAAGTGAGGCCGGTGTTAAAAGTGCACCATCGGTCCAACCCCTCCCTCTGTCTGGCCTGTCCTGCTTCCCTCCCCTCTTACAACCAGAGCAAGATCCCATGACCCTCCCTCGCACAAATCATTTCAGAGTCTGTTTCCCCGGAACCCAACCTAGCCAGTAGCTCTAGGAAGCAGCCCCTGAACAGTGGGATGGAGCTGGGTCACCCACTGATGGCGGGCAGTGAGGACCACAGCTGGGGCAGAACTGGCAGCCTGCAAGTAGCAGCGATGAAGCTGCGAACACTTTTCCAGGTTGAACTCGAAGGGAGCGCGCTGAGGGGGCGGGGAATTTCTCTGGAGTTTGAGAGGCTAGGGGAATCATAATTAATTATAAAGCCCAAGGAATGGGCCGGCTCTTGCTGGGGCTCTTATGCACTGGAGAAAGACAATTCTAAAAGGCTGAGAGTGATTCATCACTAATTTAAGGCCAAATGTGGAAGCCAAGGGCCTCCTTAGCTGCATATAAATTCTCCTCTCCTGCAGGTGGAGGGGAGGGAAAAGCTGAGGAGCAGGCGCAGGGCTTAATTATAAGCAGAGCAGAATGTCAGAGAAGGTTGAAGTCTCAGCCAACAATGAGTCTGCAGCACCAAGGTCAGGCCCGGCTCTGGAAAGAGTGGGACTTGGAAGTGACCCCTCAGAGCACAGAACACGCCCTGCTTGAGGACGATGCTGAGGATCCTCCTTTAGAACTGCCCCCCTCCTGTCCTGGCCACCCGAGCAATAGCTAAGGTAAGTCACACCTCAGCCTGCGGCTTGAAGGAGCCCTGCATTGGCAGAACCAGGAGAGCACAAGGGATGCGATCTAAGGGGATGGATCAAGGTCGGGGTGGGGCTGTAGAGCCGGATAAGAGAGAGTTAATACCATAAACAAGCACTGACACCCTGACAAGAACCCCGAACGATGGTGTTAGCACACTGCTTGGAGAAAGTGGTATCCCAGGGAGTTCCCTGGAGGTCCAGTGGTTAGGACTCCATGCTTCCACTGCCAAAGGCACGGGTTCGATCCCTGGTCGGGGAACTGAGATCCCGCATGCTGCGCAGCGGGGCCAAAAACAAAGTGGTATCACAGCACAAGAAGTAGAAATGCCAGGGCTGCCATGTCAGGTGGAAGAGGGGTCAAAAGGCTCAGAGAAGTGAGAGTGTCAGATGAATATGGCGTGTCAGGCTGGAAAACCCACCGGATGTCCATCTTCTGCAGGACAGTGTGACCGACTCTCCATTTGCCAAAGCCATAGGGAAGTGCTGGTTGCGGGGCGGGGGGTGGGTGCCAGCAGCCTGACAAGCTCAGGGATGAGTGTCCTCTGAGGACCTGAGACTAGGAGCCGCTGTTACAGAACTGGGCACCCTGACAGCAATGGAGAGGATAGGATGCCCAAATAAGAGGCCAGGTGGCAACACTTACTGGTCAGAAGCAAGGTGAGTGCAATTATCACAACTTTTGGCAAGGTCAGAGGGCAGTTGGGAGGGCCTGACATGCAGAGCTTTGGAAATGGTTACTAGAACCAGCATCCCTAGAGGCAAGCCAGATGGGCAGCCAACCAGGACACTGCCCACTCTCTGTAATCAAAAGAAACCAAGGCCTGGGAATTCCCTGGCGGTCCAGTGGTTAGGACTCAGCACTTTCACTGCCGAGGGTGCAGGTTCAATCCCTAGTGTGGGAACTAGGATCCTGCAAGCCTCGCATTGTGGCCAAAAAAAAAAAAGAAAGAAACCAAGGCCTGATGATCTGGATCTGAGGGCTGCACCCCAATAAAAAGTCCTGATCCTCTGCCCAGTTTCCACACCCAAGCAAGGTTTCAGGTCCAACTGACTGAAGGAGAGCGAGGGCCCTGCGACCCCAGAACAAGTATATATGGTAATGATTCCACCAGGCCCTCCCCAGAGGGACTCACACAGCCATTTATTAGGGAAACCACCACTGGAGAAAGAGGACTACCCAAATACCCAGGCATTTCAAGGACTATTAGACACAGGGTCCAAACGGACATAGGTACCAGGGGCCCTGAAAGTCATCATGGGCCCTCGTTAGGACGGGAGCATATGGGGACCAGGTGATAAATGGATTTCTGGCCCAGGTCTGGCTCCCAGGGAGTCCACTGGGTCTACCCTGTGTCCCTCTGTATTATGCGAGGGCAGTCACCTGGCTGTCTGGGTCTGATGTCTGCCCTGCAGGTGAGGGGCTGCCCTAGGCGGAGAGGCTCCAAGAGTGGGATGTAGATTCACATCCTGAGATCCACGCTCCCCTATGAACACCCAGAGGAGTGTCCTTGGAACCCACCCGACCCTGTTCAAAATCCCAGTCCTGCCCCTTCCTGGCAAGTGACCCTTGATTTCCTCATCTGCAAAGCGGGGGTGAGGGCACCTGCTCCACACAGAGGCCGTGAGAACCACGGTGAAGACCAGTGTTTCCCACCACCTCCTCCTCCCGAGCTCTCAGCTGAGGCTGTGACGATGATGCTGAGAAAACAGGAGCCTAAAGACAACGGCCCACACTGGCTCCCCCGCCACTGCTCCCCACCCCCAGGCTCCGCCTCCCTCCCACTGGGTACCAGCCCCCCCAGCTCCCCAACTGCAGCGCCCCAACAATTCTCTCCCCTCCCCGACATGATCGGTTTTTCCCTCACATAGGGAAACTTTCCCATCAAGGGAGAAACGGTGGTTTTTCTATCACTAAAAAAAAAAAAAAGTCCCTCCACAGACTACAAGCTGCCCTCAGCCCCTGCCCGGTGGGCCTGCTCCTTGGCTCCTAGAGGACACCCCTGGGAAGGCCGTCCATCCGCCCTGTCTCCACCCCTTCCCGAAGCCCCTCCAATAGGGCTCTGGCCCCACCGTACCAAAGCACCCCGTCCCTGTCTAATCCTCCTCCTGCCGTGCTCAGCGGCCACCCCATCGTTGGCCCTGAAACACATGGCCCCTCAGCTTCTCTGACACCACGCCCCCACCTGGGTCACTCCTTGGTCTCTCCAACCTCTAAGCCTGCACACCCAGCCCGGGCCTGGGGCCCCTCGTCTTCCCCGTCTACACCTGCTCTCAAGGGGAGCTCATCCGGCCTGTGGCTTTAATACCTCACTCATATTTCCAGCCCCAACTCTGCCGCTGAATTCCAGCCTGTAAACCCAACCACCTCCTTAACGCCCCATTTGGATGTTGAACAGGTAGACACGTCCCAACAGAACTCTCTATTGCTCTGGTCTTCGCCATCTCAGAAAAGGACACCACTGTTCACCCACGTGCTCAAACCAAAGACCTAGGTTCCTCTCCTTCCCTCACCCCCATAGCCCACTGACTCTCCCTTCACCAGACCCAGAATCCAGCCATCCCACAGCCCCCTGCCATGGACGGTGGGTCCGCACCACCATCGTCTCTCCCCTGGAGGATGTGTAGTTTCCTAAAAGGTCTCCCTACTTCCATCCTTGCCCCTTCTGTCTGTTTGCGTGACAGTCATCTTTTTTAAATATAAGTATAATTTTGACGTGTCACACCCCTGCTGAAACCCTCCAGTGACTCACCATTTCACTGAGAACGAGTTGCTCAGGCTTGCCAGGCCTTCAGGCCGATGTGGAGAGTCCCAAGCTGTTTGTCTTCACTTCCAACCTCTCCCCCAACCCCCTCACTCCCCTCCTGGCAGTTTGTCCTTACTGTGTCCCTGACACAAATCAGGCTCTTCCCTGCCTCCGGGCCTTTGCATTTGCTGCTCCCTGTGCTGGGCTGCCCTTCCCCTGATAGCCACAGGCTTATTTCCTGCCCTGTTTAGGTCTCTGATCAATGTCCCTGACCCGCCACCTCATCTGAAACAGCCAGCCCACCCCCATCGCTCCCTAGCCCCTTTCCCCTGTTCTATTTTTCCATTGTAACACATCACTCCCTGATGTTACTTTTTTAAATTAACAGACTTCACTTTTCAGAGCAGTTTCAGGTTCACAGCAGAATTGAGCAGAAAACAGAATTCCCACATAGCCCCCGCCCCCAACACACACACACACATATACTCCCCTGCCCTCAACATCCCTCATCAGTATGGTTCATTTGGTACAATCCATGAACCAACACTGACACTATTATCAACCAAAGTCCATTCTGTACATTAGGGTTCACTCTTGATGTTGTACAGTCTATGGATTTTGGCAAATGTGTAATGGCATGTATCCACCACTATAGTATCATACAGAATAGTTTCATTGCCCTAAAAATCCCTTGTGCTCCATCTTTTCCTCCCTCTCTCCAAACCCCTGGCAACCATGGCCTTTTTATTGTCTCTGAAGTTTTGCCTTTTCCAGAATGTCATATAATTGGAATCATACCGTAGGTAGCCTTTGCAGATTGGCTTCTTTCATTTAGTAATACGTCTTTTAAGGTTCCTGCATGTCTTTCACGGCTTGATAGCTCATTTCTTTTTTTTTTTTTTTTTTTTTTTAAGGATTGGGTTTATTTATTTATTTATTTATTTTATTTATTTATTTTTGGCTGTGTTGGGTCTTCGGTTCGTGCGAGGGCTTTCTCCAGTTGCGGCAAGCGGGGGCCACTCTTCATCGCGGTGCGGGGACCGCTCTTCATCGCGGTGCGCGGGCCTTTCTCTATCGCGGCCCCTCCCGTTGCGGGGCACAGGCTCCAGACGCGCAGGCTCAGCAATTGTGGCTCACGGGCCCAGCTGCTCCGCGGCATGTGGGATCTTCCCAGACCAGGGCTCGAACCCGTGTCCCCTGCACTAGCAGGCAGACTCTCAACCACTGCGCCACCAGGGAAGCCCAGCTCATTTCTTTTTATCATGGAATAGCATTCCATTGTCTGGGTATACCACAGTTTATTTATCCATTCACCTATTGCAGGACATCCTGGTTGCTTCTAAGTTTTGGCAATTAAATTCCTTAATGTTCACAATACACAATAGCAAGCTAAAGGCACTGATGAGTTCTGCAGTAAAGAAAATTCTTTACCTTGGTTGAATCTGCTTTTTCCCAAATTTGACCATTGACAATGTGTCCAAGTGCAGCTTCCCACCTCCTGGAGCTCATCCTAGGAGGGCCCTTCTGGGCTAGGGCAGCCAAAGAAGGGTTTTCCTTGAAGGAGAGGAGCTGAGAGCAACAAAGTAGAGTGGGAGGCACCCAGGGAAAGGGAATGGTTGAGCTTGGGGGTTTGGAGGATGTGGGTTGGGCTGGAGTGAGGACCCCAAGAGAAGCTATGGGAACTAAACTGGGGACCTGACTCTGGTGCCCTGCAGCCACACAGCAGCTGGGTGCCCCTGGGCAGGCCACCTCCCTCCTCTGTGCCTCAGTGTCACTGTAAGATGAGGCCCTACTGCCCAGAACTGCTGAGGCTATAAGTGGGTCCTTAGGTTGGTTTCTAGAATTCAAAAAGCCTAATGCCTCCAACACCCAGACTGAGTCTCAAAGACCATTCCCCGTTAAACAGATTCATAGGGAAAAGACAACCCACGGAAATGGGGAAAAAAATATTTGTAAATCATCTATCTGATAAGGAGCTAGTATCTAGAATACATAAAGAACTCTAAAAAGTCGACAATAAAAAGACAAATTACCCAATTTAAAACTGGGCAAAGGATATGAAAAGACATTTCTCCAAAGAAGATACAGGGGCTTCCCTGGTGGCGCAGTGGTTGAGAATCTGCCTGCCAATGCAGGGGACACGGGTTCGAGCCCTGGTCTGGGAAGATCCCACATGCCACGGAGCAACTAGGCCCGTGAGCCACAACTACTGAGCCTGCGCGTCTGGAGCCCGTGCTCCGCAACAAGAGAGGCCCGCGCACCACGATGAAGAGTGGCCCCTGCTTGCCGCAACGAGAGAAAGCCCTCGCACAGAAATGAAGACCCAACACAGCCAAAAATAAATAAATTAATTAATTAATTAATTTTTTTTAAAAAAGAAGATACAAAGGGCCAATAAGCACAGGAAAAGATGCTCAATATTATTAGTCCTTAGAGAAATGCAAATCAGACCCACAATAAGGGGGAATGTAAATGGTACAGTCTAGAGAACAGTCTGGCAGTTCTTCAAAAGATCAAACATGGAGTTATGAAATGATCCAACAATTCCACTCTTAGATATATATCCAAGAGAAATGAAAACATGTCTACACAAAAACTTGTACACTAGTGCTCACAGAAGCATTATTAATAATAACCAAAAAGTGAGAACAACTAAAATGTCCATCAATGAATGGATAAACAAAATGTATATCCATACAATGCAACATTATTTAGTCATAAAAAGGAATGAAGTACTGTTATATGCTACAACATGAAAGAACCTTATAAACATTATGCTACGTTAAAGGAGCCAGACACAAAAGATATGATTCCACTTATATGAAATATCCAGAATAGGCAAATTGATAGAGACAGAAAGTAGACTGGTGGTTGAGGAAGGGGGAACTGAGCAGTAACTGCTGATGGGCATGGGGTTTCTTTTTGGAGAAATGGAAATGTCTGGAATTAGATAGTGGTGATGGGTGCACAACTTTGTGCATGTGCTAAAAGCCACTGAATTATACATTGTGAAAATTATGGTATATGAATTATATCTCAATTTAAAAAAACAAACAAACAACAACTATATATATATATATATATATATATATATATATATATATCTCCAGCTCTTCGGAGAAATGGCTGATTGCAGCTCAGATGAGCCAGGAACATCTTCATTCCAGAAAGCAAGGACATTTCCAAAGTTGTGTGAATGGATGCCAGAGTCAACTTCAAGAGGCTCTCACTGGCCAAAGATGGGAAAATTTGAGCATCACTGAGAATAATGAGTCCAAGGACTGAAACTCATAAAATTTATAAAAATCCATAATGATAATCAAAATCAAAATCTAAAAAAAAAAAACCCAGAAAAGTCTGCTAATAACCAAATATCTGCAAGAATGTGGAGCACTGGGGACTTCCCTGGTGGCACAGTGGTTGGGAATCCGCCTGCCAATGCAGGGGACACAGGTTCGAGCCCTGGTCCAGGAAGATCACACGTGCTGCGGAGCAACTAAGCCCGTGCGCCACAACTACTGAGCCTGTGAGCCACAACTACTAAAGCCCGTGCGCCTAGAGCCCAGGCTCTGCAACAAGAGAAGCCACCGCAATGAGAAGACCACACACTGCAACAAAGAGCAGTCCCCGCTCACCGCAACTACAGAAAGCCTGCACGCAGCAACAAAGACCCAATGCAGCCAAAAACAAAGAAAGAAAGAAAAAAAAAATGTGGAGCACTGGGATCCTGCACACACTGCTTGTGAGCTGGTACAACCACTTTGGAAAACAGTTTAGCATTATCTAGTAAGTTTGAAAATACACATTCCCCATGACCCAGCAATTCCGCTCCTAGGAATACACCCTGCAGAATTGCATGCATGTATTTACCCAGAGTCGTGGATAAGAATGTTCTGAGTAGCATTTTTCACAAGAGCCACAGTCAGAAAACAATCCTGATGTCTGTAAACAGTAAACTGGATAAGTAAATCATGATATATCTACACATCAGAACACTATGCAACGATAAAAAATTAAAGGACTGGGACTTCCCTGGTGGTCCAGCGGTTACTGTGCTCCCAATGCAGGGGGCCTGGGTTCAATCCCTGGTCGGGGAACTAGATCCCATATGCATGCCACAACTAACAGCCCGCATGCAGCAACTAAAAACATGCTGCAATGAAGATCCCGCATGCTGCAACTAAGACCCGGTGCAGCCTGAATAAATACATAAATAAATAATAAAAAACAAACAAAAAAACAAAAGGACTACCGCTACAAAGAACAATGTAGATGCGGGCTTCCCTGGTGGCGCAGTGGTTGAGAATCTGCCTGCCAATGCAGGGGACACGGGTTCGAGCCCTGGTCTGGGAAGATCCCACATGCCACGGAGCAACTAGGCCCGTGAGCCACAACTACTGAGCCTGCGCGTCTGGAGCCTGTGCTCCGCATCAAGAGAGGCTGCGATAATGAGAGGCCTGCGCACCGCGATGAAGAGTGGCCCCCACTTGCCGCAACTAGAGAAAGCCCTCGCACAGAAACGAAGACCCAACACAGCCATAAATAAATAAAAAATAAAATAAAAAAAAGAACAATGTAGATGCACGGTAAAAAGAAAATGTTGATTGAAAACAACAACAAAAAAAGACATAAAAGAATACATAATTCCATTAATTAAAATTCAAAAAGAGACAGAAAGAACTATTTGGTTTTAGATGCAGACTTACGAGGTAAAACCAAAAACAAAGAAGATAATAACCCCAACTATTTAGAATGGTGGGTCCCTCCAGGGAGAGAGAGGGGCTTGTGGTGGGGAAGGGTCCGTGGGGGTCTTTTGAAGCAGCAGCAATTCTCTATTTTTGACCTAAATGGTGGCAACATGGGTGTTGGCTTTATATTAATTTGTTAAAATGTATAACCTATTTTATATACTTTTATATTTTAAAACTAGGAATATTACTCACTGGTCACTTTTGGAGGTTGCTAAAGCACCAACTCATTTCTCTAAAAAATGATAAAGGGAAAGAATCAAGCCTTTATCCTACTGTATGTACCATATTTCAGAATAACAAAATAGGTAAAGAGGGAAATTTCTTTATAGAAGTCTAGCAAACAAAATGATCAAATTAGAAAACTCACCATGTGGTGGGAAGAAAAATGTGCTGGAAATCTGATGTTAACTTGCAGCGAAGGTGGGAGGGCCACGGCTCTCAGGGCTACCCCCATCTTCCAGCCCCTGCATCCCCCCTGCTGACCACAGCCACCCCCGCCAGGCTGTAAGCAGACTAACCGCTCCAATGGCCATGCCAACAGGGAGACAGGCTTATCTGCATGCGCTAAGCTATTTTGTTTCCAAAGTTTGCACAAATATTCCCAGAATTCTGCCAAAGGGGGCTGGGGGGGGGCAGGCACCTCCTTAGCATGGCCCCTGGAGGAAGCCTCCAGGCCTGAAGTAAAGGACAGAGGCCCAGCCATCACAGCTCAGCGCAGCTGAGCAATGGTTCAGAGCAGCCTGGTGGTGGAGGGTCCTAGGAGGACCAGGGGGGCTCAGGGACCTTGAGCTGATGCAAGCTGGGTGCCCACCCCCATTCTACTGCTTCATAAATCCCCATCACCAAGGCAGCCTGAGGGGCCCTCCCCACACTTAAACCCCTCAGGTGGAAATGTCGTGACTTGATTTCTCCCTGCTGGGCTTGTCTTGGCCCTGCTTGGGGAGTGGTGAGAAGGGAAGGAAGCCCCACTGTGATTGGCCACCCCGCCCCTGTGGCCCTGTCCAGGGGCACCTGAGCCAGCTTTGCAGCTTACCAGGCCAGCTGGTGTGAGGGGGGGAGGGGCCCCCAATGCCCGGGCCCGGCTGGGGCTGGCGGAAGGGCCACCCAGTCAGTCGGGGCCAGTGACAAAGGTGTTGGGAACGGGGGCAGAGGCAGGGATCCTGGGCCCTGTATGGTGGGGAGGCCTCCCATCAGAAGTGCCCCAGCTGGGGCAGGGCCAAGTGGGGCAGGTGAGATGGCAGCCGGTCACCCTACACTCGGAGAGCAGGCGGCGGTGGCAGCCTGGTGTCCGATGGAGCTGCTGATAGAGGTGACACCAGATATCCTGCTGTAGGTGGGGCCGTGGGAGGGGAGGCAGGAGTGGAAAGAGCCGTGTTCAGAGGGCTCTATAACACACTCATGGAGGGACCTGGACCAGGAGCCTTAGTGCCCTCTGCAGCCTCAACTTACCCATCTGAAAACAGGGCGCTGGGAAGGTGAAGCGAGCTCATCAACACAAAGAGCCTTACACAGTGCCCAGCACATAGTAAGTGCTCAACAAACATCACATGCTGTCATTATGGAAGCTGGGGCTGCTGAGGGCTCAACAAGGGTAAGCAGGGGGGCGGAGGGGCGGTCAGCTAAATGCTGGCAGATCCAGAGTGAAAGCTCCAGGGGGCAAGGACAAGATGGGTTTCATTCACCACTGAATGGCTGGTGCCCAGTTCAGCCTGGGCACACAGCACTCAATACATATTTGCTGAATGAATGCATGAGAGTAAAACAATGATCCAGTAGCCACTAAGACAATTTATCAACTAATCAGGGGATCCCAAGTAAGAATGAATCGAATCCCAGGTCTGCCCCGTTCCTGGCTGTGCAACCCCAGGCAAGTCATCCCTGCTCCCAACCTCAGCTTCCTCATCTGTCAAATAGGAATAATACTAATTAATAAATACCTTCCTCATAGGCTAATGGCAGGGCTCAAAGCAGAAAATGGATATGAAGGTGGAAGAGGTACTGTTAGCACCCCTTTATCATATGGGGTACCATCCCCAAGCTGCTGCAGGTGGCTCACAGATGCCCCCTTCTCCTGAGAGTTGTTTGTTATTTTTTTATTGAAGTATAGTTGATTTACAATATTAGTTTCAGGTGTACAGCATAGTGATTCAGTATTTGTATAGTTTATACCCCATTAAAAGACATTATAATGGCTGTAATTCTGTGTTATATAATATATCCTTGTTGTTTATCTATTTTATACATAGTAGTTTGTATCTCTTAATCCCATGCCATTATCTTGCCTCTCCCCCTTCCCTCTCCCCACTGGTAACCACTAGTTTGTTTTCTATATCTGTGAGTCTGTTTCTGTTTTCTGTATACATTTGTTTGTATTATTTTTTAGATTCCACATATAAGTGATATTATACAGTATTTGTCTTTCTTTCTGACTTTATTTCACAAAGCATAATATTCTCTAGGCTCATCCACGTGGCTGCAAATGGCAGAATTTCATTCTTTTTTATGGCTGAGGAATATTCCATTGTGTGTGTGTGTGTGTGTGTGTGTGTGTGTGT
Source organism: Balaenoptera acutorostrata (assembly GCF_949987535.1). NCBI lineage: Eukaryota > Metazoa > Chordata > Mammalia > Artiodactyla > Balaenopteridae > Balaenoptera > Balaenoptera acutorostrata. Next base: position 67,281,242 of record NC_080073.1, on the reverse strand, counting down.
GTATACACCACATCTTCTTTACCCATTTGTCTGTTGATAGGCACCTTGGTTGCTTCCATATCTTGGCTATGGTAAATAATGCTTCTATGATCATTGGGGTGCATGTATCTTTTCAAATTAGTGTTTTGACTGCGGCTTATAGGTGAGCAGCCTCACCTAGAGGTGCCTGGGAGGTTATGCCCTCCCCCAGGCCTGATAAGAGGGTACAAAGGCTGGCCCCTTGCCTCAAGGAAGGCCAACCCTGCACTTGCTGCTCCCACTCCAGAGCTCCCTGGGGGATCAGAGCTAGAGTTAGCTGAAAGCACATCTTTCTCCAGCTCCTTCCTGGCCCCATCAGGCGCCCTCTCTCCCTTCTGTGCGCATGCCTGAAGGAAACCACTGACCCAGGAATCTCTGTCTTGGGTATGGCTTCCAAGGAATCTGACCTAAGACAGGAAGTATTTTGTAAACTATGAAGTGCCACGCGCAAGTACGGGGTTGTTTTATTTTCCAGGAAATGCTGGAAGGAGAGGAGCTGACAGGGAGGGATCTAAGTGGCAGAGGAGGTCTGCTCTGTGGGCAGAGTCGTGCCGCCCTGCCCTCATGGGACTCACAGGCAGGTAGGGGAGACAGACCAGAAACTAATGAGACTCTAACACGAGGGATGCATAAGTGCTACGATGGACAACAGAGCAGGGTCAGGGGATGGAGAACAACAGGGGCTGTTTTAGATGAGGTGCTCTGGGAAGGCCTCGCTGAGGCGCTGACATGTGCAGGGATGTGCCACGTGGACCTCTGAGGCCAGGCACAGGGAAGAGCAGTGCAAAGGCCCTGCGGCAGGAGGATATTTGATATGCCCAAGAAATGGCTAGGAGCCCAGTGAAGAGGGAATGGCATGAGATGAGGTCAGAGGTACTGGACAGCCAGATCACACAGGGCCTTGTAGGACCTGTTATAGGACTTTAGGTTTTATTCCAAATAAGAGGGAGTCATTGAAGTTTTGAGCAGAGGAGGGATATGATCACATTTAGGTTTTATAAGGATCTCTTTGGCTGCTGGGGCAAGGCGGGTGCAGGGAGACCAGTTAGAGGCTGCTACAATGATCCAGGAGAGAAATGGTGGGGGCTTAGAGGGAGGGCAGCAGTGTAGGTGGTGAGAAGTGGTGGGATTCTGGGTGTCTTGAAGATAGAGCTGGAGGATTTATGGGTGACTGCACAAGGAGGGGTCAGAAGAGGGATGAACCCAACTACCAATTTACAGAGGGAACAGAGGAACATGTTAAACTACACCATGGGGATGCAATCCACAAAATCCAGACTGTGGGAAATCCTATGAGACAAACAACCTGGCTTCTCCAACAGATAAATTGCCAAGGACAAAGAAAAGGATGGAGGGGGGAAAGTATGGATTAATAGAGACTAAGACTTATCAACCAGTCACAATGTGTGTGGACCTGATTTGGATCTTGAGTCAAACCAGATGTAAAAAAAGACATGTCTGTGACAACTAGGAATGTGAATGCTGAGTGGATATTCGATGATATAAAGAAATGGTTTCTTCTTAGGTGTGATGATGGTATTGTGATTATGTTAGGAAAAGTCCTCATCTTTTAGAGATACATCTTGATATACTTATGATGAAATGATGCCTGGGATTTGAATTATTCCAGGGTGGGGGGTACAACAAGACTGGCCATGAGTTGATAGCATTTGAAGCTGAGTGGTAGGTACATGATGGTTTATTATACTATTCTCTCTGCTTTTGTAAATGCTTTTATTTTTCCATGATAAAAAGTTTTAAAATAAAAGAGGAGGAAACCAAGTCCAAAGGGAGGTGTTGAATGTCCCAAGGCCCCTCCATATGTCAGTGTCAGGTACAGGACCTCACCCTGGGCCTCCTGACACCCAACCCTTGCTCCTGCCCCACCTCAGCTGTCTCTCCTCTCAGGAGGCCAGTCAAGGCTGGACCCAGGCAGGCCAGGGATAGGGTGTGTGGCCCCAGAGAAGGCCCATGTGGGGCAGAGTGGGCCTGGGGATGCTGGGCCTCTGCCAGGCCCTGCAAGGAGCAAGGATAGCCCTGGGCCACCTGCCCCAGCCAGGCCAATGAGGCCGATCATCTAAACTATCCAGCACCTGCCCCACCAGCCCCATCTCCCACTTCTTCCTTTGGGTTCCTGTGCTAATTTCCTCCCCTGCCCCAGTGTCCACTGCTCTGGATCTACCATCTTTTCCCTCCAGGTCTACTCCTGCCGAAGACCTGCCATGATCAATCACCCCCAGCCTTAGGGAGCAGGGCCTGCCAAGGACTCTCTTCTCTGAGAGTGGTCATCTCCACTCCCTAACGAGAAGGGCTGTGGCCTCCAGGTTAAGAGCACAGCCTCTGGATCCAGACTGCATGGGTGTGAATCCTGCCTCAGCCACTTACTTGCCAGCCAGTGTGACCTCAGTCAAGTCACTTAACCTCAGTTTCCACATCTGTAAAATGGGATAACCTCATAAAGTTACTGAGAAGACTAAATGAGTTAATAAACATGAATAAATAGAACAGTGCCTGGCACAGGTCAGAGGATCTCAGCCCCCTCAGGCCCCCTGGCACTGCTGTCCAGGGCCTGCCTCCCTTCTCTGTGACCTCCTAATACCCACACTTACCTCCTTTCCCATCCCACCAGGTTTCATCCACCCCAGGATTGGGAGGAGGAAGGAGAGGAGAAACAAGCCCATGAGGAAACCAGTGAGAAACCAGCCACAAATAAAAACTCTTCAAACCCAAGTGGCAGCATCTGACTCAAATGGCATCAAATTTGCATTTGAGGGACGTGCAGTTCAAACGCTCACTTCTTTTAGATTTCCAAGAAAAATCCCAGGTATTATGAAGTAGAGTTTTAATGATGTTTTGTAGGAGTAATGATGTTTGTTGTATAAAACACAAATAGCACAGGGTGCTAAAATAAAGAGGAAATATTCCCTCTCTTGCCTGGCATTTGACCTCCCAATACCTGCCCCAGAGATAAGCTCTAATAACCATCAGGTATGCAGCCTTCTCGACATTTTTACGCAAATGTGAACACAACATACATATGTATATTTTGTAAGTGGGATCATACTATACACATTGTTCTACAAAGCCACTTGCTTTGACTTGCCAATACATTCTGACCATCTTTCCACCCTGATATTAAGCTCTGCCCATTCTTTTCTCTGGGTCCCCAGCACCTAAAACAGTGCCCAGCACACAGAAAACATTCAGTCCACATTCACTGACCAAACCAAAGAATGAACAGCTGCCAAAATCACAGCATCTCGCGAGGTCCTAATATGTCACCAGCCCTCCTGATGGACGTTTAGTTTTGCCACACAGACCATTCCACCCGGCTCTCTGTATCCTACTAAGGGGGTGCCTGTAGGAGAAATCCTGGGACGTGGAACTGCCGGGTTAAAACTTTGGCGGCTACTGCCAAAGAGGTAGTGCCGACCTATCCTCCAGCTGATGGGAGAGTTCCAGTTTCCCACACCCTCTGCCACCTAAGAGCTTTATTATGATGATGACTTTCATTTCTCCAATGGATTAGCCTTATTTAGTGACTCCACCCTTGATCATCAAATCTCCTTTGTCCCTCCTGAATAAATAATGGGATGGATCATTTTATTATTTCTGAGCAGCACTGGGGAGCCAAAATCCACAAATAGGGAGTTACTCTCTGGACAGTGAACAGAAACAAATGCAAAATTTTACAGGTGCAGGGACTTCCCTGGTGGCACAGTGGTTAAGAATCCGCCTGCCAATGAAGGGGACACGAGTTCAAACCCTGATCCGGGAAGATCCCACATGCCGCGGAGCAACTAAGCCCGTGCGCGACAACTACTGAGCCTTGCTCTAGAGCCCATGCACCTCAGCTACTGAGCCCACGTGCTGCAAATACTGAAGCCCGCCCACCTAGAGCCCGTGCTCCGCAACAAGAGAAGCCACTGCAACGAGAAGCCCGTGCACCACAACAAAGAGTAGCCCCCCGCTCTCTGCAACTAGAGAAAGCCCGTGTGCAGCAATGAAGACCCAACGCAGCCAAAAATTAATTAATTAAAAAAAACTTTACAGGTGCAAACATTTACAGATGCAAAATTTCAAAAATCTCATTTATTTCTAAAAATGGACATGTTAATTTTTTTAAACTGTCAACTTCAAACAAGTATCCATTGACCTTTTCCCCAAAAGAAGAGAAAATTAGGACCCCTAGGCTCCCTCCCTCTCTCTCTACCCCTCCCCCCAGCCCCCCAGCCCAGTCTAGGGTAGCCAGATTTAGCAAATGAAAATACAGGACACTCAGTTAAATCTGACTTTCAGATAAACAACATGGTTGGTTGGGACTCTGCTCTCCCAATAAATAAATATTAAAAAAAAAATTTTAGTACAACTATGTCCCATGCACTATTTGGGACATACTTATACTAAAAAAAAAAATTTCAGATAACCACCAAATTTGTTGGTTATCTGAAAGTCAAATTTAACTGAGTTTATCTGGCAAGCCGACCACAGCCCCCACCCAGTATTTAAATATCAATTAATTTTTAATTTTTTTCATAAGTTTATTTATATTTTATTTATTTATTTTTGGCTGCGTTGGGTCTTTGTTGCCAAGCACGGGCTTTCTCTAGTTGCAGCAATCAGGGGCTACTCTCCATTGCGGTACGTGGGCTTCTCATTGCGGTGGCTTCTCTTGTTGCGGAGCACAGGCTCTAGGTGAGTGGGCTTCAGGAGTTGTGGCACGTGGGCTCAGTAGTTGTGGCTCACGGGCTTAGTTGCTCCGCGGCATGTGGGATCTTCCCAGACCAGGGATCGAACCTGTGTCCCCTGCATTGGAAGGCCGATTCTTAATCACTGTGCCACCAGGGAAGTCCCAATATCAAGTAATTTTTATATTTTATTTTTTTGGCCACGCCACGTGCCATGTGGGATCTTAGTTCCCCGACCAGGGATCAAACCTGAGCCCCCTGCATTGGGAGCACAGAGTCTTAACCACCAGACAGCCAGAGAAGTCCCAAGTAATTTCAGAATAGGAGCTGAGGGACTTCCCTTGTGGCGCAGTGGTTAAGATTCCGTGCTCCCAATGCAGGGGGCCTGGGTTCCATCCCTGGTCAGGGAACTAGATCCCACATGCATGCTGCAACTAAGAGTTTGCATGCCACAACTAAGGAGCCCGCGAGCTGCAACTAAGGAGCACACGTGCTGCAACTAAGACCCGGGGCAAACAAACAAACAAATATTAAATGCAAAAATAAAACCCACATAATTCTCAATTTTAAATAAATAAATAGGAGCTGAGGCCCCCTCTGCCCTCCCAGTCTTTAGGCATCCTGCTACCCCCAACACCCAAGCTCGAGGTCTCCACAGGCATCCCCCAACCCCCAATGACAGGCTCCCCACCCAGAGATGCCCCACCAACTTCCCTGGCATTAGAGTTCCTGTCTCCCCAGAGCCACCTGGGGCCAGGTTCCTGCTGGTCTTCTCCGTTCGGCCCATCTCCCACCTTCCCACCCATCCTTTCTGTTGGGGGTGCAGTCAGCACATGACCCTCAGCTGGCAGCCCCTTCAGGGATGGCAGCTGCTGCAGAACCACCTGCCTAAGGGCACACCGTGGGCCACACCCAGTGCTGGAAGGATGCTGAGGTCCTAAGGCCCAACCATTCCAAAGAGACTGGGATGGGCCCCTCCAGCTCCAGAGCGCCCTGGGGTTCCCTTTTGGGCCTGCATCAGAGCTCCACTTTTTAAAAATCTATCTATTTATTTATTTTGGCCACGCTGCATGGCATGCAGGATCTTAGTTCCCCAACCAGGGATTGAACCCCTGCCCCCTGCAGTGGAAGCGTGGAGTCCTAACCACTGGACCACCAGGGAATTCCCAGAACTCCACTCCTCTTTCCACCCATCCTGCTTCCTTCCTCTGCTATGCACAGGTCCGGGGACCACTCCCCTGCCCGCGTAAGTCCCAGTCCTGGGACCCTCACCTGCCCCACCAGACCCCAGTCTCCACCTCCCCCTTCCGGTCCACAGGTCCCTGGCTAGAAACCAGCCACAAAGTGCCCACAAGTGGGTAGGTCTGGTGCTAGCTAATAGTTTTTTCTAATTTGGCTTTCCAGTACATTCTAGGTTTTCCACACAGGCTACATATTACTTTGGTAATAAAAAAAAAAAACAATAATAAAAGCTTTTTTTTTCTTTAAGAAAAATGTAAAACCAAACCAAGCAGCCCTCCTCCTATCTAACTCTCCCACTCCTCCCCCATCCCTCCTACCTGCTTCCCCAGGGAGGACTTCCCCCAGATCAGCCAACTCCCACCCCAATGCCTCCCCTGTCCTGCCAGGCCCACAGGCAGTTTCACTTCTCCACTGAAGGCTTTCCACCACCAGCCTGTCCTTGCTGGGGGTGTTATAGGCAAATTCTGAAGGAGTCCTTAGCTCCTATTGGGAGGGGAATGCTAAAAAGTCCTGAAATTGGTGAGGAGAGAAAGTGTATGAGGGGGACCAATATTTGCTAACTCATCCCACAAGTAGGAGCTGGGTTACTGTGTGCTAGGCACTGGGGACTCTGGGAACAGGACACAGACCCTGCCCCCAAGGACTCCACAGCTGGGGGTGGGTGCGAGGAATGAAAAGCCAGAGAGGATATTGTGTGAGGTGAGGTGAGCTAAGTGTGGGGAGGAGGAACTCATGGAAGCTTCTGGAAGGAAGAAAAGTTTCAGCAGACTCCTGAGGGTGAGGAGGAATGGGTAGGGAGGAGGGGGTCGGGAGCGTGCTTTCGGCAGGGGATCAGCCTGTGCAAAGGCCTGCAGGTGAGAGAAGTGTGATTTATTTGAGGAACTGAAAGCAGTTCAGAGCAGCTGAGGGCAGAGGTGGGGTGAGAAGGGAGAGGAAGCCCAGGCTTGCGGAGGGCAGCGGGGCCACAGGAGGGAGACTGCACTTTGTGCTCAGGGCAATGGGGAGCCAATGAAGGATGCAGAGCAGGGGAGTGACAGACTCAGATGTGCATCTTATAAAGATTTCTGCCTGCCACACGGTAGGTGCTCAAAGAGCCCCACTACTATGGGTGTTATTATTCTGAGCATCCAAAACCATCACAGTCACACTTAATCATGCACACACTACCTAACATGTGGGGACTTTAGCCACAGAGTACCTGAAACCTGTGTCTCCACAGAGACGAGCCCTCAGCAGTAAGGTCCACAGCCCTCTTGCTCTTGCATTAGGGAATGTATTAGGGAATAATGGACTCTGGAGCCTAGGCTCAAATCCTAGCTCCTCCAATTTCAAACTGTGTGACCCTGGATAGTTGACCTCTCTGTGCCTCAGTCTCCTCATTTGTAAAATGGGGGTAATAGTAGTACCTACCTCATTGGGCTAATGTGAAGACTGAATGACTCCATTCATGAAAAATAGTTGCCTCCTGACATGTGGCAGATGCTGTGCACTGTTCGTTTCTACTGTTTTTACTGTATCCCTCCCCGAAAGGCCCCCAGGGCCAACCACTTGCAGGCACTAACCAAACCATCCTCCACCTCCCCCGACTAGCCCTGAAGCAACACGCCCTTACTCTCCATTACTAGGGGCCAGGACAGAGCCAGATGGGACTGAGGACAACTGGACACTCTGACCTGGGTCTGGGACCTCGCCCCAGCTCCCTCAAGCCCAGTGGAGAGAACACTGGACTTGGGGCCAGGAGCTGAGTGCTGGCCCTGGCTCTGCTGCTGACCCTCTCTGGACCTCAGTCTGCCCCTCTGTGAGATGAGAATAAGAACATCTTGCAGATATGTTATCAGCATGGCTGTCGAAGGAGCAACAAGGGCTGGGGAAGCTCTGAGAATGTCCCTGTCACAGACAGAGCCTTGTGGCTGGGCCAGAACCCTTGCTGGCAGCCTCCTCTTCTGGCCTGGGTCGGCTCCTCCACACAATCTTAAGATCTGTTCAGAGCTCCCTATGAGGACCTCCGAGGCTGAGGATGATCTGGCTTGGGCCTCACAGACGCCCTGATGCTGACCGGGACCCTCCCAAGGGCTGGGATAGAGACAGAGACCCTGGAGTGAGCTTAGCACCCCAGGAGAAAAGTGCCAGCCCAGGGGCCTGAGGAAAGCCAGACCTTCACCAGGGCCTTCCACCAAGCCTGGACCAGCCAGGGACTCATACCACGGGCCCAAAAAGACCCTTTGGAGCCCTCAGGACTGCAATGTTTATCTCTGAATGCCATAGATGCCCATCACTTCTAGGCCCAGGAAGGGCCTGAATGGGAGTGTCTGTTTTTGGTAGCTCTTCGGTCCTGGGGGATGGGAGGAAAGCTCAAGATGGGGCTCACCCTCCTCCTTCAGGTTGCCAGCTATTTCTCAGAGTTCAGGTTGATTCATTCACTCATCCCACATTTACTTGGTGCCAGACCCTGGTCAGGTGCAAGGGCGATGACAGATAAATCAGACACATTCCTACCCTAAAGCACTTCCAGTGTAGTGGGCGACAGACAAGGCATAAATAACCAAGCCACAAGGCAGGCTAGGCTGGAGAATGCAGGGCAGGAGGCAAGGATCTCACCTGGGGTATCAGGAAGCTGCCTGGAGGGGGGGCTTGTGAGTGGCTTATGGACCTGTTGTGGGAAGGCCAGGTGGGTGAGGGATAGAACCTCCAAAATCATTGACAGTTCTGTTTGCACACCCGCCATGCCAGAGCCCGGGCAACGTGAGTTATTTATGGTTGTGCCCAGAGAAAAGCACCCATGTGTGTCACTGCACGTCGGGTGCAGAGCTGGGCAGTGGAGTGTGGGGGGCAGCTGGCGCTTGAAGTTTGGTCTGGCCAAGCTCTGTGGTTTGCCTCTGTGTCCCTCACACCCTGATGACCTTTTAATCTCTTCATGGCCTCCGCTAAGGCAAAAATAAGGAGAGAGAGTTCTAACAGGCAGCAAGTGGCCCGGGGGTGGGGAGGAGGGCAGTGCCAGACAGACCTTGGCTTCTGCTGTATCTGCGGGCCATTCATCGTCACCTCCTGCTCCTCTTCCCCCCTCCCATCCCAACTGTGGGGGAAGGCGTAGACGGACAGAAGAAAATATCTTTAATTGTAAACCGGACAGGACATAGGGCACGCATCAGCTGCTGTGTTTCTCCCCAGCCCACTCTGGTCCACAAATAGCCTACGCACCAAGCTGGCATCAGCCGACCCACCCTGCCGGTACCGGAACAAGCCAGGCCAGAGACTCGGACAGGACCCGGGGCGTGCGTCCCACCTTCCCAAGGAACCTATTTCCTGCGTTTTCCCCCAGGTAAAGGTCTCCGCCAGGTCCCTCTCCCAGGGGGCCCAGCGCAGGGACATCCTGATACTGCCCGGGTGATGCCCGAGAACCCCGGCGTTTGCAAAGCACCCCCGGCCGCGCGCTCACCTCTCTGCAGGTAACTGTCCAATTGTCCCCTGTCAGTCTCTGCGCCCACCGCACACACGCACTCCCTGACTGCAGCCCTCCCTCCCCACCCTGTAGCCAAGGGCCAGACCTCCTACCTGGGGGCAGGCACGCCCGGCACCATCCGCGGCGCCGCGGGGCCAAACGGGGTGTCTGGGACCCGGCCTCAAGCCTGCACGACTTGCCGGGGGAAGAGAAGCTGCGCCGCCGTCCCCGCCGCCGCGTCCCTCCAGACCTCGCCGGGGCTGCGCTAAGGAGGAAGGTCAGAGCCGAGGTGGGGGGGGGGGGGGGGAGGCGGAGGGAGGAGGCGCGCACAGATGGGCGCAGATTAGCGAGGCATTTTTAGCGAGCCAATGGCGGCGCGGCGCGGGGCTGCGCAGGTGAAAGCGCCGCGGCTGCTGAGGCGGCTGCAACCTGCTTAGGAGGTGCGGGGGCGGGGGGAAGACACACAGCACCCCCAGCTCGCAGGCCGGCGCCCTCCTCCGAGGGGGTGCTCGGTGGTGCCGGGGCAGAAGGGCTCTGCGGCGGCCGGGTGCAGAGAGCACCTCCCTTGCACCCTCCTCCCCAGCCCTCCTGCGGGAGCACCGTAGACTCCGGGGTGTCTCTCCCCTCCCCCTCTTTGCCCTTTCCCCACTTTTTAGGACATTCTTCCGGCCCCATCTGTTTCTGCCCTCTCTTAATCCTGCATCTTCTGGTACATGCGGGGGCGTGTATGGTGGGTACGTCTGGCGCGAGTGTGTGTGTTTGGGGGGGGGTGCTCTGGAGTGAGGGCCCCTCCTCCACCACCATCCCACCCATAACCCCCCCACCCCACATCAGCTTCACCCAGAAATGCCCCATTGACCCCAGGGTAGTCACTAACCCTTCTGCCCTGGTTCTAGCTGGCCCTGCTGTCACCAAGACAGACCAGGCCACCTCCTGAGGGCTCTTTGGGGGGCTCGTTCGTTGTGACCCCCGAAGCCTTCACCCTTCCTGCCTTGAACCCTGAATGCTTCCGGAAGCCTGGACACTGCAGGGGGCCCTGGGGCAGCTCTGTTCACTGCAGACTTGCAAAGAACTGTCTTGGATTTATAAATAGGATTTATTCAACACCTATCTATTGAGAGCCTACTTTGTGCAGGGCACTGATGAGAGGTTGGACTGCACCAGAGTACAAAACAGACAAAATGGGGGCGAGGGGTGGGGGTGGATAAATTGGGAGATTGGGATTGACATGTACACATTGCTATATAAAATAGGTAACTAATAAGAACCTACTGTATAGCACAGGAAACTCTACTCAATACTCTGTGATGACCTATATGGGAAAAGAATCTTAAAAAAGTGGATATATGTATATGTATGACTGATTCACTTTGCTGTACAGCAGAAACTAACACAACATTGTAGATCAACTATATTCCAATAAAAATTACTCGAAAATACTTTATTGCTAAAAAATGCTGACCATCGGGGGAAAAAAGCAAAATCTCTGCCCTTAGATACTTCACATTGTGAGGGAAGACAGGTGTTAAATATAATAAATAGTATGTAGTGTACGCTTTTAAGTGATATGCACAAAGTAGGAAAATAAAGCTAGAGAAAGGGAAAGAAAGTGAGGGTGGTCAGGGCGAGAATAGGTCCCAGCCATCTGCGGGGAGTGGGCGCGACTGAATCTGATGGTAAGCCCCTCAAGGGAGCATGCAGACTCTAGTTTGCCACAGAGCTCACCACTCCCTCATGTCTGCACCTGGGCTTGTCACACATTTGTATTTCCTACCCTCCCTCTCCATCACCCCTCACCAGAGGCACTGAAATTCGTGACCCCAGTGACCCAGGGGAGTCCCCAGTGCAGCATGTATTTATTCAAAAAGAATTCTCTGAGCACTGATCCTGTGTTAGGTGTTAGAGTCTAAAGGAACTCAGTACCTGGTGGGGGAGGCCAGATGGCAGCACCTACCCCAAGGATGAAGAGGACAGCCAAGTGAGTGGACAGTGTTCCGGAGAAGGTCAGATGGCTCTGGGTTAAAGCCATCCAGGAGGCTTCCTGGAGGAGGCAGCATTCCAATGGGGTGCTGAACAATAGCTGTGATTCTAATGAGCCAGATGGGCAGGAGGCAGGGAAGGATTACTGGAGAGGCCAGCAAAGCCAGGGACTTTTGGCAGGTGGCTGGAGCTGGGGTCCTGGAGCATTTCTGGACACCCTCTGTGTCAGGGGTATGCTGATGTCTGGAGCTGACGAAGTCCCACCCCTATCTCCACCCCAGCAGTTCTTGGTCCCAGCTGCCCTCACCTCAACCTGGCATTTTCCATTGCCCCAGGAGGAGGCATGGTGAGCATGTAGGGGGGAAAACAGAGACTTCTCTCCTTGTTTGCTGGGTAAAGATGGGCATGTTACTTAACCTCTCTGAGGTTCAGACCCCTTATTTTAATAGCTTGTGTGACAACTTACTTAACTAATCCATGCCTTGGTTCCCTCGTTTGGAAAATGGAACAGCAATAGAACCCACCTCACAGGTTATGTATTATACAAGACAATCCAGGTGAACTGCTTAGCATGTAAGTACTCGGTTAATTTTGTTGTCTTTATTATGATGATAATTACACTTGCCTCATAGGGTTGTTGGAATTAGATAAAGAAAGTAATGCACCTAGCATAGTGCCTGGAACCTAACAGTTGTGCAGTTATTGGTGTCGATTATATTATCACTAACTACATGTTAGTGATAATAAATTTCTCCCTTTTGGTCTCCTCCAGTGCTACGAAATTCCCGTTAGACAGAACTTTTTTTTTTTTTTTTTTTGGCTGTACAGTGTAGCATGCGGGATCTTAGTTCCCTGAACCTGTGCCCCTTGCGTTGGGAGCACGGAGTCTTAACCACTGGACCACCAGGGAAGTCCCAGACAGAACATTCTTTCTGTGAGAGGCTAATTCCCCAAGAGGGTGTTAAGGTGCAATCTAGGATGGAAAGACTAGAATATCTGCCCCTCCCCTACTATACATATGTCATCCGGGGCTTTGGTGTAGATGGAATGGAGCCCAGGAGGGGTAAGTTTTGAAAAGGCAGTGAAGTCCAAAACACGGGACACTCAATGTCCCTTGGCAGCTGGGCATTTGGTGGAGGATGGCAAGAGCAGGAAGGGCACAGGTATTCACAGGTGATGGGGTCATAATTCAAAGCGCTCAGAGAGGCTGGAGACTGGAGGTTCACAGAAGCTGGACCAGTTTGGGGCCATCGTGGGGTGGGTCTTGGAAGGGGAGACCTGATTAGGCAGATGATAGAGAGAGGGGGTAGGTGGTGGGGAGAGGGGGTGATGGAGCAGAAGAGCTGGGCTTACTCCATTTGAAGTTGAGGTATGCCTAGCATTGAATTAAGACCTTAGCAGCCCCAAGCCCTGAAAAAAATGAGAGTGGAAAGCACACACACACACACACATCCCTTGCCCATGTGTAATCCAAAATAAAATGTTATTTTGGAAACTGACACAGAACTTCCATGCTTCCTAAAATTAAACTAGCTTCCTTCTAGATTTTCTGACTGCAAAACTTAGCGTTCATCAGAGGTAAACTAACCCCCCTCCCCATCTCCCTCTCTTATTGTTTTGTGCCCCTGTCCAGAGACTAAGACTTTCTCTCATTTCCATAGTTCTTTTCACTTTCACTTTTTTTTTCTTTTACTTTTTCTTTCTTTTTTTTTTTGGCTGCACTGCACAGCTTGCAGGATCTTACTTCCCCGACCAGGGATTGAACCCCATCCCTTGGCAGTGAGAGCCCAGAGTCCTAACCACTGGACCACCAGGGAATCCCCTCTTTTCACTTTTCAAAGTGCTTTTCCCATCTCTGATCTCCCCCAAAACTCACTTTTCTCAGTCTCATTAAGTTCTTTTTTTTTTTTTATATATAAATTTACTTATTTATTTATTTATTTTTGGCTGTGTTGGGTCTTCGTTGCTGTGCGCCAGCTTTCTCTAGTTGCGGCGAGCGGGGGCTACTCTTCGTTGTGGTGCGCTGGCTCCTCATTGTCATGCCTTCTCTTCTTGCAAAGCATGGGCTCTAGGCACGCAGGCTTCAGTAGTTGTGGCACGTGGGCTCAGTAGTTGTGGCTTGCGGGCTCTAGAGCTCAGGCTCAGTAGTTGTGGCACACGGGCTTAGTTGCTCCGTGGCATGTGGGATCTTCCCGGGCCAGGGCTCAAACCTGTGTCCCTTGTATTGGCAGGCAGATTCTTAACCACTGCACCACCAGGGAAGCCCTCATTAAGTTCTGATCCATCTGGGATTCCATGGGACCTTCGTTTCTCACCTGGAGCCCCGAACCATCCCTCAGAAAGAGGCCTCCTCTGCTAGACTCTCCATGCCATTCAGAGCAAGGAGGCAGGCATGGCCCACTTCAGAGGAGTTTTGCAGGCAAGACAGAAAGGATGTGTAGACAGGAGGGCAGACCAGCACTGAACATGCATGTGGAATCAATCAATCAGCGAGCGAATTGGTGGTTAATATCGCATGTTTAGCCTGGGAGACATGGAAGGAGGTGGGGAGGATTTGAATTCCCTTTTGTTCCGTCTGATATGGAAGGCTTCAAGGAGGAGGTGACGTTTTGAGGAGCTCCTCTATTCTCACCGTATCTCTGGTTGGAAAGGAAGGGCAGGGAGCGTGTCCCAATTTTGGCAGAGCAGGACTGAAGCCCAGAGAGGAAAAGTGACTCTTTCAAGGTCACACAGCACATCCGTAACAGAGCTGAGCTAAAAACAGATCTGACTTCCGGTCAGGTGCTGTCGTCACCAGATTCCTCTACCTCCCCCGAAAATCTGCATGGAGGTGGGGCCCGACCAGCGGGAAAGTGATTGGCCCAGTAGCCCCAGGGTGTTTCATTTTCTGAGCTGCCTCCCAGCAGTAGGCACAGAGGTGAGCAGCACACCCCCAAGGGACAAAAGTACTTTAAAAAGAGCCTCACAGGGCTTCCCTGGTGGCGCAGTGGTTGAGAATCTGCCTGCCAATGCAGGGGACATGGGATCGAGCCCTGGTCCGGGAGGCTCCCCATGTGCCGCGACGCAACTGGGCCCGTGCGCCACAACTGCTGAGCCTGCGCTCTGGAGCCCGTGAGCCACAACTGCTGAGGACCCTGTGCCTGGAGCCTGTGCTCCGCAACGCGGGGAGGCCACCGCAATGAGAAGCCCGCGCACCGCAAGGAGTGGCCCCCGCTCCTTGCAGCTGGAGGGGGCCCATGCGCAGCGACAGAGACTCAACACAGCCAAGAAATTAATTAATTAATTAATTTTTTTTTTAAAAAAGAGCCTCACAGCCCCTTTGGCCCCCTCCTTATCTTCCCACCAGCTGGCTTCACACTCGCAAATTGGTTTCCATCACCTGCCTGGTGGACAGAGGCTGTTGCCAGCTGTACCTTGCATCCGGAGACCAGGGTGTTGGGAGTCTTGGAATTGTGGCTCTCTCTGTCCGTGACTGATGCCAGGGGTGTTAAAAAAGCCCTGAAGACATGATCTTGACAAAGCACTGAATCTTAGGAGGTGCCCAGGGTTAGGACCCAGACTATGCTTGAGAGAGGGTTCACCCCAGCACATACATAGACAATGGCAAACTCAAAGCATTTTTCTTGGCCCAGGCACTTGTAAGCACCTTACACATATAAACTACGATTACTAGCCCCATTTACCAACAAGGAAACTAAGGCCCAGAGAGGCTAGGTAATTTGCCCAAGGTCACACAGCTGGTAAGTAGTGGAGCTGGGATTCAAACCCAGGCATTCTGGTTCCAAAAGCCAGGCTCATAATCACTCAGCTAGGAAAGAAGCAGACATTTACTGAAAGTCTTACTATGCACAGAAGGATTTTACATGATCTTAGTACTATTATCCCCATTTTACAGATGAGGAAACTGAGGCTCAGCGGGTCCTTTGGTGAAGCTGCTCAAAGTATAAAAAGGAAGGACCTTTGAGATGATCCTTAGGGAATCTGCTCTGGAAGAGACTTCAGGGCCTGCACACTATCGCCACCTACTGGCATTACACCTTAAATGCAGGCAGAATACCTAAGCAGATGCTGGGTGCCGAGTTCAACATAGATTTTCTATTTGTGTTTGTGCTTTGGTTTTTAGTTTCTGTGTCCTGAACAACAAAGAGGTGTGGTTTGCTCATAATAATCTTTTATACTGAAGACGTGGTTTTGAGCAGAGTTCAGCATTTGTAATATCAGCTTCAGAATTAATACCTGGGGGGGAAGGGAATCTGTATGATGTGTTGATTTTTAGTTTTTCCAAGGGCTTCCATATACATTGTCCCACTGGACTCTTACCGCACCCAGCATTACTTTCACTCCTACTTTTTTTGATGAGGAAATGAGACTTGTCAAGGAAGCTCGATTGAGTTGGCATTGGAACCTATCCCTGGTGGCTCCAGAACCTGGATCTTGTGACAGGAGAGGCCCATTGGGTCAAAGCCCCCACTTCCAGGCCCAGAGAGTCTGGGTGACTAGATCCCATGAGTCAGTGGCTGTCCTGGGTCTCGATCCTGGGCCTCCTCAATTGTAGGGCTGAGTTCCTCTCCAATCCTGGGCAGTGTTTCAGCTTCTACTTCCTCCAAAGCAAACCTCACCTGAAGGAGAAAATGAGGTCAATCAAAAGCACTGCCACGAGGCTCACTTCTGCAAAGCACGCCTCCAGCCCATGGTCTCTGCTTTGCTTCTTTTCAGTCTGAGAGCCTGGGGTCTTCCTTCCTCCCGTTTCTCCTTCCTCATGCAGCCAAGTGTTAGACCAAGGAGAAGAAAACAACAGCTCTGGTACATTTGCCTTCTCAACACCCTCACCCTCTGGCCCCCATCCCTTTTCATGCCAGCTCCTCCCTGTCCCAGAACCAGGAGGCCCAAACCCAGATGAGATGGGAATACATCATGGGGTGTAGGGCCAGGCACTGCCATCTGATCCTGGTTCTGCCACCAACTCACCACGTGGCCTGGGATGGGACACTTTGCCTCTCAGATCTCAGTTTCCTCACCAACACAATGGGGATGCATCATGGCATAGTGTGTTACAGTGAAGACTGCAAACCACCTGAGTCCCCCCATGGTCGGTTTCTTAGACACGTCATGGTGCAGCCATGCAGTGGAATATTATGCAGCTGATAAAAAAAAAGAATGAGGACTTCCCTGGTGGCACAGTGGTTAAGAATCCGCCTGCCAATGCAGGGGACACAAGTTCGAACCCTGGTCCAGGAGGATTTCACATGCCGCAGAGCAACTAAGCCCATACGCCACAACTACTGAAGCCCGCCTGCCTAGAGCCTGTGCTCTGCAACAAGAGAAGCCACCGCAATGAGAGGCCCATGCACTGCAGCGGGGAGTGGCCCCACTCGGCATAGCTAGAGAAAAGCTCGCAAGCAGCAATGAGGACCCAATGCAGCCAAAAATAAATAAATTAATTAATTAATTAATTAATTAATTAATTATTTTAAAAAGAATGGGGCAAAAAAGTGATGCAGAAAAGGCTTCTGACAAAATTCAACACCCATTTATGATAAAAACTCTCCAGAGGGCTTCCCTGGTGGCGCAGTGGTTGAGAATCTGCCTGCCAATGCAGGGCACACGGGTTCGAGCCCTGGTCTGGGAAGATCCCACATGCCGCGGAGCAGCTGGGCCCGTGAGCCACAATTGCTGAGCCTGCGCGTCTGGAGCCTGTGCTCCGCAACAAGAGAAGCCGTGATAGTGAGAGGCCCGCGCATTGCGATGAAGAGTGGCCCCCACTTGCCGCAACTGGAGAAAGCCCTCACACAGAAACGAAGACCCAGCACAGCCATATATAAATAAACATAAATAATTTTTTTTTAAAAAAAGACTGTATTTGAAAGCCACTTAAAAAAAAAAAAAAAAAAAACTCTCCAGAAAGTAAGCATAGAGGGAATCTACCTCAAAATAATAAGAGCCATATATGACAAACCCACAGCAAACATCATTCTCAATGGTGAAAAACTGAAAGCATTCTTCAGTGGACAAGGATGTCCACTCTCACCACTATTATTCAACAGAGTTTTGGAAGTCCTAGCCATGGCAATCATAGAAGAAAAAGAAATAAAAGGAATACAAATTGGAAAAGAAGAAGTAAAACTGTCACTCTTTGCAGATGACGTGATATTATACATAGAGAATCCTAAAGATGCTACCAGAAAACTACTAGAGCTAATCAATGAATTTGGTAAAGTAGCAGGATACAAAATTAATGCACAGAAATCTCTTGCATTCCTGTACACTAATGATGAAAAATCTGAAAGAGAAATTAAGGAAACACTACCATTTACCATTGCAACAAAAAGAATAAAATATCTAGGAATAAACCTACCTAAGGAGACAAAAGACCTGTATGCAGAAAACTATAAGACACTGATGAAAGAAATTAAAGATGATACAAACAGATGGAGAGATATACCATGTTTTTGGACTGGAAGAATCAATATTGTGAAAATGACTATACTACCCAAAGCAATCTACAGATTCAATGCAACCCCTATCAAATTACCAGTGGCATTTTTTACAGAACTAGAACAAAAAATCTTAAAATTTGTATGGAGACACAAAAGACCCCAAATAGCCAAAGCAGTCTTGAGGGGAAAAAACGGAGCTGGAGAAATCAGACTCCCTGACTTCAGACTATACTACAAAGCTACAGTAATCAAGACAATATAGTGCCAGCACAAAAACAGAAATACAGATCAATGGAACAGGATAGAAAGCCCAGAAATAAACCCACGCACCTATGGTCAACTAATCTATGAAAAAGAGGCAAGGATATACAATGGATAAAAGACAGTCTCTTCAATAAGTGGTGTGGGGAAAACTGGACAGCTACATGTAAAAGAATGAAATTAGAACACTCCCTAACACCATACACAAAAATAAACTCAAAATGGATTAGAGACCTAAATGTAAGACTGGACACTATAAAATTCTTAGAGGAAAACATAGGAAGAACACTCTTTGACATAAATCACAGCAAGATCTTTTTTGATCCACCTCCTAGAGTAATGGAAATAAAAACAAAAATAAACAAATGGGACCTAATGAAACTTAAAAGCTTTTGCAGAACAAAGGAAACTATAAACAAGACGAAGAGACAACCCTCAGAATGGGAGAAAATATTTGCAAACGAATCAATGGACAAAGGATTAATCTCCAAAATATATAAACAGCTCATGCAGCTCAATATTAAAAAAACAAACAACCCAATCCAAAAATGGGCAGAAGACCTAAATAGACATTTCTCCAAAGAAGACATACAGATGGCCAAGAAGCACATGAAAAGCTGCTCGACATCACTAATTATTAGAGAAATGCAAATCAAAACTACAATGAAGTATCACCTCACACCAGTTAGAATGGGCATCATCAGAAAATCTACAAACAACAAATGCTGGAGAAGGTGTGGAGAAAAGGGAACCCTCTTGCACTGTTGGTGGGAATGTAAATTGATACAGCCACTATGGAGAACAGTATGGAGGTTCCTTAAAAAACTAAAAATAGAATTACCATATGACCCAGCAATGCCACTACTGGGCATATACCCAGAGAAAACCATAATTCAAAAAGACACATGCACCCCAATGTTCATTGCAGCACTATTTACAATAGCCAGGTCATGGAAGCAACCTAAATGCCCATCGACAGACGAATGGATAAAGAAGATGTGGTACATATATACAATGGAATATTACTCAGCCATAAAAGGAACGAAATTGGGTCATTTGTAGAGATGTGGATGGATCTAGAGACTGTCATACAGAGTGAAGTAAGTCAGAAAGAGAAAAACAAATATCATATATTAACGCATATATGTGGAACCTGGAAAAATGGTGAACTGGTTTGCAGGGCAGAAATAGAGACACAGATGTAGAGAACAACCATATGGACACCAAGGGGGGAAAGCGGCGGGGGTGTGGTGGGGGGGTGGTGTGATGAATTGGGAGATTGGGATTGACATATATACACTAATATGTATAAAATGGATAACTAATAAGAACCTGCTGTATTAAATAAATAAATACAATAAAATTCAAAAATTCAAAAAATAACTACAAATAGATAGAAAATATAATGTTAGGTAGTGATTTAAAAAAAAAAAAAGAATGAGGCAGTCCTTAACATTCTGGTATGAAACAGTCACCAAATATCTGCTTCAACAGGAAAAAGCAAGGTGCAAAGCTGTGAGTATAGTCACTACATGCCTATATATATGTTCAAAGTGATGGTGGAAGAATATATATCCATATTTGCTTGTAAATGCAGAGGGTGTTTCTGGCAGGACACAAGGACCTGGAAAGAGTGGTCACCTTCCCAGAAGAGAATTGGGTGGCTGGATGCAGGGCAGGGAGACTCTGCTCTGTGGACCCTCATATTCCTTTTTGATGTTTGAATGTATCACCTATTCAAAAATTTTCAATTGTACATTTTAAAGATAAAAATGAATACAAGGGGAGGGTAATGATAAGCACCGTTCACATGCTCTTGCTCTATCCTCGACCCTATTCCAAGTGCGCCATAGCCAATATCTCACTTAGTACTCCAACAAAGCTATGAGGAAGTCGTTATTATCATCCTCCCATTTTACAGATGAGGAAACTGGGGCACAGAGAGGTGGAATAGCTTGCCCAAGTCATGCAGGAAGGAAGCAGTGGCGCTTGGTCTGGCCCCACACTGCTGTACTGTCTCACATGCACAGCCAATCCACGCCCCTCACAGGTATGTGATGAGCGTGGGCACGAAAGCCCTTTGAAGAGTCGAGTGGCCTGCCAAGTGGGAAACCTTTACTTATCTTGGCTGTGACTGAGTGTATTTTCCCAAGCTGTCCCCAACAATAGCTCCCATCCGCGTGCTCATCCAAGTGGTGGGGTCTGTTTCTCCACCTGCCTTCATTCTGGGTGCCCAGTGACTACTTTGAACAATAGAATGTGGCAGAAGTGACGAGGAAGAGAGGGCAGAGCCCCTGGCAGGCTCCTTGGTGACAGCCTCCAGCAACGGCAGCCATCACGAGATGGCGGCTCAAGCGTTGTCCGAGCTCCAACCCCTTGTCTCTCCTTTTGCCCTGAGAGTCTGGTGGCACCATCACACCATCTCCGGTCTTGCTGACCATGTGCCCTGCTGCCCCTAAGCCATACGTCACCACTTTATCGCATCAGTAAGTCAACCAGTGGAGCGGAGGCTGCTCTGTTGGTTATCTGTCTCCCTGGGAATATTGGAAGCTCCTTGGGACTTGGCCCATCCTCAGTGTGGAGTGGGATGGTTTGGCCCCATCATGTGGGCCCTGGACCCTTCTCCATCCCGCATCATTTCTCTCTCTGTCTAATAAAGTTCCTTGTTATTTTACTCATAGACTAACTAAGACACAAATACAGATTGGTAGCGTTCTATCCAAGCCATACTTCATTTTTTCCTTCATTCCATCTCTTGAGGGCCTGCTGTGACCCATGCACTGTTCTGGGTGGCGGGAACACAGCCATGAATAAGACAGTCAAAATTTCCACCTTCATGGAACTCACAATCTGGTAGGAAGATAGATGATAAGCATATACACAAATAAATATAAAATAATGTCAGGTGGTGATAGTGCTATGAAGAATAGCAGGGGTTCAAGAGTTTGAGATGGCATATTCTTTGTAAGGGAGGTCAGTGAATGTTCTGAGAAATCATCAGTACATCAAAACTTGACAAAATTCACATCTGCAAAATTTGATCGGGGAAATTACACTTAGTTGAAATACAACCACAAAGAAAACTCACAATTGCAAGACCTCTAAACAGTGGAACTTAATATGTACTCTCCCCCAGGAAAAAATAAAAAATAAAGGCAATACATCATATGGAATTTTTTAAATGATTAGAAAAGAATGGATCCCAATGACAATAATCTCAGCGTGGTAAAAATCAAAATGGAAATTTTTTTACTGCATGCTATAGAAAATTGCTCAAAAAATGATCTTGTGTTAATACCATTTACTCTGGAAAATATTTTCTCAATGAAAATTGACAATGGAAATAAATCTGATTAAAATTTTATATTAAAAAAATGAGGTCAGTTGACAAATTCATAGAGACAAAGTAGATCAGTGGTTGCCAGGGGATGAGGAGAGGGATGAAGAGGGAATAACTGCTAAAGGGTATGGGATTTCTTTTTGGGGTGATGGAAATGTTCTGAAATTCGGCAGTAGTGATGGTTGCACAACATTCTGAATATGCTAAATGCTACTGAATTATATGCTTTAAAATGGTGCATTTTATGTTATGTGAATTATCTCATATAATTTATTATGTTATGTGAATTATATCAGTTAAAAATGGCAAAAACCAGTTAGATTTTTCCCCTACTTTTTTAATTAAAAAATGTTTAAAAATTTTTTATTGAAGTATATTTCTTGTACAGTAATATTACATGTTACAGGTATACAATATAATGATTCACAGTTTTTAAAGGTTATACTCCATTTATAGTTATTATAAAATATTGGCTATATTCCCCATGTTGTACGATATATCCTTGTAGCATATTTTACACCTAATAGTTTGTACCTCTTAATCCCCTCCCCGAATATTGCCCCTCCCTCCCCTACTCTCTTGTCCTTTGATGCACAAAAGTTTTTAAATTTTTTTTTTTTTTTGGCTGTGCCGCGTGGCTTGTGGGATCTCAGTTCCCTGACCAGGGATTGAACCCGGGCCCCAAGCAGTGGAAGTGCCGAGTCCTAACCACTGGACCACCAGGGAATTCCCAAAAGTTTTTAATTTTGATGCAGTCCAATTTATCTATTTTTTCTTCTATCGCCTGTGCTTTTGGTGTCATATCCAAGAAATTATTGCCAAATCCAATGTCGTGAAGATTTTCCCCTGCGTTTTCTTCTAAGAGTTTTCTAGTTTTAGCTCTTATGTTTAGGTCTTTGATGCATTTTGAGTTAATTTTTGTACATGGTGTTAGGTAGGGGTCCAACTTCATTCCTTGGTGTGTGGATATCCAGTTTTCCCAATGCCATTTGTTAAAGAGACTGTCCTTTCCCTATTGCATAGTCTTGGTACCCTTGTCGGAAATCATTTGGCCATATCCACAAGTGTTTATTTCTGGGCTCTCTATTCTGTTCCATTTGTCTCTATGTCTGTCTTTATACAAGTACCATACCATCTTGATTACTGTTACTTCATAGTATGTTTTGATAGCAGGAAGTGTGAGATCTCCAACTCTGACCTTTTTCAATGTTGTTTTGTCTATTCGGAGTCACTTGAGATTCCATATGAATTTTATGATGAGCTTTTCTATTTCTGTAAAAAACACTATTGGGCTCTTAACAGGGATTAATCTGTTTATCATGAAGCCCCTTTTCTTACCTCTTTGAGGCCCCCTGGCCTGTCCAGGAGAAGCCTGCACAGCCTTGGGCCCAGGTGGTCCTAAGCCCTCACCCTGGCCCTGCCACATGCTGGCTGTGTGAGAGTGAGCCTGGGCCCAGGCTGATCCCCCAGGGCTCAGCTTTCCCATCTGAAAAATGGAGCGAACAGCTCAGCTCACTTTGCTGTGTTGTCAGAAGGACTATCAATACTGTGAGGGCAGAGTCGATGCTCCATTAAATTGCTCTGCTATTCGAGTAGGCACCTCCACCTCCTGAAGGGAAGGATTTTTCTCCTGGAAACTTGGGATCTGTACAGGGAAGGAGAGTGTGGCACTTCCTGCAGAAAAGAGTCCCTCTCCCTTCTTTTACTCGTCTCTGCCTCTGGGTTCCTGTTGCAGACAGCTGAATCTGCAGTGGCCGTAAGGGGAGGGAGGCTGGGCAGGACATAGAGGCGCTGAGCCCCATCAGTTCCCCTCACCCCGCTTTGTCCCCTTCGCCCCACCTGCAATGCATCGAGTCAAGGAAGGAGCTGCGGACCCCAGGTCCCTGGGCCTGGACCCCAGGGACTGAGACACATGTGACTGTGGCCTGGGAGCCAGGTCCTCCTCTTGGCTCTGGTGCCCCATTGGGGGGTGAGCTTAGACCAGGCATCTCCCCACTCTGGGCCTCAGTTCCCTTCGGGCAAAAGGAGGTGCTCGATTTTTGATAATCATGATATATGCATGGATCAAATGCTTTGTGATTATTAACTAATTTAATCCTTACAACACTCCTATCTGTGAGTCCCATTATGCAGATGAGAAAACTAAGGCACAGAAAGGACAAGTTGTTTTTCTAGGGTTGCTTTAGTTGCCTAACAGTTTGATTTCAGGGTCTGTTTTCTTTTTTTTTTTTTCAATTAATTAATTATTTTTAGCTGCGTTGGGTCTTAGTTGCTGTGCACAGGCTTTCTCCAGTTGCGGCGAGCAGGGGCTACTCTTTGTTGCAGTGTGCTGGCTTCTTACTGTGGTGGCTTCCCCTGTTGCAGAGCATGGCTCTAGGTGCGCGGGCTCAGTAGCTGTGGCTCGCAGCCTCCAGAGCGCAGGCTCAGTAGTTGCGGCTCACGCGCTTAGTTGCTCCTTGGCGTATGGGATCTTCCCGGACCAGGGCTTGAACCGGTGTCCCCTGAATTAGCAAGTGGATTCTTAAGCACTGCACCACCAGGGAAGCCCTAGGGCCTGTTTTCTTAAGCACGACATCTAAGACAAGAAATATTACTGGGCTTAAGAATTACTTGAGGACTTGTTTAAAAAGCAGCTTCCTGAACCTCTTCTGTAGGGATTATGATTCTAGAGGTCTGGCAAAGCCCAGGAATTTGCCTTTTTTTAATGTTTGCATTTCCAAATGTAAATGAGTTCCCTTTTTTAAAAAAGTTGTGGTAAAAACACACACACATAACATTAAATTTACCATCTTAACTAGTTTTTAGTGTACAGTTCAGTCGTGTTAAGTATATTTACATTGTTGTGCAATAGATCTCGAGAACTTTTTCATCTTGCAAAACTGAAACTCTTAAAAACAAAACAAAACAAAACTGAAACTCTATACCCATTAAACGCTAATTCCCCTTCTCCTCTCCCCCAGCCCTTGGCAACCACCATTCTATTTTCTGTTCCTATAATTTTGACTACTTCAGGTACTTCATATGAGTGGAATCATACAGTATTTGTCCTTTTGTGACTGGTTTATTTTGCTTAGCATAATGTCCTTGAGGTCCATCTATGTTGTACCATGTGACAGAATTTCCTTTTTAAGGCTGCATGATACTCCATCACATACATACATACATACCACCTTCTCTTTATCCTTTCATCCACTGATGGACATGTGGGTTGCTTCCACCTCTTGGCTATTGTGAACAGTGCTGCAATGAACATGGGTGTACAAACGTCTCTTTGAGACCCTGCTTTCAATTCTTTGCGATATATACCCAGAAGTGGGATCGCTGGATCGTAGGGTAATTCTATTTTTAATATTTTGAGGGGGCTTCCCCTCCCTGGTGGCGCAGTGGTTGAGAATCCGCCTGCCAATGCAGGGGACACGTGTTCAATCCCTGGTCTGGGAAGATCCCACATGCCGCGGAGCAACTAAGCCAATGCGCCACAACTACTGAGCTTGTGCTCTAGAGCCCGCGTGCCGCAACTACAGAAGCCCGCACGCCTAGAGCCAGTGCTCCACAACGAGAGAAGCCACCGCAATGAGAAGCCCGCGCACTGCAACGAAGAGTAGCCCCCACTTGCCGCAACTAGAGAAAGCCCGCGCACAGCAACGAACACCCAACACAGCCAAAAATAAATAAATAAATAAACAAATTTTATTTAAAAAAAAAATTTTTTTTTGAGGAACCTCCATACTGTTTTCCATAGTGGCTGCCCCATTTTACATCACCACCAATAGTGCACCAGGGTTCCCATTTCTCCACACCCTCACCCACACTCGTTGTTTTCTGTTGTTTTTTTAAATAGTAACCATCCTAACCGGTGTCAAGTGGTATCTCATGGCGGTTTTGATTTGGAAGCTGACATTTTGTAAAGCTCCCCACGTGATTCCCTGATGGCACCTGGGCTAGCTAGAATCAGAGCTGTAAGGTGTTTCCCAGTTCAAAACAACTCAGTGACACCGAGTTTGGGGGGAACAAGCCCCACAAAGTGAGCAGGGAGCACAGAGCTCCCACAGTTCAGGGTGCTCATCCGCGCCCATCGTTGCCGCCTCTGATCCTCCTGACAACAAGAGCCTGCCGTCAAAGATATCTGGGGAGTTATGGCAGGCGGAACTCCCTGTTTCTGCTTCTTAAGGATGAAAGGCATAGCCTGTGGAATTTGCCCGGAGGCAGAAAGTCAAATCTTCACCTTGAAGGCACAGAAAGACAGCTGGAACGGCTCTCCAATCTGCTAAAATCCACTTCTCTTGCTGAGGACGTGGAACTGCCATATGGCCTCAGCCTTGCCGGCGCTCCCAGCCAGCCGCAGAAAAACGCTGAGGCATCAGAGAGGAAAATGCCCTGCCTTTCGTCCATCACAATGTCAGGGCTCCAGGCGGACTTGTCTCCACACTCAGCCAGTAGGCTCAGCCCCACGCGCGGAGGAGCAGCGAGGTAGGAACAGAATCGTGACTGCTGGAGTGGCCCTTACACGTCGTCAAATCATCTTCCTTCCCTTTCAGCTGCCCCGGCCCTGCAGACCGCAAGGAGCTAGTCTCCCAGGCGGCGTGGGTGAGGGAGGGAGCCCAGCCTGGATACTCCAAGGCCGGTGAACCGGGCCCGCAGAACTGCCACGCCGCCCGGTAGCGTTAGCCACGGGGTGGTTCTGCGTCTTCCTCCTGCTCCATCTGGCTCTCCCTGGCCAGCCTCCCGGCTTGATTTACCACTGGCAGGGCCATATGTCCTGCCAGCCCTCGAGGGCCTGTAAGTGACAGGGGTGGAGAGCAAAGTTGAAAGTTAATTCCTTTCCTTTGCACAGCGCTGGCCCTGCGGGAGGAGGGCCCCACCCATCCCCCTGTGCCCCAGGGCCCCAGGTGGAAACTCCATACCGGGTGGAGTTGAACACTGGAATTTTCTTCTAGGACTGACGGCCACCCATCCCTCCCTCCCCGCCCCACCCCTTAGTGGCTGGAGCAGGCCTTCGTTGGTCCCAGTCTCCTAAGGGCATCAGCTTGGGCTCCGGTTCAGACCAGCCATAGTTGGAATCTCCAAAGGTGGCCCCACCCATTCCTCCCGGCAGGCACCTGCTGCTCCTCCCATCGGGGGGTGGGGTCTGTCTCCTCCCCTGGAATCTGGGCGGGTCTTGTGACTTTCTTTGATCAACCGGATACCTAGCGGCTTCTGCTTCTGTGCTCTTTCTCTGGGAAGCCACCACCATGCTTTAAAGAAGCTTAGATGACTGAATGCCCAGCCACCACGTGGGGAAAGAGAGGCCACGTGGAGGAAATGCCAAGTGAGGCCTGCTGGACCTTCCAGCCTAGCCCCAGCCACCAGCTGAGGGAGTGACCCTAGCTGTGACCAAAAACCACAGACAAGGTTCACAACACAATGGGTGACAAGCTATCTCCATGAAGCTTAAAATACAAGGGTGAGGACAAAGCAGGGACAGCTACAAGACTTGCATCTGTGGGGGAAGAAGCAGAAGGAAGCAAGGGGGGGATGGTGCAGCATCTGGTGACCTGGAAACAGGAGAACCCCAAAATAAGCAACAGATATTCCTGGTAAAGCACCGTGGCCAGTTTGAGAAGAGCAGCTGACACTGGAGTGTGGCTCAGAGCAAGGGGCTTGAAGGGGCTGAGCGGTCGAGGTGCTATAAACTAATGAAACAGCCGCAGGGCTCCCTGCCCTGTGAGGACAGAACCCCACACTGGAGAGAAACTGCTGCTTGTGGAATAAAATTGAGCTACAGAATAGGGATAACAAAAATGAAAGAAAGAGAAGAGCCAGAAAAAAGTGGATGTGCCAGTGATGAATTTATTGCCTCTCAGCTCCAACACCCCTTTGCTTCCTCATATCAGATGAGCTCACAAGGAACTGTATACATTTCCTAGTTCTGTCTGCCAGAAAGCTAGACACAGTGATCAACCCAACAGCAATGAGCATCACTAGAGCCCAAAATGTGGTCTTGAAATACCATTTCCTATGAAAAGAAGTCAGGAGAAAAAAAAAAAAGAAAGAGAGAAAAGAAAAGAAAAGAAAGAAAAAAAAGAAATTACAAAATAAGAAAAGAAGTCAGGGCTTCTTAGAGAAATGCCTTTTTCAAGTCTGGAGTGGGAAGGTACAAAATACAAGATTAGGCTGGACCACCTTGATGTAGCAGCTAGCAGGAAACTCTCGAAGACTAATAGGATATCAAAAGGACTCAGAAGCCAGTTTGAAGGGGCTCCCACTGGCCCATGTGAGCTTTAACAAGGATAAGAATTGCAATGGATTCAAATCAATCAAATATGTTTAAATCTGTGGTTCATAATGCTATTAAAAATTAATTGGTCATCTTGATAGGGAGGCAATTTATTATCTTGGAAACAGGTCAATAAAAGAAAAGAAATGAATCAGGACTTCACTGGTGGCTCAGTGGTTAAGAATCTGCCTGCCAGTGCAGGGGACACGGGTTCAAGCCCTGGTCCGGGAGGATTCCACATGCCGCGGAGTAACTAAGGCCGTGCACCACAACTACTGAGCCTGCGCTCTAGAACCCACAAGCCATAACTACTGAGCCTGCGTGCCACAACTACTGAAGCCCACATGCCTAGAGCCCGTGCTCCGCAACAAGAGAAGCCACCACAATGAGAAGCCCATGCACCGCAACAAAGAGTAGCCCCTGCTCACCACAACTAGAGAAAAGCTCGCATGCAGCAACAAAGACCCAATACAGCCAAAAATAAATAAATGAATAAATTAATTTAAAAAAAAAGAGAAATGAATCAAGCATTTATCCTGCCTTCCCAATATGACTTATGCCACTGGGTAACCAAATAATAGATGAGGGGAAGCATCTCTTTATAAAAGTATTGCAACCAATAAATGAAATAATAGAATTAGGACATCATCATTTTTTTACCCTCTGTGAACTGGTGTAGGCATTGAACGTCAATGGCTGCTAACATCACAAAAAGAGAGACAGCCAGACACCATGTGCCTCCCGAGGGAAGACCACGCCACCACCTGAAATGTTGCCAAAAGGATCCAACCTGAGTCTGATCAGTCCTCAGGGTCCAGCTGCCCGTTTGCCAGAAATGCAGGTGACGGAGGAGCATGTTGAACTGCACCGTGTGTGCAATCAGCAAAATCTAGACCAAGGGAAACTCTGCAGGTCAAACAACCCAGATACTCCAACAAATTAATTGTAAAGGAAAAAAAGGGGGGGCATGGAGAGTATGGCCAACATACCCTAACTGACCCCCCCAATGAGTTGTGCCCGTGTATAATCCCTTCCTCTTGAGTGTGGGTACGACCTGCAACTTGCCCTTAACCAATAGACTACGGCAAAGGTGAGAGGATGGCACCCCCATAAGCATGTTTTGTTATATGACTCCATCTTAGCAGACTGGAAGGGGAGACTCCCCTGTTTCTTTGTTTTTTTTCTTTTCTTTTTTTTTGGGGGGGGCGTTACCACGCAGCATGCGGAACTTCCCTGACTAGGGATCAAACCCGCGCGCCCCCTGCAGTGGAAGCACGGAGTCTTAACCACTGGACCACCAGGGAAGTCCTCCCCTATTAGTCTTAAATAAGAAAACATCCAGGCTATGAACAGCCTATGGAGAGGGCCACATGACAAGAAATTTGGGGCAGCTTCTAGAACTTAAGGGCCGTCTCCAGCAATCACTGGGAAGCATCTGGAGCCCACAGTTTTGCTGCAAGGAAATGAGTGCTGCCAACAGCCAGAATGAGCTTAGAAGTGGATTCTTCCCTAGTTGAGTCTCCAGACGAGAATGCAGCCTGACCAACACCTTAACTGCAGCCTGTGAGCCCCTGAGAGGAGGACCCAGCTCAGTGGTGCCCAGGCTTTTGACCCATGGAAGCTGAGAGATAATATATGTGTGTTTTTTTTGTTTCTTTCTCTTTTTTTTTGGCTGTGCCTCACAGCTTGCGGGATCTTAGTTCCCCGACCAGGGATTGAACCCGGGCCTTCAGCAGTGAAAGCGAGGAGTCTTAACCACTGGACCGCCAGGGAATTCCCTATGTGTGTGTTGTTTTAACCCACTAAATTTGTGATAATTTGTTACGCAACATAGAAAAACTAATACAGAGGGAGAACCTATAGATTAAAAGAGATTTAAAGGCATCAACTTTTTTTCTTCTATCTCATTCTTTTTATTTGTGCCCTTTTTTGTATGTGGATAAACCTTGAGGACATTATGCTAAATGAAAATAAACCAGCCACAGGAGACAAACACGTATGATTCCACTTATATGAGGTACTTAGAGTAGTCAAAAACATAGACAGAAAGTAGACGGTAGTTTTCAGTGGCTGGTTGGAGGGGCAAATGGGAAGTTATTGTTTAATGGGTATAGAGTTTCAGTTCTGTAAGATGAAAAGAGTTCTGGATGGTGGTGATGGTTGCACAACAGTATGAATATACTTAATACCATCGAACTATACGCTTAAAAATGGTTGAGCTAGTAAATTTTGTGTTGTGTGTATTTTACCACAATTTTTTAAATTAAGGGGAAAGTATATGCAAAAAAACAACAAGGTTTTTTCTTATCTCATTCTTTTTCATGTGTGCCTTTTTTTCTCTTTTTTCGTTTTTAAGTAGACCTTGTTTTGTAGAGCAGTTTTAGGTGGATAGCAAAATTAAGCAGAAAGTACGGAGAGTTCTCATGTACCCCCTACCCCTCTCCCCTCAGCTTCCCCCACTATCAAATCCAGCACCAGAGTGGTACATTTGTTACAATCAATATTTGTACAATTTAAAAAATTTTTTATTTTGAACTAATTTTAGACTTAGAGAAAAGTTACAAGAATAAAGAGTTTTCTGATATCCTTCACCTTGCTTCCCTTAATATTAATATCTATATAATCGAGAATAGGAAGTTAACATCGGTACAGTATTATTCATTAAACTACAGACCTTACTTTAATATGAATTTCCCACTAATGTCCCTTTTTGCTTCCAGGATCTGATCCATGATCCCACATTGCATTTAGTTGTTATTTCTCCTTAGTCTACTTCAATCTGTAAGCTTTTCTCATCTTTTTTTTTTTTTTTGCCACGCTGAGCGGCTTGTGGGATCTCAGTTCCCTGACCAGGAATTGAACCTGGGCCCTTGGCAGTGAAAACACGGAGTCCTAACCACTGGGCTGCCAGAGAATTCCTTGGAATTTTTTTCTTGAATTTTTTTTTTAATTGAAATATAGTTGATGTACAATATCGTGTTAGTTTCAGGTGTAAGCACAGTGATTCAGATATATCTATATCTATATATATATATATATATATATATCTTTTCCAGATTCTTTTCCCTTATAGGTTATTATAAAATACTGAGCATAGTTCCCTGTGCTATACAGTAGGTCTTTGTTGGTTATCTATTTTTCCTCATCTTTTATGACACTGATCAAAATATTTTTTTATTTTATTATTATTATTTTTAATTGTATTTATTTATTTATTTATGGCTGTGTTGCGTCTTCGTTTCTGTGCGAGGGCTTTCTCTAGTTGTGGCAAGCGGGGGCCACTCTTCATCGCGGTGCGCGGGCCTCTCACTATCACGGCCTCTTTTGTTGCGGAGCACAGGCTCCAGACGCGCAGGCTCAGTAACTGTGGCTCACGGGCCCAGTTGCTCCGTGGCATGTGGGATCAAAATATTTTTTTAATGAGCAAGACAAAACAATTTTTTTAAAGGATGAATGAAGTTGGAAGACTTATGCTACCTGATTTCAAGTCTATCTATAAAGCAACAGTACCAAGAAAGTGTGCTGTTGGTGTAAGTATAACACTACAGATCAGTGGAAGAGAAAAAAGAGCCCAGAATTAGAGCCACTGATGTGTGATCTATTAATTTTCAACAAAGTTAATTCAATGCGGAAAGAGTAGTCTTTTCAACAAATGATGCTGGAAGAACTAGATATTCATTCGAAACAAAAAGAATCTCAATCCTTATACCACACACAAAATTTAATTTGAAGTCGATCATAGACATAAGTGTAAAAGTTAAAACTAAAAAAATTCACAATGTTCATTGCAGCTCTATTTACAATAGCCAGGACATGGAAGCAACCTAAGTGTCCATCTACAGATGAATGGATAAAGAAGAGGTGGCACATATATACAATGGAATATTACTCAGCCATCAAAAAAATGAAATTGAGGTGGATGGACCTAGAGACTGTTATACAGAGTGAAGTAAGTTAGAAAGAGAAAAACAAATACTGTATGCTAACACATATATATGGAATCTAACAAAAAAAAAAAAAGGTTCTGAAGAACCTAGGGGCAGGACAGGAATAAAGATGCAGACATAGAGAATGGACTTGAGGACACAGGGAGGAGGAAGGGTAAGCTGGGACAAAGTGAGAGAGTGGCATGGACATATATACACTACCAAATGTAAAACAGATAGCTAGTGGGAAGCAGCCGCATAGCACAGGGAGATCAGCTCTGTGCTTTTGTCCACCTAGAGGGGTGGGATAGGGAGCGTGGGAGGGAGACCCAAGAGGGAGGAGATATGGGGATATATGTATATGTATAGCTGATTCACTTTGTTATACAGCGGAAACTAACACACCATTGTAAAGCAATTATACTCCAATAAAGATGTTTAAAAAAACCCCAAAAAACTAAAAAAAATGGGAATCCCCTGGTGGTCCAGTGGTTAGGACTCTGCACTTCCACTGCAGGGGGCATGGGTTCTATCCCTGGTCCAGGAACTAAGATCCCACAAGCCATGCTGGGGGTGGAGGGTGGGTACTAAAAAATCTTCTAAAGGAAAACGTTAAGAGGATATTCTCGTAAGCTTGGGCTAAGCAAAGATTTCTTAGGACACAAAAAGCACAGGTCATTTAAAAAATTAACAAATTAGTCTATTAATTAATTGAAAACGTCTGGAGATAGCAGCCATCTTGCCTTCCATCAAAGGAGCCCCGTCGTGCCTGGGAAGGAAGACAGAAGATGAAAGAAGCATGTGAAACAGTGGCAGGGACCCAGAAACCCTCTTACCCTCTTCCTGTACTGTGCCTTCTCTAGAGTGCAGGGAATGTTATTCCATCTGTCTTTGCATTGTTTTGTGATATGAGGCTAAAGAGGAGTTGGGTAGTTGTTTGCCTTGTGTATTAGTATCTCTGGAGTGGTATTCAGAGACATTTGTGCCACTTTCATAAACGTAAAAAGTAACCTGATTAAAATAGCTTGAGGCTTGTCAATATTAGATGTTCAGATTGAAATTCAACTTAAACCGGCAGAAAAAAGCCCTACATGTTGAACAGTATTCATATTCTTGCATGAATAAAATTATATCTTTGTGTTTAAAAAAAAGAAAGAAAGAGAACTTCTGGGGAGATTGGGATTGAGATACACACTCCTACATATAAAATAGATAACTAATAAGGACCTACTGTATAGCACAGGGAACTCTACTCAATACTCTGTAATGACCTATATGGGAAAAGAATCTAAAATAAGAGTGGATACGGGGCTTCCCTGGTGGCGCAGTGGTTGAGAATCTGCCTGCCAATGCAGGGGACACGGGTTCGAGCCCTGGTCTGGGAAGATCCCACATGCCGCGGAGCAACTACGCCTGTGAGCCACAATTACTGAGCCTGCGCGTCTGGAGCCTGTGCTCCGCAACAAGAGAGGCCGCTACAGTGAGAGGCCCGCGCACCATGATGAAGAGTGGCCCCCACTTGCCACAACTAGAGAAAGCCCTCGCACAGAAACGAAGACCCAACACAGCCATAAATGAATGAATAAATAAATGAATAAATAAAAATTTGAAAAAAAATGGTTAAGATGGTAAATTTTATAAAAAAAAAAAAAAAAAAAAAAAAAAAAAAAGAGTGGATACGGAATTCCCTGGTGGTCCAGTGGTTAGGACTCTGCAGTCTCACTACCAAGGGCCTGGGTTCGATCCCTGGTTGGGGAACTAAAATCCCACAAGCCTCATGGTGCAGCCAAAATAAATTAATTAATTAATAAATTTAAAAAATAAGAAAGAGTGGTTATACGTATATGTATAACTGATTCACTTTGCTGTATACCTGAAACTAACACAACATTGTAAATCAACTAGACTCCAATAAAAATTATTTTTAAAAAAAGAAAGAAAGAAAGCTTCTGGTCTTCAAAAGCCATTGTTAAGAAAATAAAAAGACAAGCCACAGACTAGGAGAAAATATTCATAATATATACATGTATCTGAAAAAAGGACTGGTATCCAGATTATATAAATAACTCCTACAACTCAATATTAAGAAGGAAAATGATCCAGTTTTTAAAACAGGCAAAAGACTGAACTGTATACTTAAATATGGTTAAGATGGTAAATTTTATGGTGTGTATATTTTACCACAACTGAAAAAAAATTTTAAATGGGCAGAAGATTTGAAAAAATCTTTCAGAAAAGAGGATATCAAAACATCAGGCCTTAGACCTTAAGTATATACAATGTTTATTTGTCAATCATACCTCATTAAAGCTAGGGGGAAAGTTTTTTTTGTTTAAAGTAATATTAATAACTGGCTTTCTTGAGCACCTGCCACATGCAAGGCACAGCTCCAAACGCATCATTTATACAAACTCTGTTAATCCTTCCCACAACTCCACCAGGTTGGTACTGTTATTTCCAGCAAAGAAATGAAGAAACCAAGGCACAGAGAGGCTAAGAGGCCCCACAGCTACAAAGTGGCAGAGGTTTGCCAGGCAGTGTAGCTCTCAATTCTGTGCTCTCAATTGCAGAGGTAAAGAGGCTCCAATGGGCAATGGGAGAGGAAACCCCCGCAAGGGAAGTGTGGTTGCCGTGCTTGTCCTGGTGGACTGTGCTGAGGAAGGAGCCCCAGCAGGAAGAGGATATCGAGATAGACGTTTCAAAACCAAAATGCATCACAAGCTTCATTCATTTCCATAAGAAATATTTACTGAGCCTCTCCTGTGTGCCAGGCACTGTCCCAGGCTGCTGGGGCTCCAGCCATCAGCACCACAGGCAGAAATCCCTGCTCTTGCGGAGCTCAGATTCCAAACCTTCCCATGCCTCAGTTTTTCCAGCTGTAAAATGGGTATTCAAAGATGTATTGGATTGGCCAAAAAGTTCATTCGGTTTTAAATAAAAATAAAAGACACATTTTTCATTTTCACCAAAAATTTTATTGACTAATGTATTCACTAACTGAACAAAGTTTTTGGCCAACCCAATAGTTAGGCAGTGAAAAAGAAAACAAGGGTGTATGAGAAATGCTCAGAGGTTTACAGGTGACAATGGATGAACCAGACCTTGACAGCAACATGGATCACCTCTGCAGGCAACGGATCCAACAGGCTGTCAACAGGTGGCATTCCCTGAACTCTGTCTGCAGTTTTTGCCTCCACATTGGTCATTATCAAATAATTCAGGAAAATAATCACGGCAGCCTCAGGCAAGTGAGGTCAGAGGAGCTGCCCCAAACAATGACAGGCAAAGAGGTGGTAGTCGATTAGGGAGAGGTCATCTGTGGTGTGGTTTGCCCATGTGGAGGGGAGGGTCAGGCTCCATTTAGAGAATAAATCACACTCTCAGCCCCATGGCAACAGATGTGGGTGACGTGTGTGTGTGTGTGTGTGTGTGTCCAGGAATGTGTCAGCAGCCATCTATCTACCTACAGATCACAAACTCACATATGCCTTGGGAGCTATAAATGAAAATTCACAGCAGAGATGGCTCTTCCAAGGAGGTTTCTTCTGGAGTGGGAGGAGGTGTCATGCTACAGTATTAGGAAGCTATTCTAGATAGTGTCTGTTGAGGACATCTGGTTTACTGTTGTCACAGCCAGGGCCTCACTGTACCTGGGCCCTGAGAGGGTGCCCTCCACTCTGTTGCCAGAATCACAGAAATAGAGGCCACCGTGCTGACCACAGAGGGCGCTGCTCCCCAGGACTCCTTCCCTTTCCTCTGTGGCTGGGGAGATTTTATTCAAGGCTCTGGAACCTCGAAAGAAAAGAAACTGCAACTAGAAAATCTCTACAAGTTAGTTTATTCATTTCCAATCTGGGGGGACTCCAGGGGGGTCTCTGGGGACCTAGACCCTGACTTCCATTCTTCCATCTTTCCAGCAGCCCACAGGATTTTATAGCTTCACAAAGTCTGTGGTCCTCAATGTTGGTGGCTTTAAAACTGCTGCTGCCCATACCCATGTTCACCAGGAAACATGTCTAAGTACATCCTTAGCAGCTTTATTTGTAAACGCTGGAAACCACTTAGGTGTCCATCAACTGGTAAATGGATGAACAAATTGTGCTGTAGCTGTACAATGAAATGCCACTCTGCAACCAAAAGGAACAAAGTACTGATGCCTGTGACGGGGATTCTCACAGACCTGATGATGGAGAGGGGCGGGTAGCCAGACACAAGTCAATACGTACAGTGGTGACATCAGAATAGTGTGTATCTGGGAGTGGGGGTGGGGCACTGACCAGAAAGGGAGACTTCTGGGGCACTGGTCATATTCTCTCTCTTGATCTGAATGGTAGTTAACATGGATTTACACACACACACACACACACACACACACACTCACACATAAAAATACATTGAGTTGTAACCTTAACATCTGTGCACTGTACTGTAAGTATATTACACATCAAGAAAAATTAAAAAGCAAAATACTGGGGGAATTCTCTGGTGGTCCAGTGGTTAGGACTCTGTGCTGCCACTGAAGGGGACCCAGGTTCCATCCCTGGTCAGGGAACTAAGATCCCACAAGTCGCGTGGTGCAGCCAAAAAAAAAAAAAAAAAAGGCAAAATACTGATGCCTTGGCCCCACCCCCTGTGTCTGACTTAACTCAATCTGGGGTGTGGCCTGGGTAAATGGATTTTTAAAAGCTTCCCAAAAGGTTCTAACGAGCAGCAGGCATGAGACCAAACCCTGCAAGAGCCAGAGCCCTTCCTCTCACTTTTCTGAACCCTGGGCTCTGGCTCCCTGCCCCTGACCTTGGCCCCAGGAGGAACACCCCATTGCAGAGAGGCAGCCTGAGATAGTAGGAAAGGCTCTGGGCTCTGCAGACAGAGTTCCATCAATTCTTACTTCTTTGACCTTGAACAAGAAACATCTGTTTCTCTAAGCCTGTTTTTTGTTCGTTTGTTTTTTGTTCTTTGGGTTTTTGTGTGTGTGTGTCTTTAACATGGGGCAGGTGATAGACCTATATCTCACGCACAATACAGCATAGGAGTGGTAAAAATGGGGTTGGTCTTGATAATGGTAATCTCTTTAAAATATACATCTGATCCTGTCACGACTGCCTGAAACCATTCCGTGGCTCTTCATTGCACTTTGAATAAAATGCTACCTCTTTCCTGAGGCCACCATGGCTGTCCAGGTTCACCATGCTCACCATGTCCTGGCCACGCTGGCTTGCCTCTCAGTTCAAGCCCTTCTCTGCAGCAGGGCCTTGCACTGGAATTGTTCCTTCTGGTTTTTCTCAACCCAAGCTCTGGGTCACCACGCCCTGATCCTTTTCTTCATAGCTCCCAGCACATAATAGAGGTATTTGTTGCCTGGCATGGGATCCGAGTGTGTTCTTGCCTCCACTTTTACCCCATCACCTGGCCCAGGGCCAGGTGCCTTGTGCCTCACTGCTGAATGGAATTCAGTGAACTCAAGGGTGCGCTGTCATCTGAGAAGTCTTTTCTAAGTGTCAGAGGGTATTATTATTCATCCTCCTTCCTGACTCAGTAACTTCTAATCTCCTCTGCTCACCATGAGGTTGCTGTTTACTCCTGAAACATTTAGTATCCCAATCATGTGTGAGACATCATGCTAACTGCTGGAGAGGACAAAGAGAGGAGCAAGGCATGGCCCCTGCCCACGAGAAGGCTCCATCCAGGGCTGGAGACACCACAGGAACCCAATCTGAGGATGAGCTGGGAAGTGCTGTGGGGGCCCTCCGCATCCTCTTCTCACTCCACATCCTCTCTAGGCGAACTCAGAGCCTCACAGTGTCTTAGATGATTCCCTGACCTAATGTAACCCAGCTCTCTCCCACAGGACAAATTCTGAGCTCTTTATCTAAAATCACCCTGCAGAGCTCTACCCACCACCAGTCCCTCCCATCAGGAAGCTTGCACAAGCCTCTTAGACAGCCTCATCCACCAGAGGGCAGACAGCAGAAGCAAGTAGAACTACAATTCTGCAGCCTGTGGAAGGAAAACTACATTCACAGAAAGATAGACAAAATGAAAAGGCAGAGGACTTTGTACCAGATGAAAGAACAAGATAAAACCCCAGAAAAACAACTAAATGAAGTGGAGATAGGCAAACTTCCAGAAAAAGAATTCAGAATAACGATAGTGAAGATGATCCAGGACCTCGGAAAGAGAATGGAGGCAAAGATCGAGAATGCAAGAAATGTTTAACAAAGACCTAGAAGAATTAAAGAACAAACACTGAGAAGAATTAAAGAAAAAACAAACAGAGATGAATAATACAATAACTGAAATGAAAAATACACTAGAAGGAATCAATAGCAGAATAACTGAGGCAGAAGAACTGATAAGTGACCTGGAAGACAGAATGGTGGAATTCACTGCCATGGAACAGAATAAAGAAAAAAGAATGAAAAGAGATTAAGACAGCCTAAGAGACCTCTGGGACAACATTAAATGCAACAACATTCGCATTTTAGGGGTCCCAGAAGGAGAAGAGAGAGAGGAAGGACCTGAGACAATATTTGAAGAGATTATAGTCGAAAACTTCCCTAACATGGGAAAGGAAATAGCCACCCAAGTCCAGGAAGCACAGAGAGTCCCAGGCAGGATAAACCCAAGGAGAAACATGCCGAGACACACAGTAATCAAATTGGCAAAAATTAAAGACAAAGAAAAATTATTGAAAGCAATAAGGGAAAAACAACAAATAGCATACAAGGGAACTCCCATAAGGTTAACAGCTGATTTCTCAGCAGAAACTCTACAAGCCAGAATGGAGTGGCAGGACATATTTAAAGTGATGAAAGGGAAGAACCTACAACCAAGATTACTCGACCTAGCAAGGATCTCATTCAGATTCGACAGAGAGATCAAAAGCTTTACAGGCAAGCAAAAGCTAAGAGAATTCAGCACCACCAAAACCGCTCTACAACAAATGCTAAAGGAACTTCTCTAAGTGGGAAACACAAGAGAAGAAAAGGACCTACAAAAACAAACCCAAAACAATTAAGAAAATGGTAATAAGAACATACATATCAATAATTACCTTAAACATGAATGGGTTAAATGCTCCAACCAAAAGACACAGGCTCACTGAATGGATTCGAAAGCAAGACCCATATATATGCTGTCTACAAGAGACCCACTTCAGACCTAGGGACACATACAGACTGAAAGTGAGGGGATGGAAAAAGATGTTCCATGCAAATGGAAATCAAAAGAAAGCTGAAGTAGCAATACTCATATCAGATAAAATAGACTTTAAAATAAAGAATGTTACAAGAGACAAGGAAGGACACTACATAATGATCAAGGGATCAATCCAAGAAGAAGATATAACAATTATAAATATATATGCACACAACATAGGAGCACCTCAATACATAAGGCAACTGCTAACAGCTATAAAAGAGGAAATCAACAGTAACACAATCATAGTAGGGGACTTTAACACCCCACTTTCACCCATGGACAGATCATCCAAAATGAAAATTAATAAGGAAACACAAGCTTTAAATGACACAATAGACCAGATACATTTAATTGATATTTATAGGACATCCCATCCAAAAACAGCAGATTACACTTCTCCAGTGCACATGGAACATTCTCCAGGATAGATCACACCTTGGGTCACAAATCAAGCCTTGGTAAATTTAAGAAAATTGAAATCATGTCAAGCATCTTTTCTGACCACATGCTATGAGATTAGACATCAATTACAGGGAAAAAAAGTAAAAAACACAAACACATGGAGGCTAAACAATACGTTACTGAATAACCAAGAGATCACTGAAGAAATCAAAGAGGAAATGAAAAAATATCTGGAGACAAATTACAATGAAAACACGATGATCCAAAACCTATGGGATGCAGCAAAAGCAGTTCTAACAGGGAAGTTTATAGCAATACAATCCTACCTCAAGAAACAAGAAAAATCTCAAATAAACAATCTAACCTTACACCTAAAGGAACTAGAGAAAGAAGAACAAACAAAACCCAAAGTTAGTAGAAGGAAAGAAATCATAAAGATCAGAGCAGAAATAAATGAAATAAAAACAAAGAAAACAATACCAAAGATCAATAAAACTAAAAGCTGGTTCTTTGAGAAGATAAACAAAATTGATAAACCATTAGCCAGACTCATCAAGAAAAAGAGGGAGAGGACTCAAATCAATAAAATTAGAAATGAAAAAGGAGAAGTTACAACAGACACCGCGGAAATACAAAGCATCCTAAGAGACTACTACAAGCAACTCTATGCCAATAAAATGGACAACCTGGAAGAAATGGACAAATTCTTAGAGAGGTATAATCTTCCAACACTGAACCAGGAAGAAATAGAAAATATGAACAGACCAATCACAAGTAATGAAACTGAAACTGTGATTAAAAATCTTCCAACAAACAAAAGTCCAGGACCAGATGGCTTCACAGGTGAATTCTATCAAACATTTAGAGAAGAGCTAACACCCATCCTTCTCAAACTCTTCGAAAAAATTGCAGAGGAAGGAAAGCTCCCAAACTCATTCTATGAGGCCACCATCACCCTGATACCAAACCAGACAAAGATACTACAAAAAAAGAAAATTACAGACCAATATCACTGATGAATATAGATGCAAAAATCCTGAACAAAATACTAGCAAACAGAATCCAACAACACATTAAAAGGATCATACACCATAATTAAGTGAGATTTATCCCAGGGATGCAAGGATCCTTCAGTATATGCAAATCAATCAATGTGATACACCATATTAACAAATTGAAGAAGAAAAACCATATGATCATCTCAATAGATGCAGAAAAAGCTCTTGACAAAATTCAACTCCCATTTATGATAAAAACTCTCCAGAAAGTAGGCATAGAGGGAACCGACCTCAACATAATGAAGGCCATATACAACAAACCCATGACAAACATCATTCTCAATGGTGAAAAACTGAAACCATTTCCTCTAAGATCAGGATGTCCACTCTCGCCGCTATTATTCAACATAGTTTTGGAAGTCCTAGCCACGGCAATTGGAGAAGAAAAAGAAATAAAAGGAATACAAATTGGAAAAGAGGAAGTAAAACTGTCACTATTTGCAGATGACATGATACTGTACATAGAGAATCCTAAAGATGCCACCAGAAAACTACTAGAGCTAATCAATGAATTTGGTAAAGTTGCAGGATACAAAATTAATGCACAGAAATCTCTTGCATTCCTATACACTAACAGTGAAAGATCAGAAAGAGAAATTAGGGCTTCCCTGGTGGCACAGTGGTTGAGAATCTGCCTGCCAATGCAGGGGAAGTGGGTTCGAGCCCTGGTCTGGGAAGTTCCCACATGCCGCGGAGCAACTAAGCCCGTGAGCCACAACTACTGAGCCTGTGCGTCTGGAGCCTGTGCTCCGCAACAAGAGAGGCCGCGACAGTGAGAGGCCTGCGCACCGCGCTGAAGAGTGGCCCCCGCTTGCCGCAACTAGAGAAAGCCCTCGCACAGCAACGAAGACCCAACACAGCCATAAATAAATAAATAAATACACTATTTTAAAAAAAAAAAAGAAAGAGAAATTAAGGAAACAATCCCATTCACCACTGCAACAAAAAGAATAAAATACCTAGGAATAAACCTACCAAAGGAGGTAAAAGACCTGTACTCAGAAAACTATAAGAAACTGATGAAAGAAATCAAAGATGACACAGTCAGATGGAGAGATATACCATGTTCTTGGATTGGAAGAATCAACACTGTGAAAATGACTATACTACCCAAAGCAATCTACAGATTCAATGCAATCCCTATCAAATTACCAATGGCATTTTTTACAGAACTAGAACAAAAAATCTTAAAATTTGTATGGAGACACAAAAGACTCCGAATAGCCAAAGCAGTATTGAGGGAAAAAAACGGAGCTGGAGAAATCAGACTCCCTGACTTCAGACTATACTACAAAGCTACAGTAATCAAGACAATATGGTACCGGCCCAAAAACAGAAATATAAATCAATGGAACAGGATAGAAAGCCCAGAGATAAACCCACGCACCTGTGGTCAACTAATCTATGACAAAGGAGGCAAGGATATACAATGGATAAAAGACAGTCTCTTCAATAAGTGGTGCTGGGAAAACTGGACAGCTACATGTAAAAGAATGAAATTAGAACACTCCCTAACACCATACACAAAAATAAACTCAAAATGGATTAGAGACCTAAATGTAAGACCGGACAATATAAAACTCTTAGAGGAAAACATAGGAAGAACACTGTTTGACATAAATCACAGCAAGATCTTTTTTGATCCACCTCCTAGAGAAATGGAAATAAAAACAAAAAT
Organism: Balaenoptera acutorostrata; assembly: GCF_949987535.1. Taxonomy (NCBI): domain Eukaryota; kingdom Metazoa; phylum Chordata; class Mammalia; order Artiodactyla; family Balaenopteridae; genus Balaenoptera; species Balaenoptera acutorostrata. The sequence continues at coordinate 67,239,317 of NC_080073.1, read as the reverse complement.
AAACAAATGGGATCTAATGAAACTTAAAAGCTTTTGCACAGCAAAGGAAACCATAAGCAAGGTGAAAAGACAACCCTCAGAATGGGAGAAAATATTTGTAAACAAAGCATCTGACAAAGGGTTAATCTCCAAAATATACAAGCAGCTCATGCAGCTCAGTATCAAAAAAAGGAAACAACCCAATCCAAAAATGGGCAGAAGACCTAAATAGATATTTCTCGAGAGAAGATATACAGATTGCCAACAAACACATGAAAGGATGCTGAACATCACTAATTATGAGAGAAATGCAAATGAAAACTACAATGAGTTATCACCTCACAACGGTCAGAATGGCCATCATCAAAAAATCTACAAAGAATAAATGCTGGAGAGGGTGTGGAGAAAAGGGAACCCTCTTGCCCTGTTGGTGGGAATGTAAATTGATACAGCCACTATGGAGAACAGTATGGAGTTTCCTTAAAAAACTAAAAACAGAACTACCGTATGACCCAGCAATCCCACTACTGGACATATACCCTGAGAAAACCATAATTCAAAAAGAGACATGTACCCCAATGTTCATTGCAGCACTATTTACAATAGCCAGGACATGGAAGCAATCTAAGTGTCCATCCACAGGTGAATGGATAAAGAAGATGTGGCACATATATACAATGGAATATTACTCAGCCATAAAAAGAAACGAAATTGAGTTATTTGTAGTGAGGTGGGTGGACCTAGAGTTTGTCATACAGAGTGAAGCAAGTCAGAAAGAGGAAAATAAATACCATATGCTAACACATATATATGGAATCCAAAAATAAAGTAAAAAGGTTCTGATGAACCTAGGGGCAGGACAGGAATAAAGATGCAGAAGTAGAGAACAGACTTGAGGACATGGGGAGGGGGAAGGGTAAGCTGGGATGAAGTGAGAGTAGCATTGACATATATATACACTACCAAATGTAAAATAGATAGCTAGTGGGAAGCAGCTGCATAGTACAGGGAGATAAAAAAAGAAAAAAAAATCATCCTGGGTTTTTTCACCAGTGTGTCTCACAGGCACAAATGCAACAAAATCTAAAACTGAATCCATCTCTCCTAAACAATTTAATGATATTTCAGATAAGGAGAAGCATAGCTTATTGAGGTAATGATGCTGAGAAACAAGCTTACCCTTTGGAGGGAAAATTTTTACATCAGAAGACATTCCAGGAGGATAAAAGATTTATTTTTTAATTAATTAATTTATTTATTTATCTTATTTTTGGCTGCGTTGGGTCTCCGTTGCTGTGCACAGGCTGTTCTCTAGTTGCGGCAAGCGGGGGCTACTCTTCGTTGCAGTACGCGGGCTTCTCATTGCAGTGGCTTCTCTTGCTGTGGAGCATGGGCTCTAGGTGCATGGGCTCAGTAGTTGTGGCTCTTGGGCTCTAGAGCACAGGCTCAGTATTTGTGGCACATGGACTTAGTTGCTCCTCGGCAGGTGGGATCTTCCCGGACCAGGACTCGAACCCGTGTCCCTTGCATTTGCAGGCAGATTCTTAACCACTGCACCACCAGGGAAGTCCCTAAAAGATTTAAACTTAAACAATTTAGTCACATAAAGACTTTGAATATTTTTGTAAGTGAACTGGGGAGTCCTTGGAGGATTTTAAGCAGAGGAGTGACGTGGTCTGATGTTGTAGCAGGATCACTCTAGCCACGGTAAGGGAAGAGACCTGCGAGACTGTATTTCAGTAAACTGCATCCCAGAGCTGCTGCTGGGAAGTGAGCCATCACCCCTGTGTCTTCCTGCTTGCTGCTTTCAAGGTCTTCTCTTTGTCTCTGATGTCCTGCAAATTCATTATGATATGTTTAGGCATGGATCTGTTTTTATTTATCCAACTTGAGATTTGATGATCACAGTGACTCTGAAGTGTGTTGTCTTCCAAGAATTCTTGAGGTTACTGACAGTGTCTCTTTCCCATATTCTCTCTCATTTTCTTACGTGACTTCACATAGACATGTATTAGACTTTCCCTCTCTATCCTTCACACCTCAAATCCTTTCTTTCAACTATCCCATCTCTTCTTTTTTCCAGTTAATATATTTTTTATTAAAAATTTTTTTTACTGAAATATAGTTGATTTACAATATTGTGTAAGTTTCAGATGTACAGCACAGTGATTCAGTTATACATATATACATATATTCTTTTTCAGAATCTTTTGCCTTATAGGTTATTATGTAATATTGAGTAGAGTTCCCTGTGCTATACAGTAGGTCCTTGTTGGCTATTTTATACATAGTAATGTGTATTTGTTAATTCCAGCCTCCTAATTTATTCCTGCCCGCACCCACTTATTCCATCTCTTTTAATCTCTGGACTACATTGTGAATGTTTTGTTTTTTCACATCTATCTTCCTTTTCATGATTTTTCTCTTAAAGTGTGTCAAATCTATTGTTTATTCTTTTTTTAAATTGTTTTAAATTTCAATCATTTTAGTTTTCATTACTAGGAATTTTATTGTATTCTTTTCCAAATCTGCTTGACCAGTGCTTAGATTATGTTTTTCCTTGTTCCTTGTTTCTTGTTGTTCAAGATTTTTAAAAAAATTTTCTGTAAACATGTTATGAATGCTTATTTTTTAACTTGTGACAAAATGCAGATAACATAAAATTTACCATCTTAACCATTTTAAGTGTACATTTCCATAGCGTTAAGTAATTCACATTGTTGTGCACCCAATCTCCAGAATTCTTTCCATCCTGCAAAACTGCCAAATACTTATTTTTAAACAGTGAAACCACAAAAATACTTGAAGAAACTATAGGTGAATATTTTTTTAATTAATTTATTTATTTTTGGCTGCATTGGGTCTTCATTGGCCCCCTTTGCTGCGCGCGGGCTTTCTCTAGTTGGGACAAGCTAGGTCTATTCTATGTTGCGGTGCGCGGGCTTCTCATTGCGGTGGCTTCTCTTGTTGCAGAGCACAAGCTCTAAAGTGCAGGCTCAGTAGTTGTGGTGCATAGGCTTAGCTGCCCCGCGGCATGTGGAATCTTCCTGGACCAGGGCTCAAACCCGTGTCCCTGCATTGGCAGGCGGATTCTTAACCACTGCACCACCTGGGAAGTTCCTAGGTGAATATTTATATGTTCAGATGTGGAGTGACTTTTTAAGCATTGTACCAAAGTCTGAAACCATAAAGATTTGAATACAAAGAAATGTGAAAAAAAAGTGAAACTCCTTCGAAATACCATGAAAATTGAGACAAATGAAAAAAACTGGGAAAAATTCTTGAAAAATATATGACAAAGGGTTAATAGCTTTAACACATAGAGTAATTTCAAATCAATAGAAAAGAAAAAACTTAATAGGACAACAGGTAATGGAAATGAACTTATAAAAGAAGGAACACAAATGCCTAAAAAGAAAAGAAAAAGAAAACTATTTAACCACAGAAGTAATCAAGAAAAGCAAATCAAAAGAGCAATGAGATTAATATTTCTTATCTATCAGACTGAGAAAAATGAATATCCAATGCCAGCAGGGTTAATAATGAGGAAGTGAGCCTTGTTAATAACAGCTGACCAGAATGTAATTGATAATGCCTTCCATCAATGTGGCATGTGTCAAAAACCTAAAAATGTGTACTTTGTTACTCAACAATTACACTGCCAGGACTTTGTCCTAAGGAAAATATTTGAGAAGTGTGCAGGTGTGTGGCATCGTTAGTTATAATAGTGAAAAAATTCTAAAATATATATCCAATCATAGTGTTGATTAAACCATCCATCAGCGGACTACTACGTAGTCATTACAATTGAAGGTATTAATTAACAAGAAGAGATTCATAATGTATTAGTAAACGAAAAAAACAGGTTTCCAAACATCATACCATAACGTACATACAAAACATCCCATTTTTGTTAAAAAATACACTTCCTATGAGTTTGTAAGAATATATACCAAAATGTTAATAGCGATCCTTCGGTTGATGGGATTCTATTTTTATTCTTTTATTATTATTGTTATTGCAGTTATTATTATTTCGCCTGGTTTCTCTTTTCCCCCTTCAAAGAGCGTATATTATTTACATAATAATAAGTTAAATTACCGAAGGGAAACAAAAGAAAGACGTAGTGACTTTCTAAAGGGCCTGCCCAAGCAATAAAAGTGACCATTTATTGATAGAGCACGCAGGGTCAGAAGCCCCCAGCGGCGGTTTCCACGTGCGTGCATCCTCAAGGCGGCCATGGTTCGCGGTCGCCCGGAGACGCCAGTACCTCAGGCACCGCCGAGGCCACCTCAGGCAGCGCGCGGGTCCTGGCAGGGGGCGGGGCACGGCAGCCCGGAAGAGACGCCGCGCCGCCCATATCCCTTCCTTTCCAGCTCCGGCCCCGGACGCAGCAACCGTCGTGGTGAGTTCCTCTGGAGTTCAGGTTCCATCGGCCCCCATCCTGGCCCTCTCGCCGCCGTAGTCGCTGCTCCTCCCCGGGGTTGCGGCGGAGGCTGCTCGCTCCCGCTCCCCTCATCTCCATTTCTGAGCAATGAGAGGGGCCAGGGGCGCACTTCGCGGGGTAGTGGGGCCCTGGCAGGCGAAGATTGGCGTCCCGATAGCGGAAGGCGGAGGAGGAGAGGAGGATGAAGCCCTTTCGTGGCGGGGAAGATCCGGGCGAGGCTAGGGAGACTGTGCTCCTCTTGCACGCTGTTTTTCGGGGCAGAACCCCGCTCCCCGACTTGCCTCTTTGCCTGGCCGTGGAAGTTTAGTTTGGGAGAAGAGTGGTAGGCTGTGAAGGTTTCAGCCCTTTGGTTTGGGGTCAGCGGCCTGTCATGAATCGAGGGCTTACTTCTGGGTCCTTCCCGTGCACCTGAAGGTACCGCCGTGCCCATTCCGCATTAGGTACTGTTTGTTGCTGATGGTCCCCAAATAGCCCGAGCGTACAGGATCTGCTTCCCGCTTTATACCTTTGTTGTGAGTGTGAAGGTCTTGCAGCGAGTGTGTACCTCCATCTTCGTTTTATTTTAATGTCCTGGCAACTTCTCACCTGAATCGTGTTTTCGAGGGTGGGGGAGGGAACTAGTCACTTTTGGACTTAAGTTAGCGGAGTTTGAATTCTTGTTTTTCACGGTGTGTTTGAGATTTCAGTCCATGGGACAGTGATTTGTGTGTGTGTGTGTGTGTGTGGTCTTTGGGGGTGATGAACTGGGTTACTGGCCCGTGGCCACACTGCTCAAAAAGGCTCTTGGTAATCGCTTCCTTCTTGCAGATGTTGATGCCCAAGAAGAACCGGATTGCCATTTATGAACTCCTTTTTAAGGAGGGAGTGATGGTGGCCAAGAAGGACGTCCACATGCCTAAGCACCCCGAGCTGGCAGACAAGAATGTGCCCAATCTTCATGTCATGAAGGCCATGCAGGTAGCCGGGGGGGCTGCTGGAGTGGGGTGCAGATGGAGGGATTTTCCACCTGGTGTTCAAGGCAAATTCCAAGGAGAGGTCAGGACAGCCAGAGCTGCTTGCTGCCTTGAAGGGCTGTGAGGTAGATACACCGTGAAAATTTGTCTACTGTGAAGTTTGGCTTCCCATTTGCACTGCTTTTCTAGCCTCTAGTTATGTCTTAACCGTGGTTTTCTGTCTTACAGTCTCTCAAATCACGAGGCTATGTGAAGGAACAGTTTGCCTGGAGACATTTCTACTGGTACCTAACCAACGAGGGTATCCAGTATCTCCGGGATTACCTCCACCTGCCCCCTGAAATCGTGCCTGCCACCCTGCGCCGCAGTCGTCCTGAGACTGGCAGGCCGCGGCCCAAAGGTATAGTGCCCATATAACGCCTCTGAAGGCATTCTCTGAAGTTGCTCTTTCTGGGGAGAGAGGTGAAACAGTGGGTTTTTTTGTGGGGGGCATGGAGGTGGTCTTAGTAATATAACATTGGAATCAGCTTTTGAGGGACTCTGGCACCCAAGACCTAGGTCAAGTCCTAGAACCTTTAATGGAACTGGACTCAGGTCTTCAGAGAAATGGCATTAAACACAGGATATTAGTCTGTGGCAAGATAAACGTGGTAGAGTATTACTGAAATTTTCTCCTGAAATTTTTCCAGTAGAGCGAGGTGCTTATCCCCCCCCAAGAAATCCAAAGCAAAGCTGTTTACCATGTGAAATAAATGAAGAGTTGTCTGGAGTTTCTTGGCAATGGGAGCAAAAATAATCACAACAGATAGGGGAGAATGGATGTAGAGAGTGCGTGTGTGTATATTAGCAGTGTGCAAGGGGTCTGTGTGTGGGGAATTACTTTCTGACTCGAGGTCATTGTTGGCTCACAGTTGGCATTTGTCAGGGCTATGGTTCCTTTTCCTTAGGTTTTGAAAAAACTTGTCACTGGAACTTCGTAGGAAGAGCAGTTTGTGAGTTTGATGAGGTGAGATGCAGAGATTCCTAAAAACAGGTGATCATCAGACTGTCAGGTTCCCTGGAATGGTACTTCATGGAGCTCAGGAATCTGCATTTTTTATGAAAGCTCCCTAGGTGGTTAGGCAGGATTACATATCTTTAGAGCAAAGGTTCTTCACTGCATCTTGGAATCTTTGGGGGCATGGGGGTGTTGCCAATGCCATTGTTCCCACACAAATTCCAGTTTGCCATAGGTGGGGCCTGGCGTTTATTTACTTTGACCACTTACTACAGATTGAATCTTATTTTATTTTTTAAAAAGTCCATTTTCAAATCATGAACTCTAGGTAATTTTCCAGCATAACAAGGTAGAATACTAGATTAACCTTTCCGTGTTTGTGAGAATGTTATCCCACAGCCTAGCGAGACCCGAGGAGGAACTAGAGGATTCTCGGTGGCCTCTGTATTTATATACTTATATTGGAGGTGGGGCTTGCAGCTTATGGTGCCTCCTTTCCTGTTGCACGGGAAGTTTTCCATTTCAGAGATGGGTCAAGTTCAAAATTTTGGCTAGTCAAATGTTTGTAGAAATGGCTGGATTTCTTAATTTGCCAAGGAATTGGAAAATGTGTGTTTATGCTGAGAAATACAGTAGAAAGCAAACTTTTTGCAGGGGTATGACATTTTAATTAAGATGTGCGTTTTCCTAGGTCTTTGAGGAGCCAAAACGTCAGCGATGGCAAGTTTCTAGCTGACAGTTCTGGGTGTAGGAGTTCCTGTCCCCATTAACCCATTATAACTAAGTGTTGCCCAGTGAGAATGGAGAGCAGTTCGTTCTTTTGGCCTGAAGGGAACAGAGTTCCCACGTTGCCCTGTGTTCATACTGTGGTTTAATTTGTGTAGGTCTGGAGGGAGAGCGACCTGCAAGACTCACAAGAGGGGAAGCCGACAGAGACACCTACAGACGAAGCGCTGTGCCCTGTGAGTAGCATCATCTGTATCTGGGTATTGGGGTAGAATCTTGGGATTCTACCCTGGCTGGGGCTCGGCCCTTGTAGATGCCAAGGTAACCAGTAAAGATCTTTCATTTCATCTCAGATCATCTCCAGCTGGAGTCCTTTGTACTTCTTGTCTTATGCAGGGATGGGGATTAGAAGGAAAGCCCTTTGAGCTGGGGACACCGAAGACTTTAGCTGAAGACATTTAGAGCAAAACGGAAGATTTTTAGGAAAGCAACATGCTTTCTTTGTTTTGTAGTTGTGTTCCTGTGTTGTGCTTGAGGGCAGGGCCCACTCACATCACCTTTGTTGCTTTTTTATTGCAAAAATAGTGCAAAATCTTGTTTTTAAATAGCACATGTTTGCGCTGATGGGAACAACAGACGTCTGTTCATTCAACAGATATATACTGAGTGCCTATGGTATGCCAGACACGATTCTAGGAACTGGGGGGCTAGTAGTGTACATGAGAGACAAAAGGCCCTTCTCTTGTTGAACTTGCATTTTAGTAGTAGGGGATGGATAAACAAAAATAAGTATATATCATGTCCATCGTGGGTGCTATTGGCGGGGAGGTGTGCAGTTTCCAATTGGATTTTTAGGGAAGGTTCTGTCAAAGTGAGATTGAAGCAAACATCTGCAGGAGGTGAGGCTACCTGGGGGAAGAGCATTACAGACAAAGGTCCTATGGGGAAAGCACCTGACTTGTCTAAACAAGATAGTGGGAGAGTCAGATGAGGATGTAGGTCTCATAGTTCTGTGGGCCATGGTATGACTTGGGATTTTACTCTGGAATAAGATGGGGAGCCATTCAATTTGTTTTAAAGAGACTATGTCCTTGCTGCAGAAGCAGTTAATTGTGATATAAAAGAAAGGTGTAAAGGGAATTTTTACTAACTTTTACTGCTCTTGCCTCCCTACTTGTGGTGCCTGATTCTTCAGGTATGAGATAGAAGTGAGCAGTTAACCTAAATAGCTTATAGGATAGTAGTAAGAAAGATTTCCTCCAGCAAACAGGCTCTCAGTTCAGAGAAAGTTCGTGGTCGCTTTTATTAGAAGTCAAACCACACGAGGAATCAGCCAGAGGATGTGACAGTTGGTCCCCAAGTTGAGGGTAGGGGAGTGAGCATTTCAGGGAGAGATCGGCATGAACGAAGGTACGGAGTTGGGGAGGGTACTGTGGCTCTGGTCAAAGGGCCAGGGGGTGAGCAGACAGGAGCCTGTGGTGGGTGTGGTCTGAAATGGGCCAAAGGGGGGCTCCGATTTGAATAAGACTTACTGAAACTGCACTGACTGTTAGCCCTGCCCCTCAAATGTAAATTGTAAAATTTCCTAGTGGTCACATTTAAAGCAAATAGAAATGGTTTATGTGGATATTAATTTTTTTTTAATCCCAGTGTATTTTGAAATGTTATTTTAATATGTAACCTGTATAAACATTAATGAGATATTTTGCATTCTCCAAGTCTTGAAATCTGATGGGTATTTTGCACACATCTCAATTTGGACTAGTGGCTGCCATATAGGACAGAGCAGCACTAGATCTTTCATCTTGTTTGCCACTTTCCCTTGGTCATAATAAAGTTGCTTTTTGCTTCTGTGGGCCCTTCACCTCTTAGTTCCCCCTTCATTGAGCTCCCTCTGAGCTAGGTGCTGGTCTGAAGCGTGGAAGTAACTCAGTGATTGGAAGTGCCATATAGGAAGGGCACATAATCCAGACGTCATGGTCAAGGCAGCCTTCCTGGAGGAGGCAATAGTTTGGGCTGTGAGTTTTGTAAGGTGACTTAAGGAAGGCTGCCCCAGGAGAGGGATGGGGCAGAGGTGGCTCAGAAGATGTTTCCCCACTGCAGGTTGTAATTTACTTGTACTTCATGGTACCTTTGCTGACATGGCTTTTCTTGCAAGATTGGGTTGGGTGACTTGTCTGTCCTTGTTCTGCAGTGGATCAGATCATATAATGAATCTAAATCGGTGTTTCTCATTCCAGCTGGTGCCGACAAGAAAGCCGAGGCCGGGGCTGGGTCAGCAACCGAATTCCAGTTTGTAAGTATCCCCTTTTTGCTCTTTATAAGCAGTCACTATTCTGGTCTCAGCCCTTTGGATCTGCATGTCCAGAGATGCAGTATAGTGTGGTGGGTCCCACTCCTCTTCCCAAACACATATTCCAGATAGGTTTTTATATTACGGCACAGTATGCAAACATCTTTAAATATATAAATTACTGAAACACGTCTCACAGATCAATACTACATGAAGCATAGTGGTATTTTCTAGTTCATTAATGGCCATCATAGGCTCCCTGGATTAGTTTTGTGAACCAAAGCAAGGTTGAAACCAGAACACTGGAGATTGAGCAGGCTCTAGACTCCAGATGGTGTGGTCTTCGGCAGGTGCCCCTCTGTGCCTGTTTCCTCATCTATGAAGTAGTAGCTATCTCAAGGTAGTTGTGAGACTAGTTAATCCAAGTAAAGGAATAACCCTGGGGATGGTGTATCACTGTTGGGACAACAGCTGTCCTGGGCAGCAGGAAATGGGCCTAGGAGGTGAATGTGGCCCCAGAGCCTGTAAGGCAGGGCTGGGTGCTTTGAGCCCTTACATACGGGGACCTCTCCAGTGATGATGAGGCCTGCTGCCCAGCATACCACTTATGCTTATGTCATGTGTTTTTTCTTGCAGAGAGGCGGATTTGGTCGTGGACGTGGTCAGCCACCTCAGTAAAGTTTGGAAGAGATTGTTTTGTGTTGAATAAACGTGTAGCCAGAAAAGATTGATCTGTGTGCCCTGTTTTGTGTGTTATGTAGCCTGAACAGGACTGGTTTAAGGATCAGAGTGTTAAGTGGGGTAAGACCGGGTTGGTTTTGGGAGTTGTCCTTATCCAGGGTGACATCACTTGTTGCTGTTAGAGCTGCAGTACTTGGCTTTGACCTGGGCCCTCTTTGCTCCAGCATAAGCCTCCCTGTGGCGTCCTGTCCAGTGTGGTTAACCGTTCTGGGAGGTGGTTGGAAAGCTGGGCGTCTTTACCACACCAGCCATGCTGGCTCAGCTCTGTATGGTGGGAAAGTTGCTATTCTGGTCCTGGAATTATTAATCTTCAAAGCTCAGGGTTTACAAGAATCAGGGAGAAAACATTGCACAAAAACACCCTAAAGGGACTGCCCAGCCTCCCCCCCAGGAATACTAGACAACTGGAGGTCTTGCTATCCCAGGGCTCCTTGAAAATGGGAAATCCACTGTCCCATTTTCCTGGGGTTTGTCAGTGATGACCCAGCATACGACATGAGTAAATGAGCAAGAACAGTGTGTTGGTTTTCTCTTGGTGGGGCCAAGTGTCATGTAAGTACCCAGAGGGGTTTGATGGGACCATTTCTGTGGGCCTGCACTGCAAACACCACATGCTTGGTGCAGTGCCAGGAAGTGAGCCTTGAAGGTGCAGCCCAGTAAGAGCCCAGGGGCCCAAGCCTGCAGGCAAGTTTGCTGGGTGAGATACCAACTTTGACTTGCAGGTCAAACCTGGGCTGCTGATGGTTGCAGTAAATCTGCACTTCCTGCTCAGAGGTCAAAGCTTTTGAGGCAGCAACTCTGGGTCAACCAGCAGGCCCACCAAGGTAAGGAAAGCCAAGCCAGCAAGACGGATAACTAATAGAAGTGGCTCTTCTTAAGGGGTATGGGGACTTGGGAATAATTTGTGGGGTACTATGGGCCAAGCATTGTATGGAGAGGGAGGATAATTAGCCAGGTGAAACTGATAACTGATAATCCTAAACTGCACAGGTGGTTTTGCACTGGTAACCACCTATTTCAGTCCTGACCGGCAGTTGTAATTTAGACCACAAGGTGGCAGCGGACAGCAACCCTGAATGTGCACTTACACTTAGTCCTGGGAGGTGAGCTTTGTATTCTGAACTGCCAATGAGTAGAAGCTTGCTTTGGCAGAAGGAGGTGGTGTTGGGGGAAGCTGTTTCAGAGCAGCCTTGGCTGCCTTGCCAAAGATTGCTTTATATCCAATTTTTCTGCTGGCTCGAGGGATGTCAAGTGGTTTGCCTGTGTTCACATGCCTTGTGATTGTTTAACCTGGATTCTACTGTGAAATGTTAGCTCTCAGCTTTACTGTTTCCCACTGAGGCCAGCAAGTGAGCAGATGGGTTTCTTCTATAGCCTTGGTGATTTTCTAGCCCTAAAATGTCACTTTTTCAGCCACGGCTCTTTGCCAACCTTTTCCCTCGTGATTTAAATTAGTTGCAGAATGTGTTCTCCAAGATTACCCATGGACTCTGGGAAAACCCAAGGAATCTACAAAGTAGAGTCAGAGCCTACGGATAAAAATATACAGATGGAGGTGGTTCTTGCCTGCCAGCCCCCCTCCCTCCCCTACCTTGGTAAATTGAATGGCCCCTGCCAATCAATAATCATTGACTAGCTGCTTGGGGATCAATGCTGATAAATGCTCTGGGAAACAGAAGGCTTGACATTTGCCTTCAAGGACCTCACTGTCCAGTTAGGAAAGCAAAACCAAAGCTCTACAGTTGGCAAATTGTTAGTCCAGACTGAAAGGAAATGCAGGGCAGGGGCAGTGAATGAAGGCTGAAGTGACCCAGAGGTGGGTGTGTGGAGCAGGGGAGGGGTGAGACCAGTCAGTATCTTGAAGACGTTTGATTGGAAAATAAAACTGTCAGGTGGTGTCTGTGAGGTTATGAAGCAGATGTCAAAAATTAAGGTTTTATGTTTTAAATGAGTTTGGGAAAAACAAATGTTTGTTATGAATGCCTGAGAGGGTCACTTGGGGTGGGTGGAATCCGAGGGGCAGAGAGCAGCCCCCCTGGCCACCTGCATGGGCACATCCATCACTGGCGAAAGCTTTGGAGAAGTTTTGGCCTCTTTTCCAGGGTTGGTTTCGAGGCCCATGAAAGCCTGGCATCTGCCCACCAGCCCCATATATGGCTCACCGGCTAATCCCCACCACCACTACCACCAAAAACAGGCTCCAAAGGATTTTTAAGGGATTTTGGAAGCTGACAGCTGAAGGTACATTTTCCTAATACAAACTTCCCTATATGGACACAAATCCCCATTCCCTGAAAAATACGGTCCCCTTATAGGGAGTGCCAATAACAGCTTGAAGTCTCTTGGTGGGGCCAAGTGCCATCTCATAAGTGCCCTTGTTCTTTAGAAGTCCAGATTTTGGTTTGATTAATAGACCTTTGAGAAGCAGCTACCATATGCCTATGTTGGGTGCTGGGAGACAAAGGTGTTTTTGAGAAGGATACATCCTCTAGCCCTGAAGACGTGAGGGCCCACTTGGACCCTCCCTCCACAAGTGCCTCACCAGGCCTCCAGCAGCGCAGTGTGGGTCCTAGGAATTCACCATCCCTACCCTTGTCTCCAGAAGCCAGGCCTGTTCAAGAGAGAACTAAAAGAAAAGAGGCACGCCTGTGCCCAGACTGTTCTCCAAGCTTTGGGAATGCAGCCTGTAGTAGCCACACAGCAATGCAGGGTCATGGGCTCCCATCACATCTGCTTTGATGCTGAGCCTCAAAATGGATTTATCAGTTCTTAGACCTGGGAGAAATGAGATGGGAGAAAGGAATCTTGCTGATAGGGCTAACTAGGGCAATTTTTTCAAAGCCCACAGATGAAGCAGACCTGGTTTAATCTGTCCTGGGACCAGGTTTGCCCAACTTTTCAATGAATGTAAAGCACTCTTGGCTCAGAGGATGGATCAGTGACTGAGGTGAGAGATGGCCTTTTGAAAGGTTGGGCTTTCAGGACAAAGTCTCAGGATGTTATGGAGGGAAGCGGGGGTCTGCTGGCGGATAGGTGACTAGGCTGGGTGTCGGGGCAGGAGTGTAAGACATCCTCCTGACCTGGCCCTCTCTCCTCCACCTTGCCTCGTGCCGCCATGAACTTTCCCGGAGCCAGTGCAGTGCCCTCCTAAGAGGTCCCCTGCCTCTAGCTTTGCCTTGATTTCAACTACTGTCCCCACCTCAGCCACAGTTATTTTTCAGAAACAGATGTGAACAAGCTACTCCTCATCTTAAAATCCTTCCAAAGTTCCATGTTGCCTTCTAGAGTCTTCTAGAATCTAGACGAATGCCAGACTACATGCATGGCCTAACACGTTCATCTGCCTACCAAAACAAGGCTTCAAGTTCCAGAATCCAGCTACACTGACGCCCTTTCTCAGCTTCAGGTTTTTTTGCATGTGGTGTTACACATGTGGGGAAACTCTCCCACCCCCACCCACTTGGGGCTCTTGTTCATTCTTCAGATTAAATATCTCCTCTGAGAAGCCTTTCCTGATGGAACCCACCTGACTGCAAAGTCTGGCTAGGGGTTCCTCCTGTGCGTGCCCGTGGCGTCTCAGCTCTCGCAGGCTGGGTGGGAACTGTTTGGACACTGGTCCATTTTCTCTCTAACACTGAGCCTCGCTCCAGTGGCCTAGCTCAGAGTCTCATAGGTAATAGCTCCTTTTTTTTTTTTTTTTTAATATTTATTTATTTATTTATTTTGGCTGTGCAGGGTCTTAGTTGCGGCACGGGGGATCTTTAGTTGCGGCATGCGAACTCTTAGTTGCACCATGCATGTGGGATCTATTTCCCTGACCAGGGATTGAACCCAGGCCCCTTGCATTGGGAGTGTGGAGTCTTACCCACTGGGCCACCAGGGAAGTCCCTAGTCTTTTTTGTTTTTAACTTTTTATTATTTTATATTGGAGTATAGTTGATTAACAATGTTGTGATAGTTTCAGGTGTACAACAAAGTGATCCAGTTATACAATTTCCCATTTAGGTTGTTACATAATATTGAGCAGAGTTCCCTGTGCTATACAGTAGGTCCTTGTTGGTTATGCAGTAGCTCCTTTGTAATTATTCGCTGCATGAATGATGTCCTGGAGGGAGTTATCTCTGAGAAGCCTCCCCCTTCTGTAGAAAGAACACTGGTGGGGAAAACAAAAATCTCTGCAGGAGCCTAAATTGGGAATGCAAAAGTGACTGTGACACATCCTGACCGTGGAGGTTCTGCCAGAGTTGGGGAGACAGACCTAGAAACTTACACCAAGTGGTAAGTGGTCCAGTGGCTATGGTTGGAATTTAACTGGTGGCTTCTGGGGACGAGGGAAGCAAACATTATCAAGAGGAAGTCCTCCCATAGTGGGCCACCGTGACCTTCTGAGCTGAATCTTACAGTTTGAACTAAAGTAGCGTGAGGCTGGCCCAGGTGATGTCTCACAGAGTAACTGGAGAAGCAGCCTGGGGCTCCCTTCCCCAAGTCTAGGAGTTTGTATTATTTTTATTCTTTTACTTACTTTCTTTCAGCTTTGTTGAGGTATAATTGACATGTAATAAAATACATATACAGACATACTTCAGAGATATTGCAGGTTCAGTTACAGACCACTGCAATAAAGTGAATATTGCAATAAAATGAGTCACACAAATTTTTTGGTTTCGCAGTGCATATGAAAGTTATGATATGCTATTAAGTGTGCAATAGCATTGTGTCTAAAACACAATGTACATATCTTAATTTAAAAATGCTTGGGGCTTCCCTGGTGGCGCAGTGGTCGAGAATCTGCCTGCCAATGCAGGGGACGCGGGTTCGAGCCCTGGTCTGGGAAGATCCCACATGCCGCGGAGCAGCTGGGCCCGTGAGCCACAATTACTGAGCCTGCGCATCTGGAGCCTGTGCTCCGCAACAAGAGAGGCCACGATAGTGAGAGGCCCGCGCACCGCGATGAAGAGTGGCCCCCACTTGCCACAACTAGAGAAAGCCCTCGCACAGAAACGAAGACCCAGCACAGCAAAAATAAATAAATAAATAAATTTAAAAAAAAAAAATGCTTGGGACTTCCCTGGCGCCACAGTGTTTAAGAATCCGCCTGCCAATGCAGGGCACACAGGTTTGAGCCCTGGTCCGGGAAGATCCCACATGCTGCGGAGCAGCTAAGCCCGTGCACCACAACTACTGAGGCTGTGCTCTAGAGCCCGCGAGCCACAACTACTGAGCCCGTGTGCCACAACTCCTGAAGCCCGCACGCCTACAGCCCGTGCTTCATAACAAGAGAAGCCACTGCAATGAGAAGCCCAAGCACCACAACGCAGAGTAGCCCCTGCTCGCTGCAACTAGAGAAAGCCCATGCGCAGCAGTGAAGACCCAACGCAGCCAAAAAAAAATTTTTTTTAATTTAAAAAATTTAAAAAAGCTTTTTGCTAAGAAATGCTAACCATCATCTGAGCCTTTAGTGAATCATAGTAGTAACATCAAAGATCACTGATCACAGAGCACCATAATAAATAATAATAAGAAAGTTTGAAATGTTGCAAGAATTGATAAAATGTGACAAAGACATGAAGTAGCAAATGCTGTTTGGAAAAATGGCGCCGATAGATTTGCTTGACGCAGGGTTGCCACAAACCTTCAATTTGTAAAAAACACAGTATCTGTGAAACGCTGTAAAACGAGATATGCCTGTATTTAGAGTGTACAGTCTGATAAATTTTGACATGTATAAGCCCATGAAATCAAGACAATGATTGGTAATCCCTCACCCCATCCCCAGGCTTTCTGCCTGATCTGTTTTCTGTCAGTATAGGTTAGTTTGCATTTTCTAGAGTTTTATAAAAATGGAATTATACAGTATGCACCCTTTTATAGACTGGCTTCTTAGCAACATCGTTTTGAGATTCATCAGAGTCATTGCGTGTATCAAGTTCCTTTTTGTTGCTAAGTAGTATTCCATTGTATGGATATAGCACAATTTTTAATCCATTTACCTGTTAGTGAGCATTTGGGTTGCTTCCTGTTTTGGGCTATTGTGACTAATGCTACTATGAACATTCATGTTCATTTGTGTGGACATATATTTTCACTTCTCTTAGGTATATACTTAGGAATGGAGTTCCTAAGTATATATTACTATATGGGTCATATAGTAATTCTGTAACATTTTGAGGAATGGCCAAACTTTTCCAAAGTGGAAAGTTTTCTAAAGTGATCTTCCTTGCGGCATGCAGACTCTTAGTTGCGGCATGCGGACATCTCAGTTGTGGCATGTGGACTTCTCAGTTACAGCATGCATGTGAGATCTAGTTCCCTGACCAGGTATCGAACCTGGGCCTCCTGCATCGGGAGTACAGAGTCTTACATTTTACATTTCCTGCCAATAGCATATGAGTTTCAATTGCTTTCATCTTCATGGGTACTTGGTCTGTTCAGTCTTATTATTTTAGCCAGTCTAATAGGTGTGAGAGTTGGGATTTTATCCTGTAGATTGATAGTAAGCCAATTAACAATATAAAGGTGAGGACTGATATAGCCAGGAGTGCTGGATGCTTGGCAAACACTTGAATCCCCACTGCAGGAAATTGTAGACTGAATCTGGGTCTGTGCAGTGACCACACTGGGGCACTGAGTGGTCATGGGTAAACCACTCAGTCAATAGTGACCACAATACACATTCAGCCTGCTAACGGGAAAGGGGAGGGGGGAAAATCCATCATTTGATTGCTCAGTTTTAGAAAGGGAAACTAGGACAGAATGAGGGCATTAAGGGGAGAGAAATGAAAGGAATTGTTTAAAAAGTTACAGCCCATAGAAAGCCTGGAGCCCATTTCTATTAAAAGTGCTTTATTGGAAGCCCGTGATAAATGCATGGCACAAATCCAAAAGAACAGCCACTTGAAAAATAAGCCCTGCATGGTTTACTGACATATCAAAGAGGCCATTGTGAGGAGAAAGGCATCTTTAAAAATAAATATTAAATGGGAGAGGATACGCAAGCTGAGGGAATAAAGAGACCTCAAAATGGAGCAAATCTTGTAAAAGCCACAAATCAAATGACGTAAAAATTCTGAAGAGTACCAGAAAGAAATGTCAAAGTAAATTGTTCTAGTTTATTTAAGTGCATGAGAAGCAGGAGGTCAGTTTGAGAATCTAGGGTCATCAATTCATTAATGTGCAAAGAGTGTATGAGGGAGGGGAGGGAGGGATGAACAGTCAAATGACTCTGACATCTTGGCTTCCATCGCAGAGATTTCCCCTTCTGTTAAAAAAAAAAGTATTATGGAAAATTTCAAGCATATATAAGATAAACGTAAGAGTGTAATAAACCACCATATATCCACCACTGGGCTTCAACAGTCATCAACATTCTGCCACTCTTGTTACATCGATCCCTATACCCACTGCCCTCTTACCCCTAACTTGATTGTTTTTTTAAAGTCAAATTTATGGAGGTATAATTTACATGCAGTAAAATTTACCCTTTTTAGGGATACAGTTCTGAGTTTTGATAAACATATAGGCGTGTAACCACTGCCACAGCAAAGCTATGGAACTTTTCCATCACCCTAAAAAAAGGTCCCGCATGTTGCCCCTGTGTGGTCAGCACTCTGACAACCAGTGTTCTTAGTCTCCATAATTTTGCCTTTTCCAGAATATCAGAAAACTGGAACCATACAGTATGTCCTTTTCTTCCCCCCTATTTCTTTACGTATTTAGTTTGGCTGTGCTGGATCTTAGTTGCGACAGGTGATATCTTCCTGTGGCACGCGGGCTCTTAGTTGTGGCATACGAACTCTTAGTTGCAGCATGCATGCGGGATCTAGTTCCCCGACCAGGGATTGAACCCACGCCTCCTGCACTGGGAGTGTGGAGTCTTACCCACTGGACCACCAGGGAAGTCCCAGTATGTCCTCTTTTGTGTCTGACTTCTTTTGCTCAGCATACGGTTTTTTGTTTTTAATTAATTAATTAATTTATTTATTATTTATTTTTGGCTGCGTTGGGTCTTCATTGCTGTGCGCGGACTTTCTCTAGTTGCAGCGAGCGGGGGCTACTCTTCGTTGTGGTGCATGGGCTTCTCACTGCAGTGGCTTCTCTTGTTGCGGAGCATGGGCTCTAGGTGCACGGGCTTCAGTAGTTGTGGCTAGCAGGCTCTACAGCACAGGCTCAGTAGTTGTGGCTCACGGGCTTAGTTGCTCCGTGGCATGTGGGATCTTCCTGGACCAGGGCTCGAACCCGTGTCCCCTGCATTGGCAGGCGGATTCTTAACCACTGCGCCACCAGGGAAGTCCCAGCGTATGGTTTTGAGATTCATCCATGATGCTGCCTGAGTAAGTAATTTATTCCTTTCTGTTGCTGAGTAGTATTCCACTATGTGGATGTACTACAGTTTGTCTATCCACCTCATTACAAATAACTCAATTTTGTTTCTTTTTATGGCTGAGTAATATTCCATTGTATATATGTGGCACATCTTTTTTTTTTTTTTTAATTTTATTATTTATTTATTATGTTTATTTTTGGCTGTGTTGGGTCTTCGTTTCTGTGTGAGGGCTTTCTCCAGTTGTGGTGAGTGGGGGCCACTCTTCATCACGGTGCGCGGGCCTGTCACTATCGCGGCCTCTTGTTGCGGAGCACAGGCTCCAGACGCTCAGGCTCAGTAGTTGTGGCTCACGGGCCCAGTTGCTCCGCGGCATGTGGGATCTTCCCAGACCAGGGCTCGAACCCGTGTCCCCTGCATTGGCAGGCAGATTCTCAACCACTGCGCCACCAGGGAAGCCCGGCACATCTTCTTTATCCATTCATCTGTCGATGGACACTTAGGTGGCTTCCATGTGCTGGCTATTGTAAATAGTGCTTCAGTGAACATTGTGGTACATGACTCTTTTTGAATTATGGTTTTCTCAGGGTATATGCCCAGTAGTGGGATTGCTGGGTTGTATGGTAGTTCTATTTTTAGTTTTTTAAGGAACCTCCATACTGTTCTCCATAGTGGCGGTATCAGTTTACATTCCCACCAACAGTGCAAGAGGGTTCCCTTTTCTCCACACCCTCTCCAGCATTTGTTGTTTGTAGATTTTTTGATGATGGCCATTCTGACCCGTGTGAGGTGATACCTCATTGTAGTTTTTTTTTTTAATTATTATTTTATTATTTATTTATTTATTTAATTTTGGCTGTGTTGGGTCTTCGTTTCTGTGCGAGGGCTTTCTCTAGTTGCGGCGAGCGGGGGCCACTCTTCATCACGGTGTGCGGGCCTCTCACTATCGCAGCCTCTCTTGTTGTGAGGCACAGGCTCCAGACGTGCAGGCTCAGTAGTTGTGGCTCACGGGCCCAGTTGCTCCGCAGCATGTGGGATCTTCCCAGACCAGGGCTCGAACCCGTGTCCCCTGCATTGGCAGGCAGATTCTCAACCACTGCACCACCAGGGAAGCCCCCTCATTGTAGTTTTGATTTGCATTTCTCTAATGATTAGTGATGTTGAGCATCCTTTCATGTGTTTGTTGGCAATCTGTATATCTTCGTTGGAGAAATGTCTATTTAGGTCTTCTGCCCATTTTTGGATTGGGTTTTTTGTTTTTTTGATATTGAGCTGCATGAGCTGCTTGTATATTTTGGAGATTAATCTTTTGTCAGTTGCTTCATTTTCAAATATTTTCTCCCATTCTGAGGGTTGTCTTTTTGCCTTGCTTATGGTTTCCTTTACTGTGCAAAAGCTTTGAAGTTTCATTAGGTCCCATTTGTTTATTTTTGTTTTTATTTCCATTACTCTAGGAGGTGGATCAAAAAGGATCTTGCTGTCAAAGAGTGTTCTGCCTATGTTTTCCTCTAAGAGTTTTATAGTGGCTGGCCTTACATTTAGGTCTTTTTTTTTTTTTTAATAAATTTATTTATTTAATTTTTGGCTGCGTTGGGTCTTTGTTGTTGCACGTGGGCTTTCTCTAGTTGCGGTGAGTGGGGGCTACTCATTGCTGTGATGCGCGGGCTTCTCACTACGGTGGCTTCTCTTGTTGCGGAGCATGAGCTCTAGGTTCATGGGCTTCAGTAGTTGTTGTGCTTGGGCTTAGTTGCTCTGCGGCATGTGGGATCTTCCCGGACCAGGGCTAGAACCCGTGTCCCCTGCATTGGCAGGCGGATTCTTAACTACTGGGCCACCAGGGAAGTCCCCTACATTTAGGTCTTTAATCCATTTTTGTGTATGGTGTTAGGGAGTATTCTAATTTCATTCTTTTACATGTAGCTGTCCAGTTTTCCCAGCACCACTTATTGAAGAGGCTGTCTTTTCTCCATTGTATATTCTTGCCTCCTTTATCAAAGATAAGGTGACCATATGTGCATGGGTTTATCTCTGGGCTTTCTATCCGGTTCCATTGATCTATATTTCTGTTTTTGTGCCAGTACCATACTGTCTTGATTACTGTAGCTTTGTAGTATAGTCTGAAATCAGGGAGCCTGATTCCTCCAGCTCCATTTTTTTTCTCAAGATTGCTTTGGCTATTCGGGGTCTTTTGTGTTTCCATACAAATTGTGAAATTTTTTGTTCTAGTTCTGTGAAGGATGCCATTGGTAGTTTGATAGGGATTGCATTGAATCTGTAGATTGTTTTGGGTAGTATAGCCATTTTCACAATGTTGATTCTTCCAATCCAAGAACATGGTATATCTCTCCATCTGTTTGTATGGTCTTTCATTTCTTTCATGAGTGTCTTATAGTTTTCTGCATACAGGTCTTTTGTCTCCTTAGGTAGGTTTATTCCTAGGTATTTTATTCTTTTTGTTGCAATGGTAAATGGGAGTGTTTCCTTAATTTCACTTTCCGATTTTTCATCATTAGTGTATAGGAATGCAAGAGGTTTCTGTGCATTAATTTTGTATCCTGCTACTTTACCAAATTCATTGATTAGCTCTAGTAGTTTTCTGGTAGCATCTTTAGGTTTCTCTGTGTATAGTATCATGTCATCTGCAAACAGTGACAGTTTTACTTCTTCTTTTCCAATTTGGATTCCTTTTATTTCTTTTTCTTCTCTGATTGCTGTGGCTAAAACTTCCAAAACTATGTTGAATAATAGTGGTGAGAGTGGGCAACCTTGTCTTGTTCCTGATCTTAGTGGAAATGGTTTCAGTTTTTCACCATTGAGGACGATGTTGGCTGTGGGTTTGGCATATATGGCCTTTATTATTTTGAGGTTAGTTCCCTCTCTGCCTACTTTCTGGAGGGTTTTTATCATAAATGGGTGTTGGAATTTGTCAAAAGCTTTTTCTGCATCTATTGAGATTATCATATGGTTTTTATCCTTCAGTTTGTTAATATGGTGTATCACATTGATTGATTTGTGTATATTGAATAGTCTGATTTTCTTTATACAGGCATTCGGGGTCCACCTGACCTTGTAATATACAAGTCCTAACTCCACCCTTTTGACAAATGGACACAACCATGTAACTCACTTTTCTGAGAAGGAGAAAAGCTGTCCCTGACATCCAGGAACTGGCCTGACCCTTACAGCTAGGCCTTGGCATGTTAGAAGTTGGCCTGGCACTCACAGTTGAAGCCATGTCACTCTCCTGTTGGATATAAACAGTGTCATCAAACATCAGCATCAGACAAGGTGACTTTGTGACTCAAAGTCAAAAAACTTTATAATCTTGTCTAAGCACAGACAAAAACAAGTTCACTGTACAAACCACTAAAATATAAAGCATGCCCCTCTCTCAGATGATATGAGGGACTGCTTCTCTACCAGTTATGTCTTTAGCCATGTTCTCCCTCATTCTAGGAAAGATTTTTTAAGATACCCAATCATAGAGTTACCCTGCTTCCTGACAGCATCCGATCCAGAACAAAGCCCTGTTTCCTTAAAACCTCCCCCAAATCACCTCAGGCATTAAAAAAATCACCTTTCTGAGATGCTCTATGCTTCTCCATGGTATGTGTTCTCCATCACTGTAAGGAGCAAAAATCCCAACTTGTTCAACTACAGGTATATGCTTGGTTTTGGCCTGGAGGGCACTGACACCCCTATCCAGATGCAGAATATTTCACTTTCCCATAAAATTCTCTTATGTCTCTTCCCAGTTAATCCACCCCCATCACAGATGGACTTCTATGTTGTTTGGCTGTTATGAATAAAGCAGCTGTGAACATTTTGTACAGGTCCTTTTGTGGACATGTTTTCATTTTTGCTAGGTATATTAGTTTCCTATTGCTGCTGTAACAAATTCACACACATTTAGTGGCCTAAAACAACACAAATTTATTATCTTACTGTTCTAGGGGTCAGAAGTCCTAAATGGGTCAGCAGGGCTGTGTTCCTCTTGCTGCTTTGGGGAGAATCTGTTTTCTTGCCTTCTCCAGCTTCTGGAAGCTACCTGCATTCCATGACCCCTTCCAACATCTTTTTTTTTTTTTTAATTTTTAAATTTATTTTTGGCTGTGTTGGGTCTTCATTGCTGTGCGCGGGCTTTCTCTAGTTGTGGCGAGCCGGGCCTACTCTTCGTTGTGGTGCACAGGCTTCTTATTGTGGTGGCTTCTCTTGTTGCAGAGCACAGGCTCTAGGCACACGGGCTTCAGTAGTTGTAGCACATGGGCTCAGTAGTTTCAGCACGCAGGCCCTAGAGTGCTCGGGCTTCAGTAGTTGTGGTGCGCAAGCTCAGTAGCTCCACGGCGTTTGGGATCTTCCCTGACCAGGGATCGAACCCATGTCCCCTGCATTGGCAGGCAGGTTCTTAACCACTGTGCCACCAGGGAAGTCCCCTTCCAACATCTTAAAGCCAGCATCTTTAAATCTCTCTCCCTCTGACCTCTACTTCTGTCATCACATCTTTTTGTCTGTCTCTGACTCTCCTGTCTCCCTCTTTCCCTTATAAGGACCCATATGATTACATTGGGCCCACCCAGGTAATGCAGGTTAATATCCCCATCTCAAGATCCTTAACTTAATCACATCTGCAAAGTCCCCTTTTCTGTGAAAGGTGATGTATTCATAGATTCTAGGGATTACAACATGGACATGACTTTGATTGGCATTGCTTTGAATATACAGATCAATTTGGGGAGAATTAACTTCTTAACACGCTCAAGTCTCTCAGTCCATTAACATGGTATATCTCTCCACTCATTTAGATTTTCTTCAATCTGTCTCAACAATGTTTTGTAATTTTTTTTTAAACATATTAATATAACCTTAATTTTTTAAATACTTTTTTTAAAAATTATTATTATTATTTTATTTATTTATTTATTTATTTATTTTTGGCTGTCTTGGGTCTTCGTTTTTGTGTGAGGGCTTTCTCCAGTTGCAGCGAGCGGGGGCCACTCTTCATCGCGGTGCGCGGGCCTCTCACTATCGTGGCCTCTCTTGCTGCGGGGCACAGGCTCCAGACGCGCAGGCTCAGTAGTCGTGGCTCACGGGACTAGTTGCTCCGCGGCATGTGGGATCTTCCCAGACCAGGGCTCGAACCCGTGTCCCCTGCGTTGGCAGGCAGATTCTCAGCCACTGCGCCACCAGGGAAGCCCTGTTTTGTAATTTTTAGTGCAAAATCTTTTGTTAAATTTATTCCTGAGTATTCTAATAGTATTTTATTCTTTTTTTTTTTTTTGGGCTGTGTTGGGTCTTCGTTTCTGTGCGAGGGCTTTCTCTAGTTGTGGCAAGCGGGGGCCACTCTTCATCGCGGTGTGCGGGCCTCTCACTATCGCGGCCTCTCTTGTTGCGGAGCACAGGCTCCAGACGCGCAGGCTCAGTAGTCGTGGCTCACGGGACTAGTTGCTCCGCGGCATGTGGGATCTTCCCAGACCAGGGCTCGAACCCGTGTCCCTTGCATTGGCAGGCAGATTCTCAACCACTGCGCCACCAGGGAAGGCCTCTAATGGTATTTTAAATGGAATTGTTTTTTTTAATTTTATTTTCTAATTGTTTTCTTCTAGAATATTAAAAATCATTGATTTTTAGCCCTTTAAATTAAAACGTAAAGAATATACAATAAAAATGCACAGATTTTACATATTCAGTTCATTGAGTTTTGACAATTGCATACTCCTATATAATCACTGCCTAAAACAGGAGATAAAACATTTTTATCCCCCCGGGATGTTTTTTCCTGCCCTTTTCCAGCCAGTTCCTTCCCCAGTGTTCCTACAACCACTATCAGATTACTATCACCACAGATTTGTTTGGTCTGTATTTAGATTTTATAGAACTGTATTTCTATAATATACACTTTTCAAAATGACTAGCTTCTTTCACTTATAATGTTTTTGGAATTTATCCATATTGTTGCATGTATCAGTAATTTATTTTATTGTTGAGTAGTATTCCATTGCACAAATATACCATTATTCATCTATTTTCCTTTTGACATTTGGGCAACTTCCAGCTTGGGGTTATTATGAATAAGGCTGTCATAAACATTTTTTTGTTAAGTTTTTGTGAACATTTGTTTTAACTTCTGTTGGGTAAATGCCTAGGAGTGGAATCGCTGGGTCATAGGCTAGATCTGCCTAACTTAATACGAATTTTCCAAAAGGTTCTTTGGAGTGGTGTTTCATTGTACAACCAGCACACAACCATTGTATCAGAGTTTCATTTGCTCCACAGCATAGTCAGCATTTGCTGTTGTCTTTTTGATTTTATTCATTCTAATGAGTGTGACATTGTATCTCATTGTAGTTTTAATTTATAGTTACCTAATAACAATGATCTTAAACGTTTTTCTATGTGCTTGTTGGGCATTTTTGTCTTATTTTGTGAAGCATCTGTTCAATTATATTTTCCATTTTTTAAAATTGGGGTGTTTTTTGTTTTATTATTGATTTCTGTAAATATAAAAATACATCTTGGATACCAGTCATTTGTTTTTTATATATGATGTCTTGTCTATTAATTTTCTTAATGATGTCCTTTGACAGGCAGACGTTTTAAATTTTGATGATGTCTGGTTTTTTGGGGGTTTTTTTGATGCTAATTTTTAAAAAATATTTATTTATTTATTTATTTATTTACTTTTGGCTGTGTCGGGTCTTAGTTGTGGCATGCAGGATCTTCTGTTGCAGCATGTGGGCTCCTCTCCAGTTGTGGTGCAAGGGCTCTGTAGTTGTGGCGTGCAGGCTTACTTGCCCTGCGACATGAGGGATCTTACTTCCCTGACCAGGGATTGAACCCGTGCCGCCTGCAGTGGAAGGGCAGAGTCTTAACCACTGGACCACCAGGAAAGTCCCAATTGTTAGGTTTTCTTGAAATGTCTCTATCTCTGATGGTATTCCATTTCTGAAGCAGACAGGAAAAAAATCCTCGTCAGGTGAGAAGGGCTAGAACCACATAGAGGTAATGGGCCAAAACTTGTGACTAGCCCCATGGAAGGGATGAGTAAGCATGTTTGATTCCCTAGCTCTATTAAAAATTTTACCCTCAGGCCTGCTGTGGAACTTGAAATATATTTATTAGAGCTTTACCCTACAGGACTTTTGGAAAATTGAACATTTTTAGTAGAATGACATATTTGTTAGGATTAATTTATTTGATTTAAATCTATTACCACCCATTATCACCTAAGGAAGGGTAGCCACTTCTCAAGAATTATCTCCTTTCCCTCTGTTAAGTATACTGTCTAGGACATATGGGCAATGAATGAATGAATTACAGGTCAGGCAACTTTTATGAAAGGTGTGGTAGGTAGCTTCTCATATGGCCTCCAATGATCCTTGCATCCTGCTATTCGTGCCTTTGTGTAACCCCCTCCCACATTGAGTCAGGCTGACTTACGTGATGAGTAGAAAGCTATGGAACCGATAAAGTGACTTTCAAGGCTAGGTCATAGAAGGCATTGCAGTTCAGTCTTGGGATATTGTACTGTTCTTTTTGGGAGGAATCCAGCCACCATGGCATGAGGATGCTCAAGCAGCCCCATGGAGAAGTCCACACAGAAATGTGGACTTCCAATAAGAAGTGGATCCTCCTACTCCAGTCACGCCTTCAGATGACTGCAACCCCAGCCAACATCTGACTGCAACCTTATGAGAGACACCACCCCAGAACCACTCAGCCAAGCCACTCCAGGAGTCTTACCCCATAGAAACCACGAAAAATTAGAAATGATTCATGTTTTAAGCTACTATGTTTTGGGGAGCAAAAGGTAACAAATACAAAAGCAAAGATCAGAAGCAGAAGGTGCTCCTGGGGGACTTAATGGGATGGACAAGGTAGTCCTGGGAGGCGGGGGCAGTGAGAGGCATGTTAAGGGAGCAGGGTGGAGTAAGGAACCTGTGAAAACCAGTTTTCTGTGTTTTATTTGCCATTTCATCCAGGATTGGCTCTAAAAAGTTGCTACAGATGATCTCCAAAATGTGTAATCAGGAGAATGCTGTGTGATCTTCATTCAGAAGACTGATTTTAGGTGTGTCATAGAGGATATTCCTATAGACAGGTGAGTCTCATTCCATACTGGGCAAGTGATTGAGCTCTCTACTAAAGGTCAGGTTCTAGAAGGGCAACAGCTGTTTTTCCATTAACAAATTTTTTTTTTTTGAGATGTGTCTGTGTCAGGTCCTGGGATAACTGCTGAGCAAGATAAGCAATGATAAGTGAGACACAGACCCTGCCTTCAAGAAATCTGAAATATGAGATTGGCAAGAAAACAATGACAACAGTATGTGACATATAGTGTAACAAAGCAGGAGAAACCGAGGCCAGTAGGAAGCATAAAGGCAGTTAGGAGGGCTTTTAACCTGCATTCTGAAGAATATAAATAAATATAATTTGGTCTCTGGGTGGGAGTAGAGGGACACTGGAATGTGTGAGGGTCTTGGAAGACGAGTCCTCCAGACAGCAAGGAAGCATGTTCAAAGACTTGCAAGGCTGTCTGGAGGTTCAAGAAACCATAGTTAGTTCAAAAAAAAAAAAAGAAACCACAGGTAGTTCAGAATGACTAGACTATTGAGTAAGGTCGGCAGGGGCCAGCTCTTGCAGGGTCTTGTATTTCCTGGTAGAATTTGGATTTTATCTTCTTCAAATCACTGAGGAGCAACTGTAGGTGTTTCTTTTTTTGTTTTTTTTTGGCCTTGCCACATGGCTTGAGGGATCTTAGTTCCCCGACCAGGGATAGAACCCGTGTCCCCTGCAGTGGAAGCATGGAATCCTAACCACTGGACCACCAAGGAATTCCCCAAAATAGACTTTTATTTTCTTATTTTATTTGTTTATTTTTTGGCCGCACTGCGCGGCTTGCAAATGTAGGTGTTTAATCAAGGCCATGACTTACTCAGATCTTCATTTGGGAAGGATTCCTCTTGCTGCAGTGGGTGAATGGGGTTGAACAGGGCTGGATGGGAGCCAAGAAGAACACTGTTTAAGCAAGAGGGAGAGTCCTAATGAAGTAATGGCAGAGGGCAAAGAGGGAAGGGGTTGAGGATGTCCAGAAGGCAGAAGCATTGGAGTTTATCAGTGGGATGGAAGGTAGGAGATATATTGACTCGCAGCTTTCTGGCTTAGGCACCTGAAGAGTTACCTTACTCTTTACTATGGTCATAGGGAAACAGGCAACATTTTACATATTAATTTTTTCTTATAGGACTTTCAGAGAAGAATTTAACTGGAATAATGTTAATAAGTACAATTATTTTATGAATTTAAATCTAGTATTTACCCATTATCTTCCAGGAAAGGGTGCATGCAATTCTTTGGTTAATGTTTCCTTTTTTTAAAAAAATTAATTTATTTTAATTTATTTTATTTTTGGCTGCGTTGGGTCTTCATTGCGGTGCGTGAGCTTCTCATTGCAATGGCTTCTCTTGTTGCAGAGCACGGACTCTGGTGCACAGGCTTCAGTAGTTGTGGCGTGAGGGCTCAGTAGTTGTGGCACACAGGCTTAGTTGCTCCACGGCATGTGGAACCTTCCTGGACCAGGGCTCGAACCTGTGTCCCCTGCATTGGCAGGAGGATTCTTAACCACTGCGCCACCAGGGAAGTCCTGGTTAATGTTTCCTGAATGAAGAAATATTAATTATTACTATTAAGGCAAGGGATCTGGGAGCGATCTAGTGAGTTCTTGCAACTAAAGAGGCCCACAAAAGGTGGAGAAGGAATTAGAAACCAACAGAAAACCTCCATCCATCTAGTCAATCAACATTTACTGAGCTCTTACTTTGAACAAAGCCCTGTGCTAGGAGGTGGAGGTATCCAGGTAAATGAGACACAGTGCCTGCCTTCAAAGATGCGACAATTTAACTTGCTTATTATTTTTACTCTGGTATGCTGAAACCTGGAATGCCATTTGCAATTCTGCTCTCTACCTTATGAAAGTGGCAGACGGTATGGTGTAGCTGTCTAGCCACTGGTGTAATTGTACTCATACAACTTTTCAGGGAAGCCTTTGACGAAAAGCAGCAAGAGCCATAAGTGTGTTCCTACTCCCCTTATCCGCCTCTGGGAAATTATCTTGAGGAACTATCTGAGTCAGAGACAAGAATTTACGTACAGGGATGTTCATTGCTGTTCTAATGAAACAGAGGATACAACCTAAGCTTCTAACAGGAGGGAAATGGTAAAATTGATGGTTCATCCCTATGATGGACTACTGGGTAGTAATTAGAAATAGTATTTTTAAAAAAATCCCTTAATGACATGGAAAAGACCAGAAAAAAAGCAGGATACAAATCTCTACAGAATGTGCTCAAAGATATCCATAATTTAGGTTTTTTTTTTAAGTCAAGTGTCATTCCCCTCACATCCCCCCCCAAATTAAAATTTTTTTAATTAAAAAAATACTATGGGGACTTCCCTGGTGGTGCAGTGGTTAAGAATCCACCTGCCAATTCAGGGGACATGGGTTTGATCCCTGGTCCGGGAAGATCCCACATGCCACGGAGCAACTAAGCCTGTGCGCCACAACTACTGAGCCTGTGCTCTAGATCCCGTGAGCCACAACTACTGAAGCCTGCGGGCCTAGAGCCCGTGCTCCGCAACAAGAGAAGCCACCGCAATGAGAAGCCTGCACACTGCAACCAAGAGTAGCCCCTGCTTGCCGCAACTAGAGAAAGCCCACGTGCAACCAGAGAAAGCCCACGTGCAGTAACAGAAACCCAATGCAGCCAAAAATAAATAAAATAAAATAAAAATACCATGTTTTTTCAAATTTTTGACAGTGGGCATGTTACAGTATTTCTACAATCAGAACTTTTGGCTTTATCTTTCTTTTTTTTAAATTAGAGACATATGGCAGAGGAGAAGGCTAGAAAGACAAGCAAAATGACCAAGATTTTGGGAATTCTGTCACAGAAGATTGACTAAAACTAACTGAAATTCCATATCTTATGTGTCAAGGGCTTAGTGAAATATCAATAACGTTACAGGCATACCTTGAAGATATTGCTGGTTCAGTTCCAGACCATGCAATAAAGCAAATATTGCAATAAAGCAGGTCACAGGAATTTTTGGTTTCCTATGGCATATGTTTATACTATACTGTAATCTATTATGTGTGCGATAGCATTATGTCTAAAAAAACGTATATATCTTAATTTTAAAATACTTAATTACTAGAAAATGCTAACCATCTTCTGAGCCTTCAGCAAGTTGTGGTAGTAACTTCAAAGATCACTGCTCATAGGATAATGAAAAAGTTTGAAATATTTCAAGAATTTCCAAAATGTTACACAGAGACAAGAAGTGAGCAAATACTGTTGGAAAAATTGCAGTTGGATAAAAGTTGCTCAGTGCAGGGTTGCCACAGACCTTCAATTTGTAAAAAACAAAGCAAAGCACAATAAATTGAGGTATGCCTGTAGTTACAATGTATCGAGTGAGTATTATGTGCCAGGTGCCAAATGAGTTTATTATCTCTATTTTACAGGGGTAAATAAATTATGTAAATGAGATTCCAACCTAGGTTTGTTTGGTTTCAAATCCTGATCTTTTTTGACTATGCTAAATATAAGCAAATTCAAAAAAGGGTAATAAGCAATTCACAGACAAGTCCTGCACATGATTTTCAGCACGTCCAGGGCATCGGCATGGTACTAGGTTTGGTCTGGGCTGCTGAGAACTTTCACAAGTCATACTCCCTTTTCCTTGCTGGAGGGCATCTGGCTGTATATCCTTCCCTGGAGAATCTGTTTGACACCACAATATATCCTCCTCCTTTACTGCCCAAAATGATGATGCCTTATGATTTGCATTGTGTGTACACATACACACACGTACACACACACACACACACACACTCTCTCTCTCTCTCTCACTCTTTTCTGGCCCTCCTGTATACCTAAAGAGGAAGCATTTGCTTTTTTGCACAAATAAAGGAATGCAGGATAAACATCTGTTCTTTCAATGTACTACATGCCCCAGCCCATAAGACGTCCAGAGCTTCCGGATGTCAATGCACCACCCCCTGCCCTGTTTCCCTGCAGTGCTTAATCCAGGCATCCTCAGGTTGCACCACTCTCCGTTGCGTTTAACTGCATCCCACCTTTACCTCTAGACCTTCCCCCTCACCCGCTCCCAGATGGATGGGCAAAGCCAAGGCCCGGGCGCCGTGACCCTGGGCAAATCCTCGCTTCCCCCTCCTCAGCGGAGCTGGGCGGCCCTGCGCCTGCATCCCTTTTCCCCCGGCTGTCTCCCAGCGCCCCTCACTGTCCCCACCCCTACGCTATTGGCGTAGCGGCCACCTCCAGTCGCGCCGCCCTCTCATTCCAGACACTCGTTTACGCCGCGCGGAATGGGAGGGCGCGATTCCCGAACGCGGCCTGCGCTGCGAGCGCGCGGCCGTCCGGCAGGCCGGCGCGGCTTTACGCCGCTGACGCAGCGCGCCCAAGATGGCGACGCAGTCGTCGTCCGGGGGGGCGGCGGCCGTGGCGGCAGCGGCTACGGCAGCCGTGACGGCGGCGACGGCGCGGGGCCTGGGCCGGGGGGAATGAGGCGGCCGCGGCGGGCCAGCGGCAGAGCCCTGTAGCGGAGAAGCGGCACCTCTTCCCTGCTTCCCTTGGCCGAGCCGGGGGCGCGCGTGCGCGCGCGGCCGTCCGGAGCGGACTCCCTACCCTCGACTCCCGCGACCCGCACCTCACCCCAACTCGGGCCCGGAGGATGATGAAGCTCAAGTCGAACCAGACCCGCACCTATGACGGCGACGGCTACAAGAAGCGGGCCGCGTGCCTATGTTTCCGCAGCGAGAGTGAGGAGGAGGTGAGGCGCCGGGCCGGGCGGGCCTGGGGTCCCCGGGGTCGGTGGCCGCCTCGGGCCGAGGCGCGGGGGGCGCGGCGGCTGGAGAGGGTTTGCCCGGGCCCCGGGTTGGGCCGCTCCGCTCGGCCCCAATGAAGTTCCGACGGAATTTCCTGAGGGGAGGAAGAGGAGGAAGGAAAGAGGACGGTGGGCGGAGGGGAAGTGGGTCTGAGCGTGGCCATACGGCATGGGCCGGGCGGGCGGCTGGGGCACTTCGGAGCGGGCCGCCTGTCACTGGGGAGAGTGGCGGCGGGTAGAAGGCAGTGGGTGGGAAGAGCGTATGGCTTTCGGTCCAGGCCTGCAGCTTTGGATCCAGAAAGGGCAGCTCCGCACTTGTCAGCCCAGCACATGTGTGTAGAGGCCTCCGTGCATGAGGCGCGGGCCGGCCCTTTGTGGCAGAGAAAGAGTCCACTTCATTGGCAGGTTGGGGGTTTGCCGAGGGATTATGTGCGTCTGTGAGCCGGAGTGGGGGAGTCTTAGGAAGATTGAGGGCGTTGTGCAAAAGCCAAAGCCAGTTGTTTATTTTACACTGCTCTGGGTAGCCCTTAGGGTGTAGCCTGAGAAGAAAGGACATTTGATTAGATAATCTTTGTGTGTTGAAAATTTTTCATTTTAATTGGGAAGGCCAAAAGCGGTATTTAAGATCTTTGCCCTGACATTCCTCCACTGCCCTATAGGAAGGCCTTTAGGATTAAATTTGCTTGCAAAATAGAAATGCTTAGAATCAGTTTCTTTTTGCATAGGGTACTTAAAAAAATCTCAGCTCCTCAAAGCCGTTTCTGTGGTGATAAAGGGAATTCAGAGAAGGCAAATGTTTTGTAAATCCTCACAGAATAGCTGCTTTGGAAATTCATAAGATGCCTGTGGGAACGCGTTTCACTCGTGTGTATGGTGGTAAAATGGCAGTTAAACTGGAAACAATAAAGGACAGTGAAATTCAATATGCTGTATTCCGGCATTCAGCAGTGGGATATCGTGGCAGGGCTGCAAGTACAGTACATCGTGTTGAAATGGGGAGAAAAGAACTTGACCCGTTAGTTATGAAAAGAAGTTGTGATGAAAGACACAGATGGGTTGCCAGAAGTTGCTGTCCAAAGATATTTAGGAGGAAGTGCGAATTTATTGCCTGAAAAAAAAAAAAGTTAAAAGCGCTGTAATTGTGCTGTTGAGAGATTTTGTGTGTTCCCTTTCAGCAGAACAGTAGGAAACTGCATTTGGAAATGTATACTTGTGTCCTAGAATATATTGTAAAAGTCTTCAAAACAGATGCATTGTAATAGCCTGGTAAGCAGGGCCTTGCTGTAAATTATGTACTTGTTTTGGAATATATGCTTGAGTAAAGTAAAATTATTGGCGATGTTTACTGCTCCAGAGGCTTTGTTCTCTTCATTGTCATATCATATTATGGGAAATCAGAATCTGAGATGACAGGCTGTTAACTGGAGGGAAAACTAATTAGCATAATAACATGTCTTACTATAACACTATGGTTAAATCTGTGAGCACCCCAATTATAAGTAGAAGGGTGTATAATTTACTTGTATGAATGATGCAAGACTTTGTTTAAAAAAGTCATACTAGAAATTGAGAACATGTGAGTATTTTGGATAAGTTGGAAACCCTTTATAGATCATAAGCAAAGTAATGAAGACTTGATTTTCCATTTTCTGTTAAAGTTTTATTATGTACTGGTACAAGCAGCATCAGTGTTAAAACATTTGACTGATCATGGAGTTTACTGAATTTCTTTTTGAACATTGGTTAATGAGCAGAAGATTGATGCAGATCTTTCATTCAGATTCAGTAGATGTTACAGCTAAAGCCTAGGAAGAATAAGAAAATAATGAAATGGACCTATTTTAGATTTGTTCAGTTAAGCAAATATGTGTTAAGAGCCTATTGTATAGGCTGTTTTGTGTGTTCCTATACAGAATGCTGTATAGGTGCAGCATTCTGTAATGTGGGATTTAAAGATTTACATCCCTCCCTGCCCCCAAAAGTTGAGTAGTTATCGATTGGAACTCTTAATTGGGAGGGATTTTGGACCACAAAATAATCTCTAGGGTGCCATTCAATTCTCAGATTATATAATTGTGTTGGAAGGGTAATTTGTTAGTTCCCGGAGAACTTTTGTGTTCTCAGTAGTAGTGCTAGAAACTGGAAGTATTAACTGCCACACTTGTGGGAATGTGAAATTCAAACTCAATAGGACATTCAACCCAATTTTATTTTTTAATGAGCACTAATGGCTTTAATCAAGATAGAATAGGTTACAGAATACTATTAGCATTAATACAACAATAATGTAAGTATGAATAGGACCCTGATTTATAAATTTAGTTAACCAATGTCAGGAAACCTACTTACAATGTAAAGAAAAAGAGATGGAAAGTATTAGCAGATAACAGACCATGAGTCAAACCTTCTAACATTCCATTTTTCCAGCCCCAGAAAATTTTATTTATAGGCCAGCAGTGATAGCAGCTGAAATACTGATCCAGGTTAGGGTGTGTGAACATATCCAGCAAGTTTACTGAGCAAGTTTTTTGAGCACTCACCCAGTGTCAGGTTCTGTGATACAGTTAAAAGGAGACAGACAGTGAGGGAGCTTAGAGGCTAGTGGGACAGACTAAACAACATGATGAAAATGAGTTCCCTTTCCTTTAAACCTCTGGCTGCTTTTACTGTTGATAAGCAAGCATCAACAGCAGGAAAATCCCCCTCCTTAGACGTTTTACTAATTATGGTGACACATTTTGATAAATTAATATCTTTAGGTTGGGGCAATCCTGATAACTAACATTTCTTACAGTGCTTTGAACCTGATGTACTGTGGACAATCTCTTGCCCAACCTCTGTTTTAACCACTTGGTGCCCTGAACACTTGCTTTTACTCTGTGAGCTGCTGGGCCTGACAGGCCCCGGAGCATGTGGCCTCCCAGCCAATCATGTGCTTACAAAGAGTCAGTTATATTTATCCCTATATCTGTTTATGTTCGTTGTACTTGCTATTGTAGTTATGCAGTGTAATTAAATATGACGTCAGTTGGTGAAATTTGAGTTCAAAAAGAATGGTTTTGTGAGAAGTGTTTCAAATGCTTTGGAATGGTTTTGTGAAAAGTATTTCAAATGCTTTGGAATAATTTCAAGTCACTAAAAAAAATTGCTGCTCAATTAATATGGATTAGTATACTGAAAAAGATGGAGAGGGAGGGAGTGTTAAAAGTCTAGAAGGACTCTGCACATAGATAACTTCATGAATGTTTTCAGGTTTTTCTTTTTTTTAAAAATATTTATTTATTTATTTGGTTGCGTCGGGTCTTAATTGCGGCAGGTGGGCTCCTTAGTTGTGGCATGTGAATTCTTAGTCATGGCATGCATGTGGGATCTAGTTCCTGGACCAGGAATCGAACCTGGGCCCCCTGCATTGGGAGTGCGGAGTCTTAACCACTGTGCCACGAGGGAAGTACCAGGTTTTTTTTTTCTTTGTAGAAACTAAGTTGGGTGATATGACATTCATCTTTGTCATGTTATTCACCTTGGGCCTTCCTAAAGCACTTCCAGTGAAATTTTCCCTCTTCCTCCATTCCTTTCCTTCTTTGGAGCCTCCGTGCTTACAGAAAGTGAGAGATACTAGGGGTGGGATTGCTTGTACTCTGTGTGCTCTCCCTGGACTGGGAGTAGGGGAGTGTAACACACGCATTTTAGACAGTTGGAGTATCTAGCAATGTGCAGTACTCTTAGAAAGGCTGGTGATACTGACTGTACATTGGATGGCATCACAGTGCCTGGGAAAGTTGAAGTTGCTCCTAAGGGGTCTGTGTTTACTGAGGGAGAAAAGTGAGTACTGATAGGATCATCTCAGTTAGATTTCCCTGTGCATTAAAACTGTTTTTAAAAGGAAAGGACAAAACTGTCCTTAAAGGTCTTAGTTTTGCTTGTTGAGCTTTTCCATCAGGAGCCCTGCATCTCATGGGGCTCCTGGTTCTCATTTTCTCAGATCCTTGAGCTCACTAGGTTGGATGAGAAGATGATTGACGCTGAAGATCCTCAGTGAGTGGAGTCTCTGGTGGCCTGAGTGTCAGTAAAAATGCCCCAGGATTAAAAAAAAAAAAAAAAAAAAAATGCCCCAGAGGAGCAGGTGGAAGGGCGTCCCTGCCGACTATACCTTCCCCCGGGCTCAAGAGTGGGGAGTAAGGCTCAGGTGGCAATCCCAGGGGCGAAAACCATGATGAAGGGCTTCTAGTGGATCCCAGGCTGGTTGGGGAGTCATTTTTCAGCATATCTTGGTCGTGTACAGTATTACATTGCTCTAGGATCACCATGTGTGCATGGATCCAGTCATCTGACTGGATATTTCTGATCCTCATTTCTTTAACCTTTTCTGAGGCATTGTGTGCGTGCGTGCGCACGCGCGCGCACACACACACACCCCCCCTTTCCCTTGTGTCTGCCTAATAAATACGGGTTAGTCAGATGTTTTTCCCATTACCTCCTTTTCTACCTACTTCCCAAGATGTGAATTCTGGTCTGAAATTGTACTGCAACCTTCATTCTTCTTTTCCCCTCCTTGCTCTAATCTTTTGCTTTTGGGTGATTCTCATTTCTCAATAAACGGTGTTATGTATATACTGGGTGTGAAGCAGTCTATATTCTTTTTCATAAAATAGTACAAAAAGGAAGGGCTCTTGTTCAAGAATGCATTTGTTTATTCATTCCTTCAGCACACTTTTTTCTTTTTTGGCTGCACGTCTTCCGGGGTCTTAGTTCCTCAACCAGGGATGGAACCCGTGCCGCCTGCAGTGGAAGCGTGGCGTCCTAACCACTGAACTGCCAGGGAAGTCCCTCCACTGTACTATTTTAGCCTAACCCATTATTGCCTCTTGCCTGGATTATTGCTTTATCTTCCTAACTTGTCTCCCTCCTTTTGCCCTTACCCCTCTAGTCTTCACTACTACAGCTGGTGGAGTGATTCTTCTGACACAGAAGTCAGGTCATGTCACTCCTCTGCTCCAGTGGTGTTCTGTCTCAGTAAATCCAAAGTCTTAACCATGATCTTCAGCACTCTGGATGGTCTGGTCCCCTGCCATAGCTCTGACCTCATCTCTCACCACTCTCCCTCTTACTCATCCCTCTCTTCCAGCCCACTGGCTTCTGTGCTGTTTCTCCCCCATATTATCTGCATGGCTCGCTCCTTCACTTGAGGTCTTTGTTTAATTTTCACCTTGTCAGACAGGTCTTTAATGATCACCGTGTATAAGATAACACCAGTCCATTGTGCATCTCTTATGCTTTTTTTTCTTGGCAGCACATGTCACCATCAAGACATACTATGTATTCATCTATATATTGTCTGTTTCCTCTCAAGTGAATGCAAGCTAGTCCCTGAGGATAGGAATTTTTATCTCTTTTGTCTGTTTTATTCACTTCTGTGTCCTCAGTGCTTAGAACAGTAGTAGATGCTCAATATTATTTGTTGACTGTGTGAATGAATGAATGAACACATAGTCCCTACTTTCAGGAAGCTTGCAGTCTAGTGGAGGAACTGAAAATAACCAAAATATACTGAATGCTAGTGTCTCCCAATAATGTGTTGGTATATAGGTTTCAGAGAAGTCTCCCAGTTCTTTTCTTATTTCCAGTCTTAGTGACAGGGTGTCTGATAATCTTGAGTATCAGCCCATCGAAAGTATGTGTGTATTTGGTTGTAAATACTTTCAGAATCTTATTGGATCGTCCCATCATAGGACATTTAGGATTTCTTTCAGATGCTGAACTTGAGAGTCTGTGCCATCTCACAGGATTTGTGTTGGCTAATTGATATAATGTACTGATCCCCAACCCTAGTGGTGCAGTACCTGAGGGAAAAGGATTTTCATTTTGCTCATAGCCTGGAACCTTTTATTAATAAGTAAATAAATGCACCAACAGACTACAATCAAGTAGTAGAGACTGTTTTAATGACTTGTTGGTAGTGGTTCAGAGTCAACAGTGTATGTCAAATCTGGATTCTAAAGTTTAGTAAATATTAAAGTAATTAATTTGAAGATGAAGGTTGCTAGGGATGCTCATAAAATTTTCCTGTCATTATTGCTTTGTTCTTTATGTAGGTCAGAGTAAAAGAAACACAATGTAAAGTTTATGGGTGCTGAGTCTAAAGCATTTGATTGATGGTGGTTAACGGGAAACAGAACAAAGAAACCATCATAGGCAAAAAAGATAATAAGATGTTATGTGGTTAAAAGAAGAATAAAGAATTGAATTTGGAAATAAAGTTCAAACTTAAAATTTAGTAATAAAACATATGCACCTGAGTTTCTGAGTAAAATCCTCTCAACACCCAAGAAAACTTCTTGAATCCAGTTTGAGAATTTCTGCCTTAAAGTAACATGGGTGCTCGAGTGTTCACAATGTTTTTCCCAGCCTTCTTGAAGCCTTTGCTTCCTCACCCTTTGAATAGGGAAAAGTGTTTATTCTTATATTCATGCATTCGTTTACTCATTTGTTCTACAGACTTTTATTGAGTGCCTACTTCCAGGTTGGACACTGTTCTGGGGACACAGTGATGAACAAGGCGGAATGGAAGTCATTGCTTTTGTGAAGCATCTGATATAAATGCCAGGAGACAGTAAATGAGCAAAAATATCAGTGAACTTGATGATTTTAGGCAGTGGTGGGTGCTGAGCAGAAAGTAAGTGTAGAATGTGACTGAGATTGGGGAGGGGGGGAATTGGCAGATTTTGATTGGGTGGTCCCTGAAAGGCAAGGTAGAGGGAAGAGCAATTACAGAGGCCCCAAGTGGAGAATGAGCTTGGGAAGGAGGAAAAACTGGAAGCCAGCCAGTATAGCTGGAGATGTTAGAGAGGTGGGAGGGAACCAGATCCTGTGGGGCCTTGTCACCTTTCCAGTTTTCCTGGCTCTCCTTTACCCTGTCCTGCAAAGCCAGCCAGCAAACAAACCAGTAACATCCCGTGAAACCACCTTCTTTCCTTTGAATATGAGGTGTAAAATGAATAGGATGGTAAAAGAGTTTATGAGAAAAAGCTGTATTTAAGTAATGTCCAGGTGGAGATAAAATAAAGTACTGTAATCTTTTCAAGAGATAAGTCTGAAAGGACCCGAAGTAGAGACCCTAAAGTTTCTTTACACACTTTTTAGGGTAGTTTACTCAGAAAGACTATCTTGAATAGGTAATATATATGCACACACTACAAAATTCAAAAGATACAAAGGATATGGAGTGAAAGGTAAATTTTCCCACCCGTCTTCTCTAGCCACCCCGTTTCTCACCCTCAATTCTTCTTTCAGAGGTTGTGTGTGTGTGTGTGTGTGTGTGTGTGTGTGTAGCAGGCTGTTGCACACAAGTCAGGTAGTTAGCTTATAAAAGTTAGTACTGCAGTGCATTGCTAATAAAAGGTTGGAGGACATTTTTTGTTTAATAGAACAAAGGCTTGCCAGTTTTTCCTAGAAATGTATTTGAACCCAGGCCACTCGAGTATGTATGACTTTTCAACACTTACCTAGTTTTATTGAGGGTTTGGTTACCTTAAGTGCCAGGGATTCTTTTAGAGTGGGGAACTGCTGGGAATGGAGTGGTTGTGTGTGTGTGTGTGTGTGTGTGTGCGCGCGCGTGTGTAGGTTCAGTTCTTGCGAGGCTGGGGATGTGTTGGCAGTGGGCTGTGTGTGTTACGGGGAAGCTACTTGCCTTCAAGCTCCTGAAAAGCAGCTCAGCAGTCGTCCGAGTCAGACTGGGTTTGCTGATTTCTGAACTCTCATTGTTTAGACTACTCAGAGTTGATTAAGGCATAGTACCTTCCTTCTCAAGGTAATGTATGAGCCTAAATATGATATGATGCTGTTCACTTTAGCCATGTGCCTTTGTCCCTAGCTGTGGAATGGGGAGCAGGTAGAATTCTGAGTGGAATTGTGGCTTTTCAGCTCCTCTTGAGACAGGCTGTGAGATAATAGAAAATATATATTGATCTCTGTCCCCGGTTCCTGGCATAGAGCTCCTAAAACCCTTGTAATTTCCTAAGTGACAAGAACTCTAGGAGTGTCCCTTATTCTAGTATTGGTCTTTGACCTCTGTTCCTGACACAGGGCTCCTGAAACTCTTGTAATTTCCTGGGTGATAGGAGTGTCGTTTGTTCTGACGAGGCAACTCTGGGTGGGCACCTGGATGGCTCCTGGATGAGGACTGGTCATTGGAAAGACCAAGCCATGATTAGAAGCTTGGAATTTTCAGCCCTGCCCGCCATTCTCTTGAGAAGGGAGATAAGCTGAAAATGGAGTTAATGATTGATCATGCCTGTGTAATGAAGCCTCTGTGGGGTTCGGTGAACTTCCAGTGGGCAAACACATCCCCACTGGGAGGGTGGTGTACCCAAACTCCATGGGAACAGAAGCTCCTGCACTTCAGGATCCTTCCTGACCTCACAGTATGTATCTCTTCATCTGGCTGTTCATCTATATCCTTTAATAAACTGGTAAATGTAAGCAAGTGTTTCCCTGAGTTCTGTGAGCCGCTCTGGCAAATTAATGGAACCCAAGGAGGGGGGTGATTGGAACTGCCGATCTATAGGTGGTTGGTCAGAAGCACCTGGGCTTGTGACTGGCATCTGAAGGGTAAGAGGGACAGTCCTGTAGGACTGAGCCCTTAATCTGTGGGATCTTTAGGTAGACACTTTCTCCGGGTAGATAGTGACAAAATTGAGTTAAATTGTAGGACACCCAGCTGGTGTTGCAGAGACTTGCTTGGTGTGGAAAACCCCACACACATTTGGTAATCAGAAGTCTTAGAAGTCAAGCATTCTTTTTTTTTTTTTTTTTTGTCTGTGTTGGGTCTTTGTTGCTGCGCGCGGGCTTTCTTTAGTTGCTGCGCGCGGGGGCTACTCTTCACTGTGGTGCACGGGCTTCTCATTGCGGTGGCTTCTCTTGTTGCGGAGCACGGGCTCTAGGCGAGCGGGCTCAGTAGTTCTGGCTCGTGGGCTCTAGAGCACAGGCTCAGTAGTTGTGGCGCATGGGTTTGGTTGCTCCGCAGCATGTGGGTTCTTCCCGGGCCAGGGCTCAAACCCGTGTGCCCTGCATTGGCAGGCGGATTCTTAACCACTGTGCCACCAAGGAAGTCCCAGAAGTCAAGCATTCTGTGTGAGTAGTAAAGGAGACTCCCAGGGAAGAAACACACAGCAGGGAAGAACTAGGTTTTTCCCTACTCAAGAAGGAAGAAAACTGGATTTTTTTCCTTCTCACAGACCATGCCTTAAACTTCTTTTCTCTCTCTTCCTAACACTCCCCACAAAGTGCCAACCCAGAGCTGGGTATGGGAGGACTTGACAGAAAAAGGTCATCACAGTGTAACCTCCTGATTTAATTTGAAATAAAAACAAATTACTGAATGATACACCCATATTCAAATGTAAGCACCGAAAGTATTGCAAAGCAAACATGAGTGGGTTTTTTCCTCTTTTTTTTGACATCTCATCATTTATTTATTTTATTTTATTTTTTAATTTATATTTTTGTTTATTATTATTATTTTTTGGCTGTGTTGGGTCTTCGTTGTTGCACGCGGGCTTTCTCTAGTTGCAGAGAGCGGGGGCTACTCTTTGTTGCGGAGCACGGGCTGTAGGTGTGCAGGCTTCAGTAGTTGTGGCTCACTGGCTCTAGAGCTCAGGCTCAGTAGTTGTGGCGCATGGGCTTAGTTGCTCCGCGGCATATGGGATCTTCCCGGACCAGGGCTCAAACCCGTGTCCCCTGCATTGGCAGGCGGATTCTTAACCACTGCGCCACCAGGGAAGCCCTGACATCTTATTATTTTTTTTTTTAATTTTACTTTATTTTATTTATTTATTTATTTATTTATTTATTTATTTATTTATTTATTTATTTATGGCTGTGTTGGGTCTTCGTTTCTGTGCGAGGGCTCTCCCCAGTTGCGGCAAGTGGGGGCCACTCCTCACCGCGGTGCGCGGGCCTCTCACTATCGCGGCCTCTCTTGTTGCGGAGCACAGGCTCCAGACGCGCAGGCTCAGCAATCATGGCTCACGGGCCCAGTTGCTCCGCGGCACGTGGGATCTTCCCAGACCAGGGCTCGAACCCGTGTCCCCCGCATCGGCAGGCAGATTCTCAACCACTGCGCCACCAGGGAAGCCCTCTTATTTTTTAAATTGTGTTGTTCTGCTGCTGCTTTCTTAGTGTAACCAGATTCCCAGAAACAGTCCACTTTTGGTTATGTATCTGAGGCAGGGTAAGAGCATGGTTTTTGTGTGCTTTGTCCAAATATACTTTAAAAAATTGGTAAGCAGTGTAGGATGCTTTTTAAGTCCTTTTAGAATGGAAAATTAGTAACTCAATTGTCATAAAACATTATCTTATGGGGTGGGTGGGAGGGAGGGAGATGCAGGAGGGAGGAGATGTGGGGACATATGTATATGTATAACTGATTCACTTTGTTATAAAGCAGAAACTGACACACCATTGTAAAGCAATTATACTCTAATAAAGATGTTAAAAAAAACAGCATTATTGTATATTGTGGTAAGTATTTTGTGAGCACTTCCAAAAGGAGATAAAGACAGTGAATTTCTACTCCATATTAAAAAATTATTACAAAAAGAATAAAAATTTAAAGCAAGTAGAAACAGAATGTTATAAAGAGAAGAAGAGTAATATAAACAAAAAAGAAATGATCCCTTAGGTAGTCTTTCTTTGTATACAGTTAGTTGATCTCTTTGTTCATGAAAGAGTAAAGTCCTTTTAAAGAACTGCCTGGAAAATCTTTTCTTTGAGTCTGTTATTTAACACTTTTCTCATTTGCTTTATGAGAGCAGCTTAGCAGTGATGAACAGAAATGGATATGAACTTAGACATACAGTGCTTCTACTTCTATAAGAAGGAGGAAGGATGATGATTTTTCTTTGAATATTTAAGAATCCTAGTAAAATATGCTATAAGAAAAGTTATATGCTTTTATAAAAGACTTTTTATAGTGAGTAACATGAGCTAATATATTTTAAGTAGTGGGAACTTTTGATTATTTAATTTTTCATTTTCTTCTTTGCAGAAATGACTCGTTTACTAGACTTATATTCAGTCATCATTTACTGAGTGTGCTGAGCCCTGACTCAGGGTTTTTACACCTATCACTGCAATGCTTATTTCTTCCCAGTAGGTTTTGTAGTTTGGGTAGACTGCCTTTAATAATTATAAGACAAGGGACTTCCCTGGTGGTCCAGTGGCTAAGACTCCACGCTCCCAATGCAGGGGGCCCGGGTTTGATCCCTGGTCAGGGAATTAGATCCCGAATGCCGCAACGAAGATCCCAGGTGCTGTAATTAAGAGCCGGTGCAGCCAAAAATAAATAAATAAATAAACAAATAAATAATTAAATAAAATAATAAGACGAAACCTTTAGATTTCATTGGTAAAATGAGTTAGGAAGTCTCTGTATGTAATAACTATATTTCTGTGGTATTTTCATGGGTTTGACACTGTTTAATAAGGAGCTAGCTTGGTATCATCCTTCAGCCGGGCACTCTGAGTGACTTTTTCTTTCAAAAAAGAATTTTTTTTTTAGTACAAAAGTAATTGTATCTATAAAGAATACTTCAAACTGAGGGGTCTAAGGTGTGTAGAATACAGAATCCGAGCTCTTGAGGAGCTTTAGACTTTTGCAAGATGCAGTTTAGAGTATAAAATGTAAAATAGAAAAGTGATGGAGAGGAATTTGAAGGAGTCTGTGAAGATGAGGTGGAATATTAGGGACAATTTTATGGGGTTTGTGGCACCACACCTAAATGTCTTGGTTGCTTTTGAGTAGCTGACAATATTCCAGGTGGGAGACATTGGGCCAGGTAGGCCATGGAAAGTCAGAGGCCTGGATATATAGCCCTTGAAAGCCTGTTTGTCCTAAAGTGTTGTGAGGACCACCGATTGTTGGCTCATGGCTGCGTTTGGGCTGCAAGATGATTAAAGAATTTTTAAAAATTAGTAGCCAACATACTAATATTGAAGATTTTCAAATAAGAAATCTGGTCTTTAGGTTTTTCTTGAAAAATCAGAAGATCCGGCAGCACTGGGCTAGCATTCCTATGTGAAGACTATGGCCAGAGCTGAGTGGTGGCTGCTCTTTGGACTCTCCGCCCCCTTCAGTTGGCCAACAGCCCTTATCCCATTCCCTGTGGTCTCTGTGATACCAGGGCCCAGGGTCAGCTGCCATTTATTGTGGTGGCTGAGATGTTCTTGCCTTCTGAAAGTAGAGTTAAGAGGAAGGTCAAATATTTCTCCTACCCTTGTAAATTTCTCTCAAAAGTGGGAAGATGAAAGATAAAAAAGGCTACATGTTTCAAGAAAAATGGGAGAGTGCTGATTTCTTTGTGGAGATGAAAATATTCTTAACCTCTTTGCTTTGGAAACATGATGTGTTTCTGTCAGAATAATCTGATGGACTTCACACGCTCATACCCTGCCCAGGCCCCATACGGTGGCATTTGAGTTTTGGTGTCTGTGGTGGTGAAGAGCTTGGGCCCTGGAGTCAGTCAGGGAGGGAGCCCTGGCTCTTACATTCACTAGTCTGTGATCTTGAACAAAATTACTTTACATCTCTACACGTCATTTCCTCCCGTGTAATAATAGTACCTTCCTATTTCATTGTAGTGTGGGAAGATGAAGTGAAATTATTTATTATATAGAACACTTAGTCCAGGGGCTGGCACAAGTTAATATTCAGTGTCAGCTATGTAAATATAAAACCAAGAAAAAGGCAATTTCTACTTCTAACTTGGGGTTGTAGTAAATTGTGGTAAGAAGATGGTTTGGGGAATTTCTGAACCTCAGTTGTTTGTATTTGTTTGTTAATTTAGCTAGTGCTTCTTGAGCTGTAGGCACTGTTCTGTGTTCAGTGAACAAGGCCCTGACCTTCACGTTGTTTACAGTCTGGCAGTGGAGATAGATAAGCCAG
Organism: Balaenoptera acutorostrata; assembly: GCF_949987535.1. Lineage (NCBI taxonomy): Eukaryota > Metazoa > Chordata > Mammalia > Artiodactyla > Balaenopteridae > Balaenoptera > Balaenoptera acutorostrata. The sequence goes on along the minus strand of NC_080073.1, from coordinate 67,195,018 downwards.
CAATTGCAATATAGTGCAATATTTGGAGTAGATCTTACAGTAGTTCAGTGATCCTCTGGTTTCATCTTTTGTGGCAATTTTAGTGTTAGAAAAGGTACCAGACAGGGCAGACAGAGTACTTGGTGGTGGTGAGCCCTGTTCATAGGAGCATGGCACTGTAAGTGGTCCACCATCTTTCCTTCTTCCCTTCGATCATCGTTTATGGAGCAGCTACCATTGATTAGGCAGAAAAAAGGGAAAGAGAAGCCTTTCTCTGGGTAAAGAAAGCTCCTATCCTCTGCCTGCCTCCCTGCTCTGCCCCCAGTCTGTGCTGGGAGAAAGAGAAGTTAAGAGGGACCAACCCAACCAATGTCTGGGGCGGGGGGGAAAGATACTTTTCCTTCTCATCCCCACGGACTTGAAAACAAAAAGCTCAACAGAGAACCCTACCAATTTTGAACTTTGGAGCCGCCGCTGGAACCAGGAAAATCCTTCAAAATTTAACTTATCTTTTATTTCATGATATTAATACGATGTACCATTAAAAATTAGTACTTTAGGGCTGCCCTGGTGGCGCAGTGGTTGGGAGTCTGCCTGCCAATGCAGGGGACACGGGTTCGAGCCCTGGTCTGGGAGGATCCTGCATGCCGCGGAGCAACTGGGCCCGTGAGCCACAATTACTGAGCCTGCGCGTCTGGAGCCTGTGCTCCGCAACAAGAGAGGCCGCGGCAGTGAGAGGCCCGCGCACCGCGATGAAGACTGGCCCCCGCTTGCCGCAACTGGAGAGGGCCCTCGCACAGAAACGAAGACCCAACACAGCCATAAATAAATAAATAAATAAAAATTAAAAAAAATTAGTACTTTATTGCATGTCTAAGAAATAATTTTAAATGCATGAAAGAAAACCAGTGTGACAACTTATATTTATTTAAAATAATCCCTGTGGATTGCTTTGCTTTTATAATTAAACTTTGTTTTGTTTTTTTTTTTAAGTAGAAATACAGTGCTGTGGGAGAAAGAAGAAGGGAGATGAATTCTTCTTGGGTTTGAGAAGGTGTGTGGCTTGGAAGGACTTGGCAGAGGACTTGATCAGGAGACTTGGGGGAGAGTATGCTGTGGTCAGACTGAGCAGAAGAGGCCAAGGGCAGTTGAGGCAATGGCATACACTGGAGAGCCTCTGGAGAAGAGTTTGGGGCTATGGTGCAGGGCTTTGGAGTGTACTGAATGATTGATTTTTCTGGCAGAAAATCAGAGAGCATAGAATAATGTTTCTGGAGTCGTTCTGTGAATAACTTTGGAAGTGGGTGTGTCTCTGGAGAGAGGGGTAAGTGTTTAATATTTCTAGGGTCTCTGGCCCACTCTTCCTTCCTCAGAGCATTCTCTGCTTTTTGGAGAAAGCCCCTCTTGGAGAGGAAGAAGAGCCCACTTACCACCCCAGAAACCAAATGGGCTGGTGTGCTAGCTCCCTTCTCTGATGGGCCTGTGTGGGTACAGGATTCAGGCTCCACTAGTTGGTTGCTCAGTGCTTGGAGGCTGGGTTCTGAGGAGGCTGCTGGAGGGCGAGTGGAGGGCAATGGCTGTATGGTGACCAGATGTCTGTGTTGTAGACCCAGGCCGTGCCTCTTGCTGCCAGCCCTGGAGTGCCCGTGGTATGGGCCCATCTTCCAAGCCTGGCCCTATAGTCCCTGCCACTCCAATTTTCTGAGCCTTTGATGTTTCTTCCACTACATTCTTTTTGGCTACAGACAGCCAGACTTGGTTTCTGTTCTAGCAACCCAAGAACCCTGTCTAATATACCCCCTTGGGTCGTTTTGTAAGGTAACCGCCTTACTAATCCAGTGTACCAGACAGATGTCTGTGTCTTGAGTCAGAATTTTCATTTATTTATTTTTCTGGGAGAGCTTATTCGTTTTATTTATGGAGCAGACTTTAACATTGCCCCTCCCTTTTTTGTGGTAAAAAGTTTTTCATGCTAAAGTTTGTAAAATTTATTTTAAGTGGCCAAAAAATAATCCAGTCAAATTAGAGCAAATGTAACTAACACTGACCTGAACTGATATTTTTATGAAACGCTTACCAGCATCATACTCTCCTACCCTTTTTTTTTTTTTTGATGATTTGTATGTTTGTGTGTTTTATTATATATTAGTCTCTTAAATCAAACAGAAAACAAAAAGTGGAGCTACAAACCAAAGTTACAATAGTACTAGCTTTTCTCATTGCCCGTCTGTCTACTTTTACGAGAGGTCTTTATTTCTTCATAAGGCTTTGAGTTACTGTCCAGGGTCCTTGACTCCAACCTGAAGAACTCCCTGTGGCAGGCAGGTCTGGTGGTTAAGAACTCTCTCTACTCTTGATTAACTGGGAATATCTTGATTTCTCCCTCATTTTCGAAGGAAAGTTTTGCTAGATATAGGATTCTTGGTTGACGGTTTCTTTCCTTCAACACTTCAAGTACATTGAGCCATGCCATCTGGCCTCTGAGGCTGCTGATGAGAAATCTGCTCATGACCTTCCTGGGAAATCTTCTCTCAGTTTCATAGACTTTCATAATGTACCTTATCGTGTCTTATGCAACAGAACATTTTTTATAGTATCATGAAGTCAGTTAAGTTGTAACATTATTTTGAGACCAGAATTTAAGGAAAAGGAATTGAATATTTCAAGTGTAGACATTATGAGGTGTTTAAAATTATTACACATTTGCAAACTAGAAATAAAAAGGCCACTGAAGTATCCTACAGATTTTAATTTATAACAAAGTGAATACCAATATCTAATAACACACGTAAAGAAAAATTTCTTTGGGATCCTTTTTCCTAAGTGTAAAGGGGCCTTGAACTCAAAAAGTGAGAAAACCACTGTGGCTTATCCCCAGCTGTGGTGGGTCCATTTCTTGCTCTGACCTCAGAGTGCACCACTGTGATGTACTTCACAAAGCCCTATAAAAGAGACAGCTGGGCCCAGGTTTTTGGTCCTTAGAGCCCAGGAAGCTGCTTTTGGTGACCTGACGGCCTTGGACCTACAGTTAGCTTGTTTTTTCCTTGTTTCTGCCATTTTGTTGATTTTTTTTTCTCTTTTCTCTACTCTTTTTTATTTTTCTCATTTTTCTTTCTACAGTTAGCATAGTCAGTATTGTTGGTATAGTTAGCACAGCTGGTATAGTTAATACTTTATTAGCATAGTTAGTGCAGTTAGTACTAGTTAGCGCTGTTGGTACAGTTAGCATAGTTACCGTTGTTAGTAGAGATAGCATACTTAGCACTGTTAGTACAGTTAGCATTGTTAGTTAGCATAGTTAGCGTTGCTAGGTAGTGCTGTCAGTCAGTGTAGTTAGCAGATCACCATGATGCAGGGCCTCACAGCCAACTCTGCTGACAAGGAGGTTCATATTGATGACTTCGAGATCCTCCGCACCATTGGTGAAGGCACCTTCGGTAAAGTGAAGTTGGCCCGGCACATTCTGACCGGGACACAGGTGGCTGTCAAGGTCATTAAGAAAAGGCGTCAGAACTTCTCAAGTGTCCAGGCACTTTTCCGGGAAGTGTGCAGTGTGAAGGCTCTGAATCACCCCAATATTGTAAAACTGCTGGGGGTGATTGACACAGAGGAGACAGTTTTTCTGGTGATGGAGTACCTCAGTGGGGGGGACATGTACCGCTATTTGAAGATCCATGGCCGTATGACAGAGGCGGAGGCCCGAGGCCCGTTCCAGCAGCTGGTCTCCGCCCTGCAGCACTGTCACCAGAGGGGCATCGTGCACCGGGACCTGAAGCCACTGAACCTCCTCTTTCATTCCAACATGAATGTCAGACTTACAGACTTTGGCCTCAGCAACAAGTGTGATGACACTGGCCAACTGGACACGATCTGCGGCACACCCCCTTATGCTGCCCCGGAACTCCTCCTGGGGCAGAGGTACAGCGGCCCTGCGGTGGACGTGTGGAGCCTGGGAGTAGTGCTCTACACCATGGTAACTGGGTCCCGGCCCTTTGTGGGAAAAGACTTCCAGGAGCTGCGGAAGCAAATCCTACAAGGGCAATACCTCATCCCACCTTATCTGTCTTTGGAGATAAGGGATCTATTACAAAAAATGATTGCCCTCAACCCCAGTGACAGAGGCACCTTACCTGACCTCATGAGGCATCCATGGGTGAACATGGGCCAGAAGGAGCCACTCCAGCCACCCTGTGAAGAGGACCTGGAGGTGACAATGGTGAGGACTCTGGGCTTGACTTGCGACCAGATCCAGGACACTGGAACAGGCAGTGTGAGCTCCAAGAAACCCAAGGTGGGGGTCTCCATCATAACTGTGAAGCCCTTCTGTTCCGGGGACCTCAGTGGCAGTGAACTTGAGCCTTCTCCAAGCCCTGTGGTGTCCTCCCTGCAAACCAGGTGGCTCTACCAGGGAGAAAATGTGCAGCTGCAGGAAGACCAGCAGGCAGGGCAGAAGACCAGTGAGTCTGCCTGTCCCCCACCCAGCCTGGAGTCGAGGACTGCCACCCCCAGCCCAGCCCCCCAGTGTGACACTGGGACATCCACCACCAGCAGCAGCAGGATTGGAGCCCCAGAGGGAACCAGCTGCCCCCTGGGTGTGTCCAACACTGGAAGGTCCTCCCACACTGGGCAGCCTGAGAGTGTGTCCTCATCCGCTCTCTCTGGCCACAGCCAGAAAAAGCAAGGGGTGGCTGGGAGAATCTGGAACTTTATTTTAAAACATCTTTGTTGCAAGCTGCCCAGCAAGAGGCGTCATAATAAAGTGAGCCCATGTGAACCCCATGGAAGACCGAGGCAGGAAGGTCAGGCCGCCACACTCCCTGGGGTCCAGTCCAGTGGAAGATGAGTGTGTTCTCTGCACGGCCTTCAGAAGCATCGTATCCAAGACCCTGGCCAGCTCAGAGGATGGTCCGGAGCAGCCCGGGCGACCGAAAGCGAGGCCACCGTGGCTGCAAGTCTGCCCCTCAACCCCCACCTGGGTGAAACTTCAGAGACTGGACTGTCATTCCTGGGGCACGTCTCCCCTCCCCTACTCTTCTGTCTTCCGTGTTGGTGGGGGAGGGGGATAGTTCTTGTTCCAAGAACTCCTTGGTTCTTCCAATTCTAGTTAATAAACTTGATGCTCCAGAAAGATGTATCACACTCTGCTTTGCATCGTCCCTGCACAGAATTGGGGCTGTGCATTTTCCAGTTAGACAAGTGTGTAGCCATGTAGTGCTTGGAGTTAATCAGAACAACTGGTTCCCTGGTTCAGTAAGCCCTTGAACACACGGGTGACTGGAGCAGGGTCTTCTTCCCAGAGTCCTCTCTCTGGGGGCACATGCTTTCAGAGGCATCATCTGCACAGTTCCATTGGCTCTCGTGCGCTTACAGGTCACTTGCCGACTGCGGAATCCTCACCGCTAGACACAGAGCACTCTGACCACGTGCCCGTGAACCACCTCGAGGGGCAGTCCCAGATGTTACAGGGCTGGAACCCAGCCAGCGGCTTCTGGAGGTGCTCACAGAAGGCTTCACTCACTTCCTGCCCGTTGGCCATTACACACTGGGGTCTCTGAACTCGGGCTCTCAAGTGGCCACAAGTGGCAGAACAAAGTGTCCAGCTACCAAGCTCCCAGAAAGTCTCCAGCAAGTGGAGGATAGATGTTGCCATCGCCTTTCCAAGAGCATTGGTGGCTGTACAGACGTAGGTTCCTTCACTTTCAAGGGAAACATTCTGCAACAACAGGGCTCCATTGAAAAGCAAGGAAATATTGTCGCTCAGAGATCCTCCTTTCTTCAACCAAGTTACATTAGGTTGAGGGACACCTTTTACAGGACATTGGATGGTCACGTTTGCTTGCTGGGGTGCTTCCACGATGCCTCCAATCACGACGGAGAGATGGCTGTGCTCCGGTCTGGTGATATTTCTTCCAGTAGACAAGATAACAGGTGCCTCTGCATACAGCACAGAAGAACTTTCCACATCCAAACTGAGATGATTAGCGACAGAACATCCATATATTCCTTGTTCTTTCTTTGTAGGTTTCTGTATCTGTATTTCCCCCATTCCACCCACAATGACTCTTTATAGGTTGGGACAGTATCCAACTTCCCTTTTTTAACTTGTCTCTCCAGAGGCCAAGCTGTTGCCACACGCTGCACTTCACAAGAATTAAGATGCCGTTTGTAGGTAGTACCAAGATCAATCTCCCCCTGCTTTGGTTTATATTCTTCTGGTGCATGGCGAGGCTGTTTGACTATTTCATAAGGACGAGAATCCGACCCGCAGGTACAAATCTGACACAGACACCAGGTCCTCATGCTCCTGGCTCGCGGGGTCGGCTCCACAGCTCCTCCGCACCCGCAGCTTTTGCAACTCCACCGCGCCGGCCTCTGCAACCGCCGGGGCGTGGCTAACGGAGGCCCCTCCTACCCTTGATGCTTATGGTTTCTCTTTTTAGAGTTGACCTATAGAATATTTGAGAATGTGTGAATTTTTAATATTTTAAACCTTATGGGTGTCAAGGTCCAGATAAAAAATGAATTTTAAAAATGCAAGCTTATGTAAACTGTAGGATGCTTCTTTTTTATTTTTTAATAAATTTATTTATTTATTTATTTATGGCTGCGTTCTGTCTTTGTTGCTGCACACGGGCTTTCTCTAGCTGCAGTGAGCTGGGGCTACTCTTTGTTGCGGTGTGCGGGCTTCTCATTGCTGTGGCTTCTCTTGTTGTGGAACACGGGCTCTAGGGCGCGTGGGCTTCAGTAGTTGTGGCACGTGGGCTCAGTAGTTGTGGGTCGTGGGCTCTAGAGTGCAGGCTCAGTAGTTGTGGAGCACGGGCTCAGTTGCTCCGCAGCATGTGGGATCTTCCCAGACCAGGGTTCGAACCCGTGTCCCCTGCATTGGCAGATGGATTCTTAACCACTGCGCCACCAGGGAGGCCCTGTAGGATGCTTCTTAAAATGCACGTCGTAACCAAGTTCTATCTTGGTTAACAAGAATTTATTGAGTCCTTACTTTATACAAAGCACTATTCTAGGTGCAGTGATTATTTTTAAAACTGTGGACATGTTCCCTAGTCTCCAGGAAGATGCCTTTCTAAACTGATGAATTAAATTTCCTTTAGCCATTTCAGTACAGTTGAACACGTGGCTACTGTGGGTCTTGTGTGGGGTCAGATAGAAAAATTGAAAAGGCAAGACTTAACAGTACTTGGAGCAAATAGAAAAAAATTTAGGGAATTCCCTGGTGGTCCAGTGGTTAGGACTTGGCGCTTTCACTGCTGGGACCCAGGTTCAATCCCTGGTTGGGGAACTAAGATCCCACAAGCTGCGAGGTGCCTCCAAAGAAAAAAAGAGCTGTGTTTTGGAGGTACATCAGGTTGGAGGCAAAATACTGAAAGAGTCAATCTTGGGCTTTGAGAAATGGATGGAATTTAGATAGATAGGAAGGAAGGGAAAGGGTATGTTAGGAGAAGGGGGCTCACTATGATTGGGGTTGGGAATGAGCTTGTTGCGCGCTCGAGACTGAGCGCCTGAGACTGGGGTGGGGCTAGTGGTGTGGCAGGGTGAAGGGGGAGGTTTATGGTGTAGAACCTTGATTTCAGAGGATGAGGAATTTGGTTTGATCCCACAGTGGGGAACCATAATTGTCCTTCAAAGGGTTGTTGTGGAAAGGCTTGAGATTGGAATGTAGGATAAACGCTGGGCTTTTCACCAGAAGGAACCGTTGGGAGAATGCTACTCTGTGCTAGAATTGAGAGCCATGGCAGCAGGGGAATGAAGTGAAGGACTGAAGTAAGAGGAGTTGCAATCAAAGGAATGGACAGATTTAGTGAAGGATGGTATGTTAAAGATGAAGGGGGTTTTGTTTTTTTTGTTTGTTTTTTGTTTTTATTATTATTTTTTAAAAAATTATTATTTATTTATTTATTTATTTTTGGCTGTGTTGGGTCTTCGTTTCTGTGCGAGGGCTTTCTCTAGTTGAGGCGAGCGGGGGCCACTCTTCATCGCAGTGCACGGGCCTCTCACTGTCGCGGCCTCTCTTGTAGTGGAGTACAAGCTCCAGATGCGCAGGCTCAGTAGTTGTGGCTCACAGGCCCAGTTGCTCCGTGGCATGTGGGATCTTCCCAGACCAGGGCTCGAACCCATGTCCCCTGCATTGGCAGGCAGATTCTCAACCACTGCGCCACCAGGGAAGCCCTTGTTTTTGTTTTTAATATTTATTTATTATTGGCTGTGTTGGGTCCTAGCTGCGGCACACGGGATCCTTCACTGTGGTGTGTGGGCTCCAGAGCGTGCGGGCTCTCTGGTTGTGGCGCACGGTCTTAGTAGTTGAGGCAAGTGGGCTTAGTTGCCCCGTGGCATGTGGGATCCTAGTTCCCCGACCAGGGATCGAACCTGTGTCCCCTGCATTGGAAGGCAGATTCTCAACCACTGGACCACCAGGGAAGTCCCTGAAGGGGGTTTTGGTTAAAGATGACTTTAAAATTTTGATCCTGGGTGACAGGAAAAATGGAAATTTAGAAGAGAGGTTGGTTTTGGAGAGAAGATGAGACTTTGGTTTTTGTCATGTCAGATTGGAAGTAATGCAGTGAACTGATGTTGTGGGATTAGAGGAGTGAGAAGTCAAGACTATGGGTAGAGAGTTGAGTGTCAGGGACTTAGATGGGGAGAATGGAGAGTCAGCATAAGAGAAAATGCACAAAGAGAAAAGCTGAGGGCAGGGCCTGAGCTTGGGGCCCCATAGCAGCCAGAGAGGGAGGAGAACATTACAGAAGGGAATGGTGGTCGATAACTGTCAGACCTAGAGCAGTCAAATAGTGTGAACGTGAGATGGAGCAATGGAATGAACGATGGCTATTGAAAGCTGTTCCAGTAAAATGGTAAGATGGACTCATAGATTTGGGTTGATTAGGACGGGTTTTAGGAAAGAAATGCACTTTCTACTGAGACTGGAGGGTGGATAAAAGAAAAAAACCTAGGGACCTCCCTGGTGGTCCAGTGGCTAAGACTCTGGACTCCCAATGCAGGGGGCCTGGGTTTGATCCCTGGTCAGGGAACTAGATCCTGCATGCTGCAATTAAGAGTTCGCATGCTGCAACTAAAGATCCTCCACTCAGCAATGAAGATCCCATGTGCCTCGACTAAAAAGACCCAGTGCGGCCAAATAAATAAAGAAAAAGAAAAAGAAAAGAAAAGGAAAAAAACCTAGAGCCTGAATTATACTGATGTGAATTTGAGAAAACTCCTTCCAGATGACCCCATCCTTCTGCGAAAGAGAAGTGAAGTATATTTACTAGAAGTGGTCTGGTGACAGGAATTTGAGAGGCAAGAAGAAGTCTGGCAGAGTTGCTGTGGTTTGGTTGGGATTGAAATGATAGTTTCTAAGGTTGGGGGTTGAATGGTACGTATCCTCACAAACAGTTGTGGGCCTACTGTGTATAGAGCACCATGGTGGATAAACTATGAGCAGGAGAGACACTTGTAGAACTCTGGTAATTTATAATCTATTGGGCTCAAAAGAAGATAGAATTTATGGTATTTAAGTTTTGTATATTTCCTTATCCCTTTTCACATAGGAGCTGGAGAGGGGAAGGGGAACAGTGGAGATGTTCCAAGGTCTGGGACTGATTTGGGAGTATCGTGTAAGATCAGAAGAGTGGGAAGCTGAGAGTCAGTTTTTTCATCTGTGAAATGGGAATAAATCGTGCCTAATTCCTATAGTTGCTATGAAACCTGAGTGAAGAAAGATAGATAAAGTGCCTCCCGGTCCATCTTGAGCACTCAGGAATTGTTAGCCATTGTTACTAAGGCCGGAATCACTGAAGGAATCACAATGGTCAACAGATAGTTATGATATAAGTATTGTAAGAAAACCCTTTCCAGAAGGCTTTAGGCTACAGAGGAGTGACTAGTGCTGAATTGGGAAGTTGGAAACAGTGGGAAAGAAGTAAATCTGGGTATTGAAGGGTGAGTAGAAGTTTGCTGTCATTACATTAATGCAAATTGTGCAGGCATAAAAAAAGTCAGATCCTGATCATAACAGCCTAACACAGTTGCACAAAGATAGACTTCAGTGTGGACTGTGATCCAAAAATATAGGAACTGGGAAAGAAAGGACTTAATGCATAAATGGAGCTGTGTGGGTTTACTTTGAAAGGGCTTTATATGGAAGGAGGTAGGACCTAAGCTTATAGAATCTTTAAATTTGTAAACATAGAAGTAACCTAAGACATGGTCTATCTAGCCACTTCAGGGAGTTAAGGGACCTGAAACCAGAAGGGTGTTCATACCCATCTACTGTGATATTTCTGGTAAAATAATGTACAGAGGTAGAAAGAATACAGATTTCTTTTGACAGATCCACAAAAGGAGTTAAATGAGTGGAATGGAGAAATTTGAATAAAAATGTTTCTAAAACTGACTCCCCACACCAGCATTCAAAACAAAACACAACAAAGCAGGTGGAATGAGAGGCTGTGATACGATTATAGGAGCATAATCTGTACCAACTTCAGCAGCATCTGTTGCTCATTGTCACCCTTAGCTGCAGCTGATCATGCATCCCAGAGGTAGCACATGTGTGTTGTGGGAAGAAGTTGAATTTATCAGAAACATGGATTTTTTTTGGCAAATTTTGAATACCAAAGCCAAATATTTTTGAAGGCAGTTTTATTAGTTTTCTTCCATTATAAAGATATTTCACACTCACTGTAGCAAATGTGGAAAAAACACCCCCTCTTTTGAGCCCACTAGATTATAGATTACCAGAGTTCTAATGTATCTCTCATAGTTTATCTGCCATGGTACCTACATGGTGCTCTTCACATAGTAGGCCCACAATTGTTGTGCCAATAAATACCATTCAACCTACAAATAATTTCTTCTAAACATAAGGAGTAAATTCTTTTCTTTAATCATTATGGTTTTTAGTTTTTATAACATTGTGATTTATTTAAATACAATTTTATAATCTGTTTTTTCCTGTATAATAAACATTTTTTATAATCTGAACTCTGCATACACATTTTAATGTTTATGTACCCATTGAGTGGATGAAAAATTTACTTAAATGTTCCACTCTTGTTGTAAATGACATTGTTAAATCACAAAAGAAGATAATATTTGGCAACCGTAGTAATTATTGGCTTATCTTTCTCCAGTCTCATGAAGTACACATTTTTTGGAATATGGCAACCAAACATCTTAAAGAATTACCACCCTCCGTTGACCACCCTCTTCCCCAAGTGCTCATTAATAAGAAGCAAATGTGAGATTAGTGAAAAGAATGGTGGTATTTTACAGGTTTTACGAATTTCTTTAATGTCTGAATTAATTGAAGATAGCTGGGTTTTCATTACTGCATTCAGAATCTTTCAATATAAGTATCTGAAGAAAATTGAGTCTCACGCAGAGTATGTAGTGAGTTATTTTGCAGAATGTTCCTTAACTTGTGTCTAATGGTGGTTTCTCATGATTAGATTGAGGTCATGCATTTTTGGCAATAATATCACAGAAGTGATGTGCCCTTGTCATTGCATCATATCAAAGGGTACATGATAGGGACTTCCCTGGTGGCGCAGTGGTTAAGAATCCGCCTGCCAATGCAGGGGACATGGGTTCGATCCCTGGTCTGGGAAGATCCCACATGCTGTGGAGCAACTAAGCCAGTGCGCCACAACTACTGAGCCCACAGGCCACAACTACTGAAGCCCGTGTTCTTCAACAAGAGAGGCCACTGCAAGGAAAAGCCCGTGCGCCGCAACGAAGAGTAGACCCCGCTTGCCGCAACTAGAGAAAGTCTGTGTGCAGCAATGAAGACCCAACACAGCCAAAAATAAATAAATCAATAAAAATAAATCAATAAAAAAAAAACCACCATAAAAAAAGGGTACATGATGTCAGTGTGTCTCATTACTGGTGATATTAACCTTGATTGCTTGGCTAAGGTGAGGTCTTTCTGGTTTCTGCACTGTAACATGTTTTTTCTTGTGATGAGAACTTTTAAGATTTACTCTCAGAAACTGTCAAATATATAATACAATATTGTTAACTATAGTTACCATTCTGTATTACATCCCTAGAACTTATTGATACTTCTCTTAAAACTGAAAGTTTGGGGAGTTCCCTGGTGGCCTAGTGGTTAGCCACCTAGTTCCCTGGTAGCTTTCACTGCTGTGGTCTGGGTTCAATCCCTGGTTGGTGAACCGAGATCCCGCAAGCCATGCGGCGTGGCCAAAAAACCCCAAAATCTGAAAGATTGTACCTTTTGACCATGGGCACACCACCCCACCCCCACCTTTGTCAGCCACCAATCTGTTATCTGTTTTTACGAGTTCAGTTTTTTTAGATTTCACCTATAAGCGAGATCATACAGTATTTGTCTCTCTCTATCTGACTTATTTCACAAAGCATAATTCCCTGAGGTTCCATTAGTGTTAGAAAGAGCAGGGTTTCATTTTAATGGCTGAATAATATTCCATTGTGTGTGTGTGTGTGTGTGTGTGGGTGGGTGGGTGGGTGGGTGTATCACAGTTTTTTTTCTTGTTCATCCATTCATGGACTCTTAGTTTGTTTCTATGTCTTGGCCATTGTAAATAATGCTGCATTGAACATGGGTGTGCAGGTATCTCTCAAGATAGTGATTTTGTTGCTTGGGATATATACCCAGAAATGGGATTGTTGGGTCATATGGTAGTTCTATTTTTAATTTTTTGAGGAACCTCCATACTGTTTTCCATAGTGGCTAAACCAATTTACATTCCCACCAGCAGTGCACAAAGTTCCGTTTTCTCCACATCCAGTACTTGTTATCTCTTGTCTTTTTAATGACAGCCATTCTGACAGGTCTGAACTGATATCTCATTGTGGTTTTGACTTGCATTTCCCTGATAATTAGTGATTAGTGATGTTTTCTTGATGATTAGCACCTTTTCACGTACCTGTTGGCCATTTGGATGTCATCTTGAAAAAAATGTTTATTTAGTTCCTCTTCCTGTTTTTAAAATCAGATCTTTTATTGCTGTTGAGTTGTGTGACTTCTTTATATATTTTGAATATTACCCCCTATCAGATATATGGTTTTTTAAAAATATTTATATATTTATTTGGCTGCACTGGGTCTTTTTTTTTTTTTAATGGGATTTATTTATTTATTTATTTATTTATTTATGGCTGTGTTGGATTTTCGTTTCTGTGCGAGAGCTTTCTCTAGTTGCGGCAAGTGGGGGCCACTCTTCATCGCTGTGCGCGGGCCTCTCACTATCGCGGCCTCTCTTGTTGCGGAGCACAGGCTCCAGACGCGCAGGCTCAGTAGTTGTGGCTCACGGGCCCAGTTGCTCCGTGGCATGTGGGATCTTCCCAGACCAGGGCTCGAACCCGTGTCCCCTGCATTGGCAGGCAGATTCTCAACCACTGCACCACCAGGGAAGCCCTGCACTGGGTCTTAGTTGTTGCACACAGGACCTAGTTCCCTGACCAGGGACTGAACCTGGGCCCCCTGCATTGGGAGCGTGGAGTCTTAACCACTGGACCACCAGGGAAGTCCCCAGGTATATGATTTACAAGTATTTTCTCCCATTGAATAGATCACCTGTTCATTTTGTTGATGATTTCTTTTGCTGTGCAGAAGCTTTTTAGTTTGATATAGTCCCATTTGTTTATTTTTGCATTTGTTGCCTTTGCTTTTGGTATCAAATCTAAAAAATCATCACTAAGATCGATGCCACGGAGCTACCCCCTATGTTTTCTTCTAGGAGTTTTATGGTTCCAGATCTTATGTTCAAATCTTTAATCCATTTTGAGTTGATTTTTGTGTATGGGGTAAGATGGTAGCCCAGTTTTATTCTTTTGCATGTGGCTGTCCAGTTTTCTCAACACCGTTTATTGAAGAGACTATCCTTTCCCCATTGTATATTCTTGGCTCCTTTGTCATTAATTGGCCATAAATGCAGGGGTTTATTTCTGCACTTTGTATTCTTTCCTGTTGATCTGTGTCTGTTTTGATGCTAGCACCATATTCTTTTGATTACTATAGCTTTGTAATATAGTTTGAAATTGGAAGCATGATGCCTTCAGCTTTGTTCTTCTTTCTCAAGATTGCTTTGGCTATTTGGAGTCTTTTGTGGTTTCATACACATTTTAGGATTGTTGTTTTCTATTGCTGCGAAAAGTGCCATTGGAATTTTAATAGGCATTGCATTGAATCTGTAGATTGCTTTGGGTAATATGGACATTTTAACAGTATTCTTCTAATCCTTGAGCATGGAATAACTGTCCATGTATTTGGGTCTTCTTCAGTTTCTTTCTTTTTTTTTTTTTTTTTTTTTGGCTGTGTTGGTTCTTCATTGCTGCACTCAGGCTTTCTCTAGTTGCGGTGAGTGGGAGCTAGTCTTTGTTGCGGTGCGCAGGCTTCTCATTGCAGTGGCTTCTCTTGTAGCGGAGCACGGGTTCTAGGCGTGTGGACTTCAGTAGTTTTGGCACACAGACTCAGTAGCTGTGGCTCACGGGCTCTAGAGCGCAGGCTCAGTAGTTGTGCATGGGCTTAGTTGCTCCGTGGCATGTGAGATCTTCCCGGACTAGGGCTCGAACCCATATTCCCTGCATCGGCAGGTGGATTCTTAACCACTGTGCCACCAGAGAAGCCCTTCTTCAGTTTCTTACAGTTTTCATCTCCTTAGTTAAATTATTCCTAGGTATTCTTTTTGATGCAATCATAAATGGGATTTTTTTTCTTAATTTCTCTTTCTGATAGTTCATTGTTAGTGTATAGAAATGCAACTGATTTTTATTTATTGATTTTGTACCCTACAACTTTACTAAATTTGTTTAACTTTGGTGGATGGAGTGTTCTGTAAGGTCACGTCATCTGCAAATAGTGACAGTTTTTCTTCTTCCTTTCCGACTTGGATGCTTTTTATTTCTTTTCGTTGCCTAATTGCTCTGGCTAGGATTTCCAGTACTATGTTGAAAATAAGTGGTGAGAGTAGGCATCCTTGTCTTGTTTCTGATCTTAAAAGAAAAGCTTTCAGTTTTTTGGCCTTCAGTATGATGTTATCTGTGAGTTTGTCATATATGGCCTTTATTACGTTGAGGTTTGTTCCCTCTGTACCCACTTCGTTGAGCATTTTTATCATAAATGATGTTGAATTTTGTCAGAAGCTTTTTCTGCATCTATTGAGATGATTATATAAATTTTTACCTTCATTTTGTTAATGTGGTGTATCACATTCATTGATACGCAGACGTTGAGCTATCCTTGCATCCTTGGAATAAATCCTGCTTAATCACTGTGTATAAAATATTATTTTTTAAAAAACTTTGAGGGACTTCCCTGGCGGTCCAGTGGTTGAGACTCTGCCTTCCAGTGTAGGGGGTGCAGGTTCCATCCCTGGTCAGGGAGCTAAGATCCCACATGCCTCGGGGCCAAAAAAACAAAAAACATAAAACAGTAGCAATATTGTAACAAATTCAATAAAGACTTTTAAAATGGTCCACATCAAAAAATCTAAAATAAATAGATAGCAGTAATTGCTCTTAAAAAAAAAAACAAAACAAACTTTGAATGGGTTTTCCCTGGTTGCACAGTGGTTAAGAATCCACCTGCCAACGCAGGGGACACGGGTTCCAGCCCTGGTCTGGGAAGATCCCACATGCTGTGGAGCAACTAAGCCCTTGTGCCACAACTACTGAGCCTGAGCTCTAGAGCCCGTGAGCCACGACTACTGAAGCCTGTGCGCCTAGAGCCCATGCTCGCAACAAGAGAAGCCACAGCAATGAGAAGCCCTCGCACCACAATGAAGAGTAACCCCCACTCGCCGCAGCTAGAGAAACCCTGCGTGCAGCAACAAAGACCCAACACAGCCATAAACAAACAAACAAACAAACAACCAAAACAAAAAAAACTTTGAAATGATTAGTCTCAGAATGGTACCTCAATAATAATATTAGAAAATGTCATTGCATAAGACACAATAAGGTAAATAATTAACATCATCAAGCCATCATATTTTTGTTTCTTATTAGTTTCATCCAGTTTTCTTGGCATAGACTCCTCTTTCATGAATCAGACAACTCCCTGCTATGGTCAGTTTCATCTTTTTCATCATCTTTAGACATGGATGGTACAGCTGTGGTTTGAGAAATCGTGTCTTCTAACCTTCCTTTTTTAAGGAAACAATTCATTTTTAAATCTAAAAAAGTTATTATAGACACGTTTTCTTTTATTTGGGAATAAAATGTTGTTACAGGCATAAAATGTTAAAATAGCAGTTTTAGATAAAATTTTAAAATTTAGAAAAGTTTAAAAAATTTAAAAACATTATTGCAAAATAAAACAACAAAATGTACTGCTTGTGTTTTTGTGTAGGCATAAGCAAAGCTTCAGAATTTGAAGTTAACAATATGTATGTTAGACAATATTCAGTTTATAGGAATAGCATGTGTAAGTGATGGTAGCTGGTAAGAGTGCAGAACTGAGATGAAACTGAGTTAATCTCTGAAAAACATATTTGTACCCTAAACCTGTTATCTTAGAAAATTCCAGATAACACAAGACTATACAAGCACACATTCCATTAGTTGTCAGAGTGATGGCATCATTGCCTATCATGTAGCCTCTGGAAAACTCCACTGTATACACCTGAGAGAATAGGAGTGGAAAAGGCAGATAACATCTTAGTATTAATATGAAAATAGTACTGGCCCCTCAGAGGCCTGTGGCCCTTCAGGAGTCTTTGAGAACTGCTGCACTAAGTGACTGTAACTGCAGCCGGATGTGAAACTCTGATGGGAGGAAGGGCATTGTTATTAGTCAAGTGCTTTTTTGCCCAGTACTGTGTTAGGAGCTTTACAAGATATAATCTCATTTAATCAAAGTCTTTGTAAGGACTTTGGCAGTGAGATATGAGGATGTGGATCTGGAGTGAGATGGGGAGTCATTGGAGGGTTTTGAGCAGAAGAAGGATATGATCTGAGTTTAAAAGGGGTTTCCCTTCTTTCTGTGTTGAGAATAGCCTATGTCGGCAAAGGGGCAATGATGGGAGCAGGGAGACCAGTTAGGGAGCTGCTACTTTATTCAAAGTAAGAGCTAAGGATTGCTTAGATCAGGATGCTGGCAGAGGAGGTGGTATGAGGTCACAATTGGATTATATTTGAAGGTGAGATTTTGTTAATTGGTTGAGTGTGAAATGTGAGTTGGGTCAAGGATGACCCTAAGGTGTTTTTTTTTGTTTGTTTTTTTTGTTTTTTTTTTGACCCTAAGGTTTTTGACCAGAGTTAACTGGAAGGGTGGAGCTGCCATTTCCTGAGATGGAGAAGACTACTGAAGGAGCAGGTTTGGGATGGGGAGAAGGTCAGCTATACATAGAAGTTGGTGTTCAGGGGAGAAGTATGGGTTAGAGATATAAATTTGGAAGTTGTCAGCCTATCAGTGGTATTTTAAGTCACAAGCCTGGACAAGATCACAAAGAGAGTGTAGGTATAGAAGAGAAGACAGCTTGAGGACCAAGTCCCTCAGCACTGCATGATTTAGAGGCAAGGAGTTAAGGAAAGAGTAGCACGCAAGGGAGCAACAAAACCAGAGGAGTATGTGTCCTGGAAGCCAAGGAAAGATTGATTCAACACAGTGAATGTCACTATGACAAGGCTACTGATGCGTCAAGTGGGATGAAGATTGAGAGTTGACCATTGGAGGTCATTAATTGGTGACCTTGATAAGGGAATGAAATTCTGTTTGTGGTGGGTTCAGGAGAGAGTGGGTAAAGGAGAATATACATCGGTTATTATAGACAGTTTTATTGAATCATTTTGCTATAAAGAGGAGCAGTAGATAGACGGGGGATGTAGAGTTGAGAGGGTTTTGTTTTATTTTTTCTTAAGGGAGAAATTAAAGCATGTTTTATGATGATGGAAATGATTTGATCTGGGAGAGAGGTAAAATGTTATGATGCAGAAGAGGGGGGGGAGAATTGTTGGAGCAATGTCCTTAAGTAGGGCAGAGAGAAGATCTAATGCACAGATGGAGGGGTTAGTTTTCACCTGGAGCACAGATAGTGCCTCTGTAGTACCAGAAGGAGAGGTAGGGTATGTGGGCATGGATGCAGGTAGGTAGGTGAACGTAGAGATGGAAACATGTGGGTGTTCTATATTCTCAGCAAAACAAAAAACAAGAGATTGAGGGTGGGGCAATTAAGGGTAATACGCAACGTCAAATACAGCTGTGAAAATGGCAAAGAAGCTGCAAAAGGACAGTCTGAGGTAATGTAATATAGCAACAAATTAGCCTACTTGTGAGTTTCACATCTGGTTATCTCAAGTGAATTCTAGGATTAACCATTACAGAGCTTCCCATTTTGGTTCAAGATTCTCACTAAATGAGGTATACTTAAATTTCTTTTTTTTTTTTAATTTATTTAATTTATTTTATTTTTGGCTGCGTTGGGTCTTCGTTGTGGTGCGCAGCCTTCTCATTGCAGTGGCTTCTCTTGTTACGGAGCACAGGCTCTAGACGCACAGGCTTCAGTAGTTGTGGCTCGTGGGCTCAGTAGTTGTGGCTCGCGGGCTCTAGAGTGCAGGCTCAGTAGTTGTGGCTCTCGGGCTCTAGAGTGCAGGCTCAGTAGTTGTGGTGCACAGGGCTTAGTTGCTCCGCAGCATGTGGGATCTTCCCGGACCAGGGCTTGAACCCATGTCCCCTGCATTGGCAGGTGGATTCTTAACCACTGTGCCACCTGGGAAGCCCTTAAATTTCTTTAAGTTTATTTAAATTTATAACATCTTATCCTCCATGTCAAAGAATATTTTTAAGTGTACTGCCTGATGAGGGTGTGATGTTTTATATGTGCTCCAATGATTAGCTTTCACAGTCAGGTTTTACCCTAGAATTATCCTTGTTTTAATGGTCATATTACAACTTACAGTTTTTTTATAGGTAATGTATAAAAGTGTTAGAAAAATTTATTAACAGGAAATCAAAAGGGTAAAAACAGTTGATTACATCAGGTCTGTTTTATATGCTAGTAACACTAATGAAAACAGCAACCATCAGTTATATAAAATGTGTTTATTAACTTTTAAAAAATATTTAAATATTTATTTATTTATTTGGCTGCTCTGGGTCTTAGTTGCGGCATGCAGGATCTTCGTTGCTGCGTGTGAGATCTTCGTTGGCGGCACGCGGGATCTTTAGTTGCAGGATGCAGGATCTAGTTCCCTGACCAGGGATCGAACCCGGGCTCCCAGTGCATGGACTCTTAATCACTGGACCACCAGGGAAGTCCCTAAATGTGTTTATTAACTTTGATATAAAACGCAGATCTGTAAAACCAGTGGCCAAATGATTTCTTTTTTTTTTTTTTTGGCCATGCCCCGCAGCTTGCGGGATCTCAGTTCCTGACCAGGGATCGAAGCCGGGACACGGCAGTGAAAGCGCCGAATACTAACCACTAGACCACCGGGAACTCCCCCAAATGATTCCTAATGAAGGAAGAAATGCAAATAGATTCATAACCCACATTTTTGTCAAGTCATCCATTCCTAGAACTGTTTAAGGACTTCGCCTAATCAATGATTTTTTTATGCATTTGAAAGTATATTGCTTAATATTTACTCTTTTGAATGAAATCCAAATTTATCTTCATTATTAAAGTGTATAATCAAAGTCAAAGCCTTTAAACAGTTAACTTTAGGAGAAGCAGCAAAATAAAACAAACAAAAACCAGTGCTGCCTCTTCCATGCTTTTGCAGTTCTTTCTTTGCTCTTGATCCTTAGCATGTCATACATATATCATCACGGTTTTTTTGTGTTTACAAATGATGTTGTAGACTGGTGTTATTTCATATGTAAGTTTGAAAAGACAATACATAGGTGATTACCCCTTTTCTCTTATTTGGAGAGAATTTTACTGTCTGCCTGAGACCAGGATTTATGGATCTCGTCTTGGTTGGTGTCGCCTCTTAAAGGTAGCACAGTGACCATGCTAGGAAAGAGCTGCCTATCCCTGCTGAAGTGATCAGGCTGATCAGCTTACTGTTGCAGTTGTTTCCCTGCCTGCCCCAGCTGTTACATTGTTGTAGGTTGAGTTCTAGTGTCCTTAACCTGTTTCTTTTGCATTCTGGATTGATGATCTAGGAGCTTCTTGATAATGATAATTGTCTTGGTTGTGCTCAGGAAGATCACAGCCCTTTCTGCAGAACTGGCACTGTATTTTGGACTGAATAATTCTGAAGCTGGCTGGGGTTAAAGCTCAGACTTTACAGAAAGAGAAAAACAAATATTGTATATTAACGCATATATGTGGAATCAGAAAAAATTGGTATAGATGATCTTATTTACAAAGCAGAAATAGAGACACAGATGTAGAGAACAAACATATGGATACAAAGGGGGTGAGGGGAGGGTGGGATGAATTGGGATTGACATATATACACTATTGATACTAGGTATAAAATAGATAATTAATGAGAACTACTGTATAGCACAGAGAAGTCTACTCAGTGCTCTGTAGTGACCTAAATGAGAGGGAAATCCAAAAAAGAGGGGATATAGGGACTTCCCTGGTGGTGCAGTGGTTAAGAATCCACCTGCCAATGCAGGGGTCATGGGTTCGAGCCCTGGTCCAGGAAGATCCCACATGCTGCGGAGCAACTAAGCCCATGCGCCACAACTACTGATCCTGCGCGCTAGAGCCCGTGAGCCACAACTACTGAAGCCCGCATGCTTAGAGCCCGTGCTCTGCAACAAGAGAAGCCACCACAATGAGAAGCCCGCTCACCACAACAAAGAGTAGCCCCTGCTCACCGCAACTAGAGAAAGCCCGCATGCAGCAACAAAGACCCAACGCAGCCAAAAATAAATAAAATAAATTAATTTAAAAAAACAAGAGGGGATATATGTATACGTATAGCTGATTCACTTTGCTGTACAGTATAAACTAACACAATATTGTAAAGCAACTATACTGCAATAAAAATTAAAAAAAAAAAAAGCTCAGACTTTACCAGAAGAATCATGTGTACAGGCAAAGCTTTTCCCTGGTTCCCTGGGAGTTCAGAACTGGAAGCTGTCTTCTCATTCCACCCATAGGCATTATGCTGACAGACGAAAAAGTAGAAGACTGATTAAAAAAAAAAAAGTCTATACACATTTTAAGATATTGGCAGGCAAATTGTATTGATAGAATGAATTTGACACCAAGTTCTCTACCAAAGAAAAGTTAGCTCTGTGGAGTGATAGACATGAACAACCTTCTCAAGGGCTCTGATACTTGAGGCTGGTGTAGACACATTGAATGGCTTACTTAAACATTGGGTCAGTGCCACCATGCATACAATTAATTGGCAGTACAGGATACCTAAGTCTTCTAGTAACTACCAGAGGAAGAGCCACAGAAGAGGGATTACTTAATAAATGGTCTGGTATATGTAAGCAGGTTGCTCAACATCCAGTAAACACCAGAATGGGACTAATTATAGCAGGGGGAGTTAGTTAAATACAAGGGCAAACATCTGACACCAGTGACAATCAGCAAGTAAACACTGTAATAGGCTATTAAGTCTTTCCTTAAAGATGGGCTCCATCTGTCTAAAATTGAAATGCAGCCTTTCCTGCAGGTAGAGAATGATCTAGTTTTCAGAAGGTCTCCCCTCTAGCCCTGGCTTTATAATTAGCAAATGATAAGGCAGTCTTAAGAACTCTCCTTTCTAGATAAAAAGATAATTTCTGTTAAACCTTTTTTTGTTTACTGAACTTGGCAAAAACGTTTTTAAAAATGCATGAAGGTCTTTCAGTACCCTTATTCAGCTTTTGAGTAGATAGTCTTATTCTTATAATTTTAGTAATTATTATTATTTTTTTTTATAAGTTAGGTTTTCTTTTTTAATTTTTATTTATTCATTTATTTATTTATTCATTCATTTATGGCTGTGTTGGGTCTTCGTTTCTGTGCGAGGGCCTTCTCTAGTCGCGGCAAGCGGGGGCCACTCTTCATCGCGGTGCACGGGCCTCTCACTGTAGCGGCCTCTCTTGTTGCGGAGCACAGGCTCCAGACGCGCAGGCTCAGTAATTGTGGCTCACGGGCGTAGTTGCTCCGCAGCATGTGGGATCTTCCCAGACCAGGGCTTGAACCCGTGTCCCCTGCATTAGCAGGCAGATTCTCAACCACTGCGCCACCAGGGAAGCCCAGTTTTAGTAATTATTTATTTAGCGGTGCCGTGCAGCATGCAGGATCTTAGTTCCCCGACCAGGGACTGAACCCATGCCCCCTGTAGTGGAAGCGTGGAGTCTTAACCACTGGACCGCCAGGGATGTCCTAGTAATTACTTAACTTATGAAGAATGGTTGCCCCAAGGAAATTCCTTAAGAGGAATTCTAAAATTTGCTTACTTTCCTGCTCTGGTGTTAGAGGCCAGTTTTGTGTTCAAAAATATGATTTAAAAGTATAATGGGACCTCTTTTTTCTTTTTTAAAGAACCTTCTTAATTCAGACTTATCTACCAGTAATAATGTGAGTTAGCAGTTTGAACAACATATTGTGGAGCTTTCTTTCTTTTTTTTTTTTTTAATTTTATTTATTTATTTATTTATGGCTGTGTTGGATCTTTGTTTCTGTGCGAGGGCCTTCTCTAGTTGCTGCGAGCAGGGGCCACTCTTCATCGCCGTGTGCGGGCCTGTTACAATCGCGGCCTCTCTTGTTGCGGAGCACAGGCTCCAGACGCGCAGGCTCAGTAGTTGTGGCTCATGGGCCTAGTTGCTCCGCGGCATGTGGGATCTTCCCAGACCAGGGCTCGAACCTGTGTCTTCTGCACTGGCAGGCAGATTCTCAACCACTGTGCCACCAGGGAAGCCCTTGTGGAGCTTTCTTGATTCACAGGTACATATTTACATAGCATTAGAGTGTTCCCTGGCAGCGGGTGGGGGGGCGGGGGGCGGGGTCCTCCCCGTTTAGCCTTACCTGACAAGAGTAATTTGTAGTTAACACGGATTATTTTCATATGAACAAGTACTTGAGGGTGTTCACATTTTTTTTTTTTTTTGACTCTGCTGTTGATTTACTTAACAGGTCATAGATAGAATAAAAGTTAAATTTTTACTTGGCTCCTCAATTATAAATTTGGATTAATGATGTCTGAATTAATTCATGAAGCCTGTGCCAGATGCTTCATGTGCTTTTTTGTCTAGAAGATATTTTGATAAATTTAGTCTCCTTGCTGGCCATTTATTTCTTAGGGTCTTAATGGCCCTGTAGTTCTAAGAAATATTGAATTAATGTTCAGGATGTCACTCTCTAGTTACATGAATTGTTACACTGAATGTTAACATGATAAAATAAAACCATTTAAATCAGATTTAGTTTCTAGCTTCTGTTTTATGCCTGTCTCCTAGAAGTTTTGATAAAATGAAAAGATAAGCCCTTTTAATGTCAATTTACCACATGATACAAAGTAAATGGCCCTGTGATGATGCCTGGAATATATTGCAGAAGGAGTGTTAGTGGTAATCACAAGGGAAGCAGAATGGAGCGAAGTCCTGGGGCCTCTGCTGAAGCGTCCCTAATGGATATCTGCTTGCCAGCCATCTGGAGCAGGAACTGAAAGGAAGTTCCTGGGGTCTGTCAGGGAATTTATCCCCAAGTGTCTTCTAGTCCTTTGATGTTGATTTGGGTGAGGGAGGAGGAGAAGCAACTATGAAGAAGAGTGAGACAAGACCAGGGTGTGGATTTGTGTGGTTATTTTTGGTTGGTAATCATGATACTTCCATCACAGGAATGTTGAGTACTCCAATATCTCAAAGGAAAGACTCTCCAAAGGGAATAAATAAGAACGATTTCTCTGTAGCAACTTGAGGGAAACTGAGACCAAAATAACAAATAATTTTTTATAAATTTAGAATGTGTTTTGTTATAAAAATTTGACAGCGATTCCCTTGGTAGTCTTAGATAGTAATCATTCAACAACCACTTTTAAAGTGCTGGCTCTCTGCCAGGTCCTGTGCTAAATGCTTAGTATTCACTGATAAGCAAAAATATGGACTCCGCTCTTATGAACTTTACAGTTAACCACATTCAGAAATATTTGCTCACAAACTGAGGTGACATTGTCTAGGAAAAAGGAACATCAGTTAATGAGCACCATTTGACAG
The DNA here is from genome assembly GCF_949987535.1 of Balaenoptera acutorostrata. NCBI lineage: Eukaryota > Metazoa > Chordata > Mammalia > Artiodactyla > Balaenopteridae > Balaenoptera > Balaenoptera acutorostrata. The sequence continues at coordinate 67,170,924 of NC_080073.1, read as the reverse complement.
AAGACCTTGATATGGACATAGTGGGCAGGGGTGTCTCAGGGAGGCTGCCCTGATCTCTGAGTAGGAGTTAATGAAGGCGTTCCAGATAGAGGGAACAGCATGTGCAAACACTCTGTAGTAAGAAGGAGCATAGAGCAGTTGAAGAATGAAATTAGGCCAGTGCTGCAGAGGTGCAGAGTACAAGCATGAAGTGAGGTAGGTGGGGCCAGACCATGGAATCCTTGTCACCCATGGTCTTTCTTTGTTTTTTTTTGGTTGTTCATTATTTTTAAACTTTTTATTGTGGAAAATTTCAGACATACACAGAAGAGAGACACTCAGCGTACTTATCGTCTAGCTTTCATCAGTACTTGGTCAGTCTTGTTTCATCTCTATTTTCACCCATCTGATTATAGTTGTGATTTTAAAAGTAATGGAAGGCATTTGAAGGGTTTTAATAAGAGCAGGGGTAGGTGGGAAACTTGACTTGATTTTTGTTTTGAAAGATAATTTGGACTGCAGAGAGTGAGTAGACTGGAGCGGGGAGAGTACATATATTGGGAGACGAGTTAGGCAGTCACTATAGTAGTTCTGTCCAGGTAAATGCCTTGAATCAGGTTAGTGGCAGAGGAGCTGAGAGAAGTGGACAGATTTCAGAGGTGTAGAGAGGAAGAAGATCCCAGACTTGGTAACAGGTCGGATATGAGAGGTGAAGGAGAGGGAGAAGTTGGCTCTGGTGACTTCTAGGTTTCTGACTTGAATCTAGGATGGCTGAAGGATCCTGAACTTGAAGGACGATTGGTGATATCACAGTGTGAAGACCAAGCACAGGAGGAAGGAAGGCAGCCAGTTTCACTATCTTACCAACTCCTTAAACTTCAAATTCTGTGCCTTTCTCCAGGTTACATGACAGCATGGTTTCTCACACTGAGGCCAAAGAACTAAGCTGAATTGGAACTGGGCTCTCTGAACCCTCTTCAGAGCAAAGGATATGGTCATGTTTGGGTTCAAAGAACATTCCAAAGATGTCTTGTAGAATGGGGCCAGGAAGGCAGCAAAGCAAAGTCTGTCCTAATGGACAGGTGCAAGTAGTCAGAAACATTTTCTTTGGACTTTGAGTAGCACTTGCCATGTTCTTTGAGGAATCACCAATTCTTTAAAATAAACCAGAAAAAAATGTAGCACTTTCTAAATATTGTTTCAGGGTCTTATTCAACCATTTCCTTTCTTTTTAATCTTTCAGGTAATAGACTTATAATAAACTGCCTGTAGGAAATCTTGGCTTTGTCTCCAAGATTATGAGTATTACGTGTCTTAGCAGAGGCGCTTGTGTTAGTCGTTTTAGGGAGAAGTCAGGACTAGTCTCCTGTCTCTGGAGTCTCTACCAGCTAGCTGCTTGTGCTGCTTACGGTTCCTGAGAAGACCCTCTTGGCCCCTGCCCAGCTCATGGCCAGCTGTAATCGTCTGTAGAAATTTTTTAAAAATCTCTTCACCATCCTGGGGTGGCATGTGATAAACAAATGATTTTAAGTAAAAGATGAATCACTTTAGATCAATTTATTGGTTTTTCTCAGACAGGTCTTCCCTGGCTCTCTTTAACATAGCTCTCCAAGTCACACACTGTCACATCATGCTATTTCATCATCTTCCTAGCACCTATCACTGTCTAATATTACCATATTTCTCCTTTACATGACTCCCTCCCTTAACACTGAGTCCACGAGAGCAGCAGTCTCCTCTGTCTTGCTTACCATGTAGCCCAGTGCCTAGACAAGACGCATACACATTCCCAAGAGATAGTTTTTGAATGAATCAGTGAATGTCAATATATATTTCTACCTTTCTCATTCACATAGTTTAAAATAATCACATAAGAGAAGTGATTTGTCAACAGGTAAATTGTTTGGTACTTAATGCATATTAAAACGCACAGTGAGATGTAGCTTTGTATTATGGTTTACAAAATAGACAAAAGTTGCTAACATGATGTTTGGAATTTTTACCATTAAATTAAACTACTAGTTTATTTCATTATTTTAGAATAATTTTATTTCTAACTGATGAGAAACGAGAGATTTCAGGATGCTTTTTGCAAGTACAGTATCTTTCAGTATATAACATTGAAGGTGTGAGTAACCTTTAATTCCCACTAGTAAAAAGTCAAGATGGAGATATTACTCATCATTATATTTTTTCTTTTGCTATTAGCTTTTGAAGTATGGGGACATATTCATGTCACATATAGATTTTGATCCGTTGAATGCAACTTACAGATCTGGTAGAAATAATTTTGAAAGAAATTTGCATAAATATATTTATGTTCCTTGTAAACTTACATTTTTATACTAGTGTTCCTTCTCTATCCTGTATTCAACTATAATAGATTCAATGATCTGTTATAGGTTGTGACATGATAATCATTTGTGTTGATAGGATCTCAAAGGATGGGTAGGATTTGCATATTGATTTTTTTGTTGTTTAGATTTAGACGCTGTCATCAATTTCAAAATTGTTGTTAGTAAAAATACATATTTAAAAATATAAGTTTTTTGAAAAGCTTCTACAGAAGGGAAACAACAGGTTAAACTCTTGTTGGAAATATTGAAAATGATGCAGGAGTCTTTTCAGTGCTAGAGAACAAAAGGCTTGAGCTTCTATGTGAGAGCAAAACCTTAGTTCATTTAAATTTAGTTATACTTGCAGTGACTGACAATAAGGACAACTTAAGAGCTATTACAATTTCCTATGCCATTCTTGTTTTCTGACTTTTTACAATCATCTAAACATGTTTCTTGATGTCCAACAGAGGTAGATAAAAACAGTCTTTGTAATATAGTAATTTGACAGCAGTAGAAAATACCAGCAGAGAAATTTGTGACCTGAAACAAAGTGTGGTCAAGTTTAGTCTTACTTGAGAACTTAACTCAATCTGGTTAGTTAGCAAATGGATTCCTTGTGTAGCTTCCCAAGGATGAAGCTAGGAACAGATACTGGGAGACAACCAGGAGTCTCTGCCACATTTCTCTTCTTCTTGCTTTTCCTAGGCTGCCACACCATCACCCTCACCCACAAATCAAGCATGGAGTGTAGAGGAAGTTTCTTTTGACTGGAGGCAGGGGTGCAGGGTGAGTAAAGGTGAATGGTGGGAGTGATAGTTGTAACTGTCAAGATGGGTTACAAGGTTCCATCCAGAGCAGCGGCAGAATCAGTGCTGGGCTTTGACTACATGATTTTTTCCTTTGTGAGGATGGCTGTGGACTAGGAATCATTTTTCTGGCATTTCAAGAGACTGATAGCTAGACTAATTTTGAACTGGACATGTGAAAGTTATAAATGTGCAATTACTAAAAATATGTGCTGATCAGAACTCTCACCTAGTCATGTTTAATACATCTATTTTGGGCCCACTTCCCACTGCCAAGACTCCCTAATCTCCCACAACTGCTGAGTTTGCTACCTACCCTTAAATGACAAGCCTGCTTCCCTCCCTCCTTTTAATGGGCTAGGATAAAAATTCAGTTATTTATCAATGCTGCGGGTGAATGAGGAGTTAAGTCTGCCCTTTGTGTTTTTATTTCCCTTTGCTTATTTGTCACTTTTGCTAATATATTTTGCATAGCTACCTTCCTCTAGTGGAAGTGACTAAATGCCAGTACTTGTTAACTTGCAAAGGGACCCAAGTAACCCCTTATCCTTCTTGAGGTGAGTGTGTGGATCTGGAGGACTCCCAGGCTCTGCTGGCTTGGAACCGAATGAACCTTGGCATGCCTGCTAGAGTATAATACAGCCTCACAGATCATCAACCAGTTATAAACATCTGTTGGGTTTTGGTTACCCAGAAAAGTGGAGAGGAAGATGATATTCTTGCTAGCTTTGAGTGTTGTGATTGTTACTGTATATGCTGAGCATGTTTTGCAAATTTAAACCACTTGCTGTAGAACTGAAGCTGCAACAAGTGTTATTTGCCCTTTATTCAGCTGCAGACTCCCAGGACTCTCACGAGTGTTAGCTAATGGATAGTGCTACAGCCGTCAAATGGAGTCGGGTGTGGAGGAAAGAACATGTTTTTTTGTTTGTTTTTTTAATTTTTAATTTTTTTTCATTGGAGTAAAATTGCTTTACAATGTTGTGTTAGTTTCTGCTTTACAATGTTGTGTTAGTTTCTGCTGTACAATGAAGTGAATCAGCTATATGTATGCCTATATCCCCTCCCTCTTGGACCTCCCCCCACCCCCCCACCCCCGCCGCCATCTAGGTCATCACATAGCACTGAGCTGAGCTCCCTGTGCTATACAGCAGGTTCCCACTAGCTATCTGTTTTACACATGGCAGTGTATTTATGTCAAACCTAATCTCCCAATTCGGCCCACCCTCCCCTTCCCCCACTGTGTCCACATGTCCATTCTCTACGTCTGCATCTCTATTCCTGCCCTACAAATAGGTTCATCTGTACCATTTTTCTAGATTCCACATATATGAGTTAATATACGATATTTGTTTTTCTCTTTCTGGCTTACTTCACTCTGTATGACAGACTCTAGGTCCATCCACATCTCTACAAATGACCCAATTTCGTTCCTTCTTATGGCTGAGTAATTTTCCATTGTATATATGTACCACATCTTCTATATCCATTCATCTATCGTTGGACATTTAAGTTGTTTCCATGTCCTGACTATTGTAAATAGTGCTGCAATGAACACTGGGGTACATGTATCCTTTTGAATTATGGTTTTCTCAGGGTATATGCCCAGTAGTGGCATATACTATGGTCATATGGTAGTTCTATTTTTAGTTTATTAAGGAACCTCCATACTGTTCTCCATAGTGGCTGTATCAATTTACATTCCCACCAACAGTGCAGGAGGGTTCCCTTTTCTCCACACCCTCTCCAGCATTTATTGTTTGTAGATTTTTTGATGATGGCCATTCTGACTTGTGTGAGGTGATACCTCATTGTAGTTTTGATTTGCATTTCTCTAATAATTAGTGATTACAAAATTCTCTAATGATTAGTGATTAGTGATTACAAAATGATGTCTAACCAAGTGCCTCTTGGCCATCTGTATATCTGTATATCTTCTTTGGTGAAATGTCTATTTAGTTCTTCCGCCCATTTTTTAATTGAGTTGTTTGTTTTTTTGATGTTGAGCTCCATGAGCTGTTTGTATATTTTGGAGATTAATCCTTTGTCAGTTGTTTCATTTGCAAATATTTTCTCCCATTCTGAGGGTTGTCTTTTCGTCCTGTTTATGGTTTTCTTTGCTGTGCAAAAGCTTTTAAGTTTCATTAGGTCCCATTTGTTTATTTTTGTTTTTATTTTCATTACTCTAGGAGATGGGTCAAAAAAGGTCTTGCTGTAGTTTGTGTCAAAGAGTGTTTTTCCTATGTTTTCCTCTAAGAGTTTTATAGTATCTGGTCTTACATTTAGGTCTTTAATCCATCTGGAGTTTATTTTTGTGTATGGTGTTAGGTAGTGTTCTGATTTCATTCTTTTACATGTAGCTGTCCAGTTTTCCCAGCACCACTTATTGAAGAGCCTTCCTTTTCTCCATTGTATGTTCTTGCCTCCTTTGTCAAGGATAAGGTGACCGTATGTTCGTGGATTTATCTCTGGGCTTTCTATCCTGTTACATTGACTTGTATTTCTGTTTTTGTGCCAGTACCATACTGTCTTGATTACTCTAGAGTCATGTCTGTACTTCAGGTCTGAGTTACCCTCTTGAAACCACAGTTTCTTCAAGTGTAAAATAGAAATATGTCCACTAACATCATCTCATTCCTAGGGTCATTGTGAGAATTAAGTTAGATTATATTTACATGCATAGCACTTGGGACATTCTAAATTGCTATAAAAATATTAGTTAAACTGTTACTAATAATCCTAAGAGTTCAGATTGAGCCTTTACTGGTCCTTTAAAGGAATCCAGCAATAGCTTTTTAAAATATATTCAATACCTTTAAAAAATATTTTAATACTTTTTTTTTTTTTATGGCCACACCGCGCAGCATGCGGGATCTTGGTTCCCCGACCAGGGATCACAGTCGTGCCCCCTGCAGTGGAAGCACAGAGTCTTAACCACTGGACCGCCAGGGAAGTCCCTAATACTTTTTTTTTTAATAGACTTTATTTTTTAGAGCAGTTTTAGGTTCACAGCAAAACTGAGTGGAAAGTACAGAGTACTCATATATGTCCTCTGCCCCCACGCACTTATAACCTTCCCCACTATCAACATCACCCACCAGAGTGATGCGTGTGTTACGATCAGTGATTCCATATTGATATATCATTATCACCCAAAGTTCATAGTTTACGTTAGGATTCACTTTTGGTGTTGTATGTACATTCTGTGGATTTTGACAAATGTGTAATGACATGTATCCGTCATTAGAGTATCATACAGAATAGTTTCACTGCCCTAAAAATCCTCCATGCTCTGCCTATTCATCTGTCCCTTCCCACAGTCCCTGGCAGCCACTGATTTTTTTTAACGTCTCCATAGTTTTGCCTTTTCCAAAATGTCATAGTTGGAATCATACAGTATGTAGCTTTTTCAGATTGGTTTCTTTCCTTTAGTAGTATGCATTTAAGGTTCCTCCATGTCTTTTCATGGCTTAATAGCTCATTTCTTTTTAGCACTGAATAATATTCCATTTTCTGGATAGACCACAGCTTATTTATCGATTAACCTGCTGAAGGACACCTGGTTGCTTCCAAGTTTTGGTAATCATGAATAAAGCTGCTATAAATGTTTGTGTACAGGTTTTTGTGTGGACACAAGTTTTCAACCCCTTTGGGTAAACACAAAGGAGCATGATTGCTGAATCCTTTGGTAAGAGTATGTTTAGTTTTGTAAGAAACCACCAAACTGTCTTCCAAAGTGGCTGTACAATTTGCATTCCCACCAGCAGTGAATGAGAATTCCTGTTGCTCTGCATTCTTACCAGCCTTTGGTGTTTCCGTGTTCTGGATTTTGTCCATTCTAATAGGTGTGTAATGGTATCTCCTTTTTTTTTTTTTTTTAATTTGCAATTCCCTAATGCCAAATGAGGTTGAGCGTCTTTTCATATGCTTATTTGCCATCTGTATATCTTCTTTGGTGAGGTGACTGTTCAGGTCTTTTACCTATTTTTTAATTAGGTTGGTCATTTTCTTATTGTGAGTTTTAGGAGTTCTTTGTATATTTTGGATAAGTTCTTTATTGGATATGTCTTTTGCAAATGTTATCTCCCAGTCTGTGCCTTGTCTTCTCATTCTCTTGATACCTGGTACATTTTTACTTTCTGGGAGTAAGAGTCTAGTTAGTTGAGGTTTTTCTTGTGGTGAGCAGGGGTGGAATAAGAGTTTACTATTTCCCATTCTTACTGGTCAGGCATTCTGCCTTCCTTCAGAAGTTAAGTAATTATTAGGACATTCTTAAAACTAATTTTACCACCTCACACCCACTTTAAAAAAATGGAAAATAACAAGTCTTAGGATGTGGAGAAATTGGATACCTGTATGTTGTTGATGGGAATGTAAAATGGATCAGTCGCTATGGAAACAGTTTGGTGGTCTTGAAAGTTAAACAGAATTATGTTTGATCCTGCAATTCCACTCCTGGATATATATGGAAAACAATTGAAAACAGGTACTCAAATATTTGTACACAATGTTCAACACTATTCATGATAGCTAAAGGTAGAAACAACCAAATGTCCATCAATAAATGAATAGATAAAACAATTGTAATATATGCATAAAATGGACTGTTATTAGTCATAAAAAGGAATGAAGTACTGATACATGCTACATTGTGGATGAACCTCAGAAACATGCTGAGTAAATGAAGCCAGACCTTTTGATCACATGTTGTATGATTCCATTTATATGAAATATGCAAAATAGGCAAATCCATAGGTGCAGAAAACAGATTGATGGTTACCAGAGGCTGGAGGTCTGGGGTCTGGAATGAGGAGTAACTGTTTAATGGTTATGAGGTTTTATTTTGGGGTGACAAGAGTGTTTTGCAGCTAGAGGTGGTGGTTTCACAGCATTGTAAATATACTAAATTCCACCTAATTGTTCACTTTAAATGGTTAATTTTGTTATGTGTACTTCACCTCAATTTTTTTAAAAAGCTATTTTTTTAAAATCAGTTTTTTTTAAGACTGTAGTAACTTTTAAAAAGTATTCTCTTAAAAATTTTCCTTTTAGAGTGGTCTGTTTTAAATAGCAACTTATAATTCATTATAATTTCATGGGTAAAAAGGCTTTGTTTTCTGCATACTTCATTGGGTGGGTGTTGTGAGGCCATTTCATTCTCCAAATGCTTTGAAGTATAACTGAGAGACGAATTTAGCATCAAATTGTTAAAGTTTTAGAGGCACTGCAAAAATATGGCCAAATTAATTGTTCAGGAATGATGCTTTTCCAGAGTAGGGTAGCGTAATGATTGACTTGGCCTTTTGATGGTTGAAAAAAAGAATGTCAAGGTTAATTTATAATTTTGATTTTCTTTACTTTAAGAAAAAGATTTGAGAGAGCTTGCATTAAAAATATATGAAACAGGGACTTCCCTGGCAGTCTAGCGGTTAAGACTCCGCGCTTTCACAGCAGAGGGCATGGGTTTGATCCCTGGTTGGGGAACTAAGATCCCTCATGCCATGTGGTGTGGCCAAAAAATTAAAAAATAATAAATAAAAAAATATATGAAGCAAATCAGCTAAAAATTAAGAAAGATCTGTGGAAGAGATGTTCCAAGAATGGGCAGTTGTCCGCTAAATCTAGCTCTCCTGTGGGTTAGCTAAAAAGAAAGAGGAAAAGATGATAGGAGTGGGCTTCCCTGGTGGCGCAGTGGTTGAGAATCTGCCTGCCAATGCAGGGGACACGGATTCGAGCCCTGGTCTGGGAAGATCCCACATGCTGCGGAGCAACTGAGCCTGTGAGCCACAATTACTGAGCCTGCACGTCTGGAGCCTGTGCTCCGCAACAAGAGAGGCCGCGACAGTGAGAGGCCCATGCACTGCGATGAAGAGTGGCCCCCGCTTGCCACAACTAGAGAAAGCCCTCGCACAGAAACGAAGACCCAACACAGCCATAAATAAATAAATTAATTAATTAAAAAAAAAAAGATGATAGGAGTAATGGCTTTTTAATGTCTGATAAAAGAACACATATAAGTTAATATAGAAATAGACTTTTCCTGACATTACATTTTAAGATGCATTTATAGAGCAAATTATCATATGTAGGGAATTTGAACATATAATGACAATGCCTTTAAATGTGGTTTGTACCACAATGAGGTATCACCTCACACCAGTCAGAATGGCCATCATCAAAAAATCTACAAACAATAAATGCTGGAGAAGGTGTGGAAGAAAGGGAACCCTCCTGCACTGTTGGTGGGAATGTAAATTGATACAGCCGCTATGGAGAACAGTATGGAGGTTCCTTAAAATCTAAAACTAAAATTACCATATGACCCAGCAATCCCACTACTGGGCATATACCCTGAGAAAACCGTAATTCAAAAAGAACCATGTACCACAATGTTCATTGCAGCACTATTTACAATAGCCAGGACATGGAAGCAACCCAAATGTCTATCAACAGATGAATGGATAAAGAAGATGTGGTACCTATATACAATGGAATATTACTCGGCCATAAAATGGAATGAAATTGAGTTATTTGTAGTGAGGTGGTTGGACCCAGAGTCTGTCATACAGAGTGAAGTAAGTCAGGAAGAGAAAAACAAATACCATATGCTAACGCATATATATGGAATTATAAAAAGCGGTACTGATGAACTTAGTAGCAAGGCAGGAATAAAGACACAGATGTAGAGAATGGACTTGAGGGCACGGGGGTGGGGGGCGGGGTGGAGAGGAAGCTGGGATGAAGTGAGAGCGAGCACTGACATATATACACTACCAAATGTAAAATGGATGGCTAGTTGGAAGCTGCTGCATAGCACAGGGAGATCAGTTCGGTGTTTTGTGACAACCTAGAGGGATGGGATAGGGAGGGTGGGAGGGAGGGGATATGGGGATATATGTATACATATAGCTGATTCACTTTGTTATACAGCAGAAACTAACACAACATTGTAAAGCATTTATACTCCAATAAAGATGTGAAAAAAAAATGTGGTTTGTAGAAGATCCAGAATTGTTCTTCATTTGGTCATTTATAATGTTTAATGAGCTCTTAAGTTAAATTTACTTTTGAATAGGCAGTACATTTACATGGTTCAAAATTTAAGAGGCACAAGTGGGATACAGTGAAAATTCTCCCTTCCATGCTTATTCCCCCAGTTACCCAGTTTCTTTCCCCATAAGACAACCTGTGTTATCAGTTTCTTGTGACTCTTACAGTAGTTGTTAATTATATAAGATTTATTTATACTCATTTTCTATGGATTTGGAGTAATTAAAACATCTTGGGTCTATAATAAACCTCCTCTTTCTACATTTACTTCTGTTTATTCTGAGTCTTAGAGCATTGGATTGTCTTCAAGTAAAGAACTCTTAGCCAAGAATTCTCAATCTTAATGCAGTTGCTACCTAGTTTTCTTCTGTGATTTCTAGTGATACTCCCCTATCTTCCTTTTTATGTTGTTGTTTTTATTTTATTTACTTATTTTTTAATAGATCTTTATTGGAGTATAATTGCTTCACAATACTGTGTTAGTTTCTGTTGTACAACAAAGTGAATCGGCCATGTGCATACATATATCCCCATATCCCCTCCCTTTTGAGCCTCCCCCATCTTCCTAAATAGAGTAAGTAAAGTGTAATTTGTAGTAAAATGAAAGTTTGACAGTTAAATTTAGTTCAGTTAGGAACATAAAAATTTGTGAAATATAGTACTTGAAATTACATAAAACTGTTTTCCTTTTAAAAATTATCTTTCTATCTTAACTCTTGTATAGTTAAATGTTTGTTTTGTTCCTGGTGCACCATGTATATCTGGCCCATTTTTTTTTCTTATTTTTTGTAAGAATGATAAGCTGGAGTTCACACACATGTGGTCAGAATTGCAAAAGAACAGTTGTGGGCTTCCCTGGTGGCGCAGTGGTTGGGAGTCTGCCTGCTAATGCAGGGGACACGGGTTCGGGCCCTGGTCTGGGAAGATCCCACATGCCGCGGGGCGGCTGGGCCCGTGAGCCACAATTGCTGAGCCTGCGCGTCTGGAGCCTGTGCCCCGCAACGGGAGGGGCCGCGGTGGAGAGAGGCCCGCGCACCGCGATGAAGAGCGGTCCCTGCACCGCGATGAAGAGTGGCCCCCGCTTGCCGCAACTGGAGAAAGCCCTCGCACGAACCGAAGACCCAATACAGACAAAAATAAATAAATTAATTAATTAAAAAGAAAAATCCTTAAAAAAATCCTTAAAAAAAAAAAAAAAAAAAGAACAGTTGTTTATGACCTGCCTGCCCCTGCTTATTGCTCTTCTGGCCCCACCATAAGGCCTGCCTTTCCTGTACATCTGGTCGTGTCTATCTATATCTGGTCAATATAGTTTAGCTGGGCAAACTATAGCCATGAAATAAACCGTCATGGTTTAGACTACATTGGTGTAAAGTAAAAATTTCTTTTTTGCTTTTAAAAAGAATTTCTCTTAGTCCTGTGATTGTGCTTATGTATGGAATTAAGATTATTTTAATAGTAACCTGTAAAAATTTGTTATGACTTCTTTTAAATAATAAGCAATAGGATAGAGTTATATCAGTAACAAAAAACAGTAAACTTAAGAAATGGGCAAGATCTGTGCAAAGGAAACTTTAAAAATGTTATTGAGAGGACTTGAACAAATGGAAAAAATACCATATTCTTAAGTAGGAAGGTTCAACATCATAAGATGTAAATTCTTGCTAAGTTAATTTCTACATTAACTTGATCTTTGTAGAAATTACAAGTAGTTTTCTTTAAACCACTCCAGCAATTTCTAAAGTTCAAATGGATAAGCAAACATAGAGGAATAGCCAGTAAAATTCTGAAAAAGAAGAGTGAAGGTTGGGAGTGGTGATGTCTAATTCATTTAAACCGTATAGCAAAATTATTTATTTTTTTTAAAGGGATTTTTGATTTTTATTTTTTATTTATTTTTTTGGCTGTGTTGGGTTTTCATTGCTGCGCACGGGCTTTCTCTAGTTGCGGTGATCAGGGGCTACTCTTCGTTGTGGTGCCCAGGCTTCTCATTGCAGTGGCTTCTCTTGTTGCAGAGCATGGGCTCTAGGTGCGCGGGCTTCAGTAGTTGTGACGTGTGGGCTCAGTAGTTGCAGCATGCGGACTCTCCTGTGCACGGGCTTCAGTAGTTGTGGCACACAGGCTCAGTAGTTGTGGCTTGCGGGCTCTAGAGCGCAGGCTCAGTAGTTGTGGCACATGGGCTTAGTTGCTCCGTGGCATGTGAGATCTTCCTGGACCAGGGGTTGAACCCCATGTTCCCTGCATTGGCAGGCGGATTCTTTTCTTTTTTAACATCTTTATTGGAGTATAATTGCTTTACAATGGTGTGCTAGTTTCTGCTTTATAACAAAGTGAATCAGCTATACATATACATATATCCCCATGTCTCCTCCCTCTTGCAGCTCCCTCTCACCCTCCCTATCCCACCCTCTAGATGGTCATGAAGCACCAAGCTGATCTCCCTGTGCTGTGCGGCTGGCAGGTGGATTCTTAACCATTGTGCCACCAGGGAAGTCCTGCAAAGTTATGAGGTTAAAATAAAATGCTAGTGAATTGGATCATGAATAGACAGATGAATCAGTGGGACAGAATGCATGTAGGAACACCTGGCACATCATCTAGAAAAAAATAAAGTTGGATTCTTCACTATTGTTCGTATCAGGATAATTTCCATTGTAGATAGGAAGTATACACATTTAAAAAACAAAACCATAAATTGCTAGAAGAAAGCATGAGGTAATTTCATTACAATCTTGGACTGGGGTAGGACCTTCTAATTATGCTATCTAATTCAAGTCATAAAAGGAAAGATTTGAAAGACCTATGTAAGTGGAAAGCTACACCTTGTTCATGGAATAGAAGACATTACAGTTCTCCCCATACTAATCTATTAGTTTTTGTATTACTAATCAGAATCCCAGCATTTAAAAAAAAATACTCATTCCAAAATATATATGGAAGTACAAAGGGCTAAGAGTAACCAAGACATTTTTTTTAAAGCCTTTTCGTTATGGAAAATTTCAAATCTGTACAAAAGTAGACCATATAGTATAATGAGCCCCCATGTACTCCTCACTCAGCTTCAACTGTTATCACCTCATGGTTAATTTTGTTTCATATATTATCACTAGCCACTCCTCCCCCTCCTGTATTATCTTGGATTAAATCTTAGGTATTATGTAATTTTATTCATAAATTTTCAGCAAGTACTTTTTTTTAAAAGGGAACACTCTTTAAAAAAAAACCCCAGGGGTGGCTGGAGAAGATGGCTGAAGAGTAAGACGCGGAGATCACCTTCCTCCCCACAGATACATCAGAAATACATCTACACGTGGAACTGCTCCTATAGAATACCTACTGAACGCTGGCAGAAGACCTCAGACCTCCCAAAAGGCAAGAAACTCCCCACGTACCTGGGTAGGGCAAAAGAAAAAAGAAATAACAGAGACAAAAGAATAGGGACGGGACCTGCACCAGTGGGAGGGAGCTGTGAAGGAGGAAAGGTTTCCACACACTAGGAAGGCCCTTCGCGGGCGGAGACTGCAGGTGGCAGAGGGGGGGAAGCTTCGGAGCCACGGAGGAGAGCACAGCCACAGGGGTGCGGAGGGCAAAGTGGAGAGATTCCCGCATGGAGGATCGGTGCCGACCAGCACTCACCAGCCCGAGAGGCTTGTCTGCTCACCTGCCGGGGCGGGCGGGGGCTGGGAGCTGAGGCTCCGGCTTCGGAGGAGGTCGGATCCCAGGGAGAGGACTGGGGTTGGCAGCGTGAACACAGCCTGAAGGGGTTAGTGCACCACGACTAGCCAGGAGGGAGTCTGGGAAAAGGTCTGGACCTGCCAAAGAGGCAAGAGACTTTTTCTTGCCTCTCTGTTTCCTGGTGCACAGGGAGAGGGGATTCAGAGCGCTGCTTTTAGGAGCTCCACAGACGGGCGCGAGCCGCGGCTATCAGCGCGGACCCCAGAGACGGGCATGAGACGCTGGGGCTGCTGCTGCCGCCACCAAGAAGCCAGTGTGCAAGCACAGGTCACTATCCACACTGCCCCTCCTGGGAGCCTGTGCCGCCCGCCACTGCCAGGGTCCTGTGATCCAGGGACAACTTCCCTGGGAGAATGCAGGGCGCGCATCAGGCTGGTGCAACGTCATGCTGGCCTCTGCCGCCTCAGGCTCGTCCTGCATCCGTACCCCTCCCTCCCCCCGGCCTGAGTGAGCCAGAGCCCCCGAAGCAGCTGCTCCTTTAACCCCGTCCTGTCTGAGTGAAGAACAGACGCCCTCAGGCGACCTACACGCAGAGGCGGGGCCAAATCCAAAGCTGAACCCCGGGAGCTGTGCAAACAAAGAAGAGAAAGGGAAATCTCTCCCAGCAGCCTCAGGAGCAGTGGATTAAAGCTCCACAATCAACTTGATGTACCTGCATTTGTGGAATACCTGAATAGACAAAGAATCATCCCAAATTGAGGAGGTGGACTTTGGGAGCAAGATACATTATTTTCTCCCCTTTTCCTCTTTTTGTGAGTGTGTATGTATATGCTTCTGTGTGAGATTTTGTCTGTATAGCTTTGCTTTCACCATTTGTCCTAGGATTCTGTCCGTCCGTTTTTGTTTTTTTTTTTTTTTTACTTAAAAAAATTTTTTTTCCTAATAACTTTATCTTACTTTATTTTATTTTATTTTATTTTATCCTCTTTCTTTCTTTCTTTCTATTTTTTCTCCCTTTTATTCTGAGCCGTGTGGATGAAAGACTCTTGGTGCTCCAGCCAGGCATCAGGGCTGTGCCTCTGAGGTGGGAGAGCCAACTTCAGGACACTGGTCCACAAGAGACCTCCCAGCTCCACGTAATATCAAACAGTGAAAATCTCCCAGAGGTCTCCATCTCAACACCAAGACCCAGCTTCACTCAACGACCAGCAGGCTACAGTGCTGGACACCCTATGCCAAACAACTAGCAAGACAGGAACACAGCCCCATCCATTAGCAGAGAGTCTGCCTAAAATCATAATAAGGCCACTGACACTCCAAAACACACCACCAGACGTGGACCTGCCCACCAGAAAGACAAGATCCAGCCTCATCCACCAGAACACAGGCACTAGTCCCCTCCACCAGGAAGCCTACACAACCCACTGAACCAACCTTAGCCACTGGGGACAGACACCAAAAACAACAGGAACTACGAATCTACAGCCTGTGAAAAGGAGACCCCAAACACAGAAAGATAAGCAAAATGAGACGACAGAAAAACACACAGCAGATGAAGGAGCAAGGTAAAAACACACCAGACCTAACAAATGAAGAGGAAATAGGCAGTCTACCTGAGAAAGAATTCAGAATAATGATAGTAAAGATGATCCAAAATCTTGGAAATAGAATAGACAAAATGCAAGAAACATTTAACAAGGACCTAGAAGAACTAAAGAGGAACCAAGCAACGATGACCAACACAATAAATGAAATTAAAAATAGAAGGGATCAATAGCAGAATAACTGAGGCAGAAGAACGGATAAGTGACCTGGAAGATAAAATAGTGGAAATAACTACTGCAGAGCAAAATAAAGAAAAAAGAATGTAAAGAACTGAGGACAGTCTCAGGGACCTCTGGGACAACATTAAATGCACCAACATTCGAATTATAGGGGTCCCAGAAGAAGAAGAGAAAAAGAAAGGGACTGAGAAAGTATTTGAAGAGATTATAGTTGAAAACTTGCCTAATATGGGAAAGGAAATAGTTAATCAAGTCCTGGAAGTACAGAGAGTCCCATACAGGATAAATCCAAGGAGAAACACGCCAAGACACATATTAATCAAACTATCAAAAATTAAATATAAAGAAAACATATTAAAAGCAGCAAGGGAAAAACAACAAATAACACACAAGGGAATCCCCATAAGGTTAACAGCTGATCTTTCAGCAGAAACTCTGCAAGCCAGAAGGGAGTGGCAGGACATATTTAAAGTGATGAAGGAGAAAAACCTACAACCAAGATTACTCTACCCAGCAAGGATCTCATTCAGATTCGACGGAGAAATTAAAACCTTTACAGACAAGCAAAAGCTGAGAGAGTTCAGCACCACCAAGCCAGCTTTACAACAAATGCTAAAGGAACTTCTCTAGGCAAGAAACACAAGAGAAGGAAAACACCTACGATAACAAACCCAAAACAATTAAGAAAATGGGAATAGGAACATACATATCGATAATTACCTTAAATGTAAATGGATTAAATCCTCCCACCAAAAGACACAGACTGGCTGAATGGATACAAAAACAAGACCCGTATATATGCTGTTTACAGGAGACCCACTTCAGACCTAGGGACACGTACAGACTGAAAGTGAGGGGATGGAAAAAGATATTCCATGCAAATGGAAATCAAAAGAAAGCTGGAGTAGCAATTCTCATATCAGACAAAATAGACTTTAAAATAAAGACTATTACATAATGATCAAGGGATCGATCCAAGAAGAAGATATAGCAACTGTAAATATTTATGCACCCAACATAGGAGCACCTCAATACATAAGGCAAATACTAACAGCCATAAAAGGGGAAATCGACAATAACACAATCATACTAGGGGACTTTAACACCCCACTTTCACCAATAGACAGATCATCCAAAATGAAAATAAATAAGGAGACACAAGCTTTAAATGATACATTAAACAAGATGGACTTAATTGATATTTATAGGACATTCCACCCAACAACAACAGAATACACATTTTTCTCAAGTGCTCATGGAACATTCTCCAGGATAGATCATATCTTGGGTCACAAATCAAGCCTTGGTAAATTTAAGAAAATTGAAATCGTATCAAGTATCTTTTCTGACCACAACGCTATGAGACTAGATATCAATTACAGGAAAAGATCTGTAAAAATACAAACACATGGAGGCTAAACAATACACTACTTAATAACGAAGTGATCACTGAAGAAATCAAAGGGGAAATCAAAAAATACCTAGAAACAAATGACAATGGAGACACGACGACCCAAAACCTATGGGATGCAGCAAAAGCAGTTCTAAGAGGGAAATTTATAGCAATACAATCCTACCTTAAGAAACAGGAAACATCTCAAATAAACAACCTAACCTTGCACCTAAAGCAATTAGAGAAAGAAGAACAAAAGAACCCCAAAGTTAGCAGAAGGAAAGAAATCATAAAGATCAGATCAGAAATAAATGAAAAAGAAATGAAGGAAACGATAACAAAGATCAATAAAACTAAAAGCTGGTTCTTTGAGAAGATAAACAAAATTGATAAACCATTAGCCAGACGCATCAAGAAAAAAAGGGAGAAGACTCAAATCAATAGAATTAGAAGTGAAAAAGGAGAAGTAACAACTGACACTGCAGAAATACAAATGATCATGAGAGATTACTATAAGCAACTCTATGCCAATAAAATGGACAACCTGGAAGAAATGGACAAATTCTTAGAAATGCACAGCTTGCCGAGACTGAACCAGGAAGAAATAGAAAATATGAACAGAACAGTCACAAGCACTGAAATTGAAACTGTGATTAAAAATCTTCCAACAAACAAAAGCGCAGGACCAGATGGCTTCACAGGTGAATTCTATCAAACGTTTAGAGAAGAGCTAACACCTATCCTTCTCAAACTCTTCCAAAATATTGCAGAAGGAGGAACACTCCCCAACTCATTCTACGAGGCCACCATCAATCACGGTGATACCAAAACCAGACAAAGATGTCACAAAGAAAGAAAGCTACAGGCCAATATCACTGATGAACATAGATGCAAAAATCCTCAACAAAATACTAGCAAACAGAATCCAACAGCACATTAAAAGGATCATACACCATGATCAAGTGGGGTTTATGCCAGGAATGCAAGGATTCTTCAGTATACGCAAATCAATCAACGTGATATACCATATTAACAAATTGAAGGAGAAAAACCACATGATCATCTCAATAGATGCAGAGAAAGCTTTCGACAAAATTCAACACCCATTTATGATAAAAGCCCTGCAGAAAGTAGGCAGAGAGGGAACTTTCCTCAACATAATAAAGGCCATATATGACAAACCCACAGCCAACATCGTCCTCAATAGTGAAAAACTGAAACAATTTCCACTAAGATCAGGAAAAAACAAGGTTGCCCACTCTCACCACTGTTATTCAACATAGTTTTAGAAGTTTTAGCCACAGCAATCAGAGAAGAGAAAGCAATAAAAGGAATCCAAATTGGAAAAGAAGAAGTAAAGCTGTCACTGTTTGCAGATGACGTGATACTATACATAGAGAATCCTAAAGATGCTACCAGAAAACTACTAGAGCTAATCAATGAATTTGGTAAAGTAGCAGGATACAAAAATAATGCACAGAAATCTTTTGCATTCCTATACACTAGTGATGAAAAATCGGAAAGTGAAATTAAGAAAACACTCCCATTTACCATTGCAACAAAAAGAATAAAATATCTAGGAATAAACCTACCTAAGGAGACAAAAGACCTGTATGCAGAGAATTATAAGACACTGATGAAAGAAATCAAAGATGATACAAATAGATGGAGAGATATACCATGTTCTTGGATTGGAAGAATCAACATTGTGAAAATGACTATACTACCCAAAGCAATCTACAGATTCAATGCAATCCCTATCAAACTACCACTGGCATTTTTCACAGAACTAGAACAAAAAATTTCACAATTTGTATGGAAACACAAAAGACCCCGAATAGCCAAAGCAATCTTGAGAACGAAAAATGGAGCTGGAGGAATCAGGCTCCCTGACTTCAGACTACTACAAAGTCACAGTAATCAAGACAGTATGGTACTGGCACAAAAACAGAAATATAGATCAACAGAACAGGATAGAAAGCCAAGAGATAAACCCACGCACATATGGTCACCTCATCTTTGATAAAGGAGGCAAGCATATACAGTGGAGAAAAGACAGCCTCTTCAATAAGTGGTGCTGGGAAAACTGGACAGGTACATGTAAAAGTATGAAATTAGAACACTGCCTAACACCATACACAAAAATAAACTCAAAATGGATTAAAGACCTAAATGTAAGGCCAGACACTATCAAACTCTTAGAGGAAAACATAGGCAGAACACTCTATGACATAAATCACAGCAAGATCCTTTTTGACCCAGCTCCTAGAGAAATGGAAATAAAAACAAAAATAAACAAATGGGACCTAATGAAACTTCAAAGCTTTTGCACAGCAAAGGAAACCATAAACAAGACCAAAAGACAACCCTCAGAATGGGAGAAAATATTTGCAAATGAAGCAATTGACAAAGGATTAATTTTCAAAATTTACAAGCAGCTCATGCAGCTCAACAACAAAAAAACAAACAACCCAATCCAAAAATGGGCAGAAGACCTAAATAGACATTTCTCCAAAGAAGATATACAGATTGCCAACAGACACATGAAAGAATGCTCAACATCATTAATCATTAGAGAAATGCAAATCAAAACAACACTGAGATATCATCTCTCACCGGTCAGAATGGCCATCATCAAAAAATCTAGAAACATTAAATGCTGGAGAGGGTGTGGAGAAAAAGGAACACTCTTGCCCTGTTGGTGGGAATGTAAATTGATACAGCCACTATGGAGAACAGTATGGAGATTCCTTAAAAAACTAAAACTAGAACTACCATATGACCCAGCAATCCCACTACTGGGCATATACCCTGAGAAAACCATAATTCAAAAAGAGTCATGTACCAAAATGTTCATTGCAGCTCTATTTGCAATAGCCAGGACATGGAAGCAACCTAAGTGTCCATCATCGGATGAATGAATAAAGAAGTTGCGGCACATATGTACAAGGGAATATTACTCAGCCATAAAAAGAAACAAAATGGAGGTATTTGTAGTGAGGTGGATGGACCTAGAGTCTGTCATACAGAGTGAAGTAAGTCAGAAAGAGAAAAACAAATACTGTATGCTAACACATATATATGGAATCTAAGGGAAAAAAAAAAAAGGTCATGAAGAACCTAGTGGCAAGACGGGAATAAAGACACAGACCTACTAGAGAATGGACTTGAGGATATGGGGAGGGGGAAGGGTAAGCTGTGACAAAGTGAGAGAGTGACATGGACATATGTACACTACCAAACGTAAAATAGATAGCTAGTGGGAAGCAACAGCATAGCACAGGGAGATTAGCTCGGTGCTTTGTGACCACCTAGAGGGGTGGGATAGGGAGGGTGGGAGGGAAGGAGATGCAAGAGGGAAGAGATATGGGAACATATGTATATGTATAACTGATGCACTTTGTTACAAAGTAGGAACTCACACACCATTGTAAAGCAATTATATTCCAATAAAGATACTAAAAAACCCCCACAATATCATAATTATACCTTAAAAAGTTCATATAGAAAAGAAAAATGACTGATAATTTCCCCTCACTTTACCATTATTCCTCAAATTAATGAGTTAATGTATATCAAGTATGTTTCAATCCATGAGTTCACATTGATGATTTAAAACAAAACAAAACTGGCAACCACTGAAGGATACCAGTGAACCAACTCATTAATTTGGAGAATAATGGTAAATTGAGGAGAAATACCATTTATTTGATGTTTCATACTTAGTGTTTTAATCTATTACAGTTATTCTTATTGACCTAACTGTAGGAGCCTCTTCAAGTTGACTCCTGAGTCCTTTTGATATAACTCTAGAGATTTTTGATAGCTTGTTCAATATCTGGTATAACAAGGTGTTTCAGACTTATCTTGTACATTTCCTAACTCAGTCATAGAATCAGCCATATCAGTAATGAAAGTACAGCATTCCATAGAAAGAATCAATACAGATTCTATGAATATTAAAAGGGTAATAGGGAGTATTATCAACCATTTTAAGGTAATCAAATTGATACTTTAAATGAAATGGGCAAATTTTTTGAAAGACACAAACTACTACAGTTGGAAGCAGTTGGTCCTGGAACCAGTCCTCCTCAGGTACCAAAGGATGACTGTATATCAGATCATCACGTTGTACACTTTAAATGTATACAGTTTTATTTGTCAGTAAATAAATAAATAAATGTGAAACGTTACCTCATTAAAGCTGGAGAGGGGGAACACTCATCAGATTGGCAAAAAAGAAAGGATTATACAATTGATTACATAAAAACAGAAAGCTTTTTTTTTTTTTTCTTTTCAATTTTTGGCTGCATTGGGTCTTCGTTGCTGCGCGTGGGCTTTCTCTAGTTGCGGCAAGCGGGAGCTACTCTTCGTTGTGGTGCACGGGCTTCTCATTGCAGTGGCTTCTCTTGTTGCAAAGCATGGGCTGTAGGCACATGGGCTTCAGTAGTTGTGGCATGCGGGCTCAGTAGTTGTGGCTCAAGGGCTCTAGAGCTCGGGCTGAGTAGCTGTGGCACACGGGCTTAGTTGCTCCGCGGCATATGAGATCTTCCCGGACCAGGGATCGAACCCGTGTTTACTGCATTGGCAGGAGTATTCTTAACCGCTGTGCCACGAGGGAAGTCCCCAGAAAGCTTTTATGTGGCAAAATCACTATAAAGTCAAATCAGTGATCACTAGGCTAATTTATTTAATATATAAAGAGCTTCTCCCAATCAGTAATAAAAAGACCAATAACCCAACAGAAAAGTGGGCAAAGAATATGAAAAGGAAACATGAATGACTTAAACATATGAAAGATGCTGTACCTCTCTTGTAATAAGAGAAATTGAAACTAAAAGGAGACGCTCTACTTCACTTATCAGATTGCTTAATATAAAAAATTGGTGTATAAAATAGATAACTAATAAGAACCTGCTGTATAGCACAGGAAACTCTATTCAATACTCTGTAATGGCCTATACAGGAAAAGAATCTAAAAAAAACAAAGAGTGGATACATGTATATGTATAGCTGATTCAGTTTGCTATACACCTGAAAGTAACACAACATTGTAAATCAACTATACTCCAATAAAAATTTTTTAAAAAATTGGATAATAGCATGTTTTGGCAGGGATATGTGGGAATAGTCAGTCTCATATGCTACTGGCAGGCATATAAACTAGTACAACTTCTGTGGAAGGCAAAGTGCCAATATTTATTAAAATTACAAATGTGTCTATCTTTGACACGGTGGTTCCTGTCTTAGGTTTTATGAAGAAACTACCTTTACCACGATGCAGATGACCTCTGTGTTGCCAAATCCAGTGGTCAGTTCTCAGTCCTCATCTTGACCTCTTAGTAGCATTTAACCCAATTGATCCTTCTGTCCTCTTTCAAAAGCTTTGCTTGGCTTCTTGCACGCCCCACGCTTAGTTTTCTTTCTCCCTCGTTGTTTCTTCTCTCCTTTGTTCAATCCTTCAAAAAATAAATAGCCCCAGGGCCCAGGCCAGGAGTGCTCCAGACTTCTCTAAGTCATGTCACCCAAATTCCATGTACTGCCACATATTAATCTCCACCTCTGACCTCTTTGCTGAACTTCATAATCCAACTGCCTTCTCAGCAACTCCATTTGTGAGTTGGATAGGCACCACAGACTTAACACATGCAAAACTGAACTCTTGGTATTACCCTCTAAATCTGCTCTTCCCACTGTTTTCCCATTTTGTCCGTTTGCTCAGGCCAAGGCACTGGAGTCATCTTTGACTTCCTTCTTTGTCTCATAGCCCACATCAGGAATTCTCTTGGCTCTCCCTTTGAAAGTAGAGACAGAATGTTATCACTTCTCACCGCCCCCAATGCTACCTCTGTAAACCATCATCACTCCTCTCCTGGGACAATTATAAATCCTCCTAACTAGTCTCCTTATCCCATCTTTGTTCCACCTTGCATTCTGTTCTCTACACTGCACCCCAGTGAGTGTTAAAATACTTGCTTAGAACCCCTCAGGAGGGGCGTTCTTCTTCACTTGGGATGGGATCCCAAGTCCTTACTTCCTTAACCCGTTCTGTGCAGCCCTCTATGACCTCTCTCCTTCCTCCCACTCTCTCCTTTGCTAATTCTGCTTTAGGCACTATAGCTTTCTTACTTTGAGTCCAAGTTCCTCATTGCCTGAGGGCAGGACCTTTGTTCCTGAGGGTACCTTTGCTGAGATGCCTTTCCCTAGAGAGCCAAGGCTTGTTTCCTCACTTTGATCAGGTCTGTGCTCAAATATTACCTCTTTTTTTTTTTAATTTATTTATTTTTGGCTGTGTTGGGTCTTCGTTTCTGTGCGGGGGCCACTCTTCATCGCGGTGCGCGGGCCTCTCACTATCGCGGCCTCTCTTGTTGCGGAGCACAGGCTCCAGACGCGCAGGCTCAGTAGTTGTGGCTCACGGGCCCAGTTGCTCCGCGGCATGTGGGATCTTCCCAGACCAGGGCTCGAACCCGTGTCCCCTGCATTGGCAGGCAGATTCTCAACCACTGCGCCACCAGGGAAGCCCTAAAATATTACCTCTTATAAGAGACCTTCCCTGACCTCCCTATGTAAAAGAGTACTCTGTTAATTTCTTCTTCCTTATTTGACCTTATTTATCTTGTTAGTACATACCACTTGACATTATTTTTGTTTACTGTCTGTCTTCTCCCATTAGATTGTATGTTCCACAAGAGCAGGGTCATTGTTTTGCTTGTTGCTCTATCCACAGTGCATAGAACACTGATTGGCACTGCATAGGTATTAAGTGAATATTCATCGAATGAATGAGTGATTGAATGTATGAATGCTACCAATATATTCACATGTGGGAAATGGTTCATATATAGGGCTATTTATTGTAGCATTGTTTTAGTAGCGGAAACTGGAAATGCCCAAAATGTCCATCAAGAGGGCTGGTTAAATAAATTATGGTACATCTGTATAATAAAAATCTCCAGCAGTTACTATATGATTTCATTTATGTGAAGATCCGGAACAGGCAAAACTAATCTGTGGTAGTATAATTCATAATAACAATTGCCTCTGGGTCAGGGACATTGACAGGATAGAGGCACAGGGAACTTTCTGGGGAGATGGAAACGTGTATCTTTTTTTTTTTTGAAACGTGTATCTTTGTAGGAGTGTGGGTTCAAGCACATGTATAAGTCAGAGTCATCATACTGTACCCTGATGATCTATACATTCCAGTGTGCATGAATTATACTTGTTACAACAAAGCACAGTTGCTAAAAATAAAAAACAACAGAAATAAACGAATGACTGTATATCAACCTAGTAGCATCATCATACAGAAAATAAATCTTTCATGTGATTTTAAAACAGTATTTTGATTGACCATCTCTAGTGGGATCTATCCTTAGGCTAAGAAGAACTACCAAGAAATCTTAAACTGGTCTTAGTAGTTTTACGGTTAATAGTACTGTTAATTTGAAACTATTAAATTATAGGACAACTCAAATAGATAATTATATTGTTATTTTCAGCATAAAAAATAAAAACATAAAATGCAAGAAGTTAAAAAGCTTAGTAACTTTTGGGCTTCCCTGGTGGCACAGTGGTTGAGAGTCCGCCTCCCAGTGCAGGGGACACGGGTTCAAGCCCTGGTCCGGGAAGATCCCACATGCCACAGAGTAACTAAACCCGTGTGCCACAATTACCGAGCCTGCTCTCTAGAGCCCACGAGCCAGAACTACTGAAGCCCGTGCGCCTAGAGCCTGTGCTCCGCAACAAGAGAAGCCACCGCAATGAGAAGCCCGCGCACCGCAATGACGAGTAGCCCACGTTCACCACAACTAGAGAAAGCCCGCGCGCAGCAACGAAGGCCCAACGCAGCCAAAAATAAATAAAATAAATAGATTTATTTAAAAAAAAATGTATGCTGTCCTTCTCTAAAAAGTAGACAGCATACACCTGTGGTTTAAACTTTGACATCTTATATTAGGTTGAAATGTGATTAATATGTTTGATGATACTTTGGGGACACAATACCTGCCTTTTTACAGTGTATTCCTATAGTCCTAGGACTGTGTGTGGGAAAATAATGTAGTTTATGGATGTCAGGAATGCTGTTCCTGTGGCTTTGTTTTAATGACCTGAAGAAACTTGAGCATTCTAAATATTTCATTCACTCTGTTTGGCTTTCAGAAATTTCCTAGGGAATAATGCTTGGCATTCTTCTTGCTCAATTATAAAAGTCTGAAATGCTTGTTCTAAAATATTCAAGCTATACACAAGGTTTTAAAGTGAAATGCCTCCTCCTCCTCAGTGCCACCAATTATACTGTACAGAGGCAACCACTGTTTCTTGGGTGAATGCTTTCAAATGGACGTTTAAATTGAGATTTTAGACGTTCCCATAATATACGGAGAGTGTAGGAAGCTTAACTTTTCCTGTAGTATCTCAAGCTGTTTTTTCCTTTCCCACCTGCTTCTCTCCTGTATTTCTCTCTCTTGAGAAATGGATATCTCTATCCACCTATTGACCCCAGTTAGAAGCCATAGCCTCTGCATCCCTTTCACGGCACCCTAATTTCTGGTTAATTACCACTTCCTATCATTGCTGTCTCCTAAATATGACTTGAATCCACTTGCTGCTCCTCTTCTCCAGGGACGCGGATTACATCCAGCTCCCTTATCCTCTCTAACTGAACTCTGTCCCACCTCCCACCCATCACTCATTCAGCCTCCAGATTCAAGCTTCTGAAACACAAGTGAGATTGCCTTCTTCCTCCTCAAAAACCAAGGAGGATTCCCAGTTACCTTCAGTTGCCATAACTCTTTGATGTACTTGTTATATGAACTTTTTATACTGGTCTCAGTTAATTTATCAGCGTCCTCTGTTGCCCTCTTCCTCCTTCCCATCATGTACCCTTCACCATATCAAACTACTTGAATTTCTCAGCATTCTCTGGATATAATATACTGTTTCCTGCATCTGTGGCTTTGTGATTGCAGTGCCCCTTGCCTGGAACACCTCTCCTTTCTGGGCTCAGTAAATTTCTCCTCTAGGCCCAACTCAAATGTTCCCTCTTGAGAAGTATTCTGGGACCCTCTCAGAATCTTCTTTCCTTCATAATAGTCTTTACCAACATGATGTTGTGGCTGCTTGGGCCCTTCATTAGATCAAGGGTTGGCAAACTTTTTCCATAAAGGACTAGATAGTAAATATTTTTGATCTCTGTGAGGACTACTCAACTTCGCCATTGAAGCTTGAAAGTAGCTGTAGACTGTAGGTAAATGAATGAGCATGGCTGCGTTTTAATAAACTTTATCCATGGACACTGAAATTTGAATTTCATATCAGCTCACATGTCACAATATTATTCTTATGATTTTTTTCAACCTTTTTTTTTTTTTTTTTTTAAATTTTTTTTTGGCTGTGTTGGGTCTTCGTTTCTGTGCGAGGGCTTTCTCTAGTTGTGGCAAGCGGGGGCCACTCTTCATCGCGGTGCGCGGGCCTCTGACTATCGCGGCCTCTCTTGTTGCGGAGCACAGGCTCCAGACGCGCAGGCTCAGTAGTTGTGGCTCACGGACTTAGTTGCTCCGCGGCATGTGGGATCTTCCCAGACCAGGGCTCGAGCCCGTGTCCCCTGCATTGGCAGGCAGATTCTCAACCACTGCGCCACCAGGGAAGCCCTTTTTCAACCTTTTGAAAATGTAAAAACCATTCTTAAGTCATGGGCCATACAGAAACAGGTGGTAGGCTAGATTTGACCCAGGGGCCATAGTTTGCCAGTCCGGGCATTAGAGGGTGGGCTGTCAAGGGTAGGCTTTGTATATTTTTGTACATCACCCCCACCCCCACCCCCCATGCCTCAATTCATTTCTAAGCAAGTAATGACTGAATAGCATTTTTTTGTGGAATAAATGCTTAAGTAAAGAATCACTTGAAATATGTAGTTTCTTTTTTTTTTTCCAGTTTTTTTTAACTTGAAGTATAGTTGATTTACAGTGTTGTGCCAGTCTCTGCTGTGCAGCAAAGTTACTCAGTTATACACATATATATATTCTTTTTTTATGTAGTTTCTAAACAAATGTGAAGACTAATGGGACTTCACATTGAGAATTACTAGTCATTTTTTATATTTATTAATAAACATTTTCAGAAAAGAAAGTGTTAAAAAGTTGCATAATATAGAGGAGCTCGTAGTGCCTCTCTATGTAGAAGACAGCTCTGGCCAGGAAAGATATAATAAGTAAGCAAATAGTCTCTGTTCACAGAAGAGAATAGTGGAAAGTGCTCCAAATTCTTAATTTGAATCAGAGATTAGATTAAAATACCTTCTCCATCCTTTCCTTGTACCTGGCCTGGAGAAAATCATGTCATGGCTTTTATCCAGTGGTGGCTAAGTTTTCAGAGGGTTTTTCATATGCTGCTAGCTACATCATGGATGTAACAGGCTCTCAGTCGTCTGGCTGTCAGTCAGGCCTATAGCCTGTGGTTTGAATCCTGGCTCAGTGCTATCTTTTCTATGTCCTTCACCACATCACCAAATCATCTAAGGCTTGGTTTCCTCATCAGTATAATGGCAAGAATTACATAATGCCTGGCTTGTATGATTGTTTGAAAATTAGGGATAGTATGTTAAAAATAGAACATGTAAAATAGCAGCACCTAGCACAAAGTGGGCACTGAATAAATACTACCTGCTGTTGTTTTTGTTTGTTTCCCCCAGTATTAGTCGTTTTATGTTGTTGTCTTTTTTTTTTTTTGGCTTTTTTTTCATTATTTACAAGAATTGTGGGAGGGAGTTAAGGTTTACAGGAACAACTCAATCATTCCAGTAAGTTATGTTCAGACAGTGTGGTCCAGCAACTTTAAGTCTTTGTTTTTATTTTTATATAACCTGCAAATACAGCCAAGTTTACTGGGTTTCTTTTCTTTTTCAAGATTTGTTTTTGATATGCACCATTTTTAAAGTCTTTATTGAATTTATTATAATATTGCTTCTGTTTCATGTTTTGGGTTTTTGGCCTTGAGGCATGTGGGATCTTAGCTCCCCGACCAGGGATTGAACCCTCACCCCCTGCACTGGAAGGTGAAGTCTTAACCACTGGACCGCCAGGGAAGTCCCTTTACTGGGTTTCTTTAGTCGTCTTTTTAGAAATTAAAAAAGTCATTGAATACCAGGTAATATAAAGTGCTATGTGTGGTTATCTTAACATTTGGACATTCATTTGGAAAGACAGGGCAGTACACTCAATCACATAGAACTCTAGCAGTATACTCCATACCCTGGGATATCTGTTCTTAAAATACCTTGTTCCTCCCAAAGTAAAAACTGTGCAGAATATCTGGTCATATCCCAGTCTTTGTACTAGGCAGAGAATTTCCTCTTTTGTTAGATAAACAACCTGATTAGCTAGATAAAATGAAGGGATTTTGTAAACTGTTTATATCTACTTGTTCCTCCTTTTTAGCAGTATTCTGAGCTCCTGTGTAGGGAAAAAAAATAGCTAAAGGGTAAAATGACTTTAAAACTCTAAGAACTGAAACTGCTATTGGTTGGCCCTGTGATAATTTATTGATTTAATTTGAATAAGCTTTTTCACCTCATACTCAGCATTATTCATCTTTTAAACATTTTATAGGGTCGTTGTGTCCAAGAACTTGTGGCAGCTGTTCTTTAAAACATTCTGTTAAAAAAATGGTAAATTTGGGGAATTCCCTGGCAGTCCAGTGGTTAGGACTCCACGCTTCCACTGCAAGGGACACGGGTTCAATCCCTGGTCGGAGAGCTAAGATCCCGCGAGCCAGAGAACACAGCCAAAAAAAAAAGGTAAATTTATGTGGAATCCGAACAAGCGCAGATAATTATTCACTATTATGGATTTATTTTTAAGTAATTAATTAATTTATTTTTTGGCTGCGTTGGGTCTTCATTGCTGAGCGTGGGCTTTCTCTAGTTGCGGCAAGCGGGGGCTACTCTTCGTTGCGGTGCACGGGCTTCTCTTGTTGTGGAGCATGGGCTCTAGGCACGCGGGCTCAGTAGCTGTGGTGCACGGGCTTAGTTGCTCCGCAACATGTAGGCTCTTCCCGGACCAGGGCTCAAACCCGTGTCCCCTGCATTGGCAGACGGATTCTTAACCACTGCGCCACCAGGGAAGTCTTATTTCTAAGAAGGGACACATAAACGGTTAGAATGGGCTTAACTGTAAAAGCAGTTTGCAGGGCATGTCACACATCTGATAGGGTGCAGCCCTTGTGCCATCTGGGCTACCAGCAGAGCTGTCTGGCAGTAATGGCATTGTTAAGGGGCTGTCGAATGCCAGGGGCATTGCGTTGTTGGAAATGAGATTATGTTAGGTGCGTTACTGCCTGCAATTTTCTGGAACTTAGTAATGTGCCTAAGATATATAGCTTGCTAATCAGGATTTTCCATGTAGATTATCACCATAGATAATTGATTTTTTAAGAAAAATATTTCCAGAACTTTAACTTGGAATACCTAGAATATATCTACCCCTACTATACTGTTGGCAGTGAGATTGGAAACTTGCTGGACACCACGGGGAGTGGAAGGTAAGTAGGGGGAATGGGGATAGCTCCTCCAGCTAGAGCTTTGCAAATGCACATTTTCTCCCTTGTGTTTGTCTCTTCCCCTCTTTTTAGTGCCTGTCCAACATTTATATGATTATCTACTAGAAATATCCGTTAGACATCTTATTGAAGTCTCAAATTCATATGTTCGGAGGACAGCTTCCCTGTGGTTCCTTCCTCCCCCCACCCTTCCACATTCTCCTTGGAGGGCAGCTCCACCATTGACCTGGCCTACATCCTGTCAGTCACCTGGTCCTGTGGACTCTTCCCTTCTGTATATCTGGAAATCTGTCCCTTCCTTCCAACTCCCACTTTTGTCCTCGTTCTTTCTCTGAATCAACTGCAGAAATGTATTTCTGCAGGTCTGCCCATATCCAGCCCAAGTCAGAGTGACCTTTCTAAAACCCAAATTGGGTTATGTCATTTCTTCTGACAACCTCAGTGACTTACCCATTGCCTTCAGATTTCGATCCAAACTCTTTATAATTGGACCCCTGCCTTTTTGTTCAGCCTCCCTCTTTAACCTTGTCTGTATGCTCTCTGCATTCCTTTTTTAAAGCAGTTTGTTCCCTCAGTCAATGGTCCATTCTTTCATTTGCTCATCAAACATTTATTGGCCACCTATATGGGTCAGGCACTATGCTTAAGTATGAGGCAATCAACGGAACCAGTCCTTAGACCTTTCACTGATCTTTCACACTCTTAATCAGGATCAACTAGGTTATATTGCCGTAACATTTATCCTGAAATCTCACTGTTTGTTTTAACACAACAGAGTTTTATTACTTGTAATGATGCTTATCAATCATGGGTTTGCAGAGGCTCTGCTCCACACAGGAACTCTCTTCCATTCAAGGGGTTCAGGCTTGTAGCTACAGCAGCTGAAACTCACAGTGTTCTTGGGCACTGTGACAGAGGAGGACGGAGACTGGATGGGCTTCTCCCTGTCTCAGCCCAAAAGTGACATGTGTCCCTTCTGCTCATATTTCATTACGCAAAACTAGTCAAATGGTCCCACCTAACAGCAAGGGGAGGCTGGGTGCCGTAGGCAAGAACATGAAATATCTAGTGAACATTATGGTCTGTAGCACAGTCACTGAAATATAATCGGTCACCTGACTTCTTGTCGGTCTCATCCATTGAACTTTATTTATTTATTGGCTGCGTTGGGTCTTCGTTGCTGCGCGCAGGCTTTCTCTAGTTGCGGCGAGCAGGGACTATTCTTTGTTGTGGTGCGCAGGCTTCTCATTGCAGTGGCTTCTCTTGCTGGGGAGCATGGGCTCTAGGTGCGTGGGCTTCTGTAGTTGCAGCATGCGGGCTCAATAGTTGTGGCTCACGGGCTCTAGAGCGCAGCCTCAGTAGTTGTGGTGCACGGGCTTAGTTGTTCCGCGGCATGTGGGATCTTCCCGGACCAGGGCTCGAACCCATGTCCCCTGCATTGGCAGGCGGATTCTTAACCACTGCGCCACCAGGGAAGTCCCTCATCCATTGAACTTTAAATTTCTCAAGAGCTGACGCTGTATCTGCCTTGCTTTGTATCCTAAGCACAGGGCCATACAGTAGGCTTCTGATGATTTTTTGTTGAATGAGTGTCCTTGAACTTGGATTCAACTCAAGTCTCTTCCTTTAAGAAACCTTCCCTTACCATCCCCCTACCACCTCCCTGCCAACCTGGGTTAGGTGTCTCTTTCCAATGTCATTGTGGTATCCTGTGCATACCTCCACCATAGCACTCCTCACCCTGTATTAGTACTCTTTTTTTTTTTTTGTCCTCTGTCCACTAGTTAATCAGTTTCTCTAGGTCGGGGACTATGGCTTTCTTTTATATTCTTTTGAAAATTTGTATTAAACAATTTTAAAGCAATTTTTTAAAACCTAAAAAATAAAACATTGGGCTTCCCTAGTGGTGCAGTGGTTAAGAATCCACCTGCCAATGCCGGGGATGTGGGTTCGAGCCCTGGTCTGGGAAGATCCCACATGCTGCAGAGCAACTAAGCCCGTGCGCCACAACTACTGAGCCTGCGCTCTAGAGCCCACGAGCCACAACTACTGAGCCCACTGCCACAACTACTGAAGCCCGTGAGCCTAGAGCCTGTGCTCTGCAACAAGAGAAGCCACTGCAACGAGAAGCCCACACACTGCAACGAAGAGTAGCCCCTGCTCGCTGCAACTAGAGAAAAGCCCATGCACAGCAATGAAGACCCAACAAAGCCAAATTAATTAATTAATTAATTTAAAAATTACTGAGAATTCCCTGGCGGTCCAGTGGTTATGACTCGGTGCTTTCACTGCAGTGGCCTGGGTTCAGTCCCTGATCGGGGAACTAACATCCCGCAAGCTGCGTGCTGCGGGCAAAAAAAAGAAAAAGAAAAAAGAAATAAAACATTACTGTTTTAGCTGAACCCCTTTATGTAATTCTCCCCACATTTCTTTATTTTTTCACTACACCCTTGTCCCTAATCAATATAATGATTTTTCTGTGTCCATGAGGATACTAAGTTGTCCCAGGAGGAGCACCTGTGTCATGAATCCAAGAGTTCATATATGGATGGGTGTGTTCTGTGGGTTCGTTTATCTATCTCTGCAGGGATATCACCTATCTTGATGAAAAGAGCTTCACAAAAGGTCTGATACACTTGGTTGGCTAGTCCCCCAGTTTGATCTGCCTCAAAATTGCAGAAGTTCTAACCTCTGCATCTCCTGTTCCTGGCTCATTGTAATACCTAATGAATATTTGCTGAATAAATGACAAATTTTTTTTTCTTAGTGTGTCATTTTCAGAATCGCTTAGGAGCTTTGCCATTTATTTCTTTTTAGATAATTTGTATTTAAAAATCAAGCTTCAGAATAAGAATTTACTGACCAGAACACCACTTACTGTTTTATAAGGTAGGAGGGAGTAAACCCTCTGGCTAAAATAAAGAATATTTTGTTTTGGTTTTTGCAGTAAATTTTCAATGGATTGTCAAGGAAACTTACTGAGGAGAGGAACTATTTGCTGGTAATAGTGTTTGCTTTGAAGTATGACTACAAAGTAATGCAGCTCGCTTCCTCCAGCTGCAGTGTTATATGTAGTCTTACCTCATATAGTCATGCTTTGAATGTACAAAGCAATAACACTGGCTAGATTTACTCATTAATATTTCACATTTACTGATATTTAGAAATTAAATTATACTCTGTGGTACAAGTTTTCTTTTCTTTGCTTTAGCTTTGAGATGTCCCTTTAAAGGTCTTTCATTTGGACTATAACCTAATTGGATGGCCCTAGTCAGCCTTTGAAGCAAATGCTTAGGTTTAGAATGGCTGGTAAACACTTTGCCAAGAAGTGGGAAATCTCTAGGAAGAAAGACTACATGTTATTATTTATATAGCAAATCAGTGAAGGATTAACCCATTTTTCTACTTTTTCTTCTTGAATCTCCCTTACAGATTAGATAGATATGACTTAAATGCCATTGCCTAGAGAGTCTTTGGAGGACTTCTAAAAAACTTTTTGGCTTGAATTAACAAAGATGATTATATTTGGGTTTATTTTTCTTTTGATAAGGAATTTTTGAAAATGTAAGATTGGCCACAGTTATCGAGGAGAATGGGTACGGCAGTGATCCCCTTTTTCTTTTATGGAAATGATTTAATATAGTAAAACTAAGGGTAACCTGAGAGGCCACTCCTCTGGAGTGTAGACTCTGAAGAAGATAGTGATGGCACTGACTACTTTAGCTTTTAAAAAATTACTGTGATCTTAAAACTAGTTTTATTTTATTGAGCTGAAGTTCACATAACATTAACCATTTTAAAGTAAGTCCGTGGCATTTAGCAACCACCACTTATGTCTAGTTTCAAAACATTTTCATCATTCCAAAATAAAACCTGTATCCATTAAGCAGTTACTCCCTATTCTTCCCTTCCTCCAGTCCCTGGCAACCACCAATCTCCTTTCTGTCTCTATGGATTTACCTATTCTGCATATTTTATATAAGTGGAATTATACAATATGTGACTTTTTGAGTCTGGCTTTCACTTACCATAATGTTCTCAAGCGTAACATTTATGTTCCTTTTTATGGCTGAAAACTAATCCTTGTATGTATGTGCCATGTTTTGTTTATCCATTCATCCGTTGTTGGACATTTGAATTATTTGTGCTTTTTGGTTATTGTGAATAATGCTGCTAGGAGCATTTGTGTCCAAGTGTTAGGGTACCCATTTTCAATTCTTTGGGGTATGGCGTATACCTGGGAGTGGAGTTGCTAGATCATATGGTAATTTTATGTTTAACTTTTTGAGGAACAGCCTAACTTCCACAGTGCCTAAACTATTTTACATTCCTACCAGCAGTGTATGAAGGTTCCTGTTTCTCTACATCCTTGTCAGTACTTATTATTTAAAAATTGTAACCATTCTAGTGGGTGTTAAGTGGTATCTATCTCATGGTGGTTTTACTTTGTACTTCTCTAGTGACTAATGGTGTTGATCATCTTTTCATGTGCCTGTTGGCTATTTGTATATCTTTTTTGGAGAAATGCTGTTTGTCATTTTGTCCTTGAGTTCTTTATATATTTTGGATACTGGACCCTTATCAGATGATTTGCAAATATTTTCTTCCATTCTGTAGGTTGTCTTTTCACATCCTTGATAATGTCCTTCGATGCACAGAAGTTTTTAATTTTGATGAAGTCTAATTTATCAAAAATTTTTTGGTTTTGTTTCTCAGGCTTTTGTTGTCATGTCTAAGAATTTGGCCTATGTTACCAAATCCAGGGTCATTAAGATTTACCCCTGTTTATAGTTTTAGCTCTTACGTTTAGGTTGTTGGTCCACTATGAGTTAATTTTTATATATGGCATGAAGTAGGAGTCCAACAAAGACTCTTATTTAAAAGCATAATTTCATGAAACCTCCACATAAAAAATTAATTATTTGGCCGCACCTCTTGGCTTGTGGGCTCTTAGTTCCTCAGCCAGGGATTGAACCCAGGCCACTGCAGTGAAAGTGCCGAGTCCTAACCACTGGACCGCCAGGGAATTCCCTCACATAGTACTTTTTTTTTTTTTTTTTTTTAACTCTTTCTATTTATTTATTTATTTATTTATAGCTGTGTTAGGTCTTCGTTTCGTGCGAGGGCTTTCTCTAGTTGCGGCAAGCGGGGGCCACTCTTCATCGTGGTGCGGGAGCCACTCTTCATCGCGGTGCGCGGGCCTCTCACTAACGCAGCTCCTCCCCACAGGCTCCAGATGC
The DNA here is from genome assembly GCF_949987535.1 of Balaenoptera acutorostrata. Taxonomy (NCBI): domain Eukaryota; kingdom Metazoa; phylum Chordata; class Mammalia; order Artiodactyla; family Balaenopteridae; genus Balaenoptera; species Balaenoptera acutorostrata. Next base: position 67,136,100 of record NC_080073.1, on the reverse strand, counting down.
GCAGGCTCAGCAGTTGTGGCTCACGGGCCCAGTTGCTCCGTGGCATGTGGGATCCTCCCAGACCAGGGCTCGAACCCGTGTCCCCTGCATTAGCAGGCAGATTCTCAACCACTGCACCACCAGGGAAGCCCCCACATAGTACTTTTAATATCCCTTGATTAACTATATATACACGCCAACCTAAAACTACTGTGGATTTTATATTATTTTAAGCTATTCCATGTTGCATTAATCAAATCAGAGTTTATATTTTTTTTTTTAAAATAGTGTTTGTAAGTTTAAGACATTATTTTCTCAGTCCATGGGCTATATATTGGTGACTGTATATGGATTCATGGATTTCCTTCTTATATCTTGTGGTCCCCTCTAAGTCTGCAGATCATAGATTTTGTAGAAGAGCATCAGGAGAATCTATCATGGCAAGAAGGAAAGGGATTAAAGATGAAGAAAAAGGTAGAATTTCCAAGGGCTCATAGTTGCAGAGACCTTACGTGGGAGAGAGAATGCTGGAAGGTAGGTAACTGGAAGTTAGTGGTGAGATCTGTGAGCACCAGAGAGGAAGGAGTGATTTCTTTCAGGCAACAAAGATGACTGCAGAATAGAAGTTAAGTGCTGGGGAGTGGAGGAGTGGGTGGGGAATACGGTTTGGAATAGGGCCTGAGACCCAAAAGATATCATCAGAAAGTGATTGTTTAGGGAGCAATTGAGGATTCCTTTAGTTTTGGAAATAATGCCAACCCAATGCTACCTCCAAATGAGGAGTAAAGCTAACTTTATTTAGCATCTGTCCTAGAGAGGGTTAAGGAAAAGAAACTAGGGAAATTCTAGATTTTATTTCAACCATGACTCCAATACTGGTTAAGTTTGAATTAGTAACCTATATTCTGTATCAATATTTTGTGTTTGTTTGGTTTCTTTTCATTTCTTTTTTTAAAATTAATTTTATTGCAGTATAGTTGCTTACAATGTTGTGTTAATTTCTGCTGTACAGCAAAGTGACTCAGTTATATATATATTCTTTTTCATATTCTTTTTCATTATGGTTTATCACATGATATTGAATATAGTTCCCTGTGCTATACAGTACGACCTTGTTGTTTATCCATCCTATATATACTAGTTTGCATCTGCTAGTCCCAAACTCCCAATCCTTCCCTCTGCCACTGCTCCCCCCCACCCCACCCTTGGCAACCACAAGTCTGTTCTCTCTGTCTGTGAGTCTGTTTCTGTTTCATAGATATGTTCATTTGGGTCGCATTTGAGATTCCACTATAGGTGATATCATATGGTATTTGTCTTTCTTTCTGACTTACTTCGCTAAGTATGATAATCTCTAGGTCCATCCATGTTGCTGCAAATAGCATTATTTCATTCTTTTTTACGGCTGAGTAGTATTCCATTGTGTATATATGTACCACCTCTTCTTTATCCATTCATCTGTTGATGGACATTTAGATTGTTTCCTTGTTTTGGCTATTGCAAATAGTGCTGCTGTGAACATAGGGGTGCATGTATCTTTTTAGTTTTGTCTGGGTGTATGTCCAGGAGTGGGATTGCTGGATCATATGGCAACACTATTTTTAGTTTTTTGAGGAACCTCCATACTGTTTTCCATAGTGGCTGCACCAATTTACATTCCCACCAACAGTTTAAGAGGGTTCCCTTTTCTCCACATCCTCTCCAGCATTTATTATTTGTAGACATTTTAATGATGGCCATTAAATGTCATTTCTTGATAAAGTTTCCTAGTAAAAGAATTCCAGTTTTATCTCAGCTGAAAGAATGACGAAAAGAAATCTTTCTAGTCCTCATGTCTGTGAGAGAGCTAGGTTCTCAGCGCATACTTAGAGCTTAGGGTGATGTGTAGTATCGGCTATGGCCATCTGATGGAGCAGGAACTGGGGCACACAGGAGTGAGAACCTTGGAGGGAAAGTTGGGACTGTGGTGCCAACTAGGGCCAAGGCCAGCTCTTCATAGCACTCACAGGCTCATCAGTGACAATCTTTGTTTTTTGTGTTTTTTTGAGTGTCTTTGTCAGCTGTGTGTTCAAAGGGCTTTAGAGAAATGAACAAAGGAGAGGATAGATTGGACAACTGAGTGAAAGTCTGAAGGGGGAACACATAATGGCCGCTGGTTCAGATGCCCTTCTGCTTTTACTAGGCAGATTGTCTGCTTTTTCATACAGAAATGAAAGCTACTTTTCAAGAAGTGATTTGGAGAGGTATCAACAAAGAATGGATCTTAGGTATTTTTTTGTGGTGTTTAAACTCTGAATTTGTATGAATGTGTCTTTTTGAGTTTTTAACTACCCATGTGACCTCTGTGACTTTCAGGTGCTACTCGTGAGCAGTAGTCGCCATCCAGACCGATGGATTGTCCCTGGAGGAGGCATGGAGCCCGAGGAGGAGCCAAGTGTGGCAGCAGTCCGTGAAGTCTGTGAGGAGGTATGCACTGTGAACAAAGGGCACGACTGTACCTTGTCATCATGAACCTGTCATGTCTGTGTAGTTCTTTAATTTATCACCACTCACTGAATGAACAGACTCATGATCACAGAAAGAAAGCACTTAGCAGTTACCACATGCCTCCTTGATTCAGGGGGCAATCAGGTTGTGACATGGTGATGTTTATCAGGCACTCTGTGCAAGGGGAGGGCTCATAGTAGTGACCGTATCTGATTATACCAGACAGTCCTTTGTGATTTCCTATGGATCTCTTCCCACACTGCCTCTGTTACCTGTGGCAGAAGATCAAGAATCAAATAGTTCATCAGCCCTAAGAAATAAGAGGAGTAAGCAGTATTGGTATTAATGGCTTATTCTCATTAACCTTTGGGTGAGGAGGAGGCAGCCCTTGTTCTCCTATGCTCCCTGGGTCCTGGCAATAGAGCAGTGGCTAAAGCAATAGTTCTGTTAGCCAGAAGTTGTTAATGGTGCACCTTGAGAGACAATAGTATCTTCTTTTTTATTTGGTCACATGATATTCAACATATATGTATTGAGTTCTTGGGCCATGCCCCGTATATCTTACTAGATACTCTAGAATAAACAGTCAGAAGTCAAATCTTGGTTCCCTTACTTCAAGGGCTTACAATTTTGTTGGGGAAACTGAGAAACAAGTTGCAATTCAAAACCAGGAAGAAGGAACTAATGTTTCTCCATAGCCTCTTGTAGCAATACCATGCTCTGCTCTGCTTATGCTAATCTCGTTTAGGAGTCCTAACTCAGTGGTGTAAGTTTTACCACCCCCATTTACTTGCCTTGCCTACATAGGGCTTTTTAGATCCATTTCCTTGTTCCAGAAGGGACTTAAGACTGATTCTAAGGACATAAAGTAGAGCTTAGAAAAAGTCTAAATTCTGCAATTTTTTTTGGTCAAGCCCTTGCTGAAGTCTTCTTAGACTAATTTTACTTTGGAATACCCAAGGAATTCTTTCCTTGCTCTGAAGTCCTGCAAACTTATGATGACTCGTGCCACTCTCATTTTATCATATATCTGGGTATCTATAACTAGATTTTAACCTCTGAGGACAAAGATTATATTTCCTATTTTAAATCCTCCCTTCTTGTGCCTAGTACACAGCTGGGTGAATAGAAAGTAATTAACACATGCTTCTATGACAGATGGAACATAAAAGTCCTGGAGAAATACCCCAATTGGAAATGATCAGAGTTCTTTCTGGAGGATCTCAAAGGTTTGACTATTCAAATAAGTGTGGTAGGGCCAGTTGGTGGACCTAAGCTACATAATTTTGATTTCAATCCAGTTGGCTTCTGTGAGTTCAGAGGCACCTAAGGCAAAAGTGATGTTTGACAGAGTTATTGCGGCTCTGTGGATTCAGACAGGTTGTTGGAAGACCTGAAATAGACTGATGGTTCTAGAATAGAGAGGAAGGAAAAAGTTCAGAGACCTTGGGCAAAACTTGCTGCCTGGTTTAGAAGTTTTGGGGGAAGTGTGACAGCTTTACCTCTGTAGAGCACATTTGGATTTGGCATCTGTCTCAGGAAAACTTATACCCGTTGTTGTTACTATTGTTTCGTTTAGTGCTACAGTCGAATTGTCCTTGGGTTATATAAGTGCAACTAAGATGTAGAAAACTAGATGATTGCAATAGGAAGTATGGTGGGGGAGTTGAAAAGGATATAGGGTTACCCTTTTGTTTCCTGGAAATTACATACCATCCTTCAGTAGGTAAAAGGGGGAATAGAGTGGAGAATAAAGTGGAGTTGGGACATGAGAAGGTGAACAATGCAGCACAGATAATTAAAGTATACTTTTCATATGGTCAATATCTTACCTACCTCCTGTCTTAAAGGGAATCCCAAGCTTGAAATTAAACCCTGCCTGCCATTCTCAGCCCTGAAGAATCCTGCCTGACTTTGACCAAATTTTTTACTCTCCAGTCAAGAGTCATACCATACCCTGTTCTTTATTCCAGCATTATTGAGAGGATAAAGAATAAGGTACCAAATAAACCAAGTATTCGTACAAACAGTATAAATTAGAGAAATGTGTCATTATAAAGACAAACATTTCCGTGGCTTACATCAAAATAGAATGGAGGGGGTGGCTTTTCTAATTCCACGTCTATCAACAGAGAATAAGACTTGAATCAGAGAGGATGTAGGTAGATGTTTTTTATTGTCCTTGAAGGGTAACTTTTGGAAGCAGAAACCACTGTTCAGGGGTTTATTTAATGTTTTTCAAATGTTTTCAAAATGTTTTCAAAATGTTATGACTTTTTTTTAAAATTTTTTAATTTATTTATTATTTTTATTTTTGGCTGTGTTGGGTCTTCGTTTCTGTGTGAGGGCTTTCTCCAGTTGCGGCGAGTGGGGGCCACTCTTCATCGCGGTGCGCGGGCCTCTCACTATCGCGGCCTCTCTTGTTGCGGAGCAGAGGCTCCAGACGCTCAGGCTCAGTAGTTGTGGCTCACGGGCCCAGTTGCTCCGCGGCATGTGGGATCTTCCCAGACCAGGGCTCGAACCCGTGTCCCCTGCATTGGCAGGCAGATTCTCAACCACTGCACCACCAGGGAAGCCCTCAAAATGTTATGACTTTTTAAAAGCACACATTCAAAAACTTTGTTCTTTCCTAATGCTTGCAGATCTGATTGCTATATTTATAAGCATAGGAGATTTTTAAGGGGGCTTTGGATAATGTCATTTTTAAGGGGCCTTTGGATAATGCCTAGGCAGTTCATTGAAGACTTTTAGATGTTTCAAATTACAGTTTTTTAAAGAATGTCAGTTGTCTGACTTTAAAAAAATGAAAATCTTATGAGGCTCTTCAGCAAAAAGTCCTGTGAATGTCATGTATTAAACTTATAAATAAGATGAATATTAAATATTCCCATAATGTATATAAACTTACTAAGATTTTCAACTTAAAATCACAAGTCAGAAATAAGTTATTCAGTTATACTTTCAGAGTCGAGGTTACCATCTAATAGGCCAAATTCTTTTAAACATTACAAAATCATAAAATATGTCTGGTCTCCTTCACCTTTCCTGTTAAATGAGGCCAGGACTCAGGGGTGGCCTGTTAGGAAAGGCCGATCCAGTTCACTGCAGCTCAGTCGAGACTGTAACTTCACAAGGCTGGCTAGCGGTCATGGAATCCACGTGGGTGGTGATGGGTACTGAGTGAGCCATCTGTAGTATCTGGCACACTAGGCTAACTTTGTGCTTCACCCTGAAGGTCTCTTCCTCCATGTAGTCTTCATGATTCCTCCCTGCAGACTTGTTCTCTGTATGTGTTTCCATTGCAGTCTGTACTTCTAGCATCGTATTTATCATGTTTTATTCATATCACTTGTCTAGTTGTCTTCTGTGCTAGACTTTACACTCTGTGTAGCCAGGTACCATTCTTTCTTGCTCACTGTTGAATCCCCAGTGCTTAACACATAACAAGTGCTGAACAAAATAAGTGTTGCAGTTTTTGGCGTGACCGCTAGAGCAGCCACATAAATGCAGTTGAGGTAGGCCCTTTTGGGTTGTCAGGAGTAGACATAACATCTACAGGTCCCTCAGTTAATTGAGGGAGAAGAATATGGCAGTATCACAGCAGCTGCCCAGCCAGGCTGTGCAGAACTGGAAACTTAGGTCACAGAGCACAGGCAGGCCTTGCTCGCAGTGGGTAGATGGATGGTGGGAATGCACTGTATACAGCTCAAGAGCCTGGTCACCATACCAGAGGCCCAGCCCCTCTCTTCCACTGTGGAGCGCTGCCTTTCTAATGTCTTCTTAGCCTCCCGGCTTCTGCTTACCACTTTTTTTTTTTTTTTTTTTTTTTTTTAATTTTTGGCTGCGTTGGGTCTTCACTGCTGCACACGGGCTTTCTCTAGTTGCAGCGAGTGGGGGCTACTCTTCATTGCGGTGCACGGGCTTCTCATAGCGGTGGCTTTTCTTGTTGCAGAGCACGGGCTCTAGGTGCGAGGGCTCAGTAGTTGTGGCACATAGGCTCTAGAGCACAGGCTCAGTAGCTGTAGCACGTGGGCTCAGTAGTTGTGGTGCACGGGCTTAGTTGCTCCGCGGCATGTGGGATCTTCCCAGACCAGGGCTCGAACCCGTGTCCCCTGAATTGGCAGGCAGATTCTCAACCACTGCACCACCAGGGAAGTCCCAGTTTACCACTTTTTGTTTGGTGTTTTTCCTCCCTTGTGTATCACTAACCTGTCTGTTGACTCACTCTGTCTGTGTATCTCACATTCAGCCTTCCTAAGAGAGGACTTGATTGGTTTTGCCTACTTACAACCTTTAGAGCTGCCAGGCCACATCAGTTTCTAGCCATTTTGAAGATGTCTGCTTTACCTTTGCATCAGTTGCTGGTTTCTTATTCCTCTAACTGAGCTCAGAGTGGCAAGGTCATGTGCTATAAAACATGACAGCCTGTGCTTAAGTACTGCCTGCAGCAGCTGTACCAATCGTCCTGTAGTATGGTATGTAGTAAAAAGATATTTAATAACACAGGAAAATATTTGCAGCACATTCCTAAGTGATCAAAGCAGGTTATGAAACAGTATTTATGATAGAAAACCATTTAGTGGGGAAGAAACACGTGTGTCTATTTGTACAGAAAGAACAGATAACACTACTTGTACACTTACTATGTGCCAAGCTGTGTTTAAGGGTTTTGCATATGTCGCCTCATTTCCTCACCAGATCCAATGAAGTAGGAACTGTTATTATCTACATTTTATGGGTTGAGATTCAGTGAGATCAAGTAATTTGTCCTGGCACGCCAGGACAAATTGTGCCCAGCTGAATGTGCTCAAGTGCTCAAGGTAAGATTTGAATCCAGAACATCTAGTCTTAGCACCCACACTCCTAATGCTTTGAAAGAATGCCCATCAGATGTTCACAGTGGTTATCTTTGGGTTAGCTCTTAGATTATCAAGTTTTCTACATTGAACATATATTTGTTACTAGAAAAATTTTCTGTATAAACGTGGATGGAATGAGGTTATTAAGTAGTTTATCATGGCATTGTCAGTCGCAGATACCATAAAACTCAACCTGTTCTGAAGCTTTGTTCAACCCAGCTTAAAACGTTTAGCATATTGGCTGAATCTCAGAAACAGATAAATCTGTAGCACTTGAAACATTACCAGTCACATTTGTGGCAGTCCAGTTGTTAAGACTTCACTTTCCAATGCAGGGGGTGTGGGTTCTATCCCTAGTCAGGGAGCTAAGATCCCACGTGCCTCTCGGCCAAAAAACCAAAACATAAAACAGAAACAATATTGTAACAAATTCAGTAAAGACTTTAAAAATGGTCCACGTCAAAAAAAAAAACAAAATCTTTAAAGGGCTGAAATATTCCCTTTTGGAAACTGGCTTCCAATTTTCAGCTGCTTCTAGTTAAAGTCCTATTGTAGTGACCCCTCAAAGGGATGAGGCTTTCTCCCAGGACTGGCCATGGGCCTTGGTAACAGTGCATCTCTAGCAAAGGCTAGTATGAGCCAGCCATGTGATGCTCTCTCAGTAATAAAAAAGAAAAGCACTTCTTTGTGTGGTTTTCAGAGCTGTTCTTTCTTGCTAATTCAATGGGAAAGGTAAAACTGCTGGCTGACAGGGAAGAAAGAGAAGCTGGATCTGAAACTGTTCTGTCTTCTGTTAAACTGTTATGTTTCCATTTCTTTCATCCATTCTCACCTCAGCCAAACCAAGAATGTTATCACAAAGATACAATACATCTGAAAACAGAAACAGGAAAAAATTATGTGCAAACTTCAACTGGATTCTCTTCAAGGGTGACAAAAATGGGTACCTTCTGCCTTTAGAGAAATGTAGCCAGTGATAACTGAGAGTGTGGCCAAATGCCAGTTCCTTTTATCTGCTGCCTCATGTCTGGACAAGGTCCGTATCCATATCCATTTCTAGCATATAAATTATAAAGTTTTTGTAGGCAGCCTGATAATTAACCTGTGACATAGGCCTAGCTTTAAAAAAAAAAAAAGGAACTTGTTCTCTGACTTCCTCACTTGTGTCCTAATATCACACTTCTCTGCTGCTCCTTTGTCTCTTACCACCTGTTGCTTTGCCACATAAATTCACTATCATGGAAATTTTTTCAAGTCAGTGATGTCGCTTTAAACTTCCCTGTACCTTGCTGCCCTCCCTCAAGTTTTGGGGGTTTTTTGTTTTGTTTTGGCCTCGCTGTGCAGTTCGTGGCTTCTTATATTTCCCTGACCAGGGATCGAACCTGCGCTGCCTGCAGTGGAAGCGTGGTGTCTTAACCATTGGACCGCCAGGGGGGAATTCCGTCAAGTTTTTGATACACTGTGTTATGTAAACATTTCACAGCATGTTTGACTGAATTCACCTTCATTTAAGATAGTTTTTTGAACATCTAGATGCTTTAATATAGTATCAAGGATCATGGTTGCCTTGAGCCCAGAACTGCTTCCTGATTATCTCTAGCCTTACTAATCTTATTTATGTCAGCCTATCAAGAATTTATTGTAACCCTTCTTGATCTCATTTGTATTTTCAGATAAGAACATGGAAAATGCCATAGTGAACTTTATTTTTAAAATCTATATCTTCTTATCCCAATTCCTGTACTATGTGTTCCCTGTCCCTGCAAAAAAAAAAAAAAAAAAAAAAAAGGTTGTACTCTCTTTTTTATGTAACATAGCAACCAGAAGGCTCCCGTTGGTATCTCAGAACTGTCTCTGACAGCGAAACAGTGTTTCATGTCTCTTGTTATATACAAGTAGAACATTTGAAAAGCCTGTGACTGGGCTTCCCTGGTGGCGCAGTGGTTGAGAATCTGCCTGCCAATGCAGGGGACATGGGTTCGAGCCCTGGTCTGGGAAGATCCCACGTGCCGCGGAGCTACTAGGCCCGTGAGCCACAATTACTGAGCCTGCGCGTCTGGAGCCTGTGCTCCGCAACGAGAGGCCATGATAGTGAGCGGCCTGCGCACCGCGATGAAGAGTGGCCCCCACTTGCCGCAACTAGAGAGAGCCCTCACACAGAAACGAAGACCCAACACAGCCATAAATAAATAAATAAATGAAAATGAAAATGGAAAAAAAAAGATTAAAAAAAAAAGAAAAGCCTGTGACTACTTGGGAATAATTTGAAACACAGTTTTGTCAGCCTTTTTTTAGCTCATAGTGTTTGACTCTGTTTGGAGTGGAGAATAAAGTGAAGGCTCTGTGTGACTGTGTTGTATTTTCATCTTTACTTTTTGGCCCAGCCTAAGCAGTTATGAATGGAAGGTGGGGATAGTGTATCACAGAATTTATTAGTGAAATATGTTAATTTTTTTTTAATTTAGAACTTTAACCACAAAATATATATCATAATATATTAAGAATAATTTCAGTCATTTCAACATGATAAATAAAACAGGGGGAAGTAATGTAGACCAGGGGTCTCCAGCTCATAAGCTTGTAGGGAAGCAGTCAGGCAGTTGACGGTGGGTGTAGCTCTGGTAAAGTGGGGAGAGCCTACCCTAGACCAGAGACGGTCCTCTTCAGGCCTAGCCGGTAGTTTTCATGTGGCAATTAAGACGCAGTTTGACTCTGATGTTTTAAGAGAAGCATGAAAGCTGGATTTTTTTTTTAATATATATATATTTTTATAAATTTATTTTATTTTTGGCTGCGTTGGGTCTTCGTTGCTACGCGTGGGCTTTCTCTAGTTGCGGTGAGCAGGGGCCACTCTTTGTTGCAGTGAGCGGGCTTCTCACTGCGGTGGCTTCTCTTGTTGCGGAGCACGGGGTCTAGGCCCGCGGGCTTCAGTAGCTGTGGCTCGCGGGCTCTAGAGCGCAGGCTCAATAGTTGTGGCGCACGGGCTTAGTTGCTCCGCGGCATGTGGGATCTTCCCGGACCAGGGCTCGAACCTATGTCCCCTGCATTGGCAGGGGGATTCTTAACCACTGCGCCACCAGGGAAGCCCCGAAAGCTGGATTCTTATGTGAGATCCCCTGATCTTTCAACATAAGCAACTAATTTTTAAAATTCGTTTTTAAAATGTCAGTCAAATAATATATGCCTAGTAGATTAAAACAACAGCAGTAGTAGTACTAAAAGGCTCATAATGGAAAACAACCAAAAGATGTGTTCTTAATTAGGTGGATGATCTGTTTTGCAGATTTTTACTTTATTTTGAACTGTAAACTGAGAAGCTCCAAGCTCTTGGAAGAAGATAGTTTTATTTTTTAGTCTCCTAAATGATAAATGAAGGCAAATAAAGGTTTTTAACCTTGGGAATATTGCATTGTTTAATAGAAATGTTAATATGAGAAAATATATCCAGATGTAAATTACTGTAAATCAAGAGAGATCACAAACCAACCCCATTTGTTTGTTGAAAAGCAGGCTTTATTTAGGTAGCATTTTCTGAATTTCTATTATTTAATTTTTAAGGAATTTAAAAACCACGTGAATGTGAATTATTAATAATAATGTACATGTATGTTATATGCACCTATAGATTTATCTTTAAAATTGTTTAAGGGAATTCCCTGGTGGTCCAGTGATTTGGATTCTGTGCTTCCACTGCAGGGTTCAATACCAGCCAGGGAACTAGGATCCCACAAGCCACGTGCCAAAAAATTAATAATAATAATAAATTTTTAAAAATTGCTTCAAAAATAGGCAGAGGATTTTTCTATGGTTAAAATTTTTCAAAATAAAAAGTTCGGAAGAAAATAAGCTTAAACACTTATCATTTGCCACCTACAGTGAAAGTCTTCAGGCGGAAACCACGAAGTACAACAATGATGGATGCCACTTTCCCCAAGAAAAATGGTGTTTTTATAAGTACTACCATGTCTTTATTTTTACTCGGTAAAAAGATAGATATTTTTAGCTTCTTTGGTCAAAGCATTATAAAATGTAAGAATCATGTCTCTTAATGCATTATATTTAATTATCTTATTCTGGTAATTTATTCTTTTTTAAGAATTTAATGGGAAATGTGGCTCAGTGGTAAAACATTTCAGGAAAGCCTTTGTTTACCTAACATGGGGATACATGTTTGTGTGTGGCAACATGTTTATTCTGTGGTCCTAGAAAAGCATATACACAAAAATATAGCAAAAGAAGTTAAGAGCTTTTCCTTAGAAAAAGTCATTTTGAATATATAAAATGATCAGAGAAAACATACCACGTCTTAGATGGAAGACCGTTGGTGTGAGGCCGTTTTATGTTAGAGTACAGATTGAATCCCGCGGATCTCTGGCAAAGGCCCTTAAGTAAATCCGTATTGAATCTCCTGTTTCTGGCAGCTGAGAACTTAGAAAGGGCCTTTCCTCTCAGTTACAGTTCAGGGATGAAAGGAGACCTTGGCATAGACACTGCCTCCAGTGAAGGGCTTGGCTGAGGCAGCTGTGATAATCCCTGTGCTCAGTTTTTGCTCTGTGCTCACATGACCGAGAATGTAATTCAACTCTGGCCCCAGAGCAAGGGAGGCCTCTCTCTCCTTTCAGAGGAGCACTCCTCTCTGCTCCTAGGCTGCCTCGAAATGGTAAATGGCTACTCCTAGGTTACTTCCACGATGACTTCTGGAGTCAACCTTAAAATGATTGAGAATTTTTAGTGACTGTCATTTCGGCTTTTGTAAAAATACTTAATGGATACTCTTGGCTTTATGAAAAGTGTTATTCAAAATGTTATTACATATTTATGTTATTGACCTTGTTTAAATACACAGGTGCTTTTTTTTAAAGTTTATTATTTATTTATTTATTTTATTTTTGGCTGTGTTGGGTCTTCGTTGCTGCGCATGGGGTTTCTTTAGTTGGGGCGAGTGGGGGCTACTCTTCGTTGCAGTGCGTGGGCTTCTCATTGCAGTGGCTTCTCGTTGCGGAGCACAGGCTCTAGGCGCATGGGCTTCAGTAGTTGTGGTGCGCAGGCTCAGTAGTTGTGGTGCATGGGTTTAGTTGCTCTGCGGCATGTGGGATCTTCCTGGACCAGGGATTGAAACCGTGTCCCCTGCATTGGCAGGTGGCACTGCACCACCAGGGAAGTCCTACACAGGTGTTTTTGACTAGGAATTTCCATTAGAGCTATTTGTAAAAATTTTAATATTAAGAATAGAAACAATATAATCTGAACAGGACTCTTATTCTGAGGGCTTTTAAGTGCTCACTCTAGCATTTAGTGATGCTATTAGTGTAGCCAGTTTGATTACTTAAGTAATTAAGCTGGTGACTACTTAAGCTCACCATTTTTCTGATTATAAAAGTAATACATGCTCCTAGCAGAATGAAAAGCCAGACAGTACAAAGATGATGGTATGTTACCATAGTTCCTTGGCTGATTATTTTTTCTCCAACTATTTAATTAAGAAATTTTACAAACATGTAAGTGATACTTTAAAAGAGTGAAACAAACGCTGTATACCTTCTTCTAGGTGTAATATCTGTTGACTTGTTGCATATTTGCTTTATCTCTCTGTGTTTATATCCATACCCTATTTTTTGCCATTCCATTTGAAAATAAGTTGTAGCTATCATGGCACACTACCTCTAAGTTCTGTTCTTTATTTAGCATGCATCTCTTTAGGATAAGGCCAGTCCCCTACATAACTATATACCATTGTCGCACCTAAGAAAATTCATAATAATTCCATAACATCGTCTAATATTTACTCCGTATTCAAATGTCCCCAACTATCCTGAAATGTCTATTATATCTGTTTGTTTCCTCACACATTACAATTGGAGGTATGTCTTTTCAGGCTATATGATATAGATATATTTATACAATAAATAGAACCATAATCTCAGCCTTTTCACACCCTGCTCACCATGATGCTGACTTTTTAAAAGAGTCCAGGATCATTGTCTGATAGAATGTCTCATATTATGGTTTTGTTTGATTGTTTCTTCCAGGTGTCTTTTAACTTATTTCCTTATCCTCTGTATTTCCAGCAACTTAGTCTAGAGCAGTGTTGTCCAGTGGAATATTCTGAAGTGATGGAAGTGTTCTATATCTGCAGTGTTCAGTGTGGTAGCCACTAGCCATATATGCCTATTTAAATTAATGAAAATTAAATAAAATTTAAAATTCAGTTCCTTAGTCATACTAGGCATATTTTAAGTTCAGTAGCTACATGTGGATAGTGGCTACCATATTGAATAGCACACATCTAGAGGCTTGATTAGATTTAGGGTAAGCATTTTTGACAAGTTGCTGCATAGGTGATGTCATGTACTTCCTAATACTTAATGTCATGAGGCACATAATGTCAGGTTGCTTTGCCATTCGTGATAAAACGTTTGATCAGGTAATAACTGACAGTGTCTCCATTGTAGAAGTACATTTCTCCTTATGCAGCAAAATTGGTTAAGTAATCTGTTGAACAGTTCTTCCAGGCTATATGAGTCTCTTGTCTCCCAACAACCCAACATTTCTTTTTTTTTAAAAACTTATTTATTTTTGGCTGCATTGGGTCTTTGTTGCTACACGCGTGGGCTCTCTCTAGTTGCGGAGAGCAGGGGCTACTCTTCGTGGCGGTGCGCCGGCTTCTCATCGCAGAGGCTTCTCTTGTTGCGGAGCACAGGCTCTAGGCATGCGGGCTTCAGTAGTTGTGGCTCGCGGGCTCAGTAGTTGTGGCACACGGGCTTAGTTGCTCCGCGGCATGTGGGATCTTCCCGGACCAGAGCTTGAACCCGTGTCCCCTGCATTGGCAGGCGGATTCTTAACCACTGTGCCACCAGGGAAGCCCCCAGCAGTCTTTCAACTAACAGTTTTAGCATCTACTGCTGAACCTTACCAAATCAGATATAAGAGCAGAGACTGAAGAACAGTGATTTTCTAATTCTTTTTTTTTTTTTAAGCTGAAATTCTTCTTTAAAGGAAAGCTCTCTTCCTCCTCCCTCCCCACCCCCCTTTTTCCTTATTTTAAATAACCCCACTGGAGTAATGGATTGGTTGGTTAGGACTCCACACTTCCACTGCAGGGACACGCGTTCAATCCCTGGTCGGGAAACTGAAATCCCATGTGCTGTGTGGCACGGCCAAAAAAATATAAATAACTAAAGTCACTGGGGGCTTCCCTGGTGGTGCAGTGGTTGAGAATCTGCCTGCCAATGCAGGGGACACGGGTTCGAGCCCTGGTCTGGGAAGATCCCACATGCCGCAGAGCGACTGGGCCCGTGAGCCACAGTTGCTGAGCCTGCGCGTCTGGAGCTTGTGCTCCTCAACAAGAGAGGCCGCGATGGTGAGAGGCCCGCGCACCGCGATGAAGAGTGGCCCCCACTTGCCGCGGCTAGAGAAAGCCCTTCGCACAGAAATGAAGACCCAACACAGCCATAAGTAAATAAATAAATTAGCTTTAAAAAAAAAAGTCACTGGAGAGAGAATGATCATATAAGTAAATAAATAGCCTTGGGGGAACGAAGTTGGACTGGAAGGAAGCCCCTGGGAAATTTTGTTTTATCTAAACTTTTTTTAGTTTTTTACAACCCCAGAGTCTGGGCAGAAATGTGAAGAGATCAAGCAGTTGGAAAAGTCAGTGTTTAAAGTGCTTAATGGCATAGTCATAATCCCCCAAGGAATTCTAAGGGGATATATTTGGGTTCAGAAAGATTAAAATTAGCATTGCTGAAATTTTGTTCTGTATTGTCTTCTTGGGTGCAAGGAAATGAAAGCAAAGCCATCTCTGGGGGCAGATGACAAAACTTCAGTTACATTTTTTGTTTTTATTTTTGCTTTTTTTTAGCCTTGAGACTTGATCTTGCTCTTCGAAGAATTTTTTTTTTAATTTAAATTAGAATGATTGATGAAGATAATGTTATTGGGGCAAGGGTTGGTTCACATGGAGATCATCAAGACAGTTTACTGTTTCCAGATGACTAGATTAATCCTTAAAGGAGTATGAATAGAAGTAATCCATGAAGAATCGTCAAATGTGCTAATCTCCCTGAGAACTAAAGAGTATTGCAGTTGGATGGATTTATGTGAACTGTTTTATTGGTGATGCTGACACAGTTGTGTATTTAGAAACTGTTAGTTACTTATTGCTGCTTCACGAAACCTAAAACAAGAATAATCATGTTATCTCATAGTTTCTGTGAGACATGAATTCAGACAACATGCAGCAGGGATGGCTTGTACATGATGTCTGGCGCCTCAGCGGGAAGAATCAAAGACTGGGAACAGGGGCTTCCCTGGTGGCGCAGTGGTTAAGAATCCGCCTGCCAATGCAGGGGACACGGGTTCGTGCCCCGGTCTGGGAAGATCCCACATGCCGCGGAGCGGCTAGGCCTGTGAGCCACAACTACTGAGCCTGCGTGTCTGGAGCCTGTGCTCCGCAACGGGAGAGGCCACAACAGTGAGAGGCCCGCGCACTGTGATGAAGAGTGGCCCCTGCTCGCCGCAACTGGAGAAAGCCCTCGCACAGAAACGAAGACCCAACACAGCCAAAAATAAATAAATAAATTAATTAATTAATTTAAAAAAAAAAAAAAAAAGAAGCCGCCTGCCAATGCAGGGGATATGGGTTCGAGCCCTGGTCTGGGAAGATCCCACATACCGCGGAGCAACTAAGCCCGTGCACCACAACTACTGAGCCTGCGTGCCACAACTACTGAAGCCCACACGCCTAGAGTCCGTGCTCTGCAACATGAGAAGCCCGCGCACTGCAACGAAGAGTAGCCCCCGCTCGCCGCAACTAGAGAAAGCCCGTGAGCAGCAACGAAGACCTAACGCGTACAAAAATAAACAAATAAATTTATTAAAAAAAAAAAGACTGGGAACAGAATACTGTTGAGAAAAAGCCTTGAATAACTTTTTCTACTAGGCTTCCAGGACTCAACACTTTTCTGATTTTTCTCCTCCATCTGAGTTGTCTGCTGATTCCTCCCTGAAGGCTGAATGTCCTGAAGTTCAGGTCTTTGTCTTTTCTTTCCTTGTCTCTCACCTACTCTTTGGTGGTCCCATCCAATCTCAAGGATTTAAATATAGTAGGTGGGTGGTTGGGTTAGTGGGTAGGTAGGTTGGTGGATGGGTGGATGGATGACCCATCCATCCCCAACCACAGCTCTCCTTAACCTGCCTATTTGGTATTTCCATTGGGATGTCCAGTAGGCATCTGAAACTTAAGATGTATAAAACTCAACTTGTGATCCCATTATCTACTCCCAAGACTGCTGCTCCTCCAGCAGTCTTCTCCATCTCAGTAAATGTCACCTCCATCCTTCCAGTTGCTTAACTCAAAAAACTAAGAGTCATCCTTGATTTCTTTCTTTTCTCACACCCAATATTTAGTTCATCAGCCAATTCTGTTGGGTCTACCTTCAAAATACATATATGCAGAATCTAACCACTTCTCACCATCTCTACCTTTACCACCTTGGTCCAAGCCACCGTCACCTCTCACCTCAATTCCTCTGGTCCCCCCTGTACTCTTTTACCCCTTTAAGTTTATTTTCAGCACAGCAGGCAGAATGATCCTGTTTTAAAAACCTGGTCAGATGATGTCACTCGAAGGCCTTCTAAGCCTTAGAGTGGCCTGTGATCTGGCTTCCTCTGGCACCTCATCTCTCACTACTCTCTCTTGATCACCGTGCTTCACCCATCATGGTAGCACCCTTGCTGCTCCTCCAGCGACAGACTTGCTGTTCCTTCTGCCTAATCACCATGGTATATACAGTCTTAGACATTGAATCTAGAGAGCCTCCATCCTGCTGGTTTTTCCAAATGGTTTATATAGTAATTGCCTTTTATTGGTGAAGAAATACCATAGTATTGAAGATGGGAAATTAACAGTTTCAAAAAACAGATATAATGTGTTTGTACTATACCCAGCAGGTCTACACATTTACATCTGTGCCAAATGAAATACCTTTTCCATCTGTCTACCTGCCATTCTTGCTCATTTAGAGCTCTTCTGTACTAAACAGTCCTGTCCTTTAGATGAGGCGGCAGTTGTTCATTTCCTTTGGCTTGATTTTTCTTTCTCTTTACTCCCTTTTGGGGTTGAGGAGTGACTTGAGGACATAAATGGGCTGTCTAGGATGCCATCTGAACAGCCGGTTTTATCAGTTTAGAGATGTGGTAGGGCTCCATGTCAGGCCCTAGAACAGATATGGTTTTGGTTTCAAAGTGAGTCATAAAAACACTAAAAAGGGCTGAGCTTTTGAAGTGGTTTTTTAGAATGGAGAGTGAGGCAGTTAAAGAAGGGAAGAGTATCATTTTCAACCAAGAGCTCCTCCATGACATGGTGTCACTGAGATTTATGAGAGCTGAAAGAAAGACGATCAACTATTTATGGCTGTATGACCAGCAGAGTTCTGGGTGCGAAACTGAATGAGGACCTTGCTGAGAAGATCTGTAGACAGCGGGTGTGCCTGTCTATGTAAGGACTATGATGTTAAGTGGAATTTATTTTTATAGGGTTATAGAAGCACGTTGTTGAAAAGGACATCAAGAGGTTATCTGGTTTAAATCTACACTTTTGGTCAAGCAGAGCTAACATTCAAGCCTTCATTTTTTTCTTGTGAATATGTATGTTTGAAACATACTAACTCTTGTACATTATCTAAATGAGTTAACCTTTAGTGCCATCCAGCAATAAAATAACCACTAACACCTATTAGAATGGCTGAAATTTTTAAATGCATGCCATTCAACAGCAGATGGAGAGTAAGAAATGCAATTGTAGTTTCTTGCTGCTTTCAAATAAGCTGTTCATCCCTGTTGAGTGAATTAAATATATGTAGTTTTAAATGTTTCAGAAAGAGCAAGATCACCTTTACAGTGATACTTGGCAACATGAAGTTTTTTGTCATTTCAAACTGAAATTGCCAGGTCTGCCTTTAAAACAAAACCTAGATTATTGTTAAGAAAATTGAGGGGCCTATCAGGTAAAGAACGCCAGAATCACTTAAAATTGCTAGGCCAGCTTTTCTTAAGCCCCTCCTTTTTAAAGTTGATCCTCATACTATTTTTTCAGATTCTCAGGTAGTCTAGAGGGCAGATTTATGTAATACACCCTCAGTTATTGCAAACTCAAAAAATGATTTAAGATTCCGTTTATACAATCTTGCCTGCCCTCCAGAAGGTGTCCTCATTTATTCTCTCAGCAGCAGAGATGAGGAGGGCATTGGTATGGTTGGTAGGTGCATGGACTGTGGCATCAGAAGACCCCTACGTCTAAATCCTGGTGCTGCTGCGTAACTGTGTGGCATTGGCAAATTATTTATCATCTCTAAGCATCGGTTTTCTTTTCTGGAACATAGGAACCATGATAATACCTGCTTCATAGGTAGACATTTAGTAAGAACTCAAATACTAGTTGTTATTATTACTGGAAAAGATGAATGATTCAACCTGAATCACACAGCAAAGCATGACTTGACCACTCAGGTGTATTTGATTCCAAAGCCTGTGCATGTACCAACCATATTAAAGCCCTCATCTCCCCCACTCCCATTCCCGATACCCTCATCAGGAGGGTGCTAGTGAGATTATTGAACTATATGAGCATTTTAGGTTGCTTTAAATATATATTCAGGAAAGAAAATTGATTTATATTTTTGGCATTGGGTTTATTTAAATTGTTTTATTGTTGCTTTTTTAAAAATGCTCACATGATTGGAAAAAATGCTGCCACCACCACCTTTTAGAGTTTTCTGTAGCATATTTTGTGAAGTGTCAAAAAGATTGAAGTGCAAAGGGGGATACTTTATTTTTCGATTTTAAAATGATTTTTTGTCCTGAAATTTTTCAAGATTGAAAAATTTTCCAGTATTTTATTATAAAAATTTTCAGACATATTGCCACACAGAAGAAATTTTATTGTAAATGTCCATATAACTCACTACCTAGATTCTATCTACCATTAGCACTTTACTATACTTGCTTTATCACTTAACTTATATCTGTTATTGAAACCTTAAGAAATAACCAATACACAACAACAAAAAGTCATTTATATTTCCATCACCTAAAGATAACCTTTGTTAACATTTTAGTAATTTCATACATGCTTACACATCTATAAATATGTGTATTTCTTTTTAAAAATAATACTGGAATTTAGCCATTTCATTAGCTCATTATATTGTGGACATCCTTTTGTGGTAGTAGGCTTACATGTGAGTGATTATTTTGAAAGACTATATAATAGTCCGTGTTTAAATATACCATACTTTGCTTGATCATTTTTTGTTGAGCATTTAGTTTGATTCTAATTTTTCATTATTCTAGACTTTATCCTAGTACTTCCAATAAAATGTTGAAGAGGAATAATGGGAGGGGACATCCTTGCCTTGTTCTTGATCTCAGTGGGAAAGCTTTTAGTTTCTCACCATTCTTTTTTTTTTTTTTCACCATTCATTTTGATGTTAACTGTAGATTTTTTTTTTTTAGATGTTCTTTACCAAGTTTTATCAAGTTCTATTCCTCATTTACTGAGAGGTTTTTTTTATCATAAATAGGTGAACTTTTTCATGTGGTTTTTCTGCAAATATTCATATGATCATGTGATTTTTCTTCCTTAGCCTGTTGATGTGATGGATTACATTAATTGATTTTTATGTGGAACCAGCCTTGCATACATGGGATAAATCCCACTTGCTTGTGGTGTATACTTTTTTTTAATATCAGTACATTGTTGGATTCAACTTGCTAACATTTAGTTGAGGATTTTTACATCTGTGTTCATGAGAGATATTACCTATAGTTTTCTTTTCTTGTAATGTCTTTGTCTGGTTTTGGTATTAGGGTAAAGATGGCTTCATAGAATGAGTTTGGAAGTATTTTCTCTGCTTCTGTCTTCTGGAAGAGATTATAGAGAATTGGTATGATTTCTTCCTTAAATGTTTGGTAGAATTCATCAGTGTACCCATCTGGGCCTGATGCTTTCTGTTTTGGAAGATTATTAATTATTGATTCAATTTCTTTAATAGACATAGGCCTATTTAGGTTGTCCTTTGTGTGAGTTTTGGCAGATTGTATCTTTCAAGGGCTTGGTCTGTTTCATCTAGGTTATTGAATTGTGGATATAGTATTCCTTGATTTATTTTATTCCTTTATTATCCTTTTGATGTCCATGGGATTTGTAGTGATGTCCTCTCTTTAATTTCTGATATTAGTAATTTGTGTCTTCTTTTTTCCTTGGTTTGCCCTGTTAGAAACTTGGTTGTATTGATCTTTCCAAAGAATCAGCTTTTAGTTTTTTTGTTTTTTCTCTATTGATCTTCTGTTTTGAAATTCATTGATTTCTACCAAATTTTATTGCTTATTTTCTTTTGCTTTCTTTGGATTTAATTTGCTCTTCATTTTCTAAAGTGGAAGCTTAGATTATTGGTTTTAGTTTTTTTTTTTTTTTTTTTACCTAATATATGCATTCAGTGTTATAAATTTACCTTTAAGCACTGTTACTTGTTGCCTCCCACAAATTTTGGTAAGTTGTGTGTTTATGTTCATTTAATTCAGAGTGTTTTAAAATTTCCCTGTGATTTCTTCTTTGACCTATGTGTTTTTTAGAATTGTGTTGTTTAATTTCCAAGTATTTTGGATTTTCCAGCTACCTTTCCTGTTAAAGATTTCTCACATGATCCCATTGTGATCTGAAAACATATATTGTATGATTTCTATACTTTTTAATTTGTTAAGGTGTCATTTATGGCCCATAATGTTGTCTGTCTTGGTGACTGTGCCATGTGAAATTGAGAAGAATGTGTATTCTGCTGTTATTGGATTAAGTCGTCAATAAATATCAATTATATCTGATTGCCTGTCTGCCTGCTGATCTGTCCATTTCTGGTAGAGGAGTGTTGAAGTCACCCAACAGTAATAGTGGATTCATCTGCTTCTCCTTGCAGTTCTATCAATTTTTGCCTCACATATTTTGGTGCTCTGTTGTTAGATGCATGTACTTTTAAGGATCATTGTGCCCTCTTCCTGGAGAATTGACCCCTTATGTAACACTCTTATGAAGCATTATGTAAATACTCTTTATCCTTGATAATTTTCCTTGCTCTGAAATCTGCTCTCTCTGAAATTAATATAGATACTTATGTTTTCCTTAGATTTGTATTAACATGGTATATCTTTCTCCATCCCTTTACTTTTAATCTATATGTGTTTTTATATTTAAAGTGGGTTTCTTGGAGACAACATATTATTTTTTGGTCCTCCCTGACAATCTGTCTTTTAATTGATATATTTAGGTCATTGATGCTTAAAGTGATTATTGATATACTTGAATTAATAGCTACCATGTTTGATACTGTTTTCTATTTGTTACCCTTATTCTTTGTTTCTGTTTGTGTCTTCCACCCTTTTCTGCCTTTTGTGTGTATTATAAAGTTGAGTACTTTATAATAAATTATTCCATTTTCTCTCCTTTCTTAACATAACAGTTATGCTTCTTTTTTAGTGATTGCCCTAGAGCTTGCAATATACATTTACAACTGATCCAAGTCCACTTTCAAATAACACTATACCACTTTACAGGTTATGCAAGTACCTTATAATACAAAATAGTCCTAATGCCTCCCTCCCCTCCCTTCTGTCGTTGCTGTGATTCATTTCACTTATCCTCATGCATATGTCTGTGCATACATAGTTGAATACAGTGTCACTGTTATTTTTTTTTTAATATTTATTTATTTATTTTTTGGCTGTGTCAAGTCTTAGTTGCAGCACATGGGATCTTTCGTTGCAGCATTGCCGGCTCTTCGTTGCAGTGTGCGGGCTTCTCTCTAGTTGTGACGCCAGTGGGCTCTGTAGTTGTGGCACGCTTGCTCTGTAGTTGTGGCACGCTTGCTCTCTAGTTGTGACGCGCAGGCTTAGTTGCCCCGCGGCATGTGGGATCTTAGTTCCCCAACCAGGGATCTAACTGGCATCCCCTGAATTGCAAGATGGATTCTTAACCACTGGACCACCAGAGAAGTCCTGCTGTTATTATTTTTAACAAACTATTGTCTGTTAGCACAATTAAGAGTAAGAAAAATAAAGATTTTATTTTACTTTCTTATTCCGTCTCTAATGCTTTTCCTTTCTTTGTGTAGATCTGAGTCTCTAATCTCTGTCATTTTCCTTCTTGCTAAAGAACTCCTTTTAACACTTCTTTCAAGACAGGTCTGTCGGCAGCAAATTCTCTCGACTTTGGTTTGTCTAAAAAAGTCTTTATTTTGTCTTCACTTTAAAGAATACCTAGGTTGATGTTTTTTTCTTTTCAACATGTTAAAATATTTCACTCCATTCTCTTCTCGTTTGGATGGTTTCTGAGGAGAAGTTGGATATAATTATAAACTTTGTTCCTCTATAGGTAAGCTGTTTCCCACCCTCCTCTGGCTTCTTTTGAGATTTTTTTTCTTTATGTTTGATTTTCTGCAATTTGAATATAGTATGTCCAGCTAGATATAGCTTTTTGTGTATTTATCCTGATTGAGTTTTCTAGATCTGTGGTTTTGTGTCTGACATTAATTTGGGGAAATTCTCAGTCGTTATTGCTTCAGATATTGCTTCTGTTCTTTGTCTTCTTCTGATATTGCCATTATACAGTGTTATACTTTTTATAGTTGTCCCACAGTGCTTGGACATTCTGTTCTGTGTGCTTTTATTCCCCAGTATTTTTTCTTTTTGCATTTCAGTTTTGAAAGTTTCTCTTGACGTATCCTCAAGTTCAAGGTTTCTTTTCTCAGCCATGTCTAGTCTGCTAATGAGCCAGCCCATCAACGATAGTCTTCATTTCTGTTGACAGGGTGTGTTTGATCTGTAGCATTACTTTTTTATTCTTTCTTAGAATTTCTGTCTCTCTGCTTGTATTAGCCATTGTTTCTTACTTTTTCCATTAGAATCCTTAGCATATTAATCATGGTTGTTTTTTCATGGCCTGATAATTTTAGCATCCCTGCCATATCTAAGTCAGCTTCTGATGCTTTTCTGTGTCTTCAAAATGTGTTTTTTCCTTTTAGTAAGAGTAATTTTTGGTTGAAAGCTGAACGTGATGACTGGATGTAAGGAGCTGTGGTAATAGGCCTTTAGTAGTATAGTGGTAAGTTGTGCATTCTATAGTCCTGTGATTAGGTCTCCATCTTTCAGTGAGCCTGTGTCCTTGGGCTATGAACTTCAAAAGTGCTTCTTAGTAGTTCCAGTTCCTCGCCCTCCCACCCCCACTTAAGATGGGACAGGATGGATGGTGGGGCTGGAACTGGGTATTTCCCTTCTCCCAGGTTGGCTAGACTCTGATAAAACCCCAATAGATTAGGCTCTGGTAAACTAGTTTCTCTTGAAGTCAGTCTTTGTTAAGAAGAGCAAAATGTTACGGAGTATTTAAAAATGGCTATTTTTCTCCTCTCCAGAAGCAGGAGGGGATTTTTGTCCAGTATTCAGTATGAAAACCTGGTTAAAGCTCCTGGAGGTAAAACACAGGAAAAGCATGGTGGCCCCCCTTGAAGATTTTAGGCTTGTCCTTGAACCTCCAGTGAATGATCAGTTACAGTTTAGGTTTTCTTCCACCCCACCCCTCACTCCCTTCCCTTGCTGGTTTCTGCTCTGGTAAATTGAGATTCTCTGATTTGGCTGTCTCTCCAATTTGAGGGCAGTGGTTTGCCCTTTGGCTTCACTTTTCTGATAAATCTAAGAATAGTTGTTATTTTTTCAGTTTGTTCAGCTTTTTATTTGTTGTTGTGACAGTGTGGGACCTTCTAAGCTCCTTACATGCTGGACCAGAAACTAGAAGTCTCCTTTACTTTTAAATAACACATTTGAACAGGTATTTATTTTTCCAACCAGATAAAACAGTCTACTCACACACACACATAGCTAGTATCCTTTTATTGCCCAGCTCTCATTTGTTTCAGTTTCTAACTTTAGGTATAGATTATCATTATTAATAAGATATTATTCTTGAAAATACAAAAAGTTATTTGTTACATTGATAACAACCATATCAACAATAATTATTTAAATTTAAGACCAATAATTTTTATTGCTTTCATTAATCACAGCTATTTTCTCGCTTTCCCTCCTTGCCTCCAATATATTCTTCTTTCTTGTGTGCTTTTCTTCTCATGCATTATTGGTTGACTAATGACTTATTGGCCAATGATAATGCTCCAGAGCATGCTTGGAGACCTGGTTTCTTGTCTACTTTTGCCCTTGCAATAGATCAAGGGAGCAAACTTGGAATTTCAAAAAATAAAAGTATTGGACTTCCCTGGTAATGCAGTGATTAAGAATCTGCCTGCCAATGCAGGGGATATGGGTCCAAGCCCTGGTCCGGGAAGATCCCACATGCCATGGAGCAACTAAGCTCGTGCACCACGACAACTGAGCCTGTGCTTGAGAACCCGCAGGCCACAACTACTGAGCCTGCGTGCTGCAATTACTGAAGCCCGCGTGCCTAGAGCCCGAGCACCGCAACAAAGAGTAGCCCCTGCTCAACACAACCAGAGAAAGAAGACCCAACAGCAGCCAAAATAAATAAATAAATTTATTTTAAAAAAAAATAAAAAAAAAAAAAATAATAAAAGTATTATCTGTTACTATAACACCGACCAGGTGGTTCAGTTCAATTGTTTACCTTTGGTGGTGAGTTATAATGAGGACTGTAGTCAACCAGTTGGTAATTCTTTTTTTTAATAAATTTATTTATTTTATTATTTTTGGCTGTGTTGGGTCTTCGTTGCTGCGCACGGGCTTTCTCTAGTTTATAGCGGGGGCTATTCTTCATTGCAGTGTGCGGGCTTCTCATTGCGGTGGCTTCTCTTGTTGCAGAGCAGGGGCTCTATGCACGCGGGCTTCAGTAGTTGCAGCACGCGGGCTCAATAGTTGTGGCTCACAGGCTCTAGAGCATAAGCTCAGTAGTTGTGGCACACGGGCTTATTTGCTCCGCGGCATGAGGGATCTTCCCAGACCAGGGCTCAAACCTGTGTCCCCTGCATTAGCAGGTGGATTCTCAACCACTGTGCCACCAGGGAAGCCCCAGTTGATAATTATTTATGAGAAAAATACGAGAGTCATTACAGGTTTGATAAAAAATTTTTTCTTCATGTATGAATGGTTTGCCTAATTATTAGACTCCTTGAATAATCTTTTTCCTCAGGACTCTTGACTTCAGGCATTGGGTGTTATAGAGGAAAAGTCTGGTATCAAAAATATTTTCACCTATGTAAACACATGAAAACTTTTCTTCTTATTCTTGGCACAGAGATGTCACTGGAATATGCCTCCTATTTGGCAAGCCCTTTTGGTATGGAGATTCGTATCTTTTCTTCTTCAATTATTACCCCATCTTCATCAGTTTCATTTTTTTCTGCTGAAACTCCTATGACATTGTATTCCCTTATCTTTTTTTTAATTTATTTTTTATTTTTATTTATTTATTTTTGGCTGCATTGGGTCTTCATTGCTGAGCGCAAGCTTTCTCTAGTTGTGGCGAGCGGGGGCTACTTTTATTGCCATGTGCAGGCTTCTCATTGCGGTGGCTTCTCTTGTTGTGGAGTATGGCCTCTGGGTGTGCGGGCTTCAGTAGTTGTGGCATGTGGGCTCAGTAGTTGTGGCATGAGGGCTCAGTAGTTGTGGCATGTGGGCTCAGTAGTTGTGGCATGTGGGCTCAGTAGTTGTGGCGCGCAGCATAGTTGCTCCGTGGCACGTCGGATCTTCCCAGACCAGGGATCAAACCCATCTCCCCTGCACTGGCAGGCGGGTTCTTAACCACTGCACCACCAGGGAAGTCCCCCTTATCTTTTGTGATAATTTTGATCTCTGCATTTTTACTCTGTGCTGGGAGAATTCTTCAAATTTTGGCCTTCTATATCTCTAGTTTTCTGCTGTATCTGGTTAACCATTGATTGCCTTTTTAGGGTTATTAGTTTGCTAATAATAATGGTGATGTTATTTAAGAACTGTTTTCTGTTTTCACATTGCTCTGTATTTGTGACAGCTTGCCTTTTTTTTTTTTCTAATTGTAACATCTTGAATCTTACTGAATAAGAATTAGTTTTTTCTTGGAATAACCCTGTTTCTTAAATCATCAGATTGGTTCCCTTTTTTTGAACTAGTATCTTTGCATATGTTTCACTTTTCTCTGAGTGCTCATTCTTAGAGTGAAGTCTGAGTTTGTTTGGTAGTTAATAACTGAAATAAATGCTTCTGATGATTATGAATCTTCTCCTTAGAAACGGTCTTTTCTTCATGACAATAGCTTCTCCAGCTCATCTGCCTCAGCAGTGACCCATACTACACCAGCCTGACAAGCTCACTCCTTATAAACTGATTCATCTTGCAGGACCCCTGTTCCCCATACCCTACAAGGTTAGAGTTCTGCTGACTGTTTAACCTCTGCTTCAAGCATGCAGAGTTTAGTAGGACTGTGTGTGTGTGTCAGGGGCGTTTACAGGGAGTGTGCCGGGGGGCTGGGCAGAGATTCCTTTACTTTCCTCACAGGTTTCATTTCTTCTTGTTGATGCTTTTCCATTCACTCCACTTTTATCTGCCCAGTAGTTTGCTAAGATTCAGTGTTTCCTTATGTGTTGGTTATTACAGAAGGAAATTAAGACTGAGGGAGTCAAGCATAATAAATACACCTATCCATCTATTGATAGAATGTCTTAAAAGATATTTTTCCCCCTTGAGTTCTAAAATTGTATCAAAATAATATTTGTTCATGGTACAGGGCTCAAAAATAAAATAGGACTGGAAGACTTTGAATGAAAAGAAACATTCCTTAAGTAATTCCCTAAGGAAAAACACCCAGTAGGTAATATCTTATTTCTTGCCTCACACTTTCACTGTCTCAGTGCAGGTTTTGCTAAATAGAATTTTTTTTTTGAAAATCACTGTTGCTTAAAATTAAGAGTATTATTATCAATATTATGGATATAAGTCTGATACCAGTTTGGTTCTTATTCCTCTGGAGATAACCTATTTTTTCTGTCTCTTTACCCCTGAGGTTTTGAAGTATCTCATTGATTTGTCTGTAATTTCTATTAATTAAATATTAGACCCTCTAGACTGAGCCTTTACTCTTATTCTTTTTTGGTCATATTTTTCATCTCCTTGTTTTCTTTTATATGTTTTGGGAAGTTTCATTGACTTATCTTCTAACTCTTCTAATCAGTGTTTTATTTCAGCAGTCATACTTTTAAGGTCTAAGATACGATTTTTATTCTTGTTTGCTTTTACATACATTTTGTGCTTGCTTAGCATGCCATAGCTTCTCTAATTTCTTTAAAGGATAACTAATTTTCCCCAAGTTTTCTTCTGTTTCTTGAATTTTTCTTTTGACCAGAGCCAATTTTCATTAACTTATTTTTATCTTTCTTTTGGCAACTTTCCTTGTATGTCTCGTGGCCCATGGTTGTCTCATCACAGTTAGGGTTGAGGCAGTAGCAGCGCTGAGTGGGAGCTCTGTGTAAATGGGTGGGTATATAGAGTGACCTGGAGGGAAGTGGAGCAGTTGTGCCAGGACCCTTCTAAAAGAGTGCCACAATAGGAGGGCTTTATTCTGGGGATGTGTATAGACATATAAGCTACAGTAGTTCTTTCCAGTTTTTCTGTTTTTCTGCTTCGATTAGAGCCCTCAGAGTTGTCTGGGTGATAGATGCCTGGGTCCAGACCATTCTCCATGTATGGGGATAGTTGTTTGGTATTTAGACCTTTGGCTTTCAGGACCCCTTCTCACTCTCTGTGTTCCTGCCATATCCTATCCTTGAATCTCTCCAGAGTCTGGAAGCTAAGCTGGCTTCTTTTGCTTTTCTTCATCTTTCAACCCTCATTCATCACTTTGCACCTTCTTGGAATTTTTTTTGAAATCTCCTTTCTTCCAGTACCTCCTTTCCAGTCGTATTCCTCTACTTCCATTTTAATGAGGTCTTAGGAGAAAGAAGAGATACTATGCTTAGTCAGTATACCACTACAGGCACACCTCGGAGATGTTGTGGGTTTGGTTCTGGACCATGCAGTAAAGCAAATAGCGCAATAAAGCGAGTCACACAAATTTTTGGTTTCCCAGTGCATGTAAAAGTTATATTTATACTATACTGTAGTCTGTTAAGTGTACAGTGGCATTGTGCCTAAAAAAACAATGTACATGCCTTAAATATTTTATTGCTAAAAGATGCTAACCATCTGAGCCTTCAGCGAGTTGCAGAACATCAAAGATCACAGATCACCATAACAAATATAATAATAATGAAAACGTTTGTAATATTTTGAGAATTACCAAAATGTGACACAGAGACACAAAGTGAGCAAATACTCTTGGAAAAATGGTACTGATAGGCTTGCTTGACGCAGGGTTGCCAACAAACCTTCAGTTTGTAAAGAAAACACATCTGCAAAGCACAATAAAACAAAGTGTGCCTGTACGTTAACAGGTTTTAAAATTATTTTTAGAATTATATCTCTTTTCCTTTGACTCTGAAGTAATGCTATAAATATTTTTATTTGTTTAAGCTAATCATCTAAGATACTAAATAGAAGTATCTTTCTTTCAATAGATATATCCTCCATCAAAAATAACGCAGGTAGGTCATGTGTTTATAAATTAAATCATTTTTATTTATGATTTATCTTAAACACTAGCAGCTTTTTAAAAGAATCACTTTTTAAATCAAGGAATTGATATTTTATTTATTATTTATTTATTTTATTTTTTTTATTTTTTTTAATTTATTTATTTATTTATTTATTTTTGGCTGTGTGTTGGGTCTTCGTTTCTGTGCAAGGGCTTTCTCTAGTTGCGGCGAGCGGGGGCCACTCTTCATCGCGGTGCGCGGGCCTCTCACTATCGCGGCCTCTCCTGTTGCGGAGCACAGGCTCCAGACGCGCAGGCTCAGTAGTTGTGGCTCACGGGGCTAGCTGCTCCGCGGCATGTGGGATCCTCCCGGACCGGGGCACGAACCCGCGTCCCCTGCATTGGCAGGTGGACTCCCAACCACTGTGCCACCAGGGAAGCCCCTATTATTTATTTTAAGCTTATTAGGAGAACCAAATTTAAAGGTTAGTTCTCTTACTGCAAATAACTACTCCTAAATTATCTTTCAGCTGTTGTTTTTAAACATTGGAATTAAAAAAAGATATCTTTTTACTCAATTTATCTGTCTACATTATCACACATAATTGAATGCTACACATTGATGAATAGTTAATTCGGTGGTCTGATGTGGAGATTAGAATCTGCCCAGTTAGAGACTATAGTACTGTATTTGAGCTGGTTTCTATTGGAAACCTGAGTAGAGACTGAATTACTGGGATAAGAGCCAGTCGCCTTCTGCTAAATGAATTGATTCCAGATGACTCTTCCAAAACAGATGTATTTGCTTTCCCATCCAGCTCCACATTCCAGGAAAGGATTTTTAGTCATTAGGAAGTATATTCCATTGACTCCAATACAATTCACAGTGGCTTCAGCAAATATTAAGTGCAATCCTTGCCTCTAGAGACTCCTCAGTCTTTAAACTACCAACAGCCACTGGACCTGGACAGGTCTAACTTATCTGGCTAAAGTGCCACTTAACAGCTTCCTCTTAATTCAGTGAACTTACAAACGCAAACTGCCTAGTGCAGAGCTTGCTACACAGGAAGTAAATTTAAGGATTCTGATTCTAACTTATCTCCAAGGGACCCCATGTGGCTCAGTATTAAAGCTAAGTTTCCAGGTTAAATCACAATAAATGTAACGATTATATTTAGTTACACTGACTAATTAATAGACACGTACTTAGATTTTAAAAGAAAAAAAAAACTTGCCATATGTTTTCAAACACAGTAATACTGAATGACTAAGAATGAAGGGCTGGAAAAAGACATATCAGGCAAATACTAACCATAAGAAAACTGAGATAGTAATTATAATATCAGGCAAAATAGAGTTTAGGTGAAAAACCTTAAAGGGACAAGAGGAACATTTAATATTGGTAAAAGGAACAATCTGCCAAGACAAGATAGCAGTCATGAACTTGTGCGCACCTGGCAAGCTCTTCATCGGCATAAAGCAAAACTGACAGAGTTATGGGGAAAAGCTGACAAATCTCCAGCCATATTGAAGACTTTAAAACATCTCATTTAGAAACTGATAGAAAAAGCAGTAAAAAAAAGGATTGAGTAACACAATTAATAGGGTTGATCAAATAGCTATATTGAGGAATAATCTTGCATCCAAGAAAAAATATGTAAATTTTTAAGCACACATGAAAGAATTATAAAAAAGTAACCCTATGTTAAGCCATAAAAGAGGTATTAAAAATCCCAGAGCATCCATAATACAGACTATAAAAGAGGTATTAAAAAGAGGTATTAAAAAATCCCAGAGCATCCATAATATAGACTATACATACTGTGATACAGTGCAGTAAAATTAGAAATCAATAATAGAGCCAGCTTGACAGAGAAACATACTTGGAAACAGAAAAAAATGTTCTAAATAATCCTTGAGTTAAAGCACAAATCACAAAAACTAGTAAGCAAATAGAGCTGAACAATTATGAAAGTTCATATCATGAAACTTCATATCATGACTTATGGATGCAGCTCATTCACTTTGAGCCCTAGAAGATTTTATTACAAAGCAAAATAGACATTAAATAAACTAAGCAGTCAGTTCAAGAAACTAGCAGAAAAACAACAGGATACTCTCAAAGGAAGTAAAAGGATGAAAATAACAAGGAAAAGAGCATGAATTAATGGGGGAAAATAGAAATGATCAACAAAACCAAAAGTGGGTTATTTTTATTTGTCTAATAAAATAGACAAACCTCTCACTGAATCCATAAAGGAAACAAGAGAGAAAGCAACAAATAAGCAATAAAAAAGGAAATAACCACAGATATAATAGAGATTTTTAAATTAGGAGAATGCTATGAAAAGCTGCAAACAAAAAAATTTGAAAACTTCGATAAAAATTTTCTAGGAAAAACTACCCAAATTTACTTAAGAAAAATTAGAAAGCCTATATGTAGATCATTAATCCTTATAGAAATTAAGTGGTAATCACCACTCTCCCCAGCAAAAAGATTCCAAGATCAGACGAGGTGAATTTTACCAAAATTTCCAAAAATATATATTCTTACCTTAAAGAACTATTCCAGAGAAGGATAACTACACACCTCTTGTAAGGCCAGTATGATCTTGATTCAGCAAGCAGCATACTTTTTCTATAAAGGGCCAGATAATAAATACTTGAGATATAGAAGCCATATGGTCTCTGTCACAAATATTCAACTCTGCTGTTGTAGTGCGAACACCCTCATAGACAACACTTAAATGAATTACCATGGCTATGTTCCAGTAAAACTTTATTTACAAAAACTGATGGCAGGGCAGATTTGGCCCGTGGGCCATAGTTTGCTGACCCCTGATCTTGATACTTAAAAGTAGAAAGAACAGTAAATTCTGACCTATGAACATGAAAATCCTAAGTAAAATAACAGCAAATAGAATCTAATGCTTTGTCAAAATATCACACAACTGGGTTATCCCAAGAGTACAAGGATAGTTCAGTCTTGGAAAATATGTTTATGTAATTTACTTCAGTAAGAGTTTAAAACAGATAAAATTATCATCTCAGTAAATGAAGAAAAATTATTTATTAAAATTCAGTACCCTTTCATCTTAAAAACTGTTAGCAAACATAAAATAAAAGGAAATTCCTTAAGTTGATAGAGTAATAAAACCTACAGCAAACATTATATTTTTGAAATTTTCAAAGTATTCCTATGGCAGACAGGAATAAGACAGTTATGATTGCTATCATGCTGCCGTTTGTTATTGAACTGGGGTCCTATCCACTGCCGTACGACAAAAATAAAGATTCAAAAGGAAGAAGCAGATTGTCATTATTTGCAGATGGTGTGACCATTAATTATAAAAAACCAAAGAAACACAATAGAAACTAGTAGAACTAGAAAAAGCATTTAAAAAGGTTGCAAGACAAAGGATCAGTATGCAGAAACCAGCAATGTTTCTTTAAACAAGTGATAATCAACTAGAAAATATGCAACTTTAAAAAATATACATTATTCACAATAGCAACAAAACTATACTAAAGGGCTTCCCTGGTGGCGCAGTGGTTAAGAATCCGCCTGCCAATGCAGGGGATACAGGTTCGAGCCCTGTTCGGGGAAGATCCCACATGCCGCGGAGCAACTAAGCCCCTGCACTACAACTACTGAGCCTGTGCTCTAGAGCCCATGAGCCACAACTACTGAGCCCGCGTGCCACAGCTACTGAAGCCCGCGTGCCTAGAGCCCATGCTCCGCAACAAGAGAAGCCACTGCAATGAGAAGCCTGCACACCGCAACGAAAGGTAGCCCCTGCTCACCGCAACTAGAGAAAGCCCACACGCAGCAACAAACACCCAACTCAGCCAAAAATAAATAAATAAATAAATAAATTTATTTTTAAAAAAACTATACTAAAACTGAAATACCTTGCTGTAGACTAACAGAGTGCAGGATCTTTACAATAAAAATAATAAAACTTCATTAAAGGAATTTAAAAAGACCTGAGTAAATGGAGAGAGTCTATTCTTGAATGAAAAGAGTAAATATTGTAAAGATGTGAGTTTTTCTCGAATTAACCCCAAAATTCAAAAATAAAAGTAAACATCCCCAAAGGATTTTTCAAGAGATCTGAAAAACTGATTTTTGAAATTCGTGTAGAAGAATAAAGGTACAAAAATGGCTTTGAAGTGTTTGAAAAAGAACAGAGGCAGAGACTACCTTTCCAGGTATTAAGATAAAGCTATATTAGTTAAAACCATGTGATATTCGTACATAAATTAACAACTATATTAATAAAACAAAGTAATATCCATGGGACTCTTCTGGCTACTTGGGAATAAATTCCCAAATTTATTTTGCTGGATCATAGAAAAAATACGGGAGACTAACTTTATGCCGTGGGGATGGGGACATGTTTCTTTTTTTTTTCTTTTTTTTTTTTCCCATGTTTCTTAAAAAGACATTAAACACACACAAAGGAAAAGAGAAGTAAAATCAGCAATGTCTGGTAAAAGCATGTTTAGCAAAGGACATCAAAAGTAAAGATAAAAGACAGATTGGGAGAAAATATTTACCACAGAAGATAAGATATAAATAATTTCTGAAGATCATTAAGATGGTCAATGAACACGTAAGAAAAATGGATAAAGAGTATGAATTCCCAGACGAAGAAATCTGAATGTTCATTAAACATAGGAAAAGTGCACGATTTCAATTTTTAAATTATGCATTATAATTTTACACTCACTGTATTGACCCACAATTTTAAAAAAGCTGATAACAAGCACCAGTGTTAAAGAGGACCAAGAGGTACAAGGTACAAGAACTTGTATACTGCCTCTATACTTGGAGAATATGTCAGTTAGTTGTTGCTGTAAAACAAACTATCCCAAAATTCATTGGCTTAAAAAGTAAGTATTGGCTTCCCTGGTGGCACAGTGGTTAAGAATCCACCTACCAATGCAGGGGACATGGGTTCGAGCCCTGGTCCAGGAAGATCCCACATGCCATGGAGCAACATGTGCCACAACTACTGAGACTGCGCTCTAGAGCCCGTGAGCCACAACTACTGAGCCTGCGCTCTAGAGCCCGTGCTCCGCCACAAGAGAAGCCACCACAGTGAGAAGCCCGTGCATCGCAACAAAGAGTAACCCCCACTCTCCACAACTAGAGAAAGCCTGTGCACAGCAACGAAGACCCAATGTGGCCAAAAATAAATAAATAAAATAAATTAATTGTTTTTAAAAAAAGCAAGTATTGATTATTGCTCACAAGCCCATGGGTCAGCTTCTCGTGTCAGCTGGACTACTCAGTTATCTATAGCCAGCTCTGCGTTGAGTTGGAAGCTGTGCTGATCTTGGCTAGGCTATCTCACTTTGGAGGTTAGCTGGCTGTAGGCTGCTTTGTGATATCCTCAGCTGAGACTGGTCTTTCATCCTTTAGGAGACTAGCTCACATGGCAGTGGCAGAGTTCCAAGAGAAAAAGTGGAAACTGTAAGGCCTCTTGAGGCCAAGGCTTGGAACTGGTACACCATCCTTCTGCATTTTGTTGGCCAAAGCAAGTCACAAGGCCAGGGGTGGGTAAATAGATTCTATCTCTTGATAGGAAGAACTGCAAAATTACACTTCAAAGGATATGGTGACAGGGAGTTCCCTGGTGGTCCAGTGGTTAGGACTCCGCACTTTCACTGCTGAGGGCAGTGAAACTAAACTAAGATCCCACAAGCTGCACGGCACGGCCGGAAAAAAAAAGGACATGGATACAGGGGGAGGTAGAGACTTGCAACCATTTCTGCAGCTGATCTACTGCAGAGAGTAACGTGATAATAAGTGGGAAAATTGGAGGTACTTTTACCCTGTGATTCAGAAATTTGACATTTAGTTATAGATCTTGGAGAAACTCCCACACATGGTAAGTAACAAGGATATCTGTAAGAGAAGTTCTTTTTTTGGCGATGTTTTTTATAATAGCATGACTAAATGTCTACCAACAAGTGAACAGATTAATAAATTGTGATAAATTCTTAAAATTATTGATCAAGAGTTAGAATGAATTAACTAAAACCACATGTATCAATATAGCTAAAAGTCAGAAACATGATATTGAAGAGGAAAAAGTTGCAGACTTTATAATCCTTTTCTTTAATCAAGTAGAGAAACATGCAGGAAATACTATATACCATTACTAGTGGATATATCCCTAAGTAGTAGAAGTGTAAAAACATACAATCGAATGATAAAAACCAAATTTAGGTGAGTAGTAGTTAGTTACCTCTGGCAGGAGGTGGGGAATACACAAGAGGCTTCTGTTGTACTAGTAGTTTTATTTCTTAAGAAAAAAAATGACACAAAATGATACATTACCATTTGACAAAGCTGGTTAGTGACTACCTGACTACCTGAATGTTTATTATTTTCTTTACTTTTTTGATATTTGAAATATTTCATTTAAAAAGCAAAACAAAAAACCTTGAGATGGGATTTCAGTGGACTTAAACTGTCTTCTCATCTACTTCCATCTGTCTTCACTGTGATTCTTTCCTTCTATAACTGACAAGTTTGGTGGATACCAGAAAGTTATATGTATTGAAGACCATATATTTTTGTTCATATGTTTCCTCATATAGACACTTGCATTAGAGTTGTTCCCCTGAGCTCCTTTTGGGCCTGGGCTTATTGCTTTAATAGAGGAAGATTTTATACTACAGCTCCCTGAATGTACAGAATTTTTCTTTTGGGATATGCAGTCTTCCTCAGAGAGCTGCCTTTTAAATCAAGGGAAGGAGCAGGAAGCTTTCAGATACAGGTGCCAGCATACCTGACTAAAAGTAGCTTTAACATCACTGATTATTTTTCTCACATAAGAGGTCCAGGGGTTGGCCATTACCCTGTTGCTTCAGCAGCTCAGCCGTCAGGACTTTGGTTCACTTCTTATTGATTTTCTAGGCCTTACCCTTATGATTACAAGATGACTGTTGCAGTTCCAAGTTTCAGGTCCCCACCTGACAAGCAAGGAGGTATAGGGTTTCTTTTTGTACAGCTCTTTTTATCATGATGGGAAATCTTTTTTAGAAGCTTCCAAGAAACATCCTCTCAGGAACCACTGACCCAGAATTGGGTCATACACAGCACCCCTAAACCTGTCACTGCAGAGGGCAGCAGAACTCCCTATGCGGTTCCAAGTGTGCCATAGCTCTCACCTGAACAGAATCTGGGTCTTACTGGTAGCAAGGAGGAAGGGAGAGTTCTTGTGGGCTAGATAGCCATCTGTGTCTGCCACCATATCCACCTGAGAGTGAAAAAATTGGTTTCAGAAGGTGATGGTCCACTTTATGCCCATCCAAACTAAGCAACAAAGCCAGGGATCTTTGTGGTAGGAGATCATTTTAGGGGCAGGTTCAAAGGCCCATCACATCAGTGCCTCTGCCTAGGCCTCAACTACACACCCCGGGAGACTGCTAGAGGGAAAGAGGGGGTACTGGAGTATCCCTGGTCAGTCCAGCCCTTTACAGATAAATATAGGGTTGGCCAAAAAGTTTGTTCGGTTTTTTTCTGTAAGATGGCTGTAGTAGCGCTTAGTTATCTTTAACTTCGTTCAAAACAATTTTGTTGGGACTTCCCTGGTGGTCCAGTGGTAAAGAATCTGCCTTGCAATGCAGGGGATGCAGGTTCAATCCCTGGTCAGGGAATTAAGATCCCACATGTCGTGGGGCAACTAAGCTCACGTGCCACAACTACTGAGCTCACGTGCCTCAACTAGAGCCCGCGTGCCGCAAACTACAGAGCCTACACGCTCTGGAACCCGTGTGCCACAACTATAGAGCCCACACGCCCTGGAGCCTGTACGCCACAACTAGAGGAGAGAAAACCCGCACGCCACAATTAGAGAGAAGCCCGTGCACCACAATGAAGATCCTGCATGCCTCAACAAAGATCCCGTGTGCCGCAACTAAGACCCGACACAGCCAAAAATAAATAAATAATAAATCGTTAAAAAAAAAAAATTTGTTAGATTGTATTGTGGCAGCTGTCACATCCGCGTGCATTAAAAAAAAACACATCAAAATTGGTGAATTTTTGTGTAGCCATTTTAATATTGAAGATGGAAGAAAAAAAGCAACATTTCTGACACAGTATGCATTATTATTTCAAGAAAGGTAAAAACACAACTGAAACACAAAAAAAGATCTGTGCAGTGTATGGAGAAGGTGCTGTGACTGATTGAACGTGTCAAAAGTGGTTTGCAAAGTTTTATGCTGGAGATTTCTCGCTGGACGATGCTCCACAGTCGGGTAGACCAGTTGAAGTTGATAGCGATCAAATCGAGACATTAACTGAGAACAATCAACATTATACCACGGGGGAGATAGCCGACATACTCAAAATGTCCAAATCAAGTGTTGAAAATCATTTGCACCAGTTTGGTTATGTTAATTGCTTTGATGTTTGGGTTCCACATAAGTTAACCGAAAAAAACCTTCTTGACCATATTTCCACATGATTCTCTACCTAAACGTAACTAAAACATTCCGTTTTTAAAACAAATTGTGATGGGCGTTGAAAAGTGGATACTGTACAATAATGTGGAATGGAAGAGATCTTGGGGCAAGCGAAATGAACCACCACCAACCACACCAAAGGCCAGTCTTCATCCAAAGAAGGTGATGTGTATATGGTGGGATTGGAAGGGAGTCCTCTATTATAAGCTCCTTCCAGAAAACCAAACGATTAATTCCAACAAGTACTGCTCCCAGTTAGACCAACTGAAAGCGGCACTCGATGAAAAGCATCCGGAATTAGTCAACAGAAAACGCATAATCTTCCATCAGGATAACGCAAGACTGCATGTTTCTTTGACGACCAGGCAAAAACTGTTACAGCTTGGCTGGGAAGTTCTGATTCATCCACCATATTCACCAGACATTGCACGTTCAGGTTTCTGTTTATTTCGGTCTTTACATAATTCTCTTAATGGAAAAAATTTCAGTTCCCTGGAAGACTGTAAAAGGCACGTAGAACAGTTCTTTGCTCAAAAAGATAAAAAGTTTTGGGAAACCCCAATAAATATGTTTAAAAAAAAAACATGTTTTGGGAAGATGGAATTATGAAGTTGCCTGAAAAATGGCAGAAGGTAGTGGAACAACATGGTGAGTACATTATTCAATAAAGTTCTTGGTAAGAATGAAAAATGTGTCTTTTATTTTTACTTAAAAACCGAAGGAACTTTTTAGCCAAC
Source organism: Balaenoptera acutorostrata (assembly GCF_949987535.1). Taxonomy (NCBI): domain Eukaryota; kingdom Metazoa; phylum Chordata; class Mammalia; order Artiodactyla; family Balaenopteridae; genus Balaenoptera; species Balaenoptera acutorostrata. The sequence continues at coordinate 67,097,938 of NC_080073.1, read as the reverse complement.
CCAATACTTCCAATCTCAGTAAAACACCCCAAAAGGAAAAAAGACATTTGTGTTTTTTTCCTTTTTAAAAAGTAGCCAGTTACTCAGGTAATTTCTGTCAACTAGACCTCAAGTATTAGAATTGATATTGTATACTTTGAAGTTCAAGAAAGCACTCACCTGCATGTAGTTGAATAATGAAGGGCAGTAGATATTTTATTTGGAATTCTTACTACTAGCTAAGATGGGCTTTTAAATAAAGACTTCTCTGGATTAGGGGCTTTTGACAATACAGACAGAAATTGTAACTGCTTTCATATGATTTTGAGAAAAACAGGTCTATACCAGTAACCTGACGGGACCAAACTTACATATACCCTGAATCAAATCTTATCCCCAAATGTCTGAGCCAAATATCTGTCAGATGTGACCCTGACACCTACCCCAACCTGCGTGCAAGAATCATATGAGAGATAAAAATATTTCTCTCCAATTGCTTGTGGCAGCATTTGAGAGAGAGCTAGGATATGAAAGTTGGACTGTGGAAGATTGTGAAAAAGTAAAATGGTTATAGTGAACTCTGTCTCGGAGAACCTTTGTCTATGAGGAATCTTCCTCTTATCGGCACTAGGGCTTCAAAGAACTGAAATCCATTTTCTTACAAAGGAGGAGCCTCCTCCTAAGAAAACTGCTAAAGCCCAGTTTTAAAAACTGGTAAATATAGGAATATTTCTTTGCTTTTTACCATAGATAATCATTGGTAGAATCACCTTAGATAGAATTCTCCCAAGTAGATCTTCCAAGAATAAAACTTGAAAGAAACATTTAAGAAACAAAACTAGTGTTGATTAGAAGTGATTAATTAGATTAATTAGAAGTGAAAATAAATGCCAATGTATTTCAGTATGACAGCATTATATGATTTACTCTAGACTATAAAAATGCATCTATTTCATTAAGAAAAATGTTTTTATACTTTTCCCAACTGCCTCTGACACAGAGTAAATCACAGATACATGTTGGTGTTGAATGCAGAAATTACTATAATTAAAAGTTTTAAATAAATTATATTGTATTGTCATAATATTAAGTTGATTTATGCCTTTAAAATTTGGAGATTATTTCCTTTTCTGCATTTTTGTTTTCTTTTAAGAAAAGTAAATAATTGAACAGTAACTGCTGAAGAGAACTTTCTCCACTTTGCAGAAGAGAAATGTGAATGATGTCTTCTGTGAACCTCTATGAATCTTTCCTTGTGCCGCCTCCCCTCCGCCAACCCACCGCGGGCCTCCCTCCCTCGTAGCCTGATGGCTCTACTCCCAGGCCCTGTCATTGGAGGCCTGTGGCAAGAGCACAGGTGACACATCTCAGGAGCTGATCTGAGCATGTTTGGGCTGCCTAGGATCAGAGTACAGCATTGGCTTTCCAGATGAGGACAGCCTGCCAGCTCGTCCCACTTGTTCAGGCAGCTTCATTGGTAAATTCATGAAGTACAGTCTAGCTAGTCTTAGCTGGCTGTGGAGTGCAATTATTTCTAAAAATGTAGAAAGGCAATTTAAATAAGAAAAGGTACACACTTCCACTGAAGTAGACCAAAAGCCACATGGGGAAAAGAATAGGAAAAGAAATACGCATGTTGGCAAGAGAAAGGAAAGTAATTCCTTGGCAGATAATTAACAAAAATTAATTTCAAAATATAGCTCGCCTAGGAATCTAGGCCTTTAAATTGGCTTCTGTTGTTTCTATTATTGAATATCTCTAAAGAACTTTTGGAGTACTTATTTTAAATTGTTGTTCATTCTATACAAACTTTTTGAGCCCCTACTGTCTTTAGAAAGTATATTTGCCTTAATTTTTAATGTATTGTACAAAATAACATGGCAGTTGTAATAGAAAACAAGTTACTGCATCCCCCAGGCATTTCCAGGGAAATCTTTCCCTCACCTCTCACCCCCTCTACTCCTAGCAGAGACAGATATAAAAGGCAAAAGCTAAAAAGACATAGCCTGACTCGAAAGCAAAGTGGATGCCTCCATAGATCAGTAACAGAGCAGAATTGCAGAACAGCAGAGGAAAGTTGCAGCCTGCGTGGCCTTGCATGGCTGGTGGCTGGAGCCCTTGGAGTAAGGGGGATGCCAAGTACCCAGTGGAAAGGACACCAGGAGCTGAGACTTTTAGAAAGATACGGGCCAACAAGAGGCACATGAAGAGCTGCTCAACATCACTAATTATTAGAGAAATACAAATCAAAGCTACAATGAGGTAATCACCTCACACCGGTTAGAATGGGCGTCATCAGAAAATCTACAAACTCAGAAAATCTACAAACCACGAATGCTGGAGAGGGTGTGGAGAAAAAGGAACCCTCTTGCACGGTTGTTGGGAATGTAAATTGATACAGCCACTATGGAGAACAGTATGGAGGTTCCTTAAGAAACTAAAAATAGAATTACCCTATCACCCAGCAATCCCACTACTGGGCATATACCCTGAGAAACCATAATTCAAAAAGACAAATGCACCCCAGTGTTCATTGCACCACTGTTTACAATAGCCAGGACATGGAAGCAACCTAAATGCCCATCGACAGACAAATGGATAAAGAAGATGTGGTACATATATACAATGGAATAGTACTCAGCCATAAAATGGAACGAAATTGGGTCATTTGCAGAGACGTGGATGGACATAGAGACTGTCATACAGAGTGAAGTAAGAGAGAGAAAAACAAATATAATTAATGCATATATGTGGAATCTAGAAAAATGGTACAAATGAACTGGTTTGCAAGGCAGAAATAGAGACGCAGCTGTAGAGAACAAATGTATGGACACCAAGGGGGGAAAGTGGTGGTGAGGGTGGTGGTGGTGGGATGAATTGGGAGATTGGGATTGACATATATACACTAATATGTATAAAATAGGTAACTAATAAGAACCTGCTGTATAAAAAAAAGAAAGAAAGATATGGGCCTAGGTAGGGAGAGGAAGCATGCAGTGCACAGTAAAGGATGGGGCTCTATCTACAGTATTCCCTATATTACCTTGAAGCAGGAACCCTAAATTTTCACTCTAAGACCTGGCTCTGGAGAGCCTGGTGAAAGCAGCGTCACAAGTAAGCCCTTCACCAGTTGGAACATGAATTTACTTCAGGTAAAATGAATTTTATAGCATGACCTGACAAAGAACTTAAATATTTTCAGAATGTTCAAAACGTAAATAAAGGAATAACTTCTATTTTAAAAGAACAACAACAACAAAAATCACGGAAGGGCTTCCCTGGTGGTGCAGTGGTTAAGAATACGCCTGCCAATGCAGGGGACACGGGTTCAAGCCCTGGTCCGGGAAGATCCCATATGCCACGGAGCAGCTAAGCCTGTGTGCCACAACTACTGAGCCTGCGCTCTAGAGCCCGCAAGCCACAACTACTGAGCCTGCGAGCCACAACTACTGATGCCTGTGCGCCTAGAGCCCACGCTCCTCAACAAGAGAAGCCACTGCAATGAGAAGCCCACGCACCGCAAGGAAGAGTAGCCCCCGCTCGCTGCAACTAGAGAAAGCCCGCGCGCAGCAACAAAGACCCAACGCAGCCAAAAATAATAAATAAATTTATTTTTAAAAAAAAGAAAGAGAAGATTCAGAATGAGACAGCAATGTAAGCCATGTCAATGTATGAATCTTTTTTATTTTTCAGGCTGGAGTAAAAGGGACATTGGGAAGATTAGTCGGAATTTTTGAGGTAAGTCTGTTAAAATCTTTGGTGCAATTGGTATCATATTAATAACCACATATATCTTTACCACGGGCCATTCAGGCTTCCGTAACAAAATACCAGAAATTGGGTGGCTTATAAACAATAGAAATTGATTTCTCATAGTTCTAGAAACTAGGAAGTCCAAGATCAAGATGCCAGCAGATTCAGTGTCTGGTGAGGACCCACTTCCTGGTTCATAGACAGCGGTTTCTCTCTGTGTTCTCACATGGCAGAAGAGGGAATGTCTCTGGGGTCTCTTTTATAAGAGCACTAATTCGATTCATGAGGGTCTTCTGTCATTACCCCATCACCTCCCACTGTCCCCTACCTCCTAATACTATTACCTTGGTGGTTAGGATTTCAACATATGAATTGGGGGGCGGGGGAGGACATAAACATTGTCCATTGCAGTCTTAATCTAGGAAAGATGCCATCTTTGTTTCACCAAGTTTTCAGAACAGTGCAGCACCAGCAGAGAATAATGTGCGTTCTTTTTTTTTTTTTTTGATTTATTTATTTATTTACGGCTGTGTTGGGTCTCCGTTTCTGTGCGAGGGCTTTCTCCGCTTGCGGAGAGCGGGGGCCACTCTTCATCGCGGTGCGCGGGCCTCTCACTGTTGCGGCCTCTCCCGTTGCGGAGCACAGGCTCCAGACGCGCAGGCTCAGTAGTTGTGTCTCACGGGCCTAGTTGCTCCGCGGCATGTGGGATCTTCCCAGACCAGGGCTCGAACGCGTGTGTCCCCTGCATTGGCAGGCGGATTCTTAACCACTGCGCCACCAGGGAAGCCCGTGCGTTCTTTTTAAAATCCCATAATCTCCTCCAAACAACTAGAATTATTTGTTAGAATTGTTTTTCCCGTGTCTGCCTCGCTTCCTCTCCTCCCAAGATGTGAGTAGGGGTAGATAAGTGTAGAGGAGACAGAGGAGAAGTGGAAGATAAGTAGCTATAGCACAAGAGACAAACAAGGACATAGGCTGGAGTAGAGATTTGGAGAAAGTAGGAAATCAGGGACTAAAGATGAGCAGGGTTAGTAGGAGGAGGGGAGATGTGTGAGATAATCAGCTTGCTCACTTTGATGGGACCCCTGCCCACCACAGTCTCTTCTCTTTCTGGTGTTCTAGCTAGTTAAATTTACTTGGTGCCTTTTTCTCAAGAGGTCCCAAATCCTTTTCTCAGTATTCTTGAGAAGTTGTACTTTGGGCAAAGAGAAGGAAAAAAGAGGGTAAAGCCTTGGCTTTGGAAGCCCAGGCAAAGAGCTCACCCTCAGATTCAAGTGTGGCATGTTTTAAATAGGCCAGCTGGTGCTATTCCATATCTGATTGTAGGACGATAAAAAATGAAAGGAATCCTTGGGTCTGAGCTCTCTGGACATTTACATAATCTCAGCTCTTTAAGGAAAAACTCTTTCTCTGTCCCTCTTTGCCCTTCAGAACCAGGAGAGGAAGCACAGAACGTATGTCTATGTGCTCATTGTCACAGAAGTGCTGGAAGACTGGGAAGACTCAGTTAACATTGGTAAGTTATCCCCAGATGGCCTCCAAAGAGCTCCCCACAACCGGCCCTGGCCGTGCCGTAGGTCATTACCCAGAACCACAAATGAGAGCCTGATAACGAAAAGAAATAACAGAAAGATGTCCATTTTTGAACTTGTGAAAGGTACTATTTTGAAATGTTTAAGAGGAAGCCAGAGTTGGGTACATAGTCAACATTTAGAAATGCGGCCCATAAAAATAAGACCTGTTGATTCTAAAACTAAATTGGATCCTCCCAAGCAGGTATTGATCAAGGCCTCCACAATTCTAGGCCCGCTGCTGGCCACGAACCTCAGGCGGGAGCAGGACCATGGCTGTTCCTTGCAGTGCTTATTCATACTGTTAGAGAAAACTGTCGGTTTGGTTGTGTGAGCCCCTCCCTCCAGAGCTGTATAGTAAGTGTAGAGTGATGGGAGTAGTTTCCAGTTATATTCATGTTACCCTTCAGGTGCACGCGACTTTCTCCCAAGGAGCCATTTTCTTTCATCTCAGATCACTATTGCATGTATATGTCCTTTTTTTTTGTTTTGGCTGTGTTGGGTCTTTGTTGCTGCACATGGGCTTTCTCTAGTTGAGGCAAGTGGAGGCTACTCTTTGTTGCAGTGCATGGGCTTCTCATTGCTGTGGCTTCTCTTGTTGCGGAGCACAGGCTCTAGGTGTGCAGGCTCAGTAGTTGTGGTGCATGAGCTTAGTTACTCTGCGGCATGCGGGATCTTCCCGGACCAGGGATCAAACCCATCCATGTCCTCAGCATTGGCAGGCGGATTCTTAACCACTGTGCCACAAGAGAAGTCTGTATATATGTCTTTTTTTTTTTTTTTTTTAGGAGCTCAAGCTCCAGGTCTACACTGAACTATCTCTCCATACCCTTTTGTTTATTTCTCTGGAGACAGCTATCATGAGTACATCTGAAGGAGGTTGGAAGGATAATCTTGGCAGGTTTTTTTTGTTTTTTAATTTTATAGCTACTTTATTTATTTATTTATTTATTTATTTTTGGCTGTGTTGGGTCTTCGGTTCGTGCGAGGGCTTTCTCTAGTTGCGGCAAGCGGGGGCCACTCTTCATCGCGGTGCGCGGGCCTTTCACTATCGCGGCCCCTCCCGTTGCGGGGCACAGGCTCCAGACGCGCAGGCTCAGTAGTTGTGGCTCACGGGCCCAGCTGCTCCGTGGCATGTGGGATCTTCCCAGACCAGGGCTCGAACCCGTGTCCCCTGCATTAGCAGGCAGATTCTCAACCACTGCGCCACCAGGGAAGCCCTGTATATATGTCTTTTGACCTAAAAATTGAGGTGATTTTAATGGTTGGCTCATGGTTTAATCTTTTAGCTCTGAAGGAAAATATATTCTAGAAAAGTGTAATATTAATTTAACTTCTGTTGTAAATTGGCAAACAGATATAGTATCTGCTTTGCCATCATGCTTCTCACACTGTTGATCTGGACATTTCATAGCCCTTCAGCTTTTAATTGCTTTGTGTTTGGTAAGAATGCAGTAAACTTAAGTATAAATAAATTCAGTAGGGGGATATTAAAAATAGACTCCTTGACAGCCGGTGCTGGGGCCTGAAAAAGAGACAGAGGTGAGTGGTGTGGCTGGCCCTGTCCTCAGAGTACTCTGTCGGGTGGGAGTCACACACTTGTGATGCTAATTTTTAAGGTACCATTGCTCTATTAATATCCAAACAAGCCTTTCACCTGTACTCCCACTGCTGAGAATTGACCCTGATGAAACAATCTGAAATATGGGAATAAGCCTATGAGCCTTCCTTCAGATGAGCCTTTTTCAGATGAAAAATTGAGTCTTAAAATGTACAGGTCAGCAAATGTTAAGTGATCTAAGGTCCATTCATCTGATGGAACGTTAGGCAGCTGTTAAACGCATACTTAGGAAAGCTCTACACCATGGGAAAGTGCTTATGAGATCGTGTTGGTGACTGAAAACAGGGTATAGAATTGTATATACACTAATTAAAACTACTTTAAAACATGAATTTGAAGTGAAAACAAAGATGAGGTACTGGTTTTCACCTAAAGAATTGGCAATGACAAACAAAAGTTAACAGCGCTGGCAGGAGTGTGGTAAGACTGACATTCCAACACACGAAAGCAGGATTGGGGATCGGTACATCCTTCTGGAAAGCTGTTTGATAGTATCACAAGCCCTATAGTGTTCAGATTTTTTTTAAAGTGTAGCATTATTTATAATAACTAAAATTGCAGACTGTTGATGTCCAATGATAGGGAAATGGTTAAGTGAATGACATTACATCCATGCTAGATATTACGATGTAATGCAACCATTAAATGTCATACTTTTACAACAGAGAAGAATGCTTAAGAAACAATGTGAAGCGGAAAAGAAGCAACAACAACAACAGTAATAGTAAAGCAAACTCTTACAGCATGTACTCTGTCCCAGGTATTGTTCAAATGCTTTACATATTAGCTCTCACAACAGACTTGAGAGATAGGCACTATTTATTATCTCTATTTTATAGATGAGGAAAGTGGGGCACAGAGAGGTTCAGTAACTTGCCCAAAGCTGTGCAGCTCATTAGAGCCATTGATGTGATTGGAGCCCAGCATACTAGCTTCAGTGTCCATGTTCCTTACAACAGCACTGCATCAGGGCCTCTGAGGATTCCGAGCACCTTAAAGCATGATCCCAATTATAGTTGCTCAAATAACTGTGTCTTTTTCAAATAAGATGAAAGAAAAGCAAATGCACTAAGGTATTAAGAGTAGTTACTTCTGGTTTATAAGATTACAGGTAATTATCTTATTTATGCTTTCTTCTGTTTTCCCAATTTTAACCAATGATCTTTTGTTATTTTTGTAAGAGAAAAAATAATGGAGGATTTTAAAACATGCATTTGAAAAAATAACTTAAATACACTGAAAAGTTAATAATGATTGTGTTGAGATTATATTTGCCTCTTTTTGAGAAAATATTTTCTTTTTTATAGATATATCACTTTATACAAAAATTTTAAAATAAATAACTGATTACAAGTCAGCCATCCTGGTAATTCTGGAAGCTGATGCTCATGTCTATTTTTTCAGGAGATGGGGATGCTGGTGGGCTTCAGGCACTTATGTACAAGCCGAGGAAGGCTCAGAGGCCCAGGAGCTCAAGAGGAAACCACTAGCAGTGGTTCTCTTTAGAGGGCAGGTTTCACACAATTACTTTCAGCTCTTCAGTTTTCAGGTTTCTTACCTGTTTTCTGCATTAGGCATTTGTGTAATATTTGAAGCATATAAAGTGTGCTTGCATCACCCTTGTAAGAAAAGAAAATAAGGAAAAATAGATTTACATGTTTTTTAAATGTTGATAACCATCATGGTCATTTTGTAATGTGTAGAAATATCAAATCACTATGTTGTACGCCTGGAACTAACATAGTGTTGTAGGTCAGTTATACTTCAATTTAAAAAAGAAAAGAGAAACATTGATAACCATTGTTTCCATGTTTTTTTCTACATTTTCTCAAAAGTTTTAGGGTCAGAAACCTGCTGCTTTCCTTTTGTACTAATTTCTTTTTCTCTCTGCCTCGACAGGAAGGAAGCGGGAATGGTTTAAAATAGAAGATGCCATAAAAGTGCTGCAGTATCACAAACCGGTGCAAGCATCGTATTTTGAAACGTTGAGGCAAGGCTACTCAGCCAACAATGGCACCCCGCTCGTGGCCACCACTTACTCAGTTTCTGCTCAGAGCTCGATGCCAGGCATCAGATGACTGAAGATTTCCTGTAAGAGAAATGGAAATTGGAAACTAGACTGAAGTGCAGGTCTTCCCTCTCACCCTTGCTCTTTCACCTCTCCTCACAGGCCTCCTCTTTCAAATAAGGCATGATGGGCAGCAGAGAAAGGGTTTATTGATAATGTTGCTGTTTGGTGTTAAGTGATGGGGCTTTTTCTTCTCTTTTTATTGAGGGGGTGGGGGGTGGGTGTGTAATTTGTCAGTACTTTTGTGCATGATCTGTCTCTCCCTTTTCACACCCCTACAATTCTCTAAAGAGGCAAACAGCCTTCCCTCTGCCTTGGATTCTGAAGTGTTCCTGTTTGTTTCATCCCAGCCCTGGCCAGATTTTTTTTTTTTATTAAAAGATACCGACGTGAGATGAAATCTTTCAACAGTTTGTCCTGTAATGTGCTGTTAAGTCCAGTAGGTTGGTCACTTTCACTGCAGGATACATTTATCTACACATTATATACTGGGCATATAATATGTAAATAAATGACTTTTAGAAGAGGGATTTAAGTGTTTAATTTTTCAAAGTTTTGTTTTTTAAATTCAGGGTGTTTCTGAAGTGGAGAGCCTCACAATTAATTTACTTTGTTGTTTCTGATGCCAGTGGCTAGGTAAAGTTCCCTGTCCTCCCTCTTTTCCCCAGTCATCGACTGTAGTTATATAGGGTATGGGAAGAGTTTAGCTACCTTCATAGTGCTCCCAGGACTCATGGCCTTCTCATCTTGAAGCTGTGTTTCCATGCCAGGAAAGAAACAGGAAGAAACCTATTTTCTTTTTTATTACCAAGCCAGGAGCAAATGGCCTCAGCTCAGATCTGGAGAAACAATGCTAGAAATTGAATTCCTCCCTACATGTTGACTATAGGGATTTGAACTGGATTCTTGGGATTACTATCTAAAAAACTGGAGCGTCGAGCACTGTTTCTATCCTGCTGGTTTGGAGTTTTTTCCGTAATGCTACTTACCGCCGACAAAGGCCTCTCTCCCTGTGCATCCATGCCTTACACCGTGCTGAACTGGATATTGTCCTTGTGCTCTGAAGCATCCAGCTGTACTTGGCAAGTGCAGCTGTACAGTCCTGTCCCCGTTCTGGGTAACCATGTAACGTTCCTGAAAAGTACACAGGAGGAAAATTCAGATGTTTGCTTGTCTTTGTAATGTTATAGCACTTGTAATTGCACCATGGAGCATGCTCAGAAATATTAAATATGTCTCCCACTGGGATGTGAAAGGTCCATCGTCCGCTGAGAAGTGGTATGGGAGAATGCTTAATCATTTATTAGAACAGCAACATAATGCATTGGCTCCCTGCAAACTGTCTTGTTGGTTTTTGATACAGGTTTGATGCTGGCTTCATTTGCCAATTGTGTTGTTTAGTCGAGAAGTATGCAGAAAAGGGTCTTGAGACCGGGGCTGGGGGTGGGGGGCACTGATCAATCCCTGGCTTGGGACAGGAGTTTGTTGCTATACTCTTAGTGGCATCTCCTTTGTCAAAACATAGCCAAGATGTGAAATTAAAATCGTAGTTCTCTTTATTTAAAAATTCTAATAAATACTCAAACTTTGAAAAGCTTTTGCTCTTCCCTCCCACTAAAAGAAATGTAGTATCTGGTAGGCCTGTGTCATTTAATGTTCAGTGTTTTAGGGGACATCAGTTGATGAACTTAAATTTTTGCTATCTATTCTCGGTTTGCATATTATCTCCCAGTCTTAAAACACAGAGCCAAAAAGCAGTGCCGGCAGTTTCCTTAGGATACCGCTCTACCTCTGGGAAAGGAATCCTGTCCCTAAGTAAGGGTCCCAGTGGATAGAAAGCACCATGGGATTTGAATCTAAATGCCAACTCACTGTTCATGTGTCCTACTTAAAAACGAACACACTGCTGCTTATTACCTGATTTAGAGCATTCTGAGGTTCTGTGCAAATAAATAAAGGGGACAATAAAATAAGTTCAGCTCAGCACTAAATGGAGTCCCCAAAACACAATCTTCGAAATAAATTCTACCTTTATGACATAGATTGAAAGAGCTTTGCAGGAAAACGATTAGTACTCTTGAAATAGGAACTGCATTGTTAATAGTAATTTGTGCAGTTTTGAGTGATCTGAAGATGTTTTCACTGGGCTGGTATAATAATACACTACCCTGCAAAGTCCTGTTTGGACTGTTGTTGGCGTCTTTGGGTCAGGAAAGTGAACTGTGCCAAGAAGTATTTGTCAGTGACATGAATGGATCCCATTAATGCAGTTAACTTGGAGAGGTTGTGCTGATGCTTCCTTAACTGACAAAAGGAGGCTTTGTCCAACACCAGAATTGTTGAAACTGGTGCAGTTATCTGTTGCACTGGGATTCTGGTGAGCAGGGGTTGGTGTTTTTCCCTCACTGGCACCATAAACACCATGGCTATCTCCTGACGTGTAGTCACAGCCCTTTTGTGCTACGTTACTTAAACGTATGGTTGCAGTAACCTTTCTATCTCCCCCAAAGAAAGCAAGGAAAAAGAGAGGAAAGCTCAAAGTTTACCCTACTTGCAGAATATTTCGACAACACTGATTTGCCATTAATTCTGCAAGTACTCGCCTTATTCAGGCTTGGCAGAAACAAGTTCCTGTGTTCAGGGCAGATATAAAGTCTCTTTCTCACAGTGAACAGGCATGTCTTAGATTCTGGTTATTACCAGAGTGCCCATCAGAGTCCTCCATACTCAGGATGGAGAAAGATAGCAATGGCTTTTTTTTTTAATTAAAATTTGTTTTTGGTTTATAAATTGCAGCCCTTGGGGAAACAACAGTGAGATCATGCCATTTTTTTTGGACCAGGACTTTGTGTGAGTGAGTGAGTGTGTGTGTGTGTGTGTGTGTGTGTGTGTGTGTGTGTGTGTAAGAGAGAAAGAGGACTACCAGGAGTCAGCCACGTTAGGTTTTCTGGTAGCCTCTCAGAACAGTGCAGCCCGTGAAAGAGGAGTCCTGTTTTTTCTCATGGTAAACATAACAGGATGGAAAAGTTACTGAATTGACTGTTTTATTTTTACAAGTGTCTGCTGCCCCATCTGCCCTGCGAGGAGAGGGTTCCCTCACTGCTGAGTCTGAGCTGAGGCCATCTGGAGGGATCAGAGAGTGTGGGAGTATCACCCCGCTAAGGCTGAGCAAGGCCTAGAAGGTGGCTTCGCTGCAGGATTTCCGCCCTCTGCATTGCGTTGCCAGTGCTGTGGAAAGCGAGGCACTGGAGGCCTTGCTTACCGCAGCCTCTGGGGAGCAGAGTGGGTCACTGCCCTCTGAGAGTGTTTGCAGTTTTTTGTACACTCTTGCTACATAGTCAAGTTCCTTCATGGCAGAGAAATATTTTCTGTTTCAGTGTTAGGAGTCAGCCCATGTAAAGTCTCTTAGACTTGCTTAGAAGAAAAAAAAAGTCACCTTTTGTTTTTAGAATTCGAGGAGGAAGAAGTTCCCCATAGAACCCCACACTTCCTCCTTCTGCTTCCCCTTTCTCTTCTCCACGTACAGTGCTCATTGGGGGCTTCTTCTAAACCTCTTCAACAGAGGGGAGTAATCGGTCTTCTGATGGACATGGATGTGCGTTTCACACCTTGTACTTAACATATTTGTCATTTCCGTCTAGTGCTGTGTTAATACCTTTGTTGATCTTCCCACCTGATCTTTTTTTCAAAACAGCTTAGCCTGAGCCATATTTTTTTCATTTACAAAAAGGATTTAATAACCACAATGTGATTTTTGTCACAACTGTATGATTTTTAATATTTCTGAAGTGTTCTCTAAGCCCATCCTAGTTGAGAGTGAATTTAGCATTAGAAGAAATACCTGGAGAAATCTCCACAGTGGGATGAATTTTTGCTTAAAGAGAAATGAGAGTTTGATAATATAGCTCCATCCTGGTCCCACCTGCATTTCACATCCACATCTTTACAAAAAATAGGAGACATGCAGGATAGTCAACTCAAGCATTTCTAGGGAGAGGAGATTGTTTAATGGTGATTAAATAATGCAAATGGCTCTTTGAGTTCTTATTCTTGAAGACTCTAAAAGAAGTCAGACCTGAGGCTGTGCAGTTTATACTGCCCAGTTGGGGTGGCGGTCGTTTCTTCTGAGCACTGCTGGGATGGAACCTATTTCCCCAAGGCTCTGCAGCTGTCGACCTTAGTGGCGTCAGCCTTGCTCCATCAGGGCACCCCCCCCTCACTTGAGGTAGGTGGGAAAGCACCCCAGAGTCAGCCTCTGCACTCTGGGGTGAGCTTGCAACAGAGACCACACCATCCAGAAGAGCTGTGTATTCCACGTCACCTGACATGTCACCTAAAGCAGTAAGACATTTGAGATTATCAAGTAAATTGTGAATTGCTAAATACTGCAATCTATAGAATATACTACATCAGGTTGACTTGAGGTCATCACAGGCCCTGGGAACCTGCTTTTAGGCAGACTCTCCTTTGGAAGCCAGGAGCCTTCCACTCCTGTCTCTGAAAAGGCAGCTTCACACTTCGACAATGTTTTTGCATTAGCTTGATAACCTTTCAGGGATGGGTAAAGCCTAATCAAGACATTTAAAAAATGATACCTCTCACCTTCAGAGTAATCCAATAGTTTGTCCTCCTAATCCCCTTAAAAATTAATAAATAAAAAGAGAAATAAAGAATCCCATTTGGAGTTGATTCTAACAGACTCCTTGAGCTGAGGCTGGCAGTCACGTGATTTGATTTTGTGTGTCTGCTACATGAAGCTTTTGAAGTGAAAAGGGCATGTCTCACCCCTAAATCTTTGTTGATAGTGATGATCTGTGAGCCTGAGCTTGTCCTAGAAAATGAGACTGTCCACCTGGCAAGGGGAGCACAAAGGAAAGCCTCCTTAACTCAGAATTGAGCACAGCAGGAGGGCCTCTGCGGAAGAAGGAAGTGCTTTTGGCTGAAAAAGCAAGATTAATATCTAGAAGGTGGCGAGTCATTGCTTCTGTTCCTCCAGCAATTAGGTTGTTTAATTAAATAGGTTTCCTTCAGTTTACATTCCCAGTTCTTAACCCCAAACAGGGGCCACTAGAACAGCAAAAAAAAAGGCATTTAACCCCCTGGAGATAGGCTTTAAAAGATACAAAAGCAGCAGCCTTGTCATTTTCCAGGTTCATCACCATTTTGATGTGCTGCCTGTCCTTCCACCCCCACTGCAGCCAGGCCAGATGTGAAGATTCTATTAACATTTGAGTTGGGGAACATAAATTCTGGTTGTGGAACAATTACCTACTAAATTGCTCACCATCTGTGGACATTATCCATGGGATGCGCCTTTCAGGGAACATTTCAACAATACAGTAAAATCACTCTTCTGGCCTTGAGGCCCCAATCAGGCATTAAGATCAAAATCTTAAGTCTTTGGAACTTCTGGGGAAGAAAGCAAGATACCCATTCCCGATGCTGTGCCTTGAGACTGGACTCCCCTGTCTGTAGAGTGGGGTGGAGTGGCTCACCTTCAGGAAGGCATTTCTCCATTGAGGTTGACTGCAAGTCCTTACAGGAAGTAATACTGATATGAGCCTGCGCACCGCAGACACAAACCTGCCCTTTTGCCTCCTCCCACGTGACTGAGAGCATTTTTTGCTCAGAATCCAAAGGGATTCTCTCCTCCAAAATCCAGTTTGCTTCAGGTGTTTGGTTTCGCCTCTGAGAACGTCACCCTTTCACTCACCCGTTCATGGACGTAGATGTGCTGCTCAGGGCACAGATTCACGAGGGAGTCTAGGGCCCAGCAGTTGCATAGTGTTGCATTTTGTAGTTAGAAAAACAGTTGGTCCACTCTATTATAAAAGAGACACAGTGTGGGGGTGCAGTTTTATAAATGTCAGGTCTGTTTTTATTGTCTCATGGTCTGAAAACATTCAAACTGATTTATAATTGAAGAAAAAGTTGGTGGTTAAAATAAATAAAATGTCAGTTAGTGCATCTATCTTAAAGATAACTACCAGTGTATACCATGTGTTTAAGGAAGTAGGAGCATTTGAGGATGTTGTAAAAGTAAAGCAGGTATCTCTGGCCTACCCAAGTGTTTCAGAGGGAGGACGTGGAAGCCCATTAGTAGCATCTTTATACTTGACTTTGTATAAAGAGTCCAGTCTTTATTTCAAGGACCTTTTTCCCATCCTACCCAATCACCTTGGTAGGGGATGGGCTCTAAGGAAGAAGCAGTGAGGCCCCAGCTCTATTTGCTGAGCTACAGGGTATGATCTCCAAACAGCATAAGGCGTATTTGAGGGGTTTCCTAACTCTGCTCACCTCCACTCCACTCATCTACCATCAGCACCAGAAGGGTTAAACTCCCTGGGACCATTCCAGTTCTGAAACAGATGAACTAGAGGTGCTTCCAAACCCTGTCTTCGTGAGTGTATCACGCAGGTGCAGTCTCCCTTTGGCCAAGTTCAACAGGTGTTTCCAGGGAACCCTTTGGATGGAGGTAAAGTAGCCAAGGTGTATTGAGTTTAACTTTTTCTGAAGGACAAAGTCTTTGTCCCTCTCCCCTCATGTTTTAGCTGAGGCCTAAATGACCAAGTCTCCAGAACTGAGACAGAGAGCCAGGGGCCCCTGTACCCAGGGACCAGTCCCCTGGGGATCTCACAGACTCAAACCAGACTATTCTGATTCCACCGGAACTCCACTGCTGTCCCCTTTCATCAGGACCACCCAGAAAAGCAAACAACTTAGCCTTTCCACCCCTAGGTCACCTGGTTCCTTGGTGACCATTCTGCAGAGTGAGAATGGATCACCTGTTTAGGCAGTGTGCTGTATATTTGTAGAAAGGGTAGAAAGTGGAGTGGCCAATGGGCTGAGTACTCATCCTTGGAGAGGGTAGCAGAATAACCCCAGATGAGCTCAACAAAACCCCAGGGAATCCAAGGAAAGGCGCTCGTGTGGGAGGAGGGGTTGGTTATGGTCCCTTAACCTCTTGGGACCTTCCACAACTGGGGTTTGGAATAACGTCGCCCTTACCCCTATCCAAATGTGCTCCAGGACGTAGGAGCTCCTGACCCAGGGGTGCATGGTCTTGTTTTCCATTTTTTCGTTTGCAAAACAACCTTGCTTGGTATTGTATGGAAAAGCGAGTTTTCCTCCCTGCCCACTTGGAGCCGCCTGCCCAGGCCTGGCTTCTTCCCCAGTCTCTCAGTGCTCTTAGGAGCTGAGGGGAGCAGAATGGGTCCAGAGGAAGTGGAAGGAAACTGAGTTTTCCTGCATCCCTTTCTCTAGGAGGCTGTTCTTAGGCTTCCTTCATACCTCTCTTTCCCGTGGGGGCAGGCGGGTTGTGGAGGAGGGCTGAAAAGAAAGTCCAGGTTTGGGTCTGAGACAGGTGCACAGCAGATGCAAGTCCCCCTTTCCCCCCTTTAATAGCCAGCCAGCCATGTGTAACCATCCCCTTACTAAAGCATCCCCTCATGTGCGCCGGCAGCAGAGGACAGCAAAGCCCTCCCCCATAGTCTAGCTGGAGCTCTGGTACTATCCCTAAAATCCCACCACCCCTATATCCGACTCCTTTTTATAAAAACAAATGCTTAAACCTGTGAGTGTGCTGTTCCTTTCTGTGTTAATCAGTTTCTTTCCACTTGAACTGTGTGGGAGGGAAGGGCATTGGAACTGTAGGTTGTAATATTGTGCCAACCAATAAAAACCAGTATTTCACACACATCCCTGCTTAGTGTCTGGTTTCTTTCTAAAAGTTTTCCTCGAGTCCTTCTCATCAGTCTTCTTTTGATTTTACCACCACCCTCTGCTGGACTCTTGAGAGTTGCCCCAGAGGTCAGAGGTGGCCGCATGGAAGATTTGCTGTTCAGAGAATTCAAGTAAGGAATGAAGTGAAGCCCAGGCAGGTAGTGAGAGTCAGTGCCAGGGAGGCCCCCGCACACACCCAGTGCTTCACTAGGAGCCCAGAGGGGCGTGAGGGGACAGAGGTGAGCCACATCCAGGACAACAAGGGAGCACAACAAGGGGTGCTCTCCTGTGTGGAAGCAGAAGTTGGGCATGGTGGAGTCAGGAAGGGCTGGAGCGGCGTTTTGAAGATGCATGCTGGTAGGACTTGCAGGCAGAGAACAGGCAGGGCATCGCCAGGGCGAGAGCAACATCAAGTGAGCTGTGCCCCTCCGGCCGAAGACAGATGACAAGCATTATGGGCTGAAAAATAAAGCATGATGAGGCCAATTTAGGGAAAGCCCCAAAAGCCAGGCCAAGGAGTTTGGCTGCATACATGTGAAGTGCTCTTGAGCAGGGCAGTCATGTAGAATCAGCCATGTTTGAAGAGGAGGCAGGAGAGGTTGGAAAGGAGCCACCTGGAAACTTGTGATGCCAGGCCTTACGGACTCAAGGAGTGGACCTGGGGATGGAGAGAGGGCTGGAGAAGAAAGAATAAAGAGTGTATCACAATCAGATAAACACGTTCATCCACTGAGGGCCCCTGGCCTCGCTGGGACTCTGGTGGCATCACCATTCAGCCCCAGGGCAAATTCCCAATCAACTGGTCAGAGCACCCTTTCCTCCTAAAATTCTGATTCTGCAGGCCTCCTTTATCCCATGATGATCACCGTCCCTTCCTTTATCAAAGGATTCTTTTGCCAGATTTAGCGTGTGTAATGAGGCTGTGAGCTTATGAACGCCGATGCAAGTGATACATGCAGGAAACCACCAAATGGCCACCTCTAATTGGGATCTGGGGTTCCGGAAACTCTTCGCTCGCCCACATCAGATCATGATGGGCCATTCTAAAGGTGACCCATCCCCATCACATTCACTACATGTTGATTGTTCTTCATTCTCAGGGTAAATGCAAACTTTGGGATTACCTTGCTGCAGCCCAGTCTCCTAATAGTCTGCAGGACTTGTGGCAGGAGGGAGGGCGAGTGGGTGAGAAATCTCAAAAGGCCCCAAAACTTTGAGCATGAGTGACCAGAGGAAATCAGTCCAAAGAACACGAATGCCACTCTGACATTGCTGAAACCAGCACCGGGGACAGTGCTGCGACATGCATTGTACTTCCTACGCCCTTTGTTATTCTGAGGTGGCAGCTTTGACCAACTCAAGCCAGATTGAGTTGGCAGAATTCCTGCCCAAACCCCAGTCAGGCTGGCTCCCATCCTCTCTGGAGACCTGATAACCGTGCTGAAGAAACCCTGTTATTATAAACCATGGACTTGTTTGCTTTGTGGTTTCAGACACATTCGAGGTGTGAAAGGTTTCTTTTATCTCCTTGGTCTTGTGACACCCAGCTAACATCTCAGCATCTGCGATGCAGCCATGAGACTCCATGTTCTATGACCTGAATTCCAGCAATGTGCTCAACCCAGGACATGCAGTCCTCACAGAGGCACCTGCTTGGGTGACAGATGGCATGCAGTGGAAGATAAGACAGCCTGGGTAGGTAAGCCATTGGGGGTGGGGTGAGAGGGGCCGATGGAGAGAGCTTGGGCAGGGGGACCATGGAAGGGTGGAATGAGTAAGGGATTCAGAAAAGGGAGGGAGGATAGGGCAGGCTGCCTGCT
The DNA here is from genome assembly GCF_949987535.1 of Balaenoptera acutorostrata. Taxonomy (NCBI): domain Eukaryota; kingdom Metazoa; phylum Chordata; class Mammalia; order Artiodactyla; family Balaenopteridae; genus Balaenoptera; species Balaenoptera acutorostrata. Next base: position 67,079,404 of record NC_080073.1, on the reverse strand, counting down.
ATAATAGAAGGTGTGAACATTGGAATTAGACCAGGGTTCAGGTCTCCGCTCAGCCATTGACAAGCTCTGTGATCTTGGGCAAGTTACCATCTGTGTTCCTTCCTATTCGTTGGGGGAGAAGTCTACTTTGTGGGGTCGTCATGAGCGTTAAATAAGTGAAGGAGTGTATGTGATGCCAGAGTTGGTGTGTGATCATTAAATTGTGGCTGTGAGTGAACACCTGTTTGGGAAATGCCAAGGACTGTGCTGAGTTCACTAAATAAGTCACAACAGACACAATCACAATGCAAAGTGACAAATGCAATAAAAAGAAGGCAGAGAGGGCTTCCCTGGTGGCGCAGTGGTTGAGAATCTGCCTGCTAATGCAGGGGACACGGGTTCGAGCCCTGGTCTGGGAAGATCCCACATGCCACGGAGCAGCTGGGCCCGTGAGCCACAATTGCTGAGCCTGCGCGTCTGGAGCCTGTGCCCCGTGACGGGAGGGGCCGCGATAGAGAAAGGCCCGCGCACCGCGATGAAGAGCGGTCCCCGCACCGCGATGAAGAGTGGCCCCCGCTTGCCGCAACTGGAGAAAGCCCTCGCACGAACCGAAGACCCAACACAGCCAAAAATAAATAAATAAATAAATAAATAAGAAAATCCTAAAAAAAAAAAAAAAAAAAGAAGGCAGAGAGAGTGACTAACTCCATCCCAGTGGAGCCACCATCTGAGAGGATTCATGAAGGGTGACGGAATTCTCGATCAAGGGGACAGCATGTGCAAGGGCGCTGTGCTCGGGTAACAGCGAGTTTGTAGGGGCTGGAACGTGATAGCCATGATGGGGAGGGAGGAGGGAGAGCCAGGAGGTGCCACGGGAAAGGTCAGCTGGGGTCAGGTGGCTTGGCTGGCTGTTTGAACTTTACTCCGCATGACTGGGAAGCCAACAAAGGTTTTAAAACAGCAGTGACTACATCAGGTTGGGCATTTGGGGAAGATGATACTACTCTCTACTGAGCGCTCCTGGGTTGTTGTTCCAGGCCTTTATGCCAGGTGATGTGTTCATTGCTTTACAATTTCATCTTTGCCATCCTTGTGACACATAGGACCTTTGGTCATCACCTTCGTGATGGTAAAGGAAATGGCAGCCTAGGGAAGCAAACTACTTTTTAAAAGAATTGGAGAAACTAATTCTAAAAATCACAAGGTAGAGTGCCAAGGATGTCTAAGACAGTTTTGAAAAACTACAAGGAAAAACACAGGACTACAGGGAAGTCCTGTGTTCTATCAGTATCAAGACTTTAAAGATAAAGTAACTGAAGCAATGTGATAAATGGGAATAGCTAGATAGAGAAGTGAATTAGGAAACTGAATAGAACAGGGGACCAAGAAACAGACCTATGCGTATGTGGGAATATGGTAAGAGCCAGAGGAGACATGCACCCAAGTGGGGAAAGGATTGGTCCTTCAGTAAATGGTGTTGGAACAATTGGCTAGACAAATGGAAAAAAATAAATTTAGATCCCTACCTCACACCATACAATGAAAATAAACTCACAAATGTGTAAAATGAGTCATAAAGCTTTTAGAAGAAAATACAGAAGTTAAGTAATACATCCAAGGTCACACAGGTAATAAATGGAAGAACTGTAGTCAAACCCAAGGGGTCTGACTCCAGAACCTGCCTTCTCACCCACTTAGTAGTATTCTCTCCTGGTCACTTTAGAGTGTAAGATGGACCAGAGCAAGCAGAAACTGAAGTCAGGGAGGGAGGTGGTGAATGAATTTGCATCTGGTCCCCAAACACCTGACATGAAGGGTTGCTGAAGAGGCAGAGGGAGAGACTTCCCCATGTAATCACCATCACTCAGCCAACAGGTTGGGCACTGATGGTGTGCCAGCACACTGCCAGGTGTCTGTGAGAGAGGTCATCAGGAACTCCACGAATATGTATTGAGAGTGTATGGGTAGCCATGACACTTAAGTAGGTGTGAAGAGGATAAAAATAAGCGAACAGTGGTTCCCTTATAAGGGAATCATTACGTGGTAGGCCTGGAAGGATTTTAGGGATCATCTAATCCTCTCATTTTACAGATTGGGAAATAGGCACAGTGAGAAGGGATTTTTCACCAGTATTCGAGTTTGGAACCCTGAGCAAAGAATACATATCTCTGGCCATGCTGTAAATAGCCAGCTCTTCTGGCTCTGTGGACATGAAAGTATATTTTTTAATGGTTATCCCATTCTTGGCCACCAAACTCTATCTAAGCCGGTGCCAAGTCTAAACCCACGTCCATCACTTCATCACTCACTCACTTACCGTTATTTACCTGGTATTTCTTGTCCCCACCTCCTCCCCCTGCAGCCCCCCTACAGAATCCCAATCCTGAATTCACCCCTCCTATACAAGAGCTGAGCCTGCCCAGAGAAAACCATGTCCTGTGGGGTCACTATGGGTTTATGTGTCCCCTCTAGTGGGCCTCCAGTGCCGCCCATCAATGGCTAGTGACTGGCACACTGACAAATCCAAAGGCCACTTATCTTCTCCCTGACTTCACTGACCCCTCCCTGCCACCTGCCCCCACCCCAGTCCAGTGTCCTGGCTACACTTCTGGTTCTCCTCCTACCCATAGCTTTCAGAGTAAAGTTCTAATACCCTAGAGTAGTACCCAATATCTTTTGTGATTTGGCCCCTGCCCACCTCTGCAGACTCATTTCTTGCCACCCACCTTGCCCTTCTTTTCCCCTGGCCTCTTAGAACATTTTGCCGTTCTTCAAAGGTACCATGTACCATTGCACTGCTTCACAATTCACATGTGCTGTGCTATTCTTTGGGAAAGATGTCCAAGATCCTCTTCCCTAGGAGGAGCTGAGTGACTCCTGTGCATGCCCCCATTCTGAAGGCAGGGAGAATATCTCTGTTCTTTGCATCCAGCTGAGTGGTTCAGAGCAGGTACCTAGGAAATGCAGGTTGGAGGAAGCAAAGAGCCATGGCATTTGGGGATGTCCACAGCACAAAGAATGTCTGCCTAATGTCACTCTGTTCTCTCAACAACACACACACACACACACCTTCACTTTCCCCCAGACCTGGAAGCAAATGTAGAACTACCCTCAGGGATGGGGAGAGAGAAGTTTGGAACAGGTGGAGGTGGGGGTAGTTAAGGGTGATATTCAACCAGCGTGGTGCCCACCAACAAATCAGAACAAACACCCTATTGAAGCCTGTCCTCTGAGACCCCTTCCCCAGCTTCCTCTTCTTGCCTTGAACTTGGGAGTTAGAGGGAAAGCGGGGAGGAAACCCGCAGTTCCTGCTACTCCCCTTATCTCTCAGCCCAGGATCCTGTGAACTTTCCCAGTTGGAGGGCAGGAGCTAAATGGAAGGCTGGTCACTTTCAGCACAGCCTGTGTCTGAGACAGGCAAGGAAAGCCAAGTTAGGATTGAGACTGGAGAAGGGAGGGGTGGTTATGGGGATTTGCAGTTTGGGGGGTGGAGTCAAGGGGAATTTGTTTTACTTGGAAGGAACTTGATCTGAGGAAATTGAGTGGACCGATTATAACAGCTAATATTTGACTGTGCTTTCCAGTTTACCAAGTACTCTCCCATCAGTTCAGACAATTCCTTGAACACTTACTGCCTGTACAAGGCTAAGGGCTAAGGGCCAGGACACTGACCTTCACATCTACCCTGAGAGGCAGGTACTTTGATCCCCAGCTCACTGTTGATGGAGCTGGAGCCTGGAGGAGACTAAAGGACAAGGGAAAGTAGATTGGGTGTGGGTAAGATTTAGAAGGTGAAGGAAAGCTGCGGGGAAGCAAATACCTTGAAGTCAGGCCTCTGGTGCTGTCAGGGGCTGGCCAGTAGGGACCCCAAAGTGGAGGGAGCCCCAAACCTCCACTCCTCAGGCTGCCAGTGATGTCACAATGGCAGGTGCGGGAACTGTGGGGTCCCTCTCCGCCTCAACCCCACTGATCTTTCTCCCGGAATGGGGTGAGGGCCGGCTTCACTAGGCAGTGTCTCAGAAGCTTGTTTTCCACTCCTTCCAGAGCAGCCCTCTGCTCCGCCCTCCGTAAAGAGGCCAATGGGCTTCTGGAAGGTGCGGAAGAACAGCGGAAGTAAAGGTATGGAGGTGGGAAAATGGGATGTATGCAGAAAACCAGGTAACTACACAGAAATAAGTGAGCCAATGTAAGAAAGAGCCAGGGGACTTCCCTCATGGCGCAGTGGTTGAGAATCTGCCTGCCAATGCAGGGGACACGGGTTCGGGCCCTGGTGTGGGAAGATCCCACATGCCGCGGAGCAACTGGGCCCGTGAACCACAACTGCTGAGCCTGCGCGTCTGGAGCCTGTGCTCTGCAACAAGAGAGGCCGCGATAATGAGAGGCCCGCGCACCGCGATGAAGAGTGGCCCCCGCTTGCCGCAACTGGAGAAAACCCTCGCACAGAAACGAAGACCCAACGCAGCCAAAAATAAATAAGTAAATAAATAAAAAATAAAAATAAAGGAATTCCTTTAAAAAAAAAAAAAAGAAAGAAAGAGCCAGGAAGAAAATACCCTCTGAAAGTGAGATTATGAGTAATTTAATTTTCTTCTTTGTGACTTTGTATATTTTCCAACTCTTGGTAGTAATTTGTTTTTGCAATAAAAAAAATCAGATTGTTTTGTAATCCCTTACGTTTATGGAGCATGTTATTATTTACCTAATGCTTAAGCCCATAATTTTTTTTTTTTTTTTTTTTTTTTTTTTTTGGCCATGCCACGCGCAGCTTGCGGGATCTTAGTTCCCCGAACAGGGATTGAACCCAGCCCTTGGCAGTGAAAGCGCGGAGTCCTAACCACTGGATCTCCAGGGAATCCCCCATAAATGTAATTTCTTTCAATCAACAATAATCTTATTTATGAGGTGGGCATTATTAGTTACATTTTGGAGTCAAGGACTCAGGTTCCAAGGTGTTGAGTGACTTAGTTGAAGCCACAAGAATAGCCAGTAGTGGGGTCAGGGCACTTTGGGCCAGCCTGGCAAGGTTGAGCCTGGGCAATGTGATGGTGGCCAACAAGATTCTGCTATAGTTTTGGTTCCTTTTTCTTTGTATGTCTCCCCCTTCCCAATCCCTGGGCATTGGCCCATTGACTCACCTGTCATTAACTCCATTAACTCATTTATAAAATAAATATGCATTGATCCATATTTATTGAGTCATTCTTTACTCATCATATTTTTTAAAACTGTATTGAGGGGCTTCCCTGGTGGTGCAGTGGTTAAGCATCTGCCTGCCAATGCAGGGGACACGGGTTTGAGCCCTGGTCCAGGAAAATCTCACATGCCGCAGAGCAACTAAGCCCGTGCACCACAACTACTGAGCCTGTGCTCTAGAGTCTGTGAGCCACAACTACTGAGCCCACGTGCCACAGCTACTGAAGCCCACGTGCCTAGAGCCTGTGGTCCGCAACAAGAGAAGCCACTGCAACGAGAAGCCTGCACACCGCAACGAAGAGTAGCCCCCGGCTCACCGCAACTAGAGAAAGCCCGCATGCAGCAACGAAGACCCAATTCAGCCAAAAATAAATTAATAAAAATAAATTAATTTTTAAAAACTGTATTGAGCTACAATTAACATAAGCTGCACACATTTAAAGTGTACAATTTAATACATCTTGACATATGTTTTCAAATGAAACTATCATAACCAGGGTAATAGACCTATCCCACACCCCCAAAAGTTCCTTTGTGCCTCTTTGTGTCCCCTCTCACCTGACCCTCACACATCCTTCTTCAAGTAAACACTAATCTGCTTTCTGTCACTATAGTTTAGTCTGCATTTTCTAGAGTTTCATATAATAGAATCATACATTAGAATTTGTATATATTGCAAGGTATGGATTCAAGGTGATAATTTTTGCATATAGATAACCAGTTGTTCCAGTACCATTTCCTAAAAAGGCTATCCTATTCTTAGTTTGCTGTGTTTTTGGTTTTGGTTTTGGTTTTTTGTTTTCTTTTGTTTTTGGCCACGCCATGTGGCATGTGGGATCTTAGTTCCCCAACCAGGAATCGAAACCATGTTCCCTGCACTGGGAGCACGGATTCTTTTTTTTTTTTAATCATGAAAATGTCATTTAATGCAAGTTTCTATCAATATATACCTCCCATGCTTGATTTCCTAATAGTGTATTTTTGTTTGTTTTTTGAATGTTTGAAGGTGTCTTTATCTTCTTTTTTGTTTTTAACATCTTTATTGGAGTATAATTGCTTTACAATAGTGTGTTAGTTTCTGCTTTATAACAAAGTGAATCAGCTATACATATACATATGTTCCCATATCTCTTCCCTCTTGCGTCTCCCTCCCTCCCCCCCTCCCTATCCCACCCCTCTAGGTGGTCACAAAGCACCGAGCTGATCTCCCTGTGCTATGCGGCTGCTTCCCACTAGCTATCGGTTTTACATTTGGTAGTGTATATATGTCCATGCCACTCTCTCACTTTGTCCCAGCTTACCCTTCCCACTCCCTGTGTCCTCAAGTCCATTCTCTACGTCTACATCTTTATTCCTGTCCTGCCCCTAGGTTCTTCAGAACTTTTTTTTTTTTTTTACATTCCATATATATGTGTTAGCATATGGTATTTGTTTTTCTCTTTCTGACTTACTTCACTCTTCACTCTAGGTCCATCCACCTCACTACAAATAACTCAATTTCGTTTCTTTTTATGGCTTAGTAATATTCCATTGTATATATGTGCCACATCTTCTTTATCCATTCATCTGTCGATGGACACTTAGGTTGCTTCCATGTCCTGGCTATTGTAAATAGAGCTGCAATGAACATTGTGGTACATGACCTTTTTGAATTATGGTTTTCACAGGGTATACGCCCAGTAGTGGGATTGCTGGGTCGTATGGTAGTTCTATTTTTAGTTTTATAAGGAACCTCCATACTGTTCCCCATAGTCGCTGTATCAATTTACATTCCCACCAACAGTGCAAGAGGGTTCCCCTTTCTCCACACCCTCTCCAGAATTTATTGTTTGCCGATTTTTTGATGATGGCCATTCTGACTGGTGGGAAGTGATACCTCATCGTAGTTTTGATTTGCATTTCTCTAATGATTAGTGATGTTGAGCATTCTTTCTTTTGTTTGTTGGCAATCTGTATATCTTCTTTGGAGAAATATCTATTTGGGTCTACTGCCCATTTTTGGATTGGGTTGTTTGTTTTTTTGATATTGAGCTGCATGAGCTGCTTGTAAATTTTGGAGATTAATCCTTTGTCAGTTGCTTCATTTGCAAATATTTTCTCCCATTCTGGGGGTTGTCTTTTCATCTTGTTTATGTTTTCCTTTGCTGTGCAAAAGATTTTAAGTTTCATTAGGTCCCCTTTGTTTATTTTTGTTTTTATTTCCATTTCTCTAGGAGGTGGGTCAGAAAGGATCTTGCTGTGATTTATGTCATAGAGTGTTCTGCCTATGTTTTCCGCCAAGAGTTTTATAGTGTGTGGCCTTACATTTAGGTCTTTAATCCATTTTGAGTTTACTTTTGTGTATGGTGTTAGGGAGTGTTCTAATTTCATACTTTTACATGTACCTGTCCAGTTTTCCCAGCACCACTTATTGAAGGGGCTGTCTTTTCTCCACTGTATATTCTTGCCTCCTTTATCAAAAATAAGGTGACCATATGTGTGTGGGTTTATCTGGGCTTTCTATCCTGTTCCATTGATCTATATTTCTGTTTTTGTGCCAGTACCATACTGTCTTGATTACTGTAGCTTTGTGGTATAGTCTGAAGTCCGGGAGCCTGATTCCTCCAGCTCCGTTTTTCTTTCTCAAGATTGCTTTGGCTATTCGGGGTCTTTTGTGTTTCCATACAAATTGTGAAATTCTTTGTTCTAGATCTGTGAAAAATGCCATTGGTAGTTTGATAGGGATTGCATTGAATCTGTAGATTGCTTTGGATAGTATAGTCATTTTCACAATGTTGTTTCTTCCAATCCAAGAACATGGTATATCTTTCCATCTGTTTGTATCATCTTTCATTTCTTTCATCAGTGTCTTATAGTTTTCTGCATACAGGTTTTTGTCTCCTTAGGTAGGTTTATTCCTAGGTATTTATTCTTTTTGTTACAATGGTAAATGGGAGTGTTTCCTTAATTTCTCTTTCAGATTTTTCATCATTAATGTATAGGAATCCAAGATATTTCTGTGCATTAATTTTGTATTCTGCTACTTTACCAAATTCATTGATTAGCTCTAGTAGTTTTCTGGTAGCATCTTTAGGATTGTCTATGTATAGTGTCATGTCATGTGCAAACAGTGACAGCTTTACTTCTTCTTTTCCGATTTGGATTCCTTTTATTTCTTTTTCTTCTCTGAGTGCTGTGGCTAAAACTTCCAAAACTATGTTGAATAATAGTGGTGAGAGTGGACAACCTTGTCTTGTTCCTGATCTTAGAGGTAATGGTTTCAGTTTTTCGCCATTGGGAACGATGTTGACTGTGGGTTTGTCATATATGGCCTTTACCATGTTGAGGTAAGTTCCCTCTATGCCTACTTTCTGGAGGGTTTTTATCATAAATGGGTGTTGAATTTTGTCGAAAGCTTTTTCTGCATCTATTGAGATGATCATGTGGTTTTTCTCCTTCAATTTGTTAATATGGTTTATCATTGATTGATTTGCATATATTGAAGAATCCTTGCGTTCCTGGGATAAATCCCACTTGATCATGGTGTATGATCCTTTTAATGTGCTGTTGGATTCTGTTTGCTAGTATTTTGTTGAGGATTTTTGCATCTATGTTCATCAGTGATATTGGCCTGTAGTTTTCTTTCTTTGTGACATCTTTGTATGGTTTTGGTATCAGGGTGATGGTGGCCTCATAGAATGAGTTGGGGAGTGTTCCTCCCTCTGCTATATTTTGGAAGAGTTTGAGAAGGATAGGTGTTAGCTCTTCTCTAAATGTTTGATAGAATTCACCTGTGAAGCCATCTGGTCCTGGGCTTTTGTTTGTTGGAAGATTTTTAATCAGTTTCAATTTCAGTGCTTGTGATTGGTCTGTTTATATTTTCTATTTCTTCCTGGTTCAGTCTTGGAAGGTTGAGCTTTTCTAAGAATTTGTCCATTTCTTCCAGGTTGTCCATTTTATTGGCATATAGTTTCTTGTAGTAATCTCTCATGATCCTTTGTATTTCTGCAGTATCAGTTATTACTTCTCCTTTTTCATTTCTAATTCTATTGATTTGAGTCTTCTCCCTTTTTTTCTTGATGAGTCTGGCTAATGGTTTATCAATTTTGTTTATCTTCTCAAAGAACCAGCTTTTAGTTTTATTGATCTTTGCTATTGTTTCCTTCATTTCTTTTTCATTTATTTCTGATCTGATCTTTATGATTTCTTTCCTTCTGCTAACTTTGGGGTTTTTTTGTTCTTCTTTCTCTAATTGCTTTAGGTGTAAGGTTAGATTATTTATTTGAGATGTTTCTTGTTTCTTGAGGTAGGATTGTATTGCTATAAATTTCCCTCTTAGAACTGCTTTTGCTGAATCTCATAGGTTTTGGGTCATTGTGTTTTCATTGTCATTTGTTTCTAGGTATTTTTTGATTTCCTCTTTGATTTCTTCAGTGCTCTCTTGGTTATTTAGTAGTGTATTGTTTAGCCTCCATGTGTCTGTATTTTTTACAGATTTTTTCCTGTAATTGATATCTAGTCTCATAGCGTTGTGGTCGGAAAAGATACTTGATATGATTTCAGTTTTCTTAAGTTTACCCAGGCTTGATTTGTGACCCAAGGTATGATCTATCCTGGAGAATGTTCCATGAGCACTTGAGAAGAAAGTGTATTCTGTTGTTTTTGGATGGAATGTCCTATAAATATCAATTAAGTCCATATTGTTTAATGTGTCATTTAAAGCTTGTGTTTCCTTATTTATTTTTATTTTGAATGATCTGTCCATTGGTGAAAGTGGGGTGTTAAAGTTCCCTACTATGATTGTGTTACTATCAATTTCCCCTTTTCTGGCTGTTAGTTAGCATTTGCCTTATGTATTGAGGTGCTCCTATGTTGGGTGCATAAATATTTACAGTTGTTATATCTTCTTCTTGGATTGATCCCTTGATCATTATATAGTGTCCTTCTTTGTCTCTTGTAATAATATTTATTTTAAAGTCTATCTTGTCTGATATGAAAATTGCTACTCCAGTTTTCTTTTGATTTCCATTTGCATGGAATATCTTTTTCCATCCCCTCACTTTCAGTCTGTGTGTGTCCCTAGGTCTGAAGTGGGTCTCTTGTAGACAGCATATATATGGGTCTTGTTTTTGTATCCATTCAGCCAGTCTATGTCTTTTGGTTGGAGCATGTAATCCATTTACATTTAAGGTAGTTATCGATATGTATGTTCCTATTACCATTTTCTTAATTGTTTTGGGTTTGTTATTGTAGGTCTTTTCCTTCTCTTGTGTTTCCTGCCTAGAGAATTTCCTTTAGCACTTGTTGTAAAGCTGATTTGGTGGTGCTGAATTCCTTAGCTTTTGCTTGTCTGTAAAGTTTTTAATTTCTCCGTCGAATCTGAATGAGATCCTTGCTGGGTAGAGTAATCTTGGTTGTAGTTTTTTCCCTTTCATCACTTTAAATATGTCCTGCCACACCCTTCTGGCTTGCAGAGTTTCTGCTGAAGGATCAGCTGTTTAGCCTTATAGGGATTACCTTGTATGTTATTTGTTGTTTTTCCCTTGCTGCTTTTAATATCTTTTCTTTGTATTTAATTTTTGATAGTTTGATTAATATGTGTCTTGGCGTGTTTCTTCTTGGATTTATCCTGTATGGGACTCTCTGCGCTTCCTGGACTTGATTATTTCCTTTCCCATATTAGGGAAGTTTTCAACTGTAATCTCTTCAAATATTTTCTCAGTCCCTTTCTTTTTCTCTTCTTCTTCTGGGACCCCTATAATTCAAATGTTGGTGCATTTAATGTTGTCCCAGAGGTCTCTGAGACTGTCCTCAATTCTTTTCATTCTTTTTTATTTATTCTGCTCTTTGGCAGTTATTTCTACTATTTTCTCTTCCAGGTCACTTATCTGTTCTTCTGCCTCAGTTATTCTGCTATTGATTCCTTCTAGAGAATTTTTAATTTCATTTATTGTGTTGTTCATCATTGTTTGTTTGCTCTTTAGTTCTTCTAGGTCCTTGTTAAACATTTCTTGTATTTTCTCCATTCTATTTCCAAGATTTTGGATCATCTTTACTATCATTACTCTGAATTCTTTTTCAGGTAGACTGCCTATTTCCTCTTCATTTGTTTGGTCTGGTGTGTTTTTACCTTGCTCCTTCATCTGCTGTGTGTTTCTCTGTCTTCTCATTTTGCTTAACTTACTGTGTTTGGGGTCTCCTTTTCGCAGGCTTCAGGTTCGTAGTTCCCTTTATTTTTGGTGTCTGCCCCTAGTGGCTATGGTTGGTTCAGTGGGCTGTGTAGGCTTCCTGGTGGAGGGGACTGATGTGTGTTCTGGTGGATGAGGCTGGATCTTGTCTTTCTGGTGGGCAGGACCACGTCCAGTAGTGTGTTTTGGGGTGTTTGTGACCTTATTATGATTTTAGACAGCCTCTCTGCTAATGTGTGGGGTTGTGTTCCTGTCTTGCTAGTTGTTTGGCATAGGGTCTCCAGCAGTGTAGCTTGCTGGTCGTTGAGTGGAGCTGGGTCTTAGTGTTGAGATGGAGATCTCTGGGAGAGCTTTTGCCATTTTATGATCGGCTTTTGCCGATATTACGTGGAGCCGGCAGGTCTCTGGTGGACCAATGTCCTGAACTCTGGGAGCACGGATTCTTAACCACTGTGCCACCAGGGAAGCCCTCAGCTGTGCTTTTATCATGAAAGGATATTGAATTTTCGTCAGATGCTTTTCTGCATCTATTGAGTTGATTATGTGGTTGTTTTCCTTTGTCCTATTAATGGGCTGTATGACATTGATTTTCCTATAGTTGAAACACCCCTTCCACTCCTAGGGTAAATCCCATTTGGTCATCGTGTATAATCCTTTTTTTTTTTTTTTTTAATTTTTTATTTTTTTAATGCTATTCTTGTCTGCTTACATTCTTTTTATTCATGTATGTATGTATGTATGTATGTATGGCTGTGTTGGGTCTTCGTTTCTGTGCGAGGGCTTTCTCTAGTTGTGGCAAGCGGGGGCCACTCTTCATCGCGGTGCGCGGGCCTCTCACTATCGCGGCCTCTCGTTGCCGAGCACAGGCTCCAGATGCGCAGGCTCAGTAATTGTGGCTCACGGGCCGAGTTGCTCCGCGGCATGTGGGATCTTCCCAGACCAGGGCTCGAACCCGTGTCCCCTGCATTGGCAGGCAGATTCTCAACCACTGCGCCACCAGGGAAGCCCTATAATCCTTTTTAATGTGCTATTGGATTTGGTCTGCTAGTTTATTATTGAAGATTTTTGTCTATATTTATAAGGAATATTGATCTATAGTTTTCTTATGGAATCTTTCTCTGGCTTTGGTATCAGGATAATGTTGGCCTCAAGGAATGTGTTAGAAAGTGTTCCCCTCCTCCAATTTTCGGTAGAGTTGATGTTAGGATTGATGAATTGGATTGATGTTAATTCTTCTTTAAATGTTTGGTAGAATTGGCTAGTGAAGACATCTGGTCCTGACTTTTCTTTGTTGGGAGGTTATTGATTCCTGATGCAATCTTTTTGCTTATTACAGGTCTGTTGAGAATTTCTATTTCCTCTTGAATAAGTTTTAATAATTTGTATGTCTTTAGGAATTTGTTGATTCATCCAGATTATCTTGTTTGCATATAATAGTTCATAGTGTTCTCTTATAATCCTTTTAATTTCTGTTTTCATTTCTGGTTTTAGTTATTTTCATCTTCCATTTTTTTAGTCAGTCTAACTAAAGTTTTGCTATCTTTTCAAAGAACCAACTTTTGATTTTATTGATTCTCTCTATTGTTCCCCCCCATTTAATTTATTTATGCTCTATATTATTTCCTTCCTTCCTTTAGTTTGCTCTTCTTTTTCTAGTTCCTTAGGGTTTGTTTTTTTTTTTAAACTACTGAACTATTTTTTTTTCTTTATTTTTTTGGCTGCATTGGGTCTTAGTTGCAGCATGTGGGATCTTTGTTGAGGCATGTGGGATCTTTTTGTTGTGGTGCGTGGGCTTCTCTCTAATTGTGGCATGTGGGATCTCTCTCTAGTTGCAGCGTGCAGGCTCCAGGGTGCATGGACCCTGTAGTTTGCCACACGTGGGCTCTCTCATTGAGGCACGCGAGGTCAGTAGTTGTGGCACACAGGCTTAGTTGCCCAGTGGCATGTGGGATCTTAGTTCCCTGACCAGGGATCGAACCCTTGTCCCCTGCACTGGAAGGTGGATTATTTGCCACTGGACCACCAGGGAAGTCCCTCCAGTTCCTTAAGGTTTAAAGTTAGGTTGTTTATCTGAGATCATCTATTAATGTAGGCATTTACAACTATAAATTTCCCAGTGAGTACTGCTTTTACTATATCCCATAAGTTTTTGGTATGTCTCAAAGTATATTCTAATTTCCCTAGTGGTCTTCTTTAACCCACTGTTTTTTTAAGAGTGTGTTGTTTACTTTCTGCATATTTGCTAATTTTCCAGTTTTCCTTCTGTTACTGATTTCTAGATTCATTCCATTGTGGTCAGGGAAGATGCTTTGTATGATTTTAATCCTTTTTAATTTATTGAGAGTTCTTTTATTACCTTACATTTATATTAATAAGAGATATTGATCTGTAGTTTCCTTTTGTGTGTTTGTCTGGCTTTGGTTTGAGGGCAATGCTGAGTTAGAATGAGTTAGGAAGTGTTCCTTTTCTTTCAATTTTTTGGAAGAATTTGAGAAGGATTGGTATTAATTCTCCTTTAGATTTTTGGTAGAATTCATCAGTGAAGCCATCTGGTCCTGGTCTTTTCTTTGTTAGGAGGTTTTAAAATGTATTAAAATTTGTTTTGTGGCCTAACATATGATCTGTCCTGGAGAATGCTCCACGTGTACTTGAGAACAATGTATATTCTTTGGGATGAGTGTTCTTTATGTCTTCTAGGTCTAGTTGGTTTATAATGTTTTTCAAGTACTCTATTTCCTTATTGATCTTCTGTATAGGATATTCTTTCCATTATTGAAAGTAAGGTATTGAAGTCTCCAACTATTAGTGTAGAACTGTCAATTTCTCCCTTCAGTTTTGTCAATATTTGCTTCATATATCTTGGGACTGTGTTGTTTGGTGCATATATAATTGTTATAACTTCTTCATCATTTTCCCTTTTTATCAATATAAAATGTCCTCCTTTGTCTCTTGTAACAGTTTTTGACTTAAAATCTATTTTGTCCAATATTAATATAGCCACCCTAGGTCTCTTTTGGTTATTCTTTACATAGGATATCTTTTCCATCCTTTCACTTTCAACTTATTTGTGTCTTTGGGTCTAAAGTGAGTCTCTTGCCAGCAGCATATACTTGGATTGGATCTCTCTCTCTCTTTTTTTTTTTTTTTTTAACATTTTAAACTGTTTCTAAGTGTACAGTTCAGTGGCATTAAATACACTGTTATGCAAGCATTACTACCATCCATCTCCAAAATTTTTTTCATCTTCTCAAACTGAAACCCCATATCCATTAAACAATAGCTCTTTATTCCCTCCCACCCAGCCCCTCCGCCCCAGCCCCTGGCAACTACCATTCTACTTTTTAGCTATATGAATTTGACTACTCTAGGTACCTCATATAAGTGAAATCATACCTTATTTGTTCTTTCATGACTGGTTTATTTCACTTAGCATAATGTCTTCAAGGTTCATCCATGTTGTACATGTGTCAATATCCCCTTGTACATATGTACCATATTTTGTTTATCCATTTACCTGTCGATGGGAACTTGGGTTGCTTCCACATTTTGACTATTGTGGAGAATGATGCTATGTACTTGAGTATACAGATATCTGTCTGAATCCCTGCTTTCCATTCTCTGTGGTATATACCCAAAAGTGTAATTGCTGGATCATGTGGTAATTCTATTTTCAATTTTTTGAGGAACCACCATACTGTTTTCTGTAGTGGCTGCACCATTTTATTCCCACCAGCAGTACACAAGAGTTCCTTTTTCTGTACATCCTCACCAACATTTGTTATTTTCTGTTTTGTTTTGTTTTAAATAATAGCCATCCTAATGGATATGAAGTGGTATCTCATTGTAGTTTGATTTGCATTTCCCTAATGATTAGTGATGTTGAGCATCTTTTCATGTACTTATTTGGCCATTTGCATGTCTTCTCTGGAGAAATTTTTATCCAAATCCTGTTAGATCATTTTAAAATCCATTCTGCCTTTTTTTGTGAGTGATAGAATATACATAAAATTTACCATTTTAATCATTTTGAAATATACAAATCAGTGGCATTAAATACATTCATATATTGTGCACCTATCACCAATCTCTGTCTTTTAATTGGTGAGTTTAATCCATTTACATTTAAAGTGATTACTGATATTGAAGGACTTACTTCTGCCATAGTACTGTTTTCTGTGTGTGATATCTTTTTCGTTCCTTAATCCTTCCAGTACTGACTTCTTTTGTGTTTGATTTTTCTCCTAGTATGTACCATTTTGATTTCCTCTTCATTTCCTTTTCTATATATTTCCTACTTGTTTTTGTAGTGGTTACCATGGAGATTACAATTAACATCCTAAGATTAACAGTTGACTTATCATCAGAAACCATGAAGGCTAGAAACCAGTAGAATGATATATTTAAAGAACTGACAGGAAAACACAAACAAAAACCTGTCAACCAGTAATTCTATATCCAGAAAAATTGTCCTTCACAATTAAGGAGAAGTTCAGACATTCCCAGATTAACAAAAACTAACAGCATTTGTTGCTAGTAGACCTGCCCTACAAGAAATGCTACAGGGAGTCATTCAGACTGAAACAAAAAGGCACTAGATAAAAGTTCACTGATAAAGGTAAGTACAAGATAAATATAAAAGCCAGTATTATTGCATTCTGGGTATGTAACTCTTTTCTGATTCTTACATGGTTTAAAAGACAGATGCATAAAACAATAATTATAAATCTATGTTAATACACATGCAATATATAAAGTTGTATTTGTGACAATACCAACTTCAAGGGGGACATAGAATTGAATAGGAGGAATTAATGTATGCTACTGAAGCTAAGATGGTATAAATGTAACCTAGATTCCTATACATTTATCTATTTCTTAGGTGAGCTTTGGTAATTTGTGTCTTTCCATCTATTCTCCATTTCAACTAAGTTATTGAATTTATTGGCAAAAAGTTGTTCCTAATATTCCCTTATTATTCTTTTATTATCTGTAGAAACTGTTGTGATCTTACCTCTTTCATTCCTAATATTGGTGATTTGTATTTTCTCTCTTTTTTCCTGATCAATCTGGCTAGAGGTTTATCAATTTTGTTGATCTTCTCAAGAAGAAGCTTATGGTTTCACTGATTTTCTGTTTTCTATTACATGGATTTCTGCATTGATCTTTGTTATTTTCTTCTGTATACTTTGGTTTCAGGTGGAAGCTGAGGTCGTTGACATATCTTTCTTTTTTTAAATAGATATTTAGTGCTATAAATTTCTCTAACAGAGATGTCCCACAAATTCTGATACATTGCATTTGCATTTTCATTCAGTTCAAAATAATTCCTAATTGATCCAGAGGTGTGTTATTCATTTTCCAAATATCTGGGAATTTTCCAGGGATCTTTTTGTTATTGATTTCTAATATAATTCCACTGTGATCAGAACACATACTTCGTTATGACTTGAATCCTTTTTAATTTATTGAGACTTGTTTTATGGCCCATAATATGATCTGTCTTGATAAATATTCTGTGTACACTTAAGTATATGTATTCTGCTAGTGTTAGGTGGAGGATTCTATAAAGGTCAAGTTGGTTGATAGTGTTGTTCTAGTTTACTATATCCTGGCTGATTATTTGCTTGTTTTATCTATTATTCAGAGGGTAGTATTGAAATCTCTGACTAAAACTGTGATTGTTTTTTCTTGGAGTTCTATCCATTTTTGTGTCATATATTTTGAAGCTGTCTTATTGGGCACATGAACATTTAGAATTGTTATGTCCTCAACTCATCAACCCCTTTGTCATTATGAACTGAACTTTTTTTCATCTCTGGTAATATTCTCTGCTCTGAAATCAACTTTGTCTGATTTTATTATAGCCTTCCCAGCTTTCTTTTGACAAGCATAAACATGGTGTATCTTTTCCCATCTTTTTGCTTTTACCCTATTGGAGTCTTTATATTCAGAGTACATTTCTTGTGGGCAGCATGTAATTGTGTCTTACTTTTTTATCCATTCTGATAATCTCTGCCTTTTAATTGGGTTGATTATTTTATTATTATTATTATTTTTTTGGCCATGCTGTGCAGCATACGGGATCTTAGTTCCCCGACCAGGGATCAAACCCATGGCCCCTGCAGTGAAAGGATGGAGTCTTAATCACCGGACCACCAGGGAAGTCCCTTAATTGGGTTGTTTAGACCATTTACCTTTAATGTGATTATTGATATATTTAGGTTTCAGTTTATCATCTTATTTGTTTTCTGGTTGTCTCATCTGTTCTTTGTTACCCTTTTCCTCTTTTTCTCCCTTCTTTTGGACTACTTGAGAATTTTTATTTCTATTTTATCTCTTTTGTTGACTTATATAAAATAACTCTGTTATTTTAGGGTTTACATTATATGGATTTAACTTATAACAGTTCATCTCATCACAGGAACAAACCAGGCCTCAAATGCAGTCCCAGAGTAGCTGCCAGAACAGAGCTGTCCAAGGAAGAGGGGCCCGCCCATCATCCCATTCTGCCTTACCCTTGGTGATCACACCAAGGGCCGTGGGAAGTCATTACACCACTCAGGGCCTCAGCTTACTCATTGTAAACTGAGGTCGTCCCAGCTGCCCTGCCTACCTTGGAATGGTGTTCTGTCCTAGGAGTAAAGACCCTGTGCCTTTCCACACACTGGCCTAGCTAATGCAATCACTAGGCCTGCTCCGAGGACCATTAGACCCTCTAGATATGTGGTTGGAAGTCCTGAGGATGGGAACAACGGTTGGGTGTGTGGTCAGCCAAGGGGGCCTGGGTCTAAAACCTACTACTTGATCCCTACTTCCTTGTAAGGTGAGGGAGGCCCTGCCTGAGGAGGTGCCTCCTTCCTCTGCCCTCAGGTCTAATAGAAGACTCTTATGGGTGGTCTCCCTACTCTCCAGACTCAAAGGCAGAGAATACCAGGAAATCTACCTGGAGCCTTCAGACCCAAGCTTTTCTCTCATTCCTTTCCCTTTATCTGATTCCCCAGTCAGATGGTGGTGTCTGGAGGCAAGAGGCAAGTTCCCACCTGCCCTCTGGTTCCTAATTGGGTCATCTCTGCACCAGACCTGCTCTCATCTAACCACCTCTGGAAGGACTTGAGGAAACTGAGGCCTGACCAGACAAAGTAGCTCAACCACATCCATGCCACTGGCTGTCTCTGGCAAGAATAGGGTGAGCCAGGAAATTCCCTGGCGGTCCAGTGGTTAGGACTCCAGGTCCAGTGGCAGGGGGCACGGGTTCGATCCCTCGTGGGGGAACTAAGATCCTGCATGCCGGGCGGCACAGCCAAAAAAAAAAAAAAAAAAAAAAAGAATAGGGTGACTCACAGCACCCCTGTATCTCCAGTAGCACTTGAGGACCCAGGAGGGCCTCAACCTGGTTCGGCTGCCACAACCTTTATGTTCTTGGGTGTTTTCCATCGCCTGCCAATCTGGAGTTTTCCCAATTGTGTGTGATTCTGGTGATGGAAAGGTAGGTGTGGTACAAAACTATACACACACAATTCGAGGTAACTAGATTCACATGCAGTTGTAAGAAATAACAGAGATCCCTTGTACACCTTGCTTAGCTTCCCCCAATGCTAACTTTCGCAAAACTATAGTATAACATCACAACCAGGATACTGACATTGGTAAAACCCACCAATCTTATTCAAATTTCCCCAGTAAGTGTGTGACATTTTAATTATCAGACGACCGAAGCTTCAACCCAAGCTTACCTACTTGGCAAGTTACCTATGACCCAGAGGAACTTCACCTCGCTGCTCCGTCTGTGCCCTGGAAAACCGGAAAGAGGCTAACAGGGAATTTAAAATTCTGGGCATGCTATGTGCTAGGCTCTACCCATGTCATGGTTTAATCCTTACAGCAGCCTGTTTTACCAACATTAAGAGTGAGGCGCAGAGAGAGTGGCTAGGTGGGTGGACCTGAGGTCCAAGGCTGGGCAGGGGCTACCCCAGGCCTGCCTACACACTCTGAGCACAGCACAGAGGGCCAGTCTGCGCTGCTAGGAGGTCTAGAGGGCTCAACAAAGCCCCTGTGGGGCTTTGGAGGCCTTGTGGGGCCTGGGCTAAACGTTAGAGCGTGACTGGGCTCCAACCAGAAGTGCGAGTAAAGCGGAGGCCAAGCCTCTCCCTGGAATGTGAACTCCCAAGCGCGGCCGCATAGCAGGGATCCGCCCCGGGGTACGCTGGGAAGCCGCGCGCGCCCCGCCCCTCTCCGCCCCTCTCCGCCCCTCCCCGCTGCGCAGCCCTCGGCTGCCCCCTGCCGTCACAGGGTGGACCCTGCAGCCCAGGCCGTCTCGGCACGGCGCCGCCAGCATCCCCGGCCTCCGGATTGGCCCCTCCCGAAGCCTCCGGGCCGTCTGCCTGCCGCCATCGGATTGGCTGCACCCTGATACTGTGGCCCCGCCCATTTCCCCGGGTCCTTTGATCACGCGCCTGCCGGCTCTTCCGGGGCCCCGGAGCCAACCGAGGGCGTTCCTTTCCGGGCTGCATCGGCGGGAGGTAAGGCTTGGCCGGGTTGGATGGGCTGCAAAGCGCCGGTACAGGTCTACGCCTCGGGGTGTCGGGATGCCAGGATGCCCGGGGCCCTCTGTGCTCCCCCTAAGTTCCCTTCCCCTGGCCTGAGCCTCCCAGCGCCGTGGGAACTACTTCCCGCTCTCCGTTGCTGGTCTGCATCCTAGGAACGGCCTGTCACCCTCCCTACCTCGGCATGTCCCCTCGACCATGGGACGGGCATGCGACTCGGTGAGCCCGGAGTCCCCACGGGTAGCGGGACGGGTAGCTCATACCTTGCCCTCCGATAGAAGCCCAGGAGAACCGGGGTCAAGGACCAGGGTATATCTGCGTGCAGCCACCCGTGAACAGTCTCCTTGCGTCTGTCATGGGAGCTGACCCTCTCCACTTCCTCCTGTCATCCCAGGCCAGGAGGGGAGGGACCCGGGCGGAGCCCCGAGTGGGGACCAGGGGGCGGTGACATCACCTCGCAGATGCAGTCCAGCCCTGCCCACTTGTGTCCACCCTGGCATATGAGACCGATGGGGGAGACGATGCCCAGGCTATGCCTGGAGTGACTCCAGGGACAAAGAGGGCATAGGACCTATATAGACTGAAGTGTGGGCACTGGACCCGGGCCGAGATGGTCTCCTTCAGATGCTCCCACCTCACCCCTAGGCTGCAATGCAGGACCCTCATGTTTTAACCTAATATCCCCATTTTGCTCCACTGGATAGCTGCTGGCAGTCGAGTACCCCAGGAGGTTGGGGCAGGAGCTGGGAACCTACATCTAACCTCTCCTCAGGAATTGATATCTGCAAACGTTCAGCCAGCACCTGAGCTGAGCCCCACCCTGATTTGGGGATAGGAGCTGGGCAGGACTCAGGCCCTGGGTCTGGGCCTCCCTTTGGTGCTGTTTACACCCAGGACTTGCTGAGTCCCTGCAGGGTTAAACCCAGCACATTGACCTGGAATATCCTTCTTCCCAGTGCCTGACCTAAGTTTTCATATATTACTAGCTCTTGGGGAGGAATCCGGAGCCTGGGTGGAATTGACAACCTCCTTCCTCCTCCCCAGGGAGCCCAGTGGAGGCGCCCTCCCGAGGCAGTACTACTGCCCATGCTGACTACCCAGCCCTCTGGCTGCCGATGTCATGAGTAACACCACAGTGCCCAATGCCCCGCAGGCCAGCAGCGACTCCATGGTGGGCTATGTGTTGGGGCCCTTCTTCCTCATCACCCTGGTCGGGGTGGTGGTGGCCGTGGTAAGGAGCCCCCACATACATACATACATACACACCCACACCTTTGCGAAGGCAGGGCTGGGTGGGCCTGGTCCAGCCTGCACACAGCATCTCAGCTGTCCTGCTGTTACGGGAGAGGAGGGTGTGGAGGTGGACCCCTGTCACTTGTGGGCCATCCTGGGCTCAGCGGCCTCCACAGTGCTGTGTCTCTGTTACAGGTAATGTATGTCCAGAAGAAAAAGCGGTGAGTGTCCCTGCCCCCAGCGCCACCTCCCCCGAATTGTGCTTAAAGTTCTTCCCATAGGATCTGAGATCCCTGCATACATGTAAGATGCTCCTCAGCCTTTCAGACACAAACCTGAAATTCCCTACACTCCTATTAGGTTTTCCTGCCCAGACATGTCTCGTTAGAGCTCTAGTGTGCCCCTGCCAGGGGGAGTAGAGACAGGGCAGTCAGGTGTCTGAAGAAGGGGAGTGGGTCCCCTGGGCTGAGCCCCCTCCCATGCTCCCCAGGGTGGACCGGCTTCGCCATCACCTGCTCCCTGTGTACAGCTACGACCCTGCTGAGGAGCTGCACGAGGCTGAGCAGGAGCTGCTCTCTGACGTGGGAGACCCCAAGGTGAGCACTCTGGGGACAGGGAGAATCAGCAGAGGTGGGTCTGCTCTATTCATACCCCTGAAGACAGAGCCTGGTTCTGCTCTCAGCCTTCCCCATGTGGGCCGTGGCTAGTGGGGTGCCTCCTCCCAAGTTGTGCTGTGGACTGTGCCCTGTGGTGCGGGTCTCCTCCCCTACAGGTGGTCCATGGCTGGCAGAGTGGCTACCAGCACAAGCGGATGCCCTTGCTGGACGTCAAGACATGACTTGAGCCCCCTGTCCTGGTCTTCAGAACCATGGGGTCCTGGAACGTCCAGGGCCCTGCAGCCTGCTGCTTCCCCCAGCTCCCCCTCCTGGGTACTGGGTCTCCATTCCTCCTCCCATCTGTCCCCAGTCCTAAGCCCTGCATAGCAGTCAGCCCCCACTGTCACCTCACTCCCTGCTAGGCCTTCAGTCCTTTGTGGGCTGAGCCTACCAGCCACTCCCAGGAGCTAATGGGAATTTTTCCTTCTGGGGTGGAAGGGTGGCTGGGAGACAGGGTGGAGCTTTGCCCTTCCACAGGCACCACCTTTCTCTAGCCCTCCCTGACTTGGCTTTGGAGCTGTTCCCATGGTGACAGGGCCTAATGTATAATATTCAGTATATATATTTTGTAAATAAAATGTTTTGTGGCTAGGGGTGTAGTTGACTTCTTCAAGAGGGGCTTAAGTTACCTTCCCTGGAGCTGACGCCAATGATTTTTCTTCTTCCTCCCCCACCCACTAGACCCTTGGTTTCCACCCTTCCCTATTCCAGGCACCCATCACAGAAAGACTCAGTCCAGAAAAGGATATTTTTTTATTCAAGTAACTGCAAATAGGAAACCAGAGGGGGGGCCCCAGGCTGGGACAAATAATGGCTACCTCCTCCCTGACAGAACAGGGGGAGAAGGTGGCCCCTACACCCGACGGTCAACACAGGCCCCCCTCCTTACTCTGCTGCAGCATCCTAGGGGCAGGGCCCCACCTTCCCTGGGACTGGGGTAGTCGGTAACCCAGCCTGCTTTGCCCCAGGCCCCTTCCCCTAAGAGCATCTTGGAGGAGGGGAATGTGGGCAGAACAGGAGGCAATGAGGATGAACATTTGGCGCTGGTAGCAGCAGCAATGACGGATGTCTAAGAATGAAACATTGAACAAAAAACAACACAACTGTCCAGAGGTAGTTTGTGAACAGAGGAAAGATGGAACCAGAACCTTGGGGGGTGGGGAGGAGCAGAAGGATGGGAGTGGGCAAGGCTAGCTCCTTGTTATTAGTGCCCCGAGTGAGGGAAGGAAGGGGAAACCGAGGTCTAGAGTGGAAGCAGACAGGGACAGGGAGTGGCTCTAGCCCGCCTTAAGTGGCTGCCACCGGGAGCCCAGGCCTCCTGGGCCTCACCTGGATAAAGGTGACTCTGCATTTTCATCACTTCACTGGATTCCAGGGGTGAGGGCAAGGTAGGTTGGAGCCTGCTTAGAGGGGGGAGGGGGCTTAAACCCCTCCTGCCTGCCTTCCTGTGCCCCCAAGGGGGCGGCCCAACCTACTGCAGGGACTAGGCAAGGTGGGAAGGAAGCAAAGGGGGTGTGAGCCACCCCTGGTGAGACACAGCTTGGTTGGGGGCATCTGGGGCCAATCACCCCTCTCCAGTGGCCACACCTGCTGCCGCTAGTACAGTGGGAGTGGGGCATGTCAGAATGAGATGGGGCTTGGGCCCCTTTTTAAGGCCAGGGGAGCCCTCCCAGGCCCCTTAATGGGAAGCCAGAGGGAAGAGTCGGGGATTAGAAGGGACCCCGAAACCAAGAGCCCAGCCAGCAAGGTCCCCACACTGAGGGAGTGGGGATGCAGCAGCGCGGGAGCAGCTAAGTGGGAAGTCAGGCGCCGTGGGTCAGGGGTCGCTGGGACCTGAAATCAAAGGAAACTGCTCCCGACTCGGGGCCCCGGGGGCCCTGCGGCGACGGCTGGTGTGCTGTGTAGTGTGGTGGTGAGGGCGCAGGTGGGTGGCGGTGACACGAGAGCCTGGGGGAAGGGGTGGGGGCAGTGGGAGCGGAGCGGAGCTGTCCAGTCCCAGAAGGAAACTGCTCCTCGGTGAGGGAGCGGGCGGCACGGCACGGTCACTGCTCCTCCTCTGAGGACTCCTGCGAGATGCCCTCCTCTTCCTCCTTCTCCTGCAGGGTGGGCAGGGCCATCAGCAGGAATGCCAGGCCTGTCCCCCTCCTCCCCCACCCACCAGGGGCCAAGCTCGCCCCCAACCCCTCCCCGCACTCCCTGGCTCTCCAGAAGGGGGATGAGTCAGGGCTGAGTGTGTGGGTGACTCAGCAACCTCCACGGCCCAGTTTCATTCATAAAAAAGGAAGAATTTAAAGGGAGGGAAAAAAAACCACACACATGCTGCTCTCACACAGAGCCAGGCCCCTTGGCCCCCAGGCCCACGGCGGGGGTACCTGGCAGAGCTCGGGGCACCACTGAGCTCGAGGAAACGAGGAAGTGACTGGTTCTCGGGCAGGGGAGGAGAGGAGGCAGCCAGGGAGAGGAAATGAGGAGGGAAGGGGTGGCTGGAGGCTGCATGAGCCCCCCTGGTGGGTGCAGGGGAACCGAGTGGCCTTGGCCTGCAGGGGCAGCTGCTGGGCTGCGGAGCGGTGGCCACGGGCTGACCCCAGGCCAGGGCGGGGAGGAAGGGGAAGTGTGTGCCGCCGGGGCTCACTCACTGGGCGGGAATGTCGGGACACCACACGGGGCCCCCGTGCCAGGCACAAACTCCAAAACAACTTGTTTCCTGTTACTCACTCCTGGGGCCCAGCCAGCACCCCGAGCCCCCCTCACCCCGTGGTGGCTCGGCTCACGCTCGAGGAATGACCGCCTCAGGGAAGACAGGTTGGGGACAGTAAAGGGCCGGGAGGGCCCTCACTGCGGTGGACCCCCTGGAGGCATCTCCCGGCTCAACCCGCCTACTTCCATTACCAGCTACTGGGGCCTAGAGATGGACGGCGCCTCCCTGAGGAGGTAGCTCCCTGCGGCATCGCACCTCAGCCCCCACCCAACGTGACCCCCTCGCCCGCCCGCCCACGCCTGAGCTCCTTTGCTGCTCCTTAAACCTCCCTTTGTCCTCATTTCTATAATGGCGGCGGGGGAGAAACACTAATAGTTGACCTCCAAGTTCACCCTAGAAGTTCTGAGTCTGTTCTAGAAGCAGAGGAAGGAGAGACAGAGACCACCCCCAGTAGGGCAGCGCAGGGAGTCTGGTCTGGTTGGTACCTGGGACCCCTCACTTCTCATGGACACAGCCCTTTAAAAGCCCTGGGCTGGGTGCCAGGAACCCTGAGCCCTGGACAAATCCCTTCCCCTCTCCGGGCCTGGGTAAAACATGAAGTCTCACCATTCCTGGCCCTGCAGGTCAGGGAGAGCCATGTTCCTATGCGGGCACAGGATGGGGCATCTCCCACTCTTAACAGCCTCCCCAGAAGAGCCAAGCTGCCGCCACCTGTTCACCTACCAGTTTTTTGGGTCTGCCCCTTGGTTTCCTCCCTGGAGTTGTGGTGGTTTTCTAGATGGTCAGAGAAAAGATCCACTAAGTCAAAGATGTTCCTGACGGTGCTCACCCAATGACCAGTGCCCTGGATGGTGAGGGAGAGCAGGGAGGGGCAGAACTACCTTCCTCTGCTCGGGGCAGCCCAGGACTCTCAGCCCAGCAGGCCCACCCGAGTCCAGCTGGTGATGACTGGCCAGCCACACTGCCCCCCCCACCCCAACATACACACACGCCCCCCCACTCCCTCCTCCACCCATGACTCAGAGGATATGAGTCGTGTCTTAGAAAAAATAAAATAAAAAACAAAACAACTTCTCTGAAAGGCTGATGCCACTGTAGATCTGGCCTTCCCTGCTTCTCCCCACTCCCTCAGGAGCCAGGGGGCCTCCGGGAGAAAAGGTGACATTCTCAGCCCAGGACCTGCCCCTTCGCTCCTCCCAACTCGCCTCTCTCCAGACCAGGAAAGCTGCGGGACATCTGACTCGATTTCCCCATTGTCCTGGGCAGGACCAAGTCCCCAGAAGTGGGACCTCAGTCATTGCCCCACTCTCTTCAATTAGCAAAGACACATCATCCCCCATATGCCAGAGAAAAAGAGGGTGCCAAGAATGAGGACAAGCCAGCCCTTTCCCAGACCTCCTATAGCTGCTGTCGTGGGGAGAGGGCCCTCCTCAAGCCTCACCCGGGTCTTGGCAGCGCCCTTGTTTTTGCTCCCCTTCGGTCGGCCCCGAGGTCTCTTAGGTGTTGGCACTTCGCTGGGCTCCTTCTGCAAAGACAGATGGGGCAGTCAGGGACACAGAAGCCACCTGCCCCACCCTTTTCAGAACAGAGCCCTCTGCCCCAGCCCAGGAGAATTAAGTCTGCAAGCCATCCCCCAACTCTGGAATCCACAGGAATCATGGCAGGCAGCCCTTGGGATTCAGGTTCTCCGTCTGAATATCTTTTACGAAGTCTCTCCCCTTGCTTCCCTATGACAGCAAAATGACAAGAGACCAGAAGGCCTCTGGGAAGGGTGTCATGGGGGCAGAAAGACACTCTTAGGCAGCTCTGTCCACATGCCAGCTCGGCCACTGACTAGCTCTAAGATCTTGGGCAAGACACTTAATGCTTGAGCCTCAGTTTCCCTCATCTGTAAATGGTGACAAGACTTACCTTGCAGAGTGTCACGAAAACTAAATGAAAAATGTACAAGTGTCCAGCACTGGGCTGTGATCATTGCCCACCCCCTCAGATGATGCAGAAGAGGGGAAAGGATCCCCCTTCCCCCTAGAGGGAACCTACAGCCTCTACCTGCAAACCAGACTCCCTTCAGGTTGCCTCCTAGGGAGAAGGAGTTATGTCCAGATCTCAGAACCCCAGAGATCCCTGCCCATTGGTGTTGCTGAAATTTTAATAAGCCCGAGACAGAATAAAAAACTGCTACATAATGCATAGAAGCTGGGCAGCAAAGGCATGTCAGCTATGGTTTCCCAAGGCGGCTGCCTGGGGGCTCTTCACGGTCCAGTAACCCAACACCCCTTCTCTGACACCCCCACTGACCACAAGCTAACAGGCGGCAGGGGTGGGCCTAGGGAACGAGACTAAGAGGATGAGCTCCCCACACACAAACTGTGGGCTCTGAAAGAGGCAGCTGAATTCCACCACCCGTCAGACTCCTCACAGCTCCTGAGAGTCAGTACAGGCCTCTCCACCTACAGATGGGGGGCGGCGACCGGGGCCCAGTGGACACAAGCTGCCTGAAGTGTAAAGAGCAAGGATCGACCTCAACTGCTTTCCTCTCCTCTCCCCCACGAAAGGGAAGTAATGGGGCTTCACCAACAGCTGCCCCTTACGTAGGGATAGCTGCCCCTCTGTGAGAGAAACCAAGATCTCCCCCATGTAGCAGGTGGTCCCCACAGCCTGACTGGCCAAGCTCCCTGGGGTGCCCACAGTGCCAGGCCGGCCTTTTAACCCCATGGGACCTTTGTGAGGGGCAGAACCAGGGCTCTCAGTCACTCTGCCACCAACTCCCCAACATTTTAAGCTTCTTGGGCTTCCGTTTCCTTTTACAGAGCTGGGGCAAAGCCCAATCCAGGGCCACTCAAGGAGGCCTGTGAACAGGTGCTGGCCCAGAAACTGTTACTGTCCTGGGATGAGGAACTACAGAAACGTACAGTAAGTATTTAGAAACCTTCATAGTAAATTTCATAGTAAATTAACAAAGTACTATCGTGTGCAGTGAGTATAATAACAAAAAACGCTGGGCTTACGTATGTAAATGTTCACGTTTCTATAATTCATCTTTACTGTTTCATAAATGCACTGGTCCACGATGGACTGGAAATAAAGGGTGGGTGGTTTACCACAGTGTATAAGCACTGACTGGCCTGCGTGACTACAGGGTCACTTCTGGCTTGGACTTTCGGGCTCGGGCTCAGGGCTCCCTCAGGCTGCACTTCTCTCCCAGGCTCTCAGGCACCAGGGATGCATGTGTGGGGAGAACACACGTGTACAGGAATGACGCTGCGCCCTGCCAGTCCTGTTTTCACCTGCCAAGACGCCTGGCATCTCCCTAGCCCAAAGAGGTAAACCAAGGCAAAGGTTTGGACACCCACCTGACTCCCTACCAGCGCCGTCCCGGGACTCACCGGAGGCTGCTTGCGCGGCCTGCCCCGCCCTCGCTTCTCAGTGCCGTCCTTTTCCTGCTTGGAGGCCAAGGGCTGGCTGGACTTCGAGCTCGACTCGCTCATCTTCCCTTGTCGGCAGAGCAGGTGGAGGAGCGACGGCTGGGATGCTGGGAGGCGGGAAAAGTTGTTTTAAACAAAACCTCTTGCTTTAGCTGCCTCCTACCCCCTCACCACTCCCACCCTCAAAATGCCCGGCAGGAAACTGCCTGCTCCCAGGGGTCCCCGCGGTTCCCACCTGGGCCGATGGGGGCATCTGCCCAGCCCAGCTTGCAGCCACAGGGCGGGGCTGGGCCGTTGGCCCTAATCAGCTCCTTATCTCCTCTTCAGAACGGCTCTTTGTCGTCCTGCCGTCCTGCCAGCCCCACAGGGCCCGGGCCCAAGAGCCCAGCCAGCCCAGTCCTGGCTGTGGGTAAGGCCGCCCTGGCAACAGTGTGGGTGAGATGGGGGTCCTCACACTGCCAGGGCCCCCTCCCTCCACCAAGCTGTCCCTTCTCTTCAAGAGAAAACCGAGCCTGGGTAGCTCGCAGGGAACAAGGGAGGAAAGGTAAGCAGAGAATGAGCCCTGGGCATCTGGCAGCCATAGACATCAATCCCCGGCCCACCTCGTCCACAGTACTGCCCATCTGCCAGAGCCCCACCAGTTCTTTCCGCTGCTCTCTCCCTGAGTAAAAGCCTTGGGGGTTCAAAGACGGGGACGATTTGGAAAGAAGGGTGAAGGGGGTTAAAACCACAGTGGGTGAGGTGGGAGGAGGAAAAGAAACCCAAAGCTGAAAGGTGAATCTCCTCTTCCCCCTTGCCCGCCCCCACCCACCTGGAGTGAGATGAGATCTTTCTCTTTGATGCCTCCTTACACGAGGGGCAGGGACTTGTCCAACTGAGAGGGGCCCTCGTAACACATGCTAGCTGACTCCCTGAAGCCCTAGCAGGGCTGATCCTAAAAGCTCCTTGGTCCTTTTCTAGCATCTCCCCTCTCCTTAGAGGCCTGTTTGTGCTTCATCAGCCCTATTAATACAGAATTTACCTGAAACCCCCCTCTGCAAGGAGTATTTGGGAGTCTCTTCCAGAGGCTGAGAAAGGACAGCGAGGGCCCTCGCACCCCCATCCCTGTCCTCCCCGTTATTATCCCCAAGTTACAGATAGAGACGTGTCCTGGGAGGCCTATGGTTCCACACCTCCCTGATAACCAATCCCTGGCTGCCCTTGGCAAAGGGTGGGCCCAAGTGGCTCCACTTCTGAAAGCCCCTCAATCTATAAAATGTGGGTAATGATAAGGCACCTGCCTCACCTACCTCTCCAGACTGCGGCAAGGATCAAACCAGGTAAAAGTTAAAAACGCTTAAACAACAGAAAGCTTCATTCCAGATCAAAATGAGAACTAGAACGTTTTAAAATGACTTTCTTTCCCCTTTTCAGATTCAGACAATTTCCAATTTTAACCCAATGAGAGGAAAGACTGTTTTTGCAAACTTGTGATTGTTAGAGGGCCTGAGGCCCCCGATCCTCAAGTACTGAAATTCTCCAGACGGCGGGACTTTGGTAATTATTCCATTTTATAATATTTCAGACTTGAAGACCCTTTTAAACAAGGTGGTTGGTGATTTATCCTGCTCCATCATTAGTGGTTTGGCCTGCTCTGTAATTGCAGGCAGTGATTAGAATCTTATATTACACCACAGGTCCCCCTTCAAAACTAAACATCACAATTAATCAGCTAAATGAGTGCTGACCTCACATGAGGTTTGCTGGAGGCCCCCTCAGAGAGGTGGTTCCAGTTGGGCAAAGCCAGCCCCTAATCCCATAAAGCCTGGGCCAGCCTGCCTGGGGATCCTGGTGGGTGTCCCTGGTGTTTCCCCCCACCTCTTGCTGCTGGGGACCCTTTAATCCGCTCACCCCCACCCCAGATCCAGGACTCCAGAGAAGGCAAGGCCTGAGGCCCTCTCTGGTGAGACCAACAAATGTTTGTCTCTTCCACCTGTTTTTGAACATCAGAGAGACCTGGCTTGGCAAAGCCACGTTTAGGGTCCAACTTCAATCCTTCAGTTGGTAATAAGCCCTTTCAGGCCTCAAGCCTGTCTCCTCCACACACTGTGCACGCAGTGTGGGCTCCACAAATGCTGAGGCAATCTGCAGGAATGACTCTAGGAAATCATCCTGGAACCACCTTGTTTTCCCCAAAATAGTAGCCCAGAGAGGGCTGATGAGTTGCCCAAGGTCACAGAGCAAGTTGGCGAGCAGGATGGAGTGGGTTGCTGGCGACCCTTCTAGCCCGCCACTTTCCTTACCCGTCTGGGGGCTGATAAAGTCCCTGTCATCCCTGTTGCAAACCCGGGGCCCAGGGTGACTCTGCAAGTGTCTGCGCCCGGCGGTTGCAGGTCGGCCGGCGGGACTGGGGGCTAGAGCGCGGGGGGGAGGGGCGCAGGCCGCTTTCGCAGGCGCGGGAAACCGGTGCACCCCGACCGCATGCACCGCCACGAGGGTGCACCCGGCCC
This sequence comes from Balaenoptera acutorostrata, assembly GCF_949987535.1. Lineage (NCBI taxonomy): Eukaryota > Metazoa > Chordata > Mammalia > Artiodactyla > Balaenopteridae > Balaenoptera > Balaenoptera acutorostrata. Next base: position 67,049,021 of record NC_080073.1, on the reverse strand, counting down.
CACTTCCTGCCAGAGGGGGCACCCAAGCCCGCCTTGGGGCAGGAAACCTGGCGCGCGCGGGGGAGAGGAAGAAAGCCACCTCCCTCCGCGCCCTCCCCGCAAAATAAAGCCCCAGAAAAAAAAATTGAAACGGGGAGTCAAAGGGACTAGTTCCAACAGAGCCCAGCAAAGCAGAGAAACCAGTTTGTGGGGGCGGAAGGCAGGCCGGGCCCTGGGGGCTGAAGAGGCGCGGGCCGGGCCAGAGGTGGGGTCGGGGTGAAGCCCCAAACCCAGGCCGGCGATTCGGCCTCATCTGCGGAGGGGCGCCAGGATAAAGGCCGAGCTGGAGTAAGGCCGAATTGCGGGGTTCCTGCCCATCCCCCTCACTTCTAGAACTTCCCCAGGCTGCGGGGGCCACGCGGCCCCCCACTCTCCTCTGTCGCCGCAGCCCGTTCCTCTCCCCGCCCCCCACAACCCAGGCCCGGGCTCGGGTTCGGGCGGGAGCGGCGGCCGCGCGAGGTGCACCGGGCTCCGCCGGGTGCACAACTCGCGCTCGCCGCAGCCGCGCGCCCCCTCCCCCACCGCGCGCTTTTCCCGGGTCCCCGCCCCCCGCAGGGCGCCCGCGGCGCGGGGGAAGGGGTGCCGGTGCCCTCCCCGCGCCGCCGGGCCCCGCCGCCCGCCCCCGCGCCGCGCGGCCCTCCCCCGCCGGCGGCTCGCGCAGCCCCGGCCTGGGAATAAAGCCGGAGGCGCGCGCTGCAGCCCCGGGCGGCTTGCAGGAGGGGCGGCGTGCAGCGGGGGCGCGGGCGCCCCCCTCCGCCGCCGCCGCCGCGGGCCCCGGGGACGACTCACCGCGAGCTCGGCCGCCGGCCTGCGGTGCGCGCTCCGGGCTGCCGGGAGCGACGGTGCTGGGCGCTGAGGACCGGCCTGGCTCCGCCGCCGCCGCCGCTGGTAGCAAATGCGGATCTGAAACCGGGAGAGAGAGCAGAGGCGCTCAGAGACCGCCGCCGCCGCGTGCTCGCCGCCCAGGCCCCCGCGGGGTATTTATATGTCACATCCAGGCGGGGGGACAAAAATATTCCCCCTCCCCCGAAGGATGGCGAGGGGCAGGAAGCTAGGCACGGCCCGTGCGCGGCCTCAATAAATAAATAATTTAATTAAATGATAGATATAAAAAAAAGGAGCCACCGGAGGGGCCGCGAACTCACGCCTTCTTGGAGCCGCGCCAGGGCCAGAAATAGCCCGGGCTCGGAGTCCCAATTAGAGGAGCGCAGCCCCGGCTCAGGGGAGCTTAAAAAGAGCGACCCAGGGGCAGGGGGGACGGGCCCGCCCGCGCCAGCCGTGTCACTGAGGGGGGCGGGGCCATGCAAATGAGCCCGGGGATTTAAAAGGGCGGCCGCCCGCCAGCCGCCGCCGCCGCCGCGCGGGTGGGTGCTGAGTTCTGGGAGGGGCGAGCGGTGCCGGGCTTCTGGGGGCGGGCGCGCGCGGGAGGCCTGGGCTGGGAACCCGAGGCCACGGCCCACTTCCCACAGTCCCGGCCGGGAGACGGGGGGAGGTGTTTAGAGGGGTCACCAAGCAGTCCTTCGGGGGGGAGAGGGCGTCCTTACTGCATGGAAAGGGGGTCCCCAGGAGAGTCACCTCTTGGGGCCTTCCGGATGTGTGGGCCTGGCGCCCGCGGGGCGCGTGGATGTGGGCGGGTGTTTGTGCTTGCGGGGGTCCGTGCGGGCGGCAGGGGTGGAGAGAAACACGCCGGTTGGAGAATTTCGCGGCCTACCCGCCGCTCCCTTTGCCCAGGTACGCGGCTCCTAGATTTTCCCTGGGCGGACAGGTGTCAGCATTTCGGTGCCAACCCGCGTGTGGCTGACTGGTGAAATGCAGGTCTTGTGAAATTCAAACGTGAAACTTGTGAAATCCAGGGTTTAAATTTATTAATGGGCCCGAGTGAACCATAATCAAGGTGCAGCCTTCAAACGAGGCAAACGATTGGCTCCTTTGCAGGTAAACCTGAGGAAGGGTTCATTCCTTTAGGTGACCCGGATGGTGTTTTGGAGACCAGCGATCCCTCCTGGTACCCTGGCCCCTTCCGCTGTGGCATTTTTAAAAAATAAGAAAGCGTTAGCCGGTGGTCGCCTGGAAGCACTTTGAGGGCAGGAACTGGGTCTACGCACGCCGTACCCGCCACGCCCGGCGCAACAAAGACTTGTACAAACGAGAAGGAAGCCAAAGTGGGAAGATGGCGGGGAGGGCGGTGGGAGAAGAAAGGGCGCTGTCAGGCGCGCCCTGCAGTCCGGGCCTGCACCTCCCCGCCCCTGGTCCCTGAGGCGGCCTTCCACACCTCCCGTGGTTCAGGGAATTGCAATGCGGCCCAGTGACACACGGCTGTGACTCATGTTTTTCCTTGCTCCCCTTCTTCCTCCCTGGCCGTTGGAGGCCCCGGCCCAGCCCCCTCCTCAGGGGGCGAGCCGGCGGTGGAGGGGGACGCCAGGAAAACCCTGAGCCCAGCGTGGAGGCGGGGTGGGGAACCAGAGGGGCCGGGCCTCCTAGTTTCAGGAATGTTTCAGGAATGTTTCCGGTGGGGGTGGGGAGCGGGGCCGGGCGGGCGCTCGGGCCGGGGGCAGCACGTGCTCGGCCGGGTGGGGGCGGGGACGCCAGGGCGGGAAGGCGCTGGGGGCCAATCCTGTGGGTTCAAAGAGGAGGGCGCGGACCTAGGGCCGGCCGGGGCTAGGAGTGGGCCGGAAGGGCGCCCTCCGCGCGCCCGTTCCCCGCCGCGCGCCCAGGTGGAACGTAGTTTCTGAGAAGTGCCCAGGCTGCCCCGGAAGGGGAGAGGAAGTCACCGAAGGGCGGCCTGAAGGGAGAGGAGGGTAGAGGGGGAACGCGAGGGCGAGGCTGGGGGAGGGGCTGCCTGCCCCTTTGTCTGGAGCGGGGGGTGGGGCGGGGTGCAAGGCGCGCTGCTCCCTCCATCTTTGTGCCCTGCCTGCAGAGCGCGCGCGTAGTAGGCCGCAAGTAGGTTTGGCTGGAGGGCCTTGAGTTGCTAGCTCGAGAACCTCTGCAGTGTTGAGTGTAAGAGCGACCCTTAGGCCCTTACCCTACCCGCCTGGGCCACAGGCCCCTGCCAGCAACCCAGGCGTCCACGCCGGGGCCAGGGAGAGCCCACCCAGAGCCGCGCGCCCCTACCCACAGCCTTCCCCAAGGCTGCCCAGGCTTCCAGGCCCGGGCTCCGGGGCTGGCGGCCTTTCTAGGCCCCTCCCCTTGGCGCAGCTAAGCTCGGGGCAGCTCTCCCTGGCCTTGTGAGGCCAGTGGTGGCCCCTGAGAGGGAGGGGAGGTGGGGAAGGGAGAGGGCCTTCCGTCGCGAATGGGCTGTGGGAAAACTTGGCCAACTTTTTGGCCCACTTCTAACGAGCCGACTTGATCTTATTTTTCCTACTCTTATTTTCCCCTCGTCCTGATTTCTTCACCGACTTGTTTGTTACCTTGTATTATGTCTGTGTATTTTTGTAAGCCACCTCAAACCCTCTGGAAGGAGGCAAGCATAAATTTGTAGGCAAACGTATCAATAGTAGCTTGTTCCTCACCCACACCCTTGAAATCCAAATAACTCTACCCACTGACCCCCACCTCCATTCTTTCTGGATTGCAAATGCCCCGAATTGACTTCCTTTTTTTCCTCTTCAATAAGTATTTATTAAGCAGAAGGGTGAATGACAGGGATAAAGATGAATAAGACATAGTCCTCGCCCCAGCGAATTTCATGTGTAGAGGAATCAACCAGGAACACACCAGAGAAAGCTGAGTAACAATTGCAGAGATGCCATGAGGAGAAAACATTCAATCATTCATTCATTATTTATTGTAGGCCTACTGTGTACCAAAAACTAGTTCAAACTCTTAGGGTAAAACAATGAACAAACTATGAAATGAAATAGAGTTTCATTGAAAGAATGAAACAATGAAAAAGAGTTCCCTGCACTCTTGAAACTTGAATTAGGGGGTTAGGTGCTTTAAGAGAGACTTGGGTGCTACAGGAGGAGAGAGGATGGGAGCTGGCGGGGAGGGGCTGGTGTCAGGGAAGTCTGGAGGAGATGGACTTGGGCAGGCTTTAATGGGATTTGGGTAAGTAGGGGCTGGGTGGGTGGCCTCTGGGGAACAGTCTGGTAGAGGGAGCAGTTCTAGGCCTGGGGCATCAACCCCTTTAGTCAAGGCCTGAGGAAGGAGTCCAGGGAATCAGCCATATCAGAACCAGTCTTCCCCGCAGGAAGCATTTTCTTACGTCAGAGTTGGATTAAACAGTTTTCACAAGGACAACCCAGTGAACTTCAGCGAACCCATCAGGAATATCCAGGGAATGGGGAATTCGGGTCAACTTTATTTTTCAGGACAGCTGAAGGTTAAGCTCATTTTCACTTGGGCTGTTGAAATTCTTCCCAGTGAATGTTAGTTCTTTCCCTGCCTTACTAAGTGGAGTAGCAGGGCCTAGCGATCTCTCAGTTGTGGCTTGGAAATGTGGAGGTTTTAGTAGGTAGGGGTGTCCCTTAGCATTCTGTGGGGATTCGTGTCTCGATTCATCTCTGCAGTCAATATATTTGCTTAATCAGTTTACCTCTTGCTTTTGAGTCAACTGTAGCTCTTAGGAGAGTAGAGGAAAAGACCAGTGTGATCATTCCATTTAGTGACTGAGTTAGTCAAGGTTTTCCAGAAGGCGTGAGGATGAGATGTGATGATGTTCTGTGTGTCCAGCCCAACATGGAAGGTAGACGGGAAGAGGTGGGCAGAGGAGGAACAGGAATTATTTTACCTATTGTCCAAACTAGGAAACCTTTTAAAGTAAACCTGTTACTGATGAAAACTATACATACAGAAAATGCACAAATCCTTTGTTCAGTTCACTGCATTTTCATAAAGTGAGCACCCTTGTGTCCCCAGCACACAGGTCAAGAGACAGAACATCTCCAGCCTCCCCTTATGTCATCACCGTCCCAACTTCTAATAGCATCCTCTGGTTTCACCTTTCAGGTGCATTGTATGGATGGAATCACAGGTTAGGTACTCTTCTGGGTTAGTTTCCTTTATTCAGTGTTTTGTCTGCAATTCATTCATGTCATTGCATGTGGCTGCAGGATGTTCATTCTCACTGCTGCATAGTTAAGTGGTGTGAATGTACCACAGTTTAGATATCCATTCTGTTGAAGGACATTTAGATAGTTTCTGGTTTGGGGCTATTACAAATAGTGCTATTGTGAATGTTCTAGTGTCTGTTGGTAAGTAGATGTACAAATTTCTGTTGGGTACATGCCTAGGAGAGGAAATCCTGGATCATAGGATATGTATTCCCAGCTATTAGAGACAAGCAGAGCACTTAAGAGCAAAAGGAGTTACTATTAATAGTTGTGACTAGACTAGGAACGTGAACCTGACCTGGCCCATTGCAACTGGGGTTGACCTGGACCATATCAACAGGATTGGCCTGGGTAAGCCTGATATAGGGTCACCCTAGTGCACAGTGACCACTCTCCTGGAGAGTCACCCAGCTACTAGTACATCTGGTCATCTGGCAGGATCCATCCTCCGGGCCCTGCTGACCACAGGCTCTGCTGCCAGGAAGCCTGGCAGGGCCAGAGAGGGAGGAGGGCCTTTTCTGCTTCCAACTTTCGAGGGAAAAACTCTCCAATGAATAGGACGGCCCAGGAGACGGGCACCACTCTGCCCCCCTGCCCTGAGCCAGCAGCCCACCCTGCATGGCCCCAGGATACCATGAACTTCATCAGCTGCTTACTTCAGGGCTGGAACCCAGGGAAGCCCAGCTCCTCACCAATCTCGGGGAAAAAACCTGAGGAAAAGGGGAAGTTGAGGAGCACATACTAAATGCTTATGTTCTCTCAGATCCTTCAACCCCCTACCAGGTCAGTAATGCTATTGCCCCCATTCTACAGGTGTTAAAACTGAGACTCAGGTTAAATAGCTTGGGATTCTGCCACTTTTTCCTCCACTGCTTTTTCTCCCAGACTGGGTAGGCTTGCTTCCTTCTCCCAGCCTGGCAAGATAGGGGATGTGGCCTTGAACAAGGTAGCTACATTCCCTGTCCTCAGGGGGCTTACTTTGAGTGACCTGGGGAGACAGACCAGTACATGGCTTCATCAGTGTGGTACCCTCTGTGATGGGTGCCTGGGGAGCACAGGGCAGGGGCCCAGGGTGTGGTGGAGCATCCCAGGAGGCCTTGGAACCAGGTGAGGGAAAGAGCAGGGCATCTGACATACAGTGGGCTTGGGGCTGTGACAGATATGGTGGTCTGGCATTCGGCATCTTCCCCACTCCTTTGAAGCTATGGTTTGGGATGTGAATTAGGTTCCCCTTTGAAAGAGTGAAATTTGGAGGGAGGAAGCAAGGGGGGGCTGTGGAGATGTGGGGTTTTCTGCAGAACATCTGTCATCCAGTCACCAGCTTTGTGAGGGTCTATAAGCAGGAATGGTGGCAGAGGGGCCTCCTGCCGCTGGATCACAGCTCAGCCATGCAGGTGGGGCTTCCTGATTTCCTGCCCCCTGGATCAGGATAGAGGCAGGCAGTTCAGTTTGTGTTGTTCCATGAGGTTCAGCCCAGGGTTGGCTCCTCCAGTTCTTCCAATGGTTTTGTAAGCACCTGATTCCCACCTAATTCCTAATTAAATATTAAATCTCTTTCTACCTAAAACGTAAGGCATGTCCCTCCTCTGCTAGAAATCCTCCCGGGGCTCCCATCTAAAACAGAGTGAAAACAATGTCCTCACAAAGGCCCTGCAATCTGCATCCCCTCCATCCCTCTCATCTCCTACCTGTTGCTCTGTTTCAGCCACACAAGCCTCCTCGATGTTCCCCAGACCTGCCAGGCATGAGCTCACCTCAGGACCTTTGCATTTGTCATTCCCTCTGCGTGACTTGCTCTTCCCCTAGACATCCTCAGGGCCTGCCCTCTCACTGCCTCACGTCTCTCTGTTCAATATTACTTGTCCATGCTATTTAAAACTGCACGTCTCCCCCTACAGTCCCTCACCCACTTTACCATGTTCTTCTTTTTTTTTTCCTCTGTAACACCAGTTTCTAACATGCTATATAATTAACTTTTCTACTGAGCTGTTGAACAATAAAAGTGATATGTATTGCATTTTGTGCCAGTTCTCCCCACTGCAAGGCTAGCGCCATGAAGGCAGGATATTTTATCTTTTCTGTTCACTGGGTATCCCCAGGACCTAGAACAGTATTCAAGCTCACCAAATGTGTTGAATGAAGAATGATTAGCCAAAGTTATCAGCAGAGGCCAAGCCACAGGGCAGCAGTTTAGGGATCTGTCCCTAAACTTCAAGGCAAAGAAAAGAGCAAGGAACCCAGCAGTTCACCATGGTAGGGACAGAGTGGCCCAAACTGAGTGGGACAGGGCTTCTGCACCTTACAGAGACACCTGGTTTTTGTCTGAGTAGGTTAACATTGCTGCACCATCATTATCATGTGATCTGGGCCCAGACTCATTTCCAGCGGGCATTACCTTCCGATTTTATAGTTTGCCACCAATCGTGGGAAATTGTTTTTTTCCCCTTGGTCTCAGGTTCAGTCAGCAGGAGCTGGCAGCCACCTGACAACCATCTTGGTCCTTTGGCTGGGGCAGACTGGCTGGGTTGCTTGTTGGTGTCTGGGCAGTGGTGGCAGCTCAGCGGACTGTGCTTTGGGAGAGTGTAAGGTTTATACTTTACATGGAACAAAATAGTTTCCCTTTTGTCTAAGGTACTTTCTGACAATATCCAGTGGAACAAGCTCTGTGGGTAAAATGCCCCGAAACATGTCGCATCCTCCCACTCAGGAATGGCTGAAAATACACTTTTTTTTTTTTGGCCGTGCTGCAGGGATCTTAGTTCCCCAGCCAGGGATGGAACCCAGGCCCCCAGCATTGGGAGCTCGGAGTCCTGGACTGCCAGGGAATTCCCAGAAAATACACACTTTTTTTTTTTTTTTTTTTAAGGATTTTCTTTTTAATTAATTAATTAATTTATTTTTGTCTGTATTGGGTCTTCAGTTCGTGCGAGGGCTTTCTCCAGTTGAAAAATATGGAACGCTTCACGAATTTGCGTGTCATCCTTGCGCAGGGGCCATGCTAATCTTCTCTGTATCGTTCCAATTTTAGTATATGTGCTGCCGAAGCGAGCACGAAAATACACACTTTAATCTTGTGCAGCCTGTGGAAGTCCTGTGCACGTGAGCCAGTGGAAGGAAGTGTTAGAGCAGCGACGGCAGGCCTGTAACCCTGTTCTCTGCGGGCTGGGGTGTGTTCTGGAGTCCTTGAGGCCCTGCGCTGGGTTTATCTCCCCCCCGCCGCATGCCTGCTGGGGTTGGATGTCCACGTCAGCCCGTTAACCAGCTGTGGGACTTGGGAACTCTTGTCCTATGGCTTTAGCCACCTGTTCCTACCCATGTCACACTTTGGGAACAGGCCCTAAGGTTTCAGGAGATTCTCATATGGTCTTTGACTTCTGTTTCTCTTGTCTCTATTCCTTGCCTGCTTTCCAAGGGGGGATATGTCCCGGGCCAGGGAAGGGGAACACTGACCCCTGGGGCCTTCAAAAGTGACTGTTCTGCATAACTGGCTGTGGGGAGGCTCCCTCCTGCCCAAGGTCGGGGGTTGGATGAGTCCTGCCCGGTTCCTTCTGCCTGTGCAGGGGGACGCTGCTCTGAATGGGAGATGTGCCCTGGGTCACACAGTGCTTTGTCCCCTCCAGGCCACTCTGAACCCTCACCCCGAACTTTTCTTAGGGTTGAGAGTGCGGCTCTGGGGGTCTCCATACTGGGAACGCACAGGAGGGGCTGCTGCCTGTCTGATCCAGAAGCACATGGGGCGCCGAGGAGGACTCACAGCCCCACGGGCCACAGGCCAGAGTCGACAGGGAAAGGAAAGCAGGGTGGAGGTCGAAGGGCGGGGGCCTGGGCTGAGGAGGAGGTGGGCTGGGGGTGGGGGGAGGAGCCCACACAAGGCCAGGGATTCGCCGGAATCCTCCAGGGCTTTGTTTGGTTCTTCTGCACACCGCGAGCCTCTCACCAGGCCTAAGGGGGCCTTGGCGCTCAGCAGAAGTTTGCTGAATGGATGGATGAATGAGAGCGAAAGGGGCTGGGGGAGGGGGGGAGGAAGTGGGTAGCTGGGGGAGGGGAGAGGGGTGGGGGAGGGGAGGTAGCCACTGGCTGGAGAGCGGAGGAGGAGGAGGAGGGAGGCGGGCAGAGCTGGGCGAGCCTGCTGGTCTAGAATCCGGCCTGGAGGAGATGGCGACGGGGAGGGGCCCAGCGGCTGCCCTCCCCACCAACCTGGCTTAAAGCCTCGTTAGTCCCTGCCCCTGGCCTCCAGGCCTCTCACCAACCTCACGAATCCTGGGGGTCATCAGTCCTCTAAGGCCTAGTCCTCACTGTGAATTGAGTAGCCAGCTTCTTTGTTTTCCTACTTTCTTTATTACTTTCCAGCCACTAGGGGGTCGGTGGCCCTGCCCTCTGGGACTAGAATATCTGAGTGGCCCTGTGTGGTGGGCATCTTCAGTCTGTTGGCAAAACCAGCCTTGGACCCTCCCCCCCACTCCCCTCTCCCCACCGTCGCCTTATCTCTGAGGTCTGGATGGCGGGAAATACAGCTACTGGGATCTGGGCAGCTTAGGAGAGTCTGGGGTAGGTCTCCAGGGGTAGAGAGTGAGCCTGTGAGCAGAGAAAACCCAAAAGCTTGCCCTGCAGGCAGCTGCCAGGGACTCCTGCCGGAAGCAGTGGAGCTCGATGTGGGCAGTGCCAGGCAGGAGCTGCTGACAGCCAGGTTTCTGGGTCACCATCCAGGGTGCCCTGCCAGTTCCCAGGCTTTGGGGGTGGAGTGGGGTGAGGGCGGGTAGGCATCCCAAGCCCAGACCCTGCTGCCTCCTTTGTCTGGGCTCTTCTGGGCCCTGCTCCCATCCCCCTCTTCCAGCCTTGCTGGGGCCTCAGTCCCCCAGGAACGGGCTGATTGTTGATCTTCAAACTTCCCTTGGGCTTGTGGGTCTGCTGCCCTGGAGGTGGGGTATAAAGGTGATCCAGAACCCCTCCCGCTCTCTCGCCTCCACCCCTGCTCCCTGGGCTCTGTCCACAGTTCCTATGCATCCCTTTTTCTGGCAGTTTTGCTCTTCATGGTAGGGATGTTTGGGGGCAGGAAGGCTTTCGCGGGCAGAAATCCTTCCAGTTTCTAAAGAAGGACGTCATCTTCCCAGTATGGTAAAGTTGGCACCTGGTGCCCCATCCATCTGGGCACTGCCCTGTTTCAGCTTAAGGTGGTGGCTTGGTTCCCAAGAAGTCTACAATACTTTTCTCCCAAGAACTCAAGTACCCATCACACAGTCAGTGAAATTGAGGTTGAAAGACGTGAAGTATCTTGCTGTGGCAAGGGGTAGAAATGGATAAAAGATGGAGGGTCTGGGCAGGGGGGTGGAGGGCTAGGCTGTCTTTGGTGGCCATTAGGTGTTGGAAGTGGAGGGGATGTGACTGAGATTGGGAGGCTCTGTGCTGGCCACAGCTGCAGACAGCTGGAGGGGGTGGGGACAAAACTAATCTGATGAGTGTGCGTTACTCCAGTCTACACAGGAGGAATCATGGCCCCATTTCATAGGTGAGGAAATCGGGGCTCATCTATGAGGTCAGGAGATTTGCCAAAGCCAGTGGCAGAGCCAGAATTCAGAATATCTGCTGTCTCACTTTTCTGAATCCTGCCCCACCCCACCGGGCTCTCCCCACCCCCTACCCTGCTCTACTTTTTTTTTTTTTAATTCCATAGCCTTTATCTGACATCTAGACTCTGCCTCCTACCTTGCCACTTGGCACAGGTGGTGACCGAGCACTTGAAATGTGGCTAGTCTGAATTTAGATGTGATGGAAATACTATAAAGTCCTCACTGGCTTTCCAAGCCTAAGGGTTTTTTTTTTTTAATGTAGAAATACTCAGTTATATTCTGTATATGATAATATTTGGGTGTATTGGATTAATTATTAAAATTAATTTCATGTGTTTCTTTTTACCACTGTAATATCTCACAAAGCATGTGAGTCTCCCATTCTGTTTCTGTTGGACAGTGCTGGTCTAGATCATTTGCTTATGTACTATTTACTGTCTCCCCACCCCACCCCCAGAATGTCAGCTCTTGGAGGGCAGGAGTCGACATAGTTTGCTCACTGTCCTGTTTTGTTCACGGTTGTATTTCAGGTTTTCAGAGCCTGGCACTGGTTTTTATTATAGGTGTTGAGTAAATATTTGTTTAATTGAATGGAGCGGATCTGATTCCAGGTCAGTCTCGGAGGGTTAGGAGGGGAGCCTGAGGGAGGGGATCTTTCACCCCTATAGGACCCCAGGTTGCCTGTCTCCTTCTGCCACCCCACGGAGATCCACAAGGTGATCTGGTCGACCCCCAAGGGGTCCTTCTTGACACCCTGCCCCCCACTGCCTCTGGCTGCAGGTGAGCGATGCTGGAAGCTGGGAGAGGGACTGCCCTGTGGACGGAACAGACCGTAAGCGCCACTGGGACCCCAGTTGCTGGCCCCGACCTGTCCCCCCACCGCCCCCGGCAGGCAGGGGAGTCCCTGTGCGTCCACCCTCCGGAGCCCCGGGCCGGGCCCTCCCCGTGGTGGGCTGGGGGTGTGCGTGTTGTCGTCTGCGGGGAGAGCGTGGGGGTGTGTCCGGCTCGGGCTCACACAAGGTCACTGTGTCAGAGGCGCGTTCCGAACACTTTCTCTTTCCCTGCGATTCGACTGCGGCTCCGAAAGCCCCTTCCGTAGGGACTTCCCTCCGCGCCTGACTCACGCTGCCTCATGCGTGTGACTCAGGCCGGGCGCCGCGCCAGCCCCGCTCTCCCCGCCCGCCGCAGGGGCGGAGGAACGGCCGGCGACAGGGGGCGGGGCGTGCGGGGACGGGTGCCCGGGCGGAGAGCGGGGGATACCGACGCTCTGGGAGAGATGGGGGACTGAGGGGCACAGGGGTACCGTCTAGAGGGGAGTGACAGAGGAACTGAGCTGGGGGGATGGATGAAAGTCAGCGGTAGGAGAGGCTGACCGAGGGAGACTGAGCAAATGGGAGGAGAGAGAGAGAAAGTGGAGAAGGACACAGAGACGGGAAAGAGAGAGCCGAAAGCCTCCGCGGAGGCCCTGGCCGACCGAAGGTGGGAGGATGGACAAGTGACAAGTGAGAGGAAGGGAGGAGAGAGGAGGGAGACAGGAGCGCGTGCGGGCTGCCGCCCCCGAGTCCTGCCAACTAACACCTGGGGGCCGCCGGCCTGTCCTGGGAGGCTGGGCCGAGGGACCACCGCCTCGGAGCCTTGCGCTTCACTTGCAGCTCCGCCTTCCCAGCTCTGTGACAGCCGGCACCTGACTTCCTGTCTCTGCGCCTCCATCTTCTCATCCGCGAAGTGGGAGGCGGTGGTGGAGCAGAATCCCGTCCGCCGCCCCCACCGCGCCACCCCGCGCTTGCTATTCTCCTTCATCCACCCCCTTACCCTCCCCATCCACCCCTGCTCTGACCTGCTCTTTGCCTGGGAGGCTGACGCTTGGCTGCGTCCCTGGGCCCGCCCCTCAGCTGGCTTTCTGTTGGGCAGTACCCACTCGCAGGAGATCCGAGAGAAGGAGAGAAGCTGGGGTACTCCTTCCTCTGCCCTGGCCCTGCTTTGGCCCCTGGTCTGGCTGCAGCTGTGTCTCTCCATGACCGAAGCTCCAGGAACGTTAACATCTGCCCCTTACCCTTTCAGCCTTGGGAGTCACGACTTCCTGCCATTGTTGGTCCCAGTGCCACACCACCCCTCTCTGATCCCCTTCACCTGCCAGCACCCCTGTAAGGAGCCCCTCCGCTAAAGCCTCTCGAAGCCCCTGGGTTGGGTCCCCTTTCCTGCCGGGGCCCCGACTGCTGCACTGCAGGGCTAGCACTCAATGGAGCAGCACAGCACTTGGCACCCAGTAAATCATAGCTCTTACCATTATCCTGCTCTTTCCTGCCAAGGGTAGGAGGTGGGCAGAGATGATAAACCTCAGCAGAGTGATGCACAACATTAAAAAGCACTCGGATACCTATTAGGACTTTAAATCATCACAGTGAGTCTGTGAAACAAGGGTGGGGTAATTAACTTCGTTCAAATGAGAAACATGCGGCTCATGCAGTTAAGAAGCAACACAGTAGAATAGTGACACAATAGAGTGGTGACAGTGGGCTGTTTCCTAAGGGTGATAGGCCAGGTTAGGAAGGAGGCAGAATAACAATAACAATAGTAGTAGCTAAGATGTAGTAATACTTCCCAAGTGCCAGACACAGTTCTGATATATTACTATTAACTCATTTAATCCTTGCAACAACCTTATGAGGTAGCTGCTCTCCTTACTGCCATTTTACAATTGTGGTAACTGAGGCACAGAGAGGTTAAGTAACTTTCCAAAGGCCACACAGCAGAGCTGGGCTGGAACACAGTCAGTCTGGATCCAGATCCACCACTCTAAACCTCTCCTAGGTAACCCCTTGGGGAGGGGTAGGCAGGGTGAGCACACCTGCATTTCAGGCTCAGTAGACAGCATGGGCAGAGCATTGGAGGGGAAAGAGATTTTGCTGCGGGTTTCAGAAATAACCAGCCCGTGCTGTTAGCGCCTGGGGGAGGAGAAGGAAGCAGCTGAATTTGACAATGAAAAGGAATTGGAGCTGATCTTGGGGAATCCACCTGTCAGCCAGGCGCATGGGCTTTATTCTGAAGGTAATAGGGCGCCACGGAAGGTTTTGAGCAGGGGTGGAGCAGGCTGGCATTTTAGAAAGGACTACTTTAAAATGCAAGAGAGATACTGTTTTTTTCCTATCAAATGGCAAAGAGCTTTAAAGTGATAATTCCCGATGCTGTCAACGTTTCAGAGCATTGAGTGCTCTCACATGTACCTGGTGAGAAGGAGTTGGTTTCACCTTTCTGGAAAGCAGCTGAGCCCTGTGTCGTGCTTGAGGAGGGTTCAGCCCTTTGACCTGCCAATCCCATTTCTAGGAATCTCGCCCCTGACATAATTAGAAAAGGGGTCAGAGATTTATGTCTCAGAATCTGAAATTCATTCCATCATTGATAATAATAGTAATAATAATAAAATGAAACAATATAAATGTCCAACAGGAGGGAATTGCTAAAATAAATTAAGAGCAAAGTATCACAGAATGTTTTATAGCAATTAATATAATTTTTTCAAAGAGAGTAAGTGCATCAGAAATGCTATAGATTTCTAGAACTCTTAGAAGTAATAACTGAGTTCATCATGGCTGCAGGGTACAAGATTAACACACAAAAATCAATCGTGTTTCTATATGATAGCGACGAACAACTGGAAACAAATTAAAAAGACAGTACTATTTATAATTACTTCCAAAAAAAAAGAAACGACAACAAAAAGAAATACTTGGGTCTAAACCTAACAAAACATATGCAGGATGCCTATGCTGAAAACTATAAAATGTTAATGAAAGAAATCACAGAAGATCTAAATACACGGAGAAACCTATCATGTTCATGGATTGGAAGAGTCAACATAGTAAAGACGTCGTTTCTCCCCAGACTACTCGAATTTGTTTCCTAGAGCTGCTGTACCAAGGTACCACAAACTGGGTGACTTAAAACCACGGAGATTTGTCTCACAGCTCTGGAGGCTAGAGGTCTGAAATCAAGGTGTCAGCAGGATCATGCTGTCTCTGAAGCCTCCAGGGGAGGATCCGTCCCCGCTTCTTCAAGCTTCTGGTGGTTTGCCCACAGTCCTTGGTGTCCCTCAGCTGGTAGCTGCAGCACTTAAACATCTGCCTCTATTGCTATATGGCATTCACCCTGTGTGTCTGTCTCTTCTCTTACAGGGACCTTGGATTAAGGACCCACCCTACTCCACTATGACCTCATCTTAACTAAGTACATCTACAATGGCCCTATTTCTAAATAAAGTCACATTCTGAGGTGATGTATTGGGCCCAAGTTAGGACTTCAACATATCTTTTTGGGGGACACAATTCATAAAACTGATCTATAGATTTAACACAATTCCAATCAGATCCCAGCAGGAATTCTTGTAGATACAGACGAGCTGATTCTAAAGTTTATATGGAAAGGCCAAGAAACGAGAATAGCTAAAAACAATTTTGAAAACGAAGAATAAAGTTGGAGGAATGACATGATCTGATTTTAGGACTTACAACAAGGCTTGCAGCATTAATCAAGAGTGTGGTGTTGTCAGAGGAATGGACACATAGATCAATGAAACAATAGAGAGCCTAGAAATAGACCCACATAAATATAGCCAATTGATTTTGACAAAGGTGCAGAGCAATTCAATGGAGAAAGGATAGTCTTTCCAACAGATGGTGCTGGAACTACTGGACATCTATATGCAAGAGAAGTGAACCTTGTCCTAAACCTCACACATTATACTAAAAGTAAGTCAAAATGAGTTATAGATCTAAATGTAAAATCTAAAACTATGAAACGTCTAGAAGAAAACATAGGAGAAAATCTTCATGACCTGTGATTAGTCAAAGAGTTCCTAAAACATGACACTAAAACCGAGATCCATGAAAGAAAATAACTGATAAATTGGACTTCATCAGTTTATCAAAAGACTCTCTGAAAGATACTGTTAGAAGAACTAAAAGACAAAAAATTTTAAAAATAAAAAAACTGAAAGACGAGTTATGGGCTGAGACACAATATTTACAAATCATATATTTAACGAAAGACTTGTATCCAGAATTCATTAAAAACTCTTAAAACTGAACAGTAAGAAAACGACCAACCATTTTTTTTCTAATTGGAGTATAATTGCTTTACAATGTTGTGTTAGTTTCTGCTGTACAATGAAGTGAAGTGAATCAACTATATGTATACATATATCCCCTCCCTCTTGGACCTCCCACCTCACCCCCATCCCACCCATCTAGGTCATCACAGAGCACCGAGCTGAGCTCCCTGTGCTATACAGCAGGTTCCCACTAGCTATCTGTTTTACACATGGTAGTGTACTTATGTCAAACCTAATCTCCCAATTCATCCCACCCTCCCCTTCCCCCGCTGTGTCCACACATCCGTTCTCTACGCCTGCGTCTCTATTCCTGACCTGCAAATAGGTTCATCTGTACCATTTTTCTAGATTCCACATATATGCGTTAATATACGATACTTGTTTTTCTCTTTCTGACTTACTTCATTCTGTATGACGGACTCTAGGTCCATCCACATCTCTACAAATGACCCAGTTTCGTTCCTTTTTATGGCTAATATTCCATTATATATATGTACCACATCTTCTTTATCCATTCATCTGTTGATGGACATTTAGGTTGTTTCCATGTTCTGACTATTGTAAATAGTGCTGCAATGGACATTGTGGTACGTGTGACTTTTTTTTAATAGAACTTTATTGGAGTATAATTGCTTCACAATACTGTGTTGGTTTCTGTTGTGCAGCAAAGTGAATCAGTCATATGCATACATATATCGCCATATCCCCTCCCTCTTGAGCCTCCCTCCCATCCTCCCTATCCCACCTCTCTAGGTCATCGCAAAGCAGCGAGCTAATCTCCCTGTGCTATGCTGCTGCTTCCCACTAGCTAACTATTTTACATTCGGTAGTGTATATATGTCGATGCTACTCTCACTTCGCCCCAGCTCCCCGCTCCCACCCCCCGCCGTGTCCTCAAGTCCATTCTCTATGTCTACGTCTTTATTCCTGCCCTGTCACTGGGTTCATCAGTACCATTTTTTTTTTTTTAAGATTCCATATATATGTGTTAGCATATGGTGTTTGTTTTTCTCTTTCTGACTTAACTTCACTCTGTATGACAGACTCTAGGTCCATCCACCTCACTACAAATAACTCAATTTCGTTTCTTTTTATGGCTCAGTAATATTCCATTGCATATATGTGCCACATCTTCTTTATCCATTCATCTGTCGATGGACAAAGGTTGCGTCCATGTCCTGGCTATTGTAAATAGTGCTGCAATGAACATTGGGGTGCATGTGTCTTTTTGAATTATGGTTTTCTCAGGGTATATGCTCAGTAGTGGGATTGCTGGGTCATATGGTAATTCTATTTTTAGTTTTTTAAGGAGCCTCCATACTGTTCTCCACAGTGGCTGTATCAATTTACATTCCCACCAACAGTGCGAGAGGGTTCCCTTTTCTCCACACCCTCTCCAGCATTTATTGTTTGTAGATTTTTTGTTGCTGGCCATTCTGACCGGTGTGTGGTGATACCTCATTGTAGTTTTGATTTGCATTTCTCTAATAATTAGTGATGTTGAGCATCTTTTCATGTGCCTCTTGGCCATCTGTATGTCTTCTTTGGAGAAATGTCTATTTAGGTCTTCCGCCCATTTTTGTTTTGTTTTTTAAATTAATTTATTTTATTTATTTATTTTTGGCTGTGTTGGATCTTTGTCGCTGTGCACTGGCTTTCTCTAGTTGCGACAACCGGGGGCTACTCTTTGTTGCAGTGTGTGGGTTTCTCATTGCGGTGGCTTCTCTTATTGTGGAGCACGGGCTCTAGGCGCACGGGCTTTAGTAGTTGTGGCACGTGGGCTCAGTAGTTGTGGCTCGCAGGATCTAGAGCTCAGCCTCAGTAGTTGTGGCGCACAAGCTTAGTTGCTCTGTGGCATGCGGGATCTTCCTGGACCAGGTCTCGAACCCATGTCCCCTGCATTGGCAGATGAGTTCTTAACCACTGCGCCACCAGGGAAGTCCTCCGCCCATTTTCGGATTGGATTGTTTGTTTTTTTGATACTGAGCTACATGACCTGTTTGTATATTTTGGAGATTAATCCTTTGTCCGTTGCTTCACTTGCAAATATTTTCTCCCATTCTGAGGGCTATCTTTTCGTCTTGTTTATGGTTTCCTTTATTGTGCAAAAGCTTTTAAGTTTAATTAGGTCCCATTTGCTTATTTTTGTTTTTATTTTCATTAGCCTATGAGGTGGGTCAAAAAAGATCTTGCTGTGATTTATGTCAAAGAGTGTTTTTCCTATGTTTTCCTCTAAGTGTCCGGTCTTACATTTAGGTCTTTAATCCATTTTGAGTTTAGTTTTGTGTATGGTGTTAGGTAATGTTCTAATTTCATTCTTTACATGTAGCTGTCCAGTTTTCCCAGCACCACGTATTGAAAAGGCTGTCTTCTCTCCATTGTATATTCTTTAAAGATTTATTTTTTTATTGATTAATTGATTGATTGATTGCTATGTTGGGTCTTCGTCTCTGTGGAAGGGCTTTCTCCAGTTGTGGCAAGCGGGGGCCACTCTTCATCACGGTGCGCGGGCCTCTCACTATCGTGGCCTCTCTTGTTGCGGAGCACAGGCTCCAGACACGCAGGCTCAGTAATTGTGGCTCACGGGCCCAGCCGCTCCGCGGCATGTGGGATCCTCCCAGACCAGGGCTCGAACCCGTGTCCCCTGCATTAGCAGGCAGATTCTCAACCACTGCGCCACCAGGGAAGCCCTCTCCATTGTATATTCTTGCCTCCTTTGTCATAGATTAGGTGACCATTGGTGTGTGGGTTTATCTCTGGGCTTTCTATCCTGTACCATTGATCTATATTTCTGTTTTTGTGCCATACCATACTGTGTTGATTACTGTAGCTTTGTAGTATAGTCTTTTTAAAAATATCTTTATTGAAGTATAATTGCTTTATAATGTTGTGTTAGTTTCTGCTGTACAACAAAGTGAATCAGCTATATGTATACATACATCCCCATATCCCCTCCTTCTTGAGCCTCCCTCCCACCCTCCCTATCCCACCCCTCTAGGTCTTCACAAAGCATCGAGCTGATCTCCCTGTGCTATGCAGCAGCTTCCCTGTAGTATAGTCGGAAGTCAGGGAACCTGATTCCTCCAGCTCTGTTTTTCTTTCTCAAGATTGCTTTGGCTATTGACCAACCAATTTTCAACAGACAGAAGAGTTGAACAGACACTTCACCCGAGGGTATATACAGGTGGCAAATAAGCACATGCAAAGATACTCAATGCCATTAGCCATTGGGTAAGTGCAAATTAAAACAATGACCCAGTGTTCCCACTCCTAGATATTTACCCTAGAGAAACAAAAACTTACATTCACACAAACACCTATACAAGAATGTTGATAGCAGCTCTATTCATAATCACCAAAAACTGGAAGCAACCCAAATTGGGAGACTGGATACATGAACTGTGGTTCACTTAGGGAACTCAGGAGTAAGAAGGAACAAACTCTTGATACACATAACAACGTGGGTGAAAGAAGCCAGTTTCAAAAGACACATGTCCTTTGAGACTGTATGGCCCAATTTATGTGACATTCTAGAAAAGACAAAAAATGGTGATGAGAACAGATCAGTGGTTCTCAGGGCTAGGGGTGGGAGAAAGTGTGCCTACCTGGGGATGGCAAGAGGGAGTATATTGGGGATGATGGCACTGTTCAGAATCCTGATCGTGGTGGTTACATGAGTCTGTACATGTACAATTAATAGAAATGCACACCAAAAGAGGTATCTGTTACTGCATGATAATTTGAAAACCAACTATATACACTTGGGTAACTATGTGATAAAGCAAGCATAGTACACTGTTAATGGGAGAATCTAGTGGTGGATATGGGTGATCACTGAACAATTCTTTTAGATTTGCTGTCTGTGTGAAAATTTTCATAATACAATCTTGGAAAAAACTATATTCAGAATGATCCTAAGTTTGTTTTTATTACTTATTTATTTATTTATAAATTTATTTATTAATTAATTTTTGGCTGCGTTTGGTCTTCGTTGCTGCATGTGGGCTTTCTCTAGTTGTGGCAAGTGGGGGCTACTCTTTGTTGCGGTGTGCAGGCTTCTCATTGCAGTGGGTTCTCTTGTGGCAGAGCACGGGCTCTAGGTGTGCGGGCTCCAGTAGTTGTGGCTCGCGGGCTCTAGAGCACAGGCTCAGTAGTTGTGGCACATGGGCTTAGTTGCTCTGTGGCATGTGGGATCTTCCTGGACCAGGGATCGAACCCGTGTCCCCTGCATTGGCAGGCGGATTCTTAACCACTGCGCCACCAGGGAAGCCCCCTAAGTTAGTTTTTAAAGTCTGTCTGTCTCTCTCTCTCTCTCTCTCTCTCTCTCTCTCTGTCTCTCTCTCTCACTCTCTATCTATCTATCTATTGGTCTATCTCACATATACAAATATAGGAAGAAGACTGAAGGCATCATATCAAAATATTAACAATGGGGATCTCTCTGAAGGGTAAAATTGTGAGTGATTAATATTATCTTTTTATATAGTTCTGTATTTTTCTATAATGAGCACATATTTATTTTATTTAGGGAGAGTATAGGCTGTATTTTATTTATTTTAAATGTCTTTTTTTCAATTACATGTGCAATCCTGGCTTATTGTAAGGTTCGAATGGTACAGAAACCTTATTGTAAGGTTCAAATGGTAAGGTTAAAATGGTACCCCACAGGGAAAGTCCCTCGTACTCACTCCCAACACTGCTAACATTCTGCATGTATCCTAAAGGCTAAGTCTTAAATTCAAGTTCATTTTTTTCAGATTATGTCACCTTTAAAAAAACTAAGCAAGTCAAACAATATTCTATCTTTGTTTTCCATTACTATCACCTAACAATGAAAATTTTATATTTACAAGGAAAAAAATGGCCTTTATTCTATAGGTTTGAGGCATAGAACCTGAAAAGATGGTGTAATAATTTTTCTTGATTCCAAGAACTGAAACAGGAAAGAGTCTGCTTCCTTGGGTCACTCTTCTTTGTTATTTTAAAAGATATAACTATATGTATTTGTTTTCAATTTCTTTTGTATCTTAGGTCAAAACTGGAATGCTCTTTTGTTCTATGTTTGTGTGTTTCACTGCACCAATAATAAAATAATACCTGCTGAGGAAGCTGAGATCAGAGCCAAGAGGGAATGAGGCTCAGGGTCACTTCTGGCACAGCCACCAAGTCCCCGTGACCCCTCTCTGGGCCTCAGTTTTCTATGCTATATTATTTTTATAATGAAGAACAAACAAACAAAAGTAATAATAAAACCCTGTTACTAGGCAGCAGCGTGGAGGGTGCTGCAAAGAGTGCATTGTCCCACATGCCTGATCTCCCCTTTCTCCTGAGGACTAAACTTTTCTATATTTTTAGCAGAGCACATGGTGACCCTCAAAATAGACTGTTTCTTTGCCTTCCTTGTTAGATGTGGTCAATGGAAAATAAGCAAAAAGTTTTTAAAGGGAAGGGATGTTTTCTTTTTCTCCAATTACTCCTTTCTAATGACTAGGATGTGGGTATGATGGCTGGAGCACAAGCAGCTATTTTAGACCATGAGGAAACTTTGAGAATGAAAGCCATACACCACAGAGCAATCAGATAGAAAAAGGTGGGTTCCTGGCACTGTGGTGCACCATGCTAACTCTCCACTACCTGCCTCTGGACTTCTTGAATGTGACAGAGAAATACACCTCTGTCTAGTAGAATCCATTGGTATCTTTTTATATTGAATTATAAATGACATACAATATTATATTAGTTTCTGGTGTACAACATAGTGATTCAATATTTTTATATATTGCGAAATGAACACCACGATAAGTCTAGTTACCATCTGTCATCATACAGAGTTATTACAACATTATTGACTATATTCCCTATGCTGTACATTACATCTCATTTATTTATTTTATAGCTGGAATTTTGTACCTTTTAATCCCCTTCACCTATTTCACCTGTGCCCCCAATTTACCTCCCCTAATCCATTGGTACTTTGGGATTTTGTTATTTGCAGCCATATACACACAAGGCAGGAGAATCAGTGAGGAGACTGTTTTAGTAATTGAAGGGAGAGACAATGAGTGCCTGAACCATGGTGGGAAGTGGATTTAAGAGACATTCATCTAGGACATGCCAAGTTCCCATGCCTGAGGGAGGGACCATTTAAAGGGGGCTGTGAATTGCATTGATCTGGAGTTGAGCAGAGAGGTCTGAGCTGGAGGAAACATGTGGTCAGAGAGGTAAAGATGCCCAAGTCACACAGCCAGGAGGACCCTGAATGGCGTGTGTATTAGTTACCTATTGATGAGTAAGAAATCACTCCAAAACTTAGCAAGGGGGAGTCAGGAGTCTGGGAGCTGCCTAGCTGGGTGGTTCTAGCTTGGGGTCTGTCATGAGATTGCAGTTAAGACGCTGGCCAGGGCTGCAGTCACCTGAAGGCTTGATGGGGCTGGAGGAGCCATTTCCAAGGCAGCTCATTCACCCAGCTGCTGACCCGTGCTGAGGGCCCACCCTGTGCCCACCCTGTGTTGAAAGTTTTACCCAAGTAAAGATGACACCGCTTCTGGGGGCTGAGGAGAGAGACAGTGTAGCGTAATGGTGGTCTCTGATAAGTTCTGACAAGGATGGTCAGGATAATTAAGAGACATGCGGCCACAGCAAGTGCTCACTAAATGTTAGCTCCCGGTGGATCTAGGGCCAGAGAGACTGCGATTCATGTGCCAGCTTTGCCACCTAGTAGTTGTGGTGCCTCAGAGTCCTCAGTCCTCAAATGGGATGCTGATATCCTATAAAGTGTTGTCATGAGGACTGAAGAAGAAAATACATGTGAAACACTGAAGCTAGTGCCCAGACATCATAATTGCCCAAATAAAGTTTTATGATGGTTAATATCCCGGCTCAGAATTCTCCAGGGGCTTGCCCATGCTGCAGCACCAAAGCAACTAAAAGCCTCCTCCATGGAGCCTTGCCGGCTGAATTTCACCCCCGCCCCCAGGACCTGGCCTCAGTCTTCCTGTGCCCCTGTCGCCACCCCCCATGCCACCGCCATGCCCAGACCTCTGTTCATCCCTTCCCCAAGCCTTTCCTGGCGGGAGCTCCCAGATGGGCCTCACCTGCCCCTGTGCTTTTCAGGACATGCCCCCACCCCCTTGTTCCCTGTGCCTGGCACGGTGCTGGGCACAGCCTGGGGTGGGGGGAAGATCCACATTGCAACAGTTTCTGTGAGAGGCATGGCTGACTCAGCTGAGATGGAGGCATCCAGGGGGCCAGCTGATGGGGAGCAGGAGGGAGCAGGGGGTGGGGGGGGGGAGGGGGTGCTCTGGAAAGGCCGTGGAGGAAGTAAGCCAGAGGTGAGAGGCGAATGGTAGCCCCGCAGCCGTGGGTGGCAGTTGTGGCTTTTTTATCTGCACACTCTAGGTGCTCAAGAGTTGCTTTTAGGGACTTCCCCGGAGGTCCAGTGGTTAAGACTCCGCGCTTCCACTGCAGGGAGCACGGGTTTGATCCCTGGTTGGGGAACTGAGATCCCACATGCTGCGCCGTGTGGCCTAAAATTAAAAAAAAAAAAGAGTTGTTTTTATAGTTAATTGGAAGGAGGGTCATCTGAGGATTTGAAGGGTGATAAAATCCCTGCCTTTCCCCCAAATACCCTCCATCAGTTTGTTCAAGGTACATGAAAGTTCCCCATTAGAATCATGTTTGTCTTGAAAGCCAGTGTCCCAGAAGCTCCTGTTGAAATCTGCACCCAGCGTGTTCCATGGGCGGGTAACGGAGCAGCCCATTAGTCCTGATGAACTGATATGACAGATCATCTGTCACCCACAGCCTTGAGCTATACTGAAACCACCGAATGTGTCACCCAGCTTTGCTCCTCCTCAGGGTCCCCCCAGCCCTCTGGTGGTCCGGACTCCCTCTGAGTAACCCCAACCCCCAAGGTTGTACAGACTCCTTCATCAAAACTTACCCCTCCAAGGGCCATGCTCAGGGCCCTGCTGGGCTTCCCTTGGTGAGGAATGTGAGGCAGAATAAGTTCCCACAGGAGGCTTGAGGGGAGATGGCCCCTGCCTCCATCCCTCTCCTCGATGTACTACCCTAGTAGAAATAAAGGGTCTCTCCCTCGAGCCTTCTCCCATGGAATGCAGGAGCAGCTGTGCTGGGGCAGAGTGAGATGGCATCACAGAGCCATAGAGCTTGGGACTTGAAGGGACCCCAGTGAGCCAACTGGTTCAGTCCTCTGCAGTTAAGCAGGCAAGGTACCATTCTCCATGGTTTTAGATACAGAAAACCCCTAACTGAGCTACTTTACCCCATCAGCTGGATCAGGCCAGCTCTGTCTGTCATGGGGAAGCACTTCCCACCTGGGCTTTTTTGCACTGGCCGGTCTTACAACACTTCTAAGAGGGAGACAGGTGTATCGTACAGGAGCAAGATTCAGGGTGCCTCAACTTGACACCTCATTCAAATGGCTTCAACAATGAGGATATTTTTGCTGTCTTGTAACAAGGTGACCAAAGGTGAAGTGGTGCCAGTGCTGGTTAATTGAGTGGCTCAACAGCATCATCCAGGGCAGAGGTTGTTTTCAACCTTCATCTCTCTGTCATTGCCAAGGGGTCAGCCATGTTTTTCCTCATGGTCACAAGATGGCTGCCTGTCACCAAGCATCATGTTTAGACATGACAAACGTACAGTCAAAGAAGAGAACTTTCCTGGAAGCCTCCAGCAATTCAGCTTCATGTCTCAGCAGCCATAATTACACCATTGCTCATTCAAAATCCAATATAAGTGCAATGTTGGGAGGCAATTCTCCATGGGCCTCTCGTGTTTTTGCACATCTCTCAAAGAGGTTTGTGTAGTGAATAGCCTTAAAAAATAGTGTTTTCGGACTTCCCTGGTGGCACAGTGGTTCAGAATCTGCCTGCCAACGCAGGGAACATGGGTTTGATTCCTGGTCCGGGAAGATCCCACATGCCCCAGAGCAACTATGCTCGTGCGCTGCAACTACTGAAGCCCACGCGCCTACAGCCCGTCCTCTGCAATGAGAGAAGCCACTGCAATGAGAAGCCCGTGCACCGCAACGGAGTAGCTCACGCTCAACGCAACTAGAGAAAGCCCGTGCGCAGCAACAAAGACCCAAGGCGGCCAAAAATAAATACATAAATTTATTTAAAAAATAGTGTTTTCCTCCAGATCAAAGGGCAGATTTGTTGAATTCCTATTTTAAAAGATTCAGGTTCCCTAAGTTCTGGGTTCCTCTTCTGTTAACACAGGTCATGTAGTCACATGACCACACCTCACTGCAAAGGAGGCTGGGAAATGTAGTCTTTAGCCAGACAAACATGTGCTCTGTTGAAATTTCCATTTCTACGGAAGAAGGGAGAATAAATATTGGGGCAGCTGGCAGGCTCTGCTATAGTTACTCCAATAACACTGGGGTCCCTTCAGGGAGGAAAGGTGTTGGAGAAGCGATAATGCCTGCACACCGCGGTTGGTGCCTTGGCCTCATTTTATAGATGAGGAATTGCATTCCCGAGAGGGAGGTGTCAGCGCCAGGTCTGCTGACTCCTGACCTCAGGTGTTCCCATCATTTTCCTGCCTCTGCATCAGTGCAGGTCAGGTTAGGCTGGGAGGCCTCCTCTTTCTCCTCAAGTACTCAATTCCCCTGGCTTCCATGAGTCCTCTCCCTCCTGCTGTTAATCCGATCTCTGGTCTCTCTTTCTGTCTCCTCCACCTTCTCGTCTTCCCAGCCTATCAATGCCGAGTTCCCAGGCTTAGCCTTCTTACTTGTACCTGTGTGTGTCCATCTGGCCTGTGGCATTAAATAGCATCTTCTCACCAAGACTCCCTCACTCCTGTCTGCCTTTCAGACCATTCTTTGTGCTTTGGACTTGTATATCCAACTGCCCACCAACACCCCCATTTGGGTGTCTTACAAGCACCTCCAACATCACAATCCAAAACTGAACTCATGACATCACCCACAAACTTGCTTCTCTTGCATTCTGGCCAATCTCAGTAACTGTCCCGCCAGCCAGCCGTCTTGGCCTCTTTGCTACCTTCCTCTACTTCTTCCACATCCACTCCGCCTCCCTAACCTGTGCCTGGATCATTGTTGGAGCCTCCTCCTGCCTCCCTCAAGCCACCTCAGCTCGCCCCAGCCATTCCTTACCATATTAAAATGGAGGTATGCTCATACCATTCTTGTTCTCAAAAACTTTAATGGCTCACCATTGCTTTTAGGATAAAGACCAAAATTCTTTTCTAGTGAGGCAGAGGTTCTTGCCCCTCCCCCATTATCCATTCTTTTCTTCTTTAGAAAGACAACCCCCTATTTGTAGCTGGGCACTTAAATCCTAGCCAATTGGATGCAGGCTGGTGTTGTGTTCTTATGTGGAGATGGGGTGGGGCTTCCTTTGCCCTTCCTCTTTCCTGCTGACAAGAATGCAGACATGATGGCTGACACTCAGGCAGCTATGTCGGGCCATGAGGAGGAAGCACCTGCTGAGTCTGGTGGAGCAACAAGACAGATGGGCCAGGTCCCTGACACTGATGCACACATCTGCTTACCTTTGGGCTTTTCGTGTGGGAAACAGAAATAAACTGTGATCTAGTTTAAGTCACTACTTCTGGGTTTTCTCACAGTCCAACCAAATCCCACCCCAGTCACATGGCTCCTGCTGCCTCTGGAGTCTCAGCTTGTGGTCCTTCCCTTTGTTCATTCCACTCTACCCACGATACTGCTGTTGAGTTTCTCTTACACACCAAGGTCTGCCCTGACTCAGGGCCTTTGCACGTGTTCTCCTCTCTGCCTGGAGCACCTTTTCCTGGCCTTCCCTGACTGCAGTGACATACCTAGAGTATTCAGTACCCAGAGCAAATAGTTAATTTTTTAAAAAAATACCCCTCCTCTATACATTGCTTTCAATAATAATCATGAATCACTATAGTAATAGTGGCCAATAAAACATGCAGTGAAAAATTTCTTTTATTGAGTTTCATATATATAATCATCATGGTAAGAAATAAAGTAAAACAAATATTATAGTAAAAAAAGAAATAAAGGGGTGGGGCCAGGTCTTGACTTCCAGAAGAGTTCATGCCAACGAATATTCCCCAGTACCTCCACCACCTGTGTCCTTGTCCCCACAGCAAGCCACAGCTGCCCCCCTCCTCCTCAGGAGACCCTCCAAGACCAGCAGATACTACTGAACGAGTGTGCTTGATCCAGGGAACAGCTGAAGCACTGAATGCAGTTCATGGATTCATTGCAGAAAAAATTCGAGAAATGCCCCCAAATGTGGCCAAGACAGAACCAGTCAGCATTCTACAAACCCAGACCACCGTTAACCCAGACTGCATCAAACAAACATTGCTATCTTCCCCAACTACCACCAAGTCCTCTCCATCGGATCCCATGACCACCTCCAGACCTAATCAGGTACAGTATCATCCCATCATCTACACCATACTTTTCACGGTTGATTGCCTGCAGACTGGAGAAAAAGATACTGGTGGGATAAGGATGTATTGGTTCATTCATTCACATATGTGCACCATCATCAGATTCCAAGTAACCTGAGAAAGAAATATCAATTATTCCTGAAAATTTATATGCATTTTTAGCTTTAGATAACAGAAATATATTCAGATGGTAGACTACTAGAATTTTGGATTTTCACCTTAAAATTATGAATTTATGGAGCTCTGAGGGTTATTGATTGAGTTGGTGTTTATAATCTCCCTTATTGTTTCTCCCTAGAATTCTTGGTATATAAGTTAAGAATATCATATATGTAAAAAATAAATGTATAGATATGACTTATTGAGCAAAGGTATATCTTTAAATGTGAATGCATTTTTCTTTGTTTTTTATTTCAGGTATGTCTTACTGTGTAACACTTTTAAACTTTTGATGAAAAGCATGTCTAGCAACCTAAAAGTAACTGGAAATTGGTATTTGTGATAATTTTAATGCTGTTTAACAGCTCAGGAAATGGTACTTTCTTAGAATTTAATAATAGCATTTTCTTTGCTGGAGTGGCAAACTTTGCAATCAGAAATATATCTTAGTTTGATTTGATGGTTGTTTTTGTGCTGCATATTTGTAGGACATTCTTCAAAAATGCAGTTATTTTTGGCACAATTAAGGAAATCATCTAAAATATTCTTTGTAATTCACAGCCTTCCTGTACTTTAACTGACAAATGTTGAAAAATATATTTATTAAAGTGATTAAACACACAAAAAAGAATTTAAAAAGTAATACCTATATCGATGGCAGTAATGAATAACATTATGCTTTCTGTTTACCAACCTTCTGCAAATTTGTCAATGACTTTGTCAAAATTATCTTTGCATATTCATGTTTGAGAAATAGCTTATGCAGATTTGTCAATTTATTTTTGATCATAATTGACCTATGAATATTTCTATTAATTTTTATTTGGAAATTTTTTTTCTCACATGAAGCAATAGATACACGAATAGTCAGGGAAAGACTTAAATATAAGGATAAATTTGGCAGAAATTCAGAAAAAATCCATTTCACAATAAATGGGAACCGCAGTCCTGTCCACATCTGTTTCTTCAGGATTGATTCTAGCAGCTTTCAAATATCTTCTCAGTTGAAAAATTTTAAACAAATAAAAAACTCCAAATGATCACATAGAACTAGGCTACCAATGTTTATTTCAAAGCCACTGTTTAAAAGAAGGACAGTACAACAGGGATTCCAGACACAACTTTCCTCTGAAGTGAACATGAACAATTCTGCGTCCACATGACCACGGGTAGCTGGGTCCCCGTGTGTTGGGCGTGGCGCTGAATGACCGGGAATACTCCCAAGTAACTTCCAAATGGAATACAATGCTCCTTAAAGGATAAGTTATAAAATGTGCTAATTTGAAACTTACATATATATTATGAAAAGTCAACAGTAACTGAAACAATGGTTGAGGTCTTAAACCTCAGAAGAATTTTGAGGGGAGGGCATTGTTTAGAATTGCTGGTATGCAGTGATAATAAAAAGCAGACCGACTTTTAGTGGTTTCTTACTGTTTTACAGTTTGTTACTGAGGACACCCCCTCTTGCCTGCATCAGGGCGCATGCTCCCACTGCCCCACCCTCAGCATGCCCTCCTTGCTATTGACACTGTACATGTCCCTCTGAGGCTCTTATCTCAATTACGAGTATATCTGTGTCATGACATCTTTGTCATCTGTCCCCCACTAGGCGGTCTGCTCCATGTGGAGGTCACTGCTCTGCTCACACTTGGGCCCCAGCTCCCGGCAGAGTACCCGGCACCTACTAGACCCATAGTACGTATCTGTTGGATAAATGTAGGTGAAGAACCTGGCACACAGTATGTACTCAGTAATAAGTAGCTGTCATTGCTATTATCTGCAGCGCGTTTATGGTCTGAAACATTAATAACCATTTGAATGCCTCCACATTCAAATCGGCAAAATGCTGCCTGAATTTTGAAGCATGAATTTTACCTTCTCCAACAGTCATTCTTTGAGATCAGCAGTCACTTCTCGTTCATCTCTGGGGTCCCTTGAACCCCAGCAGGGGACCTGGCACTAAACAGGGGTCAATAAATATTCCATAACCAGAGTTTACTGAGCATCCATTACCCACCGGGAATTTTCTTTCATGTATGTGGTTTCTCCAGGGTCGGTATGAGCATGCTCACTTTACAGATGAGGAAAGTGAGACCCAGAAAAGCTGGATGACTTGCCCAAGATCACAGAGTCAATCAGTGCGGAAGCAGCTTTAATCCAGGTCTGCAGGGGCGCCAAAGCCCCTGATCCTTCCAGGACTCCATGTTGCTTCCCGGACGTGGGGTGTGAGGGAGGTGACTCCAGTTCAGGGTGGGACTGCGTGGGGGTGGGAAGCCTGTCCTTGGCACCCAGCTTCGTCAGGCTGTAGGAGCTTGGGCTTCACGTTAGGCACGGGCCAGGTGCCTGGGCTGACTCCTGGTCAAGCACAGTGGTCAGCACCTGTGTGCTTCCATGGCGTTGAGGCGCCCAGGTGTGGATGGGGAGGCCTGGGGTGGGGGTGGAGGTGGCGAACCTGAGTTCCAACGCAGGCAATCTCCCACCACCAAGAACTGTGCAGCCTGCAAGGCACGGAATCCCTCCAGGCTGTGGAGGATCGCTGGTGATGGGAGCATCCCCATGGAGATTAGAGATACTGACTAAGGCTGGCCCAGGGCTGGGCACAGGGAGAGCTGGGCACAGGAGGTGCTCTGCCGATGGCAATGTCTTCTATTTCTCCTTCGTGTTCTCTTCCCGGCCCCTCCCTTTTACAATCCAGGGGGAGCAAGGTTAACCGCAGTGGGCCTTGCAGGGAGGGGGTGCTGCGCACCTGACGGGGCACCTCCAGGACCCTGCTAAGGCTGCTGCGGTCCAGCCTCCAGGTCGCTCTGGATCGAAGCGGTCCCTAGGCTCCTTCCACGAGGATGTCCCGGCGGCCGCACCGCTTCCGCCACTGCTCTCCGGCCAGTTGGCCACCAGCCTGCTCCCCTCTGAACGACTGAGCGGGGACTAGGCTACGGCAGTGGGCGACTCGAGAGAGGAACACGAACGTGGCCCGAACGGGTCTGGGTTTGGGCGTCTCGGGCGGTTTCCTGGCGCCACCTCGTGATCGTGTTCGGCGTTGCCGCGCCTGCTCTGAGAGGGGCTGCGGGGAGGGGGCGCAGGGGCTGGGGTCGGGCAAGTTTGGGCTCTTGGGCTGTAACACTGCGACGAACCCCAAGCCTTGCTCCTGTCTTTTGAGGGAAAATCAAGGCTTGAGGGCCCCTGAGGCCTGTGGCAGCGGGAAAGCTGGGGAAAGAAGCGCTGAGGGCTGTCCAGTCCAGGGAGGCCGAGATGGGGGTGAAGGACCCTTCCTGGGGCTCAGGAGGAGAAAAACACCCCAGTCTCTACATTATGGCTCTCTTTACCACGGGCTGAATCCCACAGCCGTTCCGATGTTCATCTGTGGCCAGACGTGGCAATGGCATCGTCCTCTCACTCCTGATTATTGCGGACAGATGGCGAGAGCTGGGGCCATAGCCCAGGCCCTGACTGTCTGGGACCTGGAAGCCCAAGTATGACCGTGCAACAGAGAGGAACTTCCTGGGCCAGCCCTGCTCACCCTGGGGCCTCCGGCTCCCAGGCAGCTGAGGTGTCAGCAATGCAGTGTCTGTCTATTGCCCTGCCACACCTCCAGGCCAGGCAGCGGGACAGCAGCGCGGGGGACTCTGGGCCCCTCGGGATTCCCCAGGAGGCCCCAGGACCCTCACCAGCAGTGTCCACGGCTGCTCTGGTCCCTGTTGGAGGGAGAGGGCAGTCTGGGAATGACCCTCAGGAGGGTCACACAGCTAAGATATGGCAGAACTACTGCTTGAACCCAGATCTTCTGGCTCTAAACCCCATGGTCTCTGCTGGACCCTGTGTGATGAGAAGGGTGACCGTGTGGGATGTGAATCCAGTAAGGGTATGTGGGGAGGGGGTGAGGAGGTAGGTTTTCCAGCAGGAAACCAGGGACAAATGATCTCCAGGGATCCATGCGGTGCCAGCAAGCCCTATGGTCAGGTAGGGGCTGCTGAGTCCTTGGGACATTGCTGTCGGGGGAGGGGTGTGTCAGGGAGTTGGGAGTCCAGGCAGGGATGCAAACGGTCACCTCTCAGTGCCATTCCCCCTGCCCTCCCTGGCATCACTATACAATCATAGCACTCTTTTTTTTGCTTTTAATTACAAATTTTAAACTATTTGAAGCGCACAGAAAAGTGCAAAAAATGATATAACAATTACCTATAACCCTCCAAGAAGTTTATACTGTTTTAAATATTTTGATTTATTTTCTTTTCAGAATACACACACACACACACACACACACACACACATAAATATTTTTTACCCTTGGCCTTCCTCTTTCTTCCTTCCCTGAAGTATTTTTTCACTCCCAAACACATTTAAAAACTTTTATTAAATAGCTACATAGCCATAAACAATATGTGGTATTGTCTTGTGTCTTAAATTCTACATAAATGGTATCATAATATTACATAGCATTTTGAAAATTGCTTTATCTCAACATCGTGCTTTTGAGATCTATCAGGGCTGATTATGCAAATCTAATTCACTCATTGTAACCTCTGCGTGTCTTTTATCCGATGCCAACCACAATTTATGTACCCTCCTGCTAAGAATAGTATTTCATGATTATGATCAACGGGCACAGAGAACCTTCCTGAACATGTCTCCTTGTACACGCACAGAAGAGTTTCTCTGCAGTTGTCAGCTGGAAGTGGAAATTCTGGGTCATAATGTTTACACATCTTCAGCTTTACTAAGTATTGTCAAATCGTTCTCCAAAGTGGTAGCACCAGTTCACACTCCCACGAAAAAACTATACAACTCGAGTTTCTTTACGGGCTCGATGAGGCCTATTAATTTTTGTCAATCTGTTGGGTGTGAAATGGTTTTCCATTCTTGTTTGAATTTGCATTTCCCTACTTACTAGTGAGACTAAACAGCTTCTCATGGCCGTGGGTAGCTTCTCTTCTTTCAAAGGTCAATTCAGATCTTTTGTCTATTTTTCTTTTAGGTTATTTATCTTTTTCTTACTGGTATAAAGGAGTTCTGGATATCTTTTGTTAGTGACACTGATTGCAAACATTGTCACACAGCCCTTTTGCCATCTGATCCTGGACACGGACTGAGGACCAGTGCTGGGTTGGATTAGTGATGTCTGCCACAGGTGTGGGAGGGGAAGCCAGAAGGGCTTTGGGTTAAGACTACAGTATGGAGGTCCAGTTACAAGACTAGGGCCAGTGAGGAGACTCCATCACAGGCACAAGGCCCAGTAGTGAGGCCACGGCAGGTCTGGGCAAGTCAGGTCAGCAGGTGAGGCCCTGGCCCACAAATCAGACCTCTTAAAATTGTTCTGAGAGACCTCTGAGAAGCCCATGGGGGTTTTGGCCCTGCTAGAATTTCTCTAGTTGAATTGTAGAATATGTGTATCCTTAGTGAGAGACACTGCAGGAGAGTCATTACAGACTGTGTGCTCGGCACCCACCTTGGCCCTTGCACGTGGCCCCATGGGACCTGTGGGACCAGAGGAAACATGCAAACATGAAACTCATGCTGCTCGCTGTGCTTTGAGTACTAAAGTCCTTTGTCTCTGACCCAGGGCTCTCGCATCTTCTGCCAGCATCTGTGAAACGGTGACCAGTTAATTTGTTAGTTTGCAAGTAGGGCAAAACCTCGGACTCTTCTCAGCCTTTCCCAGGGTCCTTATTAATACTATCTGTAGTGGCCCTTTGACATGCCTTGTGGCTACTCCAGCATTAAAAATTTTTTAAAAAAATTGTGGGAAAAAAAATCCGTATTTTCTATGATAGGGTTTGTTTGAGGTTCTTTACATGGTCAGCATTTTCTTTGCTCACTATTTCTTCATGCATTTCAGACTCTCCTGTGATCATTTTCCTTCCTTCTGAAGTCCGTCTTCTAGAACTGATAGCGGTATGCACTCCCAGCTATGTTTTGTTTGGAACTTTTAAACAATTACAAACTATAACACATGTTTAGAAAATGCATAAGACAAAAATGGATGGAATGATTATAAAATGGACACTAGACCCCCAACGTGTTCCTTTTTCAATCATGTTTCAGGAACTATCCTTTTATGTTAATCAAATCCTTGCTTCTCTTTTTAGTTCTACCTATATCTCTATCAAACTCTTTATTTCCTTGCCTCTCGGTACTATTTGCCAGGTAATTTGAATATAGCTTGAGCTCACTAATTCCCTCTTCAGCTCTGTCTAATATGCCTTCAATAAGGTTTTTAATTTCAACCATTATATTTTTATTTCTTGAATTCTATTTTAGTTATTTATTTATTTTATTTTTATTTTTATTTTTTGGCCGCAGCTTGTGGGATCTTAGTTCCCCGACCAGGGATCGAATCGGTGCCCTCGGCAGTGAAAGCGTGGAGTCCTAACCACTGGACCGCCAGGGAATTCCCTTGAATTCTATTTTAAAATCTGTCTGTTCATTCCTAATTGTCTTTTGTTGAGTGGTTTCTTTATAACTGCACCTTTTATTTCTTTAAGTATTTTATAAATATATGTTCTATATTTTGTATCTGAAAACCCTCCGGTCTTCAGTCCTTAGGGATTTAAACCTGCAGTGCATTTCTTCTGCTGACTCACAGACATAGGAACTGCCTCCCATGTGCTGGTGATCTTTAATTGTGAGTTCATTGTTTGTTTAAAATTGGTAGGAGTTTTGTGGGCCTTAGGTGGGTATTGGGGAAGCAATCCTACAGACAGCATTTGCTTTTCTACTTCTGCTAGTACCAGAAGCACCACCGATCTGGGGTTACTTCATCTCACCTTGAATGAGGGACCCCAAGACTACCCTTTCCCCATTTGGGCTGGCTTGAGCTTCAGTTTCTCAGCAATGGAGGGAAATTTATTAAGCTGCCTGTTGCCCCAGCCCTGCCAGCCCCTGGTCCCTTGTCCAGGATGGGGTATCCTTGGAGACATCCCTTATCTCTTGTCAGATCAGCCACATCTCAAATAAATATGTTTTTCAGAGTTGGGCTGTACTCCTCAGCCATGTAATTCCTGAAGCAGAAGACCATTTACATTCTCTAATAATTTCCTTTCTACTTAAACCATCCTGCATGGGTTCAGTTGCTTGCACTAAAGGCCAAATATGAGGGTGGGGGTACCTGTGGGAAGGGGGGCCCGGCGTCTCATTCCCTGGTTGCACATCCGCTTCCTCCGTGGCCAGGCTGATCTTCTCCCATGACCACGGGAGCAGGGGAAAGAGGAGTGGAAAGAGGGCGGGTGGGGCAGGGCCAGGATGCGTGAGTCTCCCATGGCCCAGTGGACCCCAAGGGAGGGTTAGGGCCATTCTGCTCATCTTCCCCAGGGAGGGCTGGCCACTGGGCAAGGGACCCTCAGCAACAGCAAAGATGGGGTGGAGCCTGGGGTGGTGGGAGGGGCGGAGCCAGCAGAGGGCACCGAAAGGGCAGGGGACCCCGCCAGCCCACTGTCCACCCCACAAGACATCAGGCACACAACAGGGAGACTTGACACCCCCAAGGAGGTGATGACGGCAGGGGACTTTGAAATCTGGCTCCTCACCTCTCCCCGCCTCCTGCAGGCCCCTGGGTAGGGACTGACTGGAAGGAGGGGGAAGTGACCACTGCAAGGTGAGTTTCAATTGCCGCTGGATGGGACTGGGTTTGTTTGCATCTGAAAATCACCAGAAAGGCACCAGACACGCCAAGATGGTGGCATAGGATGGGAAGGAGAGGCTGAAGGCTGGATTTGGGGGCGAAAATCAAAGTGTTTTGTGGTAGGGCCCCCCTGAGCTGAGCCGCATCGGGGCCCAGTGACCAACGCAGCCTCCCTGAGGGCACCCATTCTGTGCCCCATGGCCGGCTCAGCAGGAGCCCTCGTTGGGGGGCAGCACAAGGAGCCGGGGGTGAGGGGCCCTGGAGCGAGTGGCCCTGCTCTTGCTGGGCACAGCGTGGCCACTGCTGACGTCCGGAGGGGACTCTCCTGGGCTGGCAACCCCACCTAGGAAGCCCCATCCCAGGGGCTGCTAGACTGAATCCCCCGGACACGGGGCCAGGTGCCCCCTCCCTCCCTCCCTCCTTCTCTAGGGATCAGGCTCAGGCCAGGCTCCGCCGACAGCAAAGGGTCCTGGAGACCCAGAGGAGTGAAGCCCCTGGACCTGGAGCACAGGCTGAGGCCCCGGCCAGGGCAGAGAGACAAGGCGGGGCTCCCCTGGTGGCCCCGAGCCCGGGCCTGGCTGCGGGCCCGGGTCAGGAAGCAGCAGTGTGGGCCGCCTCGGGCCTCAGGGCCCCAGAGAGGGCAAAGCTGGAAGGACCAGGATGACCCCTGTGCCTGGGACCAGCTGAGGACAGCTGGCCAGAGTGAAGGGGATCCCAGAGGGCTCCCGCCAAAGCCTGGTCTCTACGGTTTACGGCCTCTTTGGTTGGTGCGTTTCCCTTACCATTGCGTTTGTAAGGAAGGCCTTTTAGTTTAAGCCTCCAGCTTGCAGAGTGAATGAAGGTGGGCCCAGGTGTGTCCACCTGGTGGAAAATGCTTCCGAAGACAAACTTTCGGATCCTCAGTTTCCTCCCCTGTAAATGGGGTAATAATATTTACCTGAACGGGTTGTTGTGAGGGATAGTGAACTTGTGAAAGGGTCTAGCACAGGCCCTGGGCCACAGCAGGTGCTCAGGCAATGGTCAGTTATTATTCGACCTCCTTTTACACCTGCCCCAGTTGCCAGCACCTTAATGAAAAGGAAGGAATGGGTGGAAAGGAGAAATGACCTAAAGGGGTGTCGGAGCGCCCTCTGCTGGCCAAGAGTGGTCAGAGGCCAAGTTGGAAACTATTCCAAGGCCAGAAGAGGGGCTGCACCCACCTGGGGAGAAACTGATGACAGTCCTCCAGGGCCCAGCGTGGGGGCCAGTGGAGGACAGAGCTGTCCTGTCTACTGTCCTGAGATCCCTCATGGGGAGGAGGGAGCAGCTTCCATTCCTGTAGATGCGTGTGTACATCTGCAACAGCAGGGATAGCCAGCCCCCAAACCTGACACTTGCACTGTGAGGGTCTCCTGACTGCCAACACTCGCTGAGGTGTGGCTGAAGGAAGGGAGCTCTGCACAGGCTTGAGGCTCCCGGTCGCCTGGTCTCAGGCCTGTGGCTTCCCCTTTCAGCTTGTTTCCTGCCCTGTGGACCAGATGCCGCCCATCCCACTCAGTCCTTTGGAATTACCATGGTTTACCTTCAGCCTCCTACTCCATCCTTGGCAGCCCCGTGAGAGAGAGGTTTCCACTGCTGCCTGACAGCTGCTTTTCAGAGAGGTTAAGTGACTGGGCTGAAGCCAACTTTGTGGTTGAGTCTGGGACCCCAGGTCCCAGCTCCAAGTCCCACGTTCTTCGCGGGATGGTGGACGGTGGTGGAGGCCCTCCCCTCTGCCCACCGTCCACCACCCACCCTGGACTTCAACCCTGCTGAGTCACTCCTCCCACCTGGTCGCTTTGGCTTTGCCCTCTTTGCTTTGCAAAGGTGAGGACCTGGGCTGGAAGGAGCAGAGACCCCTTCAGCTGGCACAAAGGGGAACCGTGGTGAGCAGCAGGGAGGCACACGGCCAGGCTGCAGGAAGGGAGCTCATTTCTTCCTCCTTTTTCTCTATGGACGGGGGATTTTCCTCCTCGCTCAGGCCACGGGGCAGTTCGTAATATTCAATCCAGGCACATTATGATCTCTTTTTTTCTCTTGTCCAAGATCCTGGGGGTAAAAAAACCAAACACATCAGGCTGAATGTGCACCCACTGCTATGTGGGGCAGGGGCCAGGCAAGACAGCCCCAAAGTGCCCACCACCATAAGATTCTCTGAGATCTGGAAGATTCCATCCTTGGTGTCTGCCTGACGGCAGCTCCCCCAACCCACACCCCCAGCTTCCGTGATTTACTCGGGGCTGAGCCTGGTTGTTTTCCTCTAAGTCCACAGGGTATCTTGAGTTACCCTGCTCAGAATCCCCCTTCTCTAGAAATTCCCCCCATAACATGTATAGCAGCCACTTTCTTTTTTTTTTTTTTTTTTTTTAAATTTTATTTATTTATTTATTTATGGCTGTGTTGTGTCTTCGTTTCTGTGCGAGGGCTTTCTCTAGTTGCGGCAAGTGGGGGCCACTCTTCATCGCGGTGCGCGGGCCTTTCACTATCGCGGCCTCTCTTGTTGTGGAGCACAGGCTCCAGACGCGCAGGCTCAGTAATTGTGGCTCACGGGCCTAGTTGCTCCGCGGCATGTGGGATCTTCCCAGACCAGGGCTCGAACCCGTGTCCCCTGCATTGGCAGGCGGATTCTCAACCACTGCGCCACCAGGGAAGCCCGCCACTTTCTTATATGACCTCAAATCCTTGGCCATGGTGATGGGATCCAGGGGAGGCACCTGATTGAGATTGGGCCAATCATATTACTATAACACTGGCCAAAGCCAACTGGATCCAGGACAGAAGAATAAATCCCTTCCCTATGGATTGCTTATAACTGGGATCCAAGGAGTAGTGGTCAGTCCTTTTCTCATGTGGAAAGCAGCACGAATTCAAATTAAGAAACTCTTGAGGCCACGTGGAGAGAACATTTGTGTTTTCTTCCTTCATCCCCAAGTGATAGCCTCCTGATTTTCTTTGGGAAGTGCCTTCCTCCCTGTGGTCTGATAGGACTGGCAGACAAAGGTGTAGGCCCAGCAACTGGGCTGGACCAGTGGGATTCTCTCCTCGGGGTTTGGAGCTTGTGCAGAAATTCACAGGGAGGTGAGGTGGGTGGGGCTCAGCAAGTCCCCAAAAGGAGGATCCCTGAAGCCCCTTCTTCCTGTTCTGTCCTCCCTGAGACTTGGTTAGTCAACTGTTTTTTTTTTTTTTCCAATTCTGTAAGCCAAGAGCTTCCAGTAAATTCTGCTTCTCTTTCTGTTCTTCAATGTCCCCACCCCACCACATGCACATTGGAAACTTTCAGAAGTGGCAAAGTTGGAAGAATAGTGCAATGAAAGTCTTCTTCCCTTCACTTAGGTTCACCACCTGGTAATATTTTGCCACATTTATTCACACATACACAATCAACTTTTTTTTCTTTCTGAATCATTTGTAACATTTCATCCCTAAATCCTTTTGCAAAGTCCCCTGAGAATGAGGACATCCTCTTCCATAACCACAATACCATGATCACATCTTCCAGTTTTCTATTGTTGCACAATCACCTCAAAATCTAGAGGCTAAAAACAACAACAATTATTTTATTATCTCTCTTGGGTTTTGTTTTGTTTTTTTAAAATAAATAAATTTATTTATTTATTTATTTATTCATGGCTGCCTTGGGTCTTCGTTGCTGCATGCAGGCTTTTCTCTAGTTGTGGCGAGCGGGGGCTACTCTTCAATGCGGTGCGTGGGCTTCTCATTGTGGTGGCTTCTCTTGCTGTGGAGCACGGGCTCTAGGCGCGTGGGCTTCAGTAGTTGTGGCTCATGGGCTCTAGAGTGCAGGCTCAGTAGTTGTGGTGCACGGGCTTAGTTGCTCTGCGGCATGTGGGATCTTCCCGGACCAGGGCTTGAACCCGTGTCCCCTGCATTGGCAGGCGGATTCTCAACCACTGCGCTACCGGGGAAGCCCTCTCTCTTGGTTTTGTGGGTCGACTGGGCTCAGCTGGGGGGCTGTCTCTCAGGACCTCTCTTGTGGTTGTAGCCAGATGGAGGCTGGGGCTGGAGCCGTCTAATGTTCCTCATCCCCATGGCTGGTGGTTGAGACTGCCTGCTGGCTGGGACTCAGCTGGGACTGTTGGCCAGAACACCTCTGGGTGGCTTCTCTGTGTTGCCTGGACGGCCTCACAGCATGGTAGCTGGGTTCCCAGTGTCAGGGTCCCAGGGGGCAGGAAATGGAAGCTACCAGGCTCTTCAGGCCCCTACCAAACACTGGCAGAGCATCACTTCCACCTTATTCTATTAGTCAAGGAGTCACAGAGCCCAGATTTAGGGACAGGACAGAGTCCCATCTCTTGATTGGAGGAGTGTCCAAGAATTTGGGGGCTATATTTTAAAACTAACACACAACCCCATGAATTCAATGTCAACACAATAATATTACCTAAAACACAGTCTGTACTTAAGCTTGTCCCAATGATGTCCTTTATATCTATTTAAACAAATCCAGGATTCAATCCAGGTTATGCCCTGCATTTAGTTGTCATGATTCTTTAGTATTCTAGAACTCTCCACATGTATTTTGTCTTTCAGGACATTGCTATCTTTGAAGAATCCAGTTGTCTTGCAGAATACGCTACAATCCATGTTTGTCTGGTGGTGTCCTCAGGATTTGATTCAACAGTTTTTGGCAAGAATACTACCGAGATGGCATTGCATACTTCCTGCAGCACATTTGGGGCACATAATGTCATTAAATCAAAAGACATATGAACCCTCCCCCCACAAAACATGTCATTCATTGATTTATTAAAAACTTCACTTTGCTCTACCTATAGGACAGGGTGCTCTAGAACTAAGAAACCTAATAAGTCACTCAAACCTCTCATCCTGTCTGCAAATGCCTGTTATTGCTAATCAAGAGAAACAGAAGATAATTCAACATGAACAGAAAAAAGCAGACAAC
The DNA here is from genome assembly GCF_949987535.1 of Balaenoptera acutorostrata. NCBI lineage: Eukaryota > Metazoa > Chordata > Mammalia > Artiodactyla > Balaenopteridae > Balaenoptera > Balaenoptera acutorostrata. The sequence goes on along the minus strand of NC_080073.1, from coordinate 67,009,105 downwards.
GTCCATTCAAAGAAAAAAAAATAGAAAATGAGAATCAAAACATTTCAGCTGATGAAAATTCTCCTCCAGAAAACCACCACCAGGCAGTCTAACATAACACTTCAACCTGTGCTAATTATCCTTAAACAAGCTTTTGCAGATATGAAGAAAACACTGTAAATCAGAAATTTTAAGACATCATACAAAAATGGACCCCAAAATGAGAAGCAGGAAATGAGAGTTAACAAAAATCAGGAAAGGAATAGAAGAAAAAGTCAAAATCATCTCACAAGTGAAGATTAAATTGCAAGGTACGGGACTTCCTTGGTGGTCCTGTAGTTAAGAGTCTGTGCTCCCAGTGCAGGGGTCCCAGGTTTGGTCAGGCAACTAGATCCTGAATGCCACAACTAAAGATCCCACATGCCACAACTAAGACCCAGGGCAGCCAAATAAATAAATAAATAAATAAATAAATAAATAAATATTAAAAAAATTGCAAGGTACTCAACTGAAAATATCATAAGAGGCATTCACATCATAAAAGGAATGAAAAAACCCGAGAGAACAAAAATAAAATCAATCACAAAGTAAAAAGTGTCAGAGAAAAAGAGATGGTTAAATATAAGCAAAGATGGTCCAACACACACATAACTGGAGTTCTCAGAGACAGAAAAATAAAACAATAGAAGAGAACTAAGATCACACAAAAGTATCACTTCCCACAGAAGAAAGAAACTTTCTAGAAATAAATGACATGAACATAATAAAAGGGCCTATCGGGTTTTCCCTGGTGGCCCGGTGGCTAAGACTCTGCATTTCCAATGCAGGGGGCGTGGGTTCAATCTCTGGTCGGGGAACTAGGATCCCACATGCTGCACGGTGTGGCCAAAAAATTTAAAAAAATATATAAAAGGGCCTATCAAGTACTTAGAAAAAATGACCTGGAATGGTCAACGCTGGGACAAATGTTAGTAAAACCTAGAAAAAGAAGAAACGTGTCCTGATCATGCTGAAGGTGGGGGGCCTGGCAGTGTTATTTACTCTCCCTGTTGCTTTCAATGGCTTTGGGAGGATGTGTGGAGAGATTTGGATTTCAGCAGCTGCCATTATCTAAGGGAACCTGGAACCCAGCTCAGGTCCTCTTGGTGAACTGGCAGAGACCACTGGGAAGTTACATGTGAGTTGTCAAGTCAGTTCCTGTTACTTTGTTTTATTTGTGCTTAAGTTGGCCAGAATCATCTGTTGCTTGCAACCAAAGGTTCCGAGCTGTAATATCGTGTTTCCTGCTGACTGGATGGAGCTGGGTTGCAGAGAGAAGCAGATGTGAGCTAGAGAGGTGAAGGAGTTTTGGAGCCCGTGGGAGCCCTCGTTTCAACCCATTCAGAATTCTGTGTATTTACTGAAATTTTTGCTGAAGTACTACACACTTTCACAGAAAGGACACACCCATGTCATTAGCATCCAGATGAAGGATGGAACATACGAACCCCGAGAGGCCCCCTCACATACCTTTGGGTCACTGCCCCCCTCAAGGGTAACCAATATTGATTTCTCTCACTACACGTTACTGTGACCTGTTTTTTTTTTTTTCACACACACACACTGTATTTTATTTTTACAAGAGATAAATAGACTGACACCAAGCATTGTACATGGATGACCACAACAAAAGCAACAATGATTGTAATTACCAAACATGAAACACACTCATACTATGTCATAATATTGACATTCAGTCCAGTAATCCTCCACTGTAACAGCTCCTTTACTTTGTGTGACCTGTTTTTATACTTTGTGTGAATGGAATCACACAGAATCACCCAACATGTATACTCAGGTCTGGCTTCTTTTGCTCAGTAGGATGTTTGTGAGTTTCACCCATGTTGCTGTAGAGATTTAGGATCCATTTTGGAGGTGGAACAGGTAGGACTTGGAGATTCATCATTTGCCCAGTGCCCTTGGGCAAAGCACATCACCTCCCTGAACTCAGTCCTCTCATCTGTAAAATGGGACTGACGATGCTAATTCCCAGCTGTTAGTGCTGCAGTTTCCTCACTGAGCTCCATCAAAGGGCCTGGAATAGAGCAGAGGCCGCGGGAGCCCTATCCTTCCTCTTGTCTAAAAGAGTGTAGCTGTGCAGTTGGTGGGAATGTAAGTTGGTGCAACCACTGTGGAAAACAGTATGGAGGTTCCTCAGAAAACTAAAAATAGAGTTACCATATGACCCAGCAATCCCACTCCTGGGCATATATCTGGACAAAACTATAATTCAAAAAATACATGCACCCCTATGTTCATAGAAGCACTATTCATGATAGACAAGACATGGAAACAACCTAAACGTCCATCGACAGAGGAATGGATAAACAAGATGTGGTACATATATACAATGGAATACTATTCAGCCATAAGCAGGAAGGAAATAATGCCATTTGCAGCAACATGGATGCAACTAGAGATTATCATACTAAGTAAGTCAGAAAGAGCAAGACAAATACCATATAATATCACTGATAGGGCTTCCCTGGTGGCGCAGTGGTTGAGAATCCGCCTGCCAATGCAGGGGACACGGGTTCGAGCCCTGGTCTGGGAGGATCCCACATGCCATGGAGCAACTAGGCCCGTGAGCCACAATTACTGAGCCTGCGCATCTGGAGCCTGTGCTCCGCAACAAGAGAGGCCACGATAGTGAGAGGCCCGCGCACCGCGATGAAGAGTGGCCCCCGCTTGCCACAACTAGAGAAAGCCCTCGCACAGAAACGAAGACCCAACACAGCCATAAATAAATAAATAAATAAATAAATAAATATTAAAAAAAAATCTATAAAAAAAAAATCACTGATATGTGGAATCTAAAATATGACACAAATGAACCTATCTATGAAACAAAAACAGAATCAGGGACAGAGAGAACAGACTGGTGGTTGCCAAGGGGGAGGGGGTTGGGGGAGGGACGGAGTGGGAGGTTGGGGTTAGCAGATTTAAGCTTTTATATATAGAATGCATAAACAACAAGGTCCTACTGTGTAGCACAGAGAATATCCTATGATATTGATATTCAATATCCTATGATAAACCATAATGGAAAAGAATATATATAAAAAAAGAATGTAGTGACTTCCCTGGTGGTCCAGTGGTTAAGAATCCGCCTTCCAATGCAGGGGACATGGGTTCGATGCCTGGTCGGAGAACTAAGATCCCACATGCCTTGGGCAAGGAAGAGCCAGCCATAATGAAGACCCAGCGCACACCCCCGCCCCCCAAAAAAGAATGTATATATGTATAACTAAATCACTTCGCTGTACAGCAGTAATTAGCACAACACTGTAAATCAACTATACTTCAATTTAAAAAAAAAAAGAGTGTAGCTGTGGCTGCTAGCACTTCGGCTTGGTCGTCACCAGCGTGTGAAACAGGGGCACCTCTCTCTACCCACACCCCTCCCCCGACTGCACTTCCAAATTTGGAAACGGCTCTTTCCCTGGGGTGCTCTTGCCCCTGTTCTCCACTCTGTCTCCTCCGTCCCCAGTCCTTGGCCCATGGGAGGACGTGGTTGTGTGCTCTCAGTAAACATATTAGGCCAATAATGATGCCTGTTAGGGATGACTTCTTGCAGTTGAGGAAGCCTTAGCTTGCGCACGCCAGCGCAGGGGGCTGAATCCCAGCGCTCCTTCCGCTCTCTGAGCCTCTGTGAGGAGCAGACTGTCTATGTACCTCTCAGGGCTGTGATGAGAGTGACAGGAGCAACCTCGTGACAGAGCCAGCCAAACTTGCGCCTGTAGTGCCCGCACCGCGGGAGTGACACGCGGTGCACGTTGCATCACTGGGATGATTACACATGGGCCCTCCAACACTTTGTGATTTCATTGGTTTGAGGTGCGGACGGACATCGGAGCTCCCCCAGGTGACTCTAATGTGCGATAGAGTTGGCAACCAGGGCCAGGCACACAGTGAGAGCACAGTAAATGTTGACCTGGGCGGAGAGAGGCCGGAGCTTGCTGGGAAGGCTGGAGGGTGCAGCTTCTTGCGGCTGGCGCGCCCCCTTGCTCCCCTTACGCGTCTCCTATTTGCACCCCCAGCTCCCTTACTCTGCCTTCCTCTCACCCAGGAATCCAGGACATCCCTCACCTGCCGCCTCCTGTCCGGGGTCAGCCCGGTTCCTTCTGGATTTGGGGGTAGTGCCCGCCTCCATCCCTGCTGTCAGCGCAGGTGAGCCCAGCCGCGCACGAATCGAGTCGGTGGGGGCGGTGGCCCAGCCTGGAAACAGCCCTGAAATAGACACCCCCGCCGCCCCCGCTGCCTCCTCCCAGGATCTACTCGAGTGAAAAACAACCCTCTCTATCAGAATGTCTCTCCAGGCGTCGAAGTGGGGTGGCCCCGAGTCCTGCCGGCGGCGTAGACCCGGGCCTGGGTCCAGCTATGATGCGCGCGCGGACCCTCCCCGGACGGGCCAGGGCGTGCGGTGACGGCGCCCGGCCACCGGGCGGCGCTGCTGGTCCGCGATGGGAGCCTCGCGGCGGCTGGGGCTCTGGGCCGGGCCGGTTGGGAAGGGAGAAGGCCGGCGCTGTGGCTCTCCAGTAGGGAGGCTCCTCACGCCCCTTCTCGGTCTGGAGCGTCCCGAGAGGTGATCTCCCCGCATATTTGGGGTGGAGCAGGGACGAATGGGCTCTTCATCCTGAGGAGGCCGGGGCAGGGGGCTTGCCCAGGCCAGTGATGCACCCTTCTGCAGGAGCTGGCCAGGAGAGAAATGGGGCCACCGTCCCCACTCTCTTGATACTTCTTTTTGTCTCACGTTTCCCACGTGCTTCCTGAGTTCTGAACTTTGGTGGCAGTAGGGGGGAGGAGGTCAGGACTATCTATACATCTAACTCTTAGTCTGTGTGTCCATCGACCTGTCTACCCAGGTGACATTTGTTCCCCACAGGCTCTAAACCAGCTGGACTGAAGAAATGGGAGGTGGGTAAAAGATCATCCCTCCCAGTCTGGGGAAGGCAAACCAGTGAACTGGATGCCCTGGAATTCTGGACCCAGGTGATGGTTAAGCCGGGCCTTGAAGGTCAGGGAGGGGGTTTCTGGGTGAGAAGGGCAGGTGATTCAGCCACAGAGGTGAGAGGGAGGATGGAGGGCCCAGGGTCACAGGCTGGAGGGAGCCAGGAGCTGCATACACTATCTCACCCAACCATCCATAGGGACAACGCTGGGGGATCGCCTCCTGATCCATGAGGAAACTGACAGAGGTCAAGGGACTGGCTGTGGGGCCCCCTGGTGGTGAGTGTTCAGCTGGGGCTGATGCAGGTGTATGAGGCTCAGGTGGAGAAAGCACCGGCCTTTAACCACAGAGCACCTTAACCGGGCATACAGGGCCAGGGTCAGCCTGTGTCAGCTCGCAGTCCTGAACACTCTGACACTGGCCTCCCAGGAGCACAGGGGCTCTTTCATGTTCCTGGCTTCTACTCTGTGCCCCCTGAGATTTCTCCTGCTCTGCTCTCTTCCCCACTCACACCTTGCTTTTGGGAGGGGCTCTGTCTGCCATCAACCATGACCTCTGCAGTGTGTGGGAAAAGCCCTTGCCCCTGGTAAGGGGATTCAATTCAGACTCTACCAGCAGGTAGGGGACACCGGGTGGGGCAGAGTCAATGCTTTAGGAGCCCCACTCCTCCTGTGACCACCAGGGGCTGGGGCCAGAGAAGCCATGGGCCAAGGGGCTAGCAGCTCAGAGCTGGGGCTGTGCAGAATTGGGGCCAGGGTCAGAAGTCAGACTGAGCTCTGCAGTGAAACTGCTGTGCAGCCCTGGCCCACTGGCTCCCCATCTCTGGGCCTCAGTTGCTCCCTGAAGGGGTGGGGCAGATCCCTGAGGTGGGGAGGGCAGAGGGGAGGCCCAGGTGTGGGGATGTAGGGGTGGAGCGGGGTGTGGGGGGCAGATGGGGTGGGATGGGAAGCCCTGGTTCTCTGGGTTGGGTGTGGCTGCGTGTTAGCACACCCGGCTGAGAGGCCCTGTCTCCCCACCCAGCCACGGTCCCACCTCGCTCCTGCCTGTCCCCCGCGTATCGTCAGCTGTGGGGCCTCATACCCCACTCCAGCTGGTTGGAGTTCTATTAATATTTCAGTTTGATGAATTAAAGATTCTTTCTCCCCTCCTCCTTCTGATGTCCCAGGTGGGAATTAAAAGCACATCCGATCCGGTCAAACGCCATTAAAATGCAGCCCACGAGGGTAGGAGCTGGCGGGTGTGGGCTTTTCTTTCCCAGCACTGCTTTGTCCTCTTTGGGGGTGTCTGGGTGATGGTTGGTCTTTGTGGGTACGGGAGGCAAGAGAAAGCTGAGGTGGAGGAGCATGAGGGGTGTTTGCCTAAATGCTGCTGCTTTAGAGGGAGCAGCACCCCCTGTGTGTGGGGCTCGGGTTCCGGATAAATGAGGATGTGGGGATGGGGCAGGGCAGGGCCCCTGCAACCCCTGCCCCGTGACCTGACCAGGACCTCCACCATGGGGTGTTTTCCGGGTCAGCCCAGCTGCCCTGGCTCTCCACGGGGGCTGCTGCAGGCACCTAGCAGTGAGGATGAAAGCCTTGGAGTCAGCAAGGGCGGGATCGATGCTCCTTGAGGCTCCACTAGCAAGAGGTCCTGCGGGGTCCTTCCCAGCTTTCTATCCTGCCAGCTGTCTGGCTCCACCTTAGCAGGGAGCAAATGCTGGGACTTCCTTCCATGCTGTACAGGAGGTTCCTAAGGAGGACCAAGGCTGGAGTGTGGTAGGGAATGATGGAGGGGCCCGCCAGGGATTCCCAGCCTGGCTGTCAGTCAGCCAGCCAGGCTGTGTGGCCTTTGCTCCAAACCAAGGGCCTGGGGCCCGTTTGGAGGACAAGCTAAGGCTCCAGCCATAGGGATCCTTAGACCTGAAAAGCGCTTCTCAGCCCCATCCTTTCCCTTCAACCCAAAGAGCCCCCAGTGGCAGCAGCATCACGGTCCACATTTGCCGGTGGAGGGAGCTGAGGCTCAGAGTAGGCGAGGTTCATGGGACACATGCCCTCTAGAACAGGGTGGGGGGCATGCTGTGACAGTGTCTGAGGCCGGGGTGCTCCCTGGCGTGTGTGATGATCAGGGAGGTGTGTGGTGGGCATGAAGGAAAGGACTGGTAGGATCTGGAGAAGGCACTGCAGGTGGGGCACGGGGAAGCAAAGACATCCCCTTTCCAGGTTGCCCCCCCACCCCTGTCCCCTTGCCTGGCCTCCTGCAGGCCTCCTCTCTGGGCCAGCTGGACTGCATCCCCTCCTGCCCTGTCACCTGGCTGCTCGCCTGACGCCCAGAGCCCTGCCATCAGCGGAAGGAGCAGGCCTGCCATGAGGCCCAGGGTGGGGCGGGAGGGGCTTTAAAAAGTTAATTGTATTTTGATCTCGGCTGTGACATCCATCCTAATGCTATTGGGCTCACAGCTGACAGCCCCCCGACATAAGGAGGGAGAGGGATAATAAGTAGTTTTAAATTGCAGCATGGCAAAGAGGCTGGAAAATCCAGAGTCTTAAGAAAAAAGAGGGAGAGAGAGAAGAGAGGAGGAGAGAGTGGAAATCAAGGAGGAGGAAGCATCCTTCTCTGGGGGGGGGCGGGGTTGGTCATCATTCATTTGTTTAACAAGCCAACCTTTATTGGGGACCTGCTGCATGCTTGGTACAGGCTCAGCCCGTGGAGGCTCAGATGCCCAGTCTGGCTATGGAACCCCTCCCCCTCCCCCTCCCCTCCCCCTCCCCTCCCCCTCCCCTCCCCCTCCCTTCCCCCTCCCCTCCCCCTCTCCTCCCCTTCCCCCCTCCTCCCCTCCCCCCCCCCCCTTCACAGCACTCAGCTCTTCCAAATCCTACTCCTCTTTCAGGGTCTAAGTGATAGCTCCCCTGAGGGCCCTGACCTCCCAGCCTCAGCTGCCCCTCCCTCCCTGACCACCCAAGAGCCTGGGGCTGCACCACAGCCTCCCTTGCTTTTCCTTCCTCATATCCCCTCCCTCTAGCAATGTGGTGCCGACTGTCCCGTAAATCCTTACCTACCTGGTCCGGCTCCTGCATCTGGTCCCCAGCACTTGGGTTTAGCAGAGCTGTGTTCAGAATCTGCTCTCTCTGCTCCGTCCAGCTTCTCTCCTCTTCCCACGTGTCAGGGTGGGTTGGGAGGGTGTAGATACAGCTGTGCTGTGGACCCTGGAAAGTCTTTGGTCCAAATGGGATGATTACAGGTGCATAGGTCCCTGGGGCCAGATGGTTTTGGAATTTAGAAAGATAATAAGGCACAAATACGATATATTGTGCAACAGCGCCAGGGGTCCTGGGGCAGTATCCCCAAAACAATATGCTGGCTCAGGTTCCTGTGGTGAAACAGAGTATCTCCCACCGAGGGAGCAAGACAGTTACAATGACTCGCTTTCACATCAGGTTTTGCAGCCAAATGACTTTGCCGAAAATTTATGGACAAACTGGTTTTCAGAGCCTGTTGGATTTTGGAACTGTGGAAAGGGGATGATGGCTTTAGCCAACTCATTAGTCCAAGTCAAAGGTCTGAGAAAGTTCCAGGGGTTGTGGGAGGATTCCCGAGGTTGGACCCATACCAGCCTCAAAGGAGGGGGTCACTCCCTGGCCTGTCCCCGAGCCTGGCCTGGGGCAATTTCCGAGTATCTGTGTCCTTGAGACTCAATATCTCTGTGGGGCAAAGGAGAGGGGCTGGGGTGGCCCTGCGAGGCTAAGTAGGGGTGACTTACCCCGGGGTGCTTAAGCCCGGGCCTCACCTCTCACCCCAGCTCTCCTCAACTCCTCTGAGCCTGCAGGGTGACTTAGGACTCACTGCAGAGCCCGGGGCCATGCCTTCTCTTGTAGTCAGTTCTTCATCCTGGAAATGTCCTGCCAGGGGACAGTTATTGTTTAAACAAACTCCCCTGTCAGAGATATTTCCATCTCATGGCCTGGTTCAGGGGAAACCAAAATTGAAACCCATCAGACCCCGAGGCTGAGGCGGTGACTGGTTTCACTCCACATGGGGACCATTTCTCAGGTGTTCCAGGCCTGCCAGGCTCCCCCCCAGACCCCTGCACCTTCAAGCTCACTTTGATCTAGTTCAACAAATTCTAAACTTCAGGATTTTCAAAGACAATTGCCCTCTCCTATTAGGAATCTTTTGAAATGGAGAAGTCCTAGAGCAGCTTGGTGAGTTTGAGTTGCCAACCCAGTGGTTGGGAAAAGGCAGGCAAGTTGTTTTCCCTTGCCAGGGAGGCCAGAATGAGAGCAGGAAGAAAGAATCTGCTGCAGCAGGAGGGAGTTAGGTCAGACCTCAGGAAGAACTTCCAGGTCATAAAGGTATAAAGTACGGGTGCAGGACTTTCTATGATTCTTTCCTCTAGGACTACCTGCCTCTTCCTCTCCCCCCAAAGCCATCTGTCCATCGGTGCTGAGACGGTGTCTCCTTTTCTCTGGGGAGGCCCATGTGTGCAGGACTGGTGGATTAGAATATCCCCCCTGAGGACCCCACCAGTGTCAATCAGGTCAACTTCCTTAAAGATTTCAGAAAAAGACCCAACACCAAATCCCAGCATCCTTAGAAAGAACTCGGCCCAGCCCCTCATGTCACTGATGGGGAAACCAATGCTCAGAGAGGCTGGGCAACTCCCCCAGGTCACACAGCCTTAGCGCCGAGGACCTGGCCTCCTGCTTTCAGCCCTGTGCCCCGCTCCCAGTCAGAGAACAGCTCTGAGGAGTGGGAATGGGACGGCTTGCTGAAGAGCAGTTTGGAATTTGGGCCCTCGCAGCTGACCCACGCTGGGGCCCTGCTGTGTGATTCCTTGAGGTCACCTGTGATCACTCTTCTCCCACAGAGGCGGCTCTGTAGTTCCTTTGTCTCCAGGGCAGGGGACAACAACTGATGTTTCTGGAGGTGTGTGTGAGTGTGTCTGTGTGTATGTCTGTGTCTGAGGGTCTCTGTGTGGGTGCGTCTCTGTGTATGTGTGTATATATGTGTCTCTGTGAATGTGTATCTGAATGTGTCTCTATGTCTGTGGTGGGGGTGTGTCTGTGTGTTTGTGTGTGTGAGTCTGTGTGTCTCTGTGTGTCTGTCACCATGATAAGCCAAGTCAGCCATGAGTCAGCATGAGGGAGAAGAGGTGTCCCAGCTGGACCAGGCTGGGGGGTCACAGGTGAGGGCTGTGTGGCCGACCACTCTGAGGCTGGAGGCCTGGAGGCCTGGGATGGCCCAGGACGGCTGCCCAGAAGAGCTAGGCCTCAGGCTGAGACCTTCAAACTGGACGAGTCCACAAACTCAGCCATCTGCCAGCCAACAGTGTTTCTTTTTTTAACCCCTGAAAAATATAGCCTACCCAGGCTTCTGCGACACAGCTGGTGGGGGGTGGGATAATTATGGCCAGAGTGCAGGCAATGCTGAGGGCCAGGGAGTGGGGAGAGCGGCTGGGCTCCTTTTGGCTCTCAATAAACCATGGCCCCTTTATGTTCAGTTCCATTCATTCATTCATTCATTCAACAAAAGGCTATTCAACAAAAGGATATTGAGGACTATATTCTGTGTTAAAAACTGCAGTGGCTCCCACTTCTGGGCACCTAAACACAGGACTGGGTGCCCTGCATCCATTATTTCTTTCCCTCTTCATGATGGCCTTGCCAGTAGGGCCCAGGCTCTGGCCCTTATGGACCCTTGGCAGGAATCAGACAAAGAACCCCCATCTTTTAGGCAGACCCATCCTTAAGACAGGATGTGTCCCGTGTCAAGCCCAAAGCAGGCTGAACTTGAACCTCCCAGCACCCCTAACTGGGTGGCTTCTTGCACAGCAACCCGGCAGCCCTGCTCTGAGGTCAGCATCATGGTCCTTCTTGTACAGGTAGGAAACTGAGGGACCCTGGGCAGGAGGACCCAGGTACGCTCGTGGTTTGGTTGGAACCCAGGCAGGCTGTTCCCAAGGCCACGGCCTCTCCAGGAGTGACTTGAGTTTCCTGCAAGCCCAGAGCAGTGCACACGCGGCTGGGCAGAGCCGGCAAACAGCAGGAGCTTTGGTGGCCTTAGCTCATTCATGCCTCTCTAAAATGCATCTGGCCGAGGTGCACGTGGCCATGGGTGCGCTCTTCAAGGGCAGGGTGCTGTGCTGCCCTCTGTGTATTCCTGGGACTAGGAATGCAGCAGGATCTCGGTCAGTGCTGGTTGCATTTTTAAAAAAAAGGCATGAATGAATGCATGATCACCACCCTCCCACCAGAGACTTCAGTCTGACTGGGTAAATGAGACATGTATTTGGGGCTATCACATGAGAGAGTTACAAAGAGAGTTCATGTTTTGCCAACATGTGTTCATTCACCAAACAGTGATTGAGCTTTCACTAGGGCCAGGCATGGTGCCAGGCCCTGGATGAACCATGGTGAACAAGATATGGTTCTGGCCTGGCAGTGTCTGGAATTCTGGAGGAGGGGATGCCTGAGTGGGTCTTTGGGAAGATGCCGGGGCATTGGATGAGGAGCAGGGAGGGAGAAAGGGCAGAGTAGGGGAGGGTCAGACCCTGCTATTCCCAGGCCCTCCCAGACATTCCCCTGATCTAGAAGAAGAAATTATCTGTGGAAATGAGGGGTTGGGCTGTGGGGGGCATGAATCCCCCCAGGCCTGGGCACAGTGGAGCCCAGATGGCACTCTGCAGGTCAGCCAGGATGACTGAGGTACTGACGTGGGGGAGGGAGGCCGCTGGTCAGCCACTCCCCCCCCCCCCCCCCCACAGCTCTCTGGCACTGTGCTGAGCACCCTCCCTGGGACAAGGACAGTCACTTGTCACAGCTCTAACTGAAGACACTTCTGCAGTCTGGGATGGGATGCTCTTGCAATCCTAAGAGGGCTGCAAGGCTCCCTCCCTCTCTTCCTCTCTAAGGCCAGCCCTCTCCTGGGATTTTTCACAGCCCCCCTGGGGAGGAGGAGAGCTGGGGCTCCAGCTTCTCCCTGGCTGAGGGATTTTTCCCCAGGCTCGCTCCTGTCTGCCAGCCAGGCCACCTGTTACACTTTGCAGACCAGTGCTGGAGGGAGACCAGTGGGCTGTGGGCCATGGAGTGGGAGTTCCCCAAGCCTGGTGGCGTTCTGGGGTGGAGGGGACCTCAGTGGGAAGGGGCTCCTGAAGGCTGTGCGACCAGGGGCAAATGGAATCCCCTCCCCCTCCCGTCCTGTGTCATATGCTCAAACCAGGAGCAGTGGGGTGTGCAAATGAACATGCCACATGGGGGCACACGCCACGTGCGTGGTGCAGATGTGTGATAAGCTGGCCTAAGGTGGGGGTCTTAGTGATTCTCAGGGAGGATGGGGGTGGGGGTGGGGAGGAGTGTGACCCCTTGGCATCCCTGTATTTGCTGTACTTCTCAGGGAGTGTGTCGGGATGCTATGTTCCTTGACCCTCGACCTTTGGGGTCAGGAGGGGTCCCTGCCAAGTCCTCTGGGTCGAGGAGCAGACATCCGCCCCGGGGGAGGGGGGAGAAGGGGGCTTCCAGGAGAGGGCGCCGGTGGGGCGTGGTGAGAGGGGGAGCAGAAGGCGGGGCTGGTGCGGAGGGGTGGCGGGGAGCTGGGCGAGCCCCAGCCTTCCGGCGGTGGAGGTGCGGGGTCGGGGGTGGGCTCCCAGGTGCTCTCTCTTTAAAAGGCCGGCGGAAGCCGCGCGCTCGGCCGCACCTGCAGAGCAAACTTGGCGGGCAGGGCTCCCGCCTTCCCGAGTGCGGCGGCAGCAGAGTGGGCGTCGGGCTGAGCGGCTGCGGTCCCCTCGCCCCCTCGTGCTCCCGGCGCCCGCCCCCTCCCGCAGCCTCCCCTCTCGGCGTCTTCCTCGCTTGCTCGCTCTCCAGCGCGCTCTCAAGCTCGCTCTCCTTCTTTCCTGCTGCCGTGCAGCTGCCGCGGCGCCGCCGGGCGCCCGCATCTCAGCCGGCTGAGCTCGCTGCTCGGCTCACGCTCCACTCCCTTCCTAGCCCGGAGCCCTCGGCCGGACCCCGAGCCCCGGAGCCGCCTCCTCTCTCCCTCCGGCTCGGACGCCGGGCTCCGCGGCGGACGGAGCAAGGCTGCCCGCCGCTCCCTACCTCGCTGGCTCGCTCTCGCCGGAGCAGCAGCCGACCGCCGCGCGATTGGAGGCGGCTCGGGCCGGGCGGCCGCCAGCTCCTCCCCGCTGCGTCCCGGACTCCGGGCGGCTCCGCGCCGGGCTCGGACCGCAGCGTCAGAGCCGCCCGCCGCGGCCCGGGCTCCGGCCACCGCGAAAAGCTAGCCTCCGGCCGCCGTCTCCCTGCGCCCCCGGCGCGGGCGGGTGCGCCACCGAGCCCTCGCCGGCGCGCGGTGAGTTGTGGCCCGCGGGGAACGGGCAGAGGGGACCGTGCCCTCCGGCCTCTGGGGCACGAGCTGCGGCGGGGACTCCAGGGCTCGGGGATGTGGCCTCTGACAAGCTCCCGGGCTCGGGGCTGCCCAGAGGGCCGGCGGACCGGAGCTTTCGGGGCTGGAGGGCGCGGGACCCGGGCTAGAGGGTCTCCCCTCGGGGCTGGGGCCGGCTGTCCCACCGCCCCGAGACAGGCAGTAGGGCAGAGGCTCTTTCGCGGGCCTGGGGGAAAGTGTCTCTGTGCCTGGGGTTGTTTCGGGTTCCCCCGATTGGGGGGTCGAGCCCGCGCTCAGGTGGGGGCGGCGGCATCAGAGCGCCCCCTCTGCGGAGAGGCAGGGCGGGCGGGGGCGCGGGCCGTTCTTTGCCCCCGTTCCCCGCGGTCTCCCGGCGGGAGAGCAGCGCCAGCCTCGCGCGCCTCTGCTCCCTGACCCACACCAGCCCCGCGTCCCGCTCCCGTGGCCGCCCCAGCGTCGCCTTCGTCTCCGACCGACCCCGGCGCCGGAGGCTTGCTCTCGGCGGAGGCTGGAGGGTCTGGGGTCTCCCCGCGGCCCCGGGACTTCACGGTCAGGTGCTTCTCGGATATTCGGGACCGACCCTCTCCGGGACCCTGATGAACCTTTGCTTCTACGCGGCCGCGGGGCGGGCAGCCGGGCCGAGTGTCTGTGTGTGTGTCTGTGTGTGCGTGTTTTGTGTGTGTGTGGGGGTCCCCTCCGGGGTCGGCTTTCCCCGGCGCTCAGGAGCTGAAAGCGCCCCCTCCCCGCGCGGGGGCGGGGCTGGGAGGGGGAGGCCGCGACTGCGAGAGGCGCCCCCGCACCGGGACGGTCTGAGGCTGTTTGTGCTGAAATGGGGCGGCAGTGGCGGCGGCAGGGAGTCCTGAGGCCCGAACCTAAGAGCGCCCCCTCCCCCAGGACGCGAGTGACACCCCCGCCTTCAGACTTTCCGTCCTTTTTGGAGGAGGCTTCTTGTCTCTTCCCCTACTCCGGTCACCCTCCCTGCCCCTGGTGCGGAAGAAAGCTGCTTTGCGGGACTGAGCTGGGACTGAGCTGGTCTTGCTTAATGGGGTGCCCCAAGCCACGTGTCTGTTGGAGCCGTGGTTAGTCTGTCTGCCCCTCTGTCAGTCTGGCAGAAAGCCAGATGATGGTGGAGGGAGGATTTTGTGTGTGTGTGTGTGTGTGTGTGTGTGTGTGTGTGTGTGTGTGTTCCTCATAGTCCCTTCTCTCCTCCATTCTGGGGTGAGGTTGGGGACTGAGGGCTGGCAGGGCGGCCAGCTCTGTAAGAGTCTCCATACTGGGCACCCCATTCCCACAGCCTCCCATCCCTGGGCCAGCTCATGGTGGAAGTGAAGAATGTTCTAGTTCCCATTGCCCCTTCCCCAGGATGTGTCCTGGGTCTGCCTTGCTTTCTCCCTGGCTCCACATTGGATGCTGGGCCCCAGGCTCTGGGTGGGCACCTCTGCTCCTCAGAGGCCTCAGGGCATAAGGTGGTGGGAGAACTTCCATGAAAAGGTGAGGACTTGCAGGAGCTTTTCTGATGACCCCTCCTGACGTGGCAGAGAGAATTCCCACAGAGCAGTCTGGAGGCTCCTGGGTGTGGACATCCAACGGACAGGGCAGGGGGCTTATCTCCTCTCCTGGGCAGGCCCTGGGACTAGTAGCAAGGGCCCCCAAAGAGGCTACAGAGGGGAGTAGGGGTCAGAGCCCTTGCCCCTCTCCCTGATCCCCTAGAGGACCACTTCCTGGAGGGCCTTCCCAGCCCCTAGTGTTCTGTCCTTGGGATGGGGTTGGGAACCTTTGGGGATGGTGCCTCTGAGCCTCTGCTTAGCCCTGGATGGGCATGCCTGTCCACTTGTGAATTTGGTGACCACTGTCTTCATCTCCCCCCAACTTTTGTCATTCTAGCCCTCAACTTTCCCTTAAATGTCAACATCTTCACACCTGTCAGGGACAAAAACATCATAAAGTTCTTCCCTCCTGAGATCTTGCTCACTTCTAGGGCTACCCATCCCAGGGGCATTTGCTGTGAAGAGAGATTCAGAGAGGAAGAAGGCAATGCTTAACCCAAAGGAATGCTCTACCGGTGGTGGATTTTCAGGAGAGAGATGTATGGGATGGGGATGGGGCATGCAGCACATCCCATAAAATAGGTCCTGAGCTGGTAGAAGGGGAGGAGGGAGCATGCCAGGAGTTGAGCTGCCTTTTTGGCCTCAGTGGTCCAGCATAGGCCGCTCCTCCCACCTCCCTCCTCTCTCCTCCCCCAACTTTCCTCTGTGTGGCTTCATTCTGTTGGAGGCTTGACATCTCCAGGAGGGAGCGCCTTGCACAGCGGCAGGCAGGCAGCTGAGGTAGGTGAGAGAGTCAGCGAGCAAGCCTGTGAATGAGCAGTGTGCTGGCCAGACAGGTCGGGGGTGGGCCCAGACCAGAAGGGCTCTGCAGCCCCCACCTGCTTCCTGAGGGGTCCCCTGCCCAGCTTCCAGGATGCTTGGCCACACCCGAACCTGTCCCGCTGCAGGGGGACAGCTGGCAGGAAACGATGGCACCAGGACCATGGGCTTCTGAGCTTTATAATTACAGCCACTAGACACATCCTCTCCCTTAGACAAGTGTGGGGCCGGCAGCCCCTAATTACCAGTGACCCCAAGACATCTGCCCACCCCTGCTGTCCTCCTCTGCTCAGTCTAGCACCCCATTTTCCAGTGGGCAGGCCCCACTGGCAGCCTGGGTAGCTGGGCCTGCCAGCTGCTGGATGGGAGATTATCTCACTTCTGCAGAGTGAGGCCGCCTTTGCCACCCAGAGAAGGCACGGGGGAGCTGGCATCTGGGCTCTGGCCCTGCTCACTGGGGCTGGCAGAGCTGCTGGCTGCCCAGGCCAACCTGAGGGAGGAGGCCGAGAGGCTTCCCCTGGTGGGCAGCGGGCCCGAGTGGAGGGCACCAGCTTTCTGTTCCCCCCCACCCCCCCACCGCCCAGCCTGGTGGCGGCTCCTGGAAAGAGCAGGGAGGGCTTGTTTCCGTGTCCACTCTGCCCTAGTTAGCAGGGGACTATCAAAAATTAATTTCAAGATCTCACTGCCTTTGGCCCTCGCCAGAGTGCAGGCTGCCTTTTCTCTGGCTCCTGGGAGCTCTGTTTCTTTCCTGGCTGTGCAGCTTCTGGCCTCCCTCTGTCCTCTGCTCTGCTTCTCTTCCACTGTCTCCCTGCTGCCTCTCAGCCCAACCCCAGGCATATAGCTTTGCCTTCCCAGCGAGCTTCTGCTCCCCGCCAGTCCTGGAGTCAAGCTCTGGGGGCTTCTGCCTCAGTACCGCCCCCCCTCTGCCCCCCTAACCTCTCTTTCCCTGCCTGAGCTTTGCTCCTGAAAGGGAGGCTTATAAAGGGAACCTGCTTAGGAAAGATGAAGCCTGCCCTGCAGCCCTGCCTCCCAGCCCCCCAGCCCACAGGGCAGAGAGAGTCTCTAGCCGCCTGTCCAAGTTTCTCTTGGCTCCTTGGAAAAACGAGCACCACAAGGATAGTAAAAATCACCCTTAAATGAAAGCTGATGACTCCCGTCGAAATGTTTTATAATTAACCTCACCGTTTAGCAATCTCGTGGCAGCAGTGAGGCATAAATATATGTGTACACACGTATATTAAATAAATTGGGGAATGCAGTGCATAATGACATTATCTGGACCCCATTCAATTAAGGTAGATATTATCTGCAGTAATTGGGAAATGCCAGCCCATAATGACAGCCCGTGCCATTTCGGCTGGAGCCATGCTGACGAGCAAGCTGTGGTGTCTCCCTAAGCCTCCCTCTTCTCCTGGAGAAAGCCCTGGCCGCCCAGGGGCTGTGATGACGCCCTGGGGAGCTCAGCTGGCTGGTGGTCCCAGGCTGGGCCACCTGCATCGGGACCAGGAGGTTGAGTCCTCCCCGGGTCCCCCACACTCAACCCTCCCAGCCACCCCTCTGTCCCTCAGGGGGACAGACCAGTCTCTGGACCCGTGTTCTGGTTGGGCTATGACTTCTAGTAAAAACACTTCATCGCTACAGGGTTATTTTTAGATTTGAATATAGAAATAAAGATTGGGGACTTGACCTGGATTCTTAAGTTTTTGGCAGGTGATTGCTTCTCAGATGTCACGGCCCCTTCTTTGTGCCTGGCCTCAGGGTGCCTTAGGGTGGGAAGTCTCCCCCACCACTGTGGTTCTCTTCGTGGCTGTGCAAGGCAGTAGGGTTTGGACATGGACTCCCTAAGCCAGTGGGCCCCCGCTTTCCAGGGCAGTGCCGGGGTTCAGGAGGGGAGACAGGAAGAAGGAGGAGAGAGGAAGAAACAGCATTAGCAGGAAGCCCACAATAGCAACAACTGCAAACAAAGGCACTTGCCCACTTGGATGTTGTGCTGGAAAACTGGATGGTCCTGGCAAGTGGGGGTGGAGTGAGTTGGGGCCAGAAGGAGAGGCCTGGGGGTCTGCATGGGGGCTGCTGGTTGGAGGAGACCTTGAGCAAGCGTGAGCTTGGTGGCTGGCCCCCTGGCTCTGGGAGAGGGGGAAGGTCAAGGCTGGGCATTTTCTGAGCTGAACTGGTGGGACCCAGTGCCAATGAGGTTTGCTTGCTTTGCCTTCCAACTGATGGGAGCTGCTGTGGCCTTAGCAGGTGGCTGCCTTTGAGCTTCTGGTTTCTCTAGTCCCGAGTCCCTGCCTGCTGTGCTCACAGTGGGCCCTCCTTTCTGCATCCACACCATGGCCCACAAGGTCCTGCTTGATCTTGTGCTTGGAGCCCTCTCTGACCTCCTCTCCTGCCTCTCTCCCTTCCCACTGCCCTCCAGTCATGCTGACCTCCTTGCTGTTCCTTGAACAATGAATGCTAATCATATGCCCACCCCAGGGCCTTTGCACTTGCTGTTCTCTCTACCTGGGATGTTTTTCTCCCAGATACATGGCTCATGTCTTTACTGTTTTTAATCTCTGCTCTAATGCCACCTCCTCTGAGAAGCCTTCCCTGACTATCTTTTTCTGAAAAAGCTCCTCTGAGTCATTCCCTTTCTCCTTACCTGCCTTGTGTGTCTTCATAGCCCCTTGATCCCCTGAAGTGCCACCCATCTGTGTATAGATGTATTTATTGTCTCTCCTGCGCCACTCCCCACTGGGATGTTGGCTTCACAGGGCAGGTGTTTGTATCTGTTTTCACTTCCAGCGTTTCCCCAGTGCTCAGAACAGAGTCTGGCACACAGCAGGAGCTCAGCACGTATTCGGATGGCACATTGAATAACTGAATGGTCATGGATTATATTCCATGACTGCCCACACAAGAGGGTTGTAAGAATTCAGGGTAAGGTCTGAGTCCCACTCCGGGAAACTGGAATGCTGCTGCAGACCCCCACTCCCTGCCCTGGGCTCCACACTGGTGAGGGTGGTGCTGTGCTGGCTCTGGGCAGGGACCTGGCTTTGTCTGGTTGTTGATTGAGAATTTCCTGCATTCTGAGCCTTGGGCTGGGCACTGGGACACCGAGATGAGGGCGGTGCTGTGCACCCAGGCCCTTAACGTGCTCCCAGGCTTATCAGTGCCAAATAACAACACACAGAGAGAGGCTTTATGGCATTGGCTGTGGAGGAAGGAGATAAGGGGAACTAGAATCATCAGGGCAGGCTTCCTGGAAGAAGAAGTATCTCAGTTGCTCACTTGAAGGGTAAGCCCCACAGGGAGGAGGCTGGAGGGAATCCAAGGGTCGGGGAAGCATGGGCAATTGGTTTGTTTCCCCCTTCTTAGTTTCCGTTGGCATGAAGCTCAGGAATTATGTCCTCCATCCCTTCCTTCTTTCCTTCCACACGCATTTCTCAGTGCCCCCCGCATGCCCAGCACAGAGCCAGTCACTTCTGAACCAGGCCCTTGTTTTGGAACAGGGAGAGGATGGCTTTTAAAGTGAGGTCTGGTGTGTCTGAACTTGGGAGGTTCCTGATCAGGCCAGGGAGCTGGAGCAGCTCAGGGAATTAAAGGGAAGGGGGCATGGGGTCCAGACCCCCACTCTTCCCTCCTTCTTGCTCTTAGAACATGGCTCGGGCTGGGTCAGTGCCTGGAGCAAGGCTACTCTTCCTATTATTCTAGAAATAGATTATCTGGGAGAGAAGGGTGGAAAGACCCCAGGGATCATTCAGTCACTTCCACAGACCCTGGTGGGGGATGCGAGGCACCGTGCAGGCTGGGATGCAGAGATATCAAGATGAGGATGATGTGATCCCCCCAAGTTGTGGTCCAGGTGGGGAGAGGTTTGTGCTGCTGGGGTTTGAGGGAGATAATTGGTCACCCCCTTTCCTTAAGGACCCAACAGCTGGGGTGGAGCGGGCTTCTGATGACCTGCTTCCTGGGTTAGGCTTTGTCCATTTGAAAGGAGACTGTCTAGCAAACCACAGCTCTGCCCAGCCAGCGCAAGTCCCCAGGGGGATAGGAGAGAGGGGGGCCTTAGAGGTGACCTGCAGTCCCAAGGGGGTGGGGGTGGTGTAGGAAGGAGGGGAGAGGCCTCAGGTTCTCCCTCACTGTCCCCTTTGGGGAGTGGAGCTGCCAGCTGCTCCTTTCGTGGAAATGTGAGATGTGGGCAATGAGGCGTCTAAACAGCTCAGGGGGTTCAAACCCCACTCCACCCCTCCATTCACAATCCCTGAGTTCTCCCAGCACCTGGGCTGGGCTGGGCCCAGCAGAGGTCAAGGTGAAGAGAGCTGAAGTAGGTGCTGGAGGGAACTGGGGCAAGCAGAGGGGGAGGGCCACCATAGGTCCGGAGGCCTGGCTCAGGAATGTCGGGAGGGTGTGCTGGGGACCCCGGGCAGGTGGGGAGTCCTCTCTGGACCTGGCTTTCCTCGTTCCACCCGCTCAGCCCTAGGGGCTGGCCTGCAGGCCTGCAGAGGAGCCAGGAGGCTGAGCGTCCCCTCGGAGGGCTGGAGGGGAGACTGAGCCGCTCTGGTTGTGGCCCCCACCCCTGGAAGCAAAGCGCAGGGCCCCTCCCTCCGACTCTGCCCTTTATTTCGTGTTTGGGAGAATTCTATTTCTTTAGCTTTGGGAGAAGAAAAAGCAGCTCGGTGAAAACTAAATTGGAGCTTACTAAGTCACAGTAGCTCTCTCCTGGTTGTTTTGTGGTTTGTGGTTCTTTCTGGCCCAGGCCCTGGCTGGAGAGGGAAGGGTTGAGGTCAGGCAGGAGAAAAGCCTGGAATCCTGCTTGTTAAGACTCGGAAGGGGTCACTGAGGTAGGTTTGGCCAGTTCCTCGGGCGTCTGAGAGACCCTCAGGTGGTGGGGCTGGCTGGGCTAAGGGAGGGGGCCAACTGCAGCTCTGCCCCAGCCTCCCCTCCCCCATCCCCTTTCACTGAGGAGAATGTTCTGGAAAATGCCATTGGCCAGTGAACTATTGCTCTACCCAGTGTTCCTCATCCCTCCCTGCCTAGTTCTGTCCTCCCTGGAGCGAAAGGATCTAGCAGGGACAACAGAGGGAAGTGAGTAAGGGGCCGAGGAGGGAGGTGGGAAAGGGAGACTGAGGACAGGAGAGGAGACCCATCTGGGGGTGGGTGGCCATCCTGGTGATTTCACCCCCTCTAACTGTCCCGGTTTGAGCCTTCCTGGCTGTTTTGGACCTGGGGCGGTGGTGGTCTGAGGGCTCCCAGCTCCCCCCTCCCCTGCAGGTGGAGGTGCCCCGTGGGGGAGGGAGGATCAGCCTGGCTCCCGTCCGCCCCACCCCCAGCCTCTGCTCTCCTGGCTCCTTTCACTCCCAGGTATTTTTACTTTTCCCTGGTGCCTGTTATGCAGGATCAAAGGAAGGAGGGGAGGCTGAAAGAGGCAGTGGTTTGCCCAGCTCTTGGAGAAGCTCGGAAAAGGCAGGCCTGTTAGGTCTGAGGGCTGGAGGGGACTCACTGCAGGCAGGCTGGGACCCAGTCCAATGGAGGGAGGCCTTGCGGGTGTCTGAGCAGCTTGGGGCAGGGCCTGGGGCCTTGCGGTCGTGATTCTCATCTTGCAAGTATTTGCCTTTCTCCTCACTGAGGCCTCCTTCTCCTGTGTGGCCTCTGTCCTTCCCCTGCCTATGGTGTGTGTGTGTCTGTGTGTGTCTGTGTGCGGGCACTGATCAGCCCAGAGGTGCTCAGGCTTCAAGAGAAGCCAGTGTTGAGCCCTCATGAAGGATCTGGAAGCCTGAGCAGGGCCTGACTGTCAGAAGCTGCTGTGCATTGGTTTCCCAGCCTGAATCTGCCCTGTTGCAGCCTCGGCTCACCACCTTGTCCTGATGCCAAAAATCCCTCCATTTGAAATTCAAGAAAACCAAGCCTGACTTCCTAGGATGTGGGAACTGAGCAGGGCCTGAGAGACCCTCGGGGCCAGCGTGGTGGGGTGGTCAGGGCCTGGGCAGCCTGCACAAGCTCTGTGTCCCTGGGCTGTGTCACTGTTTGACGTTTGGTGCCTCAGCTTCGTCATCTGTGTGATGGGGATAAAAGTCCCAACTGGCTCATAGGGACGTGAGTGTCACCTGAGAAGCACTTGCATGGTGGCTGGCACACAGCACTGTGTTGTCCTTTGCTGTTATTTCTCCAAGGGGCACAACTGGCATTTGGACAAGACAGTGTTTCGTTGTGCGGGCTGTCTCGCCCATGCCATCTCTGACCCTGCCTGGATGCAGACTAGTAGGCGACTCTCTCCCATCATTGTGACAACTGAAATGCCCCCACAGGGACGGGATGGCCTCCAGACTGGGTCTTATTCCAGCCCATCCATTTTACAGATGTTGAAACTGAGGACTCCCCAGGGGGACAAGTGTGGCCTCCAGCAGGGCAGCAGCAGGACTGCGGAGTGGTCTGAGGCTTCTGCTGTTTCTCTTCTGAATCCCCTAGAACTGGCCTCAGCAGCTAGTATTCCCCATCCCCTCACTCCCCACAGCCCCCTGGGAGAGAGATCTGATGACTTACTCACACAAAGGGGTGAGTGCTGATGAGGGTTCCACACAGGTGTAGCTGCCCCTCTCCTGTATTTTAACAGCTCTTAAGCCTTCCCCAAAGCACAGACCGCCAGCCCTAGGTCACTGAGTCCTGGCTTCCTGCCAGCTTCCCCAGGCTCTCTCAGTGTGACTGGTGCTGGCTTTGAGTCCTCACCCGCCTTGACTTGCTGTTTGACTTTGGCAGAGTTACATGGTCCCTCTGGGCTACTGGTTCACCTGCAGAAGGGGGCTGAGGAGAATTAAGAGCCATACTCTTGGCCTCTGAGGAGCTAATGGAGGAGGGAGCATTCTGATGCGGGGGTAAGATGTGAGGTGAGGGTTTAGAAGAAACCTGGGAGCTGAGGCTGGATCCTGGGCTGTGCCCCCTCTCCTCCTCTACCCCTTGCACAGACCTGGAGCAGTCAGGGACTCTTTGGGGTGGGGGATGGGTGGTTCTGAGACCACCACTTGGTCTTGATAGAGGGACCATATTTCCAGGGACACCTCCCAACCCAAACACAAGCTCTTCTTCCAAATGGCTAGGGAAACTGAGGCACAGAATGGGCGAGTGGCTGCTGGTCTTCATTTGACAAACCCATGGGGAAGGGGGCCTTGGGGTCTCCCCCTAGCCAAGCCCTGGCTCAGCTTTCCACCTTTCTCCCTGGGGCCTCCTGAGTCGAGGGGAGGGAGGTTGCTGGTGGTAAGGGAAGGCTGGGCCCACACAAGGAAGTCCTGGGGAAATTAGCCCAAATTAGCCATGAGAATGAGGAAGAGCTGGTACTCTCTCCTCCACCCTTGCAGATAAATATTTAATCACAACAACAATAATTAACGACGATCATCATCACAATGTGCACTAGCTCAGGCCAGAACCCAAGCCCCACTCTCAGAGGGAGGAAGTGGGGAAGAGAGAAGGAGCAAAGAGAAACTAAGAGAGAAAGACCCTTAGAGAGGGGGAGGGGAGGGGGAGGGGGAGGGGGAGGGGAGGGGAGGGGAGGGGGAGGCCCAGCAAGAGAAAATGAGCCTCAGTTGGGTTGACCGCCCCCCACCCCCCGCCCGGGGTGGGGGTGCAGCTGGGGTGGAAATGGGAGGGTCCACCTAGCCCTCCCCAATTCAGCAGAAGAACCCCAAACCCCGGCAGCCCCAGCTTCTCCCTGGCCTTCAGGCTGAGCAGCTCTCAGCCAGACTTCTCCTGGGGCTTTGTTGGCTTTCCTTGTCTCTGAGTCCTCAAGGAGCCCAAGTGTGTCTGGTTCCGGAGCTGGGAGCCAGAAAGCTGGGTTCCAGGTGGCGTTCTGCTGCTCGCCCCCTGTGTGACTTGGGTCAGGTGCTCTCCTGCTCTGGGCCTTGGTTTCCTCATCTCTGAAATGGGCTGTGCCCTGTGGGACCGGTTTCTGCCTGCTCCTTCCTGTGGGTGAGTGTTGAGAGGGGCCTCTCTTCTTCCCAAGCCTCCCAGGTTGTTGCCTGGGGAGAGTGCTCTCTGAGACCTCGGGTCTGATGGTAGTGGGCACAGGCCTTAAGAAATCTTCAAACACCACCCAATTTCTGCCTCAAGTTCTCCCACTTGGACCAAAGTCGAGCAGCAGCTGGGAGGAAACCAAGTTCAGGAGATTTGTGGAGTCTTTGGCTATAACCTCCAGCATCTCCTGCTCTCAGGTTCCTGATGAGAGATCCGAATTGCTAATGTCTTCTTTGGGCTTCTCTTTGATTCTCTCTCTCTCTCTCTCTCTCTCTTTAAGGTTGGTAAGAGGAGAGCATTGGAGCTGTTTTCTCCTTGATGCCACGATCTGCCAAGCTAGGAGCACTCTCCTGCTTTCACAGTCATCCACCAAGAACAGGCCTGCAGGACGTGGGGACCAAGCCCAGAGCTTTGCTGCACCCCAGGCACTCCCTGCCGTCTGGGAGCATGGCCTGTGCCCGTAACTGAGCGTTGCCTGCGGGGCGAGGACCACCAGTATGGTTCAGCCTGTTAGCTGCCATCAGCCGCCCTGCTGCTGAAGCTGTGCTGGAGAGACTTGTGGGGGCTGCTCTGCCCCTGCTCCCCCAGGCTGTGGGCCAGGGGCCCACCACGGCTAGGAGGGAGGCCTGCCGTTCATGGGTCTCTAGGGATTTCCGAGATGCCTGGGAAGAGGGGCTGGGGCTGGCAGTGGGCCCGGCTGCTCCTTTGCCTGCTCCTCAGCCTGTCTGGGCCCTGGGTGCCTTCCTCCCTGGGGAAGCCCAAAGGCCACCCTCAAATGAATTCCATCCGCATAGATGGTGACATCACTCTGGGAGGCCTGTTCCCGGTGCACGGCCGGGGCTCAGAGGGCAAGGCCTGCGGAGAACTCAAGAAGGAAAAGGGCATCCACCGGCTGGAGGCCATGCTCTTTGCTCTAGATCGCATTAACAATGACCCGGACCTGCTGCCCAACATCACGTTGGGCGCCCGCATACTGGACACCTGCTCCAGGGACACCCATGCCCTGGAGCAGTCGCTGACCTTTGTGCAGGCGCTCATTGAGAAGGATGGCACGGAGGTCCGCTGTGGCAGTGGCGGCCCGCCCATCATCACTAAACCTGAGCGCGTGGTGGGTGTCATCGGTGCTTCAGGGAGTTCGGTCTCCATCATGGTGGCCAACATCCTTCGCCTCTTCAAGGTTAGTGCCTGCCCAGCTCCTTTCTCTTCTTGTCCTCCTGAATCCGAGGGAGAGAGTGTGTTTCCCAGCACCCCCAGCAATATCTGAGAATTTGGGGCTGACCTGTGGTGAGGAGGGACCCAGCTCCGTGGTGCTGACCGTGGTGCTGAAACAGCACCTGCTGCAGGCAGCTCCTTGATCAACTCCGCTCCTCTGCAGGGAATTCTGAACCAGGAGGGGAAAGGAAGTACTGGCGAACAACAGAAGGGAGGCGGAGATGGGCAGACAAATATAAAAAACCCAGACAGATGGACGAATAGAAATTTAGGTAGATAGAAAGGTAGACAGGTTAAAAGATAAACATAGAATGGGAATGTGAATGTTGGAGATTGCCAGGGAGAAAAAGCAAGACTTTTGTTTTGACATTGTTTTTCAATAATTGCAATTGCCAAGAAAGATCTGTTTTTCTCCTGGGTAGTTGAGAAAGCCCCGCGTGGCCCTCCCGCTCCACCTCAAGATTATAGTCAGAAGATGTGTCCTGATTTTTTGGATGAGGTGTTGGCTACTGAGCCCGCAGCGAATGGAGATGAGGACGGGAAAAGGCCTGGAGGAGCGGGCAGTCCCTGTTTCTGGTGCCCTTGGCCCTGAATTTAGCTTCCCTGGCTCATTACCTTCCTTCTGCCCCTCTTCCTTGCACACCTTTCTCGCTTTCCTTCTGGAATCCCTCCCTGCCCCCTCTTTGCCGCCTCCCTTCCTCTCTTCCTGGGGCCGGAGCTGCTGATTTGCAATTCAATTGGAGCCAAGTGCTTCGCTAAGCTGCTAAAACTACTGAAAGCTACTGGGTAGAGAGAAAAACATTACAAGCATTTTACCAATAATTATGTGCCTGCTCCTCTCTGGGAGCCTCCTCGTTTGCTGTGTGTGCGTGTGCGTGTGTGCGTGTGTGTGTGTGTGTGTGTGTGTGTGTGAGAGAGAGAGAGAGAGAGACAGAGAGACAGAGAGAGAGGGAGAGAGAATAGGGTGAGGAGGAGGAAGGGAGACACAAAGGGAGCCTCTGGGTCCCTTCTTCACTCTGGTGTTAGATTCTTGGCCTCTGGAATTGGCCCCTTGTCTCCTCAAAGGCTCCAGAGTTAGGGAGTGGACGGAGAGAGGCTGTTTGGCCTCATGCAGGATGGGAAGCGCTGGGGCTGGAGCCGTCTCTCCTGGACCCTTTCGGGAACACGTTTGCCCAATCCCATGATGCCTCAGTACTTGGGGGGCATTTCTGGGGGGTGGGGTAGAAGTGGGGATGAATGGTGCGAATGCCCCTGTGTTGGCTGCGGGGGTAGGTGGGAAAGAAAGGTGGTTGGAGGTGTCCTGTCACAGCAGGGGCGGGGTTGGAACTTTGCCATAGGCTGGTCTGGGCCATGTGTGCTGTGCAGTCCTTGCCTTGGGGCCTTCTTCCTGTAGTGCTGGTTTTGCTTGATGATCCAGATGAAAACACTATTTTAATTTAAAAACAAATGGCTGCATTCTGAAGGATGCAAAATCACGCTGAAGCCAGAGACTTGAAGGAGACTTTGCCTTTGTAGTGAGCAATCTGAACAACCCCTGGGGAGCAGTGTTGCTCTTGGGCATTCGTTGGTGGGATGGTTGGGGAATGAGAAACCGGTCCAGTCCCTCCACCTGCCCGATTCTGCAGTGAGGAGTAGAGACCCAGAGGGGAGGGGGAGCAAGGCTCTGTGGTCCCAGGGCCTAGTGATGGCTTTCGTGAGCTGTGTCATCAATTCAGCCTGCCTTCCCTGGGCTTGGGAGGTGAGGCGACCTGGGTCAGCAGATGTCATCCTATCTGAGTGGGGCACAGTCCCCCAGCCTTTGAGAAGGCCAGACTACAGGTGGAGCTGCTGCAGTGTCCTTTTCTGAGCTTTGTATTAAACACCTTGGAGAGTCTGGGTGTTTTAAAAAGTGTTTTACAAAGATGATAAATCAACGTGATTGGGCCCTTGGGGCTATGACATTGGTGAGGGTCCTTCCCCACCATGTCCCAGAAAGGAACCAGTACCCACTTCATAGGGAGGTGGAAAAGATCAAAGGAGCTGAGAGGTGTCACCAGACACATGGCAAAGGCTCTAAGAAAGGTCGCTGCCAGCGTTAGGCCTTGAAGCGGGCTCTTGGAAGCCCCACGCAGCAGTGGGCTGTGACTGCTATGCTGACCTCTCTCAGGATGGGGAAGGTCGCTGGTGGGGTGAGGGGGTGTGGGGCCAAAGGGCCTCACCAGCCGAGAGCTCTTCCGCTGCCCATCTGGTCACATATGAATGTGGCCGTGGCCTGGGTTTTGTCTGAGCCTCCTCAGATCACAGGGAGATGAGTGGGTGGGGAGGTGGCGGGTCGGGATTCCCCCAGCCTGTGCAGAGAGCAAGATGGGACTGGGAGGTAGAGGCCTAGGGAGGGGAGAAGGAAGGGGGACGGAAGGGGCCTGTTGGGAAAGGAAAGGGAACGGGCGGTGGGGGAGATGGGGAGAGAGCCAGAAGGAGACAGCTGGCTGTGGTCCGAAGTCCCTGGGTCCCTTTTAACAGCGTTGATGTTCCAGGCTGGCGACAAGAGGGCTCCTCAATAATTAAACTGATAGAAATGAGAGGCTGGGCCAGAAACTGAAAAGCCATTTACAGAGACCAAAAGGTTGAACTTTGAGGAGGGAGGTCAGGTGCAGAGCCTTAGGCAGGGAAGGATGAGGGAGGGGCATCTTGGGGGCCGGGGGAGCTGCGGTGTCAGATGTCTGTTTCAAAGGGCATCACTGCGCCCCAGTCCCACTCTCCGCCAAGGCTATTAGTGGGGTCTGCTGGGAACTTCTCCCAGAGGCTGTGATTACAGCTCTCTGTCCTCCGTGAGGTGGATTTCCTGTGCAAAGCTTAGAGAGGAGCTCTGGGTTTGGGGGCACGAGGGGTAATTTCCTGCCTGGAGAATGCTGATGGGGTTCCGTCAAGGCCAGGGTATGAGCAAAACTCACACCTGCCAGAGCTGGGAGGGGCCAACTTCCTGTCATACAGATGTGGAAACTGAGCCCTGATTAAGGGACGGGCCAGGGCTGGGAGTCAGGTCCCAGCTCCCAGAACTGACTCCTTCCAGACTGCCTGCCCAAAGCAACTGGGTTGGAAGTGGGCCTCAAACCCAGGCCTTCATTAGGGATCAGAAGCCCTGACTTTGGGAAGTTGTGGGTCTGACAGCTTATATCCTTTACTCCCCTGTTCCCACCCTCTCCTTCATCTTCAGTTTGGCTCCATTCTCCTAGTTAAGGGAATATTGATGGAGGTAAAGAATACTTTTCAGAGGAGAGCCTAACGCAGAGGACGTGGCCTCTACAATACTATGTCGTGGGGACAGCCCAGGTTCTGAAGCCAGTCAGATCTGGGTTTGAATCGCTGCGCCACCAGAGTTACCTCAGCGTATCCACCATATCTACTCACCCTACCAGTCACTTACACCATAGTATGAATGAGCCAGTGAGATCTTTTCCTGAGAGCAGTTATTGTTGGGGGGAAAAAGAACATAGTAAGTGCCCTGGAAGGAAACAGTTTTCAAATCCTTGACCTGTAAAAGCTCAGAAGGATCCAGAAATCATTGCATTGAGTCCCTCATTAATCTTGCAGTGGAGAAAAAAAAAAACAACAACAAAAACTGAGGCTTGAAGGTGGGAATATGGCCTAGCATGGTGGTTAAGAATCTGGACACTGGAGCCAGACAGCTTTCGCCACCTTGGCAAATCGTTTAGCCTGTTTGTGCGTCAGTTTCCTCCTTTGTAAAATGGGGATGATAGTGGTCTCCTAGGCCTGGTGTGGGAATTAAGGGTTAATGTCCAGAAAAGGCCTAGCCTGGTGCCTGGCACACAGTCAGCCTGCAGGAAATGTCATTGCACAGCTTGTAGCTGGGCCTTAAGTCAGCATGGGAGACTCCGTTGATGTGGAGAGGCTGGCCCGGGTGGGCAGGGACAGATGGTGACCTTTGAGGCTGATCCTGGAGAGGACCGACCATCTGCTGGGCCTCAGGTGTCTTCCTGCAGTGTGGAGACTGAGTGGCCAACTTAACTTGCAGGTAATGAGGGTTTTCTGGCTGTCACCACAGTGGGGTTTGAGCACTAAGAGTGGGGTGGAGTGGAGGGAGGGCAGGAAGGGGCAGGTGGGAGAGGGGATGCCAGCCAGCAGGTGGAGGGCAGGTGCCCAGCTTCCTAGGAGAGGCTGGGCCAGGGACACTGGTGGGCGACATTGGCTCTCTGTGCCACGTCAGCCTGGCCTGTGAGGGCTTGTCCCTCGCGGGGCTGTGAGTGCTGTAAGGGTTTGTGGTGCTTTTTAGAGAAAGCTGCCTGCCAGGTGCTTGGCTTGTCTGCCCCTCAGTGCCAGGCCCAGGGCTCCTGGGGAACCTTTGTGGCTCAGCTGATACCCCATGTTCTGTTGAGGATGTGGCTTTCCTGTCTTGAAAGTGTTTTCACTGCACAACCAGGAGGAACTTTCAAGAGGGTCCACCCACTCTCCCACAGCCTGCCTGTCTTCCTTGAAGACAGCTCTGTCCTTGCAGCGCCCAGGCCAAGAAACTTGGTGGCATTTTTGACCTCTGCCTTTCTACCATCTGCAAATCCTGCAGGCTCTCCTTTAGGACACGTTCTCGTGCTGGAGTCTCCTCGACCCCCACCTTGTGCGCTCTCACCCGGATCCAGAAGAAACCTCTCTCCTCTCCCTGCTTCCAGACAGGCCTTTCCACAGCCCAACCTTTGCTCAGCTAACAGAGCGATCTTGCTAAAAGCCAAATCCAATCTGCTCCCCACCCTGCTTAAATTTTTTCTTGACTTTGCATTGCTCTTAGATTAAAACGCAAACTTCCAAAATGCTTGCCAGTCTGACAGACCCTGTGCTACCTGGTGCCCTGACCACATTGTTTTGCCTCTCCTGGGTGCACTCCATGCCAGTCCTACTGTTTTCTTTATGTTCCTTGAAGACACTGTGCTGTTTGCCCACCACAGGGCCTTTGTACCTGCTGTCCCGTCTCTATTGGAATGTTCTCCTCCTACTCTTTGAGGCTGGATCCCTCTCATTCAACCTAAAGTTTAAGTGGAGTCTCTTCAGAGAAACACCCTCCATCCCCCAGTTATTCTATATTATTTTCCCATCTTCCCCTTCATGACCCTCACCACAGTTTGTAGTCATGTCCGTATTTCTTTGTTTGTTTTCTTGTTTCTCTTGGCTTCCCCTCTGGCCTGCTGCCTGTTTTTGTATGGCCCATGGGCTAAGAATGGTCTCCGTGTTTTAAATAGTTGAAAAAAAATTAAAAGCAATATGTCATGACACAGGAAAATTATATGAAATTCAAATTTCAGTGTCTGTAAAGTTTTATGGGAGCGCAGCCATGTCTGTTCATTTACATATTGTCTAGCACTGCTCTTGAGCTATGCCCTTGGAATTAAGTAGATGAGACAGAGACCATCAGCTGACCCCTGCTGGCTTCTAAGTTGCGCCTATAGGACCCCAACAGATGCCAGATCCATGGGGGGCCCTCAGGAAATCATGGCTGAAGGGACTCATGGAGAGTGAGCCATTTGCAGCCCCCATGTCTCCCCAAACTCTGCGGTGACAGCAGGGTGGCCCCCGTCTGCAGAGCCTGCATGAGCTCCTGGCTATGGGGATAAGTGTAGCTAAGCTCACCTTACCATGGGGTCCAGCCACTGGCCACCAGTGCCCACCACTTTGGTGACCCCTGGGCCACCTGTTTCCTCCAGCTCCTCGCTGACTTAGGGAATTCTTTTCGCTTAATGCTTTGTTCCCCGTTAAAGGGTATCCCCATGTCCCACTGTTGGCTGTTATTAGAGATTTGTCCCAAGAAGACTTACTCAGTAAATGTTCGGGAGTGAATGAGGGACCCTCCTGAAGAGGTCGTTGGGGTAAAATAATCACAGCATTTACATGGCATGTATCCTGTGTCAGGGTCTGCCCAATCCTCACAGCAACCCCCAGGGGTAGGTGCACAGTGGTTATCCCCATTTTACAGACGGAGAACTGAGGCTCAGAGAAGCTAAGCAAATTCCCCAAGGTCACACAGCTAGTAAGTGGTGGAGCTGGGATATGAACCCAGGCTGTTTGGCCCTGAATCTACCGTTTTCACCGCTCTGCTCTCCTTTCTCTTGGTCATCAGATAGTCTTGGGTGAGATCTGGCCCAATACTCACTGTGTGGCCTTTCTGAGCCTCAGTTTCTGTATCTGTAAAAAGGAGTGTAATGATACTCATTTGGCAGCAGTGATAAAGTATGCAAAGCCTTTAGCGGGTGCTTAGGGGATGCTGGTGTTACGAGAACAGGTTGGATAGACATTAAGGTGTCTAGCCAAGCAGCCGAGGGGGGCGGGGAGGGACGGAGGAGGTGTAGGAAGTGGTCTTGCTGAGGGTGACTGTCAGGGCCTGTTCTCCTGAGGTGAGGACCACACAGCCCTCCCTCTGCTTTTACAGCATTTCTCTTTCCCCCAAACCCTAGGTGTCCCTTTGTGGTGGGAGTCTGGGGAGGGGGCCTCAAGACCCAGGGTCAGGCCAGCATCTAAACGGAGTGGGGAGGGAGGTGAGGGGAGGGAAAATGTGGCCCTGGGGAACAGCCCTGACCACTGAGTTGCCAATTCTCTCTGTGCTCCCGGCAAGTCCTTCCCTGTGGGTGGGGCACTGGGGTACAGGTTGCATCGCCTAGTGGTTCTCAAGCCTGGCAGCTCATCATAGTCACCTGGGGAGCGTTGGATTCCTGGGCCGCCAGTGGTGAGGAGCCCTGGGGCTGGGTCTGTATTTGCACACCTGCTGGGAGGCTCAGCTGGCCGCTGGCTGAATGCTCTGAGTCCTCCATGGTGTCCCGGTATTCCCGTCCCATCTGGCTTCTCCAGTGAGCGCCCCCGCCCACCCCGCAGCCCTCTCAAGCCCACTTCCTCTGATGTGCACCTTCGGGTTGCAGGACTTCTCTGAACACGGGAAGTTTGGGAGTGGAAGCAAGAGGGTTTCAGCTCTGATCACTGGACTGGCAAACAGGCTCATTACTGGGAATGAAAAGGAGTGGAGGCCTTTGGGGGGCCTCTGGGTAGACTTCCTGGAGATGCCCTGGAGGGAGGCCTGGTGGGCTCCTGGAGCCTGGGTCGGGCTGACAGGGCCCCTGGGCGAGGTGTGTGACATTGTGGAGGGGCCGAGGTGGGGCTGAGCCTGGGGAAGCTCAAGTTCATGACTGCTGGTTTCTGGCTCGCTGTCCCCCATCTGGACCTTGGTTGGCCCATCTGTAAGAATCCATTCATTCATTCATTCATTCACTCACCAAGTATGTATTGAACATCTCCTCCAGGCCTCGCTCTGCTAGAGCTGTGGCCTCCATCTGGCTGTACATTGGAATCAGCTGGGGAGTTTAAAATACCCGGGTATCTGAGCCCCACCCCAGGATTTTGGATTTAATTGATGTGAGATGGGGCCTGGGCTCCCCAGGTGATACTCACGTGGAACCCCAGGTGGAGAACCGCCACGCTAAGCAACTTTACAAAGCAGGCAACAAAGCAGATGGAGGCCTGGCCCTCGTGGGCTTCCACGTTTGAAGGGAAGGCAGGCAGTGAACAGGTAAAACACATAAACATATAATTGTCACGGGAGAGCAGTTCCTTGCAGGACAAAGCAAGGAAGTGGCTAGAAAGCCATGGGGGGTGGGGGTGCCAACTTAGGATGGTTGGAGGTGGACTTTTTGAAGTGGGACATTTGTGCATAAACTTGAGTCGAGTGAAGGAGGTCGCCCTACAAATATCTGGAGGAAGAGTTTTCCAGGTAGAGGGAACAGCAAGTGCAAAGGCCCTGGGGCAGGACTGTGCTTGGTTGATGACTTGACCCAGGAGCTCAAGAGGGAGGACCCAGACAGCCCTGGGACCAGGGAGAGGAGGACCAAGGGGGCTCCAAAACCCACATCTGCTCCTTCTAGCTGCAAAGGGTATTGGGGGAGGAGGGTTACCAGGATTCTGGTGACCTTGGGCAAGTCATTGAGCCTCTCAGGGCTTCAGTTTCCTCACCTGTAAAATAGGTAGGTGGTTCTTGACCAGTCCTTGTGAAGCCACAGAGGTGATGGGGAGGAGATGTAAGGGTAGAGCCCATGTGAGAGGCTAGTTCTTTCTCCTGGCTCTCCCCGTGCTGGCCTCTGGCCTCCCCCTCCCAAGCCCCCTGTACCTCTTCTAACTCCTCCCCCTTCATTTCCCTGCTCCCCGCTCCCTGACCTGAGGATGAACAGAGCTGGAGACAGGAGGGAGGCAGACGGGGACCCTGAGGGGCAGTAGCTTTCAGTAGTCAAAGCATGGGCCCTGGGCCAGATGGCCTGGTTCATACCCCTGCTCTGCTATTTATTACCTGGGAGGCCCCTCTCTGTGCCTCAGTTTCCTTGTCTGTAAAATGGGGACCCTTGTAGCCCCCACCTCATAGGGCCTTGTGAGGATTACATGAGGAATACACAGAAAGAGCTCAGGGCAGTGCCTGGCATGGGACTCTGGATACTGGCCGAGTGCCTGGCCCTGGGGGGCAGCCCAGAGCAATGGCCTTGCAGGCAGCCACACAGTAGGTCACTCAGATCCTGGCCCCAGATCACTGGGCCTCTCTGGACCTCACCATCTCATCTATAAAATGGGCAGAATCACATGCACCTTTCAGGGTGCAGATGCAGAATGATAAGAATGGGGAGCGGGTAGCAGGGTGGGCCAGCAGTAGGGTCAATAATATTTGTCCTCATCTCTTGCTGACAGAGTATCCAAGGGGCCTTCGAGGAGGGGTGTGGTCTGGGCCATGCTGGGTGGGGGGCTCTGTGGGGCAGAGAGGCAGGTCGCTGGCTTTGGGCAGAGGAATGACTCTGGTGAGTGTACCCGAGTCCCCCTGTGTGACGGTCCTGGGGTCCTCCCGACCCTCCCAGTTAGGTGTGGGGGATGGTAGGGAGATCTCCGGCTCCCCCCTTGGGGAGGGCTGAGGGTCCCCTTACCAGAAGTCTCCCATAGCTTAGGGACCTGCGCTCTGGGCCTGGCTCTGCTGCTGACTCACTGTGTGACCTTGGGTGGGTTGGCTGCCCTCTCTGTGAGCCGAGGGCGTTGGATTAGGTGGGCTCTGACCCCGGTCCTTTACCTGGAGCCTTTCCTGCAGAAGGAGCGACGAGCTTACTCCTCAGGGTTCAGGCTGACCACCCGTGGCCTTCCTTGATTGTGGGCCGTGCTTTCCAAAGCCTGCCTCCCCGCCTCTGCCTGGGCCATGCCCTCCTCCTGGAATGTCCTCCTTGATGCCTGACGGGCAGAGTCGGGCTCCTCCTCCAAGCCCTGACTCAACATCCAAGACTTTCCTGACCCTCCAAGGTCTGAAATCCTGGGGTACATGGGGTTTCTCGTGTGGCATTCTTGGGTCTCCCCAAAGTTCATGAGCACGTTGAGGGCAGGACTGGGTTGGACCTCTCTTGGTGCCCGGCCTGGATACAGACAGAAAGACAAGTCAGGGAGCCTGCCATCCTTGGGACCAGGAGTTGGACCACACGAGGGAGCTGTGCCTGCTGCGTGGGTGGGGCGCACAGGCTGCAGGGCTAAGCCCACTTTACTTCCCTCTGCCCAGCCCGGTTTGAACTGTGTACTTTTCGGTTTCCCCCGAATTATTAAACTAGCATTTTTATGACCAAGACATGTTGGAAATGAAAAGAAGGATAATTCTGCTTTATATTCCAATTGACCTTTTCACTTGCCACCCGCTCAGGGGGCCTGGGCTGGGGCGAGGTGATGAGACGCAGGCCCAGGCCTCGCCTCCGGGCGCTGGTGCTGGGGCTGCTGTGGAGAGTCCTGGCCGGAAGCTCTGTCGGGGGAGGGGAGCAGGGACACCCTTAGTCTGAGGCCCTCTTTCTCTGTACATGTATCCCCAGCCCTCTGACTCATTCTGTCTCGCTCTGCAGCTTTCTCTGTTTCCCTCTCATGGCCTCCCCCATCTCTCTCTTCCTCCTGGTCCCTTTTGGACTCTCTCTGGCTCTGTCTGGGTCTCTCCCCGGGTGACCTGGGGCAGCCTCATCCCGGGGCCCCGTGGTTCAGGTAGGATGTAAAGCGGCTGCCAAGCCCACCTGCTCCCGGCCGGGCACCCCCCAGCCTCGTGCCAGCTCTGGA
Organism: Balaenoptera acutorostrata; assembly: GCF_949987535.1. Taxonomy (NCBI): domain Eukaryota; kingdom Metazoa; phylum Chordata; class Mammalia; order Artiodactyla; family Balaenopteridae; genus Balaenoptera; species Balaenoptera acutorostrata. Next base: position 66,974,131 of record NC_080073.1, on the reverse strand, counting down.
CACCCACCTGCCTCACACCTGGATTACGGTTGTCGGTATCTCAGCGCTGAGCACTTCATAGTGGGCGCCCAACCCACCCAGGCCCCCACTCCTGACTCAGGTTGCCTCCCACAGAGCTCCAGAAATTTCCTTGGAGGTATGGCCTGGCCGCGGGTACACCTTGATGCTGCTCTGGGCTGCGCTTTGCTCGCCCGTGGGGTGACAAGGGCTGGCTCTGTGTGCTTCGCAGGGCTGTGGGGAGACCAGGCCAGGCACAGGGGTGTGGACCTGCTTCAAAAAGGGAAAATCCCGGCTCTGCCACGTACTGCTCTGTGACCTTGGGCAGGTCACGTAACCTCTCTGAGCCCAGTTTCCGGTCTGTGAAATGGAGAGGGTGGTTGTGAGGGTTAAATGGGACGATGTAGAGTGGCCAGCAAAGGGCCTCGTGCCCAGAGGTGCTCAAGGACAGTAGCTGCGGCGCCCTGTGTTCATGCGCTGCTCTCCCCGCCCCCTCCTTTCATCCCTCATTCCTGGACCTCCGTCCTCCCTGGGCCTTACTCTCTCCCTGGGGTCTGCTGAGAGGTGCCCCAGGGTGACCAGGAGGCCTGCGCTCTGCTCAGCCCTGGCCCAGTGCAGGGACAGTGAGGGTGCCACCAGGCCGGGGGCCCAGGGAAATTTTAAACTCATCACAGCTGAACTGTCTGGAGGGCCGGAGCCCCCTGGGTCCCACCCCCGCCCTGGGCAGAGTGGAGAGGGGCCCTGATGGTCCTCCATGTCTCCTTTTAGGGCTGCAGAGCAAAGAGAGGCAGCTCTTACCTCATTCTCCATCCCCCTGGGGCTGTGGTTTAGGGGAGAGGACAGGGCTGCGTTAGCCTCTGTCAGGGCTGCAGGCGGCAGGGGGCGTCTGTGTTCAGTGCAGCTTCCTCCCAGGCTGAGCAGCCTCCCCCCTTCCAGGCTCAGGTTCTGGAAGCTGCCAGGGAATCCAATGTGGCCCCCACCCCAGAGGGGCAGGAAGAGAGCAAAGCTTAACCCTTAGGAGTGAATTCCAGGTGGGAGACATTTGAAGTTTAGGCCTGGGGGGTGGGGCTGTGAGGGGCGTGGCTTCCACTGTCAGCTCAGTTCAGAGAGAAGACCTACGGAAAGTGGGGTGAAGGGAAGTGGGGTGCACCCAGCTCTCACAAAGAGCCTTTTATTTTACTAAAGATGAATGGCATCTCCCATGTGGGTCTGACAGGAAGGGGTTTCCCTCGTTCACCGGGCATCATATATCTTAATAATGCACTCTTTCAAGCATATGGAAAATTATAGAGAATAATATAATGAACTGCCCTTGTAACCACCCCCTGGCTTGGTCAAATATTGATATTTTTACTCTAATTGTGTCAAAACTTGTTTTCTTTTTAAAAAAGAAAACATTGCAAATATAATCAGAGGCCCCTGCTTGCGTCTCCTCATCCCACTCCTTTTCTTCCCCCCACAGAGACAGCCCCAGCACTGTCCTGTATGGGTTGTTTTTCATTCCTTTAATTCCTGTGCACTTGAAAAAAAATATATATATATACATATATCTCTCCATAAATAATACTTAGTTCTGTTTTGCCTGTTGTACACGTGATAGACACAGGATCACACTGTGTGTTCTGCAGGTGCTCAATGTCACATTGCTCTGCGGTTTTCTTTATTCCTTTCCTTTTCCAGGTAGCTCTCCACTGCAACAGTGCCCAGTGCGATTACTGTCTGTTCTGTGTGGTCACCTAGGCAGGTTCCCCGAAGATCGTTCTGCGTAACCATCCTTGCCAGCATCTCCTTGTGCTCTTGGAGAGTTTCTCCTGGGTCACACCCAGGAGCGGAATTGCAGACTCATGGGGAATAAACCTCCTGAACTCTCCCAGAGGCTGCCATGTTGCTCCCCACATTCTGTGCCAGGGCACTGGTTTCCAGACCTGCCTCACCACTGGGATCCCTAGGGGCTTGTTAACACAGGTGTTCCCGGGGTGCCTGGGCCTAAGCCAGCCCTTCTAAGGAGACAGTCATGGTGTGGAGTCTTATTTCATCAAGTCCCCGGGGGCTACTTGGACCTGCATTTGGAGGTGCCCCTCCTGGCTCTGCCACAGACTTGCTGTGTGGCTTTGGACCGGTTGCTAGATCTCTCTGAGCTAGGATATCCTAATCTATAAAATGAGGATGACGATGATGGTGAAGACTCAGTCAGGGCTGGCCTTTACTCCTTAGGGTATAGCCTGTGGTGTCTCCAGGGCGGCCGCAGCCTGGCTGGGCTCTGGCTTCATCCAGAGGAGGGATGTCCTCTTTGACGCCATCTGTGAAGTCATGCTTGGATTCATTGTTTTGCTTAACAAACATCAGGGCCCCCTGCTTTGTGCAGACTGTGCCATGCTTTAGAAACATGGAGTCTGGGCCAAGGACCCTGACCTTGGGAGTTGAATGGGGCAGTAATTCAATGACAATGATGTGAGTGCTCTAATGGGGGTGGACAAGGTGCCCTGGAGGTGGGTGAGGGGGGCCTCTAAACTGCCTGGGGGGGAGGTATCAGGGAAGGCTTCCTGTAAGAGGACAACTAGCTGAGGCTTACCAGCCAGGACACAATTAGCTAGGTCAAGGGGAGTGCTGGTGGGCAGGGGAGGGCATTCCAGGCAGAGGGATCTGCGTCCAATGGCCTGGTGGTGAGAGAGAGAGAGAGAGAGAGAGAAAGAGAGAGAGAGAGAGAGAGAGAGAGAGAGTGAGCCTGGTGTGCTTGTGGGGGCCTGGCTCTCACACCTGCCTGGGGGTGCAGGAGCTGGGCCTGACCAGGCGGCCACCTTCCCCACAGGGGTCGCTCTTGACAGCAGGATGGCCTTGGGTCGCAGCTGGAAGGGGTTTATGGGAAGCCTGAAGTGTGAGGAAATGTTAAGTGCCTTCTAAGTACTTTGATTATTTTAAATTGCTTAAGTGGTTTCTAAGATGGTCCTAAGTATCCCGGTGACATAGACACAAAATCAATTAGGAAAGTACAACAAACTCAATAAGAGGAGAGTAGACCCCTCACCTGCCTTCTCTGCCCCCATTCCCACCTGGGCCTGGCCGCTCAGCCTGGACCAGGATCCCCTCCTCTCGCCTCCCAACACCAGACTGGGGATCCCCCACCGCCTGTGCTGGGCTCTCCTGGCCTTGAGTCCTGACCCCTCTCTCAAGCATTTCAGTTGGGGGTGGGGGAGAGAGGGTGTGTGTGTTTGGGGACCTGACAGGGTCTCCTTTAAAGATGCTTCTCTCTCCGGAATGAGCCTTTTGTCTGGCCGCTGGGGGACCTGGAGCACCCTAGGCACGGCCTCCTTTTCAGTGACAGCATTATTGCGTGAGTGCATCAGACCTTCCCCTGGGTGTTCAAAGGAGCCAGAGGACGTACCCCAGCCCCAGCCTCGCCTGCGTGCCACCGCTCCCTGCGTGCCTTCCAGAGAGCTCTCAGCCTGGGCGTGGCTGCCGTGTCACCCACTCCAGGCAACATTCACCACGTGGGGGGGTGTGTGCACACGTGTGTTCTCCCCCTCCATTTTCACACATCCGCAGCCCCTGCTGGGTGAGCTCCCAGTGCTCTTGGGGTTCGCTTCTGTCAGCGCGAAAGGGCTTTGTGTGGCCCCCAGGACTGCCTGCTTCCTGTTTCCTCAGGACGGACACTTAGTAATTTCTGATCTTGTGCTTTTACAAAGAACCACGACGGGTAATTTTGTGATTGGCCACTCCGCGGGTCTCTGTAGGGTGAATTCCTACAGACACGTGCTGGGGCAAAGGGCAAGTGTGTTTGTAATTTTTTGTACTCTTGCCAGCAAGAGGTGACGGCTGGACTCGGTGGCGCCCTGTGGCCAGGAGCGTGGCCCCAGAGGAGGTCCTGTGGCTGATTCTGACTTGACCTCCGTGCAGCCTCATGTAGTGGATCATGGGAGGTAGGGCCAAGCTGGCCCCTGGGCCTCAGCTCAGGAGCTGCCCAGAGGAACGAGTGGGCTTGTGTCATGTCTCACTGGTGGCTGGTGGGGTGTGAGGTTTCTGAGCCGCTTCCTCGGCCGTGTCTGTGCACGTCCAGGGGGCTCTCCCTCCACAAGGAGTCGTGGCAGTGAAGGCTGGGGTGCTGGGTGCTGGGAAGCAGGAGGTGGCAGGGTCCTACCTAATTGGAGCGGTTATCCTGGGAGTGACGGGTGTTCAGGTGCTCCCTTTGGGGGTGGGTGGAAAGGTGGATGTGGCAGGTGCAGCATAGGAGGCAGAACCAGGTGTCCTCCGTGATGCCGTGGGCATAGAGCACGGGGGTGGGGAGAGGTGCCCAGCTGGACTGCCGGCCTGAGGCTGGGGGACTGTGGCTTCACTTGATTCCTCCTCAGGAGGAAAGCCCCCAAAGCCCAGGAAATTCAGCTCCAGGACTGCAATCCAGCATGGTGGCTGAGGGAGGGCGTGGGCAGGGGGCCAGTCCAGCAGGGAGGGGAGATGACCTCACTCGCACCATTTGCTGTGGACAGGAGGGATGCATGGCAGGAGGGGTCTGGGAGAAGGAGGCAGGAGCCCCAGGGCTCCCAGGGTGGCCTTGCCTTGGTACCCTTCTCGCCCACCTCAACTCCAGCCCTCCCTACAGCCCCTGCCAGCTCCAGCCCAGTTCCCCTGGGTCATTCCCTGACCACACTCCCTGCAATGTCCAATCTGCTAACCTCTGCTTCTGATGTTCCCTCAGCCCCTGAAGAATGCTCTGTCTACCTTTTCTTTACATAAAAAATAATTGAAGTATAACTTATACACAGTGAAGTATACAAATTTCAGGGGCATTACTTGATGAGCTTTTATAAATTAAGACACAGAACATTTTCAGTTCCCTAGAACATTCCCTTGAGCCCCTCCCAGCCCACATCCCTCCCTCCCCAAGGCTAATCAGTAGCCTGATTTCTAAAAGCATAGATTAGTTTTGCCTGGTTTTGAGCTTCATACAACCAGAGTCACACAGTCAGTCTTTTGCGTGTGGCTTCTTTCACTCACATTATCTGTGAGATTCCCCCATGTGGTTGGGTATTTTGATGATTTGCTCTTTTTCATTGCTCTGCACTATTCCACTGTGTCATTGTTTGTGTAGGTCAGCATTCATTTACCCATTCTGCTGCTGCTGGACATCTGGGCTGAATTCAGTGTTTAGCTATTAGGAATAAAGCTCTTCTGAACATTTGTGTACATGTCTTTTAGTGGACATTAGTGCTCATTTATATTATATATATAAATATGAGTAGATATGATTGCTGGCTCTTTGGCTGCATGAATGATTAGATTTAGGAGAAACTGCCAAACATTTCCCTAAAGGGATTATAGCTTCCTGCCACATTTTTTTTGCTTTGGAAATTCCACCTGTGCTTCAAAGGCCCATCTTGAATGCCACCTCTCCTGACATCCTGATGTATAACAGCATTGGTCACTTGGATGTCAGCTCTACAGGGCACAGTTGTGTCCCTTTTCTTGTCTGCTCTATCTCTAGGGCCTGGAACCTGATAGGTGCTTCATAAAATGAATAGTTGAATTTATGTGCCTGGCCCTGTGTCAGGAGTTCCACATAGGTTATCTAATGTAAGTCACTGGCTAGGAAGTCTGTCGCACTGGCCCTATTCTACAGGTGAGGAAACTGAGGCTTGTCCAGAAAGCAGTGGAGGCCTGCAGCACTGCCTATCCCTGAAGCCTCTGCTCATTCCACAGTTCTCAGCGGCATGTGTTTAGAATTTCTTGCTCTTTTTCAGCTCGCCCACTTTGATTTCACTCGGCCTCATATTCTAGTCCGGGGGTTGTTGAATTAAATCTCGTGGGTGACCTAGTTAGCTTGTGACCCAGCCAGCTCCTGAAGGATCTGTCAGCTTTTTCTTCATCCTGAGCCTGTGCCCTAGAATCAGGGTTTTCCAGGTTGGGATAGGGGTGGGAAGGCTGAAGAAACCCACCCGTATGAAATTAAAGCCCTCTTCTGGCATGGCCAACATTTGTACCTTGTCAAAATCCCTTTCCATTGGTTGTGACAATCCCTGAGGTCACAGCCTGGCCACCCTCATTTGCATTTTCCGAGTGAAAACATTGGAGCCCAGGGAGGTGGTGTGACCTGCCTAGAGTTGTCAAGGAGCCTGGGGAGGAGCTGGGGTGAGGGCCTTGAACTCCTGCCTTCCAGCCATGTGCTGTGGTATTGTAGGGGTGGGCTGGGAGCGGATGGAGAATGGGAGTTAGGCTAAGAACCCACCGAGGCTTGTCCCAGGGCCGCTTTGGGAAGCTGGAAAGGCTCTTTCAGGTCATCGATGTACTAAATGGTCTTTTAGAGCCCTGAAAGTTGTGCTGGGTGTCTCAGGGGCAGAGCCCCAGAGGAGCCTGGAGGCCACTGTCCATGGTGCTGAAGCAGGACTTGGCTGTTGGGAAGCAGAGGAGGGGGCAGTAGAGCTGGCCTTGGGGGCGCTATAGCTTCCCAGGAGGTGCTATCCTGCCAGTTTTGGTGGGAGCTGGGCATGTGGCTGGGCAGACGGTGCAAGCGCCTTGATATTTTAATTGAAGCCTGGAGACACGGTTACTCTGTCTGCTGTGCTAACAATGTACGGAATAAATAATTCATTGGTGGCTGTGTTGTGCCTGCTGTTCTCACCCATGGGGGTGGCCACACGTGTGCTCAACATGCAAGCTGCTGGGTGGGCCAGGAGCTGCTATAATGGGCTGGTGGCTGGACCAGAGGCGGTGCGTTGCCATTTTAACAGGGCCCTGGTCACCTCTCAACCGCCGTGAATCGGTTTCCTCCCAGGCAACCCCCAAGGAGAGGTGAGTGGAATGCGGGGCCAGCTGCTCCTGTGTGTTGCAATTAAGTGACACTTAAAGGTCCATTTGTCCTCAGAGCAGCCTGAAATGGCAGCAACCTGGAGGAAAGGCCCCTCTTAATGGGCACTCTCCCTGGGCTGTGTTTGAACTGGTTCCATTGGATTCAGCAAATATGTATGGAGCTCCAAGTTTGTGCAAGCTACCGGAGCAGGTGGTGGGGATGGGAGAGATTGCCAGTGAATAAATCTGGGTCCTTCCTGGATGCGGAGGTATGACATGCATATGATTTGTCACAGCTCAAGTTGGGGGTGTGGGAGGGCTGTGGTGGAGGTACAGGAGAGGGTGTGTGGGGGCTCAGAGTAGGGAGAGGTCGGTTCTGACAGGGCATACATGGGGTGGCTGCCTGGAGGAGGTGTCCTGCAGGCAGAGAGGGAGCCATGACAGTGCTCCAGTGGAAAGGACAGGTATGGTTGGAACTTCAGGTATGTCTGGCATGGATGCAGCAGGGCTCCTGGCATGGGAGAGGGTCAGTGGAGAGGGAGTTGGGATGGATTAGGGGCTGAGTCCAGGAGTGTGGGCTTGATCCTGCAGGATGGTGCCTTGGTCCAATTTGGGGGTTAAAATATTCCTTTGGGTGTGGAGTGGAGGTTTGGTTGCAGGCCGAGGCCTGAGGCTGAGAGAATGGTTAGGAGACTGATGGAACAGTTCAGATTGGAGGTTATGGTGGCCCGAATGATGGCCTTAAGCATAGTGTCATTCATTCATTCATTTATTCACCAATCAAATAATTAGTGAGTCATATGTTAGGCTAGGTTAGGAATAGAGCAGGGAACAAAAACACACGTAATCCTTGCCCACATGGAGCTGACCTTCTAAAGGGGGAGAAAGACAGTAAACAAGCAGTAATTCAAGAGGTGACAGGTGCTGTTGAGGAAAATTGCAGAGGGCCAGGGCTTTCGAGAGTGATGGAGGAGGTGAAGAGCTCTTTTAAACCAGGTGGTCAGGGAAGGGGCATTTGAATACAGACCCAGGCAAATAAGGAAGGGAACCAGGTACCTGGATGGTATTGTGGGTGAAGGGCACAGCCAGTGCCAAGGCCCCGAAGCAGGAACATTCTTGGTGCATCTGAAGAACAAGGAGGCTGTTCAGAGAGGAGGAAAAGAGGCGGCAGGGCTGGGTCAGCAGGAGCTCTGGGTCCCAGGACAGTGTGGCTGTTCACTCCAGATGCATGAGTGGCCTGTGGAGGGTTTTACACAGAAAGTGATGGGATCAGATTTATGATGTCAAAGGCCCTCTGGCTGCCCTGTGTGGGCTGAAGGTGTAGCCGTGTCAGAGGCAGGCATGGAGGAGTTTATGTGTAATAACCTCCCTCCCTCTCCCCTCCTCCCAGGGGGCAGTCAGCCCCCAGCCCTCCTCCGCAGAAAGCCCCTGAGGAGGCTTCCAGGAGGCCTGGCAATTCTGCAGAGCCCTGTTCTTCCCGCCCCCCTGCCCCATGCCCCTGGTCCCCAATCCCTGACGCGCTGCGGCTGCGACCCTCAGCCACTGCTGGATGTGCCTTGTTCAGGGCCCTCTCTGGGCCTCAGTCACCATAAGGTGAGCCTCGTGGCAAACGTCTTCCTCACCGAGTTGATGTGAGGTTTAAATGGGAGAATGTCTGTGAAGCTGTAGAGGGAAGGCCATTATTATTACAAATTTCAAAGCTAGAGGGCAGACAGAAGGGAATGGTTGAAGGGGGCCCTGAGAGTAGTTATTTAAAAACCTGTGACTCCAGGTGGTGGCCCTGGCTGAAATATGCATGGATTCAAAAGCTGCAGGGAAGAGATATTTAGGGAAGCACATGCCGCCGGACAGACTGCCCAAGGAAGTGGTGGGTGTGGGGTGTACCCTTGCCCTGAGGGTGACGCCATGACCCCCTGATGCCTGAGCCCTGGGCTGAGTCCTGTCCTCACAGGAGGTCCTTCTTCAGCTTCCCCTGTACCCTGTGCCCCCTCCGGCCCCTTCCCACCAAGAGGTTGGGGCCAGGAGGGTGTTTCCAGCTGGAACCTGCTGTGGGCACCAGACTGTCCTCACATGGGGGGCTGCTCACGCTCCCCACCTTCCATACCAAGCCTTTCTCTCCCCCACAGAGAACCTGGGGACTCCCCAGCCTCCAATCAGCTCAGGCCCAACCTCAGGAACCTCCCTCTGTCCCTCCTCGGGAGGGTGGTTGAGTTATCTGCCGCTCATATGTTTGGCAGAGAGCTGGCGGTGAGACCCAGACTGGGAGTGCGTTCACTGTGGGGATCCTTCTGGGGAAGCCCCTCTGATTGCTGTCGGGAGCCGTGGATCTGCTGAGGTCCTCCAGGAGCTGCTTATAGAGCTGTGAGCGGGAGACACTGCCTCCCTGGGGCTGGGGGAGAGGACTCAAAGAAAGGGCCTGTTTAATTTAATTCTGTGTTCTATTGCGCGTTGGATAAATAACCTTCATTCAGATGGAAGGTGGGGGAATGGACAGGGAAGTTTGATTAATTTCGAGCTGGTTTCTCATTTGCTAATTTTCTCCCAGTTCAGCAGGATTATTAAAACAAATTACCGACACTGCTCTCTCCTCCCTGGGCTGGAGCGGGGCTTGGTTCACAGGAGCGATCCTGCCCCTCTTTTCCACTACAGATATTTAGGTACGACTTGCGGTGAGGGATGAGGCCTCCCCTGTCTCGGGGTCTCTGGGCAAGGCCCCCATTTCTTGTTGGGGATCTTCACGTCCCTGCAGCCTCAGGGAAGTGCTGGACACCCGGGGAACAGTGGGAGGTGCTGGCCAGCCAGGGCGCTCTCCCTCCAGCAGTGCCAGTTACCTGGGTGGGCTGGGGCCTGGAGTGAGGGACAGGCCTGCCAACTCCAGCCCTCTCCCCAACCCATGGTATCCAAGGGAGCGGGACAGGTGGACAAGCATGGCAGGCGGGCTCACAGTCTCTGGGCTGCCCCTCCCCCTGGTGCCCAGTCCTTCGGTCCCCTCAACCCCCACTGACCCTGTCTAGGCTCATTGGCCCTCGCCCACCTTGAGCTCTGCCCCTGCCAGTCTGGATCTCCTATTGGTTGGATCAACCCTGCAGAAAAACCGCCCCTTTGCCGGGTGGTAATGGGGGAGAGTGGTCAGCACTTTCCTGCTCACTGTGGGCAGTTGAGAGTTCCAGCTGCTTGATGGGCAGCTGGGCAGGGTGGTGACAGTTCAGGGGGTGTTATGAACATTCTTTTGTGCTCCCCAAAATGCACAGTAAATGCTGTCCCTGCCCATCCTGATTATACAGGAGTGTGTGTGTGTGTGCACGTGCACACACACACACACATTCAGGTATATTTAGCACCATGAGCCACTGTCAGCATGTGTGCTTGTGTGTCCAGGATGTGTGTGTGGGACTCAGGGCGTGCTTGTGTGAGCTTGTGCTCCTGAATATGGGGGCGGGTGTCTCAGGTACACTCAGGTAGACCTAGTGTGCATGCCTGGCTCAGAGCATACCATCTGTCTCTAGGTGTATCTGTGTGTGACTCATGTAATTCTGTGTGTGTAGTGTGTGCTCTCGTGTCTGTGTACCTGGGTGTATATGGAGTGGGCAGGGGCGAGCACTTGTGTGTGTGTGTGTGTGTGCACACAACGCCCTCGGCACATGCACGTGAGCGGGTCCTTTGGTTTTGGTGGACTGAATCTGCCGGCTCTTGGCAGGGCTGCCAGGTGTGTCCACGTCTGTGTCCGTGTGTGCGTGTTTCCTCCTCCCTGGTCCCTGCCCCCATTGGCTGATACTCTGGAGCATGAGATTGGATTACCTGGAGTGTCCACCTGGGCAGGCCTTGGCTGCCCTGAGGGTGACCATGGGGGGACCTGTCTCTGCTTGGCTCCGTGTTGCCTGGGGGACACAGGGGTCCCCTGGAGAGAGGCTGTTCCCTGTGGCCTCCTGCCCCTCCACTCCCCCAGCCCGCCCTAAAGGACCTTCTTGCAGTCTTCATCTCCAGGCCTGAGCTGGAGGAAGGGGCGGGTGAAGGAGAGCTGCCAGGCAGGATAGATGGCCCTGAAGCCTGGGCTAGGGGAGGGGCACCAGCTCGACCTCTAACTCCTGAGGCTGGGCAGTGGGTGCGGGACGCCCCAGCCCCTGTGACTCACAGGCTGTTGAGGCTGCCAATCCTGTGAGGCACAGCTCCCTCCAGACGCTTCCTCCAGCAGAGATGTGTTATATCAAGTCGAGTGAGAAGGGCCATGGGTCAGGGGCCAGGGAGGGGTGTGGGGCTGCTTGAGATGAGCTGTTCAGTGACAGCCTCTCTGAGAAGGTGATGTTTGATCAGAGATGTGAATGAGTGAAAGGGTGTTTGTACTCTGTGGCTCTGCGGGGGGAAGCCAGCCGGGCAGAGGGCATGGCACGTGCAAAGGCTGTGAGGCTGGACCATGCTTGGGGCTCAGGGGCTGTTTAAGGAGGCCAGTGTGGCCAGAGGGAAGTGAGTGGGGGGAGGGTTGGTAAGAGCCAAAGTCGGCCAGGCAGCAGGTGTTGGGGAGATGCTTGGGAGGCTTTGGGCCCTTCTGAATTGTCCCTGCAGGTGCCCGCTGTCTGCTGGGCCTGGCTGCGCTGGGAGACGGGACCCCTCTCCGGGCACTGCTCCCGGCGGCTGCCCCCAGTGGGACCTGCTGTGGCCCGGGCTCACGGGCAGACCTTTGTCAACTCTCTGGCTTTATGGAGATTCTGGGGCAGGGGCTTGAGTCGGGGGGACCAGGTGGGAGGCGCCAAGATCCGCTCCGGGCTTCCCTCTCAGAGAGAAGCGTCAGCTCAGGTCACCAGTTGCTGGAAACTGGACACGTGGGCTGGGACAGGGGGAGTCTGTGGGCATGTCCTGCCTGTCCCCTCATTGTCTGGACAGGCCCCAGATGTGCTGGTGGCTCTCGCTGTGGGCTTGGAGGGAGGCCAGGCAGCAGGATGGAAGGATTCCTGCTCTGGCGCTGGTGGGCCTGGGTTTCCATCAGTAGCTGAGGGATTGAGGGCCAACGACTTCTTTCCTGTCTCCAGGTCCTTGCGCATAAAGTGCAGAGAGCAATGTCTACCTGGAAAGGGTGTTGTCAGAAGTAAATTAGTGAGGTTAGAAGGCCCAGTCACAGGTCAGACCCCAGAGCAGACCTGAGATGAGCATGGCGGGCAGCTTTCCTGGGAGGTGCCCTCAGGATGGAGGAGAAGTAAGAAGGGAAGTTCCAGGGCCACTGCCTTCATGAGCTGGTACCTTGGTGGATGCCCAGGACTCATCCCACCTGGGCTGCTGGGGGAAGAGCATAGAGCAGGTCCTCAGTACTGGGCAGGACCGTGCTGTCCCCATCCCATCACAGTACCAGGCACACTGTGGGCAGGTGGGCTGTGGTCGCTGAACGGAATCAGACATCTACAGGTTTCTGCAGTAGATGGAAGGAAGCAGAAGGGTCTGGGGAGAGAGTCCCCCCCCCCCCCCCTCCAAATCCTACCTGCCATCCTTTGGGAGAAGCTGGGCCCTTCCAGGCTGGAGGCCGAATTTCTGGGCTGAGAGGCACAGAGGCAGCACAACAGAGCTGGGGTGTCTCAGAGGTGATTCAGGTCAATCCTTACTTCCATGGGGAGGTGGCAGAGGCTGATGGCAGGTGGAGCCCAGCGGCGAGAGTTCAGATGCATGTCTTTGGGCAAGTAATTCAACTTCTCTGGGCCTCGGTTTCCTCACCTGTAAAGTAGGTGGAATGCTAGTACCTTGATGACAGGTGTCTGGTGAGGACGAAATAAATGAGTGCTGAGAACAGAGCCTGGCACATAGTAAGCATTCAGTAAATGTCAGTTATTACTGTGATTGTTATTTTATGATTATTAGGTGAGAAACCTGGGGCACAGGATGGAAGAGGGTCTAGTTTGAGGTCACACGATGAGTTAGTGACAGACTAGAATTCAGGCTCTTTCCACCCTGGCCAGATCTCAGAGCGGTAGAAGGTGCTGGCAATGGGGGTGAGAGGCGGGGTAGCTTCCCCTCCGCTCTGGGCTGAGTCCCTGGCCCCTCCTCAACCTGCTATGTCACTGGGGCAGCTGGAGAATCCCCAGGAGACCAGTTATCTTGAAGGAATGGACTTGGCCCAGAGGAGAAGCGGGCAGCTGACCCCGGAGAACTTGTTTGCCTGGCTCCTGACTTCAGGCTCTTCTTTTGGTCTTGGGTGCGCTCAGAGTTCAGGGGAGGGCTCACTGAGAGTTTTGTCACAGAGGGAGACACTTGGAGCTGGAGGGCTTTTGCGGGGGGGGGGGTGTCATACTTCTCTCTATCTCCACACACACCCCTGGGCCAGGCCACCCTCACCTCTTACCTGGACTAGTGCAGTAGCCTTCCCAATGCACTTGATGGTTCCCATCTTGTCCCGGATCTGTTTCCAGTACAACCATGTCTCATGCTATATTCTCCCATCCTCTCTGTGTTTTTGCCTTTCCTTGAACCAGCCACAGGGCCTTTGCACCTGTCTCACCTTCTATCTGGGTTGTTCTTCCCGCTTTACCTGGGTATTGCCTACCCATCCTTCAGGTGTCAGCTCACTGCCCCTCCTCAGGGAGCCCTCCTTGGGTGCCCTGACCGGATTCAGGCCCTTATTCCAGGCTCTCACAGGTGCCCCCCTGCACTCCCCCGACCTCTTCCCAGCCCATCTCAGAGGCTGTGATTATGTATGTGTTGGTGTGCGTATCTGGTTAGGGACCGTCTCTCCCACGGGACTCAGCTCCACGGGAACAGCAGTTTGTCTGCTTTTGCTCACTGTGGTCTCCCGGTGCCTACCATGGCGCTGGGCACAGAATGAGTGCTCAGTAAATATATTTTATTTTTGTTTAATAAATTTATTTGTTTATTTTTGGCTGCACTGGGTCTTCGTTGCTGCTCACGGGCTTTCTCTAGTTGCGGCGAGTGGGGGCTTCTCTTCATTACGGTGTGCGGGCTTCTCATTGTGGTGGCTTCTCTTGTTGTGGAGCACGGGCTCTAGGCGTACGGGCTTAGTTGCTCCGCGGCACGTGGGATCTTCCCAGACAGGGATTGAACCCATGTGCTCTGCATTGGCAGGCAGATTCTTAACCACTGCACCACCAGAGAAATCCTGTAAATATATTTTAAATGAATGCATGATGGGGTGAGAGGCCCATATCACCTCCACCCTTGCCAGGGCCCAGAAACCCTTGTTTTGCAGATGGAGATGGGGCTTCCACAGCAAACGTCCCCCAAGAGGGAACCCTGGGTTAGAACAGCACCCCAGGTACACCTGCATGGGGCCCCCTTCCTGAGGGTGCTGGTGAGAGATGGGTCAGCGCCAGGGGCTGCCAGTGCCTGAGGACAGCGGTGGGGGCAGCTAGGAATCAGAGAAGCCCCTGGAGGTTGGCGGTGCCCCCTGCAGGCTGGGTTCTCAGCAGCTGGCTCCATCCCAGGGCCCCGGGAGGCAGTGCTGGGTCAAAGTGGGGTGGGCAGGGGAGAGATGAGCTCTGCAGGTGGCTAGTTGTCAGCCTGCCCTGTGGTCTTGGCTAAATTGCTGCACTTGGCCCACCCATTCCCCTGTCCAGCCCAGGGCTCAGGCTCCCTCGCTGCAGTGGGGCCTCCTCCCTGCCAGCCTGGCTGTGGCTGAGCTGTGATGTAAATTACCTGGAGTGATGGTGATGTGACTTTTATCGGCTTGTGTGTTCGATAATGTTCGTGCATCCCATTATATCATATTATATTAATACAGAGCCATATATTCCACGCAGCGCAGCACATTTACCTGACTTGGGAGAACACTGGGCAGACGCCGTGGTTCATCTCTCCCCGCCTGGCCACGCCCCCATCGCTGGCCAGCAGGACAGTGCCGTTACAGATGCTCCAGGGGCACCCCGTTCACTGAGGTCATCCCGGCCCCGCCCCCGACACCCGCAGCTTGGGGGTGGGCTCAGCGGGTTCTGTGGAAGAGGCTTCTGGATGTCACCCCCACATCGTGGAGGCCCCGTCCTCTGTCCTTACTTGTGAGTCCAGGGCTCATTAAACCTCCATTGAACAGATGTGGAAACTGAGGCTCGGACACGGGAAGTGTGTGTCCAAGAGATGTGGTGAGGAAAGGCCAGGAGCAAGGACTCTTGGCTCCCCATCCTGGCTGCTTCCCAGGGGCAGGGATGGTGTGGGCAGAGGGCAGGAGGCTGGCAACGAAAACGGAGTATGTGCCAGGCGGGGCGTAGTGGTGAGAGCGCCCAGGTGCCGGAGTCAGACCTGGGTTCAAATCCTGCCTTGCCACTTGCTGTGTGATTTTGTTTCCATATTTTCTTGGGCCTCAGTTGTCTTATCTGCAAAATGAAGGTAATAATAGCATTCACTTTGTGGGGTTATTGTCTGCAGATTAAATGAGAGAATCCCTGTGGAGTGCTGGGCGTGGTGTAGGAGCTTCTGAAACGGTAGCTCATGGACCTGCTTGGATTCCGCTAATACCTGCGCAGCCTCCTGCCTTCTGCCGCCCCACCCGGCTCTCAGGATGCCCGGCCCCGGCCCGGCCGGTTCTGAGTGCCCGGTCCCTCCTCAGCCGCACCCTCACCTCGACGCCCTGGGATACGGCAGCCCCCTGGGCTGGTCCCGAGCCCCTGCCCCTTGGACACTTGGGTGTGGCCTGGTGCCGGGTGCTGCCCGGCTCCCTGGCCCACAGGCAGCCTCATGGCATGGAGAAAGCCCAGCTTGGCCATTAGGTGGGCCTGGGTGTGGCTCCCGGCCCCAACGCTAGGTGACCCCAGGCACGGGCCTCAGCTCTGAGCTGCAGCCTCTCGTGTCAATCGGGGCGAAGGAAACCTTCGCGCTCCCTCAGGGTGTGGTGAGAATCAACAGGAGAGTCTGTATCAGTAGCTGCCGCACCTGGTATGTATCAGACACATAATAATGGCTCCTGGCATCTTGGATGTTTGTGTCTCTTTCCAAGCTTTCATGTCTGTTGACAGAGGCCGGTTTTCACCACTGTGCCCACTGGACAGATGAGGAGACTGAGGCTCACAGGGGCGGTGACTTGCCTGCAATCTTGCAGCGAGGCAGTGGGCAGAGGGTGTGGTGGCCTGCTTCTCACCTCCGGAAACCTGGGCTTTGGGCCCTTCTAGGAGAAGGGGGTGCAGGCACTGCAGCCCCATGGGGCTCCCCTGGCCCCCACCCTTCCTCCCCAGACTCTGGGCTCCTCCGTCCCTCGGCCTCCTCCCACATGTCAATCTTGACAAGGTTACGGAGTCAGCATGTAAAACCTGCAAAAGTGAGTGTAATTTATTGATCTAAATTTTGCTTATGAAGTAGGACAAGTGCTGATTTGAGGATCTTGTTTCCTCTCGCCCTTACGCCGCCTGCTCCCCCGCCGGCTCTTATCTGCAGTAATTCCCCCGAGCCTGCATCAGAACCCGCTCCTTTGTCAGCCCTGCGAGGCTCTCCACTCTGCGCCCTCTATTCTTTTCCAGGCTCCGTGCCTTATCGGCACCCCCTCCTTTTTTCCTGGGCTCCTAAGAAAACATATAATGTTTAAAAGGGTGAGACAAGGTACTGAATAAAGCACTTTCTGGGGAAATATTTGTTCAAAGGCGTGTTGCCTGCATCTGTCTGGTTCTCTCCTGGAAAACATAATTCAGAGCAGGCCTGGAAATTAATCCAAGTGTCCCTTTGCTTTCCTGATAAGAGGCTGGGTGGGTTCCCGGGAGGGAGAGACATAGGTGGGTGGGGGATGGCCCCCCAACTAGTGCCTTCTAGGATATCACTGTGAAATCAGGGGGATAGGGCCCCAGGAGGTGCATGAGCTGAGCCCTGGGGTGGGAGGAGGGAGACCTCAGAGCATCTTCCGTGAGCAGGGCGCTGCTGTGGAGCGGCCCCCTTCCGCAGAGCAATGCCCTCCACTTACCCAGGTGAAGTGTCAGACCATGTGAGAATCAGAACTCGGTCGTCTCTGTCACCTTGGCAAGGCCCCAAGGCTCTGAGCCTCAGTTTCCTCACCTGTCTAAGGTGCTCGGGGCCCTGCCGAGCTTGTCCTCAGGCTGGCTGTGTGGAGGGAATGAAGTGGCCCTTGAGTTTATTGAGCCAAGTGCTGTGCCAGGCATCCGAGGACACAGTGAGGAATAAAAAAAGGCCCCTGGATTCATGGAGCTGATGTTTTAGGGGGAGGCGGATAATAAATGAAATAAGCAAGTAAATCTAGAGCATGTTAGAAAGTGATCATTGTTATGGGGAAAATCAAAGCAAGGGAGGTGGAGATGGGGTGCAGGAAAGGGACGCTGGATTGGTATTAAATAGGGTGGTCTGAGAAGGTGATATTTGAGTAGTCTTGAAGGGAAGGATGTGAGAGAGCGAGCCACATGGGTCTCTGGGGAGACCTGGGGGAAGAGCAGTCAGGCAGAGGGAACAGCCAGTGCAAAGGCCCTGAGGCAGAGTGTGCCTGGCATGTTCAAGGGAACAGCAAGGGGGCCAGTGTGGCTGCAGCCACGTGAGCGAGGCCAGGATGGTAGCTGGAGATGAAGTCAGAGGTAATGTGCTGAAAATGCTTTGTTAAAATGCCAAGTGTTGTTGATCATTTTGACAGATGGCCCTAAGCTGAGCTGTAAAGGGCATTTTATTAGCACCCAGCAGGGGGTCCCAGAAGAAGGCTGGTGTGTGAATTTCTCAGGAAGAGAGGAGACCTGTTATCTCTCCTGTCTTCTGCCACCTTAAACATTTCAGTCCTTCCAGCTGCAAGATGATACGAACTCTTCCCAAACTATTTCCCCATTACGATGCCAGCAGGAAAAAGATGCCCCTTGTGACTGTGGGGCCGTGCTGTGGGTGGGAGGTAGGTGAGGGTCCTGGTGAGGGGCCCTGACCTGGGCAGCGGGGCCCTGGTGGCAGTGGAGGGACCTACACATGCTGGCTGTGCCTGGGGCCTCGGGGGGAGTCAGGGGCCATGAACCCACTCTCTGGCAGCCATGGGTGGGGTTGGTGACCCTAATTAAAAGCTTGGATCCAAAAGGCTTGATGATGGAATTTCTAATTAAATCAATTTCATCTCGTCTGGGAGACGGAGGTTTGCATATGATAAGCATGAAATTAATAATTATGTTCAGAAATTAGCTGTTGCTCAAAGCAGAGCCATTTACACAACCCTCTGGGGCCCCTGGTCCCCACCCCTGCCCGATCCTTTGTGATGGGGATGGATGGACCATTTCAGCCCATAGTGTGATAGCCAGGAGTGGAGGTGCTGGCTGAACACAGAGGGGTAGTAGGGCTGGCTCTCCCCGCTGCGGCCACAGTCGATGTGGGCGGCCCTCCTTGTCACTGGAGGCTACTGCCGTCACTCTCAGATTCTGTGTGTGTGTGTGTGTGTGTGTGTGTGTGTGTGTGTGTGTGTGTATGTGTACATGTATGTGTAGGCCCACTTGTGAAGGGGGGAGGCTGAGGTTTTACATGGCAGTAAAATGGGCTCTGGAGCTCGTTCCTCTGGGTTCAAATCATAGCTCAATCACTAGCTGTGTGCCCTTGCACAAGTTACTTAATGTCTCTGTACCTAAGTTTCGGGAAAATGGGGAGAATAAGAGGGCCCACTTCATATACAGTTATTGTAAGTTTAAAGGTGTTAGTCATATAAAACCACTTTGCACAGTTCTTGGCACACAGTAAGCACTCAATAAATGCTCATTCTCAGGATGGCGATGATTACATCTCTGTGTGTGTGTGTGTGTGTGTGTGTGTGTGTGTGTGTGTGTGTGAATTTAATTCAGTTCAGCCCAAGCCAGCCTGTGATGGGTGTGAACCAGACACATCCAGGCTCTTGAAGTGGAGGTAAATAAGACCCATTCCTTGCTCTCCTGGAGCTAGAGCTTACGCCCCCTGTGTCTGTCAGCATCAGGAGGAGGTGCTGCAAGAACAAACAGCCCCGCATCTCTGTGGCTTAAAATACGTAAACTGAATACTTGCTATGTTACATGTCCACATGATTTGGCTGAGTGCTCTGCCCACCTCCTCAGGGACCAGGCTGGCCTGGAACATTGCTGGTCACGGTAGCAGGGGGAATATGTACCCTGTAGGGTCTCACAATGGCAATGAGGTGCTCTGGCCTCGAAATGGTAGCATTTTCTGCTCCCAGCTCAGTGGCCAGAACATGGCAGGTGGCCCCGGCCAAGCATGAGGGGCAGGTGGTTGGATTTTGCCAGGTGCCAGGAAGTCAGGGAGCTGGAAGTGTCTCTAAGGACCAGCACCCATGTTAGTCACGTGCGGGCTCATTTAGTGGCATCTCTCCCGCTGGAATGTCAGCTCCATGAAAGCGGGGATTGGTCTCTGCGTGTTTACCCCAGTGCCAAAGATTGTGCAAGGTGCTTAGTAGGTGCTCAGGAAAGCACTGAGTGAGTGAATTCATGATGGAATCAACAGAGTTTCTGAGGTGTGTAGGTGGGCTGGGAGCCTGTGGGGGGAGGGGAGGCTGGTGACCACAGAGCAGCCCAGGCGAAGGGACCACATGGCTTTGTGGGCAGATTTTACTGTCTTTTAAGATAGCACTTGCAGTCTTGGAGACTGATGTCCATTTCTCGGTCAAGGAGGGGAACGACTGCTGGCCTGAGGGGCCTGTGTGACTCGGGCAGAGGAGGACACCCCATCTCCGGGCCTGGGGAGGGGGCAGAGCCGGGGAGGCCGAGTGCCCTGGGCAGCAAGAGGGGCAGAAGGGCTAGTCAGGGCGCCCAGGGTGGGCTGGGCAGGCTGATGGACTGTGTTGGGGCAGAGGTCGGCGGGCCCAGGCCAGGCCGGGGCACATGGCCCGGCCCCCAGTGACCTGGTGCTTGGGGTCCGGAGCTGGCGGCTGGGCTGTGTCTGCAGGGTAATGGGATCTGATTAATGACGGCGTCCTGAAGTGAGTCGCCCTGGACCGGCCTGGCCTGAATTCCCACAGGGTCTGTGGGAAAGTGGCCAGTGGCCCCCAAATGGCCCAGTGGGTTGGGGGGAAGGTGGTTGTTGAGGGGAAAGGCCCCAGCGTGTGGCTGGAATGAGGCCCAGGGCAGCTGGCAGACCATCCTTCCATCTGGGACCCATCCCAGCCCTTCCACAGACCACGCTGACCACAGACCACCCAGACGCCAGCCCAGCCCCCTGCTCAGGGCATCCCCCACTTTCCAGGCTTTGGAAGCCTGCTTCTCTGCTCTTGAACCCTGGGGTCCCTCTCAGAGTCGGGCTGGGTCAGGACTGAGGGCAGGTGCCCCTCTGCGTGCTGGGTCCCCCCACTGTACCCCCCTCTGCCGTACCCCAATTCCTTCACCTGACTGCCCTTCCCAGCTGCCTTGAACTCCCCCTGACCTCCCTCTCTGCACCGCCCCATTTCTCCTCTTCAATCTGTCTACACCCTTGACCCACCCTTCCAGCCTCTGCTCTCTCCTCAGGACCCACAGTCTGACTCTCCCCGCAGTGAATCCCTGTTGCCCCCAACCCGGCACTTCAGCCTGGAGGCATTTCACTCCGAGGACCTCCTCCCCCCACCCCCCCAGCAGGCTGGTTCTCTGAAGGTGGGTTATTTATTTATTTTTTAAAAATAAATTTATTTACTTATTTTTGGCTGCGTTGGGTCTTCGTTGCTGCATGCGGACTTTCTCTAGTTGTGGCGAGCAGGGGCTACTCTTCTCTGCGGGGCACAGGCTTCTCATTGAGGTGGCTTCTCTTGTTGCGGAGCACGTGCTCTAGGCACTCAGGCTTCAGTAGTTGTGGTGCACGGGCTTAGTTGCTCCGCGGCATGTGGGATCTTCCCGGACCAGGGCTCGAACCCGTGTCCCCTGCAATGGCAGGCGGATTCTTAACCACTGCGCCACCAGGAAAGCCCAGAAGATGGGTTATTTAAATCCGTGTCTTCAGCGCCTGGCTGAGAGGAGGTGGTCGCTGATCCACAAGGGTATGGGGGGCGCCTACTGTGTGCCTGGCTCTCAGTGAGATGCCCTCCTGTCCCCGAGGCCCTGGGGAGGGAGGGAGGTGGGCTGGCAGCACCTCTGCTCCTCCCAGGCACCATCTCTGCAGCAGAGGGCGTGTGGCTCAGGCCATGACAGGGGTCAGGTGGGAAACAACGGTGCCCCAGGCCTTTGGAAGCTGGCCTTCTGCCCTCTCGCCAGCTCTCTGAACCGTACATTCCTGCCTGAGCAGCTTTCATGTACCTAAAACCTGGCTGCCTTTTATCTGCAAAGAAAACAGCCGATGCTGAGAGCTGGGCAGTCGAGGCCTCATGCAGCCAGGATCAGAAGGGCAAGGAGCAGGCAGCCACTCCGGGGTCTGACCGGCCCCATGCAGGGTCCTCTGCTCCCCGAGTGAGAGGGGCTGCGCCAGGCAGGTGGGGGTCCTGGGATCTGCCTGGGTCCTGGCCTGGGTTGGGCTGGTGGCCAGAGGGGGCTTCAGGATCCCGGCCTCAATGTGTGGCTGCCCGGCCTGGCTTGTGGGTGGAACAGAAAGAGCAGAGTCGGCTGGGAGGGTGTCCTGGTCTGAGGCCAGGACTGGGGGACGGTGAACAGGGAGGCAGGGGAGCTGGGTCTGTGCCTTGTTTCTGATTTCTCCTGGCTCTGATACTCAGAGGGCACTTTCATCTCTCCGAGCCTCAGTTTCCTCATCTGAAAAATGGGCACAATGGTCCCAGTCTTGCCTCCCTCTCTAATAAATATCTAGTATTTGCTGAGGGCCCCCATGTGCTGGGCACAGTTTTCAGCCCTGTGTGTGTTCTCACTAATGCAGTCCTCTCTGTTGTTACTGTGACTGCTTTATAGGGGTGGAAACTGAGGCCCAGAGAGGCTGCCTGCTTGCCTAAGGTGGCACAGCTGGATGGCAAAGCTGGGTGGCACAGCCCTGGGCAGGCTGGCTCCAGAGAGTGCTGAGGCAAGGGTTAGGGAAGAGGAGGGAGGAGGAGGGGCTTTTAAACACTCACGCTCACAGGAAGAGGGTTGGGGTTCCTGTCAGGTGGCCCTGGGTGTCCGTGGTGACGGCCCCGGACATCCAGCTGTTTGACTCGGGGTTCCCCAGGCCTTGCACAGGTCAGGGTGGGGGGTTCACCCCTGACTGCTATGAACAAAACCCTGGCCTTGACAGAGCCCTGGCCTTCAGAGGCCGTGGGGACTGGGCCCTTGGGGCACTCTGAGATGTTGGGCAGCTTGCTTATCCCCCGACACTCCTCTGGATGGGGTGGGATGGGGACCGGCCACTCTCAGGGGGTCCTCAGATTCTGCTGGTTGGGGAGCCAGTGACCCAGAGCCTGAGCTGTTGGCACCTGGGGCACCACGTTCATCCCAGCCAGTGTCTCTGTGCCCCGGGGGGTGTTTGGGGCTGCTGGCCAGGCCTGGGGCAGGTTCAGAACAGATTCAGGTTGGAACACACAGATACACATGCATGTACATGCTTACACACACGTGCATACACGTACATACACGTGTTCCCTCTGCCTAAAAAGCCCTCCTTCAAATACCTAGGGCTGCCTCCTTTACCTCCTTGGGGTCTTGACTCAAATGTCACCCTGCCAGAGGGGCTTCCCTAGGCCTTCTCCCTAACAGTCCCCTGAACTCCCCTGATTTCTTTTTCCTCCTGGGCCCCATCCCCATCTACCAACTCTGCATCGCCTTTCCATCGCCTGCCCCTGTCTACATGGGGTACCCCACGGGGCAGTGTCCACCGCCTACCCCTGCTCTCAGAGCTGTGCCTGGCAGGTTGTTGGCACTCGGTGACTATTGGTAAGAGGAATAAATTAATGAGTGTGCTGTGTGCTCAGGGCATATGCTCCAGCATGTGCTCGCACGTGCACATGTCACACAAACACACATGTGCTTGACATTCATCTTCATTGTTGCTCAAGCCCGGAAGCAGCTTTTGTCTTTCCCATGTGGCAGTGACCTCCTTGTCACTCCAGAAGCCAGAGAGAAAGAGAGGGAGGGAGAGAGAGTGTTTATTCATGTATTTCCCCCTTCAGTCACTCGCCCCTTTCGTACTTTTGTAGGCGTGAGGCTCTGCTGGGTGCCAGCTGCAGACACACTGTGTGCCACTCATGGGCATCCCACCTGCCTCCTCCCCAGGGTGTCCCCCAGATGCAGTGAGTGTTGGGTTTGGGGGTGGAATGAGCCCACTTCCCCTCAGTGTCTCCCCAGTGGCCTTGCCCAGCACAACGCGGGGTGCCTCAGAATGCTTGTTGAATTGTTAAGTGGCCAAATACCTAACACCTGGGAGGACGGGGAAGATGTGCTCAGTGCCCCTGGAGCAGCCCGACTTGGTGCTGCGGGAGGTCTGAGCAGGCTCTCTGGAGGACGAAGGCTCCTGGGGGGCTGCTTGGAGGAGGTGGCACTTGAGCTGGGCCTTGATGCACCAGGAAGATTTGGATGTGGGGAGATGAGGTCTTGGGCTTTGTGGGCAGAGGAAGGCAGGCAGAGAGGAAAGAGAAACAGGCGGACAGATGGCCCCAGAGTAGGACAGCCGTCGTTGGTCAGGGCTGCTGGAGTCTGACTTCTTGCTGACTCTTGTCCTATGAGGGCGCAATAGGAAGGTGTGGCATCCCCAGCACCTGGAACAGTGCCCAACACACAGTTTGGTGCTCTAAGTGTTGGGCGACAGCAGGAGGGAGGCGGAGAGGGAGGAGCTGGCGGTGGGACAGGATGGGCATGGCTGTTGTGAAGGAGAGGAACGTTTTCTGAGGAGGATGTTAAGCCAGCGCCTCCCTCCCTCTCGGCTGGGCTGCAGGGACAGTGAGAGCTGCGGAGATGCCAGAGCCCCACTAGGGCCAGGTTGTCACAATCCCCCTGCCCATGAGGACCCCAGGGCAGTCCTTGCCTCTGCCCCTCCACTCCAGGCTGGGGTGGGGATGGGAGGGAGGGGAGCTTGGGGGGACCTGCCAGCCCCAGGAGGTGTCCCCACTAAGCAATAACTCTGTGACTACAGAGAGAGAGCTGGGGGTGGGAGGGGGAGGCACCAGGGACAGTCCTAGAGCGTAAAAACAGAGAGAGAGCTGCCAGGAAGAAGTGCAGGGGGAGGGATAATAACCCATATCAGAGCTAACCCTTGAGTGCTGACTGCCCGCCAGGCGCTGCCCCTAGCACCTCCCGTGAGTTCCCACATGTGACCCTCACAACCTTATGAGAAAGGGATTGGAATTATTCCCATTTTGCAGAGGAGGAAACTGAGGCCCAGAGAGGTGAAGTAACCTGCCCCAGGTTTCCCAGCCGGTGCATGGCAGACCTGGGATTTGAACCTGAGCAGTTTAACTCCCAAATCACTGCTTCAGGCCATCCTCCTGGCTGCCTCAGGAGGGCCTGGAGCTGAGGAGGGAGCCTGCAGGGGGCGGGGTAGGAGGAGCTGGCAGAGGCGATGTGTAAGAGGATGCTGGCTTATCCCCTGGACCCTGTTCAGGAAGCTGGCTCTACCCTTCCCCAACCCTCATCATCTCAGGGCAGGGTCCCTGTTCCAGGATCTCAGGAATGGTTGGGGGCAGCACAGGGGCCCCTCCTGGGCTTCAGAAATCAGAGGCCCTGAGCACTCCTGCAGGCTGACACACACACACAACTGCAGGAATCCCATGCTTGGCCCTTCCACCCTTTATGGGAATGAGGGTGTGCAGGGGGCTGGGGCGGCGCCTGGGTCTGAAGCCGGCCGACGCAGGATGAGCTCGCTGGGGGAGGCTCTGAGTCCCGGCACCTGGACAGCCAGCTGTCCACCCGCTGTCCCTGCCCAGGCCGAGTGCCCGGATGGGAGGGGAGGGGGGAGGTGGCTTGGAAGGAGGACCGAGGGATGAGAAGTTGCCTCATGTGAGCTTCTCTGGCCTGTTCGGCCACCAGCCCCAAGACCTCCCTGCACCTGCTGCCCCTCCCCTGAGCGGGCACTTTTGACTCCGGCCCTATGGCCCTGTGTTGGGAGAACACATCAGAAGTAGGAGACAAGCTGCTTCTAATCAGGAGGCGAGTGGATTTCTGGGTGTGTGATTAGGGCTGGCAGAGGTGAGCTGGCAAACAAACAAACACGGCCATCTTCTCTCAGGGACCTGCTGTGGTGGCCCTGCATCTCCATTGCCAGCTCCAGATTCAGGGCGCTTCTCTTCAGAGGGATGACCCCAAGGGTGACATTTATTTTGTTCTGTTTTACTGTCAAAAATTTTAAATGTAGACATTTCAGACACGCACAAAAGTACAACAAACAGGGCAGTGTACCTTCACGTCCACACCAGTCAACAGTTGTCAGCTCTTGGCCAGTGTTATTTCTTCTTCCACGCGTTCCCACAGCGATTATTTTGAAGCAAATCCCAGACCTCATCATATCACTTCATGCCTAAATATTTTAGTACATATCTCTGAAATGGTGGGTCTCAACTGGAGACAGTTTTGTCTCCCGGGGGACATTTGGCAATGTCTAGAGACATTTTTGGTTGTCACAACTTGGGGAGGGGTGTGCTACTGGCATCTAGTGGGTAGGGGACAAGGGTGCGGCTAAACATCCTACAAGGCACAGGACAGCCCGCCAACAAAGAATCACACCCCACTCCCCTCCACAAGTGTTAACAGTGCTGAGGTGGGGAAACCACGCTCTAAGAGCTAGGGACTCAAAAACCAGCCAGCCAACCGCACCTATAATACCATCATCAGACCTTAAAAATAGCGATACTTTTTGAATGAATCATCAAATGTCCAACAAGAGTCCGCATTGTAGGGGGTGCTGCTTTCATGCCAAGTGCCCTCCAGGGCCGAGAGGACTGGGCTAGTTTTCAGACACTGCTGACTCAGGCAGGCAGAGGGACGCATGTGCTCTGCAACATTCCAGTGAGGTTTGCTTTCTAAACATGTGCTGTATTTGCGTGGTTCTACATGGAAAACATACAGAGAGTCTAAGGTGGAAGGTCCTGCCCAACCCCGCCTCTAGCCCCTGGCTCTCTCCCGGGAAGCAGCTTTGCCCCTGTTTAGTTTCAGAGCAGGTTGAGTATATACCCCAGTGGAAGGTGGATCCCCCCACTATCCCTGGGGATAGCCACACCCTAGGCAGAGGCCAGGTGGGCAAACTCATGTGCAGGGGGCTCCTGGAGTCCTATGGCTCCCGGAATATTTTCCCACCCTCAGTTGCCATGTGGACTAAAATTCTGGCCATTAATTTTTTTCTGCCAGGATTGAATCTTAATTATTCCTTAGGGGGATCAATCTTCGATTTGACATCAGCCCAGATCAGTATGCCCAGCCCTTCACCCTGTCACCGTGGACGACTGAGAGCAGGGTAAAGGGCACACAGGAAGGGTACATGTCGGTGTGGACCAAGGCAGGGGGTGGAGAGCACGGGCCACTGGCTGGTCCTGGGGAGCCGGGAGCAGACGAGAGCCCTTTGAGGAGGGCACCGGGGATGTGGGTGGGGGGAAGGTGGGGGAGGCTCAGGAGGGTCCACACGGCCCCTTTCATGTCCCTTGGGGATGTTGGATGTCAACCACAGGAGGAAGGGCAGCTTGAGAGCTCCGTGTCCCACCTTTGCCTGGGGGGCCAGGTGGGAGGTGTGAGGGCAGGAAGGTGCTCTGTGACTGGGGGAGCCGGGCTGGGGCCAGGAGGCCCGGAGTCTGCCGACGAGAGGCTGTGGCATCGGGTGGGCCCTGTGTCCCAGGCTGCGGAGAGAGGGTTTCCCGGAGGCCCCACTCTCTCTGGCCTTCTGGGATTCAATCTGTGGGGTGGGGCGAGGGCTGCGGGAATTGGAACCTGGGCTCTGTCCCCTCTGAGCTGGGCAGGAGGAAGGAGCCTGGGCCCAGAGGGAGCTGTGGGGATGGGGTCTGCTGGGGGGTGACAAGAAAGTCTGCCTGGGGGCAGGGAGTGGACCAGATAAACCCTCAGGCCCCTCTCACCACCCTCATCCCCACCCCATCCCAATTCCCACTCCATCCCTGGGGCAACCGTCTCAGCCACCTGGGGATTCTCTCCAGCTGGGATGTTCCAGCTCTTTATGTAAATTGAGGCACCCAGAGGATCCCGTGGGGTGTGTGTGTGTGTGTGTGTGTGTGTGTTCGCACGTGCGTGTATGTTTGTACATGCATGTGCGTTATCCCCTATGACTCTGGGGTGTGTACGTGTGTGTTATTGAGGGACCACCGGCCACAAGACCCAGGTGAGGTGGGTTGGGAGACTTCCTAGAGGGCTTGGTGCTGACATGCCTCTCACTTCTCACCCTGATGCCAGCCTCACTCCTGCTGGGAGTCGGGAGAGGCGTGGGGAGAGATGGGAGCAGGGGAGCTGAGTGGGGGTGGGAGGCATTGGGACCCTGGGTAGAGCCAGGGGCGGGGCTGACCAACCATTTGCCCACCCTCTCTGGGCCTCAGTTTCCTCCTCTGTCAAGTGGGGCTGGGACCTATTCAGCCCATGTCAAGGGGTCTCCCCCAGGACGAGAGGAGGCAGTGCCCATGGGAAGGGCTGGGGGTGGGGTCCCAAGGCCATGGGATGGGAGGCAGGTTGGGGTGTAGGGGCTGGTGCTGGCTAGGCAGGGTGAGGTGCCAGCCGCCCCCATCAGTGGCCCCTCTCGCCCCCAGATCCCCCAGATCAGCTACGCTTCCACAGCCCCCGACCTGAGTGACAACAGCCGCTACGACTTCTTCTCCCGCGTGGTGCCCTCGGACACGTACCAGGCCCAGGCCATGGTGGACATCGTCCGTGCCCTCAAGTGGAACTACGTGTCCACGCTAGCCTCAGAGGGCAGCTACGGTGAGAGCGGCGTGGAGGCCTTCATCCAGAAGTCCCGTGAGGACGGTGAGTCTGGCGCCCGCCTGCAGGGTCGTGCTTGGGGCCGGGGGGATGTCACAGCGTGGTGGCCGAGCACTGCTTGGGAGCCGCTCCCTGGGTTCTGCCTTGGACTCTCCTGCCCCGGGCCACCCCCTCATGGGCCTGAGTCTCTCCTCTGAGCCTGTGGCCTTGTGGGCGGGTGGCTGGGTGACTGCTGGGGCCTGAGGGTGGATGTGAATGACTTTTGCGGACATGGCTGGGCAGACGGAGGGACTGTCAATATTCCCAGCATGGAAGCTGCTGGAACAGCCCCTGTTCTCAGGCAGAGAGGAGGAGAAGGAGGTGGGGATGGAGGTGGGCTTGTTCAATGACATCTCAGGGACCCAGGAGCCAGAGGCCAACCGGCAGCTTCTTGGAGCAAGGATTTGTTTGAGGGACTGGGAATTCAGAATCCTTAAACTTGGGCCGTGTGGTGAGGGGCAGGGGCTGCAGTGGGGCTGTGCCGGCCTCAGGGAAGTAGGTGCCCTGTGGGTGGGATTCGGGGAAGGGTGGGAAAGTGACTTGCTCTCCTCCCCACTTACCACAGGCCCCCTTGCCCGCGGAGCTCACTGCATTCCTGAATTGCCATCCTCAAAGTGATAAAGCTTCTGGTTATCAGCAAGCAAGGAGAGGCTAAGCAAGCAAGGGTTACCTCCACGGCAGGCCCAGACCTGGGCCTCTGGCCGGTCCTTTCCGATGGTCACACTGAGGCAGGACAGCCTGCGTGGGACTGTGTGTGTGTGGGCATCTGGGGCAGCAGACAGGCCCCTGGGTTGGGGGCTCCACCTGGGCTGGTGAGCCCTGCCAAGCTGATTCAGAGCTGTGGGGGCCAAGGGACGGCTCCCGTGCTGCGTGGGGCATGGAAGGAAGCAGGGAGGCCCTTCCGCTCCTGGCGGACCCTCCTCCCTGCAGACGGGGCCCCTCTGCCTCCTCTCCTGGCCTCTCCCAAGGCCCTGTCTCTAAATAGCTCACTGTGGCGCCCTTGACCTTGGGGGATGGCGTCTCTATATTTATACCCGAAGAGCCCCGGGACTCTAATTGCCTTTCCTAAGGACCACAGAGTGTCCAGAGGCTGGCATTGGTAACACCCTGCGGGCGTAATCCTGCTATAAATCTCAGACAAGCCCCTTTAATTGTACAGCCGAAGCAGCTCGGGTGCTTGTCACCTGGCGGCGAGGGCGGTGGGGTGGCGGAAGTGGGGCAGTGTGACTGATGGCTGAGGCTCCAGCAGCTGGGCCCCCGTGGAAGGAAGCAGGGGGTGGACAGACCCCACTCCCACCTGCAGGCAGGCTGGGCAGTGTCAGACCCCAGCCCCCCCGCCCCTCCCTCTGACTGCCCACAAATCCTTTCTTTCTTTGCTCAGACTTGGGTACCTCTCTGCACTGGCTCCACCCATCCTGCTCTGCAGGTTCCTCTCCTCCTTGATGGCTTGAGTCCTTCCCCAAACAAGCCCACTGCCTTTCTGATTCAGATGCAACCTCTGTTGGATTTGGGGACAAAAGTGCTGGATGGGGGCAGGGACAGAGGTCCAGAATCTTAGTGTTCAGTTGTGTTTGGTCCCTGCCACAGGGACCTGGAAGCCACCCCCTGTGCTCAACATAGCCTTCCCTATGCCACTGGCACATGCTGAGCCTCTGTTTATACCGGGTGTTCTGGGTAATCTGTCCTACCAGATGAAGCAGGTACCCCCATTTTACAGGGAAGGAAGCTGAGGCTCAGAGACACCAAATAATAACTGGCATCAGGTCACAGAGCAGGTTAGAGGTGGAGAAGGGATTTGAATCCAGGCGAGCTGGCTCCAGGACTAGAGGTCTTAACTGCTTTGTATTTTTGTCACTCTGTCTTCTGCCCATTTCCCACTGCAGTAACTGAGACCCATGTGGACCAGTCCTGTGCAAGGGATGGGGGTATGACAGTCACGCGTGCACACACACACACACACACACACACACACACACACACACACACTTGGCCTGGAGGGACACATGCTGATGTGTTAAGCGTGGGAGAGGCATGGGTTTGGGGTGAGGTCAGGGCATTGCATTTTGGCTGAAGCTAAGGCTACTGTTTGAATTTTCTGCAAGCATCTAATCAGACATTGAGTAGTTAGAAAATAGAAAGTCTACTCAAGATTTTTAAAAGGACCCCTAGAAAAGTAAGAGAACTAGCTGCTCTGCCCAGGCCCAGCGCAGGGGCACAGCTGTGCCCCTGCCCCCTGCACTCCTTCCCATTGCTGAGGGTCTGGCCTCCCACCTGGCCGGACCTCCCTCATCCGCAGACCCCCTGGCAGGGTGTGCAGCCCCGGGGGCCCTGGCTGGGCAGCTAGGTCTTCCCACCCTGCCTGCTAAATGAAATTTGATTTGGAGAACCATCTTTAGGCAAATGAAAAGAAAAAGAGAGAGAAAGCCACGCTCCAGCTGCCCAAATTGAAATCAGAATCGAGCGGCCAGTAGAAAGGGGCCGCTGTACCTTTTGCCTAATCCCTGTGAAAGATTAAAGATGTTTTTGCTGTATATCGTATTGATTCGTCCTCTGAAGTATAAATCATCTTCGCGTTGCTCAGAGGAGTGCCAGGGAGCGGGGAGGACGGGAGGGTGCGCTTGCCAGGCTGAGGGTGTACATCAGAGCCCTGGTGAGAACTCAGCCAGCAAGTCCTGGGTGCCTCCTGTGTGCTGGGCTCTGGGTCCTTCAGGGAGCATAATTATGGCCTTTGTATAGATAAGGAAACTGAGGCCAGAGAGGGTAGGTCACTTTCCCAAGGCTACACAGCCAGAACGTGAAGGAGCTGGGATTGGAACCCAGCTCCATCCTCTGGATGGGGAGCTCCTGGGTAGCACCCAGCACTATTGGGCCGTTGGCACAGGGCTTAGAGAAAGCTCTGGCGCTGCACTTTCCAGTCCCCATCAGCAGTGCCCTCCCACCCCAGTCCCTTGGTCATGTGGATTATGCCCTGAGCCAGCCTATGGCCCTTGACTGAACCCTGCACTGTGCCAGGCAGCCTCACTGCACTTCCGTGAATCCTGATGACAATCTTGTGGGCCCAGTGTTTTGTTCCCCTTTTACAGATGAGGAAACTGAGGCTCAGAGGGGTGAAGTGGCTGGACCAGGCTCACACGTTGAGGTGTTGGAGCAGGACTTGGAGCCAGGCTGTCAGACCTAGGCCCTTTACCCCACGCTATCCATCTCCCCCAGCTTATATCGCAGAGATGGCAGTGCATGGTTAAGGAACAGGCCTCGACAGACAGACCTGGGCTCCGACTCAGCCACTTACTGGCCACGTGATTCTGGGAAAGTCACTCAGCCTCTCTCGGTTTTGGTTTCCTCATCTGCGAAATGGGGATGAAACTTGTTGTTATCCGAATGAAATGTGCTCCCGGCCCATGGAGGTAGGCGCTCAGGAACGCACATTGGAGGGTTGTTATTAGGGGTCTGGCTGCCTGGGCCCCAGCCCTCCCTGGTGCCAGCCGCTCCTGGGGAGGCCTGGGGAGTGACGGAAGGCCCGAGGGGGTGGTGCTGGGCCCTGCGTGGGGCCACAGGCAGTGTCCAAGGACAGGATGAGGGACAAAATCACAGGAGCCCAGGCCAGCCTGCTTGCCCTGGTGTCTGCAGCAGGTCGTGGGCATGTGTGTGCTTTTGTGAGGTGTCGGGCGCATCCCCCATCTGTGTGGTGTGCGCTGCCTTCTGGCTGCAGGGCTCCCCTTCTCCCTGCCAGGCAGAGGCTGCCCAAGGGAAAGGCTAGGGACACAACCAGGCCTGGGATTAGGTATGTAGAGCAGGCCCTGCCTGGGCTCCGGAGATAATGTGAGTGAGTCACCCTTGGAGGGAGATGAAGGCTAGAGGGGGTGGCACAGGTGGGGCCCCGCCCTCGGTGCCTCCCACCACTGTCCTGGGAGCTCTCGTGGGTTGGGGTCTGGAGTATAAACTTTTATACCCCCACAGCCTTTCCGTATCAGCGGGGCCCTGTGTGAGCCTCAGTTTACTTGTACTAGGGCTCCATTTCACAGATGAGGACAACCAAGGCTCAGGGAAGTCAAGGGGCCTGTCTAAGATCACAAGGAAGTGTCGAGTGTCAGAGCCCAGGGCTCCTGTGTGGGTGACAGGACAATGGATAATATTAGTAGGTAACATTTATGGAGCCCTCCTGTGGACCAGACCCCATTTTATGTGCTTCATACATGTTAACTCATTTGTCTTTCAAGACAACTCCATTATACAGATGGCAATACTGAGGCTCAGAGAGGTTAAGTAACTCCCCTGAGGCCACACAGCTGGAAAGTAGCAGGAGTGGGATTTGAATCCAGCATGGCCTCCTGATCTCTGGTGCACGTCATAGGAAGGACACACAGGTCAGCTCTGGGCAGGGGCATCTCCATGGGGCCACCTTGGAAGTTTGGTTCTCTAATGAGTGATTCCAGCACCCTGGGCACATCTAGGCCTGTACTCCTAGGGTGAGAATGGGAGGGCCTTTCTAGGTGTGGCGGGAAGGGGCGTGGGAGCCTCAGGCCTGCTCCTTGAAGGATGTCCTGTCCCTCGCACGGTGGAAAATTTAAAGCCTCATCTCCCTGCTGTGTCCCCGCATCCACCATTGGTATTCCGGAGATGTTGGTGAGTCAAGCTGTTGCTGGTCTGACCTCCAGCTCCAACTCCCAGGGCTGAGCGTCAGACTTGCATTTAGATGGGCCCGTCCGCGCAGCGGAGTGGCAGGGCTGGCAGCTGGAGGCCCAAGGCTGGGGCACCTCATCCCTCTGGCTCTGTGACATCTCTAGACTCAGCTTCTCCAGCCATAAATGGAGGCTCCAAGGGGAGCGGGGAGGAGCTGGCCATCTGGAAAGAGCCGTGCCACCCGGAGGGGCTGGCACTGCTCATCTTTCCAGGAGACCAGAAAGGAGAGAAGTTTGCCCCAGGGCACCCCCAGGATCCAGAAACTCCCCTTTCTGCTGCCTCCCCTCCCGGGCCTTGTCTCCTTCTACTCCCCTCTCAGCCTCTTCTCCAGTCACACCAGCCTCCTCACGGCTCCTCTAACACTCCAGGCACAAGCCCACCTCAGGGCCTTTGCACTGGTTGCTCCCTCTGCCCAGAAAGCTCTGTCCCTGGCTGTCCATGTGGCTGCATTCTCAGTGCATTCAGCTGCCTTCCCAGGGGTCCCCTCTTCAGAGGGGCCTCTCTGACCACTGCGTCCCCAGTCCACTACTCTCCATTCCATGCTCCCTGCTGTGTTTTTCTTTATAGCAATTGGCAAGTATATTTTTATTTGTTTATGGTCCATGACAGCAGAGATTTTTTGCCTGTTTTGTTCTCTGGTGCCTCCCCAGCCTCCAGCACAGTCCCTGGCACACAGTAGTTGCTCAGTAAATGTTTGTGGGATGGGTGATCATGAAATCCAGCCACCTACTCACTACTTTAGCCCTTCTTCCCATCCTAGGCCTGAAAGGTTGCTCTCCCAGTCTATAGAAGGGCAGACTGAGGCTGACAGAGCACGGGCTTCTGGGGTCAGGCCGCCCTGGGACCCTGCCCTCCCCTCTGAGCTCCTGGCTACCCCCAACCCTATCCTGACTCATTGAGGACAGATATCCTTTCCACCGCAGCGCCTGCCTTGGGATGCTTTGTTCTGAGGTGCTGCCTGCCCCAGAGGGCAGGAACGGGAAGAGGCTCAGCCTTCCAGACCCTGCTCGAGTCTCCCACTGGCCTGGACTTCATGGATTTATTTCACATCCACTGGGTACCCAGCCCCTGCGCGAAGAGAGGAGAGAGGCAGTGGGCTCTGCCAGCTCTCAGCGGGCGTGGGAAGAGCAGTGCCCAGCCAGACCTGGCACCCTGCCCTCCTGCAGGAGGTGCCCAGGAGAGTTTGCCTTAATAATTGAATGAAGGGATGTGATGACGCATGTGTTGAGGTGAAGAGATGAACTCCAGGGTTGCAAGGGGCCCAGCGCATCAAGATGGGCAGTCCAGCAGGGCTTGGAGGAGGGGTACTTGGACAAGTGGAGAGGAAGGAAGGGGTGTGCCAGGCGGGGGAACAGCGTGAGCAGGGGCCTGGAGGAAGGAGTGAGCAGGCAGATGGGACCCCAGTGAGGGGCCTGGCCTGGTCCTAGTAGCCGTGGGATGGGGACCC
This sequence comes from Balaenoptera acutorostrata, assembly GCF_949987535.1. Taxonomy (NCBI): domain Eukaryota; kingdom Metazoa; phylum Chordata; class Mammalia; order Artiodactyla; family Balaenopteridae; genus Balaenoptera; species Balaenoptera acutorostrata. The sequence continues at coordinate 66,940,546 of NC_080073.1, read as the reverse complement.
ATGTGAGATGGAGCTGAGCAGTTTCTTTCAGGTCAACCCTGCATTTAACAGTTTTTTGGCACTTGGGGTTGTTGTGTCCACCTGCCATGTCCAAGTTACTTAGGGCCCTGGGGAGTCTTCTCTGCCCAACACGGCTCAGTGCCAAGGCCCCTCCTCCCTGCAGACTTGCTTACCCAGGGAGGCGTGTGATCTTCCCCTAGGCTGGCCTCCTGGGAACCTCAATCATATCTGCCCCAGTGCCTGTTGAATTTCCCCTCTTCCTCTTCCACTTGACTGGGCCCCTTGAGGCCATGGAAGCCAGGACCCCCTTGGCTCTGTGTCCTTCGCCGTCCCTCGCACACAGTGGGGCCTCAATAGATGTTTGTAGGATGAACAGATGACCAGCCCTGTGCCCTTGGGCACGTCATTGCCCTTCTGGGGCCTCCGTCTCTCATCTGTGACAGGAGTGGGCACGTCAGCTCATCTGCAGGTCCAGCTCTGACATCTGGCAGGCTGGGTCCTCCTAGGCCGAGGCCCCTGACGCCAGGCATCCTTCTCGTAAGCAAAGGCTCATCATGGGGGCCCTTCAGGCTTGGTCTTTTGGTTCAGGGACGAGTGGGTCCAACTGTATGGGGACAGAGCCTGGAGCATGCGACCTTCTCACCCTCAGTCAGGTGAAATGTGGTTGAGATTAGCCGACGGGGCAGGGCGCTGGAAGCAGGGAGGCGTCCTGCCACTGGCTTTGGGTTGGTGTATAAGAGAACAGGATGGCTTGTAGCATCTTCTTGAGGGGAGATCTCTGGGCCTCTCAGCCCAGGGACCCACAGCCCTGCCCACTGACCATGCATTTTCCAAGAATGTGGGCGGGGAGTGGACCCCACCCCGGAGTCAGTCCCCACCATTCTAGCTTATCAACCAGGCTGCCCCCAACTTGAGACAAATTGCATCTTCCTCTCCCTTGGTCTGCTGCCCGTCACTGCTCTGTGGGTGGAAATTCAGTGGACTTGGTATGGGCATCCCCTGCCAAGCTGTGAGGCCCACCACGTACCAGCTGGGTCTCCGGGCTGCTCTGGGAGATTGGCAAGGTGCTGGCATCAGTGTGACTGTTCAGTGATTACCCAGTCAGTCTCTGTCCCGCTTTGAAGGTGAACCCTGAGCTGTCTGGCCTGCCGTGGGGACTTCGCCTGTCCGTTCTAATTTCTCTGCCCTTCTGGCCTTCGGTGCGGTGCTGGCACTTCTTGATTTTGTGAGTCCCGTGGGTTGGGTGTCATCAGGCCACTTTTCCTCTCTCTCTCTGACTCATCTCTGATGTGTTCGCCCTGGCCTATCACAATGGGGACATGCTCCCATCCGAGTTTGCCTCTAAGCTTGACGGGATTGACAGGAGGAAGGAGACAGAATGGACACTGAACCCTTTTTGCTCTGAGTTTGCACCCCTTCCCTCTTGGACAGGAAGCAACATTTTCTTTCACCGGGCTTCTTTGTGGAACATGTTTGAAGATTTCTTCCAGGTCTAAAAAAGTTTTCCTTTGCTGGTTGCAGCCCCTTTGTGAATCCTGTCCTCCCTGGATGATACAGTAGAGTGGAGGGCTTAAGAGCCCAGATGCTGGCTTGGCCACCATGAACTGTGCAATCTTGAGCAGTCACTTAGGGGCTCTGGGCCTCAGTTTCCACCTCATGAAATGGGAATATTTATAGCACTTCCCTGGACTTCCCTGGCAGTCCAGGGGTTAAGACTCCATGCTTCCATTGCAGGGGGCCCAGGTTCGATCCCTGGTCAGGGAACTAAGCACATCCCGCAAGCCGTGCTGTGCTGCAGGAAAAAAAAAAAAAAAAGAAGAAGCACTTCCCTTCCAGGTTGCCATGAGCATTAAATGAGTTAATACATGTAAAGCACTAACTAGCACAGTCTGGGCCCTGCACTAAGCACTAAGCTTCTGGAGGTGTAATTTTCACCATTATTCATCAGAGTGGGAAGTGGGGATCAGGACCCAGTTGTAGTCCTGGCTCTGTCTCTGGGTGGCTGTGTAACACTGGGCTGGTCACTTTCCCTCTCTGAGCCTCAGCTTCATCACCAATGTGAAGGCGATGGGTCAGGGGACCTCTGAGGTCCCCCGTGATGTGGGTCTTTGCATCTCTCACCCATCTCTCTTGGCTTTTCTGTCCTCACCACATGGAGGTCCGGATACCACGGGGTTGGCTTCTGGCTTCTGCTGTGTCTGTTCTTGAGCCCAGACCTGAGCCCACAGAGCAGCCACATCCACAGCATCTGTTTCCTCAGCTCCTTTGGCCTCTTTGGTTTATTTTTTTTTTTACCTCTGAGCCTTTTGACAAACACATCTCTAAACCTGGTCTGAACCCCATTGTCTTCAAGTTCTTTTTCCTGCCCTTGTTTCTTTTTCCTCCCCTTCCTTGAGCCTCTGCACTGGAGCACGTTGGGATCTGTCCTCCGAGGCTCCCACATTTAGGGATCCCTTCCGATTTCTTCCCCTTTGTTAAAGAACAGGTGGCAAAGGCTGTTGACCTTTCCCTGCCCCCCACCACCCCCAGCTCCGGGCTGGGCCTGGACCTCCAGGAAGCCCTCTTCATCTGTTTGCTGACTACTGGGTTTGAGCCTGTTTTCCTATCTGAGGCAGGGTTCCAGCACCCACAGCCCCCCACTCTGAGCTTCTTGGAGGTGTCACCAAAGCAAGCCCTATCCCCCCTTTCCCTGCACTGTGGCTTCCTTCCCACCCTACCCTGAGGTTCCTACTTCGGGCCAGTATGGGGTTGCTGAGTGTCCTGGGCGGGTTCTGGTTTCAGCCTCATCCCCTACTCCTCTGTGACCTTAGGCAAGTCACTGCCCCTCCCCGAGCCTCCAGTTCTTCATCGTAAGACCGGGAAGGGGCTGTGCGCCTTTTTCAATGGGCGCATGCATGTCGTGGACACACGGAGGGATGCCCGCAGCCATCTTTGCCTTATTATCCTGTGTCACCCACCCAGCCCTCTTCCCAGAGCCTTTTAGCCCCAGGCTCTGCCTCCTGCGCCAGCCCCTCAGCCGCCCGGCCTGGTCTGTGTGAAGACCCCTGGACCTCCTTTTGTTTTAATATACAATTTTCTAGGGAACATTTCGTTACCCATCCTCATCGAAGCTACCAGACCCTGGCCCCAGCTCCTACACAGCTGCCCTGAGAATTGTCCCCGTTTTACAGAGGAGGTGACTGTGGCTCAGGCTGCCCAAGGACTGGTGCAGTCCCTCACAGCTTGTCGGATGCAGAGCTGGGATGTGCATTCTGGTCTGTGTGACTCCCGGAGCTCAGCTGGAGGGAAGGAAGGTGGGTGGAGCCCTCCTTTCAATGAGGTGTCTGATGCCTTTCACCTGGCTTCTCCAGGGAAGCATTGGTGGGTCAGTCAGATGGATGGACCTCGGAGGAGCCCCCCTTCCCCCTCCCCCCCGACACCGCCGCACACAGAGGCCAGAGGTTCTCTCAGAGCCAGGGAAGGAGGAGGGGGAGCGGCTCCTGTGACGGACAATGTGTGTGTGACAGGAGTCACCAAGTCACGTGTGGCTTTGCATGAGCCTGTGAGGGGCTCTGTCTAAAAGTGGGTGTAACGGGGCCTGGAGATCAGGAGGAATGCATCCCCTGATGCTCACCTTTTCAGTGATGGCTTCCCTCGTGCTCCTGGGGTTTTTAGGGACTCAGAAGGAGAGAGTCCAGGCCTCCAGATCACAGAGCCTTCTCTGGGGGGATGTGGCTGGTAAGGAGGGCAGTGGGGGCATTTCTTCAGCCCTTTCACCCCTCACGTCTATACAGTAATTAATTCATTTGCTGGGTACATATTTACTGAGCACCTATTATGTGCCAGGCATTGAACCAGGACATAGGGGATGCAGCAGTGAACTAAACAGATGAAGATTCCTGACCTTGTGAGCTCATGTTTGGGGAGAGAGATAGAGGCAGCTTATAGTAAGCAAGTAAATACATCACCGTATAATAGAATTTCAGATAGGAACTGATGGGCATTTCTTTGAAGAAGAACAAAGCAGCATAAGTAGACAGAAGGCACAGGTAGGGGAGACTATAACATAGGTGGTCAAGGAAGGCTTTTCTGCAGAGGTGACATTCGGGCAGAGCCCTAAATACAGTGAGGGAGTGAGCCATGCAGAGATCTGTGGGAAGAGTGCCCCAAGCAGGAGAATCAGCAAGTGCAAAGGCCCTGAGGTAGCAGCCTGCCTGGCATTTGGGGACTGTAGCCAAGAAGAAAGAAGGAGCAGAGTGAATGAGGGGGAGAGAAGTAGAAGGGGAGGAGCATATCACAGGGGGCCTTCTGGGCCACTGTGAGGACTTTGGCTTTTGCTTTGAGTGAGATGGGAACCATGGGAGCGATGTGAGCAGAAGAGGGACGTGAATGGACTTGGGTTTACTAGGATCCCTCTGGCCATTGTGTGGGGGAGAGACTGTGGGCCTGAGGCAGGAAGGCCAGTGAGGAGGCTGCTGCTGTCCTCCAGGCTAGAAGGGATGATGACTGGGACCAAGGGGCTGGGAGTGGTGAGAAGAGACAGATCTGGGGTATGTTTTGAAGCTCGAGCCCACAGGACTTGCTCCTGGGTTGCGTGTGGGCAGAGGGCAGGGGCGTCGCCCAGGCGTTCCTGGCTTCAGCACCACGGACAGCGCCAGCACCAGACACCGGGGAAGCCCTGGTTGGCTCAGGTTCCCAACAAATAAATGGCCAGTCCCTGGATGCTGATCGGAGCCTCATCTGTAAAGTGCTGGTCCCTTCCCCTCGATTTTGTTATCCATTTCTCTTTTAGCCAAATATGTTTATTTCTGGGCACTGCTGCGAATCCATTTTGGGATGAGGCAGGTTTGAATGCAATTATATAGCTGGGATGAGAGGTTTGGAAGCAGTTGTCTCCAAAAATCTCTGCATCTGGCTAAATTGTTGTTGTATGGAGGGGGGGTGCTAGGATGGGAACTGGGGGAAGGGGAGCTTCCTTGAGGAGGGGGTGATGGGAAGAGAGCCTTGAAGAACGGTGGGCCTGTCTCAGAGGAGCAGCAGGGTGCTCTGGGTAGGGGAGCTGAGTGACTGAATGTGGTTATTCACGATGCCCTCCTTCTGAGAGTGAGGAGGGAGCAGCATTCCTGACAGTGAGCCTGGTAGGTCGGCCCATGGCAGACAGTGCTGACCCTCAGGGCTTCCACGGACTTGCTGTGTGTCTGTTCTTTGGCTCTCAGTTTCTCCAACTGTAAAATGGGGTAATTGTAGTCCCTACAGTGCTGGTTATTGTAAGAATGACAAAAATGGGTGAATTAACCATCAGAAAGGCCAAGAAAGGGCTGGAGGGGTGAGGGGCTGCCTCTGAGGCCTCAGACCCCAAGGGTGAGCACTTGGCCTCTTCCTGGTTGGGTGCTCCCGGTCCCTTTGTGACCGTCCTCCTTGTTCTCCCTGACTCATGTGGCGGGTTATATCTGTGCCCCATTTTGCTATAGACAGAATGATCATATGGATATTCTATGCAAATTCTCATTTTTAATGAGCCAGAAGGAAAGCTAACGACCATCTTGCAGATGTATTGGGGCCCGAGGGAGGCCTTAGGATGGGGGAGGAAGCAGGGGACAAAGTGACAAGCAAGAAGAGAGAGGAGGGAGGAAGGGGAAAGGAAATGGAGCGGGGTTGGGGTGGACACAGTAGGGGCTGCAGAGTGGTGGAGGGGAAGCACGGGCTCTGTTTACCATCTCTCAGAACCTCTCTGCCTGCCCCATTTTAAGATGGGGAAACAGGCTCGGAGAGAGGTGGAAATGTGCCAGATATCCCAGAAGCTGGAAGAGAGAGAGAGAAAGGCAGAGGAGAGGGAGCAGATGGTCTGGAGAAAGGGAAGGTGGAGGCAGCTGGGACTAGGCTCTGGGACTCGGTTTCCTTATCTGTATGATGGTCGTAGCACCTAAGACGTGGGCTGATTGGGAGGAGCTAATGAGAGAACATGTGCAAACATTATTCGACTGAAGAGTGCTGCCTGAATGTGAGGGCCGTGGAGTAATGTGTGTGTGGGAGAGGGAGAGGATGGGGCAGGGGACCGAGTGGGGGAGACAGGAAGATGAGGGTGGAGGGACACGAGCTGGAGATGGGGGTAAGAGGCCTCTGGACAATAGGCCAGCTCTTAATTAATTAGTCCATTCAGTCATTTGTTCACTTATTCATTCATTCATTCATTCCTCAGCATCTATAGTCTACTTCATAGAGGGAAGTCAGCTCCCAGAGGGCAGGATTCTTGTCTGTCCTATCCGTGGCTGTCCCCGTAGTGTTGAGGGCAGCACCTGGCACCGGGAAGAGCTTAAATTGTTGCTGAATCAGTGGCTGTTCTGTGCCCGGCAGTGGGCCCAGCAGTGGCCATCTCCCTGGAGCTCAGAGGCATCTAGTCCAGTAATTTCCCTTCCCTGTGCTAAGTGCAGTGCTTGAGACATTGCGATTGTTACCGGCACCCAGGGGAGAAGGAGCCTGGGGACAACTACGAAGGCTTCCTGGAGGAGGGGGCCTGAGTTGAATTCTCAAGAACTGACAGGAGCTGACTTGAAGGAGTCTGGGTAGGGGAACTGGGCATAAAGGCAGAGCGAACAGTCTAGTGTTGGGAACTGCAGGTGCCCTTGGGGGTGGGGAGTGATGGGAGCTGAGGCCGCAGGGCCTCAGGACTGGGCTGAGGGGTTTGGATTTTGCCCTGAGCCCTGAGGGAGGTGAGAGCCAGCGAAGGTGGGAGGGACGGGTGTGCTGGGGTGGGATCAGTTTTGGTGGAGAGGTGGGGTGGCCAGGCTGGGCAGGCTGAGGTTTGCATGCAGGTGTGGGGCTCTGGTCTGGACAGGCAGTGTCGACAGGAGTCGGGGGGCACAGGGGGTTCGGGCCTGAGGGGTCAGCTGGCTGCTGCCAGGTGAGGCTGGACCCCCCCACCCCTGCCCGGGGCATGGAACCAGCCTGGAGAGGGGCCAGGGCTCTGGTTTAGATTAATTAAAAGACCTCTTAACTTTGGGCAGTCCCACCGGGGCTGGAGTGCCTGGAGAGCATTTAAATGTCAACAGAAATATCACAATGACCCGAGTCCCTCCTGATACTTAGTGCCCAGATTCCCAGGATGTCCCTTGTATTACAACATGGGACAGTCTCTCACTATGAAAACTGTCCGACCCCAACTGCCTATTGAGAAAAACTAGCAGATGGTAGCATCCCCTGCCCCAGCTCTGGCCTTCCAGAGGAAGGGCAAGATCAGCTGAGCACGCTTCTCCCACCCCCCCTCCCCGGATGCCCTCCTGAGGCCCACTCAGGGCTGCTCCCAGGATCCAGGCCTGGAGTCCCCTTTCCAGCCCTCCCTGGTTCCTGTCTCTGCACTCCCAGATCTGGCCAAGGAGGCCCCCAGGCTGTGGGGCCCCAAGCTTTTCCCCAACAGCGTCGGGAAAGCCTGGGGCAGGTTTTGGGGGGTGGGGTGAGCGCTTCTCCAGCTCAGGGCCACATCTGGGCCTCTGTCCCTGACCTTTGTCTACCAACTCTTAACTAACCCGAGTCCCAGGCAGCCCAGCACCTCCGGAAAGCCTCCGACGGTCCACAGGGTCGGGCTGGTGTCTGCGCTGTCCTCACTGCCCTCCTCCACCACAGGCAGTTTATGGAGAACACTCACGCCCACTGTCTCATCCTCCTCCCCAGCCGGGGGCGTCAGCAGCCCCATTTTCTGGCTGAGGAAGCTGAGGCCTCACCCCAGGTACATCCAGAGCCAAGGCTGGGCCCAGACCCCCCCATTCCTTGCATTTCCTGCTGTTCTGCCATCAAAAGTGTCGGCTTGGAGGAGCCAGAGCCGGGCTCCTCACCGTCCCTCCCCCTGCCCTGGCCTGAAGAGGAGGGCTGGTGTGGGAGAGGGCCCGGGAGGGCTTCATTACCCAGTGCCTGCTTGTGGCACGTTGGGGGGGCCTGAGCCCGCCGCCGGTGGGAAGACATGCTTGGCCTATCTGGGTAATTACATCTCAACATTTCATTTTGCTTGTCAGTTTCCACTTCCTGGGGATGTGGGCTCCTAAATATTTCATCCCAGCCTGCAGCTGCCTGTTCCTCTCTGGCCAAACTGCAGGCCCGGCTGCCGACCCCGAACCCTGGCTCCTCCCTGCCCAACTGAGCCTCGCTTCCTGTTCTGGGCTGGAGCTGGCCAGAGGTCATCTTCTCCATGCCCCTACCCCACACAGAGGTCTCTACCACCAGCCCAGCGCTGTCTTCTCTTCCCAAGGGGTTTGGGGTGAAGAGGCCAGACAGACAACATTGCCAGAAATTAGGCTCAGTTCAACCAACATTGATTGAGCACCTCCTGTATGCCTGACACTCTGCTGGAAACCAGGGAGTTAGTTAGGAAAGAGAAAGGTACAGTCGAGAAAGAAAGTCCCTTGAAGGGGCTTATGGGCTAATGGAGGAAACGGACAACCGTGTTATAACAGCAAACACTTATTGAGTACTTATGTGCCAGGCACTGTTACACGTATTAACTCACTTATTCTTCATGCTTTGTTATGAGGAGACAAGGCCCAGAGAGGTGAGTAGCTTGTCTAGAGTCACACAGCTAAGAAGTGGCAGAGCCAGGATCTGAACTCAGGCAACCTGGCTCCAGCCTTCATGCCCTGAAGCACGAGAGTCACAAACCGACAGCCTAGGCAGAGGATGGCGGGTGCCAGCGGAGAGGGGTGAGGTGAGAGCCGGGGTGGGCAGTGATGAGTCCTCTCTCTGGGATGTTTTGTGGGGGAGGAGGTGGAGAAACTGAGCCCCGAGGTGGGGTTGGGCAGGTGGGGAAGCAGGAGGGGTATTTCTGGCAGAGGGACCAGCAAAAGCTCCAGGGTGGGAAATTTTGAGTTGCGTTGGAGAAAGTGGTCTTGCTGTAGAGTGTGGAGTCGTGAGGCTGAGGAAGGGGCTGAAAAGCTGCTACGTGATCTCAGCCCCTAGGTGTGTCGCTGGAGCTGGGCCGTCTTGTTCTGAAAGGGGTTTTTCAGCAGAGGACTCTGAACTAACACTCAGCAGTCCTGTTTCTGGCTGCTGGCTGGCCTGACTTGCTGTGTGAGCCTTGGGCAGACTCCTTTCCCTCTCTGAACAAAATCTGAGGAATGGGGGGGATTCCCTCAGTTGAAGAATGCCCGGTATGGCCACTGAGAGTGGGGGGAGGTGGGCCGGGGGGACAGGGGTCTCCTGGGAGGCCTTGGGGTGGGGGTGGGCCAGAAATCAGTCTTAGGGCCCCTCCCCCCTCAGTCCCCTCCTGCCACCACCTGCCTCCAAACACCTTTGCTTCCTTCTCTCTCTCTCTCTCCTTTTTTCTGCTTTTCTTGCTTCAAAGGTGTTTTACCTAAATGGGTTTGTGTTAAGATATTAGGTCGATCACTCAGCAAATTTCCCTCTGCTCAGAGCTGAGCGCCATGAATAATGCAGCTCTGAACAGCTTGCGCTGCTTAGCGGCCTCCCAGCAAGGGGACAGCAGCACTCAACTCAGGGGCTCTGAGCCCCACAGCTGCCCTGGCTGGTCCCCCACAGCCTGCCTCCTCCCCCTCCCCAAAATATCCCCCCAGGGGCCAGGCCTGTCCACAGGTGATCCCTTTAATCCTCACAACACCCCTGCCACATCTGGGGAGCGGCGAGAATGCCGTCCCATTTTACAGATGCAGATGTGGAGGTTCAGAGAGGTTGGGTGACTTGGCTCTTATCACATAAGGGATTGAGGTGGGATGAGGGCCCCATCTGTGCCCAGCCTCGGCCTCCTGTGTCACAGCAAGCCAGCTCTCTGATGCCTGTGCCCCCGTATCTGCAGGTCCAGCCCGATTCTCTATGGGGGCAGGTGGGTGTGAGTGGACGGCCTGGTTTCAGAGGAAAGTTGAGGACTTTGCCCTGATGGGGACACTGAGGCTCCTCGGTAAATAGCTGCGGATGACAGAGGTGCCGTAACCCTCCACCCTGTCACTACCCCATCCCCGTTAGCACCCCCCAGCCAGGCTCGCCTGCACCAGTAGCAAAGGCGAGGTGTTGATGGTGCTGAGGTGTGGCCGGGCTGGCTGGCGGAGATGTGGACAGCTGACTTGTGCGCCTGGGTCTGAGGCTGTGTGGCTGTGTGGAGGGTGTGACTTTGGGAGGTTGGGTGTGGTGAGTGTGGCTGTGTGGGGCGGTGTGGTTAGTGTGTGAGCCTGTGTGGCTGTGAGATTGTGTGAGGTTGTAGTGATGTGTGGTATGTGACTGTGTGAGGGAGTGTGTCACCACGTGTGTGTGGCGGGGCGGGGCTGGGAGTGATGCAGGGGTGGGGAGATGAGCTGAGCGTGTTCAGGAAAGAAAGGATGTGTGTCCTGCCTTGCATAGTCCCTGGGCCTCTAGGCTAAGGCCCCAGGTTCTGCCCAGCACTCTGTCCCTGGGGACAGCTCTCAGTTTCAGCTGGTGTCTCTGGTCCCCAGAGCATCTCTCACCAGCCCTGGGTCCTGACCCGAGCTGGGTGATGAGGTCCCTGCCCCCCGGCCTCAGCAGCCCCCACCCCCACTAGGACTTGCTCCCCAGCGGCTTTGGCTCCAGAAGGCCAACCCAGGCCTTCACAAACACCATCGCATTTGACCCTCACTCCAGCCCCACCCGGCTTTTTTCCCATTTTACTGATGGGAAGCCTGATGCTCAGAGAGGCTAAGTAACTTGTCCAAAGTCACACAGCCAGGAAGCAGTGGAGCAGGCATCTTCCCCTCTGTCTCAGACTGGAGGGAAGGGGAAAGCTGAGAGCAGGTGCAGTATCCACGCTTTGCACAAACCTTTGATGGGGTATATCAGGGAGACATCTGCAGCTGGGAAACTGGAGTGACTGTTTCCCCCTCATTGTCCCTTGGTACCTGGGTCTTCCTGACTCCAGCCAAATCTCTCACAGTGGGCCCACCGTGTCCACAGGGCTGGAGTCGCCCTGCCCTCATGCCCTTCTCTACTGGCCCAGCTATCTTTGGCTCTGGGCCCTTGGGGCCCGGCCAGCTTGCATGGCTATCTTATACTTCTCCACTTGTTCTTTTGCACGTGCATTTCTTGAGCGCTCGTAACAAGGAATTTGCATCAACGTGGAGAAGTAAATTCCCAGCAGAAGGCAGGACTGAGAGAGAGGTCCCGGTGTGCATGACGCCCAGCACCATGTGTACTTGGAGGTCACCAGTGTGTCTTGCAGGCGCTGTGCATGGATAACCTTTGCAGCCCAGAGCCCGGCACAAAGTGGGTGCCCAGAGCCTGTGCATGCAGACATTCGGGCACTCCGTGTGACCAGGTGGTGGCTCAGAGGGGAGGTCATAGCGGGCTTTGGGGGTCAGGGAGGTTCCCAAACGAAGTGGGAAGGTTTGAGCAGGTGGCTACCTCAGATTCCTACAGAGCCTCTGCCCCTCTGCCCGTGCCTGTGGCTCCTGCCCCGCCAGCCCTCCCATCCCTGTCAGTCGGGCACTCAGTGACTCATTCAACCGGCAAGCGTGGGTCACTGCCTGACCCGAGCAGGCACAGCATGTGTGCTGGGCCCCATGAGGGATGGGGTGGAGAGACAGACACCGAGGAGAAACTGGGTCCCAGCAAGGGAAGGGCTGGCCGAGGGAACAGCCTCTGCTAAGGCCTGTTGGTGCAGCAGATGTGGTCGGATGGTGGATTTTTGTAGGGACCAGACCTGAGGAGGAGATGTGGCCTTGAATGTCACACACACACACACACACACACACACACACACACACACACACACACACGCAATGGTGGGGAACCACCAAGGGTTGCAGGCAGGTAGCCGTGTGTCAGAGGGATTTGTGCTTTAGAAAGAGGCTGGAGTGGACACCGGAGGGTGGGGAGTCGGGCCAGGAGTGGAGCAGACAGGGGGATGGTGGGCGTGAACCAGGCTTGAGCTGCCTCCTGGAGAGCCCTCAAGCCCTCTGTGGGGCCAGAGCCAGCCAGAGTGCGGGTCCACCCCTCGCTGTGCCCCCCAGCCCCGCTCACCCCGGACAGCCACAGGTTAGGGGGCATTCGCTCAGGGCCTGGGTGCCTTCCTGACCTCAGACGCCCTTTTAGCCACAACTCTGCTGCCTGGAATCTGCCATATGGCTCCATTTACTTAGACAAGGACTTCCTTCCTGGTTGAAAACAAAAGTAACACCATGTTAGTCACTGAGTCCTCTGAGTAACTCCCTTTCCTGACAGCAGGTTTGTGGGGAGGGCCTGGCTTTGGAGTGGGAGGGAAAGAAGGGAGGACCAGGGAGAAAGACCTCTGTGTGTGAGTGTGTGTGTGTGTGTGTGTGTGTGAGTGTGTGTGAGTGAGAGTGTCTGTGTGTGTGTGTGTGTGAGGCCATACAGTCCAGGGTAACTCCCAGCCTCCTTCATGCCTTCCCCCCAACTCCCTCTCTGGCAGGAACCTAGCAGAGCCTGGGGGACCGCCTTGGGTTGTTAACAATCCCCACTTTCTCTCCATGTTGCAATTTGCTGCCTTCACGTTGTTTTGCCATAATGTAGATTTTTTCCACTTGATTTCCTCGGATTTGTCTTTCTATGTTTTTCTCCCTTTTTAAATTTAAAAAGACAAAAAAAAAAAAAAAAAAAAAAAAGAAAGAAAGAAAGAAAAAGAAAAGGGAAAGAGAGAGAGAGGAGAAGAGCCCAGTCTTGCTGGCCTCCTGCACTGTTTGTCTGCAGGGAAATTGCTCGACGCTCTGGAGGAGGATTTTCTCCACCCCCCTGGTCTGGAGCCCAGAGCCCAGGCTGCTGCTTGGGATGAGGGAACAGCCTGGGTTGCAGGATGTGATCCCAGGGTCCTGGGTGTTAGAGCAAGAGGGCTTTGGAGCTGTGGACACAGTGCCCTGTCTGGGTCACCTCGCTGCCCACTGCCTGCGGGCTGGCTGCTTAGCTGCTTCCTGGCGAGGGTGGGTCTCTTGGTGAGTGAGAGGATGAAGGATGGGGGAGCAAGAGGATTCCCAAGCCTGGAGGATGTGGCTGAGGGCTCTGGGAAGGCACAGCGGAGCCCAGGTCCCCGATTGCCCCCTACCTGGGGTGAGCTTGGGCAGAAGCGGGCTGCTCCAGGAGGAGGCTTTTCCTTTTTGCCTGCTCTGGGCCACCGGGCTAGGCTCAGCCCACAGGTTGGCGTGTCGTGAAGGCAGGGGGTCTGGGGGCTGCTTGGAGCGATTGGGGAGGACTTATTTAGATGGGTGGAGTGGAGAGAGCCACTCCGTGGGGGACAGGGAGGTGCCAAGAGAAGAAGAAAGCTGAGCACAGGTGCAGTGATCATACTTGGTGTAACCTGAGTCCACCAGGACATTAGGGAGACACCTCAGGCAGGAAACTAGGCTGATGACCAACCCCCCGCCCCCCCCCCCCCACCGCTGAGTCCTTAGTGCCTGCAGGTCTCTGTGGCCCTGCCCTCAAATAAGCTCCCTGGGTCATCTCTGCTGACGGAGGGAGCCACGTGTGGACAATCCCATGCAGCGAAGGGTAGAAAAATGAGGGCATTTCAGCAGTGATCTCTCACTTATGGGTGGAGTTTACACGTCCAAAGTGTCTTCAATTCCTGGCTCTCAGGCCAGGCAGTAGCTCCTGGAAAAAAGTCTGAGTAGAGTCCACATCTGCTGCTGCCACTGCGTGGCCCGGCCTGAGCCTCCCTGCCCCCTAGGATGCAGCCCCCAGCCTCCCTCCATCACTTCACTCCACCTGTTTCCTCCTCTGCCCTGCAATGAGAGCTGTATGGGAGGAGGGGCTCTGTCCTCCTCACGGCTGCATCACAGCATCTAAACAGTGCTCAGTAAACACTTGACTCAGTGAAGGAAAAGCAGCGGTAGACATGCAGGACAGGGTGCGTTGTTGGATGGCTGGTGTCTGGGGAAGCGTGCGGTGGGCCTGGCACCCAGGGGGCCTTCCCCACCACCAGTGTGGCCAGCAGTGCTGTCTCCTGTGCCCCTCCTAGGGCTGGTCGCTCTCTCTTCCTGTCTTGCTTCCCAACTAGACTGAGCTCCCAAGGAAGGGGTTTTACTTGCTATTGTTTCTTTTTTTAAAAATTTTATTTATTTATCTATTTATTTATTTTTGGCTGAGTTGGGTCTTTTGTTGCTGCGCGCGGGCCTTCTCTAGTTGCGGTGAGCAGGGGCTACTCTTCGTTGCGGTGCGCGGGCTTCTCATTGCGGTGGCTTCTCTTGTTGCAGAGCACGAGCTCTAGGTGCGCGGGCTTCAGTAGCTGTGGCACGCGGCTCAGTAGTTGTAGCTCGTGGGCTCTAGAGCACAGGCTCAGTAGTTCTGGTGCACAGGCTTAGTTGCTCCGCGGCATGTGGGATCTTCCCGGAGCAGGGCTCGAACCCATGTCCCCTGCATTGGCAGGCGGATTCTTAACCACTGCGCCACTAGGGCAGTCCCTACTTGCTATTGTTTCTTAAGGACCAAATGTGCCAGGAACTGAGCAGGACACTTCTTGAATGAATGAGTGAACGAATGAACAAACAAACATGCAGAGCCGGCCCTGCCCTTGGGGAGTGCAGCTGGAGGCAGACACTGACACAGATATATTGGCTGGACCCAGAGAACACCAGGAAAGGTCACCAGACTGCAAATGGAAAGGGCGCAAAGACCACAAAATACAAGAGGAAACCCATATCAAGTTTCACTAGTGGAGTCTCCATGTCACGTTCAAGTCAGGGCAGGTGCCTGGAGCCTGGGGGAGGCGCAGGGTTTCAGCGCCGGGGAGGGCTGGCCAGGAAAGAGCCTGTCCCCAGGGGGAGGTAGGATTTCGGGAGCCAGATGGCTGGCAGGAGGAGGGCAGCCCCAGGTGGGCTCCCCACGTGCTTCCCCTCCAGTGTCCTGTGGATTCCACCGGGCTGGGAGTGGCCGAGTGACCCCGTGTCACGGATGAACAAAGAGGCTCAGGGCAGCGCACAGAGGGACTGAATGCCTTCACTGTCACTCGTGTCTGAAAGTTTGGTCTGGCCTGGGTTCTGGGGTCCACATTTACCAAGCATTTACATCTTTACATCTTGTATTTGCTTCTGATTTTTTTTTTCCAAGAAATAAAATGGGGATTGCCTGGAAGCCCTTTCACGGAGCCCTCAATCTTGTTCCATCCCTGCCTCCCTTGAGGTACCCTCTACCCACGACTCTGAAGGGGATGAGTTCCCTTCTTGTCCCTGTTTAGTCATTCAACAAGCATTTATGGAGCACCTAATGGCACTGGGAGATCGCAGTGCATACAATAGACCAAATCTGCCTTCATGCAGCTTTTGCTCGTATATATGTGTGTGTCCATATAGAATAAATCTTATTATATGTGGCTTTGAATTTCTACATAAATGGGACAGATTGTGCTGCACTTTGCTTTATCAGCCAACTTTATGTTTTCAGAGTTTTGTCGTGCTGATACATGAGAGCTACATAATATTCCATTGTGCAAACACACCACAGATTAGCCATTCTTCTGTTGTAAAATGTTTAAGTGGTTTCCATTTTTTTGCTGTTTCAAACAGCGCCACAGTGACCATCTTTGGGCACGTTCCCTTGCACCCGTGTGTGACTTTCTCTTGGAAGGATGTGGAGGGGGACACGCTGGCTTGTAGGATTCTAGACCTGCTGGTGCGGTCTGCCCTCAGTCTCCTTGTTCCCAGAGCACTTGGGCCAGGAGCTCTCCAAGGTCCCTACTGCCCTCAGGCACTCAGATGCTCCTGGCAAGTGCTTGTGGCTTCCTGCCCCTGGCCCTGCACGGAGGCACTGGCTGGGCGGACGGTGGAGCTTGCAGCTGGCATGTGGCAACTGGTGCTGGACAGGGGGCTGGGGCTGGGGCTGTGTGTGGGGTGAGAGGCTTGCCAAGGGCAACCCAGGAAGGCCTAGGGGAGCCACGGGGAACCCCAGACTCCTTCATGCCCCCCTTCTTATAATCCTGTTCCTGGAGCCTGGGACAGGTGGAGGGTTCCAGCTTCTGTGCAGAGATAGTGCATGGGCTCGTTCCTTGCTGCTTGGGTTTAATTTGATTATATTTGCTCTCAGTATGGACTCATGGATTTTTTTTTTTAATCCAAAGAGAAGGTCCTTGTGGTAAAGGAGGAGGGGTGCAGAGAAGTGCCCCCGCCCTGGTGGAGAGGTTTGAAGAGGGCGTCCCAGGGGAGTGCTAGTCATGGTCCCCACAGTGATGGGGCTGCAGAGGCAGGGGCTGGACATGAGAGGGCTGGCGGGCTTGGCATGAGACTTGGGATCTTCCCAGGGGTGGGGAGAGGCTGCAGGAGATGGGGGTTAACAGAGACCCAGCGACTGGGGCCTTCCCTTTCTCTGCCGGAGGGAGGCTCTGGACACAGACCTGGATTACAGGCCCACTGACCGGCCATATGACCTCTGTCAGGCTACTTAGCACCTCCAAGCCTCAGTTTCCACATCTGTAAGATGGGGCCATTAGCCCCTGCCCCAGGTTGTGTGAGGATTCACTGAGTGCCAGACATGCCATGGGTGCTTAGTAAATGCGGTCCCTCTTGGGCCACTCCAGTCCTCTCTGGCTGTGGCATGGGGTCAGGAGGGCTGTGGAGACACTTGGTTTCTCACTGTGGGGCCAGTGACACCAGTGGTACTTAGCCCAGGGTAAGCCTTGTGCCCAGCCATATTTATGGGTCCCAGGTGGTCCCTGACTCCACGTGACTGGTCGTGACACATTGGACTGGGCGAAGGGGTGGTCTCGGGAGCCAGACAGCCTGCATTCAAACCCCACTCTGTGCCTGACTGTGTGACCTTGGGGAAGCCACTTAACCTCTCTGCATTTCTGCGTCCTCATCTCTAAATTGGAGCTGTGCTGATGATACTGACCTCAGATGAGTGAATCCATGCAAAATATGCAGAATAATATTCAAAGGCATTAGGCACTTTATAAACGTTCACTGGTATTGAGCTCTGCATAAACCCCCAAACTCCCCTCCAGTCCCCCCACCCTTGTGGTTGTAAGAATATCTCATCCCGCTAAGATCAGCTCTCATCTCGAGTACCTTGTGACTCGCTCACATTTGAGCTGACGGAGCTGTGGTCACCTAATTCTTCTTTCACCAGCAAAACGAAGCCTGCAAGATATACCCTGGCGTGTCAGGTGGGGCCATCCTATGGAACTTCTTAGGGGAGCATTGCCCAGAAATATGACTTAATCTAAAAGTTTCTCCCTCCTTGAGAACAATTAACTCCTACTCTATGCCTGCGTCCCCTCTGCCCCTTGGCCCCTTCCTCCCTCCTGGAGCCAGGTGGCACGTCCTAACCCCTCAGCCAGCCTCCTCCTCTTGTCCATCTGTCTCCCCAGATAGGGGGAGAAATGTAGCAATTGGCCCAATTTCTAACTGGAAAGGAACCATATGGAGGGTTTAGCTGGGAGCCGAGTGTCTGCCCGGCCTCTGTTAGGGCAGAGCCAGCGCTGTGGGCAGCTCCCTGGGCTCTCTCTGTGAGCCGGGACCGGAGGGGCCCCGTCCTGCCCCCAGACCCTCCCTCTTTCTCTCCTCCTCTCCCTCCCCCATGAGCCCCTGGTCGACCTGCTTTTCTCCTGTGCTTGGGGCTTCTTTGGGTGTCTTAGGAGGTCTTGAGGAGCTTGGTCTGCCCGGAAGTGGCAGAAAGTAAGGGAGGTGGGTGCTGGTCAGGGCAGGGGGCAGAGGGCCGTGGCTGCCTTGCCGGGTGCGGAGAACCAGGGGGACTGCTTCCCGGCGATGTGAGAATGTGTCTGTGTCGTGTGGCTCTAGGCCTTGCAGGTGCCTGGCACAGAGCAGCCCCCATTCTAGTGAGTACCTGTTCTCCCAGAATGCCCCACCCCCCGGCTGCTTGCGCCTCCTCCTGCTAAGACTCGGCTCAGGGTCACCGCCCTTGGGCAGCCTTCCCTGGTTGCCACCTACACCCAGGAGTAGAGGGCCCTCCTTGGGTGGAGCTGGGGGCTGGCACCTTTCCCCGGGGGGCAGGTGGGTGTGTTACATCTCGCTGCGCTGGGAGCCCCTTGCAGCCAGTCCTCCATGCAGAGGTGCGTGGAGTCTGTGCGGAAGGCTCGGGGGTGCCCAGGGGTGACAGCCAGGTGCGCAGCCAAGGTGGATAGTTTGGCTGGGCCCTAAAGGGCTCCTGTGGGAGGTGGAGTTGGGCTGAGACCCTTGAGTGGGACCCAGAGGAAGGTAGTGGTCTCAGATAAAGGATCTGCTTTCATCAAGAGTAATCCCTCATGTTTTTCCATCAGCTGAGCCCTGACTCTGCCACCTGGGGTCCTGGGGGGGTCTTACTCCCTGGAGGCCCCCCATTCTGTACCTCAGTAGGGCAGGGAATTGTGTGGCTTTGGGTAAACCACTTCTCTTTTCTGAGCCTCGGTTTCCTCATCTGTCAAATGCAGTTGATAGAAACAGTGGTCCACAGTGCTTTTGTAGCAGGAGATGAGGGGAGATTGAAATACACGCATGATACCTGTCCCCCGCCAGCACTGGAGAGACACGTCTGAGGCTGGGGACTGGCTGGGTGAAGTGGAAAGTGCTCCCAGGGTTTCTGTAAGCCACATGGCCTGGCTGTGAATTCCGGGGTGTGTTGACTGCATCCTGGCTCCTGCAGACTTGGTGGCTGGGCTTCTTGCAGAGGCATGAGCTTGAGAGGCAGGTAGGCCCTGGGTCCCCTCCCCCAGGACCCAGCCATGTAGGTGGTGGCCCAGAGAAGAAGGAGTGACAGGAGGGCCCCTAAAGACCTTCTGACCCCAATCAGAGCTCTTCCAGTCCCTCCACCCAAAGCACTCCGGTTAGAATGACCTTCCGGGGCTCTCCTGAGCTCCCTGCTAGGAATCTGATCACAAATAAGATGGGTGGGGCCTCGAGTATCAAGGCACCCTGCCAGGCTAGGGTGGGAGCTGGAGAGACTTACACACTGAGTGGCCTGTGGGTTCCTGGAAGGGGACCTGGGAAGACCTGGATGAGGACTGTAGCTGGGCTTGCAGCATCGCTGCCCAGGATGTGTGGGCATGAGTCAGCAGCCATGCGTGCACTGCTCTTACCAAGGGGCCTGTTGATGAGCATGGGGCCCGGGGACAAGAGCCCTGGTAGGTGTGTGTGGATGTGGGTGCCAGAGGCACTAATGGCCCAGGGTGGGCAATTTGCTCTCGTTCTCAGATTTACTCCTCCAAAAAGCCTTATGAGGTGGTTACATTGAAAAGAACCAATGTTTACTGAGCACTTACTATGTGCCAGATATTATTGTATTTATATGCATGAACTCACGTAGCTTTATAACAACGCTATGAAATAGGTAGTATCATTATCTTCACTTTATAGATGATGTATTTGAGGCACAGAGAGGTTCAGTAACCAGCCTGAGATCACACAGCGGTAAATAGCAGAGCTGAGATTTGAACCCAGGCAGTCTAGCTTTAAGCACAATGCTGCATTGCCTCTTGCTAACAACCTATTTTATTTATGAAAACTGAGGCACAGAGAACCTAAGTGACATGTCCAGGGTCACCAACCTTGTGAGTTGTGGAGCCGAAATTCCCACTGTGGCTATGCTGACTGCACAGCCCGTGCCCAGAGATGGGGACCTAGGAGCTAAGAGTCAGGCTACAGGGCCGTGAGCAGCCCCCAGGAGTGTGGGTTGGGGGAGAGACTCTGTCCGCCCCAGGCTGACTGGTACCCTTCTTGCAGGGGGTGTGTGCATTGCCCAGTCGGTCAAGATACCACGGGAACCCAAGCCTGGGGAGTTCGACAAGATCATCCGGCGCCTCCTGGAGACCTCGAACGCCAGGGCGGTCATCATCTTTGCCAATGAGGATGATATCAGGTGAGGGCAGGTGGGGCTTGGGGTGGGGCTTGGGATGGGGCTTGGGAGCTGGGGATCCCTGCTGGAGACCTTCCTAGGCAAGCCTGACCCAGCCTGGGGTCCAGAGAGATGGGGTGGGCCAGTGAGTGGGTGGTGGGGAGACCCTTCTTGCTGGGGCACAGCCTACTGCTAATGGGCTCCCCTTCCCCTTGCTGTTTCCTGCATCCATTCTACCAACTGGGGATGGTAAGCAGGTACTTTTACAGAGGGGCTAAGGCCATGGGCTTGGGGTCAGAGCACCTAGGTTCCTCGCCTGCTCTCCCTCCTACTAGCTGTGTGACCTCAGGCAAGTTTCTCAACCTCTCAGGGCTTCTATTCTGCTTTTAAAAAAAAGAGAAGCTAATTATGCTTGCTTGATGGTGTTGCTTGAGTATTGAATGCAGGAATGTTCATAAGGGGCTTCGAGCAGAGGCTGGCAAGGTTGGCCACCTCTCAGCCCCTCCCTCCTTTCTTCGGTGAGCTCAGAGTAGTGGGAGGAGGCCTGGGCTGAGGTTTTAGTCCTGATTTGGGCACACAGTCACTGTGGGCAGTATTGTCCCCTCCCTGGTCCTCAGTCTCCACATCTGCAGATTGGGGGCAGGTGGGCTCCGGGTGCCAGAACCATGCAGCGTAGAAACCCTGGACCACCCCACCTCTCTGCACATCTGCCCCTGGGTCCTGAGTCTCAGGTCAGAAACTCAGGTGCCCTTAAAAGATGACCCCTGAGCACCCCTCCTAACCCACTTCCCTTCTTCCTGCCTTTTCTCTCACTACTACCTCTCTGAGACTGTATGTTAGGGCCAAGAGGGGCCGGCCTCCTTGATTCCCTAGTCTGAGTGGGAGACACAGCCCCTGCTCAGAGTCTGATTGGCAGAGGAGATGTGGTTCTCCCCAGGCCTCCTCCCTCAGAGAGTTGGCCTGAGCTGTCAGAGCCCGCTGTGTCCTCTGGTTGACTTGCCCACCTGCCTAGCCCAGCCTGCCTGGTCCACCCCCCCGTGCACCCGCCTCCCCATTGCTAACCAGCATCTTCTCTGGGTTGCATTCTTTCCAGCACTTCTTTCCCCATCCTGGACTCCTGAGTTTCAGCAAAACAGATATCCCCCCAGGAGACATTGTCGGGTCCCTGGAGGCGTGGAGGGGGAAGTTCGGGAAGGTCATTAAGGCCTCAAAAGCCGCAAAGACCAACTCTAATAGGTGTTTCTCAGGCCTCGAAGGACCAGGGCATGGGAGTCCTCAGGATCCATCTGGCACCTCCAAGCTGAAAACAGAGGCTGCTCCTGACCCCCTCCAAAGCTTTCAGGTCCCCTAAATTCCTATTGCCACAGGTCTGCTGGCAACTGGGGCAGGAGGGGCTCCTTCTGAGCTCTTTCCCTCCCTGCAGTCACCAGTCGCTGCCCCCCTGCCCCTACTCCCACCCCAAAGCCCAGCACTACTTGGGTCCCACTGCACCCTGGGACGCACCCCACTCCAGGCCTCCTGTGCGGCTCTGACGGACCCACACACGGGGAGGGGAGGAGGAAGGTGCCACGTGTCGCAGAGAAGAGGCCCCTGGGGGAGAGGGGGAAGGGCCTGAGACTGACTCCCTGAGCAGCTGTGGGGGGTGGGGGTGTGTGAGGGAGGGGGGCACATTTCTGGAAATCCACAGGCGGTTCAGAAGCAAACAGAAGTAAAAATAAACCCAGGTGACTTTACAGAGATGGAGCCTTGGGGGCCCTGGTCATCTCTGGCTGGCCGGATGCAGGCGGGTATCAATAGGCTGTGGTGTGGGTTCTGAGAGCAGCCTCACCTACAATTACTGGGCCCTGCCTGGGCTGCGGCAGCTTTGGGGGTCTGGGAACGTCCATCAGGAGACGATGGAGGAGGGCAGGTGTGGGCCCCGGGGCTGGGAAACATGTTTCTCCCTGGCAGCCCCAGGCGGTCCTGCCCCAGCTGGCCACCTCCTGCTCAGGCCCGGCAGCCACCCCAAGCCCTGGAGTCTGTCCTGGCCTTGTCCATGGGAAGGGCCTGGACAGTTTCCAGTATCCTGGCTTCTCGCTGTGTGATCTTGAGCAAGTTGCTTGCTCCGTTCTTCCCCCATGGAAGGAGGTGCGTTGGGAGAATTCTGCCCAGTCCTTCCTATTTTTCTCCTCCTAGATGTCTCTGAGGGGCCACTTAGTTCAAGCATCCGTTAAGCACTGAAAGCCTCCTGTGGGCTGGGCCCTGTGCTGGGCTCCAGGGCCCCTGACTTGACTAGGACCACTGTCACTGGGGGCCTGGGGAGGGGTGAGGCCCTGGCTGCCCGCACCCTTTCATCCATCCAGGAGGGTGTGGGGAGCAGCTCTTTGAAGCACCTGGACTTTTGGCACAGAAGGAGGTGGCATGCAGAGGGGGAAGGGTGTAGTGGGGTGTGTGTGTGTATGTGTGTGTGAGAGAGAGAGACAGTGGATATAAATGTGAGAAAGGGCCAAGGGATGTGGGTCTGGGCTTAGGACCAGGGTGGCATGTACCTGAGAGGACAGAGCCTGGGCAGATGTGGTTCTGGGGACCTGAGTCAGACGTGGAGCAGGTCCAAACTGAGGGAAACAGCTGTGGTCTTTGCAGGGACTGAGGTAGCCCTAGGGTACAGGAGTGGGTCTGGGAGACAGAGAGGGGCTAGGGGTGCCGTATGGGTGAGAGGGGAAGCCGTTGGCCTAAGGGCAGATGTGGGCCAGGGCAGCAGGGAACTGTGGGCCTGGGGGTACGACATGGGTGCTGGGGCGGCTATGGGCCCTGGGCTCATGTGGGTCAGGATGGGGGATCCAGGCACAGGCTGGGAGGGGGACAGGTGTGGGCCTCGGGGAAGGGGGTCAGCCAAGGGCAGGCGTGGCCAGGGTGGCGGCAGCCGCGTGGGCAGACACGGCTGGGTTGGGCTGGGCTGGTGCGTGTTCCCACAGGCGTGTGCTGGAGGCGGCCCGGAAGGCCAACCAGACCGGCCACTTCTTCTGGATGGGCTCAGACAGCTGGGGCTCCAAGATCGCCCCTGTGCTGCACCTGGAGGAGGTGGCCGAGGGCGCCGTCACTATCCTCCCCAAGAGGATGTCCGTGCGAGGTAGGCCCGGCAGCCCGTACGGCACGCCCGCTGCCCTCACCCGGCACCACCCACCACCGCTGTCAGCGTCACCCCGGTGGTTCCTTCTTATCATCGCCCCGTGCCCTTCCTCTCCCGCTCCTCGTCTCCCTGCATCCTGTCTTTCCTCTTCCTTGGCTCACAGCTTCTTTGTGCTCGGGTTCTGGGATAGGAAGCCTTTCTGGCCACACTTAATCCAGTGGGATTCAAATCCAGATTCAGGACCTTTCTTCCTTCCGTCTCAGATATTTGTGGGTGTGGGAGATGGTGGCAAGTATAGGAGGCTCATTTATCAAGGACTCTCCTTCATCCCTGTATACTCTCATCCCTTCTCCCATCTGGGATAGAAGAGGTGAGATCCCTGCCCTGCCTGGAGCACATCCTCTGACAGAACGGGGCTGGGCACTGCCAGCAAGCTACAAGAAGAGGGTGCCATGCCAGGGGGCAGGGGCCTCCCTGCAGAGCCCCCCTGGGTCTGGCGGGCCCTGGGTGTGGGGGCAGGGGTTGCGCCTGCCCTGCCCAGCATCCCTTCCTCTTGGGGCAGAACCCAGTCACCCTGGGAAGGAACAGATTGCTGTGGCCAGAACCTTGCTGTGCGTGAGGCTTGAAGTTCCTATTAATGGCTCAGTTTGGCAGGGACCTCACTGTCCTCCCCATGGGGGAGGCAGGCTCCCAGGGCCTTCTCCCCTGCTCTTGCTCCGGTCAATAGAATACAGCATTGATGGAGGGGGAAAGGCCTGCAGACATCTGCTTCCACCAAACTTTCCAAGAGACCTGAGCAGGGGAGGGATGTGGGTCACACCGCCGTGTCCTCTACTCACCCTGAGGCAGAGGGAGCATAGGCCGCAGAAGTTTCCACACCTCCCCTCTCAGCCTCAAGCCATAATAAACACAAAATAACAATAACTATGGCTCTTGGTACCCGCAAACGCCAGGCTCCTTACAGACATCTCATTCAATCTTCTCTGCAACCCCAAAAGAAACTTTTATCCACATTTAGTGGGTGAATATGTTTAAGGATCAGAGAGATTTAGTGACATGTAGTGGCAGTAAGTGACACATACTTGCTATTAAGTGGCAGAACTGGGATCTGAACCCTGGACTTGCCAGACAAATCCCTTCATTCTCTGGGACATTAGAGGAGCCTTTAGAGCAGTGGTTCTCACCTGGGGGTGATTTTGATCCCTAAGGGACGTTTGGCAATGTTTGGAGACATTTTCGGTTGTCACGATTAGGGAGTGATGCTTCTGGCATCTAGTGGGTAGAGGCCGGGGATGTTGCTCAATATCCTGAAATGTACAGGACAGCCCCCTGCCACTCCCGCCCCCCACTCCAGCAAAGAATGATCGAGCCTAGTGTCAATGGGTCAAGGTTGAGAAACTCTGCTCTAAGGCCAGTCCCCTACCAGTGCCAGCACCTCCCTGACAGCTCCGACAGTCAGACAACTGTGCCCATGACACAGAATGATCATGATATATATAGAAGGGGCACTGGTAGGAGAGAGAAGGCGATATTCACTCACCAGCTTGCCTACCCTGGGATGGGGTTTTCTAGGCTTAGAGCAGAGTGGGTAAGCCCTTAGGAGCATTTGGAGAAGGAGGCTGCCTCTGTCAGTGATGGGGAAGTTCTGGACTTGAAGGAGGAAGATCCAGCTCCCCATCTTATCTGTGTGACCTGGGTCATTCCCTACACTCTCTGGTCCGGTCTCCTCTTCAGAACTAGAATGCTCAGGTGCTCCCAGGATTGGGTGCCTGCCCCCCACCAGCCTCTCTGCTCAGGTGACTCCTTCTCAAAGAGGCCCCATATTACCATTTTGGTGGTTAAGAAGCAGCGGAAGCACCCTCATCCTGTACTTCTTCCATAAAGGAAGCAGTTGTAAGATTACACAGGCTCTCCCTGGAATTTAATACAGCTCTTTTCATTGTGCAGAAAATGAAATGGTCCACATTTTGTTTTTTCCGGCTGGGCCCTGGATCAGAGGATGTGCTCTTCCCTTCCGCCTCCCTCTGCCTGGGCCACATGAAAGCTGCGGGAAGCGGGAAGGGGAGGGGGCGGGTGGGGAAGGGAGGCGCGAGGTCCTGACGTCCTGGTTCCCTGCCAGGCTTCGACCGCTACTTCTCCAGCCGCACGCTGGACAACAACCGGCGCAACATCTGGTTTGCTGAGTTCTGGGAGGACAACTTCCATTGCAAGTTGAGCCGCCACGCGCTCAAGAAAGGCAGCCACGTCAAGAAGTGCACCAGTGAGCACGCGCGTGGGGCGGGGCGTGGGACTGAGCCTCAGGGGGCGGGGCCAGGGTGGGCCCTGAGTGGGTGGGGCTATGGGGGAGAAGGCTGAGAGTGTCAAGTGGGGTGGGCTACGGGACACTACCGCAGGGCTAGCAGTGTCAAGGGGCCCAGGCGGTGCTGCCTCGGGGCAGAGTTGGGGGCCAGAAGGGGCGGAGCCCTCAGGTGGTGGGGCCAGAAGGGGCGGGGCCAGGACTGACTCAAGGTCTGACACCAGGGCCTTGCCGGTGGGTGGGCTTAGGGTAGCTGAAACCTCGGTGATCTCTCAGACCATCAGCCGTAGGACGCTGCTGAGTAGGGGAAGGGGCTCCTGGGTCTGGGCAGAGGTGCCGTCTGGCTGCTCACCTTGGGCTTCATCTGGACGCCCCTCTGGCAAGCCCACAGAACTGACTGACCCCAGCTGCCCTGTGAATCCTAACGCTCACCGGTCTGAGCACTTTACAGAAACCATCTCTAACCCCTCCAGGTTCCCACAGTCACTCAACAGACACCAGTTTGACTCCCACTCCCTGGCCCTTTTCTTTTTTTTTTTTTTTTTGGTTTTGTTTTTATTGTTCAGTATTATTTTTAGATGAATTCATGTTAATATGTGTATTATAATACATAATATGTATATTACATACATACAAATATATATAACAATATAAAACTTGTTCACTGATTTTCAGTGCTGTGTGGTATTCTAGTACGTGAATATACCATAACTTATTTATCACATCAGTTTTTTTTTTAATTAATTAATTTTTATGGCTGTGTTGGGTCTTTGTTTCTGTGCGAGGGCTTTCTCCAGTTGCGGCAAGTGGGGGCCACTCTTCATCGCGGTGCGCGGGCCTCTCACTATCGCAGCCTCTCTTGTTGCGGAGCACAGGCTCCAGACGCACAGGCTCAGTAGTTGTGGCTCATGGGCCTAGTTGCTGTGCAGCATGTGGGATCTTCCCAGACCAGGGCTCAAACCCGTGTCCCCTGCATTGGCAGGCAGATTCTCAACCACTGCGCCACCAGGGAAGCCCTATCACATCAGTTTTAACAGACGTTTGCTTGTTACCTATACTAACCCATGTATGCACACAAATCTATACATTTCTTTTTTTTTTTTTTTTAAACACAGTCCCTACCATTTATTTATTTATTTATTTTTATAAATTTACTTATTTTATTTTATTTATTTTTGGCTGCTTTGCATCTTTGTTGCTGCGTGCGGGCTTTCTCTAGTTGCAGTGAGCAGGGGCTACTCTTCGTTGTGGTCCACGAGCTTCTTATTGCAGTGGCTTCCCTTGTTGTGCAGCACAGGCTCTAGGCACACGGGCCTCAGTAGTTGCGGCATGTGGGCTCAGTAGTTGTGGCTCGCAGGCTCTAGAGCACAGGCTCAGTAGTTGTGGTGCACAGGCTTAGTTGCTCCATGGCATGTGGGATCCTCCCAGACCAGGGCTCGAACCCGTGTCCCCTGCATTGACAGGCGGATTCTTTTTTTTTTTTTTTTTTTTTTTTTTTTTTTAAATTTAATCATTTTTAATGTTAATAAGCATGTTCCCCAATACACACCAGTTCCCAAATATTAACCTATTTGAATAATATAAATGCACTAATTGTATTAGAAGGTTTACTCATGTTAATATAATCCTTGAAATAAACATGTTTTGCCATCTCTGCTCACACTTTTTTTTTTTTTTTTAATTTTTTTATAGCTACTTTATTTATTTATTTATTTATTTTTGGCTGTGTTGGGTCTTCAGTTCGTGCGAGGGCTTTCTCTGGTTACGGCAAGTGGGGGCCACTCTTCATCGCGGTGCGCGGGCCTTTCACTATCGCGGCCCCTCCCGTTGCGGGGCACAGGCTCCAGACGCGCAGGCTCAGTAGCTGTGGCTCACGGGCCCAGCTGCTCCGTGGCATGTGGGATCTTCCCAGACCAGGGCTCGAACCCGTGTCCCCTGCATTAGCAGGCAGATTCTCAACCACTGCGCCACCAGGGAAGCCCGACAGGCGGATTCTTAACCACTGTGCCACCAGGGAAGCCCTCCCTGGCCCTTTTCTAAGCACCATGGATATAGCAGTGAATGAAAGAGCCAAAAAGCTCTTGGAGTTTTTATTTTAACAGGGAGACAGACAATAAACAAGATAAGTAAGTAAAGTATAGACTATGTCAGAAGGAAAAAGTGCAGTAGAAACAAAATAGATAAGAAAGAGGATGGCCTCCCTGCAAGGTAACGTTTCAGCAGAGTCCTGAAAAGGACAGGGAATGAGCCACGGGAGGCTGGGACGATGGGTCTATTTTACAGATTGGAAAACAGAGTCTCAGAGAAGGTAAGTAAAGGGACCTGAGTTCCCGCAGATGAAAGGTGGTGGAGCAGGATGTGGACCCAGGTCTGAGCTCTAGGCTCTCAGACCCCTACGGTAGCCATCTTGGCGCGTTCACCTTTGATACAGTTGGATGTGGGTCCTTGTGCACTCTTTGTCTGGGTAGCTCTGCAGCAGGACCTGGTGTCAGGGACATTGGGAGGGCTCTGTGTACCCCTCAACCATGAGTGGTGCCCGTGCAAGGATGATGAACTCCCTCTTATAGTCTCCTGGACTGATGGGTGCAGCTTGGGCAGAGGGCCAGATGAGCAAGGGCCACTGGATCAGCCGCAGGGACATGCTGCATGCAATCACTGGCAGTTGGGGGCAGGGGGGTTGGTCCACTAGGGCCAGGGGAGGAGGGAGCATGGTGAGGTGGGTGGGCCGGTGGGGAGCATGCTGACTTCTGGTGGCCAGGACAATCGTGGCTACTTAGGACTGTGGGTATCCCCTGGGGACGTAGGCAAACTCCTATGGGTGTAGGCAGCAGTGTGTGTACACCCTTGTGTATGTGACTGTATGTGACTGTGTATGTACATGAGTGTCTAAAAGAGAAGGTATATATGTGCATGTCTGTCTTATGTAGGGGCGACGTTCTTGGGTGAGCTAATAACCATAAACACCTCTCTTTACTATGCATTTACTATGTTCCAGACATTTTAACATCATCTCATTTCACCCTCACAACAACTCTAGGGGCTCTTATGACCCCCATATTATGGAGGCTATGGAGAGTCAGAGAGGTCAAGCAACCTGCCCAAGTCTGCACAGCAAAGGTCTTTATGAGGCAATAATCACAACAAAGGTGTAAGAAGTACAAACATGCCTGGGCGTGGGAGGCTGGGCCCTCATGGGTAGGAGCATCCTGTGTACTTCTCTTTTCCTGGCATAATTATTGAGAGCATCCCCTTTTATTCTCGAAAGTGCCCAAATGGGGATGGAAGATTGTATGTTCACCCTGATTATAGGTCACGAGACCTGGCTTGGAGATGGGGATGGGTGAGACTGAAAGTGGGGGCAACATGGATAAGGGGGCATCTCGGCCCCTGTATCTGGCTCGCCAAGGGAGAGGGGCTTTCTGGAGTCTCCTCTTGGTCTGGGAGGGGCAGGCAGGGAGAAGGCCTTGGTCAGTCCCTGTAAGCTCTTTCCAGACTCCGAGTCCTCCTCAGGACTCCCCAGCTGCTGGTGAACTGGGGCGGGGGGCGGGCACCTCTCTAGGTGCCCTCAGCGAGGTGTGTGAGCTGTCAGAGCAGGTGGGGAAGGAGGGCTTGATCAGGATTCAGGAGAGTGTAGAGCCTTACTGGGAACCTGAGGCCAGCTGTACCCTGTCAGGACCTTAGCTTTCTCATCTGAGAAATGGGATTGGTGGTGAGCCAGCCCAGAGGGTGTCTGGGGGTGCAGGTGAGAAAGCTGATTGGAGGCACTTGGTGAACTGTAAGAGGGTGGTGCTCAAGCCTGGCTGTGCATCAGAATCACCTAGAACTTTTAGAGCTCTACTAGGGCCCCACCCCTAGACCCACTAAGCAGAACCTCAGGGGTGGATTGTTTTTCAAGCTCTCCCGGTGGATTTTATTTGTATTTAGGGCTGGGAACCTCAGGCAAGAGCAGCTTTGTTCACAACGAATCACCTGGGGATCTTTTCAAATGCCGATGCCTGGCTCCCAGCCCCAGACATTCTGATGTAATTGGCCCTGGGTACCACCTGAGCACCAGGATTTTTAAAAGGTGCCCCTGTGGTTTACTGTGCAGCCAAGTATGGGAACCACTGCCTCAGAAGGAGAGGTGGGTGATAGAAGGGGTGACGGCGTGCACCCCAGGCAGTGGGGAAGGCGTGAGCAAAGCATCAGAGCCCGGGATGAGCTTGGGGTGTGTGTCACAGGGAGGGGTGGAAGGACAGCATGTTCCAGCTGACCTGGATCCTTCTCGCTGCATCTGAAGCCCCAGCAGAGGCTGGTAAGTGTCCTTGGGTGGCCCCACGTCAGGCACAGTGAGCCCGTCCATCTCTGGGTGAGGTGAGGGGCGGGGGAGCTGCTGGGAATGTTTGTGGGATCTCAGACCCACCCTGGGTGAGGGGGAGGCAGCTCTGGCTTCTCATGGCCCTGCCCAGGTTTGAGCTGAGCTTGTCCCTTAGGCCAGGAGGGCTGGGGTGACACCCATGGAGTATGGGCTCTGGACCAGGCACCTGTCAATGTGTCAGGGTCTGGGTCCGACTCTGCCTCCTCCCTGCTGTGTGACCTTGGACATGTTATTTAGCCTCTCTGAGTCTCAGAGAAGGCAGGGAAGTCACCACCCATCTCAATGGGTTGTTGGGAGGATTGGTGATGTGTTTGAAGAGTATGAAGAAGCTGGCTGAAAAAGGATGTGTATGATCAGTGCTGATAAAATGGTGGTGGTTGTTGATAGAGAGGGAGGGGGAGAGGTGGGATTTACCTGCAACTGGGTAATTTAACAGCTCAAGTCTGCCGTAAGGATTCTGTCGGTTGTGGGATCCCCGATGGGGAGGACACCATCCTGAGGGTGGGTGGTATAGGCTGTCACAAGTGTTGCATCCATTTTACAGAAGAGGATGCTGAGGTGATTGGTGAACATCGCAGTGCTAGAGAATTGGCAGAGCTGGATTCATACCCAGGCAGCCTGGCTCTCCAGCTGGTGCCCCACCTGCCTCTCCCACTTCCTTTCCTCCCACGCCCCCAGCCACCCTCTCGCTTGCCCTCAGCTTGCCCTCAGCTAGCCCTGTATTCTCCACCTGCCTCACTCTGTCTCCCGAGCCTAGCTTCACGCTCACTTCTTCCAGGCTGCCTGCCCATCCACACTGGGTGGGCCCACTCTGGTCCCCTCAATGCTAACGGTTTCAATAGTCAGCCTCTGCCTGTCTCAGTCCCTCAGGCCCTGCCCACGATCCCAGCATGAGCGAGTGCCGCTCCTGTGTTCCGCTGCCCTTTGCTTTGCCAAGTCCATGCCTTCCCTCCCCAGGGCAACAGATGGGCCTGATGACCTTCTCAGAGGGTGGGAAGGACCTTCTCATGCTGGGGTCTTACACTTGGGAAGATCCGATCCATCCTTCAAGGCTGTGTTAAGTTGAAATCCCCTCAGGAATTCCCTGGTGGTCTGGTGGTTAGGACTCCACACTTTCACTGCCAAGAGCTCGGGTTCGATCCCTGGTTGGGGAGCTAGGATCCCACAAGTCGTGCAGCGCGGCCAAGAAAAAAAAGTTGAATTCCCCTCAAGACAAGGAATTGAGAGCCAGTCGTTTCTTTGGGAGAGAATCCCAGGAAACATTGGTAGGGGAGGGAAGGCAGACATAAAGGGTGTGATACCAAGCAGGTTACCACTGTGAACAGCTGGAGCTTCACTCCCCCTGGGGGCTCTGGAGACAGAAAGGAGCACGCCTGGCAGTCATCCCACTGGAGGTGTGAGGGAGCTGGGGTGTGTGTACACCAACTCCTGTCAATCATTGCTGGCTGTTCCCAGAGGGTGTTAATTCCTCAGTGCCTCCAGATGCCAAATGGCTGGCAAAGAGGGCTTCTGTGGCCAGAGAGTCTCAGAAGAGTGGCAGTTACTGGCAGTTGGAGACTGGGCTGGTGTGGGCTGGTGTGTCTCAAAGTGGCAAGTGGTCGTGGGCACCCATTCTTTCTCAAATACACAACTGTGAGAGTCCCCCTGAACTGGGTGTGAATCCTAGTGCTGCCACTTCCTAGCCGTGCGACCTGGGGCAGGTCACTTCTTGAGGCCTCAGTTTCCTCATCTGTAAAATGGGGATCATACTACCCACTTCCATCCCCCAGAGCCCTGTCCCTAGCAGAGCTGCCTCGCTCATGGTTTCCCAGAGAAGGAGTGGAGGTGATCTGCTGGAAGCACTAGAAGATGGCCTGCGGGCTGCTGCACACCTGAGCGAGATAGGGGTCACTGAGCAGGGTGTCTCTGCAGCTGTCAAGGCCTGCGGGAGGGCAGTGCCCACCTCCCACCTCCTCTCCTGGCCCCCTCCCCAGGAGCCTGCAGAGCAGGGCTTGGGAATTAAAGCTGTAAACAAGGCAGATGTGGCATCCGTCTTTTTGACAGGACTGCCAGCCAGGTGATGGCTGAGCGGAGGAAGGCCTGGTTTATGAGGAGATAGGAGAAATTTACTGCCTGCTGCTTCCAGGGGCCGGGAGTTCTGAGAGGGAGGGTGGCCGCATGGCAGCTGGGGATGTGTGGGGAGATGCTGATCACCCAGCCTGGGCTAGCAGCAATAACAATAATAACAGTTGATATTTATATAGCATTTATTACATGTCAAGCTCTGTTTTAGTGTTTTGCATTTGCTTTTCACAGCAACTCATTTTACAGATGAAAAAGCCGAGGCACAGAGAAGTTAAAGACTTTCCCAAGGTCATACAGGTAGTAAATGGCAGAGCTGGGATTTGAACTCTGGCCATCTGGCTCCAGGGATGTCCAGCCTCAGGCCAGCTGATATCCCAGCCCCATGGCCCTCTGGCTATTCCAGCCTGGCTTTGTGGCTCTTTTCACCTCCACATTCCTAAAGGAACCTGGGGAAAGGAAGGAAGACCCACATTTGGGATTACCTACTATACGCCAGGTTGTGCCACTCATTAGAGGAACTCACGTTTGCCCAAGCCGACAGCCACCTGGTGGCCACAGGGGTCCTGAGCCCTTCCCCTCAGTGCTGTTTCTTACTTGTTCAGCTGGCATTTACTCAGAGGCTGACTGTGTCCCCAGCCCTATGCTGGGCTCTGTGAAGGGGACAGACCTGCCCTGGGGAGCTCCCCCTGCAGGTGGGAGATGATATGGCCTTGAAGACAAGGTGGTACATGATGGTGTGGTCCCAGTAGTCAGAGCTGAGGGCCTCCAGAGAGCTTAATCATGAAACCAGAGAGGACAGATCCAGGAGGCCTCCTGGAGAGTTCTGGGAGACTAGGGATGTTGCACCTTTAAATCAGGAGGTCAGAAGTCCTCACTGGGAAGGTGACTGGGAAAGAGCATGCCAGGCAGAGGGCACAGCATGTGCAAAGGCTCTGAGGTAGGCTCAGGCCTGGCAGGTCTGGGGAGCAGTGAGGAGACCCATGTGGTTGGAGCAGAGAGATCAACAGGTAGGAGATGAAGTCTGAGAGGTGGGGCGGGCTGGCACAGGTCTGTGGGCCTTGTTGGCAATTTGTAAGGATTTAGTCTTTTAATGCCAAATGAGACAAAACCATGGCAGGGTTTGAAAAAGGATTAACGTGATCAGATTTATGTTATAATGGGCTCACTCTGGCTGCCTCCTGGAGCGGAGATGGGGGTGAGGGCAGAGCTGGAGATCAGTTAGGGGCCGGGGCTGTAGTCCAGGTTGGAGGTGATGGGAACTTGGAGCAGGTGGTGGCCATGGAGATGGTGAGAAGGAGTCTGATTCTTTATCAGTTTTGCAGTGTGGCCTCAGAGTTTGCTAAAGGATTTGAGGTGAGAGAAAGATGACAGAAAATCAAGGATGACTCTGAGGTTCTTGGTGGTGCGCTGAGATGGGGGTGGAGTGGGTGGAGGGTCAGGCATAGCCACGTGGAGATTCCTGGGAGAGGTGGGTGCAAAACCCAGACTGGAGTTGGTCAGGAGAAAAATGGAGGAGAGAAAAATTGATGACAGTGAGTAAGGACAACCCTTCTGAGAAGTTTTGTTGTAAACAGGGAGAGAGGGATGCTAGCTGGGGGAAAAGTGGGGTCGAGAAACGGTTTCTGTTTAAATGGAAGAAATTAAAACATATTTCTATGTTGACAGCAAAGATCCAGTAGAGGAAAAACTAGATGCTCCTGGAAGGAAAAGGAGCGTGGCTGGGTGATGGGGGAGAAGGGGCATCCACATGGGGAGTTGGCTGTGACTTCGGCCCCGCGAGCTGCCTCCCCTTCACCCCTGGCCCTAGTCTGACCCTGTCTGGGAGAGCTAAGCCCAGGCCCCTGGGCTGGGCAGAACCAGTGAGGGGTAGAGAACGGCCTTCCCTGGGAGCTGGCCTGTGCAGGTGCCGAGTGTGGCTTCTGCTGCAGGTATCACTCTTCTCTAATGGTCCCGGGAGCCGACCTCATTACAGACAAGGGGATCGAAGCTCAGAGATGCTAAGCAACTCGGCAGGCCAGTGAGAGGCTGAATAGGGGGGCGGGGGAGTGGGGTGTCAAGCTGCTCCCATCTGGCCGGACGTCCACGTCCTGTTTCTTGAACTAGGGTCTGTGGACATCTGGGGATACGTTCTTGACGTCAGACTCTCAGGAACCTAGGAATTCCATGACGATTCTTGAACTTGGCATTTTCATTCGACGGCCTTCCGAAAGCGGTCTTTACAGATTGCAAAGACAACTTCTCTGCTCCTGTGATCATTTGCAGTTGGCAGTAGCTGTCACTGCCAGGGCTTCAGCCTCTGACGTCAGTATTTTCATCCCGGGGCCATATTCATCCTAGGATCATCCTGGGACAGAATTGGTTTCCTTCAAAAGGGGCCTGAGGCTGGCTCAAGTTCGGGGAGCCCTGGGCTGTACCACCACTGGGAGCCAGAAAGAGAGCACCTGGGAGACAGTCAGGAGCCGCCACCCCCCGCCCCCGCTGCTGGGCAAGACCCTTCACCTCCCCGCCCCCGAGGGGGTGACCGTTACGGGCCCCCACCCCTAACCCCCCAAGACATTGGGGCTGGCTCAGGGGTCCCCAGGACGGGAGTTGGCGGAGAGCTGTGGCAGAGTTTGGCGGAACAGATCTAGGGGTGGGGGGGACCAGGCTGAGTTGTTTAGAGGTGCCCTACCCGGAAAACAGGTGGCTTGATGGAGGTTGAAAGTTCAAGGGGAGGGGCTGGCAGACACCGTGGTGTGCGTGGGGTTGAAGAACAAGGGTGCGACTCCAGACAAGGAGGGGCAGCCCGCTCTGTGACTTCTGGGGATGCCGGTGTGGTGGAGCCTGGCCTCCGGAGAGGACTCAGGGACCCTCAGAAAGACCTGCGTGTTCCAGGGAGGTGACGAGGAGAATGGCTCAACCACAGGCAGAGTCAGGAAAGAGGGGGACTGGCCAGGAAGCACAGGTGGCAGCTTCCTCCCCCATCTGAGTGTCAGTGGGTGAGCTGACCTGGGCCCCCCACCCTCATCTTTTGGGGGTCTGGGAAGACCCAGCACATGCCGGGCTGCAGACAGGATGGAGGGGCGGCCAAGGGCTGCGGGGGGAGGCCTCCGGGGGTGGGGAGTTATCCACGGGGAAGTGTTAGGGAGGAGAGGAAAACGGAGGCTTAGAGAGCCCTATGTATAAGGCATGATGCTGTGTGTTTTACGTCTGCGCCTCCTTGAATCCTCTCAGTGGCTCCTCAAGGTAAGTATTATTACCCTGGATTTACATGTGGGAGATGTAAATTTTACTTGACCAGGGTCTTATGGCTGGTCCAGGGCAGAACCACACACTAGACAGCTCTCCCTGGGGGGGGGCATCCTAGGACCCTCTTATCCTGCTCCCTGGAAGTTTGCACAAGGGATGAAAACCGGTGTGTATGTTTGCGCATTTGTATGTAGGTGCAAGTTTA
Organism: Balaenoptera acutorostrata; assembly: GCF_949987535.1. NCBI lineage: Eukaryota > Metazoa > Chordata > Mammalia > Artiodactyla > Balaenopteridae > Balaenoptera > Balaenoptera acutorostrata. The sequence goes on along the minus strand of NC_080073.1, from coordinate 66,905,592 downwards.
TATGTGTGTAGATGTGTGTGGTATGTCCACACACCTACGCCAATTACACGTGTGGACTTTAACCTGTGGGTGTGGTGCCCCAGGTCCCCTCGGCGCTCCCGAGCCCTGCTTTGCCAATGGAGTTAATGCCCCCGGGAGCAGTCTGCAGCCTGAGACTGGTGGGAGCGGGGCTATTTATCCCCTCAGATGGGACAGCCCTGAGGCATAGGCTACACAGTTTTCTAGAGCCCCCCATGGGGTTGAGCCTCACACCTGGCGTTAGTGTCTTCCCATCCCTTCCCGTCTCCGCCTCACTTCCTCACCCCCGATTTGTGCTTCCAGCCATCACCACCCAGATGAAACACTTGTACTCACATCCTTGTCAGGACCTGCTTGTGGGGCTTCTCAGCCGACAGTGAATCTGAATGACCACATGCTTGTAGGAGTGTCATGCTAATTGTGTAGCTGTGTATTGGGTTGGCCAAAAAGTTTGTTCGGGTTTTCGTAAGATGTTACAAGAACCCAAACGAGTGACTTCCTTGATGGGCCAGTGGTTAAGACTTCGCCTTCCAGTGCAGGGGGTGTAGGTTCGATCCCTGGTCGGGGAGCTAAGATCCCACATGCCTCACGCCAAAAAACCAAAACATAAAAACAGAAGCAGTATTGTAACAAATTCAATAAAGACTTTAAAAATGGTCCACATCAAAAAAAAAAAAAATCTTAAAAAAGCCCGAACGAACCTTTGGTCAACCCAATATATAGAGTATGTGTTTATATGGACACTTATGTTTCTACATGTTTGAACATAGATGTGTGTATAGGGATGTATATAAATACATGCAGGTTTGTGTGTTGCTACTTTATATGTGTAGATGTGAAAATATGTGAGTGTATATGTGGCTGATTTTGTATACCTTTATGTGAGGGGGTGTGTGTGTGTGTGTGTGTGTGTGTGTGTGTGTGTGTGTGTACACATGAGCCTAGAACTCAGGAGGATTGTGGCTGGGTGGGGTGAGTAGTTGTGGAGAGGTGAGCAGGGAGACAGGGAGGAACTCTGATTATTTCAACCTTGAAAACTCATTTCAATTACAATTTACAACCTGCAGACAAAGGCTGCAGTCGCTGTAGTAACCACAGCTGCGGGGTTTGGATGGAGAAAATCCTCTCCCGGATGGTTCCGGGGCTGGCTGTCATCCGTGGCCGAGCCAAACACATCTCCGGCTCACTGTGCCTCGGGACACAATTAGGACATCTTCAAACTGTTGCTGCTGTCATTGCTGCCATGTGTCTGGAATTTATCTCCTCTAGGAGCTCTCAGAAATGTGTGTCTTGTTTCCTGCCAGAACTGTGGTTCCCCTGTCTGGGCCTGGGGGTCCCAACCACCCATGAAAGGGGATTCTCTGACCCACCCCCCCGCTTTCCTCCATGGCCATCTGCCTCCTCCAGCCCTGGCGACAGGGATCCTTAGCTCCTGGTTAGGCCTGGCCAGACAATTGGGCCAAGGCCTGAGCCCCAGAGAAGGGAAAAGGCAGGTCGGGGCTGGATGGAGGGAGAAGAAGGAGGCAGACAGTTCAGGGTGGTGGAAATTCTTTGGGAGCCAGAGAGATCCAGGTTCACATCCCAGCTACTCACCATCCAGGCCAATCCCCAGGTGGGTAGGAACACCTGCTGGGGGCCAGGATTCCCTCAAGACTCTGGGTACCGTACTCGACCACCTGCAAATCTCAGTTACCTCCTCTGTGATGGGGGCCAGTCTGGCCTACATCCCAGAGGCTCGGGGGAGAGGAAGCACCAGCCATGCTGCAGGGTTATTTGCTGAAGAGTCGAGGGTGTGCAGAGAGCTGCACTGGTTATGGGCACAGCTTCCGACGTTCAGGACAGCATATCTTGACCTTGTTTGACTTGAGTTTGTGATCCCTTCCCCCTCCCCCAAAGGGAGCACACTTAGGCTCTGTCATTGTTGCTTCCTGTGGGGCTCAGGGGAAGTGCCCTTGGAGTTTGAGGGGTGTGTGTGTGTGTGTAAGGAGTCACACTCAAGGCCCGCCGCTCCCTTTCAAATTAAGGCCCTTTGCAGGGCACCTCACTGCCCTGTTATCTCATTTGTAATTGGGGGCAGACTTGAGACAAAAGTCAAGGACGTGAAAGTGTGTTGGGAAATCTCTAGAAGTCCATGGCTGGCACCATGACAACTCTGGGGTGGAGATCCCAAAGGGGCAGTGCTCAAGGGCTGCTGACAGCCCACAGCCCACAGGACCCCAAAGCCCTTCCCACGGGAACCTCCCTAGGCAGAGGTGGACTCCCCTGGTGAGGACCTCCTGTGGGGTCATCTGTATTCCAGTGCCAGTGCAGGTGGCTTCGTGACCCCAGTGAGAGCACGTGGTCCTGGACCTGAGTGGCCCAGGGATGGATGCTTCAGCTGGACCACTGAGGAGGGACCCCTGGGAAGATAGGGAGAGGAGGGGGCTGAGGGTAGCTCAGCCAGGGTCCCTTGGCCTGGTGTGTCCTTGGCCTTGGGATAGAGCTGCTTCTTCTCTGCAGTGGCTGCAGCCTCCCCCTCCGTCCTGGTTAGTAATTCAGTCTCTCATCCATATGAAATGAGGGCGTGATGGGAGCTTTGGGAGCATGGAGCAGCGGGATACAGAGGGCAGGACCTGGGGGCTGGGGGTGATGGTGGGGTCTGGGGCTGGAACCTTCCATGCAACCCTGCCCCAGGCCCCTCTGTCACCCTTTGGGGACAGGATTGTCCCTTGCGCTTCTCTCCTGGCTCTCAGAAGCTGTGATCAGAAGCCTTGAACAAGAGGGCAGGCTGCTGAGGCTGGAGAACTCGCCTCTCCTGTCCATCCATCTCTGTTTGTGCCGTGGCCTAGAGAGAGCTTTGCCTGTTAGCAAAGCTCTGCTGTCGCAGGAGCTCCGAGGCAGGCAGGGCTTAGAACTCTTTGTACCCTTGTGTTTAACAAACTTCTGCAGCACCTGGCAAGCATCAGGCCCCTCCTTATGACCCGTTGTGAATATAAACCCATTTATCCTCATAGGGACCCTATCCCGACCTATGAGTTAAGTACCATCATTATCCTCATTTTGCAGATGAGGAAACTGAAGCCCGATAGATGAGGTGGCAGGTCCAAGGTCACAGCTAGAGGACGTGGTAGAGCTGGGGTTTCAGCCCAGACAGTCTTGTGTGAATGAAGTGTAGTGAGTAGCCAGGGGCTTAGCTGACCCCTGAGAGAGCCAGGTGAGCCCCCTTGAAGAATACGCTGTCTCCAGCCCCAAGGCCATGCCGTAAAAGCTGTGGGCTCTCTCTGGACCCAGCATTGCCCCCAGAGCCAACTGGGCATCTGCCCTTAAACAGTCCAGTCTGTGTACTGGGGACCTTTGATCTCTGACCCTGAGGTTGGGGTACTGGAGTCAGGTTCTGACCTTGGTCACAGAGTCTTGGTGGCCAAGACAGGGATATGACATGTGCCATCAGCTCCGTGGGAGCCCTGGGCAGCAGGGCACAGTGACCATGCACTGGCTAAAAATAGAGGAATCTAGGGGGTGATCTGTGGATCCCTGGGGCCTCAACCTGACCCCCCACATGACAGACGTGGGACACCCAGGCCCGTGGCCCATGAGGTGGGACACAGGTGCAGCCACTCACCCTGCTGGCCGCTGGGGAATTACTTCTGTAAGGTGCAGCACTGGCCCTCTAGCAGGGAGGCATGTGTGTGTGTGTGTGTGTGTGTGTGTCTGTGTGTGTGTGTGTGTGTGTGTGTATGAGGGTAAATTTCATTGTTCTGGCCTTGAGGGAGTAGGCTGCAGGCCATGCTGTATCCAGAGGCTGTGGGAGGGGAAGATGGGATTCCCTAGCACTCTCCCTTCCTCTCCTCTGCCATCCTCCGGCCCCTGTGTCCTCACCTCAGAGCCCCTGCCCCATCCCCCCCCCCCACTTTCCTGTCCTCCCCCTGCAGTCAGGCTCTTACAATCTCTCAGGTGTAGTGTGGTGCACAGGCTGGGAGCTGGAGCACCTGGTCAAATCCAGCTCTTTGTGGTCCTGGAATGCCAGTGAGCTTTTCTGTGCCTCAGTTTTTCCATCTCTATAATGGGGATAATTACTCACCTCATAGCATTGTTCTGAGTATTCAATGACTTAATATACATAAAGAGCTTAGAAGAGTGCCTGACACAGGGTGGATGCTCCATAGAAGTTAGCAGCCCTTGGGACTTCCCTGATGGCCCAGTGGTTAAGAATCCACCTGCCAATGCAGGGGACATGGGTTCGATCCCTGGTCTGGGAAGATCCCACATGCTGTGGAGCAACTAAGCCCGTGTGCCACAACTACTGAGCCTGTGAGCCACAACTACTGAGCCCGTGTGCCACAACTACTGAAGCCCATGTGCCCTAGAGCCCACGCGCCACAACTGCTGAGCCCACGTGCCGCAACTATTGAAGCCCGCGTGCTCTAGGGCCCGCATGCTGCAACTACTGAGCCCACATGCTGCAACTACCAAAGCCCATGTGCCTAGAGCCCGTGCTCTGCAGCAAGAGAAGCCACCACAGTGAGAAGCCTGTGCACCGCAATGAAGAGAAGCCCCTGCTCGCCACAACTAGAGAAAGCCCATGTGTAGCAACGAAGACCCAATGCAGCCAAAAATAAATTAAAAATTAAAAAAAACAATAAACAGGAGCAAGTTAAAAAAAAAAAAAAAAGAAGTTAGCAGTCCTTATTCTTCATCATCATTATTACCCAGGGCCCAGGCCAGGAGCTCCTCCTCCTCCAGAAAGCCTTCCTGGCCTGCTCTGGCCCCGGGACCTCTGTAGCCCACCTTAGAAACCCTCTATTCTGACCACTTAAGCATAATAACAGTGTGGCTTAGTCAGCCACTATGTGCCACATGTTTTCTGTATCTCATCTCATTTAAGCCTCACAGCACTTCTGTGAGGCAGGATGATGATCTTTTTACCAAGACGACATCGAGACCTCCGGCAGCCAAAGAGTTTGCACAGGGCCCAGAGCAGAGGGGTTGGGTGTGCCCAGAGCCCAGAGCCCAGAGGGTGAGGATGGGAGGCCACGGTGCCCTGGGGAGCCACTGCTGTTTGCAGTGAGAAGGGGGTGAGTGGGGTGGGTTCCCCATTTTGCAAAGCTCACTCACTGTGGCTAATGGGGGGATGTCACTGACATGGGGGAGGAGTGGATGGGGATGATGGTGCCTTCTGGTGTCTGGGGCATCTGGAAGTCATTGAGGGCATCTGGTGTCCTGAATCTTGAGGGACCTGTGGCAGGTCCCTCACCCTCTCTGGGCCTCAGTTTCCCCACCCGTAGCCTGTGCTGGGGCTACCCATGGGTGAGCTGCTGTAGGGCACCACTGCCCTCATCGACAGTCACAGCTCCTGCCTGTGTGAGGGCCAGCTGCTCCCGTGTTTGGTCCAGGCCAGGCTGGGGGAGGGCAGGCAAGCACCACGGCCACAGGGAGACCCGCAGGCTCACTGCCCTCCAAGGGTGATGGGGACAAGGGAGCCTGCCCTGGCTGTTCTGGGGCCTCAGGGCACAGGGTCCAGCGGTACAGTAGGGAGGGCAGCAGACCTTCAGGACCATCCCTCAGGCCCTCCACAAGACCATCTCCTGGGGTGATGGAGCGAGCACTGGGCCAGGGGCCCGGAGACCTAGGTGTGCCCAGGTGGGCTCTCCGGGCCCCAGGGGGCTACTGTGGTTCCCACCATACATCTGTGAGGATGGTGGGCCTCATGGGTGCCCCCACTCTGAATATTTCGTTGCAGACCGCGAGCGCATTGGGCAGGACTCGGCGTACGAGCAGGAGGGGAAGGTACAGTTTGTGATTGACGCCGTGTACGCCATGGGCCACGCGCTGCACGCCATGCACCGTGACCTGTGTCCGGGCCGCGTGGGGCTCTGCCCGCGCATGGACCCTGTGGATGGCACCCAGCTGCTCAAGTACATCCGCAGCGTCAATTTCTCAGGTGGGGGCACCACCCAACCCTGGGGAAGGGGTCCTGGGGCTCCATGGGGTGGGAGTGTGGGGGGGTCTCTTCAGATGCTTCCAAGGGGTTCCTTACAGAGGTGTCTCTGCCCTGGGCTCACGATCCTTCCTGACTCTGGGTGAAGGCTCAGCAAAGAAACTGAGCGTGTGACCCCCACGGGCCCCCGCAGGCATCGCGGGGAACCCTGTGACCTTCAATGAGAACGGAGACGCACCTGGGCGCTATGACATCTACCAGTACCAGCTGCACAATGGCTCTGCCGAGTACAAGGTGATCGGCTCCTGGACTGACCACCTGCACCTCAGAGTAAGCACCTGGCGGGAGGGCAGGGAGGGGTCCCAGGGGGCTAGGGGGCGGAGAGAGGCCACCCCAACCCCGGGAGGGGAGGCCAAGGGGAGGCAGCCGCCGACTAGCCCTGCCCCCCGGGTTTGCTGCTGCCAAGTTGGGGCTTCCTTCCATGTCCCACCGTAGACCTCAGAGGGCCCTGAGCCCCCCAACCCTGAAACAGAAGAACAGGGCGGCTGGGCTTCTGCTGCCCTTCCTGCCCCTGCCCTTTCCCTTGGCCTGGGGTCTTCTTGCCTGCTGCCCCTTCGCAGGGCAAGAACTCTGGATAGATGAAGTCACGCTGGAGTTCAGGGGCTCAAAGTTTTGGGGGGGTTGGGGGGGAGAGAGGTGAGGAAGGGGAGGACTGCATCTGGACAGAGGAGGACGACGTCTTAAGGCAAAGAGCACAGCCTGCTGTTCTCTAAGCATGAACTCTCCTAAGAGCCACTTATTTAGAACTGATGCTTTGAATTCGGCTCCCAGGTGTAGCCAGGCGCCCTTTGCCCAGTGCCTGGAGCTCTATGGGGCTCTCGCTTACTTTCCAGAACTTTGTGACACATTCAGTAGGGCGTGCCAGCTTCTATCGCTCCTTAGCTTGCAGCAGTTGTGTCTTCAGAGACATGTAACAGTGACTAGCACTCATTTAGAGCAAGATGCAAAGAAATGCTAACCCGTGGGCACACATTACTGGTCCTCTGATTGAATGTTTATTCGTTGTTCTCTTCTGAACCCAAGTCCCTGTGCCGCCTGGGAGAGGCCCAGTGGGCTGAGCCATAGCACATTTCTACTTGAGAGTGCACAGGAGTCACCTGCGGGGTCTTGTTAAAACTCAGATTCTGTGTCAGTGGGTCTGGGGTGGACCAAAAATTTCCATTTCCAACAAGCTCCTGGGTGATGCTGATGTGGCCGGTCTGGGGACCACTTTGAGTAGCAAGGCCTCATGGGGCTGGGAGTCGGGACTGCTGGGTTCTCTCCACTCTGCCATGTGACCCTAAGTTGTCACTGCCAGCCTCTGGGCGTTTCTCCATATGACCCTTGGGAGTTTTGTATTCCAGCAGGATTCCCCCATGGTCAGCTGGGTCTGAATCCTGCCCCGGGGAGCTTATTTAAATGCAACTGTTGGATTCAGCTGATCCTGGCAGGGCCCGGGCAGCTGGATTTTAGCCATCTAACTAAAATCACTAACTAAGTGATTCAGATTGGTGCCACCAGTGGGGCGGTCCAGGGCACTTGGCGGCACGTCCTGAGGCCCGCTCCTCTGCGCTGTTGTTGCCAGATAGAGCGGATGCAATGGCCGGGGAGCGGGCAGCAGCTGCCCCGCTCCATCTGCAGCCTGCCCTGCCAGCCGGGTGAGCGGAAGAAGACGGTGAAGGGCATGCCCTGCTGCTGGCACTGCGAGCCCTGCACGGGGTACCAATACCAGGTGGACCGCTACACCTGCAAGACGTGTCCCTACGACATGCGGCCCACAGAGAACCGCACGGGCTGCCAGCCCATCCCCATCATCAAGCTTGAGTGGGACTCACCCTGGGCCGTGCTGCCCCTCTTCCTGGCTGTGGTGGGCATCGCTGCCACGCTCTTCGTGGTGGTCACCTTCGTGCGCTACAACGACACGCCCATCGTCAAGGCCTCGGGCCGCGAGCTGAGTTACGTGCTGCTGGCGGGCATCTTCCTGTGCTACGCCACCACCTTCCTCATGATCGCCGAGCCCGACCTGGGTACCTGCTCTCTGCGCCGGATCTTCCTGGGGCTCGGCATGAGCATCAGCTATGCGGCCCTCCTCACCAAGACCAACCGCATCTATCGCATCTTCGAGCAGGGCAAGCGGTCGGTCAGCGCCCCGCGCTTCATCAGCCCCGCCTCGCAGCTGGCCATAACCTTCAGCCTCATCTCCCTGCAGCTGCTGGGCATCTGCGTGTGGTTTGTAGTGGACCCCTCCCATTCGGTGGTGGACTTCCAGGACCAGCGGACGCTCGACCCCCGCTTCGCCAGGGGTGTGCTCAAGTGTGACATCTCGGACCTGTCGCTCATCTGCCTGCTGGGCTACAGCATGCTGCTCATGGTCACGTGCACCGTGTACGCCATCAAGACGCGTGGAGTGCCTGAGACCTTCAATGAGGCCAAGCCCATCGGCTTCACCATGTACACCACCTGCATCGTCTGGCTCGCCTTTATCCCCATCTTCTTTGGTACCTCGCAGTCGGCTGACAAGGTGAGTGGCAGGGGCTGGGGGTGGGTGAGGGCGGTAAGCAGGGGGCAGCCTCCTGGGGCTAGTTGGCCTCCCACCTTGCTCTGGAAGTGCCTTCATTCCTGCCTCATTCTGTCTTCTCTCTGTCTCAGTTTTCTCTCGAGGTTCTGGGTTTCTCTCCTCTCTCTCTCCCTTTCTCTTCTCCTGCCTCCTCTCCCTTTTCTCTCTGCCCCCCACCACCTTCCGCTTCCTCATCTCTTTCCTTCCTGCTCCTTCCCACCCTCTCTCTACCCTCTGCCTCTCCTCTCTCCCTCTCCTCTCTCTTTCCCTATCTCTCCATCCCTGCCTCTCCCGCCCCACCTTTTTCTCCTCCCCATCTCTTTCCCACCTTCCTCTCTCCTCTCTGCCAGCCTGGGATGCTGCCCCCGCTTTCATTCTTTTTTTTTGGCTGTGCCACGTGGCTTGTGGGATCTTAGTTCCCTGACCAGGGATCAAACCCCGGGCCCTCGGCAGTGAGAGCGTGGAGTCCTAACCACTGGACTGCCAGGGAATTCCCCATTCTTTTCTATACTCTCCCTTACCTCTCTCCCTACTCAGCCCGCCTTCCTTTCTGTCCACTCCTCTTTTCTTCCTCCTCTCTCCACCCTCTTCTCTGCCCTTGCAGGATCCCCATGGGTCCCTGAGGTGGGTGATGTATTGGGCACTCGCTCCCTCTCTCCCTGGCCCCAAGCCACCCCGAAGGCCAGGTCGGGGTACCTGGCAGCATCAGCTGAGGGTCCACCCTCCACTGGCCGGAGCTGCCGATGAGCCGCCTCTTGCTGGCTCTGTCAGGCCATCCTGCCAGCCTGGCCTGAGGGTCTAGATACACCCCAAGGGCCCCGTGGACTCTGCCCACATCACTGTCCCAGCGCTGCCTGGGTGCTGGGGGGGTTTATCTTGAAGGATTGGGAGTCACTGAAGTCAGAGGCCAGAGACAGGGAGAATCAGAGGGACCGAGGACCCCAGCTCTGTGTCTAACTGTGGGATCCTGGGCAAGCCAGCTGGCCTCTCTGCTTCAGTTTCTTCATCAATAGATTGGGGCCATGACCCTTCCTCTGCAGTCCTTACGGGTGTTGTAACAATCACACAACATGAGGGGTGTAAAAGCCGTTTACTCACTGTAAGGAGGCTGGGGCTGGGAAGGAGGGTGGAGGGGACGAGGTCAAGGGGCAGACAGAGCGGATGGTGTAGGACCCAGAGGCTGTGGGAAGGACGTTGGCTTTTACCGGGAGTGAGAAGGGAGCCACTGTGGGGTTCTGGGCAGGGAGGGATGCGTTGGGACATAGGTTTAAAAGGATCTCTCTGGCTGCTGGGTGGAGCCCTGCTGGAGGTGGTTGTAATGATCCGGACAGGAGCTGCTGGCAGCTGGAGTGGTGAGGAGCGGGGCATTCCTGCTGTGTCAGGGGGGTGGGGCTGGCTGGGCTTCCGATGGAGTGCATGTGGGATGAGAGGCGCAGAGGGGAGTCAGGATGACTCCACAGTCGTTGGTGTGGTTGGTGTGAGCGATGGGAAGGAAGGAGTGTCTGCACTGGGGTGGGGGTGGGGGTGCAGGGCTGGGTAGAGACGGCAGCGGAGCCTATTGGGGGCAGAGATCCGGAAGTCCTCTGGAGGTGCTGAGTTTGGGATGCCCATGAGACGTCCAAGTGCAGCTGTTGAGTCAGTGGTTGACTATGTGAGTCTGGGGTTCAGGGACGAGGGCTGGGTTAGATCTGTACCTGGGGGAGTCGCCATCCTGTGGACAGCATTTAAAGAGTGAGCCTGGGTGTGAGCTCCTAGGGATGCTTGGCCTCAGTGAGGCGGCAGTCAAAGCAACCACGGATGGCTGCTTGTCATGTGTTAGGCACTTCACCTGGTGGTCAGCAGACACCACAACAGTGGGCTAGGGTAGATTCACCATCCCTGTTTACAGATGAGGACGTGGAGGCACAGAGAGGTGAAGTGACTTGTCTAAGGTCACACAGCCAGTAGGAGGCACGGCTGGACTACTTGAACCTACTCTGTCTAACTCAGGAGCCCCTCCCAAGCCCACACCACTCCCTGCAGCTCTGGGGCACCTCTCCCCCTGGGCCTTCCTTGGTAGGTGCCCACCCCTTCTCCAGCAGCTCCTCAAGGGCAGGAGCTGCGCCCTCCACCCCAAATCCCTTGGGTCTGGTGCAGAGAGGCCTGTGGCCTGTCTTCCAGTGGTGACCCAGCAGGCTGGGGGTTCTGAGAAGCAGACCTTGAGGCTGGCAGTGAGCGCCCTGAGGTCTGAGACCAGACCTGGCTCCAGGCCACCCTGCACACTTGAGCCAAAGCCACCGCCTCTGAGGAACAGCTCACACGGTGGGCTGGGTCTCCACCCCCAGCAGGCCAGCGAGAGGGCTTCCCCGCTGCAGGCAGAGGCCCGCACGCCCCGCAGCACCCAGGGGGCCCATGGAGCCATCAGCGGAAGCCGCCCACGCCCCAGGAAGCTGGCAGCTTGAGACATTACCCTCAACAATCCCAGGAGGCCCCTTCCCTCGCCTCCTCAGGGTGTAAAGGTACACAGCCAGGTGGCCGACAGCATGGCGGTTCAGGCCCTTGCTCTGCCTTCCCATTACTTCCCCTGGCTGCCTGCCAGCACGCTGCTCCCAGTGCGGTCCCTGCCATCCTGCTACCAGACCCTCCCACCTCCAGGCGCTGGGGCCCAGCCCCCCTCTCGGCACCCTCCCCCCATCTCTCCAGGCCACCCCACCTGCCTCTGATTTCTCCCTTTTTAGGAGGCTCCTCTCAGTACAGATTATGAAAAGGAGCCTCTGAGATGATCTCCTCTGAGGCCCAGAGAGGGCGAGGGACCTGCCCAGGGTCACAAAGCAGGCTGGCCCACACCAGCGTATGGTCCTGAGACCCAGCTCTGCCCCTGATTGCATCAACATGGGATACGCCTCCTCCTTCTCTGGGCTTCTGAATGAGGCGAGGGTGGGGAGGGGAGCTCTGAAGTCCCTCCAGTTCAGACCACCAGGCTTCTTAGAGGCTCAGGCAACCCTGGGGCTCTATCTGTGCTGTGTCATGTCTGAGCTACAAACAGCCTGAATGACTGCTGGGTCCTGGGTGCTAGTGTGTGTGTGTGTGTGTGTGTGTGTGTGTGTGTGTGTGTGTGTGTGTTTGTGTAGATGGAGTGGAGTGGGGCTACTATGGGGAATTGTGTTATGGGTACAGAAGTGTGTGTGTACAGAATGTGTGTGTGCCTTTTTGTGCACATTGAGCAGTGGATGGGCAGTGTGTGTGTGTGTGTGTGTGTGTGCGCAGATTGAGTGGGGATGGACAGGTGTGTGCACTGAGGGTTCATGGCTGCTAGGGTGTATTTGGGTGTGCAGATTAAGTGTGCATGCTCAGCAGTGTATGTGCAGATGTTTGAGTGTAGGTGTGTGTGTGTGCACAGGTGTATGTGTGTGTTCAAGTATGTGTGCAGGTGTGTTGAGTGCATCTGTGTGTGTGCACACGTGTGTGTACCCAGGTACATGAAGGGGTGTGTGTGTGTGAGAACCCAGGTGTATCTGAGTCAGGTAGGAGTGTGCGGCTGTGAGTTCAGGTGTGTGTGTGTGAATGCAGGGTTGCATGGGTACATGAGTGTGGATTTGTGAGCATCTGTGCGTGCCCTGGTGTGTGCGCACGCATACTTGCAACCCCACCTGTCCCCCAGGCTGCAGGTGGCGCCGAGTGAAGCTGTCCATGTTGCTCTGGTGAGCAGGCGACCGGATCTCTCATGTTGGCCTGGATTTCCAGGGCTCACCTGCGTAGCCGCGTGCCATTACCCTGAGCTGACTGGGGCATCGTCTCTCCACCGGTTGGGGTTACTGCTCAGCCAGGCTGGGGTGGGCCGTGGCCTCAGAGGCCGGCCAGGTTGTGGGGAAGGTCATTTGTCTGGTTTGTTAGACTGAGGATCTCAGGACCCACCAGAGTCAGCCTGGGCAGAAACACGAAGCAGGCGGACTCCTCTGTGCCCCCCACCAGACCGAGCATAAGACAGGAACTGCCTTGACCACCTCCACAGCAGCTCCTTTCTTTGCCTTTGGCCCCACCCCAGGTGACCTCTGTCCTCCCCCATCAAACCCAGCTCTGACAACCTCCTTCACTCTGGGGAGCAGTGACTCGTGAGGCTAAGGCAGGATTCCTTGCAGAGGACGGAGTGTAGCAAGGGCCTGACCAAAGTCAAAGAGGGGAGCAGGAGGGGTGGCAGTTCAGGCTGGAGGATGGGTGGATGGGAGAGAAGATGAAATCACATCCTGGAAGAAGAGAGAAGGTAGAATCACATCCTGGAAGCCGCCTCTTACTCTGCATCCGTTTGAGACCTGCATCCGCCCCTGGGCCCCATCACTGCAGGCTAGAGGTTCCAGAGGACCGCTGCTTCTCTGACAGGGTTAACACGCTACCACCTCCTGGTGATGACATGCACCTTCACCCCGGGGGGCCCCAGAACAATGCTGGAGCCAGTGGTGGGGTAAGAACTCCAGACCCTGGGGCAAGGAGAGGGGCTGGGGGTGCGCAGCCCCACTTCTGTGCACAGGGCCAGCCGCCCCCAGCCTGGGCATGGCTAGAGGAGCCCCCAGGGTCCATGCTGGCGGGGAGGGGCCCCAGCAGACGGGGGCAGCTTTGTCCAAGTTTGATCTCTTTACACCCCTCCTTGTATTTTGTGTGCAGAAATGCTCCTAGGCTGAAAAACAGATTAGAACAGAACACCGAGGCCTGTGCTCGGGGCTGGCTCCATAGTTTTCAGGGACAGGAGCAAAACGAAAACGAAGGCCCCTTGTTCAAAAATTATTCAGGATTCAAGGTGGCGGCCGCAAGGTGTTAAACCGAGTGTGCATGCCCATGGAGCGAACTCTGCCTGTATTAGTGGAGGGGGCTCAGCATCCCTCAGTGGGTCAGGGCAGAGTGGAATCTGGAACCCAGCCCCCTGACCCCCATACAGGGCTGTGTCCACTGCAGGCCTTACTCTGCCCAGAGAGGGTACTTGACCCCTGTCCCACCATCCCCATATTGGCCCAACTATACCTCCTTCCCATCAACAAGTTGGGGGCAAAAGACCTAAGATGGATATCTGCCCTGGAAATACACCCTTATACCCAACAACCCCCAGTGCAAAAGGAGAGACACCCCTGGCCTCAGGAAACCCCCAGTCTAATGAGGGAGACACACCTTGTCCCCACGGGACCCCCAGTCAATAGTGAAGACCCAGGTAACAAGCCTGTTCTTGCTTAGCCCAGATTTCCACTGTCTTCTCCAAGGGTCTGTTATGATATTCTGGAGACTGTCCCCCTTCACTCCTTCCGCCCTGGCCCCCAGTGCCATCCAGGGGGTGGGAGAGGTGGCCAGCACCCTCCTACTGGCTTGTCATGACCTCTCCCGGTCCACATGCTGGGCGGCAGCACTGTGCCTGTCGGTGAGAGTGTGGGTTGCGTGTGAGGACAGAGGGTTGTGTGCTCACTAGGGAACAAGCTCTCATTTCCCCAGGCCTGTGACATTTTCTGAATGGTGGCAAATGAAACAGCCTCTCTACACTCCCAGCCTCCTTCCCCCCCACCCACCTCTGGTGCCCTGTAAGTTTCATGTGGCCTCACAGTCTGCACTTGGGTAGCCTCATGGTTTGGGTGAGGTAGGTGCTATTATCCCATTGCGCTGTTGAGAAAACTGAGGGCCGGAGAGGGGATGAGACTTCCTCAGGGTCACACACCTCTCTCCTCTCGGACCCTAGAGCTTCTCCAGCCCCTCTCCCAAAGGAGACCCGGGGAAGGGTGGCTGGGATGAAGGCCTTCAGATCCAGGTCATGAGGTATTTACGAGAGGGGCGAGAGATGGGGAGGAATGTGAGAATGGGAGGACCTGGCCCCTCCTTTCGGGAGACTTCCAGATGAGCTCAGGGCTCCTGTGACCTCAGGAGGCAAGTCCAGACCTCGGTCCCCCACTACTGGGCTGGGTGCAAGGAGTGAAGGCTATCATGGGGGATTGGCTAGAGCTGAGATTCAGGGAGAGCTTCCTGGAGGAGGTGGTACATTAGCCAGGCCCCAGGGGAGGGGCCCAGGCCCGGAAACGGCAGATCTGGGCGCAGAGCATTTCCTGCTTTCCCATACCCAGACCTGGGGGCCACAGCCTGGGCTTCCCCTGGCACCACCCTGGCTGAGGGGGCCAGAGGGGCAGCTGAGGCCTGGAGGACCTGGAGGGAGGGAGGAGGTGGGGAGGGGATCCCAGGCGGGGGTGGTGGGAATTGTCGGGCCCTGCCTGGAAGGCCTCACTATTGAAGAATGGATTACCCGACACCCAGATTAATGGACTTTCATTTTGCTAAACATCTGTCACCGTTAGTGCTGGTGAGTGAGCGTGAAATGAGCTTTGACTGGGCTGCCATCAGTGGATCACGATCAGGCCACGGCTCCTGTGCCAGCGGCCTGCTCTGCACAGGGTGGCATGTGGGGGGGCAGTCACTGAATGGGGGGGCGCGGTCGAGGGGCTGTGCCATGGCCACTGGGAGTTACTACAAGGCACCGACAGATGTTCATCTCACTCCCAGCCCTGTGCAGGGGGCGCTGCCCTCAAGGAGGGTCAGCTGTCCCCTGAGGGCCCCTCCCTAGGGGCCTCTACCAAATAGCACATAACAGTGGTGAACACTTTTGTGCACTGACCATGTGCCAAATATTATTTTACATGTTTTTGCCATTTATTAAGTCATTTCAAACTCACAACAGCCCTATGAGGAAAGGGCTAGAATTATCATGCCCATATTATACCCGAGGAAACTGAGGCCCAAGGATGTGACTTGCCCCAGATCACACAGTGACAGTGGTGAGCCCGGCTGAATCCAGGGATTCTGGTCTAAAGTCCCAGCTCTATACCACAACTCCCTTCTGCCCGAAGCCAGCGGGACACAGGGCAGTCCCTGGGTTTGTCCCCCACTGTGTCTGTCTAGGGCGTGGGCTTCAGACACGGCCCCCGAGAGGCCGGGGCGGAGCCCGCCCTGACACCGCCCCCGGCCTGCCCCCAGCTGTACATCCAGACGACGACGCTGACGGTCTCGGTGAGTCTGAGCGCCTCGGTGTCCCTGGGGATGCTCTACATGCCCAAGGTCTACATCATCCTCTTCCACCCGGAGCAGAACGTGCCCAAGCGCAAGCGCAGCCTCAAAGCTGTCGTCACCGCCGCCACCATGTCCAACAAGTTCACGCAGAAGGGCAGCCTCCGGCCCAACGGCGAGGCCAAGTCCGAGCTCTGCGAGAACCTGGAAGCTCCAGGTGAGGCCTGGCCCCGCCCCTCTCCCTCTGGGCCCGCCCCGGCCCCGCCCCCTTCCTGGAGAAGGTCAGCCCCCCCCAAGTCTGGTCCAATGAGGGCACTGGGAGAGCCCTGAGGCCGCAGGTGAGCCGTCCCCACCCAGAAGAGAGGCTTGAGGCTCTAGCTTAGCCCCCTCTACCCGACTCTGACCGGGTAATGGGGTCTGTCCAGGTCCCGCTCCACATGCCCCCTGCTCCGCTCTAGCCTCTCCTTTCCAGGGATCCCTGCCTACCTAGGGAGAGGCGGGGTGGGGCGGGGTGGGGTGGGGGGTGTTGGGGGGGCCTCGGTTCAGGCAGAGTGACCTGAGACTTCGGGATATCTCTGCCCTGGAGTCCACATCTGGGCCTGTGCCCTTTCAGTCTCCCTGGGGAAGGGATTGTCTGGAGGGCCACTGCTCTGGTGCTCTTTGGTAACCTGGGAGCTGTGGCCCTGGTGCCAGAACAGTTGAAATCCCTCGGCTTGGCTTTGCCCAGCCGCCCCCTGGCAGGGCCCTGAGAGATGGGGACTCAGAATACGGGCCCTGGGATGGGTAAGTGAGGGCTGGGGCGGGGAGGAGGGCCCGCAGAGCCGTAGTTCTCAGGGAGGTGTCCAAGGAGACCTCAACTGTAGAGGGTTGTGCTTTGAGAGGGTTGGGGGAGGATGTGGGACCCTTAGCATCTGAGCGGCAGACCCAAAGCCTGGGCAGGACTTGGTCCCTCAGTGGTTGAGGGATGTGTACAGGAGGGAGCAGGGCCACCATCTTTGTCTACTTCCCTGTGCCCCCTGGAGCTGGCCCTCGGTGTGACGAGAAGGGACAGAGAGGAGAGAGGGGCAGGGCATGTGAGGGACAGGTTAGGCCTTGGGGGACCAGTAACAGTGGTGACCATTTCCTGAACCCCAACTGTGGGCCACACCTGCCAGGAACCAGTTTTCATTTTCACAGCCACCTTGAAAGCAGTGATTTTTAGTTACTTGCTGCTACAGGTGAGGAAAGGGAGGCTCAGAAAGGTGAGGGACTCACCCAGGCCACACAGCAGCACGTGGTATCCCCGCTGCCTCTGAGCAGAGACCGAGGCCTCCGGCCTGTGGGCTGGGCCTCCAGGGGCCTCGCTTCTGGTTGCTCCCGGGCGGACAGGGTTGAGGGGTTGCTGTGGTCACCCCTGCTGCACTGCACACCTGACTCCCTCCCTGGACACCCTGTAAGTGTCAAAATGGTTAACATGGCAGCTCCTCCTGCCTCCCCGCTCTCTGAGAGTCTTGGGGGGCTTCCGTTGGTGGGGGAGGAGGAGGAGAGCCCCTCTCCCCAGGAGAATTTCAGATCCTGGTGGCACCTGGGGTTAGCACTCTGCTTTCTCCCTCTAGTACTGGGGGAAAGGCCAGAAGTGGACATTGTTGGTGGCAGCAGGAGGGACATTGGTGAGCGTAGGCTCCAGAGAGGAGCCCCTTTGTCACCCACCAAGAGATCAGGAGAAACAGGAGACCTCCCCTCACAGGTGTGTTTGGACTGGGACAGCCCCTCTTACAGGCTCCCCGCGCTGGGGCTCTGGGTGAAGCATCTTCCATTCTCAACATCATTCCCACGTGTAGAAGGAATATCAGCCGTGGAAAGGAGGAAAGTAGCTTCCCACATCCAAACAGGATTTTTCACTTCCCAGAGCTCTCTCCCCTGTGAGTGATCTTCACAGCAGTCCTGTGAGGCCCGGATTGGGCTGGATCCCCAGCTGAGGCCCAGAGAGGGTGAGTGACTCTCCTGAAGTCACATAGCAAGGTGGTGACTGGCTGGCCCCACCCAGTGTCTTTCCCTTGACCCTGACTTCATATGGCCTCCCTCTCTCTCTCTGCTGAGCAGTGTACCTGGCTTCCAGCACCACCCCCCCCTTTGATGGACACCCCTGATGACTCTGTTGGCCACACCCTCCACCAGATGACATCTGGTTCTCTCCAGTCCTGCTCTTTCTCCCAGAGCACCAGCTTCCCTGTACCTACAGCCTGGGATATTCCCTTCAGATGCCAGGTGGGCCCTCTACTTGCGATGGGAAGGGGCAGTGTCTTTGTGGGCCTCCCCACCTTTGGCCTTTCTTGTCGACGCAGATGTGCAGAAACCCCCACTGCCGCCCCTAACCAGGCCCTCCTATCCTAAGCACGGACCCCTCGCCACTCCCTGCCCCAGGCTCCTGACTTAGTTTTCCTCCTTCCCACGGAGACTCGCCCTTGCTGGGTCCCATCCCTCCAGGCCCTACTCTGCTTCAGGGCTCTTGAGACTGAGTGGGGCATCAGCCCTCTGGAGACCATGGGTATCTAACAGGAGATAGCACCCTGATCCCAGAGGGTGGCCCTCATGGTGCTGTGACAGGCCAGAGGGGACCACAGGAACAGGGCTGTCACAGAGCGCTGATGTCACCTCATTGACACTGTTGCCTCTGCCTCTGCTCCGGCTGGTCACCTGGGGACAGGGGACAAGGAGGGGTGTGCAGGCATGGCGAGGGGAGACCCAGCCTTCCCAGCCCCTGCTTCCTGCGAGGGAAGGGTGAGAGCTGCCCCTCCCCATGGCCCCCTGCACTGAGGACCAGAGGCCAGTGCCCCTTGCCCCCACCGTCTCAGCTCGGTAACAACAGGGGCCGTGGAGGCGCTGGGCAGGAGCTGGGTGATTAATTCTGGGAACAACCAGATGGAGGGGGTGTGAGCGGGAGGAGTGGGGAGGTGTCACTCCCGTGGAGCAGAGACATTTTTCACTCTGTCACTGGCAGGCCACGTATCTTTAAACAAACAACAGAATAAATAATTCAGGGAGGCGATTGCAGGCAGATTAGGCAAGGAAACATGGGGCCGACAAATGGGGGCTGACAGCTCTGCCTGCCGCTGCCCAGCTAATTGTTATCTGAGGCGGTGGGGACTGAAAGCCAGCAGCCAGGGCCTGTCGTCGGCGAGGGATGGGTCGGGGCCCTCTGCCCACACCCTCCCCCCGCCCCCCATGCTGAGGCTGCCCCTGGAGTGTCGCTGTCCCCATCCTGTCCTCATCACTGTGGTTATTCAGCCCTGCCCCTTCGCCTACCATTTTGCAGGGTTTAGAGAGTATTTCTATCCATGCCGTGGCTGAAAGCAGCTAAGGGTTTATGATCATCCCATCTAACGTGAGGGAGTTGAGGCTCCGAGAGGTTCAATTTGTTAGAAAGGCCGCGTGGCAGGTGCTGAGATCCCCTACACCAGTGAGGGCAGGGCTGGACCTCAAGTGTCCTGACTCTTGGCCAGAACTCTTCCTTTTGAGCCTCACAGCTCCTGGGGGCCCCGGGCACAATCATTGCTCCCATTTTCCAGACGGTCAGACTGAGGCTCTGCTGAAGGACTCTGGGGCTCCTAGCTTATAGCTGAGGGCCGAATGTGCTTCTAGGTTCTGAAAACTACAGATTGGGTTTTCTAGAGGAAGCAGCTCTGGTGTTTCAGGGAGAAGAGGGGCCCAGCTGTCCCTCACCTCCCCGCCACTTTCTCTCGTCCCTACTGCTCTCGGTGCCGCTACGGCCACCCTCAGGCTCCCGTTTCCCTGCAGTCAGTGGAGATTTTGCTGCTGCTGCTGCTGAGGTTTTCCTTCACCTCTGAGCCAGGAGCTGCTGACAGGTTTACAGGTTTAGAAACTCAATAATTATCAGTTCACCCAAGGGGTGATGGAGCCCTGGGGAATTGATTCTCACCAGCCTTGGCCTGCGGGCTCGTGATTCACAGAGCCAGCTGCCGGCTCTTTTTCTGGTGGTGGGGGAGAGAGTGGGGTGGAGAGGTGGGGGTGGCCAAAGCCCCACAGGAAAAGAAGTCTAGGCAAAAAGGGCTACTCCTCTCCTGCTACTGGCAGGGAGACCACAGCCTCGCAGGGCAGGGGAGGAGCTGCTTGAAGTCACAGAGGGAGGCTGAGGCCCTGGTCTCCAGAGGCTGATCTGCGCTGGCCTCCCACCTTCCGCCTCCTTTTCAGCACCTTGTGCCACTCCCAGGTCCCAGCCTCCTGTCGCTCAGCTCTCTTCCCCTGGTGCCTCCCAGCCCAGGCCCCTCCTTAATGGTGCCCGGTCTGTGCTTCTTCTCCCCTCTTGGTCCTCCAGCATCCTGGAGGGACCTGGGCCATTTTAGAAATGAAGGTGGGCATTCTTCACAAACTGTAAGGCGCTGTGCTGTGTTCTTAATGTTGTCTTGTGTGTCGTGGGCACCATTTCCTTCCAGTAGCACCTAAAACATGAAACTTCCCTGCCCAGTGATTGTTCATCTTCCGCTTGAATATTTCTGCTGACAGGGAACATTTCAGCTCACCTACCGCACAAAGTGACCCACTTCGCTCTCAGCTCAGGCCAGGAGAGAGTTCTTCCTTTAGCTCAGCTGCACTCTGACCCTCATGCCTCCGCACTGGTCCCATGGTGTCCCCTCTGCTCACCCCACCCCGGCAACTTTGCTTCTTCCCACACTCAGGGGAACCCCTGAGAGGGTGACACAGTAGTCCTGCCTGTATGAGTGGGCTTCTAGTTACGCTGCTGTGACAAAGAGGCCCCAGGACAGAGTGGCTCAAATCAGACAGATGTTTGTTTTTCTCTGATATCGTAGTGCATGGGGGATGGGCAGGTTCAGGGACCCGGGTTCCTTCCATTTTGTCATTTCATCAGCTCCGAGAGGGTTGTCCTCATCCTCATGGCCGAGGCTGGTTGACCTCAAATGTCTGTCCTGGCCCTGGAAGGGAAAAGAGAGGAAGTACAGGGGAAGCAGTCTATTTTAATCAGATGACATGGAAGCTGCACACAGCCCTTGACACTTGTCATTAGCAGGAATGTAGTCACACAGGGCCACGTGGGGCTGCAAGGGAGTCTGGGAAATGTGGTCCTTAACTTGGCAGTGAAAAATGGGGAAAGAGGGTTGGGGGTGGTCAGCGTGCAGCCCACCACACTACTCCCCTCCATGTCACCTTCTCCAGGCAGACACCCCTGGCTGCGCCTGGCAGATGTACCCTCTTTTCTGAGCTGTCAGGATCCTGATGGAGTCAAGGCAGTTTTATGACCAAGGGCACCAGGGCTTTCCCCCATCTAGTCTTCTCTCTCAGCGCCAGCAGACCAGCCTCAATTACTCTCACTGAGCTGTCCCCAGGCCACAGAGGGAGACCCTGAACCCTGGCAGGACAGGACAAAAACCAGGACCTGGCTGGGCTCCTCACCCCTCTGGCCTCAGCTCCTCATTTGTCAAATGGGGGTGCTGCTTATCTGGCCTCCTTGCGAGGCTGCCGTGAGGCGTGAACCCCGGCGGGGTGGAGGTGGGGACACTCGTGCTGCCCAGGGGAGCTGACGTTGTCACCTGGCTGTGGCGGGGAGAGGAGACACCCAGAGAGGCAACGCTGGTCCCAGTGGGGGTGAGCAGGGGCCAGAGTGTTGGGTGCAGATAAGAGAGGCTCAAGGCTGAGGCGAGTCAGGACACCCAGAAATGGAAAGCGTGGCTGCACGGAGTCCTGAGGGGCCCTGGAGGACGTCCGTTTCCCTTGGGCATGGGGAGAGGGCCGAATCAGTCATACGCCTCAGTTTCTAGCCTCGCAAGACCCCTCTCTGGTTCCATTATTTATCTCCTCTGTCCCCATTTTCCACTCACTTCCGCTAGGCTGCCATCTACGTATATTCTTCACACGTGCTCTTACAGAGTGTGTGTTGAACTTCTGAAAAACTCCCCCATGATTATACTTGAAGACTGTATATCACAAATAAAAACGATTCTCTTAAAGTGTGGTGGAGCCAGGAGGTGGCAGGTACTCCGTGTGGGGTGTGACACTCACAGAGGGTTGGGGTTGGGAGGCAGTGCTCCTAGAGGGACAAAGTGAAGAGGGAAGGGCCCTCCCGGCCAGCAGCCCAGGTGTGGGTGTGGGTGGGATGAGTCTGGGGGAAGCGGTGCGAGGGGCGGGGTGGGACCCTGCCCCGGGCTGGGGGATGCTCACTTCAGGGGTCCAGACTTGATGCCGTGGGCAGGGCCACACCCCTGCGGAAGGGGCGTTGGAAGAAGACAGCCCCTGACTCCTCCTCCCCCGTCTCTCTCGTTCCAGCACTGGCCACCAAACAGACCTACGTCGCCTACACCAACCATGCAATCTAGCTAGGCCACCGGAGCTGCACAGGAGGAGGAGAACAGACCCTTGTGGATGGTGCGTCGGGCCAGGCCCCCCACCCCAGGGGGGCCCAGCTGATGTCCTACCTGCCCGTGGGCACCCACGGACGTGGCTTGGTGCTGAAGATAGCACAGCCCCCAGCGGTCACTGCTGGGTTGCCTGGGCAAGCCGGGCTGGTGACAGGAGGAGGATGAGGGGCCGGGGAAGCTTCAGGCCACCCCAAGACCCTGTGTCCTGGACCAAAGCCCCTCCCAGCCCCAAACCACAGGAGGGCCCCCACGCTGGTTTTCTCTCTCCCTCGTCTCTCTCTCCGTCCTGTTGGTGACCTTCTCAGTCTGTCTCCATCCCTGTCCTTATTTTCTCTTCTCTCTTTGTATCACCTGTTCTCTCTGTGTCTGTCTGCTTTTTCTGTATCTTCTTTCTTTCTGTCTCTGCCTTTTCTCTGCTGTCTCCAGCTTTCTCCTGTCTTTTGTCTTGTGCTCCACCCAGGTCTCTCCTCTTGCGCATTTTTGTTTCCTGTCCTCAGCCGCCTCCTCACCTTCATTTACATCCAACCTTTGCTCTCTCTCCCTGCCATCTCTTCCTAATTCACCAAATCTTACATGTCGCAAAAGAGAAAAAAGGAAAAAAAAAAAAATCAAAACACAAAAAAGCCAAAACTAAAACAAATCTCGAGTGTCTTGCAAAGTGCTGCGTCCTCCTGGTGGCCTCTGTGTGTGTCCCCATGGCCCGCAGCTTGCCCGCCTGCCCCCGCCCGTCTGCCATGTGTCCTGCCCGCCTGCCCCTCCTGCCGATGACACGGAGTTCAGTGCCTGGGTGTTTGGTGATGGTTATTGATGACAATGTGTAGCGCATGATTGTTTTTATACCAAGAACATTTCTAATAAAAGTAAACACATGGTTTTGCACCCTGGCTTCACATCCACTGAGGGTCCTGCGGTGGGACCCCTGGCCCAGCCTGAAGCTGGAGAGCCTGGAGTTAGAGGGAAGGAGGAAATGGCTGATAGGGACATAGGGCTTGGGGGCAGTGGAGGCTGCTCCCTGGGCTGGCATGGGGTGGGGTCTTGGAGAGTCCTTGGGCAGGGAGGGGCCAGGACACTGTGGGAGGTTCCAGAAATCAGCCCCTGGTACTCCCCTAAGTAAGGGGGATGTTCTGTCCCTGTCCTCCGTCCTGCAGCCCCTAAGGAGGGTACCATTTCTGCCCTGCCTCTCCTCTGGCCCACATCCCTCATGCCTGAGCCCCACCCCCCCATCCCATAACCTGAGCTGCTCCTCCTCTTCCAGCCAGGAAACTCTGCTCTTGAGAAATCGCCTTCCCGGGCTCCCAGGATCCACAGCCCTCCCCTCCTGCCTGTCCTGTCTTCAGGTCACAGGTGCTGGGCTGACGTGTGACTGTCTTGGTGATGAGTGTGTGGTGCGTGGCCAGGTGGGCCAGGTGCATGGCACAGGTGTGTGTGTGTGTGTGTGTGTGTGTGTGTCTTCCCCCATTCCTGTGCGTGTCTGTTTTATCTGTGTGTGGGGGGTGCTCCTGCACTTCCATATTCAAGCTTGTTTGTCTTGTGGGAGTGTCTGTCTGTCTGTTTAGGCGCACGTGGGCGTGAGTCCACATCACACCCTTGTCGTGAGGATGTCTGTCCTGGGCAAGTGTGAGAGTGCGTTCACAGCAGCTGGCTTCCGTGGCAGATTGGGAGATAGGGAGCGCGAGCCGCTCAGGGGCTGGGCCCTGCCAGGGGTAAATTATAGAGCCAGTAACACAATGAGCCCACAGGCAGCAGCTAGAGCCCGGGCTGCCTGTGCTGCCCCTTCCTGCCGCACCCCCAGGCCTGTACCCCCTTCCACCTCCTCCGCTACCTGACGGGGGGCGGGGCTTGGAGGGACCCGGTTGGGGCAGGAGGGGACTAGGTGTGGGCGTGTGTGAGAGGTGAGGCTGGGGCATTCAGTCATGCCACGTGTTAGTGCCCCTCTGTCAGCCCATCTACTCCTGGGGGCGGGCTGCACTTGGGAGTCCGTTCTCCCCGAGGGTCTGTGTGAGACTGCGTGTGTGTGCAGCGCCTACTGTATGCTCAGTAAATATGTGTGTAAGGGAAGGGGCGGGGAAGGAGGTCTCACACTGATCATCTTGCTTTCGAAGAATGGTCCCTGAGACTGCCACCCGGCATAGGTTCTACCCAGTGCCCCAGGATAATCAGGCAAAACTAGGGTGTCAGTCCAAGAGCGTCCTCCAGAAGCTTCCAGGGCAGTATATGTGGGGGTGGGATGGGGAGGAGCTGGATGTAGAAGGGGAGTGGGGCCAGCTCTCTGATAGCGCCCCCAGCCTGGGCACCTTGTTCCCTCTCTGGTCCATGTCCCTCTACAGTGATCGCCGTGCTGGGGCCCAAGTCTAGACTGAGGGTCTGGCCTACGCTGAGGGTCTGGCCTGGAACTCAAAGGTTTGATGCTCAGCCCAGGACTTTCCCAGGTCCCCCACATCTGTGGAGCCCCCTTTTAGGTTCTAGGGGGAATCACCTTCCTTCCAAGGCGGGTGCTGCCCCCTCTGCTCCCCTCCCTTCAAGGCCTCCTAGGGGGAGGAGGAGGCCGAGGGCCAGGCCAGGGTGGGCTCTCGGTGGGGCTTAAGCCCATCGGGCATCCCCGAGGCTTGGCCGAGTCCAGCCTGCCTGGGGCTCTGAGAAGGGGCAGGTGGGAGGCGGGGCATCCAGGCCCTGCCCTCAGGAGGCCACCAGTTGGATGGGGGAGACAGCCCTCAGGGAGCCAAACAGCCTAGAAATGCTGATGGTCCCAAAGAAACATAATTATGGGAACGAGTGAGTTAAGTGGGGAAAACTTGGGTGGGGTGTGAATGCTGAGCCACTGGGTCTGGTACAGAGGAGAGGTGTGCAGGCTCCGTGGTCCAGAGCTAGAGAGGAGGGACCAGTCCCCAGCAGGACTTGTGGAAGTCAGGCCTGCAGCAGCAGTGTGGGACGGAAGACATCCAGGCCCATGAGGCCAGGGCTGGGATTCCACAGGTGGGCCCAGGTGGGGCCTGCCCTGATGCACATGGTGGGGAAGACCTTCCTGGGCTAGTTGGCTGCTCATCTTTGCTCTCCATCCCATATTATTAATTCACCAGGCTCATGGGACACCCAAGAAAGGTGGACAGATATTTGTATCTTCAGGATTTTCTATTTCAATGAGATGGGGGGTTTGCAGTGTCCCTGGCTCCCTGGACCAAGCCGGCGGCCCCCAGAAGCCTTTGCTCTGCAAGAGGGGTGATGGGGTCTCCACAGGCTCTGTGCTCACCCCTCCTCTGGGGCCTCAGCCTCTGAGTGAGAGGCCCAGGGGTGAGGTCAGGGGCACACCCCATGGCTGCTCTCCTCAGGGCAGGATGAAAGGATTAGGCTTGTGGAGATTCTAACCCCACCAGAACTTTTAGACTATGCAGATGCTAGGCCCTCCCCAGAAGGACGATCTGAGGCCCTGTGGGTGGGTTGGCACAAGTGTGCTTTACAAGCTCCCCAGGAGATCGGGGGCAGCCCAGTGGGCCAGGTGAATCAACGTTCCAACAACAGAACCTTAAATCAGCATCAGCATCCCTGGGAACTTGTTAGAAAATCAAATTATGGGCTTCCTCCCCACCCCCACCCCAGGTGGGCTGAACTGGAAGCTCTGGGGGTGGGTCCTTAAGCCCATTTTATAGGCCCTGCAGGTCACTTCCGTGCAAAACCAAGTTTGAGAACCACTGCCTAAGACTAACTGTGTGTTAAAAGGCCAATGTGTGAGATTGAAATATGTTTGTGGGAGGGCAGGGGGAGGGTGGAGTTCAGGCCTAGGGTTCCTGGGGCCTGGGGGAGTTCCTGGGATGCAGGACTTTCAGTGCTAAAACCAAGAGAGTCCTGGAAAAATCTAGACAAATCTGATAAGACCCCTTTCCTTATTCATTCAACAGATATTAAGTACCTACTGTGAGCCAGGCCCCGGGTATGCAGCGGTGAACGAGCCAGGTGTGGTATCAGACCTTGGGGTTTCTGCAGCCAGTAGAGAAGAATGCCATTCAAGAGCTTTTTTTTTTTTTTTTTTTTTTTTAAATTTTATTTTATTTTATTTATTTAGTTAGTTAGTTAGTTATGGCTGTGTTGGATCTTCGTTTCTGTGCGAGGGCTTCCTCTAGTTGTGGCAAGCGGGGGCCACTCTTCATCGCAGTGCGCGGGCCTCTCACTACCGCGGCCTCTCTTGTTGCGGAGCACAGGCTCCAGACGCGCAGGCTCAGTAATTGTGGCTCACGGGCCCATTTGCTCCGCTGCATGTGGGATCTTCCCGGACCAGGGCTCGAACCCGTGTCCCCTGCATTGGCAGGCAGATTCTCAACCACTGCGCCACCAGGGAAGCCCCATTCAAGAGCTTTTTGAGGCTCAAAATCAAGACCAGGCTACTACCTGCCCTGAGCAGGAGCCCACTGAGCTCCCAGGCTGGCTGGGCACACGGGACACCTCTGTGGAACTCCCAGGGTCCTGGGGACTCAGCTTCGGAAGCAGTATCTAAGCTTGGATACCTTCCAGCTCAGATGGGGTGGTTCTGAGTTCCAGTGTCCTATGGTCAGTTTCTCCCATCCTGTCTTCTTGGGCCCTAGAGGCAGAGGCAAGGGGGCCAGGGAACGGCCTGTTAGCACCACGCCAGGTCCCCTGCACCACTTCAGCCTCCAGGCCCAGGGAGGGGTCCTCGGGAGCCCGCAGGAGGAGGCTGAGCTTTTAGGAGGCTGTGGGACCCCTCTCCGGCCAGAGGTCAGACCATGGACCCTTGTTTTTGATGCTCTCACTTTTTTTTGACGCTGCTCCCTCCCCCCAGCCTGGGGTTTCCATCCAGCCACTGAACGCTGAGGGGAGACTGAGGGGCTCTCCCTGGCACGAGAGCCCCTCTCTACCCCTGTGCCTGCCCTGCCCTGCCCCACTGCCCCACAGGCCTTGGCCCTGGCACTCTGAGCTTCCCAGGGCTTCGACTTCCCTGCAGACACCCCGGCACTGAGTGGTACACAGTGCCAAAATCTCACTTCAGTTGGCTAAAGCAGCAATTAGCATCTAATGAGGCTTCTTGCTTTATTTTTAGGTAACGGCCAAGGCCCTGCCTGTGTAATTCAGCCCGCCATTGCTCGGCAGATAATTAAAGCATGTCACCGTAATTTGCCTTTTTTTTTTTTTTTTATAAAGCCCATAATTAGAGGGAAAAAAGCCAAAAAGAGGAGGGAAAGAAAACAAAGAGAGATGGAGTTGGAGCAGGAAAAGGGGCTTGGCTGCCCCAGCCAAGATCCTCTGCTCCATCGACAGGACCAGGAGCCCCATTCTGGAAGCACGTACCCCTGGGGCCTCCCTAACTTCAGAGTCTGCCCCAGGTACTTCCTGCCCAAGACTCCCCCCTTGTTGGCTGCGCTTGCTTGCACTTCTGGAGTCTTCCTCTTCCAGGTTAGGTTTGGGGGAGACGAGCTTCCTGTTCTTCCAGTTCTTTCCTTATAAAACCAGCCCCAGTATTCCAGTATTCCAGAAAGCCAGAGGATTCCAGTGGGCAGAAAGGGTGTGGAGCTGAAACCAGAGTAGCCCTGAGTTGATGGTTCTTGAGCTGCGCTTAGGCATCTGAGAATTCTTGATACTACTCTCCTGCTACAGATGTTTGAAAATTTCCTTAATAAATAAATAAAATTCCTTCACCAGGAAGGGGTCTGCTAACCGAGGCTGGCACCTGGTATCTGCTCTTAGGAGCACTTGTGACTTGATGTTCTCTCTAACTCTGAGCTCCTTATGCAACAGGAACTGCATTTCAGTCATTATTTTGGTGCCAGTGACTGGTGGTGGGTGATCCTCTTGGAGCCCGTAGGCCATGCTGGGAACAGACAGGGCAGCTGCCCATGTCGTTTCAGGGAGGCCACTGCCCCCAAACGTCTTCCCACCTGCCATCTATGCTACCTCAAATTCTACCGCTAAAGCCTTAGGCTTCTGGGTCGAGGCATGTTCTCCTAAAACACGGCAATGGTTGGCAACCATATAGGAGTCAGGTTTCAAGACACCAGCTGCCCTGAAGGCGTGGAACGGAGGGGACAGGTAAGTTTTGAAAGACTTGATTTTGAAAGAACTTCCCAGATCCCCTTAACTCAAGTAGCAAGCATTCCCTCCACCACTTTCTGGAGACCACCTCACCCCAGACATCATCTTACGTTCATGTGGTTTGTTCATTATCTTCATCCTCCCACCAGAAGGTCAGTCCCACCAGGACAGGGATTTTTTGTCAGTTTGATCATAAATCACAAATGTCAGTTTGATCACAGCTGAATCTAGAACAGTCCCTGGCACACAGCAGGCATATAATGAATATTAGTTGAATGAATGGATTGGGGGGAGGGGGTGGGACTGGAGACCCAGAGGAACCTATTTAGCTGTATCCCCACCTCCACTGCCCCACCCCCAGCCCCCAGCCCTCAGCTCTATCACTGAGTCCCTGCCCAAAGTCCAATGGTTCATTTCTTCATTGTAGCTTCCCAAGGTCTTCCCCAGAGGCCTGAGGGGAGCATGGTTGTACCACTCTGGTCACTGGATAGGGAACTGGCCCCCATCTGCCCCCTCACCCCCACCCCAGGATGACAGACAGCCTGGAATTGGAATCAGGAGACCTGGATTCTAAGTAAGGCTCGGTAGCTAACTCAATGTCTGCCATTGGGCAAGTTGCTTTCCCTTTCTAGGCCCCAGTTTCTTCATCCATTAAATGAGGTATTGAGCTCTGAGCCTTCAGAGGCTGGGTAAGCAGCCAGCATTCCAGCGGTACAGAAAGGTGAGGCAACTGCAAAGAAGAGTCTTTTAGGGTCAGTTGCTATGGCAACCGTGCACACACTAAGGCCTGCAAATCAGGCCCTTCGTTTGGCTTCCCCAGCCCTGGTGGTCTGTCTGTGATTGGAGGAAGAGGCTTTATTAACGTTGTGGGCAGTGGAAGAGGATGGAGAAATGATGGGGGTTGTTGGGGAGCTGGGGACCAGTCTAGGGTGGGCCTGTCAGCCCCGCCCTCCACCACAGTGTGGGAGATGGACTCGCTGGTGAAGTAGGTATAGAACTAGATGTCTGAGCTGGGCAGGACCCCAATGACCATGCACTCTACCCCCTCACATGTACAGTAGCCGAGGAGGAAATTGAGCCCAGAGAGTCGAGAGGTTTGTCAAGATCTGAGAGGCCCCAGAATGACCCTCCCCACCACCATCCTGGTCAACCTAGGAAGTTAGGGGAGGAATGCTTTTCAGGGAGCCCGCAAACCATCTTCCTGGTAAATGCTGCCCTTTCTGAGCTTGTACTTGGGAAAGCAGGGGGCCGAGCTTGGAGGGCAGGAGCCACCTGTGCACGCTGTCCGGGGAGGTAGACAGCTGTGCCAGGTCCTGGCTGTGCATAGGCGGGGGAGGGGACACAGAGCCACTGAGGGGTCTGGGGCTAGAACCCTGGCTTTGGTCTCTGTTACTTGGGCGCCAAAGTCACTCAGCTCTCCCAACTTTAGTTTCTGCATCTGCGAAATGGAGATAAATATCTACCGAAGATGATTACAGAAGCATCGTGAAAACACAGGAGGTCAGGAGGGGACACGAGCCCACCCTGGAGCCCTGGTTGCCTTACCTTCCAGGGCAATGTGCCCTCCTCTCCTCCTCTGCCCACCCACCATCCCTCATCTGTAGTTTGGGGTGTCTTTTCTTCCAGCCACTCCTCAAATGCTAGGGCTCCCTCTGGGGCTCCAGGCCAGTGTCCATTTGCTCTTTTCTTCTTCCACCTCAGTACTTTCCCAATATTCCATGTCCTCCCCCTACATGTCCCAGCCTCCCTTGCAGTTGGGTTGAGGCCATGTGACCAGTTCTGGCCAATGAGCTGTGGGCAGCGACAATGTCCATCACTTCCGGAAGAGCACAGGTGTACTTCCTCCAGACTTTTCTTCTCTTGCTGCGGCAACCTTGGAAGTCACGTGTTGAGACGGTGGCACATAAGATGGAGGTCACCTGGCTCTCTGAATCACGGATTGGAGGAGAGCTTCTGCCAACTTTGTATGCACAGGAAATAAATCTCTTTTTTACTAGGATGCTGAGATTTCAGGATTGGTTGCTAAGTTATAGCTTTTCCTATCCTGCCTAATAGATCATCAAATAAATGCCAAATTTATCTCTCTTCCAGCTTCCAAACCTCCTTCTGAGCACCGCACTAGCTACAATTCTCCAGGGTTCTCTCTCTGTGAATGGTCCACGGTGGAACTCAGTCTTCTCCTAAATGTGGTCCGCTTCCTTGCTTCCCATTTTGGTGATCAACAGCCATGAAAACCAGAAACCTGAATCTTCCCCTAGACCTCCCCTTCCCACCTCTCATGTGTGGCTAAGTCCCCACCATCTTCTCTGTGCCCACTTCTTCTTCTTCTCTCCTCCATGCCCACTGCCACCTCTGGACCTCACGCTCCCACCACCTCTCGCCCCTGGGTGGCGGGCACAGTCTCCCAGTGCCTCTCCCAGCTTCTAGCCTTTATCTCGGTTCTTTATAGATGTTGCTCCCTGTCTTCCAGCTTGTGTTGTTTCCAAGGAGAAATGTGCATCATCCTTATCTTTGTCCCTTTGTATATAATGTCACTTTCCTCTGGCTGCTTTTACGTTTTTCTCTTTATCACTGGTTTTAAGCAGTTTGACTATGACGTGCCTTGGTGTGGTTTTCTTCACGTTTCTTGTACTTGCATTTTGTTGAGCTTCTTGGATCTGTAGGTTAATAGTTTTTGTTATATTTGGAAAATTTTTGGTCATTATTACTTCAGGACTGTTTCTGTCCTCCCTCTATCTTCTCTCCTTGGGGGACTTCTATTACATGTATATTAGACCTTGTTCCAATAACTCAGGGATGCTCTGTTCTTTTTTTTTCTTCAATCTTTTTTCTCATTGTGTTTCATTTTGTATAGTTTCTATTTTTTAACTTAAAAATTATTTATTTAAGTAAAATTGACTTACAATATTATATTAGTTTCAGGCATACAACATAGTGATTCAATATTTTTATACATTACAAAATGACCACCACGATATGTCTAGTTACCATCTGTTACCATACAAAGTTATTACAATATTATTGACTATACTCCATATGCTGTACATTATATCCCTGTGGCTTAGTTATTTTATAACTGGAAGTTTGTACCTCTTAATCTTCCACACCTATTTCACTCATCCCCCAACTCCTCTCCCCTCTGGCAACCACCAGTTTGTTCTCTGTATCTATGAGTGTGTTTCTGTTTTGTTCTGTGCATTCGTTTGTTTTGTTTTTTAGATTCCACGTACAAGTGAAATCATACAGTATTTGTCTTTCTCTGTCTGACTTGTCTATTTTAGTTTAATATGCTCTAGGTCCATCCACATTGTCTCAAATGGCAAGATTTCATTCCTTTTTATGGCTAAGTAATATTCCATTGTATATGTATACCACATCTTCTTTATCCATTCATCTATTTATAGGCACTTAGGTTGCTTCCATGTCTTGACTTTAGTAAATAATGCTGCAGTGATATAGAGGTGCATATATATTTTTGGGTATTTAAAAATTTATTTATTTTATTATTTTTGGCTGCATTGGGTCTTTGTTGCTGTGCATGGCCTTTCTCTAGTTGCAGCGAGCGGGGGCTACTCTTCGTTCTGGTGTGCGGGTTTCTCATTGCGGTGGCTTCTCCTGTTGCGGAGCACTGGCTCTAGGTGCGCGGGCTCAGTAGTTGTGGCTTGCGGGCTCCAGAGCACAGGCTCAGCAGCTGTGGCGTACAGGGTTAGTTGCTCGGCCGCATGTGGAATCTTCCTGGACCAGGGCTCGAACCGGTGTCCCCTGCATTGGCAGGCGGATTCTTAACCACTGTACCACCAGGGAAGCCCCTCTATTTTTGAATTAAAGTTTTTGTTTTCTTTGGAAAAATGCCCAGAAGTGGAATTACTAGATTGTATGGTAGTTCTATTTTTAATTTTTTGAGGAACCTCCGTACTGTTTTCCACAGTGCTGCACCAATTTACATACTCGCCAATAGCGCACGAAGATTCCCTTTTCTCTCACTGCTTTTCTCTCTTATTCTTTAATTTTTGCCATTTTAATGACCATGTGTCTTGGTGTGGACTTCTGAAGGCTAATCTTGTTTGTGACTCTTCGTGATTCCTGGACCTGGATGGATGTCTGTTTCCTTCTCCAGGCTAGGGAATTTTTCAGCTCTCATTTCTTCAAATAAATTCTCTGCCCCTTTCTCTCTCTCTTCTCCTTCTGGAACCCCTATAATTCAAATGTTAGTATGCTTGATATTGTCCCAGAGGTCTCTTAAACTATCCTCATTAAAAAAAAATTTTTTTGTGTTCAGCTTGGGTGATTTCCACCTGTCTTTCAGTTCACTGATCCATTCCTCTGTATCATCTAATCTACTGTTGATTCCTTCTAATATATTTTTTATTTCAGTTATTGTATTCTTCACCTCTGGTTCTTCTTTATATTTTTCAACTCTTTGTTAAGTTTCTCCCTGGGTTCATCCATTCTTCTCCTGAGTTCTTTAAACATCTTCATGATCATTACCTTGAGCTCTTTTTTTTTTGGTAGGTAAGAAGTGGATTTATTTAGAGATACACATTCCATAGACAGAATGTGGTTCATCTCAAAATGTGTGAATGGCCCTGGGAGAAACACTCTACAGATGTGGCCATCTCAGAAGGTGAGAGCACCTTGAACTCTTTATTGGGTAGATTGCTTATCTCCACTTAGCTTAATTCGTCTAGGATTTTGTCTTGTTTCTTCATTTGTGACATATTCCTCTGTCTCCTCATTTTGCCTAACTCTCTGTGTTTTTTATGTATTAGGTATTAGGTAGGTTGGTTACATCTCCTAATCTTGGAAAAGTGGCCTCAGGCAGGAGATGTCCAATGGGGCCCAGCAGCATGCTCCCCTCCTGTCACCAGAACTATATAGTCTAGGGTGCCCCCCATGTGGACTGCATGGGCCCCTCTGTTGTGGCAGGGCTGGCTACTGTGGGCACACTGGTGGCAGGGCCGACCCCTGGCCTGGTTGGCTGCCCCCTGCTGGTGGGTGGGGCCAGGTCCTAGGGCTGGGCCAGCCCATTGGTGTGCGGGGCGGGTCTGGTGTGGCTGGCTACTTGGTCCAGGGGGTCCCTGGCCTGCTGGTTGGAGGGCAAGCCCCAGGCACTAACAGGCGAGATGGAGGACTCCAAAATGGTACTTGCCAGCACTAGTGTCCTTGTGGTAGAACAAGCCTCCCAAATGGCTGCCATCAGCATCCGTGTCCCCAGGGAGAGTCCCAGTTGCCTCCTGCCTCTCCAGGAGGCTCTCCAAGATCAGCAACTGGGTCTGACAGTCCCTCTGTGCTGGGACTCGGAGCAGGTGAGATTTTGCGTGTGCCCTTTAAGAGCAGAATCTCTATTTCTTACAGCCCTTCACCTCTCCTGTAGGCAAGCCCCGCTGGCCTTCAAAGCCAGACATTCTGGAGATTCGTCTTCCGGATGCAGAACCCCCCGGCTGAGGAGCCCAGTGTGGGGCTCCGCCCCCTCACTCCTTGGGGACAACCTCTGCAGTTGTAACTACACTCCTGTTTATGTGTCACCTACCCGAGTGTGGGCGTCTTGACTATACCATGTCTCCAACCCTCCTACCATCTCATTGTGGTTCTCTCTTTACATCGTTAATTGTGGAAAATCCTTTCTGCTAGGCTTCAGGTTGTTCTCATAGACAGTTGCTCTGTAAATAGTTGTAATTTTGATGTGCCTGTGGGAGGAGGTGAGGTCAGGGTCTTCCTACTCTGCCGTCTTGACCACACTGTCCATTGTATAGTTTCTATTGCTGTGTCTTCAAGTCCACTGACGTTTTCCTCTGCAATATCCAATCTGCTGTTGTTTGTGTCCAGTGCATTTTTAATCTCAGCGTTGTAGCTTTCTTTTACTCTAGAAGCTTGATTGGGTCTTTTTAAAATTAATTAATTAATTAATTAATGTGACTGCCTCGGGTCTTAGTTGCAGCATGCGGGATCTTCGTTGTAGCATGCGGGATCTTTCGTTGCAGTGCGCGACTCTTTGTTGCAGTGCGCTGGCTTCTCTCTAGTTGTGGTGCGTGGGCTCACTAGTTGCGGCATGCAGGCTTAGTTGCCCTGCAGCATGTGGGATCTTAGTTCCCCGACCAGGGATCGAACCTGTGTCCCCTGCATTGGAAGGTGGATTCTTAACCACTGGCCCACCAGGGAAGTCCCCTTGATTGGGTCTTTTTTTTGTATCTTTCATATCTCTAGTTAAATGTTCAATTTTTCCTCTACTTCCAGAACACATGGAATACAGTTATAATAACTTTTTGAATATCCTTGTCTACTAATTCTGTCATCATGTCATTTCTGGGTTGGTTTCAATTGATTGATTTCTTTTCTCATTATGGCCTGCATTTTCCTCTGTCTTTGTATACCTGGTAATTTCTTACTGGATTCCAGATACCGTAAATTTTACCTCCTAGGGGGCTGGTTATTTTTGTGTACATACAAATATTCTTGAGGTTTGTCCAGAATGTGGTTAAGTTACTTGGAAATGGTTCAATCCTTTCAAGTCTTGCTTTAAAGTTTTGTTAGATGGGACCAGAGCAGCATTTAGTCAAAGACCCCAAGGGGAGATCACCCAGGACCCAGCACCATGCAGCCAGAAAGCCACTGGAAAGCTTTAAGCAGGATGGGGCATGACATGCACTTTTAATGACCTCTGGATGCTTGTGTGTCCAGGGCTCAGGCCACAGACTCCTTTCCTTCTCCAGCTGTACCCTCTCCCTAGGGGCTAGTCCTGTGGCTTTGACTCCCAGACATGCATCTCCAGCTCTCTGTTCTTGCATCTGAACTTGACTTGTGTGGCTCCTTCCCCATTCCCCAGTTCTGCCAGCATAGGGGAGGGAAAGTTTTCCTTCAGCCTCTTAGGACCCCTGGCTGGGTCTGAAAATTAAACGGACAAAGACAGATTCCCATGAGAAAAGCATACACATTTATTTAATGTAAGCTTTACATGACATGGGAGCCTTCATAAGGAAAGAAGAGCCGAAGAAACAGAACTGAGTGTTTTTATGCTATATTTGATGAAGAGAAGCCAGCTGCATAGAAATATGACAGGTTAGAGGGACTTCCCCCACGGCGCAGTGGTTAAGAATCCGCCTGCCAGTGCAGGGGACACTGGTTCGAGCCCTGGTCCGGGAAGATCCCACATGCCGTGGAGCAACCAGGCGCATGCGCCACAACTACTGAGCCTGCGCTCTAGAGCCCGCGAGCCACAACTACTGAAGCTGGCGCGCCTAGGTCCCGTGCTCCGCAACAAGAGAAGCCCGTGCACCGAAACAAAGTGTAGCCCCCGCTCACCGCAACTAGAGAAAGCCCACGCCCAGCGATGAAGACCCAATGCAGCCATAGAAATTAATTAATTAATTTTAAAAAATCACTTTAGCCTCAGCTTTAAAAAAAACAAAAATATGACAGGTTAGAAAGTAAGAGGTAAGTATAATAAACTTAGGGGAACTTAGCAGGACCTCTTTGTTAGGTTCCTTCTTGTCACCACTTTGTCTTTGGAGATGAGGAAGCTCCTTTCATGGGGCGTAGGGAGAGCACCTGTCTCATGAAGGTTTTATGACCTGTTTCAGGGAAGGAAGGTGGGAGGTAGGTCAGGGTGACCTTCCTGCTTCTGCCGTTTTTAAACACACTCAGCTTAAAATATTCCATATGCCAAGGTGTCATATTTTGGGATGGCCTGTTCTGAACCACATCACCAGGCACCTGCACCTTAGCATGTGCAGATCCAGACCTTCGACCACCCCTCAACCTGCTCCTCCCTCTTCTCTCCTCTCAATAAAAGGCCCCACCAGCCTCATGGTCAGAAACTATAGGATCAACCTTGACCCCTAACCCCCACCCCTCATCAAGTGTGTCAGCGAGTCCTGGTGGCTTGCCTTTAGGAGGTGTCTCAAAATCCAACCACTCCTTCCCATCTAGTGCAAACCACTACTATCCTTATGAAATTGCACAATTCAGATGGGACTCAGCCAATACTCAGATTGGGACTTGAACTCAGGGGCTGGGACTCGAACCCACTGTCTTTTAATTAAGATTGCACACCTGTTCTCAGGACTTAATGAAGCTCAGGTTCTTTATGTCTCAGTGCAGAAGAAATTCAGCGAGAGGCAAACTGAAAGGTAAGTGGATTTATTTAGAGACATACACATTCCATAGACAGCATGTGGTCCATCTCAAAAGGCCAAGAGCAGCTCTGGGAGAAACACACCCCATAGACAGAGTGTGGACTATCTCAGGAGGTGAGGGGCCCCAAAATATGCGGTGGTTAGTTTTTATGGGCTGGGTAATTTCATAGGCTATTGAGTGGGAGGATTATTCCAACTATTTTGGTGAAGGGGCGGGGATTTCCAGGAATTGGGCCACTGCCCACTTTTTGGCCTTTTATGGTTGGCCTTGGAACTGTCCTGGCACCTGTGGGTGTGTCATTTAGTTAATGTATTACAATGAGCGTATAATGAGGCTCAAGGTCCACTGGAAGTCGAATCTTCCACCATCTTGGACTTAGTCCTAACCAGTTTATGTCATATCCACAACAGCTGTGTGGCTATGTAATTCTTAAAGGGTTGTGCCCTGCCCCCTTCCCTTGTCTTTCACTTAGCCTGGGTTATTTAGGCCCCCTGCTTCAGCTCTTGCTTCCTCACACAGGTCCTATGCAGCAGCAAGAGGGACCTTGTGAAAATGTAAATCGGATTCTTTCATGCCCCTGCTTTAAACCCTCCAGGTTTCCCATCACGGTGAAAATAAACCTCAGATCTCTAGCCAAGGCCCATGAGACTCAATGGGGTGGGGCCCTAGTGTTTTTCCAGCTTCCTTTCCTTCCTTTGTTCCCCTTTCTCTTCCCGAACTTCCCTCCCCTCCACCAATTCTGGCGCACTTACTTTCACTGAACGAAGTTGTCTTCACAGAGAGGCATTTTCTGATGCCCCTCAAACGGCATTCCCACCTCCCCATTACTCCAGCCATAGATCTTATCACCCACCTGGCATCCCATAGTATATTGATTGTGTCTCTCCCAGGAGAGTAAAAGCGCTGAGCGGGCAGGGACTTTATTTTCTACTAAACTTCAGATGCTTGAAACGGTGCACACGGAGATATTCTACAAATATTTATTGAATGAATGAATGAATGGAGTGAATGACCTTGGAATTCCAGGGACTGCTCTGACCACAAAGACCTTGTTTTGCTCTTTCCAGGGAGAGTGTTGGGGGTTGCGGCAGTTTGAGTTTTTGGAGGTGGAGAATTAAGGCTTTGGAATGGGCTCCCTTTGCTTTGTCTGTCTTCATCCCAGGCTGGGCCCTGTAGTTACAAACAAGCAAGAGTCCGCCCTATTTGTTCTCGGAGGAAACTGTAAAGTCACCACAAATTGGAGCACAGATGCGGCAGTTTGCAAGGTTAAGTGCGCTGTTTAGTTATGGAAATCAGGAGCTCCTCTAGCCCGGCTGGCTGTGCCCTTGAAGCATTAGAGAAAAGTTTTCTCTAAATGTGCACTGTGGCTGTCCCAACATGGTGTCACTTTGAAGTTGAATAACCCAGAAGCCAGGAAATGTACGTTCGCTTATTATAATGGCCTTGCTGGCTCCAGAAGCAGGGCCTCATTCATTCATTCAGCAAGTCAATACTGAGCATCTCTTGTGGGCCAGGCTCTGGATTCCAGAGTGGACAAGCCTGACACAGACTCTGAGGGATGGGATGCATATTCTTGCTGCAGGAATTACTGGGGTCTTGGGCTGGGGGTTGGTAAGGACATTCTCTCTGAGGTTGTGAGCGAGGTGGGTGAAGAGACCTGGAGGTTAGGGGAGGAGGGAGGTTGTGGAAGAGTAACAGCTGTTGCCAAAGCAACTCCCTCCTCCAGTTGTGACAACCAGAAATGTGTTCTGGGGGACATGGTTGTCCAGGCCCAGAAACAAAGGCCTAGAGTCTTGTTAAAGGCTCCACAAGGAAGAAGGAGACAGGTTGTGGGCACTCATGGTGGGGAGCTGAAACTGAGACCTCTACACACACACAAAAAAACCGAAAAAACAAAAACCAGGACTCTCAAAGCTACACGTTTTGTGAAAGGATAGAGAAAAAAAGTCTCCAGTGGCAAAGAGAAATGATAAGAATATTTGTTTATTTCAGCTTGTGTTCTAGGTAGGAAAAAAAAAGCCTTTTTGTTTGTAACCACAGGCCTGCCCACACAAGGGTTTAGGATAAACATTTGCATTACCTGTGTTCAAGGAAACTTCAAGTAGTGAAATTAACTCCAAGTGTATTGGTAGCCCCTGGGGCACAGGGCTGAAGCAAAAGCAAATTCTCTTGGGAGGGACACACCCTCAACTCCTGCTGTGCAGGAGTCCCATGTGTAGAACCCAGCTAAGCTTGAGTTTGCAATACAAAATTACAAAGCACATGAGTGCTCATGAGTGAGTCAGTAAAAACAACAAATGGCCAAATTAGACCTTCAAGACTTAAGATACTGGAATGATCAGATCCAGAATATTAAAAAAACAAAAACAAAC
This sequence comes from Balaenoptera acutorostrata, assembly GCF_949987535.1. Lineage (NCBI taxonomy): Eukaryota > Metazoa > Chordata > Mammalia > Artiodactyla > Balaenopteridae > Balaenoptera > Balaenoptera acutorostrata. Next base: position 66,867,144 of record NC_080073.1, on the reverse strand, counting down.
AAACAAAAACTTGTTAAAAGTGTTTAGAGAAATAAAGATGCTACCAGGAAAACCAGGCAAATATGAAAGTGAACACATAGACTCAGAAATGAAAATGATAACATTGAAATGTAAAACCCAATGCACAGGTTAAACACCAAATTAAATACAGTTGAAGAGATAGTTACTGAACTGGAAAACAGATTTGAAGAAATCATTAGCCATAACACAGCACAGAGAGAAAAATATGAACAAGAGGAAAAAAAGACATGGGATATAGAATAAGGAATTTAACAAACGTCATCTAGGAATTCCATAGGAGATAACTGAGGGAATTAGGGGAGGCAACACTTAATGATATTGATTAGGAATTTTCCAGAAATGATAAAAAAGACAAATTCTGGGAAGGAAGCATGAAGAATTGAAGCAGAGTAAATAAAGAGAAACCCAGACCTAGAAACACTGTAGTGAAACTGCAGAAATCCAAAGAGATCTTAAGAGCAGCTGGATAGAAAAAAGTCAGATTACAAATGACTCCAGGATAAAACTGGAGACATGAACACTTGTCCTTGGGAGGCCCAGAAATTGTCTAGGGAAGTGTACCTCAGGAGAAATCCTGACTACTGCCAGCATGAGCAGGTTGGGCCTCAGACTGCTACTGGTAAATTATTAAAAGAAATATGATCTTAGTGTTCTCTCAAGCTGAGTCTGCTGGTTTCACAGCCCAGTCAGTGTGTGTGAGTGTGCAGGGTGGACACACTCGGTAACTTCTGGACAGAGGTCTGGTCCACAAGCTGTGGGAGGTTACTTTTGCCTGTAGAGGGCAGAGGGCCACTTTTGGAACACTGCCTGGACACAGCTGGGGGGTGGGCAGTGAACATGAGGCAGTGTGAGAATTAGGGTGCCTGGAGTGGGCCCTGGGGGCAACAGAGATGGCCAGGGAACTAACTCTCAACCTCCAGCCCTGTTTGTGGCCACTGCCTTCAAGGGACTCTGGAAGACACTAGGGGCCACTTTTCCAATCCCCAAAGGCTTCCTGGAGGAGGTGATGGGCTGCAAGAGGGAGCTGGGAACAGTGCATTGGGGGAAAGGAGAGGTGGGTCTGGGTGTGTGCTGGAAACTGTGGAGGGCAGGAAAGAGGCTGAGAAGGCTGAAGGGAAGCCCAGGGACTGCCTCCATTTCTGGATAAGTGCACCATCTCCCACCCCCTTCACACACACACACACATACACACCCCTCATACACACACATCCCCTTCTCCATTTTTGCTATGAATTTCTCACCAAATAAGCTTCATTAATCATCTAATAACCAGATTAATTAAGGACGCTGAAAGTAAACAGCAAGAAGGTAATTTGCTCCTGATTACTGCGTAATTGTGGGAGGATGAATTTATTTGCATATGCAAAGAAGGCTCCACACACAGCCAATGACAATGAAGAGAAGTAATTGTGTATCTGACCCGCACCCCTCCATCCCTCCCTTCTACTTCCTGCCTCCTCCAGCCCCCCTCAGCCTCTCTTGAAAGCTGGTGGAGAGGCCAGCCCTGCTCCCTGCCCGCAGCCACGTCAATCTGACTCCCTGCTTACCAAGCCCTCTGGCCCAGGCCGGCTCCTGCAGCTCCTTTCTCTCCCAGAGACGTGGGTCTCACAAAACAGAGACTGGGAATTCTAGCCTGGGCCCTGCCTGAGTGATCTTGGCAACACACCTCCTCCGCATCGAGTTCCTTAACTGTAAAACGGACTCACACACCCGCTCTCTGTAGCCCTTAGGAGGACTCAACTAAGAGCTAGCGAGGGAGCCTTTTATAAATTGTAAAGCGCTGGGCCAAAGCTTGCTGAGCATTATTTTTGCCTGAACCCAGTATTTGCTGAATGTGAGCTTTCAAAGGCCCCTCAGAATTCGGCCTAGTCCAGGAAGACTTCCGGTATTGTGCCCTTCAGGAGAACTGGCTTCCCTCTGGGGCAGTAATGTGCTCTTTTCTGTGGCAGAGCTGCCCCACGGCTAGATCCCCTTACCCTGGGGGCTGGGGAGGGGTAAAGGCCCCAGGGTACCTCCTCCCTCCCCCCTCACCAAGGCTAAGCTCAGGCTTGGGGGATGGGCACCTCGTTCTAGGGCGCCCCCTGCCCCCCAGGGTCTTAGACGCCAAATTGTTTTCTGATGGCGGCCTCCGTCTCTCCTGAACTCAATTTGCGTTTTCAAAGCAGCTAATAGACGCATTAAAAAATCCATTTTCACTCGGGATTGAATCTGTCTGGCGCGAGATCAATGCGCAGAGGCCTCTCTCCTCCCCCTGCGTCTCCCCTCTTCCCCCAACACCTCGCGTTGCCATGGAGACCGCGGAAGCCCGCCGCGCCCTACTCGACTCCCGCGGATATGCCGGGGCCCCTCTGCTCCCCAACATCCTTTCAGCGCCTTCCTCCACTCCCCATCCCCGCAGTCGTGGTCAGCTTGGCTACTTGGGTCAGAAACCTGTCTCTGCCACTTAACTACTGTGTGGTCTTGGGCATGTTAGTTAACATCTCTGTGCTTCAGTTATCTCATCTGCAAAGTGGAGATAGTAATTGTACTGACCTCATAGCCCTGTCATGGGGATTAAATGAATCAAGTATACAGTACTTAGAACAGGGGTGGTACACAGTGAGTCTTCAAGAAGTGTAAGCTCTTATTACTCAAACTTCATGCCGCAGTTTTTATGGAGGGGGAAGTCCCTGTGTGCAGGTCTGTCTCTCCTTTTCCTTCTGTTCTCTCAGAGCAGCCCCAGCCCAGGAGCTCGTGGGCCTCCTGCAACTTCTCTCTCCAGATGTCCTTGGCCAGAAGCACACAGAGGGCAAAAATCTCTAGTGCTTTCCATCTGTGTTCCAATCTTTGTGAAATAGGACGCCTGTGTGGGCAGAGAGATCACCTCTCGTCACTATTCCACCGCCCCTCTCTGGTCTCTGGCCTCTCTGACTGTCATCCTCTCGCCCCTGTGCTCCCTCAGTTTTGCCCTGAAGCCCTCTGGCTGCCTCTGAAGCCTCTTGCCTTTGCTCTGGTCTCCAGAGAGATCCTTAGTGGAAAGGTGGGGCTGGGAGGGGGGAATGATTGGCCTGGCCTGGATTTTGGATGAAGCAGATTCTGGAGCTGGAGGGACCTGGGCTGCCCAGGTCACACCCCCGCTGGCAGCGGCTCCTCATTACCAAGCACCTTTGATTCTGTGTGGCTCAGCCCAACAATGCAACAACCTGGTGTCCCTCTGGGGAAAAAAAACTGCCTTTGATGCCTCAGGAAGCTGTTCACACACACACACACACACACACACACACACACACACAGAGGACCAGCCCCTCTCACCAAAAGCTGGGTGAGTCCCCTTCCCCCATCATCTCCTTTCTCAGCCCCCTCCCTCCCTCTGGTGCCCATGATGGGACCAGGCTGGTTGGAGGGACAAAGAAAATCCTTTCTCCACTGAATTGCAGTGGTGTCTTTGTCGTAAATCAATTGATCATACATGGGTGGGTCTATTTTGGGGTTCTCTCTATTCTCTTATACTGGTCTATTTATTTACCCTTACACCAATATCACAGTGTCTTTTTTTTTTTTTTTTTTTTTTTGTATAAATTTATTTATTTATTTATTTATTTTTGACTGTGTTGGGTCTTCGTTTCTGTGCGAGGGCCTTCTCCAGTTGCGGCGAGCGGGGGCCACTCTTCATCGCGGTGCGCGGGCCTCTCACTGTCGCGGCCTCTCCCGTTGCGGAGCACAGGCTCCAGACGCGGAGCACAGGCTCCAGACGCGCAGGCTCAGTAGTTGTGGCTCACGGGCCTAGTTGCTCCGCGGCATGTGGGATCCTCTCGGACCGGGGCACGAACCCGTGTCCCCGGCATTGGCAGGCGGATTCTCAACCACTGCGCCACCAGGGAAGCCCTCACAGTGTCTTAATGGCTGTAGTTTTACAGAAAGTTTTAAAATCAGGTAGTTTAAGTCATTCATCTTTGTTCTTCATGATCCTCTTGCCTATTTTAGGTATTTTGCACTTTCATGTATGTTTTAGAATAGGCTTGTCAATTTCCACAAAAAACTTGCTGGAACTTTGACTGGAATTTTGCTGAATCTACAGATCATTTTGGGGAGAATTGACACTATCGATATTGAGTCATCTAGTCTAGGAACATGGTGTAGCTCTCTATTTATGAATGTCTTCCTTAATTTCTCTAGGCATCCTGCTTTCTCTTTTTTTTAAAACTTTTTTTATTGCAGTATAACAGAAATACATGCAGTTTGGGAAAAGAAAAATTGCTCATTTGTAATTTTTGTTAAATTAATGATGTAAATACTCTCTTAATGGTTAATTTTAAGCTACCAACAGTTTGACACTTGACTCACAAATTCCTGTTTAACAATTGGCCCTCATGAACTAGGGTGAACCAGCTTTAGCACACCACTACAACATGTATACAGAAAAATGTACAAATCATTAGTTTATGGCTCACTGTATATCAGCAAAGTGAACACATCTACCACCCTGGTCAGTAAATATAATTATACCTTTCTTTCTTCCTTAAAGGTGACCACTGTCCTAACTTCTAACACCATAGCTAACTTACTTTTGAGATTTATTTTATTTTATTTAAGGGTGATTAATTTTACTTAAGGGTGGCAGTGGGAATAGTCATAGATTTCTAATACAAATCAAATACAAAAATCAAACCTGCTTTCTCTTTTAAACCCCACTGCATTCTGGCACTTGGTGGAAATTAACTTCCATCCCTGTGACTGCCGTTGCTTGAAGGGAGTTTGTTGTCCGGTTGCAGCTCTTCAGGGAGACACCAGGGACGAGGTCCTGGGAGAGGGAGAGGGGCAGGTGGAGAGATCTAAGAGGGAAGGGGACACCCGGGACCCCAGCCTCAGTCCTGACCACTGAACACCCCTCTTGTGGAAAGTCTGCTCTGTGGGAGGTCTCTGAGCTCAGCAATTTCGCAGAACTCTTAACCTCAGTTTTCCTATCTGTGCTTGATAAATCATATTGGCGTTTGTTTCTGCCCTCAAGGGAAGACCGATGCCACCAACGTGGATACAGAACTGGAAAGCACCAGGCTCATGACTAGCACCCTCCAGTCGTGCTTTTTTCCCCCTTTTAAGGACAAACTGAGAGTGAGCCTTAGTAATCAAAGAGATGGAAAAAGAAAGATGATATCTGTGCAGAAAGTTTGAATAGACAGTGGAGGCCTGGTCCACGTAGCTTGCTGACTTTCTATTCCTCTTGTTACTACTGGACTTTTCATTCTCTCAATACACTTGCATTGTGTTCCATCCATCCATCCAGGCCCTGGCACCCACAGTCCCCCTCGCCTTGGGCCTCCTTGGCTGTTGAGGGTCAGATGCCTACAGGCTGAGCCCCCGGCTCTGCCCATTCAACTCAGCGTGTTCACCGAGGCTGGGGTGGGGGGTCCCTGCCAGCTGATGCCCCTAAACCAGGGTGTGCTGGCCCCTCCCAGGCTGGTTACTGCTCCCACCTGTACAGGCCTCTGGGTTTGGCCTTAAGCGCTAAAAGGAACTAATTAAACTGTTGGCAACTCTTGCTTTGTTTCCTAATCACTGACTTTTGTGCTGACAGAAGCAGTTTCTTCCAGATTATTCTTAAAGGGGGTGAACCCTTTTCCTACTGAACATTTTCAATACAATTACATGGAAGAGAGTGATTTTAAAATACACTTCACTAAGCACTTTCCTTTTTACTTAAAAAACACTTTTATAGCACTTGTCATGGGCTAAGAACCTTACAGATATGATCTCATTTAGACCTCGCTCTCACCCTGTTATTATCACCCCCATTTTTTAGGTGAGAGGCACCCACAGGGCAATCAACCTGCCCATAGTGGGCAGCTAGCGGGGGACAGAGCTGGGATTCAAGCCCAGGCCACCTGGCTCCACAGCCTTGTGGTTTAACCCTAGCCCTGGTGGCCTCCTTGGAAACATCGCCCTTGGCCAGCTGGCCTCAGAGTGGAACACTTGGGGGCTTCCCCTCCTGTAACCCTGTACTGGGCCTTTAGCCCCAAGCTCCAGTCCCTCTTCAGGAACAGGACTTGCCGCAGTCTGGTTCCTGGCCCACAAGATCCAGGCTGGGGAGTCCCATAACAGGCAGTTCGGCATTATGGCATTTGGCTTTGAGTAAAAAATCAGGGGACTTGGCAGGCAAAGAAGGCAATGCTCTGGATTCCTGGCGCAAAGCAGCTTATGTGGATACCTATTAACTAGGGATGGCAGGCAGGGCTGGCAGAGGGAGTCCAGGGCTGTGGGATGGGGGGACTCAAAGGGAGGAAGTCCCAGGGCAGCCTGCCTGATTCACTCCCTTTGAACCTCGTCCAACATTGTCCTTCTCCCTAGCTGCTGGAGAGAGCGAGGGAGACCGAGGATACACTCAGGATTCAGGATGCACACCAGGTGCTAAGTAGACTCCTACCTCAGGACCTTTGCACTTGCTGTCACTTCTGCCTGGACCACTCTTTCCCCAGATACCCACATGGTTCACCTTTCACCTCCTTCTAGTCTCTGCTTAAATGTCATCTCCTCAGAGAGGAGCCCCCGACCACCCCATTTAAAATAGCACACACTCCCCAGGCCTCTATCCTCTGGCTTTGCTTTTTCTTCATAAGTGCTGTGAAAACATTATATGCATCTGTTGCTTATTTATTTATTGCCTGTCTCTTTCCCACTAGACTATAAGCTCCATGAAGGTAGGCACTTTCAACCCTTCTTCATTACTGTATCCTCAGTGCCTGGAACATGTCTGACATAGTATGTGCTCAATTAATATTTGTTGAATGATTGATTGGTGAGTGCTGAGAGGCTGGATGTGCTGCCCTGTGTCTCTGTGCCCACATCTCCTCAACTATACAAAGGTGAGACAGTGGCTGTTCTCCTATCTGACCGGGGAGTGTCTGTAGTTGTCAAGATAGGTTGAGTTATGCTGCGGTAACAAACAAGCCCAGAACCTCAGTGCTGAGCTCTGATTTCCCTGGGTCTTTCCTCTATCTCATCTTTCATGGTGTTTCATGTCTTTCATCTCTCCTCATGATAAGAAAATGCTGAGAGAGGGTAATAGGGCAGTGACATGCCATTGTTCTTTCTAGATCAGTCATATCTGTAGGTTGTGAGTTCTTGGAATTGCCCCTGATTGCCCTACCCTCCCAAATCTGACAGCTAGAAACTGAATCAACCACTCGTCCCACTTGAGTCTTTACACCTGGGCTTCTGACAGCTGTGTCCTCTTTTAAAGGAAGCACAGAGACAGACCCTTTCACGAGCAGGGGCAAATCCATGTTGATGGCTGAATAGTTATCAGTGAACTTAGGGCCTAATAGGAAAGACAGACAACAAGCCGCAGGAAGGCCACTTTCCCAACCCCTGCCACACACACACACACACACACACACACACACACACACACACACACAGAGGACACAGCTAATGGGGGCCCCACCTTAAGCCAGGAGTTGCGACACACAGAGATAGGCTAGGGTGGGGCAAAGCCCGCGCAGAGTGGGCGCACAGAGAAGGGGCTCCTCACCCCTGGGTGGCGGTTCAGGTAGGGCTTCCTGGAGGAGGCGATGCCTGGGCTGAAGCGCAGAGGTTGCAGCTTTGAGCCTGGTGATGGGCAGGGAAGCTGCAGGAGGAGGATGGAAGGGAGGGAGAGGTAGAGGGACTGGGGCTTTGGAGCAGTGCCCCTGGCGACCCGAGGATTGAGCGAGGCTTCTCTGCAAATCCGCTGGGGGAAAATCAATACCTGGTCGGTCCCCAGGTACTGCGCCTGAGCACCATGTTCAGAAACTCTGGAACAAAGCAGGCTTCTCAAACCTTGCTGGAGGGAGCAGGGGGCTGCCACAGTCCCCACGGAGGGGAATTTAGCAATGCCTTTCCAAATTAAGAATGGCTTTCCCTCCCAGCCTCACATCCCACACCGCCCTGAGGGCCTGGGGAGGCTCTGTCCTCTTCAAGCTCGGATGGGGTGGATGCCCTCCCCCCAAAGACTCCCTCGCGTGCCTGCCCGCACGGCGTCAAGGCCCTGTCCTCTCTCCCTCTGGGGCCTCCTGTCCTTCTGCTTCTTCCTCCCGACCCTGCGGCCGCCCCAGGCACACCACCGTTTCCTGACTGAGCCTGCCCCCTCCCACCCCCGGCCTTGTGGGAACATGTTCCGTTCTCCACCTGCCAGAACCCTGCTCCCATTTCAATACCTCACCAAGACGCTACGTCCTGCAGCCCGTCAGAGCCTCACCTCTGGAAAGGGCCACCAGGAGGACATTGGAGTCACCAGGAGGGCCGACTAGAAAGGCTGGCAAGGAAGCCCATGGGTTAAGAACCTAAAGAAAGATCTGGACCAAGAGGACCAAGGGACCAAGGAGAGCCCAGGAGGATACCTCCTGGCCCCATCTATCCTCAAGTATGCAGGAGCTGGGGGGTGGTGCAGGAGAGGGGCTTAGCAGTTACTAGGAAGGAACCAGCCAGGCTCCACAAGGCCCTGAGGTGGCAGGAAGGTTCTAAGAAGATGGTGGCAGTTTGCGGAGGGAGGGCATTAGATCTGATGGGACTCACTGAGCAGGCAGGGTGTGGGTCAGGGGCTGATGGGCAGCAGGGAAACTATGGGGATGTTGAGGTGATGAGGGGAGGTCCCTAGAGGGGACCTCCTTTGATTGCCTGGGCCAGTTCCAGGGGGCAGTGGCTCCCAGGGGGGTTTTGATCAAGGGGTTTCTCTCAATCAAGGAGCAAGGAGTACAGGGAGCAGGCTGGTCTTGGGATAAGACAAAGACTGTTGTGTATGCGTTATGTTTGCACTTGCCTGGACCACTGTCAGTGGGATACACAGAAGCTGCTAGGAGGATTTGGGTGGCTAGAGGATGGGACGGAGGCCAAGGTGACCTTTTAACAAACATTTTATTATAAAATTTTTCAAGCATACAGAAAGGTTGAAAGAGTTGGACGGAGAACACCCATCTATCCACCACCTGAATTCTGCAACTGACATCTCACTAGGTTGACTTTATCCCACATTTCTCAGTTCACCCACCCATCTTATTTTTTGATGCATTTCAGAGTAAGTTGCAGACATCAGTATACCGCACCCCCTACACTTCTGCTTGTGCATCATTAACTAGAGCTCAGTATTCGTTTACAGTTCTTCTTTTGTGTTTGTTAGCCATGTTTAGAGATAATACTTACATAAAGTGAAATGCACAAATCTTAAGTAGATCATTCCTTGAGCTTTGAAAAATGTATGCACCTGTGTAATCCAACCTCTATCGAGATAGAGAACATTACATCACCCCAGAAAGTTCCCTCATGCCTGTCCCAGAGAATCTCCACCAGAGAGCCTTCACTGTACATCTTTTGTATGACTGATGTTCACCAATCTCTGCTCTCCCGTGGCGCACATGGCTGCGGAGGGGAAGACCACGTTTCCCAGTCTTCCTTGTAGCTTCATGGTTATGTGATTAAGTTCTAGTCTGTGGAGTGTAAATAGAAGCATCGTGAGGCAGCTTCTAAAAACCTTCCTTAAAGACAGCTGGTGTGTCCTTGGCCCCTTTCCTTGTCTTCTCTGCCTCCTTGCTGTTGCCTGGGACACAGCTATCATGGCCACCATAGTGGACCATGGAGGAGGGGACACGCGCACAGTGGTGGAGCAGCGAGCCAGAAGGAGCCTGGGTCCCTGAACTCTCCGGGGTGTAGGACCGTCCTGGATCACTTGCTTACGCCAGACTTTCATGTGAGAGAGAAATAAACATCTACCTTGTCTCAGCCACTGTCAGATGATGGTCTCTGTTACAGTCAAACCTAGTCTGTTTTTTTGGCCGTGCCTTGCAGTGTACGAGATCTCTGTTCCCTGACCAGGGATCGAACCCGTGCCCCCTGCATTGGGAGCGCGGAGTCTTAACCACTGAACTGCCATGGAAGTCCCCAAACCTAGTCTTAATGGCAAATTTTGTGCCTTTTAAATGTTGTACTATGTGCATTTATTACCTATTTTAAAAAGTAAATTATAATACAAGATTAAACAGAAAATAATAAAAAGAGATTCTGCTGTAGAGACTGTGACTGGCCCCTCCCACCCAGGCAGAGGAGTGATAAAGGGGCAGTTGGTTCTGTTATTTACTACTGAGAATGGGTGTCGTGTGGCAGAAGCCCAAATTAAGAGGGACTTAAACAAGATAGAAATGTATTTCTCTGCATGTGAAAACCCGAGCCAGCCAATACCACGGATTTGTGACCAGCTCCCACTGGCCCATATTTCACATCATGCAGTGGCCACAGTTTCTGAACACTGGGCCTCACACCTGAGGTGGCCACAGGGCATTGTTACCTTCCAGGACACGTAGGTCCCCCTCTGGTCCACACCGTGGGAAACCCTCTGACACCTGTCTGGACCCTGGGCAGGGGGCTTTCCTGCCTGAGGCAGAATCTTCCGAATGTGGGCGGCTCCTAGCACGGACATCTCAGTCTGGACCAGCTCCTAGCCTGTGCCTGTGGGCTGGCTCCAGGCTGCCATCTCTGTCCCCAGACAACCCTCTTGGGCTTCCAGGGCCCTCTTTCTGGGGCTTTAGGGATTTGGAGGTGAGGTTTCCTTATCCAGTCCCTCAGCAGGTTATCGACTGGACTCTTGCACTCTTGCTAATGTTCGGTGATGTTCAGTCGCCAAATCTTAATATTCTTAGGCCAGCCTCACTTGCAGCTGTCGGATTCCGTGTCCTCTGCCCTCTCAGGCTTACCCTCTGTTCCCAGCTGTGATGGTTCCACTCCCTCCTCACTCCCCCAACCAAGTTGGGGGAGTCTGAGCCTTGGCTAATGGCTCTCGTTCTGGGGCCATCAGAGAGGCTGTTTGTCTGGCAAAACTACCCCTTAAAAATCACTCTTGGAGGGGCTTCCCTGGTGGCGCAGTGGTTAAGAATCCACCTGCCAATGCAGGAGACACGGGTTCGAGCCCTGGTCTGGGAAGATCCCACATGCCACGGAGCAACTAGGCCCGTGTGCCACAACTACTGATCCTGTGCTCTAGAGCCCACGAGCCACAACTACTGAGCCCATGTGCCACAACTACTGAAGCCCGCACGCCCTAGAGCCTGTGAGCCGCAACTACTGAGCCCACGTGCTGCAACTACTGAAGCCCGTGTGCCTAGAGCCCGTGCTCCGCAACAAGAGAAGCCACTGCAGTGAGAAGCCCATGCACCACAACGAAGAGTAGCCCCCGCTCGCCGCAACTAGAGAAAGCCTGTGCGCAGAAACGAAGACCCAACACAGCCAAAAAAAAAAAAAAAAAAATCACTCTTGGAATTGGGGACTGTCATCAGACTGGCAACAATAATTTTAGTAATAGTAATAATAATATTATTATTACCAGTGTCAGTGGGATATTATCATTATTGTTATTAGAGCTACTGCTTTGTAAAATACTTGCTAGATGACAGATGCCTCTCTGAGGCAGGGGTTGTTTGCTCCCATTTTACAGATGAAGCAACTGAGGCTCAAAGCTGTTAACAGACACTCCCAAGGGTTGAAATCCACGTCCAAAGTGTTTGGCTGCTCTGCAGCTGTCTCCTTCCCAAGGTCAGGAAACAGGCCTGGAGTCCAGGCCAGCTCAGCTGCTTGCCAGCTATGTCACCATGGGCAAGCCCTTTGCCTTGCCAGCCTCGGTTTCCTCACCTGAAAAAGTGAGAGGGAGGATGCCTGGGACACAGCGACGTGATAGAGCCCTTCCTCCGTCATGGTGTGATCCTCCCGTCTGTCTGCTGGGCTCTTCAGAGCAGGGCTTCCTCAGGGCCTGGGTCCCCATAACCTCAGTCGGTGCTGCGTCTTGATAGATAGACACACCTTGGGGGGACCCAAGGGCGGGGAAAGTGGGTGTCATAGGGGCTCCTTAGGGTGGGATGGGGAGGAGGACCCGGAGGTGAGAACAGGGAGGGTGTGGTCATGAGGGGTAGGATGGGACAGAGATCTGAAGAAGCTGGGGTGGCAAGAAATTGGGGCAGAGAGAGGAGAGTTTCAGCTCAGGCCAGAGGGCCCTGGGCAGCTTTGGGGAGGTGACTCTGGGTAGCACGCCGCCGCAGAACAGGCCAAGATGCAAGGGACCACGACATTGGGATTTGGCTCCTTGTGAGCCTCTTTTAGCATGGGGTCCCCTGGTCCTGGCTGGCAACCCACCCCCTCAGGAAAGCCTTCCCCACCACCCTGGATTCCTCCCGCCCCTGCACCCTGACAGCACACGCGTTGGGGGAGGGGGGGAGCAGTGGTGACAGGGAATCCAGGGCCATGAATTACAGATAAACCTGTCAGTCTTTGGTGCAGCCTTCGGGGTGGGGCGGGTGGCAATTTGGAGAGCAAACTCTAGGTTGTTTACCCAATGGAGAATCTCAGGGTGGTTATTTACTTTTCTACGATTCTGGGAGGGGGAGAAAATGAGCACGGGGCCTCGAGGGGCCTCAGCAAACAGAGGAGAGGCGTCTGTGTGTTAACTGATTCTGTCAGCGGGCTCCCGGAGGCGATTGGCATGCACGGTGGGTATGGGGAGCCAGAGGGAAATGTGGAATCAGTGAGGCCAGGCCACCATCCACCAGCCCACTGTCTAGATGAGGAGACTGTGGTCCGGAGAGGGGAGGTCACTCCTCTGAGGTCACACAGCCCAACCAGAGCCGGACCTGTCCACGGGGCCTGGGTCCCAGGATGGGGAGGAGGAGAGTGGAGGGGATGCATTTCGGGGTGAGGGGCTGGGGCTGCTTAGCCCCTGGGCACCCGGGGCCAGGCTGGGCACTGCTGCCGGAGCCCTGCTTTGCTAGCTCTGTTGTCCGGGACCCTGGCAGACGTGGGCTCTAGTCCCAGACCTCTTGGCTTCTCTATTTCTCTGACTGCAGTGTAGGGATGAGAAGAAGCGAGATTTCCTAGCTGTCGAGGAGTGCCTGGGAGGTTCCCAGGTACTGATGGAGTTCTGTAGAATTTGAAGAGCTGACTAGAAACGTAGAGTGTAATCATCTCCCAGCCTCGTTTTGGAGGTCGGCACGATTCTCTTTTGAACAGAGAGGTCGCTCTGTGCCTCAGTCCCCTCACCTGTGAAATGGGCATGATACTAAAAGTACCCGCCTCAAAAGCTGTTGTGAGAGTGATGAATTGGGTTCCCAGTGAGTGCTCAGCACTGCTGACTGTTACTCTGCACCATCTCCGTGCCGAGGACCCAGGGACAAAGTGTTATAGCTTCTACTTTCAAGGGCTCATTCCTCAAGGTGTGGTCCCAAGACCCTTTCAGGGGGCTGAGAGGTCAAAACTATTTTCGTAGTGATACGCAGACATGTTATTCGCCGTTTTCACCGTGTTGATATTTGGAACTGATGGTGCAAATCTATAGTGCTTAAAAATGCTGTTGCCTTAGCACAGATCTAGGTGGTGGCATCAGACCGCACCCGGAGTCATGGCATCCTTCACCAGCAAGCATGGCAGGAAAGGAAAAAGCCAGTTTCACTAAGAATGTCCTTGATGAGCCAATAAAAATCATTAACTTTATTAAATCTTTGTCCCTGAGTACACATCTTCTTAATATTCTGTGTGATAGAATGGGAAGCACATAGAAAGCATTTCTACCGCATCCTAAAGTACAGTAGCCCCCCCTTGTATGCGGGGGATACGTCCCAAGACCCCCAGTGGGTGCCTGAAACCTCGGATAGTGCTGAACCCTGTATATAGTATGTTTTTTCCTGTGCATACATACCTATGATAAAGTTTAATTTATAAATTAGGCACAGTAACAGATTAACAATAATAAAATAGAGCAATTAGAACAATATACTGTAATAAAAGTTACGTGAATGTGGTCTCTCTGTCTCTCTCAAAATATCTTATGATATAAAAGTAATGTCTTTTCCATCTCGGCACACACTGTGGCCATAACTTTTGCAGTTTGAGGTGTGACAGCAAAACTAGGACGAGGTTCTTTTTCCTTCATCACAATTTCACCAATAGAAGATTCGTTCTGGGACTTCCCTGGTGGCACAGTGGTTAAGAATCCGCCTGCTAATGCAGGGGACACGGGTTCAATTCCTGGTCCGGGAACATCCCACATGCCGCAGAGCAACAAAACCCCTGCGCCACAACTACTGAAGCCCACACGCCTAGAGCCCGTGCTCTGCAACAAGAGAAGCCACTGCAATGAGAAGCCCACGCACCGCAACGAGGAGTAGCCCCTGCTCGCGGCAACTAGAGAAAGCCCACGCACAGCAACGAAGACCCAACGCAGCCTAAATAAATAAATAAATAACTTAAAACAAAAAGAGGATTTGCTCTTACCGTAGATCTTAGCAACCTTAGCATACGATTTTTCTTCTTTTCTGATCCAGTTGAGAACTTTCACCTTTTCACTTTAAGGAAGCGCTTTACAGCTTCTCTTTGGTGTATCTGAAGTGCCAGCATCACTGCTCTTGTGCTTTGGGGCCATTATTAAGTAAAATAAAGGTCACTTGAACACTAGGACTGCGATACCGATACCTTGACAGTCGATCTGATAACTGAGACGGTTATTAAGTGACTAACAGGTGGGAAAGGCTGGACAAAGGGATGATTTAGGACCCGGCTGGAGGGAGTGGGATGACGAGAGGTTTCATCCCACTACTCAAAATGGTGAGCAAGTTAAAACTTACGAATTGTTTATTTCTGGAATTTTCCATTTAATATTTTTGGACTGCAGTTGACTGTGGGTAACAAACTGAGAAAAGTGAAACCATAGATAAGGGGGGCACTATTGTTCGGTAATTGTCTCCAAGGATAGCACTTATGTGATTGTTTGAATTGTAAGCTGAAACAGCCATTTTTTCTCATGGGGCACCAATTTTACTTGAAAAAAAAAAAACAACTGTAGACAAACTATAGATTTTCAGTCTTAGGCATTTGACGTAAGTGTTCTTGAAAATAAATGAAGGGAACTTGTCACTTCAAGGAAAACAACTGACAGTATTTGTTGCCGGTGGTAAAGTTTGAGATTTCAAACAAAAATTTGGATTTTGGACAACTTTTATCTACTACTATGAGCCTCCCAATACTTCAAGACTTTTGTCTCTAAATGACCAATGCAGATGTCACAAAATCATCCATGGGTAAAAGATTCATTCAAAGTGCAAGATAGACCAGTGGATTTGAATGTAACAGAATTAAGCAACTGAAAATGTTCAGATTCCAGAATCTACCACATGTCAAGGTTTGGTGTAGTATCAGAGAAGAATGCCCACAACAACGGAAAAGGCTACCAGAATTCCCCTCTTTTTCCACTCCATTATCTGGGGGAGGCCAGATTTTCTTTATCTACTTCAACCAAAACAACATATTGCAGGAGACTGAATGTAGAAGCAGATACGAGGACCCAGCTGCCATCTATTAAACCAGACATTTAAAGAGATCTGCAAAAATATAAAACATGGCTACTCTTCTCTCTTCTGTTTTGTCTTATCTTTTGCAAAAATGTATTACTTTTATTAGCATGTACTGAGTTTATGGAGAAAAATCCCACATACTGGGATGGGTGTCAGAATTGTAACTGGACACAGAATGGACCGTGGGTGGGCAACTAGCTCTGACGGGTACAGACAACTTCTCTTGGAGAACCTGTCTTCTCCTGTGGGCCCCTCCATGCCAATGCCTCCTAAGTTGGTTTGAACCACCAGCTTCTCTCCTGATCAGTAATTCCAGCTGCCTGGTCCAGTTTCACCTTTAAACCACAGGTCCCAAACCCAACCAACCAAGACAAGCTTCTCTTTGTAGTTCAATAACCCTTCAGTTCCTTGGCCATCCAGATTGGAAATAGCAGCCCACTTTCTCTCTGTCCCCCGCATCCAATGCCATGCTTCTTCCCTGGGAATGTCCTCCCAGGGCAGTCAGCTCTGGTCCCGACTCTCCCACTGCCCCATCCCAGATCCCCATGCCACCTCTCTGCCTCTAGCTTCTCTCCACTCCACACCGGGCCAGATCTGTCTAGGACACCCTAGACATCTGTTCATGGTGCTTCCTGATGTTCCTGTTCCCCATGATCTGGCACAGTCCACCCTTCCGGCCTCTTATCCCATTCCAGATTCTGATGCTCCACATCTTCAAACTCCCTAGGGACACAGGCTCACATGTGTGCACATGCCTGTGCACACATGTACGCACATGAGCCCCACATACCTGCTCTGCTCTCGCCTGGGTGGACCACTCACCATCCCCATTCTGGGGACACTTCCTATAACTTCCTTGCCTTTGTATCTTTACCTATGTTGTGCCCACTGCCAGGATGCCTTTCCTGCTCAAGTCCTAGTTCAGATATTTTGGTTGCGAATGTTAAAAAGAAACAACAGGCCCCAAGTGGAGTCACTTATGCTAAGCTCCATCAAGACTTAATAACTAACCTGATTGCAGTTTCAGCCTCTCCCAGGAGTAAAAATTTAAGCCAACTAGTCTGGGAATTCCTGATCAACACTAGTGAGGTAATCTGAGGGAAGGTGGTCTTGCCTTTGCACAGGGCACTGGCCCCATGCCACCCCTTCATTCATCCTCAGGACCTGCTGCCCTGCGGGAGCTGAGTTTTCAAGCCCTGCTGGCTCCACCTGATTCTCTTACAGAGGATGCTGAGGCCCAGAGACCTCTGCCGGTGTCAGCTGCCATGCCTGTGGGGGCTGGGCCCAGGACCCCTGACCCCTGGCAGAGCGCTGCCAGCCCCAGGGCTTTCCCTCCCACCCCAGGGCTTGCTGGTGGCTGGGGCTCTCTGCCTCAGGAACATGGCCCCTTTCCCCTCTTCCCAGCTGGCTCAGGACAAAGTCCAGTACATAACATGCTGCCTATCGATTGGAGGTCGCTCGGGCCAGGGCTGATCGATGGCCACAGAGAGCTGGGCAGGCGGGTAATGAGGTGCCAGCTCTTTGGCGGGGGCGTGGCTGGCCCTGGGCTTTAATCCCCTTGCCTCCTTGACAAGGCTCCAGCTCTGGTGACAGGAGGGAAGACCGATGAGGCTCTGAGGCCAGTGTGGGGGGTGGAGCTGTGGGTGGGAGGGGGTGGGGCGCATGGACTTGGTGAAGCTCCCTGGGAGCTCGAGCCCCCTTCACTCCCGTGGGCCCCCTCCCCAGGCACGCTTCCCTTAGCGACGTCCCAGAGGAGCTCTCACTCCCCATCCCCACCCCTGCCCACCCTACATGGCATATTCCATACCATGTACCTGTCCTGTGGGCCTGAGGCTGTCTGCATCTCTAAAATGACGCTGCTTTGAAGGCAGGGAAGGACACAGGAAACAGTACGTGCCAGCTCAGTATCATCTTATTTGGTTTTCATAGCAGTCAGGCTTGATAAATATTATGCCCATTCTACAGATAAGGAAACAGGCTCACAGAGATGTTTAACAATTAGAGCTGCTCCATCATGGACTGGACTGGACCAGGCAGCCTCATAATGTGAGTCACTTCGGGCATTCAAGCAGAGGCCGGAGGACTAGCTGTTGAGGGGCTATGGAGGAATTCCTGCACAAGGTGGGTTTTGGTCTACGTAGCCCTAGGGTCCTTCCCCCTTCCCAACTTTGAGGGAAGCAAGGAATGAACTAGATTTGGGGGGCAGGGCCCTGGCCCCAAGAGGAGGGATCGCTAAGTGAGACGTGGCTGCAAAGTCCGTGGCTTACAAACCACGTCTGCAGACCCCTGGGGCACTCTGGAGGCCCTGCAGATTCCACAAATGTTTGACTCAAGTTCATTTACAATACCATTTTTTATGATAGGACATTATTTCAAAACAAATATAGGCTGGCAATTATGTTACACAACTTTTAACCCATGCGAAATCACCAGAAAGGTTGCTTTGAGTGGATCTGTATTTAACTGAAGAGCATTGCAAGGAGAGATAATAAAGAAACAGAACCCTCTTTTAACTTGCAATTACTTATCTGTATGAATAAGTAATAATGTACAACAGAAACAAAATGTGGAAACAGGTTGGAGGCTGAGGACAGAAACCATCACTGAATATCCCTTATTTTTATCTTATGTTCAACCAAACAGCCTTGTTCCCATCTAACCTTACTGTAATTGTTCTCTGTTATTACAATCAGAATATGGCATCCGTGTGAGCGTATCAAGTGCATTTGTACTAACAAAATCTGACTTTTATCTGTTTTGCAACATGGTGATTCTACTTAGATTTCATTTGAGAAAAGAGCTCGGCTTTGAAAATCCTGGCATGTCACCATAGCCAAGTGACCAGGCTGCACCCTTTCCAAGCAAGGTGGGGTGAGGTGGGTGGGATTTGAGTTTATAGCCCCTGCCTCTCCTTCCACACAGGCCGCAGCCTCGGCGAGCCTGGCCCTTGGCACCCATGGTGGACCCCTGACTCTGAGCCCCAAGCCCATGGCCAGCGGTCGGGGAGGAGCTTGACGGGTACACTGTGTGGGCAGGCATGAACAGGGGGCCGCTGAATGAACAACCTTTCCTAGGACGGAGGGCTAGGACAGAGGCGGTGGTGGTGGAGGAAGCTCGGTCACCCACAGAGAAGGCTGTGTGCTGCTTCCTGACATAGGGAGCACGTGTAAGCAAAAGAGATGCGGGAGCAGAAGCCACTGGAGGGCTTGTGAAGGATGGCAAGAGTTTGAGCTGGTGAAGGAAGAACAGCACCCTAAGTTAAGAGACTGCATGGGCAAAGGCGAAGACCTCAGACTGAGCAGAGAACATCAGGAAAGGGTGTCTAGGCTGGTGTGGCTGGCCTGGAGGAGCCCGTGGGGTCGGGAAGGAGAAGCAGAGGGACAGCAGGCCACGAGGGAGCCAGTGCTTTGCCAGGTGATGGGGAGGTTGAGGGGGCTGAGACCAGGGTGCCCACCCAGGTGGCGCAGGAGGTGGGGGATGCCAGGGTCCAGAGGGATTGACAGAAATGTGTTTCCTCTGCCCCCCTTGCCTCTTCTAACATGCCATACTTTCATCTGGGCTCACCCCGCCCACCTCCCCACTTCTAATCTCACTTAGTACGGCAATTAAAATTTAAAGGCCCATCAGCCTGGTCCCTCGAAGACCAGGTTCTTCCCAGATAGAATTATTTGATAGACTGGATGGCAACTCTGCGGGCTCCAGCTGGGGCTGCAGACCCACTGAGGCAGAAAATTAATAAACACGGCGGCTGCCCCCACCACCCTCTGGTGGCTGTGCCTGGACTGTCTGCTCTCTCTCCCCTGCCATGGAGGGGCTGGCAGGGACATTTTTCCAGGCAGAGGGCACGGGGGTTTGTGGGAGGAGGGACAGGAAAGCCTCAGGAACTTGGCAGATCATCTTGGGGTATTGGGGCCGCTCTGGAAGCCCCATCTGCCACTTTTTAGCTGAGCGGCATGGGACAGGTTACTTAACCTCTCTGGCCTCAGTCCACTCATCCGTGTAATGGGGTCATGGCAAGGCTCATGGAGGTGATGTATGTAAAACATTCGGCACGATAACCAGCCCATGGCAGGAACTCAATAGACAAAAGTTTTTCCCGTTCCCTCAAATAATCACCACTGCTGTGCTGAGCTCTGGCCACCTGGCTGGGGGAAGGGGTGAGTGGGGAGTGATAACCACACTTGTAACCAGGTGGTTACTGACTTACCCGGCCTAAGGGCTCACAGGTCTGTGGGCGGACTGGAATTTGGGGCTGCGGCATCAGGAAAAAAGGCCCCCGCATCCAGCAGTATGGGTGGGAATCTCACTCTCATAGTATATCTTTGGGTAGGTCACTTAAGCCTTTTGGGCCTCAGTTTCCTCACCTGTGAAGTGGGCACAGGCACCAACTTCACGTAGTATTATTGTGAGACTTGGTGAGTTGACAAGGCTGAGCACCTGGCATAGCAGTAGGAGCCCTGGTGATTCTGTCAGTCCTCATGTGGGGAACCCCCCAGGGAGAGCAGCAGCTTGGACAGGGTGGTGGGGGACCAGGAGAGGGGGAGGCACACTGCCGAGGAAATGTGGAGTGTGATTCTGGGGGACAAGGGCCTGGCCTGATTCCCAGGCTTGTGTCTGGGGGCAGTGGCTCACCCCCTGCCTCCCTCCCCACCTTATTCTACATCCAACCTCCCTCCTTGGTGGGTGGTGGGTGAGGTGTGAAGATGGGGGGGTGGGAATCTGTGGGAGCGGGAGTCCTGACCTGGGATCCTCGTATTCATCTAACAAATATGGATTGAGCACCTCCTGTGTGTCAGGCACTGCTCTGGGTGCTGGGAACACAGCAGTGACCACAGCTCCTCATGGGGCTGATGTTAAACAAAGGCTTAAGTGATGGTCAGCACCATGGACAGCGGGGGGGGGACACTGTGCAGTGGCAGGAGGAGGGCAACTTTTCACGTTGGGGCCATTAGGGACGGCCTCTCTGGGAAGGTGACATTTGAGCAGAGCCCTGAAGCAGGCGAGGGAGCCTTGTGGATATCTGGGGGAAGAGCATCCAGCAGAGGGAACAGCCAGCGCCAAAGCCTGAGGTTGGTCTGTTTGAGCAGGAAAGAGACTGAGGAAGTGGGAGTGCAGTGCTTGAGGGGAAATGAGGGGGGGGGAGCCGAGGTCAGGGGGGTACTAGGGTGCAGGTCTTGTGTGCACTGTTTCACTCAGAAGAAATGGGGAACAGGGGAGGGTTCTGAGCAGGAGAGGGACAGGATCTGACAAGGTTTCAACAGGTTTCTGTGGCTTCTGAGGGGAAATTGAGTGGAGAGGGCAGACCAAGAAGCCAGGCACCAGTGAGGAAGCTACCTGGACTGTCCAGGTGGGAGGTGATGGGGCCTGGATGAGGGTGGGGACAGTGGAGGTAAGAGAAGGGCTGGGATTCTGGATTTTTTTTTTTTTAATTGAGATATAGTTGATGTACAACTTGATATGTTTTGAGAGTAGAACCGACTGGAAGCACAGACCCAGGGTTGAGTCAGGGGTGGGCTGTGTCCCTCAGGCCTCCCACCCCACTGTCCACCTCCCTCAGCACCTCGACTCTTAGTTGGATGACTGGCCCCTCTGCCCCTTCCAGGAACCTTCAGGGGCCTTCTGGAGGCAGCCTGTGGTCTGGGAGAATCTTCCACCGGGGCCTTCCCCTTCTGTTCATCACCCACGATCCTGCAGTGAGGGGTAGTGCAGGCTCTTTAAGGCTGAGGCGGGGTAAGGGAGGAGGGGCGGCCTTGGGGGACAGTGTCCCTACTGGGGCCCCACAGTCTCCTCACCCCCAGCCTTCAGTGGGGCACCCCGATCCTGACTGTCCACAGCCTGGACGCCACCCTAGGCCCCGCATCCCAGCCTGGCTCCCGGACCCCTCCCCTCCGCCCCCCCACCCGCTACAGGTTGGGAGGGAGGCGGAGGCCGCGGCAGGCCCAGGAGGGACTATCGCACCGCCAGCCCTGAAAGCCAGCAAATTGCCTGGTGCGCTCAAACCTGCCATTTCCCGTGCTCTCCGGTGCCCCGACAATTATGTGGAGAGAAATCAGCCTTGTTTTCCTTTTTCCTCACAAAGGAAGAAATGAAACGGTTTCCAAATTGCTTTCAAAGAGGGGGCTGGGCCCTGTGCTTCCCCCGGGCGCCTATCCGAAGCTGCCCCCACGTGGGCTCCGCGCCAAGAGGGGAGTGCGGAGACGGGGCAGTGCCTCCCAGACAGAGGTCCCAAGACCACCCGAGGCCTCTGGGGTCTGGCAGAAATACAGATTCCCCACGTCCAACCTCCTGGGTTAGATGCTCTATATCCGCATTCCTCGGTATCTCTCCACCTATCACCCCCAACCCCCAACCCACCGGTTTTTGAAGATCCCTGGTGAGGGGTACGTTCTGAGGTTTACTTTGCAATCTACATTTTAAACTCATAGTCATTGGGGACCTTGACAAGTTCAGAGGTGATTGGGGCAGAGGAGGGGAGAGGTGAACCGGGTAGGCTGGGGGAGAAGCCGCCCACCAGTTTGGAGGTGCTGGAGAAGAGGTTAGAGTGTGCCTCTTCACACACTCCCTTCCTGCAACTCACAAATGCTGGCTGCAGAGAAGCGGAAGGAAGCGTCCAGGCAAGGGGACCCAGCATGGGCAAAGGCCCTGAGGTAAGAGAGAGCCTGCATCTTCAAAGAACTGAGAAAAGGCTAATGTGCCTGGGATGCAGAGTGAAGGGTTGCAGGTGGGAGAGGAGGCTGGCTGATGGGCTGGAGACCCTGCCTTTGAGGAGTTTGGCTTTTGTCCAAGACCACTGGGAAGCCATGAAAGATTTTCAGCAGGAGAATGACAGGGTCAAATTAAAACATTAAAAAGAAAGTTAATGTATGGTAAAAAATGGACTTTGGGGCGGGTTGTACTGTTCTATGAGTTTTCACACATATTAAATTTCTGTATGATCACAATCAGGATTCTGAACAATTCCATCAGCTCCAAACTCCCTTGTGTTGACCCTTTGTAGTCACCCCATCTTCTGCAACCACTGATCTGTCCCTCCTACAACCCCTGATCTGTTCTCCATTGCTGTAGTTTTGCCTTCTCCAGAATGTCATATGAATGGAATCTTACATATATAACCTTTTGAAATTGGCTTCTGTCACTCAGCATAATGCCTTTGAAATTTACCCAAGTTGTTGAATCAATAGTCTCTTTTTATTGCTGAGTAGTATTCTATTGAATAAATATGTTGTTTTAGTTCTAGTGTTTGGAGACTTACCAGTTACCTTGTTCATTGTTAACTTTTAATTTAATTCCATTATGGTCAGGGAACATACTTTGTATAACTTCAATTTTTAAAATTTGTTAAGATCTATTTTATGACTCAGGATATGGTCTATATTGGTGGATGTTCTATGTGCACTTGAAAAGAATGTGTATTCTGTTGTTTATGGGTAGAGTGTTCTATAGATGCTAATTAGACCCAGTTTGTTAAGGTTGTTGTTCAGTTCTATATCCTTACTGATCTACTTTTTCCATCAACTGCTGAAAGAAGAGTGTTGAAATCAACTATGATTGTAGAACTTATCTATTTCTCTGTTCACTTCTATCAGTTTTTGCTTCATGCATTTTGAAGCTCTGTTGCTAAGTACATACACTTTTAGGGGTGTTACCTTCTTGGTGAATTGACCCTTTTATCATTATAAAATGTCCCTCTTTATCCATGGTAATTTTACTTACTCTGAAATCTACCTTGTCTGATATTAAAATAGCCACTCCAGCTTTCTTTTGATTACTGTTTGCAAGGTATATCTTTTCCCAACCTTTCACTATTACGTTATAAAGTGAATTTCTTTGTAGACAACATATTATTGTCTTGTTAGTTTTTTTATTCATTAAATAACTCTGATTTTTAATTGGTAAGTTTAGATCATTTATATTTAATGTAATTATTGATATGCTTGGATTAGAATTTCCATTTTATGATTTGATTTCCATTTGTAACCTCTGTTATCAGGTCCCCTGTTTCCCCCTTTCTGCTTTCTTTTGGGTTATTTGACTATTTTTCTGTATTATGGGGGTATTTTAAATTTATTTTTTATTGACGTATAGTTGAATTACAGTGTTTTTTGTTTTACTTTAGGAAGGCTGAGTAGATTCTAAACTATTTTCCTAAGTTTTCACAAGAGCTTCTTGAGACATTACAGACTGCCTCCTAAGTCTATCAAAGAATCTGTCTAGATCCTCATTTTTTAGACTTCTCAGAGAAGCACAAGCTACCACTTGAAAACACATCATTTTATTTTACTGTCTGCATGCCTTTGAGGAACTGGGTCCACCTGGATTTCCCTGAGCTGGGAGGAAGGTGCTCTACTTAAAAAGCTATGTGAACTTCCTCCAGACTTTGGTATTCCATTTTGCAGATGTTGACTTCAGTACATCGTGAAGATTTTCCACAAGAACCTTTGCCCTGGGAATTAGGGATCTAACGTCTGCTCTGTCCTTGGATTTCTGGGGTCCCTATAGAAGTTTCTGAATCCATTGCCATTCTTACAGAATCATACTAAGTTGACCACATTTCCTCTAGTCCAGTGATGATAAATCTTCTCCTCTCAGAGATATGAAGTTAGGAACTTTTTTATTTTTATAGAAGTACAGTAAAAACTAGTATATTCAGCATTCTCTCAACAGAAACACCATTAGTCAGCACTTCTTCAGTCTATCACACTATAAGTTAATTGAATCAGAGCCAAAAGAGCCCTTAGAGATAGATCATTTAGTCTAGCTCCTTATTTTATAGACAAGGAAACTGCAGTGGAGAGAAGTGATTTGCCTCAATCCAACAACAAGGCGTGAGTGAGACTGGACCAGACCTCCATGTCCCTGGCACTCAGCCCTGTGTGCTTTCCAGATCCTAGGTTAATGTTTATGCGCCTCTAAGATGCTTTATACAGGTAACCCTGACACATCCTATGGTTTCAAAATGCTGAATTCAGTCTTAGTGCTGCTTAGATTGTTATATTATAATCCTTGCTAATAGAGATGCCACAAGTGTGATCTATATTTCCTATGATAACTTGGCTCATTGGATTATTTGGTTAAATGGAACATTTCATTTTCTAGGCATGCCTGGTACACAATAGGCATTTAATATAGTATTAACTGATTTAAGTTGATGCTAGTAACCGAATTTTCTGTACTTTTAATTTTTTTTTAACTGAGGAGTGTTTTTTCCTCTAGCTTTTGATTTGTTTTATTTTATTGAAGTATAGTTGATTTACAATGTTGTGTTAATTTCTTCTGTACAGCAAAGTGATTCAGTTATACATATATATATATATATATATATATATATATATATATATATACATTCTTTTCTAATATTCTTTTCCATTAGAGTGTATCACAGGATATTGAACATAATTCCCTGTGCTATACAGTAAGGCCTTGTTGTTTATCCACTCTCTATATAATTGTTTGCATCTGCTAATCCCAAACTCCCACTCCATCCCTCCCTATACTTTTAAGTTTTTAATATTTATTTATTTTTTTCCTGAAAAAGAAAAAATTTATTTTATTTGTTATTTTTAAAAAACTGAGATATAATTGACATATAACATCATATTAGTTTCAGGTGTACAACATATTGATTTGATATTTGTATCTATTGCAAAATGATCACCTAGGGGACTTGCCTGGTGGTGCAGTGGTTAAGAATCCGCCTGCCAATGCAGGGGACACAGGTCCGATCCCTAGTCCTGGAAGATCCCACATGCTGCAGAGCAACTAAGCTCGTGCGCCACAACTAGCGAGCCTGTGCTCTAGAGCCCATGCGCCACAACTCCTGAGCCCGTGTGCCACAACTTCTGAAGCCCGTGAGCCTAGAGCCCATGCTCCGCAACAAGAGAAGCCACCGCAATGAGAAGCCTGTGCACCACAACGAAAAGTAGACCCTGCTCGCCGCAACTAGAGAAAGCCCGCGTGCAGCAACAAAGACCCAATGCAGCCAAAAATAAATAAATAAAAATAAATTAATTAAAAAA
This sequence comes from Balaenoptera acutorostrata, assembly GCF_949987535.1. Lineage (NCBI taxonomy): Eukaryota > Metazoa > Chordata > Mammalia > Artiodactyla > Balaenopteridae > Balaenoptera > Balaenoptera acutorostrata. The sequence goes on along the minus strand of NC_080073.1, from coordinate 66,841,775 downwards.
AAGATCACCTATAATAAGTCTAGTTAACATCCATCACCACCATATTTCCAAATTTTTTTTCTTGTGATGAGAACTTTTAAGATCTACTCTCTTGGCAGCTTTCAAATATACAATACAGTATTATCAACTATAGTCATTGTGTTATACATTTCATGTATTTTTGTTAAGAGGTGAATCTAGTGATTACAATATACATACTTCCCTTCACTGTCTACTTAGCAAAGTTTGTTTGAACAAGATCATCAGGCCACAGTGTGGAGATGCAGGGAGATCAGTTAGGATTAGGATTGCCAGATTTTGCAAATAAAAATACAAGATGATCCTTGAAATAGTTCAAGGATTTCATGGAATTTTAACTAGAAAAGGACATTAAAAAAATACAGGCTGTTGAGTTACCCTTGAATTTCAAATAAATAATAAATAATTATTTAGTGTATCTCATGTAATATTTGGGATATGCTTATATTTTTAAAAATCATTGTTTATCTGAAATGCAAATTTAATTGGGCATTCTGTATTTGATCCAGTAATCCTAGTTCAAACCAATTTTGAGTGCCCAGGACTAGCTTGGTGGTGATGAGATGAGTACAAGCAGACTAATCTAGAAAAGGCTTAGGAGGCAAAATCTAGAGGACTCGCGATAGATTGGACACGGGGGTGAGGGATAAGAACAAGGATGACCCCATGCTGGTGTGGGACCTGTGCCCTCATTGGATGGAGACTGGTACCCGCACTGAGATGGGGAACCCAGGAGAAGGAGCGGGTTGAGGCTGTGGTGGGATGTTTGGATGTACTGATTTTGTGTCTTTGACCCATCCAAGTAGAGGTGAAAGGCAAGTGATTGGATATCTGGGTGTGTGCTTGGGGAAGAGGTCTGGGTTGGACACACAGATGCAGATGCTGGGGGCTCTGGCAGACCTCCAGAAAGAGAGCACGCCTTGCGGGGACAGGAGGACCCAGGGCCCTGCCTGAGGAGTCCCTGCATGTTGAGGAGGAGGACCTGGCAGGGGAGTCTTAGAAGAGGCATCCCTGAGAGGGCGAGTGGGGGGAAACCAGAGCGAGTGTGTCTCGAGGTGTAGGGAGTGGGCAGTGGTGCCAGACGCACCAGCACCAGCGAGGTGGAGCCAGATGAGTCCCAGAAGCCAGAAGGGATGTGAGGTTGAAGGATGTTTCATCTTTCCTTCTGCTGGGAGAGACTTGAGCCTGTTTCAGTGTAAACGATCCAGAAGAGAGGGAATATGTGCACGTGGCGGAGAGAACGGTGGCTGGATTGGGGAGGATTCTCCAGGAGGTGGGGATGGGAGTACAGGTGTGACCTGGGCAGGGAGGAGGGACTCCTCTCTCATTGTGTAACAACAGGGACTGGATTAATTTGGGTTCGCTGAAAGCAGAGCCTGAGAAAAGACTTGGTGCAAGTTAAACTCCACGTTTAACTTGGAGACAAGTTTATTTGGGAGGTGACCCCAGGAAATACGAATGAGGGAGTAGAAGGAACAAGAGGAAGAAGGAAGAAAAGCTAACGTGGGGCCAGTGTTATTGAGCTAGTTGCCACTCCGGGCAGCTGGAGGTCAGTCCTGCGGGGACCCTCCAAGGAGCCTGCACGGTGCCCCTCAGCATCATCTGTCAGAAGGACGTTTATCTGCCTGCTCCCACCTTCCATGATGAGGCTGCCCCTGGGGCTATTGACCCCCAGCGCTTTGGTATGCTGGGCTGCAGGCTGCCTGAGTCCCACCCTTGTCCCGCCCCATCCCCAGCACAGAGAGTGGATGAGCCCCAAGGTGGGATGCTTCAGTGTGGAGCACTGCGTACACAGCTGCACCTGGAATCCCAGGAGGGCCAACGGGATGTGGATTATTACAGGGATGGGGTGGGTGGAGAAGAGGCAGGGAGGTGTGGAGGTCCATGGGGGGTTCCCCTCTATTGGCTTCTTTGGTTTGGGGGTAGGAGGAATGAAGTGCTGTGTTGAGGGTGGAAGGAGGTGGCGGAGAGGTCAAGGGGCAGAGGGTAGAGGGCATGGAAGGATGGACCTGTTCATTGTAGGAGTGGGAGGGGCCAGACCAGGTGGCTTTGAGGGTACCGTGAGGCTGGGCAGGGCTTCCACTGCAGTCTTTGCGGGCCCCCAGGATCTGGCCCTGGTTCCTCCCTGACCTCATCTCCTTCTATCCGCCCCCTCACTCACCCTGTTCCAGCCTCACTGGTGTCCTCACTGCCCCTGGGACCCACTAAGCGTTCCTGCCTTTGCCCTCACTATTTCTTCTATTTGGAACTTCACCCCCCCCCCTCCCGGGCCCCAGCAGGGCTCCCTCCTGCTTCCTCCAGGCTCTGCTCAATGTCCCCTTATCAAAGGGGCCCTGCTGATGATCCCATCTAAGATCTAAGGCAACATCACCATCACTCTCTTTCCCCTGGCCTGCTTCATAGCATATATCACCGTTGGACATTATCACACGTTCTTATTAGTTCACATGCTTGTCATCCCCTCCTTCTGCCCACTGCAATCCCTGAGGCCAGGGTTTGTGTCTGGTTGGGTCCCGGCTGCATGAAAGGTGCCTGCTCAGTGCCTGGCACAGAGTAAGTGCCCAGCATGTGCTGCTGAACGAATAAGCCATAAGACTGAGGTCCAGAGAGGGGAAGTGACTTTGGTGCCCCAGGGGTCAGTGCACCCCCTGCTGCACCAGGAGGCTTTGTGCTGGATGCTGAGGAGACCAGGAGGCAGACAAGTGGGCAATCAGAGCCACCACTCTGAGAGACGCCCTCGAGGCTGTGGGCACAGGGGGAGGCTTCGTGGAGGAGGTGGCACCTGAGTTCTAAAGATGACAGGGGTTAACTGGATGAAGAACGGGGGAAAGAGCATTCCAGCAGCAGAAACAGTGTGTGCAGAAACACAGAGCATGAAACAGCCTGTTTCTGGGAATGAAAAGAATCGGTGGTGAGGCCGAGGGTAGGGAGTGAGAGGGGCAGGGAAGGCATGGCTTGGCGTGATTTCTAGATACATAGGCAGAGGCTGGATCAGGAAGTGTTCTGTGCACTGGGCCACAGAAGCTTGGAATTTATAACTTAAGCTGCAGGGAGCCCCTGAAGTGTTATAAGCAGGTGAGAGACATGATCGGATTTGTAATTTAGAAAGATCTTGGTGGCTGCCGTGCAGAGGAGGGAGAGGGTCGGAGCTATTACAGTCAGTCATCCAGGCTGAGGTGGGAATCTGAGCCCAGGAGGTGGCCGTGGGAAGAGGTGCTTGGGAGACTCTGTGGTGGGCGAGTGGGGGAGGTGTCCAGGCGTTCAAGTCTGAGGGCGGCACCTGCTGGAACCAGGGGAGGGATGTACATGTGCTCTGGTCTGTGCTGGGGAGAACAGGAAGCTCCGTCCAGGCAGCCTGGGTGAAGAGCAGGCCTGGCTACTCAATCAGCGGGGCCCAGTGGGCCCCCTTGTTGAAAAATCGTTAGGAATTTCAAGAAGGCAAGAGCAGAGTGGTAAATGAAGCGTGGGAACCTGTGTGACTGTACAGGAGACACACCCGTGAAGCCAGCCTGGGAAGGGGAAACTTTGGCTCACAGAATCCAGCAGATGACTCAAAGTCCAAGAGGTCCGGGGTTCTACCTGGCCTGGAGACAGCCGGCATCAAGAAATGGAAATGCTCATGGGACGCTCAGCCACCAGTTTTTACCAAGGAGAAGGGTATGGAACTTCACAGCAGAAATAGGGAAATGGCTCTTAGATGGTTTGGAGGTGAGATTGAGATGCACAGAGCTTGGTCTTATGCTGCCCTGGGCACCTGAAAGGACATCCCATTTGCAGCCTGTTCATGCTGGAATCCCCTCTGCAGCAGGCATAGCTTTGGCCCTCTGAGCCAAGACTGTGCTGAAGAAGACGGGTGGGTGTCTCCCCTCTCCCCCCCGCTACCATCCAGACCACGCAGACGGCAGCCCCTCCCCACCACCCAGCTGGTGTGCCAGAGGCGAACGTGGTACCCCATCCTCCAGAGGCTCCAGATCCTTCCAGGCCTTCACATTCACCCCGGCCCCATACAGGCTCCTCCGTGCCTGCTTTTCAGCCCCTGCCTTCTGCTGAAGGCACCTACTCTTCATCATCTGAGTGTCAGAAAAGCCAACTCAAAGGGGCTTAGCCAATACGAGTTTTTATTATTTCTATTTATTTAACACCAATATTTCCAGGCATATGTGCAGGCATATCTTTAAGAGCCTTACAAATAATAACTCACTTTTATCCTCATAACTGCCTATGAGGTAGGTATTATTATTGGTTTTTTTGCAAATGAGGAGGCAGAAGCAGCTTGCTCAAGGTCACAAGCTTGCTTAACAAAATGCCAAGAGCTTGGGTAGATACAGTACATTATCCTGGACCTCATTTCTGCTCATCATTCCACTCGGCTATTCTCAGAGTGTCAGCCAGGTTTTCACTCATGATCACAAAATGGCTGCCACATCACATACTCACACCACAGTATCCAAAAGCAGGTAACGAGAGCTCCTCTCCTAGCATATCGTTCTCTTTTTATCAGGGAGTAAAATCTTTCCCAGAATCTTTCCTGAAAACTTCTTTTTATGACTTATTGGCCAAAATTGGGCCATGGGCCCACCTTTAACCCAATCACTGGCAAAAGGGAGCAACGGACTTGGCATGATTGGCTTTGGCAATGGTGGGCGGCCCTGGGGGAGGAGGCTTCTTTCCTGAGCCCCCACATGGGAAGATGGGGGCATGTCTGTTGGGTGGGTGTCTGTCACAGCTCACCTTCTCAAAGGGTCAAACCCTTTTGTTTCCAACATTTTTGAAACCATCGAGGGAAACCCAAACAAGTGTTTAACCGCGTCAAAAATGGCTTCTTCCCAGTCATGAATGACTATGGCATATCTGGGGGAAATTAAATCAGAGTGGTTGGCTGCAGCAGCAGGTTTTTCAGTGAGGAAAGAGCAGATAAATAGTTGGGAAGGGAGGCTGCGGGAGATTAGGGAGGGCTCTGCCTGGGAGCACAAGGCGTCTGGGACTTCGTTTTGGGCAACGGGGAGCCAATGAGTGATTCAGAGTATGGGAGGTAAGGTGTGGTGGAGAGGACACCTCGAAGAGGGAGCTGGGCCGTGGTGGTCCACAGTCTGAGCAGTAGAAATGGAGGGGAGGGAGCTGTCTCAACTCTTCAGTCTCCCCCACTCCTGGTTACATTCATGCTCCCATCCTGCCTCCTCACCCAAAGAAAATCATTTCCTCAACCCCACTTCCTATCCCCACCCCTTCCCTCCCCTTCCCCTCCAGACACCTGGAAAGAGCTCCCCAAGTATACTTCCTCAACTCCCACCCGCTCCTCAATTCCTCACAATGTGGCTTCTGACCCCAACTTGTACTGACAGTGATCTCAGGAAGCCCACCAAGGAGCTCAGTGAATAAGGGAGCCCTCGAGGGAATCGAGATGAAGATAAAATTCCATTTCCGTATGTGCGTCAGAAGGATGCTGCGGGCTGCTGGTAGCCTCCTAGAAGGACGGGAGGGTTTGTCCCAGGGCATTCCAACCCCAAGGACATCCGACACCCTCTCACCCCATCTGACCCTGCAGTGCTCTCCATGACACTGCTGCCATCACTGAGGGACAGTTCTGCCCCTGTCCCTTCCTACGTCTCACACCTTTCCTTGGGCTGGTTTTCCTCTGTCCACCCCTTAAATGTCAGGGTTCCCCAGTGTTCACCCTGGGACCCCTTCTCCTCTGTCTACATCCTCCTACCCATCTCCCCCGTGGCTGGAATTCCCACCTCTGGGCCAGCATGTCCCAGTCTTCCTCCTGTGCTCCAGACGCCAGTCTGCACCTGCCTATGGATGTCTCTACCTGGACGTCCCCCAAGACCTCAAACCAACGAACCAATTTGGAATCATCACCTCCCTCCTTGTTCCTGCTCTTCCCCTTTCTTTCTTATCTCCACCAGTGGCTTGTTTCTTCTACCAGCCACGTGAGCCAGGAGATTGGGGGCATTTTTTAATCCCTCTTCCATCTACACCCAAATAGACTGATGAGCCTAGTGAACTCCTCAGAATTGTCTTTCAAATCTATTCTCAGATCCCCAGCCTGCAGCCACCGCCCTGCTTCAAGCCTTTATCCATCTCTTGCCTAGACCACTCCTGAAGCCTCCCTGCTAGCCTCTATTTCCAGCCATCCAGGTGTTGATCTAGTCCTTGGAAGGGCCTGAAAGAATGATGCCCACGCCACACTGCAGAACTGACCCGCCAGGGGAGCTGCTGCCTCTGCTCCATCGTGAAGGTGGGGAATCCTAAGGCCACCATTAGAGCCGTTAGTTAATAACACAGCCTGAGTCCTAGGGCTGAGACCAGGGCTCAGGAAGCCAGGATGAGGACGCCACTGTCTCCACTGCTGTGGTCTCTCCAGGAAGCTGGATGCTGGATCACTGATGGCAGAACTACTCAATGTCTTCTCTCCCTGCTTGCCAGTGGAGGACGGACAAGGAGGAAGATGGCCTCACCTCACTGTATTTTCCAGATCATGGGCAACGGCTTCCACCTGGCAGAACCTAATTCATATTCCAAAACTCAGCTGCAAGCAAGTCTGGAAATATAGCGTCAGCTTGCCAGGCCCTGCAGTACTTGGTGGGCATGCAGGACGGGAGAGAGAAAGGATGCTGAGGGCCAGTCCCTTGCTCTGTTCTAACCCACTCTCCTTTTTGCACCCAAGGAACATTCTGAAATTCAGGTCAGATAACATCACTTCCTTGTGCTAGCCCATCCCCTCCAGAGGCTCCCCGTGCTCCCAGGAGAAAGCCTGACTCTTTCTGTCCTGATAGTGTGACCACAACTACGCATGGGTCTGGCGGTAGCCATGCCCCCGTGAAGCCAGGACCTGGAATCCCCTCTCCACCTGATCAATTGCCACCAATCCTTGAGACTCAGCCCCACGTCCCCTCCCAGCCCCTCACTTCCTCTAGCCTGTCCCACGCCACCTTGAATGTACCTCAGGTGCGGCACATTCTGAATGATGGTGGGTGAGTTATGTGTCTCTACCACCCTCCTCTGTGGGGTCCTCACACATGGGGAATGTGTCTAATTAGCCATCGTATTCACAGAACTAGTGTAGGCACACACAGTAATCATGGCAGTCGTTTATGGGATATTTACCATGTGCCAAGTGCTAAGGGTTTTATATGTATTAACTCATTAGACCTTCCTAACAACCCTCTGAGGGCATGTGGTAGAGGCTGCGCTGCTCCATCATTGTCCCCTCGTTCCTCTCTGGGCACACAGCTTGACTACATCTCCTGGCCTCCCTTGCAGCCATGTGTGTCTGTGTAACCCCTTCTCACCCATGTGAACTGAGGGACGTGATTTCCAGCCAGGGCTCTCAGGAAGGCAGTCATGCTTCCCCCATGCTCCTTCCCCTCTGCCAGTGGGACATCGGCTATGGGGACCCAGCCAGGAGCACCAGGACAATGGCAGAGCCCCCTGGGGCAGGGGGAGCAACAAGAGGGAAAGAGCCTGGGTCCTTGAAGTCATTGCACTGCAGGGACCTGCCTGCTGGTGCGTGAGAAATACGTCGCCATTGCATTTTGGATTTGTTAGGGCAGGTTAGCCCATCCTGACTGAGGCAGTGGAGGCAATGATTATGCCCCATGTGACTGTCCCTATCACAGAAGTGGGGAAACTAAGGCATGGGGTGTCGAGTAACCGGCCCAGGGTCACACAGCTGGTAAGTGGAGTGCTGGGGTGAACCCAGGCTCTGATGGAGCTGGAAGCAAAGACAGGGGCAGTCAGGACCTGGGGGCTGGTAGCTGACAGAATTGGAATGGGAGGCTGGGAGAAGCAAGAGGTCAGAATCGGAACCGGAAGTTGGACCTGAGCTCTGGGGATCCCCCATGGGAAGGAGCAGGAGGAAGAAATGGGGCCTGAGAAGGAGGTGCTGGAATAATTGGCAACGAGGGGACAGGGAGGCCAGTGGAGGGGAGAGACATGTAGGGTTTGTGGTTTACAAAGAGGGGACTGTGTGGAGCCCAGGAGGACCCTGGGTGCGGCAATTAGCAGGGCAGGGGGGTCAATACAGGTCTGAATGTCACTTGCAGAACCCATGCGTTTAGTACTCCGAGGAACCTTGGTGTCATCTGGCCTGCCCCCTCCTGAGGAAGAAGCCGGCTGGGAGGGGTTAAGTGGCTTGCTCAAAATTGCAGTGTGTTTTTGTCTTTTTCTTTTTAAACTGCAGAAGATGGCTTGTGTGGCACATGCTCAGCTCCAGACTCACATCTGGAGCCCGGGAAACCCAGGGCGCCCCTGCCAGCCCGCGGCTCATCCTGGCGTCACTGTGTTATTATTTTAACTGTCGTGCTCATAGAGAAATGCTGCCAGCATGTTAAAGACTGCGTTAATTAATTAACCAGGCACTTCATTGAGAGTCAATGGCGTAATTGTTGTTCGTGGTGGATAAATACTAATTGAATATTAAGAACATATTTGTGCAGAAGGAGCTGCTTCCAACGAGCCATGCCCTTTGTCAGCCAGATGTTTGGGCTCGTTTTGGAGGCTGATTCATTAGCTGGGAGCGCCCTGGCATTTGGGCTGTGTTGTTCTGTATCTGAGAAGGAAGGCGGGCAGCCTGTGAAGGACTGGCTCCCAGGCTGTAAGAGGTGGGGTGTGGGGGGGACCTCCACAGACAGATCTGGAAATAACAGTCGTATTAAGCAGATGACAGATACGTATTAAGCTTTTTTTTTTAAACTGAAATATAATTGATTTACAATGTTAGTTTCAGGTGTACAGCAAAGTGATTCAGCTATATATATATATATATTTCACATTCTTTTCCCATATAGGTTATTACAAAATATTGAATATAGTTCCTTGTGCTATACAGTAGGTCCTTGTTGTTTATCTATTTTATACATAGTAGCGTGTATATGTTAATCCCGAACTCCTAATTTATCCTTCCCACCTATTAAGCTGTTCTTATTTTTATTTTAATTATTTTTTTAAATTAAATTTATTTATTTATTTTTGGCTGCTTTGGGTCTTCGTTGCTGCACGCGGGCTTTCTCTAGTTGCGGCGAGCGGGGGCTACTTTTCGTTGCGGTGTGCAGGCTTCTCACTGCTGTGGCTTCTCTTGCTGCAGAGCACCGGCTCTAGGCACGCGGGCTTCAGTAGTTGTGGCACGTGGGCTCTAGAGCTCAGGCTCAGTAGTTGTGGCGCATGGGCTTCGTTGCTCTGCGGCATGTGGGATTTTCCCGGACCAGGGCTCGAACTCGTGTCCCCTGCATTGGCAGGCGGATTCTTAACCACTGCGCCACCAGGGAAGCCCTAAGCTGTTTTTAAATTTAAACACTCTATTCTTTTAATTTTTAATTTTTTTTGGCTGCGCGGCATGTGGGATCCTAATTCCCAACCAGGGATGGAACCCTCGCCCCCTGCACTGGAAGCGCGGAGTCTTAACCACTGGACTGCCAGGGAAGTCCCCCACCTATTAAGCTTTAACTGAGGCAATTCTAGGTGTGATTTTAGGCATTGGAGAAGACCTCCTTCTCTTTCAAATCCTCCAAACGGATGGTTAAATCCTGGCCCATGAGGCAGGCAGGGTGGGGCCTGTCAACCTCATTTTACAGGTGGGGAAACTGAGGCTCTATGAAGCAAGGTGACTTTCTCGGAATCACGAAGCCATAGAATCCCAGTCTCCGAGCTTCCAGCTACAGCCATATCCCCCCTGTGGAGGGCGGCTCAGGCCCCCAGACCCCTGATGAGCTGAGGGGAGATGACTCGGGGTCCCTGAGTCTCAGAACTGACTGGGCCCCAGCAGTCAGGGCCCTCAGCAGATTTCCAGCTCTTGTGACTGGCTCATCCCTGCCAAGGCTATATGAGGCAGTGTCGCAAGGAGTGCGGGCTCTGAAGCCAGAATTCTTGGCTTCAGAGCTCAGCTCCGAATCTTGGTCAAATCTTGGGCAAATGACTGAAGCTCTCTGTGTCTCAGTTTTCCAAATGATAAAATGGAGATAATAATAGGCCTTACCTCAATAACCATGAATGGTCCATACTGTGTCTTTACATAAATTAAGAAAAGCTTCCGTCTCCTCTCCAAGAGACACAGGTATATGCCGGGTATGCTGCTTGGTTAGATCATGGACTGCTCTCTTGGCCAGATACCCTTGTTTAGTGAACAACCTTCCCAACTGTACATGGCAGCCCTACCTACAGGGTTGTCATGAGAGTAAAAAAGATATAACACAGTAAGCGCCTAGCATGTGTTAGAATCTTCCAGTTTTCTGACCCCACCTCCTCAAGAACTGGGCATGATTTGCTGCCACCTACGTACTGCTGGCAGCCTCCTTCAGAAAGACTGATAAGAGGATGTTGAAACATGAGCCAAGAACATGACAGGAGACAGCTCCTGTCACTGCACCAAAGGCAGCAGAGGGTCAGCAGAGCTTGATAACAAAGTGTCTCCTTACAGCCCTGGCCCCGGGGCACTCGGAGAGGCTTCGGGAGGACCCCTCCCTCCACCCCGGCTCCAGCCTCTTAGTCACTGATCTTGGGGAGAGCTCGCTCACAGCTGTGCAGAGCTCAGACCAGGGCGGAGACAAGGATTCAAGTCCAACTGTGCTCAAGCTGAATTGGGAGGTGATCCCAGGAAACACTGGGAGCGGGCTGGGGAAGGAGACAGGGAGGGAGGGCAGCGCCGTAGGCCATGGGGGCTCTGCGGACCCCTGGGAGAGGCCAGGGCTCTACACGGGGTGGGGCTGCCCCAGGGCTGCTGCTGGGGGGCGGCGCTGACTCCAGTCATCACTCCTGGGCCAGGAGGTCCCCATCCAGCAGAAGAGTTGGAAGTGGAGGCCCCAGGGCCTCAGTCCTAAGGACAGTCCTTGCTGTGTGCCAGGCACTGTTGTATTAGGTCATCCCCGTGTTGCAGGTCCCTCAGGGGGAAAGCGAGGTTCAGAGAGGCTGAGTGCCTTTCCTGGCATCACAGAGCCAGTAAGCGGCAGAGTCGCGTGCTCGCTGTTCTGTATGAGCCTCACTGTTGGAAACCTACCAGGCACGAAGGGGTCTGCAGGGGGCAGCCCTCCCTGCCTGTCGCACAGTCCCCCAGTCCCCTCCTCTGAAGGCATTTGAGTCCGTCTCCCCAGGGGGAGGGAGGTTCCTCCCCTGCCCTGATTCAGCTCCGAGGCTATGGGAGGGAGGCTCTGGCCTTCGGCAGCGGCTCAGTGCCCGTCTCCTGTTCAAACCTCAGCCCTGCCCACTGTGGTCACAGGCCATTCTTATCAGTCAGGGTCTGGGAGAACCCCTAGCAGCTCCTGTCACTCCCCAGGGACTTTCCAGGCCTGATCAGGGCACCACCAGCAGGCCAGCAGGACCTCCTTCATAGGAGGGAGACTCCAGTTTGAGGAGGGGGCAGTACCACCTGCCCTTAAGGACCACCCTGCTCCCCCCCAGTTTGATGGGCAGAGCAGCCTCTCTGGGAGCTCCCAGTCAGATGGGGGAGGCACGGCCCCAGACCCGGGGCAGCTCTGTCTCCTCTACCTTCTTGACAGGGTAGCAGGGTTTGAAGAAACCCACGTGGACACTCAGAAATACCAGACAGAAGCTGGGAACGTGGGGCGGGGTGCTGGGGTGGGTGTGAGGGGAAAGCTTTGTGCTCTCAGTTCTGGAGGTGACAGAACCGGGTCCTGGAGACCCAGGCAGGGCCTTGCCGAGGAGGGTGAGGCCAGTGTGGCAAGAGCCAGGGGCTATCTGTATCTCTCACCAAAATCGTTGTCATTGCTCTTACTTGGACCCATCTCACGAGAAGTGGGGATCTAAAGGACGTTACCATCTCCTCATGGTCCCCCAGGGCGGCCTCCAGGACCAGTGAGGCGCCCGGGCTCAGTGGAATCAGCTGACAGATTCGGGGGTGACGTCAAGGAAGGGTCCCTTTGTAGGTATCTCAGAGGTGCACAAGCCATCGCCTGACAGCCCAGGTGTGGGTCTGTGGCAGCCAAGAAAATACTTGGGAGAGGCCAGAAGTGCCCAAGGCATTTGTCCCCGAGGAGTGTTGGCTTAGGTCCCCAGCACTGCTGCCTCCCCATCTCAGACTCTGTCATAGGCCCTCACCTCACCCCAGCAAAACTCTCCTGGGAAGCTGATGACATCAGAAGTGCCCCAGGAAGCCACCCACCCCCAGGGCGACAGACGGGACTATTTATATGGAGGAAGCGCAGCCCTGTCACCCTCCAGCTCCAAGTTGCCTTCTGCTTCCCCTGCTTCCCCCGCTTGGCACGAGGGCTGCTGCTGCCTATATTAGGAGCGCTCGGCAGATGGAAGGGGCGGGACCCTCCCCCACGCCCCTGGGCTCTCTGCACGTGCCAGCCTGGCCCTGAGCCATCAAGGACCTGGCCCACCTTCCCTGGACTACCTGCACCTACCTCAGACCCTATGGGGTAAGGACTCTGTGTCAGTCTGATTCTGGGGACACAAACCAGAGGGGCCCATAGAGGGTGGGTACGGAGAGGGTGGGATCATGGCTAGAAGAAAAGGAGCAAGGAAGGAGTGGAGGAAACAAAGTGTTGAGACAGGGGTGGGGGACCCAGGAGCAGGGAGGAGAGGTAAGATCTGAAAGGAAGGTGTCGAGCAGAAGAAAGAGGAGTCTGGGGTCTGAGGGGCCCCCAACCTCTACAGTGACTGTGCAAACTGGGAAAAGGCGCCCTCTGCGGGTGGATGAATTAGGAAAAGGTGTAAGTCAAGTGTGTCTGTGTGTGAAGAAAAAGACACCCTCCCTTCTTCCCAGAGGATTGGGACCCAGGCCAAGCCACCCAACTTGGGGAGCAGGGCATGGGCCCGAAGACGGCAGCGCCCTCATGACCTGCACAGCTGTGCCTGGCAGCCTGGCAGCCTGCTCCTGAGCCCATGGTTAGAAGAGAGGCTGAGGGGGGCAGGCCTGCCCCTGGGCCTGAGCTCCCAGCTGAGGGCTGCTCTCGGGACACCCCAATGCTCTGCCCCCAGCAGCCGAGTTCTGACCACCTAAGAGGCAATCGTTTAACCAGGTTGGCAAGCAGACAAACAATTCTTACCATCTCCCAGCTGAGGGCTCCAGGCTCACCAGGGAGACCAGGCCCATTAGGAAACCACACAGAGTGTTGCCCCAGCCAGGCAGGAAGCCAGCAGGCCACCTGTGGCAAGTTCCAGCCTGATCTCCTCTGGGGGTGACAGCCCAGACCTCCAGCTCCCACTTCTGGCATCAGTGGTTGCTTCTCCCTCCGGGAAGCCCTGGAGGCAGGACCTGCATCCGCCTCAGCATCCCAAGCCCACCCGGGGCCCATCCTCCGTCCTCCATTGATTCATATGCCAGCAAGTGGGGTCTCTCGCCATCCTGGGTGACTGGGGGGTCCTGCAGCTTTGATTCCTGATTGTGTTCTGTGGCTTTGGCACTCGGGAGGTGTCAGAGACTGAAGTGCAATTTGCATTTTAATAAAGAAAGTTGTATTTCAGTGATTTGCATTTAAATAAGGTGCTGCTTCCTCCCTCCCTTCCTTCCCTGCTGGTGGTGGCACCTTTGGGAAAAGAAGCCTCCCCAGGCCTTTGGCTCCCCGCACAGCCTCCCCAGCCAGCTTCAGGGGGGATGATGGGAACAGCAGGGATCCTCCCCCATCCCCTTCCTCAGTCACTGTCTCTGCAGGGCTTTCCAGCACACACATGCACACGCGTGCATACAGGTGCATGTACACGGCCTGTGCACCCACACACCTCATGCCACAGAACGCATGCACATACACACATGCACACACCATGTGTACATGCAAACACACACGCACTGGCCCATGCATGAAGACGTGCACACACGTCTAGTACACACATGCACACACATGCATAAGCACACACATGCATAAGCGCACACAAACACCTAGCCACCAAAAGTGACACGATGCCCTCATGCCTTGTGCTCTAACCCCAGCTACCCAACCCTGGTAAACCAGCCCTCAGAAACTTACACCGGTACAGCAACACCCACGAACCATTGCATCTGATGGTCCCTGGGTCCTCTGGACCCTGGAAGGCAGGAGGGGCTGAGATGCCTGGTGGCCAGGTCTGGCAGGGGAGGGATGGCGAGTGGTGGGGCTCATGGCCCAGCATCATCCCAGGGTCCCTAGGAGTCCCCTCCTCACCCCAGCTTTGCCGCAAGCATTGTTGGCTCCCGAGGGTGCAGATGCTCTGGCAGCTTCCTTCTTCCTTTGGCTTACCGCGTGCCTCCCCGGGGTGGGGGGGGGTGCCGGCTTGCTTTTCCTGGCTAAAGCTCTGTCTCCTGCAGCAGCCACCAGCCCTGGCCTCCCTTCCAGCGCCCCAGTCCCCAAACTCACAGTTTCTTCAAGACAAGCATCCTCTCTCCTCTCCACGTGAGCTGTCCTCTGGTCCCCGCCTCCCGGCAGTGCTGCGGGAGGGGCACAGACTTTCTCATCTCCAGAACCAGGCTTGACTCCTGGTGCTGGCTCTGCTTCCTCATCCCAGCCTGGGACACCTATTCCTGGACTTGTGAGGTCTGACGAGTCCCAGAGTCAAATGCTCAGCACGTGGTCGGGGTTTCATAAATGAAGGCTGGCATCACTGCAGACCCCCGAACGCACACAGCCCCGCTCTCGGCATAGTGATGGGGCCCCAGGACAACCTCAGAACCCACGTGAGTCTAAGCGGATGCCCCCTCAGTCCAGCACAAGGGCTGTGGCGAGGATCATACAGCCCTGTGCAGGGGCAAAGACCCGGACTCTGTGTCACCTTGTCCCTGAAAGCCTCGAATTCCCCATCTGTAAAATGGGCACAATGACATCGGCCCACTTCCCTCCAAGGACGTTAGGGGGAGCCAATGAGCAAAAGCGTGCTCTTGTGCTGGGGAGGCTGTAAGGCAGAGCTGGAAGATGGGCCAGGTCCACTTGAGGTCCAAGAGGGATGAGCCTCTTCCTGGATGGAGATCCCAGTCCAGAACAACAGGCAGGAAACCCAGGCAGAGGCTGGGCGGGGCCACTGGTCATCCCAGGGCCCCAGTTGCCTTGTGCCTGCTCCACTCAGGGGTGCCCAGACACCATCTCTGTCCTCACGGCCAACCCCAGGAAGCCAATGGTACTGTCCTATTTACAGATGAACAATTCCGAAGCCAGGATCTTTCCACCACCTCAGACCTCTGGCAGGTCATGGAGACGGCTGGAACTTGGGCCGAGATGAGAGGAAGTGGCGGTGACAGAACATGTGAACATTTGGACATAGGGCAGAGGGCCTGGCAAGGGTGAGGACCGCGAGGCAGGAGGGCCCTGGCCTGTTTAGGGTCAAGGAGGCTGCTGCGAGGTGCGTCTTCGGCCCTCAGGGTGCTGGCGAGGCTGGTTGCCTATGGATTCCTTGTCCTTGTCCACAGTGTGCCTTGAAAATGGCTGTCATTTCCGTGTGTGTTGTGATGGTGTTGTGATGGGCAAAAGGTCGGGAAGTAGGGCCTCAGGCAAGAGGCCAACCTGAGCTCCCTGAGCAGGAAGGACGAGGGTGCCAGCCCCTGGGATGCAGCCTTAGAGTAAGTAAGACAGGGAAACTCAGACCATAGGGCGGTGGGGATGGATCTTGGCCAGTAGAGCCAAGTTTGCCCCAGGCCCTCCTTCCAAATGGTTTGTCCCAGATGCCTTCCTGGCATGGCCAGTCTCATAAATGCTCTCAGACTCACAAGCTAGGGTCTTGGAGGACTTCCTGTCTAGGGGCATGATTCGAATTCTACCCACACCCCCCTATACAAGCACGTCTGCGCAGTCACAACCCTCAGCCCAGCTGCGACGGACAGTTCTCCCTGTTTCCAGCCCCTGCCCGTGGCCCAGTCCTGCCAGCCTATCTAGAGTGGGGCTCCGTCTCCTTAGAACGCCCTGGACTTCTGCAGAGGGGGAGAGCTCTGTGGGATGCTTTTGCCTTCCTGGCTGGGAAGCCAGATCCTTGGGCAAAAGCCCAGAACTGGGGAAGCCACGGCATTGACCAAAATATGTTATAATTTATTGAGCATTCACCATGCACCAGGCCGGATACCAAGCATACTATTTTATCTTCACAACTATATAAGCAGGTGTGATTGACTCCATCTTATAGATGAGGAAACTGAGGCTCTGCCCGGTTCCAAGATGCACCCGGGGCTCTACACTGAGCATGTTGTGGAGCTGGGTTCACCCAGGACAGTTTGATTCAGGCTCTGTCTCACCACTAAGCCTTATTCACTTCTATGCTGGCTCCTTCCCTCCCTCCCTCTCCCCACCTTCCTCTCTTCCACTTACCTTTATTTTGCTTCTACTTTGTGTCAGGCCCTCTTTGCATGGAGTTTCCATTTAGAGCAGAGGCTCCTCACTGATGTGATGCCTGGACCCCTCTGCCGCCTGGGGAAACCTATAGGTCCCTTTTCAGAATAACATTTGTAAATCCACACAATAAAATTTCTAAGATTCAAAGGAAACCAATTACATTAAAATGCAGTTATCAAAATATTAAGAAAAAATTGTGATGGAGTAATACATGTGCTTCTGTATTAATGCGCTAAATAATAAGATCGAGCAGTGGGTCTAATAAAACTACCATCCTTTTGAAGTAGGGTTGAGTATAAATGATATTTCAAGATTTCTGCTGCAATATAATATGATTTGAAATGATCTGCACTTTCTACGTGTGACAGAGCCACGGATTCTGTGACAAATACTGTGGTTCCCTGCTGATATGCACAAGGGAAGGAAGTGCTCAATTTTAACTAAAGATGAGTGAAATAAAAATGTGATTTTTTTCCCGTCCACACTGACCGACCCCCAGAATTCTATACAGGGATCCTTGGGGATCTGTAGACCCCAGGCCATTCCTAGTAGCAGAAGACAACCTGGAAATAGATAAACTAGCTGGAAGGGTGAAATGCAGGGAAGACAAATGAGGAGGAGGTGGGGGGAAGGAGCCGAGTCAGTGAGGGGCCACCTGGAGGAAGTGAGGGAGCGAGCCTGGGGGTGCCTGGGAGAAGCTGATCAGCAGGAAATAGGGAGGCCAGTGCAGTGGGTGTGTCTGAGTAGGGAGAGAGTGGTGGCCACGAGGTTGTAGGGTTTCTGAAAATTTGGATGCATTCTAGGGATGGCAGGGCCGTGGGACCACAGAGACCAGGAAGGGTCGCTCTGGCTGCATGTGGAGGACCCGCTGTGGGGCAGGGGGACCCCTGAGGAGTCGACTGCACTCTTCCAGGCTCATCCAGGGCGGCAGCAGCATGGGGAGAAGTGGTCAGATTTGGGGCACATTTTCAAAGTAGAGCCAGCAGGATTTCTGAGTTGAAGGTATGGGATGAGAGGAGTTCATGTCCCCACCCAGTGGCCTGGTGCTCCCATCGATGGCTCTGGGGCCTCGGCCCTGCTGCTCGAGACTTGATGGCGGAGCTCTGGTTCTGCCACGTGTCCCCAGCCCGACAAAGTGCCCCGAGGAAGCTGAGGCAGGGACAAGGGGGGAGCACCCAACAGGGGCCAGATGGCAAAGTCACCTCTTGGTTTTTCAAAGCTAACACTCTCTCTTTCCCGTCAACCAGTATTGCCTTTAACATGAAGCCTTCGGGGACACCTTCCCACTGCCTCCACATAGGACTGGTTTTGCTAAATTACTTGCTTTGCCAACATCCAGGGATTCCCTCAAGAGACTACTTACCTGCTCTGTTGACATGGATGTCCTCTATTTACTCTCACTTCCCAGGCAGCTCAGGACCGTCCTTGGCAACCCAAAACACAACACTTCCCCTCGCCCAGGGTCATTTCCAAAGACAGCTGCAAGGCTAGGAGGCTTTGTCTCAGACTGAAAACCAAGCCACCCTTAGTAGATGCAAAGACAATGTTGACTGAATGAATGAGGTGAATAGGGGTGAGGAAAGAAAGACAACTTCTCAGCTCCCTCTGAGTCTATTCTCTCATTTACCTTGACATCCCAGAACATCAGAGGCACCCACAGTCCCATGTGAGGGCAGGAGGCTGTCCCGGTTCCAGACGCTGAGGCCCGACCTCCATTTTGGATTGTCCATGCCCTGCCCCCAAACCAGCTGGGCTGTGGGAGAGCGGCTGCTTCACTCCCATCCATGTCTGTTTGTCTGTCTGCACTCACATCCTGCCTCTAAGCCCCTTTCTGTCCCTCATGGGCCATCCTTTGGAGCCATTTGATTCTCTGGTGAAACCAGGTCTGCACCTTCACTTTTTTGCCCCCCTACCTCCACCAGCGAGGCTATGTGGTGGGACTTTAGGTTCCTGGCTCCCTCTGGAGGGGTCATACCCCAGGAAAGTTCTCTTTGGGATGCCCAGGGAGTCCCAAAGATTCCTAAAGCCTAGATCAGGGTTGGCAAACTCTGGGCTGTGGGCAACGCCTGGCCCGCCACTTGTTTTTATATGGTCTTGGGGTGAAAAATAGTTTTTACACTTTTAAGTGACTGAAAAAGAACCAAGAAAATTTTGTGACATGTGAAAATTATTTGAAATTAAAATTTTATTGTCTGTAAATAAAATTTTATTGGCACACGGCCTCGATCGGTTATGTATTGCCTACGTTGTTTTTGCACCATGTCAGCAGAGTTGGATGGTCATGACACAGACTGTATGGGGCCTGTAAAACACAAATATTTACTGCCTGGCCCTTTTATGAATAAGTTTGCCCCCGTGGCCTAGAGCCCGCATGGCCTGTGGAGCCTGGCCCTGGGCTCGAGTCCAGCCCCTGACTGGCTGAGAGGGATGAAGTTACACAAGCTTGTTCCTTCACCCTTCCCTCCAGGTGCGAGTGTTTCCCCACCTTAACCTCAAACTTCCCGCTAAGGTCGGTTGGAAGATATCACAGGATCAGCTCGGGCGGTATCTGGCCCTCGTGGGCTCACTAGTGCCAGAGCCTTTTGGAAGCTCACACAGCAACCCCCGAAAGTTTCCCTTAAGAGGCACGGCCACTCCCAGGCAGGTGTGGCACATTCCATCCCTGAGAAAGCAGCTGCAGGGACTGCGGTGGGGCGGAGTCACACCGGCTTCTCTTAGAGGCTTCTTGGACTTGGGTCGAGGAGGAGACCCATCAGGCCTGGCCATTGCCTGGCTGTGGGGGACAGGCGGGGGGAGCAATGGTATGGGCTGTGTGGTCCAAAGACCACTGTGCAGGTGGTCCCTGGGGATTTGGGCAGCCCACCCCCATCCCCTCCTGGGACTATGGTCTCTTGGCATCTTAGGGATGGACTTGCAGCACCCCTCCCCTCCCAGGTCTGAGGCTGAGCAGATGCTGCCAGCACTCTCCCCCTGGATCTCTCTACCACCTCCCGGGTACCTATCACTCCTAACCACCCGCCCCCAGGGCAGGGCCATCTGTGTGTATCTGGGCCTCGGCGCCCAGGAGCTGGCAGAGCTGGCCCAGGCTGGGGCATTGAATCCTCCCCGCTTGCCCCCCACAGTGGCTTTATTAATTGTTTATATTAGAGTCTGTTAATTGGCAATAACCAGCGTGCTGAAGTGTCTTTTAATGACACCCCCCCACACACACAGGGCCCTAAGGCTGTGAAGGATTGGAGGATTCAATAAAGTGAGAAAGAATTAGCACCTCATCCTCTTTATTAGCCAGTTAGATAAACTGCCAACACCTGTCACACAAATCGAGCTGGAAAGAGAAGTGGTCCCTCAGGAACTTCCATGGGCGAGGTGAGGTGCAGGCTAGACCACACTGGGCGTTGCACACCCATCCCCACCCGCATGCGGGCACACAAAGAGGCATGCATAGGTGTATACAGACCCCCGGGATCGCCTCCTGTGCTGGCCTGGAGTGCACCTGTTCATTCAATAGGCATTGCTTCGGCACCTACTATGTGCCAGGTGCAGTGCTCCCTGGGGGTGTGACAATAATCTGTCCCAACCTTTGAGGAAACTGCAGTTCACCAGGAAGACAGACCAGTCCAGACCTCCCTCTGGACTCTGGAGCTACACTCTCTATCCAGTTTCCCACTGGACACGTCTGCTTGGAGAGCAGGTACGCACGCCACCTGCTGCACATCCTAGATTGAACACGTCCGCCCCCGCCCCCACCATAGCCCGCTGTCCCCTCCGTCATCCTCCACCCCTCCTTCCAGCCCGCCCCCCCCATCCGCCAAGCCCCGTCCTGGCAGGCCCACCCTGTGTTCTTGCTTCCCTTTACCCAACCTGGGCCACTGCTGCAGCACATGACAGCGTTAACGCCCTCACACCCTCCCCGAACCTCCAGGCTGGCCCTCTCCCCACCCATCCATGGCCCAGCTGCTGGGGGATCATTCTAAACACAGGTTTGTTTGGGACAGACTCTCTCTTTGGTCTCTGATCCTCAGGGAGAGTACCGTCCTCTGGTGGGACTGCTCTGAATGCCTGGTTCGTGGGTGTCTCAAACAGGAGACGCCGTGGCTGCAGCCTCCTGCAGAGGGAGGCGGAAATCTAGCTCCATCTTGGAGATGCCCTCAAGGATGAACTGTCCAGAGAGAAGACGTCCCATCCTGCCCACTGTGAGTTAGATTTGGCTGAACCTTGTTGGGCCCTAGGGGATGGGAGGGGGGTGGAATAACTGACACCCTCATGTGAAGGGAAAATATAAGGGCCCGGAGGAGCCTAATGAAACAGCACCTGCCTTCCCAAGAGGCTTTCTCAGCCAAGGTGGAGTTCCTTGTCATAAGCAGGGATACATGCAGGAGGGAGAGTACACCTATCCCTCACTCCATGACTTTAATTTCTGAACACCCTGCTCCTGGATGAAAAACCATAAAATGAAAAAATATTTTCATTAATTTTAATGAAAAAAGGACGGTACGTTCTATCCACTGCTAAGGCACCCAATTTCTCACAGAAAGACGCAGCCATTGAACAAGAAAAACAAGTTTATATAAGGAATAAACAACGACCTGAAATTAAATACTGTGGCTCGTAACTAAAATGTAATGTGATAAAGATTTCTCTTTCCCGCACGGGAGATGGGCAGTGCTTTGCAGGGCTCACGGTTATCGTGTGCTGAAAAACAGAGTTCTAGCAGAGAACAAACACTTCGGGGTAAAGTGAAAGCTTACCAGAGAACACTTTCAAGCAGATGGAAACAGGAAACGGCCCCCTCGCCCCGCACCGCCTGGCGCATGACAACGAGCAAAGCAGTTGGTTCCTGCAAACGTGGCTCGGGACACAGAGGTGTCCCATAGGACCATCTCTGCATGAGATGAGACAGCAGAGTCCAGTAAACATGACAAGTATGTCTTTGTTGAAAACTGTAATGCAGAAATATAACTTTTAAAAGTGTGTTTCATTAGTGGGCTTTGGCGTGAAATGTTTTCATAACGTAAAAGGGGGGCTGTTGTGAAAAGTGGTATAACTTTCAAGATAGGGCAAAAAGTCTCCAAGCGCAGAACCTGAGCCAAGGGCCTGTGTTTCCCCAGGACTTGGTTCCCAGGTTCCCAGCCTTATTAGTAGAATTCAGGAAAAACAGCCGAAGTTGAAGCTCTGAGGTTTTCCCCACTTCCCTCCACCCAGGGGCCATGGCTCCCTTCCCCTCCTCACAGCTCGCAGAGGCCTCAAAGGAGGAAAAACCGCAAGAACATGGTTGGAGTCTGGGAGTTTATAAGATTCAAGCCAAAATACGGGACTATGATTCTGTAATCAACTCTGATTCTCCTCCCCTCCCCTGTCCCCTGTGTGAAGTCTGCTGTTTACAGGGCTCAGCATCCATTCCCCCCAATTTATGGCAATAAAGACCCCATTTCCTTTGGAGCACTTCCCCCATCCCCACCCCCCAACTCTTGGTCATGTTACTAGGATAGGATTGGCTCCCTTCAGCCCCAGGGGTGGGGCCTGGGTACCTGCTGCCAATCAGTGAAGCTCCTCAGCCACAGGAATTGGTCCACGGATGGGCACATGACCCAGTTCAGGTCAAGGAGACACAGGATGTTGGAGGATTCTGGGAAAGGAGCTCCTCTGCTTTCCTAAGAGTTGCCAGCAGAGCTTGCTCACTGCCACCAGACTTGAAGGAGGAAGCAGAGTAGCACCAGGAATGCCGACAGCCATCCTGGCCAGAGAGGGCAACGTCAGGATAATGTTGACACCATGGAAAGCAGAGAGGAGAGGCAGGAACAAGGTCTCTGGTGATATCACTGGGCTGCTGGATCCAGCCTCACCTGAAGCAGTTAACTTTTTGTATTTTTTTAATGAGCCTTTCTACTTTTTAAGTCAGTGTTTTCTGTTACAACTAAAATATTCCTTTCTGATACTCCTGGTCTCTGCTCCCTAGAGTGTAAAAGGTCATTCCCATGTGGGACAGAAAGGAGAGGCCCTGGTGTAGGTTATGCACAGGGTTACTGAAGACAGAGGCTGCTGGGCACGCCCCATATGGGGTTAGGGAGACCAACGACATCTGGTTCATGATGGACATCTCAGGCCCCTGCTGCTTGGTGACTCAAGGTCAGGTATTCAGTCTCTCTGGAGCCCATGGCAAGAATCCTCAAAGGATTAGATTTACTTACTCAAAAGCTCTAGAGACTCGGCTGGGGCTTTCCCACTGGGGCTTGCTGCAGGTGAGCCTCGCTCAGCATCGTCCTGCCCTGGACAATCTGAGTACCACTGGCTCAGGGCTAAGGGCAGAGGGGCTTACAGCACAGCTGGGGCCCTGCAGAGCCTCCGCTGCTCGGGGCCCCTCAAAGCTGGGTGCTTTCAGGTTCCTTAGAAAAGGTGTCAGAAGAGTTGATCTTCAGGCTGCTTTTTTAGAGGTAGAGGGTTCAAGCGGCAGCAAATTCTCTTTCACTTTGAAGAGAGTATTCCAACAGGCCTCAGACCACCAACCAGCAGGACTCGCTGAGGCGACAGGCCCTGTCACACATACATCTTACCAAAACATCCAGGGCACTTGTGACTTCCTTCTGGTCAGACCCTATCAGTGTTTTGCTACCAATACAGAGCATAAGCCCATTGGCAGGGTGATGCCCATGGGGAGGTGGTCCAAGGCTGCGGGAGGAGCTAGAAAGACAGCATCCCTGAGGCAGGGCAGTAACATTCTGCTACCGTCCTGATCAGGTGCAAGCAAACAGCTTCTGGTGTTTTCTGTTTATCACGTGGAGTACATTCCATTTTCCAGATCTGTAACTGAATACCAAGCGCCGGGGCTGAATTAATTTGCTCTACCACGGAGACTACATCTGGAGCAGCAGCTGCAGACAAAGCCACCGCCCACTTAAGTTTACAATGCACCACTGTTGCGGGCTAAGATCGAGCTATTCTTCACACTAGTTGGTCTGTGTGATAGAATGCGGGTGTGACCAGGGTCATCACAACTCCACCTTTCTGGTGTCTGATGGGGATGCTCATCTTCGTGGGCTCCTTGGGGTTGCGTTGTTGCTTTGGTTCACTGTATTTGTAGGTAGTAGGAGTGTAAATGGCTTCCTCCTGGCTTTTCCTATTGTAATAAGCCCTAGACTTCTGGTCAGGAAGGTGATGTGGGCTTTCTGTCACCCACAAGGACCTCGATTCCTCTCAGGAACTTGGGAAGTAACTCCTGGAGGGGGTTGAGGTCCCACCGACCTAGTGTAGGGTGAATTCAGGTGAGATCCAGCATTATTCCTGAGCTGTTGAAGTGCCCCTCCGACCCCCAGACCATGTGGCATTCCTGTCCCCAGGAGTCAGAGTTAGCCAGACACTCATCTAATCGTCCCCTCCACTTCTCCTGTGCTCAGCGACCCAGGTAAAGGGCAGCAGCTTCCTTCGGGGGAAGTTGGAAGGAAGATGCATCATGTCCTCTGTTCTGTGGCAACAGGTCCTTGTCCAAAGACACTGCCCACCCCTTTATTTGAGGGTTTCTAGGTCCAAACCAGCCCTGGACTGGGAACACTATCCCAGTTACAGGTACTTGAGGGAGCCCATGATTCACGAAACCTAGAGGATTTGGGTTGTAGACTCAGGTGAGGCCTCAGTGGGCTGCTCTCTCATTTCATCCCGAGGGACCCTTGATCAATTTCCAAAGTCCAGCGATCTCTGCCCCCTGTGACTCTCTTAGCCCCGCCCCCCGGCCCTCTGCCTGTTAGGGGATGGCCGTGCCCACTAATTTCACAGGACTCCACCTGCACAGGCCCCCCAAGCTCCTCCTACCCACCCTAAGATTAGAAATCCCGTTGCAACAGCAGCCCTTCTGCCAGAATAACCAGACTATGGAGAGGAAATAGCTGAGCCTATTCTAAAGATTTGGGAGGTGACAGTTAATAAGGAGTTTGATTGTTTTGGGCCATGTTTCATCTGTGGCCGTGAAAATGTGCACCTCCTACTGCACATCATTGACTGATGACCCCCTACTGCTGCACTGAGTCCTCCTCTGGATTTGTGTCAAGGCCTCACTTCCCAGGCAGCACCCATCCTGAGTGGGCCTGGCAGGGATACCAGGCAACCCCTCAATCCCCACCCACCACCCCACTCCCACCCCTGTCCTCTCTGGGAGGACTTTGGCTCCAGGACTTCCCTGCGGCCTTGCTGAAACTTTCTCCGAACTGCGCGGCTGTCTGGGACTCTTCCTCCCTTCCTTCTGTCCTTCCCAGGGGTCAGACTGTGTGGTGATCTGATGACCCTCCCACCCCCTCTGCCTCCCCAGCATTTTCCTTTGCAGGCGTTTTCTAATCCCATCTTGGTGTCTGCTTTCCGAGGACTCAAACTCCCGCATTTCATATCTTAAGTTGGATAAGAAGTTCACAGATGTTTGTTGTGTTATTCTTTATGCCTTTTGTATATCTGAAACACGTCGCTAATTTTTTGATTATAAAAGACAAGGTTATTACTTTATCTCACTGATAGCATCCTCAAGGGGAGTAGGAAGGGAGAGTGTCCTGGAATTGGTGCCGATTGATAGATCCATTCAGTGTTCCCGTCTCTGGTTGTTTTGCCTTCATTCCCCTAATTATGCCAGGGATTTTCTGGTCCTTTTTAGCCAATTAGTGCAGATCATCATTTGGTTCAGATTCGCATTAGTGACTTCTGCAAATGTCAGAACATCTGCCAACTGCCTGAAAAAGCACCTCCAATGTGAAATTTCTGGTGATGGCACCCATATCAATAACCACAGCCCAGTCCTCACCGGTATCCCTCCCGGCTTGATCAAGACATTCTCAAAATCCTCCCCACACTAATTTATATTTAGAAATATAAATTAGTGAACTCCTGCAATTCTTTCTGGGCATACCTATTCTCTTCCCCTGATTCTGCGTTGTATCATCTGGACCACGCGGAGTCTGGATTCTGACTACTGCGGGAGAAAACGTGAGGGACGCGTCAGGAGGGAACGCAAGGGTGGGACAGTGAGCTGCTTAGGCTTAGGGTCCTCGTCATCCCCCCAGATACCACCGCTCCAATAAGATACTAACGTTTTCCTGACCAGTGCCCTCCCATTCACCAAAGGGACCAAGTGGGGTTGTAAATTCAACTGACACTGTAATTCAGTAACTTCAAAATCAATCTCTAAGTTCAGTCTTCAGCAATTTCAGCTCTGTAGCTATATGCAATAAAAGATTCTTTCATATAATGGCCCTGAATTTTATTTTGTGCCTTAAGGTGAACACTTTGATTTGAGCCTGTCATTTTCTTGCTTTAAATTATCCAGTGTTAGGAACAACCATCCAGCCGATGGTCCCAGCTTTCCTCATCCTTTATAAATTGGCCCACAGCAGCTGCTGGAGTCTCTTACATTCAGTTGGCACATGGTCCCCGGTGACTGGAGGGTGTAGCACGATTACCTGTTCACCACTGCCTACCATCAGTAACCTCTTTTCTGTCGAATAATATGAACCAGAGTCCTACTGATTTTGGCCCCATGGAGTTAAGAAAACCAATATCAAGTAGCTCACATATCCCTAAGGGTTGTGTCGTGAATCCCACTGCTGGTACTAATTTCTGAAATCAGGATTCTTTGGTTGCAAGTACCAAAAATTGACTCTGAAAGAGTGAAACAAGAACAGGGGATTTATTGAAGAGACAGTGAAGCAGGGCACAGAATGGAAGGAAAAGCTAGACACTGGGTCTCAGGATGGACAGGACCCAGGGCAGCTCTGGGCATCTAAGTAGCCTGGATACTCTCTTCAGGGCACTGCTGCAGGGTGCCTCAGCCCTTACCACCTTCCACCCCTGTGTGTCTCCATTAGAGATGCAGACCCTTGAGGGAGGTGCTGATTGGGCTAGACTGGGTCGTGGACCTAACCCTATGGTGAGGGACATGGTGGTGGTGACTGACCATCTCCCAGAAGCAACATGGGGCCAGGGAAGCTGAGGCCCCCATCCCCAAGGAACCTTGGGGACAAAATCCCCAAGGTTTTGTCTGCCAAGCAGACAGAACCAGCATGTGGATTCCACACATCACTCCCTTTCAGTTCTGAGCCCTTTCACGTTCTGTTTCCTCTTCCTGGAGGGCTTTATTCTCCTGTCGGCCTCGGCATAGTTGGCATCTCCCCTGGAGAGTTTCTGGGAGCTTCCCTTCCTGGGATAAGTGCCCCTCCTAAGTGATTCCATAGCACTTATCTCCCTGTATTGTAATTGTTTACTTGTCTTTCTTTCTCACGAGATTTTGAGCTCAGTGATAGGAGGGATTATGTTTGCCTTGTTTACAGTTATAACCCCCAAATGGACACAATTCATGGCACAGAGTAGGTCCTCAATAGCTATTTGTTACATAAATAAAGGATGAAGACCTCCCTCTTTCACTAACCTGCTGTGACCTTAGGGAAACCCCTTGCCTCTGGGCTTATTCATAAAACGCAGAGTAGCGGCATGTCTTGTTCAAGGACAGTTTGATGGCAAGAAGTAGAAATCCACTCAAGCTATCAACATAAGGGGGTATTATGAGAAATCAGGGATGTCTCACAGAACTGGAGGGGTTCAGCAGGAGCTGGAAAGTGTCAGGAATCAGAACAGTTTCTTCTGTTCCCTCCCTGGGCTCTCGCTGAGCTCCAGGTTCTCGCCTGTGGATGACATGGTCTCTTCAGCCCGTGTCTCGGGTCCTTCTAGCTCTTGTGTCATGGGTTGGGTCCCCCTGGGAGGCAGCTCTGAGTTGGAGTTTATCCTGGAGGATGTTCATTAGGAAGGTTCTCAAGACCAACACCTGTGGAAGGAAAGGAAGGATGCAGGAGCAGACAGAGGGAGAAGTCGAGTTGTTATACTATCCCCCAAATGTCCTCAGCAGATCTCACGGGATGCTCTGGACCTGAGATTGTGAGAGGACTGGGTCTTTAACACACCCCCACCGCCCCCCCACCCCCTCCCCCCCACCATTAGCCGTTGGATTGGGCTGCCCCAGGAAGAGGGGGTGACTTCGGGCAAGGCATCTCTCTTCAGCTGAGGCTGTCCTTGAAGGGGTGACAGCAGAGAGACATCTCCTATCAGCGGCACTTCCAGTAGCTGGGGGGGGAGGGGGGGACACGCCCTCCATTCCTAAAGAGGGATCCGGGCAGGGCATCATAATGTTCTCCACCTGAGACCGAGTGCCGGGCTTGGTTCAAGTTCTTGAGAAAGAATCTGATTGGCTTGGCTCTTGGTCAGGTGTCTGCTTTAAAACCAATGAGCTGTGCTCAGGCAGATGCCCAGTTACTCGGCATAAATAGCCCTTCAGTTCTGGAGGGGAGGGAACCTTAAAGAGGATGTATCGTGAAGAACCTCCAAAATGTCCTCTACAAATTCAGTGGTAGGTAGTACCAGATTGCTAAGATCGGGGGCTCTGGAACCAAACTGTTGTGTTTGAATCTTATTAGCTAGGAGTGCATTTGGCAGTGAGTAACAGGAAATGATGATAGAGAGGCTTAAACAAGTGAGTGGTTTATTTGGCTCATCCAAGAACGAGTCTGGGAGAAGGTAGCCCTGAGCTGGTACAGTAGCTCAAGGATGTCACTGGGACTTGGGATCCTTCGATTTTCCTGCTCCATCATATTTAGTTACTGATTTTCTCCTCATGGTTACAAGGTGACTGCTGCACCTCTGGTCATCATGTCTGTGTCCCCCTTAAGTAACCAGAAGGAAAAGGGGCAACCAGAGAGGAGCAGGGAAAGGGGGGCAAAGGGTTCTCCTCTAGCTAGGCTTTTTCTTTTTATTTGAAAAGAGGTGCTCCGAAGACTTTTACCTCTTGTTCATTGACCAAAATTGTGTTGCGGGCTACTTCCCAGCAGCAGGGGAGGCTGGGAAGTTGAGCCTTTCAGCTTTCCAGCCATAAAGGAAGGAAGAGAAAGGGGGCTTGATAATAGCTTTTGGGTAGTACATCCATTATGTGTGCCGCAACCACGTGCTGCCTGTGTGACCTTGGGGAAGCTCTCCAGCCTCCGTGTCTCCACTGATAAAAGGGAGATAATCATAGTATCTACATCATTAGGTGAGTTCATACAACAGCACCTGGTATATGGGGAACTCTCAATAGAGGTTAGCCAGTATTGTCATTGCTCTGATGACCTGTGGTTCCAAAGGTAGCATCCGAGGCACAGTGGTGGAGTGGGGGAGTTAGGTGTCTGTCTCGCCCCTGTCCTGTGGGGTTCTGCCTTGGAAAGCACAGCTCACTGAAGTGTAAGTGATGTGATGTCTTCTGGAGCAGTAGGTGGGGCCAGGATATGGTTCCATTTCGAAATGTTTGGGGTCAGAGAGAGGGGCAGCTGGGGGTGGGCGTGTCCCCATCTCCTGAGGCCTTTGGGCAGCCTTCAGATTGGGGGCTGGAACAGCTCAGTGGAGGGCGGGGCAGGTGGCACGTGACAGACTGGCTGGGCCCCCTCTGGTTGGCGTGGGTTCATGTGAATGAGTGAAATTTGGCCCTGGGACCCCAGTGCCTCATTTCTCTTCTTCACTGTTGGAGAATCAGACCAAATTGATTGTAAGCAACTTTAATAAATTGATTCAATCTGGTGAACAAAAAAGGCAAAAGAGAGGGGAAAAAGGCAAAATACGTATTCCTTCCAGCCACAGGACGGATGGTTAATTTCACCTTCATAACCCTGTCCCGGTGGCTGGCGGCTTAAATAATTAAGTGGAGTGAACGCTGGCTAAACGATGCTTCTTCCCCATACTGGCTTATTCGTAGGGGAACCAATGGCCCGTACAGTCGGAGCACTCTGCCTCCCACTGCCCTCGGGGGCCTGGGGTGGCGTGCGTGCCAGGCATCCAGGTGGGCTCAGGACACACATGCACTCCCCAACGCCTGCAGACCTGCACACACATGCCTGCGCACCCCACACCTCAGGGCACACATGCACCCAGACAGGGAGGAAGTGTTGTGCACATTCTTGCATGCAGGCCCACCCCAACCCCTACTCGCCCTGAAGTGGGCCTGGCCCCTCCCCACTCCCAGGCTCGGTTTCCCCAACAGTAATGCAGGCATTGGAACAGGCCTCCGAGGGCCTCGAGGTGACTGGTGGAAAGAAAGCTCTTTGTGAACTGCCCGGGCCTTTGATCAGGTTTGCCTGGGCTTGTTTTCACATCCCCTGCTCTCTCCCTCTGAACCCCACCGCTCCCCAGGACCCAACTCAAGTTCGTCGCATCTGTTCCCAGAAAAAGACCCGGTTCCTCATCCTGTGTCTCCTCCCAAAGGACCTGCATCTTGAGCCTTTCTCTTCATCAGTTAGTTCCCTATGGTAGGCTCCAGGCAGAGTGGTTAAGAGCCCAGCTTTGGAGCCCCACTGCCTGTGTTTGTGTGACCTTGGGCAAGTTACTTAACCCCTCTGTTCCTCAGTTTCCCCATATAAACTGGAGCATACCAGTTGGGTCGCTGGGTCGTTGTGAGGGGTCAGTGAGTGTATAAAGCACATAGAAGTGTACCTGGCCCGCGGTGAACACACATAAGTGTTAGCACCCTCGGGAGGAGCAGCCCGGTGCTGGTAGAGGTGAGGGGGCTCCCCTCGGTAGGGCAGGGCTGGGCTTCTCGACCCCAGCTGCATATTGGAAACACCTGGGAAACTAACACCATATTAACATCCACAACAAGGCCCTCTCCTGACCACTTAAATTAGGATCTCCAGGTGTGAGTAGGACATCAGGATCACTGAAAGTCTCTAGGTGATTCTGGTGTGCGGTAGGCCTGGGAACCCCCAGGCTAGACAATTACAGGGAGGGCAGCACGTCTGGATGACAAGCACAGTCCAAATGGAGATGGTCCAGGAGTCCCAGCCAAGTGTGACTGCCAGAAGTCTTCCTGGAGGAGGGGACAGAAGAGGTGAGGGAGTGGGAGCAGGGGGTAGGGAGAGGGGCTGGTGGTGGGAGGGGCTCTGAGGCCCAGGTGGCAGTGGGGCAGCCCCTCCTCTGTCCACCAGCCGCTCCACCCTCCTGGCTCCCCTGGCTGCCTCTGTTCTCTCCTCTTCTGTCTCCCAGGGCCCCTGCGCTCCAGCCGGCACCCGCCTCCTCTATAAAGGCAGACTGCTGCTCAGCTCGTCCCCAGGACTCCTGATGGGGCCATTAATATTCCAGGGAAGATTAACTACCCCTCTGCTCCATCCCCTGCAGCCGCTGGGCCCTGCCTGACAGATGAGGGCCTCTGGCTCAGACAGATATGACGCTGGCACCCAGGCAGGGTGCTGCCTGAGATGATCTCTAGAGCTTAGGTGCTTTCCTGCCTCTGCGGCCCCCTCCAGGTTTCACCTGAGAAAGTGGGAGAGCACGAATGAGAGGGAGAGGCTGAGTGTAGCCACGTGCCACCTGGGACTCTGGATGGAATCTTAGGGCTCTAATTCAGTCCTTTTATTTGGCTCAGAGAATGCAAATGAGGTACCCACAGCCACGTGGCAGGAGTGGAACCCAGGACCCCTGACTTCTGGCCGAGTGACATCTATCAGACCCCGGGCCCCAGGCAGGCGGGCAGCACCTCACACCCTCCCCGGAGGCCTCCTGTGACAAGAGCCATGTCCTCTGGGGCTGCTGGCGAGGCAGGGGCCTCCATGAGCCCTGCCCGCCTCACTTCGGGGAGCGAGGAGGGAGGTGGGCTGCCTGACAGCGGCCGGGGCAGCTCTGAAGGTGGCTGAGGCACGAAAGGAAGAAAGTGGGAGGCAGCAGAAAAGGGAATCCAACCCCTGAAGGCTAATTGAAAGGCACATCCCTCCCTTGAATCCCACTTATTCTCTGTCAGCCTCCAGCGCCCAACCATGTACAGGCACATATACCCACGCCACACACTGCGCCTACCACACCGCACATACCACACACACACACACACCCGCCACATATACACACCCACACACACCACGCGCACGCTCAAGTGCACACAGAGCTCCTCCGTTCCCGGGCTCTTGGTTAGCACTCATGCTGCTGCTGCTGCCCAAACGGTGTCTCTGGTCCAGCCTCCCTCCAAGCTCCAGACTCGTATCTCTGTGACACCACGTCTCCCAGTATTCGCACTCTGTGTAGTCCTCTGCCCTTGAACGTGGGCTGGCCCAAACCACATGGCAGGAGCCATGCCGTGCGACTTCCAAGACTGGGGCACTAGAAGCCTTGCGTCTCCTGCCTGGTCTCCTGGAGTGCTCACTCCTGGGACACTCCTTGGAATCCCACCTCCATGCTGTGAGAGGCCCCAGTGGGGACTCCCATAGACAGCTCCAACTGAGCTCCCAGCCTTCACCACCTGCCAGCTGTGTGAGGAAGGCATTTTGGACGTCCAGCCCAGTCGCACCTTCAGATGACTCCTGCCCCAGCCACTATCTGACTGCAACCTCATGGGGGATCCTAAGTTAGAAATGCCTGGTGAGCCCAGAAAATCCATGAGAGATAAAGTAAAGTTTGAAGCTACTAAGTTTTGGGTGGTTGGCAGTAGATAACCAAACACAAGATGAGCCCAGGTGAGACTTAAGGCAGAATATCCTGGACTTTGGGGAATCCCGGCTGTTCCACTTCTGTGGGTTGTCTTGTGGGGCCACTGTCAGGGGTAAAGTGGGGCTTCTCCTGAAGGGAATCAACAGTCGCTCATCCTGGGCACAAATGGATCTGGGCAAAGGAAAGGAGGACCATGGGACTGGGTTTTAGACCTGGGGTGTTTGGGGTAGATCCAGCTGCAGATAGCAGATAATCCTCAAATAGCAGTTGCTCACAATGGAGTCTGTTTCTCTCTTATCTGCATGATGTTCAGAGGCAGGCAGCTGAGGCTGATATGGCACTCTGGTATCAGCAGCCCAAGCTCCAGGGCTGCTGCTTTGCAAACTCTGGGGGGTGCCTTTCACACTGTATTCTATTCACCATAGAATATAACATAAAGGGTGACCCCTGGAGTTGGGCAATGTAGATACTTCCAGGCTTCTTCTATCTTGTTGCTCCATTGTGTGTGGCTTCCATTCCCAAGGTCACCCCCACCTCATGATCCAAAGTTGCTGCTGGAGCTCCAGACATTACATCTACATTCCAACTATCAGGAAGGAGAAATGATGAAGGTCACACCTCCTTCCCTATAGACACTTGCAAATGCATTAGCAGGACTTAGTCATATGACCACATCCAACTGCAAGCAAGGTTGGGAAATGTTAAGTTATTCTGGATGGGTACGTGCCCTGCTGCACATCCCAGCCTTCAGTCCTTTCCTGTGTGTTCAGCCCAAGCCAGACACCTGGTGACATGCTAGACTGCTCCGTCTCACCCTCCCCCCACCCCACCCCCCAATCCCGTCACCAAACTGCCCCTCCACACCCTTAGCATCCTCTCCCTCTGCCTCCACCGGCCTCTTGTAATCCAGCTGCTCTGTCCAGGTAAGATTTTACCTCCTCAGTCCTTCATACGTGCTGCCATGCCCCGTTTGCTCTGCGGCAATGCTCTCCCCAGCTCCTTGCAGGGCCAGCTCCCTCTCATCTGTGAGGTCTCAGCTTCAATGTCACTTCCCTACAGAACGTACAATAGTGAGACTTTGGAAAACAGCGTGGCAGATTTTTAAAAAGTTACATGTACCGCATGATCCAGCAATTCCACTTCTAGGAATCTACCGGAGAAATGGAAACACACATCCACACAAAGACTAGCTGTGAAGTGTTTATAGCAGCTTCACTCATACTAGTCCCAAATTGGAAGCAACCTAATTGTCCATCCCCTGGGGAATGAATGAACAAAATAGGGTCTGTCCGTACAATCGAGTATTATTCAGCAATAAAAAGGCATGAACTACTGGTCCATGCTCCAACATGGACCTTCAGAACATGCTAAGTGAAAGAAGCCAGACATATGAGATCATACATTGTGATTCCATTTATATAAAATTTCCAGAAAAGGCAAATCTAAAGGAACAGAAAGTAGATTAGTGGTTGCCAGGAACAGGACTAACTGTATATAGGATTAAATAATCTTATTGGGGGGATGAAAGTGTTCCAAAACTGGATTATAGTGATGGTTGCACGACACGTAAATCTACTAAATATCATTGAATTGTAAATTTGAAATGGGCGAATTTTATGATATATAAAATATAACTCAGTAAAGCTGTAAAATAAAAAAGATATTTTAAAAAGTCACTTCCCCAGAGCAGCCTTCGCTGACACCTGTTCTTCAGCCATCCTTGCTTTGTCTCACGGCCTGCTCTGCTTTTCCGTCATAACCCTGTGTCAGGTGGAAACTATACGTTTGTGGGGTGCTCTGTTTCATGCAGATTTCTTCTAGAATGGAACCTCCATGAGGAAGGGCTGGATCTATTTTGTTTTAAACTGTTTTGAGACATAATTTACGTACCATACAATCTACCCACTTAAAGTGTACAATTCATTAGTAGTATATTGAATTAGTATATTCACAGATAAGTTCAACCATCACCAGTCAATTTTAGAACATTTTCATCACATCATGAAGAACCCGCATACCCTTAACAGCCCCCTAACCCTCCACTCCCTGCTAGCAACCACTAATCTACTTTGTCTTTATAGATTTCCCTACTCTGGACATTTCATATAGATGAATCACAATATGTGGTCTTTTGTGTTTGACTTCCCTCACTTAGCATGGTGTTTTTAAGGTTCATCCATGTTGTAGCATGTAACAGTACTTTATTCCTTTTTATGGCTGAATGAGATTCCATTGTATGAATATACCACATTTTATCCATTCATCAGACATTTGGGTTGTTTCCACGTTTGGCTATTGTAAATAATGCTGCTATAAATATTCATGTGCAAGTTTTTATGTGGACATGTTTTCATTTCTCTTAGGTATATACCTAGGTGTGGAATTGCTGGGTCATATGGCAACTCTGTTTAGCTTTTTATGCCCGACTGCTTTCCAAAGTGGCTACACCATTTCACATTCCCAACACAAGTGTCTGAGGGTTTACATCTCTCCGTATCCTCACCAACACTTGTTATCTGATTTTTAGATGATAGCCCTTCTAGTGGGTGTGAAGTGGTACCTCACTGTGGTGTTGATTTGCATTTCCTGAATCCTAAGGATGTCAAGCACCTTTTCATGTGTTCATTGGCTATTTGTATATCTTCCTTGGAAAAATATCTATTCAGATGTGTTGTCCATTTTTAAATTGGGTTACTTGTCTTTTTATTATTGAGTTGTAAGAGTTCTTTATTCTAGATACAAGTCCCTTTTTGGATATCTGATTTGCAAAAATTTCCCCATATTCTATTGCTTGTCTTTTCACTTTCTTGATAGTGTCTTCTGAAGCACACGTGTTTTTAATTTTCATGAAGTCCAATTTATTTTTTCTTTTGTTGCTTGTGCTTTTGGTGTCATATCTAAGAATCCATTGGCAAATCTGATGTTATGAAGATTTATCCCTATGTTTCCTTCTAAGAATTTTATAGTTTTAGCTCTTACATTTTTTTTTTGATGTGGACTATTTTAAAAGTCTTTATTGAATTTCACAATATTACTTTTGTTTTATGTTTTGGTTTTTTGGCCGTGAGGCATGTGGGCCCTTAGCTCCTTGATCAGGGATCGAACCTGCACTCCCTGTATTGGAAGACGAAGTCTTAACCACTGGACCGCCAGGGAAGTCCCCCTACATTTAGTTCTTTGATCCATTTCGTGTTTTTGTACATGATGTTGGGTAAGAGTCCAACTTCATTCTTTTGCATGTGGCTATCTAGTTGTCCCATCACCATTTGTTGAAAAAACTATTCTTTCCCCCCATTGAATGGTCTTGTTACCCTTGTTGAAATCACTTGACCATGGACACATGATTTTATTTCTGGACTCTCAATTCTATTCCATTGATCACATGTCTATTCTTAAGCCACACTGTTTGGGATTCCGTTGCTTTTCGTCACCGCCACGTTGCTTGGAACACTGTGGTTCGAATATTTGTGGGATGTTCAAAGCCCAACAACCAAATACCACCAGGAACACACCTGTAATAAAAAATTTAGGTTTATTTAGCTTGCTGCAGCAAAGGAGAACACACCTCCAGCGGATTCCCCAGAGCATCTGGAAAGTTAAATTCTGAGAGGTGCATCTTAGAGGGTCTGGGTCCGTGCTGAGTGATTTGGAGGAGAGGTTGGGGAAGCAGAGGCCAATCTAGGGTCGGTGCTGCCAAGAAGTGGGGCTATCCAGTGACTGGGATCTTAGTTTTTATTTGGGAGGTAAGAGGGTAAAAGTAGCGGGGAGAGCTGTCCCTGGGGGAGGAGAACTGTCCCTCTAAGAGGCTGTCCCGAATGGCCTTGTCTGTGTGCTCTCTGATCAGGGTCTTTGTTCCTTTGGGAAACTCTTGATCTGATAGTAGGCAGGGCTGTTTTCTACTTTCTGGAAGTAAACAAATGGTCCCTGCTAAGGAAGAACTAGAGAGCAGGCCAAGGCAGACGCCACCTATCCTATGACATCTACTCCGACGTTTGCTTTAGAGGCCAACCCCGGGATGAGGGGCATGTGGGGAATGTAGGAGGTGCCCTCAGTGTGCGATGGCCAGAGCCTAGACCGCTGACTTACCGTGTGGCTTGGCCCATCCTCCCTCCTTGGGCTTGTTTCCTCATCTGTGATATAAGGAGATCTGATGGGACGGTGCCTGGGCCTCCTCCTAGTTCCTTATCCATGATCTAGCTGTCTTCCTGGGCTATTGCAGAGAGAGGGAAATCTCTACTGATAAACTTCCCTATTTCACCGGCCCCTACACACACACACACACACACACACACACACACACACACACACACACACACACACACACACACACACACACACACACACACACACACACACACACACACACACACACACACACACACCTGACGCATCTGGCCTCAAGTCCCTGATTCAGTCTTTTAGCTCAGCAGCTCCCAGACATTTGGATTTGATACCCTGGTAAAATTTCCAAAAACTATTTTGGGGATCCACATACGGTTGCCAATATTTTATTTTGTCAAATAGGACATTAAAAATCACAAGTACCACCACCTGTTGCAAGTCCTATGTCATAAAAGAAAGGATAAATTAAAATAGAGGATAATACTCTCAAATTGCCCATGTTCCCCTCAAGTCTTGGATAACAGAGAAAACTGTTAGAATGAACAATTGCAGTCTTTACCTGGGTTTGGGAATGGCTGCTTTATCTTATAATGGCTTTAGCTTTCATTAAAATGCAAATACTGTGGGAGAGCCAGCCTCAACAGTCCATAAAGCAGTGACAGGCTCTAGGATGGGATGGGGGGGATGGCAGGTGAAAGTGGGGGCAGGAAGAACTCAGATCGGACTTTCTTTGAACACCAGGTCTCTGGCAGCTCCAGTGACCTGAGAGGGAAGGACCTGTGTCCCCAGGCACATCTCGACGGCCTCCCTAACTGTGAGAGTGGAAACACTAGCCTGGGAGAAGAGGTTGGGAACTAGCGCTAATCAAGTGAAAGCAGAACTATTGATAGATAATCTCCCCCGGCTGTGAGGCTGAGCCCTCTTAACACCTCCTCAGCTGCCACCTACTACTTCCAGCCCTTTCCACCCCCAATGTTTACCCAAAGCCTGTGAGAAATACTCTATGTTGTGTGTGTTATGTGTGTGTGTGTGACTCCAACAACTGCCACAGGTATTTTTTGTGGAAGGGAGTAGGAAGTGGAGAGTAAGTTGTCCACCCCCAGAACAATGTTGTGTGACTGTTTTTTAACTCTTGTGTCACAGGACAACACACGTCACCAGTGGGTTCACTCTGGACTGTGAGGAGCTGCATTCAAAGCCGGGACCCCTCCCACACCCAGCCCGTTCTCCCAGAGCCTAGAGGCACACTGTGCCACTGTTCCTTTAAAAAGTACGCCATGTTGCCAGAGGGAACCAATCAGCAGATGGGGGAGGAGCTACTTGGGGGCCCAACCACCAGTCACAACAATAGAATCTGTGGGAGGACCCCAAGAGTGATGGCATCCTGAGGCAGCCTGGGCAAACCTGTTTAAAGGGAGAGTCTCCCAGATGCATTGCTCAGGTGGTGTAAGCATCCAGAGTCCCTGAGCTGACCAATGCATCCTCAAAGTGGCTGCTGTCCCCACCTTCCCACAAGATGATAATTTGCTGAGAAAGACGAGTGATTTATCTGTCTAATTGGGCTTTTATTTGCATTTTAAATCATGCTCTTTGGCTAAACTAATGGACCCCCTATTTATAGATGCCTCCAACACAAAGTGACTACTAATTACTACAATTAATATCACGTTAAGGGCTTGCCAGCCAACTTCACAGCAACTTTTATCGCCTACTCATTTTCAATTAAGGCACATTGACAGGGAGAATACGTGGTTATTAAGAGTGGGCCCTGGGGTGTAATTACTGCTCACAAGGTCATTAAGCAACTCCCCTGCAGGGTTGGCACCTTGGAGCCTGGGGGCTGGGGGCCCAGATCAGTGTCCCACCCAGGGGCCAGGAAGCCTCAGTGCCCCAGGTTGCCGGGTAGATGGGGGCCTGGCTCTGAGCTGTCTGGAGGTGGAACAGCTGATGCCTGGATGTCTTGGGGCTGGGATGGGAGAGCCAGGAAGGGAGGCTGAGGGGGATGATTCACCCTTTCCAAAGACAGGAGTTTGTGGCAGCCACCAGAGAGCTGACAGAACTACGGTCTTCCTGGAGCAGCATTCAGGAAGTGTCTATGGAAGCTTCCTCTGGGACAAGCAGGGGGTTGGCAGCAGGGCCGCAGGGCTGAGGGGAGGAGAGGCCAGGAAGGAGACAGCTGCCAAGCACTGTGTGGGGGCGGGGCCGGGGAGCCTGGGAGGGAGAGGGTGGGCTCTGGGCTCCATGTGCTGGGGAACAGTCCCTTCTGACAATGAGGAGGTAAGGAAAAGCCATGGCAGAACAGGAAAAGGCCTGGAAGGGGTGGCTAGTGGTGGCAGAGACCAGGGGGAGTGGACACCTCAAGAGGGTGCTCTTGTGGCTGACTGTCCCGATTCCTCTCTACACAGTGGCCACAGCTGACCTGCCAGGGACAAGGTACAGGCTGGTGGGAAGGCTCCGGGGCCCAGTGCCTACTTTCCCAGGGGCCAAACCCAGGCCAGGCAACCTGTGGGCTCAGGGCCAAGACACCGTGGTATGGGTGGGGACCTGCGACAGGTGATGAGAAGCCCTGATGGTGGTGTGCTGGAGCCGCCCCGAGAACCGATCTCAGGCCTGCCCAGTTCTGCTTTCAGGCACTTTGTGTTCAAGGCTTAGAATCGCCATGGTGGAGGATTTAGACCACGGAAATCTGCAAACACTACAAACCCAGAGAACTGGTTGTTAGGCATTTACTAGCACACCACTGTCCTGGCTCAGCCTGCCGGGGCAGTGTGCCCTGGGTGCTGCAGGGCAGGGCCTTCTCCGAGTTACGTCCTTAGCGCCTGGCCCCGTGTACATGTAGTGTACACAGCAGGGCTCTGTGTGTTTACTGACCTGAGTTCAATG
The DNA here is from genome assembly GCF_949987535.1 of Balaenoptera acutorostrata. NCBI lineage: Eukaryota > Metazoa > Chordata > Mammalia > Artiodactyla > Balaenopteridae > Balaenoptera > Balaenoptera acutorostrata. The sequence goes on along the minus strand of NC_080073.1, from coordinate 66,803,049 downwards.
GGGACCCATATAGTACTGGGAAGGGTTGCACTGACGAACCCTTCCCAGGCTCTGTCCTCCTCTGTGTGCACAGCCTCCATTGCCGAATTCCTTGGCACCCATGTCCTTTCTAAATCGCCTCTAGGAGTGTCCCATCCCTTCTCTGCTCTCCGCGAGGCTGTCGGTGGAGGGAAGGGAGGAAGGAAGGGACCATTGCATTGTGTGTCAGGATCAGGTTTGCCCACACAAAAATGGTGTTGGTTTACATAAGGTAGACGTTTCTCTCTCACCTTCACATGGACTGGTCCAGGGCTGGTTCTTGGTGGTGCCGTGGCTCTCTGGAGCCATTGTCACAACGTGGCTTCCACTGGTGGTCAGAGATGGCATCCAGTCACCTGGCCACTCCTGGCTGCCAAGGAGGACTGTGCAGTGGTGCTACCAGTTTGTTTCCACCTAAAAAGCAGATTCTATTGCTAAGAAAGGCAGGGGATGGCTGTCACATGGTGACAGCCTAACGATCCCTGACAATCAAGATGATCGATGTTGGTGAAGGGGGAAGGACTCCTGACCACAGCTGCTGCCAGCTGCCACACCCCACAGTGCCCGCTGCTCCCGGAGGGAGTGGGGGGATGGGCAGAAGTGCCTCAGAATCCAGGAACCTGGGGAGCCTGGGCAAGCTGACACCTCCTTAGGGTTTGGGCCACCAAGACCCTCCCTGCTTCCAGGCCTGGGACTCAGCATTCTCACCTGGTCCTCCTTGGAGCTGGGCAGCCTCCTTCAGCAGCACAGGTGTGCTCGGCTGAGGACGCAGCGAGGAGCTGGCAGCATGGCCCCCAGGGCACTCCTGTAGGTGGGCAGGGAGGAGATGTGGAAGGAGCCAGGGAGGTAGCAATGGGCCTTAAATGGAGAAAGGGAAGGTTGGGAGGGTGGCATGAGGCAAGGTCAAGGACGAAGTCAAGGGCATTTCAGACCCACTGAGCTCAGATTAACAAAAAGCAGAGACCACAAAGGGGCAGGGGGCATCTGGAGAGAGGTTGGCAGTTTGGTGGGGCCAGAAGTGTGGGCTGGGTCGGGGGAGAGGCGGTGGAGAGGGAGGTTAGGGCATGTGTTCTGTGAACCCTGACTCCTACTGCAATTGTTCCAATTTCCCTGAGCACTTGTTATGTGTCAGGCATTATGCTTAGAGTTGGAAATGCTTAGTCATGTTTTCTCCCTCACAGAGGTCCTATGAGAGGCATGCTGCTCCCATTTTACAGGGAAGGCTAGTGAGGTTAAGAGGGGTTAGGAAGAGCTGCCAAGCAGTGGGGCTGTCATTCACTCACTGCCGAGTCGCCTGCTGGTGTGCCAGGCTCAGAGGCTGGAAAGTACCATGGAGGGCAACGGGGGGAGCCCAGAGGGCTGTCGCATAGCCCTGAGAGGTGCATCCCAGCCCTGCAGAGCCCGGGGCCATCCACCCAACCCCGCCCACTCAGGCTCCACCCCCTCCAGCAGCTCCCTCCACTCTTCCAGTGTAACTTCATGCTGGCCCCCCAGGGCTCCCACTGCCCTTCCACCTCCCTCCACCTCCCGGCAGATAAAACCTGCACCTCCTAGCATCTCCTCCCACCTCCTGGCTCGACTCCGGATTCAGAAGGCAGTCAGAAGGGAAAGGCTGCCAGGGTTGCACCTCCATCCCTGGGCCCAGAGGGGACAGGGTGTGACGCTGGGAAAAGAGCTGTCCCGTGCTCACTCGGAGTGGCCTAGAACTGGGAGGGAGCGGGGTGGGGAATGGGCTGTTGCTGCCCACCACTGGGGAGGCGGCATATAGTAGGCACTAAATAAATGCTAATTACTCTTCCCACCTTTCTTTTTCCCATCAAAACACAAAGTGCTTTGTGAGAATTTCTGGTTATTCATAAAAATCTATGAATAACTATCTTCTTTTATGAGAGTTTAAACAAATGAGAGATTTTAATTTTTCCCCAAATTTCCATTTCATGTGCTAGTGAAGCTGAATATGTTTAGACACGCAGTTTTGAGGCCCAAACAGAGGTCTGTGTTCCACGATGGAGCAGAACCGGGTGCCTGGGTTTTGGAACGGTGAAGATGGGTGCTGTGGCGTGGCCATGGGTACCCTCTTCCCAGGCCAGGCTCGGTGGCCACACCCCCTGCCAAATCCACCCGGCCTCTCCCACTCGCTGCTTCTGTTCTACCAGAAAGTGACCCACGTCCACTCCCATCTTCCCTCCTTCGGGAATCCTGACCTTACTGTGGTCCTCTGTGCCTCAGGGCACTGGGCCTGCTTCAATGCCCGCTGTCTTGGCCAAATCCCCATGTCCATCAAGTCAGTTCTCCAGCACCTGCGGCTGCCAGGCCCCTCTCCCCGAGCTGCTGGGCACCACTGCGACCAACCACACGTCCCAACAGGTCAGGCTGGCTCCTAGTTAGCTCTAGTTAGCACCTAGGTAGAGCCTAGTTAGTCCCGTCTGGTCCTCAGAGCCCTCCCTGACCTCCTACTTCACAGAGGAACAAGCAGCAGAGGAGAGGAACCCTGACCACCCTTCCATGTCGCCCCCCCTTCATCCTCTCCTTCGTGAGGCCTCACCTCCCCAGTGGGAGCACTGCCCTCCATCCTCACAGGGCCTTAGACACAGGGGCCATGCTGAGGCCTGTCATCCTCCCAAGGACCCCGCAGCAGCTGAGGGAGCTGGGCCTGCCCTTGCTGCTTCTTCTGCCCAGCCTGCTCCCAGCCCCCGCCTTTACCCCATAGCCACGTGGCTCCCTCCTCTTCCAGGGCCAGGGGGGGCCCCGACCCCAGAGAAGAGTAGCTGCCTACCTCCGCCTGCAGCCCTGCTCTACTATCCTTTGGTTTTAATTCTTTGGACACACACACAGCGGTCGGACATAATATTCATTTGTCTTGTCCCCCACCCTCCCAGCTGGACTATCAGCTCTAGGAAGGTAAGAGCTTGTCTGTCTTGTTCAGAGATGAATCCCCAAGGCCTTAGGCCCGTGATTGCGGCCTGAAAATACTTGTTCAATGAATGAATGAATGAATGAGTGAATGATTCTTATTATCCTGTTTATACCAGTGAGGAAACAAAAGCAACTCTTCCCCTACCTGGCTTCTCAGGTCTTCCAGCTTTGGCCCTGCGCACCCTGTTTTCCATCCTGGGCTCCTTTTCTGCCTCATCTGTGCCGGGACCCGGGAGGTCCTGCCCTCTCCAGGCTTACCTCGTCCCACGAAGCCCCTCATCAGTCCGTGGGACCACCTGGGACGCTTCCTCCCCACACTCCCGCTTGTGTGCAGGGTTCTTAACAAAAGCCCCTGGGGTTGGTTCAAGAGGAAAGGGGATTCATTAAGAGGTGCCCAGTAGCGCGCATGCTCTCGGGACTGGGCAGCAGGGACGTCTCAGGACAGACTGTGTGGGCTGTCCAGCAGCAGCAGTGCTCTGCCTCGCCTTGGGTCTGTGTTGACTAATCGCACCCCTCTCGCCTCTTGGTGCCTGAGACACTGGGGCTGGTCTTCAGAGGCTCTACCGCACCACCCACCCCTCAAAGACTCAAAGGCCCCTCATTTTCTGGAAAACAGAACTTCCTGGGCAGCCTCACAGCAGCACCTCTGAGCCTGGAACCCAGATCACTGCCTCCATCTGGCTCTAAAGGAGCTAGTGGCAGGGATTTTCTGGATTCCCCCTGGGGATGGCTGAGTCACACTACGGGAAGCTATCCCCCCAGCGTGCCCCAGAGTGAACTCCGTCTGTAATGGGTCAGAGCCTTGGTGGGTGTGGTCTGCAGCAAAGTCCACTTCAGGGGGCCCCAGTCATCCAGAGCAGGGTGGGAGCTGCTGGCCCCTTACAGACTCCTTGAGAAACAGTCCGAGAGGCCCAAAGAGGCTGCCGCTGCCTCCCCTGCTACCTTCAAAGCCTCTCGACCAGACTCTTCCCACAGTGCAGCCAGGACCCTGGTGGGGCTGGGAGATGGGAAGGCAGTATAGATCAAGGGGTGGGGTGGGGTCAGGGAGGGAGAGCCCGAGGGAGACCTCCTGGATGCCCACCCAAGGCCCACCACCCGGGCTAAAAGGTGGCCCAAAGGAAAGCAAAGACCCTTTCTGCACCCTCTTCTTTCTCTTGTTTCCTGGTTGCCAGGGGCACAACGGTTTTGTCCCTAGTGACAACGTCTGCACAGGGGACAGAACTGGAGGGCGGCTGAGTCTCCAGGCTGGAACTCTGTCGAGCTTCTGGAACAGATACTCACGACTACCACCTCTTCCTCAACGTGCTTGAATCCAGTCTCTGCGACCGGACATAGCCTCTCCCGGCTAGAATCAGCTCCTCCCTGTGTCCCCTCCCTCACTGAAGGCCACCACTGCCGCCCTGCTGCTGCTTTCCTGGGCTAGCAGCTCTCTCTCTCTCTCTCCCTCTCTCCCTCTCCAGCCACTTGCGTGTGCCGCGTGCCCCTTCCTCACTCTCTGAGCCTGTAGGGTCTGTCTCCAGAGGCTCTCTCCATCACCCTTATTTCCTGAGCTCAGGCCTCTGTCACCCCTGCCTTTCAAACTGCAGTCCTCTCCCCACTGGCCCTTTGCCCCCAGCCCAGCCTGCGCCCCCTGCAGACCCAGGCCTGTCTCCAGCCCACGCTGAACCCCGCCTCTGCCCCGTGCGCCCTGGCCTGACCCTGCCTCCTCTCCAGCTGAAATCATTCCGGTTTCTTGGTTGTGTCCGTTGCTACCCTCTGTGATTCCTTCCCCTCGCTTGCTTCTGTCCGTCTTGAGGGCTTAGCTCTGCGTCTCCACCAGGAGAAGCTCTCCCTGTCCTTCGCCCCCTCCACCCTGGGGTTTGCACCACTCCTATTTGCTTCCCGATCCCCCCTGCGCTGCCCCAACCTGCACCTTATCGCACCGTGCCACCCGCTCCGTGCTGGCAGAGGCCACATCCGTCTTGCTTTCTGCCAATCAACACCGCAGGGGCCAGCGGGAAGGTCAGTGAGCCACGACCCCGCCCTTAGTGTGAGGGCCTGCGTGGGATGGAGGACGAGACAGGGAGGCGGCTATGCCGGGACACAGCTGGCTGGGGTGCTGGCCTGCACCCCAAGGCCCTTCGTCCTCCCTGGCCACCCTCAGTGACTGCACAGAGGGATGACTTGTAAGCTGGTTCTGGCTGATGAGCTGTAAGCAGAAGGTGTGAAGCCTAAAAAGGCCCAGTCTGTCTATCAGGCCTCCTGTCCCTCCCCTCTGTGCATGGTACCTAGAGGAGCATCAGCATCTTGTAACCACGAGGATGGAGGTGACACGCTAAGGATGGCAGAAAGGTGGACAACGTCCTGATGGCCTGGGCCCCAGCCCCAGCCCGTCAGCCTCCACACTTCCTCTCCCGGTGGATAAGGGTGCTGTGCATGGACCGCTGGCCAAGACCCTTGGGGAGACATCTGCCCCCCTCAGTGTCCTGGCTGCCCACTGTGGACCAGAAGGCAAGTCCTCTCCCCGCCGCTGTGCCATCCCCCCTGCTCAGGAGGCCCCACTCCAGGCACAGTCCTGGGCTGAGAGCCCAGTTGGGATATTCCCAGGCTCTTACAGCCTTTTACAATTTTATGTTTTAATCCTCAGTCCGAGCTGAGGTTCCTTTGGTCCTACTAGCCCCCAGAGGAGGGGGTTAACATGCGGCCTGATCTCCAACTCTGGTCCGTCTGGCTCCCCTGCCTATCTTGGTTGTGGCTGCCAGAAACCCCCCTCCCACAAGGCTTGTCCCCTACACCTGGGGGTTCAGTTAGGAGGCCCTGAGCAGGCATTTTCCTGACCCAGCCTCCAGGGATTATCTGGACCTTGAGGTTGGGGGTTGGGGAGCAGCAGCCAGGCCCACCTCTCTGGCCCCAGGGCCAGACGGGCACGGTTGGCACACCCATGGTGGGCTTTTGGCCAAGGCCCATTTTGCAGGACCCAGGACTCTCAGCCCATGGCCGTTTGTGGACCCGGTCAGTATCAGCTCTTCGCTTTCTGTTTCTCAACACTAATGACCGTGTAAATATCTTGAAAAGAACCTGGGGATGCTGGCAGCCAAGGTGGTCTCTTGGAGGTAGAAGTGCCACATCCCTGATTAACCGTGGTGGCTGATGGGGCAGGGCTGCAACATTTAACCAACACAGAGAAAATGAAATTTCTTTATTTGGTCTATAGCTTTAAAAAAAACCTGCACAAGTGCACAGTTTGACTTAAAGTTTAGCCCCAGGCCCAGATGTGGCCCGCTCTGGTCCCCACGGTGGGGCTCTTTGCCTCCCTGGGTGCAGGGTTGTGGCGCCTTCTGTGGCCTGAGCAGAGCTCCTCTGGGCACTCCGAGCCTCCACAGGGTCCAGCCTGGTATCCACACTGGAGTGACCCCACACCAGGCACCTCTGCAGCCAAACAGCTTCTGGGTCCTGCCTATCGCACGTGGGGACCAGGGCAGATCAAAACAGACTCAGCGACCCCTCAGCCTGCAGGAAAGGTGGCCCAGGGGCAGGTCTGTGCCCAGGTGGCCATGGGGCTGCTCGCCTTTGGTTTTGGCTTTCTCAGCTGGTAACGTGCTCCCTGCTCTGGGGCCGAACCCTGGAGAGGGGCTTCTCTTTCTCTCTTCTCCTTCCCAGAGTCCCCTGTTCAGGCAGCGCCAGGTTTGCACCTTCCTTTTCCGCCTGGGCCTCACTTAAGTAAAAATTCCATAGTCCAGCTCACCCAGCCTGGTCCTCAACATCCTACTGAGGATGATTAACGAAGTTAGACACTCTTCTTTCAGAACCAAAACCTAGTTTGTCAACTCCTGGAATTACGGCTAATGCACTGCTCAAAACCAGAAGCTGGTGATTACTTCAACTGCCTCTTTCCTTCTTTCTGGAACAAATCGGAACACTCCCACATTCCAACCTTAGCTGCAAAGTTGGGCCACCCCTCTATCTGGGTTTTATTCCTGGATTTGCTCCTTTGCTCCTAAGTGTTTTTTTCTGGCATGAAAACTGGCTAGTCCACAATGGTAGCCGATGTTGCCCTAGTCCATTAAGACCCCAAAGCCTCATTCTACTCCCAAACCACCCTCAACCCTGTTCTTGTGTATATTCTCTTCCCAAGAAGTTGAGGCTAGTGGAATGTGAGTTCCCTGTGGAGGCCAAAGAGTCTCTGGCCATCCAGGCCAAGTTCAAGTCCAGGTCATGATCCAGAGGAGCCTGGCCCCATGGACAGTCCCGACTCAGGGCCCTGCCACCAGCTCCTCCATGCCTCCAAGCTCTTCATCCAGGGACAGTGTTTTAGTCCCCTTCCTGACTCCAACCCAGACTTTTAGAAAGCAATTCTTGTGCTCTCTCTGCTAGTAGGGGGCCCCAGAATTCCCACTGTCACTCCTGCTCCTTCCCCGCTGTCAGGATCCCGAGTGCTGCAGACAGGTTTCTGCTTTGGTGGCTCTTTGAGGCTCACCGTTAGCCCTCCACCCCCTTGGCTTTACTTACTCTAACTTCTTAAGCCTACATATCCCCAGAAACCAGAATAGCAGCAAGGCCAAACCTCAGATTCCCTGATCCCTACCAAAATGGCATTCCCACAAACCTTGGCAACCAGATACCCCAGCCTGGATTCCATTATCCCTACTTATGAACCAGACTACCAGGCAGGATCAGTCCCAAAGCGGGGGGGGGGTTCCCTTGTTTGAAGACCTTCAGTGTGGGCATTCCTGCCTGGAAAATCCCCTCCCCCTAGACCATCCACGGAGGGTTGCATGAGACCCTTTACTAGGTCTTGCCTGATCGATGGGGGTCCAGGGGCTGCCAGGGAGGCTCGGGGACAGATGCATGGACCTGTCATGGCCCCATCGATCTCAGGCTGTCTGCCTCAGCTCCCACCAGTGGTCCCACTTCTGGTGCTGCTCCAACTGGCTGATTTTGGCCCCCTGACTTCCTGCAGCCTGTGAATCCACAAACAATATCCAGAACAAACTAGACCTCAGCTGACCTTCAGGAGACTCAAGGAAACCCTAAGAGGTAGGAAAGTGAAGACAGAGCCTGGGGACCCCAAAGAACACGATAGAAGAACAGGCCTTCCCAGCCACTTCTTGGTCAGGGACATGCTCTGTGATCATCGTTTCTGAGATTTCTTGAACATCCTTATGTTGTTTGTTGCCCCACTGTTCTTAGCAGAGAGGCATTTAAAATGGACTTGTTGCCTCGCATGCTTGACTGGAGGTGACGAGGAAGCAGGGAGCTGGAGCACCACTGGGTGGCAACTACTGAGGGCAGGGAGAGGAGCCCCAGAAGATAGAGTAGGTGGTTGCAGCTGTGAAGAGAAGAGGATGCTGCACCAAGACCCTGAGGCCTGGGCAAGAAAGGGACCCACAGAGATTGGACCCAAGACCAGGAAGCAAGATGGGCTTAATTGGCAAGAGCCCCACTGCAAACCTAGGGGACAGGGACGAGGAGTGAGGAAGTGAGTAGGGTGGGGGAGTTGAAGGTATCACACGGGAAAGAGGGGCAAGTTTGGAGGACGGTGGGTCCATGTGGAGGAGATGCTCAGTGGGACCCCTTGCTCTGTGGGGATGGCAGTGTGGGAGGCCCCAGAAGCTCATCTGATCGATGCCCGGGGAACGAGGGTGGAGCACCCAAAGCCATGTTTCACTCTCCATTCCCTGTGCCCAGACACCAAGGCCCAGAGGTCCCCCAAGGTTCAGAGTCAAGTGCTCTTTGGTGACACTCCGGGGTGCTTATAGACCTTCCATTAGGGGTGAAGTGCTCAGCCAAGGCTGGACGGTCCAAGAGGACACGGATGAGGAAAAGAGCAGTCTGCCACCCCCATCCTTGCTCTGTGTATAATTTTGTCCAGCAGACACATTTGTATGAGCGGGGCTCTAGCCCCAAATATCCCCAATCCAGACCGGTATCAGCTTGAGGTTCTGCTTTCCATCTCAGACATTTTCTTTCTTAAAATAAAAGATTGGAACTCCCTAGCATGTATAGAAAGAGGGAAGGAACGAACCCCTTAGAAGAGAGAAAAAGGCATCATCAACCTATTCTAGAACCCGCCTTCACTGACGTTCTTGAGTTCCTCTCTGAGCTTCCCTGCCCCATTCCTGCCTCAGCTGATAACTTCTTGAACTTTGAGGGGCCCCAGGGACCAGGGGGAAATCTCAAGGTACCTTCTATTCCTTTGGCTTCTCATTGTGTTGGCCAGGCTGGGGGTTCAGATGTAGTAGTGACAGTGCGATCAGCTGGAAAAAAGAGCGGGAAAATCAGCTGGAACCACCGTACTAAGGCTGGAAGGAGGTCCCAGGTAACGCCTCCATCCGGGACACCCAAATGCCTGGACAGGGGCAGTGTGACAGCCCCACCCTTCCTGCACCCAGGATAAGGCCCTCCCCTCTGCCCACTGCGGGACTAGCCAATGTCCCCCAAGGACTGTGACACCCATAGGCTCCCTGTGCCCAGCGCCACCTGCCCCCCTGACTCTGTCAGACAGCCTGGGGAGCATGCTTCTCCTTTCCCCTCCCTCAGAGACCCCTCGGGACTGTTGGGTCCCATACCTGGGCAGGCGGAACAGAACTACACATTTTTGGCCCTTCCTCTCCCTGCCTCCAGGGATCCAGGCTCAAATGAAACTGGAATTGCATTCCATTCCACAAATCTCTCAGCATGCCATCTGTCAGCAAATGCTGGCTGGCCTGGGCCCAGAACACGCTCTCTACCAGCGCCCGGTAGGCCCTCTCCCTGGCTGGGAGCTCCCCTGGATTGGGTCCTGGGATGAGAGTCAAGGAGGTTTGATCTGACCCCCATCCCACTCAAAACCTGTGTCCGTCCCTTTGTTGTCACCCACCCATTCATCCATTCAACAAATACTCATTGAGTGCCCATCGGTGTCAGGCCCCATTCTAGAAGATGAAGGTACAGCTGCAGCCAAGAATGACCAGACCCAGCCTGCATGGAGCTTAGCTGCCAGGGAGGAGAGACAGACAACCAACAAGGAAACAGAGATGGACAAGATAAATCCAGATAATGATAAGTGCTATGAAGAAAATAGGACAAGCAGGGTGACAGGATGGCCTTGGTGTGGGCAAGGAGGCCAGTGGAGCTGTGCAGCATCAGAGAAGACTTTTCTGAGGGGGTTATCTAAGCAGAGCCGGAAGGGTGAGGACCCCTGTCATTCAGTTCAATTTGGCCTGTATTCACTGGCCACCCTGTGCCCTGTGGCTGTGCCCCGTTTCCTGTCATCCTAGAGCTTGGCTGTGGACCCCAGCTCTGGACCCTGGGAAGGACCTCATTCCTTCCCCTCCCTGTACCACAAACCCTATCACTCTTCTCCACAGCCCTCCCTCTGCGCTGACCTGGCTGGGACAGGACTGATTAAGGGCCCCGCCCACCGGGTCCCCTACACAAAGCAGCAGTTCCCAAGCCCAGCCCGCCCACTTAGACAACAGTCTGGCTTAGAAAACCCTGGGGTCTGTCCCCTCAGCCCAGTTCTTGAGCCTACTTCCTTCCTAAGCAGGTCTTCCCCTCTCGGTCCCCTCATCCCCCTGCCTCACTCCCACCTCACCCCCTGGGTCTGAACTTCCCCTACATTCCCTTGGTCCTGAGAGGGTCCTAAGTACCAGGTCTAGCTTCTTCATTGCCCTTGGAGAACCCCTCTCTTCCACCCCCACTGAGATGCCATCAGTCGTTGGAGCCAATGTCATTGCTGCTTCCAGCCAGTGCCCAGGCTCACTCAGCACCCTTTAATACTGAGCCATCAGCACCACTACACAGGCAGCTAGCACACAGGGCAGCTTCCCTCGAAACTCTTTATCCCCCAGGGTGAGGGGTGAAGGGCTTTAAAAGAAATGCAGGTCAGGCCTATCCTCAAGGAGTTTATTATCTTGCTAGATAGAGAAAAGAATGCCCAAGAAACCACTCTTTAGAGATTAAAACAGAGCTAAGCCATCGGTGGAGTATAATAAAGCACTAAATAAAATATGGGATGCAGGCAATAAAAGCTCTATGTAGTCAGAAGACTGGGGAGATGGTGGGCTGGAGCGGACCAGGAAAGCTTCCTGGAGAAGGGCCCCAGGCAGGCCATGGAGAGTGGGCAGAGTGATAAGGAGAAGCGAGGGGTGGGGTGGGAAGCTGTAGATAACTAGATAACAAAAAAATCAAGAGAACCAAACCAAAAGAAAAAAAGCCACTGCACTCTTTTTTTTAAAAATAAATTTATTTATTTTATTATTTTATTTTATTTATTTATTGTTTCTGGCTGCGTTGGGTCTTTGTTGCTGCTTCGTTGCTCTTCTCTAGTTGCAGCGAGCAGGGGCTACTCTTCGTTGCAGTGCGCGGGCTTCTCATTGCGGTGGCCTCTCCTGTTGCGGAGCACGGGCTCCAGGCACACGGGCTTCAGTAGTTGTGGCTCGAGGGCGCTAGAGCACAGGCTCAGTAGTTGTGGCGCACGGGCCTAGTTGCTCCATGGCTTGTGGGATCCTCCCGGGCTGGGACTCGAACCCGTGTCCCCTGCATTGGCAGGCGGATTCCCAACCACTGAGCCACCAGGGAAGCTCGCCACTGCACTCTTTAGAGCCACTACAGAATGATTCCTGGGGCCAGGACATCAGAGGACCCCTCTGGAGGCCTGTTTCCTGCTGTTTCCTTGTTGCTTTTCTGAAGGCATCTGGAGGTTGGGCTGGAGAGGCCCAAGCTGCCCTCCACTCTTTGTCCTGTCCAAGAGGACACACCAGCTGAGGGCTGGGCCAGGTTCTGGAGAGAGTCAGCTTGCAAGGGATAAGGAAGCAAGTGGGGAAAGGCCCTGGCAGGGAGGGGCTGCGGTCATTTGGCTTTGGGGGCAGGCAGCGCACGGCCACCTCCGTACCCGGGCCAGAGGCTGACCGTGGACTCTGTCACAGGCTCAGGGGGAGGGGGCGGGAAGGCAGGAGCAGGAGTCACCGCCAGAGACAAGCCCTCCCAAAGTAGGCGTGAGGCAGCCCTGCCCCCGAGCAGCACAAGTGCGGCTGCCCCCAGAGAGGTTTCCATCAGTTCACCAATCATTGGCTCATATGTGGGCCACCATCTCCCAGACTTCCCTTCTCTGTTCCCAAGGCCCGGAACGCCTCTCCACTCAGCCACCCCATGTTGGCAGAGCATCTGCCCCAGCATGAACCTTCACGCCTCTTCTTCTCTCTCCGTATGTTGGGGTCTTCTACAGCCACCTCTCTCTGCCTCATCCTCTGTCTCCCCAGCCCCCTTAATTAACTTGCCCCTGAATTCTAGAACCCTCCAGCTCCAGATCAGTCCACACACAGCAAGGGCTTGCTGCTGCCCCCTCTGCCCCAGGTTATTCCGGGCTGGGCTCACCATCTCATCTTCCCCCTCCCCCTCTAGGCCTGCTATAGATTGACTTTCAACATCAGCATTTCCATCCTACAATTTTTCTGCTCATCTCAGGTCCTCAGATGTAGGACACAAGACACGGCAGGGCCTGTGAGACTGAATGTGTGGGTTGAATGAATGGTTTTAAGTTGCTGGGAGTGAGACTCAAATGGAATCAGGGTAGTTTTTCAACTCAAATAGGAGAAAATGCCAATAGGCATCAACCTGTATGAGATTCTGATTGGTACCTACCCTGTGACAGGCAGTGATCAGAAGGGAATGTAAAGGGATTTGAAGAAAATCGGGGTAACGATGAAATTTTCCCATGTAATCTGACAACCGACAGGCCCGGGAAGTGGCAGAAAAGCAAAGACAAAGTATGTAACTGTTTCTACACGCATGTCACAGGTGGAGAAATACAATGAATGACTCGGAATGCTTGGTGCATCCTTGACAGGAGTGGGTAGAAGAGACCAGGTGGAAGGCCACTGACCCACGGCTGCAGCTCTGACAGACTGGAAATTCTACAGGAAGGAAGAAAATAGGAGTGGCTACAACCCCTGGGCTGGTTAAACAGCCCAGCCTACCGTACACGGATAAGCCAACAGTTGTAACATAGCCAAAATGGATGGGTTTTCAGTAACTAAATCTCATTTCACTGATTGCCCTGAGGTGTCCCCAAAGCTGTCTAGAACTTTCTCTTTTCCAGTTGCACCGTTTCCCGTATGATGAGTTCCATATGTTCTCCCCGTCAGTCAGCTACCATTTCACTATTCAAGATAAAACTCCCCTCTCTTGGCTCCGACTGCTGATTCCTCTTCAGGACGAGACCCTGAGGTGAGGCTCTTGGTTAAGATAAATGCCTCCTCCAATCCAGAGTTTTATCATCCATAAAGAGAGGAAATAGGCTGGGTTCGTTCTCCAAAGAGACAGACCCTGGAGTGGGAGGGGTCCTCAGGATGGCGCCGAGGCTCTTAATACCTCCTGATAGTATTTAATGCTGTGGTGGCAGAGAGAAGGCCCAGATACGTCCCTGCAGATCCTCTATTTCAGGCAAATGAACTACGATGAAATGTGGCCAATAGTAAGGGGAAAAAAGAGCAAAAATCCCACAGGAAGCCTTGGAGAATACTTGAAAACAGGAAAAAACCCAAAAAACCGAAACCCTCAAAAAATGAGACTTGCAGAACAAAAAGTCCAGACCTGTGACCAGATGCTACCGGCAGCGGAACACAAGGCCACCATGAGCAGAGAGAGGGTCTGGGAGCTGGGAGCCCCTGACAAGGGCCCTCACAAACCTCAAAAGCAGGAACTAAAGAACAAGTGGGGTTGCAGGCGGAGTCCATCGGTGAAAGGATGCACAGAATCCTGGACACACACATCTTACAAACTAATGATAGCCGTCTGCTGGGGACACACAGAGGCGAGGGAGAAGGACTCTTGGCCACACTGTCTGAACCAGGCCTCTCATGGACACCTGGTCAGCTCCCAGGGAGTCACAGGAATCATGGCCAGAAGAGATGTTTCTGTCCTTCTTGCCAGAAGCTGAGCAAAGCCTTGGTCACAGATAATGCCCTCACAAGTGCCATGAAAAAGAAAAGGTTCTATACCCACCACAGGCACTGTCACTATTGTTAGTGTAACACTATGGTAAAAGCTTCACGTTCACTTTTTTCTAGGCCAGACGTTGTAAGACCTAAAGAATATTTGCCCAGCAACTTCTAGCAGGATTGTTGAGAATCTCTTGGGCACCTTTGGGCAAATTAGAAAAAGGCACCCCACCCTGGGTGGATCCAGGCCAGCTGGGCCCTGCACGACCTACTGAGCAGGCTGGCCCCATCTGTAGGGCCATACTTATGGGCTCTGCCACAGGGGACATGGATACAAGGCCTGGAGAATTCCAGAGGGGAAATGGCCATTAGTATTCATGATGTGGTTAGTCATCTGGAACATTTTTCACTGTCACTGGCCAGGGCAGGGGGAGAAGACAGAGGTGGCAAGCTCTTCACCTGGTGCAGCACCCGGACTGGAAGAAAGGCTGCCATATTGATGGTTGCTGTTTCCAGCTGGCCAGGAGGAGATCCAGCATCTCTTGGACGTGACCTCAGAAGTGACTGGCCTTGGAGCCCAATGGAACTGCTCCACATTAGATAGTCTCTCCCTCTTTTTTAAAAGTAAACTTTTTATTGAAGTAGAACAAACACACAGAAAAATGTCCATGTTGTAAATGTACAGGCCAATGCTCCCACCCACCGAATGGACCCGTGAACTAGCCTGAGATCAGCAGATAGAATAGCAGCACCACCCGCCACCTTCCCGCCCCTGCCAGGAGCTCCTCGCATCCCTTTTTAGTGATCTCTCTCCCCAAGAGTAATCACTATCCTGAAATCTAACCCCATCGGTTACTTCACCTGTTTCTTGAGCTTTACATAAATGATCGCAAATAGTCCCTAGTCTTCTATGTCTGACCTCTTTTGCTCAACAGTTATATGGTTTTGTGATACATTCACACGGTTGCATGGAATTGTATGGTACCCCGTTGTAGAAATACACCACGATATTTTTTATCCATTATACTGTTGATGGGCGTTCAGGCCACTTTTCTTTTTAATCGCCTTTTTATTTGATTACAGAATTAAACAAATAGTTGTTATAAAAAATGTCCCCATTTTCAATCTCATGGAGAGCTCCAGGTCCTGGAGTGCCCTGGGGGTCTTGACATCTGGGCTGCACTCCTTTCCTTCGCTGCTTAGACCCCGTGTCTCACCAACATTCACACCTTTGGGCCCTTGCCCGCCTGTCTCAGTCTCCTTTCAATCCCCCAACACGGGAAGAGTCCCCCCTACGTGCCACAGCACCTGCCTGCCTCTCTCCCAAGGCCTCCAGGATCTCGGGGGAGAGGTGTGTGTGTGTTTGGAGCCTTCCAGGGCCTGAGACCCCCTCCCTGCCCCCTCGGGACTCGCTCCTTTCAGTGTTCTCCCTCAATCCAGAAACTCAGCCCCTCCCTCTCTGAGGGCATCTCCCCCTCAGCTGCTAACCACCTTCATTCAGCCCCTTCCCCCGCTGCCGGGGCCACACGGCACCCCACAGCTGCAGCTCCAGCAGAGCTCACTAGCAGCCTTGCTAAGTCCACAGGATACGGCGCAGGCCTTCAAAAGGTAACCTCTGTATGGCATTTGACATGGTCACCTGTGCTCCCTCTACTGACACTCTTCCCATGACTTCTGGGACAGTGATTTTTCCTAACCTCTCTCTGCATCCCCACCTCTGCCCTTTCATAATCCTCCCGCACTTGTTCTCCTCCTGGGCCTGTCTCTTAAGTATCAACTTTCACCTAAGTTCTGGGTTCATTTCCTTTTCTGGACCCCTCCTCTCAGCAACACCAACTATGGACCCCCACCTCTCCCATCCCTGGTCCCACCTTGCCCCCCCACCCCCCACCCCTGCCAAGTTCAGGCTTCCTGTCTGGCCATTCCATCTGGAGGTCCCAGAAGAGCCTCAGCATCTCAGGGAGATGCCTTTTGAATAAGAGCATTTTCTGGTTTGAATTTTACATTTGAAAATGAAACCAGCAAGTGTTTTCACAATACTAACCACACCGTGCAGAGCCCAGTAGAACCGGGCAGGTGGGCTGCAGAATGACAGTCTGTTCCTCCGGAGCATACACAGTGCCTGATCGTGCGGGCTGGGGGCCTCCCGCACTACCCGAGAGGTGCATCAGAATGCCTGGCTGGGCGCCAGGCCTGTGTGTTCACTGAAAGGAAACATGAGTTTAGGAAGCTGAGAAGCCATACTGGAGAGAAGCACCGCCCCGTCAGGGACTTTGAGCAAAGCTCAGCGATCCCACTCTCTATGACGGTGACTGGTGAGATTTAGGACATGCTTCAGGGAGAAATAGAAGACCTGAAATCAGGGGAGCATGTAGCTCGGAGACTCAGAGAGGACAGCTGTGTGCTGGAGAGGGCAGCCGGGCCAGCCGTAACCTCCCGCCGAGGGACCCCGGCCAGTGCCCGCTCTCTGCACCTTCATTCTCTCCTGATCATGGCCTTCACCTGGACCCCACTGGGAGACGTCCCTGTAGTCCATTCCGGCCAGCCCCCTGTGCCTGAGGCAGAGGGGCCTCGGCGGGGGTTGGAACGTGGCTCTGGAGAAGAACATGAGAAGGAGCAGGGACAGGGTGATGCATCCCCCTCCAATGAGTCATCAAATGAGGATGGAGGCCCGTCCCTGACGCTGCAGTAGAGACCAGGAAGTAAAGCTGGGAGGACGCGGTGACATTCCGGGAGCCTTCGTACCTTCCCCTCATTCATCCTGTTTTCGTCTTGTCTGGAACAGTCACCGATCACACCCCTCACTAGAGAGGACTTGTGTGCTTGAACCAATGTCAGGAGAGCTAGGGCAAGGCTGGGGCAGGGTCAACCAGACCACCATCACTCTCCCTCTGCGACCAAGTGAGAAGGCCAGGAGAGGCAGATAGGAAAAAATGAAACAGGCAGGGCCCTGGGGGCTGGGTGTGAGGAGGAAGAGATCCAAGACAGAAAGAAGATGTGTCCAATACTTGTACGGGTAAGAGGAATGGGTCCCCAAAAGCAAAACTCAAAAGAAGAACTGAGCGTGGATGTTTCTGAATAGAGAACTGTGATCAGTGGGGTGGTATGAGGAGCCCCGGTGGGCTGTGTCTTATGTAAGAGGGGTGGCGGGGGGGAATGGGGCACAAAAAGAGAATAATTACATTCCCAGCTGCAGGAGGGGGAGGGGCTGCGGAGCCACAGCTCGGGGAGTAGGGAAGTGAGTGGCGGCAGACTTGAACTTCGTGGTGGACAGACTTATGGCCTCCAATGTGGCCTTGAGATAAGGACAAGGGTCTGGGCACTCCTGAGCACAGGAGGCCGGTGAAACGATGGGATCGTCGGCAGAAAGAAAAATAGAACCTCATCTGAGCCCGACACAAAGCCAGGAGCTTCCACACCTGAGGCCAACCTGAGGCTCTCTTCACTCTACCTCAAGCAACATATTATAGGGCTTTTTCTAGTCCAGAGAAGGGTGCCAGGAAGCTCAAGGGATTCAAGAAAGAAGAAGGCTGAGCTGGGCTGTGTGTAGCGTCTTCCAGTCTCTAAGGATATGTCAGCAGGGATCGAGGATCAGTTCCTGAAATCCTACGCCATCAGGACCAGGACACCCTTTGGGGCTGGAAAGACCCATTTAGCAAAGCAGGTAGTTTCAGGAGAGTTTTCTAAGCTGAAAAGAAATTTAAAGTAGGGTTTAGATATATCGAGAGCATGAGAGAGCCCCCATAAAAGTTATGGGGGGAGCACTGGGAACCCCCGCTCCACTCTGGGGCCACAAGTTGGCAGGGGGCCGGGCACGGCATTTCCGACATTCCAGGCCACTGTGGAGTGTGCAAGGCATTGTTGCCTATGAGCTCTTCCTGGGTGTGGTGAAGATAAGGCAGGTGAAGAGCTTTGGTCTGTGTAAGAAACCAGAGTGGTTTCCAAACAGCCATGGGCCCGATAGTCTCAGCAGAAAAGCAGAGCTCATGAGCGCAAGGCTTGGGGTGAGGGGTGAGGGGCGGGTCGTCTGGCGGGAGCAGTGAGGGACCCCCCGCCATGCCCCCACGTCTCCAGTTCTGGTCCGGGTCCGAGGCCCCGAGGGCATCCCCCGGCACCGGTTGGGGGGCCATCGTGAGAACTGTAATGGCACAACACCTGCCAGCACACGCACGGGGCTGCAGTGCAGAGAGGAGGAGGGGGCAAGTTGGGGGGCTGCTTCCCACCACTGCGCCGCTTCTCCCCCCTGACAAAGGGTCCTCCAGCAGGTTTAACTGCAGGTAGAGGTGAATGTGTGTCCTTGTCCCATGCCACCAACCCCAGAAGCAAATCTGTTTCCAGCACTTTCTTTTTTCCACTCTTCTGTCTGGGACCCTCTTCTAAGAGTTGCAAGCTTTTTTGGCCTCTCCTGTTATTCTCCCCTAGGATTATCTGCTGCTACGCGCACGTGGCCACCTGCAGGTGGAAAGGCAGTGTTTCCTTCCAAAAGCCGTGGTCCCTTTCCTACCCCTCTACCCCTCAGGGCTGACGGTGTCCCTGCCCGGGGGGTTCCAGTTCCCGCTCCTCACTTCCTGCTGCCTTCTCTTCCCTTCCTGCCCGTCTCAGCTGCTGCGCTTTTCCTTCTCCAGAAGCAGCAGTTGCTGAGCCAGGAGCCAGGAGAAGGGAGAGTGGCCTGACCACCTGCTGGCGGAGCTGAAGAGGTCCCATCCCTCACTGGCATTCCAAGGACTTTGAGGGCAAAAGGAGGAAAAAAGACATCCGTCCGCCAGGAGTTCAGCTCCCCTCCTACCCTCAGATGGCTTCTGCATCCAGCTCTTCCAGAAAGACCATTCCAGACTCAGATTGGCCCTCCTCCAAGAGCAGAGCCTTCTTGGCCTGCAGGGGAAGTCGAAGGCCCCAGGTCATCCTGCCGGGAAGTTTCATCTGGAGCCTAAAAAACGCAACTTGATTGCTAGTGCCGTGCAGACGGGCAGGTCTCGAGCACCTGGGGATCCCCACGCCCACTCCCCAAGGGGGGAATGAAGACCAGGATGCTCAAGTCAAATGACAAGGTCAATAGTGTAGGGAATGGGACAGAGTGACAGCAGGTGACCCTAGAAAGTGGAGCTCAGTCTGGAAGGTGACATAATGGGAGAAGGCCAGGGTGTTCAAGTAGAAGGAAAGGTGTCCTCCCCGAGATTCCCGGGAGGGAACCCAGGTCACCAGGTCATTGCCACCCACCTCTCTCCAGGCCCTTTCTGCACCCCTGGCTCCACCACTGCCCCCAGACCTCTTCCTCCCACTGCTCCCCCACCCCCCCCCCGGGGCTTCAAGATGGCCGGAAGGACAGGCAGGAGCCATCAGAGGGAGCTTTGCTGGCTAATGGGAACCCCTGAGACACGGCAGAACCAGATGTACCTGGGGGGTTACCGTCTCTCGTGTGTGGCCCCATTTCCCTCTGTGTACGAGCGTCATCCACCCCCTTCTCCCAGGAGTATCTTTGACGTCCCTCCCGTTTCTCTCACTTCCACACAATGGCTGGGGGCCAGAATCCGGATCTGAGGTCACAGGGAAGAGTGTCACAGTCCCGGGCCTAGAGGAAAGTCTTGCCTCTCCCCTTTCACCAGCCCCAAGCCGTTCTGTGAGGCCCGACATGTGGGGGAAGGCGGCCAGGGGACGATGAGGAAGCCACGAAACACACTAACACCCACCTTCCCCTCATCTGAAGCCTGCTTTCCCTGATGGTACTCCTCTTCCAATTCCTCTAAAAGAGTGAGGCTGCTCTTCTTCTGTCCATCCCAAGCCCGCCAGCGCCCCCCGGCTCCTTGCCCCATCTTCCTGACCATTCTAAGTCCTTCCTTGGTGACGCTTCCTCTTCCTCTTGGAGTCCCACCCCCCGACCCCTGCCACCGCCTGACCCTCTTCTTCCCATCTTCATCTATCAGCAGCCCCAGGGCCTCCTGCGTTCACCATCCTGAAAGGCTTAGAAGGGTGCCTGGCACATCGTAGGTGCTCAATAAATATTTGTTGAATGAATGAATTGAAGCTCTGGCCTCAGATGGGTTTTATCTTTGCCCCAATACTGCCCCTACCTCAACAATTTTAACAACTCCCGAGGAACTCGGTCCCCACTCTTCTCCACCCATCCCCATAGCCAAACTTCGAACCCAGACATCCCCTAAGGGGTCCATCCTGGCTCTCCACAATTCTCTCCAATGCTCATCTCTGCAGTTGCTCATCCCAACTCGCAGGTCTCCAGTTCCATATCTTGTTTCTCTGCCTCATGGTCAACCCATTGAAAATCCTCCACTCCCCTCCCTTCATGCCATCCCCAGCCTCGGAACCGTGTGAACTTTCATTTTCTCTAGTCTTGCACTTGAGCTCTGCCTAGAGAAAGCAGAACTGCTGGTTGTCCCATCACAAAGGTGTGATTCACCAGGCAGCTGGGCCCTCCTCCACCGCCAGCGAGCTGGCTGTTCACGAACACTTTTTTCCCATTCCCAGACCTTTGCCCTCAAGACACTGTCCCCACTCCCAGCCGGCTCCCTTTCCGTGACATAGCCACTCTCAATTCCCTGATAAGAACCAAGGTCTCATCAACTCTGAACTCCCTCCCTGGCCCTCCAACCTCAGGTTATCCATCCAAATCCCCCACCCGCCCCCCCAGCATGCTCCTCACCCTTTTTGGCTAATTCCTCCACTTGGGCCCTTGGGTTCACCCCAGGCTGGCCCTCCAACCAAATATCCCTCTCCCCAGTGTCCTGTGAAATTACTTCTGATCTTACCTCCCTCCCCTCAGCCCACCAACATGCCAACCCCTCCCATTAGCTATAAACCTTCCCTCCACCATGCCTCTTCCTTAAGCTAGCATCCTCTTTCAAAAATGGCACTCACCCAGAAAACTTCTGGAAAGATCCTCGCAGTCTGTAGACAGCTTGCCCATCCGTCCCCCCAACTCCACCCAGGCCATTGGCTTCTGTTCCCCGAAGCAAATGAATCTGAGCTCCCAGAGTGCAGGATTCCCTCTTCTTTCCACACCCTACAACCTTTCCTTTTCCTTTTTATCACAGAATACATATTTACCCAAATCATACCACAGAGAGGGTCAAATAGTGTGACTCCCCTCTTAGCCCACCCTGAATCCCATTCTCCAGAGGAAACAAGTGTTAAAAGAGTATGTATGTATCCTTTCAGACTATTTTCTATGCAAAAACACACATAGTTTCATGCACACAGTAGAAGTTTGTTGTAAAAACAGAAATGGGATCCTAGTGCACACACTGTTCTGTAGCTTCAGTGAACGGATCAATGGATTTCCTGGTCAGCGGTCGCATCCCCATCACTCTTGGTGAGGCTGCATTGTATCCTACCCTACGGGTGTACCATGGATTTAGCCCCTCCCCAATTAATGACTTTTTTAACATTACAACGCTGCCACAACTATCCCTGCATGTAGGTTCTCACAAAGTTACTCAAGTATCTCTGTTGGAGAGGGTCCCCAAAGTGGAACTGCTTTTTATGTTTCAAACTGCCCTCCAACCAGGCTGTCCCAGCTTCCCTGCCCACCCACAGCGCAGGGCAGCTTCTGCCCAGGCCTGGGCGGGACTTCCTGGCTTCTGCGGCAATGGCTCCGCCCCCCACTTCCGCCTTCAAACTCTGCAGTTGTGTTTCCTCTTCTTCTCAAACCTCCCCTGCCCCTCCACACTGGCCCATCTTCCTCTGCTGAGCTCTTGAAAGTTGTTTCCTGAGTTTCTCCGTTTGTTTTCTGAATGGCCTCCTGTATCATCTTTATGCTAATGGGTCTCAGATGGGCCTTTAACCTCCTCCCTGCAGCTCCAGACCCCTTTCTTTACATGTACCTCATGGAGCCGGGCAGCCAAGCCATTCAGGTGAACTGCCCAATGAATGAGGGTTGCACAGGTGAGTGTGAGGAAAAGAACTCAGGTTGCCCCTTCCATTCATACATTCTACAAATATTTATTGAGTACTTATTAAGTGCTGGGGCGTGGCAAGAAAGGCTAGGGAAAATGGTGAGCAGAACCAGGCAAGGCCAGTCTTGGCGGGGAGAGGGACATTAATCAAATAATCACACAAATAAATGTATGATTTCAAAGTGTGCTAAATGCCACAAGGGAGTGGCTCATGGAGATGTCCCTGATGGCTGCCGGGTCCAAGGGGCCAAGGAAGATGCTCCCCAGGGAATGACATTGGAACTGAGATCTGAATGATGGGCAGGCTTTGAGCAGATGAAGCAGGTCAGTGAAGAGTTCTCTGCACTGGAACAGAAGGCCTGGCCAGAGGGGAAGTAAGGCATTCCAGGGACCTCCAGAAGAGAGGACAGAGTTTGATATTTACCTGAGGGCTCGGGAAGCCTTGGGGGTAGAGAGGCAGGCAGTGGGCTAAATAAGATGTGTGTTTTGTGAGATTCCCGCTCTTGACCTTGCCGGCATTTCTAGCCACAGGAAATAACAGAAAAACACTTGTTTCCCCTGCTTTGCCCTCTCAGACCAGGGGACCTCGGATTCAGGATGCACTGACGGGAGAGAAGCAGGAAGCAGAGGCCTTTGCCCTGCCTTTCAATGACTATCCTGGTTCCATCCCTATACTCTGCCTTTGCAGACGCAACCCAATTCCCTCAGCTGGACGGTCTAAACCTTCCTACAAGTCACTGGGGAGAGAAAGTTAGAATCTGGACCAAAGCGAGGGTGGGCAGTGTAGGTTGGGTTTTGACCAATCAATCTACTCTTCTGTTCTGCCAAGCCCACCTCTGGCCCCCAGAATGTGCTCTTCCCATCTCTGCGGATCTGTGCCAGGCTATGCTTTCTTACTGGGTGTGTGGACAGTTTCTGGTTTTTCATTCACTGGTATTTTCTGCTCTTGGAATCTGGGCACCTCTCAAAAGAGGCTAAGAAATGCTGATCCCTGCACAGAAAAGAAAGCCACTTAACTTGGCCATTGGCCACCGGCCTCATCATCCATCTAACTTAAATCTCTCCAAATGGTGGTCTGACCACTGGCCACTCAGAGGATCCCACGGGCACCATCCTAAACAACAAAATAGGTGGCATAGGGTCTGGAGCCCCACCCCAGCCGCCCCTCAGCCTTTCACCCAAGAACCATCCATTATCTGGCCAGAGAGGCCACACTGACCTCCAGCCAAGGGACTGCCTCCTTGTCTGTGTAAGAGGGATGCCCTGCCTCTATCCCTCAAGAGGTTAGCCCTCCTCCCCAACACCTCCACTGAATTTTGAAATACATTAGAGTGGCCCTTCTCCTTTACACAGCACCCACCCCCTTGTCTGCAGCTGAGACCCATGGTGTGAGGACTTAAAAGTTCTCCAAGAAATAGGCCACCCCCATTCCACAGCAGCCCTACACACATTAGTCAGCCCACTGTGACATCACTTGAGTTCACCCTCGCGCTGTCCACACTGATTATCAACCACCAAACCTTGCCTTCAGAGTCGAAAGCATCCGCCAAGGGCTGGGTCTCTAACTTTGACCTTGTAGGAAAGAGGGGAATCCCCAGGAGGGACTCACCTATCTGGGAGACCAACCCTCCTTTCTGGATTTTGGTTCTGAAAGTGTGGAATAAAGAGCCCAGTCCCATTCCATTTCAAAGACCTCTGATGAGAAGGCAGATGCTTATTGCAATAACAGCACTGAGAGATTCTGAAACAAAAATGGAGCTAAGCCGTACAGGAGACCAAAGCTTTCAGGAATTAAACGCTCAATTAATTCATGGAGAAAAAGGTGTGTGGGTGATTTCTGGACTCCTTTCACCTGGGCAGCCACGTAGCTCCCACCAGAGTTCTCGCACCTGCTGTTTGGGCCCCCCGTCCAGGTTTTGCTGCCTCCTGGCCCAGGCCGCGTGCTGGCTTAGGGTCGAAATGGGCTGAAGTGCACTAGTGGAGATAGCCCTCAGTGACCCCAGTTCACCCACAGAACCTTGGGAACACTTCTCCCACGAGGGTAGCACCTGCTTATGGGTGCAGGGCCCAGGCCAGTTCCGGCAGCTCTTCTACTCCAGTCTTTAAGAAACTCTTCCATTATTTGATGAGAGTAGATATCAGAGGGTGTAAAGTACTTTTCCTGGGCATCCTTTCAATTCCCAGCTGGTCTCAGTGAGCTGCAAACTATTCAGAGAAGGTACGATGAACTCGCTTCTCTCTGCCCACTGACCAGGCCTGGCAAGAGCATCACCCCTCCTATGCCATGGAAACAGGAACTGGGCTGCCCAGTCCAGAGAAGTCAGCCATCCACTCTGTCCAGGCATGTAAATGCAAGGCCCCCTCATGGGCTCCCCAGAGGCCCTGCTCCTTCCAAAATTGAAAACAATGATGATCTGCTAAAAATGCCAAAACTCCAAAGGAAACTGCTGAGAAAAGGAGGCAAGGGACTTGGAACCCCCAGAACACCAAGTTGGGAGGGGAGTGTCTCCTCAGGGTTGGTCTAAGATCTTCCCATCGCTAACCCCTGACTTCTGCCCATCGTCAGAGGGGTGTGTGTGTCTGAGGGCCCAGGTGAGGAGGGCTCGAGCAGAGCCTCCAGGCTGCATTCAGGACATGGTGTTTTCCCAGGCAAATAGTCGTCTGCCTGCTGGTGGGGGCAGGCTTGTGTGATGGAGTGGGTGGGGAGGGCACTGTCTTCCACCGCCTATTGTTCTAGGAGTCCATGGACAGCCCTCTTGTGGCTGTGGGCAGTGGCCAGCTGTGCTGGAGCAGCTGTCTCCAGGGGCGTTTCTGTGGGGCCGGTGGGAGGCTGGGGGCGGGGGGGATGACTAAGGGACCAAAGGGGGAGACGCTCTGTCACAGCACTTTCTCCTCCACATCTGGGTGCGGGTTTTAGCGCACATTTCTTGGCAGAAAGGCATCTCAGTGCAGTTTTTAAGCTGCCATCCCCTCCTCCCAAGCCTTGTAATTAATATCTAGTATGTGAATTATTTATTGGGAACAGATGTTAGAGTTTAAAGAGTGTTGAGTGGAGATCCTTGGCTAATCAATTTATTTGAAGAGCCTTATGTATTTACTACAAACCAAACTGCAGATTTCCCTGGCCCTGGAAGTCTGTGCTCCTACTAGCCTGTGCCGTGAGTACTTCCAGCTTGCCTCCAGCCTGCTGCCTGATCTTTTATTTCCCCTATCCCAGCCAAGGTGTCTCCTCCTATTGGGATCGTAATGTGATCTGAAGAATTGTCATCTGTCCTTTCCTCTCCAACCAGAAAAGATGAACCTCAGTCCTTGGCTTGGACCAAATGGTTACTCAGTGAGATGTGGGCGTTGGCACGCCAGGCTTCCAGCCAAGTTTTCCCAGGCCAGGCCATTAAAACATATTTGGGATCAAGAAGTAGCCTGAGGGCTTCCCTGGTGGCGCAGTGGTTGAGAATCTGCCTGCTAATGCAGGGGACATGGGTTCGCGCCCTGGTCTGGGAAGATCCCACATGCCACGGAGCAACTAGGCCCGTGAGCCACAACTACCGAGCCTACGCGTCTGGAGCCTGTGCTCCGCAACAAGAGAGGCCACGATAGTGAGAGGCCCGCGCACCGAGATGAAGAGTGGCCCCCGCTTGCCACAACTACAGAAAGCCCTAGCACAGAAACGAAGACCCAACATAGCAATCAATCATTCAATCAATCAATCTTTAAAAAAAAAAAAAAAAAAAGTAGCCTGAAAATCCAAACAAGGGCTGCAGGACTAAATGACCCTGTGTGTGTCTCCCCACAGGGCTCTTCTCATGGGGGCAGTTGGGGGAAGCTGGGGAACACTTGCCCCTCCAGCCCTAAATCCACAGCAACCTTGGCGGCGGGCCGGATAATCACTGGGGTAGCTTAAAGCATTTTGGGGTCAGGGTGCAGCGATAAATGATCCAAACAGTCAAAGGCCCTGTGCTCCACAAGAATTTACAGCCCAGGAGGTGGTCAAGCCTGTACCTCATGTTTTTCTGCCCAATCAGGGTGAAGGAAGGAAAGGTGAGCTCTCCCTCAGCAACCTCCTCTTCCCTGACCTCTGCCAGCCCCGAGCTTGGGGCCACGCTGGATCTGGAATTGCCCCTGGCTGGTGAGAAACTGAGGTGTTTTGGAAGTCCACAGGGATTCCCAGGTCCACCAGAGCCCCATTTCATCCTCCAGCAGGTGCCCTCTGGCCTCAGGGGCTCTGCAGCAGCAGACAGACGGTCTGAAGGGCAGGTGCAGGGAGCAGCGGCAGTAAAATCATGGCCGGGTGAGCCCCTCCGCCCCATTACTAATCTTCCCATCTCCCCAACACTAATCCCACCTAGAGCCATGGTCCAGAATTCACTGGTGGTTCTATAGTCTAAGGTGAGAGCAACTCCTTCTGAGAGTCCACATTTACTTGGGAGGCCTGGGGGAGGAGGGGCCCGAGGGAAGATGTGCTTTGCTTCTGCCTGGACCCCCAGGGGTATCACTGTCTCAGGACCACGTTTTTAGGTGAATTCCTCATTGTCTTATTTTTGTGGCTAACGTTCATCTGTGGGCCCCACTGTAAATATTAGAGACACGTATCCAGGGAAGGAGGAAAACTCTGCAGTAACTGGAGGAGACGGGCCAAGGAGGGATGGATGGATGTCTTGGGCCCAAAGGACGTACAAGGACCACACAAACAAAAGTAATCTGTTTCAAGTAGCTGACACCCAGCTTCCATTTGACCTCATGCACAGGTAAGGAGCCATCACGTACTTTATTTTGTCTCCCCAAAAGGGGACTTGTGATCCTGGAGCTGAGGAGAGAAACGAGCATCCCTGCTTCTTCCCAGGCAGAGCTGCGAGGGGCTGGGGCTGGGGGCTCTGCCTCTGGCTAAAGTCTAAAGGAACCATGACTATGACCCCAGACATGACAGTCTCCCTTTGCCTTGTCTAGTATTTGATAGTTGTCACTAGCCACTTGCAGGGGTCCCTGCGAGATAAGATGCTGCACCCAGCCCCCAACACAGATCCTCACAGGGACTACTGTCCAGAATTCTCTGATAGTTCTCAGTTTTCTGGAGGCCTAATACTGCGGTTCTTATCTGCTCTTCTTGTGAGTGAGCTCATCTTTTGGGGGGCCTCTATCTGGGCAAAGTGGGAAACCACTGTCCCCGTGGGGGCCTGGGCCTGAGCCCCAAGGGCTGGGGCTACACTGAGCCAGGGGAAGCCTACTGAGTCCCTATGTCTCCACAGTGAACTCTGCAGAGCAGGTGAGGGAGTTTGCCTCGGAAGAGGGTCTGGAAAGCACTCATATTAACACAACCTTTATGTGTGGCATGTGATGACACCGGGGCCTGTAGCCCTGATCCACATCTGAGAATCTCCCACTTCGTAGCCTTTAAAGCCCTCATGGCACACATGAGTCCCTACGTTCCTGGAGCAGCAAGCTGTCTCGGGACCTTTTGGGGATGTTCTTGTGGGGGCTTTGTTTCCTGGGCTTTGGGGACCAAAGGTTCTGCCACGGCCAGTGAAAACAGGGCCAAGTAGAGAACAGCACAGCACACAGGGGAGGATGGCCTGTCACCCCTGGGGATGGGGCAACTCCAGAGAGCACAATGGGGTGGACGCTGAAGCTGGAGACTCAAGTCACCAGCAAGGGTACAGGGCCTTCACTTCCTTCCCAACTCTTGAGATTCCGCCCAGTGTCAGGACCATTTGTCACCCACCTCAGAGACATTTCCCTTTCAACCCTGATCTCTTTGGGCAGGCAGGCCCAGGGCTTCCTTGGCTCCTATCTATAGGAGGTTAGCCCAGGCTGATCGGGCAGGCGAGAATATATAATCTCCATGCATTTTTTAGGGAGTAGGAAGGTACCTTGGTGGATTTACTGCCATGGCTCATAGATAACCCAGTGTCCACCCAGAAATCCTTCACGGCCCAGTGGGAAGGGAACTTCCTACCGGCTCTTATATATTCCCGGAAGGCACATCCAAGTTATCTACAAGCGTGAGCAAAGGAGGCCTGCTCAGGCTCCATTCTCCAGCAGTTAAAGCTCACGTTGAGCTTCCTCCTTGGATACGTCACGTGATTTCAATCAGCTCCCCAGTGCCTCCCCACTCTGCTGCTGCTGTGGATCGTATAAACGTGCCTATGGTTTGGGCCTTCAAAATACAGTAAGTATGTGCATCGCCAATGCCAACCCTGTGCCAGTTCAGTGCTTCAGCCGCAGGGGCCCAGAGGTAAATGAGGCCACCAGGGAGTCTGCCTCAGGTTGGAAAATCAGACGAATATAAGGGAATAGCGCCGCCTCTGTGACCTTGCACATATCCACATACGCCACACAGGCAAAGTCTTGTCATGAGACAGTTATCACCTCTGGGTTCTAGCCAGAAGAGAGAATGTTGGTATGGAAAGAGCTCCTTTCCAGAGGCTCATGATGGAAAAACTAAGATGCGAACACTCATGCCTGCTGGATTCAAGGCCTGGATACCCAGAAGCTTTGGAACTCAGGGTCAGGCTCAAAGATTTTCCTGTACTCTGGATTAACCTGTGAAACAAAGATATTTCTCTGAGGCTCTTAATATAGGGAGCCTGGTAAGGCCCCAAAACTTCCCCTCTCCCTCCATTTTGCTGACAAACAGGATTCCACGGTCAGGACATGTCTCCCAAAGATAGCTGAGGACTCTTAGCAAAAAGCTGATGAGATGTCTGGTGCTGGGTGACCTGGAGCACTGCTTCATCCTCTTCCCTTCAAGCCCTCCCCAGCCTTTTACACCATGACACCCCACCCGGTCCTCATGTAATAACCTTGGAGTTTGCCCATGTTGTCGGCTGATTGAAGTCCATCAGATTTCCACCTTTCCCACCCCGAGGGCCTGTCTGCTGGAGATGCCACTGACTTCTGCTCTGTAAGAGCATGCTCCAGCCCATTCCCTGCGCACATGCTCCTCTCTGCCTCTCCCCACAGCCCCTCCATGCCAGCATTTCTTCAGGATGCCCATAGTGGCTCCTGCAGAGGCAGTCCCAGCAAGCTCATTTCATGGGAACCAAGTTGTAGGCTGGGCTATACAGACTGCTAAGTGCAACTTGGATAAAGTTTGCAGATCCCGGCCCCCCAGAGCTCCTCACAGTGTTATGACCCGTTGGAGGGGTACAGTTGCTTGCTTTCCATTTGGGGTCCAAATCCTGCACCTCTGTGGTGAGCGCCCTCCACGCCAACATACTCCATCTAACTTGACGCCCCTGCAATGCCTCCCTTCCGCTCAGAAGCCCACAAGCCCCTTTAGTTCCAGCGTCGCCCTTCGCCTGCTTTGGGACCAGGCAGTGACCAAGAACAGACGCTCCTGGCAGCAGCAGGACTGATGGCCCGCGACCCGCCGAGGGCACAGCCGGTGGCTGGTCCTCTCCCTCTGGGACCAAGGGGGTTCGCGAACCGAGAAGCGTGGGGGCCTCTCTCCCGTCTCCCCAGCCTCCAGGAAGGCGCCCCCCATCCACGCTTCCTCCCGCACCCCATTCTCGGACCCTTCTGCTGGTCAAGACCCGCTTTCGCCCTCAGGGAGCTCTGGGTGGCTCTGCCGCGCGGCAGGACTGAGGAAGACGTTGGGGATGACAGTTACACCGAGGCCTCCGCGCGGGGCGGGGTGAGGAGGGGCTTCCCTCAACGCCCCGCCCCTGCCCGCCTCCAACGGCCAGCGCCGCCCAGAGCTCCCCCAACCGGGGGTGGAGCCGGCAGCGCCCCGCCCCGTGCCCCGCCTCGCCCCGCCCCGCGCCACACTCCCCAGGCCCGCCCCACCACCGGTCACTGGCTCAGAGATTCGCAGATTCCCCGGGGGTGGGACTCTGGGGACCTCTGCCTCTCTGGACTCCTGGGCCCGGGGGTGAAGACCAACTTAGAGGGTTTCCCGAGACATCCCTGCTTTCAAATATCCTGTTCTGTCGTCAGAGTGAGCTGTACTCCCTGTGATTTGGAGAACGGCGCGTTGCATGCACTCTCTAAAGAGCCTCAGATTGAGCAGAATAGAAGCGATTGAGGATCGCTGTGGAAGGTCCCAGCTAATCCAGATATCTTGATCCACCAGATTTGTCCCTAGGGTCAAAAACATCTTTTTTGGGGGGGGGGGGGCTGGGAAGGGGGCCTATAGACGTTATCTAACCAAGTCTTTGGCCTTGAGAAGGAATGGACAGTGCCAAGGCCAAGACCTTTGAGCAGGAGAGAGGTGGGTGTAGGGTCTGCCCGAGCTCTAGTATTTGCATCTCACCCAGTTAGACTGAGAGCCCTGCCCAGAATTTGGGGCACCTTCCAGCCCCACTCCTCTCCGAACCCTCCAGTTCCTCCCCATCATCCTTGAAGTCAAAGGATCTTCTTAGCTCCCTCAAGAAAAAAATGCGGGCCTCAAAAGAGTTTCTCCACCAGCCGCCTCCTCCCTCAGGGAGTGGGTGGGCTGCGTTTCCCACCATATTCTGTTCCAGACAGAGCCTTGGATAGTCCGTCGGGCCTCCACTCCCTGGAGCCCCTCCCTCCCTCCCTGCCCTTCTGCCTCACTTAGGTCCCAACTCCAGCTGAGGAGATGGAAAGTGAGGTGAAAAGACAGAAGATGAAAAGTAATTTCCTTTCCTTCTAACCCGTTCTAATAGGAAGGAACCTGGAGGAAATGGAATTTAATAAACTGAAAGTGGTTGCAACCAATCTCTGACATACTTCCCACCTCGCCCCCCTCCATCATTGCTTTTAAATAACTGAAGACCTTTTACAAAATGTAAAGTGAATTGGCTAGTCCTTGAGGCAAACAAAAGGTGGCTCTGAAATTATACCATTTGTGTTAGCATAAATCCATGAAAACAGAAAGTTTGTAACCATCCACATTTTCATTGAGGACCCCAATCCATCCACTTGCAGTAACCTTCTCCCTGCCCTCCCACCCAATCCATCTACGACAAACTTGCATAGAAAGTCATGGTGAATTGCAAGGGAGCGTAACCCAAAAGAGGGAAGGAAGGAAGGAGGGAGGGAAGGAAGGAAAGAAGGAAGGAAGGAAGGAAGGAAGGAAGGGGAAATCCATTTTTAATTAGAGCTTGGACTTTAAAGTAGCAAGAATTAGAGGGACTTACCTTTAAAATGCAGATGTGTGTTGTGATGGTCTGAAAGGGGAAGATACTGAGAGATGTAAAAAAAAGGTGGAGAATTTTCCCCAGGGCCTGTGACAATTAGGTTAATGTGGTCCATCCATATCTGAAGCCAGAGGGCGCCAGGAAAGAGGATGTCTCAGACTAGAAGGAAGCAGCATAGATTGTCTCTGGTAGAAGTGGGGGTGAAGGCAGGTCTGCTGTGTGTGTGTGTGTGTGTGTGTGTGTGTGTGTGTTTGAACCAAGCTGAGAAGGGGAGCTATGAGAAGAAAGGCTGGGTTTTGAGAGGGGAAATTCACAGCCTCCCAGATTCTTTCCTCAGAAGAGCCAAGTTCAGATCACCTGAAGACAGGCTCTTGGCTCCATTATGTCACTTCCCCAAAGTGAGTGTCCTTAGAAACCTTGGTAATGATAGAAAAGGGGCCGCTGCCTTGTGGGAGGGCTAACCAAGTATCAGTACTGGATAACCAGGCTTGGGGAGCTGGGATGGTGAGGTCCCAGCAGGAGGATTTCAGAATGCAGGGAGCATTTGCAGTTCACCATGATTCCCTCCAAAGCCCTCTGCTGGCTTCCTGGAGGGACAGGGTCAGGAAAGCCTCTGTAGAGGGGCAGCTTTGTGTCTTGGCTGGTACACCCTTAGTGTTAAAAGCAGAGGGCAGAGCTTCAGTGGTGCTTCCAGAAGGGAATCAGAAGCTATAAACTAGGGACCAGAACTGATGGAATCTTTGAAGAGCCTGTATCTTATCACTTCTGAATGTTCCTATTTTAGTCAACTCCTTTATTTCTCTGTAGATAAACCCTGAATACAGCAAGGAAGTGGGGAGCAGGAAGACCACCCTTCTAGCTGCTAGTCCTGAGTGGAGCCAAATCCCTCTCTAAGAAAACGGGAAGGACTGAACCCTGGGGACTTGCTGTATAAAGAAGGAAAGGTGGGTTGGAGGAATGTAGGCAGAAATGGGTGGTCTGCCCCTGTGGATATCACTGGCGGCCGGTGGCAAGTCACAATGGAGAAACCTGGGAACGGAGGATTTCGCAAAGAGGTCTGGGCGCCAAGAGTGACAAGGGAAGGAATGAGTGGGTCCGAGCAAGGGAGAAGCAGGGTCGTAATGGAGTGTAGTTTGATCTCTCTTTCCTCTGATTTGTCCCGTGAATTTGCAGACAGTCTGACTGATGCCCCAGGTAGACTGTTTGCCCCTCGGGAGTTGGGGCTTGGTCTTATTTTCCATTCCTGGTAGCCCTTTAGCTCAGTGCCTGTCACACTAAGTCAAATTTTATTTAAAACATTGAATTTGCCTTCAGTGGTATATTTGCAAGCTCATTCTTTCAGATCTCAGTTTATACTTTTTTTCCAGTCTTTTAAAGGGATTCTCTCAGACCCTCTGTTGGCTAAGGGAATTGATCTCACAGCCCTTGAAACTTCCTTCCAGAATTCTCAGGAAATGGAGCTGACTGGCTTATGAGCTGTTTAATCCTATTCAGAATTAACATTGTCTCATAAGATGTGTGTATACACTCTGAGAGTGGGTGAAGTGCTCTACATGTGAAAGATGGTACACAAAATGACTTTGATTATAATAGATTATTCTTTGCCAGACCCAGAAGGGTTAAATCAAGGCAGGTAGCTGGAAGGGGAGGTCCAAATCGCAGAACCAGAGTTTTACCAGAAGTTTACAGCTGGGCTCATAGCATGGCAACAGGAAACTCACCTCCTGAGTTGGGGCTGACTGGGGCCAAGACTTGCCAAGGCCAGCGACTTCTGAAACATTACCCCAGTCTCTATCCCGGCCCCCACTGCACCCCAGGCACGCTGTCTGTCTAGAAGCTGCACCCCGGGGTGGCTCAAACCCCAAACTCAGCCAGCATTGGAGCCACCTGAGCCTACTTTCTGTTAATAATTCAGATTGCTCTTTTCCAGCTGTAGCCTTGCTTCGGGGTGGCCCTTAAGAACATTACTTCCTAATTTAAGCTCAACGTGGAATTCTTTGGGGGTTTAAACACAGAGGGACCTGTACTCATATCTTGATAAATTGTAAAATATCTCCACCACATCTCGCTGTCTCCCTTCTACCCCCTCCTTTCTACCATTGCAACCTCTGGCACATAGCTTTTCAAAGGAAACATAGTAAAAACAAAGAAGAAAAGAAGAAAATGAAAAGCTTATTCTTTCTAATGTCCCCTAACGTTAAACACACACACACACACACACAATTATACACTTAGTGTATTTTATTTTTTCAGGGAGGTGGTATCCTAAGAGGTCACACGTTGGTGTGTGATTTTGTGACCTACACTTGAACTGGGAATATGGATTTATTTGAACAGACTTTGAAAAGGTGACCCTGAAAAGAACTGCTCTGGCATTCAACCGGCCGGAGAGCGGAGTAGAGGGCTCTCTGTAGCCCCAGGACTCACCTTGGAAACTGTACCTGTTATTTTTTGGTGGGGGGAGGGGGTTACTTTTTATCAACAAAAGTCCAGACAGCACAGTTTCGACATTTATCAGTTTATCAATAAGGTTGAGTGCAAATTCTACCAAACTTGCCACCATCGGGGGCTCTCTCTGAGATGCAGCTGAGCCAGGAAGAGCCCGTTCTGATGCACCCCGGTCTCCTCCCCACCCCCCAACCCCCAGCCTGACTCCCCTCCCCTCCTCCCTCCTCTCCGCTCTGAGCTGGACAATGAGGCGAAGCACAGAGCCCATCTGGTACAATGCCCTTATTTTACAGATGAGGAAACTGAGGCCCAGAGAGGGATCACCCTCACCCAGTCCTGCACCCTCTACACTTTTCCCTCCCGCCTTCACTCCCTATACCTTCCGGCATGAGTGGCACCAACCTTGCCTCTCTCTGGTGCCACGCCACCCTCTTTTATTTGGCGTGGTAGAAAGTAGGCCTCTTTCCTTCCCCCCAGAGCCCCCCCTCACCCCACCGCTGTGAGTTCTGCGATGCTGGTCCCCATCCGTGTCCTTCCATTTATCACAAACTCAGCATGTGCTGCTTTATCTTTTACCACCTCGTATCCACAAAATCATGGCATGAGAAAGTCATGCCGGAGAAATGGATCAGGAAAATGGTAATTGACAACTTACTATAAGAATTATATGGAAGAAAAATTCTCCTCTGTTGGAATCATGACAGGAGAGACAACATTGCTGCTGTTTTGCCTCTCCTTTGATCAGGATACAAAAAACTCAGCAAAAATATTATACCAAAGGCTCATGAGCATCATTCAAATCTTCCCTAATCCACTGCCTTCATTTGAAAGCCAGCATTTCCTTAAAGACAGTAGTGTTGTGCGTAACACTGACAGTACATTAATTTGTTGTGTGAATCTGTTACTTTGCAAACAAATGCTTGGGTGTCCAGTGTGTGAGAAGTAACCTCTCTCGAGTTACAGCTTGGCAGCACTGGAAGGAACTCGGGAAGGCATCTGCTTTGTCCCCTTGACTTACAGATGAGGAAACTGGCCCCCAGTGAGAGGGAGAGACTTGCCTAGGGCCACTAACCAGTAGTAGAACCGAGACTAGTTCCACAAAGTCAAATGCAAAGTCAGGACCCTCCTCCACCTCACCCCACTCTCAGCCCAGCTTCTCACAGTGGTAGAACCACCGGATGCTGACAATGGAAAGTATGGTGGAGGTCTTCCTAACACTTTTCTTCCAAATACAAAAAGGCTGGACCATCCACACTGAGAGGAAGCTGACTCCCCTGAAGAGTTTGTCTTCATCAGACAGCTGCCTGAGTTAGAGGCCCAGGTTCCAGGAGGAGAGTCTCTCTCTTCCAGAAGCAGGCTTGACAAGCCCAAGCACACAGCGTGGAATCAGAGCATTACTTTCCTCTGGCTCATCCAAGCTACTCTAGGGCAGGCAGTAGGCTGCCCAACTTTGGTGTCACCTGCAGCAACCAGCGCTGATGCTTCCCTAGCCAACTAACAGGTGGTCACAGAAGCCCCCCAGTTGCTGGGTCAGTTACCAGGAATTTGAGGTGTCGACAGAGAAAGATAAAGACCAGGAAACTGTTTCTAATACCATTGGCCCAGAGCAGAGAGTAAGTCGCCAGAAATGGCCTGGAAGAGGCTATAAAACGAGAATAAAACAGGATGATAATTTATGATGCGCAGTGAAAAGATCAGGGGAGGCCGAGCAGCCAGTGACGGTTCATTTCTCTCCGCTCGGTGGCCCTTTAACCATGTTGAGCGTTTCCTGCCCACCTCGGCAGCCCCCACACTTTGGAGAGCCCCTGTCTCTCCCCCATAGCATCCAACCCCTCCCCCCTGGCCCCCAAATCCCGACAATAAAGCCGCTTCTTGGTACAGCACCTGACAGATGGTGACGCCCTTTCCCACCCGTCACCTCATTTGATCCTTACAGACACTCTGTGAGGGGCCTTTTACAGAGATATCAAAGGACTGGCTCAAGGACACGCAGCTAGTCAGTGACAAATCCAAGGCCTGGACCCAGGACTACCTATTTCAAGATCAAAGTTTTTTTCAAATCCACCCTATTTTCCTTGCCAGGAACAGAAGACTTGAATTTCAAGATCTAAGTGAAGGCTCTTCTCCACTTCCAATGTTCTCCCCACCCAGAAAGACCCAGAGGCCAGAGCCCAGGCCCAGGGGGCACCCACTTTAACTGCCATTGAGCCTCGCAGTGGGCTGGGGCAGCCCCAGTGGGAGGCCAGCCAACCTCCCTGATGGCAGATCCTACAGGCTGCAATGGGGCAGGCTGCTTCTCTGCCTTGCCCACCACGCCCCCATGGATTTGGATCATCTACAAGTCACTGAGTTGGTGGAGCCCCTGGGCAGCCCCTGCTCCTAGAGGCTCTGTTGGATTTCCACAAGGGCTAACCAGGTACCCCAAGGGGCTCAGGCAGCCCTCTCCCCACTTACTGCCAGCTGTGAATTGTTCTAAGTGTTCTGATGAGTGGGAACACCTCTTGTCCCATGTAGCAACCAGCAACAGTGCCCCTGTCGCATCCTTCTAGGATGGATTTGCAAAGTGCCTGAATGTGGAGGGAGGTGACCAGAAGCAGAGAGAGTGCTGGATTGCCTCTCATTCCAGTGACTCTCCCTTGGGGTGACTTGGAGACTCCCCATGGGACCGGCCCTTTGCAGCTGGGTAGAGGTGGGGCGGGCAGGAGGGCGAAGGGCCAGAAACGAGAACTCTGAGCGTGGAGTCTAGTGCTGACTCCATCACTAATCCATCATGTGACATCTCTTTGGAGAAGTCACCTCTTGGAGACCCAGTTGCCTCTCCTTGCCCATCTCAAAGTACCCTTGGAAAGCTCCAGTGAGGTAATGGATGTGATGGGACTTTTTGTGAATCTCCAAGCCCTTGAGTTGTAGGATGCTGTAACTATCATTGGCTGAGTGAAGAGGTCACCAGCAGGCCCGACCCAGCCACCATCAGTCTTGAGGCCGTTATGGTCTGTCCCCAGGCCTGTTGCTGTCTCTGTATCCCTGCCACATCAGGGACCTGCACCTTCTTGTGTACCTCCCCACCAAGGCAAGTCTAAAACTTAGAGAAAGCAAATGCAACTCCACCTGAGGCCAATGTGGAGAACCTGAGGGTCACCGATCCAGAGTATCCCCCCAAGAGCCACTCCCCCGTCATCCTTTCTTTTTACTCATCCTTTTCCCCATGATCCCTTAGAGGAGGAAGGAGGCCATCGGCTCCGAGCCCTGCTCTCTACCCTGCCTACCTACCTTAAGCTCAAATTGAACCCCACTCATTCTTAAGAATGGGTGTCTGGGGGCTTCCCTGGTGGCGCAGTGGTTGAGAATCTGCCTGCCAATGCAGGGGACACGGGTTCGAGCCCTGGTCTGGGAGGATCCCACATGCCGCAGAGCAACTGGGCCCGTGAGCCACAACTGCTGAGCCTGCACGTCTGGAGCCTGTGCTCCGCAACAAGAGAGGCCGCGATAGTGAGAGGCCCGCGCGCCGCGATGAGGAGTGGCCCCCGCTTGCCGCAACTAGAGAAAGCCCTCACAGAAACGAAGACCCAACACAGCCAAAAAAATAATAAATAAATTTAAAAATAATAATAATAATAATAATATACCCATGTCCATGAAATAACACAGGGGGAAATAGTATGTTAAACATTTAAAAAAAAAAAGAGAATGGGTGTCTGCAAGGACCCCAGCCTCCTTAGCAAGGGGCCTGTTGGCTCTGGTTGAGGTTGCTTGGCCCGGCAGCTGCCCAGAGGCATCCCCGAGTTCCTGAAGACCTTCTAGGTACCAGGCTGGGGCAGCAGCTGCCCTAAACCTCTCTCCAGTGATAACTTCCTAATCCATCCCAAGAACCCCAGATTCTTCTGCCTAGCTGGTTCCCCTTATTTAACCCAACGAACCCTTGAATCAGTTGATACTTAAGGGGACAATTCTTTGTCAACCCAGAGCACAGAATTTCCAAAGTGATTTTTCAGGGGTGTGTGTGGATGCCACCACCAGGGGCTCGGGCAGCAGCCTCCCCTTGCTCTGCGGACACACAAGTCCCCCCTCCTGCTGAACTCTTGGGTGTCCAGCCCTGCCCTGCTGGTCTCCAAGAATTGCTTCTCTTTCCTCTCTCTCACTCTGCACCCCGCTTCCCTCATAAAACTTCTGTTCCTTGAGTGGGTTGACATAGCAAGGTAACAGTTATAAAGGAATCAAGTTTTTTTGTTTGTTTTTTTTTTTAGTTTTATTTATTTATTTATTTATGGCTGTGTTGGGTCTTCGTTTCTGTGCGAGGGATTTCTCTAGTTGCGGCAAGCGGGGGCCACTCTTCATCGCGGTGCGTGGACCTCTCACTATCGCGGCCTCTCCCATTGCAGAGCACAGGCTCCAGACGCACAGGCTCAGTAATTGTGGCTCACGGGCCCAGTTGCTCCATGGCATGTGGGATCTTCCAGACCAGGGCTCGAACCCGTGTCCCCTGCATTGGGAGGCAGATTCTCAACCACTGCGCCACCAGGGAAGCCCGGAATCAAGTTTTAAAGTAATTTTATTCAGAGAATTTGGGGACCTGGAGCACTTCCCAGAGGAATGAAAATTAGCAGTGTGGTGACCTCTTTGAAAAAGCCCTGCCATGTTTAATAAACCCTAGAATGTTCACCAGGCCTGTTAGCTTCCTCCTGTTTCCTTTAAAAAACATGATCAAAGGATACATGAGGGAGAAGCCCCCCAAAATCCATCCACCTCCACAGAGGAGCCGTGCTATAAGAAACCCCCAAACCGTTTCTCCTTGGTCTGGGCATATTTTTCCAAACTCCCCAAGGGGAAGGACAGGGGCTTCTGTGGCCTAGTCCAGAAATGAACTCCCTGGAGTTTCCAGCCGACTGGTTATTTGGTATCCTGACAAGTTGCCCGTTCCCGTTTCCATCCCCTGAAGCTCTGCAAACAGGACCATCCGGGGTCATCCCAGGTGCTCGCTCGGCGGTGTGGGCAGCAGGCAGATGCCTCTCCAGGTGGATGCCTTTGGAGATGGACCGTGGCCGCTTCAAGCCACAGGTGGTTCCCATCACTCATCTCCACGAGAACTGCTGGCCTCCTGCTCGAAGCCAAGGAGTTCTGACTCATTCCTTCCCTGCTTGACTGCTGCCTGGCTGGGCTGCTCCCAGTCAGCCAAGGTGGGGCTCTGGCTGTTTGCTGGGTGCTTGTGGCACAGTGGCACGGTGTGCTGGGCAGAGGGGGCAGGGGGGGTGGCTCCTGGGATTCCTGGGATTCCTGGGGCTC
The DNA here is from genome assembly GCF_949987535.1 of Balaenoptera acutorostrata. Taxonomy (NCBI): domain Eukaryota; kingdom Metazoa; phylum Chordata; class Mammalia; order Artiodactyla; family Balaenopteridae; genus Balaenoptera; species Balaenoptera acutorostrata. The sequence continues at coordinate 66,764,481 of NC_080073.1, read as the reverse complement.
CCTGTCCCAGTCTCTGTTCTCATGGAACTTACAATCTGGTAAGGGACACAAGACAAAGATGGTCCCAAGAAGGGAATGGCTCGAAATCACATGCGGCGGGCCTGTGAGGCCAAAGTGGGAAGGCCTGCCTGCGGGGGACCCAGCTCAGCAAGCTCTGCAGACCCTTCTCCCCAGACCTAGAACAGAGGCAAACTTGCCTCTGTGCTGGATCTCAGGCATGGCGGGTTCCTAATTAGTGGGTCCTGATTTCATGAGTCTTTCCCTTTGTTGACAATGCAGGTGAGGTGCTTCCTGGATGGAGCTCAGCTGCTCCCCAGACAGGACTGTCTGGCTCTTTCCCTCCCAGAGCCCACTCAGCCCCCTGCCCCTGGCCCCCTCCACCTCCCTCTGTTTATGTTCGGCCTGACATTTCTATTGATGTATTGATCCCCGCTGGGCTGAGGAGCATTTCCACTGAACATGCTCACTGCTTGGTCTGGGGGCCCGAGGGGCAGGCTCTGGTTGGGGAGCGGGACCAGCAGCCTCCTGCCTGGGGCGGGGACCGGAACTGGGTTGGAGATTTTGGTGGGAAGCAGAGGAGTGATTACTTAGAGGGACAAATGTGGTCAAGGCAGCTTCCTTTGAACACTGGGGCTGTGGCTGTTCTTAGGGGAAAGGGGACACGGGGTGGCACTGAGACGCAGGTCCACCTGGCGTCTTTCTGCCCCACCCCGGAACTGTGTCAATCTCACCATCTGCAGAGGGAGGCTTTTTTTCTCCTTGCTCATCATCCATGGTGAAGAGGAGACTTCAGCAGCCATGGTCCATCTCCAAAGGCATCCACCTGGAGAAGCATCTGCCTGCTGCCCACACCGCCGGGGAATGTGCTTTAAACCCTGTAAAATGCCAAAGGAATAACTGTAGGCTAGGATTCCTAGTTGCCCCCGCCCAAGGACCTGTGAGGTGTTTAGCCAAGCATGGCCTTGAGAGCACGGTTCTCTCTGCGGCACCCAGTCAGGCCGGCAGCCACAGGTTCAAAAAGTGGGTCCTTCAGGTGTCCAGACGGGATGCGTGGTCTCAGTTCCATGGTTCACAAAGCAGCTCCAGAACCATTTCCTCCCGACTGCCAGAGTTGCCTCCTACCCTCCATCCAGTGGAATTTGGAGTCATCCTGGCAAATTTTTGCACAAATCCCAAACAGGCATTGAACCAAAGGCAACATTCAGGCTGAGGGCAGAGAGAAGAAAAGGGAGCTGCTTCTTGGTCTTTATTTGTCTTTGCTCCCTTGAAACGTTTCCTTTCTTTGGCTTTTTCCAGCTCTAGACTGCTGCTTGCATGGCCCCAGTCTTTCCACTCAAGGGGACCTCAGCTGATCTCGGGTGGGATGGTCTGAGACACTCCTTGGTCATTACGTGTAACAGAGTGAGGTGTTACATGAATTCTGGTGGCCAGGCACATTCACGCGCCCAGCCCTGCAAGACGTTAGCAGACCGCATGTCAGGAAATGCATGTTCTCATCTTAGTGGTGTGGGAAGGAAGCAGGGCCCTGGTTCTACTTCCAACTCTGCCATCGCCGAGTGGGCGTGCAGTCACTGATTGCCTGCAAGGCTTGGTTTCTTCCAGGGTTGGATTCCAGAACTTCCCTAGAGTCTCTTCTTTGGCTCTGAGAGTCTAGGCTGTAAGAACACTGGTGATCCAGCCATCAACTTTCAAGTCAACTCCATGAAGAATCATCTACCTGGAATTATCCGCAGAGGCCCCACCTCAGCCCCCAGGTGGGCAGGGTCAGAATGAAATTTGAATTCACCTAGACTGCCTCTCCTCTCCAAAGAGCCCCGCGCCGATGCCTGTGCTCACCCATGGCGGAGAACTGGGTCCACCACCAGATACTTATGATCACTGTCTGCCTCCTTGTGGCCTCCACCCCAGGCCTCGTAGAAAGGGCTGGGCTCCCCTCCACGTGGACACTGGCGTCCATCAGGCACATCTTCAGACACGACACCCCCCACCCCTTCTCCACGTGGAATGTCCTCAGGGTAACCTGGCCCAGCCACCTGGGAAGGAGACTGCCCTACTTGGCACCACTGCAAGCCCCATATCTGGGTGTTAATTTCTCTGAACACTTACTTCCTGGTGGGTCTAGTGTAAAGCTGTAGAAGAAGCCCAAGGGAGGTGCATCTGATCAGCAAGGGGGCAGGAAAGCGAGCCATCCCATTTCTTATCCCCCTGCATGCCCCCTACCGTGGCACCCAAGGCCCTGCTTCCCAGACCTGGCCCAGCAACACATCTGGGCCTCTTGCACCCCACCTCACCCCACCCCACGTCACGCTCATCATCAGCAAGGGAAGCCCTTATTAGACATGAATGTTGTCACCACAGGAGTGAATAGGACTAAGATTTCTGCAGAGGACAGACCTGAAAACAATTTAAAATGAGAGCATGTGGTACACATTTTTTAGGGGTCAGAGTGTTCTGCAGACAAGGAGAGGCCGGTGGCTTCCCGGAAGAGTTCACAGAGGTGATGCTTGAGCTGGGTCAGCGCAGCAGGATCGGAAGGGCGGCTCCATGGACTGGCTCAGCAAAGGTGGGGTCTGTCTAGGAACCCTCAGCAGAAAGCCCCCGGTGGGGACAGGAGCCTAAGAGGAGGCTGGAGAGAGAGCAGCTGCTCTGGCCAGGGAGACTGATGCGCCTGGAGTTTAGCACGGTGTGGCGTATGGCAGTGACCAGGCTGTGAACCAGTGTAAGTGAGGATCAGAGGGGGGACAATCGGTTTTGCCTGGGGAGGCCAGCAAGGCTTCACAAGATGCTTCATGGAGCTGGCCTGGCCAGAGGGGTCAGCCAGCATAAGAGAGGAACAGAGCGTGGGAGAGGAGCAGATCGTGGGCGACCAAAGTTGATGTTTAGATGACTGTGAGGCCCTCCCTGCAGTCTCTTCTTCCTTCCCCGGTGCCCTGATGTCTCCGTAGTGACAAAACTCCCCTGCGGTGGGCTGGGGACCAGCACTGCGGGCTGGGGGAGTGCGGGGGGAGGTCGGGGCCTCAGTGAGCTCAGGGTGGGAAACCACCCCAGAGGAGATGAGGGCGGGCCTGGGAGAGACTGGATGTGAGAGGGCAAACTGGCCCTGCGAGGGTGAGGGGGTGGGGGGGACGGCGGGGGGGGGGGGCAGGGAGGCTGAAGGAGTGAGCTTCTGGTCAGGGTGCGGGAGGGTAGAAATGATAAGCACCCACAAGAGTGAGCAAGAAATGGGCTTCCTCCCCTGCTCTGCATCCCCAGTACCTGGTGTGGTGTCATGGCTGAGGACAATTACTGTCCTTAAGAGCAGCAGGGAACACGGTCTGAGACCCCAGCCTGACCGCAACTGCACCTACGGAAGTGAACGAGCCTTCGCCTCTGCGGGGAGGCCAGAGCTCCAAGCCTTTTGCAGCAGTCCCCGCATTGGCGCTGACCGCCCCCTCACCGGGGCTCCCTCCTGCCCTTCCTAGCTGTCCCCTGCCCCAGTGGAGGAATCCCAGCAGCCCTGTGCAGCAGAGTCTGGCCCTCTTGAGGGTCTTCTGAGGAATGAGTCAGGACAGAAGGGGGAGAAGTGCTACCTGACCCAGGTGGCCCTGAACTGTGGCCGGGGTGCAGGTTGGGGAGGGGGATTGTCCACTCCAAGACGACGGCCTTTAGCCGCGAGGCAGCTTCCTCTCCGCTGCCGCCCCTTCCTGGGGAGGACTAGATTGGGGGGATGGGGTCTGGTGACAGAGGCTGTATCCATGGTTGAAAGTCACCTGGGAGAGGGCCTTGTTGCCTGGGTCCCTGGAGCAGAGGTAGAGTCAGCAGAAGAGCCCACCCTCTTGTTCTCTGCCCCAGGTCGAGTTTGGTTTCTGCTTTCCTTTCTCCTCAGCCTTCCTGGCCATGCGTTTGAAGAAGTTTTTTTCTCTGATGGGTAAAAAGCCAAGTGGGTGGCTCTGAGTCCACCAAGGTGAGAGAGACCCAGTGTTTCTTTCAGTGTTGCCTTGTTCAGCAAAAATCTCAAGAAGCCGTGTTGTCGTGCCAGTGAAAATGAAGTTCTTAGTCACCCCTGGACTCCCCTCCTGCCTGTTCCCACCTCCCCGCACGGCTCCCTCACCCAGCCCCACGCCAGCACTGGGGAAGCTATACCTGGTGATTATCTGTTCATTCTCCTACTGGAGCCCTACACGTCATTCTCAGAGCTTCTCCCTGAATCCCAGCTAGGGTGAACGATCCCCTTACCTGTCCCCAAATGATCGTTCTGCCTTTGGAACTGCTCAGGTTCTGATATTTGGGTCCTTGTTTTGAGAAGGTGCACCTACCTCCTGCCTCCATCCCTTTGAGCTTTCCTTCTCAAGGCCTTCCCTGAAGCTAACGGAAGTTGCAGCGGAAGGTTGAGCAGGGGAGGAGGGTTACACAGAAGGACAGAAAGCCGTGAGGGACACCGAGTGGGGTGGGTATTGGAGGGCAGGCGGAAGTCCCCCCTCACCTCAGGATGGCCGCACACACCTGTTTCCTCCTCCTCCATCCTTTCCATGGTCTAGCTCCCCGTTTCCCCAGGCAACCTCTTCCTTCCAAAGATTCTTTTCACCTTCAACTCCCGTTGCTATTCACCTCCTGCCCTGAGCACTTCCCAGATCAACCTTCTGAGAAGCAGAATCCTTTTGCCCTGTGTTCTCTCTTCACCCCGCCAGACACATCTCAAGTTGACTTGTCTCCGTAGGCTGCCCTTAGGTCAGCTGGGACCGGGCATGCCACACAAAACTATGGCTCTCTCTCTGGGGCAGGGCAGTTGTCTTTACAGGTAACCATGAGCATGGCAAAGCGGCAACTGGTGGGTCAATTAAATTTTCATTGATTTGATAGACGCCTATTGAGCCCTTATCACAGGCCAGGCACTGTCCCAGGCTCGGGTATACCACGAGGTCAGGGAGCCCAACCTGCCCTCTGCGTTTCTTTCTCCAGCCCCAGACCCCTCTGGAGTCTGGCAGACTCTTCCCTAAGAGATAGGAGATGGGGGGGTGTCTGCAGAGCCCAGAGAACTCATCCTGCCCCTGCTGCTCGATGCAATCAAGGAAATGGATGTCCTGGGAAGAGGAGTCACCAAGGGCTCCCGGTGTGGTGCTGGCCGTGGCCTGTCTGTCTTCATTTCAGGGAAGTGTCCGTCAGCTTTCTCCCTCAACTTGGAGGGATTAAGGGAAGCCCTGATCTCCTGATTCTGCAATTCTTCTGCCCTTGCGTCTTCTCCTTTCCTCCCACCATCACCCCCAGCCCTCCCCAGACTGCACCCAGTTTCAGCTAATGTTGGTGGGTGTGGTGGGGAGGGTGCTCGAGGATGGAGGGCCCCAGGAACCCCCTCCCTTGCTGGCTGAGGAGCCCAGAGCCAGCCCTTGGCCCTCTGAAAAGCCACAAAGACCTCCTCCGTGGTGACTCAGACTCTGCCACCATCAGCTCGGGTTGCAGGGGCGGGGGGTTGGGCGTAGGGGGCTCTTCTGTCACTAGGAGTTGATAACTGAGTTTGGAGCTCTGAAGGAGGTTCGCTAAAACAGGACACACCCCCCAACACACACACATACTGATGCATCCAGAAGACACCCACACTAGAGACCTGGGCTTCCCGGCCCTCAGGTCACAGGGGATTGTAAGCAGAAATGCTTCCAGGGGAATCCAGTCACTTCTTTCTAAGCCCCCAGTCATGGGTCTGGCTTCAGCCTACCAAATTTGCCCTCCAGTAGCCCTCCAGTAGCCCTCCAATTTGCTACTTCTTGTGCTTCTGTTCAAAGTTGTCTTGCTTTTTGTGCTCAGCTCCCCAACCCTGCCCACGTCCTTACCCTGAGGCAGGAGTGTCTCCTACCCCACCCCCCCAGCACCCTGTCCTTCTTACCACCCCAGCCCGGCCACACCCACTGTGCCGGATTGACCGGTGAGACGGAGAAAGAATGAGATGAGGGATCACCTCGACCGCCCACCCAGCGAGAGGGAGGCCCAGGCCTGGGCTCCCGGTCTGGACTGCAGGTCAGCACCACAGGAAACTCTTTCTAGAAACACAGGTGCCCAGACCGCCTCCCCGAGCCTTCGGCCAGCAAGTTTGGAGTGGGCCAAGTTGAGCTTGCGGGCCCTAAGCAGGGGCCTCGAGGAGAAAAGAGGAAGCTCTCCTCTTACTCCACTGCCAGGCTCCAAACGGGGGAAAGAAAAGAAAAAAGAGGTGCAGAAATTGCGCTCGGGAACAGTCGTCTGTAATTGTTACCAAACTTTTGAAAAACAAGAAACAACAAAGAAATAAAAGCAGGAGATAATTAAGTACATCATTGTACACACCACTTGTTAATTAAGCTTTTACTCCGAGAACCTGACAGAATCTGCTTATAAGGTGAGAGCGTGCGGGAAGGTGGCATATGGCGAGCCATCTGCAATGCGAGAGCTCTGTCGAGGAGAACTTCCCTGCCCCACAAAGAGCAGGAGATGCTAAATGTGGTTTTCCGGAGCGAAGTGATTTATCTTCATTCTGTGCAGAAGATGAGTTGATGGTTCGGAGGGAGGATGAAAGAATGTTGTGAAGGGCAAGGGAGGAGGGGGCTCCATCTGTCTGTCCATAAGGGCTGCGGTGCCGCCTCCTCCCCGCAGACCACATGCCTCCGTGCTGCATGGCCCAGACCAGGAGCCTTCCGGGAACCCTTTGGGTTTACTTATCTGTCTGAGGGCCGATCCTTTAAGGACACGTGACACGCAGAGGAGAGGAGGCATAGCCATGGGCTCCAATCAGCTCCTCTCTGAAATGCTCCTGTTCTCGGGGTGCAGGGGGCACAGGGGGCGCAGACCTGCGGAAGGTCTTGAGAAAAGTGAATGGGTGGGAGCGTCGATGGTCCCCTTATTTCTCAACTGTCAACCCACTGCCTGCCATCCCACCATTAGAGCTCCTGCTCTCAGAGGTCCTTAACCTCTTCTAGCCTGGTTCCTCAGCTGTAAAATGGAGATTAATTACCTACCCTGGTCACCGCCCTGGGTTGATCTAAGACCTGGTAAGATGATGCAAAAGGTGTGAGGTTTACATATGAATGGAATTATCATTATTAACAGTCAGCCTGGAGCCCTGCGAGCTCACACCTCTGCTTTCAGTTAACCCCTGACCCGCTCATCCGGAGCTGCACAGCGCGCCAGGCCCTCGGTCCTCGGGCGGTGCCCGCGGCTCCCTTCATCCTAAGGGCCTTCCCAGCTCTGCTGCTCAAGCTCTAGGAATCTGACACAAGCAGCCCCACAGAAAGTGGCTGCTGGAAGATGGGGGGCCACCTGGGAGACGGGGCTCTTGGGGGTCAACGGGTGGCTGGCCTCTAGGAGACAGGCTTGTCGTGGATACAGCAGGGTTGGGGGGTGGAGGCAGGCACAGCCCTGCCAGGCTCCTGGCTCACGTCACCTCCTTGGACTCTCGTCCCTACCCCCTCCGTCCTCAGAACACATCAGCACCCCAGCAGAGAGGGGCTGCTTTGGCCTCATGCTCGCCCCTGGCCCTGTCACAGTGGGGTCACATAGTACAAAGCATGGTGACCTGTCTGTGTGGAAGCCTCCCACCCTTCCCCCATGGGTCCTCTAGCTCGGAACTGCCCTCTGCCCAGATTCAGGCCAGAACCGCAGCCTTTTGCTTCTAGACCCAAAAGTGGGGGGCGTATTCCCCTCCACTTCTGCTGGCGTGCATCCACTGTACCCATCAAAGAATTTTCCTCCCCACAAGTACTCCGGGAAAGCCCCTATCGGGCCGAGGAGACACAGCTGCCCGGCTTCTGGGCTCTTCACCTCCCGCCCCCTCCCTGCCTCTCCACAGGGCTCCGTGGTGGGCTCACTATCCCACATCTGCGACTGCCCTGGCCCTTTCGCCAGTAGTTAATTCTTCTTCACAGGGAGCTCCTGGGAGACCCCTGCTCCTGTCACATGAGAAAATGACCCTGTGCAGACCAGAGTCTGCTCCCTAGAAGGCAGGGCCGTGCCCGGTCGTCATGACTGAACTGAACAGACACTAATCTCCGCGTTATCTGCCTGAACCTTTGCTGACAGGGCACCTGGACACAGAGCATCTCATTCCTTTCTTCCCTAGAGGGCAGTGGGCAGCAGGAGGGATGTGGGGGAGGGGGATCGGGAGCCCTGGGTTCCGGGCTGGGCTGACACATGCGTTGGTCTGGCCCCTCCCTTCTTTGAAGGTAGATGACAGTGTTGATCCCAGAAAAGACAGAGGTAGCAGCCTTCATACTCAACATCTCCTGTCTCCGGGGATTTATTACTCTCTGCATTTTATCAACAAAGGAAACCACAACATAATCACAGAAACAGACTCTTAGCTGCAAGGAATCTCGGAGATGGTGGAGACCGCAACCCCTCATTTTACAGATGAGAATCAGGCCCTCCAGGCAGGAGGGACTTGCCCAAGGTCACCGAGGTGATGGGAGAACTCCCTGCCCCGGGACCCCACGGAGAGCAGAAGTGCAGGGCCCGGCCAGTGAGCACCAAGCTGGTGGAGAAGGTGGCTGCAGTACGGAGGTGGCAGAGAGGAAAAGCCACTTTGGGAAGGTGGTGTATCAGGACAGAACAGAAGAGTGTCCAGAAACAGGCAAATGGCTGCTGTATTTCTGAGAAAGAACCCCTGTTTATATGGCTAAGGGCCAGAGCTCCCTTCGGATATACTTTTTCTGACCAGTTGGGATGTCTTAGGAGAAAAAAGGTGGAATTAGGGCTTGGGGTGGGGTGGGAGGTGGGAAGTGGAGGCCAGAGAGCAGAGGTGGAAGGGAAGCTCAGTTCTAAGTCCAAATCCAGACGGTGGTGCAGAAGGACAGCTGAGGAGAGCCATCTGGGGGCCCCAAAGCCCATGCTCAGCTCTTGGCTGGGTAGGGTTTGCCAGTGCGGCATCCATCTCAGAGGTCTGCCCAGCTCTGGGGTAGAGCTGAATCTGCACAGATCCTGGGCCAAAGTACCCAGGACATTCACAGGAGGACCCCAGGGACCACGTACCCCTCTCAGGTCCAGAACCTTGGCATCTCTTGGCTGAAGGGGTGGAGGAGAGGAGACCTTTTGCTGGCTTTGAAATGAAGCCAGTGGTTAAGAGGTGAGGATGCTGGTGGGGGAGGAGGGATGGGGCAGCATTCTGGGAAGGTGCCTCCAAGCAAGCGAGTGAGGGGTCGACAGGTGAGGGGCCCTTGCTCCAGGATTGAGACCCTCTCCCCTCCCACCTCACCCCTGCAGACAGTTTCAGAGTCCCTCCGCAGAGGAAGGGGGGTCTGGGGTGGCAGACAGCAGCACAGAATTTCCACTGGCCCAACCAGCACCTTGTCTCCACCCCATCCCCCCTGCAGTCCCCAAGGGACATCTCTCCAGCCAGCACTAACACCCCCGGAAGGCTCAGACAGCCTGCCAGAATCCCATTTTGAGCTGCCACAGGTCCTGCAGGGGCCACCCTAAAGAGAGACGGCCCTCGCCTAGGAGCTCCAGAGAGCCGGGCCCCTCTCCTGGGGGCCTGCACCCCCCAGGCTCCTCTTCATACACTTGCCCCAGAGGCCCTCCAAGCCAGGCCTGATGGGGTGAGTTCTGTCCCTGGCAGGGCCCCCCTGGCTGTCCCACAGCTTTCCTCTGCTCAGCCAATGGGAAAGGCTCAGGTAAGAGCCCGGGGTCTGGTCCTCAAGACCTCAGCTGAGCACCACCCACCTAGGCAGCCCTTCCCAGTTTCCTACTATTCCTACTCCCAGGTGGCTTCTTTCTCAGGCCAGCTCCAGAAAAAAGAAACACACTTATAGCCCTACTGATCAGTCTGAGCCTCCGAAAGCCTGCTGACCCACGCTGGCCATGGCCCTGCCTCGGTTCTCTGTCTCTCGCATCATCCTCCCCTCTGTTGAGGCCGCAGTGCCATCCCACTGCCCCTTTTCATGGGGCGAGGAATTCCTGTTCGGGGGCCTCCCTCCTGTAGGCGCTCCTCATTTGCAGCTGCTTGTCATGGAAAATCTAGGCAGGTGGGAGGCAGGGGAGAAGGGTGGTATGGGGGCAAAGGAGGTGAAGCTTTAAACAATGCAGCCATAATAGCAAATATACTCCGCCAACCCCTGGATGTCAGAGATAAGTGGCCTATGGGATGCAGGGTGAATCTCCGAAGATCTTGCTCGGGAATAATATGAATTGGTCGCCCTGGGTATAGCACTCAAATGGGACAGCTCTACAGTATAAATACTTGTATTCTTTCTTTTTTTTTTAAAATTTATTTATCTTATTTATTTATTTTTTACTGCGAGGGGTCTTTGTTGCTGCACGCGGGCTTTCTCTAGTTGCGGCGAGCGGGGGCTACTCTTCGTTGCAGTGCGTGGGGTTCTCATTGCAGTGGCTTCTCTTGTTGTGGAGCACGGACTCTAGGCACACAGTCTTCAGCAGTTGTGGGGCAGGGGCTTAGTTGCTCCGCGGCATATGGGATCTTCCCCAACCAGGGCTCGAACCTGTGTCCCCTGCATTGGCAGGCAGATTCTTAACCACTGTGCCTCCAGGGAAGCCCTTGTATTCTTTATTAGAAGGAACACAGTTTGAAAGAAGAGCTTTCAAACTTCGCTCCTTGCTCTCCATGCATGAAGGGAAGATTTTTTGATGCCTTTGGTAAATCCCTAAAGACAATGTGCACAGGGATACTGGTCCTGTCACCTTCTGCTCGCCCATTACTTTTTTTTTAAATTAATTAATTAATTAATTAATGTATGGCTGTGTTGGGTCTTCGTTTCTGTGCAAGAGTTTTCTCTAGTTGTGGCGAGCGGGGGCCACTCTTCATCGCGGTATGCGGGCCTCTCACTGTCGCGGCCTCTCTTGTTGCGGAGCACAGGCTCCAGACGCGCAGGCTCAGTAGCTGTGGCTCACGGGCCTAGTTGCTCCGTGGCATGTGGAATCTTCCCGGACCAGGGCTCGAACCCGTGTCCCCTGCATTGGCAGGCAGATTCTCAACCACTGCGCCACCAGGGAAGCCCTGCTTTTTATCAGGTCTTGACTCTTTGGGAGTCTTCAGAGAAAATTCCCAGAAAGGGACCCAGGAAATCATCTCACCCATCCCCCTACCTCTGCTTAGACCCCAACTCGCCCCCCCAACCATCCCAGACAAAAGAGGAATAATCTCGTGCTCAAAGCTTTTCACAGCTGAGACTCATCTACTCCCAATCCTCCCTTCCCTGATGTCTTAGGATAGGAGGGCAGGCTCTCCATCTATTCATCTATCCATCTATCCATCCATCCGTCCGTCCGTCCGTCCGTCCGTCCATCCATCCATACTATAGCATGGAACTTGGAATTTCCCAGAGAGTCCCAATCGAATATAATTTCATTTTTTAAGGGAAGGTGATATTTCAATAAAGCCCTTAATGGGCTTGATCTTTTTTAAACCTTTATGTGAGGGACTTCACAAAGGCTACAAGTGTGATTGCTGCTTCTGAAGGCACGGTGACCGAGGGAGGACACTGCACAGTGCTTGTGTGAATGGGAAGGCACTGCTGGATCCGGGTCATGGGCAGGGCCAGCAGCTGTCCAGACAGCCCCATCCTGTCTCCAGGAACTGGGACCAGGTTGCCAGCCTTAGAAAAAGTGACCCTCGATGGCTGCTGACTCAGAAGGGACGGGGGCACTGGTTCATAGGCTGTAATTTCACAAGGGATGAGTTCCTAAAAACCAGAATGCCCATTATTTATTTACATTGAGAAATATAACTGTCATGGGGACGACAGCCTAAGGTTGGACCCATCAGCGCATTTCCCCCTGGAGAATAGTCACTGTGGGAAGGTAAATCATAACTGAAAGTTTGGGGCAGGAATCAGACTGGAAGGGGAGGCCCTTGGAGCTGCATTTGTGTAGTTCTTTACTGAGAAAATATCAACATCAAACAAAACAGCTATGAAGGGGCTTCAGCCATCGGGCAGAGGGAGGTCTGTGGCCCCAGTGGGGTAGTTTGCCCTACTTCTTAGCTGCCCAGCCTCTGAACCCTTTTCTGATGCCTGGGGGCCCCTCTCCCCCTACTAAGCAGAAAGTTTGCCTCCTTTTACAGAAATGCAAACTACCAGATACTCACTTTTCACACTCCTTTGCAGCTTGGTTGTGGCATGATCCCCAGGCCCACCAGTGGCGCACAGCATCCCAGGCCTCGAGTGGGAGGCTGGGGGTGGGAGAAGCTTCCGTTCCAGTGACAGTGGCGGCCTGACCATTCTGGTTTCCAAGGCCAGCTGTTCTTCCAAGAGCATCCAGCGGCCCCCAGCATCCAGGCCTGTCTGTCTACTGTGTAAACCGCAGGGGCTGGGACCTCAGGGGTGACCGTCGCGGCCTCCGGACCAGCTCTGCGGCTGAATTTCAGACACTGTTCCTAGTCGACTGCCTTGCAGAGTCTGAGCTTCCCGGTGTCCTTTTAATAAATTCCATTTCTGCTCACATCCACCAGCGTCATTCTCTGTGACCTGCAAATAAGAACCCTGCCTGATAGATGACCCCTTGGCACTGCTACCTGTCAGCTGTCCAGAGTCACACAGCTGGTGTGGCACACCTTGGACAAGTTCCGAGCTCCCCACCTGCTCTGCTGTCAGCCCGGGGAGTCGTAGGGAGCCGTGAATGCCGTGTGTGTGCAGAAGAGGGACCCGTCCTTGCCAGGCGTGGTGGCCAGAATAGGCTTCTTGGAGACGGTGGGCCAGAAGGGTGAGTAAACTAAATGGGCTGAGAGGAAAGGGGATGGTTTTCTGGGGAAAAGACATTAAACTAAGCCTGACCATTTGGACAGTAGTGTTAGGAAGTGGCTCAGGATTGGGGACGTGGCCCTTGTGCCAATATGTCACCCCCCAGCCCCTGGGCACTGAGCTGACAGCAATGGGGAACAGATAAATGAGCCCTTGGCAACAATTAATTGCTAAGATGCAAAGAAAAATTGTTTTGAATATTAAAATTATACATATAAAGCTATTAGGAGCATGATTCAGAGTTTATGAAAACATTATTTATATTGATTTATTCCCAGAGCCATCAAGACTCCTTGAAAATAATTAAAGTTGACATTTCCATCACTGAAGCTAAATGTTGATATCATATAATGAAAATTATATGCTTGGGATGGACGGCGCATCTAGAAAGCATTAAAAGAAACACCAGCATCTGCAGATCTCCTTCTACTGCCCCCCCGCCCCGGCCCCCCACCCCACGTATTATGTACCCAGCCACCGATGGACAGGCCTCTGAGGCTCTTCGCCCTCTGGCCTCTGGCCCAGCCCCCAGCCATCAGGCACCCCAGGGACTCTCAGAAATGATGAGGAGGGCGAGGAGCACACCCAGGGCCTTGGGCAAGGATGGGGCTCAGCCAGGGCCGTGAACCAGGGAGGGGTGGGGTCCAGACAGGGAGCCAGCTCAGCCAGGTCCTGGGTGGTGACTAAGCTGCTGAGTTCCTGCTGGCCTTGGAGGAAGAAAGGAAGTTAGGGAAGAGAAGGGAGAGAGGGGAAAGGCGGAGAGTGAGCAAGGCAGGGAGGCTGAAGGAAAGGGAGGGAGGGAAGGTCTTCGTCCCAGCCTTGGGAAATTGCCTACACTTCTATGACCTCCAGGCTGGCAGCTGAATGGCAGTCTCCACCTCTCTTGAGGCAGCCCATGGCCACTGGGTTCTTCATCTGCTGTTGGCTTTATAAGAGCTGGTGGTCTCCTCTCAGGAGCCGCGTCCTGTGTCATCACCTCATCCGCCAAGGGCCGTGGTGCTGTGTTCTCCGCCCTCCTCTCTCCACCAACCACACGGACAGCTGGCTTCTCACGTCCACTTTTACCAGACCCTAGAGCAGAGGGAAGTGCCTTAAGATGAGGAATTTCACACAGCAAGATGGGGACCCATTGGTGAGTAGTGAAATCAATTTCATGGGCTGCGACCAGAATTACCACACACACACACACACACACACATACACACACACACACAAAGTAGAATATATCAGCGGGTATGGCAAGCAGTGAAGAATAAATTTCTATGAAACCTTGTTTAAGTAAGTTATGTGGGTGCATGTATGGGTCCTGTGTAATATTTATTTTTCAAAAACAATGTGAAGCCTGTTTGTTGCTCGAGGATTTTGTCCAGATTTTAATGTTTCCATATGAATGTGGGTGAAAATGAGTACCTTCAACCCTATCATCCCTGTTAATTTCTATTTTGATTCCAGGATGTGTTCCTGAGGGCTAGGATGGGGTGGGGAGGGAAGTAGAATCAGGTTAAACTACACACGCTCACCCACACATTCAAACACACTCACACACACATACACGCACACACTACAAACCAGCAGAGACTCAGGAATTGTGCTCTGTCTGCACAGCCCGCACAGGAAAAGTTAGTCAAAGGGACCATCCAGTCACCTGGCTTTGTGCTCACTAAAAGCCCACGAACCTGTGGATTTGCTCTCATTGGTAATTTCCATAGGCAGCAAGTGCCAAAGCAGGAGCTCCGTGTTGCTGCCACGGAACCAGCAAATCCCCTTGCTCCTGAGGGTCACCCAGAGGGCTTTTGAATAGACTGAACCATCACCGTGCAATATTGTGTGCATTCGTTCATTTTTTCAACTAACCTTCCTGAAACATCCACTGTGTCCCATGCTCCATGTGAAGGGTTGGTGATTTTGAGACATCGGAGCCAAGTCCTAGCCTCGAGTTGTCTTCTCTGATGGGAGATAGAGCTGGGCAACCGTGACAACGCAGGATCCTATGGGCCCTGGCAGCCATGAGTGCCAAGGAGGGGAGGGCGGGTGCCAGGATAGTCCTGGCAAAGGGCAGCACCCTACACAAAGGCGCAGAAGCCTCAGAGGCCTGGCCGAGGGTGGAGTATGAGGAGGTCCGGCTGACAGAGGCCTCAGGAGCCCAGAGTAGGAGTGAAGTTCTTGGAAAAGCTGAGTGGCTCTGAGGGTGGGTGGGTGCGGGAGGCTCCAGAGGGAGCAGCTGCTCCCCAGCACTTGCAGGGAGGCTTGGTTTAGTTCTGACGAAAACAGGTGTCTGTGAGATGCTCAGACTGTGGGTCAAGTCACTGCCCTGATGTTTTAAGAAAGGCATTTTCATGAATGAAGGCGCCCTGCCCCCCCAGGGGGATGAGATTCCAGGAAGGGAAAGGATCCACCACGGGAGATACGTGCCTCCTCAGATGCCTGTGTCTCTCCCTCAAGCTTCCTTACCTTCAAGTACTCAGACCTGCCCTCCGCCCCCAGCTCAGGCCCAAGAATGCTAGATAAGCCATGGGAGGTGGGACCGTGGGTGGCCTCCCATCTGGGCAGGTGGGCAGAGGCTGATAGGGAAGGATGGGGGGTTAGTGGATGTGGAGACAACACAGGTTGCCTGAAGGGCCTTTTCCCTCAGATTCTGGGCCCCTCCCTTTAGCACGCTCCGCCCCCTACCCCGCCCCCACCCCCTGCCCCGCACAAGGAAAGGCCCAGAGAGGAGAGACCCTTGGGAGTGGCCCTTGGGCATCCATGGGGAACACTGGTTCTTCCCCTTAACTTGTGCCCTCCCCCTTCCCCTCTTCCCAAGAGCCTCTGATCTCTTTGGGGGGATCCTGGGCTCTGGGGAGGCACACGCTACTCCTGAGCTGGACCACATGACCTGGGCTGAGCCAGTTGTATGTCTTCTACAGTGATTGGATCAGGGCTAGTCACGTGACCTGCATCTGTCCAGTCCAATTGGAATGCAGCTTAGGACATTGGCTACTCTTTCTCACTTTCTTTCCTGCATAAATGAACTTGGAAGCACACAGACCCTAGAGCTTCTGGAAGCCATCTTGGCAACTACTGAGTGGTATCAGGCTTGGAAACCAAACTGTGGAGGACAGGGGAGCTATGGAAAGAAGCCTGCCTGCTGGGCCCCTCCACAGTCCAGGAGAGGGTCCCTACTCTGCAGTGGCTTCAGATCCCAGTTTTGCCACTCACTAGATGTATGACCTTATGCAACTCAGAAGAGATGCTAATGATGGAACTTAACAAAACAGGTGCAAGGCTTAAAGGACCCAGTGCAAGCAATTAGCACTTCCTTGGGCACACAGAAGAAGAGCTACCATCCTCTCGTGCCAGGCCCTGTTCTAAAGGCTTTTCTTGCTGTAATGTAAGCCTTACACACCAGGCAACCACTATGGCTGAGCTTTAAAAGGTGAGTAGGGGGAAGAATGAGTAGGAACTAAGAAAGGGAGATGGCAAAGGCCCAGAGAAGTATAAGGTCATTGTGATTGTAGGAAACTATGAGCAGCTCCTTATTATTGGAGCCAAGGAGAAAGCCAGGAGGAGCAGGTGATGGAGCAGAGCTGTGAGGAGGGGCCCATCACAGAAGACCTGGTGTACTTGGAGTTGAGACCATTCTCTGAACCAAGGATCACAAACCCAAACGCCAAAGTCAAACATGAGACCTAACTGAGGGAAGCAGGGCGTGTGTGAGAGAACAGAGAAAGCCCAGAGGTACTGAGGGGCAATAGGGAGTGGTGAGGACGGTGGCCAACTAGAGAG
This sequence comes from Balaenoptera acutorostrata, assembly GCF_949987535.1. Classification (NCBI taxonomy): domain Eukaryota; kingdom Metazoa; phylum Chordata; class Mammalia; order Artiodactyla; family Balaenopteridae; genus Balaenoptera; species Balaenoptera acutorostrata. The sequence goes on along the minus strand of NC_080073.1, from coordinate 66,748,027 downwards.
CACTAGGGCTCTCATGGGAGCCTCCCCCACTCAGCCCCTTTGCACCGTTGCCTGCAGAGATTTGGGCTCAATGGGGCCACATCCGGTTTTGTTTTTTCAAGTAAAGCCAGAACTCCAGATTCATGTGTGAAGTCCCCTGATTGTAAAAGATAATGCACTTAAATTTCTCAGAAATACTGGGCAGGCCAGTGCCAAGAAGGTCCTGACAAATCATGGCTGTGGGTTGTGTTCGACCCATGGGCCGCCAGTTTGAGGCTCTGATGTGGGCAATGGAGATGCCCTCACCAGCAGAGCAGCACGTTTAGCTTCGTCTTTTATAACAGGGACTCTGGCAGCTGTGAGAATAACTGCTTTAAGGGGAGCTGCCTGGTGGCTGGGAGGATGCTGGAATATTCCAGATGGGAGATAATAAAGACGTGGACAGGGATGAGGAACTGGATCTGAACTTGAGGAAGGTGTAAAAAGCACAATCAGCTGGGCCTGGGGGCCCACACCTCCCGCAGGATCCTGCATCCTCTGTGAGCCCTGGTGTGGGTACCACTCCCCTGGCACGTGACCTGCCAGGTCATCCACGGCTCACAGGTGCGAGACACACCAGGCAGGGTGCAGTTCCTGAAGGGCAGGGGCTGTGCTTTCCTCCCCGCTCCTCAGGACCCCCACACACCACACAGAGCACCCGGCACACGGTGGACCTGCTCCAAACGTTAACCCCCTTGGGAGCAACAGCCATAAATCTATCCCGAGAGAGCCGTGCGCTCAGCCAGTCAAACACGCATGCACGGAACACCTCCTCTGTGCCAGGCTCTGGTCGCGTGCCGGGACAGCCAGGAATGTGTCATCTCAGCGAGGTGAGTGACTTGGTCTCCCTGCCCTCCTGGAGCAATGCGGGAGAGGTAGACAAGGAGCAGATGATTTGTCAAACATAGAGGGGAAAGAGACGTTGATCAGCTCTGGGGGAAACAAATCAGGCGAGGTGGGGATGGAGATGGAGCGACCAGGGATGCAGAGAGGCCCTCCTGAGAAGATGACTTGAAGGCACCAAGTAGGGGGGAACTGTGGGGGGGAAGGTTCCAGACAGAGAGAGCAGCACCTTCAAAGACGCAGAGGTGGGGTGTAGCTGGTGTGGCTGGACCAGAGTGAACGAGGTGGGAGAGGCAGGAGAGGAAGCACAGGGCTAAGGGTGGAGCAGATCGTGTGGGGCCCATCAGGAGGACTCGGACTCTGATGGGAGGCACCGCAGGGCTTAGAGCAAAGGAGTGGCGAGATCCGACTTGGGGTTAACAAGATGGCCCAGCTGCTGTGTTGAGTGTGGCGTAAGGGCGGGAGCGGTGAGGCCAGGCTGTTGCAGTCCGTCCGGAGAGACAGGGAGCAGCCAGACCAGAGGGAGAAGCCGTGGAGGTGGTGAGACCCAGCTCACATCTGGAGGTGGAGCTGGTGGCCAGTTGATGGATTGGGTGTGGGCTGTGAGAGAGGAGTCGAGGACAGCTCCCAGGATGGGGTCTGACCGGAAGGGTGGAGCTGCCATTCAGTGAGATGGGGAAGCTTCAGGAGGAGCAGGTAGGGTTTTTTCCTTAGTTGGGGGGGAGCAAGGGGGTGCGGACAGGACAGCAACACAGACATGATAGTTGCCGGCAGGAACGGAACACAGCACACGTGTGAGGCTCCCGCCCGAGTACTCTGCAGGCATGATCTCATTTAATCCTCACAACAACCCGGGGAGAGAGGTGCTGCTTTTGCCCCCGGTGGCAGGACAATTGCTTAAGATACTGTTCTGCATTCCTCCTGCTCATTCTTGCCTCCCTATGCCCCCTCCCCGTAACAAACCAAAACAAAATATGAGCAGCCAGGTCCCAGGTAGTGTAGGCAGAGAACAGAGAAGCTGCTTGAAGGGGCTTTTCTTGCCTTTGGTCAGAGCCTGAGCTCAAAGATGAGCTAGTATCTGGTGGGGCTTGGGGAGGGGAGGCAGAGCCTCTGGTCAGGCTGTAGAGGGGCTGCAAGGGGCTCTCCGTCTCCCCCAGAGCCCCAAGCAGCAGAGCGCAGTCCAAAGAAACCACAAATGCCCCCACGTTACAATGAATGGAGACACCAGATACTTGCATGACCTTTATGGGGAGCCCAAGCATAACTGAGAAGGAGTTCCCTCCCAGAATAGCAAGACTGGGTATCCAGGTCAGATTTTTCTGGTCAGAAAACCTGGCCAGTGTGGCTTACACCCAGCCTTGTGCAGAAGCTGGTCTGCAGGGACTTGCAAGAGCCAATTGTGTGCCTCTCTTCCCAACTCCATGTTCAATGTCATCCAGTTGGTAGCTTGAATCAGCCACAGTAGGAGTATTTACACTGTGGGAATCGGCAAACACTACACATCAGGACTTTCCTCCAGAATGCATGTTGGTAAACATTTACTAACACACTACTGCTTAAACCCTTGTCCTCAAAGTGTATTGTGACTTGTACTGGCTAACACCACTGGGACATCCAGGACTAGGACTGACAATGGGACACCCAAATGTCATCCCTAGGGCTCAGACTTTCTCTCCGCATCATGTACCTCCCAGGGTGGCAAAGTGGAGCTGGTATCTAGCTCCAGATCCTAGAAGTCCCAGCTTATTAGAGACCCCAGTGGAGGCAAAAGCTTCTGTGCCCCACAAGTCCCAGCAGAAGCCCCATAACTGAGCCTCATGGGTCCCGCCAGACCGCCACGTGCTCACCCTGAACCAATCATAATGACCAGGAAGAAGAAAATGCTGATGGGCCCGGCCTGGATCAGGAGGCATTTTGTGTGTGCCGGGGGGACTCCTACACAAACCAGCATACTGAGAGACGCAAAGGGCTGGTTCCTCAGAGGAAAACTGGAGGGCTCTTAGTGGTAGAAGGGGTAATGGATGTTGGGCGGGCAACACCACCAGCGTCTATCACACCTGCCCTAGTGACTGGTCCAAGGTCACTCAGGCAGCTCAGGATTCGCGTCACCAGGACCCAGACTCCTTCCATCGTCCTGCTCTGTCCTGCTCGGGGTCAGCCATGACTACTGAAACTCTGAGCTGTCACCCGCCCACCCAGACAGCCAAAGCCAGATTCAGGGGCACAGAGCTCCACCCCTGGGGGCTTTCCTTGTCAGGTGAAACCTTTCCGGAAGCCCCTCGCAGGCTTCCCCTCATATCTCATTGGCCAGGACTGAGTCACATGGCCACCCCTCCACCAAACACTGTTCAACTGTGGGGCTGGCCCTTTAAAACCCACCCAACATTGGGGGTTGGTCAGCCAGGAGGAGGGGACAGTGGCCAGCAGAGCCTGCCAGGGGAGAGAGATCGCCATGTGGTCAGCCACGGCAAGGTAGGAGATTGACGAGAGGCGTCTGCACTAAGGCTCATGCCTGCTTCTGAGCCTCGGGGTGGGGAGGGGGACGGGCCCCGCAGGGTCACCACTCTTAATGGTTTGTCCAGACACGATGGTTTATGCCTGTCGTCCCAGTGTAACTTCTAATTGCACCCCCCTTTCCCTCTTGGAGCAGTCCTGGGCTGGTAGAGGGCAGCCATTGGCATCCCAGCAAGACTGGGGCATGGGCCGGCTGAGGTATCTCCAGGCTAGGACACAGGGCAGGAGGTGGAGTTTTCCAGAGGTCTCTTCACCAGGCTCCCAACCAGGCTGAGGGCAGGAGCATGGGGTTTAGGGTGGGATTTAATTCCCCACCCTGCTCTGGGAGCCTGGCAGAGGTTCCTTTACTGTGAACTGAGGCATTCGGGCACAGCTTGGCTGAAATCTCCCCCAGACAGTTGGGGACTACACCCTGGTCCCTCAAGCCTCATTCCTGAGAATGAAGCACACAGTTGCAGCCCTCAGGCTAGGTGGGATGTCTCAGGCCAGGACAAGGCTGAGGAAAGGGAACGTCAGTGGCGTAAACGTGCTGCTGCCCCCGGGGCTTGGATGGTAAAATCCATGTCTTTGTTGGGGCATTAGGAAGGCTTTGGGGGAGCACCAAGCAACAGAGAAGCCTGGGACCATCAGGGAGTATTTTCCAGCTGTACATTACCACCTATGAGTGGGAGAGTCAGTTTATGGTTTGCCACCAGCCTTTTTTTTAGGGGGGGAAAAAAAAGGAAAGAGAACACAAAATATCAGAGTATAACACATATAGTAAGAGAAAGCATCGGTTCACAAGATTTTGTGTCAGTTCATGAAATTTTGTCTCAGTTTTAGGTTTTGTAGATACATATATTGTATATATTTTGTCCTGATATTAAAATGCATTTCAAAAAAGTTTAGAAAATAGTAGCTCCATCCGACCCTAAACAGAGAGGCAAAGTGATCTGCCCAAGGTCACACAGCAAACCGGTATGAGAACCATACCGTGGTTTTCTGGCCACCCATAGACTCAGCGGCTGATTTTTGGAGCAGCTGCTCTATGCCAGGCACCGTGCTAGATGCTGGGAGAGGGCTGCTTGGATGACACAGACACATGAGGTATTTTAATGCAAGAGGTGTGTTGGGAGCCCAGAGGAGGGCCAATCCCCAGGCAGGGACTGGGAGTGGGGAAGGGAAAGAATGGGGACCAGGAAAGGATTCCTAGAGGAGGGGCCTGTGTGGTCAGCTGTGGTCAGCTGTGCATTTGTTCCCGAGGTTCTTTTCTAGAGGGCACAGTTCAGACAGGACGAGGTACAATGTGCCTTTAGGGGGGCTGGCGGGGATGCTACTCTGTCTGATACTGGGGGTTCACTGCCTACACTGAACTCCATTTCAAGGCTCTGCCTCCTGACTCCATTGCCCATCTCTGGTTCCAGCCGGGGAGGGGATCCCCAGACAGCCAACAACTCCGGGCTGGCGTGGGCCCTCGGCCAGGCTGAGAGAAGGCATCAGTTGCATCTTCCGTCCTGGGCCTGACCTCTGGCTCCCCCGGGTCCCCGTGCCCCCTCTGCCCTAACTCTGGGCCTCTGAGCTGTCCAGCCCACCCAGACCCCGCCAGCCTGGGTGCTCCGGAGGACAGGGATGGTGCCGCAGAAGCTGGGAGGTGAGTGGTAAATGCTGAGTGACTGGAACCAGGCCTGGAGGGGCCTGTGCCTCCCTGCACCACAGGGTCCTCACCCCTAGGCCAGACCCCCTTCCCAGGCACCCTAGGGGTGGGCGGCCTGGGCAGGGTGAACGAGGTCCCCCAGTACCCACCCTCCATGGAGGGGTGTCTCTGCTATTGAGGCAGGAGATAGATGGGCTTCAGGCTAAGCATTTACAACTGGCCTCCTGTTCACACCTCCTACGGTGAGAAGAAGATGGGCTCCAGGCCGGACATTCATTCAGCACCCTGTTTACATTTCCTGAAGCAAGAGACAAATGGGCTCCAGGACTACATATTTATGACCGGACTCCTGTCTGTATTTCGAGATCTGCACCTCAATATTAAAACCAGCAACAGAAATAGGGTAAATAACGAGACATTGGACATTTTTATGGCAGGGACAAAGTGGGACTAAACCCTGTTAAAAGATCAAGAGGTCATACATTTCCCATCCTTGGGGCTAGGGAAATATTGCACATGCACAGAAAGGCTCCTTGGGGGGTCAAAAAGGAGGGGGCACTACCCCATAATATGTGATGCTAAGGCCATCCCATAGGCCTCTGGGCTGTAATCCATCTTGGAAAAAAAGTTGCGCTCGCACGTTGGGGAGGGTCCTAAGGCAGGTCAGGTGTGGAAAAAGAAACCAGATAATTGGCCAATGGTACACAAAGACCCGGAAGAACTGCCCTGTATAAATGATTTAACCGCCCCTTCACTGCGCTCCTCCTCATTAGGGAGAACGCCCACACCCTTTGTCTCTGGGTGGGCATCTCTGCCTTGCTTCCATCTTAACAAACTGTTTCTCTGTGTGCTCTCCCACTTGTTGTGCTATGTCTCTAATAATAAACTTTGTACCTGTTTTTACAGTTTTGCCTCCGTGAGAAATGTATTTTTCACTGGGGGCAAGAGTCAGGGGGTGTGGTGGCTAGGAGTCCTAGTTTTTATCCAGGCTACCCAGGTTCAATTCCTGGGCAGGGAATTAAGATCTCCTTTCACGCCACCACTCACTGCTGCCTCTCTGAGATCACTCCCTCTCAGCGCCCCACTGGAGGCAATCCTGGGCTTGGGGCAAGGCAGCAGGGAGGCCAGAAGCCTAATTAACGCAAAAGGCACTAAGCTCAGGCTCCCCTGTCTGCCACGAGCAAGCCATGAGGTTTAGAGCCAGCAATTCCCCCACGCTGGACCCCGGGCCCCCAGCCACAAAAGGAGAACGATGTCCAAAGTTCCCGCCAGCCCCAGAGGCTGAAGACTCTCCTCAGTCGCAGCCTCTTCCTCTGGAAGTCCTTCTAAGCATCTCACCTGCAACCCACTAGCTTGCGGCAATATCCATGAGCAACAGTTGTCTCCAGGCTGAGAAGCCAGGTGCTGGAACCCAAACCCCACCCAGCCTGGGCTCCACTCAGCAACCCAGCAGCCACTCCCTCCCAGGAAGCCTGGTCCAGGTGGGCAGGTTGACGGAAGAGCTGGGGACTGGGTACTCACAGGCTGACGATGAAGCTCCGCTGTGCTGGTGTGAGTTCATTACCCTGGAGGCCAAGGACAGAGGAATGCTTCACAAAGCCAGAGCCGCCTGTGACTTATTCATCCTCCATTGTTGTAAGAGAGAGCCACGGGGGCACCCAGCCTGGGGGGATGCTCCAGGTGCTGCCTCTTGCCCAGAAGGACGCGCTCCTCTCTCTCCCACCCCCAGCCCTGGCCTGAGCCCAAGGGGGACTTGGCCAGGGTCATTGGAGGGCCCTGGGTCCCTCCCTTGCCCTCTCTAGTCCTGGCAACGCTTCTGGACTAGGTGGCATGCTCTGACACGCTCCGTGCCATGTAACCTGGGGGTGGGGCCGGGGTCAAGAGCTCGGCCTGCCACAGGAGGCACTAGCCCGGGAGAGAGAGTAACCTCGGGCTCAGTACAGTCGCAACCAGACCACCAGCAGGCAGCTGCACAGCACTGGCCACTGTGGCCTGGAGAGACGGGCATGGGCGCGGTGTGACATTTGCCCAACTGTCACACACACACACACACACACACACACACACACACACACACACAGGTGCAAGTGGTGGGGGTGGGTATCAGATGCCCTAGGGATCCACCCCCAGCACTTGTCCATGGCAGTTCCAGGACCCCCATGGCTTGGTCGTAGCAGAGGGAAGGGATGACTAGCCTTGTCCTGAAAGCCAGTGTCGCGCCCACAACCTGAGCATCCTCCACTGCCTCCTGAGCCCTCAGAACCTCCCATTCATCCGCCTAAACAACCTCCTTCCTTGCAACTTCCTAATAGGAAGCAGGTGGGCGTGCAGGTGAGGGCAGCCTCCTCCGTCCCTGCGTGGGCCCTGTGCCTGTTCCTGTGTGTTCTGACCTGCCCAGACTGCTGGGGCAGGAGGCACTCTTGGGAATGCCGAGACCCCAACCCAGCCCCCAGCCCAGATGCCCTGGAGCAGACCTGCCTCTCTGGGGATGGTCCCTCTGGCCATCTTGGTCCAGGCTCAGCTCAGGGGGTGGTCTGAAGCCCAGGCCTTTCCTGCTCCTCACCACATGCAGCTCAGCCCTAGCCCCAGAGGAACCTTCCTCCACAGCACAAAGCAATGCCGCACTCCAGCCTGGCCCTGGCACCCTGGGGCTGCCTTGGACAGGAGGGGGTGGGGGACCAGGAGGGAGATGCGAGCACAGGATACAGCCAGCCTGGGGCAAGGGGCGAGTGCCAGGGAGGGAGGGGAGGCTGTCCTGGGGAGGTCTCCCACTCCTCCCTCCCCTCCCACCCAGGCTACTGCCACTTCCGTTTACACAGCTTCCCTAGACTCTACTAGCAAGCTTCATTTCCAGGAACTGAGGTCCCGAGGGGAGGACACTCGGGGGTAGAGGGTGGGCAGGCATCCACCCTCAGGCCTGCTGCCTGGGACCTCATCCCCATCTCCAGCACTGTCCTGCCCTTGGGCCAGTCTCTGCCCTTCTCAGGACCTCAGTCTTCTTATCTGTAAAAAGGATGCTTTGGGCTTCATGATCTCTAGGGCCCCTTCCTGATTCTCCCTTCCCTCTGGGTGAGCTGCATCCTCCCAGCCTCTGACCTGGATTCCCTTTGGCCTCTAGCCAGCTGTGCTGCCTCAGGCAGGATTTCAGCCTCTCTGAGCTTGTTTACTTCTTTGTACACTGGGCTCATATCCCTTGCCCTGCTGACCTCGGAGCCTGTTGTGAGGGTCAAATGTTATCAAGGATGGGAATGTGCCTTTTTAAAAAATTTTTTTTGTATTGAAGTATAGTTGATTTACAACATTGTGTTAATTTATGCTGTACAGCAAAGTGATTCAGTTTTACATATATATATACTTTTTTTAATATTCTTTTCCATTATGGTTTATCTCAAGGTATTGAATACAGTTCCCTGTGCTATACAGTAGGAACTTGTTTATCCATTCTATACATAATAGTTGGCATCTGCTAATCCCAAAATCCCAATACTTCCCTCTTCCACCCTCCTCCCCCTTGGCAACCACAAGTCTGTTCTCTATGTTTGTGAGTCTGTTTCTGTTTTGCAGATAGGTTCATTTGTGTCGTATTTTAGATTCCACATATAGGTGATACATGGTATTTATCTTTCTCTTTCTGACTTACTTCACTTCGTATGATAATCTCTAGTTGCATCCAAGTTGCTGCAAATGGCATTATTTCATTCTTTTTTATGGCTGAGTAGTATTCCACTGTATACAGGTACCACATCTTTATCCATTCATCTGTTGATGGACATTTAAGTTGTTTCCATGTCTAGACTATTGTGAATAGTACTGCTATGAACATACAGGTGCATGTATCTTTTCGAATTATAGTTTTGTCTGGATATAGGCCCAGGAGTGGGATTGCTGGATCATATGGTAATTCTATTTTTTAAATTATTATTTATTTATTTATTTGGCCGCACCGGGTCTTAGTTGCAGCACACGGGATCTTCATTGCGGCATGCGGGATCTTTTAGTTGCGGCATGCGAACTCTTAGTTGTGGCATGCAGGATCTTTAATTGCGGCATGTGGGATCTAGTTCCCTGACCAGTGATCGAACCTGGGCCCCCTGCATTGGGAGCACGGAGTCTTAGCCACTGGACCACCAGGGAAGTGCCCTCTAGTTTTTTGAGGAAACTTCATACTGTTTTCCATAGTGGCTGCACCAACTTACATTCCCACCAACAATGTAGGAGAGTTCCCTTTTCTCCACAAGGGATGGGAATGTGCTTTGAAACCATAAAGCCCCCTGCAGATGTGTTGTAGAGGGACTGCATAATTCTGAGGTCTCCAGGTGCCAACCTGGCTCTGTTTTGTTTGGCTGGCCTGGTGTCATCTCGTATTTGAATGCCATCAGGCAGAGCACACACTGTCCAGTATGAGCCAGGCCTCCCCACCACCTGTTCTCTCAGAGCGGCCAGCTGCGTCATATGGCTGCCTTTGTGTCTGGCCCCAAGTTTGGTGGCATCAAGTCCTCACTCCCAACTGGAAGCTTCTGGGGTCCTGTGGGTACCTCCCGACGGGAAGATCACACGCCTGGAACATACAGCTTGTGGAGGGCCCAGCAGGCCGCCTCTGCCTCCTGCCCCCCTCCCCACACCCTCCAATGCCTGGAGGGTAGGAAGGGTAGGAAGGGGCCCACAGGTTCTGTCTTCAGCCGCGGCTTATGACAAATTGCTCCCACGGGTTCTGAAATGACCGCACAGTTTTCCCTTTTTCCGGTTAGAAATTTGCCAAGTTTCCCCCAGCCTGGGCCCCCCCCCGACCCCGTCTACACCCTGCCTGTGCTCCTCAGACCTTAAAGAATATTTAACCACCTGTTAAATGATTTATCCCATTGAAGCTCCAGAGCTCAGGGCATCTCACGGGCCTCCTGGAGAATTAACTAGAGCCATAAATCAAAGCGACATTTGAGAAATTTCCAGCTGCCCCAGACAGTAGGCAGTGGCTCAGACCCAGACAGGGGAAATGGCATTTAGATGGGACCAGGGTTGGGGGGGAAATGGCATTTAGGATGGAGAGGCAAGAGTGCTGGCGGGAAGCGGCCTCCAGGCCGGCTCTGGAGGAGGTGGTGGGCCAAGGGCGTTCTGCTTCCACAGGGCTCTGTGGGGACTGCGGGCACATCCTCTTGGCTCTTTGTGTCAAATGCATGCAGCACCTTAACCCCTCACACATCGAGAGCCTGCAAAGAGCTTTCCCACCTGTTGTCTCGCCTGATTTCAGAACAGCCGAGGGAGACTGGCGTGGGGAATGAGGGCAGTTAGGCCTAATGGTGGGGTTCCCGGCAGCTGCCGTCGGGGCGGGGCAGTCCTGACTTGTGGCAGCCCAAGAGTGACAAGTGTGGAGGGACGCAGGGACGAGACAGCGACTTGGGTCGAGGCCTGGTGGCAAAAGACGATCAGGTGAGGCGTGTTCAGATTCTGGTTCAGGGTTCAAGGGCAGCAGAGGGAAGGAAGGTAGGAGAAGTTGATAATGAGCACCAACTATGTGCTAAACCCAGAGCCAAGTTGCAGAGATGAACCCCTTAAATCCCACAAGAACCTAAGAAGGGAGCGGGGGGGGGGGGGTTGTTCTTTAAACCCCATTTTACAGATGGGTAAACTGAGTTAGCAAGTATCAGAGCTAGGAATTGAACGCAGAATGGTCAGACTTCAAATTCTGTGCTTTTCTTCCCCACTATGAGGTCTGCTAAAAAATGAAAACTAAAATGTACCGGTCACTTGACTGTGCCTGGCACTCCACTTACCTGCATTATCACCTAGAGTCCTTACAGCAACCCCGGGAGGTTGGGTCTCTTATTCTTTCCATTTACAGATGAGGAAGCTGAGGCCCCTAAGCCCCCAGTTCTAAAAGACCCCCAACCAGTCTGACCCCAGAGTCCCTGGTCTGTACCCACCACACATACGGTCTCCAGTGTTTGGAGGCTCCGTGTGGAAGGCTTGGCGGCAGTACCTTCCAGGCAAGAACGAGCCAACTGGACCATCAGGCCCTGTCTTGGAGGGAGAGGAGAGAATTCCACAGGGAGAGGGCCTCAAGCCAGATGCTCAAAGACCAGGCTGGGGCCAGCAGATAGAGTGCTGAGGATGGAGGCTGCAAGGAGTCCCTGGGGGTTCCATGGGCCCCTGTGCCAGAGCTCTTGTCAGCAGGCCTCAGTGGGCCCCAGGCACCCAGCCATCATCAGCTCCAAGGCAGAGGGGCGGGGCCGAGGCCTGGGCTCATCTCCATTCAGGAGGGCACCCCCAGGGAGGCGGCGGCTGCACCCCGCTCTTTCTCTGCAGTGGGGAGGAGTCACCCTGAGCCACTGTCTCTTCCACCCCTGGAGAGTGAAGGCTAGCGGGGGAGGCCCTCACTGCTGGGGTCAGAATCTGCAAGGAACCTGACTGTGTTCGCTGAGGCTCAGAGAGATTGAATAACTCACCCAAGGTCAACAGTTGGTAAGGGGTGGAGCTCTAAGAAGGCCATGCCCACCTTGGATATGGGAGGAGAAATCAAGCTGTCATAGGGAGCCAAGGACATTATCAAGAGGCTCTGGTGTCATTCCTACAGGCAGCAGGCCTTGGTACAGGGACCCAGCTGCTGGCCTCCCACTCCTCAGTCTGGCTGGTCAGCCCAGGATGATCCCACCCAAAAACGTGCCCCTCCCCCAACTACCCCTTCCCAAGGTGTAAATTCAGCCAAGTTCTCAAAGAGACCAGCGCCGCCTAGTGTCTGCTCAGGGCACAGCCCAGGGTCCCCAGGCCGGGAGCCACTCGCCCCCTCGGCAAAAGGGCGAGAGACCCAAACAGCGGTGAGGAGTGTGGAGTCTGTTCCAGATCCCACTTGCCCCCGCTGCGGGCCTCGTGCTGCCCTCTTACCAGCCTCTCCCCCTCTGAGTCCCCAACCTTCCACCCAATCACCCTCTCCCCTCCCCCCATCAGATCATTCCCATTCTGTGCCTCCGTTTCTCAGGCCAGATCCCAGTGGCTCAGAATGTCAGGGCCAGAAGGGGCTCAGGGATCCGCTGTCATATCGCAGATGTGAGGCCTGAGGCAACAGGGCCAAATGACGCCAAGGTCTGCATTCCTGGCACATGGTGAATGCTCCCTCGGCAGACGGTCTGCTTTCCAGAGCCCCGGTCCTGCTGTCGTCGCTGGAGACACTGCTGTAGCTGGGCTCGCCTCACTCATCCAGGACCCAGCTCCAGCCCCGCCCCCAGCCACCTCCCTGTCCCCAAGCCACAGGCCAGGCGGGGCTCCGAGGATTTAGGGAGGCCCGCTTCTGCCTTTGAGGTCCCTGAGAACAGATTTAGTAATGGATTCGTGGAGCAACAGCATTCCTAGCCGAGGAAGCGGGAGTCACGTTCCAGGTAACTGGAGTGGGGAGGGTGCTGGGCCCTGGAGAGTAGACTCTGAGAGCCGCCACTCTGAGTGACAATATCAAAACACCCCCAGAGGATGGAAACAATTCAGGAGCTTCTAGACAAGGGAAGGGGAGGCTCATTCCCGTGTTAGCCTGTGCACGGTCACCTGTCCCTGCCAGGAGAGGGGCAGGTCTAAAGCCTTGTGCAGAAGGGGGCATGGGGTCGGGGGTAGGCGTGATGCACCCCAGACCTCAGACTCAAGGCCAGAAAGAAAGGCCCTGCGCCTCTTCATGGCTTTGCGAGCGGAGCCCCAGGGTCACCTGCCCCCAAGAGTGGCTTTAAGAGGCTGACAGGCTCTGACACCAGAATGGTGGGAGTTCCCCACTGAGCACTTATACGAGTCAGAGCCAGACCCTCTGATGTTGGCCACCATGAAGATCCCATTCAACAGCTCGCACCGCAGCAGGAAGGGTCTCTAGGGCTCTGGGAGGGGCTGGGGGAGCTGGGAGCCGTTGGGGGTGGTTGGGGGTGCGTCCTCCCTGCCGCTCCTCGAGAGACTCAGAGGCAGCTCTGGTTCCCTCTTCCCAGCCCCCGAGCTCAGGAGTGGAGGAGATGCAGAGTGTAGCCAGAATCTCATGAGGACAAACTTCTGTTCTTTGGGGGTGCAACTGAAGGAGGCTGATCTCCGGAGCAGCCAGCCCTGGAGACCCCACGTGCCAACAGCAGGATGTTGATCAGGTGAGCTAATGCCCTGCACCCCGCTGTCCCCGTCTGTACAATGGGACCTACAGGTGCCCCAAGATGCTGGCAAAAGACTGGATGAGGCTAGGTTCAATGCCTGGCTTGTTGTAGGAGCTCCCTGGCCTTAGTTCCTTCCTCTGTCCCCACCGCATCTCTGGGGAGTCACCTCTGGGCAGCCCTTCTCTCCCCCACCTGCCTCTGTAGCCAGCAAACCCCTCAGGGCCACCCACTTACCTCTTGAATCAGGCCAGAGAGGATGCCTCGTTCACAGTGGTGAGGTGTGAAGATTGATACCCTGCGTCCTCAGGGATGACCCGGAAGGCCAGTAGAAAGTGCTCAGTCTGCCCACCTCTGGAACATCCTGGTGGACCATTCAGATGTGGCTGGCAAGGCCCCAGGGCCTGTGTGGAAACGCCCAAAGCTTGGGGTAACCCTGAAGGCCAAAGAATGAGGAGGGACCCTGGGGCACAGGACCTGGTAGAGGAGGCGAGGAAGGAGCTCTCTGGAGTGGAGACCCGAGCTGGGAGCCTGCAGTACCCAGGGCCCAGATGGAGGAGCACTCAGCTCTCCCCGGGGAAGGCAGAGGGTGATGCCACCAGGAGAAGACAAACGGCCAGATGGCAGAGAGAAGGCACTGGCTGCAGCCTCCACTGGGAAAATTAATTAAGCCTTCAATTAGCGCAGGCCTGCCCCTGTTGGTTCCAAGGGGCGCCCAGGGCCCTGGCTGCCCTGCCCAAGCCAAGAGTTAATAACTCAGCCTCTAAGTGAACTCAGCAGAGGCAGCCAGAACCACCGACCCTCCACGTGCCTGCCTGCCTGCCTGCCAGGACTCCAGGCTGGAAGGAGGGGTGGCGGTGCCTCTTTGGATCCCCTTGGCGACCAGGAGTCATGTCACCTCATAGGCTAGCTGGAGGTGGGATGGCATGGTGGATCCTCTTACCCTTGGGACCTGTGTGTCCTTGTACTACTACTCCCAGAAAGAACCCCAGCATGTCAGGGTAGGGAGGCCCTGAGAGGTTTCAATGCAACATTTACTGTGCCTGATATGGTGTGGGGTGCTGGAAACAAAGATGAATGAGCCCAGGCCTGCCCTCCAGGAGCTCATGGTCAGCTGAAGGGGCGGGGCTACAGAGGAAATAGATATGAAACCGACACTCGCCAGACTGTCCATGGCCAGTGCTGTTGACAGCAGCACCCTCCAAGAGGTATTCAGGGAAGGGTCTCAGCTTAAGAATAGGAGAGAGCTGCTTGCAGGTGGCAAGGTGAACACATGGTCCCACCCTTTGTATTATAGGTGAACAACCTAAGGCCCAGAGAGGGCAGGCGACTGTCCCAAGGGCACACAGTTATTCCAGGGCAGGACCAGAACTGGAACTCAAGCTAGAACCCACCTCTGAGGCGGTAAAGAGTTTGCCTCCCCACATTGCACGAGGCAAACTGAGGCCCAGAGAGTCACGTAATCAGGACCTTGAATGGAGCCCTTCTGGTACCCATGCCCCACCCTGAGAAAGGCTGGCCCTCCAAGGGTCATGCCTGGGAGTCCACTCACTGTCTTTTCTACTGTGAGTGCTCTGGAGAGCAGCCGCTCCCTCGGGTACACAGGCTTTTCCTGCCCCTTCCACCTCCCCATCTCCTGCTCACACCCCAAAACATTCCCCCAGCACCTCAAGCTGATGGGGCAGGCCACCAAGAACAGCCAAGCTCCACTCAACCCTCCCAGCGCTGGCCAGGACCAGGCTTAAAGCCTGCTACTCAGGCTCACCCAGGGAGCTGGTCAAAATGCAGACTCCCAGGTCCCTCCCAGGACCCGATGAATCAGACTCTCTGGAAATGGGGCATAAGAATCTGCACTTTCACATAAGCCCTGCAGGGTTTTTTTTCATAAATCTTATTAGTGGATACATAAATACAGAAAAGCGTATAAGCCATAAGTGAATTATTCAGTGCATTCTCACAAACTGCACATCTGTTTAATCTACACCAGATCAAGAAATAAAACATCAATAGCCCCTCAGAGACCCCCTCCTGCCCCCTTCCCACCAACCTCCCCAGAGAGTGCCACTACCCTTACTTCTAACAGCTTAGACCAGTCTTGCCGGCTTTTGAACTTCACGTGTATGGAATTCTACAGACACTTGGGTCTGGCTTTTCCTGCCCAGCATTGTTTCTGAGGCTCATTGATATTGTTACATGCAGAGGTGGTTTATTTCCCCTCACTGCCAAGTAGCTTTCCAACCTATGTTGTGCCACAATTTGTCTGCATTGGTGGGGTTGTTTCTTAGCTTTAGGATAGCAAAAGAGGATTGCTATGAAAATTCTACTACGTGTACCCCTGTGGACGTTTGTATGCATTTCCAAAGGGTGCATATCTACGAGTGGAACGTTGCATCCTGGGGTTTGCTTGTGTGCAGGTTCAACAGATACTGTGAATGATTTTCCAAAGTAGCTGTACCGATTTAGACTTCCACCCGAAGCGTCTGGGAGTTTCAGTTGATCCACATCCTCCCCGACAGTTGGTACATGTCTTTCTTCATTTGAGCCATTCTGGTGGGTGTGTAGTGGGATCATTTTATGCTTCAGCTTGCATTTCCCTGATGACTAATGATGTTGAGCACATTTTCTTCTGTTTATTGGCCATTTGGGCATCCTCTTTCATGAAGTGCCTGTTCAGATCTTTTGCCAGTTTTTTAATCAGATTTATAGGAGTTCTGTATATATTTGGAATTCCAGTCCTTTGTTGGAGATGTGTATTGTAAATATCTTCTTCAGCTTGGTGTCTTGCCTTTTTACTCAATGATATCCTTTGATGAACAGAGTTTTTCATTTGAATATAGTCCAAATTATCCTTTGGGGGTTTTTTGGCAGAGAGGGGTAACATTTCTTGTGTTCTGTGTCCAGGTGATTTTATACACATGGAAGTTTGAGGGGTGTGAGTGGAGCCCTTCCAGATGGACGGCAATCCTTGTTATTGCGAACCTCCACTTCCTTCTCAGCCAGAGACACAGAATTGCTTAATTATACCAGCTACACTTAACTGAGTATTTACCCTGCTTTCAGGCACTTTACATGTTGTAGGACATCCTTGTGGGCATCTGCTCAGCCGGTGTCCCTGTACCATGTGTGCTGAGAACCACTCCTGAGACAGAAGGGCCATGGCATGTGGCACCAGGGTGACCCCGGCACCCTGGCCACAGATGATTGGACGGGAGCAGACACTTACGAGGCCGAGCCAGTCAGGCTCTCTCTCTCTGGGGAATCGGAATTTGTCTGAGGGGCAGTCCTCTCAGTCCAGACCGCAGCAAGGAAGAGATGACGGGAACTCAGGAGCTGAGGCTGCCATGGGGGCTGCGGGTGAGCACATCCAGCCCCACACCCCTGGAAGCCACAAACATGGTCTGCAGAGGAAGACAGAGGAAGCAGACGTACAGAGAGGAGCAGAGATGAAGGGTGGAGTGTGGACACTGTCCCTCCTTCTGCACCCCCGCCCCGGGGGACCTGGAAAACTCTCAGCATCCTTCCAATAAATCCCCCTTTCTGTTTAACGTGAATCATGTTCTTGCAACCAAGAGTATCTTCACCTAGATATGATTATCACCTTGAATCCTCAGAGCCATGGATTCTTCCTTTTTTTAGAGATGAAACTGAGACTTGAAAGTTGGTAAATGCTTTTCCCCAGACCTGGTTGCCACTAAGAACCAGAGCCAGGACTCCAGCCTCATCTGCATGGCTCAAAGCCTGCTCTAAGTAAGAAATACTCTACAGCATAGAACCACGCATGCTGGACCTGAGATCAAGGTTTCCCAAAGTGTGTTCGGTAGAACCCAGGGCTCAGGGAATGAGTCATTGGGGGGAAAAAAGCATTTCAGTTCCCAGATCCAGCCTGGGGGACACTGAGCCAAACATATACAGTATCGAACAAAATACTTTTTACTTCAGGGCATTTCAGAGCCTTTGCTAGAAAGAAACATATTGGAAATTTATAGAATGCAGAGTTTCTCTAACTAATTTGATCATGGAACCCCCTTTTGTAAGAAGCATTTCATGAGATAACGTTTTCTGGAAAATGCTGCAAGGAATCCAATTTCTCCTCTCTGCCCTTGATGCCCTGGAAGGGCACGTCCTGGGCAAATAACTGGAAATGTCCATCCCACTGGGTATGTGACCCCACATTAGATACATTGAGGGAAGGGGTCTGTTTTCTGAATCTGCTTCCTAAGGGTTTGACTAACCTGAAGCAACTCCCCTGGGCCTGTGCGTGCTGGATGAATCAGTTATAACTGAATTTCAGAATCTTCCAAGTATTTGAAGGGCTTCACCACACTCGCTGGAGACTCCAGACCCCACAGGGCCACCAGCCCCTTCCCAGCAGGAATGAGACCCGGGAGGGGCAAAAGAGAAAAGATGAGGACAGGAAAAGGACCAAAGAAAGGATAGAGGACCAGAGAGGAAGGAAACAGTCCCTCAAACGGGTACGATCTGCCATAGGTGCAACACTGGACTCTGGAAACCAACAAGGGTGGTGCGTACTTGGGGACTGGTGGCACGGGGAGCCATGACCACCCGTAGACCTGAAGAGGCACGGGGGAGAGCAGCCCAGAAAGGGTGGGTGTGGAGGAGCTGACACGCAGGAGCTGGCAGGGCCTGATGCTGTCAACTATAGATGCCCCACCCTCTTGCCCGCACACTCTTTGAGCTCCTGCTGGTACCTCCCCATTGGCGAACCCAATCAGTCCCACAAGGCAGGATGCCCGCTGGTGCCAACAGCACTGGGCACGTGGAGAGGGTAAAGAGCCGGGCTGAGGGGCGAATGCAGACTGTCCAGTGGAGGGAGGATTGGGAGAAACCTGTGGGAAGCAGAGGACGGAGAGGGGAGATGAAAACCTGGGCCGGAGCAAAACAGAGGGCCTTGAAAGGAGCAAGAGGAGAGAGGAGAGAGGAGAGGGCCTGGAGGGTGGAAGCAGCTTTGCTCTGCCCCACCTAGAAACACTGGCTTGTTGCCAATGTCCAAAGCCCCAGATCTCTGTGTCAGAACAGCGCACCCTAGGAAGCTGATATGTGAGTACGTGGTTGAGGGGGGATGGGGAGGCGGAGGCACAGGGGCGCTCAGCTCAGCCTCCTCCGCACCCGCAACAGCTCCCTTGTATCTGGTAGGCGGACGGATCTCCGCTGAGATCAGCTCCACAGACCCGCCTCTGATGTGCACGGTCCTCCGTTTATACAAGCCATGAGTGCCTGAAAGGTTGGGAGCATAAATCAATGCCAGGCAGAAAACTCCTCGTTTAAATTCAACAGGAAAACGCATCGCTGAGGATCCTAGAGTGAGTTCCGCTGCGAGGAGAACAGTTGTCCCCCATTCGGTTTTTGTCTAAAAGCAGATGCTCATACACTGGAGCTATTGAAAGTGGGCCCGCTCTGTCTATACGATTTCATCATGGGGACATTCTGGCCCCACCAAGATGGGTGACAGCCCTCTCTGCCTCCCAGACCCCCAGGTTTGGGTGAAGCTTGCCAGCACTCTCACCTCTCTCTCTGCTTCACCCCTGCAAGTGTTAGTCCCTTCAAGAGGGAGAAGTACCATGTGCCTCTCCCCATTCTGCAGAGAGGTAAACAGATGGATCAGCACTGAGACACCACTCAGGCCTGCCAGTCAGCAGCCCTGCCATCAGTGGGGCCTGACTCCCTCACCGTCTGCTGCCTCCAGGACCTGGCTGGCCGGGGACATGGGGAGAGTCACCTTCCCTGTTTATTCCAAGCACAGCAGCACCAGCTCCTTCAGCAAGATGAATCCAGGAACACTGTGACCAGTCCAGGGAAAGTGATATGTGAGGCTGGGAAATCCATCATGGAGGGAGGCAGCTGCTGTAGATCAAAGCCTGCTCTCTGTGCCTCTACATCATCATTAGCAGAGGGCAGAGATGGGGGGAGGGCAGGGTGGGGGGAGGGCAGGAGCAGAGCTGGAGGAGAGATCTTTGGAGCCCTGGGGTAAAGCTGGATGGCCCAGAGGTACCCAGTGGAGGTGAGCGGGGCAGCTCCAATGCCTTCTGAGCCCAGGGTGTGGCGGGGGCCAAAGGACGGGTTCCAGGCCCAAGACATGTGCCAAGGAAGGCTTCCTGGAGGAGGAAGCATCTGAACTGAGTCCTGAGAAGGCACTGCTGATATCCAGACCCTGCTTGAGTAGGCAGGCCTCTAACTGGGGGAATCTTCACCCTTGGAGGCTAAACAGAAAGACAAACACCACCAGGAGAAGTCTTGAATCCAGAGACCCATCATGTAGTGCCCATTAATGGGATATATGGATGGGCAGTCAGGGAAGGCTTCCTGGAGGAGGTGAGCCTAAGCAGAGCTTTAAAGGAACAGAGTGGAGAGAGACTGAGACCTGGCTGACCCACTATCTCCATGTCCTTCTCAGCTGTTGTCTCAGTTTGAGACTGTGTACACTTCTCTAATTGTTCAATTAATGTCTGCCATCCATGGACTGTGGGCTCAGTTTTGCTCACCATTGTGCCATAGTGAATGCTCAATCGGTGTTTTCAGAATGAATGAATGAGTGAATGAATGAATGAATAGCTCTAAGTCTCATGGTGGCCTGAAGGTGTAGTGGGTCTGTCCCATGGAGGGGGCGGAAGGCAGCAGAAGGCCCTGGAGATTTCTAAGCATAATGGAGCCAGTACGGTTGAGCTGGGCAAAGGACAGTTTGGGGCAGTAGGACAATAAACACAGTGTTCATTGTACTTATTTCAGGAGGACGAGGGAACACCTCAGCAGGGAACTGGGAAGGGGGTGCGAGGTTAGGACTGAATACAGAACAGGTCATCTGGAGCTGTTGGGTGGCTGAGCTTGCAGGAGGCAGGCTTGGAGGGAAAAGAGGACCCATGATGGAGCCAAACCTCACACCATCAGCACCCCAACCCCGTGGCGCCCCTCCCCAGACTGCTCCAGGAGCCACTGTGTCCCGCCTCCCGTCTCCCCCACCGCCTCCTTGGTCTGATAGCGCAGAGTGATTTGTGGCCCTGACAAGGTGAATTGTGGGTAAAGCGTCCGTCCAAATGGGGAGCAAATTGGAACTGCGGCTCCAGCCGGCAGGCCATCCATCACGGGGGAAAGGCTCTGTCAGCACCTCGCTGCCCCAGCCTGGCCAGACCCAGCCCCTCACCGTGCCTGCCCGGGGGTGCAGGCGGTGCCTCCTCTCTCTACCTCCGGTCTAAGGGTAGACTGGGGGAGGCCTGGGCTGGGGGCCGGGTTGGGGGAAAGACAGGGAAGAGGAGGACTGAGATCACCATTCCCCACAGGGTTTACATTTACAGGGTCTGCTTTGGGCTTCTTCATAGCATTTTTATGCTGGTAAATGCATTTACACTTTGGGAAACTGAGGCACAGTGCACTTGGGTGACGCCCCAAACTTGCTCGCCATTAGCAGAAACTGGGGCTGGAAATTTGCTGCTGGGATACCTGGAATTCTTAAACAAAGCAGTTGTTTCCTGCAACATGGAAAAATTCAAAAGCAAATAAACATTCCATCTGGCCAAACTCCTAGATCCTGGAGGTGACATGGCAGTGACTCCACTACGGACCAATGAGGTGAAGGAACCACAAAAGCCCCGTAAAGCACAGACCCTGCCTTAAGAGATTTGCCACCTGTGCAGGAAGCAGGGTGCTCTGGGGACTAGATGCGTCTGCTGGGCCCCCACCTGCAGCCCCTGCTAACCCTCTGAGGTGCGGTACCCACGGCTCCATCCATGTGACTCAGCTCCCGGCCAAGGCTGCTCAGACCAGAGGTGGTCACCGGAGCCAAAGACTGTTTCCTCAGAGGCTGGTCACTGACCTTGACTTGGGGCCTGGCTGGAAAAGATCAGCTAAGCCAATCAGATTGGAGGAATTTGGAATTAGGACTCTGAGCAACCCTATCAGGTAGCAGAGTGAGTCAAGCTGAAAGGCCACATGTGACCTCAGGACTCATCTTTCTCAGGGACCCAAGTCCTGCTTGGTTTCCCTCTGCCTTTCCCTCAAGTCCTAGTACAGAAAACTGTGCTGGGGGAGAAAGCAGGGGTAGGAAGCATGTTCTGTGTCATCCACCTGCCCTGATCTCCTGAACTGTTAACCAAGTGAGCCGTTCCCGTCTCCCTTTGAGGGCTGTGATTTCGAACTCAGAAGTCAGGCCAGGTCTGCTTGTTACTTTATGCTGAGTCATCTCTTCCCTGAGACAGCAGCTGTCCTGCCAGCTACTGAAGGGGAGACAGTCAAGGTCAGGATGGGGGTTACCACAGAATACAAATGAACGTTTTGACGTGTCATCCTGCCACACGAGGCCACATGTGGCCAGGTGCCCCAAACACTGAAGCATCAGGAAGGGAGAAAGCGCCCCTGTGCCTCCTCCCACTGGGTAGGGTGGTGGGGGGGCCATTTCTGCAGATTCTACTCCTGAATTCACTTTTTTTTGGCCTTTCATAGTTACCGTGGTCCTGGGGCCCCTCTTGACCTGCTAACTTCATGCTAAAAGTCCCAACTGTTAGCACAAAGTGCATTTGTGTCTGTTCCAATCAGAGTCCAGTGCAGGAAACAGAAGCAGCCTTGGGATTTTAAGCAGAGAGGGAATTAATACAGGGAATCAGATGCTTACAAAGCCATGGGAAGTACTGTAGGAGTTGGCTCCTGGCTGGGCGTCCAGGAATGACAGGACAACACTGCTGAACTGGCCCATCAGGAAGGTGGGGAGTCCAGAGCCACCACTGGGACACAGGGCTGCAGCTGCCATCCCAGGATCTGGAAGCTGCCATCAGCAACCTACCTGCATCTGGGCTCCCACAGAGCTGGCGACTGGACATAGGAACGCTGCTGAAGGAAAATCCATGTGCCATCAGCAAGTAGCCAAAGGACCAGGAAGCTGGCTGCGTTTCACTTCTGCCTTCCAAGTCTCATGCAGGTGCATCTATTTAGCAGAACCTTACTCAGAACCCCTCAGTGCACAGGAGTCTGGGAAACACAGTCTTTAGCTTTGCAGCCTCTGCAGCACCAGAAGGGATAGAATACCATGGCGTCCAAGCACGGATCTCGGAGCCTAATTCCAGATTCCCCAGAGACCCCACAGGCTGACTTGGTCCATCTTTTACAGCCAGTGGGTGCTGACTGCCCTTGGTTGAGGCCTGGCTCCAGGGGAAGCTGTGTAAACACAAGAGGGTTTATCTGTCCATGGAGGGCAGGGGACTGGAGAGCTAGGTACATGTCTATGATTGTGTGTGTGTGTGTGTGTGTGTGTGTGTGTGTACGTGTATGCGCACGTGCCCATGCCTATCTGGGAAAGAGGCGCGAGGGCATCTTAGGGGCTGGGAGATGGAGCCCGGCTCCACCCACACTCTCATCAGGCCTCTGATAACTGGAGCAGCGAAGGCAGTTAAAATCGAGTGGCAAAGTCAGAGGTGGAGGCGGGGGATGGGGGGAGAACCTCACAAATTCCAGGGTCTCCCTCCAGCCCTCCTGTGTCATTATAGTCATTTCTGATAAGCCGAAGTCTTTGTCTCTCCCTGACCTGTATTTGTTGGGGGTCTCAGCGTCTCCAATTCAAAAACCAGGCCACCCAGAGCATCCCTCTCTTCAAAATATAATTGCAATACAAACACTCTGGCCTCAGGTTGCCACAGGGGGAAACTTTGTGGGAATGGGGCACACCAGTATTGGGGCTCAGGTCACCCTCTCCCCCCAACAGTGATAGTGGCCGGCTCTCTGCAGGTCACTGGCCCTGGGCAGGACAGAGAGGGCGAGAGATGCCAGACCCAGGAGTGGAGAGGCCTTGTGGCAGGGGCATCCTCTGCCGAAGCCCTTGGTGGAATTGCTCTCTCTCCTGCACTTATTAAATAGTTCAGCTGCTGCCACTCACTGCTCCCTGGGAAGATAAAGGGGCCGCAGCTCCAGAGGAGGGAGGGCACACTCCAGGCTGCTGGAAGATAGGGACGGGCCACCCAGGAATGCCACCCGCTGTGAGGCAGAGACGACGCGCTCTCTCCACCCTCCTCCCCTCGGAGAGGGCTCCAGCTCATCTGTGACGAGCCCCTGGCCCAGGGCCCCCCAGAGGAGCCACTCAGTGTGTCCCGAATGGGAAAGCCCCTCCTCCCTCTGCCCCCAAACTGCTTCCTCCTACTTCCTCCTCCCAACTGCCCTGTCTGTGCCACGGGGGCTGCCGGGTCTCCAGTCTCTGAGGTCTGCGGCTCTGCCTTCCAGATGTGGCCCCTCTTCACTCCCACCCTTGGGCCCTCTTGCAGACCCTCCTCTCCTCTGCGCCGCCCCCATCCTCACTCAAGCCGCATTGCCCATCCCCCCTCAGCCCCCTCTCTCCCATCCCCCTTAAAGCCCTGTCTGGGTCCCATGACTCCCCTGCTCTATCACCCCTGGGGCCCTGTGGTTTCTAAATAGAGCCCCAGCACCTCAGTCTGACCTCAGGCTCTCTACAGCCCACCCTCAACAAACCTGTTCTCAGGCTATCTCCCACACAGCCCCTACATTCTTGCCAAGCAGGATCACTTACTACCTCTAGAATGGTGGTTAAGACTTGGGCACCTACCTCCTGGGTTCAAATCCTGCCTCCATGCTTCTTAGCTGTGAGAAATTGGGAAGTTGCTTCATCTCTTTGGGCCTCAGTTTCCTCATCTGTAAAAATGGCAATAACAACAGTACATCTGTGTCATAAGGAATCGTAAGTCATCAATGAGTTAGTACATGCAAAATGCTGAGAATAGTGTCTGGCACATTTAAGGGCTCAGTAAATGTGGGCAGTTGTTATTATCACTCTTGATTCTCTCAGTTCTGAGCCTTTGCTCACACTGTATCTCCATCTAGAATGCCCATCAGATCCCCTCCCATCCCTGGAGGACATGCATTTTGCCTGCCCAGCATCCCATTCTTTGGGGAGCTGCCCTTCCTCCATCCCACAGTGATACCACTCTGTCCATGTGATTAGGTGGAGCTGGCTGGCCCCACTCTCCAGCTGCAAGGTTAGGTGTGTAACCCAGGCCAGGCCAACTGGAAGTCCTCTGTGCTCTGGCCACAGTGATCCTCAGCTTAGGAATGGGCATGTGACTCCAGCTGGCCAATCAGAGCCCTCCCCTGGGATCCTCTGGTATCCTGGGCAGTAGGGATGGTATGGTAGCCTGAAAATGCCTCCCTTCCAAAGATATATTTACTTCCTAACGTTTAGGAATGTTTACAGAGCCTGTAAGCATTACATTATATGCCCAAAGGGTGAATATTAACTTAAGATGCCAAAAGGTATGATTAAGGTAAGGATCTTGAGAGGAAAAGCTTATCTTAGATTATCCAGGTGGGCCCTAAGTGCCATCACAAGTATCCTTATAAGAGAAATCAGACACACACAGAGGAGAGATTAAACACAGAAAGGAGAAGGCGATGTGAAAACCTGGCAGAGATGCGGCCACAAGCCAAGAAATGCCATCAGTCCACAGAAGCCGAGCAGACAAGGAATGGATTCTTCCCTAGAGCCTCCGGAGGGAGCACAGCCCTGACGACACCTTGATTTCAGACTTCTGGCCTCCAAAACCATGAAAGATTGCATTTCTGCTGCCTGAAGCCACCACGTTTGTTGTCATTTATTACAGCAGCCCTAGGAAACTAGACTGTGAGCCTATAGATGCTGGCGGCCATCCTGTGCCATGAGAAGAGGGGCTGCCTGCCTGCGATGAGTCAGAGGAAAGCAGAAGTGAGGGACGGAGAGAGGGGGGGACTAGTCCCCGAGGACTCTGGGTCACCCCTGAAGGCAGCCTTCCTTCCCCGGCCTTTTCAGCAACATAAGCCAACACATGTCCCTTCTTAAGCCAGTTTGAACTGGTCTGTCACTAGTAACCCAAAGAGTTCTGGCTAATGCTCCACCCAATAATTATCTAGAGCCTTAAAAATAGCTCAAATCTTTGACCCAGCTTTCTGCCCTAAGGAAATAATTCGTATAAGGACACTCATTACCGTGTGAAAAAAATAGTAAAAAACCTATATAGGTAATCACAGGACATGGCTTCATAAATTATGACACATTCCTTTGGGGGGATATTATGCAGCCATTAAAAATCATGTTTTCATGCTCATTATAATACATTAAGTGAACAGCAGGACATTAAAAAAATAGAGACACAAAACACCCATATACCTACATTTATGTATTTATATATATAAACAGAATGATCCTCATTTTATTTTTATTTTGCTTTAGATCATTTTAAAAGAGGTAAAGATTACACATGCAGCTGAAATCCTCTGTGTACCTCTCCCCAGTTCCTTATATAGCCCCCTTCCCTCTGTCCCTCTCAGCTGGTATCATTCCCATGCATGATTTTAAACATTTACTTCCTGGGAATGTATCCATAAGTAATGCATAATATTTGTACATGTTTTTACATATTAATAAATAGCACGAGACTTTCTGCAACCTGCTTTTTTTCAAAGAACAGTATGTTAAAAAAAAAAAAAAAGAACAGTATGTTTGTGCACTTAATCCATCTTGATAACGCGTAACATTAATTTTAACTGCTGTCGAGAATTCCATTTCTGAGTATCCCACACTTTATTTATCCTTTCTCTGGTTAATAAACGGTGAGATTATCGACAATATTTTTTCCCATAAAATGCTGCAGCTCTTAGGTCTTCTTGTGCGTACGCGCGCGCGCGCGCGCGCGCGCGCGCGCACACACACACACACACACACACACACACACACACGTGAGACTGTCTCTGGGGATTTACGTGCAGTAGCTGGGTAGCAAGGGGCTCATCATCTTTACAAGGACTGCTGAGTGCGCTGCTGAAGAGTGATACCAAGTTCAAGTGAAGAGTTCCCGTTTCCCACATCCTTGACGGAGAGACATTTTCATTTTTGTCAATCCAACGGGTAGGAAATTGTATCTCATTGTGGTTTTCAAGTGCGCTTCCCTGTTTACGGTGCTATCCATCACCGTTCCACGTGTGTCCATTTCACTTTGCTCTTCTGTTAAATGCCTTCACCTATTGAGGCGTTTTGAACAGAAAATACATTAGCATGAAGTACACCCCAGTGTTAACAGTGGTTTAACAAGTAATCTGTATATTCTTTATAGTAATAGGACACAATCTGCGGAGGCGTCCCTGTCTGCATTTCCCCACCCCCAATTTAGGCAACACCCCACCCCACCCCCAGCCCCCAGTCTTCACCCTCCCACCCGCTATCGCCATGTGGACCAATGGGAACTGCTAGCCTCTTACCTGATTCTGCCCCGTGATTGGCCTGGGCTTAGGCATGTGACCCAAGCCAGACCAATCAGAGCGCTTCCCTGTGGTTTCCAGAACTGGAGCTGGAGTAGAGCGCTCCTCTCTTCCCTCAACCCTGAGGTTGTGAGGATGTGAGGCCGTCGTTCTAGCCTCACCGAGACAAGGAGCCTGAGACCAAGAGAGCCACATGCTGAAGAGAAAAGAAGCAGTAAAGGTGAAGCGGGACCGCCAGACATGTCTAACACACCTCAGCCCTCCGGTCACTACGGTGACCCCCCCTCCTGCCCCGGGGACGGGCTCCAGTCGGCGCCCCCTCACGTGCACCCACGAGGTCTCGCACTAACATGGAAGACTTGTCTGCGTTTTTCATGTTTTCTACTGTAGGCACATATGTTACTATGTACCATCAGAAATTTAACGCTTACTGTCATTGTTTAATCTTCCTCATCTTTCACTGTTAGATACAAACATCTGTCTTCCATGAAGGTTTTCTAATCACCCAGCCAGAAGCCCGGACCAGCTGCCATCAGAGCTGAGGCCTGGCCTGGAGCATGGGAAACAAGGTCAGTAGTGGCTCTTCCCCAGGAAGGGGTCCCGATGGAGATGGGGAGGGGAGGGACAGAGGAGGGGAAGGTCTTTTAGGGAAGTGGGGGCCCAAGTGGGCCTCTGATCTCCACTGAATGGCACAGATTTGGGAGATGAGGCCTGACCAGACACCTCTTCCTGCAGCCTAGGGTTGCCAGCCTTCTGCAGGGCACCCGCCAGGCTCTGACCCGCCTAGTGTTGGGGGAGACTGCGCAGACTCTGGCCCTTTAGCTAGAAGGATGGGGAGAAGCCTGCTCCAGGGGCCGGGGCTTCTGGGCAGGACCTGGGCCTGCTGACCTGTGGGGAGATGCTTGCCGAGGTGACCCTCGACGCCCACCCCTGCCCCCACGGGTCTTGACCCTCTCCTTCTCACTGAGTCTAGAGGCTTAAAATGAGAAGCGTGTTCCAAAAGATGGGGCTTATGAGAAAACTTCAGCCAAATCAATTAACGATAAAAACCCTTGAGCAAACACAGCTACTTTTATCATTTTAGAATGTGGTGATTTGAGCGGCAAAAGAAATTAAAAACACAGAGGTCAGGATCAGAACCCCAGCCGCTCTCGTTGGTTTTTAATCTCCTGTTAAACAATATATCTTCTGATGGCTTTTGTCAGTTTATTCAATGTAATAACCCAGGACATGTGGCCCGCTGACCCTCCTCATTCCCTCCACGTGGCTGAGGGAGAGGATGCTGCTGGCAGCCGGTCAACTAACAAGCTTAAAGTGGGGATGGGCAGGTGGGCCGGAGT
This sequence comes from Balaenoptera acutorostrata, assembly GCF_949987535.1. Taxonomy (NCBI): domain Eukaryota; kingdom Metazoa; phylum Chordata; class Mammalia; order Artiodactyla; family Balaenopteridae; genus Balaenoptera; species Balaenoptera acutorostrata. Next base: position 66,720,344 of record NC_080073.1, on the reverse strand, counting down.
CAGGGGAAATGACAGGGGGCCGCACAGGACCCTGGAGGCTGGATGTCACCAGAGCTATGATGGCAAAGGGCAGGGCCGTGAGGTGCCCTGGGGCCAGCTAACCCCTCACATTACAGATGAGCTACCTGGACCCCCAAAAGCAAACGTTTTTCTAAGTCACAGTGAATCAAGACTGGAACTCAGATGTCCTAACGCCCAACCCACAGCTCATTCTGTTGGACACCCACACAGGTCACCAGGAAGGGGAGTGTGGTCCTCAGCTCTCTGTCTTCTCTCGGGGCATTATCAGTGGGGCCTATTGAGCTCAGTCTGGGAGACAGAGTTAGGCTCCATCTTTGGGAAGATCCTGGCCTGATGAGAGAGGCAGTTCTCAAGGTTGGGAACTTCAGTCTGATGAGGGAGACACAACCCTGCCCTCAGAAAGCGCTCAGTCTGATGGCGACACAGGCAAATACAGACAGCCAAGCCTATAAGTAAATCATTTTGGTGAGAACACCCCATGACAAGACAGGGTAGCCTAGAATTTCTGGTGGCTTCACCAAGGAAGGCTTCTGGGAGGAGGCTGAGACACAAGGAAAAGAAGCTGTTCTCAAGACAGCTTAGGCAGAGAATCTGAGGCAAGAGAGAGGCTGGAGCTGGTGAGGGAGATGACACACAGAGTGAGTTGCCTCTGTGAGTTGTCTGTACCCACACACAGGCACACTGATAAACACGCAGGCCTGTTTGCACACACTCGCGCCTACTTACAGACTCCGCCATGTACACTCATAACCACATGCTTGCGTGCCAGGTGTAAGTACATAGGAGCTTTCTCCTACCTCCATGTGCACACACATACGTGCACACATGCATTTATGTACATGTACCCATACACGTGATCATCTACAGACCTACACACTGGCCAACCCCCGGCTTTGTGCATAGCTCATATATGCTCTGTTGTGCACATAGGTGGGGAGCCTGCAGTTATATCACCTGGGGTAGCCACACTTGGGGTCCCCCAGCAGTTATATCACCTGCCAGATGTCCCTGAGTCCCCCTGCCTGGGCTCTGTCTGCATCCCCTGCCCCTGCCATGGTCCGTGTATCTGCTGCCTCTCCTCTGGGTCGGTGGATGGGCAGGGAGCTGAGGTAGACCTGGAGGAAACTCCTGGGGAGTCCCCTAGAGCTCCCCCGCAAGCCTAGAGGACCCACAGGCTAGGGAGGAGTCTCCAGGGCCTCAGAGCGGAACTGTCTGCTTCCCTCTTGTTTACTCAGGGTCTCTGTGACAGGTCAGGCTCCTGTGAAACAGACTCTGAAATGGAGTTTTGTGTGTAGATTTACTGGGAGCAGCACCTGTGGGGAGTGAAGGAGGCAGGACTGGGCAGAGCGAGAAGCTGGGCTGTGATGCGGTCACAGCCAAGGCCTCAGCCACCCCTGGCCCTGCAGGTGGTCCCACACGGTGCAAGGGGGACCATCCTTTATGCTGTCCATTTACCAGTCACTGGATGTGGGCTGCCTCCAGAAAGTGGGGTGACCTTGAGGGAGGAGGCTCCCTTCAGCCAAGAACACTCACAAGGAAGAGGGGCTCACCTTGGAGCAGTCCGCTGCCCACACTCCCCACTGCTGGGAGAAAAGGCACTCGGGCCTTGAAGGGGGGTGTGGGCAACATGGTGGTACCCGCCATAGTCTGCAAAGGATGAGACATCACTTCCTTCCTACTGCAGGTCTCACTCCAGTGAGACCTTCCTGCTGCAGGCAGATGCACCTCTCTTGAGTTTTTCTGGGCCCCACTCCCTTGTCTGTCCTTCCCATGTCACCCCATCTCCCTGGACTGGTGTTGACAGCTCCAGGTTGCAGGCTTCTGTTTCCCTCTCAGAAAGCAGCGGACAAGGCTCCCTCCAGCGCCCTCCTCTGCTGGGGGCCAAGAGCCTCTCCGAACACAGAACACAGGGGGCTGCGTAATCCGGGGAGGGCTGAGGACAGTCCTCTCCCACTCGCTAGTCCTCCGTGACTCAGATCAGTGGGACAGGGGCTGAGGCCACCCGTTTTGCTCTGAGCTCACAAGGCAGCAGTGTGGGCTTGTGACTTTATTATTCAGCAGGCTCTGTGGGGGGCAGATGGCTTCCCACTTTCAGCTGACAGGACCCCCTTCTCCACTTCCCTGGGTCCTCTGTTCTATCACCCCCTTCACCGTCTCCTCTCACACACACAACCCCAGCAAGAGTGGGAGCCAAAAGCCTTTGGATCCAAGACAAACCTTTTATCCCTTCCTTTCCAGGGAAGATGTGAGCCAGAGAGTGTCGGTTTGGAGAGGAAAGGGCTCTACCCAGACTCCACCCAGACTAGGACTGTATTTCGTCTAAGATACACATGTGTTTTCACATTTTAATACCCCTGAGACTGGAATATGTCTAACAATCGATGCCTTATCCTGGTTTAATCAGTAGCATTTTTTCCCCTTCCTGGTACCTAACGTAATGGTTACTTTTTCAAGGAATGGTATCTTAGGTTTGACGCAGCTGAGAGGTGACACCCGCTCTCCACCAGAGGTGGGGGAGGGGAGAGGACTGGAGCTGGACAACCTTTCAGCGCCTCCTGCGTCAGCTTTTCATGGTACAACTTCAGGATCTAGGCCCTCCCAAGGCCTCCTGCAGGCAGATGAAGAGCAGAACCAGGTTCTGGAGCCAAATAGAAAATTATTTTTAGAGACTCGGGGCTGAGGTTCGCTTCCAGGGCCCTGCAGACCTCATCTGCCGGCAGCCACAATCCTTCTGAAGCCTAAATAAAAGTAGCTGGAAGCAGTTTCCGCTGCTTTGCAGCTGGGAGGATGTCAGAGATGTAAACGTGGGTGCGGAACTTCTGGGGAGGAGGGCTTGGGGCTCTCTTTTAAAAATGAGGCCTTTTAAAGTGGTGATGGGCCTGGCACTGTCTCCAGGTAAGAGCATCAGCCCTCTGGGGGGCCAGATGTTAAAAGCCTGGGACTCAAGAAAGAGAGCGCCATGTGGAGGAGAGGCGAGGCAGGGGGAGCTGAGGGCAGAGAAGCACATTCTGGACCTCATCTGGCCACCTGCAGCCAGGAGACCCCAGAGGCAGACTCCCTGGGGATGGCCTGCCTACCGGGCACCCAGGCACTGGCTCTCTCTGCCCTCCAGAGCCTTGGTGAACTCCCAAATGGCCATCTGAGTAGACTTCTGGGGAAGGAGGTAGCAGATGGATGACATTGAGATCCAAGCCTTGACAGCCAGGTGAAATTTCAATGAGCAGCAGAGACTGGAGGAAGCCATTCCAGGGGCAGGGTTGAGCAAGGCCCAGAGGGAGACACCAGGTGCTGAGGAGGCTGGGGGGCCGCTGAGCAGTGATGCTCCCTCCTCGCCCTCTAACCGGAGCCAGAAGCCCCTGGCAAGGAGCCCTGGGAAGTGTAGTTCCCAGGAGAAAGGCAGGAGGGCTCTGAAGGAGCTCTGGCAGCATCCCCGCCCTGCAAGGCTCCCCCGCCCAGGCCAGCCCGCACTCGTTCCTCCACTCCACCAACTTGTACTGAGCACCCACTGCAAGCCAGGCACTGAGTTGGGTGCTGGGCATTCAAGAAAACAGGCAAAAATCCCTGCTCTCAAGAAGTCTGTGTTAGAGATGTTATCTCTAATTGGGAGAGAGATAATAAAGTAAACATATAGAATGTCAGTGCTAAGTGTCATGGAGAAAGATGCAGCAGGATAAGGGGGTTGGGGAGGGACAGGAATGCTGCTTTCTGTAGCGTGGTCACGGAAGCCCCTCTGAAAAGATTTGACTACAGCCTAAATGAAATGAGGGAGTAGCCAGGAGGGTATCTGCAAGCAGTGTGCTTTAGGCTCAGCAAGCGGTAGGTGCAAAGGCCCTGGGGTAGGAGTGAAGTTGGGATGGTCAAGAACTAACAGGAAGACCATTGGCCAGAGTGGAAAGAGTTGAGGAGAGAGGAGGAGGAAGCGAGGGCAGGGAGGAAAGCAGCATCAGAGCCCACAAGGCTTTATGGGCCGTGGAAAGGACCCTGGCTTTCACTGTGAGTGAAACGGGGAGCCTGTAGAGGTTTCAGCAGAAGGGTGGGATCTGACTTCGATTTTAGCAGGACAACGGACTGTAGGGGGCAAGGGGCCGGAGGCAGGGTTGGTTTCTTGCAATCTTCCAAGCAAAAGATGATGGAGGTTGGATTTGGGTATATTTAGAAGGCAGAGCTGACAAGATTTGCTGACAGACTGGATTCAGGGGTGTTCCAGTTTTATATTGCTACATAACAAACCACCCCCAATTCTTGGTGACTTCAAACCACCACAGTCATTTATTTTGCTCATGAGAATGCAAGTTGGCAGGGCTCAACAAGGAAGGCTCGTCTGCTGCATGTGACATTGGCTGGGGCAGCCTGGCATGAGGCGCTGGAGCCACTGCCAAGGTGAGTCAGTGTCAGCAAGTGTGTGCTGACGGGGCTGGGAGCTTAGCCTGGGCTATTGGCCCGAGGTCTCAGTTCCTCTTTCGGGGCTTCTCATAACACAGCAGCTGGGTAGCAAGAGCAGGTGTTCCAGGAGACCAATGTGCCTTGTGACCAAGGGTCAAGTCCCAGAACATAATTCCACCTTCTCCTTTGGTTAAACGACTCGCCAAGCCCAGCCCTGACTCAGGGGAGGGAGATTTGATGCCACCTTCATCTTTCAGTGGCAGGAGGAACAGAGAATTTTCAGCCATCATTGACCTTCATAGGAGAGAAAGTCAGAGAGACTCCAGGATTTGGGGGCTGGGCCACTTACCTCCTGATAGGGGATGCTGTTTACATCCCAGTTATCTTACACTCAAGAGACAAAGCTGTGTGACCTTAGCCAAGTCCCTTCCCCTTGCTGGACCTGTCAAGTGAAGGGTTTAGAAGACAGCTGTCCCTTCCAGCCCAGGGACACCAGCTACAGAGGCTGGGAGCTGCCTTCCCTGAGGGCTCCCAGGAGACAGATCACCTCTCCTCCCAGGGTTGCTCCCAGAATGTTGGTCGGGAGGCCTGAGACTAGGCCTGGGCAGCTCTTGGGAGGCACCACAGAGCAGGATCCCAGCTCTCAGCCCATCTCCCTGCTATCCTGATGCCGCTTCTGGGCTGGGCTCAGGTGCACTCCTCCCCTGGCACAGGGGGCTTGGCCCAGCCAGGCCACAGTCAGGAAAAAGGCAGAAGGGCCCAGCCAGATTGTGGTCTCCAGACATCTCCGAGCCCTTATTCATCAGGGCATAATCAAGCATCAAGAGACCCTGAGGCAACCAGCCAAGCCTCTGCCCACTGCTGCCCCGCTCTGGGCCAGCAGCCTGGTGGGGACTCTGACATGCTTTCCCAGGTGCAGAAGAGGGGCGGGGAGTGGGGTGCCGCAGCGGCTGTGAGCACACTCCTGGGACGGCTGAGGGGTATACAGACATACAAGACTAGCGGGATGTAGACCCTCCCCTGAAAGCACTCCAGCGCAAACGCTCGTGCACCCATGACTCTCCTGGGCGATATTGTTAAAATGCTGAAACTAATTCAAAAGGTCTCAGGCTGGAGGGGGCCTGGGGTCGGGGGTGAGACTCTGCATTTCTAACCAGCTGCCAGGTGACCCTGATGCTGCTGGTCCACAGAGCAAGGGTCTGATCTAGCCGACCTGTGTCTTCGTAGGTGGACACTGCAACCCAGACAACCCAGTCCGAGGGCCCATCTTCCAGCCCCCTGTGCTGCAGACACAGAAACGGGAGCCACAGGCCCTGAGCACCTATAATGTCACAAACCACCCAAGGGGATGAGCTATGTGACCTTGGGCAAGTTCCTTCTGTCTCTGTTTGCTCATCTGCAAAACCGGGAGAGGCCTAGAAAGCGGGAGAGAGAAGGAAGGGTTGAGGGAGGAGGGGAGAGGAGAGAATGGGGAGGAAAGGAGGGGTAGGATTGAAAAGGAAGAGAGGAGGGCAGAGTGAAAGTGAGTGGCAGTTAAGAGACCTTGAAGACAAAGGGATTTAGCTGAGAAAACGAGAGTGAGGAGGGGAATGAAGCAGGGGGCGGGGGGGTGTACTGGGGGCCCCGGGGGACCAGGGTGTAAGAGGAGGTGGGCAGGGGAGGGTGGGCCGGAGGGGCCGCAGTATCTCTCGTCTCATCCCAAGCTCTCAGGCACTAGGGAGAAATGAGATTCTAGCTGCAACCCTTCTGGGAAACATCTGCCTTTTCATTTATGAGGAAAAAGTAGAAAAATGACCAGGGGAAGTGCTGCTACTGTTTTTTTAAGCAACGCAGCAAAAATGTCACCGCTGGGAGCGTAAAGCCCATCAGGCTGGTTAAGTAATAGCCTGGCCGCCTTCATCAGGCGTAGCTGCCCACAAGCCTCCCGTTCCCTGGGCTATATTTCACCCCGGGGCCCTGTGGCCCAGACTTGCCTATAAGCCCGTAATGAGCTGCAGGATGGATGTAAAACCCCCACCCCGTCTCACTGGCAAGCCAGGCCCTTCTGATGCAAGATCCAGAGCTCGAAAGGCCTTGACTTTCTCACCCCAGTTCCATAACACAACTCCAAGAAGGGAAACAGCACAGGAATATTCCCGAGTCCTTTCTGGACCACCAGACCTGCTCATTGTTCTGCCTTTCCCAGCCCACTCAGGGACCTGCAAGGGACCAGAGTTGTCCTTGAGATCATGGAATGACAGTTTTGGGGTCTCCTTGAAGAAAAGAGAAATGATATCTGTGCCTTCCTGTAGTCCACCCCCCAGATGGAAACTTTCTCTTTGGATTTTGCTGGAAACAGCTCTTTGTTGGGTAAGGCTGGCAGTGGGGAGGGGAAGGTGAGGCCTGGGAGGAAACAAAGGAAGGTCATCAATGTCCTGCCAAGGGTAGAGGCTGGCATCACAGGCCTCTAAAAGGCGCCAGGGCAGGGAGGGCTCTGTGCCGGCAGCACCTGCCAAGCTCAGACCAGGGGCTGGGGCAGCCCATCCCCTCCTGCACCGGGGCCGGGGTGGGTGGAGCAGCCCCTGCCGCACCTTGGCTCACACTGTACCTTGGCCTGGGGTGCCCTCTCCCTCCTGTGCAATTGTGAGTTTACTCATCCTTCAAGGCCCAGCCCAGATGCCACCTCCTCTAGGAAGCCCACTCTGAAGCTTCCAACCTGCTGACTCCCTCCTTCCCGACCTGTCTGAAGCCAGCTCATGAAGGGAATCCTGTCCAGGGGAGAATCCCACAGGGCCCTGAGGCCAGTCTAGTGTATTTCTCTAAATACACCAGAAGCCCCTTAAGGGCAGAGCCTGACACTCACCATGGCTCAGGTGAGGAACGTTTGGAGATTTCCTCCTCCAGTTGCACAGGAGGGGCCTGGCCTGCTGGCTCTGTGCTCCGAGAGCCCCTCCCACCCAGCCCACCCCGCCCACTCTCTTCCTCTCCTCAGCCCTTCTCCCCCACACTCTCTCTACATAGTTCTTTGTTTATTATCTGTTTCTCCAGACTAGAGTGTAAACTCCATCAGGACAGCTATTTTTGCCCATTTTTTTCACTGCTGTATCCATAGCATCTGCAATAGTGCCTGGCACATAGTAGGTGCTGAAGAAACGTTTGTTACATCCTATTCTTTCCAAAGAGTGAATTTATGCGGCAGAGTTTTTCTTTGCCTTGATCCACGAACACGGGCACACGGGCTATGATGGGCAGGGCGTGTCCACACTGGGACAGCGCAGGGGAGAAGTAAGCCCTTTCGTGTCACTTCCGGGTCTTGCCCCTCCCCTTGAAAATCTAGAAACTGGTGGCATCTCCCCATAAAATTCCCTGTATCTGGACCGCAAGCACTCAGAGAGCTCAAAGCACAGATTTTTGTTATCGTTCATGTATTTGCTTGGGCACATTGGAGAATATCTAGAGAGTCATTGCCTTTTTGAGATGAGGGGAGTACAGCGATTTGCCGAATCAAGTTAGTGGCCCAGCCAGAGCCCCATCCCCGACCCCAGCCTGGACCCCCAGGGGAGGGCGCTGGCCACCAGCCCACTGGCTCTCTTCTGCCACCCACTGAGGCTGAAGGAGGCAAAAGACAGGAAATTAGCTGACTTGGGGTTTTGCTCCAAACTCCTGTAGTGGGGGCTGTACCTGCCTCACCTCCACTCCTGCCTGGACCAGGACTCATGGAGCTTGTTCTCAGGCTGGGACTCCAGTGCTTCTCTCCTACAGATTGAGTGCAGGGCCCCAAATCTGCACTACCAACAAAGGCCCACGCAGCTGGAAGGGGCACCAGCTCTGAGAACTACCAGCCAGGCAAAAACTCTCCCCTCCGTTCACAGGCTCGAGCTAGGGGTTTAGATCTGGAGGGAGAGAAGGATGAGGGATTTCTGCTTTTTATTTATCCACTTCGGTACGGTCATGGACGTTTAAAAGCCCATAGGGGACTTCCCTGGTGGTCCAGTGGTTATGACTCCACGCTCCCAATGCAGGGGGCACGGGTTCAATCCCTGGCTGGGGAAGATCCCACATGCCACGTGGCACGGCCAAAAAAAGAAAAAAGAAAAAAAAAAAAAGCCCGTAGGGATGATTTTTGTAATAACTTTTTAAAGTTTTTAAGGAAAAGAAGTGATTCACGCATGGTGCAAATGGCATTTATCTGTTCAACCTAACAAGCGTTTATTATGCGCTTACTGTGTGCCTGGCAAAATCTTAAAGAATAAGACCCAGAATCCCATTGTCTGGAAATGGAAGAGTCACGATGGGGAGTGAGACAGACAGAACAGCGCTAAGGAAAGAAGGAGGGACCTTGTTCGAGGCGTTGACAGGCACAGCGGGCACGCAGGTGGCAATTAATCCCACCTGAGGCAGCAGGGACACTGCCAGAGGGAAGGTAGCATTTTCGCTCAGCCTTGAAGGACCCCAGCCAAGGGGACCAGCATGAGCAGAGCCTGAAGAAACCGGTACCTGAGTGTTTAGGGAGCTGGACCAAAAGGCTGGGGTGCCGGGAGGCCTCCAGGATTGGGGGGTAGAAGGCACTGGAGGCAAGCCAGAAAAAGTGGGGCAGGGCAGGTGGCAGAAGTCCCTGTCTATGGAGCTAAGTGGCTGTGACTTCACAGAGAGCCCTCCAAGTGCTGAAGTAGAAAGGTGAGCCCCTCAGCTCTTTCAGAAGGACATCTCAGAGGCTGTGCTGGTAGATTGGATGGGAGGAGGCAGAAAAGAGAGGCTGGAGACCAGAGAGGGGTAATGGGGCCCTGGGCTGGGGGACAGTGTGGGTGCGGATGCCTGGCCTCGGGCAGGGAGAGCGAAAAGGAGGAGCAGGCGTGCTCTGAGGCTCCAGCTTGGACACAGGGCTGCGGTGGCGCCACGGTCTGTGTCCTGTGACTCGGCCCTATTTCCCCACAGCCACTCGGCCCACATCCAGGCATATGATCCAGTTGGTGGGGGAAACACCTGGGGGGATGGAGACCTACTCCAGAATATTCCTTTGCAAAATATGTATAATTAAGGGCTCGGCCCTGATACCCCTGCCACCCTCCTGGTCCCAGCACAGGACTGGGCCCTCAGTATGGTATTCATTGAAAAGGAGGGCAGAAAGGGCTGGCACTATCAGGGAGGGCTTCCTGGAGGAGAGAGTTGGCTTTAGATGGGCAGAGGGAAGGGCAGAAGCCATGGCAGGAGCACAGGGCCAGGCAGGTCCTTAAAGGCCATCTCTCCCTCTCCAGCCCTCTCAGGAGAGGAGCCCCAGTGCAGTCCTACACCTGGGAAGGAGCTCTGACTTCCCTGCCCCCTTTGCCCGTGGGGCCTGGGCTCTCTGAGAGCAGGTCTGGCAAGGAGTGTGGCCTCCCTGCAGCTAAAGAAATGAGCCCACGGGGAGCAGCAGTTGGCCTCAAGTCAAACTTTCAGTTAGTGGCCCTGCAAGACCTCAGATCCAGGCCTCTTTCCCCTGGCGAGGTGGTCAGATCTGGCCCAGCAGCACCACCACCATGTGGTGAAATCTCCAGCCTGTATGGGACACCAAGGACTGGCCCAGAAATGCTGACTCAGAGCCCAGAGCCCAGAGCCCAGGGAGGCTCTGCAGACCTGAGGCAAGGCCGCCCAGAAACCCCTTCAGCTCCAGCCACAGGCCCCTGGAGGCCGGAAGAGGAGGCTGGGCCTGGGATTGGGAGGTCAGGAGACCTCAGGAACCTCAGCCCTGCCTCCGTACCCCCCATTCTAGTGACCACCTATCTGGCCTGGGGGTTCTCTGAACCCTCCCTCCAGAACGTCAGCCACAAGCTGCCAGATGCTCCGCTGGCAGAGTGTCGGAGACCTCTCCTCGGCGGGCAGGGATCTGAGTGGAAGTAACAGCATGACAGGCACCAGGCGCCCAGACCTGCAGATCGATCCATCGACATCAGGTGGATACAGGCGTGCTGCGGGAGCAGAAGTGGATGCGGATGAGTCTCCTACAAATTGGGATTAACCCCGCTCTGGTGACCGGTCCAGGCCTGGGTGGCAGCAGGAAGCACTGCCAGCTCCTGTTCTCTGCTTCCCTCTGTACCAAACTCTTCTCTCCCCGAACCACACTCTCCATCCTGCTCCAGCTCCAACCTTATCTCACCAACCCTGCTCCCACCCCCACTCCCCACCCCCATGGGTCTTTGCCTTCTTTCTCCCTCCCCCTACCTGCCTGTCTCTCCCCTCCTTGCCTTCCTCCTCCCTCCTCCTCCCCGGAGGTTATTCCTGTGGGTTAAGCCTCACCCTCCTCCTCTGTCCTCCTTTTAAATACCCCTGGGGATGTTCTCAGGGAATATCAGCCACTGCCGTTGATGACAGAAAGAGACCTTGGCAAGGCAGGCCCTGGAAGGAGGAAAGTGAAAACACAAAAGGGGTGGACAGGTGAAGAACACCCCCATTCTCAACGGGGACTCCCACTGACCCCCTTGGACCCTGCTTTGTGAATTGCAAGGGCAAGAGGAGAAGCGGACAGAGAAAGGGGAGGCTGGGACGCTGAGAAAGTGTCAGCACCAGCCCGCAGCGAAGAGTCAGGGCGGGCAGGGAGAGAACTGGGCTGACTCCAACTCTCAACCAGCAAGCGCGCCCAGAGCCCTGTCCTGGTGGGGGCAGGCACCTGGCAGAGCCATCTTCCTCCCTGTCCCTGGGCCTGGGGGAATCTTGTCGCCTGCCTAATGTGATGCAGCAGGTGGAGTTAGGTCACGCGGTGCAAAGGTGGCCCCCACTGCCCACCCCCACCACACGCAGTAGCCACATGTGGCAGGTCCTCAGCAGGGTCTGGCCAAGTGCCCCTCCCACCACATCTCTGGGAACGCCCGAGCCCCTGGGCTTCCGTCCTCCTCCTAGGGAGCCTTGGGTCACGTCACCCTCACCACTATCCGTCCCCCAAGGCCCATCCTCAGCCTGCACATCCCAGCCCCCAGGAAGCTGTCAAATTATGTCAAAGATTTCCTGCATCGCACGCCAGGCAAGCACAGCCTACAGTGACCCTAATGTCCCCCACGCTTGCACTACCATTTTGATGCTATTGTGACGAATAAAACCCAAATGCATCCAAAGCGCTCCTGAAGCTGTGGTGGATTTCATCATCTTGAACTTCCTACACAGTGACTGGAAAGTACAGTTGAAAGTTTTTGTTTTCAAACTAAGAGGTGCTGTTGGTTTTTCTTTTCTTTTTTTTTTTTTTTTTTAAAGGCATGCCTTTTTTTTTTTAGAAATTCACGTTCTTTTATTTATTTATTTATTTATGACTGTGTTGAGTCTTCGTTTCTGCGCGAGGGCTTTCTCCAGTTGTGGCAAGTAGGGACCACTCTTCATCGCGGTGCGCGGGCCTCTCACCGTTGCGGCCTCTCTTGGTGCGGAGCACAGGCTCCAGACGCGCAGGCTCAGCAATTGTGGCTCACGGGCCCAGTTGCTCCGTGGCATGTGGGATCTTCCCAGACCAGGGCTCGAACCCGTGTCCCCTGCATTGGCAGGCAGATTCTCAACCACTGCGCCACCAGGGAAGCCCTCTTTTCTTTTCTTTTCTTTTTTTATAACTTTTGTATTATGGAGAATTTTAAAAATACACAAAAGTGCAGAGAATAGTCTCATGAAGGCCCAAGTACCCATCCTCCAGCATCGACTCAGTCTTTGCATCTACACCCCCCAGCCACGCCCCCCCCAGTTATTTTCAAGAGAATCCCAGCCATCGTATCATATCATCTGTCAATATTTCACTGTATATCCCTAGAAGATGAGGACCCTTCATTTTTAAACAAAGTCAAAATACCGTCATCAAACTTAGTGGTAATTCTTTCATATCCTAGTCCAAGTTCAAAGCTGTTGGAAGTTTTTTATGTCAAACATGGATCCTTATACTTGTCAAGTCAGGTTGCCACAGCCTTCATGTCTTCCTGTCACTTGATTGTAACTGGGCATGCCCCTTAGTCTCCACCCCACTCCACCCCCCAACAACCTCAGGCCAGAAACCAGGTCAAAATCTTCTCCCCCCAAACCCGCAGGGGAGAGGCGGGTCAGGACCACCACTGAGGGCTCCACGGTGGATGCTGCATAAACACGTGTTCAATTGCATTGAGCTGCACTTTTACGCTGGAACACAGCTTGGGGGGGCAGTGACAAGCAGTGGGCACCCTGCCTCTTACCAGGAGCACACCCACCAGGAGAGGATCCAGGTCCAGACACGGGGTGGGGGGACAGAGTCAGCTTCCCCCCTTGCTGTCCAGAATAGGGTCGCATCCCCAGCCACTCTCCTGGGGGCCCTCACCCATTTAACCTCTCCTCAACTCCCTCAGGCCTTGTGAGAAGCTATTCTCAAGCACCCTACTCTCCACTCTGCATCTAAATGCCACCTCCTCCAGGGAGCCCTCCAGGAGCCCACCTACCACTAAAAGCCCACCAACCTTTGTCCTCTCGTCCTCTGGACTCTGCCTGGCCCACCCACTCTGCCTGGCCCACCCTTTACTGTGGATCATTCGCTGTGAGCTCCTGAAGGGCAGGGGCCGTGCCTTGTCCATCTCCCTCTCCCCCACCGTAAGCTCTTGGTAACTACTTACAACTGAACAAATAGCAGACCCTCTTTCCACTCAGATATTTCTTCTCCCTCCCACCCTTACTGATTCTCTCCACCCCTTTGGCTATTTTCTCGCTTTTTAAACCAGGCTTCTCACCCATAAATCTGTTTATTTCACAGATTCTAATTAAGCACCACTGTGCGCCTGGTGCAGGGCCAAGCCCTCGGGGCTCAGAGAGAGGAGGAGGCAAGGTCGGTGGGGTGCAGGGACCAGGATAATGTCACGCATCTGTAGGCACGACTGCTGGCAGCTTCTCCACGCGTTTGGAGGTCCACGATCCCCACAAGACCTGGATCTGCCACACATCTAGGCGTTGAAAACTCAAAGTCAGATACTCAGGCCCATCCTGGAAGAGATGACCCTTAAATTGGAAAATCATTTTCACTTCCACATCTCATTAAATCTCAGGCCAACCCGGGAGTAAAGTGGGGTTTGATGGGGTTAACAGGTCCAGCTGTCGATTGATGAAAGGGAAACACAGAGAGGTTGTGCCTTGACCAAGGGGCACACAACAAGGCAGGGAGGGAGAAAGCCTGGACGTAAACCCAGCTGTCCACGCTTTTTCAGCGGCCCGCACAGTTGGCCTCCAGGGACCACACTGAGCAGAGACCTGGCTCCACATCCACCATGCTTGGTCCGGCCCCTCCCACGCCCCCCTGTCATCACCTGGAAAAGCCTTCCTTCTTCCTGTCTCTGGTATCAGAGAGTTGGGAGGGGCATCCAAAACCCTGCTGTATGGCCTTCTTTTCCCCCAACTCCTTATATTACAGTTGAAGTAACTGAGCCAAGATAGGGAAATGCCTCAGCCTTTATTGAGCACCTTCCATATACATCAGACTCTTTACATCCATCATCTAATTAATACAATGCCCCAGCAAGGCAGACCTTATGATCCCCATCGTTCACATGAAAAGTCACTTTAACCAAGCTGAGCCCCAGTATTTCTGCAATCTCAATGGCCAGAAGTGGGAACAAACTTCTATGTCAAAGATGTCACCAATTCTCTCATCCATGTTGTGGAAAGAGGGCTCTTTTGTTCTGTGGGAAATAATTTAGCAGGTTTTTGGTGTAAAAGTGCGGCCAAACTCCTCTTCTTGACTAGAGAGGATAGAGCTGATGAGAAGCACAAGATTTTGGAAGCAATATGGCCTTTCTCCCTCCCTCTCTCTCTCTCCACCTCCCTCTCTCTCTCTCCCCCTCCCTCTCTCTCTCCACCAGCCTAGCAGAGGTCGGGGTCTGGGCTCTGGATCACAGGGCTATGGCCAAAGACACTCTTCATTAAGGGTATGAGCAGACCCCAGGGCATCAAGTCCAAGCTAAGGTGAGAGCCGCTCAGAGAGAGAGGGCTTGGAGAGGTGCCCATGGAGGCATGGGGCCTTCAGACCCCAGAATCGGGGCACCTGCTAACCCATTTTACTCTACCGCTGACTAAGCCCCAAGGAAAGCTCGCTTAAACTCCGGAGCTTAATCTTAGCCAGGCTTTGCGAATCATAAGGAATTAGGACCCCATCCCAGCCTGGAGGGGCGGGATTTGGGAAGGAAGGAATTGGCCTGAAAATGCCCACAGTGGGGAGGTGGCGGGCAGAGCACCATCTGGTAAGTTGCTGGGGGACCTGCCACCGTGGATTTGGGGGACGTGCAGGACACTTTGGAGAGGAACCTGGGGAAGATTGGGCTTCCTGTGCACAGGGGAAGGGGCTCAGAGTATCGTGTGGGTGTTGAAGGAAGCCCAGTTCCCGTAGATTCCCCACAGGAGCAGGAGGCATCCGGTTACTACAAGGCTCCGCAAAGCCCCTGCCCTCCTGGCTGAAATAAGAAGGCAGCTCTCCTGCCTCAGCCCTCCCTGTTTCTCATTGGAATCAGTTCCCCCGCTGGGCCAAGTGAGTGGTTGGCCAAGTTCCCCTTGGGTCCCTCCCTCCTTGTCTCTCAGTCAGAAGCTCCTCCACCTGGTGAGGGGATCCCTGGTTCTTAGCGGGGTGCAGCCTGCCCTGACACGTGTCTGCCTTCCTCAGCTGTGATTGATTTTTTACTTCCCCGCTTGTCCAAGCAATAATTAGGATCCCTTTTTCCATATTAAGCAGCTGCTGTCATCACCACTTCACGGTCCTCCTAATCACATTTCTCCTTCTCTTTATCCTGGAGGCAGGTTTCTGACAGGTCTGCTCTTTCCATTTCCCTGCACAAAAAGGCAGAAGGACGTTGGAGAGGGAGACTGGGGGTTGCAGGGGTGTGGGGTGGCTTTCTTAGAATGTGACAAGGCCAGTGTGACTTCCAAGGTAGAGCTGTCCAAGATGGAATAGAAGGTCACATCCAGTCTCTCGGCAGGGAAGCTAGGAGAGACCTTCATGACCCCACGGCCCACAACTCACCTGTCCCTGATGCCTGAATCCCCTCCTTAGAGATTTAGCCCTTTGAAAAGGGCATGTTAAAAATACAAATATTCCTGGAGGGAGACTAAACTGCCCCTGTGATTTCCAGTAGGCACGTGTGTTGATACCTGCCTGCTTTGCCTGCCCTCTCCTGCTCTGCTCTGTATCACAGCAGCTGCCCCCAGAAAACTACATTTCCCAGGCTCCTCACCTGCTGGCTTCCTGTCAGGTTCGGCCAGTGGAAGCCTCTGGCTGGAGACTGGTGGGAGGGAGATGAGGAGAAGCCAGGGTATTTCTTCCCTCTCTCTGATTGTGGTCTCTGCCTGTGGCTGTTTATCTGGCACTGGCCCCATCTCTGCTGTGGCCTCAGCTTCCCCAGTTTGTCCCCTCCACAGTTCCAGTTCCAGCCTGGGAGGCCCCTTGCGCAAGCCCTTCCCCACATCCCAGCTCCCACCAAGCAGCCCCAGATCCTGGGCTGGTACCATCACCTCTTTCCCTTGTACCTCCATCCTAGGCTGGGGCACATTCCTGCCATCGGCAGTCTCTGGGTTGTTTCCCCATCTCCTGTTTTAGCTCTTCCAACGCCTCTGTAACTTGTTCTGTATGTTATATTCCCTCTATTGAAACTACCTGGTGAAAGTTCTCTTTTCCTGCCTGGACCCTGACTGACACAGCAACTCACACTTAAAACGTTCAACATGGAACTATTAATTCCACCTCCCCCAACACTTATCTCTTCCTTCCTCAGTCTTCTCCAGCTCTGTAAATACCACCACTGTCCACACAGCACCCAAGTCAGAAAACTAAACACCATGCTTGATTCTTTTTTCCATATATCCAGTCTATCACCAAATCCTTTTGCAAGTATGTATCCTGAATCCTTGGTTTCCATCACCGTCATAATCTCTCACCTGGCCTGGAGCCTCCCAACTGGTGTCCAGGCTTCTTTTCTTGCCTCCTCACAATCTTTTCTCCACCTAGCACCCTGAATGGCCTTTTAAAAACAAAACTCAAAAAAAAAATTAAAAAAAAAAACAAAACTCAGATCCTGTCCCCCACCCCCACCACTGCCCCCTGCCTAAAACTTCTCAATGGATCCCATTTGAATCCAGACTCCTGTCCAGGCTCAATCAGGATGTGTCCATTCATATGTAATATCACCTGTTTCTGGATAGCTTAAGAAAAAAAAGGCTCTGCTGAAAGATATCTGGGCCCTCAGAATTGATGGCAGGAGACTCTAGGTTTGGAAAACAGGCAAGAAGCATCTTTTGGCAGGACCAGCCAGGACAGAACTTGCCCAAGGCTGCTAGGCCCCACATCCCCCATCACTGCCCAGAAGGAGCCTGACTTTTTCCCATCTTTGGCTACTTGAGACTCAAAGTCCAGGGCAGGAGGGAGGTGTCAGACAAACCCGCTCACGTGCCATATCCTAGCCAAGAGAGAAAGAATCTAGCTCTCTGGCTTCCCTCTCTCAGCCCCAAAAGAGAGGGAGGATGAATGCTGGGCAGCCAAAGCAAAGCATGATAAATATCCACAGGTGGACTTCAGGCACTGCATGATCCAGCTCCTGCTTCCTCCTCATCCCCAGCTCATCCACCCCTCACCAGCTCCCCTCTGGGGTTCGCTCCACACCGTGCTGACCTGTCAGTTTCTAAAACATAGTCAAGCTCTTTCTTGTCTCTTTATTCTCTAACAGGGCTGCCCCTCACAGAGGAGTGGTGCCTCATGACCCCTGGGGCTGCCCTGCAGCCCTCCTGCACACCCCACTTTCCCTGCTGGAGGGGTGTGAGGGGTGAGGGAGCTAATCCTGTGTCCGGTAGGTGCCCAGGCCCTGCTGCAGTCAGCTGTGGTGAGTGACCCTAATCCAGCCTCTGGGGCAGCACATTTTCTGAGCCGGGGATGTTGTCAGGGCCGCTTAGGGCCTCCCCCCTGGAAGGGAGCACCCTCAGGTGCCAGCTGCACCCTCCTCCAGGCCCAGCATTTTCTCCCAGAGGCAGGGCCCGTCCTCAGTGGGCACAGAAATCCGGTCCCTCTGAGTCCCTTCTCCCCAAATGTGCCTCCTTCCGCCTCCCCCCACCTCTTCACCACCAACAGCTGCAAAATTTCAGCCGAGAGCATAAAAGACAGGTGCTTGTCTTTGGCTTTATGCTTTTAAGAAGAAAAACAATGAAGAGACAAACCCTCGGAAATCAAGTGGGGGGAAAACACCCAGCCCTGCGTTCCGGGGAAATGTTAAATCAGCGAATTGAAATGCCGGAGATGAAAGTGGGACTGCTGGGTGGAGCCTGTCACACCCGCGCTGACAGTGACAGCGTGGTGATGGTGGGGGACGCAGGCAGTGGCAGGCTGTGAGGCTTGACGTCAGCGCCCCCATTCTGCAGTCTCCTGAGCTCCCTCGCCTGTGGCTCCCCCTCCTCGTCCCGCCCTCCAGCTCATGCAGGATGGGTTGCAGGAGCTCTCTTGTCAGCCCCCACCACCACCACACCGTGTTTAAGCCCCCTACACCCCTCGTCATTTAGGAGCGTGCTCCCTAATGGTGGTGTGATATTGATTTATGATAACACGTACTTGGTTCCCCACCCACCCACCATTTCTGGCGCAGATCTCCAAGAACCCTTGAAATTTCTTAAGTGATAAGAGAAAGGAGAGCATCGTTTGTTATAATATTTGGCCTTTTGTCCTCTATTCCTAAACAGCCCCCGCCGGAGCCAGAAAGGTGAAGGGAGAGTCTTTTTTTTTTTTTTTTTTTCCTGGAGTACAATTGCTTTACAATGTTGTGTTAGTTTCTGCTGTACAATGAAGTGAATCAGCTATATGTATACTTATATCCCCTCCCTCTTGGACCTCCCTCCCCCCCATCCCACTCATCTAGATCGTCACAGAGCACCAAGCTGAGCTTCCTGTGCTTTATAGCATGTTCCCACTAGCTATGTATTTTACACATGGTAGTGTATATATGTCAATCTTGATGTCCCAGTTCGTCCCAGCCTCCCCTTCCCCCCATGTCCACATGTCCATTCTCTACGTCTACGTCTCTATTCCTGCCCTGCAAATAGGTTCATCTGTACCATGTTATTCCTAACAAGCCACTTTCGACCAACCTGAGTTTATGTTAATGAAGTGACTTTTGGAAAACCCCTAAGCGGGGGGGGGGGGGGGGGGGGGGGCTGGTTGCCAGGGGAACCAACCACGTGATTAGAGGGTTGGAAATTTCAGCCCCTCCCTGCCCCCATTCCAGGGAGGAGAGAAGGGCTGGAGATGGAGATCAATTGCCAGTGGCCAATGATATAACCGATCATACCTATGTAATGAAGCCTCCATAAAAAAATCAAAAGGACAGGGTTCGGAGAGCTACTGGGTTGGTAAATGCATTCACACACTGAGAGGGTGGTGCACCCCAGTTCCCTGGGACAGAAGCTCCTGCACTCAGGACCCTCCCAGACCTCGCCCTGTGTATCTCTTCATCTGGCTGTTCATCTGTATCCTTAGACATGGAATTGTTTGCTGGTGTTGGAAAAAATACAGGTGGTGCCAAGGTGGACTCAGCAAGAAACTGTGGCCTCCTTGGCTTTCTAGAAATCACCCCTTTCAGGACCCCCTGGATGGGAAGTGGTCCTCCTGCCCTCCTCTGTCCCAGAGAGTGTTCAGCCCTCAGGAAATGGACTGCATTCCTGTTTCCAGAGCACTGGATACATAGCCCCCTGGTCATTGACTATGACCATGGATCTACAGGACACAGGAGGATTCCAAGTGGATTAAGTTCTCAGAGGAAAGAAAAGTAGAGACAGAGATGTGTGACATCTATGGAGAGGGACCCATCAGATGTAGCTACTCACTGCTAGGCTGTGAGACGGGGTGTGAGGGAGGAAACAGAGAATGCTTGGAGAAGAGAGCAGAAACCCAGAGCAGCAGCCAGTGAGGTGGAGCAGTCCCCTCCCTGGGTACCTCCAGGGTGCCCCTCCCTTGAACCCGAGCTGGGCCCAGGCCGGAAGCTGTCATGCAGGACCTCTGGGCAGCAGCTTGTGAGTTTGAGGAAAGGCCTGCTGCCCACCCCACGCAGTTACCACCACACCCAGAATGTTTAATCCTCTAATGAGCTGTCTCATCCCCACGCAGCATCTGCCCGTGTGGATCCGTGGGAGCCTGGCCTCACCAAGCAGCTGTGAGTCGTTTAGGACAAAGTGGGAGCCTTCTCTTTGGCACAGTGCCGAGCCTGTTGTGATGAGCATTGAGGGAGAATGATGAGGGGACAAATTGGACCCCTCATATGGGCCTGACCAGGCCAGAGGCTGAGGGAAGGAGCTGGGCATGGCTGCCAGGCTGGCTCTTATTTTCAGGGCTCCTCTCCCTTGGACCCCCACGCACAGCAGGAAGGTTGTAGCAGAGCCTGCCCACACTCCTCTCCCCATCCTTCCAAATCTCTTGTTCTCCCAGCTCCCGGCAGGGCCACTCAACCCCACTTTGCCGCTGAGTACCCTTGAATGAGGGGTAATCATTCCAGAGACGCAGCAGGAAATGTTTTTCTGCCCTTAGGGGAAAAGGGAAGTATGTCCAAGTCCATTCGTTTAAATTATTCGGCCCTCCAAGTTCCAAAGCTGCTTGAAGGTGTGCCCTGGGCTGGCCAGAGAGCCTGGTTAACTGGGGGCGGCCTGGGCCGTCAGCACCACAGACAGCGCCTCAGTCCCGGGCCACCACCCGGTGCCTGCAGGTTGGAGGATGGGGGAGGGGGGTGGCGGTGCTAGGCCTAAGAAAACCCCATTCTCAAGGCCCTGAGAGTTCATCCTTTTCACTGCAGCTTGAAGGGACATCGGATAAGGAATGTCACCGCCAGGCCCAGATGCCTTGTAATCAACCATTCTCGGTGCCCTGCATGGAAAGGCAATTAAAGCAAGAATTAAAAAGCCATAGCATCATTTAAAATCCAATAACATGGCTGGCCTGAAATGTGTCCTCAGTCTCTGGGGAGGGTGGAGGTGGCGTGTGGGGAGGTGCTGAGGACAGAGGAATGCGGCGACGAGGAAAGAGAAAGCGTCGGAAAGGGAGAAAATGGTGGCATGGGAATGGAGGTTTCTGAGTCTCGCACGCCTTCCCACCACATAGCCAAAGTCTGCTCACCCCACTACCATCCCACCCTGCCTTGGAAGCCCTCCCTGATGACTGGCCTTAAGGAAGTCCTCTCCTCTGGAGTCCTCTAGAGCTTACTCCCCTCTCCTGGTATTCAGCATTGATTCCTGGCTATTCGTCTTCCTTCTCAACCAGAGCATGTGCTTCTGTGGATACGAACTGTGATTACTTTATCAGTCCACACCCAGTGTCTTTGACTGAAGCTTTTAAAATAGTCCCACCCTTGCACCCTATCACCTCCCCACAACCTTAAATTGAGAATAATAAAAACCATGGTCCTCATGAGCCTGTGTGTTAAAACACAAAGCAAGTCTGGCCATTTCCCCCGCTTTTGTTGCCAGTATCTAAAAAGGGCTCATGCACATCCCTTCATGTAAAAGCTCTGAATTTGCTTTTCACCCCTAAGGGACCCAGAGAATTTCTAATCTACTAAAATGACGTTAACCCTTTTCACATCAAATAAAGCCCTCCTGCAGGTAATCTTCCTGTCACAAGCTGACTGCCTTGATGTGACTTGGAAGTGAGTGGGGATACTCGGTTCCCTTTCATTTTCCCTTCTCCTCAGTAGAACCCTAAACCGGGAGGATTCAAGTTTGATAGGAGCTGTTCTTGAAATTTATGCCTCCTGTCCCTTGGGAGCTTACTCGTGTCTATTTTAAATAAATTCCCTCTTTTTTCTCTCCTTTTTACAAAGAACAACTGCAAATCTTCTCTGAGGATAGCTTTTCTTTGGGGTGGAATTCAGTTCTGACAGTCAAACATTCATGCTATAGGCCCTGGGTGAATAATGATTAAACAAATTATCTCTGTGATTGGGTCTTGCCTGAGACTCGGTGGGGGGGGGGGGTGTTCCCTCAAAGTCCTGCAGTGTTTTGGGCTGCAGTTTCCCAATAACTTGGTTGCTATTTCAAGAAAAATCATATTCTAAGAAGTGGAAAAGGAAACAGACAGATGAGTGCTCCCAGGGGCGGTGAGGGTGAGCTCTTATGCCCCAGTCTTCAGGGCTGCTCTGGGCAGCTCTTTCTTGTTTTAGGTCTAGGGGAGAATAGTCAAGGCTTGCCACTATCTAAACTGCTCTCTCCAAATTCATCTTGCTGATGTCCTGGATCCTATGGTGTGAGCACAAGATCATGCCTCTGTCTTGCCTTGCTATCCCAGCTGAGATTTTAGGACCTGCCCATTTGGCACCTCCTTCACTTAGATGTGGTGCACGATAGACCACAATGGTTCAGGATCTGAGGACCACGCTTACTGTGGTGGGAGACCAGGTCTCTTCTCAGCCAGACATTCATGAAGAGGCCGGAGCTGTGAATGGCCCCTTTAGCAGCAAACAATGCCCCCTGAATTCCTGGGTAAATTCACCCTCCTCCATTGCCCACCACGCTTGCCCAGACCCCACCTGGCCACCCAACCCTAACGCTGGACCACAGAGGAAACAGAACCCTCCCCCTTTCCCTGCCACTCGCCTCCAGAGTTGGCTGGTGTGAAGGAGCCTGCGTGACTGCCACAGCTGTCAACGGCAGAGGCCGCATGTGGCCCGCTGCTCCCGTTAGCAGCCGTTGGCATCGCCCCAGATCCAAAAAGCGTCAGCCCAGCAAATGTGGGGAGGTCAGTGACTGAGGTTCAGTGATGCAATGGAAGAGAAGAAGTTGGGACAGCTAACGCCTTTTACCTGAATCTACCCTGGATTAGGCTGACATTTGAAATGACTTTGGCTCCCATCCACACAGCATAAAACCTCTACCAAGACTTCTCTCCTTCTTAAACATGAAAGCACGAACTTTTCTCTAGCACCAACTTCCCTGATCATTTATGAAAATGTGTCAGCTGTCTCTGCCTCCTTGTTCTAGCACCTTGTGCCCTGGGATCAGGGAGCTGGGAGCTGCCTGCCCCGAAGGGGTTGAAGAGAAAGGAGGTGCTTCAGCTTATGAGAGGCCAAACTTTCCTTAAAATTAATTCATCACTTGCAAAGCCATCTGCTTTCTCTTCACACACATCTATCATCTCCATAAAAATAAATACATATAGCTAAAATTCAATGGAAAGGAGACCCGGTGTCATCAGTTCAATTCACAGAAGGAACAGATCTCACCGAAGTCCGGACCACAGACCCAGCTCTTAGCACCCGCGTCCTGTCCCTGGAAGAAAAGTTATGTGACCTCTTCTTCTTAAAGTTTTATAGCAGCAGCTTTCGCGATAAACCCCCATAAATAGAAAGGGAACCCAGAAGCAAGTTGGTGACTGGGACATTTCTAGGAGTATATTAACCACCCAGGGATGTATTGACCGGGAAGTCGGCAGGAATGCTATTGTGAAACTCAGCCGAGTCCCCAAGTTCTGTGCACACTGTCAACAGTCCAGGCGGCTGAACCGAATAGATCTTATCGGATTGTTTCGGGTCCAGGTTGTGGTCGAGTGTGGGATGGACTCTACAGGAAACCGGAGACACAGGAATGTTCCTTGAAGTAGCAGATGTAACACACAAACAACAAGCTCAACAAATTGGAAGTTAATTCTGGGTGGACCCTCTGCATGTTTGTGTTCTCCTCTCCACTGGCACTGCTTCTCTACCAGGGGTTCTTGGGCTACAGTGGTGTCTGCTGTGTATCATTTCTCAATGAATCATTTGTGTGTTCTGAAAAAGGACCCTGAGCCATAGAAGGAAAAGAGTAAAAATACCCCACAGGTCACCAAAGCCTGTGTCCCCTGGGCCAGGGCACAGTCATTGCCTAAAATACATCTCTCGGTGCTTTGCCTGTCCTAGTTTTAAATGCCGTCCCCATCGGCTAGGAGTTTTGCCCGTGAGCCCAGTCGCACACCCCCAGCTCTGTGGGGGGCATCAAGGGCTTGGAAGCGAAGGGGAAGCAACAGCTATCCCTCCCCCTCCCCCACAGCTCCTGCACTTGAGAAGCGGGTTCTTTGCCTCTCCTTGGCCTTGGCATAAGGTGAGCAGTGCCCGTTTAATTCTTCCCAGAGTTCTGGGCAAGCTGACCTTTGGAAACCTTTCATTTTTCATTTTGATGCCGTAAGCTTTGGCACTCCCAGCAATCCCTGGCTATTTTTGCTCATCTGAAATCCGTCATCCTCTAGACGCCCTCTGCCTCTTTGAGGGGAAACCAGACAGTGTTCGAGCCGCCACACCTCCCCCCAGGAGCCCCCAGTTGCAGCTTTCCTTCTCTGCCGGCCCCTCCCTGTCACCCACATCCTCCGTGCTGTGTCCTCAGGGCCTCGATGACATATGTCCAGCAGCTCACCTGCCTGTCTCCAGCTCATAGTTCTAACCTCCTGACGTCTTCTTGCATTAGGTCTCTGTCGATCCTGATGTTGGCTACATCTCCCAATTTAGTCTCAGCTGCAAATGTAATTAACATGCCGTTGCCTCCCTGTTCCAGGCCATTAATGAAGATGTTACCACGGTACCCCGCAAACGATATTTTCAAGGTCATGAGGAGAGGAGAGCTAAGCTGCTAACACCTCTGCCCAACACGGGGGGAAAGAGGCAATCAAGTGCCCACATGTGGTTTGAGTCATTTCCTCTGGGTTTTGGGAACTTCCTTTCTCTGACTTGGGTTAGGTTTTTATGCCTCCTCTCAGCTTCAGCTGCTGCACATCCGGGGCAATTCCCATTTGGAGAATGAAGAACATCAGATTATGCCTTCGTCTTATTTTTGTCCAGTTTCTAGCAGGAGAAACAGCCACTAATCGAGCATTTGGAGGGAGAGATGGTGTACATGATAAAGACAAAGTTGTCGTTATCAGGCTTGTTATCCGGCCACCTCTCCATTCCTGAAGCACTAACCGTGACAGTGGAAAATACACATTGAGGCCAAGGCACCTACCTGACAGCTAGGGGAAAACAGGCCTGCTCTCGCTGAGTCGGTTGCTAAAGGGCCGACCCCCAAGATCTGCCGCCAAGAGGGACATGTCCTTATGGCTGGTGCTGCTAACCCTGTTTGTGACCCCATAGCAGACCTTGAGCCCCCACGCCCGCCCCCTCCCCCTCCCCCATAGTCTACATCCCTCTCTGTATTACGAGGAGTAGCCCTTTATGAACCCCTATTTGCCTTCCTTCCACACCAAACTGCAGATATCATAGCGTAACACTGCAAATTGCTTGGATCAGAAGTACTGAATCACAGAAGCAATTCAGGATAACGCTATTTACGCCCAGAAAATTGATCCCAGGTTATTTACTGTTTCCAGCACTTCCCTTCTCCCCATCCCTCATTGCAGGCCTGTCTCCGGTTTCCAGGCTCCTAATCATTTCTCAGACAGAGTGTCTTGAAGGTGTCTCTGGACCAGAGCCCAGACTGGCCCAGCAGAGTGTGAAGGGGCGGGGGGCGGGAATAGCTTTGCATCTCCCCCGTGCTTGGCGGACAGGCTTGCCGCGCCCCACCCCCCCCAGCTGCAGTCCTTCTTGGGTCCAGATCTGGTCTCTCCAAACCTAAGAACATACGAGAACCATCTATGCGTGTCCCAGTTGGTCAGCTGGGACGGCGTCACGGTCAGATGCCTTGCCAGGCAGATGGCTTAGGGAGAGAGCCGCAGGTTTGGAGAATTTGTACCTGGCCTCTGTTATGGGCCTTCCCCAGCTGTAAACATTCATGTGCTCACTCATCAGATACTGAGAGACAAAAAAGCACAGTGCATTCAAAAGCCGGACTCCTGAGTTTGAACCCTGGTCCTGCCATTTTAATAGCTGTGTGACGTTAGGCCAGCTGTTTCAGCTCAGTTTTCCCACCTATAAAGTGGGATAGTAGCCACACCAGCCTCATAGGGTTGTTGTGAGATTTTTTTAAAAACTGATACATGTGATGTCTGGCTGATATTTATTACGTATCAAACAGCTTTCACACTCCAGACACTGTCGAGGTCAGGGGTCAGCAAACTTTTCCTATAAGGTCCAGATAATAAATATTTTTGGCCTTGTGGGCATTAATGTCTCAACTGTTCAACCCTGCTGCTATAGCCCCAAAGCAGCCATAGACAATAAGCAAAGAATGAGCATAGCTGTGTTCCAATAAAACTTTATTTATAGATGTGGAAATGTGAATTTCATATCAATTCACCTGTCACTAAATATTATTCTTCTTTTAATTTTTTTAATAATTAAAAATGTAAAAATTACTCTTAGCTCAAAGTCTATATAAAAATAGTGGGCGAGCTGGATTTGACCCATATTGGCCGACCCCTGGTCGAGGCGCTGGAGATGCAGATGCTGACATGTCCTGCCGTAGGAGCCCACGAGCTTCCCTGAGGCTGGGAAGGGCTCCTTCACAGCCCTCAGGCTACTATGCCCCCACCAAACTCTTTGACCTTGTCTTAAAAGTCTCTCTCGAAACGGGGACAGTGAGACTCTGATCAGGCCAAGGTTAAGAAATGGCAATTCAGTTCCAAGCCCTGGCATTTTGAGCTCTAATTCCTCTAAGATAAATTTCAGACTCCAGAGACCCAATGCACAAGTGTGTCACCAATCCAGCGCACTGGAAGAGGTCTAACCTTGCATCTGGAATAGAACACAGAGCCCCAGCTGGTGGGAAGCCCTGCTGAGCAGGGAATTTAGAGGTTATCTGGGTTGGGTTTGAAGCACTGCAAACATTTGTTTCTTTCAGAGGGCAAAAGCCAGAGCTGATGGAAGGATGACAGGATAGGCGTTCCTGGATGAGGAGCAGGGGTGCTGAATGTTTGGGGCAGCCTCTCTGGAAGGCACTAATGGCCAACAAGGTTCACCTGGGGAAAGGCCTCTGCCCACCAGACTCTCGGGACTTTACACCAGTCTGCCCAGCCACCTCCCCACTGGTCTCCCAGCCCCGCCTCTCCCTGCTCCAGCGCCTACACCCAGACACTGAGTGATCTTCCACCATGACACGTTTGTTGTATCCCCTTCAAGACACCGTGAGGACCCCCGGCTTCCTCCCCCATCAAATCTAAATCCTTCTGCTTGGTTTCTAAGGGTCCCAGACTGACCCTTTTCCAACCACACAGTGGACCTCCCGGGGCACCACCATCCTCTGCACCTGTGTGTGTCCTGCATCCCAGAAGCCCCCGCTCCCACCCTCTGCCACACCTGGTCACATCCAGCCTTGACCTTTATATGAAGAGATCTTGCAGTAGGGTCACAGAAGAGGGATTTAATCGTGCTTCGGTTTCCTTATCTGTAAAATGGGGAAAATAAGAGCACCAACCTCATGGGGTTGCTGAGACTTAATTAGAACACGTGTGTCGAGCGTCCCCTGAGTGGTGCCAGAGTCGCCACTGTGTTTGGGAACAGCACCGGCCAGCAGCAGCCAGCCCTGTCTGACCGCAGAATACGTTCACCTCTTCCCTCTTTGAATATTTTTAAAGGTACCATTTGAATGACACAATTACCACAAAAGACTTCCAGGGTAGGTGTCCCTTCTCCCCGTTTAGACTACAAACCTTTCGTACTGAAAGCATTACGCCTTCCCTGGCCCTCCACGGAGACTCTGGGCCTCCACGGCCCTGGGTCTGGACTGTCATTTGCTTTTCCCTAATCTATTGAAATGCTGCCACACACTCTGGTGTCCTGTCTTTCGTGAGGAGCTTCAGGGGAAAGGCTGAAGACAAGTTATCTTCCTAGTACAGCGCTTTGACAGGCCAACAGAGAATCTGATCAATAGAGTGGCCTGGAGACGGTCAACATTAATATACGTAAGTAACAAAACCAAAGCGCTTTTGTTAAAACGACCCTCTGAGCGGCAGTCGAGCTCTAAGTGGACAGAAGAGTGCCATCTGGGTGGGGGCTGGCCTCCACCAAACCCTGAGTGTCACTCGAGAAAAGGACCTTCCAGGAAAGGCCCTGACGTCCACAGCGTGGCAGGCCCTGCCCGTTGTTTCCACGAGCTTCAAGAATCCAGGCTCCCCACCCAGAGCCCCCAAAGGTATGGCCAAAGGTTAATGGGCTCCAAAGGGAGGGCAGGAGGTATATAAGGGCCCATCAGACCAGTCAGACACCAGCAGACAAGCAGAGAGAGGCTCCGCCTGGCCCACTCAGACCACACTCACACTGTGAGTAGCCAGAGAAGGTGGGCGGGGGAGGTGTCAGCAGGAGCCTGAGGATGGGATGTGAGCCGAGCCAGCCCCGTCCAGAGCTCTCTGGGGTGAGCTGACCCGCTCCTGTGGCCCTCTGCCACCTTCAAATACCTACCTGAACTTCAGACTGAGTGCTCCGAGCTGGTTTCCAGCGTACGGTTAAAGCTGCACACAGTGGGCAAGCGCAGGGCTGCCCGGAGGCATGCAGGCTGGAGGGAGGAGCAGGGGGTGCAAATCCTGGCAAAAGTGAAGCTTTCTGGGGTCGGTGGTGCCATCGACTGCAGGCCGGGAACCCAAGCCAGAGCCCAGCATGGATGCAGGGCCATCCCACTTGGAATGGAGTCTTGGCTCTGGGAAGTTAAGGGGAAAGGCTGGGTCCCTAGGGAGATGACATGGCTGGGCAAGACTAGTGGGGCCCAGGGTTCCTAAAGGAGAGAGGGAGAAGAGACAGGTGCCCCCTCAGCCAGAGCCGAGCACCTGAAACCTGGAGCCCCACTCCCGGTAACGGAAAAGGAACATCAGCGGCTCATCATACAGTGAAAAGCCCTCGCTCCTACTCTGAGCTCCCCAGAACGCAAATGAATGTAGGTGACATGCCGGCTGCCAGTTGGAGCACGAAAATGAGCAGCAATTGGATTTTTGCCTTTTTTTAATTTAAAGTTTTTATTGATTCTTATGGAGTGAATTAAATGTGAACACCAGAATGAAAAGGGATCCATAGCGTCTCCGTGAAGGAAATGGGACACCATTAATGTGACACAGCTGTCTCCTCCGTAAGGGAGCTGGGGCCCCAGAGACTTCCACAGGGAAAGGAAAGGAGGAACAGTGATTCAGAGCACCCCACCCTCACCCATGCTATTACCTCAACAGAGCACAGGGCCTCAGTTTCTGAGACGTGGTCTTCAGTGGGTGGGTGGTCCTTCCCACCCTCCTGGGAATTTGTATGCAGCCGGCATGGGAGGCTTTGACTGTCTGAACTCTCGTGTTCTTTCTCATGGAGTTTTAGCGACATGGAGAGACCAAGTAGGACAGGGCAGCGGGAGAGCAAGAAGACAGAGGGGCCTTCAGACAACCAAGGAGACGGGTCCTAGCAGAGAGGTAGGACGCAAGCCCACAGCCGTGGAAGATTCTCTCCAAAGGGAGAGTCGAAGTTGGACCTGCAGGGAAGCTTAGAGGCCAGTCTGGGGCAGAACCCGCTCCTCCCATTGGAATCCAGCCCACCCAAGGGCTGTGGGAGCCCTGAGGTGACCCCCAGAAGCTTTTTATCTGAACCCTGTAATCCCCCCACCCCCGCTGCAGCAGAGGCTGTTCCGGTCTCCCTTCCCTACTCCAGGGGCCTGCCCCCTGTGGTGCCCTTCTCCCCTTTCTGTGGGCAGAGGCCACATGGAGAGGGTATTAGGACAAGCGCCAGGCCTCAGAAGGCCAGGCCTCCAGCCCCCACTGCCTTCAAATGGGTCCCTTCCCCTCCCCAGGCCTCCTCCACTCCCTAGATCACACCTGCTCCCAGGTGGGCATGAGGAGCATGTGGGAGAGGGCTTGGAATGGTAAGGAATCAACCAAGGCCAGTGCCCAGCAGGCCACGCCCCCCTCCACAGGACCATCCTGCCCCGGCCCCTTTCTCAAGTCCCTGCACTCCTGAGGTCCTCACGCCCACCTGCTCGCTGGTGTCTTGGCAGCCCTCCTTCCCGCCAGCCATTCCTGACACACCCACTTCCAGGATGTGGGAGGGCCTCACACATGCTCACGCTGGCACCTCGCCAGCACTGGTGGCATTGGTGCGGGTTGTTACAGGGAGGAAGTTGTTTCTGGATGGCAGCCAGCAGGCAGCTGGACTCACTGGAGCTGGGAAGGGGTTTGTTCCAGAGCCGGTGCTGGCCCAGAGGGGTGGGAACCCTGTTCTGCTCTTAGATGCTGCTCCAAGCTGAAGTATTCCATCTGGCTCTGCCTCCGCATGGGCAGAGGGTCTCCGCCCTTCCTCTCTAGACATGGGGTCTTGGCCCAGTGCTCCCAGGCAAAGCTGGAATCAGCTGGGCCTGGGTCCATCCCTTTTATCATCCTAATCGGCTCAGGGAGCAGGCAGGGCTCTCTGGATCTTGGGGCTTGGTTCTGCTGGCAATCTAAGAGTTTTTTAATCTGCAACATGGGGTCCCTCCTGCTTCATTAGCCCAGCTGACCCCAGGAGACCTCGTCAGTAACAAAGGGAAGAGCCAAGTGGAATGATCCTTCCCCGGTGTGTGCAGGGGGCAGGGCAGCCTCTCCCGGGTGCTTAGGGCAGAGAGGGGGCTCTGAGTTCCTCTGGTACAGCCCCACACCAGACCCAAGTCCAGAGAGGGTAAGTGGCTTGCTCAAGATTACACAGCTCCAGGTGGGCCATGGACCAGAGCTGAGGGCTCCTGCCTCCAACGCAGCAGCCTGTCCCTGTACCCTACATTGGTGACAGGAGCTTCCTGTTTTCGTCCAGCTCCAGAATGCTGTCCCGCAAGGCCGTGGCCTTTCTGCTGGTGGTGCATGCAGCCATCATGCTGGCTTCCCAGAAGGAAGCCTACATTCCCATCGTCACCTACGGCGAAGTCCAGAGGATGCAGGTAAGATAGTCCCAGGCTGCCCGCCTCCCCAGTGTGGCCGAGTTGACCCACAGCCCTGCTCAGCACTGAAGTGACATTAGTTTCTCTGAGGCATAAGTGTCCCTTCAGTAAACCCATGTTTAATCAGCTATGCCAGGGACACTGAGGCAAATATGCAGAACCAGGACCCCAGATAACCCCAGACCCCAGCCGTCCCCCCGGCCACCTCCACTCTTTCACTAGCGCCGCAAAGGTATCAGTAGCTCCCACGGGCGACATCTTTTCCCACCCCTGCCCATCCTTCAGGGGAAGTTTTCAATTAACAAGCCAATAAATATTTGTGGAGCATCTCTGCAGCACAAAGGGCCACCCCGGGTGAGAGGCCAGACATGCAAGGAAATCTCAGAACCTCCCGTCTTCAGGGAGCTGGCTCGGGAGCCAAGACACAAACATATGAAAGATTCACTAATAACAAAAAACAAAAGGGAGATGTCATAAGGCAGGACGTGATTAATTGTCCAGTAAGTAATGCTGCTGGTATGCACTGAGTTCAGGGCAGGAGAAAACATGGTGGGCTGGTGCGGAAGAGGGGAACCTGAGCTGAGGGCCTTGAGAGAGAAGGATGGGGGACAGGTGGGCGCAAATGTTCGAGCGGTAAAGAAGGTGCCTTTCCAGGGAGTGGTGGCCAAAGCCTCCTTCTCTTTAGAGCCCGGAAGAAAACAGGGCAGGTTTAATGGAACTCAGGCAGCGGAGCCTAAGGAAAACTGGGCTGCTGGACCTGCCTCCCTGGGCCTTTTACTTTAGACATCAAGGGGTTCTGAGTGTCTTGCCACCTTTGTTTCTCTCTCTTTTTTTTTTTTGGCCGCACTACACGGCTTGTGGGATTTTAGGTCCCCAACCAGGGATTGAACCCGGGCCCTCGGCAGTGAGAGCGCAGAGTCCTAACCACTGGACCACCAGGGAATTCCCTGTTTCTCTTTAAATGGGATGAAGTAATGGACGTTCATGCCCCACGTGTCTGAGACCAAGGCTCCAATAAGGATCCATGAGTGAGTCAGTTCTCTGGGAGGTCACGTGGCCCTGAGGCTCAGCCTCTGTAGCAACGCGCTCTGTCCCGGGGTAGGTTTCCACGCACCCAGTGAACAGCATCCTTTACAGAGGCCAGGCTGGACCCAGCTCCCCTTCTTCAGGGGTGGACATGCAAAGTGATGGAGGAGATACAGCGGATCCCCTAAACCTACCTTCGTCCACCACTCGGCTCCCTCTGCAGGAAAGATGACCAACTGTTCCAGAATCACCATGTCCCAGGGCAGGCCCAGAGCTGAACCCCCAGAGTGTCCTCAGAGAAACCAAAGGAATGGGGGTGTATCTGATCTCAGTGCTCAGGGACCTAGCAAGCAGGATGCCCGGCAAGATGTGAGGCTGGACAGAAAGAGTCAAACTCAGTATTACACGAACTGGCAAAATGGCAACCAAAGGACGCTTGGCATTAATCTGCTCTGTGGTTTTCCTCCTCATAATTGCCAAGCACTGGCATTTTTATGAAGAAGCTGCAAACTCCTTCCTCCATAATTCATCTCCCTGTCTTGCCTCATAAATCACCTCCCAGGGGCTCCAGTTTTGGGGCCACCCCACGGAGCCCTCACCATCTTTTTTTATAGGCTCTTTGCTAAGAAAAACACATTTTCGCACTTAATATGCAGGAAGGGCGGCCATTATTTTCAGCATTTTAACTTAATTAACAGTAACAACCTGGGTGTAATGTTTGAACTACAAAGGAACGGATTCCTCTTCAAGTTGACTTGTTGGTGGGCAAATCGAGGGCCGTTGTCAAGCTGCTGGGTGTCTGAGACACCCTGTGAGAGGTGCCTGGGAAAAGGGGTTCTTTTGGCCTGAGCGGGAGCTCAGGCCACTTAGCACTCTGGGTAGAGACTCCAAGGGGCCATACGGGTGGTTGAGGGAGGGTGAGTTTTGTACAGTTTTGTGCTCGACCCCTAGGAAAAGGAGCGGTACGAAGGGCAAAAGAAATCCCTGAGTGTACAGCAGAGGTCCGAGAAGGTGGGCCCTCTGGACCCCGCAGAGCCTTTGGAGGAAGAAGAAAAGGAAGTTATCAAGGTGAGCAGACAGGGGGGCAATGCAGAGAAACCCAGTAGGGGGATGGTCCCCGGCCACCACAGAATGTTCTGTGAACCAGACACTGAGGCAACAAGCTCCGTCCTAGGAGGGAGAAACAGATACCAAAGATGAGACAATAAACCATTTTAGGCACCAAATAAGGAGGTAGAATAGAGAGCGACGGTGGGGCTGGGGGCACTGCTTTGGCCGGGGGAGCGGAGGGAAGGCCTCTCAGAGGAGGTGACGTTTGATCTGAAAACTGAAGGATCAGGAGGAGCCACCCATGCAAAGAGCTAGAGCAAGAACATCCCAGAAGAAGGAACAGGGAGTGCAAAGGCCCGGCTCAGGAAGCCCCTGGTGGGTCAGAGGCCCTCGAGGCCCAGGGGGTGCTGAGAGAGGGCAAGAGGCCAGCAGGGCCTGGTGGGCCAGGCAAGACGCCTGGGAGGCTGTTGGGGGTTCAAAGCAGGGAAGTCATCTGCTCTGACTCAGAAAGAACCGGGGCGGCAGGAGTGGAGGCAGGAGACCAGTCAGAAGGCAGCTGTGGTCCTCAGGGAGAGACGACGGGGGTGCCGTTTCCTGCCCTAGACTGGAGCCGGGAGACAGCTACCGCGTCAGGACCCAGGGTCCAGGGCCTTGAGCGCCCAGTGAGGATGCACAGATTGTCAGGGCTGGAGAGAGCGTTGAGTTTGTCTAGTAGGACTCTTTAATTTCACAGACTCATTTATTCAGATGGAGAACACTTACTAAGCCTCCGCTATGTGCAAGGCACACTTCTGGGCACTGGTGATAGAGTGACAAACAAAACAGACAAATCCTCTGCCCTCAGGGAGCTCATACTCCCGGGGAGAACAGAAACAAGGTACTGGAAGCATCAGCAACAGACCGCAAACAAGGTAAATAAGCAAACTTTACAGTAGGTCACATGGTGATAGGTGATGTGGAGGAAAATAAAACAGGGAAAGGAGATGGGGTGGGTGATAATTTTAAATAGGGTGATCAGAGCAGGTGTCATGAGTAGATTGTTGTTCCTGCAAAGACCTGAAGAGAGGGAGGGAGTGAACCATAAGGATATCTGGGGGAAGAGCTTTCCAGGCAGAAGAAACAGCCAGTGCAAAGGCCCTGAGGCAGGAGTGGGCCCAGAGGAGAGGGGGAGAGGGAGGGAGGGAGAGGAGAGGGGGAAGGGGAGAGAGAGAGAGAAAGAGAGAGAGCGCTTCAGCCCAGGGTGGTCATGGGGGAGGCAGAGCAAAGTGGTCAGATTCTGGAAATATTTTGGAGGTACAAGCCCACAGGATTTGCTGAAAGAATGGATATAGGATGTGAAGAAAGAGAAAAGCAAAAACTGACTTCAAGGTTTTTGGCTGGAACACCTAGAAGGATGGATTTGCCACTCACTGAGCTGGTGAAGCCTGTGGTTGGCTCAGGTTGGCAGGAAGAAGATCAGGAGGTCAGACTGGGCCTGTGAACTGTGAGATGCCTGTTGGGCACCCAGGTGGAGACGTTGCACGGGCAGGTCGGTATGCAAGTCTGGACTTTAGGAAAGGTTGGGGCTGGAGACATAAATGTGGGAGTCATCAGCGATTATATAGAATTTCAAGCCAGGACAAGGCAAGATCCTTTCGGGGGCGGGGAGTCTGTGGATGGAGAAAGAAGAAGTCCCAGGACTGAGTGTGGAACACTTTCCTGTAAAGGGGTCTGGAAGTGGGTGGGGCAGACTGGCAGACTGATATCTAGAGAGAGTGGGGGCCTTGCCAAGGTCACGCAGTGGTCAAGGCAGAACAGAGCTGGACTCCACACCTCCTGCCTCCCAGTGAACACTGGCCAGTGATCTTTGCACCCCCTTGGATCCCCACAGCATGCTGTCCACAGACAGTGATGTCATACATGTGGCACAGAGAGTGACCTCGGTGCTGTCACTGCAGCGGCAGAAGGGGGGGCACTCCTTTCCTTCCCGCATGCTCCCTGGGCTCTAGAGGAGGGAGCCGGGAGTGAGTCCTCCGCCTGGCAAAGGGGGAGCTCGCTCAGAACTGCCCTCGAAATGCACCTGAGACAGAGTTTATGGCACGGACCCTGAGGCTCCCACGGTACAGGTTATATCCGATGTAACATCTCAGGAGGCTTGGGGTGGGTACCTCTTGTCCCCTCTCCCTATCCTTAGAACCATGACATGCAGGCCAGGAGGTCCTTTCTGGGTCATTCAGTCCAGCCTCTTCATTTTAAAGTAAGGAAACCACTCCCACAGCAAGGGAACAGCACACGCAGGGCTGGAACCGTCAGCCTGCAGAGCTGCCCCTAAGGTTGTCCTTCAGGCCTCCTGAGTCCATTTCCCACCCCCGGTGTGTCAGGTGGGAGGTGGGGGAGCGAGCCTGGGACTCCTCCATCACGGCTCTCTGGAGAGTCAGGGGGTCTTGGCATGTGCAGCAAGACCATTGAACCGGGAGCTCTGGGGGGAGATCGGTTGGTGCCCCTTGCTCTGCCCCAACAACCCTTCTTGGTGGAGAGCCTCCAGACAGCTCCTCCACGGTCTCACATGTGTCCCCAAGGTGCTAGAGAAAGCGTAGCCTGGGCGTCCCGGGCCTGGACCCTGGAGCATGGCCCTCTGCGTGTACTTCTCCCTCGCTATTTAGTACCTGTGTGGCCTTGAGCAAGTTACTTGACCACTTTGTCCTCAGTTTCCTCATCTGCAAAATGGGGACACTAATCCCCATTAGTGTCTCTACATCATAGGGTCATTGAGAGGCTTAACCTACGGAAAGCATTTAGAATGACACCTGGCACCTGGTACACTCCCACGTGTTAGCTATTATCATTCAGGAGAAGGGGAGGGGACTTTCCTCCTCTGATCCCAGCTTCCCCAATGGGGTGAGGCTGGTTGATCCTCCTCCCTCCCTGCTTGGTCTCAGCAACTTACAGGATCCAGCCCCCAGGTGAGAATTGGGGGGAGGGGCCAGAACTCCCAGAGGACCCCAGGGGATCCGGAAGAGTGGCACGGCTCCCCCGCGGTCCTCCAACCACCTGTAGGGCAGCCAGGGGTCAAAGGCACGGCACGCTCTCCCTTCCTGTTAACTCTGCCTTATTTCACAGCTGACTGCTCACGTGGAAATTGGAATGAGGATGAACTCCAGGCAGCTGGAAAAGTACCGGGCCACCCTGGAAGGGCTGCTGCGTGAGGTGCTGCTGTCCAGCCAGAACGGTAAGCGGAGGCAGGGCGCCTCCGGGTTCATATTCCTGCAGCGTAGCCAAGTAGGGTTTGGGGGCTGTGATTTGTTTTTCTGCTTTGCTCTTGAGAACCTGAAGCTGCCTTCTGCCGCAAGCTCCCGCACCCCACCCCGCCTCCGAGGGGAGCCTAATCACAGATTTGGTGTGGGTACGGGGAGGGGGCGAGGGGGCGGGCCTCGGATGGCTGCTGTTGGTTGGGGAGGCCCAATTCCCCAGCCAGGGGCGTCTTCAGGCCCTGCCTCCAGGGCTCAGACCCCTTTCCCTAACGCCTTTCTGGCAGAGGACCACAAGTGACAGCAACCCCGCCCAAACCCTCCCCCTGCACAGATCTGTTCCTTCCCTCCCCAAACGCCAGTGAGGCTGCTTGGTGACTCTAATGGAAACCCTGGCGCAGTCTGGCCACAAAAGCCTGCATTTTTTTTCCCCCATCCATTCTGCAAATCGAAGTCCTGAGCCCCATTTGGCCTTCCCCGGGTCAAGGTCGGCCTGAGTTACTTGTGCAAAGCTAGGTCCTATGTGACAAACAGCCACCAATTTCTTCTCCTAGTCCCCAGGAGGAGAGGAGAAAGGCCAGGAGAAAACGTTTGGGGCGGAGGAACTGAGAGGTTAAATTACTAGCCCCAGGCTACGGAGAAAGCTAGAGGGAGAGTCTGGCCAGACCTCCCCTCCTTCCTCAGACCTGCAGGCAGGTTTAGAAGGTGGTTTCACAGATGGACCTGATGACACTTCTGAGCTGCAAATTTCCTTTGCTTTTCTCCAGCAGCCAAGTGACAGGTCACCTGGGGGAGAAGCTGGACGGAACTCGGATCCCACCACCCCCCATCCAGAGAGGTCCCGGGAGCCCATCTGCGCAGCCCATCTGCTGGGCTTGGAAGGAAAACACCCTCTCCCAAGCAAATCCCCCTCCAGCAAATAAATCATGAAATATACAGAAATGACTCTTTTATTTAATATTTTAATTTCCAAAGGTCAGAGTCAGGTCATGCCATAAAGGGGGAAATAATAAAGCTCAGAGAGAGTTTGGCCATAACTGGTGCGTATATTAGCAAAGCACGTGCCTTTTGTAAGTTCCGTGTGCAAATATTAATTGAGACCCACGGAATCGGAAGATTCGCGCCGGCCCTTCCGTTCTAGGTAAGGAAACTGAGGCCCGGAGAGACGGCATCTTTTGCCCATGTGCTGAGTCAGTGGCCGAGCAAGCACAGGAACTCAGGCCTCCTGAATCCTGGTCCATTTTCTGTTTACTGACTCGAGGTCTAATGGACCAGAGCGTTTTAAGGCCTCTGCGCTCAACCCCTTGCTGGGTAACTTCCAGCTAGCCCTTTAACCTCAATGAGCCTTTGCAAAAGCAAGGTGGTAATATCTGCCTTGAGATCTGGGGACGCAGGCACCAGCAAAAAGCAAATTACTATTATTATTATCACCTTGTGACTACATGCTCCAGCATCTATGGCAAAATTACACAGCCAACCCATTTTATTTCTGCCTTCTAAACAAAACTGGTTGGGAAATTTCATTCTAATTTAATTTTACGCTAATGAATGTTCATTTATTTATAAACTGGGGCCATATAGGAACCCAAGCTCCAGCCATAGGTTACTAGCAATTAGACAACAGTGCCCATTCCGTATCTCCACCCGCCCCAGCCACTTCAAGGGCTTAGCCGTGGATAACAGTCAGAACAAGATGACTCCAGCCCTTAAAAAGGACCCTCGCTTGGGGTGCTCTGAATGCCCCTCGAGGAACCTTACACGGGACCCAGAGCCTGCACACAGCACGTTCACACAGTTTCCAGTGCACGTACTGATCAACCCAAGCACAGCTGCCGGATCCCGGGAGATGCTGCCCAGACACCCGCTGATAAATGGGGAGAGACACCCGCTAATAAATGGCTGCAGCAGGGCACGTGAAGGGAGGAAAAGCCACAGGAATCTAGCTATAAAGCGTGCGATTGGAGGAACTGGATCCAGAACTCCTCCTCGCCCTTCCGAGTTCCACCAAGTTCCTCCGTTATCAGTAACGCTCTCCAAGAAGCAAAAAAACAAAATGTTCACTGTCTCTTTCCTTGTGGAAAACACAGATTTCGCGTCTTTTCCTCGCCCTCTGCTGAGATCTGCCCCTACAGTGGGACCACCTTCCCCCACCCCCAGTAGGGGGCGCCCATTTCTGGGGCGGGGGTGGGGTGGGGGTGGTCCCAGCACCCTCTGGGGAATTTTCCCGAAGCTCCTGAGGGTTGAAATGGGTGCTATGGAGGGAAATGAGACACCTAGGAGATTTCACCCCGGATGGTCTGCGTCTTTTTAAATGGGAATTGCTTCAGCAAGCACAGCACCTAGGAAGCGTGAGGATGCTGTCGGTTCCGCAGAACAGGCCGGTTCAGAGCTCAGCTCAGCTCAGAGCTCAGAGTTCAGAGTTCAGGTCCGCCACCCTCACCCGGTGGCCTCTGAAGTGCTTCCCAGTAATGAGCCACAACGGGGACCCAGCCACCACCTGCTTCTTTACGCACAGCGCCCCGGCCGCCTGTTTAGATATGTCGGCCCCTTTCTTCTCTCGTTTTCCTCCTCCACCTGCCACTGGAAGAAATTAAAACTGGGTCAGCGGTGGGGGGTTGGTTGGGGAGGTTCTGAGCTGAGCCAAGGAGAAAATGACCATGCTTTCACAAAACAGAAGTAAAGAGAGACACACTCTTGATTAAAGCTAGAGGATGTCTAGACCAGGACCCAGCCAGCATCAGAGACAGGGAAAGTGCCCAGAGGAACCAGTAGGGCGAGGATGCGGCTTCTCAACGTCTGGCTGAGATTTATCCAGCAAAATCTACAAGAATTGTTCCAGATACCTGGCAATTACAGAGAGTTACAGATTACCCGTTTTCATCTGGAATGTACTTTTACACTTAGGACCACGGGTAATTATAGGGCGACCTGAGCCTAGTTTCACAAGATGGAGATGATGAGGTATTTTCTTGGTAACCACGTCAGTGTGATTTTATAATTACTGAGCTACGTGGATTTGCCATGAAATTGAATACTTAAAAGCAAAGAGTAATTACCTGATATCTGTACTCTATAATTTAGTGTAATCTAATCATGGACAAAGCCCAAAAGAAAATGTTCTGA
Organism: Balaenoptera acutorostrata; assembly: GCF_949987535.1. Taxonomy (NCBI): domain Eukaryota; kingdom Metazoa; phylum Chordata; class Mammalia; order Artiodactyla; family Balaenopteridae; genus Balaenoptera; species Balaenoptera acutorostrata. Next base: position 66,681,804 of record NC_080073.1, on the reverse strand, counting down.
AAGCATTACATTTTTCTTCATACACAATTCATTATTGACATTGGGGAATGTATTCCATGCCTCTAAAGGAACTCTTACCCACAGATACCAAGGTGTGAAAGTGGCCAAAAGAGTGAGAGTTTTGTTTAATTTTCAGCTGCTGATGAAAAGCAGGTAACATAACTGCTCATTAAACCCATTCTGACACTTTTTTGTGACTCTATTTGCCCCTTCATTGACCTAGAGAGATAGGTCAGGGTACTTAGATGAGGCAGCAAGATGCTGGGCAGAGCTGGGGCCGTTCCAGTCCAAATCTAAGCCAAAAATTGCACCCACATCGTCCCCCTTTCCAACCATACTCTCCCAGTGCCCCCACCACGGTGTGACGCCACCCATGCTATGGTTCGAAGGAAGCCCAGAATAGACAAGAGGGATGCACGAGGCCAGGGACAAGGTGGATCAAGGGCAAGTCCATGGTCCGGAGCATCTTTAAGGACCTGATAAATGTGTGCAGGGCTTTTCGCAGGAAGAGAATGAGAAAGGAACCCACTAAAAGATTTATGGCTGTTATTATTATAAGGCTCTGCCGAGACAGAGAGAGGTCGGCAGGACAGCAGGCAGCATGGCAGCCCCTTGGGAATCCAGAGCATCCTCCAAGCAGCCCCTCATCTCTACTAAATGTGTGGATGTGGTTACGAAGTAGATTTAGACATTGGAGCTTGTTTTCCCTCTTTTGACTTTAAGAAATCAGGAAGACCAACCACAGCCTGAGCTGCTCACCTTAAAAAAAAAAAAGCCACAACAAAGTGATGAGAAAGGAGGGCACACAGGACAGCCGTTGACTTTGCAATATTGCCCTGTTCTTGGAAATGTGTGTTCCCATACTCGACAGGTCCAGCGGCAGAACTAGAAGAGACACAGAAAGGCAGATCTGAGAAGACTCAAAGGGGCCTCGTGGGCAGCTCCCAACACGACACGGGCGGTGGTGGCAAAGAAGCACTAAGATGGAGCCCTTCGGAGGGGAAGACCTGAGGGTCAGTGTCGGAAGTGTGGGGACGGTCACGTGGATAAAACAAACTGATGGGCAACAAACTGACTTCACTGAAGCTGGTAAAAGTGCTTTGAGGGCAGAGAATGTTGATGGAGGACCCTGAAGGGTTATCAATCCAGGGAAGGGGTGGACTGGATCGGGGAGTTCAGGAGGAAAATGTAGAGGCCCGAGACCTGGGAGGAACGATTGACTCATGAGGTTTTATTCTTTTTTCTTTTTTTTTTTAATGAGGTTTTTTTTCTTTTTTTTTATTTTTAATTTTCCTTTTTTAAAATTTTTTAATTTTTAATTTTTAAAATTTTTTGGCTGTGGCGCACGGCATGTGGAATCTTAGTTGCCTGATCAGGGATCAAACCCATGCCCCCTGCAGTGGAAGCGCGGAATCTTAACCACTGGACTGCCAGGGAAGTCCCTCATGAGTTTTTTTCTGACTGAATTTTCCAAACAGATTGTGAGGCTTCTTCTTGGAGGGATGGGGAGGGGAAGCATGACTGGCAAATATGCTCTAAGTGGTGGCACATTACCCCAAAGGCCTGCTAGACCCGGCGAGGCAGAGGTGGAGCGCTGGGGGATGGGGGAAGGGAGGGCACTGCTGCAAACATGATGGGTTTGAGGCTGAAGGGAAAACGACAGGGTTCGGGTGGGACTAGGGGAGGGCTGGGGGTCATTTGGCCCTGGGTGTATGTAGCAGCAGCCGGGACCCCAAACACAAGGAAAGCCGACAAAGCCCACACTGGGGACCACCCCGGGGGTGGCCCCGTTTTGGTATTTTTTAAAATCGCCCCGAGATCCACTGTGTGGAAATAGACTGTAACTCTGTGAAATGCTGTAACATTAACTTTGTTTAAGCATCAGTTTCAAGCCCTCTTAGAATACATGGGGCCAGTATTGATGCTGAAAGGCTCATTCTTTACATATTGAACTGCACAGCTGCAAGGAGAAGCACAAATGTTACCAACTCATTTGTCATGCAAACAGTGCTTCAGAAAGAAAGAAAATACTATTATGTGGTATATGTGTTAGGCAATCACTATATCAAATTCATGGTATTCCATGCAAACACAGGCAGAGAAAAGGAAAACAACACTTGGTGAGAGAAATCGCACCACATGGGAGCAGCTAAGTCGGGGGAGATGGCGAGGCTAACTCGGAAGCCTGACCAAGCGGAGGCTGTCATTTCCCCCGCAATGTGGCCAGTGATAAATGCTCCGTGATAGAGCAAGTGGCAGGAATGCAAACGCTGGCAGAGGTGCCTTGTCCAGGGACCCAGGGTGGGGAGACAAGGTGGGGGTGGGCAACGGGACCATAGAGGAGGAGGCGAGATTGGGGGAAGGTGAGAACTGAATTGGAGGGTTAGAAAGAGAATGGAACTTATGAGACCAGCAATAAGTGTTTGGGAAAGGCAGTTGATGATCGATGTGGAAGGAATACAAAGAGGGAGTGGGAGGCAGAAGGAAGACCACAGTGTTACTTCCATTTGTCACCACTCCCCATGCTTCCCTTAGGGGTTTTCTCTGTCCGGTGGGAGGTTCTACACAGCACTGATGCTGCACACAAATGGGTTAAGTGCAAACACTATGGAGCATGTGTCCTGAGCACCTTATACAAATTACCTCTTCTAATCCTCACAGCAGTCCTATGAGGTTTACTGGCCAACAGGCTAGAAATGTTAATTGGATATGATTGCACATCTAATAGTGGTGGAGTTTGGATTCAAGAACCCCCTACCTAAATCCACAGGTGACACAAGACTACATCTTGGCGTCTTCTCCTATCTATCTCTCCTTATGAAAATCCCACCATCCGGCCACACGGCCTCCTCGCACAGGCTCAAACTGCCCCTAAGAGCCCAAGGGCATTTGCCTGTTCTGTCCCCACGATGGGATGCAGTGTCCTCCTCTGGCAGGAGCTCCTTTCCTGCCAGCATCTGGCCAAGGGCAGGGCCTGCAGCCCCTTAGGGCTCAATGTCAGTGAGTGAACAGCCAGGAAAACACAGAGGCCTGCCAACCATGACCTTAGTTCAGACCAGGTCCCAGAACATGCCTGGGGTCTACGCCACAACCCAAACAAAGCCCTTCCCTGAACGCATTGGTCCCCAAGCGCAGAGAGAAGCAAAGGATTCCATCTCCCCACTCTCGGCAGTGCTTGTCTTTCACCATTGTCGACTAAAATGCACAACTTAAAAGTTGAGAGTTATGTTTTATTCAGCAGACATTCTTAGGACTTCAAGCCCGGGAGAGAGCCTCTCATATAACACTGAGAAAACGGTTCCGAAGGGGAAGAGGGGCAGTCAGGATATATAGGAGTTTTTGCAACAACACCAGGTAGTTGGAACAAAAGATAACTGTCAATAAAAGAAAACCAGATGACTCAAGTTAAGGAATTTAGCACTTTTCTATGTATGGGAAGATGCAAGAGTCTGGGCTCACTGAAACCATTCTTTCACATGCACCTCAGCTATCTGGGGCCAGTATCCTGTGTTTTCCAGAGTTTCCTCAAGCTTCACTGTGGGGAGTGGCTGCTAGATGGCAGGCATCCCTTGTTTCCTTCTTGAGTTCCCTCAGGGCTCATCATTGGGGGTGACTGTAACGTGGTGGCTAGATCCCTAGTTTACTGATATGGCAGGCAATATTTTATTTCTTAGCGTTAAGTAATTCATCCATTAAATCAACATGACTTTATCGAGTGCCTACCACGTGCCAGGGACTGTGCAAGGGGAGGAGGATTCAGAGATAAACAGCACTTGCATTACAGACGAGAAGGACTGAGCAAGGTGGGAAAGAAAAAAGGAAAACAAAAACAAAACGCCAAAAACCCTCAGACCTCCCCAACATGGCAGCCTTGGAGGCTGAATCTGACCTCCTCATCATGGCCCGCCCATCGGGCTGTTCAGACCTTCTCAACATGGCGATTAAGATGGACCTTCTCAACATGGCGCGGGCCCCGCCTACTCCGCCGCGGTCGCCGGCGGGAACAGTTCCGGGTGCAGTGTGCGCCAGGGGCAGGTTGGGGGTGGTGTCCTGGCCATGGCCGGCCTCTCGGACCTGGAGCTGCGGCGGGAGCTGCAGGCCCTGGGCTTCCAGCCAGGACCCATCACCGACACTACCCGGGACGTCTACCGCAAGAAGCTGCGCCGCCTGCGGGGCGAGGTCCGGCTGCGCGGCGAGGAGCGGCTGCGGGAGGAGGCTCGGGCAAGGGGCGAGGAGCGGCTGCGGGAGGAGGCCCGGCTGCGCGAGGAGGCTCCGCTTCGCGCCCGGCCAGCCGCGTCCTCCCTGCGGTCGGAGCCCTGGCTCTCCCCGCCGGCCTCGGGCCCGGCCTACGCGACCTTTGGGGCCTACGGCGACATCGGGGCTTCCGCCACTTCCTGGTCCAAGAGCCGCGGCCTCGCCTACCCCGCCCGCCCCGCGCCGCTCAGACGCCGCGCCTCGGTCCGGGGCAGCTCCGAGGAGGACGAGGACTGCCGGCCACTCGACAGGGCCGCGCCGGGCCCCGGCCACGGAGTCCGTCGGTGGTGGGCCTCGTCCCCGGCCCCGGCGCGGCTGTCCTCCGCCCTCCTCGGCCCCGACCCGCGCCCGGGCCTGCGGGCGACGAGAGCGGGCCAGGCGGGCGCGGCGCGGGCCCGGCCCGAGGTGGGGCGGCGGCTGGAGCGCTGCCTCTCCCGGCTCCTGCTCTGGGCCAGCCTGGGGCTGCTGCTCGTCTTCCTGGGCATCCTCTGGGTGAAGATGGGCAAGCCCTCGGCGCCGCAGGAGGCGGAGGACAACAGTACGTCCCGGGCCGGCGCAGGGGAGGGCCTTGAGCGCGCGTGTGTCCACCAGGACGATCTCCCCCACTCCCCCCAGTCCTCTCAGCGCCAGGCTGAACACTCCCGGGCCTTGTCAGATGTCTCTGGCCGTCTTCTTCCCTCCAGACTTTGACTTTCCTTCCTCCAGTTATGGGAGGAGAGGCCTGGGATTCCTGCATCTGCAATAATTTCTGTCTTCACTTTCTCCTATTCTCATTTTCTGCCCTAGCCGTCCCTACTAATCTCCCGTTCAACTACGTGCTGGAAGCAATCTTTCTGTGGTCACTTTTATTTTCCCTCTCCAGAGAAAGCCCTCTAACACACCCCTCTAAAGGTCCACCCCCATTGCTTTTGAGTTCTTTCTTCCCTTTTGGTTTCTTGTTCTTTCACACATTAGTGCCCGTTTGAAGGCACCCCAGGTGTCACGGCTCACAGATAGGCTCTGGTTGGGGTCCCAACTTTGCAGCACCAAAAAGGCCACATACTCCACTTCTCTGGACCACAGGACCCTCATTTGTCAGAAGATTATACTAGCCCTGCCTCTGAGACAGGTGTGGAAGAGCCTTTTAAAGAGTTTAAACTGATGTAAATGATGGCATTTATCACTGCAGCACCTTCTTGGGGTGTGTTAAAAGAGAGGGTCCCGTGACTCAAGGATGTTCCCAGCCATGCTTCTGTCCACAGGTAGTTCCGTGATAAGACATGCCAACAAGAAGTCTGCAGGATACAGTATGTTAACGAATAGTTAAGGGTTTGTGTTTCCTAAAAGGAAAATTTGCTTCTTCCATAATTCTGGGCTCTAGGCTAATAGCAAACAGCACAGAGACCATTTCTTTATAAATTTAAGTATAAAATGACTCTAGTTTACTGACTTTTAATATTCTTTGCAAAAAATGATTGTGATTAATACTATTCCCAGCCTTTAGCCCAGGCCACATCTTTCCACGCCTAGCAGGAACAGCCAAAATGCAGGGAAAGGCTAAATTATGTGTTAGCTGTTGCAGCAGATGGATATTTGGGTGTATGAACAAGTCTGTGGGCACGGGGATCCCAGGCTCGTGCACACACCCAAATAATTTCTTGACTATGAGAGCAGTTTATCCACCTGCTAGAGAAATTAAGCAGACCCAGGAGTGTCATGGTACTGTACTGGTACTAACTATAACTGTTTACATTGGTGACATTAAAAAATGGTATACTGTCGTACTCACTGCTGAGATGCTTTAAGACAGTAGCTCCTGGATAGATACTGGGATTTACCTGGAATTCCCCTCCCATGATAGTATTAATCCCTGTTTAACATAACGTGTACAATTTATAAAACCATCATATGTGTTGTCTTGTTTGAGACTAAGTCTGGTTTAAGCAAGGAAGGCTTTAGTGATCCCATGTTATGATGAAGAAACAGAGGTTCAGAGTGGTTAAATGAATAGTTGCCTAGTATCCTGTGGCTAATCATTTTCCCCTGGGATTAGAACACAGGTGTACTAATCCCTAATCCAAGACCAAGAACCTCTTACGTTTTTTACTGTCCATTTTTTAAATGCCTCATTTAGATGACACCTTTCTAATCCCCCCCCCCCTTTATGTTGGTAATGTTTTACTTACCCTGAATTTTGAGAGTGATCCCTTTTTGTACCCTTTCCCACAACCCGCACTTTTAATTTCCTCTGTTTCTTTTCTTGGTCTCAGTGAAATTATTGCCAGTGGACTGTGAGACAAAAACAGATGAGGTGAGTTTGGGTTTCTCTAGCTTTTGCTCTTCCTCCCAAGGATGTTGGCCTCCATCAGGAGGTAAACTTGCCCAGAAAAAGATCTAATAGGATCACTTTCAGGAGTGCTTCCTGTAATGTACCAGAATCATATTGTGTTCTGTGATGTATGTGTCAGACTCAATTGTGGCAGTGAAGGAGTACTTGAAACAGAGAGAATTGAGCTTCCAAGATCCAACCCCCAGCTCCTTATGGGAACTCTCGCGTCAATCGCAGCATTAAGGACTTTGATCTTCTGCCTAAGTCGATCTGGGGGGATGCAGTAGGTTGTGGTCGAGGGACCTCTCAACCTCCCCTGGCTTCAGGAGGAAGAGCTGGCAGCTTTTTAAGCATCAGGAGGCCAGGTTCTCAATTCCACATTCTCCGGTTGTACGTCTGTGGCTCTGAAAATGCTGTTCTGATTTGAAATGTCATCGGGAAGTTGTTTTAAACACATCTGAAGTGGAGTTAGCCCTCTTAGTCTATAGATTTGTTTTATGAAGCTTTAATGATCCCTACAAATAATATTTGGGGAAGGTGAGCAGCCCCATCCATTTACGAGTCATGAAAACAGCATTACCGAGGAGCTGGGGTGCTCCGGTACAGGTGGTAGTCTGGGGAAGATACAAGGCAGTACGTTTTCAGGTCATAAATCCTGCCAGGAGGAGCCTTGTGCTGCCAGAGGGCATGACTTAGTAGTCTAATTATTAAGTGTGCCACGCCTGGCCTCCCTGAGCCCTGAGTGCACATCTCTGGCAGCCTGGGGGCTGGGAAAGTAACCACCCACGGATATTTCCAGGCCCCTGCGTTGACTCTCTTATCTGCGTTAACGAAGGGACATCCTGATGCAGACAACCGGTTTTATTTCCCTTTGGCTTCTGCTGTGTCATATCTCGGGGTGTTTTTATTACACGTATTTATTGCTTTCATCCACCAGATGTCTTTGCTTCCCTATTGTTTTGTGAAAACAGACTCGTAATAAGTATAATCTGCCTTCTATCATAAAAACTGCAGTTGATGATTGAAGGAAGTAGCCCAGAACCATGGCCAGAAGGGGAAACTAGAATTTTGAAGACTGAAAACAAAAACAGGGACCAAAAATACTTTTTCTGTAAGACTTCTCTGGTGATGTTAGTTTCATTCGTCTTTTATTTAGAAACGGGTTCCCTGGTTTCTGTCTCTTGGTCCTTCACACCTCTGAGTGTATCAGGCCCAAGACGGAATGACAGATATACTCCGGGGTGCTCCTCTGCGCTAGACGCGCCCGGCCCCACCTGAGTGAGCCAGTCGGGCACCATCCAGGTCCTCGCTAAAGACTTGCTCAGCGAGCGCAGACAGGCAGGGCCTGCGCCACGACATCACAGGCTCCCTTCAGTTGCAGTGTTGGGCTCGGTTGAGCTGAGATTTTATGGGGTACCCTTGGCCTTCAGGGTGGGTGGACACGGGAACAGGTGGGTTGGGAGGTGCTTCTCAGCTTGGGTGAGTTTCTTGCTGAGTCTCATTCCTTGTGTGGCTCAAGCTCACCCAGAACCCAGAGGGGCATTTGGGTTTCAGATACACATATTCTTTCCCTTCTCAGCTGACTGTGACTGTTTTTCTTTCTGCCTTTGTCCTGCTGAAACCCTGGGGATGGGCTGGGAGTGGGTGTGTTGTCTTAATCAGGCTGTCTCGTTGTCTGGTACCTTCTGTCCTTTAGGTGATATCAGCTCTGCTTTGCCTAAATGTCTGTGAGTTTGGAACAGTATTAATTGCTACTGCTTTTTTTTTTTTTTTTCCTGGTTGCGACAATAATAGATGTTTAGAAAATTTGACAAATGTGACAAAAATCGCTTGTGATTCTGAGACCTAGAGATGATCACCATTAACGTTTTGGGAGCATTTCCTTCTCACCTTATGTCTCGCTGTGTATGTGTGTCTGTAGAATTGGGATCTCTGTATATTTAGTTACATTTGACACTTAATTATCAACTTTTCCCATATCGTTAAATAGCATTTAAAAAGTAGTTGGGGTTTCTAACTCTACTAGGAGGCATGTCAGTTGTTTCTGGACATTTATAGTCGTGTGTGTAAATCTTGGTCGCATCATTTCATACCTTGTAAAGGCATTAGGGTCTTTAGGCCATGTGAAGGGACAAATCTTGGCCTCTGAGACTGTTAGAAACCAAATTAGATCAGGGCAACAAATGAGCCCCGAGAAGGAAAACGACCTTGGTTCCTTCTGTAGCTGCAGAGCCAGGTCCAGAACCCAGACCTTCGACTACCAGTGCAGGGCTCTGCCCAGTGACAACCCAGAAGAGGCCTGGAGTTCGAGGGGTGGGGGCTTGGAGTCGACTGGCCACACTCCAAGTGGCTCCACCGTCTACTATGAACTGCGGGTTCTTGGTGGCCCACTTAAGGTCTCTGAACCTTGGGGCCCTCGCCTGAGAAATTGGGGTACAGTGAGGAGTGCAGCGAGGATGCAGTGCTCCTTCACGCATAGACCACTCAGCGTGGCACCGGCCTGTCGTCCACTCTCGAGGAAGAGCGGTCTTTTTTAAATGTTCCAAATCCAGTAAGTCTAGCAAAATGGTGTCCCCACTGTTACAGGTGCCGAAGGAGTAAGTGTGCAGATATTCTGATTTTCTCAGACAGGTGACATTTATTTTCTCCCTACAGTTGCAAGATTCCTCGAAATTTTCCATTTCCAGGGAAACCCAGTCTAAGATTAAACATTTGCATCAGATAATCCACAAAGTAGACAATCCACAGGCAGATTGTAGACACTTGTCTCTCCAAAAGCGGACAGGAATGGCCCACGGGGGAGACCAGACTGCATCGTGCAGTGTTTGCTCCTCCCTCCGAGGAGGCTGGGCTCCTGCATTTCCCCACAACCACACCGCCTCTGCTCCACGGCCCCACCGATGGCCTTTATTCCAACGGGGACCACGGGGCAGAGGCCCAGGAGCCTCCGGGATGGTGGACCCTTAGTTACTGTATCTGCTGTCCATCTGCCTCTGCTTTTACGATGTTCTTTTCAGTCAGTTAACCCAGTACTTATCGGCCCTATCCCTGGGCCCACCCCTTTGCAGAATTTGTTGTCGTTGTTGTTTTAAAGTATGAGGTGTACCTTGCTGTTGAGTCCTTGACGGTGTAGCTGAACAGTTAAAACCAGACAGACAGGCCCCCCTCACCCACCCCTCCTTGCTGACCGCTTGTCCTGTGCCCTTCCAGTTCTGTCAGGCCAAGCAGAAGGCGGCCTTGCTGGAGCTGCTGCACGAGCTGTACAACTTCCTGGCCATCCAAGCGGGTGAGTAGGTCTCCCGAGGCCCAAGACTCCTCATGAGCGGGCTGTGGGCTGAGATGCCGTGTCATCTCCCAGAAGACACGCTCAGAAGCCAAGTCTCGCCTTCCCCGCCTCCCCACGCAGACGCATCTTGTTTAAGCCTTGCATCTGGGCAAAACGCATAGGTTCCTGAAGGATCCCAGGGGTCCTGGCACGTGCACAGGCCTTTCAGCAGATGTGCCCCCTTCTCTGGGATGCCCCCCACCTAATGTTCTGGGGGTCCGTGTTGCACTGGAAGGGCCCGGGCCTCAGGTGTTCTCAGAGTCTGGGTCCCCCAACCTGGAGGGCCTCCCTGTACCAGGTGGTCAGCCCGGCCCGGTGCAGAGGCCTCTGCAGGTGGAGCGGTCTGAGCGGTGGGCCAAGCACCTTCAGGCCCGTCCTGCCCTCCAGGGCCCTAGTGTCCCATGTCCCCATCTGGCTGTGGGACACCAGACAAGTCCCTGACATCTCAGAGCCTCAGTCTCCCCATCTGACTAAATGATCTCGGGTCTGTCTTTTCTTAACCAAATGAAAGCCAAGTGCTGTTCTCTAGATGCCCCCCCTGAAATCTCCTCCATCCAGAAGGCTCCCCCACTGTTTTCTTTGGTAAACATGTTCCTTGAGGCCAGAGATGGCACCTGCATCATACTGTGTCCTGCCCGACACCTGGCATCCAGGAGGCTCTCCAAATCACTGGTGACGTGGGTGGCGGCTCAGGGCTTGTGCCTGTGTTAAGTGTACTTGACGCGAGAATCAGACGTCAGTCTGTGGGAGGTTCAAGGGGCGCCTCTCACCTGTAGGGCCAACCCTGTCTAAGGCTGTCGCCGGGAAGTTAAGGTTGGGTGGACTTGTACTGGGCCCTCAGTCCTCAGCGCCAGTCTTGTGGGCCTCAGCTCTGCCACCTCCTCCCTCCTGACTGCTGGGAGACTGGGGTGGTCAGGGAGGCCTCTGTGAGCTCCTCGGAGGAGAGGTAGGAGTTGGGGCTCACAGTATTACAGTCATCTATGGCCCAGGTGCTTGGCGTATAAATTCTGGCCTGAGGGTGTGTTTGAAACCTTTGTGACTCAATTGTGGTCCAAGGTCCAGCAACGTCAGTGCCACCTGGGAGCTTACTGGAAATGCAGAATCTTAGTCCCATCTCAAACCTATTGAATCAAAGTCTGAATTTTACTAAGACCCCCAGGATATAAAGTCGAGAAGCTCTGCTCTTAAACTGTGGATCCTAGTAGACAGTTCTCCTCCATCCCACCCTCCTTGTGTGGTCCTGACTCATGCCATCAAGGGACCTAGTACCCACCGTCTTCCCACAAGCCAGGCAGGGGCAGCCCTGAGGGTATGCATCTCAATGAGACAGGCCGCAGGGGCGTGCAGGCTCTGTACTCAGCTATACTCCCTCCCCCCACCTCCTGCTGGAGGTCAGCTATGGACAGGGTACTGGCTGGCCTTTGCAGGATACAAGGTGACTCAGCCCAGAATCCTGCCCACAGCTGCCTGCGGTCTAGTAGAAGAGATAGGCTACCTACCCCCCTGACCACTGGGTGGTATAAAATGCCATTGGATGAGAACCAAGAGGCCAGAACTTCTGGGAGGCACAATGCCTTTTAGCTAGAGTGGTCAGGAAAGCGTCACAGGGGAGGTGGCATCTGTGCCAGGCCTTGAAGCCCAGGTGGGATTAGTTACGTATTTGTGGGGGAAAGGTGGGGCCAGAGAGGCAGGAAATTATAGGGTCAGAGATGGAAGCAGCTTCACGAGGAAGGAGAAACAGAGGGAATGGACTTTGGAAAGGCCAGTTGAGTCCCACCCTGGCTGGCCATGGTTGCCAGGCCACCACGGGTCCCTTCTGAAGGCAGTGAGGGCCAGGAAGGCTTTTGAGCAGGGGAGTGATGGACGGAGAGCCAGGTGCCAGGGAGGCAAATGTGGCAGCAGTTTGAGTGGAGCAGTGTCATTTAAGCAGAATCATTTTAAAGCTTTGTTGACCAAACATGGATGAGAAAGGGGAGAGGAGGAACCCAGGAGACCTTGGCAGTGGTCCTGGCAGGCCTAAGCAGGGCAGGGTGATCTGGGTTGGGGCAGGAGCACAGGAGAAGCCAACTGATTCTCAGGGGACCCAGAAGGACGAGATCAACTTTGAAATAGGAGGATTTGGCTGTGTTAGGGGGTGAGGGGCAGGCTTCAGTTCATTCTCAAGATTTTTTAAATATTATCTTCAGCTACTCCCTCCCCAGCACACAGACACACACAGACTGGCCATCGCAGCCCCCAGGCTGTGCCAGGTCAAGGGCAGTCAGGCCGTGTATGGGGGTTAAGGATCTTGTACAGGCCCAGCCCTGCACTGTCCCTGCTTCCAAGGGGTCTAGTGGTGAAGCAGCACCTGGTGGGTGAGCCACTGTGGGTGATGAAGAGCCAAGGGCTGTGGCAGAGCCCCAGGTCCAGCCAATTTGGCTAAACAAGAGGCCCCTAGGGCTGGGGGCTTTTCAGAGGGGCTGGGCCTTGGGCCGGGCCTGGGAGCCTGGGAGCCTGGGCAGGACTAAGGGGGAGGCTCCCAGCTCCATCCTAGGTGGGAGCCAGCCACCCAGGGTGCTCAGAAGAGAGCTTTGGAGCACCATATCGGGGTCCCAGCACATAGACACCCCTTCTTCCATGGAGCATTTTGGACATCCCTCCCTAGGGCCCCTCAAAACCTGGCATTCTAGGTCACCTGCCTGTGTCATGGGTCAAAATACCTGCAATGCAACAGCCTCCCTGCCTTTCTTTTTTCCCAGGCTGCGGTTATTTATAGTGCCATCCCAGTGCCTTCCGAAGCTGTCTGTCTGATCCTTTTAGGGATCAGTTGCAAACAGACCTTGGTATTGGGCAGCTTTTCAGTCATTTAATGCAAATCGCTGCACTGCTTTGCCGGTCAGGTTTTAATGATCTGGAATCGATCCAAGCTAAGTGGCTTTTGATCTTGCTGCAGAGTGAAGATGCCCCACAGAAGCTGGAGCTGCCGGGCCACATGTTCCCCATCAGAGCTGATGGCTTGATTTTTGCTGCAGTTTTTAGTCGGTTTCAGGGTAAATATTTTTCACCTCTTCTTTGTATTTGAATGTGTGTTTTTTCCCTCCTAGGTAATTTTGAATGTGGAAATCCAGAGAAGCTAAAAAGCAAATGCATTCCTGTAATGGAAGCCCAGGAATATATAGCAGTAAGTAGGCTGCAGTGTGCGTCCGTTCCCGGGAGGTCCTGGTGCTTTTGTGTTGATCTTTCAAGCCCTGCGTGTTTTTTTCCCTTTTTGTTTTGTGTTTGCTTGCCCTTTTTTAAAAAAAAAATTTTTTTAACTCAGTTGAGTGTTAGGCTACCTTAAGTTAAGGCAGTGATGGGGTGACTGGGTCCAAGGTGAGCTGTGAGCCAGAGCCAGGCCTGCCGCAGCTCATTCCTGACCTGTGACTTGCTCTTCCTTTGGCTCATTTTTCCCCCCTTCTCAGCAGCCTTAAGACATTTAACCTGTCATTCTCTCCCCTCAGGATTACCGTCTGGGTTGCTCTGAGTCCATTTGATTTTTGGTGTGGCCTCAGGATGACAGAATTACAGATTTTTAGAACTGGCAGAAACCTAAGGGGTCACCTCGTCCAATTTTCATTTCACAGACGAGGAACCTGGGGCCTAGAGAGGGGAGGGACTTGCCCAAGGCCACACAGCCGGGACTGGCCGCAGGGCCCCCACCCCGACACTTTCTTTCATCTCACTGCAGATGAGCTGCCAGCTCTCTGGCCTGGTGCTTCATTCCTTGAGAAAATTACATGCTTCTGCTGTCTCAGACCTGCATTGTTTTCCTGTGTGTTCTTCCGCATCACCTCCTCTGGTTATAGCCTCTTCTCTGGTATCATCAGCTACAGACTTCCTTCCTGCCAGTTTGCTGGGCATTTAGCAGAACAGGGCTTTGGGGCAGGCGGAGGACATGGAGAGGGCTTCCTTAATCTAGCAGCAGAATAATATCGCTCCAACTGCTCCGCCCAGATGGAGGACTAATCTCCTCCCGCCCCCTCCCACAGAATGTGACCAGCAGCTCCTCCGCCAAGTTTGAAGCCGCACTGACCTGGATACTGAGCAGTAACAAGGACGTGGGCATCTGGTGAGTGTGGGCGGGGCGTCCGGCAGCACCTGAGGCCCTGTCATCGCCCATCAAGGTGTCTCAGGCCAGGAGGTAGAGGGCAGGTCTCCCAGCCAAGTTGTCTTGGGCCAGGCCTGAAGGCTGGGCAGCGGAAGGAGAAGCATTAGGAATGCAGTGTAAGGAGCAGTTTCAAAATGAGGCACAAAAATCCAGGTGTCAGGGTGATCTCCTGGCAGTCCAGCTAAACCTGTTTCAAGTAACTCAGTCTGTACCCCTTTCCTTCACTGGCCCCGCACAGTTTGCTGGAGATGGCATTTTTTTGCACTTCCTTTCCTTGGTGCTAGTTTTTATTTGTAGATGAAATGATTCTGTATGTTGGTTTCACTCAGTATGGAAATTGCAAAAGGAAAGAATAGGTTTTATTCCGACTGGACAGTTTCGCCTGTTTCTGTCTCTGACGAGCACGGTTAGCAGAGACAGAGTGCCCTTCACCCTCCTGAAGGGCCCTATCTGGCTGCTCGGCCCAGGGGTGGGCGGGCACCAGCCATTGTCAGATAGCGGAGTCCCCTGCTGGAGAGACACTCGCTTCATCGCCCCCTCCCACCCTTCAGGGTTTGTCGGGGTCTCTGTTCAGGTTACAGCTGCTGATATTAAAGCACACTCTAGGGTTTTGTTCTCTTCCTCTCTGATCTACCCAAATTACTAATTCCATCAGCAGTGCATCCAGCAGAAGCCCCTCGGGCAGCTCAGCCTAAAGCTTGATAACTGGATGCATGGCACGATTAAAATTCGTTGGCTTAAAAAAAAAAAATGAAACTTCCCTGAGTGGCTGAGCGATTTTCCTGTGTGTTGGAAAGGCAAAAAACACGGATTTTATCCTCGGCAGCGTGCACTGAAGCTGCTAACGCAGAGGAATGATGACACTGCCTTTTCACATTGAGGAGGGTGGCCTGTGGGGAGCTGAGCCTGGCTCCCACGACCAGTGTTAGAAGTGGGTCGTGAGACTTTGCTGTACAGCAGAAATTAACACAAGGTTGTAAATCAACTATACTTCAATTAAAAAAAAAGAAAAAGAAAAAGTGGGTCATGAGAAATCCGGACAGTTTGGGCACCAGCCATTCGGCTGTGCAATCCAGAGCAGGAGCTTGTTGCCTCGCTGGAAGAAGGTGGAGTGTCGGCAGTGTCCCCGCGTGTCCTGACGCCTCCTCGCTGGGGCTGGGGTCTGGCCTCCAGGAACCTGGCGATGTTGTGCTCCTGAGTCTCGCGGCACCCCATGGTCTCTGCACGTAAACAGCTTATGTGGCTCCTCATCACCGAGGAAAGGCACCCCCTCCCAGACTCTGTTTCCATTCTTGCCGTGCTGCACAAAGCCAGTGATTCCGTAAACATTTCCATTTCTCTGTGCTGGGAGGGGGGAATCCAATTTACGGTTTAATCTTCCACATGCTGAGAGGGGCTGTCAAAGACCCAACAGAGGGAGGCGTCACTTCAGCAGCAGGGGTTCAAGCCTGCTGCCGTCTTTAAAGTTTTATTCTTTCTAAGTAGCCAACGTGGGAAATTTCTGGAAAGAGTGCAACCAGGATAGCGAGTCTGTTTTTTTTTGTTGTTTTTTTTTGTTTTTTTAGAGTTTCTGGATATTTTTATTAATGGGATACTATTTAAAAATAACAAATAAAATGTCCAGTTAAACCCAAAGGAATGAAAAAGTCAATACATATATAAATAGGTTGAATGGATAAAAATAGATCTAAAGAGCTACTTTTTTTTAGTCTTAAGACTGAATGTAAGAGGGCAAAGAACCTCACTATCTGTGTAAATATGAACACTTTTTTTGAAACTTTATTTGAACAGAAGATGAAAAAGTTGCTAAATCATTAAATTTGAATAGAACTCAGTGTTAGTATGACCATAGGTCAGCTTGTGAGTAAAAATGAGTTTCTTATTCTTGATCTGTGGCACCTTTGCGAGTCTGTTTTATGAGCAAGTGGAGACCTGAAAGCCCCGCCTTCCTCCTCCTTCCGCTGATAGGCTTATACAGTGGCTCCTCAGAGCTGTTGAACGTGTCTACAGCCCCGTGTCCTGTTTCAGGTTGAAAGGGGAAGACCCGTCCGAGCTGGTGACCACGGTGGACAAGGTGGTCTGCCTGGAGTCCGCCCGCCCCCGCATGGGTGTTGGCTGCCGCCTGAGCCGCGCCCTGCTCACGGCCGTCACCAATGTGCTTATCTTCTTCTGGTGTAAGTCCTGCCACCGTGTCACCCTGCCCCTCCCACTGCGCCTCCCGGGAGCCCAGCTCAGCAACACTTCTGGGCATGGGTGATGCGGTCTCTCGGAGTTCATTTCTGCCTAGTGAACCTGAGGTCTATCTAACGAAACTGAGGAGATGAACCAGTCAGCCTCCGCCCTGGGTCGTCTTTCCCTTTGGAGACTGGGTGGCTGGAGCAGGAAGATAACTAGAAAACATCCTGGATTTGGGGCAGGGGGCCATCAGCATCCCCGAGAGGGTGCTGGCTTGGGCTGGAGGTGGGCATTGTCCTTTCCGGCACCCCAGACCGCAGGCCGCTCCGAGGGGGAGACCCAGCAGGAGCTTAGCCTAATTTTACTCCCTGAACAATGTAAGCACCTCCTCAGGAACTACAGACGCCCAGTGAAAACAGGCAGGGCCCAGGGTGCTGAGCGGCAAAGCAGTCTCCTGACATGAGGGGCTGTCTTTGAGCAGAGGCCTTGGGGTGTCTCTGAAGGCCAAAGGCCACAACACAGAAACCACCAGCTCTGCAGAGAGCTGGGTTACAAATCACAGGCCGTCTGGGCGTGCACACGTTCCCTCCCCCACGCAGGCAGGCACAGACATCATTATCGGCAGCAGCATCTGGAATACAAAGGACCCGGCATGTATATATGTATGAAACGCTGTGTTCTGGTTCACAAGGGAGGAGATGAAAGCCCAGAATAAGGTTGGGAGGAGCCGAGATCCGGACGGCTGGGGAGGCCTCTGTGGTGACAGCCGTCGGGAGGAAGATGATCACTTAATATCCTGTCCTCCCTCTGCATTTCCCAGTCCTTCGTTTCCTGCTTGCTAGCCCTGGGTCTGACACACAGTAGGTACTCGGAACCCCCTCAGCCTCCAGCGCAGTGACCTGCCCTAGTGAGACAGCCAGTGGGCGCCTGGCCGGGTAAGGTGATGTGCACGATTAACAGTGCTTTGTTTCCTCCCAGGCTTGGCCTTTCTGTGGGGGCTCCTGATCCTCCTGAAATACCGGTGGCGGAAGTTGGAAGAGGAAGAGCAGGCCATGTATGAGATGGTGAAGAAGATTATAGGTGCGTGGCCCCCAGTGAAAGGGCTGCTGGCTCCCGCCAGAGGGCCCTCACCCTAAACAGTGCCCTCTGTCGTGCAGATGTGGTCCAAGACCACTACGTGGACTGGGAGCAGGACATGGAGCGCTACCCATACGTGGGCATCCTGCACGTGCGCGACTCCCTGATCCCGCCGCAGAGCCGGTGAGACCCGGGGCGGGCCCCACTGAGTGCCACGGAGGGAGGCCCAGAGCCTCAAGTCAGTCATGCGGGGCGGGGGTCAGGTCAAGCCCCAGGATCGTGGGAGGTGGGGCGCCATCCACACCTCTTGCCATCAGCTTATTAAGGCAGAGTGCAGACAAGAGGTACAGAAGCATGGCCCGGCTCCTCTGTAGAGATGGCGCTTTGGGGTGCTTTGGGGGGCAAGCCCTAGGACCCGACCCCTCCCCTCCCCACAGGGCTTTGCAGGGAAGGACCTGATGGGCTTCCATGAATGGAAGTCCAGGCACAGAACAGTCAGGGCTCTGATTCCATTGCTCTGTGACTCTCATGGTCCTGCCCTCTGTGGATGTTGTTGGCTGGTTGGAGTTCCTGGTGGTCACAGGATAGCCAGCAGCTAGCCGGAGCAACACCTGCCTTGCAACAACCAGCAGGGGAGAGATGGGCTTCTTGTTGCTCTCATGAGCAAGGGAAAAGATTCCCAGAAGCCACCGGGGACACACCTCTTTGAGGCTCCACTGGCCAGAATTGGTTACTTGTCTATTCTTGAATCAGTCACTGGCAAGGAGGAAGAGATTGTTTTTCAAACATTTTTAATCATGGTGTACAGTCAGAAACACATCTTACCTAAGATATCATGGTCTAGTTCCCATACACAAAGGCACACTCACGTAGTTGGAAACACGGCTTCACAGCAGTGAATGGGGTCAGCTTCCAGGGTGCACGGCTCATGGGAGGGGGTGGCAGGGTGTTGTCATGCACGACTCCAGCACCACCTTCCAAATGGGCTGCGGATGCTGGGTAGATCCCTGACAAAACCAGGAGTAGGGTAGAGTTGGGGGACAGAGTCCCAGGAGGCAGCCAGCAGGGCCCACTGCGGTGTCACCTCAGACTTTGCCACAGTCTCTGGCCAGATGCCGTCCTCTCTCGGATGGTGCTAAGCACTCACCCTCGCTGGGTGCTCGCTGTGAGCTGGGCACTGCTCCAAGCCCTGCACAGGTGCAGCTCACTCACTCCACCCTCAGCATGGCCCTCGGAGGGAGTACATCGAGGATACCACTTTACAGATGAGGACACTGAGGCACAGGGAGGTTAAGAACCTGCTCAGAGACCCAGGGCTGGTGTCACTTCTGTGTTCCCAGTGCCAGGCTCTGTGGTCGAGGTCACCCCGTTCTGTCAACCCAAGAGGAACTGGAAGAGTAGAGCATTTAAGGGCCCCTTTTAAACGTGAAAATGCTTAATAACTCTCATGCCCACCCCACCCCCGGGACAGTGGCAGGCAGGAAGCTTACAGCAGACCAACCACGGTGTGGGGCTTGTGCTAGCTGTTGGTCCCCAGCATGAGTCTGCCACACAGCCCTCCAGCTCTCAGGGGAGGCCACTGGTGGATCCAGACTCCCTCCTAATTCCTGGATCTGCCAGAATTCATCATCATGTGACTATGGGTAACGCCCTGTCTGAGCTGTAATACAGAGATAATCCCACTGCCTTGCAGAGGGCTGTGTTGAAGAGAGGTCATCGTTCATTCATTTTCTTAACAAATGTTTATTGAGCACCTGCTGCATGTCACACTCTACTGGGTCATGGGGAGATGGGGAGAGGAAGAAGCAAAAGTCCCTGCCCTGCTGGAGCATTGGTTATGGGGAGAAAGAAGACAAGATGCGTAAGGAAAATGTGTGCTGTTAGGTAGTGGCAGGTCTTAAGGAAAGGGGAACAGGGTGTCAAAGAGGTGGCCTCCCACCTCACCGAGGCAGCACGGAGCACTTGAGCCCTCATCAAAGGGCAGCACGCATGGTCATTTTAATAAGAGCAGGAAGTGGCACTGCAGCTTATCGGGGGCTTGAGCCACCACGCCTCAGCTCCTGTGCATCAGCAAAGACTGCAGGCAGGCTGAGCTGCCCCTCAGGGTCTGGACCCCTGTCCGTGAACCCAGGAGGCTCAGCCACCTGGTCAGTGTATCCGAGCTCTTGACTCGTAAGGACCCATCAGCTCCTGTCCCTGCGTGGGCACACTGTCCTGTGGATGAGGGCCCGCTTGTGGGAGGTTGGGGGAGGTCTGAAGAGCTTGTCCAGGGAGGCACACAGGGGGCCGGCTTGTACATCACCTGGTAACGGGCGGCCTGGGAAGGGGGCTGGGGTGAGGCCGCGGCCCCCACACAGTGCCGATGCCCCCCCTCAGGGACCCAGCGTGAGGAGCTCAGCCCCCAGGGCCTGTGTGGCCAGGGCCAGACCAGCCAAGTGGGGGCTGCTGAACAGCCGTGGGGTTTGGTTGGCAGCAGGACCTCACCCCCCGGGAAGAAAGCCCCGCCACCCCACTCTGCCTCCTGACACATGGGCCACCCTGGGAGTTTCCCTCCATTTGCGCTCCCCCAGCTGAACCCCCTGCTTCCACACACACCCACATTCACTCTGCACGTGTGGGGTGCTGGGGAGTGGTCTGCAGTCAGACAGGAGGCTGGGGCTCACCAAAGTGTAGGTGTCAAAGCAGCCCTCCCCCACTGCCCTGGAATCTTCCTGTCTAGTTTGGAGGGGGAACGAGGAAATAGGGGGCTGTCCGAGGGGGTGCAAGGCCCCGGGGATCCGGCAGAGCAGGAACTCTGGTGTCTGCGAAGGGGCCCTACCTGGTGGCTCAGGTTCCAAAAGCAGCTCCAGCGTCTTGCCCTCCCCGGTTGGATGCCTAGTTCATCCCCATCCCCTGAAGTGCTGTGGAGTCTGGGCTCAACAGCCCAGTGGCCACTCTTTAATTAGCCCACACGAGGCATTAAAATGCAGCCTGCACTGGAGGGGGGGTGCTGCCCGGCCGGGCTGTAGCAGTAATGGGTCCCAGCAAGAGTCTTCCCACTTGGACACCTGGGGGGGGGGGGGCGGGCCTCCAGCCCCTTTCAGCTCCCTTTAATTGAACACTTTTGGAGCAGAGAATGTTGAGGAATCATTTCTCTGGGGCCCAAGAAATTTCTCTCCTCTGCAGGAGTCCAGTTAGTACCTGACCACTCTTCTTCCCGCAGATAAATTCTGTGTGGGATCTTGGAGCTTTGTGCCCCCTTTTGTACAGAGGGCATCCAGAGACCAGCTCGCCTCTCTTGGCAGCGCTGGGCACAGCGGCCAAGGGCGCCGCTTGCCTGCTGAGCCTGCACCCCCACCCCTCATTGCAGGAGACGCATGAAGCGGGTCTGGGACCGGGCCGTGGAGTTCCTGGCCTCCAACGAATCCCGGATCCAGACGGAGTCCCACCGCGTGGCCGGAGAAGACATGCTGGTGTGGAGATGGACTAAGCCCTCTTCCTTCTCTGACTCAGAGCGATAAACCCTGGGCAGGGGCCTGTTCCCAATCAGCCTGTCCCCGGCCAGTCCCCTCCAGGGGCGTGAGAGGGCCACCATCCCGCTGGTGCTGAGTTCACACTTGCCTTGACTTCACCCTCCTCCTGATTGGTTCCAAAGGTGTCTCTGTGAGACTCTTCAGAGATGAGCTTTCAGAAGGAAAGCGGCTTCCTCGAAGGGCCAGGGGAGAAGGCCAGGTGGGCAGCTGCCCTCTGCGTTGGTCCTATCCTCTCTGCCCCATTTTGCGGGAAGAAAGGGGAGAAGGGTTTTTTATGAAAAGATAAAAGCGCAGCAGCCGTGAGCCCCTGCAGAGCAAGTGTGTGCGGCTCGGTGTGCCCCGCACCCGTGGGAGGTGGGTCGGGGTGGCGGCTGGGATGGCAGGGGTTGGGGAGCAGCTTGGTCATGTGCCTTTCAGGGGGTGTTAACGTGGGAGCTCGAGGGTGAGGGGAGAAAGCCTGTCTTCTAGCTGTAGCTGGATTGGGCCTCTTATCCCGGAGGGGTAAGGTTCTAGAAATTAGAACAAGTATTATAGGAGAACTGTATAGACACGTGGCCTGGGCACGCGGGGCCTCAGGTCGGGAGGAATGACCAGCTAGGGTGGCCTCCGGGGAGGAACCTGGAGTCGGCGAGGACGCGCACCCAAGAGCGGAGAGGAGGGTCGAGCCGCCGCCAGCCCCCATCTGGGCGGCCCCGCCGGAGGCGGCCTCCCCAGTCCAGGCCTGCAGTCGCGGAGCGTCACCCGATCGCGCTCCAGGACTTGGGGATCCTCGCACTTCATATGGGCAAAGATCGCCTAGTTTACGGCGACCACGCCTCCCCACCCCGGGTACTTTGCCCTTTGCCGGGGACTTCAGCCAGTGGTTTCAGTGCGCGGGGTGTGGCCGCACCTCCTCCCCCTGCTGGCCGCCGGGACCGACCCCGCTGCGCGGACCTTCGCCCGCCCGCCCGCCCGCCAGCCAGCGCCTCCCCGGCAGGCGGAGCGACCTCCGGAAACCTCCGCGGGGGCCTTATTAAGGGCCGGGAGCCTCTCCATCAGAGCAGCATCCCCACAAGTTCTCGTCCGCGGCGGGCGGGAGAGGGGACGAGCCGAGGAGACTGAACAGCTGCCTCCAAAGGGCATTAAGCACCCCTCTCTGGTCTTATTGGTATTTTTTGTTTCCTTAATAAAGCGCCAGTCTCTCTCATTTGAGCAATACTCTCTCTCATTTCCTCTGATGTCTGGGTGATCGGCGGGGCTGGAATCCGAGCGCCGGCGCCGTGGCAACGCAACAGTCTCATAATCAGGCTCCAGCCAGAAGAAGAAACTGCAACAGGCTTCACTGTCAGGGCTGAAACTGTTGGATAAATAAACTATTTATTAAAAATGGATGTGTTTCTCGTCCGTGGTTCTTTTCCTCTCCCCTCAAAGCAATGTGTAAGGAGAGGCAACGTGCGGAGTTATTAAGCGCTGGCCCGGAAGAGGTCAGCTGGAAGAGAAGGTGGAAGCGGCCTCCCTGTGACGGGTTCTCGGGCAAACCACATACCTCGGAGCCTTGGTTTCCACGTTTATAACACGGTGTGACGACCTACCCTGCAGGGTGAACTCACAAGATGCACGCCTGGTTCCTGTGGGTGGCAAGGAGTGGGGGCCAATAGAGCCTCTTTCCTCCGGCCCCACTTCTGCCTCACTCGAGGCCCCAGAGGCTCCCTGAGGTGCTCAGCACCAGCCCTGGGAGGGGGAGGAAGGAAGAGGCGGGTGAGGTTGGACGGGGCCTCTTGGCAGCTGATGGTGTCTCCCGGGAGGCAGGAGGTTGACATCGATGGCAGACTTGTCTCCTCTGGGCCGGTCACTGGGGAGAACAGCACAGCCAGGGGGACACGTGGGGGTCCCCCACCTGCAGTGGAGGCAGGGGTTTGCTGGGAGTGCTTTGGGGGTCCTGCCGCTCTCCACCAGCACTGCCTCTACCCTGGGGGCGCAGCGGGCGAGCTGCTGCCATTGGGGGTCCGCGCCCCATGTGACGGGGCCGTCGTTTCTCAGCCTGGGAGGAAGGCTGCTCCACCACCCTGCCGGCCCGTCCACACAGGTCCGACTGGCGCGTGAGCGCCATCCTGCTATCCTCCCATTAGCTGGAAACTCGGTGGGTAACTTGATAGTCAAGGACCCAGAAACACAACTCAGAAAAAAAATGAGCCCATCTTTCCTTTTTCTGGTTTTCAGTGCAAGATTTTCGCGCTGCCGTGTTTCATTTTAAGCTGAGAAGGGAGTTAATGCAAGGCTCTATTTCTGTGACCCTGTTTGGACAGCAGGAGGGAGATCAAAATAAAGAAATAACAAAAGGCCCCCAATGTCCAGCCTCTTCCTTTATGGTAGAGAGCGCCCGGCACAAAAGCCCCGAGCGAGGCGTCTCAGCTCGGCTCTGCACTGCACCCTTTCTCAGCTTTGAAGGGCCAAGCCCCCTTTTCAGCGACTCTGATTTCAGAAGGAACAGCGTGGGGTGGTGGGATTAGCCCGAGGAAGGGGTCTGAGGGCATCATTGGGGGGGGGGGCCACTGTTGAGAAGTTTCTGCTGCTCGGCCCAGTCCTTTCCAAGGCTCCCCAAGCTGCAGCCCTGTCTTCCTCGGTGACAAACGGCCCTCTCGGACTCGGGGGGCACCAATAAAGAAGCTTGAGGGCTGAGGGAGGGAGATGTATACCCCACAAATCTCGCCCGTGGACGTCCACCCAGGAGCTCCAGGCCACCTTCCAGAGTCTCTGCTTGGGAAAAAGGTAAACACGACCATTTGTCACTGACTTATCATAAGAACTGCGGTAGCAGCTGTTCCCCCTTAATTAATACACCGTTGACTTTGAGCCTCAAAAAAAAAAAGAAATCCTTTCGTTGAGGCAGGTGTGTGGACTCAAATCCATTATCCTGTCAGCCGCCCCCAAAGGGAGGGGGACCAGGGGAGCAGTTATGCAGGAAGTCAACCCAACTGCTCCAAAACAGCCCTCCTTGGGCAGCCAGGCCAGCTTCTGCACCCCCATCCCCAGAGAAAGCTCAAGAGAGAAGAAGAGAACCTGGGCAGAGGGTCCCATGATGCACCCGGGAAAAGAGAGGCAGAGGGGTGAGTGGGGGGCACAATGCTGCCTGGTGCTGCTGTGTTTCCAGGGGGTGGGGGTGGGGACACGGCATCCTCAGGACCAGCTCTGTCCTTTATTGGCAGGGACCTCAGGCCAATCAACTTATCCCTGTAGCAGGGGAAGTTACTAAGAAGGGCATGATAGGGACTTCCCTGGTAGTCCAGTGGTTGGAACTCTGCGCTTCCAATGCAGGGGGCGCAAGTTCAATCCCTGGTCAGGGAATTAGGATTTCATATGCTGCGTGGCGCAGCCAAAAAAAATTTTTTTTTTAAATTAAAAAAAAAGACACGATAAAATTAGTCAACACAGGATAGCATTATAGCGTGCTCACGGTAGCCCACTGAAGCCTCAGGATGCCCCCATGCCATAGGTGCTGTTGTTACCCCCTCCTGGTGGGGGTGGGGGGTGGAACTGAGGCGTGGCGAGGTCAGGAAGGTAATGGAGCCGGGGTTTGAACCCAGACAGCCCAACTCTCTTCCCTTCTCCAAGGAAAGGAAGAGGAGGCCGCTCTCAGATCTGTTGTGCTGCTGTGGGTTTGCCGGAACAGAATAAAACCACCTCATTCCAGACAAACAGCCAGGGCCTCACAGAGGCTCTGGGAGGCTCCTCTGACCTGCCCTCTCGCTCTCCCCCAACTCGGGCCACACACCTTGCCGCCCTCGCCCTGACCAGGCCCACTCCTGCCTCTGAGCCTCTGTGCTAGCTGTTCCACCCACCCTGGTGATCCACCCCACCCCCAATCTACATGTGGCTCACTCCCTCCTCCAGACCACCATCCCCGTGGGGAGTTGTAGCTGCCCCCCACCCTGCACACCCTCTAGGGCCCAGTCCTCCTGTATTTCTCTCTTAACACTAGACGTGCTACATATTTTACTTCTTCATGCACCTGCCCCCTGCAGGTTACCAGCCTGTTACCTGGCTCCCTGAAGGGTCCATAGCCCCTCCCCAGGGAAACACTGGCCACAGTGGGAATCGGGCTGGACTATCAGAGCCAGGGTGGGGTTCTTGGGCAGAGAAGCAGAGAGGGAACCAGCCTCCCCAGACAGGAGGGGGTCTGTTTGCTGGAGTGCCTCCTGGGGGACACCCAACAGAGCCCCGAGGACCTGCCAGTCCACAGCAACCTAGGACAGAAGGAGCTGTGGTGAAGATGGTCCAGGTCCCCTACCTTTTGCCAGGCACCAAAGCAGACAAGCCCCAGGATTTGTGTAAGATATTGATTGGGGATGCCCTTCGTCCGAAATGTGACTTCTCTGCAGCCCTGATGAGTGGGGGCTTGGAGCAGATTTCATGTGTTTTCGAAAGAAAGTGATGAGATGTTTCTTCCTGCCAAGAGTGTGGGCCGGTCCCTGGCTGAGGCCCCTGTGACATCTCGGGCGATCCTGTCAACATCGCAGGGGTGAGGTGAGACTCCAGCCAAACTGGGGAGGTGCTACCCAGCACCAGGGCCGGAACCGGCTGCTCAGGCCAGGCAGACGGACAAGAACAGCTCAGAGCAGGGTCTCAGGAGTGGGGAATTACTGAGCAGGCTCTGAGAAGACAGGGTAGGAGAGGTATCACTGGTGATTACAGCCCGATTTCTAAGCTGCTTCTGTTTAGTAAGGAGACAGGGGAAAGTACAGTAATTTTCTTCAATGAAAACAGGCAACAGAATTCCCTTTGCCTCATTCCCCTTGCAATTAAGCCCTTCTCTGCAAATGAAATGATTTGGTTTTCATGGGGACTAATTTAAGCACACTGGAAGGGCCGCTGAACTTTCTGATTGCAAACACCAGCATGTGCAAAGCAGAATCCCAAGCAGCGATGCCAGACTGGTGAAGCGGCCCTGCGTGGGGTTGGGGCTCCCCTGGGGTAACGTGGGGTGAGCCCTGGGTTGGGAGTCCAGCTCTGCCCCTAAACCCATGACCCTCTCCGTGTGGCTGACCCCCTTCCCCTCTCCAGCCTCCATCCCCGCATCCCAAGTAAGGAGGTTGGACCAGACCCCAGGGGCAAATCCAGAAGCTTCTGGCACATCAGTGGATCAGGAGTAAATGCCTGGTGTTGTCTTAAGCTACTAAGTCTGTATGATTATTGTAACTTCTTCATTTGAAATATTTTGACTCAAGAAAAGATGCTTTAATAGTACAGAGATTTCTCCTGTACCCTTCACCCAATTCCTCTAATGACACCACAGAACCGTGGTACATTGTCAAAACCAGGAAACTGACCTTGATACAATACTATTAACTCAGGCACAGACCTTATTTAGGTCTCACCAGTTTGACATGCGCTTCGTGTGTGTTTCTATGAAATTTTATCACACAAAATCACTAAGTTTCGGGTGGTTTGTTGCTTGTGATAGAACAGATACAGGTATGGACAAGATCTCCAGGAGTGTGTGTTACAGTTAGAAGTGACAGAAACACAGACAAACTTCAGCACAAGGTGCAAGCACTGGCTCAGGTAAGCCAGTCCCCTGAGAGGCAGGGGTGGGCGGGTCTCAGAGCAGCTCCATCCAGGTGCGGGGGGAGCATCAGGGCCTGGGTGCGGCCACATGTTCTCAGAGGTCTCCTCCACCTGGCTACTACCGCTCTGAGGACATCGAAGGGAAGGAGAGACGGGAAGGGCTCAGATGGACATGAGTGGGGGCCCGCCTCCCAGCCAGTCACTGGGGATGGAACCAGAGGCTGCTCAGAACTGAACCTGGGCCTCCCCTGGGTCAGGGCGCATCCTGTACTGAAGGTAGGAGGTGGGAGGAGGGCCTCTCAAAGGAAGGGGTGGAGCACTGAGACCGGAAGAGGAGAGAAAACACATGCACTGTAGAGCAGAAATGTGAGAGACAAGGGCCAAATCCTGGGCACACAGACCATAGGGAGGGAGGTGTAAGAGCACTCCACGCTGGACTCAGAGAACCAGCATCCAAGTGGTATGGTGGGAACTCCAGTGACTCTGAGGGACAGGAACGGCTAGTATGCAGAGGTGTCACTGAGGCCATTTGCCAAAATTCCTGCCACAAGAAAAGATCACACTTCCCTACTCTCTTGAAAATTGGGCCTGGCCATGTGACTTGCTTTAGCCAATGAAATGGAAGTGGCAATGGCCCTAGGAGGCAGATGCTTCGAGAGCTGGTACCGATCTGCCTCATTTCCTCTGCGGTGGTGCCGCCGCTGGGGCTGCCTCTGCAGCCTGGGTCCTGGAGCAACGACAGCTTGGACCGGAATCCCCAGCGGACCCACAGTGCAGTAGTGTGAGAAATCACCGTATGTTGGCATAAGCCACCCAGAATCTGGGGGTGTTTGTTACTAACATCAGCTGACAGATACAGGCGACTAACTTTTGCCACCTGCCCAGAGGGAAGAACAAACAGCTGGTATTGCAGTAGGGGAGGAGGAGGAACCTGCCTGAGTCCTCTACACCCTGGAGGCTGGGAATGGACTAGAAGATTCTGGAAGATCAGTTTAGGCCCTGGGATTATTTTCATTCTGCTAAAGCAGTGTCTGGCAGGCTCTGTAGTGAGGATCTGGATCTTTCCGAGCTGGCTACCCTTGCTATGCAATTACTGCAGAGACAAGGTCTGGGGTCCCCTGAAGAGAAGGATCAGAGAGACATGCACAGCAGGTGCATGGGAGAAGGAGTCCTCACCCCAGGCAGTCGGGCTGGCTCTACACTGAGAGCCACAACCTAGAGGAGGACGTGCTGCCTGATTAGCACGGGAGGGAGGACCACACAGCCGTCCCGGAGAGCCAAGACCCAGCCTGGCTGGCCAGCCTTGCCCTGAGCTTGGTGGAAGAGGCTGATAGGGTGTGGCCAGGTCAGAGGCTGTTTAAACAGTGGCCAGTGGAGTGAGAAGATGTGGATGTCCCCAGAGTGTCCTATCCCCCACAGGGACACGTGCACAGTGAGTGGCTGCCCTCTGTGGGGCACAGGTGCCCAATGTCCCCACCAGGATCTTGAAGGTGGCTGGACAGGGCTGACAGGGCCCAGACAGAGGGAAGCGTGTGTGTGTGTGTGTGTGTGTGTGTGTGTGTGTGTGTGTGTGGACAGGCGTGTACGCACAGCTGTGCTCCAGCCACCCAGTGGGGGGAGGGGGCTTCATCTGGGATAAACACGCTCCATGTACTTTATCAAATTTGCAGATGCCACACAGCTGGGGGGGACGATGGCAAATAGGCCAGATGACAGAGCTGGGATCTAAAGGGAAGCTGACAGTCCAGAGCGATGGGGTGGATCTAACGAGATGGAACTTAACAGGGACAAATATGTTTATTTTGTTTTATTTATTTATTTGTGCCCTGCCTCCATGAGCGAAGGAATGGGGGAGGAATAGTGGGTCACAGGAGGAAGGCAATGAGATGCCTGCACTCAGGGCCACAGACCTGACTGTGCAGACCTGGGGGTGGGGAGGGGGCCGGGGCTGAGCTCCAGCAGGGGACTGGGGGCTTAGGGATCATGGTCAGTCCTATGGGAAGCAATGGGGAGGTCGGTCTGTGGCTGCATCAATAAAGGTATAGCACCCAGGTTTGAGGAGGTTAGCGGGGACCGTGAGTCAGAGCACCTGAGTCTGAAGCTCCATGTGGTCAGGACGTCCCGTTGGGCAGGTACCTTTCAGGCAGCTCAAGCCCGACTGCCCTCCATGCTATCCACCTGGTAATCAGGCCCCCATGCCCGTCTCTCCTTTCCTATGGCCAGGGCCCCCCAAGGCAGCCTCTCCCTTTAAATACGTCCCAGCAAGAGATAGGCCTGGGACTTCCCAAAGTGGTCAAAGCAAGGGTGGGGGCAGACTCAGGTCACTTCTTCCAAGAACTCTCTCCACCCTGCACCCCAAAGCTGACAGAGCCAGGCTCAGGGTTTTGGCAGCTCAGCTGAGAATTGGGAGTGAGATGTCTTTCTCCTGTCTGGCCAGCACCTCCCAGTTTCTCTGAGGGGTCTCTTACTGGCCCCCTCTCTTGGCTGTGACTGGGAGAAGATTCAGCAGGAAGATGGTCCCTTGCTCCAGACATCATAAGGGAAAGGTTAGGCTAGTTCTGATGACCCCTGAGGGGCAGGGCTGGGCCTTGTGAGCAGAAGCCTCAAGGAGACAAACCTCGGCTCTGTAGGAGAAGGAAGCCCCTTGTTATTTTGAGCCTTGGGCTGCCTTGATAGGTAATGAGCCCCTCATCACTGGAGGTATGTAAGCAGAGGCTGCACGGGCATTCAGCAGAGATGCTAGCATGGAATAGATGGATGGAACTAGATGAGTTTGAAGGTCTTGCCCTACATGAGATGGCATGACACTAGGGAAGCTCTTGGTTAAAGCTTAACCAAGGTTTTTGATCCATGGGAATCCTCCTGAATGTGACACCTCTCCTCCTCTCACTGTTAGAAGATACCTGGGGAAGAGGGCTCCCTCCATACCCCTTGTCTGTCTCAGGAGGGCTTCCTGGAAGAGGAGTTAATCCAGCTGCAGGGTCTGGGGGAGAAGGTGTGAGTTTATGTGGGGTAGCAGCGCCTGGCAGAGAAGTAAGAACAAGCTGGAGAGAGGGGCCAAGCAGACAGTGGGGGCGGGATGGGCACATCCCTAGCTGGCAAGGGCCTGGGCTCTGGATTGGAAGCCCAGGTTCTGTGACTTCCTGGCTGTGTGACATACTTAGGTGACACACTTCCTCTGGACCTCAGGTTTCCCACCTATATAATGGGGATGATATAGACACCAACTTCACAGGTGTTGAAAGGATTAACTGACATTTTGCAATGTGCCTGGTGCATAGACAGTATCGATAATGATGAGGATGATGAAAATGTATAAACAGATGGAATTAACCAGTATTCAGACTTCAGCTCATTACAAAGAACTTGTCCAAGAAGCAGAAGCATCTCTGCCTGGAGCAGGCTGCTGCCTGGGGTGATGAGCCCCCCATCCCGGGAAGTATTCAAACCCTGCACTTGATGCCTGTGCAGGGAGGGGAGGCCTCCCAGGTGTGTGAGGATGGCCAGCAGGGGTCAGCAGCACAGCAGGAGTAAGGGAGGTCACCACTAACGTCTCCACTAGCTGTGGGGACAGCAGTGATACCCGAGTCAGGCGGCCTTGCTTCTGGCCCAGGCTGAGGCTTGTCCGGCAGGTCAGGCCAGGGTCCTGACACCCAGTGGTCTGGGCAGGGGTGATGGGAAAAGGAGGGCTCTAAGGTTTCCCATAAGGAGCCCCGTGGCTGAACGCACCGTGGACCTTAGGGGGCTCTGGGCAGACTGGGGAGACCAGAACAGTGATGCTGGTACCCCAGGAGACAAAGCTCTGGGTACAGCCACCAGAAGGGTCACTCGGGTAGCTGACCCGGCCATCTGTTCTGATCTCCACAGTGGGGGCTGCCAGGATCCATCATGCCCGCCCCCAGCGTCGAGCCCTCCCTCAGCTCCCCTGGGGGCCTCCCGGGGCCAGGAGAATGAGGATGAGGAGACCGAGGATGAGGAGACCAGGTCCAGGGAGGAGCAGGGACTCAGCCACGTACCCAAAGATGGCACGTCTCCCTTCCTGACCTCCAGCCCGCGACTGGGCTGCCCTGAGCGTGGGCAGGGAGGGGGAGCCCAATACATCCCCTGCAGCCCGCTCTGGTGCACAGAGCCCCCGGGTGGGCTGTTGGGGGCTGAGGGTGTGTGAGGGATTCATTCCTTCACTGGCTCCGCTGAGGCCTCCCCCTTAGAGAAGGCAGCTGCCGCCCCAGACTGAGGTAAGGGAGCCAGGCCCAGGTGTCACAGCTGTCAACCAGACTCAGAGGTGGCTGCGGTGCCCTCTGCCCAGCCCCCGCCCCTCGGGAGGGCGTGCAGGTCACTCCTGGCCCCCAGAGCGCCCCTCACCTCCCTCTGGGGAGGGTGTACCAGGGCAGAGCAGGAGGGAAAGGGGCGGGCTGAAGGTGGAGCAGAGGATCAGAGAGCAGACCCTCCCTGGCTGGGGGCCCATTTAGAGCCAGAGGAAGCTAATGACCCCCACCCCAGGGAATGCTCTGGTAACTCGTGGGGAGAATGACCTGTCCAGCAGCATCCAAGAGGGAGCCTGGGGCTTCAGGGTGGCTCCAGGGACACAGGGAAGCTTCCCTGGCAAAACCAAACCAAAGCCAGGACAAATAAAACCTCTCCTAAGAGGAAAAGGCCTAAAATTCCACCATTAAAAATTCATTCCGGGCTTCCCTGGTGGCGCAGTGGTTGAGAATCTGCCTGCTAATGCAGGGGACACGGGTTCGAGCCCTGGTCTGGGAAGATCCCACATGCCACGGAGCAGCTGGGCCCGTGAGCCACAATTGCTGAGCCTGCGCGTCTGGAGCCTGTGCCCCGCGACGGGAGGGGCCGCGATAGAGAAAGGCCCGCGCACCGCGATGAAGAGCGGTCCCCGCACCGCGATGAAGAGTGGCCCCCGCTTGCCGCAACTGGAGAAAGCCCTCGCACGAACCGAAGACCCAACACAGCCAAAAATAAATAAATAAATAAATAAATAAATAAATAAATAAATAAGAAAATCCTTTAAAAAAAAAAAAAAATTCATTCCTTTAGCTTAACACTGTGTCCTTTTTAAAAATGCAAACCCATCAGAGCCTCACCTAAGAGTATGTTTGTCAAAGGAAAGAAGAGAGAGAATGCATAGCATCCTGGAGAAGAAAAAACGTGAGGAGGCCAAGGGAGAGAGCAGGGGAGTGGGTTTCTCAGGATTTACTTCCCTGCCTACACAGCATTGGGCGAGGGCCAGCTCTAAAGACACCTGCAGGGGAGGGAAGCTAAGCCTCCCAGTGCTGCTCCTGGGTTCAGGGAGTGAGAACAGACAGAACAGACTCGCAGTCCTCCAACCAGACACCATTCACATGTGCGCACGTCCGCACATCCGTGGGCTCTGGTGCACACCTGTGCGTGCATGAGAAACGACATGTGCGGACATGCTCCCACCCCCAGCTCTCACCCTCCAGCTCCTGTGCATGACATGGAATACAGAACAGAGAAGACTCTGGGCCCAGATGACCCTCCAGGGAAGGCAAGGATGGAATGGTCTCTACCTTCCCCTCCCAACACCTCTCCAGGGTAGCTGCCCTGAGCTGCATCCCACAGGAGTTGCTTTCTGATTTAGGGTCACTGGTTGCAGCCAGTGAATATTTTTGGAGCGTATGCAGGAAGCTACTGAAGGCCCTTGTGACATCTGAGAGGCGGAGAGATTAACCCATTAGCTAGGATTAGCTTCTCACGTTGACATCAGCCTGGGGCCTCACGTGTCCTTGCCCTCTGCATCCACAGCCCCGCCCACCTGCCCGGATCCACCTGCGGGCCTCAGCTGAGCAAGGGGGTCCACCTTGGTGCATTAGGTCGTTATGCCGGGGAGCCTCTTCCTTTCCTTTCCTTTTCTTTTTTTTTTTATTGTGGCAAAACACCCTCCCCTCCTTTTTAAGTAAGTTTAACTTTTATCAAAGTAACACATGGACATATTTGTAAAAATCAAATAGTATTTCATGGCTGATGAAGAAAGCTACCCCTGCCCCGCCCCCAGGCCTACTTTCACCTTTGTTGGCCATTTTCTTCTGCTTCTGTCTCATTTCTACACAATATGCAGATACTACCAATTTGTGATTTTATTTATATTTATTTATTTATTTATTTATTTATTTATTTATTTATTTTATTTTTGGCTGCGTTGGGTCCTCGTTGCTGCACGCGGGCTTTGTCTGGTTGCGGCGAGCGGGGGCTACTCTTCATTGTGGTGTGTGGGCTTCTCATTGTGGTGGCTTCTCTTGTTGCGGAGCACGGGCTCTAGGCACACAGGCTTCAGTATTTGTGACACACGGGCTCAGTAGTTGTGGCTCGCGGGCCCTAGAGCACAGGCTCAGTAGTTGTGGCATGCGGGCTTAGTTGCTCCGTGGCATGTGGGATCTTCCCAGACCAGGGCTCGAATCCGTGTCCCCTGCATTGACAGGCGGATTCTTAACCACTGCGCCACCAGGGAAGTCCGTGATTTTTCTATTTTAGGTTTTATCTATTGATATCTTTTATTTATTTATTTATTTGTTTACTTTTTTATTTTTGGCTGCGTTGGGTCTTCGTTGCGGTGCATGGGCTTCTCATTGTGGTGGCTTCTCTCATTGGGGAGCACAGGCTCTAGGTGCACGGGCTTCAGTAGTTGTGGCACGCAGGCTCAGTAGTTGTGGCTCACGCGCAGGCTCAGTAGTTGTGGTGCACGGGCTTAGTTGCTCCGCAGCATGTGGGATCTTCCCAGGGCTCGAACCCATGTCCCCTGCATTGGCAGGCGGATTCTTAACCACTGCACCACCAGGGAAGTCCCTCTATTGATTTCTTACTGTAGATTAGAATTTTATTTCCCATTAAGATTTAACTAATCTATTGCCATTTCCCCTCCCCCTCCTGCCTCATACTTCTATTACCATTTTTATTAAATCAGCATCTCCTGTTTACATTCCTGTCACAACATGTAAATATGATTGACTCTGAGTCCTATAGTGCCTCAGGATTACATTTTCTCTCCTAGGAAACTTCTTGTTTCCTGAAGTTAGTAAGTTGCCTTTTGAGGCTTTTTGTTTGTTTGCTCCTTGAGATTTCTGTGTAACTGTCATCAATCTATGCCAGACTCTCTGACCAGACTTTAAACCTCCTCTCAGGGGAATTCCCTGGCGGTCCAGTGGTTAGGACTCTGCACTTTCATTGCCGGGGCCTGGGTTCAATTCCTGGTCAGGGAAGTAAGATCCTGAAAGCCATGCAGCACAGAAAAAAACAAAACAAAACAAAACAAACAAACAAAAGAAACATCTCCTCTCAAGGTGGTCACCTCCCTTTGGTAATCTGACCTGCAAGGCTCTCCAGGCCTGCAGAACCTTGAGGTCCTGGGCCTCCCCTCCACCACCTTCCAACATTAGATTCCCTGCTTGCCAGGTGCTGGGTTGCTCTCTTTCTTGGTTTCTTTCCTCATTTTGGTGGAGGTCATCTTTTAAGAGCTTTCTGACTCAGGCTGCATGGGAATTAGATTTTTTGACCCCTTTGTGGCAGACTGCTGGCAGCCACCAAGATCTGCTTTCCCTCCTTCCCCGTGCTAGAGGGGCTACCTGGCTGGGCTGTGTTTCTTGCCTTCCTTCACAGTTGAGTGGCATGGAACAAGAGCTTGTCACTGGAATGCATGTGAAAATGATGATTGCTTCTTCTGGACTTGGCTTTGAGTCATTGGGCCTCCTTGTATTCCCTCTCCCTTGTTCTGTCTGTGGGAGCCTTGACCCTGCAGGCAAGGCCTGGTCCAGACCCCGGATCTAGAAGTAGGACATCGCCAGCCCCTGGAGCCCAGCTGGGGAGGGGATGTGGTCTTGCCACTCCTCAGCTTTCAGCCCATCCTCCTGCATCAGGTGTATAAGCTGCCTCGTTTCAGAGGCCCCCCACCCTGTTCCTTGTTGAATCCCTTGACTGCGGGCCTTCCCCAAAGTGGAGAAAGCTGGACATTAGTTGGTTACCACTCGTTTGTCTCTTTCCATCTCCCAAAACTGATTCTCTCCCCTACAGCCCTCTCCTGGTTCATCCTCTCTGTCCTTGTGGCTCCCTCTTTTGACCCCTTTGCTATCACTTAGTAGGGATTGTGGACCTAGTGTTCACTCCACCGTGTGGACCAACTGCAAGGGCATCTTTGATTCGTTTTTGTAAACCCCCTGAGACCCAGCACAATGCCTGGTATGTAGCAGGTGCCACCTGGATAAACGAATGAATGAAAGGCAAAGAGACATGACCCTCTACTCTCAAAAACCTCACAGCCCCATGGGGTGGAGGATGCAGGTTGGAGGGAGGGGAAAGCAGATAGACAAATCCCTGCACCAGAACTCAGAATGGGATGGATTCTGCAGGCAGCCACGCAGCCAACAGGCTATGGGAATTTGGCTGCCACGTCGAGCATGCCACCTGCACCAGCAGGGAGGACAGAGAAGGCGTGAGAGGAGGCTGGACGGGGTGGCCGGTCAAGGCTCTCTGGGCAGCCAAGCTCCAGTCACAGGCAGGGCGGCGGGGAGGTCCAGTGCAAGGTGGACAATCAGCCCTGCCCCACTGCTCGGCCCTGCCGCAGCCTGGGTGGAGGCGTGAGGACGGCTGTGCCCCAAGAAGGCCGGGTGCACAGAGAGGATGGGGATGCCCTCCACGTGAGACATGAGGGCCAGTGCCAGTGTGGGAGTGGAGGGGAATGGAGGGGAAGACTGGGGCCAGAAGCAGGTAGGGTCGTCAGATAAAACGCAGGAAGCCCAGGGACCCGCCTGGTCTAGCCCAGCCCCCAGCCCTGCTCTGGCCCCCCAGTCAGCTGGGCTGCCCTTCGTGGCATCGCCCAGGGGCCACTGCGGCTGCCCTGCTGCCACCGCCACTGGGGAAGGTGAACTGGCTTCTCACATTTCAGGCCTAATTTTCTCTGCTTCCTCAGAAGGGCTGGAAAGGACACCAGAGGAACAAAGCCCAGAGGGCCAGAGCTTTGGGGATGAGCTGGCCCAGGCCTACAAGGGCCTCCTCCTGCCTCAGAACCTGGGGTCCAGTCTTCCGCCCTGGTCTTGCCCAGAGGGGCAGGCAGTGGGTGGCTAGCCAGGCTGAAATAGGGCAAGAGGTGAGGGAGAGAAACTTACGGGGCCCTGTGGGATCCTCGTAGCCAGGCCCCTGCTACATCTCACCTGATCACTGCTGTAGCCCCCCATCGGGCCCCCCAGAATCTCAGAGCTTCTCAGTCCAGGGCCAGGAGTCAGGAGCCAGAGCTTCAGTTTCCTTACCTGTGCAATTTGGGCATAACAATAGCACTTCCCTCGTAGGGGGATGGGAGGATTAACCGGAGTTGATAAAAATTAGTGGTTTAAACAGTGCCTGGCACTTAGCAAGGGCCTTACACGTGTCTGCTGACATTGCTGTGAAAATATCATGATTTGAACCCCTGTTCTTGCCACCAGGCCCCAGGCATTCAACCTGCCCTCCTGGGTCCTCCCAGGCCCCTCACTGTCTGTAGCAGCCTCCAGGGCCTTCCCGGGGCAGAGAAGCGGGCCTAGGGAGCGGCTGCCCAAAGAACAAACTCCCTGACCACCAGCCTCCCTGGGCCCTGCTGGCACGGGGTCGGCTTCCCAGGGACAGATGGGGGCAGGCCAAGGATGGATGGCTGCTCCAGCCCCGCTTGCCCAGCTCAGCAGAAACCAGGGCCAGCGGCAATGGGCTGGCGGCCCCCAGCTGCAACCAACTTCATATTCTGCCACAATTAAATGATCGCCCACGTTTGCTCATGCTCACTTATTCAATTACCTTTGCGGCCCTGAAGGACTCGCGGAGAAACAGCCATAAATAATGTGTGTCAGTTGCCCCCCGGCTGTCACCCCTGCCCATCACTCTTACAGGGCCAGCCTGGCCCTTCCTGCAAGCCCCGCACCATCGCCCTGTGCATCCCAGTTCTCCAAGTAAATCCTCCCCAGCTCCCACCACCCATGTCTGCAAGTCAATCCCTGGCCTGAGAGCGGGTGGATCTGGGCCCCCACCTGGCTCTACCCACCCAGCTGCGGGTCCCCAGGAGGCCACCCCCTCGGCGGGCCTCTGGCTCCTTATCTGCGAAATGACAGAAGTTCGTGTGAGCTATGAAGGGTTGCCCTTGCCAGGAACTATGGTCCTGGCTTCACAGTCAAAATGCAGCACCCCTCAAAGTGGGGAGAGACGAAGCGTCCTCTCTTCACTGCCCCCACTCCCACTCCAGCCACTCTGAAGGCTTCTGGGAACGTCATGCGCTTCTAGGCCTCCGAGCCTCCGTGGATGCTCTTCCCCTTGCTGTTTCCTTCATTCACTTCTCTGCCTGGGGACTCCTATGCACCTTTCAAGGTCCAGCTTGGATGCCTTGAAGTGCACCCCCCCATGGCAAGCCGACTAATCTCCCCCTCCTTACACTCCCACAGCACCTCATATGTGCCTCTGTGGTACCCATGGGTCCTGCATTGGGGGGACAGCCTAAGATTCAACTATTCTGGGCCACTGTCCCCATATAACCATGTCAGGGAATGAGTCTGAATTCAGGGTTGGAAAGTGTGACCACTGTGGTTCCCCTCCCCAGCTGAGGCCCAGTTCACACGAGGACTTGCTGGCATTTATAATAATAATAATAGTCAACATTTTGGGGGGGCCTTTTGTCAAACGCTGTGCTAAACATTTTTTTACTTGTACGTCATTGCAATGTCACAATAACCCTAAGAAAATTATCCCCACTTCACAGATGAGAAAACTGAGGCTCGGTGAGGTTAAGATGCTTGTCCAAGGTCACATCACCAGGAAATGGCAGAGCTGGAACTCCGAACTGAGGTGTGTCCACATCTCAGTCCACACTCTTCACCAGCCCCCCCATCGCGTGCAGCGCGGGCCGAGGGTTCAAGTCTGGCTCCTCCATTGGCTGCTGTGTGACTCTGGGCAAGTCCTTTCATCTCCCTGCAGCCTTGCTTTGTCTCTCCTCTCCTGTAAAATGAAAAGATTGTTGCTGGTGGCCTCTGAGGGTCCCACCAGCTCAGATGTTCTGAGAGTTCATTTCTTTCTGTAAAGCATTGCTCTGACCAGCGGAACCAACAAAGTTGTGAAAACTAAAGGCACGAATGGTGGGTTCACCTCCTGGGGAGCTGCTCTGGGGCAGGCTGCCCCCCGGTGCCCCTCCCCTCATGCCCAGAAAGCAGGTGGCAGCCTGTGCCCTCCAGGAGGGCAGTCCTCCACCCTAGAAACGGTGGCGAAGTCTCCGGGCTTCAGGGCAGGGCAGGGCAGGGTCCTTCCTCTGACGGCCTTTGATGTCAGCCACCGGGGAGGCCTCATAAAAGTTAAGGGGCAAAGGAGGCAGTTGCTGCGGTCCTGACGTGTAACTGGGTTCTCAGTGCCACCCATTGGCTCTTGCTCGGATTAACAACCCACAAGAATCCACCCCCTTGAGCACTGTCTGGGGAAGGCGTCCTCACCGAGCCCCAGCCAGATGCGAGCTGGGGACGTAACCAGCCCTGTGCCAGGTCCCCTCCGTGTGTCCCCATGGGGGGACTGGATGACACCTCCCTCCTTCCACTTCCCCAGCCCAGACCCGGCTCTGGGCTTGGCTGGGGAAGTGAGGGGATCACCCCGGGCATTCCCCCACCGACGGAGGATGAGTTCCTGCACCACCGGTGTGTGATTGTGGGGCTGCCTGGTGAGTAAGATAGCGGTTGAGAGCGGGGGACCCCAGCTCTGCCACTTACCAGCTGTGTGCCATGAGGCCTCTCTGGGCCTCTGTTTCTCAGCTGTAAACTGCGGTTAATAATGGCCCCAACCTCACATTGGATGTGAGGGTCCAATGAGGTAACGTGTGCGTGTGAAGAGCGGGTGCCCACCGACTGCTGCCTGCCCCTGCTGAGTGGTGGCCGTGCTGGTGGCTCCCTCAACGCTCTCCCCTCCCCCTGACATTACTCCCAGGACTGGCAGGTGACACCCCTGCTGTGTGCTGGTCAAGGGAGCCCAGCCGACTGACAGAGGGTTTAACACCTGCCCTCCTGTGTGCAGTCTCCTCAGATTCCAGGGTTCCCTGGGTCAAGTGGAGGCTGAGGAAGTGGAGTGGCTGCCGTGGCCTGGGGCCCTCCGCCCCCAGGGGTCATAGCTCATCAGCCATCTGGGAGCCCAACAGAAGCCCGGGCAGCCTCTGATGCAGAGCCCGGGACGGGATCCAGGCTACAAGGTCCCAGGTGGGGTCGAGGGGCTCAGTCAGGCCAGCACAGACTCAATCCAGGGGGAGTCACCAGCTGCCCAGCCTCCTCTGACAGCGAGAAGCTGCCAGCGACCGGTGACCTTTCTCAGCGTGTGGTCTATCCTGGGCTTTCTAGGCAGGGAGTGGCAGCTGACAGCTGACAGAGGAGGCAGCCAAATCCCAGAGGGCCCAGCGGGGGGGCTCTGGACGACTCAGGGAGAACTGGGCAGGCAGGTGAGAGAGATCCACACGTCAACCACAAAGGAAGCCGAGGGGCTTCATGCCTGGGACCTTGCTCTACGGTTCCCTTTGGGGCACCCAGGGCCTATGTGATGTCCCTCAGGGCCCAAGTCTCTGGGCAGAATCCCATACCCCTGCCCTCCCCAGAGCAGCCTATCCCAAAGGCCCACTAATTCGGACATATCTGTTCAGCCCAGCGTGCTCCCCCCCATCGACGTGCTCACACACCCACATCTGGATGCTCACCTGCACCCACCGGCATGCACACTCACACACATGCACACACATGCACACTCACACACTCGTACTCACACTCGTACATACACACAAGTACACGCATGCACACACTCACACGCATGCACACTCACACTACGCTCACATACGGCCTGAACACAGCAGAATGAGAACAAGAAGTGTCAGCAGAAACAGAAAAGGTAACAAGAGAATGCAAGAGAAAAAAAGAAAAACCAGAGACAGAAAAAGCCAAGACAGCCCAGGTACTAACCGACAGGCAGGAAAAGGAGGGAGACAGAGAGACTGTGGAGGGGATCACGCAACTGAGGGTGCCTCTGCTCTGAGCCTCGGCATCCTGGCCTGTAAAATGGGGCTCCTCACACAGAGCGGGGGGGGGTAGGTGGAGGAGGCGGTCTGCACACTTGTCTTGGAGGCTCCCACACGATCAGGGAGGGGAAAGGGGAAGAAGGGGAGGGCGGCATGCCAAGCCTGGGTGCAGCAAGAGGGAGGAGGGGCTTTTGCCGGAACCTGGGCAGCTCAGCAGCCTCTGTGGCAGCCATGATGTTTACCCTGTGGGAAGGGGGTGGTGACATGTCCTGGAACACAGAGGGTTGTTGTTGTCTCTAGAACAAGAAAACTGGGTCATGAGGGGAGATGCTAAGGAAGGATGTCACAGTGACCAGGCTGAGGACTCCATGCCCGGGGCCAGGAAGAGAAGAGGAAATCCCCGAAGGCTCATGACTCCACGCACCCCCAGCTGTGAAAGCCAGAGACCCAGAATGAGTTCATGCATTCATTCATTCATTCATCAAACACATA
Organism: Balaenoptera acutorostrata; assembly: GCF_949987535.1. Lineage (NCBI taxonomy): Eukaryota > Metazoa > Chordata > Mammalia > Artiodactyla > Balaenopteridae > Balaenoptera > Balaenoptera acutorostrata. Next base: position 66,641,976 of record NC_080073.1, on the reverse strand, counting down.
CTGGGAGGCTGGCACTGTGCTACATGCTGGGGGCATAGTGTGAAACAAAATGAGCCAAGTCACTGTCCTCAAGGAAGGGAAACACACAGGAGCAAATAATCACACAAGTAAGAGTGAGACAACATCTGGGATAAGTGCTTCTAAAGAAAGGTACTGGGTGGGTGACGGTGTTGGAGAGGTCAGGGAGGGCTTCCTGGTGGAGGTGATGCTTGAGCTGGCATCTGAAGAGTGAAGAGGAGTTAACCAGGCAGAGAGGTGAAGGAAGGGCATCCCGGGTAGACAGGACAGCAGGTGCAAAGGCCCTGTGCAAGGTGTGGTTGGACCACAGAGGCGAGATGGGGCTGGGGAGCTGGGCCCTGGGAGGCATTTGGACTTTATTCTTAGGACCAGGAGCCACTGAAGAGTATTAAGCAGGTAAATGACATGACCCAAATTGTTCCAAAACATCACTCTGGAGAGAATGACTTGTGGGAGTTGAGGAGAAAGGAGGACGGCACGAGGAGCTACTGAAGCCATTGTGCCGGAGACAGCAGGGTGGTGGCCACAGAGATGGAGCAAAGGGGACCAGTTTGGGATGTGAAATCCACAAGATGTGGAGCTGGATGAACTGGTGGGGAAGGCAGCAGTGCAGGGATTGGGGTGGGGGTGTCCTAAAAGGTCAGTCGAGTCTGTGGGGGGACAAGTCAGGGAGGGACCAGCCCACCCCTTTGCCTTGAGGATGGGCCCCAAATCGTTGGAGTATGCTTATGAGCCCCAGGCATTTTCTGCCTTCAAATGGTGACATCTAAGAGCTAGTCTGGAACGTTCAGTACACAGAAGAGCCTGGCTGCTGGTCAGGGCTGATTTCCTGGAGGAGAGATAAGAGCCAGACCCAGTGTCACAGGGTCCCAGACAGGGTGGCATTGGAAAAAGGCAGAACAGCAGGTATCTTGCAGGGGAAGCCAAGCTTCAGGAAAATGACCATGGAGAGAACTTGGCTGCAGTCAGAAAACAGAAATAGAGCAGCGTATCCAATTGCGTAACAGAAAGGACAAGATCATGGGTGCTTTTGTTTACTGCTGTGTGTTTCGGATCACATACTGGGGGCTCAAAAATGTGAAATAAATGGGTGAATGAGAAGTCAGCGTGGAATCTTGCTCTTTACAACAGCAAAACAAAAGCAGAAACCAGGTACTGGCAGGTGAACCGATCCTCCTGAGGCCCTGGGTCCGCCCAGCATCTGCCCCTCACCAGCCGTCTTGCGGGGAGGTCCCTTACCCTCTGCCCCACTAAGGGCCTCCCGCTCAGCCTGTGGTAGCTCTAAGTTTCCCAGAACAGGGATCTGAGTCCAGCCAGCAGGGAGAGGGGAAGTGGGGGAGGGCTGGGAGGAAGGGAGGTCACGGCCAGGTAACCAGAGCCCGGAGCATAGCTGGGCAGTGGGGGGCCAAGCACGCTGGAGGCTCAAGAGGCAGCCTGACCGTCTGCTTTCCCTAGTGAAATGGGATCCGCCGGCCTGGGCCGGGCAGCAAGTGGGGGTGCATGGGATCCTCGCTCCACTTTAAACCAGGCCTCAGAGCACCCTGGGAATCCCTGTCCTGTCCTGCCCTGTCAGGGAGAAGACCTGTGGTGGGAACGGGAAAGGAGGCTGGCCACAGGAAGGGCAGCTGGGCTGTGGGCGGCCAGCCCCAGGCCCCTTCTTTTGCCGATAATACATCTATTGAGCAGCACGTGCTGTGCCAGGCCCCAGAGTGGGTGCGGTGGGCACTGAGTGGACAGTGACCTAGGGCACCTCTGCGACAGGGATCAGGAGAGCACGTTCTAGTCCTGCCTCCTCTCTGTGCTCACTTGCTCCGTGAGCGAGCAGCGAGGGGGAGGCTGCCCCGAGTGCGTGCTCCACGGACGCGTGGAAACTCAGGGAGGGGACGGGGCAAGCCGGGCGGGGGTCCTTGTTAGACCAGGGGGTGGGGGAGGGGACCCTGGGGGATGCGGCCCAGAGTCAGAGAGAGGCCGGACGCCCCCAGGGGGAAGCTGGCAGAGGGGGCTGGGCAGAGCCTCTAGCCCCAAGGCTGCTGTGGAGCCTCTGAAGGCCGAGCGCCCATGCATGGAGAAGCCCCGAAGGGACAGGCTGGGGTCAGGGCAAGTGGGCTGCGCAGTGCCCGGAGGAACGGCGGCCAGAAGTGCGGGGTAGCTGGAGTCACCTGAAGGGCGGACATCAGACCTTCCTAATACTTGGCCCAGGGTCACTTAGACCTGAAGCCTGTCCCTTGCTGAGTCTCTGCCCTTTGCCCCCACCCCACCCCGTCTCTCACTCGTCACCAGACCTTGTCAAGCCTGCCTTCTCAACACCTCAGGGATCTGCCTGCTCCCTTCCACCCCACTGCCTGCTCTCTGCACCAGGCTGGGACTCACCTGGAGGACAGCGCCTGGGGCCTCATCACCTGCCTGCCCACCTGTGATCCACTCCTCCCCAGTCCGCTCTTCTCAAAGCAGAGCGAGCCCTCTAAACACACACTGGGGCCCGGCTCCCCACCCCCACTCCCAGCATAAAGCCCTTGAGGGCCTCCCGAGAAGCTGAGGACAGAGAACTGTGAGGCCCACCTCCCCACCCCCTCCCACCCCCCAGCCTCATGTGTCATCACTCCCCACTCCCTGCCTGCTCCAGCCACCCTGAGTGCCTCCACCTCCCCGCCCCCCACCTCCACCCCGGCTGCCTCTGGGCCTTTGCATGTGTTCTTCTCACCACCCTCCCCTGAACCAAACCTGGATGACCCTCCTTCTCCTTCAGGTCTGCATAGGTCACTTCTTCCAGGATGCCTTCCCTGCTTCCCCCAGGCTGGTGAGGGGCCCCCCCTAAGCCCCCTGTCCTCCCACCAAACACTTACCCTGGAACTGCCCTTTGACTTGCTGAAGCCCCTGACTGTAATCTCCCAACAACAGGCACTGTTCTGGCAGGTTCCTGGGTCGGCCTAGCAGAGTATCTAGCACCCACAAGGGCCTCAAAAAATACTCGATTGTCCTCAAGCTGATTGTTGATTGAATGTCTTGCTGCGAGACTTTCCTTATCTCTGGCAGCCACTTCTTGGGACAAACTGGCAGTGAGGTTGTAGGGAGTGGGGTGGGGGCAGGGAGACGGGAAGGGAGAACGTGACCCCTACCCCAGCCTTACCCCCTGAACAGGAAATCAAAAACTAACCAGGGGCCTGGGGCAATTGGCTCTTGGTGCACAGGGCCTGACATCCATCCAGACAGCGGGCAGAACCCCCCTCCTCTTCCTCCTCTTCCTCCCCACACCCTCCCACCCTCTGGCCCTGCCCCAGAGCAACCCAACACCAGCTGACAGTTGGCCATGCCAGCCAGCCCCTGCAGGCCCTTCCCAAGGGTCAGGTGACCTCTCCTCCCCAGGCCTCTGCAGCCCAGCCCTCTGGTCAGACCTGAGTCTGGGCAGACCTCTCCACCAGTACTATAGTGGACGGTGACTTCTCCACGCTGGGACCCTGGGAAGGGTCTTTGCCCAACACCACAGACGGCGGGCACTGAAAGAGAAGATTACTTTCCACTGGACCCCCTCTTCCACACATTCCCACAGTCCCGCCACTAGTGAGGCTCTGGTGAGTGCTGTCTTGGGGGATACGGATGGGCAGGGAGGGCCTTGATGGCGCCTGAGCGAGGGGAGAGAGGCTCTCATGGCCACAGGACCTGTTCAAACCATGGGGGACCGAGGGGATGGGCCTCATCTCTGTCCAGGACCCCATGACTAGGGGTCCGCTCTGCGGAGATGCCGGTGTGTCTGTGTGTGTCTGTGCTTTGGGGAGGGGGGAGAGGGATGTTGGCACAGTTCAGCAACATAGAAATTCTGTCATACGCTCTTCCCCCGTCTCTCCCCCCCCTCCCTAGAGTCATTCCTACCCTCTGCTTCCTAGGATGTTCTGGAGTCTGGAACTTTGGCTCCTGCATGAAGGTGGGAGGGCCAAGGCGAGCCGGGACTGTAGGGGAAGCTGTGGGGTCAGGTGCAGAGGTTGCAGCCATCCTTTCCACGCCACTCTGGGTTTAACCCTTCACAGAGGCAGCTGTCCCAGGAGAACTGGGCAGCATGGGCCCTGGGAACAGCAGGTCTTGTCCCAGCAGCCCTACCATTCCGCCTGAGAGGGGCCACAGGGCTAGATGATGTAAGCACCTACAGGCAGCGGCTGGGGTCTGGGTGTGGGCGCCCCCAGTGGAGGGAGGGTGTGGACGAAGGCCATCAGAGATGTGTCACCACCAGGGGCCCCCAGTGCCCTGGGCAGTGGCAGAGTCTTTAGGGTCACCCTCCCCATGGGCTCTTCTGCCCCCGCCCCCCTCCAGTAAAACAGATTTGAACTTGAGCCTGCCACGGTCCTCAGACTCTCTGGGGGCCTTGAAAACATCCATGGTGTGCCTCTCCCCAGGGAATCAGATCCCACAGGGCAAGGCCTGGGCTTCTACAGTTTTTAAAAGCTACTGGTTTATTTTTTAGCCTTTTTACTATGAAAGACTTTAAGCCTACAGGAAAAAATAGAGGGAATGACACAATGAAATTTGCATAACCTGAGTGTGGATTTTCACAGTTGTTTGAGTTTTGCCATATTTGCTTCACTGTATTCTCTAAGGCTAAGGTATTTTGAAGTAATCTATGGACATCACCGCACTCCCCTCAAAGACCTCAGTACAGGTCCTTACATAACCCCAGTGCCTTACCCCACTGACAAGATCATTGGCTCTCCAAAGACGGCCACATCCAGGCCACTTTCCAATTTCCCCAATTGCCCCCTAAATAGTTTTTAATGCTTTGGACCAGGATCCAATCAGGGGGGATCAAGTCAGTGTGTCTTCTGAGCCTCTTTCAATCTGCTAGCGTCTCTGCCAACCTCCACTCTCCGCTCCCCCATTCTCCCCCCACCACAATGACTTGCTGAATTGAAAGGCCAGCTGTCCCATAGGAGGGTAAGAACAGGGCTGGGTCAGCAGCTCTCAGTACAGAGAGGAAAATTGAGTCCTGGAGAGGAAGGGACGGGGAGTCTAGGCAGAACCGTGTCTCCTGGCCCCACTGTGCAGTTTTCCTGCACCCTTTCTCCATAGTGCTCCCACAAAGCCGGCTCCTTATCAGGGATCTGAGAAACTCCTCTTCTGCAAAGGGGCTGTGGTCCCTGGGGCCGTCCCAGTGCTCTGTCCCAGGGCATCCTGGGGGCGGCAGGCCGGGCTGAGCCCACCCATGGCCGGCAGCCTGCCCCTGCTTTCTCTTGCTCTGAGCAGAGTCCCTAAAGATATCCTTCCCATGCGGTTGCTATCTTGTTCATCAGCGGCCGCAAGGGAACAGCAATCAACTTTGTGAGCATCAAGCATCGGCTTGTTCAGGGACCTGGGGGTGGGGGGAGGCTGGCCTAGATGGCCAACGAAGGGAGTGTGGGGTCCACCCACCCCCAGGGGAGGAGCTGGTGGGTTGTAGATCCTGAAGACCACTTCCGCTCTGCTCAGATGGACCCTCCATCACCCTCGCCCCACCTCCTCGGCAAGCCCCCGTCTCCGGTTTTGGGGTCCCTCCCCTGTGAATCGAACCAGGCACCCCACTCCTCAAAGTGTGCCTCACCCATGTCGGGAAGCTCCCTGGCCCCTGCCAGGCAACCTTTAGAAAAAGCAGGTAGGTGACAGGAAGAGAAGGGAACGTGGGGGAACGTCCACCTTGATGGTAACTTCTAAGCTCTTTAAAAACAGCCATCTGGGAAAGGCAGGGGCACTTCAGCCACCGTCCAGGCTCTCTGAAGACAGGCCTGGCAAACCCAGGGCAGCTGGGGAAAGCGGCCCCTGATCGCTGGGCCAAGGTGCTTGCTGGCCTGAGGGCATCCTCTCTGGGAGGTTCTGGCCCGTCTGCTGCTGCCCTCTGCTGGGCAAAGGTTCACCCTTCAGACTTGACCAGCTCAGCCCTGTGGCCTGCGGTGACCACACACTCCCAGACAGACAGACAGACAGACAGACACACACACACATTTCTCCACCCCACTATTGTGTTTTGACCTTAAAAACTGTTTCTTCTTAGAGTCCTAAAGATGCCATACTAACCACTGGCAAGACCGTCTCTCTCTGGCTCATAAGGCAGGTGGCTGGTCATGTGACTTAGAGAAAGGTGTGGGGAAGGATATCAGAGGCTGGGAAATGTGCAGGTCTGGATATTTAGGAGTATCCAAGACCCTGGGCACAGCTTCCAGGTGGAGAGGTCCCCAGGAGCCAAGCCTGCCTGGGAGGGGCTGTTGGAGTGGTTCCCAGCCACAGCCAGGGGGGCCCAAGGTCCCAAGGTGCTGTCATGAGGTCTGGCTCTGTCGGAGTTGGGAAGGGAGAAGCCCTCCCCCGGAGCAGCCCTTCTGGGGCGCTCGGCTTTTGAGTCATTTTTACACCATGCGTCTCCCGCCCTGACAGCAAGCTCAGAACATCACTGCTGCGGCTAAGGACATTTGTCAGGAGCTGAAGGGCTTCTAAACTAATAATCGCTGTATTAAAATCGCATTTGGTCCTCAAGCTGGAGGAACATTGGAAGATTTTAAATGTTAAGAGAAAAGGAGAGGGGGAAAAAAAACCTTCCCTCAAAGGATAACATCGGCTTGGAAATAAGTCAGGAATATGAAGTATTGCTCTGTGATTCTGGAAATCAAGCCTTCCCCAGGAAATAGATGTTCTCCAAAGCCTCATCTTTCAGCCATGGCTGAGAAGGTGATGTGTGAATTCCCCCAGCATTCAGTATTGATCCTACCGGGCCGGGACTGAGCAGATGGAGGGGCTCACACCCCATAGCCCTTGAGTCATTCATAGGATGGATTTTAAAACTTGATTTTTTTCCCCCCAGAAAATAATCTTGTGCCTTCCAGGCCCTGATGTCCCCAGGTGATACACAACCCTCTGCCGTGTGAGAAACTCCAAAATTCTCCTGCCCATTATGACCTCAGCAGTTTTAAATGGTTTTCTGATCCTCTCATCTCTAATAGATTAAAAAATGCTCCCTTGGGCATCACAGATACACTGAACGGTACTTGTACCAAACCTCTGGCTCTGAGCTACCTGTAAAACGTACCTTAGAGCTTCAGAGGTGAGAGGGCAGGCCATAAACCATGCTGCTTCTGAGTCTGCAGCCCAACACATTTTATTTTGCAGTCTTCTTTTGCTGCAAGCGGTTTCTCAATTATCTCCTCCCCAGAACGCACCCCTCCCCCTTGGATGTACTGGGATGCGGTCCCAAAGGCTTCCACACCTTGGCGATCTCAGGCAACCCCCCTCCTGCCTAGACTGATGAGGGGGCCAGACAGGCACCTCCAGTCCACGTGGCCCGACCTCCTCTGCACCCACTCCATGCCCAGACCCCCAGCAGCATTCACCTCGGCCTCCCAACTCAACCCTCCCTCTAGTCCCGTCTCCCTGCCTGTCCTTGCCTTTCCCTGTTGCTCCCTGCACACACACACCCCCAAACAGGCCTTCCTCAAGTTCCCCCAGGCTGAGCCTCCATCTCTCCCATATCAGACCCCTCACTCCACCCCTGTCTTGGCCGACAGCAGTATCTCTTCTAATCTTTTCAACTAGGACTCATTTTTCAACATAATTTGTTCCCTATGAGTCCCCCTGCAATACTCATTAGACTTTTAGTATCTGTTGATTGAGAAAACAGATGATGATTTAAAAAACTACTAGGAACTCAATAACGCCTTTAAATGAATTTGTATTTTGGTAAACACCAAAGCATTTAGATACATTTGAGAAATGATCGAGCTCCATGGGTATTAGTTTTCTAGTCTGCAGATAATGCTGGTGGTGGTGACGTGGCTTTCGGTCAGGGCTCAAGAGACCCACGGATGGGAGCCCTCCACCCACGGCACGTGAATCCACACTACCCCCCCAAGGTGGCGCTCCCGCCGCCCAGTCAAGGACGAGTCTCCCGTTCCTGATGTGCACAGCTGAGACACACAGCGTAGAGAGGGCCTCAGACAGGACCCTGGCCCCCACTTAGGGCTCAGGACTCCCAGAGGGAGCCAGAGCAGCTGCCCCTCCCTTACAAGGGACACCGCATGTTGGGGGCAGAACAGGCATCGGCTTTAGAATGAGACAGACTCACTGTGGCTGAATCCCAGCACCAGTGCTCACTGGCTCTGGACCCCGGGAAAGCTCTTCTACTTGCCTCCATCTGAAAATTATTCTCCTGAGAAACAGAGATGGGCATTGTAAGGCCAGTGGTCCATAGTAGATGCTTCATAGGAGTAACTATGATCGTAGAGGATATATTTGTGCAATGAAATATTTGAGTGCCTGAGGTTGCTCCGTACAGGGTATCTGGCTGTGAGTTGGTGAAATAGTCAGGAAGGACTAGGTTGAGCTGCATAACAAAATACCCCCAAACCTCAGTGCCTAATATAGCCCAGGTTTCTTTCTCTGTCATGCATAGTCACTCAGGAAGTGACTGTGCTTCCAAAATCACCTTGGCCAGGGAAAGAGAATTTAGGGCACTGCTTTCTCTAAAAGCTCCCACCAGAAGTGGCATATGTCACTCCCTTCCATGCGATGTCGGCCAAAGCAAATCACACTTTGGCCAACGTACCTTCAAAGGGAAGTGAAATCATACCACGTTCCCGTAGGAAAAAACAGAATATTTGTGAACAGTCTTGACAATAACCACAGTCACCCAACTAGTTTCCAGATATAAGGAGCTGACAGCCTCTGATAAGATAGAGATCATGACTCATTTAGTCCAAGCTGAACCCTTACAAGTTTGATTTGTGGTTTCACCTGCCACCTTCCCTAAAATGGGAGAGGCGAGTTCTAAAAGAGGTGTATCTTCCGTAATTTTTAATGAACTCTGGTTTAGCCTGTGGGGAGAGGTCGTATATACAGAAAGGATCTCAGGAAGAGGAACTAAAATGTGCCGACTGGTGGTGACGAGCCACAGTGCCTTCATCCACCTCAGCTTGATGGGTGACATCTGTCACTGTGCCTGACGTCACTGTTACTGTCATCCGTCCCCACTCTGGGAGCCAAATACAACTGCAGGCCCTGCTGTCCGTAACCCTCCTTTCAAACCAGGGAGTGTCTTGCAACCCAGCGTAGGCTGGCTTTCACTCAGGCCCCGCAGGGCTGCACTGACACAGACGGTCCAGGGCCTTATTTAACAACCAGCTCGATTGCTGGGCCCCATCAGAGAAATTAGCCCTTGAGTCTCCTGGGGTGAGGCCCAGAGTCATTTCATTTAGGACATGACCCAGTGACAGGGCAGGAGGACACAGGGATCTGGGGGCATTTGACCACTGTTCCCGGGGGAGGGGGCACTAGGCTGAGCTCCTCTGGCTGGGAGCAACTCATCCTCCTCCCTCCCTCCTTCATCCTTCCTCCCACTTCTCCCTCCCCAAGGAGCACTAGGGAAGGATGCTGGCCAAGGGGTCTGGGCTGTGGGTCTGCGGGAGGAGGCATGGGCTGGAGAGAGGGACATTTGTCTCCCTTCAAAGCACTAAAGGGAGCCCTTCAGTGTGTCAGAGGGAGTGTGAGATCCTGTCTCTGGTGACCGCCTCACCTGCCTTCCCAGCACCCAAGCTGAGTCACAGGGGTCAGTCCTGAGAACAGCCCACACAGTGACAAAGCTCAAGTGGTAGAGACGCTTGGGAAGAGGACTCCACAAAGGAGGGCTGTGCATTCTGTCATCTGAGCGTCCTGACAAGGCTGTGGCAATGGGCGGTAAATCAAGATTCAGACAGTTACCCACTTCATCCCATGGGCCTCAGCAAGCTGGTGGGGATGCCTGGAATGGACCCGGGCACCTGTCTCCTTGCCCAGTGCTTTTGGGAAACAGAACGGGGCCCAGAGGCATTGCTCAAAGGCCAAGGCTTGGGTCAATGAAAGAAGTGCCTGCGTGTGGCAAAAGGAAGGTCTGGGCTAAGAAAGGTCTGTCAACCTGAATTATTCATCTGGGACTTGGCAGGAAGGATGGGACGAATGGAGGCCTTCTCTAGCTCAATCCCACAGCAACAGACAGGAAACCTCAGCTTCCTTGGGAATCCAAGGTCAGCATCAGTGCCAAGGGGAAGCTGCAGAGTGCTTCTCCGAGCAGCAGCAAAACCCACCTGCCTGCCTCAGGCAGGTACCCCGGGGGCTGAAGCCACTGCCCATCTGTCCTTCTTCCGCCCCTTCCCACAACCTGCCTCAGAACCTCAGGCCACACAGCTCAGGAGCTGGAGGACCTTCAGATATCCCCTAAGCTACACCCTAAGATGACCCTTGAGCAGAAGGGCCTCAGTTTCCCCAGATTCAAGTCCAGCTTTTTTAAAAGTACAAACTGGTTACCCAGCAGACACCCCACGACTGCCAACCCACACCAAGTCTGGGGCAGGAGAGTTTACGTTGCTGTGTGTGAGCCATCTCGGAGGCCTGGGGTCTTCTGGCTGATCCTGGCTCCCTGAGAAGGTTTGGCCAGGGCTCCTGAGAACGTCTGACCCTGGGGATGGCAGGGATGGGAGGCGGAGGCGCTAGGAATGACAGTGCCTCTTGGGTCTGGCTGACACCCCCCCAGGCAGAAAGCCCCAAGCAGGTCAATACCAAAGCCCAGCTCCAGGGGGGCCTCACCTGATCCCTCACGATGGTTTCTGCAGCAGTACGGATCCCAGCCACCACTAGGACATGCACTCACTGTCATCAGGTAGCGGGAGGGCAGGCCAGGAGGCATCAGGGTAGGAGAAACCACGCCTGGGGACAAGAAAACCTGAGTCCCTGTCCCAGCACAGCCAGTGACTTGCGGGTGACTTTGGCCAAGCCCCAGCCTCCTTGGGGTTCAATTTCCTGACTCTCAAAGTAGAGAAACAGCAGCCCCCAACCCCTCTGCATCATGGCAGGTAAGCATGATCTGAGCTAGTGTGCCTGGGTTCAAATCCCTGTTCTCCCCCTAATAGCTGGGTACACACAGGCAAGTTACTTAACCTCTCTGTGCCTCATTTTCCTCATCTGTAAAATGGGGCCGATAACTAATTACCTCATAGGGCGGTTGCGAGGCTTACATGGGTTCATCTATGTAAAACTCCCGGAACGCTGCCTGGCTGTGTGTTTGTTACCATTTATTGTTATTTTCTCCCCATGCCACCACTGGTAGGTGACATCCATGTCCTTAGAGCTCCTCGGGGGCACAGGGGGTGTGGGGAAAGAAGGGCGGTGGGCCGCCCAGCAGAGCAGCATGAGGGCCTGGACGCCGCCAAAGCTGGGCTTGCAAAGGTGAGGCCAGGCCTGGTTAGCACCAGGCGCTGGGGAGACAACGTGGTGGATGGGGCCTTGGCTCCTTCCAGGAGTGGCTATAAATGAACTTTACAACCTGGCTGTCCCTCTGCTTACCAGAAGCGCCTCTTCCTCCCTGACCCGGGGACAGGTGAGCTGGCAAAGGCTGACACACAAGTGAACCCGGACAGAGGAGAGGTGTCGGGCTGCCTTGGTTTTTCTCTTCCTTCCTCCTTCCTGCTTCGGCCAATTTTGCAAGGAGGATTGGGTTTGCCAGGGAACTGGGATGTCTTGTCTGATAACCAGACTGAAGGTATCAACTCATCCTAGGGCTGATTCCCGATTTTCCTCGCATCTAGATGCCTCCCAACTTCTTTCCTCAGCTCCTGGGGGCAGATCCCAAGCAGGGCTCACCTCTGGGTGGTCTCAGAGCAGGGCTGGGGGGAGCCCCTCGCCATCAGGCCCCAGTCCTCCTCGCCCCAAGGCCTCGCGCCAGCACCCCCAGCCTCCCCAGTCACGCTTCAGCCACGCATCCGGCAAAACAAATGCACACACCAGGTAGAAGTCATCCCCTTTCCCTTCCTAAAGGGGAGCTCTATGGCCTGCCAAATAGTAGCCAATTCGGGAACGGTGCCGTGGAGGGGAGTGTCGGGCCGGGCTGAGGCTTTCAACTCCTCCTGGTGCTGGAGGTCCAGGTGGGTGGTGGGAGCTTCTCTGAGCTGGAGTCCTGAACCAATTGACAGGTACTGCTGTGTGTGGAGCCAGCCAGCCATGCCCATGGTCTGGACTGAAGGTCAACAGAGGGTTAATCACGCCCAGCGCTGCCTAGCCTAGTTGCATCTTTGGCCGGCCGGGAGTCCAGCAGAGGAGAGAGTATTAATAACTCTGTGGTGACGGGCACCGCTGCGGGAATGTCCTCTCGAACAGGATGAATACGACCACAAGAGCCTCCCCTTGCAGTGTCTCCTTGTCACTCTCCTGAGGCAAAGTCAGGATGTCTTTAGGGGCCATGTTTCCAGCCCAGAGTTCCAGCATTTGCCTGAGGTCCGGCAGGCCCGCTCTCAGGGAGGGTGAAGGATGCACACGTGGTGGGGGACCAGACGAGGAGCCCCCGCTTAACTTCTGCCTGTGCTCCTGGCCTGAGGTGGGCCCCAGCAAGCCATCGAAGGCCTTGCTTTCCTCATTTGCAAGCAGCAGTGATAAAGCCGGCCCTCCCGGGGCCGGTAGGAAAATATGACCACCATGGCAATAATGCTAGAAATAATCATGATAAATCACATTTATTGAGCACTTAGCTCCGGGCACTGGGCTAACCTTTTCATGGGCTTATATCTCAGTTCTGAACCCTAAGTCCACGAGATGGGTATCATAATTATCGTGTTCTACAGATGGGGAAACTGAGGCCCAGAGAGGTTGAGTAACTTCCCCAGGTCACACAGCAATGATGTTGTGGAGCCATGATGGTGCACAGCAGGTGTATATGCAATATCAAAACGAAGCATTCCTGTACCCCTCCAGCCCCTGCAGGATGGTGAGTCCCCACCAGCAGGGACTCTGCTCTCTTCTCGTTGGGTTGGGATCAAAGTTCCCAAAGGAAGGCAGGCAACGGGACACGAGAAGTTCAGACACACTCACTGCACTCTGAAAACTTACAGTTTTAGGTATTGTTTTTTGTTTTTTGAATGTTTTAATATTAAAATTCAAAAGGCACAGAATGGTATTTAGTGAAAAGTCTCCATCTCAGCCCTGCTCCCCAGAGGCAGTAACTGTTACCAGTTGCTTGTAATAGATTATTCCAGAAGAAATCGATGCCTATTTACAGTCTTGTTTAACTACCTGGGGGTCGTGGCTGGCGACTTCAAGTGCTGCCCCCACCAGCACACCTCCTCCCTCACATCCTTTCCCTTCCTCCTCTGTTTTCCAGGGAACGCCGCCAAGAGCCCTCAGCCAGGAAGACACCTGGGCTATGACAGCGATAAAGGCCAAGAAGGAGAAAGTTGAGGACTGCTGACAGCCCTGCCTTCTGTCTGGGAGCTGCTACCTCGACCTCGGGCCCTCCCTCTTCTTGTGGATTTGCCCCCTTCCCACGCTGAAGCATGGTGGTGCAGGACAGCATGGACGCCCCTGGCGTGCCCCTGGAGCCCTTCCTGCACCAGGTCGGAGGTCACCTGAGCGTACTGAAGTATGATGAGCACACAGTGTGCAAGCCCCTCATCTCCCAGGAGCAGAGGTTCTACGAGTCCCTGCCACTGGCCATGAAGCGCTTCACTCCGCAGTACAAAGGTGAGTGTCTGGGGCCAGCATGGGGCGGGCGCTCACACCTGCCACCTCCTCAAGCACAGTGGTGTGTTGAAGTGTTGCCATGGAGACCTGCCCCTCTCCGCAGCCCAGCTGGCCTTCACAGCCCCAGTTTCTCTGAACTCTTTGAGCCTCCAGGCCTGGAGTGTTATGCCATTTGGCATCCTACAAATTAGCTCAAGCCACCAGCCTTCGAGGAATTGAGAATGGGATAAAGTGATTCCCCAGCCCCACCCCGCCCTGATGGGGCATCCTGGTCTGTGCTTTGGGAGTGCCATGCCTGGGTCCTATGACTGTGGTTGGTAAACACAGGACAGGTGGAGACCTCCTTCACCTCCCTCAGGTGACCCAGGTGCATGGCAGGAGCCTCGGGTCTGAGACAGGTTATGGAAGGGCTGGTTCACAGTGTGTTTGGGAAACCAGAATTCCCACCGTCATCCAGGGGCAAAGCCAGGGCGTCTCCACGGTGTAGCTGGGGAAACAGTGCACGGAGCAGTGTGTGTCCTGGATCTGAGCACAGAGTGGGTTCTGGGGAGAGAAGGCTGGTGGGGGAGGGCTGCTGTTTGCTGGCCTCCGGACAGGGGCACTCTGTGGGCTGCCAGCATCCGCAGGGCAGGCTGTTTTGTTCACATCCAGCCTTCGGTAAAAGCGGTTCACAGGGCTCAGGGCAGGACTCTGCCAGCCGAGGGCCCACAAAGGGATACATACTCAGAGAAAAGACCTCCTTTAGAGGATTTTAGACCTCTTATAAGTCAGTTAAAAACTTACCTGCATTTCAGTGATGTGGATAACTGGGAAGGATGGGGCCTGTCTTCATCGGTGTTTCTCAAAGTGGGATCCAGGATCAACCAACTTTACCAGAATTGCTGGTGTGTCTGTGTGTGTGTGTGTGTGTGTGTGTGTGTGTGTGTGTGTGTGTTTAAATGCAGGCTCCCAGGCCCCATTCAAGACCTCTGAATCAGAATCCCTGGGGTCAGGGCCCAGGAATCCGTATTCAGCATGCTCCAGATTCAGACTCACTGAGAGGGGCCCAAGGCCTTGAGCCCTGGGCATTGCTTCAGTCATGGGCTGCCAGCACCTCTGAGAGTCTGAGATAAGACAAATGAGAGACAGGGGTGGATGGCTGGTGTACAGCCTTTGCAGGCCTCCCCGGGGGCCCTCTGGGGCCGCAGGCCGGTGTTGCCCATCAGCTGTGGATCACTGCCCATCTTGTCCGAGCACCCACTGGAACTAACATCTGGCCCTTCACAACTGAACTCAAGCCAGCAAAGGGGCGGCAGGATCTCGGGTGGGGTGGCCTCCTGCCCGCAGCATTTCACGCTGGTTCAACACAGCTCTGGAGCTGAGACAGGCTGCCAGGGCAGCCCCAGGCAGAGCGGGGAAGTGAAAGAGGCCGGTGGGTTTCCAGGACCACATCCCGGTGTCCTCTCCCCGTTCCCTGTCTGCACGAGCCATCCCCCATTTCGCGGGGGGGGGGGGGCGGGCGCGGGTGGGTTAGGACCGCACCACTCTGGGGAGTCTTGGGCACTGTCGACTCTCCAGACCCCTCCTCTGCCCTGCTTCCCTCTCAGGTTGGGCCCATCCTGGTACCACCCGCCTTGGGGCCCTGCTAACTTGATAGATTAATTTGAGTCATCAGTTCATGCATCAGTCTTTGCCTTGGGGCTTCATTCAGGAGATGATGTTTGCAAACAAGTCGGGAGGGGGCGGGTCAGGGAACCACAGGACATCTCTCAGGCGAGACCACACAGCCTGGCTGAGGGGGAGGGGGAGGCAGAGCCCATGGGCTGGCGTGACACCCAAACAGGAGGTTTCGATGAGGCAGAGACGCTGATTCCCTCAGTTGCCCGAACACGATCCACGTGGTGCCAGCATCCAGGCGCTACCCAAGGAAACGTACGTCTGAGGAGACACTAGAAAGGGCCCAGAACTGGGACCCTCAAGCCCTCAGACGCCAGGGGCAGGGAGCTGAAGTCAGGTTTGGGATGGGAAAGGGTCCCTCGAAGGACCTCAGGCTGTGCGGGCATCTTGTTTCACCAGAAAAGAAAAGTACTATCGGCCAACCCTTAGTGTTCACTCAGTGCCAGGCACACTGGAAGCAGTTTCCATGACTGACTCGTTTAATCCTGACAACAGTCCTCTGAGGAAGGTACTTCTATCATCCCCATTTCACAGGTGAGCAAACTGAGGCACAGAGAGGTTACCCAACTTGCCTCAGGCCACACAGCTAGTGAGGCAGAGCCAGAATTCAAGTTTAGCTCCCAAGTGTGGGCTCTCGGCCCCCTAGGCCGGCTCCACCAGTGACTATCACTGAAGAGACAATTCCTCAGATGCCAGTGCTCAGGGGTCACCCAGCCCAACGTGGGAGGGGATGTGACTTGCCCAGGGTCACTCAGCTAGTGACCTCAGGTCAGGGGAACTCGAACACCCACAAAGCTGCCACAGGGTCTCCCTTTTCTTTCTGGTGGGAAAGAAAGGGCTGTTCCTGACGTGGTCGCCGCATGCCCCAGAGCCCACCCTCTTCCTTCTCACTCTCTGCACGGTGATGGCAGCGGACTGCTGGGCAGCAGCAAGGGCAGCCTCCCTGTGCCAGGAGCTCAGCCTGGACCCTTTGCTGGGTTCCTTGGGCATGACAGCGTCTTGAGGCTGTGTCCCTCTGCCTCCCAGTCTGCCCATCGGCTTTGGGTGAGTGAGGACATACTCCTAGGTCAAGTTGGTAGTGGATGAGCCAGATTCATATTACAGACAGTGGCAAATAAATGTTCTCATGAGCTTAAAAATAAATACATGACAGAATATTCACGGAAGCTGCTCGGCCAAATCGAAATTGCTGAGATGCTCTGGGCACGTCAGCCAAGGCAGTGAGCACTCATGTCTGCCCAGCTGACATGGTCACAATGGAGGTGCTTGGGGGGCTGGTGAGCAGGCAGACAGGGCCGGGGTCCCCCACTCTCCTGGCCAGGCAGGGGCAGCAGAGTGTTGGGAGCCCGTGGGCGGCCAAGTCCCCATGGACACCTAAGGCAAGCTGGAGGCCAGGCTGGAGCCAACAAGGCTCTTGACTAAAAGAACAATCCAAGCCCCAAGGAGTCTGGATTCAACTGACTTGCTGCTCTTGTCAAGGGCAGGCAACCCGAGATTGTTTGCAAGGCCGCTATGTGCTATGGTCCCAGGTTTCAGAGGGAAGGGCTGGGCTGAGCCAAGAATGTGTGAGAGAGGGAGGAAGACAGACCTACGGAGACACAGAGCCAGGGAGAGGCACGCAGGGAGACAGAGCGGGAAGGCAGAGACATGGAGTCTGGCTGGGTAGCTCTGACAATATGAGAAATAGAAAAGACTTTCGGATCTTATTGGTTTGGGGTTATTTGCACCTCTGCTTGCGTCCATCTATTTAGACACTCAGCACGGATGAGATGAGACAAGAGCTGGAACCTGGAGAAGCAGGTGAAGGTCACGTTTCTTGTCCCTCCAGGGAGGCCTCCTGGGCCCAGGGCTCCCCAGGACCGTGGTTTCTGGCAGGCCTGTCACCTTTGCCTCACAAGTGGGAAAGGCCAGGCAGTTGCCGGATGGTAACTTGAACTTAACGAGATCCAAAAGGGCCTTGCCTTTGGCCAGCACCCCTTCCTGCCTCCCCAGGAGCCAGGAGGCTCCAAGCCCCCCAAGGACAAGCACAGAGGCCAGCCAGCTCCCCCTCTTCTCACACCTGGAGGGTAGGCTCTGGGGCCTGTGGGTGGTTCCCAGGTCAGTCCTCCTCCCTGGAACAAGCACAGCGACCCTCCCACCAAGGAGTCAAGGCTGGAAATGTAACACCGTATCCTTGGGCTTCCTGGCGCTTCCAGCCCTCGGCACTGACGGCCCTCTCACGAGGTGATGGCATCGTAGCCTCTCCGTTCATTCCTGTGGAACAGAATGACCGGAGCAAATGTGACTGGGGACACAGCAGGAGCGTGCCTCATCCACACACGGGTAAACATAGCGTGATGACACAGGAGTCTCCCGATTAAGTCCCAGGCTCAGTGTGACAGCCTGTTCCGTCTCCCATATTCACAGCTGGCGTGGCCTTCATCCCTTACCAACTGTGTGACCTTGGGTGAGTTATCAATCTCTCTGAGCCTCAGTGACCACAGTCAAGTGCCTTGCAGGCTTAGTGATCAACAAAATGCACATAATGCTGGCACACAGTAGATGTGAAAGACCAGGCAGTGGTCATTACTACTGTACTTGTGTCCCTGACCTGCCATCAGCCCCCTGCTCTCATGAGCAGGACAGCCCTGGTGGGCTTGGTCTAGGGATGCAGGCTACTGTCCAGGTGAACTACAGAATGCCAGGTTCAAGTGCGCTGTTATGGTTACTATCATGATTACTTCACGGGACGCTGGGGCCTGGGATGAGCTAAGGAAAAGCAGAGTTTTTTTAAGGAACTGGAGGGAACCGAAGGTCACGCTCAGGCTGCAGAATTAGGGCACTGGGAACCTGAGATGACAGGCCTGGCCCAGGGAGACCACTGACCTAGGCACAGATGGGCCTGGAGCATGACGCGCTGAATTATAGAGCAGCCCTGAAAATGAGTGTCTGCTCTGAGCAGCCCAGGAGGGCCGGGCAGGGCCGCACGAGGGGAAATCAGCTGCCTTGGCTGCTGGTTCAGCAGAAATGACCACTTAAACGCTGATGAAGGTGACCAAGTGGCCAGGGGAGGAAAGCAACACCTGGGAGGATGTGACCACAGACAACCCTCCCATCTGTCAGGGTCCCAGCGGAAAATGAGCAGTACATGCCAAGGGAGTTAAATAAAGAGAATTTTTCAAGGGACTATTCACAGAATTGCACACAGGATTAAGGGAACAACTGGGGAGACTTCCCTGGCGGTCCAGGAATTAGGATTCCATGCTTCCACTGCAGGGGGCACGGGTTCGGTCCCTGGTTGGGGAACTAAGATCCCACATGCCATGCAGTGCTGCCAAAAAAAAAAAAAAGGAAATAACTGGGGATGGTGAGGCAACCAGGGGGCAGCAAGACTGGAAGTCTGTAACCACCCGCAGGCCTGAAGGGCCGAGGTGAGGGCACGGCGGAGCTGAGCAAGAGGGAGGCTTCAGAGAAACACAGCCACGGCAGAGCCATGCCGCAGCAGGGAGGGAACAAGTGGGATAAAGCCCCAACCTTTCTCCTCCCCTCCCCCCATCTCCAGCCAGCGTCCCTCATTGGCCCAACTGTCAGGCAAAGGAGCCATTGGTGCATGCCAGAGTCAGCCCCCAGGCACAAGATGGATGGAGAATGGGTTGGTAGAAGAAGGAGCGAAGAGAGGGTCCTCACGGCATCAGCTGCAGGAAGAACAGGGAACAAAGGACTCTGTAGAGAGCCGGTTCTCTCAAAAACATTTGTGTGGCCGTCTCCTGGGCCACGACCATGAGTATCTTTCACCTTCACCAGAACTCTGGCGAGGCTGGGCACCCACAGAGGGAGGGCTGGACCCTGCCACCAGAGCGAGAAGTCCAAAGAACACCACAGAGCCATTAACGTACAGGCCAGAGCCAATGACCTGACCTGGTCGATGTTCTAAAGGAGAAGCTCAGCTAGCACATGGGCTCAGTGGGTGTCCTCACATCCTTCGCTATCACAGCCAGCAACTGGAGTAGGATGTCATGCCTGGATTACAAACACCGGTGGTTAGGAGGTACCATTGGAGAAATCTCACACGCCTTCTCTTTTCTATCAAAGAACCACATTCTGTCCATAATCTTCACGTGCTGTGCGTCTAACCAAAGGCAATGGCGAACGTCAGTGTGAAAGCCAGGGATGGGGGGAGGATGAATGAAGGGGCAACCCGAGCACCAGGAGGCTGTTAGAGGAAGGCTTCCTGGAAGAAGCTGCTCAGATACAGGTTAACAGAGGGGAGAGCCAGGGTGTCGAAGGAGGCAGAGGATAAGGGGCAGTAATGAGAGGAGCCCCCGACTTCCCTCACTGCCACTCAGAGGCAGGGGCCCTCTTTGCAGAGGACCAGCTCAGATGCCCCCAGGTTGGGCCCGGGTGGGGTACTGCGGGGTGCCTGGGTGGTGTGCTCGCGCACAGAGGAGTGGGGATGCGAGGACGAAATGTACGCAGCTGCTTTGTTTCAAGCATGAAGGGGCAGGGAGAGGTGACGAAGCAGAAGCTGTGCCAACATCCGTACGAGGCCATTTTCTGCAGGCTCCGCAGCTCTGGGCTCATTCTGGAACAGGATCGGGTTCAGGCCAGTCCCCGTAGCTCTTCCTTGAGAGATGAGTTGGGGAAGGGGGGCGGTTGACCACTGCCATTAAACTATAGTTCAAATGGACATCACACTGCATCCACTCCGTAAATGTCATCTGGTTTCTCCACCCCTCCCCTTCTGCAGGCACCATCACCGTGCACCTCCAGAAAGACAGCCGAGGCCATCTCAGCCTGGTTGCCAACCCACTGAAGGAGAGCCGGGGGCCCTTCAAGATCTCCACGCAGTCGGCGGCTGTGGCCATATGGCAGACCCTCCAGCAGACCACCAGTGGCGGCGGTGCCCTCCCCCTCCCCCAGTGGCAGCACACCCAGCGGGCACACTCACTCAAGGAGAGGTGAGGGCCACTTGGCAGGATGACAGAACCCGGGCAGCACGTCCCTAGCAGGGACCAGCATTGCTCCCACCCGTGCCCAGGCCGATGGCTCCCCATTAGGGCCAGAGCCGAGAAAAGGAGAAATTCAGATGAAGGCTCTGTCTAGAATAAGCCACGTGACCAAAAAAAAAAAAAGGAATGCATTTTCTTTGGTGCCACTTCTAGAGGGAGGATTTCAATGCATTTCATCTCGGAAGTGGATGCACACGCCGAGTCCTATACAGAGCAGACATTCGGTGTATATTTGTTTCATTAAATACCTGTTTCACTGAGACCATGAGGTGTCTCTGGAGGGGGAAAAGGTGCAGAGCAGAAACCCCAGAATAGTTGACATAAAGGAAAAGTGTGGCTAATGCCTCTCTTAAATCATCTTCCTTAGCGGTCGAGACGGGACGAGGAGAGAGGTCAATTGCAGGGCTCCGTGGGACCCTGGAGACTCAGGCGGCTCAGGACGTCCAAGGTCCTTGGAGAGTTCTCAGATTAGCTGACCTTTCTCAGATGAAAAGGATCCCTGGGGATTTTTTAAACACTTATGGGAAACAAAAGGAAGCTAATACAATGAAAGTACCTCCCTTCCCCAAGGATCTTATTAAGCCTCCTGGCTTGGCGTCAGGAAGCGGTGCATATTATCTCCATGTTACAGACGGGGAAGCCAAGATGCAGAGGGCAGGAGAGGGTGGACCAAGGACCTATGATTCTTCCCCCCATGGCATCTGAAGCCACAGTAACAGCCTAACCCCCAGCCTTCTGATTCCAGGCAGGGTCGCCGCCTCTATACTGTGTTGCCTCCATAGGGAGGTAATGACCCAGGTCATTTACAAGTGAATTTAAACCGCCTCAGCCCCCTGAGGAGGTGACATGCTCCGGTGAGTTATTCCGGACTTTAGAGAGACCCCTGCGAGGCCTGCAGCGTGGCCTGATCTGGTGCCCCGGGGCTGAGCAGGGCCGGCAGGGCACTCTGAGGTCCTGCAGGCATCCTGAGAGTAGCCAGGGAGAGTCCACATCAGGGTCCAGCAGGAGAGCCCAGCCAGTCACAGGGGCCCTGACTGTCGTGTGCTCCCCTCGCCCGCAGCCCAGCCACAGCGCTCCTGAGGTCCGAGCTCCACCTCAAGGCCCACGTCCCCTCCCTGGTGGAGGATGTGAAAGGGAACCAGACAGAGAGGAGAAGCTTTAACCCGTGGGGCCTGCACTGCCACCAGGCCCACCTGAGCCGCCTGTGCACTGAGTACCCTGAAAACAAG
Organism: Balaenoptera acutorostrata; assembly: GCF_949987535.1. NCBI lineage: Eukaryota > Metazoa > Chordata > Mammalia > Artiodactyla > Balaenopteridae > Balaenoptera > Balaenoptera acutorostrata. Next base: position 66,620,603 of record NC_080073.1, on the reverse strand, counting down.
AGGCACCGTATCCTTGCCCATGACCCGCCCGGCCACCCAGCCACCACTGTGCACGGTGATGTCAGGGGTGCGGGGCAGTGAAGGGGGTGATAGACAGACGTTTGGGGGCAGGGCCAAGGGAGGAGTGGGTAGGGAGAGAGAGCCTGATGTGAGGGAGAGTGGGAGGCACAAGCCCTCCAACCTGGGACCTAGGAGAAAGCAGATCTCTCCAAAAGAAAAACCAGAGGCTGGGGAAGGAGGACTGGGGGAAAAGCTGAACAGAGTGCCCCTGTTTGGGCCACTGGCTGTGTCTCTGCCACCTGGGCAGTGGGGATGGGCAGGGCTGGGGTCTCTGTGGACAGATAGGAAAGATGACTGCCACGCTGGGTGGGGGTAGGGGTGCGGGTTCAAAGGGTGGGAGGGTCCCTGCACCCAACCTCCCTTTTACACCTCCCACAAACTCAGAGAGCAAATTCAGGCTTGAAATGCCCCCCTTTTGTCACCTCTGGCTCCTTCCTGCAAACGCAAACCGGTGGCTGGTTTCTCTGTATTTACTAAGCCACATCTGCAACCCTCATCCTTAAGAAGCTTTTGCAGGATAATTACTCCGCTGAAATTAATATTCCTGCAACTCATCTCCGAAGCTAACATCAACCCACTTCTCCCAAAAGGTACTGGCCCATTCGGTGACTCGAGGTTTTAGCATTATGATTTTTCTGCCATAAAATGTAAATTGGGCATGGCCTGCCAGGGATTTCACTCCTGCATTTAAATTACAACCTCAGAGCAAAAAGGAAAAGAAAAAGAAGCTCACATCCTCATCAACTCCCCCTAAATGAATGGACTTATGAAAGCAGCCTGCAAAGTTAATACCTTGAAATCTTCATAGCAACTGACAGGCTGGTCTGTAATGAAAGAAATGGGAGTGAAGGGATGGGGCTCAGAGGAGGGAATCTCCAGCCAGCTTCAGAGGCCTGCTAACCGCCTCCTGTGGGGCAGTGGCCTTTATGTTCTCAGAAGCCTTCCTTAAAGTAGCATGACCAGGGTTCCTGCTGCTGGAAAACGTCGTGTCACAGTACAAGCATCCCTGCATCTTAGACCTGAAGATGGGGACCCGGCAGCACGGGGACGATGCGTCGGAGGAGAAGAAGGCCCGCCACATGAGGAAGTGTGCACGGAGCACCTCGGCCTGCCTGGGCGCGCGCATCTGCGGCATGCAGGTAGGTGGGGGACATCTGCGGGGCTGGGCATCCTGGCATGTCTGCTAGGGACAAGGACATCTCCCATCCAGATGCTGCTGCCCCCCGCAGGACCCTTCACTTTGTGGGAGCAACAGAGACGGCGGCCAAGCACCTCTTTCACCAAGAAAACGCGTATCCTGGTCTAGGACACACTGGGTTTTTTAAAGAGCGCCTTTCAGGATAGTGATATCAAAACCCCACCATTTTGGGGGAATGTAAATTGGTGCAGCCACTCTGGAAAACAGTATGGAGGTTCCTCAAAAAACTGAAAATAGAATTGCCATATGAAAAAAACAAAGAATTGCTATATGATCCAGCAATCCCACTCCTGGGCATATATCCGGACAAAACTGTAATTCAAAAAGATACATGCACCCCTATGTGCAGAGCAGCACTATTTACAATAGCCAAGACATGGAAAGAACCTAAATGTCCATCGACAGATGAGTGGATAAAGAAGCTGTGGTATATATATATACAGTGGAATACTACGCAGCCCTAATGAGTGAAATAATGCCATTTGCAGCAACACAGATGGACCTAGAGATTATCATACTAAGTGAAGTAAGTCAGACAGAGAAAGACAAATACCATATGATATCACTTATATGTGGAATCTAAAATATGACACAAATGAACTTCTATGAAACAGAAACAGACTCACATAGAGAACACACTGTGGTTGCCAAGGGGGAGGGGGTGGGGGGAGGGATATATTGGGAGTTTGGGATGAGCAGATGCAAACTATTATACATAGGATGGATAAACAACAAGGTCCTACTGTATAGCACAGGGAACTATATTCAATATCCTGTGATAAACGATAATGGAAAAGAATATATATAACTGAATCCCTTTGCTGTACAGAAGAAATTAACACAACATTGTAAATCAACTGTATATCAATAAAATTTAAGAAACCACCATTTTTAAACTCATCTCAGGGTCTCTGGCAGTTGGAACTTTCCACGTGACCACGTTGGTCCTGCCCATGTTGAGAGCAGACCTTTGATGACAGTGTGTGAGCAGGTCTGGGAGAAAACTGAGAGAAAGCTTCTCTGTGTGCTCCGTTGGTTCCTCGTTCTCTTGAACCATGAAGCTGAACCCTCTCCTTCTCAGATGCTGGCAGGCAATCTGCTCTTTGAATCCTTATTAGCCATTCCCTGTTCTTTCTCTGCCTTTTCTGCTTCTGCTTGCTACCTCTTCTTGTTAACAAAGTGGGAAGGTCGTAACCTGCAAAGCCCAGTAAAGGAATGGTTAATTTTTTATTGCCCTGACTCCACACTTCATTTTTGCTGTTCTGATGTGGTTTATAGCCAGGGCTGCAGGAGAACAGGAGGAAATAAACTTTCTCCAGTGGTTCACTCTTAGAGTCTATCTACTCAAAGCAAAACCAGACACGGATCTGACGGTAATCGTTATCGCTTTCCTTAATTGAAACTGCCACCCCTTGAAGCTGGAAGTTGAGTCTATAAATGTGTGGCACAGATGTCCCTAGGAAGGCTTGGAATGCAGTCCTCAAGAGAATGGAGTGTGACAATTTGTGGAGTACATGGAATCTCTCTCTGGACCTCAAACCTTATGAAATTGATCTGATTTATTTAGAAAGAGATGCCTGTCGTGGGCTTAGGACGGCTAATTGTAGCAGCTGATCTCCAGCCCTCCAAAGGCAACACCAAGTCTATGGTATCTTTCTGATTTTTTTTTTTCAATTCCTGTTTTCTGTAAACATATCATGTAATCTGAAGGCAGGGAAGACCTGAGAAACTGTCTTGGTCAGGTACGGGCAGCCCTTCCCAGGTGTGCCAGGCAGAGGTGTGCCAACTCACCCTCTGGCCATGCCAGCCACTGACCTCCGTTCAGCCTCTGCCTGCCTCTGCCATCTGAATGAAATGGGAGCGGCTGCCACTGTCTCCCCCATCAGCATCTCTCCTCCATCTGCTCCCTTCCGGTGGCCAAGACATGACAGGGGAGGGGAGAAGAGCTGATGCTAAGGAGAGGAGGCGCCAGCCCCACAGAGCTGCTGTGAACCTTCCTTGCTCCATCCAGGCTCCCCTCAACCTCACTGGCTGCCTGAAAACTCCATCCACACCTGATCTAGCCTGTCTTTTCATCTCCAAACAATTCACCCCACTCTACCCCCAGAGCCATTACGGTTTTCTTAGAATCTGCAGAGAAAGGACTTCATAAACTTTGTTGGGGGAAATTTTAATCTACTTGGCTTTCCAAAGCCATTGGCTGTGATTTCAGATTCCCACTAAAGCTTTCTCGCTTGGGTTTGCTAATATTTAAAGAGGGCCAGAAGCCAGGGTTTAAATCATGGTTTGGAGGTTGACATTGGAAATTCACAAGAAAGGAGATCCAAACCTTTTCCTGGTGGGCAGAGGGTCACCTTCATAGGATGAAGCATCTTTAGACCTTGGATTCCTATTAAACGCTTGCACAGAAAGCATTTTAAAATGTAAAAGTTACACTGGTGCTTGATGAAAGATCATCTTGCCAGTCATTGCAGCCATTCTTGCCCTGCATCTCTAGAAATCTGTTTATATATTAGGTAGCTTGTGATGCTGCCACTGTAGCAGATGTGATTTTTTTTGTTGTTTGCAATTCTTCACATTTTCTATCTTCTTTTTAATGCAAGGTTTATCAAACTGATAAGAAGCACTTTCTCTTCAAAGACAAGTACTATGGAAGAAAACTCTCAGTGGAGGGCTTCAGACAAGCACTTTATCAGTTCCTGCACGATGGGACCCGGTTCCGGACGGAGCTGCTAGAGCCCATCCAGCGCCAGCTCCGGGCCCTCCTCTCAGTCATTAGGAGCCAGAGTTCATACCGGTTCTACTCCAGCTCTCTCCTCATCATATATGATGGGCAGGAGACTCTGCAGACGTCCCACGGCAGCAATGTCATCAAAGTTGACATCCGGATGATCGATTTTGCTCACACAACCTACAAAGGCTCCTGGAATGAACACACCACCTACGATGGACCAGATCCAGGCTATATCTTTGGTCTGGAAAACCTCATCCAGATCTTGCAGGATATTCAAGAAGGAGAATGAGACTTGTTGGGCCCATCCAGATTTTTCTGGAGGATAGCTCTCCAAAGGGGCCTGTTGGTAGCTAGGGTAGTCTACACATCCCTGAGATGTGTCTGTAATAATTATATCTACATTCAAAAGCCATCTCTATACATGGCAGGCTATACTAACAGCTGCTAAGGAAACCAGCTCTGGAGGTGATTCACGTACCCTGGCATCTTGCACTCATGCCAGTCATCGTAAGCTGCACAGCAGGATGAAATGGTGCCTTTCTGGAGTAAAGGGTGGGGTGCAGAGGAGTTAGAGGCCAGCATTACAGTGAGATTCTGGAGTATTTGCATTTAAAGATGCTTTCTTGTTGTCATGCTGCAGTCTCACAAGCTGTAAGGCAAAAAAACAAAACAAAACAAAAAAACCTTACTTGAGGAAGTCTGGAAGAATGAATTCCCTGGTTATCGTTTTTCTGCTCACATGGGCTGCGGCTCCCAGGGCAGACAGAGCTAACGAATGTCTCTTACCTTCCTCAGAGGCACTGTTGGTGGGGCTGGGTGAACTGGGACAGATCTGCCCATCTCACCAGCTTTGTCCCCAGGTTCTGAATGGACAAGGACAATCCCAGACACAGTACTGGCAAACCAAGACCCCAACTTCCCCATTTTGGCCCGTGGAGAGGCGAGTCCTATGGGAAGTGATGACTTTGTCAGATTCTGACCATGAAATGCAGCTTCCGGTGGGGGTGAACTGCGCATAAGGAAGATGTGAACTTCTACTCTCCGCTTTCTATTTATTTATTTAGGGGGTGGGGTGGAGGAGTCAGAAGAGAGGAGCCTGGGGGACCCAGGAAACCAGGCAATGTTTACGAGACGGGTGGACAAGTGTAAATACGGAACTGAGAGCAAACGGTTCTAATTAATTCCTTCTTCTGCAGTGTGGAAACCTATTATAATGCCCTCGAGTCAAGCACTGAGATACATTACCCAATTAGGGAAATAAATTTGTTAATAAAATTGCTGAGGTTACCAGTGATTATTTGGTGTGCATTATTACCCTTTCTGTTTGTTGATTCTGATCATCATACTGTATGGTAATTCCAATTTATGGGTGATTAAAGTATACACAGCAAGAACACTTCACTGATCTCCTGCAATCCTTCAGGGAACCTGGGTGAGAAATGGTGGCTAATAAAATATCTGCGTGTATCACAAGGCAAGCACCAGACCTGAGAAGTAAGTGGTCCTTTCACGTGAACCTTATACAGTGCAAAATGAAACCATTTTTATATTCTCATAGCTAATTACCATTAACTTTCAAAAATCTGCACCAAAAAAAAAAAAAAAATCCACACCAATAGAAGGAAAGAGTGCCTGACAATAAAAACACTTGGTTTAATTTTAGTTTACATTATATGGATTTCCAAGCAAGGTAACTTGCCTACTCATGTTTGGCCGAGGTAAAGATGTGACTGATTTGCATGCCCTGTGTCCATGGTGGAGAATTGAGTCAAAGCACACTGAGTGGCAAAAGGAAGTCAGCCGAAAACAAAATATTTGCTAATGACGAAAGGGAGCCCGATATACTGCTTTTTCTGGGCCACTTCCTTGCTTGAGAACCTGGTACCACATCAACCAAGTCCAAAGCTCCCTGGCTGAGCTTCTGATTTCTGTCCCCATTCTCTGCCTTTTGTACTGTGGGAGCTGCCTGAGGCTGAGGGGAATGTCAGCTGGAATCTAAGTCTTTTAGGACTGGCCACCCATGTGGCTAACCATGTTGCAACTGCTCTCCGTGACTGGCTCCTTCTTCCTGCCGATGTGATGCCCCGCTACCCCTTTACCCCACGGTGCCCTTCACGGGCGGCCTTCTTCCTCCTCTGCAAATCTTCCGAGGCTCAGCCCAAATGATTCTCTCCTCCTCCGGAAGATGTCACCAACAATTGTGCAGTTTGTTGCAAGGGACAAAGTTGGCTACCGTTTTAGACTGTTCTTCCTAGACTCCTGGACTCAGAGGGGCAACTGTGGTCTGGAAGCTTGTGCGAGGCTTTGCAGATTCAGCAACTTGGCTGAATGGGTCCACCCAAGTATTGCAAATCTGGGTAGAGGGAGAAGAACAGGAAGATTCAGAGAGAAGAGAAGGTGATGGGTGTGTATGTGTCTGTTCTCCAATCTGAGTTTACTGAGAAATGGCAAAAGGGTGAGGGAGCCCCAGGTATCCAGCAATCGGCAAGCCCATCCCTGTCCTGCTCAGCTGTTTCCTGCTGATCTCTTTGCTAAGTGCTATGGATGATCCAGCTCCTGGGAGCTTAGATTCTAGTTGAGGAGGCAAGAAAAACACAAATGAACTGACCACAAACCACACAGTACATACCCAGTGATACAGCGGATTAATCCACATGGTACAGATGATCAATCCTGTAATAAAGTTGAACAGGTTTGCGGAGAGCTGAGTCATCACGGAAACTTGGAGGAGGTGAGACTTCATCTGGGCCATGAAAGGTGACAGGAGTGGGAAGGGGCTGGGGCATTGGTGAGGGGTGGGGAGTGGAAGCAGGGAAAAATTCAGCAGGCTCGTGAGTCTGTTGACAGACCAGCCCAGTCAGAGTGGGGGTTTTGTGGCTGGGAGTAGAAGTGAGCAGAAAGATGGAGTGAGCCCAGATGGTGGAGACCCTTGGAAATCTGGCCAAGTATCTCATTCATTTGTTCGCGATTTCATTCATCTGTCCTTCCTTCCCTCCATTCATCCACCCAACAGATATTTTCCGAGTGCCTGGTACATGCCGCACAGTGCCAGGGCCTTATAGAAAACCAGGAAGTGTGAGGATTGTGATGTTATCCTTAAGAACCTTATGACTTAATGAGAGAGTAAAGACCCTCATGTGAAAATATCACGGGTGCTTCAACAGGGGTTGGGGGCCGTTTGCTTAGCAGTGCAGAGTGCTACACAGGAAAGCAGAGGCAGTGAGGACTCCCTGCCACATGGGGTGATCACAGAGGTAAAGCTGAGCCTTGAAAGGGAGGCAGGTCTGAAAGGTGATCAAGAAGGGCGGGTGTTCCAGGAAAAGGATCAACAACCACAGGAATGGGGAATCAAGCATTCTGCTCAGGGCACAGCGAGTGGCCTGTGTTGACCACAGAAGGATGATGTACGGGGCACCGAGGGAGATTAAGATGGAAATGGAGAAACCCCAGAATGTGAGAGTTAGAAAGGGCCTCTGAACCTTCTGCCTCTACTGCTAGCTCTCACACAGGTAGTAGTCAGAGGAGGATAACTATTTGCAGACAATCTCCAAATATCAGTGGCTTCACATTTCAGTCCACTTGGGTTGGCAGAGAGCCTCTGCTCCACACAGTCATCCAGGGATCCAGGATCCTTCCATCCTGTGACACCACCATCTTCAACCACAGTCCTGAAATTTAGACAGCATGGAGAAGGCAGCCCTCACATCCCATCCTGTGGCCCTACCCAGATGGAGTGGGGGTGCTGAGATTACTTTAATTGTGTGCACAGGATGAGGAAATGGGTTTGATGAGAACCTAGTCTGTCTCTACTGTAACCTCTTTCTCCATGAACCTCACGTCAAATTGATACCTGACTTATGGGGGGAGAAACAGAGACATAAAGAGCAAGTGGGGGGCATGTGGGGTTAGCAGGAGACTGGCAGCGCCAGAACTGCGGGTTCTGACCCAGATCCTCCCCCAGGCCGTGTCCTCACACAATGAGTGTGCCCAGAGTGCTGGCAGATTGGCTTAGCCTCTCCCCAAACTCAGTTTCCTCATCTGTCCCACGGGACCTCTGACTCGGTCCTCAAGACAGACGATGGGGAGGAGCAGCTGCTCCTGATCCCCCCACCACCACCGGCTGGGGTGCAGGGACAAGGGCAGCCTGGGAGACAGTCAGCCAGCCCCACCTCTGTCCCTCTGGAGTCCCCTGTGTGATTGAAGAGGAAGCTCAAAAGCAGCGTGTTATTACAGCTTTTCCATAATGCAATGTCATCAGGAAGGCCTGGGCCTCTGGGCAGCACCCTGGCAGCCCCATCACTCTTCCCAGCTGCACGGAGCCTTTTAGACCATGCTGGAAAGGGAAGGAAGCAGTCTAATAAAACACATGGCAAGGCAAGACCACTCTCAGCAGCTCTTCAGAATGATCTAAACTTTGGACTTTTGATTTAAATCTGCATCCCCAGTGGCCAAAACATAAAACAGAAGATGAGGGAAAGAACAAAAATGAAAATGTGAGTGCCAAGAATCAGAGGGGAGGGAGGGAGGGAGGAAAGCAGCTCTGGGATGACACCAAGTCAGGCGCCGGCCAGACAGGCTGACTTGCACCCAGGTTGGCTCCTTTCCATTAGGCATTGCTCAGAACCCCTCCCTTTTGTCACTAAGCTGCCCTGAGATGGGACAGGAAGTTTGAGAGCTCTTCCTAGAACAAAATCCAGAAATCTACCCGCCCCTGATTTGCCCTTCACCTTTCTCCCTCAGACCTCTAAAGAGGGGGTGGGAATGTTCATTGCAGCTCTATTTACAACGGCTAAGACATGGAAGCAACCTAAGTGTCCATCGACAGATGAATAGATAAAGCAGATGTGGCACATATATGCAATGGAATATTACTCAGCCATAAAAAGAAACGAAATTGAGTTATTTGTAGTGAGGTGGATGGACCTAGAGTCTGTCATACAGAGTGAAGTAAGTCAGAAAGAGAAAAACAAATACCGTATGCTAACGCATATATATGGAATCTAAAAAAAAAATGGTTCTGAAGAACCTAGTGGCAGGACAGGAATAAAGACGCAGACATAGGGACTTCCCTGGTGGCGCAGTGGTTAAGAATCCGCCTGCCAATGCGGGGGACACGGGTTCGAGCCCTGGTCCGGGAAGATCCCACATGCCGCGGAGCAACTAAGCCCGTGTGCCACAACTACTGAGCCTGTGCTCTAGAGCCCGCGAGCCACAACTACTGAAGCCTGCATGCCTAGAGCCCGTGCTCCGCAACAAGAGAAGCCACTGCAATGAGAAGCCCTTGCACCACAACGAAGAGTATACCCAGCTCGCTGCAACTAGAGAAAGCCTGTGAGCAGCAACAAAGAACCAACACGGCCATAATTTAATTAATTAATTAATCAATTTTTTAAAAAAGACGCAGGCATAGAGAATGGACTTGAGGACACGGGGAGGGGGAAGGGTAAGCTGGGACGAAGTGAAAGAGTGGCATGGACTTATATACACTACCAAACGTAAAATAGATAGCTAGTGGGAAGCAGCCGCATAGCACAGCACAGGGAGATCAGCTTAGTGCTTTGTGACCGCCTAGAGGGGTGGGATAGGGAGGGTGGGAGGGAGACGCAAGAGGGAGGAGAGGTGGGGATATATGTATATGTATCACTGATTCACTTTGTTATAAAGCAGAAACTAACACACCATTGTAAAGCAATTATACTCCAGTAAAGATTTTTAAAAAAAAAGAAGGGGTGGGGACAGGTAGGCTGGGAGACCTCGGTTTATTCTAACGTCCTTTCTCTTCAGATTCCTTTGGTGAGAGATGACTGTTTGCCAGGGCCTGTTGTCAGATAGTGACTAGTGCTTGGAAGGAAAAGGGGACCAAAACTGATAGGGCTGCTACTTTGAACGGGGACCAGGGAAAGCCTCTCTGAGGTGGCATTGAGTAGAGAGCAGAGTGAAGGCGGGGAGGCAGGTCCCTGGGGCAGATGGCAAGATATCTCAACAGAGCTGAGAGGCCTGGATGTATTAGGCTGAAGTTTAAGACCCCAGCATCTCCCAGCACACCTCCAACACGTACGTATCTTGAAAAAAAGCTCACCTCCAGAAAAAGGCAGCAATCTGGGCTTCCCTGGTGGCGCAGTGGTTGAGAATCTGCCTGCCAATGCAGGGGACACGGGTTCGAGCCCTGGTCTGGGAAGATCCCACATGCCACGGAGCAACTGGGCCCGTGAGCCACAATTACTGAGCCTGCGCGTCTGGAGCCTGTGCTCCGCAACAAGAGAGGCCGCGATGGTGAGAGGCCCGTGCACCGCGATGAAGAGTGGTCCCCACTTGCCGCAACTAGAGAAAGCCCTCGCACAGAAACGAAGACTCAACACAGTCATAAATAAATAAATAAAAGAACGTGAATTTCTTTAAAAAAAAAAAAAAAGAAAAAAGAAAAAAAAAAGAAAAAAAAAAAAAAGAAAAAGGCAGCAATCTGCTTCCAGCGTGACCCTTCCAGGGGCATTAAATGACTAGGTCCTCCAGTGCAAGTCCGGACCCACTTTTAATGGTAACTTATCTGGGTACTGCAGCCAATCATTTCCTCCAGTTGAAGAAGCTGAAAGAAGAAAAACCAGGCAATCGTGCCCCACAATACAGCTAAGTATTTAATGCGTTTTTAATGTTTACATTATTAACAGCAGCATTACAAAATGATATTTTTACTTTCAAGCGATTTAAATGTGCGATTCGGTGTTTCAATGACTGGGATCATTATAACTTGAAAAACTGAAGCAGCGCTCCCTCCCTCCCCTCTCCTCCCCCGATGGTGCCTGGTTTCTATAAAGAGCTAGTAGGGCTCCATAAAGCCCAAATACCCATCCTAAATGGATCGGGAGGTACAGCCCCGCTGGGGTTTTTCAAGCAGCCAGGGGAGGCTGCATTCAGTGTGGAATGAGCGACAGTCAGCAGGTGGGTGTTAACATGGTCATCAACTCCCTGAGGGGCTGGCACTGCCAAGCCACATTCCAGGCAACGCCTATTAATGTGCACAGAATGGCGCCCGGTGACTGACAAGCCAGTGAGCCCAGACTCTGGCTCCAATCACCCACAGGCATGGGGTGGGGGGCGTGAGTGACAAGGTAAAACAAGGCCAGAGAGGCCCCCAGTGCCCCCTGGGAAAATACAGAAACACACCATGCATGCAGTTCACAACGATAATGCTGCACAGAGGCCTGAAGAGGCATCTGATGGAGGGGTAAGTGCACAGGCTCTGGAGTCAGTCAGCTGGGATCCAGGTCCAGGCTCTGCCACTTACCCATCCGGTGACCTCGGCAAGTCCTTGTCCTTTCTGTGCCTCAGTTTCCAACTCTGTAAAATGGGGATAAAAGTGGCACTTTTCTCTGAGATCCACTGTGAGGACCAAATGAGTCAATAGGGAGGCCTTTAGAACAGTGCCAGGCACACAGCAAACACTCAGTACGTGTCAATTTATCATTATAATTCCCATTTTAAGATGATGAGGTGAGGCTCAGAGTGATTAAATAGCCCACCCAAGTTTGGCTGCTCCAAAGGTCTTTGCCTTTGCTGCCCCTCTACCTGGAAGTCGCTTTTGCCCCTCGTGTGACTCAGGTCTCTCTCAAACACAAGCCCCTCCAGGCCACCCAGACCCCACCCCGACCCCAATCACTGTGGATGTAGCACCCTGACTTGACCCCTCCCTGGCACTTATCACATCTGAAATTACCTTGTTCATTTACTAAAGGACTGAATACGTATAAAGCATTATGATTATTATTGTTATTGTTATGGTATGTTTGCTTGGTTGTTGTCTGTTTCCTCCCACTTAAATGTAAAACCCATGGGATCAGGGCCCTCATCTGTTTTGTCCACCACATGGAAGGAGCTCAGGGCTGGCTTCGTGGGTTTGTGATCTGAAGGCACCCCCACCCCCACCCCACCCCCGGGTTAATACTCTGCTGTTACTGTCTTGAAATTTTTCATAATTTTTTAATAAGGAGCTTCACATTTTCATTTTTCATTGGGCCCCCACAAATTGTATAGATAGTCCTAAATGAATGAATGAATGAATGAGCGAGTCCACATTCCAACCCAGGTCTATCAGCCTCCACAGCCTCACTACTGAACCATCAAGTCATATAAGCCTGCAGTGGGGTGAAGAGAGGTGGGTACTGAACCAGGGCAACCACAGGCTGATCCAGAAGATGCTGTGCTGGGGAAATGAGAGCCTTAGACAGAGGCACTGTTTCGGGTTTCCCTTGCTCCACTTGTTCTTCTCAACCTCTCCTTGTGCTTGTGCTTGTGCCTCAAGTTAGGTGAAAGCCATGTTACTCTTTCTCTTGTTGAAGACAGAGGGACCTCTGTCCCTGCCTCCCAAGACACCTGTTGGCCAGCCAGGTGCCCTTCAAAGCCACAGCTGTGATGGGGCCTCAGGCAGAACGACAAGGCCTCGGGGCACCCAGCACAGCCCTAGGCGCCTGGAGCTTGATACTGATAGTAAATAGATATAACCCTCCTCTTTGGGCCTCGGGACAGCCATCAAACATATGTGGTTATAAATATGTTACCCAGTCCAAGCTCACTGCATGACAGGCCAATAAATCGAGAGACGAGTTGTTGGGGCATGGAACAGTGACTTTATTCGGAAAGCCCACAGACTGAGAAGATCGTGAAGTGGTGTCCCAAAGAACCACCTTCCCAGAGTTTGAATTCAGGCTTCTTTTATACTAAAATGGGTGTGGTTGGTTGCTGCAAACTTCTTGGTGCCGGAATCCTTTGTTCTTGCAGCTGTCCATATAGGTCCAGTCGTAATGTTCCTGTAAACCTCCAACAAGACAAATGGTATTCTCTGTTCTGCAACTTTTTATCTCTGTATGAATGGAAAGTGTTATACCTTTAAAGGTCAGAACCTTGAGAATGGGCTATCCTATATATCTCAGGCTATAGGCAACACTCTTGGAGCAAAAGCAATAGATACACAGGTTAAAGTAAAAGAAACAGATCCAATATGGACTCAGATTTGTTCTTCCCTATTACAAATACAGCTGTGGTGAGAGTGGAGCAGGTAGGTACTGTTGGGCTGGGAATGTGTTGGGGGTGCCCTTGAGCGCCTCGTTTTCCACTCCCCCTGAACTCACCTCAAGTGGGCATCACACACCCTGGGTCCCCAAAGGTTCTCATTCATAGGTCTTTACCCTTAAGGACTTCAGACAGTTCAGAGCTGTTCCCGGTTTAAAACCACCCACTGATTTTTCCTCCTCCCTCTTCAGCTCTCCCATTCTGCCCCAGGCCTGGCTCTTGCTATGGAAGGAATGTCCCTCCACTCCCGCTTATCCAAACTCTAACCATCCTCAAGGCCCAGCCCAAAGGCTATCTCCTTCGGAAGCAATCCCTGATCTTCCTCCTCCTAATCTCCTGAACAGCTAGAAGTACTAGTTCTTTCTCCAAACTCCTAGTATTCCCTAACACTTCAATTAAAGCCCTTGTCACTTTTAACTTTGTGTTTTGGTTATGTGTTCACTTCCTGACTCAGGGCAGGAGTCTCCTGGACTTATGAATTAGGCAAGGTGAGAAGGAAGAGGTTTGCGGTAAGCCAAGTGTGTGCACAGGATGGTCCTGGCTAAATTCAGGCAGTAAAGATGCAAAAGGGGGCTGAGGCTTTCTTAAGGAAAATCTGGAAGGTGGGGGTATCTTTTGAAAAGAAAAATCAGAACATCCCACACGATATGCAGCTGGAGATGTAGAAGAGAAGGCTTGGTGAGACAAGTTTTTCCAGACTGAATCAACCCAGATGACGTTGCTCAAGCAGGGAAAAGTAGCTGGCTTGGGGAAGGGGCGCTCAAAAGGATACTGATAGAAGCTGAGGAAAGGACAGAGCTGAGGAGCACTAAAGAAGGAATTGTGGCAGATCACCAAATGGTAGCGACAGGTACAGGACTGTGAGAAAGGGGAGGGGGGCTGCGAACCACGTGTGCATGCTACGTCATTAAGTTCAAACACATCTTCATCGAATAACCACTTGTATTTACATGCAAATGTATTCGCTTATGCAATTAGCAGAGGTCTCAGAGGAGAGTTTTTTAGTCTGGAGCTTATGCAGTCACTGAAAAAGAGAAGGAAGCTATCCCCGGTGTACTCCACGCCTGATTTGCTCCTGGGAACCGGGTTGGTTCCAGGAAGACGAAGACTGAATTAGCTGGCCCGGCAAAGACAGGGGAGCAGCGGCCCCTCCCGGAAAGCGGCAGGGCGCCGGCCAAGTGGCGCAGGCTCACTCCTCCCTCCCACCCCACCTCTTCGGGAAGTCGTTGATGCTTAGTGCGCAAGCTCCATCGGTTCCCTCCGACTCCTCCCTCAGGGGCGGAGACAAGGAGGGCCCAAGATGGCGGCTAGCCGCTACAGGCGTTTTCTTAAACTCTGTGAGGAATGGCCAGTGGACGAGACCAAAAGAGGCCGGGACTTGGGCGCTTATCTGCGGCAGCGGGTAGCGCAGGCCTTTCGGGAGGGAGAGAACACGCAGGTGACCAGACTGTGGGGTCCGCCTGCGGCGGGGAGGCGGTTGGGGCGAGGGGAGGAAAGGAGGAGGCAGGGCGGGGCCCACGAGCGGCCTGGCGGCGGGGCCCCGCGCATGCGTGCGCCTTTCCTCCCTGGCCGCGCGTACCTGGGGACCCTTTTAACGCCCAGGGAAACTGCGGAGAGCGGTGATCCTATCTTCTACTCAGTACTTTCACCTGGCTGCACGTTGGAGGTTCCCGAGGAGCTTTTTAAAAATCTAGATACCTGGGACCATTCGACCTTGTTGAATCAGAATCTCGGGGGGGTGAGGCCTTGGCCTCAGTGTTTTTAAAAGCTCTCGATGATTCAGGGTGCAGCCAGGGTTGAGTCCCACAACACCAGTCCTAGGTGGTGACAGTCATAGGCTTATTGCTCCCCTGACACGATGCCATTACTTCGAAGTGTTGTGCAGTGTTTGAGCTGATGCCCAAGGACCTATGCAGGGTCCCCACTAAGCCTTGGTGTGCTTCCTGGGCCCTTGTAAGCCCGTGCGGCAGGTTTGAGTCCTCACCCCGTGCCCATGTGTGTGAGTAGTAGACCTGTGTTCTTGCTCTCCTCCAGGTTGGTGCTGCACTTCTGAGATTTGTTCATTCATACAGCACATACTTATGGAAAACCCACCATGTGCCAGGAACTGTTCCAGGTGCTGGGGAGACAGTAGTTAATTAGATGAGGTCCTGCCCACATGAAATTTAAGTTTACGTCCCAGTTCAGGACACAGTAAGCAAGTAGACACACATAGGGCAGTCCAGAGAAGTACTATGATGGATATGAAATAGAGTAGCATGGTAAAAGGGTAATATTAGTTATGATAGATAAAGCCTTACTGAGGAGGTGACACATAGATGAGACCTAAGGGAAGACGATGAGCCAACAATGAACACTTGGTGTTCTTTCAGGCAGTGCATTGGTCCTGAGGCAGGAAGCAGAAAGAAAGCGCAAGTGGCTGAAGGGTAGTGAGTGAAATGCCGTTTTCTAAGAGTTGAGTCAGGGGAGGACAGGAGTCAGGCACGGTAGGGTTTTATAGGCAGACTCTGTTTAGGGGTTGGATTTTATCATAAGACCAGTGAGAAACCTCTGGGGAGGTTTAGTCAGGGGGCTGATGTGACCTAGTTTACTCTTTTTTTTAAAGATCACTCTGGTTGTATCAGTGAATGGATTATAGGGAGGCAAGAATAGAAACAATCACTCTGGTAGCCCAGGCAGGAAATGGTGGTGGCTTGGATGAAGATGGCAGCACAGGAGATGGAAGTGGCCAGATTGGGGTTGCAATGTGAAGGTTGCATCAACAGGACTTGCTGATGTATTGGATATAGGGTAAAGGGAAAGAGGAACCAAGGATAACACCTAGATTGTTTTGGCCTGAGCAACTCGGTGCAAGGTGGTGCCGTTTACTGACATGGGGAAGACGAGATGAGGAACAGGTGAGGCGTGGGAAGAACATCTTTAGTTTGGTGTTCAGACATGTTAAACTTGAGATGCAAAGTGGATTTACTTCCAAGTGGAAATGTCAAAGTAGACAGTGGGATATTTGAGCCTGGGGCTCAGGCAAGAGGTCAGACACATGAGATGTGACACATACACACACAGCCTGAAGAAATGACTTTTGCGAAATTTGGCCACAACCTGTCAAAGCAGGAACATGGCTTTTTGGCAACTTAGCCCAACCCAGACCCAAGCCAGCGCACCTAATGGAGCAAGAACATCATGCCCAGTGGCATCATCGAAACCAAGTGCTGACTGGGTGGTGGGCATGGACGGAGTGTCTGGCTCAGGGCTTTGTTGGGGGGTTTGGGGTGTCACACAACACTGAGGGCCCTCACACTTCTTACAGTGGTCTTCACTGGCCTGTAGTATAAAGATCTTGAAGGCAAGAGTCATAGTCCCAACTCTGCAAATCCCATAGCCCATAGACTTTCTAGGGCTATGCTCCCTTCATATTTTCAGTGTGAGCTGCCTGAGAATAGAGACGGTGCTATTTTTATCTTTCTCCCCACAGTGTCTAGCATAGTTCCTGGCACATAAAAGACACTCAGTAAATGTCTGAATGAATGGGTAAATAAATGATTGGTTATGGTTCATGAGACAAAAATCATTTGAATATAGTTGCAGATGTAGCAGAACTAGATGGAGAGAAGTTTTGAAGAGTGAGAAGGGAATATTTCTGTGCCCTGAGTGGTGAGAATTAATTTGTGAGCTTACTCTGTGTGGGGAAGTGCAGGAACTACAGAAGAGAGATATAACCTGGTCCTTATCACCAAGGAGCTTACAGTTGGACAGACACGTGACTTGCTTTAATGAAATTCGGATGGTGAAACCAGCCAGCAGAGAAGCTGACAGAGGCTAGATCCCTGGGGAGGTGACAGTATGACATTCACCTACTTGACTGTTAGTGTAAGAGGAGCCAGAAAAGGAGGGTAGAGCTTTCTCTTCTGGAGTTGTCATCCTTTGTCGTCACCTAGGGAGATAGTTCTGATGAGTAGAAGGCGCACACGAATTTGAGTCATGGCTGCAGATGCAAGTCATGGCTCGGTTGATGGTTCCAGAGCAGCTGATGAATGCATCCCTGGTAGAGTGAACCAGTGCATCATGATGGCAGCAGGCACATGACTCAGGACCACTGTTGTGGTACCTCATCCTGATGTCACCCAAGAATGCACCTGGGCTTATTAGTAAATCTTGGTGGTAATTTTTAGAAGGAGCAGTCCCTTGCTGGAATTGAGAACAGCGCTGTGAGTCACTCCCACTCACACCCCCGGATCATTTATAAAGAACTTGAGAAAGAAAGGTGGTTCATTAAGCTGGCAGCCAGGGGCAGGCACTCGACCCGGTCAACTGATGGGTGTGGAACTCCCCCTCGGTTATGCCATGTGCTAGAAGGACAGGACTAGAGGGGAGGCAGCTCTCCGCCGCGTGTTTGTTCCTGTAGAGGAGAGGAGCAGGCAGTCCTGCTCTCAGCCTTGTGGCTTCCTGCATCTGAACAGTAACGCTGAACGCATGCATGGCACACTTGCATGCATGGTCTCATTTAGTCTATTCCTTAGTGCAGCTGAGTTGAGGTCACCAACACTGTTCCCATTTTACAGGTGAAGAAACAAAATCTGAAAAGAAAAACAACTTATTCCGGGTTCCCCAGGAGTTAAATGGCAAGACAAGGGAGCATTGTCTTCTTTGTGCCTGAACTATCCTCAGCTCCCATTCCTCCCAAGTTATTTCTTCTTGTTAGAAAGGCCTCTTGTTCCGTGAACTTCAAGCCCTCCCTTCCCCTCACTTCCTGCTCAAGACCTCTTTGGACCATGGACAGTTTTGGCAAAGAGTTAAACATCCCTCTGTTTACCCACCTGCTTTTCTTTGGCCCAGCCCCTACCTCCCCAGTGTGGATGGGGAGAAAGATGGTCCTCAGGTGGGACACCAGCACAGAAAAGCCAGAACCACTAGAAAGCAAATTAATCATTCAGACTTGAAACCAGGGTACAAAAATAACTGCCTCCATTTATTCCACCACAGATTGCCCTTTGGGGAGTCTCACAGTCCACTCCACCCTAAACCCACCAAGAGGGAGGTGGGAAGCAGAAACACACTTAACACCTCTTACACCCTCTATCCTATTGTGCAGTTTTTTAAAGCTAATGTTTATGGATTTTGCCCCCTTTCAATTCAGTTTCCCTAAGAGAACGCGTGGTCCCTGCAGCCCCAAGAGCTTAATAAAAGAATCACAAAATGGGGGAAGGTGGCAAAACAACAGTAATTGTTGACTTAAGTACAGGGGAAGGTGCAAACTCTTCTAATGAGTTCATTAGATGCACAGGCAGCTTCCTAAAAGGTCCCTGGCAGCACCCACTTATCCAGCACGGGGCACAGCTCTGAGGAGCCACCCAGGAAGGGGCTCGCCCACCAGGGAGTTCTTGTATTAAATACCCAGGTTGAAATAATATCGGCCCCGTTTGAAAGGAGTTGAACTTTGTCTTGGATTGGCAGTAATGTAGGTGATACATCCAACTCCTCAGAGGGGAATTCAAAGGTTTTTTGTGATTCTGTTTTCTCAGTCATCCCGTCAGGGCCTGGTCTGTGGCTTAGTGTGGCGGGGTGTAGCCCTGTGTGTGTTGGCAGTGGTGATGCCATCCAGCGTTACCCACCCCCGTGTGTGGGTCCTCTGAAGTCCAGTTTTTGAGGAAGGGCCTGAGAACAGATTATGCGATTTTTAGTTGTAATATTGAGCCCACTGCAAAACAGCCGTTGTGAGGAGAATCATGTCAGAGAGGGAATGCAGGCATCTCCATCTCTTTTTCTCCCCCAGTTCCGGATGGAGCTGGAGGGAGTTAAGGTAGTGTTTAGACCAAGGCATGGCAGTTTTCTAGGCATGTTTAGAGATGTAGATGCTCCTCCTGGAGGGCTAGATTATCCAACACTTTCAGTGGGTCACCACTTAGAGATCTTTGGGTCTGCCTGTTGCCTCCTGGACTAATGCAGCTTTGTGAGGCCTTCACTGTTGTCTAATCCAGCCTATGTCCTGCCCCCTAACCACACCCCAGCGTGTGCCCCGGCCCCAATGAGGGCTTCTTCTCATTGCCTCCCAAATTGGTCATAATGTAAATGGTTCTTTTTTTTTTTTTTAAATATATTTGATTTACAGTGTTGTGTTAGTTTCAGGTGTACAACAAAGTGATTCAGTTATATTGGCCAAAAAGTTCATTCAGGTTTTTCCGTAAGATGTTACCTGTTACCCCCTATATACTATATATAAACTATATATGTATATACTATACATATGTTCTTTTTCAGATTCTTTTCCATTATAAGTTATTACAAAATACTGAATATAGTTCCCTGTGCTATACAGTAGGTCCTTGTTGTTTATCTATTTTATGTATAGTAGTGTGTATCTGTTAATCCCAAATTCCTAATTTATCCCTCCCCTGCCTCCCCTTTGGTAACCATAAGATTGTTTTCTATGTAGGTGAGTCTGTTTCTGTTTTGTAAATAAGTTCATTTGTATCATTTTTTAGATTCCACAAATAAGTGATATGATATTTGTCTTTCTCTGACTTATTCACTTAGTATGATAATCTCCAAGTCTATCCATGTTGCTGCAAATGGCATTACATCATTCTTTTTTATGGCTGAGTAATATTCCATTGTATCTGTGTACCACATCTTCTTTATCCATTCATCTGTCGACAGGCATTTGGGTTGCTTCCATGTCTTGGCTATTGTAAATAGTGCTGCTATGAACATTGGGGTGCATGTATCTTTTCTAATTAGAGTTCTAGTCTTTTCCAGATATGTGCCCAGAGTGGGATTGCTTGATCATATGGCAACTCTATTTTTAGTGTTTTAAGGAACCTCCCTGCTGTTCTCCATAGTGGCTGTACCAATTTACATTCCCACCAGCAGTGTAGGAAGGTTCCCTTTTCTCCACACCCTCTCCAGCATTTGTTATTTGTAGACTTTTTGATGATGGCCATTCTGACTGGTGTGAGGTGACACCTCATCGTAGTTTCGATTTGCATTTCTCTAATAATTAGTGATGTTGAGCATCTTTTCATGTGCCTATTGGCCATCTGTATTTCTTCTTTGGAGAAATGTCTGTTTAGGTCTTCTGCCCATTTTTCGATTGGGTTGTTGGTTTTTTTTGTTGTTGAGGTATATGAGCTGTTTGTATATTTTGGAAATTAAACCCTTGTCAGTTGCATTGTTTGCGAATATTTTCTCCCAGTCCTTAGGTTGTCTTTTTGTTTTGTTTATGGTTTCCTTTGCTGTGCAAAAGCTTGTAAGTTTGATTAGGTCCCATTTGTTTATTTTTTCTTTCATTTCTTTTGCCTTGGGAGACTGACCTAAGAAAACATTTGTATGATTTATGTCAGAATGTTTTGCCTGTGTTCTCTCTTCTAGGAGTTTATAGTGTCATGTCTTATACTTAAGTCTTTAAGCCATTTTGAGTTTATTTTTGTGTATGATGTGGGGAGTGTTCTAACTTCATTGATTTACATGAGGCTGTCCAGCTTTCCCAACACCACTTGCTGAAGAGAATGTCTTTTCTCCATTGTATATTCTTCCACCTTTGTCGAAGAGTAATTGACTGTAGGTGTGTGGGTTTATTTCTGGGCTCTCTATTCTGTTTCATTGATCTGTATGTCTGTTTTTGTGCCAGTACCATGCTATTTTGTTTACTGTAGCTTTGTAGTATTGTCTGAAGTCAGGGAGGGTTATGCCTCCAGCTTTGTTCTTTTTCCCCAGGATTGCTTTGGAATTCTGGATCTTTTATGGTTCCATATAAATTTTAGGATTATTTATTCTAGTTCTGTGAAAAGTGTCATGGTTAATTTGATAGGGATCACATTAAATCTGTAGATTGCTTTGGATAATATGGCCAATTTAACAATTTTAATTCTTCCAATGCAAGAGCATGGGATATCTTTCCATTTCTTTGAATCATCTTCAGTTTCCTATATCAGTGTTTTATAGTTCTCAGCATATAAGTCTTTTACCTCCTTGGTCAAGTTTATTCCTAGGTGGTTTTATTTTATATATATATTTTTTGATGTGATTTTGAAAGGGATTTTTTTAGCTTTCTCTTTCTGATATAGAGAAATGCAACTGATTTCTTTATGTTAATCTTGTATCCTGCTACCTTGCTGAATTCATTTATCTGCTCTTAAAGTTTTTGTGTTGAGTGTTTAGGGTTTTCTGTATAGAGTATCATGTCATCTGCATATAATGACAATTTTTACCTCTTCCTTTCTAATTTGGATACCTTTTATTTCTTTTTCTTGTCTGATTGCTGTGACTAGGACTTCCAATATTATGCTGAATAGAAGTGGTAAGAGTAGGCATCCTTGTTTCATTCCAGATTTTAGTGGGAAGGCTTTCAGCTTTTCACTGTTGAGTATTACATTGGCTGTGGTTTTGTCATAAAGAGCTTTGATTATGTTGAGATATGTTTCCTCTGTACCCACTTTGGTGAGAGTTTTTATCATGAATGGATGTTGAATTTTATCAAATGCTTTTTCTGCATCTGTTGAGATGATCATGTGGTTTTTGTCTTTTCCTTTGTTTATGTGGTGTGTCGTACTGATTGATTTGCATATGTTGAGCCATCCTTGTTAACTTGGGATGAATCCAACCTGATCATGGTGTATGATCCTTTTTATATGTTGTTGGATTTGGTTTGCTAGTATTTTATTGAGAATTTTTACATCTATATCAATCAAAGATATTGGCCTGTGATTTTCTTTTTTGGTGGTGTCTTTGTCTGGTTTTGGTATCAGGGTGATGGTGGCTTCATAGAATGACTTTGGGAGTGTTCCCTCCTCTTCAGTCTTTTGAAGAAGAGTTTGGGAAGGATCAGTTTAAGTTCTTTGTATGTTTGGTAGAATTCCCTAGTGAAGCCATCTGGTCCTGGACTTTTGTTTGCAGGGAGTTTTTTTTTTTTTATTACAGATTCTGTTTCACTTCTAGTGATCAGTCTGTTCAAATTATCTATTTCTTCTTGGCAATTCCCTGGCGGTCCAGTGGTTAGGACTCAGCACTTTCACTGCCATGGCCCGGGTTCAATCCCTGATCAGGGAACTAAGATCCCGTGAGCCATGCAGCATGGCCAAAAAAACCCCAAATTATCTATTTCTTCTTGATTCAATTTTGGTGGGCTGTATGTTTCTAGAAACTTGTCCATTTCTTCTGGATTGTCCAGTTTGTTGGCTTATAATTGTTCATAGTATTCTCTTATGGCTTCTTGTATTTCTGTGGTATCAGTTGTTATTTCTCCTCTTTCATTTCTTATTTTGTTTATTTGGGTCCCCTCTTTTTTCTTCTTGGTGAGCCTAGCCAGAGGTTTGTTGATTTTGTTTATTCTTTCAAAGAGCCAGCTCTTGGTTTTATTGATTTTTTTCTATTTTTTTAAAATCTCTATCTTATTTATTTCCTCTCTAATCTTTACTATTTCCTTCTTTCTGCTGACTTTAGGTTTTGTTTGTTCTTCTTTTTCTAATTCTTTTAAGTGGTAGGTTGGGTTGTTTATTTGAGATTTTTCTTGTTTTTTTGAGGAAGGCCTGTATTAGTATGAACTTCCCTCTAAGAAATGCTTTTTGCTGCATCCCATAGATTTTATATGGTTGTATTTTCATTGTCATTTGTCTCAAGGTATTTTTTAATTTCCTCTTTGAATTTGTCATTGACCAATTGGTTTTTTAATAACGTGTTGTTTAGTCTCTGTGTAATCGGTTTTTTTTCTCGTTTCTCTTTCTGTGGTTTACTTCTAGTTTCACGCCATTATGGTCAGAAAATATGCTTGAAATAATTTCTATCCTCTTAAATTTATCAAGGCTTGTTTTGTGTCCTAATATGTCGTCTACCCTAGAAAATGTGCTATGTGCACTTGAAAAGAATGTATATTCTGGTTTCTTTGGATGTAGTGTCCTGAAAATATCAAATTAAGTCTAACTGTTCTCTTGTGTCATTGAGGATCTCTGTTGCTATTGATTTTCTGTTTGGAAGATCTGCCCATTGATGTCAGTGGGGTGTTAAAATCTCCTACTTTTATTTTATTCCCATCAATTTCTCCCTTTATGTCTGTTAGTATTTGTCTTATGTATTTAGGTGCTCCTATGACATATATTGGGTTCATATATGTTAATGAGTGTAATATCCTCTTCTTGCATCAATCATTTTGTCATTATGTAGCATCCCTCTTTATTTATGGCCTTTGTTTTGGGTTTTGTTTTTTTTTTAATAAATTTATTTATTTATTTATTTTTGGCTGCGTTGGGTCTTCATTGCTGCACGTGGGCTTTCTCTAGTTGCAACGAGCGGGAGCTACTCTTCATTGTGGTGTGCGGGCTTCTCATTGCGGTGGCTTTTCTTGTTGCGTAGCACGGTTCTGGGCACGCTGGCTTCAGTAGTTGTGGCACACGGGCTCAGTAGTTGTGCTTCTTGGGCTCTAGAGTGCAGGCTCAGTAGTTGCAGCTCATGGGCTTAGTTGCTCTGTAGCATGTGGGATCTTCCCGGACCAGGGTTCAAACCCGTGTCCCCTGCATTGGCAGGCAGATTCTTAACCACTGTGCCACCAGGGAAGTCCCTATGGCCTTTGTTTTAAAGTCTATTTTGTCTGATATGATATTGTGACCCCCCCCCCACTTCTTGTGATTTGTGTTTGCGTGAAATATCTTTTTCCATCCCCTCATTTTCAATCTGTGGGTGTCCTTCGCCCAAAAGTGGGTCTTTTGTAGGCAGCGTGTTGTAGGCTCTTGTTTTATTATCCAATCTGCCATTCTGTGTCTTTTGGTCAGAGCATTTAGTCCATTGACATTTAAGGTAATTATTGACAAGTATGTATTTATTGCCATTTTAAATCTGGTTTTCCAGTTGATTTTGTATCTCTTCTTTGTTCCTTTCTTTTTGTTTTTCCTTTTGTGGTTTGATGGTTTTCATTTGTATTACACTTGAGTTCTCTTCTTTTTGTTTTTTTGTGAATCTGTTGTATGTTTTTGATTTGTGGTTAACCCTGGTTTTCAAGTATGTTAACCCATTACTGTATCTGCTTGCTTTAAACTGGTAGTCATATAAGCTTAAACACATTCAAAAAAATCTACATTTTCTTACTCCCCTCTCCCAAGTAAGAACAATATGATTCTGATGTCCTATTTTACATTTTCATGTTTATCCTTTTGCCATTCATTGTAGTTATAATTGCTTCCACAAATTTTTTTTGATTTTTCTTTTTTAAATGTATGTTCTGGTTTATTTAAGTGATCTACAATCCTTTCATATATTTGCTTTTCCTATTGTGATTTTCCCTTTCCTATAGATTCTTGCTTCTTTTCTATTTAGAGAAGACCTTTCAATATTCTTTTTAGGTTAGATCTAGTATTGCTGTATTCTTTTAGTTTTTGCTTGTGTGAGAAATTCATTATCTCTCCTTCTATTATAAATGATAATCTTGCTGGGTAGAGTATCCTAGGTTGCAGTTTTCTCCCTTTCAGGACTTTGAATATATCTTGCTACTCCCTTCTGGCCTGCAAAGTTTCTATAGAGAAATCAGCTGATAGCCTTATGGGGGTTCCCTTGTGACTTACACTTTGTTTTTCTCTTGCTGCCTTTAAAATCCTCTCTGTATCTTTAACTTTTGCCATTTTAATTATGATATGTCTTGGTGTAGGTCTGTTTGGGTTCATCTTGTTTGGGACCCTCTGTGCTTCCTGTACCTCGATATCTGTTTCCTTCTTTAGGTTTGGGAAATTTTCAGCCATAATTTCTTTAAATACATTTTTGATCCCCTTTTCTCTTTCTTCTTCTGGGATCCCTGTTATGCCTAGATTGGCACGCTTTGTGTCCCATAGGTCTTTTATGTTGCTTTCATTTTTTTTTTTCATTTGTCTTTTTGTCTGCCATTCTGATTGGGTGATTTCCATTATTTTGTCTTCCAGATCACTTATTCATTCTGCATTATTTAGTTTTCTATATATTGCCTTTAGCTCAGTTTTCATCTCGGCAATTAAGTTGTCTGATTTTGATTGCCTCCTCTTTATAGTTCCTAGTTACAGTGATCTGCATTTCTGTCGATAGCTTTTCTTAGCTCCTTCAGCATTTTTGTTACCTTCTTTTTGAACTCAGGGTCTGGTAGACTGGAGGGGTCTGTTTCATTGTTTGTTCTTATAGGGGATTTCTCTTGTTCTTATAACTGGGAGTGGTTCCTCTGCTTTTTCATTTTACTTATATTACTCTGACTCTATGAATTTAGGGGAAACAGTTATCTACTGTGGTCATGAAGGGCTGTTTTTATGTGGAAACACCCCTGTGTAGCCTGTGTGAGTCTAATATTTTTGGTGCAAAGGCTGTTTTTGGTATGGATGCCTGCCATGTCTTTCCTCAGGGTGTGCTGGCCCTTCTCCCCTTGATAGGGGGTGTGATTGGTGTTGTGGTGACCAGAGCCTGCACTGGATGTTGGGCAGGGCCTCCTCTTTGCTCTGTGGTTGTCACAGCCCTATCAGGGGCAGGGTCTGCTCCCCAGTTGTTGAAGTAGAAGCCCCCAGATCCAATCCTAAACTGTGGTGTGAGGTAGGTGGGACTGGAGAGCTCCCACTGGGAAAGGAGCTGCTGTGTATTCCTCCCCAGGAGTTGTCTACCTGGACATGCGCTCTGTAACATCTCCTGTCACCTGGTGTGCATGCTCAAAAAGTACACTGTTGTTGACACTGCCCTCGGCCCCACCTCTGCTGTGGGAATACCAGTAATCAGCTCAGATATCAGCCCTGCTTCTGCGTGTGCATGCCCACAAAGTTTGTTGTTGCTGGCACTAGACCTGCCTCAGCTAGGGGAGTGCCAGTAATCAGCTCAGATGTCCTGTAGAAGCTGCCGCTGGCCTAAATTTGCTAAAGTCACGCACCCGCCAGGAATCGGTTCAGATTTCAGCCCTACCTCTGCGTGTTGGCAACCCACTGGCGCTTGCGTGCTCCCAGAGCTCATAATGGTGGAGCCATGCCCGCCGTGAGCACCCAGAAAATGAGGCCGCTGTGGTGGGGTCACGTCCCCCGCTTCACACGCACGTTGACAGTAGACCCGGGCTCCATCCTGCACACAGCACCCCCAGCCTCGCCCCGGACCACACTCCAGGCCCTTCAGGCTGTCTCTGCGCAGCCAGAGTCCTCAAGCCCGAGTTCCAGCCCCCAGCCGCTCCGCACACCAGCAGGCATGTGTCTTGGGCTGGGAAGTGCAGCAAGGTAGCGTGGACTGTCTGTGCTGGTCTCCCTCTGTCCTGCCTGCCACAGGCCGGCTGCTGTGCTCTCCTCTGAGGCTCCCTATCTGTCCCAGTGGACCTCCCAGTCGGTGAAGGGGGTTCCCAGGGTAAAGGAACCTTTCCCCTTTGAAAGCTCCCTCCCGGGGCACAGGTCCCGTCCTGATTCCTGATTTTTTTTTTTTTCTTTCATCCTATCCGGTTCTGTGGTGATCTTTCTTGCAGCTTTGGTTGTATGAGATCTTCTGCCAGTGTTCAGTGGGTATTCTGTGAGAATTTTTCAACATGTAGATGTGTCTTTCATGTATTTGTGGGAGGACGTGAGCTCCACATCCTTCTATTCTGCCACCTTGATCTCTGCTCCCAGGTTCTTAACCTTTGAGAACCTAGTGCACTGTGGACCAAAGCCCAGACACAGAGCTTGTCAAGAATCTGGTGGCTTCCCAGGCCTTGAAGCACTCCTTGGCGCGGCTTAAGACCCTGCCTGCCTGGACCATCCTTGTCCCCCTGCCTTTTCATGCCTCTTCCTCCCAGTCCCTCCTCTGATCCCCATTCTGCCCAGCTCTGAAGTCTACACTCCTCAAAGTGAGGGACTCTGACTCCCCATCACTCTGTGAACTGTCACTGCAGTGAAACGCAAACCTTCCCTGTAAGGGAACCACACCTGCCATGTGAGCCAGGCCTGGTAGCTAGCTCCTGCTTCTGATCTCCTGTAACTCTTGGCACTCAGTTACACTCTGTCCTGGTCATTTTTATAGCTACTTTTTTTTTTTAATTTTAATTTTAATTTATTAATTTATTTATTTATTTTATTTTTGGCTGTGCTGGGTCTTCGGTTCGTGCGAGGGCTTTCTCTAGCTGCGGCAAGTGGGGGCCACTCTTCATCGCGGCGCGGGGACCGCTCTTCATCGCGGTGCGCGGGCCTTTCACTATCGCGGCCCCTCCCGCTGCGGGGCACAGGCTCCAGACGCGCAGGCTCAGTACTCGTGGCTCACGGGCTTAGTTGCTCCGCGGCATGTGGGATCTTCCCAGACCAGGGCTCGAACCCGTGTCCCCTGCATTGGCAGGCAGATTCTCAACCACTGCGCCACCAGGGAAGCCCATGTCCTGGTCATTTTTTATTTTTAATGTGTGTGTATCTTGTCTCAGCTTGATTGCCAACTTCCCTGGAGCCGAGGCTGGATCTTTATGTACCCTCACAGCCGCCTAGCAGAGCTCTCTACATAGTAGATGCTCAAGAAATAGATTTTCAGTTGAATTCAAGGGAATAGACTCCCATAATGGAATGAACTCATTTTGGAAGTTCATTACCAAGTCATGAAAACCTTTTCTCATAGATCCTCCTGGACTGAATCCAGCTCTACCTTAATTAGCAAAGCAATTTGCAACACTTTCCCAAAAGTGCTTATGCATCCCTTTGTGTGACTGGAATAGGGACCGCTGTACCAATTGCTGTCACCACCCAATATTCAATTTTGAAAATCAAAATCAGTGCCTGCGGCAGTGATGTAGATTTGTATGTATAAAAGTTTAATATGGTAAAGAGAAATTTACTGACAACTGAGCGGGGGAAATGCAAAAGGAGCAAAAATAGAGCCATAAAGGACACTTTGTCACTTGAACATCTATTTTATTCACATTTAGGGAGCAGAGCTGAATTTTTCATAATACCCCACTGCTGCCTTTTTCAAACCCAGCTTTGCTATTAGTCCTAAAATGTCCGTAATCTCATTAGGTGTGAATGCAAAATCAGGTAGTTTAAAGCTTGTATATAAGAATGTTTCTAAAAGTGCACAGTACACTTCATCGGGAAAACTGTGTATTTCAAAATTCAGTGATGCTTGCACTGGAGTCTGTGAATAAAGTGTAGGATGTAGGTATGTGGTGAGGCTTCCGGAATTAGACAAGTATTTCTATTGATGTACTTTTAAGTAGTAAATAAGACTATTTTGTAATTGCTGGGCTTGGATTGGGTGTGACTAGGAACCCAGAATTGGCCTTGGCTCCATCTCTACTTAGGCAGTAATAACTTGGCTTGAAGTTGCCGTACCTCAAACTCTCATCACCTCCACTGAGCTACTTTTACAGCCTCGTACAGACACCTTCTGACCTCAGATGAGAAATTGGGTGACAAGGTCATTTTTTGGTGATTGGTTATTTATAGGTGCTTCTCAGATTATTCTTTGAGGCTCCAGGCTTTATGGAAAGTATCTGGGAGACTGTCTCTTTAATACTGAAGGACTTCTGCGAGGTTCAGGGAACACAGAGGGTCACTTTGATTTTTGAGCAATGCTCTGTGACCCCATCCTCTCTCTCTCTGTCCCTCCCCTCTGCCCTACTTCTCTGTCAGAGGTGGGAAAAGCTGGGCAGGAAGGAGACACCCTGCTCGCCCCACTGAGGGTACAGACAGAGGTGGCTGAACAGCCCTCCGGCCAACTCTCACTGTTAGATTTGGAGGAAAGGCAGTAGGGGACTCCTTTTGGCAGCATCTCTGAGGGTGAGGATCTGGTGGGAGCGCGGGTCTGGTGAGGACGCGATGTGTTGGTGGTCTGCCAGCAGTGAGGGAGCCCGGGAGAGAGGCGCTGGGCAGAGTCAGTGCTGTGAATGCCTTTCTTAATTAAGAGCTGGGTTGGGAGGGTGGTCGGTGGTGATGGGAGGGGAAGGTTGGGTTGCACGGCCATCAGGTGGAGGACAGGTGCTGCAGACAGCCACTCGCTCGGCGGAGACCAAGGGTCAGTGCGTGATCCCCGCCAAGCTGATCATGAAACGCTTGGGGACCACTGAGAGCCATCAATCTCAGGGCCGGAGGTCCAGTCAGGGACAGAGTGAAGCTTCGGTGATTTTCCATCCCTTCATCACTTCCACCTCTAGCCATACCCTGCAGTCACACCAGCAGCACCGATCCGCTGATGTGTCCTAATTGCTGTACCCTGGGCGTGTGCATGAGCTGGTCCTGTGCCTGGAGAGCCCCCACGTCCTACTGGTAACTTCTGCCCACCCTCGCCGTGACCCTTGGCAGGGCTTCCTTGGCTCCGCTGATGGTGTCAGGGGCCCTCCACGCACCCCTCATTCCGCTGTCACCGGGATCGTCCTGAAGTCTTCTTTCGCCTTGTAGTTAGTGCAGTAAAGGCCTGTGTTTACTATAACTGTTTACTACTAATAGTAACCAAGACTAATCCCTCACATTCGTCAGTGTTCCTGGCCCTGAATTCAGAGCAGTCCAGGCGTTACCTTACTTATCCTCACATCGCCCTCAGAAATAGGGACAATTATTATCTTTTCTTTTAAAAGAAAAGTTAAGTTGGCCAGTATGTTTCAAAAATGTCAATGCTGGGAAGACAAAGAAAGGCCGAGGAGGTGTCCCGGCGGCAAGGAGAAAGAAACGTGACAGGTAGTGCAGGAGGCGATCCTGGGCCTAAAGGACTGTTTTTTTTCTGTAAAGAGTTTTACTGAGACAATTGACAGAGTTGGAATATGGACGATGGAACAGATAGAAGTGTTGTATCAATGTTAAATGTCCTGAATTTGGTCATGGAACTGTGGTTATATGAGAGAATGTCATTGTTCTTAGGAAACATACTGAAATATTATGTATATATAGATAGAGAGAATGATAAAGGAAAAGTGGGAAATTTTTTTTTTAAGTGTCGGGGGCAGAGGGAGATGGAGTGATTTGCCCGATACCCCTTAGCTGGTAAGGGATGAGATCCAAATGCAGGCAGTTGGACTCCACAGCTCCCCACAGCTATGCACACCTGCTCTGACATGGGCCGGGCACACTCTAGGTTCTCTTAAATTTATAAGCAAACACATCTGTACAGGTATGAAGAGGGCAAGCAAATGATGAAATGCACAATTATCTTTTGATAATCTACATAATATTCTTTAAAAGTTTGGCTGGTGTTACCCTCTTCTTCCTTTTTCATCTTGTGCATTCTGTTCGTCTGTCATCTGGTTAGCTCTTAGTTTTGCATGCCCTGCTGAAGACAGAACATTCAAAACGCTTTCCCCCAAAGTGTATGCTGCAGAATTTTGTTCCAGCTGGACTTTCCCTGGAAGTGCCACCCGATGGGGAGTCAGACTCATGTGTTAATATCCGTTCTTCTTTTTCAGCCTTTAGCCCCAGTGCACTCAAATAATGCCTTTGATCATTAGTCAACAAACACTGGCTGCCTCCTCAGCCCATCACCTTCTCTCTTCTGATGTGGCTACCTGGGCGTTCTCATGATGGGTGGCCTGAACCTGGGGATGGATTGAGTAGAACTCAATGACAGGATTGTCTTTTTTGTTTGCTGTAAAGTGGGGACCTTATTTGACATGCACACGGAGGCAGAAGTGGAGCTGCCTATTAAAATGCTTAACTACTGATTTATTTATGCTCTGCCTTCTTTGAGAAAGGATTTAAGTTGGAAAAATCCATCATTTGATTTCTGGGAAAAAACATTGAAGAGAAAGTTTCATTCTGGGGAGCTTTCAGAATTCTTGGCAGAATAATGTAAGGAACTGTAGCTAAATAATGGCAAAGGCAGAAGGAAGGGAAAACTTTTTAAGAGGTATGAGAGGGAAAAACCCACCTCTCATCTGCATGTTGCCCGCGTTCCCTGGAATTTCCAGCAGGGCCATCCGGAGTATTGCTTTCTTTCCCCCTTTCTATTTGCAAGGCTTCCTAACAGGACCTAACTGGATTCTCCCTCGTGGTTCTCCTCAGTTCACTTGTTTCATCCTAAAATACTTTCTTCATGTTTCTTTCCTTGTAAAATTCAACAGCTCCCCACTTACCACAGATGAAAGCTCAGATTTTTTTTTTTTTGCCTTTCATAAAAGAATCTTTATTTAATACATTTCATATTGAAGGTTTAACTCAAAAAGCTCTTTCTTTTTCTCCCACCCAGGCTTTTTTACCTGCATGTTCAGGCCCTCAGCCAGATGGTCTGGTGTGAGGCATAGGTATAGCATCCCTGCCTCCTCTGCCCTGCTCATGCGACCGCCCCCACCAGGAAGGCCCTCTCCACTCTCCCCAGCTCCTGTGCATCCTTCAGAAACCAGCTTAGTCTCACTTCCATGATCCGCTGACCTCCTCTGACTTCTTGTGGCCCACACTGCCCCTAGCACTCCTGGAGTGTTGTGTTTTTACCGCAGTGCCTCCCACCGCGGTGGCTTGCTGTTTCACAAGTCACAGGTGTTCAGCAAATGTTTGTTTGCCAGTTGAGTTTTCCTGCAGGTTGGGGAGCTGCTGAGGTGGAGCCATTATTCCAAAAAGGTGATTTCTGACAGTGGGACCTGTGGTCAGAGAAGCCAGCTCTGAGCTGCAGGCCTGCTTCCTGTCCTTCCTGGAGGCATACAGTACAAGACCTGTGTGGGGGCAGGGCTCATTTGCTCACTTTCTTGGAGGTTTTGTTTTTCAGGTTTCAGAGCCTGAGGCCTGTGATCAGATGTACGAGAGCTTAGCACGGCTCCATGCAAACTACTACAAACTCAAGGTGAGTGGGCCACAGTCTTTTGTGTCGTCCCCACTGACTGGAGATGACCAATAAGAGTGAGTGTAATCTGATTATACGATGTTCCGTAAAGAATTGTGGTTTTGCTACTTTCAAATGTAACCAGTAATTTCAACCAAGCCAACTAAGGCACCTAGTAGAGGCTTTTAGGTCACCTAAATGAAAGCCGTTTTTTTTTTTTTTTTTTTTTTTATTGATTGATTTATGGTTGTATAGGGTCTTCGTTTCTGTGCGAGGGCTCTCCCTAGTTGTGGCAAGTGGGGGCCACTCTTCATCGCGGTGCGCGGGCCTCTCACTGTCGCGACCTCTCTTGTTGGGAGCACAGGCTCCAGACGCGCAGGCTCAGTAGTTGTGGCTCACGGGCCTAGTTGCTCCGTGGCATGTGGGATCCTCCCAGACCAGGGCTTGAACCCGTGTCCCCTGCATTGGCAGGCAGACTCTCAACCACTGGGCCACCAGGGAAGCCCCGAAAGCCGTTTTTAATTTTGAAGAAAAGCCATGTGTTTTATATGCCAGTGGGTGCTTCCGGGTGTGTCTGACAACTCTTGGATCTCACACATATTTTCCCACCCCCTCTGACGGAACTGGTCTTCCCCACACTCTGGTGATAAAGATGGGGTGACTGGGAAAGTCCTGTCAGACAAAGCTGGACCTCTCCTCGGCCCTGACATGATTGCTGTCAAATTCCGTTTAGTGTTATTTCCCCAGGCTTGAAAAATGTGCTCAGTAACCACAGATTTACATGGCCAAATGCCTAGTCTGTATGAAGAGGGGATTTCTTCTAAATCCTCGCTGCTCAAAGTGTGGTCCGTGAGCAGCAGCATGGGCACCACCCGGGGCTGGTTAGAAATGCAGAGTCATAGGCCCCACCCAGGCTCCCGAGGCCCAGCCTGCATTTTCCAGAGGGTTCAGGTGCATGTTCAAGTCAGAGCCGCCTCTCCAGACCGGACTGGTTTGGCCTCCAGGTGGCGTTGCGCTTCTCCTTCTGGCCTCCAGACACCCATGGCTTGTGAACTGCAGTTAGAGCGTGGCTTCTCTCCAGGATCATCCAGTCCCGGGTTGTGCTGCAGAACTAATCTTCTCTCCCCTCCCTCTCTCTTCCCCTCTGCCCCGTGTGACCAGTACCCTCGCCCCAGAGACACAAACTTCAGTGGTCTGTCCCTGGAAGAATACAAACTGATCCTGTCCACAGGTATGGAAAGCACAGCTGCTCCCCTTTCTGGTTGGTTTGCAAATGAGTCTTTGTGTTTGAGCGGCCAAGGGGAATTGTCTAATAAGACAGTTTTGCTTGATGGAAAGTCTTGTGGAATAGCCCACAGGAAATTCTGAAGCTACAGGGCTCATGCTTTTTTGGCTACAGAACATGGAGAAGGTCAAAGGCATTATTTAAAAAAAGCAAATCCATCTTTAGAGCTTTTAAATTCAAGGCTGGGCAGCAGGGAACAGGGGAATATGTATTTGCCAAATGGAAGTAGTTGAAATCAGGATGGAAGGAAAATAATTTTATCTTTATGGTCCTAAGGGGGCTTTATAAACACAAGGGTTTTAATTAAAACAAAAAGCCATTCAATAGACTTGTATGGGGATATCCGCCTAAGAGTTATCTGACCCAGGGGATGTGGTCTGTGGGTTAGATATGGGTTTAACTAGGTATGTTTTGGAGTCCTTGATAGACCCTGATTAACAAGAAAGGAAAAACCCTGCCTAGCCCAGCCCCTCCTTACTTCCCCATCTCCATTGTCACTGAAGGGGGACGGGGGGGGTGGTGGCAGGGGGAGCCTGGGTTGAAACAGGCAGGTTCTGGAAAATTAACTATTTTTATTGCCAAGGATACCACATATAAAAATAGGCTAACCTTTTCTGGGAGGGCATGGCCCTGAAACATTGCCTCCTGGTACTCTAGAAATTTCTCTTTCCTATTCCTCGGGCAGCCTTCAGCAACTAAGGTTTGAGGATTTAGGCTTCCAGAAAACTCTTAACCTTCTGAACAGATTAAAACCTGGTGGTGTCATCTGCTATTGTGTGTTGACTCTGATACTATTTTTATATTTACTCTCTGGAAAACTGGGGTAGAGATATTTTGGCCAGGCAGAATCACTTTATTGGCAATTTTTTAAAAAGTGTGTGTGTGTGTGTACACACCCACATACACATATATATAAACAAATGGTACCCCCATGTCCCTGGGCCCGTGTAATTACCAGCATCGATGCACAATGTCATTGTGAGGACCTGGAAGAGTTTGAGCAAAGTTTGAACTTGAAATTGGAATGGAAAGAAGTTCCAGAGGCTCAGCCTCTGCCTCTTTGTTAACTCTCGGGATGCCTGAGTTTGGAGAGAACGGGCCATAGCCAAGGAGGGGGAGATGTACGACTCCCCACCACTGGCCTGTGCTGCAGCTTGTCCTGGCTGGGAGTTCAGCCTTAGGAAATTAGCTGATAATTTGCTTTCACAGCGAGCCTCTTATTTTTGTTGTGACTCTGTGGAATAAGCTTACTGAGTGTTTCCTCGGACAGGGCAGGACACCTTGCAGTGTTTGTCATGAGGATTTGAGGGCCTGGCAAGTCTGAAATGCGGCTGCAGTCTAGGTCCCGAGTGTGTCCATCCTGGCTTGGGGTCCCGGGCATCTCTGAAGGAGGCCTCGGCGTGTCGGTGGACAGGGAGCCCTCGGCGTCCCGTTTTGTGCCCCACCAAGGAACCTGGACTTCTGGAAAAGTCCCAGGGTGGAATCCTGGCCGGAGTACAGTGCGTGTCCTAATTTAGTCAAGAGCCCACTGACAGTAAATGTTAATAGATGATGTAAGTTACCTTTTTGTTCAGAAAAGCTATTCTTTTTCTCCAGAAGTTTTATTAAGAGATGAAAATCCAGGCTATGAAATTTAAATAATGTGAAAATCTAAACTTAAAATACAAGTAAAATTAGGTATCATAGAACTTTAGCCCTGGAGAGACTTTAGACCAGTGGTTCTCAACCCAGGAGCGATTATGTCCCCCAGGGACCTGTGGCAATGTCTGGAGACCATTTTAGTTGTCACAGCTTGGGGGGGAAAGGGCAGTTTGCTACTGACATCTAGTGGGTAGAGGCCAAGATGCTGCTGCAGTGCCAGGTCAGCCCCACAACAAAGAATTATCTGGCCCCAAATGTCGCTGGGGCTGAGACTGAGAAACCCTGCCTTGGTTCCTTTAGGGGGGAGGGGTGGATGTATGTTTTTAAACAGAGGCCCCACTGGCTCCCACCAGCTCCTGCTGCCTTCACGCCTGTGAAGATGGCTACGTTTTCTTGAGTGTGGGCCAGGTGCCAGGTACGTCACCTCCATTATTTCCTTTAAAATTCACAACTTTTGAGGCAGGTGTTTTGATCTCCACTTTGCAGATGAGGAACCCGAGGCTCAGAGGGTTAACTGATTGCTTGAGGGGACCCAGTGTGGAAATGGTGGGCAGGGATGGGGGCCTATGTCCAGCTCCCTCCCGGGTGCCTGCTCAACTCCATAGCGTGGGGTGGACCCAAGTGTCTGGGGTCAAATCCCAGCTCCACCACTTCCTAGCCGTGTAGCCTGCTCAAGTTCCTTAACCTCACTCTGCCTCAAGTTTCCACATCTGTAAAATGGAGACAGTAAGGTCTGTGTGGCTCAGGCCAAGTTTTGAGATAAGCCTCTGGGCCTGTGGGTTGTGTAGCTGATGCTACAGTGCCTTTTCTTTGCTCACGTGGAGCAGAGCGGAGAGGGCCCTGCTTAGATGCTGAATGATGATTGGATGTGAACAGAGGCCACTGTAAGGACGGTCTCTGGTACACAAGTGCTCATCCACACTTGCATTTATTTGTCTGTTACCCTGCCTGATTTGCTTATCAGAAGTTGGGGCTACACTTCCCTTTCTTAGGAACATACTGTGAAAAGCGAGACATGCCTGTGTGGCGAAAGCCCTGTGGGGCCAACCTGTGTAATCATTTTAGACTTCAGCCTTTTTTTGTCGTCTTCTCCTTTTGCAGATACCTTGGAAGAGTTTAAGGAGATGAATAAAGGCATGTGGAAGAAACTGCAGGAGAAGTTTGCCCCCAGGAATCCCGAGGAGAAGCATAAGGCCTGGGCTCGGGCCTTATCACGCCTACATACCTAAGCGTAAAGTCGTGTACGTTGCCATTATCAATAAAATGCCCTGATTTCCCTGTCCTTGTAGTTCAGGAATCTCATCTGGCCTTCACAAGAAAGGAAGCCCTTGTTGCTCTAAAGAAAGCTCTGGCCTGAGGAGGGACGCCAGTTGAGCATCCGCCCGCCCACCAGTCAGGCTAGGATGTCCTCCAGGAGAGGAAGTGCGGGTCTCCGTCTGGGCCTGAGAAGGGAAGGTGACGGGGCCTCTGGGCAAGGTGCTTCCTGCACGGCCACAGGAGCCCCACCTGCCAACAGAGGTCTGGCTGGCTCCTGGCAAGATTCACAGGCTCCCTTTTGTTGTAGGAGCTCCTGGGAGAGAGCCAAAAATAGCGGTCAGTACTGAAGAAGGCGTCCTGTTGCAAACAGAAAGCAGCAGGAGTTGTATGACAGAGGGATGAGAAAAGCCTGCTTGGCCCTCCTCCCCACTGACTCAGAAGGCCAGAGCTCAGTCCTCTACCCCTGACCTTGCAGAAAAGCCATGTTCCAAGTTGGCTTAAGGGACAGAGTAGAGCTACCAACAGGCCAGGCAGGGCCTCAGCTTGAGTCGGCTTCAGCACTCGGGGCAGGTTCTGTGGGAGGCCACATGGCAGGCCCCCTACCCTGGCCGGGGACACACACAGGGTCACCTTATTACTCCACGGAACCTTAGCTCTTACCAGTAGACGTTTACATTCCCTACTTCAGGTTTCTTGTCAAGAAGAGAGCTGAGAGAAGGGGTAGGGCAGGGCCGACAGCACCCCTTGTTGGGAAGAAGTGGAAGTGGGTTCTTAACCTCATTGTACCTGGACTCCTCACTGTGTTTTGAAATGCATAAAATAAAATTCATAGGATTATGATAGAAACCAGTTATCCCGTAGTACAGTTCTGTCCCGGAATCGCTGCAAGACAGGATGGCATTCAGCATCTCCCAAGAGGCCAAGGTTAGGCCAGCAGGCAGGGCTCGTATTCTGTCCTCTGCCAGCGCCACGTTACCACCCACCCCAGCCCCTGGGGAGCACGGGAGCCAGCCTCCCTTTCTAACGGACTAGATTTATTAATTTATTTACGGTAATTAACATATTAGTTCTCGGGCCAAAGGATTTGTAAAACAGTACACCAAAAGGAGAAAACACAAGCAGTCAAAACCAGCCCCTGTTAACACGCCCCAGCCCTGTCACCTGGGCGTGTGACTCTTCCCCAGGAGGCCCAGGAGGAGGCAGGTCTCAGGACCAAGCCTATGGTCACCAGCCCAGCCGGGGCCGTGCGGAGGGGGTGGCGTGGACTCGGACACTGAGGTCTACGCACTGTACACGGCAGTTCTGAGGCACAGGGGGGCTGCACGGCCCTGGCCAGGGCTGAGCCTGGCACCGTGAATAAGTTAAATAACAAACAAAGCCCTAAAATCACTAGCGACAGCATCACCGCGCCCCTCCAGAGGTGGCAGTAACCAAAATGTAGTGCTTGGAATAAAAAGGAGACCCCACTCCTAATCCCCCGCCAGGAGGAGTACAAAGGCACATCAGTCATTGCTTTAAGGGACAAAGCAATAGTCCTTTAAGAGGACTTAGGCATTAAGGTAAGCCGAGTCCCACTGAGTTTCTGAGTTTTTTTTTAAGAGCTTGGTCTGGGCAGGACTGTCAGCTCTAGTTTCCCCTCTAGGCTGGTCAGAGTCTACGCTGGCCTGGGGCGGGGTCTGGCAGAGGTGGAGCTGGGGGTTGGGTGGGCACCTGGCCTTGAGGGGCGGTGTTCCCACTCTCAGCTCTCCAGTGTCGCATGTGGCCTGACGGGCCTTCCATGGCTCCACTCAGCGGCTCATGCAGTTCTGGACATCCACGAAGCCCAGGCGTTGCCTGCGTTTCCGCTGCTCCGTCATCTAGATTTAAACAGATGCCATCAGGTTGGATCAGGCCGCCCAGAGCCCACCCTCCCCCCAGCTGCGGTTCAGCCCTGGCGGCAGGCCGAGGCGCCCCCAGGGTGTAGCAGGGATGTCAGCCCCAAACCCTTGTCCTCAGCGCGTCACAAACCACTGATTTGGTGCAGCTGGGAAAGCACCCCACCTAAAAGAGGGGCTGCCGATTTCATTTAGTCACTGCCAGATGGAGCGGAGGATGCTCTGGGCAAGAGGGGATCTTTCTTGAGAAGCGGAAAGAGGCCTTACCCTCCCCGTCACCAGTCAACGCCTGAGGGGGACTCGCTAGAGCAAGGGAGGCCCCACACCAGCACGAGGTTCCGCTCAGCCCTGCCTTTCTGAGGTGCGAGGATAGGGGCCACGACCCCGTCTAGCTTTCCACAGAGGGGAAAAGAACAGGAGCCAGCAGGAAAGGGGAGCGTGAAGGCCCCAACACCCTCCCCCACGCCACCAGGCAGGCCCTGAGGCTGCCAGTGTGCTGCCAGGACAGGGCTAGGGGCACACCTGCTCCTTGAGCTCGTTGAGCTGGGCAGTGAGGTGGGACACCAGCTTCATGGTGGAGTTGAGCTTGTCCTGAAGAATCCGGATCTCGTTCTGCTCCCCCTCCCCCTCGTTGCTCACCAGTGACATGGCCCGCATCCGGGGGAACCAGTCCAGGTTCTTGTTCTGAAAAACATCACCAGTGGGGTGAGCGAGCTTGGGTCCAGCCGCCTTGTTTAGAAAAGCAGTTGTGTGGGGGGAGCCTGCTACCACACCCTTGGCCAGATTACTCCCCAGGGATGTGTCACGGGAAAATCTGAATTGACCTGGGTCCTCCCCAGGGCCAGAGTGAGCTGGCAGTGACCCTGAGCAGGCGAGGAGGCCACAGCACTGAGGCCAATTTCCGTTAGCCCGAGTCTCCCACTGGTACCAACACCACCTGTTTACTCTCCTAACAAACACCCTGCGAGCGGTGGAAGGCAGGCCTCTGCACCCAGACCCTGCCTCTCCTCCCTCCCTTCCTTCCTTCCTTCCTTCCTCCCGCCCAGACAGCACGCCCCACGCCCCAGGAAGATGCGAGTCAGACACATGGTGCGTTGAGGGAGCAGGGCTCTGCTGAGGGTGGCTGGCATCTGACACATGAGGCAAAGCCACGTTTCCCGGGACAGAGGCAGAGCGGGAGGGGACACCAAGCAGCTTTCTGGTTCCTTGTGGCAAGCTCTGAATTCTCAGATCAACAGATAATACCTGCACTCAAAGACCAATCCAAATACAGACTCAAAAGACGTATAGATCCCCCTCCCCACCTGTCTTTCCTTTTAGGCTGCATTTTCTCTAATGTGCAATAATCTAAAGATGCACTACGTCTGATGGGACTGATGGGCATCCTTTACCCTAAATGCTCCCAGACCTTTATTACTCACTGCCTGCACTCCCTTCATTCCTGCATTGGAGTGATGGTTGATTTATCCTAAGTTTGACAGTTTAAAGTTCATCCAGGCGCCCTCTTGGCCTGCGACCACCCAGGCTTCAGAAAGCTGCCCTCCCTCTCGCCCAGCTAGAAAAGGCCCCTCAGAAAGGGCCACTGAGCAGCCGCCACAAGCAGGGCCACCTCGCATCAGGCACCCACGGGCCCTGGACAACACGCGTGTCCTCTGGGGGCTCTTTTCCGGAGGCCCCCCTGCAGCACAGCAGCTGGCGGGGCTCCTGAGTAGCCGAGGTCGGCTCCAGCTTTTCCTTGTCCCCTGCTGCCTCTTAACAAGTGTCCACAGCTGTCCTGACCCCCCCCCCCTCCAGGGCCCACACCTTGATCATCTGGGCCACGTAGCTCTCGGGCCCTGTGTAGTCCGTCTTGTTCTTCACACGGACCAGCACAATGAAGTACAGGTAGTTCCACATGTTGTGCTCGAACTTGATGTGCTCCTCAAATGACACCGTCTTGTTGTCAAACTTGTCCCTCTCCAGACCTGCGGAGGCAGGAGGTGGGGGTGAGGGTACACCCCCTCCCCCGCCTCCAAGAGACCCGGTGGGCAGGCACGGCCTCCCGATGCAGTGGGGACATTGTTCTTGGGCTGAAAGTTCTGATGAATGCAGGCGACAGCCCACTCTGGGCTCTTTAGGTCACTTCTATTTAAAGCAGCGGTCACACAGCCATGGAGCCCCCGCCCTGCCGCAGCACAGAGGGGACCATGGGAGCAGACGCCAGGATCCCGGGGGCTGGGGAGCCGGAAAAGCTTGGATGAGGGTCCTGTCCTACAGGGGCCCACCTGCTTCTTTGCCTGCAGTGGCTGTGAGGGGATCTGCACTTCATACCTAGGGGGTGGGGAGAAAGGCCCTGGACTGAGACCAGAGGTTTGAGGCCACTGACCAGGCTCGTTCCTCATCTGAGACCCAGAGAGTTTAAAGGGAGGATTTCTGAGGCCCTTTCCCACTCCCTTCTATGACTCCAAGTTCAGGCAGGGTCCTGTTCTCCCCAGTTCTGGGATGAGCGAACAGCCACCAAGCCGTCGGCCCCAGGGCAGGGCTCCCCGGCGGCCACAGGAATCTGGGAAGGGCCAGACTGAGGCCGATGATGGCCATGGCCTCCTCAGGCAGGAGCCCAGCCTCACCACAGATGAAGCACGTGGTCTTGAGAATTTCTTCCTTCTTCTGCTTCTCACTGCGCAAGTCGGCAAAGGTGTCGATAATCACCCCAAAGATGAGGTTCAGCACGATGATGATGACAATGAAGAAGAACAGGAGGTCATAGACCACGCGGGCCGGGAAGAGAGACTCCTACGGGGGGGCAAGGCAGGGAGGCTGGGGTCAGCAGCCCGCATCTGAAGGGAATAAGGGCCTCTGGCTCCCAGGGCACTGAAGATGGCAGAGAGGACCCAGCCTCACCGCACAGAACGAGAATCACAATCAGAGGCCCTGAGTGTTGATGAGGACTCAGCGGCCAGGACGAGGCCCTCGAGGAGTCTGGCGTGGGGAGCCAGGCCTGCGGGCATGGCCCGCCCCTGACTGCCGGTTAGGGGAAGAGCAGCTCTGAACTCCTCTGCCTGCCCTCAGGACACCTGGTCTCACTCGTTCTAGAAACCCTCTGGCCAAGGAGCAGCTTCTCACCCTCGTGCCACTAGGGACAGACTGACATTCTGAGAACGTGGGGCTGCCCGAGCCAAACCCTGAGGCCTCCTTATAGAGCCAGCCCGGCTTCCCCACCCTGCTGACCCTGGCTGCGGGCCAGGGCTCTGCCTCTCAGATGAAGCCGCTGTGGCCGGGGACCCGCCTGCTGTCTGACTCACGGCTTCCCTAGCCTGGGAAAGCCGGGTGCCAAGGTCTTTCCTCAGAGCATCTGCAGTGAGCCGGTGGGGATGCCTGGGTGGACAGGGGCCTGGATAGCTCAGCTACACCGTAACCGCACGGGACTGGGCGGGACAGCGGGGAGAAGGGGACGCAAAGGTGCAGGGACTTGCAACCCTGAAGATGGAGGGAGGCCAAGCTGCTCTGCCGGCCATGACCTGAGGGCTGGGCTGGGCCCCCGTGGACTGGGGAGGGGGCAGGGGGCACTCACGTCCTTGGAGGGCTTGCGGAGAATGTCACCCACACCACCACCATTGCGCAGCCCGTGGTTCATGACGGTGACGATGCACATGAGCAGGGTGTCACAGGCCCGCTCCGTGCTGTCCAGCTCCTCATCCTCTGCAAGCAGAGCACGTGCTCAGCCCCGGGCCAGGCCACCTGCCTCTGCCCCCAGCACACCTGACTCCCAGGACGCACTGCCCTCACCTGCCAGGACCTCGGGCACCACGACCCCTGAGACACAGTCCATGTTGTCCCCACTGCATGTGTCCACAAATGTGGCAGCTCCATGTGGCATCCCCAGGGGGCTGGCTGGAGGGGACAGGATCAAAATCAGGAGGTCCAAGGACTGTCCTCATCATCTCCCCAGCTCTGGCCCCAACATCACATCCTCCAGGAAGCCTGCCCTGATCCTACCAGTTCCCCACTGCCTGGCTACAGTGAAGGGTCTCCATGTACCTGCCCCTGCCGGGCTGTGCTCCAAGGGCCGGGAGGGGAGTCTGCACCCCTAGCCCTGGTGCACCGGCAGCTCCCACAAGTACCGAGTTTAACATGAACCACGGGGTCTTCAAACAAGAGCGACCCAAGGCGCTCCCACTCCCTCAGTCTGTCCAGGGAAGAGGGAGGCAGTGAGCTAGACCCCCACCCAGAACCCAAGAGGAGAAACTGAGGCAGGGGGCCTGATGGGATAA
This sequence comes from Balaenoptera acutorostrata, assembly GCF_949987535.1. Classification (NCBI taxonomy): domain Eukaryota; kingdom Metazoa; phylum Chordata; class Mammalia; order Artiodactyla; family Balaenopteridae; genus Balaenoptera; species Balaenoptera acutorostrata. The sequence goes on along the minus strand of NC_080073.1, from coordinate 66,578,581 downwards.
GCACTTCCAGGCCCTGGTCCCGACTCCAGCCACTTGTGCAGGCCCCTCATCCCCACACGCCCGCCCAGGAGAAGTGCCCCCAGACCTCTGGAGTGGTTGCCGGGCAGCCGGTCGACCTCGAGAATGAAGTCATCCTTGAGGAAGAGGAAGCCAACAATGGAGAAGAGGTAGACCAGGATGAGGGCCAGTAGGGCGGTGAGCAGGATGGAGCGGCCGTTGCGGGTCACACTCTTGATGACATTGAACAGTGTCTCTTCGCGGTAGATGAGGTCAAAGAGCTGCAGGGCAGAGATGGGGCCGCCGCTGGACCCACGGGCTACCTGCCTACCAGTGGTTCCCCCCGCCTCCCCCAGCGGCGTCTGCTCTTGGGCAGAAGGAACCAGGCTGGCAGGCCTGTTGGGGCCGTCGTCTCCAAGGAACCCGGAGTTCCAAGGCCCAGGAAACGGAGAGGTCCAGGGGAAGGCTAGAGGGTGGAATGGGCAGCGCATACCACACACAGCAGGAGAAGGATGGCCAGCACTTACAGTGTGCTTGCTACGTGCCAGGACACACTCTACACAACTGTTGTGTGTTAGCTCACTTCATCCTCACAATTATTCTAGAGGGCAGGTGCCTTTAATTATCCTCATTTTATAGATGAGGAAACTGAGGCACGGGCAGTTAAGAAACCTGCCCAAAGTTACACAGCTAGGAGGGGCCACACTGGGAATGCAAACCCAGATGGTCTGGCTCAAGAGTCCAGGCTTGGACCCCCACTGTACAGGGGAGATGGGGCCATGAGTAGATATCAGGGCCTTGAAGGCCAGGCTGGGGTCCAGCGGAGGAGGACACTGGAAATCCACTCCTCCCAGCCCAGCAGCAAGAGGCCTGGGGCTCGGGAACTGTTAGCAACTGGCAGGAAGCCCCAGCTGCCTGCCCCTGCCCCTGCCCAGCCCCACCCAGCCTCACCAGGATGCTGTAGAAGAGCTCATGGGCAAAGAGGCCCAGGACACTCGTCAGGATGTAGCCGACGTGGTACAGGAACTCCATGTCCATGACCATGGCCTTATAGCCCCGGATGAAGGTGCCACGGTTGCCCACGAAGCTCACCACGAACACGATCTTGTTGGTCAGCTGTGGGCAAGTGCAGGGCATGGGGGTCAGTGCCCTACTACCCACCCTGAATCTCCACCCCTGTTGCCAGGCCCAGCCAGTGGCTAGAGCCGAGGCGAAGGCTGGGTCTTCAGGGGAGTGGATCTGAGCTGGTCCTGCTCAGCCTGGCAAACATGGCCTTAATGAAAATGCTTCTTGAAATGCATCTGGGCTTCTGGGACTAGAATAGAGGAGAAGCCCCTTGGGTCCCCAGCTCCAGGAAGAAAGTGAGATGCAGATAAAGGAGAACGGGTTAGAGAAATCCGTCCTTAGCCTTTACGGTGACTAGGTAAGTTAGGAAAAGGCACCCCCCATGTGCTCGAGACACTTTATTTCTACCTGTCAGGAAACTGTCATAACACATAAACCTTTGATGTCCTCAATGTGCCTTCGGGCAGCGCACAACTCACACTGGGAACCCAGCAGCCCTGACGCTGGTGCTCCAAAGCGGCTCCTGGCTGGCTGGCTCTGAGTGCCTGCCGCCCCAAGTTGTCCAGGGGAAAGAGGAGACACAGAGTGGTCCCAACCTCAGGTCTATAATGAGCTTGGGGTCCCAACACAGGGACCAGGGGGAAGGGGCAGAGCAGCAGGCCAGCTTCAGGTCCAGCTGCGTGACAAGCCCAGGAGGGGTTGGGGGTGGGCGGTGGGGGTCCTCTGGCACTCACGTTGAGGGCACCCAGGATGTTGAGCGTGGGCCCAATGCCCAGGTAGTAGATGGAGCGCAGGATGAGCGCCACGATGAGGGGACGGATGCTATAGCGCTTGGTGAACAGGGCCGCGATGGAGAAGCAGATGAGGATCCAAAACAGCAGCGAGATGAGGGGGGAGCCCAGCACACCTGGGGGCCAGGGAGCAGGGATAGGGCGGCTTGCTCAAGCCCATCCACCCAACAGACCCCAAGAAGCTACCCCTTTCTGGGAGCCTTCCCTGTAAGTTCCTGCTCACCTGGCTGTAGGGCCCTGCCCATCACACCTGCATCTGGAGGCCTAAGGTAGGAGGCCCTCTCCATCTGCTGCTACCGTAACTGGTCTCTGCCTTGTATGTGTGTGTGCTGTCTCCAGAGGTCAAGGACCCTATCCATCCCCGTGATGAGGTGCAGAACCCAGAGGCCAGTGAAGGGGGTGCTTCTCCCCACTCTGCATCCAGTCCCCTCAGAGCCTGGCCAGCTCACATCAGAGGAGGGAGCATGGAAGGCTCAGGGCCGCCACCTGCCAGCCCTGCGTCCTCACCTGTGGATGCGCCCTCCACGTAGGGGTAGAAGAAGGCGATGATGATGTTGATAAAAACCGCCAGGTTGAAGGAGATGCTGCCCCACAGGGTCATGCGGCGGGAGAACCAGTAGATGAGTGGCATGCCTGGGGGAGGAGGTGGCGGGGCCAGGGTAAGGGGGGGGCCCCTGATTAACACCACCTGCCCACCCCATACCAGGCCGCAGAGCCTGCACAAGCTCCAGGCCCCACTTCAGGAGGAAAACGTGATCGGAGCCCTCCTTGGGGCAGGGGTGGGACCCCCACCAGTAGGCGAGGGAGGCATCAGGGGCATCAGTGAGCAGCTCCAGCCCCCACCCCCGCCCTCCTGCCGGCCCGCGGGGTCCTCACTGCGGAGCTTGCGCTGCCACTCCATCTCGTTGTGCAGGAAGGAGGACTGGTCGAAGAAGTCGCTCACTTTGCTACCCTGCTCGTCCTGCTCGGTGGTGGTGAAGAGCCGGTGCTTGGTCTCCTCCGTCAGGAACTGGCAGATGCCGGGCACCGGGAACACGATCTGCTCCATGCTGCGGTCCTGCCGCACGATCTGGACGCACACGGGCACCTGGTCACATCTGAGCCGTGGCCCCCGAGGCCCCAGCCCTCACTCGCGGCCCCCAGCTCTTCTTGGGTCCCACCTCTATCTGAGACGTGTGGTTCTCATAGTAGGCCAGGGGGTCCTCCTCCTCCTCCTGTGCCGGTGCTGAGGACTTGAGCATCTGTGACAGCTGCTTGTTGTTGAGGCTGAGCTGGGGGCGGGGGGGATGCCGAGGTCAGGCCCGCCCCCACCTCCATGCTGGAGCCCAGCTCTGAACTACACCCCACTGAGTGACCCCCAACTAGACCAGACCCAGCCCCAAAGTGGGAGACAATCCTATAGGACAGTCAGCACCCTCCACAGTCCTGCCCAGGTGCACCCCTAGATCCTGCTCCAGGCTTCCAGACGCCCCAGACCCACACCGCAGCCTTGCTCCCACTCCTCTGTCCCGGTTACATCCCTGGCCACCAAGCCGGCTCCCACCGGTCCTCAGCCCCGCCCCCCAATTCTGAGCTCGCTCTTTGCTCAGGTTCAAGCCAAGGCCTTGGGTCACAGGTCTGCCCTAAGTTCCTGGCCCCGCCCCCAGCCTCATCCCAGATTCCAGCCAGGATCTGAGGTCTCAGCTCTGCCCTCAGCCCCGCCCCCGAGTCATAGCCATGTCCTCCAACTCCTAGCCACACCCCCAATACCATCCCATCCAATCTCCCGCCCAGCCCCGCCCCACGCCCAGCCCCATCCTCTGGGCCCCCACCATAGAAGAGATGCCCTCGGCCTCCTCCTCTTGGATGCGCTTCACGGGCTTCAGCAGGTGTTGCAGCTGCTTGTTGTGCCTGGAGAGCTGAGTGAGATGGCAGCGCAGAGTCACTGGGTCGGGGTCGCCGGTGGGGGCGTGGCCGCTAGGGCAGGGCCGTGGGGTGGGGCCGGTACCTGCAGCGCCAGGATGTAGATGTTGTGGCCCACTTCACGTGGGCTCACTTCCGAGTTCTCACGCTCCTCCTCCTGCAGGTAGGCCTTCTTGATGACGTCCACCTGCCGGGGCAGGGGCTGCTGAATGCCCTCTTCCTGGGGCGTAGGGCGGGCTGGGCTCTGATCCCCAGCCCCGCACATCCCACCTGGTCCGCCTCCCCACCTGACCGCCAGCCCAGCCTCACCAGCTCCTGGGGCCGCAGGCTGATGAGGATGCGCTCGGCGTTTTCACTGTCGTGCCGGCTCTCCATCAGAGCCAGGAGCAGCTTGGAGGCGTTGTCCTGGGGGAGAGGAGGGAGGGACAGGCCACAGTCTGAGGGCCCCCGCCACCCCCTCCACTGACTCCGTAACAGCCTCTCTTGGCCCGTAAGTCCCGTGGTCTTCTTGTTCCCCACTTACCCCCAGGGCTTGCTGTGAGCAGGGTGCTGCATATCCAGTCCACCCACAGGCCACCTTCCCCCACCCTGTGCACCCCCCAGACAGCACACACGGACACAGGAGGCCCTTGGATAAACCCAGAACATGTCTGCTTCTAGAGCAAGTGTACATCCAACACGTTTGCTCACACAAGCACTTGTGTGTACAAACATGCACACATCACACACCTGCACGTCACCCATGATTGCACACGTGATGCCCACACCGCACACACACACACAATGCTAACATCACACACACCAGCATGTACACTCAACACACGCATCACATGCACACCCACGCATGCTCACGTGGGCTGCCAAGGGCCCCACCTTGAGTTGCAGCACCAGGTCCATACGGTACTTGCACAGGGGACTGATGTCATTGAGAATCAGCGCGGTGATGATGTCTATGCCATTGGACTCGTGCGTCACGATGCAGGTCTGGCGGGAGGCAGGGGTGGGGGGTGACACGGGGCCTGGGCCCCCTCAGAATCGTGGCAGCTCCAGGGGCCTCGGTCTGTCTCCTGCCCGGCCTGCTCCATCCTCCCCCATGTCCACGCTGCCATGCGCCGCTCCGACAGCTCACCTGGTTCTCGTGGCAGGGGCCCTGGCAATACTCGGTGAGGGTCTCCAGGGTCTGGATGACAAGGCCCACGTTGTCCTCGTTGATGTAGAGCCCCAGCAGCCCAAGACCGCCCGTGGTGCTGCCGCACATGATGTCCAGGAACTGCAGAGTCTCGCACACCAGGTTGTAGTTGGTCTTGTTGTTCTGGCAGCGCAGGAAGTTCTGAAGAGCACAGGAGGAGGGGGGCGTGGCACCGCTGCAGCAGGGAGGGAGGGGCCCGCCTGGGGACCGGGATGCTGCAGGCTGCAGGGGTGGGGGCCTTGCTGGCCTCAGAGCAGTGGTGCCCAGGCCGGATGCAGGGCACGGAGTATGGGCGGGGTCGGGAGGTGGGGCAGGCCCGGGGAGGCGGGGCAGGTGTTGGGAGGCAGGGCCGGGAACGGGGAGGGGGGGTCAGGTGGGGCAGGGCCTCACCTGCAGGTCCCGGTTGTGGTTCTCGCACAGCAGCTGCAGAAAGCGCAGGATGGGCTGCATGATGAGCACGGACGTGCCCATCTCGTTGCTCTGCACGCGCTCGCTCACCTCGTGCCCCTGGCGCAGGCTGGGGCCCAGCGAATAGCGGGATGAGGAGCTGGGCATCCAGAAGGAGGCCACGCGGCCTGCAGGGTGAGGCCTGGTTAGGCTGGGGCTGCTGGGAGCAGCCAGACCCTCACCCTCACCCTCCGTTCCCACCCTCAGTCCCCAGCCTGCCCACCTTGCCTTGTGCCCACGTCCTCATCCCTGGGGCCCGTGACCCCACTCATCCTGCACCCTCTGAGCCTGACCTTTCGCAGTGGGGTCTGCTGGCTCCCGGCCCTCGCGCGGCTGGCTGCCCAGGTCGCTCATGTTGACGGCCACCGTGGACTTGGTCTCCTGCTGGGCCCGCTTCATGCGGTCGTGCAGGACCTTGAAGAAGCGCTCTGACTTCTTGTCGCTCGTCATCAGGTTGTAGAAGGATTTCTGCAGGTGGACAGCACCAGGTCTGGCTCTAAGCAGCCCTCGGCAAGACCCGGGGGGCTCCATCCTGTGCTGCAGGGACAAGGTGGCGGAGACAGAGACGCCCCTGTGCCCTGCACCTAAGGCTGGGGTGGGGGGCAGTCAGGACCAGCAGAGGTGGAGGAGGAAGGGCCAGTGACGGTGATGCTGGAGGCCTGCAGTAGCTTCCTACCCACCTGCATCTGCCCTTGACCTTCCGTCAGTTCCCCACACAGCAGCTAGAGGGGTCTCTCTGAAGTCTAAGTCACGTCCCTCCTCTGCTCAAAACCCTGAATCTTCCCCAGGGGCAGGCCTGGGCCCACAGTGCCCACGAGGCCACGTGATGACCTGCCACCTCCCTGACCCCAGCTTCTACCACTCACCCCTCCTCCACCCCCTCCAGCCACATCAGCCACTTCCCCTTCACGGCCTTCTGCTGCCAGCTCTGCCCCGTGCACCCTGTCCCACCTTTCCACGTGCTCACTTCCGGGTCCTCATTCAAACGGTCCCCTCTCAGGGGCCTTCCCCATCACTCCTTCTAAGATACCCCTGGCCCAGAACTCCTGAAGCCCCCTGCCTGAATTATCACCATCCAGCATGCTCTCCGTATTACGTAGGGATTGCAGTTAGGGACGGTTGTCCCCACTAGGATATGAGTACCAAGAGAACATGGGTTTTGTCTCTTTCCTTCACTGCTGAATCCTTAGCGCCTAGAACACTGCCAGGCACATAGAAGGCACTCACTAAATGCAGATTTACGGGAAGAATGAATGAATGAATAAATGAATGGAGATAAAATAATCAGAGAGGGCTTTTGGAGACAGTAGGCCTTTACTTGGACACCAAAGGCTGAGGATGTGGAAGAGGAGGGAAGGAGACCTGAGCAGAGGCTGAGAGGCAAGAATGGTGGACTAATAGGGGGCGGGATGATGGGTGACAGGCCCAGGCCCGGCTGGAGCAGGGCGGGGGTGCGAGATAGAAAAGGGCCACGTGACACGGGGGCAGATACAGGAGGCAGAGCCTCCCACGAGTAGCCGGACTCGCACTGGCCGCCGGCACCCAGCCCCGCAGCCCCACCCCCGTGGCCTGGGGACTGGCACACTGTCCCCCTCCTGAGCAGGGGGCACCACCCAAGGAGGTGAGCCCCCCGCAGCCCCGCCCCCCTCCACACCTGGATCTCGGTATTGCCACCATCCAGCAGGCGGATGGCCAGGCCAATGCTCTCCTGGAAGATCTTCTCGTTCTTGGTGCTGGTGATGAGGTCACACACCAGCTTGGTGGCCCCCTCCTTGTCCAGCCGGCACTGGGTGGCTGCGATCGCTGACCAGTCTTGATCCAGGCCTGGAGTGGGCAAACTCGCTTAAGGGGGAGCAGGTGGAGGGAGGGGAAGGAAGGGCCCAGAGCGAATGGGCCTCCCGGAGGCAAAGCAGGGGAGACGCGGTACTGACCGGTGCCCATGGGGTCTGGAAGGTCCCCCCGCGAGCTGGACTTCCGGTTCTGGAGGTAGTTTTGCAGCAGCATTTTGCGCAGCTGGTTGCCCTGCAGGGAAGGGAGCAAGGCCTACAGTGGCCCATTTCACCCTCTACCCCCCCAGCCCAGCGGTCCTGGTCCTGAGCCCCTGGACCTCGTGGACAAGCCCGCCCGGCATCCAGCCCACCTGGGCACTCACCCGGTCCCCGTACTTGGTCTTCTTAAGCAGCATTTGCTGCAGCGTCCTCAGCACCTTGACGCACAGCTTCTCCTCCGACTCCATGAGGTCCTTGGTGTGCTGGATCAGCCTGGCCGGCGGGGAAGGAGGGCACACTTGGGGCGGCCCCCTCCCCCCTCCAGCTGCTGTCCCTGACCACGGCCCTCTGACCCCATGGGCTTTCCCCGTCCTGGGCCGCTGTGCCCCTGCCGAGCCCGTGCCCCGGTCCCGCATCCCACTCACTTGGACAGGAAGCCTCCACTCTCACAGCGCTGGTGGGCCTCACTGCCCTCCAGGAAGAGCAACTCGGGCCAGTGCAGGACGTCCACCAGTACGGACAGCTCGGCCTGCACTAGGGGCTTCAACCGCTCCTCCAGGGCCGTGATGATGTCCTGGGGTGGGTGGCGTGGGGAGGGCAGGGTCACCGCTGGGCGAGGTGCAGGCCACCCAGGCCCAAGGGATGACCAGGGCGTGACTGCCGTTCCCCCCACCCCAACGCCAAAGCGCCCCACGGATTGGCCTGTGCCTGCCTGAGGGGCCCTGGGCCCACAGAGCCACCCCGGACAGAGCGTGATGTCTGTCTGCTCAGAGCCCCTGGGCATACCCTGGCTTTCCTCCCAGCCCCTTCTCTAGCTCTGTGTGACCTTGGGCAAACCCTTTGTCCCCTCTGGGCCTCGATTTTCTGCCACATGGGGATAGTAACTCACAACACCCTCTCTAGAGGCCAATGAGACAGTGGACAGAGTGTGTTCTCTAAACACGAAGGTGCTGTTGGGAGCGAGGGGTGTACCGGCCCCCTTCACGAGCACCAACCCTGGAATGGTGCCCCTCAGTCCCCTGCCCCTAGCAGCCCCCAGGAGTGGACGAGCTGACCAGCCCCTTCCCGGGGAGCGTGGGCAGCACGGGAGGGACACTCCCCAGCCCCACGCCCACCTGCAGCTTCTCAATGATGTTCTTGTAGTCCCACTGGTTGGGGGTGGGCGTGACGCGGGGGAAGGCCCGCGGGGCCGTCTTGTAGTTGGAGACGTTCCACTGGGCGGCAACTGCACAGCTGGCACCACTGCTGAGCAGTGAGCTGATGTGGGCATCCAGGTCCATGGGCAGCGAGATGGCCCGGCCCTTGGCTGAGGGGAGAGGGGACGGGGCGCTGGTGGGGGGTGAGGGCTCAGCCAGAGGGGCCAGGCTCAGGGGCTGTCACACTGGGGGACAGGGCCTGGGGTGCAGGGGCCCCCACCCTGGCCCCCACTTGAACTGAGGTGCCCTCTTCCCTTTTTAGGGTAAAAAGAGGGAATTTTTGCCTCTTCGTTTCCACCCTAGCTCCACTCTGACCCCTCCCCCCTCCACTCTCCCGCCTCCCCTCTCCCCTTCCCTAACTCTCCCTAACAATCTACAGCCTCCCTCCTGCCTGAGACCATTTGTAAGCCCAAGAAACTCTGCTCGGGGCATGCCACTCAGCACTCCCCTCCGGGGAACTGACTCAGAGGAGAAAACAGCCTTTCTCAATTGCCAAGTGTCTACCAAGAAGGACTTACTGAGCATCACCTAGGAGCAGCTGACGGGCGAGCTTCGGGATAAGGTGTTTACTGTGAGGGCGGACATCCCCGGGGAGGAGAGAGAAGGGGAGGGAAGGGGCTGGCCAGCGCCCCGGCACACTCACCCACCATGGCGAGGGTCCGGATGCAGGCCTCCACGGAACCCTTGTGCTGCTGCTGCAGCCACGGACACTCAAGCAGCCGTGTGGTGGACTGCAGCAGCTGCACCACGATCGTCTGGTGTGTCTGCAAAAGGCAACGCGACTGCTGCAGCCCGGCCCACATTCCACCCTGGGCGGCCCCAGGCCGGTGACCAGAGCCTACTGAGTCTGGGTGTGGGCGGAGGGATAAGGCCTCCAATAGCTACCACGGGCTTTTGTGCCAGTTGGAAAAAGGCACCCCCTTTCCTCTCAGCAGTGCACAACCTGCGCAACTATACATGGCAGCCCTGTGAGAACTCCCCGAGGTCCAGGCCTGGGGCTTATAACCCTATTGCTGACCCTTTTCTTCCTTTAAAAAAATTTCAAATAAATTAATATTGTGGAAAGGGGATATATTTACATGGTACAAAAACCAAAAGGTTATAAGAAAGAATACTTCAAGGAGTCTTGGGACTTCCCTGGTGGTCCAGTGGTAAAGAATCTGCCTTACAATGCAGGGGACGCGGGTTCAATCCCTGGTCAGGGAACTAAAATCCCACGTGCTTCAGGACAACTAAGCCCGCGTGCCACAACTACTGAGCTCGTGTGCCTCAACCAGAGAGACTGCGTGCCACAAATTACAGAGCCCACGTGCTCTGGAACCTGTGCGCCACAACTAGAGAAGGGAAAACCTGCATGCCACAACTAGAGAGAAGGCTACGCGCCACCACGAAAAATCCCACACGCCTCAAAGAAGATCCCGAGTGCTGCTACTAAGACCCAACACAGCCAAAAAATAAATAAATAAATAAATAAAATCTTTTAAGAAAGAAAGAAGTCTTGACCCCGTCACCCCCATTCTCCCATGCTCTACCCTGTGGCTAATGAGAGGTGGGGAAAGCTGATACACATCACCAGAGTCCCAAAGGGGTCCCAGGGCCCAAACACATATGTGTCAAAACAAGCCCATCCTGGCTGGGAGGGTGGGACCCAGTATTTTTTCGCTCAGAAGCACTATCCCCGCTCCACCCTCAGTCCCTCTACCTATAGGCAGCCCTTTGACTGGTTTCTTGTGTGTCCTTCCAGTGTTTCTTTATGAATTAGGTGGTGTAGCAGGGTCCTTCCTCAAGGGAACATGGGTCTCTTCCTTTCAAGGGGCTCTGGGCTGTGACCTTGCTCAAGTCTGGGAATTTGGGGATTGAGGGGCTGTGACTCTCAGGGATTCAAGTCCAACACCTGTTCACAGCCTAGAGCTCTTCTGCCTCTACGGATAAGAAAGGCTTTAAGAAGACTGTCTACCTCTTTCAGTTCTAGGGACACCATGACCAACTAGCCAACACTGATGATTCTGTGCATCAGATTCTCCTGCTTCGGCTCTGCCATCCACTGCAGTAATCGTCACACTTTGTCTTCAGTGCATAAGGGCTGCCAGGTGTCCCCGGCCACCCTGGGACCCATTGTACCAAGTGAATTTAGGAATTCCTGTTCTATGGTAATTTCCACTGTAATTCCCGACCCACTGAAACTGTGACATAATAAACGTTTGCGGTTTTAAACTGCTATATTTGGGGATAATTTGCTACACAGCATTGATAACTAATACACGTTTATATTCTTCTGTTGTATCTTTATAAGCTACAAACAAATATGAATATATATATTCTGACTCCCGCCCACCCCCGCCCGCACAGAAGCCGCCAGCAGCTGGAGCTCACCTGCAGGGAGGTGCTGTTCTCAGAGAACGGGGAGCTGAAGAAGGCGTTGATGGTGTCTAGGACGACGGTCAGCACATACTTCTCCAGGGTGGGGTCAGACAGGCGCTTCTCACGCTTACTGCAGACCTGGGGTAGGAGAGACTGATGCCTGGGGGCCCCTCCACTCCCACCCCCTGGAAGGCCGCTGCCCCCCCGCCATGGTCTGCCTGCCCGCCCACACCCCGACAGGCACGGACCCGAGCCATGTCCAGGGTGAAGTTCTCAAAGAGTGTCCAGATGTGGTTGCTGGTATAGATCTCCTTCATCTCCACCTCCGTGTCCACGTAGCAGTGGTTCACAAAGTTCACGTAGGCCATTTTCACCTGGGCAGGCGGGGCCGGGAGGTCAGGGCACGAGCCGGGTCTCCCTCTCTGCGCTTCCCTGATTCCTCCCGACCCTCCCCTTGCTTCTCTGCCTGAGTCCCCATCACCTCCCCACCTCCCAAGCCCTGTCCAGTTCCCCCACTTTCCCTCCCTCCCTCCCCCTGCCCCACCCAGCAGGGCTGAGGGGCTGGCTCCCCACCCCCGCACCCTCCCCCAGCCCCCGGGATCCCCATGTGCACAAAGGCCCCACCTCGGTGATGCAGTCCTCGTGCGTCACCACAGACACCACATCCTCCAGGGGCAGCAGGGACGTGCACTTGATCTCGGTGTACACGTTCTTGCCCTCGGCGCAGGCGGCCAGCAGGTCCACCAGGGAAATGTGGTACATGAGGGGGCTGTGGTCCTCCACGCCGTCCCGGGCAGTCTTCATCATGTCCAGCAGGTGGGCCAGCGAGGCCTTGTCGTTGTAGAACACGACCACGTCGTCACCTGCGTTGGTCAGCTGTGGGTGGGAGGGGGCACATCAGACCCCCTCAGTCCAGCAGGCTCGGGGCCCCAGCCCTCTCCTGTGCTTCCCAGGGGGAGACTGGGACTCTGGGACTCTGACTCCAGCCCTCACCCGACACTCAGGAAAACCCTCCCCTGCTTGAGTTTTTGGGGTTCCCTGGCCCTTGGGGCCCCAGGCTGATGTCTCAGGCCCTCTGCTGTTAGCTAGGACACCGAACCCCAGACTCAGGAAGTCCCCCCTCCTCTAAGGAAAAAAAGCCCACTTGGGCTTGTCTCAGAGGCGCCTCCTCCAGGAAGTCCTTTGTAATCCCACCCTCTCTCTCCACTGTGCTCCCATAGCTGTAGTTTAAACCCTTGAGGAGCATACACTGCATCCCTCTGGTGTCGGCGATTAGGTTAGTCACGGTAATATAATAATAGCAATTAATAATTAACACTGCACAGCACTTCCAGACACGACGTCTCATTGATAAGTCCCTCATTTCACTTGAGTGTTTGCTCCTTTCTCTCCCTGCTCCTCCCCACCCTGTGAGATGCTCCAGAGCAGAGAACATGTCTGTTCCAGATTCAGATTCAGCCCTTCACCCCTTCACTTGTTCACTGAGTACCTACTATGTGCCAGACCCTGGGGCCCTAGCAATGAGCACAAAAGCTGTGATCCCTGTCCCCCCGGGCACACTGCCCTCGGAGCTTTCATTTGACTGATTTCCTCCAGGGCTACATGGTCCTTGGTACATAGCAGGTGCCTCATGATTTGTAGATAGACAACAATAAATGATAAATGAAGAAATGAGTGTTTGAGTTCTCTCAGGCCCGTTATCTGAGTTCTACAAGGCGCCTAATTTCTCCTGGGCCTTGCTTGAGTCCTGTTAGGCCGCAGCCCAAGTTCTGCTAGACCAGCCTCTGTATCCTCAGTTCTCCCCCAAGTCCCCTCCACAGCCCAGCACCCCAGGGCCCCTCTATGACCCACTGTCTGACTCCTCCAAGTCTGGGTCCCGCCTGCCCGCTGCCCGAGTTCCCCAAGCACCCCTCGGCCGCCCTCACCTCGGTCATGATCATGTCCTGGCACTTCTTGACGTACTTGCCCTCGGCCTTGATGACGGTGTGCAGGAAGTCCAGGTACTGCACATGGCGCCCGTGGGTGGCCAGCAGGTGCACGAAGTGCTGCAACACGGGCTCGCCGATCTCGGAGCACAGCTGATAGTTGTTCAGGAAGATGTGCTGCATGGTCTCCGCCTCCAGCAGCTGCAGGCGGGCAGGGCGTCCATCAGAGAGGGGGATCGCGCAGCCCCGCCCTGCCCCGGAGCCCCGCGCCCCGTGCCCTCACCCCTGGCGTGAGGAAGAGGTGCAGGTGCTTGTGCAGCAGGGCCTGGTTGCCGGTGTTCCCAGCACAGAACTTCTGCAGGAACTGGTGTGTGTAGCGCAGGATCTCCATCATCTTGGCATCACCCTGGATGCAGACAGGAGGGGAGAGGGTGCCGGGGCCGCCACAGGGTGAAGGCCAGGCCGGGTCTGGGGCCAGAGCGCAGACAGGTGTGGGGGTGGGTCAGGGCTCAGGATTGGGACCCCAAGGTGGCCAGGTTCAAGGTGGGTCAGGATATGGAAATGTGTGAGAGACTGAGGGTCAGAGGCTGAGATGAGGCCGGAGTCGGGGAGCAAGGCTAACGGGTCAGGGTCAGGTGAACACTGAGGGGGTGTCAGGGTCAAGAGTGGGTTGAAGCTGGAGAAATATCAAGATCAAGATCAGTCAAGGGGAGGGGTCCATGGTTGAGATGAGGCTATGTCTGGAGGTAGGGGCCAGGGTGGGCTTGGGGACAGTCAGGGTGAGGCTAGGGTATAGAATCAAAGTCATGGGCCAAGGAGAGACTGGAGTCAAATTAGGGTAAACATAGGTCAGGGTAAGGAAGTTGAGGGTCAAAGGTTAAAATGATGTTGAGAGTATAAGGATTAGACCAGAGAGGGAAACAGAAGCTGGGGTCAGAGTCAAGAATCAGGGTGAGACTGGAGTCAATTCAAGGTCAAAGTGGATTAGGATGAGGGGTGGAAGGTCAAAGGTCAAGATGACACAAAGGGGCTTCCCTGGTGGCGCAGTGGTTGAGAATCTGCCTGCTAATGCAGGAGACACGGGTTCGAGCCCTGGTCTGGGAAGATCCCACATGCCACGGAGCAACTGGGCCCGTGAGCCACAGCTGCTGAGCCTGCGCGTCTGGAGCCTGTGCCCCGCGGCGGGAGGGGCCGCGATAGTGAAAGGCCCGCGCACCGCGATGAAGAGCGGTCCCCGCACCGCGATGAAGAGTGGCCCCCACTTGCCGCAACTAGAGAAAGCCCTCGCACGAACCGAAGACCCAGCACAGCCAAAAATAAATAAATAAATAAATAAATAAAATTTAAAAAAAAAAAAAAGATGACACAAAGATTGGATTCAGGGGTCAAGGTATGTGGGGCAGGCCAAGGTAAAGGGGCAGGCCAAGGTAAAAGTTCAGGGAGAGGCCGGGTTAGGTCAGCATCAGGGGTTAGTGTGTGGCTTGGGTTGGGTCAGGGTTCAGGGTGAAGCTGCCCTGGGAAGTCAGAGGTCAGAAGTCGGGTGTCACCTTGTCATAGGGGATCTGCAGCAGGTCCAGCATGACCTTGTGGGCATCCATGTTCTTGAGCAGCCGCTGCTGTTTCTTCCTCATCTGCTCCCCGACGCCACACATCTTGTTCAGCCGCTCCAGGATCTGGGGGAGGGGAGGATGAGCCCAGGACCCCTTCCCACTTCCTCAAGCTTCCCTTCTGCCCGACCCACCCCTCAGCCGACCACAGCCAAGCCCCAGCTCACACCAGGGACAGGAAGAGGGAAGGAGGCCACGGCCGCTGAATCAGATCCCTGCAGCAAGGCAGGAAAGAACTAAAAGCCCGATTCCACCCATCAAAGCCAACAGAACAACATGACTGTGAAATGGAATTTCATTAAGTTCCTTCAGCTTTAAAATAATTCCATCTGGACCTTGGCAGAGTCGTTTTCAACACTCAAGGAAAGCTGGAGGATATCTTCCAAGGCGGCGGGGAGTGGAGGCGGCAGAGGCCGGCCCACAGACCCACGCCCGAGGACCTGGCCACTCACGCCCTTGACGATCTGGTAGTTCTCACTGCTCTTCTCCCCAGGCGGGTGCAGAAAGCCCTCCTCGTCCGTGGGCCGCTGGGGGCACAGGGAGCGGGGTCAGCCAGGCCCAGCCCTCGCGGGGGCCCTGCCCCCACTCCCACACCCCACGCACCTCCTTCTTGTCTTTGGCGGCGCCTGCCTCCACCTCCTCGCCCTTGCTGCTGCCCTTCTTGTCCACCCACAGCTCCGACTTCTCCACCATGGTCCGCAGCCGGTCCAGCTCCGATTTGATCACCTTGTAGTTCTCCACGTCCTGGGCTGAGATCAGCAGCTGCACCTGAAGGTCAAGGACAGGCGTGCCTGGTGAGAGAGCACCCCCAGGTCCACTGCCTCATAGAGACTCCTGGCGCTGCACTATCCCGGCCTCTGTGCTCCTGGCATCTCCGCTCTACAACTGCTCCTCTCCACTGAGCCAGATCCTACTCAGTTTATGGCTCTGTTCTAAGTCCACTGCTTCCAGGAAGCCTTCCCTGATGGCCACAGACTTCCCTGCACCCCCGGTCATGAGCTGCGTCATCATCTGGCTTCAGTTATTCACTGACTCGTGTCACGTGCTGCTGTGGCCTGTTAGTTGTTCACGCAAAACCTGAACAGGGCAGGGCCAAGGCATACTGACATCACTGAATGCTGGGAACTGAACCCTGACTCCGATCCCACCTTACCCGCTCTGGGTCAGTGGGTAAGGGAAGAAAGCTAAAGCCCCCTGGGCCTCAATTTCTCCCACCTGTAAAACAGGAATGAGAGTAGAAACCACGCTGTCGGGGCTGCTTGGAGAATTCCATGAATGCAAGCCCAGTGCTCAGTGCCTGATACACGGCGCTCACTCATTAAATACCACTCCCCTCTCACAGGGAGCGGTCAAGACCACACGACATCACAAAGCCAGTCCCCTTGGTGAAGGCTGAATGCGCGCTAGGCATGATTCAAAGCACTTATTAGCAAAGGTGCACGTGATAGAGTGTGCAATCTGTAAAGTGCTGTCCACCTCCTAAGACATGACAGGCCTGGAGCCAGGCTGAGAGGAGACTGAGGTGGCCAAGACGTAGCTCCCCCTTTAAGGAGCTCGGCAAAGCCAAACACCCGAGGGAGGCATCTCGAGCTGCCCCCGGGCTGTGAGCTGCTCCGTCCTTGCATCCCCCCCTAGCGTCCAGTCTGTGGCCCGCCTGCTCGGTGCCCGCTGGCTCCCGAGAAGCCGCCTCAGGGGTTCCTCCTGCTCCCCAAGGGCCGGGCGCTCTGGCAGGGGAGCCAGCACCTGCTCGAAGGTGTGCATGGCCTCCTGGCGCTGGCTGAAGTGCTTGAAGAGCAGCTGCAGGGCCCCGGAGACCAGGGGCGCGTAGTCGTGCATGGTGAGGTGGATGAGCACGCGCAGGAGCATGCGGCCACCCTCGTCGTCCACCTCCAGCATGCTGCTCGTCCTCCTGTCGGGGGGGGGGGGCGGGGAGGAGGGTGATGGGGGGCATGGTCGGCGCCTTCCTGGGGCCCAGGGGACAAGCAGGCTCCCCGCCACCCATTAGGTAGCTGTGGTGCCCCATGTCACGCTGGCTAAAAATATTGATGTTTCCTCCTCACTTTGCAAACAGCTGCCACCCTGAGCACCCCAGGGATCCCTGTGTCCCCTGAGGTCCCACACAACACCCCTCGATTAAGCAGCTGAGGCAGGGACTCTTCACAGGGGACCCACAGACACCCCCAAGGGATTCGTGGCTAGAGGCTGGGGCTGTAAACAGAGGTGGGGGGAAACCTCCATCTTTCTTTTCACCAACCTCTCACCAAAACGTAGCGTTTCCTTCAGTGAGAAAAAATTAGCGGTATCTGTGACTTTGTCACCAATAAAAAATCACAGATGTTTTCCCATCACCTAAGAGTTGCTATAGAAATTGCAAAATATCGTTTACAGTCATCACGACTTCAGAGTAATGGTACTGATTATACCCCAGGCACAGATCGTTATTTAATGTGCTAATAGAGAGGCACACATATATAACTGTCACTTCAAATTTGTTTTCTCCAGTATTTTGATAACTGCATCTCAATGCCATTGGTTTCCTTTGTAATTTTGTGTGCACTATTTTATGAATTTAAAAACGCCATTCTGGGAATTCCCTGGTAGTCCAGTGGTTAGGACTCGGCACTTTCACTGCCGTGGGCCCGGATTCAATCCCTGGTCGGAAAATTAGGATCCCGCACGGCGCAGCCAAAAATAAAAAAAAATAAAAAATGAAAACGCCATTCTGAGAAGGGAGCCAAAGCCTTCACCAGATGCCAAAGGAATGGCACAGAAATAGTTAAGATCCCCCAGCTCCTGGGGTGACCCTCCCCACCCTGCTCCAGCCCTTTGAAGAGCAGGCTGCCCTCCCCGCTATGGGACACGGGGACATCCCTCCAGCTGCCTGCCCAAGTTCTGACACACAAAGGCACAACTGCCCTGAGGGGAGGCAGGGTGATGACTAGGATGACAGTGGGGCCCAAGTGGTCCCGATATCACTGGGCTTGGGCAGGCAAGGGAGGGTCAGAGCGCAAAGCCAGGGCACCCCCGCCCCAGAGCCTGGTAAGGGTCTGCAGGAGGATTAACCGAGGGGGGAGGGGTCTCAAGCCTGTGTTGGCATCACCCACCCAACCCCATCCACAACCCCCAGCCTCAACCCTGGCCTCACCCCACTCCAAACATGGCCTCCGCCTGCTCCCCGATGCGGTCCAGGTTCATGTTGGCGGCTGTGGGGAGCAAGAGGGGGCAGATGAAGGCAAGTGGCTGGTCCATGTACAGGAAAGATGGGGAGCACTGGGGAGAGGGAGCAGGGAGACACTCAAACCACCCTCTTCCCCACACTGGCTGGTTGGCAGCCCCTCTGCCTGCCTCTTCTGGCGGCAGAGGTGGAACCAACCGGGGCAGGGACCAGAGCAGCCACCCTGCCCTGCCGGGGCGAGCAGAGTTCTGGGCTGGGGGTGCTGGTCTGGCTCAGCCTCTGATCAACTGTGGCCTTGGGCAAGTCCCTGCCCCCCTATGGGCCTCAGTTTCCCCATTTAGGAAATGGAGGGGATGACCCCTGCCCCGTGCCCTCATTGGGGCAATTAAATGAGACAATGGAGAGGAAAGGCCCTTGCAGATTGGGAAACGGGGGCAGGGCTGGGGAGCTGGCCCGAAGTGACCCCAGGCCGCAGCCCACTGCTGTGTACCCCTGGGCGAGTCACACAGCCTCGGCATGAAGTCAGGGTGAAGGGCGGGGTGGGGGCTCACTGGTGGAGTCGAAGGCCGGGGCTGTGCCATCAGCCCCGTTGTCCTGCATGGGAAACACCTCCACAAACTCCTTCTTGAAGACGGACAGCAGGTATGAGATGCGGTAATCCAGGCGGACGTTGAGGATGAACTGGAGAAGGAGGAGAGGATGGGGTGAGGACCGGTCTGAGGTCAGGAGGCCAGTCTCGCTCTAGGAAGAGTGAGGGGCCACCCCGAATGAGTTCCAGCACTCAGGAGGCTCAGCATGGATGCTCAGGACCCTATGGGACAACACAACCAACAACCTCAAGACTCCTCTCCCCAGGGAAGGCACGCTGGTGCAGCCACCGTGGAAAACAGTACAGAGGTTCCTCAGAAAACTAAAAATAGAGCTGCCATATGATCCAGCAATCCCACTCCTGGCATATTATCTGGACAAAAATACAATTCAAAAAGATACATGTAGGGCTTCCCTGGTGGCGCAGTGGTTGAGAGTCTGCCTGCCAATGCAGGGCACACGGGTTCGAGCCCTGGTCTGGGAAGATCCCACATGCCGCGGAGCAACTAGGCCCGTGAGCCACAACTACTGAGCCTGCGCGTCTGGAGCCTGTGCTCGGCAACGAGAGGCCGCGATAGTGAGAGGCCCGCGCACCGCGATGAAGAGTGGCCCCCGCTTGCCACAACTGGAGAAAGCCCTCGCACAGAAACGAAGATCCAACACAGCCATACATACATACATAAAAAGAATGTAAGCAGACAAGAATAGCATTAAAAAAATAAAAATTAAAAATTAAAAAAAAAAAAAAACTTTAAAAAAAAAAAAAAAAAAGATACATGTACCCCTATGTTCATAGCAGTACTATTCACAACAGCCAAGACACGGAAACAACCTAAATGGCCATTGACAGAGGAATGGATAATGAAGATGTGGTACGTATACACAATGGAATATAAGTCAGCCATTAAAAAGAACGAAATAATGCCATTTGCAGCAACATGGATGGACCTGGAGATTATCATACTAAGTGAAGTAAGTCAAACAGAGAAAGACAAATACCATACAATATTACTTATATGTGGAATCTAAAATACAACACAAATGAACCTACCTATGAAACAGAAGCACACTCACAGACATAGAAAACAGACTTGTGGTTGCCAAGGGAAAGGGGGGTGTGTGGGAGGGAAGGATTGGGAGTTTGGGATGAGCAGACATAAGCTATTATACACAGGATGGATAAACAACAAGGTCCTACTGTTTAGCACAGGGAACTATATTCAATACCCTGTGAAAAACCATAATAGAAAAGAATATTTAAAAAGAATGTGTATATATGTATAACTGAATCACCTGCTGTACAGCAGGAATCTAACACAATGTTGTAAACCAACTATACTTCAATAGAAATAAATAAATAAATAAAGACTCCTCTTCCCAGGGAGGTCCAGGGCGCCCTCTCCCCAGCTCCTGCCTCAGTGATGGTGGATGGTACCTCCTCTCAGAATGAGGCAGAGACCCCCCTCGCAGCCCACTCAGTCCCTCTTTCCCAGGCTGGACGCTGACAGGGATGGAAAGGCAGCTCCCCAGGTCCAAAGGCCGACTCTTGTCCTCCTATCCCACTCTGCCAAACAGACTCTGGGGTTCCTGGGAGTAGGAGGGAACCAAGGACTATGGGGGAGCAGGAGAGGTCACGGCGGGGTCGGGGATGAGGACACAGGGTTTGCAGACACCCTTGACTGGCCTCTATCCTCTGTCCTCATGGGGCACAGAGCCTCTGGCCACACCCAGGACTCAGATCTGGAAGCCCCCAGCCCCCAGAATGAGTTAGAAGTCCCCTCTTCTGACTCCCCTAAACAGACCCTGCCCAGACTGGGTCCCCAGGGACATCACTGCATTACCCTTCCCATCCTCTGGTGGAAGCACAGCAAAAGCAAGGGTCCTTATCCCTTCTCAGGACCCTATAAAGCCCCTTCCCCAAGTGCTGCTGAGGAGTCTCAGACCCAGAAGACACCCAGAAGAAGGATGACTGTGTCCACCCCACCAGGAAACAAGCTCTCAAATCTCTAGCTCTGCTTCAAAATCTGTGTGACTGCAGAAAAGTCCCCTTCCCCCTTTCCCTCCCCTCGTCTGTACAATGAGGAGACAGCACACACCAGAACCACTAGGAGGGCTTGTTACTGCACAGACAACAGGCCCCACCTCCAGTGTCTCTGATCCATAAGTCCCAGGCGGGGCCCAAGAACCTGCATGTCTAAGTTCCCAGGTGAGGCTGACGCTGCTGGTCGGAGGACCACACTTTGAGACCCACTGGGCTAGACGGCTCATTGTGGAGCCTCCCAGCACTAGATACTATGATCTGAGGGGGGTTCACCTCACCAACCTCCCCATACCTGCCCCCCGTTCTCCTGCCCTGTTCCTAACACCTCCCGCCACGCTCCTGGCCCAGCCACCTGCAAGATTTCCAGGATCTTCAGTTTGGTCTCCATCACCACAATGTCCTCATTCTCCTCAAACTTGCTTCTGTCCAGCGGCTCAGGGGCACCGGCGCCGGCAGGCAGGCTGGGGGTGCCAAAGACAGACTGCTTGCGGTTCAGCACCATGGTGGACATCATGTGCCCCACTCCCTGGATGGACCGCCGCACGTTCTTGCCTGCAGAGCCGGGAGCAGGAGGGGGTCACAGAGGACACACAGCAGGGGCACCTGGTCTGACTCTGTCTCTCTCAGCTGCAGGGCAAAGCCACCCTAAGGAAGGGGCAGGGCTAACCCAGGAAGACTTCCTGGGGGAGGTGAGCTTTCAGCCAAAGCTGGCATAAGAAGGGAGAGCCAGGACAAAGGTGAACTGTGTGGGGAGATCAGTGAGAATTCTCATGTGGGAAATCACGAGAGCTGCTACAGAGCACGGGGGACTCAGGGGACACTGTGTGGAGAGCACTAAAGGCCAGGGGTCAGCCTTCGTGCACTTTTTGTTTGGATGAGTTTATGCCACCAGGGGGTGTCCCTGATGGCTGGGCTGCTTCCTCTTGATAGCAGTGTGTGTCCCCCCCATCTGACTGGGAGCTCCCCCGCAGGGCCTCATTATCTCCCTCAAGACCAGGCTATGTAGGAAGGCAACTCGCCCAGACCCCAGCGTCTCCACAGTGCCTGGGCAGGGGGCTTCTCTGGTCCAGCTGAGGCTGGAGGAGACTGGGGCCTAAGACACTCACTGGCAGAAGAGCCAGGAGGCAGGATGCACAGGAGGGTCGATGGGAGAGGTAAGAGGAGACAGAAATGCTAGGGTGGGTAGCGGATGGCCCGGCGGAGCAAAGCCTCACCGCCTGGGTCCTCATAGACTTGCAGCATGGCCGGGGGGGCCTGCACGCAGTCGATGATGCCCAGCAGAGTGCGTGTGAGCCGCAGCAGCTCGCTGAAGCTGTAGAAGCCAAAGTAGATGAGGTTGTGCGCCAGGCTGACCACCTGTGGAGAGGGGGTGGGGCCGAGGTGAGTGTGGGCAGGGCCAAAGCATGGTGGGTGGGGCCTCGTGAGGGCGTGGTCTTGTGGGGGTGGGGCCAGCCCAGGGAGTATAATGAGGGACAGATTCCTCTGGAAAGGCTCTAGGATGTCAGGGCCGCATGGACACGGAACCAAGGGTCCCAGACAAGAGCAACCTGACCCCAGAGGGTTACCAAGGAAGAGGCCTGCAGAGGAGGCTACTGTGGGGAGGACAGGGCAGAAATGCAAGAAGTGGCGGGTGGCTCCTGCCAGGGGCCCGTGACCCAGCCCTGGGCTGATGTGGTGAGTGGACGAGGGGGAGGCAGCCCTCTCCGGGGCGTCAGGAGAGAAGCCTCCCTCCCAGCAGTCTATGAGGTCTCCCTGCAGTGAAGGGGGCACTGAGGGAAGTGAGGTCGTATATCCCACACCCTACCCTGGGGAGTGACCAAGACCCAGGAGGGAGCAAGCCAGCACACTGCTGAGCCCCAGCCCACCTCGAAGGTGAGCTTGTTCTTCTCCTCATTGGCAAAGGGCACGGCCTCGCTGACCACGTTGTTGAGGTAGTCCTCCACGAACTCCATGGTGCTAGCAAACTTGTTCTTCTTGTCATCTCGGGAGGCGTTGAGGTTGGAATCATAGCTGGTGGTGGAGGCGGCGAGGCATGAGGGTCCCCCGAGATCCTCCCCCTTCCAGCTGAACCCTGCCCACCCTCCTCCACCCAGCTCACTCCTTGATGGTGATAGCCGTGGGGATCTCAGTCCAGAGGCGGGCGAACTTGACGGGCGTGACCAGTTCCTGGGGGTCACGGTCCACGTGCACATGCAGCATCAGGTGGCAGAAGGAGGCACGCAGGTCAAAGGGCAGCATCTCATCCGCCATGCACAGGAAGATCAGGTCGACGCCCAGCTGCTGAGAGATCTCATCGATGGCCAGGTACTGCCGGTCCAGGCACATGCGGGCAAAGAGCTTCAGCTGGTACCTGCGGGGCAGGGAGGATGGTGAGGACATGGCAGGTGGGCTCGCAAGGGCTGCTGGCACAGGCCTGGGCCTGCTGAGGACTTGAGAAAGTGGCAAAGGGACTTAGGTTAAACCACGCACGAGCCACCATAACAGGACACAATTCTGAGCAAGACAAGTGGATGGAAACACAGTCTGGGATTGAGTAAGAGCAAATCTCCCCTCCTTGCTAAGGAGGAAGGTGCTTCTGGCTCAGCCAGGACAGGTCTTCATAGGAAGAGGGATGGCATAGAGAAAGGCTGGGAGGGAGAAGGGAGGAGAGTTCGGTAAGAGGAACACTGCTCGGGCAGGGGGTTGAGGGCAAGACTGGGAGACAGAGGAGGGGAGGGTGCAAGACCAGGGTGGAAGAGCTACAGAAATGAAGGCTGTAGGAAGCTTTGTTCTGCACCGAGTCATGCCCTCTGCCTCCTCCTCGGAGCCCTGCATTACCTACCCCAGGCTCCTTGGCCAGGCAGCCTGGGTTTGGATCATGGCTCCCTGCTTACAGCTGTGTCACCTTAGGCAAGTTCTTTTACCTCTCTGTGCCTGTCTCCCCAACTTTATAATGCGAGTAATGATAGTCTCTACTTCACAGGGTTGTCATGAGGCTGAAATGAGTGATTGGGTGAAAGTGTTTTGACCAGTGCCCAGGAGACAGTGAGCCTTTGATGAGTGTTATCAAGTGTTCTTCTTTTTTAAATATGTATGTATGGAGACAGGTGTGGGTTTCTTTCAGGCCTCGTCACTGTGCTGAGCCTGGCCTCAGGCCACCCAGTGCTCCTCGGGCTGCCCAGTCACCCGTCACTTAGCCTCCCAGGTGAAGGCGGAGGCAGGAGTCCCCTCGAAGCTGCTGGGGCTCGTCCTGGGGCAGGGCCTGGTGAGGCCCCCTGGGAGGACCACGAGGCACCTGTAGTAGCTGAGCACGTTCTCATCGTGGGCGTTGCCGGCCCGGGCCTCCTGGGCCAGCTGCCTGATGCTCTTCTCGTGGTGCTCATTGTTCTTGTCGGTCCACATGAGCCACACTTCCTCCTCTGAGTACTCGATGCTCAGGTACTCGAGGGACTGCGCCATCTCCTTCACGGGCCGAAGCCTGCAGACCGACGGAACCCATCACAGGGAGCAGGGCCCAGAGCCCTCCCCGAGCACCCCCGGCCACACAGACCTCCCCTCCCAGAGCTGGGCTGAGGGCCAGTCAGGCTCCCAGGCTGCCTCCCCTGTGGGACCCACCTCCAGCTTGCGACCCCAGACGGACCATGAGCTTCTGGAAGGCAGGGGCCTCGGCTCACTCTCCTCTGTGCCCCCATCCCCTCCCCCACACAGTGCCGGGCACTGAGCTGGCCACACAGCAGGTACTGGGTATCTGCAGAGAGCCTGCAGGCTCTAGCCTGAACCCAGACAGGGCCCCAGCTCTAAGGCAGCGGGGGGGCCGGGCAGGGTGGAGCCCCGGGGGGGACGTGAGCTGCGGGTAGGAGACAGTGCAGCCGGCTCACTCGGTCTGGATGAGAATGTCACTGTTCTTGGGGTCCAGCACACACTTGCAGATGAGCTCCTGGGTGACGGGGATGGCGATGTGGTTGGACACACACAGGTCAGAGAGGTAGTCCAGGAACCTGGAGTGGTGACAGCAGGGGTGGGGGTGAGGGACTCAGGGGTGGCCCCCCAGTAGGGACAAAGCCCACCCTCCCCTTCCCCAGCTGGCAGCACCAGCTCCCCGGCACTTGGAGTTTGCTGCTCCTGCTTCCTTCTCAAAGCCTGTAGACAGGGATATGGATTCCCGGCTCCCTGGGGAGGGATGACCCACAGTCATCACCCTGGGGCTAGATGGGAGTCCAGGGGGTCAGAGAAAAGGAGACACAAGGCAGGAGTGATATTCAAAATATTTAACTGGTCCAATGCAGGCACTGACTTGGCCGCTGGAGAAGGGTCTGGGGGCCTGCTGCTCTACCAGGAGTCAATCCCCTTGTTGCTAGGTTGGGCCAAATATGGGAGGAGACCTAGGGAGGGGCTGGGGGGGCCAGGGCCTCAGAGAGGTGGCAGTTTATCAACAAGTGCAGAAGGATTTCAATATTTAACAGCCAGCACCAGCAGCTTTCTTCCCCAGGCAGCAGTGAGAGGGGGGAGGGGTGTGGTATGGCAGGGGAGGGGGGCCCACCTGGGCTCCCGGTTCTTCCGCACCAGGCTGACGAAGGTCTCCACCTCCGTCTTGGTGATGTGCTTCTCCAGGAGCTTGCGGTTGTTGTGCAGCAGGGCCGTGATGGTGTCTTCGGCCAGGATGTCGTAGCCAATCTGGGACTGCATCATCCCGAACTGCTTGGCGATGTGCTCCTGGGGGGGTGGACAGGCTGGGGGTCACAGGGAGCCCAGCTCTGCTCCAGAACACTGCTCCCAGGGCCCCAGACAAGGACCCAACACTAGCAGGGGACCCCGACCCTAGGAAGCTAAGGGGTCCAGGAGAGGATGCCAGCTCCGGGCAGAGGGTAGTTTTATGTAATATAGTTATTTAGCTCACCATCCATCTCCCTACCAGAGTGAAACCCCCACGAGGGAGGGACCGTGTCTGTTTGGCAGGGCCAGCTACATGATTGGTGGGGCCCGGTGAAAATCAAATAGCAGGACTCTTCCCAGAAACAAGCCCACACACCTACAGTCAATTACTCTTTGACAAAGGAGGCAAGAATGTACAATGGGAAAAAGAAGTCTCTTCAGCAAGTGGTGCTGGGAAAGTTGGACAGTGCATGTAAATCAATGAAGTTAGAACACACCCTCTCACCATACACAAAAATAAACTCAAAATGGCTTAAAGACTTAAATATAAGATATGACACCATAAAACTCCTGGAAGAGATCATAGGCAAAACATTCTCTGACATAAATCGTACCAATGTTTTCTTAGGTCAGTCTCCCAAGGCAAAAGGAATAAAAACAAAAATAAACAAATGGGACCTAATCAAACTTAAAGCTTTTGCACAGCAAAGGAAACCATAAACAAAATGAAAAGACAACCTACAGAATGGGAGAAAATATTTGCAAATGATGCGACCGACAAGGGCTTAATTTCCAAAATACACAAATAGCTCATACAACTCAACAACAAAAAAACCAACAACCCAATCAAAAAATGGGCAGAACACCTAAATAGACATTTCTCCCAAGAAGAAATACAGATGGCCAATAGGCACATGAAAAGATGCTCAACATCACTAATTATTAGAGAAATGCAAATCAAAACTACAATGAGGTACCACCTCACACCAGTCAGAATGGCCATCATTAAAAAGTCTACAAATAACAAATGCTGGAGAGGGTGTGGAGAAAAGGGAACGCTCCTACACTGTTGGTGGGAATGTAAGTTGGTGCAGCCACTATGGAGAACAGTATGGAGGTTCCTCAGAAAACTAAAAATAGAATTACCATATGATCCAGCAATCCCACTCCTAGGCATATATCCAGACAAAACTATAATTCAAAAAGATATGTTCACCCCTATGTTCACAGCAGCACTATTTACAATAGCCAAGACATGGAAACAACCTAAATGTCCATCAACAGATGAATGCATAAAGAAGATGTGGTATATATATGCAATGGAATACTACTCAGCCATAAAAAAGAACGAAATAATGCCATTTGCAGCAACATGGGTGCAACTAGAGATTATCATACTAAGTAAGTCAGAAAGAAAGACAAATACCGTATGATATCACTTATATGTGGAATCTAAAATATGACACAAATGAACTTATCCATGAAACAGAAACAGACTCATGGACATAGAGAACAGACTGGTGGTTGCCAAGGGGGAGGGGGTTGGGGAGGGACAGAGTGGGAGGTTGGGGTTAGCAGATGTAAGCTTTTATATATAGAATGCATAAACAACAAGGTCCTACTGTACAGCACAGAGAACTATATTCAATATCCTATGATAGGACTGCCCTGGTGGAAGAGTGGTTAAGAACCCGCCTGCCAATGCAGGGGACACGGGTTCGAGCCCTGGTCTGGGAAGATCCCACATGCCGTGGAGCAACAAAGCCCGCATGCCACAACTACTGAAGACCGCATGCCACAACTACTGAAGCCCACGTGCCTAGAACCTGTGCTCTACAACAAGAGAAGCCACCTTGATGAGAAGCCTGCGCACTGCAACGAAGAGTAGCCCCCGCTCACCGCAACTAGAGAAAGTCTGCGCGCAGCAACGAAGACCTAATGCAGCCAAAAATAAATAAATAAATAAATTTATTAAAAAAAAAAAATCCTATGATAAACCATAATGGAAAAGACTATTAAAGAAAGAATGTATATATATGTATAACTGAATCACTTTGCTGTACAGTAGAAATTCATACAACATTGTAAATCAACTGTATTTCAATAAATAAATAAACTAGAGGTAATATTTAAAAAAAAAAAAAAAGAAATAGCAGGACCCTTGTTCAAAAATTAAGAATTTCAAGACAGCCACAGTGGAGCGTTAAACCCAGCACGAGGCCCCTCTAAGGATGGAGCCAGGTTGTGCGCTGTGAGGACAGCCCTACTATCTGGTTTGGTTCCCTGCAGCATCCTCATCCTTGGGGCCTGAGACGGCGCTTGGCACACCACAGGTGCGCCTTGGTGAACATGTGCTGAGTGAATGAGAGCAGGAGTGAGGGAGGGAGCGAGCCGGCCAGCAGGTGAAGGGGCAGCAGTCCAGGGCGGCGGGCAGCCCACCTGGTTCTTGCGGTAGTCCTCCTGGGAGTGGCGCAGCACGCGGTAGCACAGGCGAAACATGTGCTGGTAGGGGGCGTTCTTCTGGTCCGACAGCTCCTCCAGCCGCACCAGGGGGCCCTCACCCCCCTTGTCACGGAACGGGGTCTTCAGAATGCCAAAGATCTAGGGAAGCAGGGAGAGTCAGGAGGGATCCCCACATCTGCCCGCACCCCTAATTGTCCCAGGAATCCGAAGCCCCAAACTGACCCTGCCTGGAAGCCACCCTGACATTAACCCTGAGCTGATTCTAAGCTAGACCATGACCCCCGCCCACCCCTTACTCACTCCCCTCTCCTGGCTGGAATCCCAACGCTGGCCTCAGCCCGTCCCTCCCCAATGTGAATTCTAATCCCAACTCAGATCTTGGGCCTGGCTCAGCCTCTGGGGGAAGAGCTGAGGGTCACTGCAGCTCAGGGGTCTGAGGCTAAGAGAAAAGGCAGGCCAGGCCCGTGTGGCCAGAGCTTAAGAGACCAGACACAGGCCTGACTTGTCCAAAAGGATGGATGTGGGGATGTAGGGTTACATAAAGCCAGGCTGGCAAAGTGGTAACAAGTGAATTCAGGCAGTGTTCATTGTACTATTCTTTCAATACTTTCTCAACGTTTGAAAATTTTCATAATAAAAATTAAGAAAAAAAATTTTTTTAAAAAGCACAAGTTTGGGCTTCCCTGGTGGCGCAGTGGTTAAGAATCTGCCCACCAATGCAGGGGACATGGGTTCGAGCCCTGGTCTGGAAAGATCCCACGTGCCGCGGAGCAGCTAAGCCCGTGCACCACAAACGCCAAGCCTGCGTTCTAGAGCCTGGGAGCCACAACTACTGAGCCTGCGTGCCACAACTACTGAAGCCCATGTGCCTAGAGCCCATGCTCCACAGCAAGGGAAGCCACTGCAATGAGAAGCCCGCTTACTGCAGCAAAGAGTAGCCCCCACTCGCCGCAACTAGACAAAGCCCATGCGTAGCAACAAAGACCCAACACAGCCAAAGATAAATAAATAAAATAAATAAATTTATTAAAAAAAAAAAAAAAAGCTCAAGTTCTCAGCCTGATATCTGAGTGCAAATCCTGGCCCTGTTTTTTCCTAGCTGTGGATTCTCGGTCAAGTTACTCGAACGTCTGCGTGCCTCAGTTTCCTCATGGGTAAAATGGGGATAATGATTAATAAATAAGCTCTCCCCAGGTTGGGAGGATCAAATGAGTCGATTCATGTAACGCACTTAGGGCAGTGCCTGGTACATGGTAAGAGCGCAATAAATATTGCGGGTGTTGTTTTTTTTTTAAAGAGGTGATAAGATCAACCATACCTCCATTTTTAAAAAATAATAATAATTTTTTTTTAATTTTTAAAAAGAATTGATGAGAAACATCAGGGAGACTGCAGCTCAGCTGGAGATGGGAAAAGGCAAGCTCACGTTCACAAGACGTCCTGTTCCCAAAATTTAAAAAAAAAAAGCAGGAGTGGACTTTCCTGGCAGTCCAGCGGTTGGGACTCTGTGCTTCCAGTGTGGGGGGCACAGGTTCAATCCCTGGTCAGGGAACTAAGATCCCACATGCCGCGCGGCCAAAAAAAAAAAAAAAAAGGTGTCCTGTTCCCTGGTCACTGGCCTTTCCCCGAGGCCCGCCCACCCCCCATGCATGTGCATGGCCACCTGTTTGAGGATGTTCTGCTCTCTCATCAGCTTCTGCCGCTCCCGGTTGGGCTTGGTAACCATGACGTCCAGCACGTTCTGCCCATTGTTGGGGACGTCGCTGACGAAGAACACCAGGTCCTCCAGCAGCTGAATAACAAATCTTCACGAAGGGACGCCAGGGGTGACGAGTGTGAGGTGCCGACCCTGGGCACCTCCCAGGACCCCCATCACATGCCCCCTGGGGCAACCAGCCCTTCCGCACATGCCGGCCCTGCTGTCACAGCACAGAGCCCATCATCTGCCTTCCATTTCTCTCCCAGCTTCACCCCGAACTGCTTTCCAAACACACCCCTCACCCCACCCACCCTGGATCCAAAGTGCCCTCTAGACAAAGAATCTCAGGATACTCCAATCTGGAAAGAACCAATAGGGCACAGGCAGGGTGTTTGATGTGAAGGGCTCTTCATTTCCATCCACCACTTCCTAGCTGTGTGACCTTGGGCAAGTCTCTTAACCTCTCTGAGCCTCAATCCCACCATCAGTAAAACAGGGGTAATGATGGCTCCATCACAAGGCTAGTTCTTGGAGTATGTGAGCAGTGAGGCTGGGGCCCAAGGTCAGCCAGGGCCCCGCAAGGACCAGTCCCCACCTCTGTCACCCTGCCCCACCCAGCCTATCCAGATTCTGCTTGTGACTCCTTTGTTTGTGAAACACAGGCCCCAGGAGGACAAGGGCTCTCAGGAAACCTCCGCAACCCTGCCTGAGGCCCACCTGCGGTCATTCTGGCTGATGAAGCCCTCGTTGAGTTTCTCCACGGCGCTGGCCAGCATGGAGCTGGCGTCGTTGGCAAAGTCCAGGTCTCGGATCTCGGACACAGGAACCGACACGATGGCGAAGGCCTCCTTGTCCTCCTTGGTGGGGCACGTGCCCAGCTGCAGGGACAGAGGTCAGCAGGGCACTCAGGGACCAGCCTGGGCCCCAGCCCAGCCCCCAGCCCAGCCCCCTAGCCCCGATGGGCCCACACCATGAGCCGGATGGGCCGCTCCTCTTCGACATCAATGGGCACGTTGGTGCTCTGGATCCACGTGTTGGTGCAGAGGTGCCGCAGCCGGACATACGAGTTCCTGCAGGCAGGGGGGCGGACAGAGCAGGGGGAGTGCGCCACGGAGCGCGACCCGGCAGTCTGCCGCTCTAACCCCTGGCGGCTTCCCATCTTCCACCTGCCTCCACACCCAGCAGCCGTGGGACAGGGGCACGGGTCCCCTCCAGGTGAGGAGCCTGAGCCAGAGAAGAGAGACCAGCAACACGGCCCCCAGGCCCTGTACTAACTGCTGCGCTTTCCCAGGCCCACATGCCTTGCCCGCTCTCCCCAGAACCAAGCTCTGAAAGCCCAGGCTTAATTACAAGCTCAGGACCCAAATTCATTGGGACAAATGAGGCTATTTAAACTATCCCATTTACTGTCAACATTCATGCGTTTCATGGCGGAAATACTCGTCTGTGATTATGAAATACAATTAACATTCAGAAATGAGAACTCATCTGAATCTCCAAATATATCTGGCCCTGAGTTTCCGATAAGGGATCGTGGGCCTACAGTGACTCAATTAATTCTCCCATCAGCCCTGCTGACGGGCAACTTGATAGTCTCACTTCACAGGTGAGGAAGTTGGGGCAAAGTGACAGAGTCAGCTGCCTGAGATCAGCCAGCCAGTCAATGCTAAAGCCTGCTTGACACCCAGGAAGTTTCTTGATGTTACATTTTAGAATCTTGGGGTTGGGGGGGTGTTTAAAAGTCAGGAAGTCCAGCCGTCACACCCAATGCACCCTGGACAAGCTGTCATGCAGCCTGTGCCTGAGCCCCAGGCCGACTGGCTTTAAAGAACACTGGAGCAAAGGCATTTTGATAAAGAACTAGCACAAGGCGGCACCCAGGGTGCAGGGCCCAGGGCCAGGAACATGGCAAGCATTCAGTGGTGGTGAGCTGCCTACAGGCCTCAGAGCTGCATCCCCAGAGGGGCAATTCATGGCAGGTCCTGAGGCCAAAGGACCTCAGGAGGACAGAGGAGTGGGGGGCGCAGGGAGTCCAGGTGCCAGCCTGGGCACCCCCGCCGGCGCCCAGGCACACGGCGCCTACCTACCGGGGCACAAAGGAGTCGGTTTTCTGCAGCGTGGTGGGATCCAGCTCGAAAAGGGAAGCAATGTCGTTGCCATGGGGCACAGCAACCAGGCGGTATTTGATCTTCTCCCCAGCGTTCCGGCGACCTGCGCGGCCCTGGGCACCCTGTGGTGAGGACCCCAACTCAGGCAGGAGCCCCTCCCTCCTCTCAGGCCCCCTGAAACCAGCCAGGATCCCACCTGAGAGGCCGTCTCCCTCCAGCCCACCTCCCAGGGTTTCGTGGCCTCCCCGGCCCCACCCCCGCCCACCCCAGAGCTGTGCACAGTCACTCTTCCCGGCCCTGGAACCCTCCTTTGGTCCTCACCGTTCCCGCTGCCTTGGGATCAGAGGCGTCACCCTTGTAGCTGGGGTTCTCCTGCTCAGAGATACAAGATAGGGGGGCTATCCACATGACCCCCACTCCAAAATACAGTCTACATATGGCCCTGGGTTGGGGCAGGCAGGAACCCCCCCAACCTCCGAAAGGTGCCCATCCCAGCCCCAAAACTCATGCCACTCCTTGTTGACATGGAGGAGGCACCAACAAGAGCCCCAGGCCCTGCCCTCCATGGCCCCTCTCCAAAGACCCACAGATGGACGGGGACACACACACATGAATGCCCCAATATACACAAGCCTGTGCGTTACGGACAGACATCGATGTGGAATGTAAGTTCCACAAGGGCTGCGAGTCATGCTCACTGCTGTATCCTCAGCGCCTAGAATAGCTCCTGGCACATAGTAGGAGACACAGTCATATTTGTGAGACTTATTCATAGTCATGCACGTCTTTGATAATATTTGTTAAGTAGATGCATGAGTGCAGAGAAGCCAGGGTCCACAGACACATGTATCTCTGTGCAGATGTGTGCCAGGCACACATGCTCGTGCACGCACGGCCAGAGCTCCCAGGATGCCCTCTGCCTCCCCACTCACCTCAGCAGCCAGGTAGTTGCCCGTGGCCAGGTGCTTGAAGCGGTACAGGCCGTTCCAGTGGCCAGCTCCTCCACGGCAGGGGTCATGGTGGACCACCTGGCGGGTACAGGGGTGTCAGGCAGGAAGGAGGGCCTGGCTGGGGAGGGGGAGGCATGGCGGGGAGGGGCACCGCAGGCCTGGAGAGCTCTGGGTGGATGGCTCTGGGACCCTCTGGCCCCTTGGCTGCAGAGGGGCTCAGAGGAGAGACAGATGGGGGTGGACCTCCCACCCTAGAGGGGGAGGAGGAGCGGGGGAAGCCCAGGGCTGGAGAGGAGGGCTGGGGCCCAGGTGCCGGAAGCAGGGAACTGACCTCCACCTCCCAGAGGGCATTGGAGCTGGTGGCCGAGGTGGCGGACTGGCGCAGCGTGGTGCGCAGGAACACCTGCAGCTTGCCCTTGTACTCATCGCACGTCAGGAACTTCTCCTGCTCCGCGTGGAACAGCCGCACCACGTCTCCCTGCAGGCGGTGGGGCGTGGGCTCAGGGTGGACAAGGACCCTCCCGGGGGAGGAGCCCACCTGTCTCAGATGCTGGCGCAGCTCCTTCTAGAGCCAGCAAGCCGAGGGTGGGGTGCATACTTAGCCCTCTGAGAGGATGGCCGGGGCCCCCTCTGCCAACCCCTTATGTCCTACAGGCCCTGACCCGACAGCCTCGCATCCTTGCCCAAGAGGACACAGGGCAAAGGGCAGGGGGCCTGGCCTGGAACCGTGGAGAGGTGTCGGGGAGGGAACAGGGTGCTCAAAGAATCTGGGCCCACCCCACGGTGGGGGGATGGGGACTCCCAGTCCACTGCCACCCCCTTAGCAAGACAGCAAAGTGAGAGCAGCCAGGACTGGGAGAGGATGGACGGGGGAGTTGTGAGGCCAGAGACAAGAGAAGGGGAGGAGCGGCTGGGGCCGCTGGGTAGGGCCCTGTGGGGGTGGAGGGAGGCCGGATGGGGGTGCAGAGCCAGAGAAGGGGCAGCATGGAGGGGAGGGCCAGACAGGGAGTAGAGCTGGGTGCTCGGAAGGTGGGGGCAGGCAGGCAGCGGGACCTGTTGTGGGGGGCGGGGCTGTTTCCGGGGAGCTCCCAGTCCTTACCCCTTTCAACACCTCCTCCAGGTGGTCTCGGAACTGCATAAACAGGTTGATCTTCCAGCTGGTGTTGCAGTTCACAGAGTTGACCTGGGGAAGCGCACCGAGACCCGTGAGGCCGGGCAGACCCCCAGCCGCTGCGGAGTGGGCCGGTGCTTAAGACCCGAAGGGGGTGAGGGGAGGCCGGCCCAGCCCCCATTAGAGCACAGGGGCGTGTCTTCTCCCAACCAGGGCCCCCAGACCCCAGCCCAGCTGCCCTGGGGCCACCACCCAGTGGGGTGGAGAATGTGGGCAGACACTGGGAGACAGGCAGGGAGCAGGGAGGCCCACCCAGCCCCTCCAGCTGTAGACAGGACTGGAGGAAGCAGCCCTGGGGGGAGGGGGTACGTGGACACCCATCTGCTGCCAGGCTGGCCTTGTTACCAACCAGGGTCCTTGGACTCTAATCAACGGAAATTATTAAGAGTCCAGATGAAAAATTCAGGCAAGGCTTTAGCAGGACTCCTACTTCAGCACTAGGGAGGGAAAACAAGTCACAGGTGGCCCTGCTCACTCTTCTTATATAGGGTGGGGGCGGGGGGGCGCGGATTCATGGGTGGGGCCGGAGGGGTGACTTAGGTGGCCTGCCCACCCCCTTGGTGGCACCCTGCGCAGGGACCATGCACAGTACCCTGCTTTTGCTCCCAGCACCTCAGAAGTGGCAGTTGGTTTTTGGCATTTTTGTATCTCATTGTTCATCGTTGCCCTGACTGTGCATGGGTGCAGGTAGGTTTAGTCTCTTACAGTTTCTTTGTATTTTGTTGCTTGGGAGACATTTGTCCAGGTGCAAGCACTCCCATGAATGGCCCCAGACCCCAGCCTATCTCAGCCCAGCGCCCCGCTCACCTCCTTGCAGCCGGCATTGTCGCTGAGCTCATAGTTGCTGGCATGCAGAGGCTGCCCAGCGTTGACAGGGTTCAGGATCACCTTGTCCCCCACAACCACCTATGGGGACAGACGGAACAGAGTGAGGGTGGGGACAGCCGGGCCCCCAGGCTTCCCTCTGGCCAGTCTGCCCCCTAAGAAACGGGCATGAGCTCATGCAGCCCCCACACCAAAGACCCTGGAGAAGCCCCCCTGGCGCTGTGGCCTGCGCCTTCCAGCAGGCCCCTCCCCCCAGCCCCGTCCTCACATTGTCCCCGTTGCTCCGCAGCTTCCAGAAGGGCTGGATGAAGAGCCAGGAGCCCTCATTGCCCGTGGCATCCAGTGTCACCCTCATGGCGTTCTTCTCCAGCAGGGCCGGCAGCCGCTTGTTCACGGTCAGGTACTTGTTACTTTTCATGTGCAGGAGCTGCGAGGCAGCGGGGGGCCAAGTAGTGGTGGGGGGGGTGAGGTCACCCCAAGAGGCCAGCCCATCAGAAAGGGGGGCACTGGGGGGCACACTGGACCCTGGGACACACAGACCGAGACAAACATGGCCACACGCACAATCACACACCCAGTCCAGCACCCCGGTGATCACACAAAGAGCTAGCGCTGTTCTAAACACCCTACGAGTATTAGCTCGAGGAACCTTACAGCAACCAGAGGGAAGTACTATCACTGGCCTGATTGTCTAGTTGGGGAAACAGAGGCCCACGGAAGTGAAGTAACTTGCCCAGGTCACAGAGCCAAGATGTGAACCCGGACCTCGGGGCTCCAGAATCTGTGCTGGTGGCCACAGTGCTGAACACACACCCGTGCACACAGCCATTCAGGCCACACAGCAACGGGCACACGTAGAGGCAGACGCGCAGTCACAGAGACAGTCCCGGGCTGGGTGGTACCATGGCACTGGCACCCCTCACCCCCACACCTGCCCCGGCGTCACACCTGGATCACACTGCCGTACTTCACGACGTCCCCGTGCACCTTCTTGTTCTCTGTGTCATTCTGTTTCTGCTCCATCTGGGCCGCATGCTGCACAGACACACACAGAGGTGGAGGGCGGGCCCAGAAGCCTGCTCCTGGAGGGACACATCTTCCCACCACCCCCACACACGCAGGTCCTGGCACTGCGCCCAGAGTGACCCTCCTGAGGCCACCTGGCCTGTTCCTCCCGCTACCAACGAGAGAATGAGGCTCAGAGTGTGTACAGCACGCAGCCCGCGGCACCAGATCCCTCCCCTCAGGCCCCTCCTCGCCACCTCCCTCTAGAGGGGGCAGCCAGCAGGCCTGTGAGACCCCTACGTCTCAACATCCCCAGCAGATAACCTAAGGTTGTGCCTCACTCCCCTGCCTCACCAGACTCCTGGTGCCCCAACAGGGGACCCCTGGCCCAGCCCAGACGCCAGCAGGTGTGCTTGGCGCCATTTCCTCCTCCCCCTCCACCCTCACTCCTCTGTGACCCTCCCTCCCCAAACTGTGTGTGCTCCTAGCCCACTGCCTCCAGGGAGCCTTCCCTGATGAGCCACATTCAACTCTGACAGATCCAACCCTGATGCCTCCAGGATTTGGTTTGCATCCCACTGAGGACACCTTTTTAGGCTCTTCTGTCCCATTAGACTGGAAGCCGCCTGAGGATACACTGTGCCTCCTCCCTCAGATTGGGGGGTCCTGGAGGTGGGGGCTCTGTCTCCTCCATCAGGAGCAGTGGCCCCTCTGCCCCTTTCACCTCCTCAGTCCCATTATCCGGGCCTCATGCCGGAGGCTGGTGGGAGGATGGCTGCTGGGGAGCCATGCCAGGTACCACGTGACGTTCCACAAACCTACAGTCTACAGCTGTGTGACCACGTGTGGTTCTGAGTGTCTGCGCACGCGTGAATGCCCTACGCCCAGCCAGATCCACAGCTCAGCCTGGGCCTGTGGCAGCAGCAGGAAGAAGCTGTGACAGCCCCCAGCCCAGGATGAGAGACGGCCTTATTTATAACAGAGCTCAGCAGCCCACACCCAGCCCCCTCTTTCCAGCCCAGTTCACAGCTGTGGGGTGGGGCCCACCCGTGGGGCCCACCCTTTCCCCATTTCCCACCACCTCCCCAGAGTAGGGGATATCGGGAAGCAAGGTCTGCCTGATGCGGGGCAGGGCCCCAGGCCCGGGGGAGGGTCTCAGAAGCAGGCTGCAATGTTGCTGACCACAGCCAAGCCTCCCACTCTCTTTTCCATGGGGATTGGGCCGGACGCCCTGAGCTCTGTCCAGAGAGAACCACCCAGGATGTAAACTGAGAGGCCTGAGAGCAACCCCAGGCCCTCACACCACACACCAAGGTCGGCCAGAGACCCAGGGACCGTCTAAGCCCCACTGCCAACTCGTAGGATGACCACAATGGCCCAGTCCCCTTGAAGGGCCCCAGGCTCCAACTCTATAAAATGAGGGGAGAGGTTAAGACTAGTCCTTAAATCAGGTTCGCTGGAGCCACTGTCTCTAGGAGCCCCTGGTAACTCCATGTACAGCTGCACAGGTCGTTCACTGCACTGTGGTGTCCAGCTGAAGGCCTGGCTGGCAGCTGAAGTGCAGTCCACAGTTCACTGAGCCACGTGCCCTGGGACAGGGCACACACCTGCGCACGCACACACCTGTGCACACACACCTGCGCGCACACACCTGTAACTTCTGCAGCAGCACCACGTCAGCAATCTTCTCCTTGTCCTGCTTGGTCTGCTTGGCCTTCCAGTACTGCTTCTGGGCCGAGTAGCGGTTCATGGGACACACCTTGAAGAGGCAGTCTGAGGAGGGAGGGCAAAAGGAGGGAGCTCGGTTCATGCGGGGCTCAGGGGAAAACCCTGGCCTGCAGCCCTGCCCCCAAAGCCCACCTCTGCTCTCCTCACCCCTCTCCACCCCCCCGCCCTTCTTGGGTAGAGAGGCAGTGGTCAGAAGACGCCCGTGGAACTCGGAGCATCCTGGATTGTGCTGAGCAGAATGGAGGGGCCCAGAAGCAGGTCTGAGAGTGCGATCTCACCTGGGAGGTGGACGCGTGCCCTCTTCCCCACGGGAGATTTATCAGAGGCCCTTGGGCCACCACCCCATGCTCTGTCTGTGTCCAGGTTTTGTGGACATTGGCAGCTGACTGTTCACATCAGCATCCTTCTCTGGCCCACCCCCATCTTGCCCACAGATGCCTGGGAAGTTACATTCTCCCCACCCCCCAAGGGGTGTCCTCCATCCACTGGCAGGAGGAGGGGACCGTCTGCAGTGGTCCCTGTGGGATCAGTCTGAGGCCTCTCTTCCCCTGAAACCACCTCCTTGCTCGGCTCCCTCACACTCCTCCTAGGACCCCTCCTCAATAATTCTCCCGTTGTAGACTCTGCTTCTAGGGAACTCAACCTAAGAGAGCGCCAATCAAAATTCCAGAAACAGGTTCTTTATTACTTGATTTTTATTCTGGACACAGATAAAGCATCAATGATTTTCATAAGCCCAAACTCCAGAAAGGATGTCAGATTTTTCTACTTCTGGAAAGGAGGCATGAGTTCGAAAATCCTATTCTAAAGTGTGATGTGAAGGGATAGAGGATTCTGGGTCCTGGTGAAATGCTGGCACGGGGACTGGGCCTGACGATAGCATGAGCTGTGCTGGGAGGCAGTGAGCTCCCCGTCACAGGAGAGAATCCCAGGAGGGCACAGGGCTTAGGGCTCACAGCCTCTAAGACCCCTCCCAGGCCACAGTGCCTCCACAATCAGCAGTGCTCCCGCAGCAGAAACACAGGAAGACGGTTGTGCTGGGAACCTGGACAGGGGCCCCTGGGGGAGCAGATCACAGAGACAGGGCCCTGCCTCATGCTTCCTTTATATATATGTCACATAATGCTTGTTGATCCCACTCCTGGGTTTATATCAGGAGAAAACTCTAATTTGAAAAGATATATGCACCCCAGTGTTCACAGCAGCACTATTTACAATAGCCAGGACATGGAAGCAATCTAAATGTCCATCAACAGATGAATGGATAAAGAAGATGTGGTATATATACACAATGGAATATTACTCAGCCATAAAAAAGAATGAAATAATGCCGTTTGAAGCAACATCGATGGACCTAGAGATTATCATATTAAGTGAAGTAAGTCAGAGAGAGGAAGACAAATACCATATGATATCACTTACATATGGAATCTTAAAAAATGACATAAATGAACTTACAAAACAGAAAGAGACTCACAGACACAGAGAACAAACTTATGGTTACCAAAGGGGATGGGGGGGGTTGGGGGGAGAGATAAATTAGGAGTTTGGGATTAACATATACACACTACTATATATAAAATAGATAAATAGAAGCTGCCACCTCAGAAGGAAGTGATCACATCAGATGAGCTCACGGCCCATCTCGGAGACAGCCTTCTGTCCATCAAGCCCCAGGAGAAGTCAGAAGGACTTCAGCTTAATTTTCAGCAGAATGTGGACAATGCAATGGCAGTGCTGCCTAAACTGGCCACAGGTCTGGATGTCAATTTCTATTCACAGGTGTCTCTGGTTTTGAGTACACACCTGAGCGCAGTGTCTTTGACCTACTAGGCATACCTCTGTACCATGGCTGGCTTGTTGATCCATGGAGTCCTGAGGCTGTGAGTGCAGTTGGGAAACTGAGTTACAACCAACTGGTAGAGAAGATCATCACCTGCAAGCACTCCAGTGACACCAACCTCGTGACAGAAAGCCTGACTGCAGAGCAGTTCCTGGAGACCACTGCCGCACAGCTGACCTACCATGGTCTGTGTGAGCTAACAACAGCTGCCAAGGAGGGCGAACTTAGCGTCTTTTTCCGGAACAACCACTTTAGCACTATGACTAAGCACAAGGGTCACTTGTACCTACTGGTCACCGACCAGGGCTTTCTACAGGAGGAGCAAGTGGTGTGGGAGAGCCTGCACAACGTGGACGGAGACAACTGTTTCTGTGACTCTGACTTTCACCTAAGTCACTCCCTGGGCAAGGGACCTGGAGAAGGTGGGAGTGGCTCCCCAGAAAAGCAGCAGCAGGTGGACCAGGACTACCTGATCACCTTGTCCCTGCAGCAGCAGCAGCCGTCGCGAGGCACACTGGGTCTTAGCGACCTGGAGCTGGCCCAGCAACTTCAGCAAGAGGCGTACCAACAGCACCAAGCAGCCCAGCCCGCGTCAGCACGGGCCCTGTCACCGCAGGGGAGAGGAGCTGCATTTGGACACCCAGCTGCCGAGCGTCGGCAAAGGCCGAAGCAAGAGTCCGACTGTGTCCTCCTGTAGCCCCACTCAGTGCCGGGCTGCCTTGCCTCCGCTTTCAGAGGCTGGGGCTATTTTGCTTGCTCCCCAGCTCAACTTGAGATATGCAGGGTAACTTATTTATGGAATGTTGGGGATCAGAGAAGGCAGTAAATGCCAAGGTCAGACTTGGTGACGTCTTTGCCCTCACGTGCTGCCTCCTCTTCCTCCCAACCATCCCGGGCAACATTGGGGTTGGTGGGGTGAGGATTTCTGATTCCCAACTCCCTTTCCCCAGAATAGTCACATTAATATAAAGACTCAGGCTCCAGGGTGAGGTCCCTGTCTAGAACACATCTCCCCTACTTTCTGCTCCTGCAGGCCCACCCGTCTCCAGCCATCTGTTTGTTTCAGGGTTTAATTTGGGTTTCTATCTCCATTATTTGTAATGCCTTCATAGGGGTTTGGAAATAAAACTTCTCTCCTGAGAAAAAAATAAAAAATAAAAAATAAAATAGATAAATAACAAGGACCTACTGTATAGCACAGGGAACTATATTCAATATCTTGTAATAACCTATAATGGAAAAGAATCTGAAAAAGAATACACACACACACACACACACACACACACACACACACACGCATGCACGCACATTATGTATAACTGAATCACTGTGCTGTATACCTGGAACTAACACAACATTGTAAATTAACTATACTTCAATTTTTAAAAATGCTTTAAAAAAAAGAAGAGAAACACAAGTCAAAAAAAAAAATGCTTGTTGAATGAATAAATGATCTGAGCCCTCTAAAGTGTTTGTGGCCCACCCCTATGAGCAATGCATATCTCCATGCTTTTACTCTGCTGTGCTCTTTGCCCAAAGGCGGCCCTGTCCAAAACCCAAGAGGGGCCAGAACCTTCCTTCTCAACAAACTGTGGGGCAGAAGGGCAGAGAGGAGAGAGGGTGAAAGGGTAGCCAGGAGACCGGGCCCGCGCAGGACCAGCAGCAGCAAAGGCCAAGAGAAAAGTCTGGGTCCAGGGGGGTGTCCTACCATAAGGACTGTGTGTGCTGGGAGGAATGCACCTGTGGGTGTGGGGGCACAGGGCTGGTGAGGCTTTAGACAAGAGGATATTCCTTTATTAAAGTCAGTTGACATTCCCCGAAACTAAGGTATGCAATACTCCAAAACTCACTACCACTGCATAGAATCATCCGGGGCGGGGGGAGATTTAAAAAATACAAACTCTCAGCTCCCCCATAGATCTTGGTAGGGAGCAAGGCCTGCAGATATGCATCGTGAAAGGCACACCCCACCCCCACCCCCGATCCCAAATGGTTCTGCTGCCCAACCAAGGTTGCAAAGCACTAGCAGGGGATTCGAGACAAGAACAGAGAACAGGGAATAAAGTTATCCAGCCACAATTACACATAAACTCTGTATAAATCATGTAAACATCTGTTTCTAATCTTTAACATTTAGACTCAACTTATAGAACACCGAAGACTCCATTGTGGTTACAGAAAAGAATGCAAAGCTTATTCAGTCTTGATGTAAAACTAAAAGGGCGCGTGGTTGGTGGAAGGCAGACGTGAGGCAGAACACTGCAGGAGTTGACAGGATGAGAAATTAACGTGTGACTATGATACTTGGGTTAATAAAGGTGACGATGGAGAATCTACAACAGAGACAGCATGCTGCTGGGGGCAGGGGGAGGGGAGAAAGTGGAGGGATGGGCCGAGAGAGAAACTCTCCTGGAATAAGCAAAACCTGGGGTAGCAAGCAGAAGAAACGATGAAAAGAGTGAATGGCTTTGCTTTCTCTTATTACACTGTTGGACAAGGCACAAGACAAAAGATCAGAGCCACAGATGCCCCCTCCCTTGGACACAGCGATCTCCCCACGGGTCCTTCATTCCAAGAGCACAGCTGCATTTGTACAAAATGACAAGGGACAAGGGTCTTCACCGCACTGTCGGGAATGACAAAGATTAGAAACAGCCCACGTGCCCATCAGAGGGGACTGGTTAAATAAATTACGATGGAACCCACATGAAGGACAGCTATGGAGCTGTTGGGGGGGGCGGGGTCAGAAACCCTGACACAGGCTGCAATCCGGGTAAACCTTGAAGCCATTATGCTAAGTGACATAAGCCAAAAAGGACAAATAAGGTACGATTCTGCTCATGTGAGGTACTTAAGACTAGTCGGATTCATATAGACGGAAAGTCGGACGGTGGTTGGGGTGAGGGATGGGTTGGGAGTGGGGAGTTATTTAATGGATATAGAGCTTCGGTTTTACATGAGGAAAAGCAGTTCTGTGGATGGACGGCGGTGATGGCTGATGAGACTGTGGCTGATGCCACTGACCTGTACACTTAAAAGTGGTTAAGATGGTAAACTTCACGTGGCTATTCACCACAGTTGAAAAAAAAATTTTTGAAATGCTTAAAACTATGTAAACCATAGGAACACTGTTTTCACAGTTGTCCAGGATATGGACAAAAATGAGTTTTTAAATGAAAAAAAGAGAGAGAAAGAGAGTTCAAGATATCTATATACTAATATGGAAAGATCTCCAGTAGGATCTATCCACAGTTAAGACTCATAAAGTAAAAACAGCAAAGAATAGAACAGTGCATATAGAATGCTATCCCAGTGTAAGAAAATCGGGGAAGTCTGAACATATGTTTGCAGTTGCATTAAGGACCACAAGGATGTGTAAGAAACTAAAGAAAGTGGTTACCTGGAGGGACAACAGTGGAGATGGGAGAGGGCCGTGGGAGCAGATTCTCGAAGGATGTTTGCACAACGTTTTGAGGTGTAACCGGATGAATAAACTACCTAGTCGGATTCTCTCATAGGGTTGTCCCTGGAGACAGGGACAGGAGGTGAGTGAGGGTGGGATGGGATGCTCCCATCTGGATCCTAGAGCCTGTATGTGTATTACTTTTATAAAAAGGAAAAAGAAAAGATGAAGAACAAGATTTTAAGTGGCCCATAAACATATGAAAAGATGTCTCACTAGTAGTCAGAGGAATGCAAAGTAAAACCACAGTGAGATGGCATTTCACACCCAGTGGGCTGGAAGACATTTAAGTGGGACAAAACCAAGTGTAGCCAGGATAGGGGTGCAGCAAGGGCACCCCCACCCCATGCACCCACAGTCTGGCAGGGGTGAACAGGGGCGAGGGGTGGGGGTGAACACTCACAGCCCCCATGGAAGGCGGCAGGGCCGTTCCTAGCAAGACGGGAGAGATGCCTCTCACCCAGGTCACCCTCCCTTGGAACACACGCAAGAAACTCTTGCCCGCAAGCCCAGGGAGACATACGTGTACAGGGTGCTCACTGCAGCATTGCTGGCAATCACCAAAAACTGCAAATGAGATAAACGTCCATCGACAGGGGAACCAATAAAAGGACTGCAGTTTACTCACTCAGTGGAATATTACATAGCAATTAAACAGATGAACTAGAGCCACGCGGGTCAATACAGATAAGTCTCAGAAACAGTGCAGAGGACTTTCCTGGTGGTGCAGTGGTTAAGAATCTGCCTGCCAGTGCAGGGGACACGGGTTCGAGCCCTGGCCCGGGAAGATCCCACATGCCGCGGAGCAACTAAGCCCACGTGCCACAACTACTGAGCCTGTGCTCTAGAGCCCGTGAGCCACAAAATGCTGAGACCATGTGCCACAACTACTGAAGCCCACGTGCCCAGAGACCGTGCTCCACAACAAGAGAAGCCACCGACGAAATAAGTGCAGAAAGATTTGTACAGAAGGCTACCTTCAACATACAGCGTTGCAAAAATGGAAAAGAATACCCTATATAATTCATCATAGAAATATCTCTACGTATTAAAGCAAAAGCATAAAAACAGGCCCCTGAATGAGGCATACCGATTTCTGAGAGTGTCTGCCTCTGCGGACGGGGAAGAGAAAGAGGTCAGGGGAAGACACAGGGGGCTTTGGCTACATGCATAAGATGCTATCTCTTTAAAAATGAAAAAGACCTGAAATAAACACAGGAAAAAGGATTTGAGAGAGCTCAGTAGTGGGTGCATGGGTGTGTGTTATCTTTCTCCTTAATTTTTCATTTTAGTAGTTGAAGTGGATCTTAATAAAAGTAACAATAAACCGGGCTTAGAAGATGGGCAGGTAGAGCAGAGGCATGAGGCTGGGGGCGGAGGGTACCCAGGGTGCAAGCACAGGGAGGTCCCCTCATCAGCCCCCTCCCCGGCACCTGCTGCCCACTATGTGGGTAAGTGACTGCTACACATTTCGTGGGGTCGCCTTAGCCGGAGGTGTGAGCACTGAGCTTCCCAGGTGGACGGGGAGGTGCATCCTTCTGCAATGGGTCTCCCGTACCCATGCTGTGGGAGGGGACCTGCCCAGACCCGGCCCGGCCAGGAGAGCAGGACTCTGAGCAGCCATAACCCAAGACCCCTACAACAAAGCGGAGGTCAGGGAGGCTGCGCTGGCATGGGGTGCC
This sequence comes from Balaenoptera acutorostrata, assembly GCF_949987535.1. Classification (NCBI taxonomy): domain Eukaryota; kingdom Metazoa; phylum Chordata; class Mammalia; order Artiodactyla; family Balaenopteridae; genus Balaenoptera; species Balaenoptera acutorostrata. The sequence continues at coordinate 66,534,740 of NC_080073.1, read as the reverse complement.
CTACACATTGGGGCACTGGCAGCCTGGGCCTCCCAGGGCCCTGCAAACTCTGGAAAAAATTCCCTGAACATGTCGGGGCTTGGGATGGCCTTGGAAGGTGCAGGAGCTGAAACCACAAACAGGGAGCTAATCAGAGGCTGATGGAGGCAGGGCGGGGGCTTCACGGGCTTGGCCGACCCAGCCTGGGGGCCTCTGGGGTCAGCAGGTGAAGGAGGCGCGAGCCGTGCGGGGAGAAAGGGAGACACCACAGTTCCCAGCCAAGGCCGGGCCCACCCCAGGGTGGCCTCAGGACACCCTGGCCATCTCTGATGAGCTCCGACCAAGTTCTAAAATGCCTGCCATGGTCCCCACGCCCTTGCTGGGACCTCCCTCCAGGGCGGGGCTGTTTGCAGGAGAAACATGGAACAATGAGAACCGGGACTCCAGGGTTGGAGGCCAAGCTCAACCTTTCTCTTCTCTGGGCTTCAACCTCAAAGCTGAAGAAGTTGGAGTCTGTGTCTCTTGTCCCAGGTTCTCATGCTCCAACTTACTCGCCAGCCAAGGGGCTGCACAGAGACCTGGCTCTGTCCCAGAAGGTGGGCTCTTCTCAGGTCCACATTGGGCCACACGGGGTCCAGAGGGGCCTCTGCCCGCCTCACCAAGACACCCAGGCCAGGCCAGGAGCAGGGTGGGTGGGAAGGAGGCTGGAGGCTGAGCCCCTCTGGCATCTCCCGGAGCTGGTGGGGCCCAGCACAGCCTCGGGGACCACGGAGCAGCCCCCGACGCTGGGGTGGGCCCTGCTCACGGGCTTTGGGAAAATAAAGAGGAAGAGAAAGGAGGGAGTGGGAGGAGGACAAGAAGTCAAAGGAGCACTTGTTCTGCTAAGTAGCTGTTTTGTTGTCAAAAATTGGCCCCAAACTCTGTCTACCGGAACTCGAGGGCAAATATTCCTCTGCCACACCCACCTCCCTGTCACCACCGATCACGCCACACAGCTGACTGCACACACCGAGACACACCACCCACCTCCTCCTTTCAGCCCCGGTCCCCTCCCTGACCTGGCACAGCCCAGCCTCGGGACCTCAACCACTCTCTTCCGTTCTAAGTTCTTCCCAAGAATTCACCCAAAACCCTCAGCTAGAGCAGAAATCAAAGCTCTCCTATTTCTGGCTCCGGGAAGGTGCCAGAGCTGTAACTTCAAGCAGGCAGCCCACACAACCACCCCAAACCCCCATCTTTACCCAGAGCATGGCTAATAAATATGAGGAAAAGCAGCGGGCCTGGTGTGGCTAGAGGGAACAAGGGAGGGGCCAGGGGTAAGGGATGAGGTGAGAGGCAGTGCGGCCAGATGGGGCAGGACAGAGGGGTCTGCGGTGGTGAGGAAGGTCCAGTGCCAGAGGCGGGCCCCACAGAGCCAGGCACGTCCTGACCTAAGACCCCACTCAGAGGCACACGATGGAAGCAGAACAGTAGATGTGGGGCCCCCCTGCAGCCTGGGAGGAGCCCTTCTATCTCCTCCACACTCCGACAGATAGGCAAGGCCCCCAGCAGACAGAGAGCGCCAAGGATGCCACAGGACTGTCTTGAATCCCACTCCCCTCCCTCAACCGCATCCCTCTCGAGGACAATCCCAGCTGATCTCTCCCCAGAGGAGCAGCCACGTGGGCAGCCGAGGTGGCACGGCCTGGCCTGTTCCTGCCTGCTCCCAACCTGCCCACCACGCCCAGGCTCCGTCTGCCTGTCTGTCTCAGCCTCACAAGTAATCACCACAATGACACCTTCCCCTGTGGGGCGCAGTGACAGCAGGATATCATTTCATCCTCACGAGGGCCCCTGGGCCTGTGGGGCGGGGCTGAGGAGCCCACTGACCTCGGAGGACACAGAGAGGGAAGGCACTTGCCTGGGGACCATGGGGTCCAACCCCCTCACCATGCGGCACAGAGAAGGGCTCTCACCCTGGGCCTCCTAACACCTGAGGAGATTCTCTTTTCCTCCCCTGTTCCCTCAGAAAACGCCCAGTCACACAGACAAAGAAAGCCTTGTGGGTGGTGGGGAGGTCTGGGGAGAACGGGCCCCCAGCCAGAAGTGGGTGTGCCCCTGAGAAGTGGGGTGTGGCCCCCGGGAAATGAAGGCAGAGGCCATCCTGCCAAGATGGCATCGTTCAAGCTGATGGGGGTTCCACAGACAGCAGTGCGAGGGGGCTGTGGGCGGCACATTGCCTAACCCGCCCACTGGGCCCCTAGGTTGAATAGGTTCTGTCCGAGGTCCAGGACTCAGCAGCCAGGAGAGGGAGGGGAGTTAGTGGGGGGAGCAGAGGTCTCACCTCGGAACTTCTTGGGAGGGTTGTCCAGGTCCCCAGCCGCGGGCTCCACGACACAGCGGTCATCCACCAACCTGGAGGACAAGGCGGCTGGGTCAGCAGAAAGAAGACACCCACCTCCCTAGGCGTCCCTCCCTCAGGGCAGGGGGTTCCAGGGCACCAGGGAGGCCTCCAAAGAAACCTCTCAAGGGATGGAGTGGGAGGCTGGGGTTCGAAGATATAAGCTTTTATATATAGAATGGATAAACAACAAGGTCCTACTGTATAGCACAGAGAACTATATTTAGTATCCTGTGATAAACCATAATGGAAAAGAATATGAAAAAAGAAAGAATGTATATATATGTATAACTGAATCATTTTGCTGTACAGCACAAATTAACATAACATTGTAAATCAACTATACTTCAATTAAAAAAACAGAACAAAAAACAAAGAAACTTCTCCATCACTGACAACCCCCTGCCATCAGGTCATCCCCTTTCCTGGCACCACTGTTAAAAGGCGAGGTCTCCTGGGTGGGGATGGGGGACACCCCACAAAATGCTCAGAGACACACCCAGCCCACCCCCAACCCCCCAGCTGGAGCTGTCCCATGGGGATCTGCTGCCAGTCTGGGCTGTCACACACTGCGGATATAACTCCTGTCATAGCCCTGAGACCCTGCCCAGATCTGAAAAGGCAGCAGGTGATGGAGGAGGATGAGAGAAGGGGACCGAGAGACAGAGACACAGAGAGGAAGGGAGAGACAGAAAAGACAGTCAGAAAGATAAACAGGATAAGAAACAGAAGCAGAGAGAGACTAGAGACAGACGAACAGATGAGAGAAGCTTATGAGACACCAAACTACGGGGACAGGCCTCCAGGTCTCAAAGACAGGACAGTGAACCTTGCACCTTCCTGACCTCAGTCAGGTCCATTTCATACTCTCTGCTTTGGTCACCCTTGGGCTTGAAATTCCTCCCTTCCAGCCATGACTGAGGTTAATCCTGAGTCTCTGGAGGACACCCACTCATCCATCCATCCACCTATTCCTGCATTTAACATTCTTCAATGCCACCCCAGCCTCTAGGACAAAGTGATGATGATGACCCACCATTTCAGAGGCCAATTCTATCTCAGCACTTCACAACCACTTCCTCTGAATTCTCACCAACTTCCCCCAAGGGGCTAGTCATGAGCACCATTTTACAAAGGAGGAAACTGGGTTTGAACATTAAATAATTTGTCTGAAGCCACAGAGCTAATTCCAAAGCCTCCTTCTGCGCCTCTCCTCCTTGGATTGGCCAACAAGGCCTTTTGTGATCTGACCTCCACCCACTCCCTAGCTAGCCTCACAGCCTCCTTGCCCCAGCTGTGCTAAACCTCCGGTTGATCCCAAGGTCCCTGGAGCTCTCATCTCTACAGAGGTGGTCCCAGCAGCATGGGGGGGGGGGGGTTGCTGTGGGGGACCTCTCTGTGACAGGGAGGGGAGGGGAGAGGGCAGCTTGCTGTGAGGACTCACTTGGTCCCCTTCCCTGTCCCCAGACTCTAGCTCAGTCCTTAGCCCTCTCCCCTTCTCCATCAGCACTGACCCTTGGTCATCTCAGCCACAAGCATGGGTTCAAAGCACCACTTATACATTCACTGATGACTCCCACCTCCACCTCTGCCATCCCTCTTCCCCCAAACTCCAGATTCGTAGATCTAACTGCCCATTCCACGTCTCCACTTGGATGTCCACAGGCATCGCAAACTCAGCACGTTACAAGCTGAGCTCCTGCTCTTCTTGAAGTCCTCCCCATCTCAGCTGATCCATCCTCCCAATTGCTTGGGCCAAAAACCTTGGATCTATCCTTGGTCCTCTCTTCCACTCGCCCTTCAAACCTAATCTGTGAGGAAACCCTGTGGGCTTTATCTTCAAAATATGTATGGAATCTGACTTTAAAATATGACACAAATGAACCTATCTAAGAAACAAAAACAGATTCACAGATATAGATAACAGACATGGTTGCCAGTGGAGGGGATGGAGGAGGGATGGACTGGGAGTTTGGGATTAGCAGATGTAAACTAGTATATATAGGATGGATAAACAACAAGGTCCTACTGTATAGCACAGGGAACTATATTCAATATCCTGTAATAAACCATAATGGAAAAAAATAGGAAAAAGAATATATATATATAACTGAGTCAATTTATTGTATAGCAGAAATTAACACAACATTGTAAATCAACTATACTTCAATAAAATTTTTTAAAATATATACATATGGTGGGACTTTCCTAGTGGCCCAGTGGTAAAGAGTCCGCCTTACAATGCAGGGGACGCGGACTCGATCCCTGGTCAGGGAACTCAGATCCCACATGCTGCGGGGCAACTAAGCCTGCATGCCACAACTACTGAGCTCGCGCACCTCAACTAGAGAGCCTGTGTGCGACAAACTACAGAGCCCACGAGCCCTGGAGCCTCCACGCCACAACTAGATAGGAGCCCACACGCCACAACGAGGAGCCCGTGTGCCGCAGCTAGGACCCGATGCAGCCAAAAATTAATTAATTAATTAATTAATTAATTAATTAAATAAGTTTAAAAATTAAAAAAAATATATATGTATGGAATCTGACCTCTTTTCATCATGCTGCCACCACCACCCTGTCCAGGCCCCCACCAGCTCTCACCTGGATGTAACTGCCTCCCCATTAGTCTCCTGGCCCCCCCTCTCATCTCCCTACAGCCTGTTCCCCACTTAGCAGAAAAGGGATCCCTTTAAAAGGTCAGTCAAATCAGGGCAGTTCTCTGCTCAGAACCCTCCAGAACCACCCATCTCAGAGAACCACCCACCCAAGAACTCACAATGGCCTGAAAGACCCCACATGATCTTACCACCTTACCTCTCAGACCTCATCTCCTCCCCCAGCCCCTGGCCCACTCTGCTCCAGCCCACAGCCCTCCTCCAGGCTCCTCAAACATTCCAGGAGATTTGACCCTGGCTTCTCCCTCTGCCTGGAACTCTCTGCCCCAGACACCCTCCTGACTCCCTCTCTCACCTCCTTCAGATCTCACCTCAAATGACCCATTCCCATGGACACCCTCCCTCCCTATCCTTTTAAAAACTGTAAACTGTTCTCTCCCACACTTCTCATCTTCCTCCCTGTTCTCCATATCACCACCCAGCCTGCTACATATTTTATTTATTTTGGTTCCTATCCCCCCCAACCTGAGATGGAAGATTCATGAGGACAGGGATGTGTCTGTTCCGCTTCCTCCTGTATCCTCAGCATCTGGACCACCTGCCTGGCGCAGAGCGGGCACACACGACATACATATTGAGTCAATTAATCATTTTACTAGCTGCTGTGGGAAGTCCACAAGAAGCAAAAGATAAGGTCCCTAAGAGAGTTTAAAATCTCATCGGGAAGACAAGTCACATACTCAGAATGAGTTCATGATATAAGGAATATGCATTGGTGCCAATCTGTGGATTTCACCCAGGGAAGGGAGAGGTCAGAGCTTGGCCAATCAGACAAGGTGTGAAAGAAGAGGCAGAAGCTGTGCAAAACCTTGAATAATTCATAGAATTTCCTGTAAGAGATTAGTGAATCAGATTAGCTGGTTGTCTCTTGGCAAAGCCCTGAGGGGAGGAAACACAGGATGGGTAAGTTTTGGTAGGGGAGGGGAGGAAGCCTCGGCCACGGCCTGGCACCTGGCACTGCTAGGGGTGCTGGACAGCCATAGGGCATCATGGAAGTTGGTGCAACTGAGGAGAGGATGGCGTAGTCCCCACAGCCGCCATCTTGACCAGTGCACAAGGCCCTGTGTAGGCCACCTCCCCAGAGACTCCCAGTCTGAGGAAAACCCATCCTCACCCCAGAACCCTCCATCCCTCCCCTGGGTCACAAGTGCAGGAAAAAGACATGCAAAAGTGGATGCCTGGCGTGCTTTTCCTAATCCCCCTGGCACAAATCTGCCTGGTCATTATGTGGATGTCCTTCTGTCCCCGCCCACTCTGGCACAGCTTCTGAAACCCTGCTGTCTCCAACTCAGCCCCTCCCCAGTGCCCAGTGGTTTACAAAGCAGGGCACTGCTTTGGGAGCGCAAGCTGAAGCCACTTGGAAAAGGGGAGGGACTGGTCAGGAGGGGAGCATGCCCTCCAGGGGGGGAATTTCAAGCAAGGTTGGAAAGGAAACATCCCAGACCTGCAGCCAAGAGGGGACAGGAATGGTAAGAACAGAGAAGCAAGCCACGTAGACGGTTAAAAAAAAAAAAAAAAGGCAGGGGGCTCCCGCAAGATATCAGGAAAACAAGGTCAGGAAGATGGGACTTTCAGAACTTCCTCCTGGATCCAACATTCCACCCCCTCCCTCCTCCAAGTGTGGGTTCTGGATGAGCAAAATCAACATCCCTGGGAACGTTCTGTACCCCTCCCCTGCAACCTCTAAGGGATGGCGCCTCGCCCTCCCCATCATTTCATTTCCTAGCTGTAGCTTAGGGCAGGCCTCCACCAAGTCCACAGGCAAAGAAGGCAGCCAGCAGCAGGATGTTTTAAAGAGTCCCAAAATGTCCCCAAGCGCCCCCTCACAAGCCTCCCCTCCATTCCTCTGAACCTACTCCTTAGGACTGAGGCATCCCAAGAAGGTGCTATTAGGCGGGAGGGGATGGGAGGAGTGTCCCGTGAAGCCATTAACAGATGAGCAGGAAAGCCCTTATCAGACGGGCTGCAAGGGCTGGGACAGCAGACAGGTAAGTTTTGATGGAGGAGGAGCCTCAGAGGGCGCGGCCGGGCCTTCTGTCCCTCTGGGTAGACGGAGCGGCAGTGAGGTGGTCGCCGAGCGCCCCGCCCCCGCCCCTCCGAAACCCCGCCCCGGCCCGCCGAGACCCAGCTGACGCGCAGAGGCCGCAGCGCGCTTTCTGCCCTCCCGGGCCCCGCCCCCGCCGAGAAGCGAAACTCGCCTCCCGGTGTGTGGCCGTCGCCCCAGCCGCGTCGCGGAGGGGATGCGAACGCGCCCTCGCCCCGGCCTGCCTGCAAGCCGCCGCCAAGACTCTGGGCCTGGGCCAGGAGCGCCCGGGGGCGGTGGGAGGCGGGCGCGAGGGGCGGGGCGCGGGACGAGCCACCAGCGCCCGCGCTTTCCTCCCCCGCCGCCCGGGAGCCCGCGGAAGGCGGCTCCGGAGGACCCCTCCCCACCTGGTGGCACCTACATCCCGGGCAGTAGCTCCCCCATTCTCCCTCTTGGTGAGGGTATCTGTGTGGATTAGTGTCCGGCTTGCGATGCGCACCTGGCGCTGTAACCAGAGCCGGGTTCTCCTGGGAGAAGTTGCCGCGTCGCTTCACTGTCCCCCTCCCCTCCTGAGCGCGTCCATCTCCGTCCAAGGTCCAGGGAAGGGCCTACTCCCGCGCACCGCCAGCCCCCTGATCTCGCTGTCCCCCCCTCCACGCCTCTGCACACGCAGAAACCCCCTCCGAGTCCTGCCATCTTCAAGGCCGCGCTTAGGCTCCTGCAGAGCTCCCAGCCCGTTTCCACCACATGAGGCATCGCCCCTTAACTAAAGGCACCCCAGCCAAGATCATCTTAGAAAAACCGACGCTCCGCTGTGCAGAACACTTAATTTATAAATTACACCCGATACCTCATTCCATTCTTACCACAGTCCACTGCGATGTTCACTGAGTTAAAGGGACCACCTGGGCCACACAGCTGGTCAGTTGACGGCACCTATACAATCTAGGTCTCCATCCGTTCAACAAAATCTTACTGCAAAGGGATTATGTGCTGGGTATGGTCCCCACCCTCTGGAAGCTCACGTCCACCATGCTGTGTGCTGTGAGGACAGGAGCCACGTCCTTCACCTGTGCAAACCACCCCCCAACCCCCACCCCCCCAGCCCAGTGGACACTCAGGAGCCCTGAGGACAGTCTGCTGTAAGCCTTCCATCCATTGGGTGACACAAGATGAGTTTGAGCCTGCACTGTGCAGGGCCCAATAGGGCATCAGTAGAGTGGGCAAGGGGAGGGGGTAGTACGGGTAGGGAGGGTCGGGCAGGAAGCCTGTGGGCAGGCCTGCCCTGGACCCTCTGAGCAGGAGCTGGTGGATATCTCTGCTCTAGAAGGATGTGGAGAAGGGCGCTGTCCCTGAAATGCCCCTGGGGTCTGCACCCCAAGACCTTGGTCTGAAGGAAGAGGGAAAGGCACATGCATCCAGGGGCCTGGCTGGCCCCATTCTGACCAGGGTGGACTTTGAGATCCAGGTGGGAGCCATGGAAAAGGCAGTGGGGTGGGTCAGTGCTGTCCGGAAAGGTTAGATAAATAGGAGGAAGAAGGGAGCTAGAAGTGGGGCAAGTGACTATCAGAGGAGCAGCCAAGGGAGGAGGACACCAGACTGGGGAAATCCCAAAGGGTCCCCAGACAGCCCCTCCCTGATCTAGCCTGGAAAAGAGGGTGGAGGGGGAAACTGACGAGCTCAGGTCACACAAGTTAAAGAACAGCCAGTTCCAGACCCCAGATCTCCTGACTCCCAGCCCAGGGCACTGGCCACCACCCCACAGATCTAGGCTAGACCCACAGAAGGCCACGCCCAAAGCAGGCACTGTCAGAACACTGGGACTGGCTGGTGGAGGATGGGGGCCTTGGATTCCCCCTCCCCAAATAACCAAAGTCACAACCACTAGGTGAGGGTGGGGAGAAATGTTGGGAGAGGAACCCAGGTTCACTGGCTGGGATCACTGGCCCGTCGGAGAAAAGAACTTCACTTCTGCATCCCTGCAAAAACATCCATATACTTGACCTCTACAGGTCTTTCTTTGCCAAGGATCCACTTTGAGTCACCGAAGGGACCAGTATATGGAATTTAAAACAAGCATGGCTCATCCCTTCAGAGAGCTTAAGTCTAGGAAGGACAGTAAGCCACACACTCAGGGAACCCCCAAGAGCCTCTCCAGTGAGGAAGAGAGGCAGCAAAAGTGACTAAACTTGGCCTGACAGAAATAAGGGCCCCTGGCCAGGGTGCAAGCCTTCGGGGCACTGCCTCTGCCCGCAGGCCTGGGTTTCTGGCTCTCAGGACTGGGTGGGCTCTGGCGAGTCCTGGGGTCTCTGTTAGGCCAAGGAGAAGAGGGATGGGGAGCAGGAGACACAAGAGAGAACTGAGAAAAGGCCCAGAAGAGGGGCAACCCTGGGCCACCCAGCCCACCCTTCCCTCACAGGTCGGCCTTGCCCTGCCCAGGCCTCTCTCCTGCTCTCCATCCGGGGACTGGGCTCTCAGCCCTGCAAACCTGACAGAGTAACTGAGGCTGGAGGAGCCTTAGCAGGGCAGCCCTGAAGCCCAGGCCACCCTCCTCCACACCCCTGCAGGGCTCTCTGGGAAACAGAGAAGCAAAGCAGCCCTGATGACTCCAGAAAGTGAGACAAGTCTACAGCCTCCCCCTTATGGGGTGGGGAAGAAAGAGGTGGGGGCTGGGCGTTGCTTTAGATTAAAGGCGACTTAAGAGGCATAAGAATCAAATTAACACGTGGACCTTGAGTAGATCCTAAATTAAAGAAACCAGCGGTCAAGGCTAGACTGAGAACAATAGAGTGTATTGGACTATGGATTGGGCATCAGACGCTATTAGGAAATTACTAATTGGTATGATAACAGCACTGTGGTTACACAGGAACATAGCCTATTTCCTGTAAAATGAAGGATGTAGAGGTGAAAAAAACGCATGTAATCTACCATTAAATACTTCAGCAAAAAAGAAACATAGCAAATATGGCAAAATGTAAACAATGATTAAGTCTAGGTGGTGGGTATATGGGTGTTCTAAATGGTTCTATTTTTTTTTGGGGGGGGGCATACCACGTGGAACGCGGGATCTTAGTTCCCTGACCAAGGATCGAACCCGTGCCCCCTGCATTGGGAATGTGGAGTCTTAACCACTGGACCACCAGGGAAGTCCCTCTCTCTACTTTTATAAATTATATATATGCCTCTGGTTGGTGGTAAGGGGTCAAAGGGACAGCACAGGCCAGAGCTGTAAACACTCGGTGAAGTCCGTTTATCGTCAGCAGCAGCATCTCTGAGACACAGACTTAATTCTCCCTCGCATGACCTCTATCACCCCTGTCACCCATTTCTAGACTCGGACCCCGGAGAGCCGGCTCTCCTGCAGGCTGGAAGAAGCGGGTGATGGCTGGCTGGCTGAGTGATGGGAGAGGGATTTGTGAACCAAATATGCACAGCTGCCCCTGGGCTAAGATTTATGTTCACTGTCTCTCCTGGCTCTGCCCACCTGCCAGCCAAACAAATATGTACCTTTACACACCACTGTGATCATTTTACTCCCCCACTCAATCCCCTGCAAGGAGCCCCTACTGTCTGTCTCCTCAGGTGGGAAGCCCTCTGCAGTGTGTCCTCCCCACCCCCCAGCCCACACCCCAGGCGCACTGTGCTGTCAGCGCCCAGTCTCGTCTCTGCCCTGGTGTGAAGAGTCCTGCAGCCTCCTCTCCGGTGGCGCGCGGGACTCCTGCTGGCTTACGGCCACCACCTCCACCCCCAGCAAATCGCTTAGCCCCACTAAGCCAGGGGTCCTCCCTGCAGCAGGCTGGCTACAGGCACAACTGCTGGGAACCATTACCACTACTGGGCGTGACCCGCGTGACGCACTTCGGGGAGCTCAGAGCTGACATTCAGAGGCCTGTGATGAACTTACTGGAGATTTGGGCTCTGCTCTCCTCCCCCCTTCCCAGGCCTCCTTCCCACCTCCCTCACAGCCCCCACTTCCAGGCAGGAGCCCCCCAGCTCCACATGGGGTGAAGTGTGGCGAGCAGGCCTCGGGGTAGACTGCAGGAGACGTGTGCTCATGGGTAACTGAAACCCAGACACCTGCCCGTAAACTGACAGCAGAAAGCTCCTGTGACCCCACCCTAAAATCCAGCACAGCACCCCACCTCCAACCCAAGCCTCCACCCCACAGCCCCACTGGGCCAAGTCAGGGAGCGGAGGGGAGGGGAAGGGAGAGGAGGGGAAGGGACATGGGGTCAGGAACGCAGGGCAGGACAGAGTGTGAGCAAGTGGCTACAGCAGGATTCTTTAAGGCCTAGGAGCTGCATGCAGCCTGGGTCCCTGGAGTCCCTCAGTGGGAACTTGGGGCTGATCCTGTCCTCAGGCAACCCACACACCACCCCTCTCTCTACTTCACCCCCTCCCCACTGCAGCCGCCACGCCCAACCTGGCCCAACCTCGAGGGCAGGGGCTGGTATTACTCCCCACACCCCTAGCACAACACTCTCAAACTCGTGATGTGAAGTGGGCCAGACCCCCCAGGGCGCAGGGTCCCCGTTTCCACCTCCTCCGCCACCAGAGTAATGTGCAGAGTTAGAGCCAGCAAGGTAAAAGCTGTGCCTTGGGAGTTCCCTTGTGGTCCAGAGGTAAGGACTCTGAGCTCTCACTGCTGAGGGCCCAGATTCAATCCATGGTCAGGGAACGATCCCAAAAGCCACGCAGCCACGTGCCGCGGCAGGAAAAATAAATAAATAAATAAAGATGTGCCTTCCCTTTGATCTCAGAATTCCACTTCTGGGAATCTATCCTGAGAGGATAACTGGACAAGTGTTCGGGCATGTATGGACTAGGATGTTCAGGGCAGATTGTTTGGAACAGCAAAAAATTTAGAGACCAGCTGAATGCCCAATACTAGAGTTGCTTAAGTAAATGAAGGTACATCATACCGGGGGATGCTCTGTGGCCACAACAGTCGTAGGCTGGCACGCATGGGAAAATACAGCTTAATGTATTCCCCCCGAAAAGACAGGATACAAAGCCAGATGTGCAATGTGATATTGTTTTGTAAATCTTTATTTGCGTGCATAAAAGGCTAGAAAGTCCATATAGAGGCTGTCAATATAATCACAGTGGTATTACAGATAATTTTTATTTTAGTTTTTCAAGTTTTCTCCATGGAGCATATATTATTTTTTAATCAGGAAAAAAATATGTATGGGAATTTCCTGGCGGTCCAGTGGTTAGGACTCGGAGCTTTCATTGCCGGGGCCTGGGTTCAATCCCTGGTCAGGGAACTAAGATCCCAAAAGCCACAGGGCATGGCCAAAAAAATTTTTTCATTTAAAAAAGAAAAAAGGGGCTTCCCTGGTGGCGCAGTGGCTGAGAATCTGCCTGCCAATGCAGGGGACATGGGTTCGAGCCCTGGTCTGGGAAGATCCCACATGCCGCGGAGCAACTAGGCCCGTGAGCCACAACTACTGAGCCTGCGCGTCTGGAGCCTGTGCTCTGCAACAAGAGAGGCCGCGATAGTGAGAGGCCCACGCACCGCGATGAAGAGTGGCCCCCACTTGCCACAACTAGAGAAAGCCCTCGCACAGAAATGAAGACCCAACACAGCCATAAATAAATAAATAAATAAATGTTTAAAAAATAAAAGAAAGAAAAAAAGAAAAAAGTATACATTTTCCAAAAAAACATGAGTTGTATGGATTGGCCTAGTGGAGGCTGAGACCCTGCCTTGGGGCACAGGACAGGGGTAAGTCCAACATCTCATTCCAGTGAAATCACCATTAAGTGAAAGCCAATGGCAGGTCTGAAATCTGCCAGTGGAATGTCGTCTGCACGGGAGGGGCAGCGCCCCCTCCTGGAATCACATGAGCCTCAGGGCCTTAAGGCACAAAGGGCCCTTAAAGACCATCTCTCCCAGCTCTCCGCTGTACAGACTGGAACAGGCTGGACTCTGTCTTGGTTACCACTGATTCCCCAGTGACTAGAACAGTGCCTGGCACATAGTAGGTGCTCATTAGATGTTTGTTGAATGACTTAATGAAGTCTGATGAAGGCTAAGAGATGGGCTCTCTGGACCAAGCGGCAGGCAGACCCAACAGCTAGGTTTCCTCACAGCCTGTCAGCCTGAGAGGGCCCTGAGAAGGGACCCCCCGCACCCCACGTACACATTAGAAGCACTGGGGAGCTTTAAAAATCCAAACCTCAGACGCCCACCCCTAGAAATGTTAATACAGTTGGTCTGACATGGGACATGGGAGCTGGAATTTTTTTTAAAGACCCACAGGGAGATTCTCGGGTGCAAACAGAGCACCTTAGAGGACAACCAGGCTGATAGAAACAGACTCTGAGAGGGAGGGCCTTGCCAAAATCACCCATCCAGTTAGTGACAAAGCAGGTCCTGACCCTGGGGACCTGGGACTTCCTCCACGTTTTCTGGGTCCTGACCTCCAATGCCCACCCTCCTGGGGAAGAAGATCCGGCTGGAAGATAGACACGGAATCCCAACGTCACTTCTGACCCTACTCCCTGTGATCACCCAGCCCTGGGTGACACAGGTCCAGAGGCCCTGAGAGCCCCCAAATGGTGCTCCAAGGCCCAGCCATGTGCAGGCAGAGGCAATCTGACAAATCTTGGGAGCTCAACTGCAAGACCCAGTTCACCTGCACTCCCCAGCTTACCCCAGTGGTCTCGGGGCCGCCCCTCTGGGCACTCAAAAGAGACCTTCTAGGAACTGGACATGAGAACCTGAGGGGCCTACCCTGCACACAGGGCCGGTTCCCCACAGCCACTGGCCAGGAGCCATAGTAAATCCTTCACCTGAAGTGGCCCTGACCTGCCGCTGCAGCCCTGGCCTCTGCTGCCTCCCACCCAGAGCGAGAGACAAGGCAGTGTCCCTGGCCATGCTCTCCTCCCAAGAACAGGTGTGGGCCTGCTTTCCCTTCCCGGCTGAGGTCTCAACCTGCTCCAGGATCCACTCCCCAGACCCCTCCCATCCTCCCAACCCAGAGTTAATGTACAATCTTCACCGGGAGCTCTAATTACGCAGGCAGCTCTAATTGGCCTCCTCCACTTGGCTCTGCAGAGCCTGGCTGGAATCTGAAGCTGCCCCAGACTCCCTCCTCCACCAATGTCCCCCATCCTTTCCACCCCCCAGCTGAGCCAGTCCCACTGTCCACCAACGTTGCCCCTGTCCTCATCAAATTCATTTTCTCCAGCCCTTACTGGGCACCTCTTGGGCACCGAGCATTGCAATCGCCTGGGAACTCAGTCAAATCAGCCTCCAGGGTTCGCAGACATGGGCACCAACAGACAGGATGAAGGCAAAGGGGACCAGAGCTGAGGATGGAGGCAGAAAGATTCCGGTGAGGCTGGAGCAGAGAGAGACTCACATAGAGCAATGCTTCTCTTTAAGGCTCCAAATCCCCTGGGGCTCAAAATGCAGATTCTGATTCAGTAGGACAGGCAGGGGTGTGAGATTCTGTATTTTCTAACAAGCTTCTTGGTGATGCTGATGCTGCTGGACCAAGGACTACACTTTGAGTAGCGATGCCTTATGGTGTTTAGAAACCATTCCTTCACTGAGTCTAGTTCTGAGAAGGTGCCCAGCACAGTGCCTGAGTGGATGAATGGGGTAATTAATCAGTCAATCCTGGCAAAGCTCCCAGTGTTAGAGGGCCCTACAGAGAAACTTTCAACTAATTGTAAAACAACACAATTAACACCCGAGAGAAATGTGTATAAAGCAGCACGAAGCACAGGGGAAAAGGGGTTAATTCTGCCGGGGTGGGGGAGGGGGGTTGGAGCTCACAAAGGAGGCCACTCTGTACCAGGTCTGAGAGGGTGGGTCAGATTTACTCAGGTGGAGACTGGCTGAAGGGCAGGGGCAACAGGAGCAAAGGTAAAGAGACCGAGACAAGACCGCAAGAGCGTGGGGAAGGTTCCAGGAATCCCAATCCAGGTGGTGCACCTGGAGTGTCAGGGTCGTGAAGGGGGTGGTGAAAAAAAAAAAACAGAAAGTGAAGTTGGGGCCAGCACATGTCAGTGCTAGAAGGCCAGGCTGGGAGGGTGGGAGTGCCAGGAGGGTGGGCGTGTATCGGCGGGAAATTGGGAGCTCCTGGAGATGTTTGCACTGGGAAGCGGCCCCTGGAGTAGAAGGGCTCTGGGCGGTCACCAGGCCCTGCCTCAGAATCAAACTGGACTGTAGGAAGCAGCTTCCTGGGGCAGGAAGGGCCAGGGTGGGAGGGAGCTGTGCTAGAAAGCAATAGAGGGAATCCCTAGTGAGGGCATGAGGCCTGTGTGGTAGGCCTTGGTTCTGTTAGATCCTCCCAGGTGCTAAAAAAGCCCCCACAGTGTGCTCAGCCCTGAGCCTGGCACTCAGAGCAACAGAGAAGATGGTCATTTCCCAAAAGCCCCCAGCATTGTTCAGACACCAGGAAGGGGGCCACCGTCTGCCCCTGCATCCCCCACGTCCCCACAGTCTCTTCTCCTTCCCTCAGCGCTATCAGACGTGTTTACTATGTGCTGGGAATGCAGCTCACCCCCATCCTCTGGTAAACTGAGCAAAACAAGTCAGATGTAGCGGGGAGGGGACGCAGGGCTGGGGAGTCCACATCTGAATGGGGAGGGGAATGAGAAGGCCTGGAGGGTGCTGAGATAAGGAGCGCAGGTATTCTGGAATTCCAAGTCAGCATCCATTCCCCGGTGGCTAAGCCAGCCCTCCAACGCTCCCGATCTTTCCCACAGGACTAAAGCTAAACTCCCAACAAGACACCAAGGGAGCCAGGTGACGCCCACCTCCCCAGCTCAGGGTGAGCCAGCCCTGGGCTCAGAGTGCCAAAGCTGTCCTCCAAAGCCCCCAGGGAGGGGGCACCTTGCAGCTGGTTGGCATCCAGATGAGGGTAGGGTCAGCAGAAGAGGGTGGGTTTACCCTAAAATAAAACGGCTGGGTGGGGTGGGGAAGATGAGACCATTTAACACAAGTCCCCAGACCGAAAATGTGACAAAGGTAACAGGCCCTGCCCTGAGGCTGGAGAGGTGGAGAAATCACTCTTACCCCCCATCGCCACCGACTCACTCAACTGCTCTCTGAAGATAAAACCCATTCGCTCTAATTCTTGCCCTGCCCTATGCCAGCTTCAGGCCTGGCTCTCTCCAGGGACTTGAATTGATTCCTTGCTTATCCAGACCCTGGGGGGTGGCGGCCAGAATTAATTAATGTTGGTAAAGCGCTCCAGAGATCCTGGGACCAGGGACCCAGAGGCGCCAGATGAGCTACTCAGGAAATTGACAGGGAGAGGCGGGGAGAAGGGGGCAGCCGGCAGGAACCTGGGACGCCTGGAAGGGGAGGGCTGCGAAGACACTCTTAGTGATGGGGGCGGGGGGGTGGGGTGCGCAGGACAGGAGAGAGCTAGGAGGAAAAGGTGCGACCCTTCAAAGGTGCGACAGGTCTGTTACTAGAGGACTCCGGGCTGAGCCTGCCCACCCCCCCACGGCTCCGCCCCACCCCAGAGTCGGTCACTTCCAGGCCCGGATGCCTTTCCCCAACTAACGCCCCAGCCACCCACCTGCCCCCGCACAGGGACCACCTGCAGAGGAAGTCTCGGCCTCCCCGCCCCTTCTGAAGAAGGGCGAGAGCGCCAGGGTAGAGGCTTCGCGAAGGGGGGCGCCTCCTGACAACTCCGGCTGGGCGCCCGACTTTACCTGGGCAAACATTTCACTTCCTTTCTCTGAAAGAAGGAGGCGAGCCGTTCCCCCGCTCCTTAAAGCTGGGGACGTCCAGGTCCTCTGTCGGCGGGAGGCAGCAGGACGCACGCAACTAGCACCAGGGCCCACCGCGCCCCCGCCCCCGCGAACTCGGCTCACTCACCCCAGAGTGCTGATGAAGCCATTGACGGAGCCCTCGGCGTACAGGGAGACGATGTCCCCGATGTGGAGGAAGCTGGACATCTCGCTCATGGCTGCGGCCCTCCGGGGAGCCTGGGCGGTGGGGGCGCCCAGGGGCGCGCGGCCAGGCTAGGTGCAGAGGGCGGAGATGACCGGGGAGGCCGAGAGGGGCGCGCCCCCACCTCGGAGCCGGGCGCTCGGCGCGGCCGGGGCGGGCTAGCAGCCCCCGGGGCGGAAGGCTGCGCGGCGCGGCCCGGGAGCCGGTGGTGGCGTCCGGGTGAGGAGGTACCCGCGTCTCGGCTCACCCGCCGCCCGCCCGGCCCGGCCCGCGCGTACCTGCAGCGTAGCAGAGCAGGAAGTCTGGGGCCGCCACACACACATGTAAATCTCGCCCGGGAGGCGGAGAAGCCACACCCCGCCCCCACCCCTCACCCGGCTGCGGCCCGCCCGCCGGCACCCACGTGCGCCGGCCCTCCTCCCGCGCCCCTAGCGCGTCCCGGCCTCCTGCCCCGCGCGATTCCGAGGGGTCTCGGGGCCCCAGCGGGCTCGCGGGACAGGTTTTCAGTTCCGGCGAGTCCCCAGCCAGACTCGCGGAACCGCCATCCCCAGGAGGCCCAGCCGTAGTTGGGGCTCTCCGCCCTCGAGGTTCCCCGAACTATCTACTCCTCGGCCCTCGGGTCGCCGAGAGCCGTGCAGCAGCCCGCGGAAGGGGGAGTCCAACGACCCCGCGGGCGCTACCTTGAGCCGCGCGCGGAGGACGTGCCTCCGAGCGCCCAGGCCGCGGTCGCCCTGCGGCCACCGCGCCGTCTCCGCGCCCAGCTGAGAGCCGTCTCGCGCCGAGAGGCGCGCTCATTCCTTCGCAGCGCAAATCGGGATTCATTTTTCTCAACGTGAAAAGCCTTTTCATTGCACAACAGAAAGTGCTCGGGCTTGGAGGGGAAATGAAGCAATGGGGTGGGTTTTGTTTTTTTCTCTCCGCATTCCTGTGTACAAAGAGATCCAACTTCCGAATCAGTTCAGCCGCTCCCTCTCCAGGAGTTGGCTCCAAAACTCCCGGCTTCTTCTTTCTTTTCTTTTAAGGGGGGGAGGGGGGCAGGAGTGAAAACTACCTTCGCTAGTTAATTGCGCACCCGAGCGCCAACAAGGACAAGGCCAGTGCCGGCCCCCTGTAAGTGACCCGCTGCGGTGTCGCCGCTGAGCTCTTGCTCACGAAGTCCTGCCCTCAAACGCACGTCCCCAGCTCGCCTACTTTCTGTTCTGTTCCCGGGTGCTTGGGTGTTTGCTTCCTAGTCCTTTATTTTTGCTTCTGGGATAAAGTGCTCACTGCCACCCCCATTCATCACGTTTACTCCCTTCCGACCCCCCACCCCACCCCAGCCTGACTTCCTGGGAAGGGGGAGGCTTGTCCCTGGGAGAAAGGGAGGAGGGGACTGAGGACTGAAGCAGGAAGGAGAAAGACCCGGGGAGGGGTGAGGCAGCGAAGAGCAGAGAGACAGCTGCTGACACGCAGGGGGAGGAAGAGAAGAGCCCCTGGGTCTGTGGCTTTTTCACAAAGACCCCTAGAATGTGGGAGAGGAGGACACCTCCGGGATTGCTGAGTTCAGTGTCTTACAGTCTTTTCACCAGGATCCACAGTAGCAAATAAGTTTTACATCAGACCAGTCGGCACCTTCATCTATATATAAGCAAAACAATAGTTTCACAAAACAATACTTACCCTTATGACCTGTGATTGCACTCTGATATTTTCTGTTCTATTTGTGTTTTGGTTTGTTTTTTAATACTGATTGTGAACCACTAAATTGCTCCAAATGGGCTGCAAATTGCAGTTGGAAAAACCTCACCCAGGCCACTCTGCCAAAAAGAGATGAGCAAAGCCCAGAGAAGGATGAACCAGACCTCTAGGTCATGCAGCCTGTTCATGGCAACTGGAGCCAGAAGCCCAGCCCTTTGACCCCCAGCTCCTGACTTCAGCCCAGTACTCTCTCCACTGCCTTAACACTGCACTGGAGCCTCAGCTGTCCATCCCTGGATCCCAGCTGGGAAGGGCCAGCCACTGGAACAGCTTCACTTGCTCCCAGAAGTCAGGCCTCCACGGCATTTCCTGCGGACAGAAGGGGAATATATGCATTTGTTCCATAAGCATTTATCAAGGGCCTACTATGTGCCGGCTTCTGCTGGGCGCCAGGCTCTGATCAAGCCACTGGCCTCAGCCCAATTGACTGTCCCCTTCCCCAGACAGGGATGACGAAGAGAAATGTGCTGGAAACACCCCTCCAGTGGCTTCACTCTGCACACGTGCCTTCCTTGCCCCAGCCATATCCAGGGGTCCATGTCCTTCCTCTCCTAAGATTCAAATGGATGGGGACTTCCCTGGTGGCACAGTGGTTAAGAATCCGCCCGCCAATGCAGGGGACACAGGTTCGAGCCCTGGTCCGGGAAGATCTCACATGCCACGGAGCAACTAGGCCCGTGTGCCACAACTACTGATCCTGTGCTCTAGAGCCCGTGAGCCACAACTACTGAGCCTGAGCTCTGGAGCCCGTGAGCCACAACTACTGAGCCCCCATGCCACAACTACTGAAGCCCACGCACCTAGAGTCCGTGCTCCGCAACAAGAGAAGCCACCGCAATGAGAAGCCCGCGCACTGCAACAAAGAGTAGCCCCAGCTCACCGCAAGTAGAGAAAGCCCAGGCGCAGCAACGAAGACCCAACGCAGCCAAAAATAATAATTAAAAAAAAAAAAGATTTAAATGGATGGTTCCATAACTCAGGCAAGGTCTTACAGCCAGGAAGTGGAGGTCAGGCCTATGTTGCCAAAAGCACATGCTGCTGGTTCACCCTCCACCCCCAGATCGGGAGTGCTCTGAGCCTCTGCCCCTCCACCAACCAGAAGGACTCAGAGGAGGGGAACAGAACTGTCATCCAACTGAGAAACCCTGGTAGGGATGCCCCTGGCAGCCTCCTACCACACACACTGCTTCTGTGTATTCCTCTGAACCACGACATCCATGCTGTGTTCCCAGAGGAGCCACCCCTGGGCTCTAGACCCCTGGTCACCTGCCTCTGCAAAATCAATTCCACTGTAAGTGCTTTTATGTATCTGGGTTCTGAGTTAGAGTTTGTTTAAAGAAAGGTTCAGTTGGTCAAAAAAATAATGATAAAATTTAAGAAACTGATGATACAGCTCCAGTGAGTTCACTGTCCTGCTCCCCTGCTTGAAACCTTCCTGCATTTCCTCATCACCCACAGAATCAAGCCTACAGGCCTTAGCTCAACACACCAGACCCTGTCTGTCCCCACCCCTCCCCACTCCGGCACCCTCGGCAGACACAAAGGTCACTCCTCAAGAACCGTGCTGTGGGGCTTCCCTGGTAGCGCAGTGGTTGAGAATCTGCCTGCCAATGCAGGGGACACGGGTTCGAGCCCTGGTCTGGGAAGATCCCACATGCCGCGGAGCAACTGGGCCCGTGAGCCACAACTACTGAGCCTGCGCGTCTAGAGCTTGTGCTCTGCAACAAGAGAGGCCGTGACAGTGAGAGGCCTGCGCACCACGATGAAGAGTGGCCCCCGCTCGCCGCAACTAGAGAAAGCCCTCGCACAGAAACGAAGACCCAACACAGCCATAAATAAATTAATTAATTAATTAATTTTAAAAAAAATTAAGAACTGTTAAAAAAAAAAGTATTAAAAAAAAAAAAAACCATGCTGTGAACTGCGCAGGCTTTGACTCTCATAGGCCTGGGTTAGAGGCCCAGCTCTGCCATTTTTCCAGAGGCAATTCTCTCAGCCTCCATTTCCATCTGTTAAAGCCCTCTGTTTGCTTGTCTGTTAAATGGGGAGAATATTATACCAACATGTGGGGGAAGTGGGATAAAGCCATCAGCACAGCATCCCCCAGTTAAGAAGAACTGAGTATGTTCAACCTCATTTCCCTAGGACCACATCCAGTCTCACCTCTGTAGCTGGGCTGCTGGGGTTCCCTCCATCACCCCCCTCTTTCTATTCCCATGGTCAGAATAAAGTCTCCTTCCCTGATGTCCTGGAGCAGCAATCTTTTAAGTCTTATTATGAAATACTTTTAGAAATACTATTAAATTTAAAATAATATATCAAAAATATAGTGAGCGCCCTGTACCTTTCCTCCAACTTTGTCAAATCTTAATATTTGGCAAAATTTGGTTCCAGTATATATATTTTTAAACTAAACCTTAAAAATTCAGTTAAAAAGTGAAAAAAAAATTCATTTGAAGTTCCTTATGGATGCCTCCCAACTACACTTTCCTCCAGGAAGAACCACTGTCCTGATTTATGCTTGTACCAGGTACAGATGTATCCATAAACAATGTACCCTATCACTCTTCAGGTTTTTTACCTTTTATATAAATAGTATCACCCCGTGTGTATCCTTTGGTACTTGGAGCAGAGGTGTGACAGTCCACTTCCTGACCACATCACAATTTGTTTACCTATTTGGTCGGTGACCATGAAAGCCCTATCTAGGTTTTGGCTATTACAACTACCTTGCAGTGAACATTCTTGTCTCCTTGTGCAAACACATGAGTGTCTCTAGGGCAGAGTGTTTCAAACTATGGATTCAGATGTATTCGTGGGTCATGAAATTAAGTGAGTGGGTAAAGATCAGCATTTTTTTAAATTAATTAATTAATTAATTTTTGGCTGCATTGGGTCTTTTGTTTTTTTTGGCTGCGTTGGGTCTTTGTTGCTGCGCCCAGGCTTTCTCTAGTTGCGGCGAGCGGGGGCTACTCTTCGTTGTGGTGTGCGGGCTTCTCATTGTGGTGGCTTCTCTTGTTGCAGAGCACGGGCTCTAGGCACGCGGGCCTCAGTAGTTGTGGCTTATGGGCTCCAGAGCTCAGGCTCAGTAGTTGTGGCTCATGGGCTCCAGAGCTCAGGCTCAGTAGTTGTGGCGCACCAGATTAGTTGCTCCGCGGCATGTAGGATCTTCCCGAGCCAGGTCTTGAACCCGTGTCCCCTGCATTGGCAGGCGGATGCTTAACCACTGTGCCACCAGGGAAGCCCCAAGATCAGCAATTTTTAAAACTCAAAATTGATTAGAGGGACTTCCCTGGCAGTCCAGTGGTTTTTCCCTGTGTGCAAAAAAAAAAAAATTGATTAGAAAATAATGTGCATCACATGTCACTGGAGTCACCATTAGGGTGAAAGATGTGTGTGGCACATTCTGGATCACAGTTCATGCTTATTGAGGATACCTGTCCAAAAGTTTGAAAAACTCTACTCCAGAGAGAGAACTTAGAAAGTGGACTTGCTGGATCACAGGGAAGGTGCATGGTCAACTTCCTAGGAATCGCCAAATTATGCTCCAAAGTGGCCCTTCTACGTCACCCTCTCACCGGCCACTTTAAGTATGCCCACTGAGCCATGCCCTCACCAACACTTGCTAGTGTCAGGCTTTTTAGCCTGGAATTTCTCTGTATCCCCAGTATCAGAGAACATATCATGAGCCATCTTGAATTGTAATGATCTCTCTCCTTTTTGGCCTCCCCTTCTAGACCATGAATTCCTGGATGGAGGAGGCTGTGTCCATTTCACTTTGTGTCTCCAGACCAGGCCGGACATATCATAAGTGCTCACTAAATCTGAGTGTAATTGAACTGTCAAGGAGCAGGAAGATGGGGAAAGTATATAAATTATACCAGGGGATAAAGGGAGACTGTGGGAGCCCCAGCTTGGGGTATCGGACACCTGGGTCCCCAGGTGGGAGGTGGGAGCTTCCAGGGGTGCTCTAAGCAGTTGGAAAGGAGAACCGATGGGCCGCACCCCTCCTGAGTGGCTTGAGTAGGATGCTCTTAAGCTGGGGCCGAGTTCAGGCCCAGGAAGGAGGCCACCACCATCCTCATGGCAACTGGTTCAGGCCCCAACCTCCATGACTGGGTACCCCCAGCACCCCCTCCCAAGGGGGGCCTCTTCTAGAGGGAAAACAGAGGGGATGGGACACTCTGGTCAGAAATTCCAAACTCAGGATTCCCAGGGAGCCAGTGACTGCAGGGGTCCCCAGGAGGGGGAACTGAGGGGCAGGGACTGGATTGTGGGAAAATTCCTTTTCACTGTATCTCTTTTTTCAACTTTTGAATTTTGGACTGTGTGGATGTTTAACCTATAACCAAAACTAAAGAGGTTCAAAGTCTCACTCCCCAAGCTCCAAGTGCCTGCAGGAAGACCTACAGGAAACCCACCCCTATTCTCCATCCAACCCAGACCTGAGGGGTCAAGGGGGATGGTGCTCAGACCCTCCCCCTGGAATCAGAGGGAACTTTGTGTGTGTTGGGGGCAGGGGCGATAAAACAACTGGGGGGGGGCTGCCAGCTCTGAATCCTAGGCCCCCTTCACCAGCATGCTCCCCTGCCTCCCCACCACCACACCTGCCTTCTGGAGACTTCTCCCCAGCTCTGCTGTGTGACTTTGCAGAGGGTACAGACCTCTCTGGGTCTCCGGTTCCTTCTTGTAACCAGAGTTCACATCACCTTCCCAGATTTCACCCTTGGCACTGACTGTTCTTTGAGCTCTTTCTGGCCCTCCCTGTCTGGGATTGGGAGGGGCAGGAACGCCACCTCCATGCTAGCTGTGTCATCTCATGGTTTGGGGCAGATAACAGGGAGTTCGCAGGGCTTCCTCGGCCCCTTGCTCCTGATGTGGCAGCAGGGCCAGGAGGGGAGGGGTGGATTCAGGCCAGAAGGGCGATTCAGTGCTGCAGCCACCCTGCCCGCTGCCGGGGTTCCCAGAGAATTCCTTCCCCATGCCATAAGCTGCCCTGGGCGGGCGCCTCAGCCCCCAGCAAGCACTCAGCCACAGCCAGGGCTGCCGGCCCCGCCAGCCTGCACTCCCACTCCCATACACACACACACACACACACACACACACACACACACACAGTCACCCTCCCAGGGAGTCTGAAAGGAGACAGACCTTGTTCTGTTGGCCTTCCCCCCACCCCACCTCCCAGTCATCAATGCCATATCTATTTATTTCAGACACTCGCTGACCACTGACCACATGCAAGGGCCTGGAGAGGAAAGGGACCAGAGGAATGTAGCCAGCTAACCTGAACACGTGGTCCCGGCCTGGTGAAGAAAGAGATCAAAGAATCTGCTGCTGCCCTTCCCACTGGTCGCAGAAGAAAGAGTGATCCCCTCCCACTGCTAATTTTGGCCTCTTAAGAGGGAAACCTCCTGGTTCTGGAGTCCTGAATCCAAGGGGCCCGACCCCAGGTCTTTCCTCTTCCTCTGCGCAGAGGTGTCGGCTGGCGGGTAAGGTGACCCCATCCTGGGCACCTTCACAAACAGTGAAAAGCAGAAGTCCTGGAGCAAGACCACAGAGTGCAGGCTCCAAGCGCTCTATAGAGAAGCTGCCCCGCCTCTCTGGGCCTCAGTGTCCTTGTGTGTAAAATAAGAATAGAGAGCTGTGTTGGTGAGATCCTGGCAGGAAACTGGCAACGTATTCTCAGTGGGTGATTAAAGGGAGGTTAATGAATGGATGAAATTGCAGAGGTGTGGGCGGGGCTAAGGGCCCCAGCCAGGGGTGATGCAGTGCCTGGAGCTAGGAACTGCAGAGAGCTGTTACCACCAGTCCAGTCCCAAAAAGGAGCCAATGGAGCAAACACCAAACCTCTCTCCCATCCTGCCCTCCAGTCTCTTTCCAGTGCTTCCCATTGGCTCAGAGGACAAGGGAGCCTGGGTAATTCAGGCCATAGAGGTCAGCCTCCCAGGACACAGAGCAAGCACAGAAGAGCGGACAGTGGATCCGGCAGGGTGAATGGAGAATATCTAACATAAGTAACTACTTTGTAAAACATTTAGCTTGAGCAGCAAATATTCTCTATAACTGTCTTCGTTGGCATAGTCCTCAGGGTTCTCAATAAAGAGAAGTGCTTGTAGATCTAAAGAAGTGACAATCTAATAATGGAATTTTGTTTTATAGGATGACCAAGGAGGGAACATTTATGAGACAGAAGATTTTATCGAGATTTCCACAAAGCTGACCTCTGAGTCCCCTCCCCAATAGAGTAATCAGCTATTGAGTACCCACTGGCCAGGAGGAAGTACAGGGGGCTGGGCTGGCCTGCATGTGCCTTCCCCACACCCCCCACACCCCCCACACCCCCCATTCTAAGTCAGAGTTGAACAGTGGTGGAGGTTCCAGTGGAGGCTGTCTGATTACAGTTCCCAGTCGCCCTCTGAGGTTACCCCCATCCTGATGCCCAGGTCAGGACCTTGGCAGGAGCCCTGGAGAAGAGGGAGGACTCTGGCAATTCTGTCTCTTTCCACACTCAGGAGGGGGACCCTGCCCCGTGAGGGGAAGCTGCACAGGCCTCTACACCTCA
Organism: Balaenoptera acutorostrata; assembly: GCF_949987535.1. NCBI lineage: Eukaryota > Metazoa > Chordata > Mammalia > Artiodactyla > Balaenopteridae > Balaenoptera > Balaenoptera acutorostrata. The sequence goes on along the minus strand of NC_080073.1, from coordinate 66,509,450 downwards.
CCTGCCAACAAGGGAGGCAGGTTTGGAGGAGGGGGAACATCAGCATGGTGATCCTGTTGAGAAAGGGGACCAGAATGAAAACCTCCCCAGGGCCAGGGCCAGGCAGGAGCAGCCTTTGTCTGGCAGGAGACGAACAGGATGATGTCAAGTCCACCTGGGCTGGGCCCTGGCCTCCAGCTGCGCCCCACGCCCACCTTGGCAGGACTGAGGCCTGCAAGCCTGGGCTGCCCGGCCACAACTTGGAATGGCTGAGGGTTTCACCCAGCAGACAGGACCTGCTCCTACACCAGGTTTGCCAGCCTTTGTTTCTGGATCATTCAGAAGGAAGGATTCGTGCAGAGGGGGGTGTGCCATGCCCTTCGGAGGGGGTAGGGAGGGGTCATGGTCAAGGCACTCCGCTCCTGGGGGAGAGGGAGAAAAAGGCCTGCTGTTTGCCCGGGAGCTGAACAGACACTGGGGCCCTTGTCCTGGGGCAGTGGGGGAGGCTGCTGGCCAGATGCAGAGCAGTGGGGGAGGGGGGGAGGGATTCCAGGGCCCAGCTATCAACCTCTTCCTCCCACTCCCCCACCCAGCTCCCTGGCCTGGCGGGCAAGAAGACAGGAGACTTACTGAGACCTGGTAAAGCCCAGCCCCCATTACCACCCAGACACAGAACCTCCGAAGGCAGCCCTGGTGCTGAGCAAGGTACTGCCTTCCTGAGGCCCGGATGCTGCAGAAACCCACTGAGCCTGGGCCCTCGAAGCTGGGCAGGCTTCTCTCTGGAAGGGGCTCTCCTGGTTGACCGTGAATAAACCCGGCCTCAGACCTTCAGGGCAGCGTTCTGGTGAAGAGGGCTGCATCCGGCCACCTGACAAACATTGATGGAATCTGTGCTGTGTGCGGGGGCCCTTTACAGGGCAGGAGGTCAAGGGCTCCCCTGCCCCAGCAGACCCTTGACCAACAGGGGTTGGGCCCAGCTGAACCAACCTCAGCAGCTCCCTCCTCTGGCTGGCACTGCTGTTGTTCTAGGCCCTCTTTCTAAGCGTAGCCACTCCCAGGAGTTGCCCCCAGCTCATCAGCCGGCCCTCAGTACTTTCCCAGGGTTGGCTGGGGGAGCAGAGAGGAAGGCCCCCCAAGGCTAGGTGCCTGGAACAGGAACCCCAAAGGGAAACGGTAGCAACCACTCACTGCCGGCACCTGGTTCCCACCCCTAGGTGGCGCTCTGGCTGCATTAGTGCACCCAGCCTGCCCTCAGCCCTGTCCCCATTTTATTACTGAGGGGGAAACGGAGGCTCACAGGGCTGAGGGTCTAGACAATCAAACAGCTAACGGATGAGGAAGGGAAATTCTGTTACCTAACAGGTCGGTGAAGGTTGTATGGCTACAAAGGTGTCTCCATTTTGCAGGTAAAGAAAGCTCAGGGAGGTGAAGGGACTTGCACAATGTCACACAGCCAATAAGTGACATGAGGTGGGACTCAAACTCAGGCCTGCCTGACCCCAGAGCCTGTGTCTTCCTCTTCACCCTGAAGAAGGGTCACAGACAGGGAACCTGGGAGGGGAATTTGTTCACTCAGGAGTTATGCCCGGCAGAGGACTGTTCCTTTGCCCTCGCAGACCCTGCCCCGAATTCCTCCTTGGTGGTGGCCGGGGGGACCCTCTCAGCTGGCACAGGGACCCCACCAAGGCCTGTGCCTCCAGCCTCCACCTCCGGCTGCCACCTAGTTCTTTCCTGACTCCACCTTCCAGTGGGGCCTGGCCTGGCTCCCTCCATCCTGAGCCAGGTGGGCCTCCTTGCCCAGGACAGGTTGCCTCTGGGCACCACAGTCTGTGGTCCACGCACAGGCTGCACCTGCCCTGATTCCGGCAGATTCCAGCGCCAACTACCACGATTCATTAGCTCCACCTTTGTCCCGACAGACAAAATGCACAGCAGGAGGGAAATTGGTTCGACAGCAGGGAGGACCTCCAGGTTGTCAGGGATGGGAGATTCGGGGATTGGGTGCCAGAGGAGGTGGGGCTCTTTAAAAGAGGAATATGCTAGGCTGCCTGAGTGAGAATCCAAATTCAAGGGTTCCAGACAAATTAACTTCCTTTGGCTCCTCCAGCTTCCTCCCCTCGAGGCCCAAGCGCTGGGAGTGGGAGCTGGAAGGTTGCCTCCAGAACCTGTTCAGACCTGTAACCAGGACCACACCCACAGTGCACACTGGTCCCATTCAGAGGCAGTAGGAATTAGCACTTAGTGAACACTTACTATGGTCCCTTTATGTCTCTATCAGCTCATGTAATCTTCGAATAGCCCGAAGAGGGCTACGGTCATTATGGTCATTATGTCCACTTGACAGAAAAGGAAACCGAGGCCCAAGGCCTTTTCCAGGACTCTCCATCTTCCCAATGTCTGTTCCTCCTTCAAGGCTCAGCTTAAATGCCCCCCTTTGTGCCAAGGACCTCTGTCCTCTGCGGGGCTGTCCACGCACAAGGACCAAGGCTAATCGGAGCCCAGGCTCTCCAGGCCGACCTGCCACTTCCTAGTTCTTGACCGTGAACAAACGACTTCCCTAAACCTGTTTCCTTATATGTCAAATGGGGATAATAAAGCACCAGCCACAGAGGACGGTGGTGAGCGTTCAACGAGATAACACACATTGTGCCCTATAACCAGACCCTGGCACAGAGGGGGTGCTTAACAGAGGCAGGTTTTCACTGCTGGTTTTATTATGTACACTTTCTTATTGGCACCTCGCCATCCTAACTCTGTTGATTTCACCTCTCAGGCCCGATTGTAAGTTCACTGAGGACTCATCTCAACATCTCTGTCTTGCTTTGGGTTACCCAGGATGCAGACCCTGAGTTCAGGGACACATACCTGAATGGAGGTGACCAAAGTGAACTCCAGTTAGAGGGTTGGAGAAGTGAGGCCGGGAAGGGACAGATGCCAGTCACGGAGATATTGTCTACCAGTTCCCACTGTGGAGCCCAGTCCCTCTGGGGAGCTCGGGGAGCCGGGTCCGTCTCTGATGTACCCTTCTCACCCCGTCAACCTCAAACCCCAGCCATGTCCCAGACCCCAGCTTTCTGCAGCTCTGAGCCCTGGTGACGGGCTAGCGTGTGCTCATCCAGCTCCGGCCTTGTTCAGCTAACAGATTGGGGCAGGAGTCCAGGCCTTGGAGACAGGGGTTCCAGGGGCTGAGAGCAGAGCCTGGTTGAGGGCCAGCATGGGCACAAAGATGGGCACCAGGGACACCCTGGTCCTGGCTAAACAGGAGGGACCGACCAGGGTGGAGGTGCCGCCCAGAGGCTCATCTGTCAGATGCTTGGCTGGTCACTGCAGGGTAAGTCAAGCGCTTCCTCGGGAGAGAGCCTGCCTCAGCTCCCACTTTGCATTCTCAGAGCCCAGGCCGCCATCTCTGAGGGCTTTGAGTCCAGACCAGGAGGGGTTCAGCCTGAGAGACAAGGTAGGAAGAGAACTAAGAGAAGAATTGGGAAAGGTTTGGGGACAATGTTCTGATTACTATTGCTACCTAACAAATTTTCCAAAGCCTGGTTGTGTGAAACAACAGCCATTTCATTTTACTCACAGTTTCGTGGGTCAGGAATTCGGAAGGGCCTGGCTAGGTGGTTGCTGCCGGGGGTCTGTCGTGTGATTGCTGTGGGGGTCAGACGCTGGCTGGGGCTGGAGTCATCTGAAGACGCAACTGAGCTGTGCGTGCACGATGGCTGCTCCCTGCGCGGCCGGCAGGTGGTGCTGTCATGGCGGGGGGGGTGGAGCTCAGCTGGGGCTGTGGATGAGACCGACTCCATGTGGCCTCCGACTTCTTACATGGGGGCTGGTTTATCCCAGAGCAAGTGTCCTGTGTGGCCTTTTCTAACGTAGCCTCTGCAGTCATATAGCATCACTCCCACAGTACTTTATGACGGAGGCAGTCATAGCCCTCCAAGATCCAAGGGGAGAATGACACAGATCCCTTTTCCCTGGGGATGTTGGGCCCATGTTTTAAAACTAGCACAGGTGGACTTACCTGGTGGCGCAGTGGTTAAAAATCCGCCTGCCAATGCAGGGGACACCGGTTCGAGCCCTGGTCCGGGAAGATCCCACATGCCGGGAAGCAACAAAGCCCGTGTGCCACAACTACTGAGCCTGCGCTCTGGAGACTGCGAGCCGCAACTACTGAGCCCGCGTGCCACAACTACTGAAGCCCACGCGCCCTAGAGCCCGTGCTCTTCAACAAGAGAAGCCACCGCAATGAGAAGCCCACACACCGCAATGAAGAGTAGCCCCCGCTCGCCACAACTAGAGAAAGCCCGTGCGCAGCAATGAAGACCCAACGCAGCCAAAAATAAATAAATAAATATATTAAAATAAATTAATTAATTAATTTAAAAGGTTGCTAAGAAAAAAAAAAACTAGCACAGGTGACATCTCAGAACGGGTCTCTCTCCCTGTACTACCTGGGATCTCACAGGTTACAGGCCCTGGGGGACACCAAGAGACCTCAAGCCAGCACCCATCTTACAGATTCAAAGACTTGGACCCCAAGAATGTAGAGCCTGGCCCTCAGCACCTGCCTCGGTCCCATCTTGGCCGCCTGTGACAGTGAAGTCCAGGGAGCCCTCAGGCCCTGAGGCCCAGGGTGGGTCAGCAACCTAGAGAGGTGTGTGGGGGGCATGGGTACATGTGCCCGAGGGGTATTTGAGTGTGTGCGTGTGTGTGCAAGGACTCACGCATGTGGCTGGATGTGGGAGGGTTACCCTACCCCCTAGAAGATACTGTGCTCCGTCACCAAACTCCCCTCCCCGAGGACCCAGTTTGTGCAGGGATGGGAAAGTTGAGGCAGGACCACGGGGAGGAAAGGGGGAGGGAGGGGCTGAGCAAGAAGGAGGCCCTGGGCTGCGAGGGGCTGGGAGTCTGGTCCTGGGGTCTCAGGTTCAGGGCTCTCAAGAAGCTGGTGACAGTCAATCATCAGAAACCATTGACAGCTTCCTTTTGGCACCATCAACCATGGAAACACCTGCAGAGATGGGGGGAGGGGGGCTTGAGGGGATCAGGGAAGTAGGATAAACCCATCATCTCCAGCTCCTCCCCGAGTCAAGAAGTAAAATATCCCTTCAGCACCCCACCTGTCCCCACTGTCCCCAGGGCAAGGTGCCCAAGGCAGGCCAGCGCCCCACGTGTGGCAGCCTGTTACCCAGTCTCTGCCATTCCTCAGCCATCCCCACTAGGAACCCTTGTTCACAGCTGTGCTCCCAACAGGCTCGCAAGAGAGATTTGTTGAATGAATGAGAATGAGGAGCGGGTGCGAGCTTGGGGTTGGTGGTGGGCAGGGGTCTGCCCGGCCGCTGCCCTTGCTCCTCTGCTGGGCCTCTGGGCAGGGCGGCTGCTGCAGCGGCCCCGTGCCCACTCCAGAGGCCCACCCAGGCCCTCAGGCACTTCCTAAGCAGCAGGACATGGCCTGCCCTGAGTGCCCCTGGAAGGAGGCAGCTTATCAGACGGGAAAGGGCACTTCGTTCAGGCCTGGTCATCTGCCCGGACTGGGGGTGGTGTGTTCAGGGCGTGGCAGGTAGAGCATGGCACTGCCTGCAGGAGGATCCCAGCGAGTAGATGCGGGTGGAAGGCCTGGGGAGGGCAGATGAACACGGCTCCGTGCCCCAGACTGTGCCCGGACCTCGGCCCTTCCAGAGGTCCACTTGGGCCCTCCCTTTCCCTCCACAATTCTACATTCTCTCCATTCCCTTCCTACCTCTCCGAGTCCTGGTGGGGCTTTTTATTCACTCTGTTCATTCACTTAAGTAATGTTTAAGGGTATTTGGAAGGTACTAGTAAGGTCCTAGGCCCTGGGGACACAGCAGCAAACAAAACAGGCAACAGTGCCTGCCCTCGTGAGGCTCACGTTCCAGTTGAGAGACCATAAGCCCATAAACAAACTAAATACATGATGTGTTAGATGATGAAAGTGCTCTTAAGAAAAATAAAGCAGGGGAGGGGCACAAGGAGAGAGCCAGTTGGAAGAGATAGTTTTTTGTTTTTTGTTTTTTTACATAGGGTGGTTAAGAAATATCCCCCAAGAAGGTGACAGCTGACAGCTAAGGAAAGACCTCAAGGACGTGAGGAAGGGAGTCATGTAAATTCCTAGGGGCAGAGAAACAACACAGAGGGAACAGCAAGTGCCAAGGCCCTGAGGCAGGAGTAGACTGAGTGTGTGCAAGGAACAGCAAAGATGCCAGCGTGGCCAGAGCACACAGAGAAAGAAGCAGGGCAGCAGGAGATGGGGTTGGAGATGCAAAAGGACCGGGTGGTGAGGGGCCTTGTCAGCCCTTGGAAGGACTTGGCTCTTACTTGGGCGATGGGGATTCAGTGCAGGGCTTTAAACGGAGGATTTTTGTTTTATTTTTATTATTATTATTTTTAAACTGTCTAGTTGTTTTTTTTAAACTATTTGGTTTTTTTTTTAAGGATTTATGTTTTAATATAACAGTAGTCTCATGTTACCTAGTGCTTAATACGTATCGGTCACTTCTCTAAACACTGAACATGTATTAACCCATTTAAATCCTCCTAATAATCTTTACTAAAGATGAGGAAACATACTAGGGAGGTCTCTACCCACGAGATGCTAGTAGGACCCCACCCCAAGTTGTGACAAACCAAAAATGTCTCCAGACATTGCCAAATGTCTCCTGGCAGACATAATTGCCCCGGTTGAGAAGCACTGCCCAAGTATCCTCCTGTTCACCCCATCTGCCACTGTCCCAGCTCAGGCTTACTCATCTCTCTCACTACAACAATTGTGACAGCCTCCTAATTGGCCCCCTGCCCCCTCCACTCCCCCCTCCACTGTACATCTTATCATGCTACTCCCCCCAGCTCTATAGCCTTCTATGGCTCCCACTGCCCTGAGGATAAATGCCAAGCCATTGAGGTTGCCAGACATGGCCCTATGTAATCTAGCCCCTACCACTCCAGCTCTGTCCCTGAGCCCCCTCCTCCCACCTCCCCTCCCTTGCTCGTTCAGTCTGGCACCTTGGACACTGCAGACATGGGGACAAGCCCCCCCAGGGCCTGCCTTCATAACGTGTCTGTCCAGGCTAGAGAGCAGGAAAACACATGGGTCCCATTAGTCCCATAGCCAGGGAGCTGTGAGGACTCCAGGAGAAGAGGAGGTGCCAGAGCTGAGCTGTACAGGATAGGCAGGGGTACGGGGGTAGCAGGGAAGACCTGGGGGGACAGCAGCTTTGAAGGCTTGGGAAGCTGTGGCTGTGATTTGGGGCCCCAGCAAAGGCACTAGAGTGCAAGTTTACAGAGGGATGGATGGCAGGGAGCGAAGGTTTTTTTTTTTTTTTTTTTAATTTTTATTTATTTATTTATTTATTTTTGGCTGAGTTGGGTCTTTGTTTCTGTGCGAGGGCTTTCTCTAGTTGCGGCGAGCGGGGGCCACTCTTCATCGCGGTGCGCGGGCCTCTCACTATCGCGGCCTCTCTTGTTGCGGAGCACAGGCTCCAGACGCGCAGGCTCAGCAGTTGTGGCTCACGGGCCCTGTTGCTCCGTGGCATGTGGGACCCTCCCAGACCAGGGCTCGAACTCGCATCCCCCGCACAGGCAGGCAGACTCTCAACCACTGCGCCACCAGGGAAGCCCCCTTTTTTTTTTTAATTTATTTTTGCGCCAGGTCTTAGTTGCGACACGCGGGATCTTCGTTGTGGCATACAGGATCTAGTTCCCTGACCTTGGATCGAACTCGTGTTGCACTGGCAGGCGGATTATTTATAAATTTATTTATTATTTATTTATTTTTGGCTGCGTTGGGTCTTTGTTGCTGCGGGCTTTCTCTAGTTGCGGCGAGCGGGGGCTACTCTTCGTTGCGGTGTGCAGGCTTCTCATTGCAGTGGCTTCTCCTTTCGCGGAGCATGGGCTCTAGGCGCGCGGGCTTCAGTAGTTGTGGCTCACGGGCTCTAGAGCGCAGGCTCAGTAGTTGTGGCACACGGGCTTAGTTGCTCCGTGGCATGTGGGATCTTCCCCGACCAGGGCTCAAACCCGTGTCCCCTGCATTGGCAGGCAGATTCTTAACCACTGCGCCACCAGGCAAGTCCCTCCTCCTTCCTTCCTGATCTCACCCCGTTACTCCTCCTCCCACTCTATCCTCTAGCTACACAGGTCTCCTTCCTGTTTCTCAAACACCCCAGACCTTCTCCTACCTCAGGGCATTTGCACTTCGGCTCTCATGTTCTTCCCCGACATCCCCATGGTTCCTGCCCTCACTTCCTGGTGGTCCATGCTTCCACATGACCTCCTCAGAAAGGCCTTTCCCATCCCATCGCTCTGAAAGAGCATCCCATTAGCCAGCTTCTTCATAGTACCTGTCACTTCCTGATACATTATCTGTTCGCTGTCTATCCTACTAGCAATCATAAGGGCTCAAAAAAGTGAAGGTTTTGTGTGTCTTGTTCACTGCTCTATTTCCCCAGTGTCTAGAACAGAATGTAGTACGTGCTTAATAATTATTCGATCCCTGCCAAACAGCACTTCATTCAGCCCACAAGAGAAGCCTGTGATTCGCCTATTTCAAGGATGTGGAAACTGAGATTCAGAGAGGTCAGGGACCTGCCAGCAGTCATGTGAGCTTGTCAAACTGGAGCCTCGGCTGCCACCCAGCTGAGTCTTTCCCCTCTGCTCCTCTGCGCTCCAGCTCCTTTCCCACTTGGAAAACAAGACAGGTGGTTCTGCCCTTCCCTCACCCCAGGGATAGGCAAGGCTGACAACCAGTGTCTCTGAACAGGGCCCGAGGTGGCATCGTCCCCAAAGGCTATGCCCAGGAGCCCACAGGGAGGGAGACCCCAGTGTCTCCCCAGGCAGGCAGGCCCGACTTTGACCCTGCCCACATTTCCCTGGGACCACCCACCCTGCTCCCCTCCCCCCACCACCTACTGCCTTCCTTTCAGCCACCACTGTCCCCCAAATACTCTCAGAATGGATCTGGGGGCTGCTTTTCTCACCTCTATCCCTCCAGAGATACAGTAAGAAAGAGAGAAAAGAAACAGACCCATATGTAGCTACCAACAGAGAGAGATGGAGGAAGATGGGGGGGGTGGGGGGATGGGCGGGGTGGAGAGAAACCTGGAGAGGGGCAGAGGCTTGGCAAGTTCTGACCTAACAGCTTGACTTAAACCTGCGGGACTGACGAGGGCCACTGCCAGCCCAACTGGCCCTTTTGAACAAATGAGAGAGAGGCACCTCTCAGGGTTTCAGAGCCTCCTCACCCTTGAGCCTAGTGCCCTGGTGCAGGGCCCAACCTGCACAGCGGTGCATGGCGCTCCCCCACCCCCGCCACCCACCGGCTGTCTGCACACGCTGGAGGGGAGAAAACTTTAAATGCCACCCAGTCCTCAGGTCAGACCCACAGATGCATCGGCAGTGTTCCCTCGAAGCCTTTCAGAAACGCCTGGCCTCTGTCCACATGTGCACTGAGCCTGCGCCCGGCCCTCTGCACCTGCCCGCCGCGCCTTCCCCGCCCCAGCAGGTCCCTGGGCCACGTCACCCCGGCCTTCACCACTCATGAGTGTCAGGCCAGGCCCATCCACAGAAACCGGCCCAGGACCCTTCGGGGCCGGGGAGAGGCCCTCACACCTGTGCCCACACACAGACCCCACTCCTGTTCCCGCACCGGCAGCCGCGCCTCCCAGCCTCACAGACCTTCCTCCCTGTGGTTCATAGGAACCCTGGGGGAGGGGGGTGGACGATGAGGTGCCATGACCCTCGCTTGACAGAAAGGGAGAGAGAGGAGCAGACAGGTGCCCGCCCCCCCCCACTCCCCAGCAGCCCACTCTCGTGGGGTCCAAGGATGAGATGCTCCCGTCCCTGGCAGCTGAGGTTGCATGGCCTATGAGTGCCCACTTGGCTCACATGAGCAGGCAACGAGCCTGAGTGCCAGCTGGGCCCAGTCTACCCCGACCCACTGTGGGGCCTGCCTGTGTCCAGGGGCTGCTGGCCGGCCCCACCCAGAAGACAACGGGGGAGAGGGCAGAGCTGTGTCCTGGAGTGCTCTGGGCCCAGGGATCCTCCTCCAGCCTGGGCATGGCTGGCACCAGGTTTGGGGGCCTACCAGGAAGGGGGAAGGCAGAGAGGTACCCCCTCCGTGGGGTCCATGAGGAGTGCTATGTCCACACAGGGAACACCAGGGGTCCACGTGCACCCAGGGAGCCCACAGGCTGCCCTCCAGGGCCCCCACCCTTCCCAACAGCCAACACTCTGAGAGGAAGTAATTAGGGCCCAGGTGAGTCATATGATCACAAGGCTGCCTCCCAGCTGACTCAGGGGGACAGTCCAGATGGGCCCTTCCACGGGCCTCAGCTCAGGGCCTGAGTCAAGGATTCCAGGAGGTGGGGGGCCTGACCAAGAAGCCCAGGAGAAAATAAAGCCCCAGCTCACTTGTGAATCACTAGCCAGTCTTGTCTCCAAGCTTTCCCCTGAGCCCAGGCTGGAGGATGGGAGGAGGTGGGGCTCCCCCCTTCACTGGGCTGGGCGGGGCTGGGGCAGGAGGCCAGGTTGCTGCAGTTTCCCTACCCCCATCTCAAGCACACCCATCCATCCAACAAACAGCTATTGTTATCAATCATGATAATTATTCAGAGTGGCCGCCATGTTCTGACACTGAACTTCAGCTCTGCACAGGCCTCGGGCTGGACACAGTGGGGACCCCATGGAGAAGGCCAGACACGCATCTGTAAATAGCAGTTGTGTTGATAAGAGTTGGGCAGTGTGAGCTCTCTCTCACACGTGTGCTGGGGGCTCAGCCAGGACCAGCACGGGAGGGAAGGAACCAGCGTCCTACCGGGAGCCAGCTGGACCTCCTGGCAAACAGCACCTCCTGGTGTCCAAACTGGGCCTGGCCCTCCCTCCCATTGGATGCCCACCACATCAAGGGGGCAGGGTGTGCCCTGCCACGGCCAGTAACTCAAGCCCATCCTTGCTTCTGGGATTAGATAGGGTTGGGTCTTCTAGATGTCTGGACCTCCCTCCGCCCAGGATCCCCAAAGGCGCTTGGCACTGAGCATGGCCTAGTGGGCCCCAACCAGGGGCAGGAGGATGGAGCCCTGCCCCCCACCCCTGTAGCACCACCTCTCTATCAACCCCAGGGCCCCCTCACCTGCCCCCTAGCCCAGCCCCTGAGGCAGGTCCCCATGGTCCCAAGGCTGCTTTCCTGGCTTTGTCCCCATGACGGCTGGGCAGGAACTTCCTGCTGGAGAATTCCCGGATCCTTCTAGGAGGCTGCAAGCCAGGCCTGGGAACTTACGAGGGAGGGAAACCAGGGCTGCTCTGACTATGAGGGGCGGGTCTGTGGCAGCAGGGGCTCCCCTGGCACTCACTCTGGGCCCCAGGTCCTTCCCCACCCCGGGTCAGGTGCACTAAACCTCCCATCCTCCAGCTCAGGTGGAACCCAAGGCTCTGCAGCTGGGGTGGCCTGGCAGCCTGTGGGCTTGGACTAGAACTAGACTGAGAACCTGAGCTTGTTCGTGGGGAGGATGAGGGGCCAGGTCGGCAGACAGACAGGCAAGGAGGCCAAAGTCAAATTGAGTTTTATTAATAACGTCACAGGCCTGAGTCTGAAGAGTGGGGACAGTGTGCCGGGCAGGCCCACCCTGCAGACGCATGGACACCATTTATTAAAGACCCCTTGGCCCCAGGGGCTCCTTGAGGTGCCCTAAGAGGAGGCGGATACATCTCTACACGGGCTGCAGGGACCCGGGGCAGGGCAGACTCAGGCCAGCACCAGCTTCACTCTGGAGGCCAGTTTCCCATCTCATCCATTTCCTCAAGGAGCAGGTGCTGGGGGGCGGAAGTGGGTGAAGGAAGATGCCTTTGCATCTTTGGGCTCTCCTCTTCCTGCTCTGTACCCCCAGAACCGTCCCACCTGCCCTCAGAGACAAGCACCCCAAGGCCACCTTTCCAGACCCTCCCCCAGGTGCCCACAGCAGGCCAGGCCCACTAGCCCTGAGCCACCTCCCTCCCATAGAATGGAGGCACCCTTCTCCCTCCAGCTTGAGGGATTCCTAGGAAGCCCCCGGAGCCAGGCACCCCAGCCAAGCCCTCCCCTCCCTCCCCTCTATCCTAGACACCACACCAAGGGGGCTCTGCACCCTTCCCTCCAGCCTAGGGTGGTGCTTCCGGTGCCTCAGCGCCCCTCCCCCAGGTCCCCAGCATTCCCCAAAGGCTGGGGGGCAGGTTCCTTCCCCCTCAGCTTGGTGTCTCTGAGGGGAGATAAGGAGAGAGTGGGGGGTGGTAATGAGGACAGAATCCTTGTAACACCCACAGCAGGAAGATATTCCTGAGGCAGCCCTGTCCCCAAGTGAGGACTCAGCTGGTCCTCTACTCCAGAAACTCCCTAGGGGCCCCCAGTGCTGCTCAGGCTACCCCTAGGACTGTGACCCCTGGGGCCGGGGCAGGCTGGCTCAGGGGGTGGTCCTGGAGGGGAGGGGAGAGGGGAGGAGAGCTCCCTTTAGCAGGAAAAGACAAAAGCAGGAGCCCTGCCAGAGCAACCACCTGTGTGGTTTAGGGTGAGGTCCCCCAGAGCACAGAGGGGCGCCCGGACACATAGCCTGCAGGCTCAAGACAATGGGAAGGCTGCCCCTCAGTACCCGGTAGGCAAGTATTTCTGGTATTAATGACCCCCAAGGGGTGAGTCATAATCCCTGACACTGGAGTGCCCTTTGAAGTTGCCGGCTACACACTGGTCAGCTCATTTGATCCTCCAATGGTCCCCTTTTCAGGTAAAGAAACCAAGGCCCACAATCAAAGTCACAGAGCAAGTCATGCCAGATCAGAGACTTCGACTAAAGACTTTGCTCCTTCCTTTTGTAAACTACACACACCATCAGGGGCAGATGTCCACTGAATGAAAGGATGAGCTGATGAATGAGTGGAAATTAACCCAAAAAGGACATTGACACATTTTTCATCAACATATCCATCAATGTGCACTCAGAGAAGCTGGGACAGGCCTAATCTTTAAGGCCAATGTCAAGTAGGGTGGGCTGTAGGTGGTCCTTGGTGTGACCAGGTAGGTAACTCCCCCGCACCTATGTGTGTTTGTGGGAGTTGGTGTGGGTGTGAATGGGAAAGAAAACAGAAAAAGAGCAACATTATGCGAATGACAGATGTGCAGGAAAGCCTTAAAGCCACCTAGACAAGTCCCCTCAATGTAGAGATGAGGAAACTGAGGCCCAGAGAGAGGAAGGGACTTGCCCAAGGCCATACAGCAAGTGAATGGCAGTGAAGTCTTAAAAATGGACTCGGGTCAAGTGAGAGAGAGACTGATGGAGGAGTGTGTGTGCAGGGGTCAGGATCCTGTTCCCAGAGATACCACCACCAAGAAGGAGTTAAGCATTTCCTGCCCAGCATGGCAGCTGGAGCCTGGGCCAGCAGCAGCGGAGAGGGGAGGCCTCCAGCCCCACTCTCCCCAGTGCTCTCAGGCAGAGGGTGGGGGTGGGATGGGCAGGCATACCTGGCCATCCACAATGCCTGCCTCCTCCAGGGTGATCTCTGGCTGGGTCAGCAGCTTCCGGCCCTCGTGGCCACCCATCTTCCAGAGGCGGGACTCCCGTTGCACTACCAGAAGCTTCTTTAACTCCGACTCCACGAAACCTGAGAGCCAGAGAGATGGGCATGGGACAGGCAGGAGAAGGGTGGACCACCTGCTGGGGATCGAAGGGAGAGGAGGTGGCTCTGGCTCTCCAAACCTCACCCAGCCCTGTGCAGCCCCTGGTTACCCCCAGCTGGGCCCCTTCTCCATCCAGTCCCTGGAGCCAGCCAGACACCACTTCCCCACTGCCCTGCCTTCCCCAGGACACTCGCTTTCCATGGGTTCCCTCCCACCAGCTTGAGTGTGAGTCTCTTTACTTACCTCCTGGGGACAGCATGCGAGGGGCAGACATCTGCCCTACCCCACCCTGCCCCCTCCAGCCACCAATTCCAGAGCACAGATCTGGAACAACCCAAACTGCCTGGGATCAAGTCCCAGCTCTGCTACTTACGAGCTGTGTGATCGTGGACAAGTTACTTAACCTCTCTGTGCCTCAGTTTCCTCACAGTGAAGTGGAGACTATAACAGGACCTACCTCAGTTATAATGCAGTATTTCATGAAAAGTGCTTAGAGGAGGGTTTGGCCCATAGTAATGGCTATGAAAATGTCAACAGTGATTTTATTGTAGTATGTTATTACCACTAAGCCATCTGCTCACCATGTCAGGGCGGCAAGGGGGCTGCAGTGGGAGAGGGGGCCTTCTGGGGTACTGTCACAGCAGCGCACACACGATGGGAAAACCAGGGATGGAGGTGGCCACTGAAGGAGTTAGAATTCCGGGCTGGGAAAAGGTGGTGCTCAAGGAGCCGCAGTCCCAGTCACAACCTGCCCCCCACCCCTCCACCCTCTGCTGCCTCCCAGGCCCTGAGGGAGGAGGACCCTTGCCAGACCCAGCTCAGCCTCGGGACCAGCCGCACACAGCTCCCCCCAGCCCGGGCAGTCATCTTAGGTCCTCTGGTTCCACCTGGTGGTCAGAACTGGTATCGCATCCATGAGCCACTGGCCAAAGTGGGGCTCCTTCTGTGGGGGGGCTGGCTGGGTGGGGTGGTGGGGGCACCACACTTACCTACTGTATCTGTCGACCTAAAAGTCTTATGCAGCGGCGACTGGAGGGTGACAATGCCTGGGACACAGAGCTTGAGTGAGCTGTCCTCCTCCTCTGTTTCCTCTTCCCCGCCTTTCTCCTCACAGGGCAGGCCTTCCTTGAGAGGGAACTGAGGGTGTGCCCACGACTGAGCAGGTGAGGAGGGCGGGGCCGAGCCTGCAGCCCACACGCCCACAGAGACTCAGAACAGAAAGCAGGAGGGAACAAGGGCTCTCAAGAGGTTCAGGCAGGCAGCTGCCCCCCTGGGCCCCACCCAGGCCTCACCTCGCACTTCCAGCTGGCCCCACAGACCTTGGCCGTGGCCGATTTCTGGAGCTGCTTGTACAAGCTGAGGAGGCGGTTCCAGGGAGTTGCCCCCACCTGGGAGGAGGCCAGCCTGAGGTCTCCTGTGGAGCGGTAGCGGTCACTGCCAGCTCACAGCAACGAGAGGCAGCCCAGGCCCAGGAGGACAGGGCCATCAGGAGGCTGAGCTGAGGGCCAGGTTTCCTTGTTTTCTTTAGCAAACACCTGCTACATGCTGGGCACAGTTCTAGGCACTTCACAGAGAAAATCTCACTCAATCCTTGCTACTGCCCTCTGGGATAGGTACTATTATATTCCCATTTTGCAGATGAGGAAACTGAGACACAGAAAGGTTGAGTGACTTGCCACCATCACACAGCTTGGCCTAGTGGAGCTGGGATTCAAACCCAGGCAGCCCGCCTCTAGCGTCCCCTCAAACTGCCCTGTGTCTGTCCCGGCCCTACACCCCTGGCATGTCCCCCACACCTGTGGCCACCACACTCACCATCAAGCAGATACTCCTCCTCCTCCTCCCTGGTGAAGGTCTCGGGGCTTATATCCAGTGGCCCCATGGCCTTCTGCAAGCATCCTTGCTCCACCGCCAAGGCTTGGGCAAAGTGGCCCCTGATCCCAAAGCATAGTCAGATGGGGGTGGCAGGTGGGGCCCAGAGATGTGGTGAAGGTCCCCTAAACCCCCCAAGGCTCTCCCAGAGGCCCTGCTCAGCTTCCTCTATCCTCCTGCTCCCAAATACTCCCTGCTCGGCCCTCTGGGGTTTTCATCACAGAGGGGATGATCCCTCCCCAAAAGTAGGGTGAGGAGGGGCATGGGGAGCAGAGAGAGAAGTGGGCCCCCTTCCTCACCAGGGGTGGGTGCCAGGTCCAAATGGGAGTGGGAACCAGGAGGGAGAGGTGTGGGCCAGGAGGGAGAGAGTGGGGAGGGAAGGTGGGGGGAGTGGGGCCCAGGAAGGAGCTGGGAAGTAATGGGAGCCCGGCTCACCCCAGAGCATCCCCCTTTCCTTTTGGTGCCTCCATCCACAATCACTCACTTGCGGGAGGACCCCCATCTCTGCCTCACCCCCTCCCCACATCTCCAGACTCCTCTCCACCCCTGACATGTCTGTCCAACCATGCCCACCCAGTCCTCTGTCCACCCAAGGAGTCCGTTCCTGGCCCCTCCCCAATTTGGGTCCTCCCATCTCAGGCCCACATCCTTCCCCCTTCTTACATCCAGGCCTCCCCTCAGTTCCTCCATCCCAGGCTCCTTCCCACCATCCACGGCCTAGCCCCTCACCTGTCTGAGGTCCCTGTATCCCCTGCTGCCTCCTCCTCCTCCTCTTCCCTCTCCTCCAACTCAGACAGGTTGCCCAGCACCTCTTGGCTTCCTCTGGGCAGGACTGGCTTCACCTCTACACCCTGAGCCAGAACCCTCAGGACCTCCACGGCGGTGGGGGTCTGGGCCCCTGTGTCCCCCAGCCCCAGCCCCAAGGGATCGGGCTGTGGCAGGGCCACAGAGAGGGTGTAGGGCAGCGTGGCAGGAGGCCTGGACTCCTTCCGCCCTGCTCCTCCCTGGCGATCAGTCATCAAAGGAGTGGCGTCCTGCTCTCGAAAGGGACAAGACTGGCCCCCCAGCAGGGGCTTGTCTGAGCTCTTTGGGCTGCCCTTGCTCCCCACCAGGCTACGGAAGAAGCGGAACATGGAGGAGTGGCCCAAAATTCGGGATCGAGGGCTTGAAGCTGGGGCCTCCATCCTGACAAGGACCCTGACTCAGAGGGAGGGGCCCCAGCAGCCACCTCAGGACCAACTGCTTAAGAACAGAAGGAGTTTTCAAATTAAAACCTCCAGTTGGAAACTTCCAGGAGTTCTAGAAGGCAAAGGTGGGGGAGGGGTGGGGGGGAGAAGGTAGGGGGGATTAGTTGGGGGCAGAGAGTACAAGGGGTTCATGAGGCAGGGGAAGGAGGCCCGGGGAGCCAGCCTGAAGGGGGAGGGGGTTGGCGAGGCTCCAGGAGACACCAGGGTGGGGGGCAGGCAGAGGTGGCTGGAGGAACCCCAACTCTGAGAACGGGGTGGAGGCACACAGCTCTCTCCAGGCCTGTCCTTCCCTGGCTGCGGCCGCTTCTGTGCTTGAGAACCATTCATTCCCTAAGACCAGAGAGTCTCTGTCCTCCCTCTTCTCTCTCCTCTCAGTATCCAGCTGGCACATGCCCAGGTGGTAGCACAGATCCACTGTGTTTTCATCTGTTTACCTGCCTATCACATTCGGGATATTTCTCTCTGGAGACCACCAAGGCTTGGTGCACAGGTCTTAATTGCACGTTGAATCTCAATTTAGTATTATTATTCCTCACGGCACCTACAGACCTGATTATAAACCCAGCTCAGTGACCTTGGGCAAGGTTCCTTAAACCAGCTGAGCCTCAGTTTGTTCAGCTCTAAGATGGGTGTGGTCCACTGCACTTACTTCCAAGGGTTGTTCCAAAGAGGTTTTAAAGTGCCTGGTACACAGTGGCACTTAAGAAACCTCGCCATCCTGGCTTTTTTATTGACATTGATGGAAGCAGGAGAAAGATCAAGGATGAGGACTGGGAATCAAGGGTGGGAAAAGCAGTGGGGGAGAGGGTGCCACTCTGCCTGGGTGGGAGCCGCTCTCTCCGCCTGGGAGCCCTGTAGGCTGGGGCATCTGCATCCGGCGGCCACAGAGCAACTTCCTCTAGAGGGAGCTGATTGGAGCCGGGAACCGCCGGCACCTCTATGATCGCCGCAGCCTCGCGGGTCCCTAGGGCCGTGCTGGGAGCAGCAGAGGCTGCATCCAGACACCAGGAATTCACTGACGCCCCTTCCTGGGAGCCAGGCCTGGGTACCTGACCCTGGGAGCAGCCACTGGCCCCTCAGGATCTCCAGCCTCTGCCCTACTGAGCCGTCCCGGGCCTGGGCCAGGGTCCGGGCAGGTAAGCCGGGAGGGTCCTGCCCATGCTCCCCACTCTCGGCAGCCCCAGGCCCAGGGTGAGGCAGGAAGCCCGCAGGGAGCCCGGTGGGGAGGGGGAGGCCTCGAGGCTTGTCTGGGCCGCTCCACCAACTCCTGCTCGGGGCCTGATCCGGCCGGGGCTCCCTCTGGCTGCTCCTCAGACAGCTTTCCCTCTTGGCCCGGCCCTGGTGCCAGAGAATCGGGTGCTAAAGAACCAGGTTCTTTAGCAGTCTGGGGGATGGGAGTGGAGGTCAGAGCCAAGGTCAAGGGCAGGGGGAGAACTTTCACAGCACTTCCTGCTGTCCCAGGAGCCCTAAGTCTAGGTCTGCAGCAGGGCTAGGTCTGCATCTCCCCCCCGGGAAACATCCTGGGCCCAGAAAACCCCGCAGGTGGGGCACAGTGGACTCTCCCTACCAGGAAGTCAGGCCACTTGGATGGGGGCAGAGGTAGACCGAGGCCGGCATAGACCTCTGGCCCTGGGGCCGATTCTGAGGCTCCACTTTTTCCCCAGCATTGAGCCCCAGGGGTAGCAGTAGAGGCAGTCGAGATGCAATCGGCATCCTCCAGCCCTGCTGTCCTGGGGGCACTGGCTTTCGGAGACCAAGGGAGAGAGGAAGGTACCTTGTTCAGGAAGAAGCTTCTGGGATGGGGGTGTGCCAGGCAAAGGTCTGTCTTAAGGAGTCTGGGCACCCAGGGGTGGAGGAGGGGAGAGTTGGTCTTCTCCCTGTCCCTGCCCTGAGACAGTGAAGGGGTGGAGAGCACAGGTGGTCCTGACTTACCCCACCCTTCTCCTCAGGCACTTTCGAAAATGGCCCCAGGCCTGAGAGGGAAGGTGGGGGGAGGGTACACAGGCCCTCCCAGGGAGGAGGGGGCAGCAGTGTTTGGCCCAGAGCAGGGCTGGGCCCTCCCTAGGGAGAGGAGGAGGGGAGCTTCCCGCCTGGGTGATGGAGGCAGCTTTGGGGTGGGGGGAAGTGAAGGGGGTGCAAATTGAAAGTGAAATAGCTTATGTCCAGGAAATACTCCCTCTGTGGAGGGTTTACAGAGCACACTGGGGTTGTGGCCAGGATTGGGCAAAGGAGGAAAATAGGGGCTGGAGACAGGAGAGCAAGGGGTACATGTGATTTCCTCAACCACCTGCTAGGCAGAAATGTGAAGATCACAGGCGGGATGCAAACAAGGGAAGTTTCCCCAGAAAGACACCCTCTAAGGTCCACAAACTGAAAAATAAATCTGAAATGAGTGCTGAGTGGAGGACTGACTCGTGGAAATTCAAATAACCAACCTGACTCCTTGACTAGCTCTGTGGCCTTGGGCACTAACTTCTTTGTGCCTCACTTTTCCCACCTGTAAAATGGGTATGACAGTGCTTACCCTGCTAGGTTAATGTGTTCTTTCCGAGTCCCACACTCCCTGGGGAGTACTTACAGATACACGGTAGAAGTATACCATAGGCACTCAGGAAATGCTTGCGGCTAACAGGCCTGAGTTGGAAAACAGGTGTGTTCTGACTAGCCAAGGGGAAGTGGGACCTTCGGGGACGGGCTTTGTGGGTCATTGGCTGGAAGGTGGCGAGTCTGCAGTAAGCGTGTGCTGGGTAGGGTGCAGGAGGCCCCGGGAGCAGCGGAAGGAACCCCAGCTTCTGAAACTCGCCTCCCAGTGCGACTAGAGATCCACTCGGGCACTGCTGCAGCCACCCCTCCCCGGGCCCTGGCTGATCCCTGGGTGGGAATCTTGGCTGCCCGGCCTTTCTCACCCCCAGTCTCCTTGAAGAACTGCAAGTGAAATACTCAGTAAGTTCTTAGGACGGTGCGGTCTTTCAGGAGTGGGGGTCCCCTCCCTCCGTGTGCTGTTGGAACCTCTGGTCCCCATCTCTGCTTTCCTACCCACCCCCACAGGCTAACACTGCCCTTCCTGCCAGGACCTGAGAAATGGCATCCGGACAAGGCCCAGGTCCTCCCAGGCAGGGGTGCGAAGAACCTGACCCCTCCTCCACTTCGGGTAACTGTCTTTCTGCCCCCTCACCCCTCCCATAACCACCAGGGCCATCTGTGAGGATGGAGAGAGCAGATGTGGACAAGCCGGGCGAGATTTAAAGGCAGGCTCTCCTGCCTCAGTTTCCTCACCTTGGGTAAAGAAGAAAAGCATCTCCCTACCCAATGCAGGCAGGGGGGCAGCAGTGGGGGGAGTCTTGGCAGGGGCAGGGGTGGGGGGTGCAAAGGCTGGGAGAGGCGGGGCAGTGAGCATGAGGTGGGCACCCTGCCATCTGCGAGGAGGAGGAAAGAAGAGCGGGGCGTGGCTGTCCTATCCCTGCTGTGGGAGAAATAAGGAAGTAAATCCACCTATCACCGAGTCAGGTCCGCTCAACAGGGAGAGGGATTGTTATGACTTTGGGGAGGAAGTAAAACGGCTGTCCCTTTTCCCTCTTCCAAGGGGAACGTCAGGGTCGCCTGCAGCTCGCGGCCCAGCACAGGCTGTTCCCTGGACTTTGGGTTCAGTCCCAGGTCTGTCACTATTTCCCGATGTGATTTTCTGGGCTACAATTTCAAATTCTGTCACCCACGTTCCCTAAGCCATAAGGGCTCGGTGCCTTGGACAAACGAAAATAAAGTCAGGGACCCAAATGCCTGGGATTCTATCCTGGCTGCACCGCTCTCTCCAGCTGTACGCCCTTGTGCAAGTTACGTAAACACCGCACCTCAGTTTCCCCATCCGTAAACTGGGGGTCACCTACTCCACAAGGCAGCTGTGACAAGAATCCTCTGCTCAGAGTCAGCCCTAGGTGGTAACTAAGGGCTAGAGGAGGGACACCTCTGTCCACAGGCAGAGTGAACCATCCCCAGAGCACTTCCTCCCTGACTCCTGGCTCTGATCCTCAGAGGAGCAGGTAGCCCGGGACACGGAGGAGGTTTTCCGCAGCTACGTCTTTTACCGCCATCAGCAGGAGCAGGAGGCCGAGGGGGCGGCCGCGCCCACAGACCCAGAAATGGTCACCTTGTCCCTAGAACCTAGCAGGTGAGCAGCAGCCCCATGGGCCCACGGGGACATGTTCAGGGAGATGGAGGCTCACATGGGGTCACCATGCAGGTCCTGGGAGCTGGACAGGCCTGGGGGGGTTTTCCCACTGCCGCTCCTTTTTCATGCGGGCTCCCACCGCGATCCGGGACCTGGCACCCTTTTCAGCACATGCCTGCCCCTTGTCCCTGGGCCCAGCCCTCGTGTCTGAGAACACGGTCGGGACCGCCAAGGAGGGGGGCCCAAGGCCGGGGCATCTCGGGCAGGAGTCCTTCGCCGTGAGCCCAGGCCCCAGCTCACCTGCTGCCTACCGTTCCTCGAGCACCATGGGGCAGGTGGGTCGCCAGCTGGCCATCATCGGGGATGACATCAACCGGCGCTACGACTCCGAGTTCCAGGCCATGTTGCAGCACCTGCAGCCAACAGCAGAGAACGCCTACGAGTATTTCACCAAGATTGCCTCAAGGTAGCTCCGGCCACTGCCTCTCCGCTGTGCTGTCACCACCATGTCGGGCCCTGCCCATGGGATGGGAGACACACTTCTCTGTCGGCGTCAGAAGACGTGTTTGCCGTCCCCGTGTCTGCTGTTAACTCAGGCGGGGCCTTGGGCCCGTCTTTCTCTTTCTGGGCCCAGACTCTTCATCATTGCATAAGTGCAGAGCCCTTGTGAACTCCGGCCCCGAGGACTTGACCCGTTAGATCAGAGCTATAGAGGGGCTCGCGGTGGGGGTGTCCCCAGAGCTCCCCAGCCCAGCTGGGACATGGCTGTCCTGATTTGGAACCACATTTCACACCAAAGATGGTTGCTGGCCCTGGCTTCAGCCCACCAGGTCCTGGAAATGGCTTCCAGATGCTATAATCTGGTGTCAGACAGGCAGTGGTTAAAGAAACCAGCAGCCTGGGCAAATCTCAGCTTTGCCATTTACCGGCTTTGTGAAACTTCCTAGCCTTCAGTTTCCTGGTCCGTAAAATAGGGGAAATATGCTTAGAACAGTGTCTGCACTTAAAGGTGTTAGCTGCTGTCACCATCTCGGTTAAAGAGGTCAGTCTCAGGGTAGGTTCGAGGCTGAGGGTGAAGGCAGGAGTAGCCGATAGATTCAGAGTTAGTGCTCGGAGCTGAAACATCCTGCCTGTGTCCTGAGAGGCCACCGCCCACTCAGCTGTGATTCCAGGACTGGACTGTCCTAACCTCCTCTTCTGTCCTTTTCTCTCTGCTGTCCCTCGGGCTGCCAGGCCAGCAGCAATGCCCACAGGTAATCTCCCTGCTGCCTCCGTCTGCTCGCTCTGCCCTCCACGCTCTCTGTGCCCCTTTGCTCCCCCAGCCCTGGGGCTACAGCCCCAGCAGCAGCATCCCATTCATCTGCCCTCTGAGCTTTCTCCTTTCACAGAGACACGGGCTCTTACCAAATCGAGGCCAGGCTGGGGCAGCCTCTACCACCTCCATTCACAGCTAAGCCATTTTGCTTTCCAGCTGGGAGAGGGGTAGGGGTCTCCAAGGGGGTGGGAGAGGCAAACAGATGAAGGGCCCTCTAGAGGTCTCCACTGACTATATCTTCTCGGCCCGCAGCCTGTTTGAGAGCAGCATCAACTGGGGCCGAGTGGTGGCTCTGCTGGGCTTTGGCTACCGCCTGGCCCTCCACGTCTACCAGCGCGGCCTGACTGGCTTCCTGGGCCAGGTGACCCGCTTCGTGGCCGACTTCATGTTGCATCACTGCATTGCCCGGTGGATCGCACAGAGGGGTGGCTGGGTGAGTCCCCAAGCATTGACCACCTCCTCCCTGCTGCTAGGGCCGCCCCTCTCCCAGCCCCACCCCAGTCCCCAGGAGCTGAATATGCCGCTAGCCCCCCTATGACCACTCTCTCTCCTGGCAGGTGGCAGCCCTGGACTTGGGAAACGGCCCCATCTGGAATGTGCTGATAGTTCTGGCTGTGGTTTTGTTGGGCCAGTTTGTGGTACGAAGATTTTTCAAGTCATGACTCCTGGAGGGGTCCTTTGGGGTCCTGAGACCCCTGCGTGGACTTTGGCCCAGTCTTCTCCCTTCACCTCCTCCCCTGCAGGGGTCCCCTCCTTAAGAGCACAGAAACTTTAGCAAGTGGGCACTCCAGGTTTGGAGGGCCCCTGCCCAGGGGTCCATCAGACTGCACGGGTGCCCCAACATTGCACGGTGCTAAAGGGCCCCCTCTCAGAGAGGGGCTGTGGCCCCCTCCCTTAGCTCTCTGGGACCCCCTCGGCCCTGTCTGCTGGGTGTTGGGGAGATGATAAGTTGGGGAAGCAAGGGGCTAGGAGCCGCTTCTCCCCAAGGAGTTGTTAACGGTTTTAGCTTTTTATAATATCCTTGGGGGGACACTCCCCCCTCCGATTCCCACCACTCTACCCAAAGCCAGGACGTCTGGGGTGTGGGGGTTAATAGCCCTACCCTTTCCCAGGATTCAGCTGTTCTGGAAGGTCAGAGCTTAAATGCTGGGCCTGGAGCTCAGTCCTGGTCCTTCCTAAACATCATGTCCCCCAGGAACAGGACTGGTGGGGGGTGGGGACGAGGTACGGCTCAGCTCTCCTCCCCGCCCCGCTCCCATTGCCCCATATTGCCTTTGCAGTTGGACTCTCAGGGATTCTGGTGGGTGCAGTGGGGGTGGAGTAGGGGTGCAGACCATCAGCACCTTCCAAGCCTGCCTCCTGAGACCCTCATTCTCTCCCTTCCCCTCACCTATTACCACTTGCTCCCACGCCCACCCCCCACCCCTGCTCACTACAAGTGAAGCTCGCCCCACCCCCATCACTCCAGAGAAGGCAGGCAGGGGCTTGGGTGAGTGCAGTGCTGAGGCCCCCTCCTCACCCAGACTACAGGGTTTAGGACTGCAGTTTTGTTATGGTCAGGGAAAGGGGGTAGGGAGCTCAACTTGAAGTTTCCGAGTGAGAGAAGGGCTATTAACACCACTAGGAATCCCAGGGTTGGGTGCCGCCCTCGTGGCCTGGGCACAGTGTAGTCTGGGGTTACAGATAGGGGAACTGTGAATACTTGAACTCTACCCCCAGTCTCTACACTCCTCACCCCACACCTGCCCAAGCCTCTCCTGATGGGTGGGGTAGGAGTGCCTCGTCTATCTTGTACAGCTTAGGGGTTTGGAGGTCAGGGGAGAGGAGTTCTTGATGAAGCCAAATGCAGGGAGGGGGTGCAGATGGAGCCAGCTGGCCACCTCCCACCCTCTGAGTGTGTCTGAAAATAAACTGCAATCCCTCCACTCCCACTTGATCATTTTTGTCTCCTCCGCTGCCCCCCTCTCTCCATCAGGCTGGACGGGGAACCTGGGCACGCCTGGCTTTCACCTGGTTTTTACTGACAGGTCTCATCTCGGGGCCTCCTGAATCCTGTGGAGGGCTGGGTGTGTTTCTCCAGCCTCCTAGGAGGCCTTGGCCCCTCCCCACTCTTCTCCAGCCCCTTCTCCAGGAACTACCCTCATTTCTTTGGGTTCCAGGCAAGTTTCCCATCCCCACAGAGAGTCAGGGGTCTCCAAAGTGCTAGGCTCTGGCTGCAGAGCTGGTGGGGCAGCTGCACCTGCCTGGGGACCCCCACAGGCCTGGCCTGAATCCCTCTCCGTTCCGGGGTCCACCACCCACGCTTGGCTCCACCTGGGACACAGTGTCCCGGCTCCCTCTTCCCGATGTCCCCCACAGCTAGCACACACACAGGGCTTTTCATTCTAGGAGTTTTGTGCTGCATGGGAGTCCCTATGGGGACGCAGCCAGGGGTGATAAAAATAACAAGCACGGGGGCGTTTAAATGTTCCAAAATCTACAAAGTCTTTCCAGTCCTGGGCACCCTGGTCTGTTTTCTGACACCCTTCCAAAGTGGTCACATGCAAGTCCTAAAGGATTCAGGCTTCTCTTTCACTCCCCCGAGGGCATCTTGCCAATCCCCTGGGCCCTCCGACTTGGTCTTCAAAGAGCCCACGTACTGACTGCAGTCATAGGGAGGGGGCCCCTGCAGCAGTGGTGGCTGAAAGGGTGGTGGATACAAGGCCCCCTGCAATTTCCTGCAGGAAAAGCTCGGAGACATTTATGGAACACGCTCTGTGCCAGGCTTTATGCTGAGAATTTATCATACATGCCCAATCAGTAGGTATTATAGCTGGTGACCGGGAATAGGGGGGCCCTAAACTCCCACTTTACAGATAAGGAAACTGAGGTACCTGTCCAGAGTTACCAGGTAGAAAGGGCAGGGAGCTGGCACTTGCCACCAGGATACTGGCTCGAGGTTTTACATGGAGGCCGGAAGGGTGGGGGCTGGGGCCGTTGGTCTTGAGCACAGGTCTGCCAGGGGGTGAGGTGGTTGGGGTAGCCTACGCGCCCTACAGGCGGGAACCGCGCGACCCTTCTCAGAACGCCGGGAGGTGAGCCGGCTGCCCGGGTCAAAGATGGCCGCTGCTGCATCGAGCACGCAAGCGTGCCCTCTCGTGGGCAGGGCCTCGGTGCGCACCTCCCACCCCCTCCCCGCGGGAGGCTGGAAGAAAGGTGGGCCCTGGTGACAGCTGTGTGTCCTCTGCCCCTGTAAGAAAGGCGTTAGAACGCTATCCTGAAAGGCGTGGGGAGCCCCAAAAGGTTTTGGCCTGTGTCTAGGCTTCCACTCCACCCTCTATTCTGCCAGGATGAAGTTGCCAAAACAGAAATCTAAATACATCCCGGAGCTGTGAGGCGTGAGAAGTTAGGAGGGACAGAATAAGGCAGGGAGCAGATGGGCTCTGCAGGTATTAAGGAAGTTAAATCAAATTCTTCTCAAGATTTGTAGTTCTTCTGAAATTGTACCTTCGTCTCCTGCAAAGAGGTCTAGATTCCTCAGTCCGTAGTGCCACGGAACTGGGGCAATGCAGCCAGGGGAAGGAGCGTGTTCAGGTGTCAAGCTCAGTTGTGCAGCATCAGTATAAACTGGCACCTGCCCTGCCTCGATCCCGGTGCCTCCCCGCCCCCACCCCGCAGCGTACCTTCATGTATTTGCTGTTTTACAGCCTCTGAAGAAAGTTTATTTTAGGCCACTGGGTATCCATCCAAATGAGAAAATCCTTCCTTTGCCCAAACCACTCAGTAGATTGTCTGAACAAGTTTTTAGGACCTAACCATCTGAATAGCATTAAAATTAATTTGTTAGTTAATTAAAATAAAACAACCATTTCCTGCTCCAGTTGTACACACCAAGGATGTAAAGGCCCAGATCAAAGACACTTGTAAAATCCGATTTAGTTCAATCTAAGCAGAACAGGTGTGTGTGTGTGTGTGTGTGTGTGAGCAAGACAGAGACAGACAGAGAAGGGAGTTACACGAGATTGCCAGAGGTATCTAAATGTCAAGGACCAGAAAATCAGCAAAACCCAGTTTATGGGACATGGTTGCCAATTGCCAAATACCGTAAAAAGGTGAACACCAGACTACTGGGATATAAAAGATGGGGGGAGAGGAGGGATTCAGCCCACCAGTTAACAAGAACAAAAAGCAGTGGTCTGCCCTATCGAGCACATGACTGGAAGCAGATCCCTGGCAAATTGTATGAATGAATCAAAAGAGGGGCAACCTCACAAGACCAAAATCAAGTGATGGAATAACATGGGCAGAAACTGGACTTTCTGAGAAAAGTCAATAATAGCTTAAGAGATGAAAGCCACAGAATCTCCCTCCACCTGGAGTATGGGATTTGGCAACGGATGCAGGCAGGCACCAAATGGATACCTGTGAGCATGCATCCATTGTTGAAATAAACATGGATATGAGTATACCTCTCAGCTCCACTTAACCAACTCTTCCTTTGCAATCTGGGAATCATTCCTGGTGCCCAATGCCTCAAGTTTTTCAAGGTTTAGCTAAGAACACAGTTCTTCAGAGTTTTCTGTTCCATCACATCTTGCAGTGAACCTGCTTTGCAAAGTTCACAGCACAGACTTTTGTGATGATTGGCTGCATGGAAGCTGGTCTCACCAGCCTTCTCATGTTTTGACTTGAACCCTGTCTTAGCTGACCTTTGACCCTACTAAGAGCAATTTCTCCAATTCATTTCCAGCAGATGGTTAGGCTTCCTTGAGAGTGAGAACAGTTTCTTGCTTAATTCTCAGGAGGACCACACCAGGGTGAATTTGGCATGTCCAGCATCTGAACTGTGGATGCTGTGAATCAGAGTGCATAGGAGGCACTGGGCTGGGCTTAGGGATGTGGGTTCCCATGTCTGCTAAAAAAAGAATGAGATTTCCAGGAACCTGATTGCCAGCCTACTAGCAGGCTGAGTGTGAGAAGGGCTGAGTGCAGGCTAAAAGCCAAATGCTATCCTGGTGAGGAGGTGGGGGAGTCCCTGCACTCAGTTGTGATGTGTAGTGTAATGGACGAGATTGTTTTTACATGACTTTGGCTGGCCTGAACAATGGGCTGGATAGGAGTAGCCCTCCTTCCTTCTCCCAGTGAGAGGAGCCACACCCAAGCTCAGCTGACTGCTGGACTGGGGGCTCTTCCAAATATTCTGTCCCCCCTCCTTGGCCAGCTGGGGACACAGTAACATCCATAGGCCAGAGGTGTCCAGTTACTGGCATCCTCAGACAACTCCTGTAATGGGCTGGCCCCCCGAATCCAGACTGAATGGTGCCAAGCAGCCTGGTGTTCCTTCATTGACAAGGCTGCTTTCCCATGCCAGCTCCATACAAAGGCAGAGTGATGGCAAGAAGGCCCTTCGCTGGAATGCACACTGTAAAGCAGGCCCAGCTACCCCTGGCCTGGCTCGCCTCCACAGAACGAGATAAAGGTCACAGGGCTGCGGCTGCTTCTCTTATTGACCTCCTTGTTTTCTCTTTCCCCAGCAAAGCTGAGTGTCCTACAATTTAACTCAAATCTGGCACTTGTCTACCTGGAGATAGCATCAGATCCCCCGAGTTAAGGGCTCAGTCCCTGAAGACTACCCCCGCCCCCACCTCAAACGCCAATCGCAAGTCCAGATGCTTCTGACAGACCGGCTATAGATCAGAAGTTCCAACAACCCCTTCCTCTTCTTCGATCAATTTGCTAGAGCGGCTCAGAAAACAGTTTACTTACTAGATTGCCAGTTCATTACAAAGGATATTAAAAGATACAAATGGGGACTTCCCTGGTGGTCCAGTGGTTAAGACTCAGCGCTCCCAATGCAGGGGGCCCAGGTTCGATCCCTGGTCAGGAAACTAGATCATGCATGCCACAAGTAGGAGCCCGCATGCCACCACTAAGGTAGCAACAAAGATCCTGCATGCTGCAGCTAGGACCCGGCACAGCCAAATAAATAAATAAATATTTAAAAAGAAAAAGATACAAATGAACAACCAGATGAAGAGATAGGGCCAAGTCTGGAAGAGTACAGAACACAAGAGCTTCTATCCCCATGGAGTTTTGGGTGTGCCACTCTCCTGGCAGGTGGAGGCATACCTGGCAGGTGTTCACCAACCAGGACGCTCTCCCAAACCCCATGGTTCAGAGATTCTTATGGAAGCTTCATTACACAGGCATGGTTGATTAAATCATTGACCACTGGTGACTGATTCAACCTCCAGCCCCTCTCCCCTTCTCCAGAGGTGGGAGAATGGGGCCAAAAGTTCCAACTCTCTAATCAAGGTTGGTTCCCCTGGCAACCAGCTCCCATCCTTAGGGGCTTTCCAAAAGTCACCTCATTAACATAAACTCAGGTGTGGCTGAAAGGGCCTTGTTATGAATAACAAAAGCACCTTTTAAAAAAATGCACCTTGGGGCTTCCCTGGTGGCGCAGTGGTTGAGAGTCTGCCTGCTAATGCAGGGGACACGGGTTCGAGCCCTGGTCTGGGAGGATCCCGCATGCCGCGGAGCGGCTGGGCCCGTGAGCCACAGCTACTGAGCCTGCGCGTCTGGAGCCTGTGCCCCGCAACGGGAGGGGCCGCGATAGTGAAAGGCCCGCGCACCGCGATGAAGAGCGGTCCCCGCACCGCGATGAAGAGTGGCCCCCACTTGCCGTAACCGGAGAAAGCCCTCGCACGAACCGAAGACCCAACACAGCCAAAAATAAATAAATAAATAAATAAAGTAGCTATAAAATTAAAAAAAAAAAAAAAAATTAATAAAAAAAAAAAAAAAAAAAAAGATCACTTTAAAAAAATGCACCTTTATATATTGCTCTTATCTCTTAGGAAATTCCAAGGATTTTAGGAGCTCTGTGTGGGGAACAGGGACAAAAACCAAATATGTGTTTCTTATTATAAATCACAATATCACAAAGTCTATTTCCATGCTACACGATCTTGTGGGATTTGTCTCGAATGTGTGCCTGACAGGGACAGACCCAGACGGGTTTTGTCTAATGGGAAACACCCCTTCCTTGCACCCAGGGCCCCCCCTCCCCGGTGCACGCTTCGTGCCACAGTGCCTCCCTCTGCCCACGGCTGCCCTGAGTCAGCACCGCTTCTGAAGCCTCTCCGCTCATCTCCCCATCTCTGCCTTCCCATTCCCACTGCCAAGGCCCTGGGGTGTATCCTCAATGTTCTAGATTTTGGTAATGGCCCTTCCTTGGGTCCTGTCCAGCTCAAATCCTCCCAGAACCCCACCACCACCAAACCCACTTCACGAAACATTGTCTTTATCATGTCACATCCCCACTTCAGATCCACTAGATCCGTTCTACTCATTACATTCACCTCCTCTTTGCGGGTCCCTGGTGGAGGCACTGGGAAGCCAATGTCTCTCTATCCTTAGGGAGCTTCCACTTCAAAGGAGGAAGCGCCGGGCTTCCCTGGTGGCGCAGTGGTTGAGAATCTGCCTGCTAATGCAGGAGACACGGGTTCGAGCCCTGGTCTGGGAAGATCCCACATGCCGCGGAGCGGCTGGGCCCGTGAGCCACGGCTGCTGAGCCTGCGCTTCTGGAGCCTGTGCCCCGCGACGGGAGGGGCCGCGATAGTGAAAGGCCCGCGCACCGCGATGAAGAGCGGTCCCCGCACCGTGATGAAGAGTGGCCCCCACTTGCCGCAACTGGAGAAAGCCCTCGCACGAACCGAAGACCCAGCACAACCAAAAATAAAAAAAAAATAAATAAATAAATAAATAAATAAAAATAAAATAAAAAAAAAAAAAAAAAAAAAAAAAAAAAAGGAGGAAGCGCCAAGCAGTGATGATGACTCAGGTGAGAAGTGTCAGGGCCGCGCAGGGGCCATGGGGTCCCAGAGGAGATGCACCAAGCCAGGTCTGGGGGTGATCCAGGGAGGCTTCTCAGAGGAGGGAACAAACAGGCATTTGAGACCTTTCCAGCTTTTCTCTGACTCCTACCAGATGGTCCAAGTATCACGCTGTTGTCTTCAGAGCTCCTCCCACTTCTTCCCTGTCCCCCAATCCACATTTAACAGGATCTGCTCCCCACCCACCTCCTTTCTTTGTTTCAACTTGCTTCTTCATCCTTTAACATCCGAAGGGCAGCAGAATATGCCACCTCAAAATATGACACTTTGGTATATTTTAAGCTGTAGGCACTTGAAAAACAGCAAATGCAGGGAGAGGCTTTCTCGGAATCCCCCTTACCTGCCCAAAGACAGATCCTCCTCAGGATGCATTGTCATAGATTCCCCTCCCCAGGAGTTTCATCAACCAGAGAAGACTGTTTATCCTCAAAGAGGAGACTAGAAGTCCACATGGCACCAAACTTTGTCACAAACTGTCATATCTCCCATCTATTCTCCTAAGGGCCCGTTTGCTTCCTTAAAAATCATTTACTCTCCCCTAAGAGGCCTACATAACCTCTCCCCCTTCCCTATTAAGATGGTATTTAATCCTGAATTCTAAGCTACATCAGGAAGTTACTCATTTTTCCCTGGGTATCTCCCAGGTATACATGAGGTATACAAGTCAATACACTTCTATTTGTTTTCCTCTTGTTAATCTGTCTTTTATTGCAGGGGTCTCAGCTAAGAATTCAGAGGGGTAGAGGAAAAATTATCTTCCCTCCCCTACATATCCAATGTTAATTCCATCTCTGTCAGGAAGCCTTCTGTGACCACCCTCCAACTCTGGGTCAGTTTCGCCCTTCTCTCATCTCCAGTGCTTCTTGGGATCTGATGCTTAATGGTCTTGTCCAGTTAGGAAGACCATTTCACTTTAAGTTTTGGGACCTGGGTATAAGTCTTAGGTCTGCCTCTTACATAGCTTTTGGGCCAGTCCCTCTAAATATGAAAATAAATAAGAATGCATGCTTTCTTTCATTCACTCAACAAACATTTATTGGATACCATGAAGGCTCTATAAACCCAAATGTAATGGAATGTCTTAGAACTTTGCTCTAGTATTTGTATTTGTCTTGTCATGTATATGATTTACAGGTAGGAACTGAGTTGTATCTATTGAATTTGTTTGTCAATTACTGCTAATCAAATAATAGGACCTCATTGTAATCTTAAAAATATTTTATTATTAATAATAAATTCTGGGGCTTCCCTGGTGGCGCAGTGGTTGAGAATCCGCCTGCCAATGCAGGGGACACGGGTTCGAGCCCTGGTCTGGGGGGATCCCACATGCCACGGAGCAACTAGGCCCGTGAGCCACAGTTGCTGAGCCTGCGCATCTGGAGCCTGTGCTCCGCAACAAGAGAGGCCACGATAGTGAGAGGCCCGCGCACCGCGATGAAGAGTGGCCCCCACTTGCCACAACTAGAGAAAGCCCTCGCACAGAAACGAAGACCCAACACAGCCATAAATAAATAAATAAATAAATATTTTAAAAAATAATAATAATAATAATAAAATCTGGGGCTTCCCTGGTTGGCGCAGTGGTTAAGAATCTGCCTGCCAATGCAGGGGACATGGGTTTGAGCCCTGGTCCGGGAAGATCCCACATGCCGCCGCGGAGCAACTAAGCCCGTGCGTCACAACTACTGAGCCTGCACTCTAGAGCCCACGAGCCACAGTTACTGAGCCTGTGTGCCACAACTACTGAAGCCCGTGTGTCTAGAGCCTGTGCTCCACAACAAGAGAAGCCACCACAATGAGAAGCCTGTGCACTGCAATGAAGAGTAGACCCCACTCGCCGCAAATAGAGAAAGCCTGCGCGCAGCAACAAAGACCCAACTCAGCCAAAAATAAATAAATAAATTTGTAAAAATAAAACCACAATGTACACTGTACATCTGAAACTAACACAACATTGTAAATCAACTATACTCCAATAAAAATTAAAAAATAATAATAATAAAATCTGAGTTTTTATTCTGTCGGATACATACTATACCCTTTATATATTTTATCTTGATTAATTTTCACAACTTAATGAAGTATGCCCATTTAGCAGATAAAGAAATTGAGGTTTAGAGAGGCTAAGTAACTCTCCCAGAGTCTAAGTGAAAAGTGAAAGTGTAAGTAAAATCCAAATCTGTTTTATACTAGGAACCTAAGATTTTTCTGAAGTCTATGATCTTTACCATTATGTGACTCTGCTTTCTTTTTATTATAACTGGGAAACATAGTTATAGGGATAATAGAAGAAAAAACTAAAAATCACCATAATTCTTTTTTTTTTTTAATTAATTTATTTATTTAGGCTGCATTGGGTCTTCGTTGCTGTGCGTGGGCTTTCTCTAGTTGCAGCAAGCGGGGCTACTCTTCGTTGCGATGCACGGGCTTCTCATTGCAGTGGCTTCTCTTGTTGTGGAGCACGGGCTCTAGGCGCATGGGCTTCAGTAGTTGTGGCATGTGGGCTCAGTAGTTGTGGCTCGCAGGCTCAGTAGTTGTGGTGCATGGGCTTAATTGCTCTGCGGCATGTGGGATCTTCCCGGACCAGGGCTCGAACCCATGTCCCCTGCATTGGCAGGCGGATTCTTAACCACTGCGCCACCAGGGAAGCCCCATAATTCATTTTTCTTAACGTTTGTGTAGTCCTTTTCCAATCTTTTTAAAATGTACATACATAGTCAATAACCATGTATCAGTTAGTTATTGCTGTGTAACAAAACTATCCCAAAGCTTAGCAACTTAAAACAATAACCATCGATTATTCCCCACAGTCAGTGGTTCAAGTGGACAATTCTGCTGATCTGGGCCAGGCTTGGCTGCTCTTAGTTGGGCACATTCATGTGTTTGTCATCAATTGGCAGGTCAGCTGAGGGCTGGCTTGTCTAGGATAACCTCAGCTGGGCAACTCAGTTTCCTCCATGTGTCATTCATGTCCCTCTGGCAGCTTAAGCTGGGAATGTTTTGGACATGTTTTCATGGTGATCACAGAGGAGCAAGAGAAGTAGCAGAGGGGACTTCCCTGGTGGTCCAGCAGTAAAGAATCCACCTTACAATGCAGGGGATGAAGGTTCGATCCCTGGTCAGGGAACTAAGATCCTACATGCTTCAGGGCAACCAAGCCCGCATGCCACAACTACTGAGCCCACGTGCCACAACTACTGAGCTCGCACTCCTCAACTAGAGAGCCTGCATGCCACAAACTACAGAGTCCACGCGCCCTGGAGCCCACGCACCACAACTAGAGAGAGAAAACCCATGCGCCACAACTAGAGGCGAGCCCGTGTGCCGCAGCTAGAAAGAAGCCCGTGCACCACAACGAAGAGCCTGCGCGCCGCAACGAAAGATCCCTCGTGCCACAACTAAGACCTGATGCAGCCATAAATAAATAAATAAATAAATAAATAAATAAAAAGAGAGAAGTAGCAGAAACATAGTTTTTCTAACCTCTACTTATGTCAAATCAGCTAACATTACTACAATGGCCAAAGCAAGTCAGATGGCTAAATTCAGATTCTTTAAGAGGGTGAGAAATTAGACTCTGCTTCTGTTATGGAAGAAATTGAAAATTCACAGGACAAAGGGTGTGAATATAGGGAAGGGTGAAGAATTGGGGCCATCAATTCAATCAACCTACCAATCTGTCCTCTGGCCACAATTATTTCTGTTCTCCCTCCATGCAAAATGTGCTCATCACCACTTCAGGACCCCCAAAAGACGCATCCATTCATGACATTAGGCTCAAAGTCCAGGATCTTGTGATCTACATCAGGTCTGAATGTGGCTCTTGAATGCAATACCTATGATCTAAAAAGACAAGTTATTTATCCCCCACACACCCAAAATACAATGGTGAGTCAGGGACAGAATAACAATAGACACTCCCCTGAAAAAGAATAAGGAAGAATAGTTGGCATATGGAAGTCACTGGTCCAGAACACTTCTGAAATCAGCTGGGCAAATCCAGCCAGGTCCCCCCTACTCTGGGGATGGGGAATATTCTTTGATGAGACCTCGTTCTCTTCCTTCAGAATGGCTCCCCAATCCACTACTCTCCATGGCTTTTGGCTCACCCAACTCTGAGGGAATCTTTCCTTTCCCATCATGTTCCTTTGATAGAGATAGAATAGGATAGTTATACAGGTAGTTGTAGAAGTCCCAGTAGGGGGCTACAGATAGAGAGGGAAACGTAGGAAACTTTGGGAGACCACTGTACGTTAATGATTGCTCAAGAAAGCTATTGGAACGTTGTGGAACAAAGCAGGCTGGCTTAACTATAAAGCCATAAATAAAAGCACGAGATATGCCCCAGGACATTAGGTGGAAGAAAAATGTCGTCACCCTTCCACTGATTTGAATAAACACTATGATAATCCTAGTTTGACCTCGCCACTCTCCTGCCTGATACGAAGGAGGAACTAGTGATATAAGCCTCACGTCTACTCGAAGGAGGTGGTCTTTTCCCCTCCACCTTTCCTTTGACTATAAAATTGTAGCCCACTTAATCCTCAGGGCAGAGCTCCCTCACCTGCCCGCTTGCATCTCTTACAAGCGTCCTATATTAATAAATCTACTTCTTTTTTTTTTTTTTTTTTTTTCATAGGCTAGAACCCTGATCAATAGGATTAGTGTCTTTTTTTTTTTTTTAATTTTATAGCTACTTTATTTATTTATTTCTTTATTTTTGGCTGTGTTGGGTCTTCGGTTCGTGCGAGGGCTTTCTCCAGTTACGGCAAGCGGGGGCCACTCTTCATCGCGGTGCAGGGACCGCTCTTCATCGCGGTGCGCGGGCCTCTCACTATCGCGGCCCCTCCCGCTGCGGGGCACAGGCTCCAGACGCGCAGGCTCAGCAGTTGTGGCTCACGGGCCCAGCTGCTCCGCGGCACGTGGGATCCTCCCAGACCAGGGCTCGAACCCGTGTCCCCTGCATTAGCAGGCAGACTCTCAACCACTGCGCCACCAGGGAAGCCCAATAAATCTACTTCTTGCCTACCACTTTGCCTCTTGCTGAATTCCTTCTGTGCTGAGACACAAAGAGCCTGACCCTCAGTAACTCCAGACACCAGGTGAGTGATTCTAATTAAAAGACCGTGGGTTCAAATCCTAAGCAGGGTTTTGGCCGGGTTCGAGTCCCGAACTGAGACCAATCTGAGGTGCACGGTTTCACCTTGGCTTCAACGGAAGAAACAACCACTGATGGTAGCTGAGAAATTTTCTCAGCTTGCTTTCTCCCAACGGAAAGTAGGCAGCCTAGAGGCCTTGGTACAAGTTGAATAGTCAGTCCTTTGCACTGAGCCTAGGCTAGCAGTGATTTGGGGGGTATAAGACCCTTAAAAACTTTGGAGTTTTTCTATGTATCTGATTGACTTTACTTCATGCACCAAGAGCCACACCCAAAATTCTCTTGGGACATGCTTCTCTGTTGACTAAGTCTCCATTGACTAAAGTCTCTGGGCTGTATCAGGGTGCTGTGGGAGTAATGCCTTAAAATTCCTAGAAGCCCTTTTGTCCAGTTGAGAGGGTGGACTAGGCATTGCCTTGATTTTTTCAGAGGACTTAACAGTATTCAGCCACACCTTTGAGGCCATTTCTTAACTTTGATCATTT
This sequence comes from Balaenoptera acutorostrata, assembly GCF_949987535.1. Classification (NCBI taxonomy): domain Eukaryota; kingdom Metazoa; phylum Chordata; class Mammalia; order Artiodactyla; family Balaenopteridae; genus Balaenoptera; species Balaenoptera acutorostrata. Next base: position 66,473,704 of record NC_080073.1, on the reverse strand, counting down.
TTTTTTTAAACCCATTTTATTCAAAGACAGTCAATTTGCAAAGTCAACCTTACTGTTTTTTTTTTTTTTTTTTTTTATTTATTTATGACTGTGTTGGGTCTTCGTTTTTGTGCGAGGGCTTTCTCTAGTTGCGGCAAGCGGGGGCCACTCTTCATCACGGTGCGCGGGCCTCTCATTATCGCGGCCTCTCTTGTTGCAGAGCACAGGCTCCAGACGCGCAGGCTCAGTAGTTGTGGCTCACGGGCCCAGTTGCTCCGCGGCATGTGGGATCTTCCCAGACCAAGGCTCGAACCCGTGTCCCCTGCATTGGCAGGCAGATTCTCAACCACTGCGCCACCAGGGAAGCCCAACTTTGATCATTTTTCAACTTTGATCATTTTT